>NW_028327172.1:92103078-96903078 GCF_987537825.1 Furipterus horrens
TCATGTATGTCTTTCAAATAATTTCTGTTGTTTTACTCATTAACTCCGAAGAAACTGTGTTCTGAAAGAGGGTACAACAGTTTTCAACTACATAGAAGAAATATACATTGAACATCCTAACCAACATACTTGTTAATCAAAATATTCCTACAGATGGAATTATGCCCTTGCAGTGCCGATGTTGTTCTGCTTCATTGTATGCTTCAGTGAAATTTTGAGTTCATACAATAGACTGAAGAGCATTCATTGGCTTCAGGAACACTCGAGTCTTTTGGGTAGTCTGCTACACGTGACACACTAAAGGAGATATATGGGAATTCACCTTTCACATTTGTTTCCCATTTGTTTCTTTGTAATTCACTGTGAAACTTAGAAAATTCCGTGTTTTAAAAGAGGGCTGTCCTATAAATTCAATGTGGTAAAGTATCATTCTTTGAAACAGGAGAGAACATAAAGATTTCTAGCAATTATAACAGAAGTTAGAGCCTTCTCCTCTCTGTCCATGTGCTGAAAGCGTACATTGTGTGCGATAGTCACCAGTGGCTTTGCCATAGAAGGAAAAACCCAAGATAGCTCTACCTGGATATATCTGGTTTTCCTCGTAGCGTAACGCATATATTGCTGGAAGTACTGATGTAGCTCTTTGAAGTGAAGATATTAGATGTTACCTTGTTTCTCATGTATGTCTTTCAAATAATTTCTGTTGTTTTACTCATTAACTCCGAAGAAACTGTGTTCTGAAAGAGGGTACAACAGTTTTCAACTACATAGAAGAAATATACATTGAACATCCTAACCAACATACTTGTTATCAAAATATTCCTACAGATGGAATTATGCCCTTGCAGTGCCGATGTTGTTCTGCTTCATTGTATGCTTCAGTGAAATTTTGAGTTCATACAATAGACTGAAGAGTATTCATTGGGTTCAGGAACACTCGAGTCTTTTGGGTAGTCTGCTACACGTGACACACTAAAGGAGATATATGGGAATTCACCTTTCACATTTGTTTCCCATTTGTTTCTTTGTAACTCACTGTGAAACTTAGAAAATTCCGTGTTTTAAAAGAGGCCTGTCCTATAAATTCAATGTGGTAAAGTATCATTCTTTGAAACAGGAGAGAACATAAAGATTTCTAGCAATTATAACAGAAGTTAGAGCCTTCTCCTCTCTGTCCATGTGCTGAAAGCGTACATTGTGTGCGATAGTCACCAGTGGCTTTGCCATAGAAGGAAAAACCCAAGATAGCTCTACCTGGATATATCTGGTTTTCCTTGTAGCGTAACGCATATATTGCTGGAAGTACTGATGTAGCTCTTTGAAGTGAAGATATTAGATGTTACCTTGTTTCTCATGTATGTCTTTCAAATAATTTCTGTTGCTTTTACTCGTTAACTCCGAAGAACTGTGTTCCGAAAGAGGGTACAACAGTTTTCAACTACATAGAAGATACATACATTGAACATCCTAACCAACATACTTGTTATCAAAGTATTCCTACAGATGGAATTATGCCCTTGCAGTGCCGATGTTGTTCTGCTTCATTGTATGCTTCAGTGAAATTTTGAGTTCATACAATAGACTGAAGAGTATTCATTGGGTTCAGGAACACTCGAGTCTTTTCGGTAGTCTGCTACACGTGACACACTAAAGGAGATATATGGGAATTCACCTTTCACATTTGTTTCCCATTTGTTTCTTTGTAATTCACTGTGAAACTTCGAAAATTCCGTGTTTTATAAGAGGCCAGTCCTATAAATTCAATTTGGTAAAGTATCATTCTTTGAAACAGGAGAGAACATAAAGATTTCTAGCAATTATAACAGAAATTAGAGCCTTCTCCTCTCTGTCCATGTGCTGAAGGCGTTCATTGTGTGAAAGAGTCACCATTGGCATTGCCACAGAAGGCAGATGCAGAGATAGCGGTTCCTGGACAATCTTGGATTTTCGTGGAGTATAACGCATATATTCCTGGAAGTACAGATTTAGCTCTTTGAACTGAAGATATTAGATGTTATCTTGTTTCTCATGTATGTCTTTCAAATAATTTCTGTTGCTTTTACTCGTTAACTCTGAAGAACTGTGTTCTGAAAGAGGGGTACAACAGTTTTCAACTACATAGAAGAAATATACATTGAACATCCTAACAGACACATACTTGTTATCAAAATATTCCAACAGATGGAATTATGCCCTTGCAGTGCCGTTGTTTTTCTGCTTCATTGTATGCTTCAGTGAACTTTTTAGTTCATACAATAGACAAAAGAGCATTCATTGGCTTCAGGAACACTCGAGTCTTTTGGGTAGTCTGCTACACGTGACACACTAAAGGAGATATATGGGAATTCACCTTTCACATTTGTTTCCCATTTGTTTCTTTGTAACTCACTGTGAAACGTCGAAAATTCCGTGTTTTAAAAGAGGCCAGTCCTATAAATTCAATTTGGTAAAGTATCATTCTTTGAAACAGGAGACAACATAAAGATTTCTAGCAATTATAACAGAAGTTAGAGCCTTCTCCTCTCTGTCCATGTGCTGAAAGCGTACATTGTGTGCGATAGTCACCAGTGGCTTTGCCATAGAAGGAAAAACCCAAGATAGCTCTACCTGGATATATCTGGTTTTCCTTGTAGCGTAACGCATATATTGCTGGAAGTACTGATGTAGCTCTTTGAAGTGAAGATATTAGATGTTACCTTGTTTCTCATGTATGTCTTTCAAATAATTTCTGTTGTTTTACTCGTTAACTCCGAAGAACTGTGTTCCGAAAGAGGGTACAACAGTTTTCAACTACATAGAAGAAATATACATTGAACATCCTAACCAACATACTTGTTATCAAAATATTCCTACAGATGGAATTATGCCCTTGCAGTGCCGATGTTGTTCTGCTTCATTGTATGCTTCAGTGAAATTTTGAGTTCATACAATAGACTGAAGAGCATTCATTGGCTTCAGGAACACTCGAGTCTTTTGGGTAGTCTGCTACACGTGACACACTAAAGGAGATATATGGGAATTCACCTTTCACATTTGTTTCCCATTTGTTTCTTTGTAATTCACTGTGAAACTTAGAAAATTCCGTGTTTTAAAAGAGGCCTGTCCTATAAATTCAATGTGGTAAAGTATCATTCTTTGAAACAGGAGAGAACATAAAGATTTCTAGCAATTATAACAGAAGTTAGAGCCTTCTCCTCTCTGTCCATGTGCTGAAAGCGTACATTGTGTGCGATAGTCACCAGTGGCTTTGCCATAGAAGGAAAAACCCAAGATAGCTCTACCTGGATATATCTGGTTTTCCTCGTAGCGTAACGCATATATTGCTGGAAGTACTGATGTAGCTCTTTGAAGTGAAGATATTAGATGTTACCTTGTTTCTCATGTATGTCTTTCAAATAATTTCTGTTGTTTTACTCATTAACTCCGAAGAACTGTGTTCCGAAAGAGGGTACAACAGTTTTCAACTACATAGAAGAAATATACATTGAACATCCTAACCAACATACTTGTTATCAAAATATTCCTACAGATGGAATTATGCCCTTGCAGTGCCGATGTTGTTCTGCTTCATTGTATGCTTCAGTGAAATTTTGAGTTCATACAATAGACTGAAGAGTATTCATTGGGTTCAGGAACACTCGAGTCTTTTGGGTAGTCTGCTACACGTGACACACTAAAGGAGATATATGGGAATTCACCTTTCACATTTGTTTCCCATTTGTTTCTTTGTAACTCACTGTGAAACTTAGAAAATTCCGTGTTTTAAAAGAGGCCTGTCCTATAAATTCAATGTGGTAAAGTATCATTCTTTGAAACAGGAGAGAACATAAAGATTTCTAGCAATTATAACAGAAATTAGAGCCTTCTCCTCTCTGTCCATGTGCTGAAGGCGTTCATTGTGTGAAAGAGTCACCATTGGCATTGCCACAGAAGGCAGATGCAGAGATAGCGGTTCCTGGACAATCTTGGTTTTTCGTGGAGTATAACGCATATATTCCTGGAAGTACAGATTTAGCTCTTTGAAGTGAAGATATTAGATGTTACCTTGTTTCTCATGTATGTCTTTCAAATAATTTCTGTTGTTTTACTCATTAACTCCGAAGAACTGTGTTCTGAAAGAGGGTACAACAGTTTTCAACTACATAGAAGAAATATACATTGAACATCCTAACCAACATACTTGTTATCAAAATATTCCTACAGATGGAATTATGCCCTTGCAGTGCCGATGTTGTTCTGCTTCATTGTATGCTTCAGTGAAATTTTGAGTTCATACAATAGACTGAAGAGTATTCATTGGGTTCAGGAACACTCGAGTCTTTTGGGTAGTCTGCTACACGTGACACACTAAAGGAGATATATGGGAATTCACCTTTCACATTTGTTTCCCATTTGTTTCTTTGTAACTCACTGTGAAACTTAGAAAATTCCGTGTTTTAAAAGAGGCCTGTCCTATAAATTCAATGTGGTAAAGTATCATTCTTTGAAACAGGAGAGAACATAAAGATTTCTAGCAATTATAACAGAAGTTAGAGCCTTCTCCTCTCTGTCCATGTGCTGAAAGCGTACATTGTGTGCGATAGTCACCAGTGGCTTTGCCATAGAAGGAAAAACCCAAGATAGCTCTACCTGGATATATCTGGTTTTCCTTGTAGCGTAACGCATATATTGCTGGAAGTACTGATGTAGCTCTTTGAAGTGAAGATATTAGATGTTACCTTGTTTCTCATGTATGTCTTTCAAATAATTTCTGTTGCTTTTACTCGTTAACTCCGAAGAACTGTGTTCCGAAAGAGGGTACAACAGTTTTCAACTACATAGAAGATACATACATTGAACATCCTAACCAACATACTTGTTATCAAAGTATTCCTACAGATGGAATTATGCCCTTGCAGTGCCGATGTTGTTCTGCTTCATTGTATGCTTCAGTGAAATTTTGAGTTCATACAATAGACTGAAGAGTATTCATTGGGTTCAGGAACACTCGAGTCTTTTCGGTAGTCTGCTACACGTGACACACTAAAGGAGATATATGGGAATTCACCTTTCACATTTGTTTCCCATTTGTTTCTTTGTAATTCACTGTGAAACTTCGAAAATTCCGTGTTTTATAAGAGGCCAGTCCTATAAATTCAATTTGGTAAAGTATCATTCTTTGAAACAGGAGAGAACATAAAGATTTCTAGCAATTATAACAGAAATTAGAGCCTTCTCCTCTCTGTCCATGTGCTGAAGGCGTTCATTGTGTGAAAGAGTCACCATTGGCATTGCCACAGAAGGCAGATGCAGAGATAGCGGTTCCTGGACAATCTTGGTTTTTCGTGGAGTATAACGCATATATTCCTGGAAGTACAGATTTAGCTCTTTGAACTGAAGATATTAGATGTTATCTTGTTTCTCATGTATGTCTTTCAAATAATTTCTGTTGCTTTTACTCGTTAACTCTGAAGAACTGTGTTCTGAAAGAGGGTACAACAGTTTTCAACTACATAGAAGAAATATACATTGAACATCCTAACAGACACATACTTGTTATCAAAATATTCCAACAGATGGAATTATGCCCTTGCAGTGCCGTTGTTTTTCTGCTTCATTGTATGCTTCAGTGAACTTTTTAGTTCATACAATAGACAAAAGAGCATTCATTGGCTTCAGGAACACTCGAGTCTTTTGGGTAGTCTGCTACACGTGACACACTAAAGGAGATATATGGGAATTCACCTTTCACATTTGTTTCCCATTTGTTTCTTTGTAACTCACTGTGAAACGTCGAAAATTCCGTGTTTTAAAAGAGGCCAGTCCTATAAATTCAATTTGGTAAAGTATCATTCTTTGAAACAGGAGACAACATAAAGATTTCTAGCAATTATAACAGAAGTTAGAGCCTTCTCCTCTCTGTCCATGTGCTGAAAGCGTACATTGTGTGCGATAGTCACCAGTGGCTTTGCCATAGAAGGAAAAACCCAAGATAGCTCTACCTGGATATATCTGGTTTTCCTTGTAGCGTAACGCATATATTGCTGGAAGTACTGATGTAGCTCTTTGAAGTGAAGATATTAGATGTTACCTTGTTTCTCATGTATGTCTTTCAAATAATTTCTGTTGTTTTACTCGTTAACTCCGAAGAACTGTGTTCCGAAAGAGGGTACAACAGTTTTCAACTACATAGAAGAAATATACATTGAACATCCTAACCAACATACTTGTTATCAAAATATTCCTACAGATGGAATTATGCCCTTGCAGTGCCGATGTTGTTCTGCTTCATTGTATGCTTCAGTGAAATTTTGAGTTCATACAATAGACTGAAGAGCATTCATTGGCTTCAGGAACACTCGAGTCTTTTGGGTAGTCTGCTACACGTGACACACTAAAGGAGATATATGGGAATTCACCTTTCACATTTGTTTCCCATTTGTTTCTTTGTAATTCACTGTGAAACTTAGAAAATTCCGTGTTTTAAAAGAGGCCTGTCCTATAAATTCAATGTGGTAAAGTATCATTCTTTGAAACAGGAGAGAACATAAAGATTTCTAGCAATTATAACAGAAGTTAGAGCCTTCTCCTCTCTGTCCATGTGCTGAAAGCGTACATTGTGTGCGATAGTCACCAGTGGCTTTGCCATAGAAGGAAAAACCCAAGATAGCTCTACCTGGATATATCTGGTTTTCCTCGTAGCGTAACGCATATATTGCTGGAAGTACTGATGTAGCTCTTTGAAGTGAAGATATTAGATGTTACCTTGTTTCTCATGTATGTCTTTCAAATAATTTCTGTTGTTTTACTCATTAACTCCGAAGAACTGTGTTCTGAAAGAGGGTACAACAGTTTTCAACTACATAGAAGAAATATACATTGAACATCCTAACCAACATACTTGTTATCAAAATATTCCTACAGATGGAATTATGCCCTTGCAGTGCCGATGTTGTTCTGCTTCATTGTATGCTTCAGTGAAATTTTGAGTTCATACAATAGACTGAAGAGTATTCATTGGGTTCAGGAACACTCGAGTCTTTTGGGTAGTCTGCTACACGTGACACACTAAAGGAGATATATGGGAATTCACCTTTCACATTTGTTTCCCATTTGTTTCTTTGTAACTCACTGTGAAACTTAGAAAATTCCGTGTTTTAAAAGAGGCCTGTCCTATAAATTCAATGTGGTAAAGTATCATTCTTTGAAACAGGAGAGAACATAAAGATTTCTAGCAATTATAACAGAAATTAGAGCCTTCTCCTCTCTGTCCATGTGCTGAAGGCGTTCATTGTGTGAAAGAGTCACCATTGGCATTGCCACAGAAGGCAGATGCAGAGATAGCGGTTCCTGGACAATCTTGGTTTTTCGTGGAGTATAACGCATATATTCCTGGAAGTACAGATTTAGCTCTTTGAAGTGAAGATATTAGATGTTACCTTGTTTCTCATGTATGTCTTTCAAATAATTTCTGTTGTTTTACTCATTAACTCCGAAGAACTGTGTTCTGAAAGAGGGTACAACAGTTTTCAACTACATAGAAGAAATATACATTGAACATCCTAACCAACATACTTGTTATCAAAATATTCCTACAGATGGAATTATGCCCTTGCAGTGCCGATGTTGTTCTGCTTCATTGTATGCTTCAGTGAAATTTTGAGTTCATACAATAGACTGAAGAGTATTCATTGGGTTCAGGAACACTCGAGTCTTTTGGGTAGTCTGCTACACGTGACACACTAAAGGAGATATATGGGAATTCACCTTTCACATTTGTTTCCCATTTGTTTCTTTGTAACTCACTGTGAAACGTCGAAAATTCCGTGTTTTAAAAGAGGCCTGTCCTATAAATTCAATGTGGTAAAGTATCATTCTTTGAAACAGGAGAGAACATAAAGATTTCTAGCAATTATAACAGAAGTTAGAGCCTTCTCCTCTCTGTCCATGTGCTGAAAGCGTACATTGTGTGCGATAGTCACCAGTGGCTTTGCCATAGAAGGAAAAACCCAAGATAGCTCTACCTGGATATATCTGGTTTTCCTTGTAGCGTAACGCATATATTGCTGGAAGTACTGATGTAGCTCTTTGAAGTGAAGATATTAGATGTTACCTTGTTTCTCATGTATGTCTTTCAAATAATTTCTGTTGCTTTTACTCGTTAACTCCGAAGAACTGTGTTCCGAAAGAGGGTACAACAGTTTTCAACTACATAGAAGATACATACATTGAACATCCTAACCAACATACTTGTTATCAAAGTATTCCTACAGATGGAATTATGCCCTTGCAGTGCCGATGTTGTTCTGCTTCATTGTATGCTTCAGTGAAATTTTGAGTTCATACAATAGACTGAAGAGTATTCATTGGGTTCAGGAACACTCGAGTCTTTTCGGTAGTCTGCTACACGTGACACACTAAAGGAGATATATGGGAATTCACCTTTCACATTTGTTTCCCATTTGTTTCTTTGTAATTCACTGTGAAACTTCGAAAATTCCGTGTTTTATAAGAGGCCAGTCCTATAAATTCAATTTGGTAAAGTATCATTCTTTGAAACAGGAGAGAACATAAAGATTTCTAGCAATTATAACAGAAATTAGAGCCTTCTCCTCTCTGTCCATGTGCTGAAGGCGTTCATTGTGTGAAAGAGTCACCATTGGCATTGCCACAGAAGGCAGATGCAGAGATAGCGGTTCCTGGACAATCTTGGTTTTTCGTGGAGTATAACGCATATATTCCTGGAAGTACAGATTTAGCTCTTTGAACTGAAGATATTAGATGTTATCTTGTTTCTCATGTATGTCTTTCAAATAATTTCTGTTGCTTTTACTCGTTAACTCTGAAGAACTGTGTTCTGAAAGAGGGTACAACAGTTTTCAACTACATAGAAGAAATATACATTGAACATCCTAACAGACACATACTTGTTATCAAAATATTCCAACAGATGGAATTATGCCCTTGCAGTGCCGTTGTTTTTCTGCTTCATTGTATGCTTCAGTGAACTTTTTAGTTCATACAATAGACAAAAGAGCATTCATTGGCTTCAGGAACACTCGAGTCTTTTGGGTAGTCTGCTACACGTGACACACTAAAGGAGATATATGGGAATTCACCTTTCACATTTGTTTCCCATTTGTTTCTTTGTAACTCACTGTGAAACGTCGAAAATTCCGTGTTTTAAAAGAGGCCAGTCCTATAAATTCAATTTGGTAAAGTATCATTCTTTGAAACAGGAGACAACATAAAGATTTCTAGCAATTATAACAGAAGTTAGAGCCTTCTCCTCTCTGTCCATGTGCTGAAAGCGTACATTGTGTGCGATAGTCACCAGTGGCTTTGCCATAGAAGGAAAAACCCAAGATAGCTCTACCTGGATATATCTGGTTTTCCTTGTAGCGTAACGCATATATTGCTGGAAGTACTGATGTAGCTCTTTGAAGTGAAGATATTAGATGTTACCTTGTTTCTCATGTATGTCTTTCAAATAATTTCTGTTGTTTTACTCGTTAACTCCGAAGAACTGTGTTCCGAAAGAGGGTACAACAGTTTTCAACTACATAGAAGAAATATACATTGAACATCCTAACCAACATACTTGTTATCAAAATATTCCTACAGATGGAATTATGCCCTTGCAGTGCCGATGTTGTTCTGCTTCATTGTATGCTTCAGTGAAATTTTGAGTTCATACAATAGACTGAAGAGCATTCATTGGCTTCAGGAACACTCGAGTCTTTTGGGTAGTCTGCTACACGTGACACACTAAAGGAGATATATGGGAATTCACCTTTCACATTTGTTTCCCATTTGTTTCTTTGTAATTCACTGTGAAACTTAGAAAATTCCGTGTTTTAAAAGAGGCCTGTCCTATAAATTCAATGTGGTAAAGTATCATTCTTTGAAACAGGAGAGAACATAAAGATTTCTAGCAATTATAACAGAAGTTAGAGCCTTCTCCTCTCTGTCCATGTGCTGAAAGCGTACATTGTGTGCGATAGTCACCAGTGGCTTTGCCATAGAAGGAAAAACCCAAGATAGCTCTACCTGGATATATCTGGTTTTCCTCGTAGCGTAACGCATATATTGCTGGAAGTACTGATGTAGCTCTTTGAAGTGAAGATATTAGATGTTACCTTGTTTCTCATGTATGTCTTTCAAATAATTTCTGTTGTTTTACTCATTAACTCCGAAGAACTGTGTTCTGAAAGAGGGTACAACAGTTTTCAACTACATAGAAGAAATATACATTGAACATCCTAACCAACATACTTGTTATCAAAATATTCCTACAGATGGAATTATGCCCTTGCAGTGCCGATGTTGTTCTGCTTCATTGTATGCTTCAGTGAAATTTTGAGTTCATACAATAGACTGAAGAGTATTCATTGGGTTCAGGAACACTCGAGTCTTTTGGGTAGTCTGCTACACGTGACACACTAAAGGAGATATATGGGAATTCACCTTTCACATTTGTTTCCCATTTGTTTCTTTGTAACTCACTGTGAAACTTAGAAAATTCCGTGTTTTAAAAGAGGCCTGTCCTATAAATTCAATGTGGTAAAGTATCATTCTTTGAAACAGGAGAGAACATAAAGATTTCTAGCAATTATAACAGAAGTTAGAGCCTTCTCCTCTCTGTCCATGTGCTGAAAGCGTACATTGTGTGCGATAGTCACCAGTGGCTTTGCCATAGAAGGAAAAACCCAAGATAGCTCTACCTGGATATATCTGGTTTTCCTTGTAGCGTAACGCATATATTGCTGGAAGTACTGATGTAGCTCTTTGAAGTGAAGATATTAGATGTTACCTTGTTTCTCATGTATGTCTTTCAAATAATTTCTGTTGCTTTTACTCGTTAACTCCGAAGAACTGTGTTCCGAAAGAGGGTACAACAGTTTTCAACTACATAGAAGATACATACATTGAACATCCTAACCAACATACTTGTTATCAAAGTATTCCTACAGATGGAATTATGCCCTTGCAGTGCCGATGTTGTTCTGCTTCATTGTATGCTTCAGTGAAATTTTGAGTTCATACAATAGACTGAAGAGTATTCATTGGGTTCAGGAACACTCGAGTCTTTTCGGTAGTCTGCTACACGTGACACACTAAAGGAGATATATGGGAATTCACCTTTCACATTTGTTTCCCATTTGTTTCTTTGTAATTCACTGTGAAACTTCGAAAATTCCGTGTTTTATAAGAGGCCAGTCCTATAAATTCAATTTGGTAAAGTATCATTCTTTGAAACAGGAGAGAACATAAAGATTTCTAGCAATTATAACAGAAATTAGAGCCTTCTCCTCTCTGTCCATGTGCTGAAGGCGTTCATTGTGTGAAAGAGTCACCATTGGCATTGCCACAGAAGGCAGATGCAGAGATAGCGGTTCCTGGACAATCTTGGTTTTTCGTGGAGTATAACGCATATATTCCTGGAAGTACAGATTTAGCTCTTTGAACTGAAGATATTAGATGTTATCTTGTTTCTCATGTATGTCTTTCAAATAATTTCTGTTGCTTTTACTCGTTAACTCTGAAGAACTGTGTTCTGAAAGAGGGTACAACAGTTTTCAACTACATAGAAGAAATATACATTGAACATCCTAACAGACACATACTTGTTATCAAAATATTCCAACAGATGGAATTATGCCCTTGCAGTGCCGTTGTTTTTCTGCTTCATTGTATGCTTCAGTGAACTTTTTAGTTCATACAATAGACAAAAGAGCATTCATTGGCTTCAGGAACACTCGAGTCTTTTGGGTAGTCTGCTACACGTGACACACTAAAGGAGATATATGGGAATTCACCTTTCACATTTGTTTCCCATTTGTTTCTTTGTAACTCACTGTGAAACGTCGAAAATTCCGTGTTTTAAAAGAGGCCAGTCCTATAAATTCAATTTGGTAAAGTATCATTCTTTGAAACAGGAGACAACATAAAGATTTCTAGCAATTATAACAGAAGTTAGAGCCTTCTCCTCTCTGTCCATGTGCTGAAAGCGTACATTGTGTGCGATAGTCACCAGTGGCTTTGCCATAGAAGGAAAAACCCAAGATAGCTCTACCTGGATATATCTGGTTTTCCTTGTAGCGTAACGCATATATTGCTGGAAGTACTGATGTAGCTCTTTGAAGTGAAGATATTAGATGTTACCTTGTTTCTCATGTATGTCTTTCAAATAATTTCTGTTGTTTTACTCGTTAACTCCGAAGAACTGTGTTCCGAAAGAGGGTACAACAGTTTTCAACTACATAGAAGAAATATACATTGAACATCCTAACCAACATACTTGTTATCAAAATATTCCTACAGATGGAATTATGCCCTTGCAGTGCCGATGTTGTTCTGCTTCATTGTATGCTTCAGTGAAATTTTGAGTTCATACAATAGACTGAAGAGCATTCATTGGCTTCAGGAACACTCGAGTCTTTTGGGTAGTCTGCTACACGTGACACACTAAAGGAGATATATGGGAATTCACCTTTCACATTTGTTTCCCATTTGTTTCTTTGTAATTCACTGTGAAACTTAGAAAATTCCGTGTTTTAAAAGAGGCCTGTCCTATAAATTCAATGTGGTAAAGTATCATTCTTTGAAACAGGAGAGAACATAAAGATTTCTAGCAATTATAACAGAAGTTAGAGCCTTCTCCTCTCTGTCCATGTGCTGAAAGCGTACATTGTGTGCGATAGTCACCAGTGGCTTTGCCATAGAAGGAAAAACCCAAGATAGCTCTACCTGGATATATCTGGTTTTCCTCGTAGCGTAACGCATATATTGCTGGAAGTACTGATGTAGCTCTTTGAAGTGAAGATATTAGATGTTACCTTGTTTCTCATGTATGTCTTTCAAATAATTTCTGTTGTTTTACTCATTAACTCCGAAGAACTGTGTTCTGAAAGAGGGTACAACAGTTTTCAACTACATAGAAGAAATATACATTGAACATCCTAACCAACATACTTGTTATCAAAATATTCCTACAGATGGAATTATGCCCTTGCAGTGCCGATGTTGTTCTGCTTCATTGTATGCTTCAGTGAAATTTTGAGTTCATACAATAGACTGAAGAGTATTCATTGGGTTCAGGAACACTCGAGTCTTTTGGGTAGTCTGCTACACGTGACACACTAAAGGAGATATATGGGAATTCACCTTTCACATTTGTTTCCCATTTGTTTCTTTGTAACTCACTGTGAAACGTCGAAAATTCCGTGTTTTAAAAGAGGCCTGTCCTATAAATTCAATGTGGTAAAGTATCATTCTTTGAAACAGGAGAGAACATAAAGATTTCTAGCAATTATAACAGAAGTTAGAGCCTTCTCCTCTCTGTCCATGTGCTGAAAGCGTACATTGTGTGCGATAGTCACCAGTGGCTTTGCCATAGAAGGAAAAACCCAAGATAGCTCTACCTGGATATATCTGGTTTTCCTTGTAGCGTAACGCATATATTGCTGGAAGTACTGATGTAGCTCTTTGAAGTGAAGATATTAGATGTTACCTTGTTTCTCATGTATGTCTTTCAAATAATTTCTGTTGCTTTTACTCGTTAACTCCGAAGAACTGTGTTCCGAAAGAGGGTACAACAGTTTTCAACTACATAGAAGATACATACATTGAACATCCTAACCAACATACTTGTTATCAAAGTATTCCTACAGATGGAATTATGCCCTTGCAGTGCCGATGTTGTTCTGCTTCATTGTATGCTTCAGTGAAATTTTGAGTTCATACAATAGACTGAAGGGTATTCATTGGGTTCAGGAACACTCGAGTCTTTTCGGTAGTCTGCTACACGTGACACACTAAAGGAGATATATGGGAATTCACCTTTCACATTTGTTTCCCATTTGTTTCTTTGTAATTCACTGTGAAACTTCGAAAATTCCGTGTTTTATAAGAGGCCAGTCCTATAAATTCAATTTGGTAAAGTATCATTCTTTGAAACAGGAGAGAACATAAAGATTTCTAGCAATTATAACAGAAATTAGAGCCTTCTCCTCTCTGTCCATGTGCTGAAGGCGTTCATTGTGTGAAAGAGTCACCATTGGCATTGCCACAGAAGGCAGATGCAGAGATAGCGGTTCCTGGACAATCTTGGTTTTTCGTGGAGTATAACGCATATATTCCTGGAAGTACAGATTTAGCTCTTTGAACTGAAGATATTAGATGTTATCTTGTTTCTCATGTATGTCTTTCAAATAATTTCTGTTGCTTTTACTCGTTAACTCTGAAGAACTGTGTTCTGAAAGAGGGTACAACAGTTTTCAACTACATAGAAGAAATATACATTGAACATCCTAACAGACACATACTTGTTATCAAAATATTCCAACAGATGGAATTATGCCCTTGCAGTGCCGTTGTTTTTCTGCTTCATTGTATGCTTCAGTGAACTTTTTAGTTCATACAATAGACAAAAGAGCATTCATTGGCTTCAGGAACACTCGAGTCTTTTGGGTAGTCTGCTACACGTGACACACTAAAGGAGATATATGGGAATTCACCTTTCACATTTGTTTCCCATTTGTTTCTTTGTAACTCACTGTGAAACGTCGAAAATTCCGTGTTTTAAAAGAGGCCAGTCCTATAAATTCAATTTGGTAAAGTATCATTCTTTGAAACAGGAGACAACATAAAGATTTCTAGCAATTATAACAGAAGTTAGAGCCTTCTCCTCTCTGTCCATGTGCTGAAAGCGTACATTGTGTGCGATAGTCACCAGTGGCTTTGCCATAGAAGGAAAAACCCAAGATAGCTCTACCTGGATATATCTGGTTTTCCTTGTAGCGTAACGCATATATTGCTGGAAGTACTGATGTAGCTCTTTGAAGTGAAGATATTAGATGTTACCTTGTTTCTCATGTATGTCTTTCAAATAATTTCTGTTGTTTTACTCGTTAACTCCGAAGAACTGTGTTCCGAAAGAGGGTACAACAGTTTTCAACTACATAGAAGAAATATACATTGAACATCCTAACCAACATACTTGTTATCAAAATATTCCTACAGATGGAATTATGCCCTTGCAGTGCCGATGTTGTTCTGCTTCATTGTATGCTTCAGTGAAATTTTGAGTTCATACAATAGACTGAAGAGCATTCATTGGCTTCAGGAACACTCGAGTCTTTTGGGTAGTCTGCTACACGTGACACACTAAAGGAGATATATGGGAATTCACCTTTCACATTTGTTTCCCATTTGTTTCTTTGTAATTCACTGTGAAACTTAGAAAATTCCGTGTTTTAAAAGAGGCCTGTCCTATAAATTCAATGTGGTAAAGTATCATTCTTTGAAACAGGAGAGAACATAAAGATTTCTAGCAATTATAACAGAAGTTAGAGCCTTCTCCTCTCTGTCCATGTGCTGAAAGCGTACATTGTGTGCGATAGTCACCAGTGGCTTTGCCATAGAAGGAAAAACCCAAGATAGCTCTACCTGGATATATCTGGTTTTCCTCGTAGCGTAACGCATATATTGCTGGAAGTACTGATGTAGCTCTTTGAAGTGAAGATATTAGATGTTACCTTGTTTCTCATGTATGTCTTTCAAATAATTTCTGTTGTTTTACTCATTAACTCCGAAGAACTGTGTTCTGAAAGAGGGTACAACAGTTTTCAACTACATAGAAGAAATATACATTGAACATCCTAACCAACATACTTGTTATCAAAATATTCCTACAGATGGAATTATGCCCTTGCAGTGCCGATGTTGTTCTGCTTCATTGTATGCTTCAGTGAAATTTTGAGTTCATACAATAGACTGAAGAGTATTCATTGGGTTCAGGAACACTCGAGTCTTTTGGGTAGTCTGCTACACGTGACACACTAAAGGAGATATATGGGAATTCACCTTTCACATTTGTTTCCCATTTGTTTCTTTGTAACTCACTGTGAAACGTCGAAAATTCCGTGTTTTAAAAGAGGCCTGTCCTATAAATTCAATGTGGTAAAGTATCATTCTTTGAAACAGGAGAGAACATAAAGATTTCTAGCAATTATAACAGAAGTTAGAGCCTTCTCCTCTCTGTCCATGTGCTGAAAGCGTACATTGTGTGCGATAGTCACCAGTGGCTTTGCCATAGAAGGAAAAACCCAAGATAGCTCTACCTGGATATATCTGGTTTTCCTTGTAGCGTAACGCATATATTGCTGGAAGTACTGATGTAGCTCTTTGAAGTGAAGATATTAGATGTTACCTTGTTTCTCATGTATGTCTTTCAAATAATTTCTGTTGCTTTTACTCGTTAACTCCGAAGAACTGTGTTCCGAAAGAGGGTACAACAGTTTTCAACTACATAGAAGATACATACATTGAACATCCTAACCAACATACTTGTTATCAAAGTATTCCTACAGATGGAATTATGCCCTTGCAGTGCCGATGTTGTTCTGCTTCATTGTATGCTTCAGTGAAATTTTGAGTTCATACAATAGACTGAAGAGTATTCATTGGGTTCAGGAACACTCGAGTCTTTTCGGTAGTCTGCTACACGTGACACACTAAAGGAGATATATGGGAATTCACCTTTCACATTTGTTTCCCATTTGTTTCTTTGTAATTCACTGTGAAACTTCGAAAATTCCGTGTTTTATAAGAGGCCAGTCCTATAAATTCAATTTGGTAAAGTATCATTCTTTGAAACAGGAGAGAACATAAAGATTTCTAGCAATTATAACAGAAATTAGAGCCTTCTCCTCTCTGTCCATGTGCTGAAGGCGTTCATTGTGTGAAAGAGTCACCATTGGCATTGCCACAGAAGGCAGATGCAGAGATAGCGGTTCCTGGACAATCTTGGTTTTTCGTGGAGTATAACGCATATATTCCTGGAAGTACAGATTTAGCTCTTTGAACTGAAGATATTAGATGTTATCTTGTTTCTCATGTATGTCTTTCAAATAATTTCTGTTGCTTTTACTCGTTAACTCTGAAGAACTGTGTTCTGAAAGAGGGTACAACAGTTTTCAACTACATAGAAGAAATATACATTGAACATCCTAACAGACACATACTTGTTATCAAAATATTCCAACAGATGGAATTATGCCCTTGCAGTGCCGTTGTTTTTCTGCTTCATTGTATGCTTCAGTGAACTTTTTAGTTCATACAATAGACAAAAGAGCATTCATTGGCTTCAGGAACACTCGAGTCTTTTGGGTAGTCTGCTACACGTGACACACTAAAGGAGATATATGGGAATTCACCTTTCACATTTGTTTCCCATTTGTTTCTTTGTAACTCACTGTGAAACGTCGAAAATTCCGTGTTTTAAAAGAGGCCAGTCCTATAAATTCAATTTGGTAAAGTATCATTCTTTGAAACAGGAGACAACATAAAGATTTCTAGCAATTATAACAGAAGTTAGAGCCTTCTCCTCTCTGTCCATGTGCTGAAAGCGTACATTGTGTGCGATAGTCACCAGTGGCTTTGCCATAGAAGGAAAAACCCAAGATAGCTCTACCTGGATATATCTGGTTTTCCTTGTAGCGTAACGCATATATTGCTGGAAGTACTGATGTAGCTCTTTGAAGTGAAGATATTAGATGTTACCTTGTTTCTCATGTATGTCTTTCAAATAATTTCTGTTGTTTTACTCGTTAACTCCGAAGAACTGTGTTCCGAAAGAGGGTACAACAGTTTTCAACTACATAGAAGAAATATACATTGAACATCCTAACCAACATACTTGTTATCAAAATATTCCTACAGATGGAATTATGCCCTTGCAGTGCCGATGTTGTTCTGCTTCATTGTATGCTTCAGTGAAATTTTGAGTTCATACAATAGACTGAAGAGCATTCATTGGCTTCAGGAACACTCGAGTCTTTTGGGTAGTCTGCTACACGTGACACACTAAAGGAGATATATGGGAATTCACCTTTCACATTTGTTTCCCATTTGTTTCTTTGTAATTCACTGTGAAACTTAGAAAATTCCGTGTTTTAAAAGAGGCCTGTCCTATAAATTCAATGTGGTAAAGTATCATTCTTTGAAACAGGAGAGAACATAAAGATTTCTAGCAATTATAACAGAAGTTAGAGCCTTCTCCTCTCTGTCCATGTGCTGAAAGCGTACATTGTGTGCGATAGTCACCAGTGGCTTTGCCATAGAAGGAAAAACCCAAGATAGCTCTACCTGGATATATCTGGTTTTCCTCGTAGCGTAACGCATATATTGCTGGAAGTACTGATGTAGCTCTTTGAAGTGAAGATATTAGATGTTACCTTGTTTCTCATGTATGTCTTTCAAATAATTTCTGTTGTTTTACTCGTTAACTCCGAAGAACTGTGTTCTGAAAGAGGGTACAACAGTTTTCAACTACATAGAAGAAATATACATTGAACATCCTAACCAACATACTTGTTATCAAAATATTCCTACAGATGGAATTATGCCCTTGCAGTGCCGATGTTGTTCTGCTTCATTGTATGCTTCAGTGAAATTTTGAGTTCATACAATAGACTGAAGAGTATTCATTGGGTTCAGGAACACTCGAGTCTTTTGGGTAGTCTGCTACACGTGACACACTAAAGGAGATATATGGGAATTCACCTTTCACATTTGTTTCCCATTTGTTTCTTTGTAACTCACTGTGAAACTTAGAAAATTCCGTGTTTTAAAAGAGGCCTGTCCTATAAATTCAATGTGGTAAAGTATCATTCTTTGAAACAGGAGAGAACATAAAGATTTCTAGCAATTATAACAGAAGTTAGAGCCTTCTCCTCTCTGTCCATGTGCTGAAAGCGTACATTGTGTGCGATAGTCACCAGTGGCTTTGCCATAGAAGGAAAAACCCAAGATAGCTCTACCTGGATATATCTGGTTTTCCTTGTAGCGTAACGCATATATTGCTGGAAGTACTGATGTAGCTCTTTGAAGTGAAGATATTAGATGTTACCTTGTTTCTCATGTATGTCTTTCAAATAATTTCTGTTGCTTTTACTCGTTAACTCCGAAGAACTGTGTTCCGAAAGAGGGTACAACAGTTTTCAACTACATAGAAGATACATACATTGAACATCCTAACCAACATACTTGTTATCAAAGTATTCCTACAGATGGAATTATGCCCTTGCAGTGCCGATGTTGTTCTGCTTCATTGTATGCTTCAGTGAAATTTTGAGTTCATACAATAGACTGAAGAGTATTCATTGGGTTCAGGAACACTCGAGTCTTTTCGGTAGTCTGCTACACGTGACACACTAAAGGAGATATATGGGAATTCACCTTTCACATTTGTTTCCCATTTGTTTCTTTGTAATTCACTGTGAAACTTCGAAAATTCCGTGTTTTATAAGAGGCCAGTCCTATAAATTCAATTTGGTAAAGTATCATTCTTTGAAACAGGAGAGAACATAAAGATTTCTAGCAATTATAACAGAAATTAGAGCCTTCTCCTCTCTGTCCATGTGCTGAAGGCGTTCATTGTGTGAAAGAGTCACCATTGGCATTGCCACAGAAGGCAGATGCAGAGATAGCGGTTCCTGGACAATCTTGGTTTTTCGTGGAGTATAACGCATATATTCCTGGAAGTACAGATTTAGCTCTTTGAACTGAAGATATTAGATGTTATCTTGTTTCTCATGTATGTCTTTCAAATAATTTCTGTTGCTTTTACTCGTTAACTCTGAAGAACTGTGTTCTGAAAGAGGGTACAACAGTTTTCAACTACATAGAAGAAATATACATTGAACATCCTAACAGACACATACTTGTTATCAAAATATTCCAACAGATGGAATTATGCCCTTGCAGTGCCGTTGTTTTTCTGCTTCATTGTATGCTTCAGTGAACTTTTTAGTTCATACAATAGACAAAAGAGCATTCATTGGCTTCAGGAACACTCGAGTCTTTTGGGTAGTCTGCTACACGTGACACACTAAAGGAGATATATGGGAATTCACCTTTCACATTTGTTTCCCATTTGTTTCTTTGTAACTCACTGTGAAACGTCGAAAATTCCGTGTTTTAAAAGAGGCCAGTCCTATAAATTCAATTTGGTAAAGTATCATTCTTTGAAACAGGAGACAACATAAAGATTTCTAGCAATTATAACAGAAGTTAGAGCCTTCTCCTCTCTGTCCATGTGCTGAAAGCGTACATTGTGTGCGATAGTCACCAGTGGCTTTGCCATAGAAGGAAAAACCCAAGATAGCTCTACCTGGATATATCTGGTTTTCCTTGTAGCGTAACGCATATATTGCTGGAAGTACTGATGTAGCTCTTTGAAGTGAAGATATTAGATGTTACCTTGTTTCTCATGTATGTCTTTCAAATAATTTCTGTTGTTTTACTCGTTAACTCCGAAGAACTGTGTTCCGAAAGAGGGTACAACAGTTTTCAACTACATAGAAGAAATATACATTGAACATCCTAACCAACATACTTGTTATCAAAATATTCCTACAGATGGAATTATGCCCTTGCAGTGCCGATGTTGTTCTGCTTCATTGTATGCTTCAGTGAAATTTTGAGTTCATACAATAGACTGAAGAGCATTCATTGGCTTCAGGAACACTCGAGTCTTTTGGGTAGTCTGCTACACGTGACACACTAAAGGAGATATATGGGAATTCACCTTTCACATTTGTTTCCCATTTGTTTCTTTGTAATTCACTGTGAAACTTAGAAAATTCCGTGTTTTAAAAGAGGCCTGTCCTATAAATTCAATGTGGTAAAGTATCATTCTTTGAAACAGGAGAGAACATAAAGATTTCTAGCAATTATAACAGAAGTTAGAGCCTTCTCCTCTCTGTCCATGTGCTGAAAGCGTACATTGTGTGCGATAGTCACCAGTGGCTTTGCCATAGAAGGAAAAACCCAAGATAGCTCTACCTGGATATATCTGGTTTTCCTCGTAGCGTAACGCATATATTGCTGGAAGTACTGATGTAGCTCTTTGAAGTGAAGATATTAGATGTTACCTTGTTTCTCATGTATGTCTTTCAAATAATTTCTGTTGTTTTACTCATTAACTCCGAAGAACTGTGTTCTGAAAGAGGGTACAACAGTTTTCAACTACATAGAAGAAATATACATTGAACATCCTAACCAACATACTTGTTATCAAAATATTCCTACAGATGGAATTATGCCCTTGCAGTGCCGATGTTGTTCTGCTTCATTGTATGCTTCAGTGAAATTTTGAGTTCATACAATAGACTGAAGAGTATTCATTGGGTTCAGGAACACTCGAGTCTTTTGGGTAGTCTGCTACACGTGACACACTAAAGGAGATATATGGGAATTCACCTTTCACATTTGTTTCCCATTTGTTTCTTTGTAACTCACTGTGAAACTTAGAAAATTCCGTGTTTTAAAAGAGGCCTGTCCTATAAATTCAATGTGGTAAAGTATCATTCTTTGAAACAGGAGAGAACATAAAGATTTCTAGCAATTATAACAGAAGTTAGAGCCTTCTCCTCTCTGTCCATGTGCTGAAAGCGTACATTGTGTGCGATAGTCACCAGTGGCTTTGCCATAGAAGGAAAAACCCAAGATAGCTCTACCTGGATATATCTGGTTTTCCTTGTAGCGTAACGCATATATTGCTGGAAGTACTGATGTAGCTCTTTGAAGTGAAGATATTAGATGTTACCTTGTTTCTCATGTATGTCTTTCAAATAATTTCTGTTGCTTTTACTCGTTAACTCCGAAGAACTGTGTTCCGAAAGAGGGTACAACAGTTTTCAACTACATAGAAGATACATACATTGAACATCCTAACCAACATACTTGTTATCAAAGTATTCCTACAGATGGAATTATGCCCTTGCAGTGCCGATGTTGTTCTGCTTCATTGTATGCTTCAGTGAAATTTTGAGTTCATACAATAGACTGAAGAGTATTCATTGGGTTCAGGAACACTCGAGTCTTTTCGGTAGTCTGCTACACGTGACACACTAAAGGAGATATATGGGAATTCACCTTTCACATTTGTTTCCCATTTGTTTCTTTGTAATTCACTGTGAAACTTCGAAAATTCCGTGTTTTATAAGAGGCCAGTCCTATAAATTCAATTTGGTAAAGTATCATTCTTTGAAACAGGAGAGAACATAAAGATTTCTAGCAATTATAACAGAAATTAGAGCCTTCTCCTCTCTGTCCATGTGCTGAAGGCGTTCATTGTGTGAAAGAGTCACCATTGGCATTGCCACAGAAGGCAGATGCAGAGATAGCGGTTCCTGGACAATCTTGGTTTTTCGTGGAGTATAACGCATATATTCCTGGAAGTACAGATTTAGCTCTTTGAACTGAAGATATTAGATGTTATCTTGTTTCTCATGTATGTCTTTCAAATAATTTCTGTTGCTTTTACTCGTTAACTCTGAAGAACTGTGTTCTGAAAGAGGGTACAACAGTTTTCAACTACATAGAAGAAATATACATTGAACATCCTAACAGACACATACTTGTTATCAAAATATTCCAACAGATGGAATTATGCCCTTGCAGTGCCGTTGTTTTTCTGCTTCATTGTATGCTTCAGTGAACTTTTTAGTTCATACAATAGACAAAAGAGCATTCATTGGCTTCAGGAACACTCGAGTCTTTTGGGTAGTCTGCTACACGTGACACACTAAAGGAGATATATGGGAATTCACCTTTCACATTTGTTTCCCATTTGTTTCTTTGTAACTCACTGTGAAACGTCGAAAATTCCGTGTTTTAAAAGAGGCCAGTCCTATAAATTCAATTTGGTAAAGTATCATTCTTTGAAACAGGAGACAACATAAAGATTTCTAGCAATTATAACAGAAGTTAGAGCCTTCTCCTCTCTGTCCATGTGCTGAAAGCGTACATTGTGTGCGATAGTCACCAGTGGCTTTGCCATAGAAGGAAAAACCCAAGATAGCTCTACCTGGATATATCTGGTTTTCCTTGTAGCGTAACGCATATATTGCTGGAAGTACTGATGTAGCTCTTTGAAGTGAAGATATTAGATGTTACCTTGTTTCTCATGTATGTCTTTCAAATAATTTCTGTTGTTTTACTCGTTAACTCCGAAGAACTGTGTTCCGAAAGAGGGTACAACAGTTTTCAACTACATAGAAGAAATATACATTGAACATCCTAACCAACATACTTGTTATCAAAATATTCCTACAGATGGAATTATGCCCTTGCAGTGCCGATGTTGTTCTGCTTCATTGTATGCTTCAGTGAAATTTTGAGTTCATACAATAGACTGAAGAGCATTCATTGGCTTCAGGAACACTCGAGTCTTTTGGGTAGTCTGCTACACGTGACACACTAAAGGAGATATATGGGAATTCACCTTTCACATTTGTTTCCCATTTGTTTCTTTGTAATTCACTGTGAAACTTAGAAAATTCCGTGTTTTAAAAGAGGCCTGTCCTATAAATTCAATGTGGTAAAGTATCATTCTTTGAAACAGGAGAGAACATAAAGATTTCTAGCAATTATAACAGAAGTTAGAGCCTTCTCCTCTCTGTCCATGTGCTGAAAGCGTACATTGTGTGCGATAGTCACCAGTGGCTTTGCCATAGAAGGAAAAACCCAAGATAGCTCTACCTGGATATATCTGGTTTTCCTCGTAGCGTAACGCATATATTGCTGGAAGTACTGATGTAGCTCTTTGAAGTGAAGATATTAGATGTTACCTTGTTTCTCATGTATGTCTTTCAAATAATTTCTGTTGTTTTACTCATTAACTCCGAAGAACTGTGTTCTGAAAGAGGGTACAACAGTTTTCAACTACATAGAAGAAATATACATTGAACATCCTAACCAACATACTTGTTATCAAAATATTCCTACAGATGGAATTATGCCCTTGCAGTGCCGATGTTGTTCTGCTTCATTGTATGCTTCAGTGAAATTTTGAGTTCATACAATAGACTGAAGAGTATTCATTGGGTTCAGGAACACTCGAGTCTTTTGGGTAGTCTGCTACACGTGACACACTAAAGGAGATATATGGGAATTCACCTTTCACATTTGTTTCCCATTTGTTTCTTTGTAACTCACTGTGAAACTTAGAAAATTCCGTGTTTTAAAAGAGGCCTGTCCTATAAATTCAATGTGGTAAAGTATCATTCTTTGAAACAGGAGAGAACATAAAGATTTCTAGCAATTATAACAGAAGTTAGAGCCTTCTCCTCTCTGTCCATGTGCTGAAAGCGTACATTGTGTGCGATAGTCACCAGTGGCTTTGCCATAGAAGGAAAAACCCAAGATAGCTCTACCTGGATATATCTGGTTTTCCTTGTAGCGTAACGCATATATTGCTGGAAGTACTGATGTAGCTCTTTGAAGTGAAGATATTAGATGTTACCTTGTTTCTCATGTATGTCTTTCAAATAATTTCTGTTGCTTTTACTCGTTAACTCCGAAGAACTGTGTTCCGAAAGAGGGTACAACAGTTTTCAACTACATAGAAGATACATACATTGAACATCCTAACCAACATACTTGTTATCAAAGTATTCCTACAGATGGAATTATGCCCTTGCAGTGCCGATGTTGTTCTGCTTCATTGTATGCTTCAGTGAAATTTTGAGTTCATACAATAGACTGAAGAGTATTCATTGGGTTCAGGAACACTCGAGTCTTTTCGGTAGTCTGCTACACGTGACACACTAAAGGAGATATATGGGAATTCACCTTTCACATTTGTTTCCCATTTGTTTCTTTGTAATTCACTGTGAAACTTCGAAAATTCCGTGTTTTATAAGAGGCCAGTCCTATAAATTCAATTTGGTAAAGTATCATTCTTTGAAACAGGAGAGAACATAAAGATTTCTAGCAATTATAACAGAAATTAGAGCCTTCTCCTCTCTGTCCATGTGCTGAAGGCGTTCATTGTGTGAAAGAGTCACCATTGGCATTGCCACAGAAGGCAGATGCAGAGATAGCGGTTCCTGGACAATCTTGGTTTTTCGTGGAGTATAACGCATATATTCCTGGAAGTACAGATTTAGCTCTTTGAACTGAAGATATTAGATGTTATCTTGTTTCTCATGTATGTCTTTCAAATAATTTCTGTTGCTTTTACTCGTTAACTCTGAAGAACTGTGTTCTGAAAGAGGGTACAACAGTTTTCAACTACATAGAAGAAATATACATTGAACATCCTAACAGACACATACTTGTTATCAAAATATTCCAACAGATGGAATTATGCCCTTGCAGTGCCGTTGTTTTTCTGCTTCATTGTATGCTTCAGTGAACTTTTTAGTTCATACAATAGACAAAAGAGCATTCATTGGCTTCAGGAACACTCGAGTCTTTTGGGTAGTCTGCTACACGTGACACACTAAAGGAGATATATGGGAATTCACCTTTCACATTTGTTTCCCATTTGTTTCTTTGTAACTCACTGTGAAACGTCGAAAATTCCGTGTTTTAAAAGAGGCCAGTCCTATAAATTCAATTTGGTAAAGTATCATTCTTTGAAACAGGAGACAACATAAAGATTTCTAGCAATTATAACAGAAGTTAGAGCCTTCTCCTCTCTGTCCATGTGCTGAAAGCGTACATTGTGTGCGATAGTCACCAGTGGCTTTGCCATAGAAGGAAAAACCCAAGATAGCTCTACCTGGATATATCTGGTTTTCCTTGTAGCGTAACGCATATATTGCTGGAAGTACTGATGTAGCTCTTTGAAGTGAAGATATTAGATGTTACCTTGTTTCTCATGTATGTCTTTCAAATAATTTCTGTTGTTTTACTCGTTAACTCCGAAGAACTGTGTTCCGAAAGAGGGTACAACAGTTTTCAACTACATAGAAGAAATATACATTGAACATCCTAACCAACATACTTGTTATCAAAATATTCCTACAGATGGAATTATGCCCTTGCAGTGCCGATGTTGTTCTGCTTCATTGTATGCTTCAGTGAAATTTTGAGTTCATACAATAGACTGAAGAGCATTCATTGGCTTCAGGAACACTCGAGTCTTTTGGGTAGTCTGCTACACGTGACACACTAAAGGAGATATATGGGAATTCACCTTTCACATTTGTTTCCCATTTGTTTCTTTGTAATTCACTGTGAAACTTAGAAAATTCCGTGTTTTAAAAGAGGCCTGTCCTATAAATTCAATGTGGTAAAGTATCATTCTTTGAAACAGGAGAGAACATAAAGATTTCTAGCAATTATAACAGAAGTTAGAGCCTTCTCCTCTCTGTCCATGTGCTGAAAGCGTACATTGTGTGCGATAGTCACCAGTGGCTTTGCCATAGAAGGAAAAACCCAAGATAGCTCTACCTGGATATATCTGGTTTTCCTTGTAGCGTAACGCATATATTGCTGGAAGTACTGATGTAGCTCTTTGAAGTGAAGATATTAGATGTTACCTTGTTTCTCATGTATGTCTTTCAAATAATTTCTGTTGCTTTTACTCGTTAACTCCGAAGAACTGTGTTCCGAAAGAGGGTACAACAGTTTTCAACTACATAGAAGATACATACATTGAACATCCTAACCAACATACTTGTTATCAAAGTATTCCTACAGATGGAATTATGCCCTTGCAGTGCCGATGTTGTTCTGCTTCATTGTATGCTTCAGTGAAATTTTGAGTTCATACAATAGACTGAAGAGTATTCATTGGGTTCAGGAACACTCGAGTCTTTTCGGTAGTCTGCTACACGTGACACACTAAAGGAGATATATGGGAATTCACCTTTCACATTTGTTTCCCATTTGTTTCTTTGTAATTCACTGTGAAACTTCGAAAATTCCGTGTTTTATAAGAGGCCAGTCCTATAAATTCAATTTGGTAAAGTATCATTCTTTGAAACAGGAGAGAACATAAAGATTTCTAGCAATTATAACAGAAATTAGAGCCTTCTCCTCTCTGTCCATGTGCTGAAGGCGTTCATTGTGTGAAAGAGTCACCATTGGCATTGCCACAGAAGGCAGATGCAGAGATAGCGGTTCCTGGACAATCTTGGTTTTTCGTGGAGTATAACGCATATATTCCTGGAAGTACAGATTTAGCTCTTTGAACTGAAGATATTAGATGTTATCTTGTTTCTCATGTATGTCTTTCAAATAATTTCTGTTGCTTTTACTCGTTAACTCTGAAGAACTGTGTTCTGAAAGAGGGTACAACAGTTTTCAACTACATAGAAGAAATATACATTGAACATCCTAACAGACACATACTTGTTATCAAAATATTCCAACAGATGGAATTATGCCCTTGCAGTGCCGTTGTTTTTCTGCTTCATTGTATGCTTCAGTGAACTTTTTAGTTCATACAATAGACAAAAGAGCATTCATTGGCTTCAGGAACACTCGAGTCTTTTGGGTAGTCTGCTACACGTGACACACTAAAGGAGATATATGGGAATTCACCTTTCACATTTGTTTCCCATTTGTTTCTTTGTAACTCACTGTGAAACGTCGAAAATTCCGTGTTTTAAAAGAGGCCAGTCCTATAAATTCAATTTGGTAAAGTATCATTCTTTGAAACAGGAGACAACATAAAGATTTCTAGCAATTATAACAGAAGTTAGAGCCTTCTCCTCTCTGTCCATGTGCTGAAAGCGTACATTGTGTGCGATAGTCACCAGTGGCTTTGCCATAGAAGGAAAAACCCAAGATAGCTCTACCTGGATATATCTGGTTTTCCTTGTAGCGTAACGCATATATTGCTGGAAGTACTGATGTAGCTCTTTGAAGTGAAGATATTAGATGTTACCTTGTTTCTCATGTATGTCTTTCAAATAATTTCTGTTGTTTTACTCGTTAACTCCGAAGAACTGTGTTCCGAAAGAGGGTACAACAGTTTTCAACTACATAGAAGAAATATACATTGAACATCCTAACCAACATACTTGTTATCAAAATATTCCTACAGATGGAATTATGCCCTTGCAGTGCCGATGTTGTTCTGCTTCATTGTATGCTTCAGTGAAATTTTGAGTTCATACAATAGACTGAAGAGCATTCATTGGCTTCAGGAACACTCGAGTCTTTTGGGTAGTCTGCTACACGTGACACACTAAAGGAGATATATGGGAATTCACCTTTCACATTTGTTTCCCATTTGTTTCTTTGTAATTCACTGTGAAACTTAGAAAATTCCGTGTTTTAAAAGAGGCCTGTCCTATAAATTCAATGTGGTAAAGTATCATTCTTTGAAACAGGAGAGAACATAAAGATTTCTAGCAATTATAACAGAAGTTAGAGCCTTCTCCTCTCTGTCCATGTGCTGAAAGCGTACATTGTGTGCGATAGTCACCAGTGGCTTTGCCATAGAAGGAAAAACCCAAGATAGCTCTACCTGGATATATCTGGTTTTCCTCGTAGCGTAACGCATATATTGCTGGAAGTACTGATGTAGCTCTTTGAAGTGAAGATATTAGATGTTACCTTGTTTCTCATGTATGTCTTTCAAATAATTTCTGTTGTTTTACTCATTAACTCCGAAGAACTGTGTTCTGAAAGAGGGTACAACAGTTTTCAACTACATAGAAGAAATATACATTGAACATCCTAACCAACATACTTGTTATCAAAATATTCCTACAGATGGAATTATGCCCTTGCAGTGCCGATGTTGTTCTGCTTCATTGTATGCTTCAGTGAAATTTTGAGTTCATACAATAGACTGAAGAGTATTCATTGGGTTCAGGAACACTCGAGTCTTTTGGGTAGTCTGCTACACGTGACACACTAAAGGAGATATATGGGAATTCACCTTTCACATTTGTTTCCCATTTGTTTCTTTGTAACTCACTGTGAAACGTCGAAAATTCCGTGTTTTAAAAGAGGCCTGTCCTATAAATTCAATGTGGTAAAGTATCATTCTTTGAAACAGGAGAGAACATAAAGATTTCTAGCAATTATAACAGAAGTTAGAGCCTTCTCCTCTCTGTCCATGTGCTGAAAGCGTACATTGTGTGCGATAGTCACCAGTGGCTTTGCCATAGAAGGAAAAACCCAAGATAGCTCTACCTGGATATATCTGGTTTTCCTTGTAGCGTAACGCATATATTGCTGGAAGTACTGATGTAGCTCTTTGAAGTGAAGATATTAGATGTTACCTTGTTTCTCATGTATGTCTTTCAAATAATTTCTGTTGCTTTTACTCGTTAACTCCGAAGAACTGTGTTCCGAAAGAGGGTACAACAGTTTTCAACTACATAGAAGATACATACATTGAACATCCTAACCAACATACTTGTTATCAAAGTATTCCTACAGATGGAATTATGCCCTTGCAGTGCCGATGTTGTTCTGCTTCATTGTATGCTTCAGTGAAATTTTGAGTTCATACAATAGACTGAAGAGTATTCATTGGGTTCAGGAACACTCGAGTCTTTTCGGTAGTCTGCTACACGTGACACACTAAAGGAGATATATGGGAATTCACCTTTCACATTTGTTTCCCATTTGTTTCTTTGTAATTCACTGTGAAACTTCGAAAATTCCGTGTTTTATAAGAGGCCAGTCCTATAAATTCAATTTGGTAAAGTATCATTCTTTGAAACAGGAGAGAACATAAAGATTTCTAGCAATTATAACAGAAATTAGAGCCTTCTCCTCTCTGTCCATGTGCTGAAGGCGTTCATTGTGTGAAAGAGTCACCATTGGCATTGCCACAGAAGGCAGATGCAGAGATAGCGGTTCCTGGACAATCTTGGTTTTTCGTGGAGTATAACGCATATATTCCTGGAAGTACAGATTTAGCTCTTTGAACTGAAGATATTAGATGTTATCTTGTTTCTCATGTATGTCTTTCAAATAATTTCTGTTGCTTTTACTCGTTAACTCTGAAGAACTGTGTTCTGAAAGAGGGTACAACAGTTTTCAACTACATAGAAGAAATATACATTGAACATCCTAACAGACACATACTTGTTATCAAAATATTCCAACAGATGGAATTATGCCCTTGCAGTGCCGTTGTTTTTCTGCTTCATTGTATGCTTCAGTGAACTTTTTAGTTCATACAATAGACTGAAGAGCATTCATTGGCTTCAGGAACACTCGAGTCTTTTGGGTAGTCTGCTACACGTGACACACTAAAGGAGATATATGGGAATTCACCTTTCACATTTGTTTCCCATTTGTTTCTTTGTAATTCACTGTGAAACTTAGAAAATTCCGTGTTTTAAAAGAGGCCTGTCCTATAAATTCAATGTGGTAAAGTATCATTCTTTGAAACAGGAGAGAACATAAAGATTTCTAGCAATTATAACAGAAGTTAGAGCCTTCTCCTCTCTGTCCATGTGCTGAAAGCGTACATTGTGTGCGATAGTCACCAGTGGCTTTGCCATAGAAGGAAAAACCCAAGATAGCTCTACCTGGATATATCTGGTTTTCCTCGTAGCGTAACGCATATATTGCTGGAAGTACTGATGTAGCTCTTTGAAGTGAAGATATTAGATGTTACCTTGTTTCTCATGTATGTCTTTCAAATAATTTCTGTTGTTTTACTCATTAACTCCGAAGAACTGTGTTCTGAAAGAGGGTACAACAGTTTTCAACTACATAGAAGAAATATACATTGAACATCCTAACCAACATACTTGTTATCAAAATATTCCTACAGATGGAATTATGCCCTTGCAGTGCCGATGTTGTTCTGCTTCATTGTATGCTTCAGTGAAATTTTGAGTTCATACAATAGACTGAAGAGTATTCATTGGGTTCAGGAACACTCGAGTCTTTTGGGTAGTCTGCTACACGTGACACACTAAAGGAGATATATGGGAATTCACCTTTCACATTTGTTTCCCATTTGTTTCTTTGTAACTCACTGTGAAACTTAGAAAATTCCGTGTTTTAAAAGAGGCCTGTCCTATAAATTCAATGTGGTAAAGTATCATTCTTTGAAACAGGAGAGAACATAAAGATTTCTAGCAATTATAACAGAAGTTAGAGCCTTCTCCTCTCTGTCCATGTGCTGAAAGCGTACATTGTGTGCGATAGTCACCAGTGGCTTTGCCATAGAAGGAAAAACCCAAGATAGCTCTACCTGGATATATCTGGTTTTCCTTGTAGCGTAACGCATATATTGCTGGAAGTACTGATGTAGCTCTTTGAAGTGAAGATATTAGATGTTACCTTGTTTCTCATGTATGTCTTTCAAATAATTTCTGTTGCTTTTACTCGTTAACTCCGAAGAACTGTGTTCCGAAAGAGGGTACAACAGTTTTCAACTACATAGAAGATACATACATTGAACATCCTAACCAACATACTTGTTATCAAAGTATTCCTACAGATGGAATTATGCCCTTGCAGTGCCGATGTTGTTCTGCTTCATTGTATGCTTCAGTGAAATTTTGAGTTCATACAATAGACTGAAGAGTATTCATTGGGTTCAGGAACACTCGAGTCTTTTCGGTAGTCTGCTACACGTGACACACTAAAGGAGATATATGGGAATTCACCTTTCACATTTGTTTCCCATTTGTTTCTTTGTAATTCACTGTGAAACTTCGAAAATTCCGTGTTTTATAAGAGGCCAGTCCTATAAATTCAATTTGGTAAAGTATCATTCTTTGAAACAGGAGAGAACATAAAGATTTCTAGCAATTATAACAGAAATTAGAGCCTTCTCCTCTCTGTCCATGTGCTGAAGGCGTTCATTGTGTGAAAGAGTCACCATTGGCATTGCCACAGAAGGCAGATGCAGAGATAGCGGTTCCTGGACAATCTTGGTTTTTCGTGGAGTATAACGCATATATTCCTGGAAGTACAGATTTAGCTCTTTGAACTGAAGATATTAGATGTTATCTTGTTTCTCATGTATGTCTTTCAAATAATTTCTGTTGTTTTACTCGTTAACTCCGAAGAACTGTGTTCCGAAAGAGGGTACAACAGTTTTCAACTACATAGAAGAAATATACATTGAACATCCTAACCAACATACTTGTTATCAAAATATTCCTACAGATGGAATTATGCCCTTGCAGTGCCGATGTTGTTCTGCTTCATTGTATGCTTCAGTGAAATTTTGAGTTCATACAATAGACTGAAGAGCATTCATTGGCTTCAGGAACACTCGAGTCTTTTGGGTAGTCTGCTACACGTGACACACTAAAGGAGATATATGGGAATTCACCTTTCACATTTGTTTCCCATTTGTTTCTTTGTAATTCACTGTGAAACTTAGAAAATTCCGTGTTTTAAAAGAGGCCTGTCCTATAAATTCAATGTGGTAAAGTATCATTCTTTGAAACAGGAGAGAACATAAAGATTTCTAGCAATTATAACAGAAGTTAGAGCCTTCTCCTCTCTGTCCATGTGCTGAAAGCGTACATTGTGTGCGATAGTCACCAGTGGCTTTGCCATAGAAGGAAAAACCCAAGATAGCTCTACCTGGATATATCTGGTTTTCCTCGTAGCGTAACGCATATATTGCTGGAAGTACTGATGTAGCTCTTTGAAGTGAAGATATTAGATGTTACCTTGTTTCTCATGTATGTCTTTCAAATAATTTCTGTTGTTTTACTCATTAACTCCGAAGAACTGTGTTCTGAAAGAGGGTACAACAGTTTTCAACTACATAGAAGAAATATACATTGAACATCCTAACCAACATACTTGTTATCAAAATATTCCTACAGATGGAATTATGCCCTTGCAGTGCCGATGTTGTTCTGCTTCATTGTATGCTTCAGTGAAATTTTGAGTTCATACAATAGACTGAAGAGTATTCATTGGGTTCAGGAACACTCGAGTCTTTTGGGTAGTCTGCTACACGTGACACACTAAAGGAGATATATGGGAATTCACCTTTCACATTTGTTTCCCATTTGTTTCTTTGTAACTCACTGTGAAACTTAGAAAATTCCGTGTTTTAAAAGAGGCCTGTCCTATAAATTCAATGTGGTAAAGTATCATTCTTTGAAACAGGAGAGAACATAAAGATTTCTAGCAATTATAACAGAAGTTAGAGCCTTCTCCTCTCTGTCCATGTGCTGAAAGCGTACATTGTGTGCGATAGTCACCAGTGGCTTTGCCATAGAAGGAAAAACCCAAGATAGCTCTACCTGGATATATCTGGTTTTCCTTGTAGCGTAACGCATATATTGCTGGAAGTACTGATGTAGCTCTTTGAAGTGAAGATATTAGATGTTACCTTGTTTCTCATGTATGTCTTTCAAATAATTTCTGTTGCTTTTACTCGTTAACTCCGAAGAACTGTGTTCCGAAAGAGGGTACAACAGTTTTCAACTACATAGAAGATACATACATTGAACATCCTAACCAACATACTTGTTATCAAAGTATTCCTACAGATGGAATTATGCCCTTGCAGTGCCGATGTTGTTCTGCTTCATTGTATGCTTCAGTGAAATTTTGAGTTCATACAATAGACTGAAGAGTATTCATTGGGTTCAGGAACACTCGAGTCTTTTCGGTAGTCTGCTACACGTGACACACTAAAGGAGATATATGGGAATTCACCTTTCACATTTGTTTCCCATTTGTTTCTTTGTAATTCACTGTGAAACTTCGAAAATTCCGTGTTTTATAAGAGGCCAGTCCTATAAATTCAATTTGGTAAAGTATCATTCTTTGAAACAGGAGAGAACATAAAGATTTCTAGCAATTATAACAGAAATTAGAGCCTTCTCCTCTCTGTCCATGTGCTGAAGGCGTTCATTGTGTGAAAGAGTCACCATTGGCATTGCCACAGAAGGCAGATGCAGAGATAGCGGTTCCTGGACAATCTTGGTTTTTCGTGGAGTATAACGCATATATTCCTGGAAGTACAGATTTAGCTCTTTGAACTGAAGATATTAGATGTTATCTTGTTTCTCATGTATGTCTTTCAAATAATTTCTGTTGCTTTTACTCGTTAACTCTGAAGAACTGTGTTCTGAAAGAGGGTACAACAGTTTTCAACTACATAGAAGAAATATACATTGAACATCCTAACAGACACATACTTGTTATCAAAATATTCCAACAGATGGAATTATGCCCTTGCAGTGCCGTTGTTTTTCTGCTTCATTGTATGCTTCAGTGAACTTTTTAGTTCATACAATAGACAAAAGAGCATTCATTGGCTTCAGGAACACTCGAGTCTTTTGGGTAGTCTGCTACACGTGACACACTAAAGGAGATATATGGGAATTCACCTTTCACATTTGTTTCCCATTTGTTTCTTTGTAACTCACTGTGAAACGTCGAAAATTCCGTGTTTTAAAAGAGGCCAGTCCTATAAATTCAATTTGGTAAAGTATCATTCTTTGAAACAGGAGACAACATAAAGATTTCTAGCAATTATAACAGAAGTTAGAGCCTTCTCCTCTCTGTCCATGTGCTGAAAGCGTACATTGTGTGCGATAGTCACCAGTGGCTTTGCCATAGAAGGAAAAACCCAAGATAGCTCTACCTGGATATATCTGGTTTTCCTTGTAGCGTAACGCATATATTGCTGGAAGTACTGATGTAGCTCTTTGAAGTGAAGATATTAGATGTTACCTTGTTTCTCATGTATGTCTTTCAAATAATTTCTGTTGTTTTACTCGTTAACTCCGAAGAACTGTGTTCCGAAAGAGGGTACAACAGTTTTCAACTACATAGAAGAAATATACATTGAACATCCTAACCAACATACTTGTTATCAAAATATTCCTACAGATGGAATTATGCCCTTGCAGTGCCGATGTTGTTCTGCTTCATTGTATGCTTCAGTGAAATTTTGAGTTCATACAATAGACTGAAGAGCATTCATTGGCTTCAGGAACACTCGAGTCTTTTGGGTAGTCTGCTACAGGTGACACACTAAAGGAGATATATGGGAATTCACCTTTCACATTTGTTTCCCATTTGTTTCTTTGTAATTCACTGTGAAACTTAGAAAATTCCGTGTTTTAAAAGAGGCCTGTCCTATAAATTCAATGTGGTAAAGTATCATTCTTTGAAACAGGAGAGAACATAAAGATTTCTAGCAATTATAACAGAAGTTAGAGCCTTCTCCTCTCTGTCCATGTGCTGAAAGCGTACATTGTGTGCGATAGTCACCAGTGGCTTTGCCATAGAAGGAAAAACCCAAGATAGCTCTACCTGGATATATCTGGTTTTCCTTGTAGCGTAACGCATATATTGCTGGAAGTACTGATGTAGCTCTTTGAAGTGAAGATATTAGATGTTACCTTGTTTCTCATGTATGTCTTTCAAATAATTTCTGTTGCTTTTACTCGTTAACTCCGAAGAACTGTGTTCCGAAAGAGGGTACAACAGTTTTCAACTACATAGAAGATACATACATTGAACATCCTAACCAACATACTTGTTATCAAAGTATTCCTACAGATGGAATTATGCCCTTGCAGTGCCGATGTTGTTCTGCTTCATTGTATGCTTCAGTGAAATTTTGAGTTCATACAATAGACTGAAGAGTATTCATTGGGTTCAGGAACACTCGAGTCTTTTCGGTAGTCTGCTACACGTGACACACTAAAGGAGATATATGGGAATTCACCTTTCACATTTGTTTCCCATTTGTTTCTTTGTAATTCACTGTGAAACTTCGAAAATTCCGTGTTTTATAAGAGGCCAGTCCTATAAATTCAATTTGGTAAAGTATCATTCTTTGAAACAGGAGAGAACATAAAGATTTCTAGCAATTATAACAGAAATTAGAGCCTTCTCCTCTCTGTCCATGTGCTGAAGGCGTTCATTGTGTGAAAGAGTCACCATTGGCATTGCCACAGAAGGCAGATGCAGAGATAGCGGTTCCTGGACAATCTTGGTTTTTCGTGGAGTATAACGCATATATTCCTGGAAGTACAGATTTAGCTCTTTGAACTGAAGATATTAGATGTTATCTTGTTTCTCATGTATGTCTTTCAAATAATTTCTGTTGCTTTTACTCGTTAACTCTGAAGAACTGTGTTCTGAAAGAGGGTACAACAGTTTTCAACTACATAGAAGAAATATACATTGAACATCCTAACAGACACATACTTGTTATCAAAATATTCCAACAGATGGAATTATGCCCTTGCAGTGCCGTTGTTTTTCTGCTTCATTGTATGCTTCAGTGAACTTTTTAGTTCATACAATAGACAAAAGAGCATTCATTGGCTTCAGGAACACTCGAGTCTTTTGGGTAGTCTGCTACACGTGACACACTAAAGGAGATATATGGGAATTCACCTTTCACATTTGTTTCCCATTTGTTTCTTTGTAACTCACTGTGAAACGTCGAAAATTCCGTGTTTTAAAAGAGGCCAGTCCTATAAATTCAATTTGGTAAAGTATCATTCTTTGAAACAGGAGACAACATAAAGATTTCTAGCAATTATAACAGAAGTTAGAGCCTTCTCCTCTCTGTCCATGTGCTGAAAGCGTACATTGTGTGCGATAGTCACCAGTGGCTTTGCCATAGAAGGAAAAACCCAAGATAGCTCTACCTGGATATATCTGGTTTTCCTTGTAGCGTAACGCATATATTGCTGGAAGTACTGATGTAGCTCTTTGAAGTGAAGATATTAGATGTTACCTTGTTTCTCATGTATGTCTTTCAAATAATTTCTGTTGTTTTACTCGTTAACTCCGAAGAACTGTGTTCCGAAAGAGGGTACAACAGTTTTCAACTACATAGAAGAAATATACATTGAACATCCTAACCAACATACTTGTTATCAAAATATTCCTACAGATGGAATTATGCCCTTGCAGTGCCGATGTTGTTCTGCTTCATTGTATGCTTCAGTGAAATTTTGAGTTCATACAATAGACTGAAGAGTATTCATTGGGTTCAGGAACACTCGAGTCTTTTCGGTAGTCTGCTACACGTGACACACTAAAGGAGATATATGGGAATTCACCTTTCACATTTGTTTCCCATTTGTTTCTTTGTAATTCACTGTGAAACTTCGAAAATTCCGTGTTTTATAAGAGGCCAGTCCTATAAATTCAATTTGGTAAAGTATCATTCTTTGAAACAGGAGAGAACATAAAGATTTCTAGCAATTATAACAGAAATTAGAGCCTTCTCCTCTCTGTCCATGTGCTGAAGGCGTTCATTGTGTGAAAGAGTCACCATTGGCATTGCCACAGAAGGCAGATGCAGAGATAGCGGTTCCTGGACAATCTTGGTTTTTCGTGGAGTATAACGCATATATTCCTGGAAGTACAGATTTAGCTCTTTGAACTGAAGATATTAGATGTTATCTTGTTTCTCATGTATGTCTTTCAAATAATTTCTGTTGCTTTTACTCGTTAACTCTGAAGAACTGTGTTCTGAAAGAGGGTACAACAGTTTTCAACTACATAGAAGAAATATACATTGAACATCCTAACAGACACATACTTGTTATCAAAATATTCCAACAGATGGAATTATGCCCTTGCAGTGCCGTTGTTTTTCTGCTTCATTGTATGCTTCAGTGAACTTTTTAGTTCATACAATAGACAAAAGAGCATTCATTGGCTTCAGGAACACTCGAGTCTTTTGGGTAGTCTGCTACACGTGACACACTAAAGGAGATATATGGGAATTCACCTTTCACATTTGTTTCCCATTTGTTTCTTTGTAACTCACTGTGAAACGTCGAAAATTCCGTGTTTTAAAAGAGGCCAGTCCTATAAATTCAATTTGGTAAAGTATCATTCTTTGAAACAGGAGACAACATAAAGATTTCTAGCAATTATAACAGAAGTTAGAGCCTTCTCCTCTCTGTCCATGTGCTGAAAGCGTACATTGTGTGCGATAGTCACCAGTGGCTTTGCCATAGAAGGAAAAACCCAAGATAGCTCTACCTGGATATATCTGGTTTTCCTTGTAGCGTAACGCATATATTGCTGGAAGTACTGATGTAGCTCTTTGAAGTGAAGATATTAGATGTTACCTTGTTTCTCATGTATGTCTTTCAAATAATTTCTGTTGTTTTACTCGTTAACTCCGAAGAACTGTGTTCCGAAAGAGGGTACAACAGTTTTCAACTACATAGAAGAAATATACATTGAACATCCTAACCAACATACTTGTTATCAAAATATTCCTACAGATGGAATTATGCCCTTGCAGTGCCGATGTTGTTCTGCTTCATTGTATGCTTCAGTGAAATTTTGAGTTCATACAATAGACTGAAGAGCATTCATTGGCTTCAGGAACACTCGAGTCTTTTGGGTAGTCTGCTACACGTGACACACTAAAGGAGATATATGGGAATTCACCTTTCACATTTGTTTCCCATTTGTTTCTTTGTAATTCACTGTGAAACTTAGAAAATTCCGTGTTTTAAAAGAGGCCTGTCCTATAAATTCAATGTGGTAAAGTATCATTCTTTGAAACAGGAGAGAACATAAAGATTTCTAGCAATTATAACAGAAGTTAGAGCCTTCTCCTCTCTGTCCATGTGCTGAAAGCGTACATTGTGTGCGATAGTCACCAGTGGCTTTGCCATAGAAGGAAAAACCCAAGATAGCTCTACCTGGATATATCTGGTTTTCCTTGTAGCGTAACGCATATATTGCTGGAAGTACTGATGTAGCTCTTTGAAGTGAAGATATTAGATGTTACCTTGTTTCTCATGTATGTCTTTCAAATAATTTCTGTTGCTTTTACTCGTTAACTCCGAAGAACTGTGTTCCGAAAGAGGGTACAACAGTTTTCAACTACATAGAAGATACATACATTGAACATCCTAACCAACATACTTGTTATCAAAGTATTCCTACAGATGGAATTATGCCCTTGCAGTGCCGATGTTGTTCTGCTTCATTGTATGCTTCAGTGAAATTTTGAGTTCATACAATAGACTGAAGAGTATTCATTGGGTTCAGGAACACTCGAGTCTTTTCGGTAGTCTGCTACACGTGACACACTAAAGGAGATATATGGGAATTCACCTTTCACATTTGTTTCCCATTTGTTTCTTTGTAATTCACTGTGAAACTTCGAAAATTCCGTGTTTTATAAGAGGCCAGTCCTATAAATTCAATTTGGTAAAGTATCATTCTTTGAAACAGGAGAGAACATAAAGATTTCTAGCAATTATAACAGAAATTAGAGCCTTCTCCTCTCTGTCCATGTGCTGAAGGCGTTCATTGTGTGAAAGAGTCACCATTGGCATTGCCACAGAAGGCAGATGCAGAGATAGCGGTTCCTGGACAATCTTGGTTTTTCGTGGAGTATAACGCATATATTCCTGGAAGTACAGATTTAGCTCTTTGAACTGAAGATATTAGATGTTATCTTGTTTCTCATGTATGTCTTTCAAATAATTTCTGTTGCTTTTACTCGTTAACTCTGAAGAACTGTGTTCTGAAAGAGGGTACAACAGTTTTCAACTACATAGAAGAAATATACATTGAACATCCTAACAGACACATACTTGTTATCAAAATATTCCAACAGATGGAATTATGCCCTTGCAGTGCCGTTGTTTTTCTGCTTCATTGTATGCTTCAGTGAACTTTTTAGTTCATACAATAGACAAAAGAGCATTCATTGGCTTCAGGAACACTCGAGTCTTTTGGGTAGTCTGCTACACGTGACACACTAAAGGAGATATATGGGAATTCACCTTTCACATTTGTTTCCCATTTGTTTCTTTGTAACTCACTGTGAAACGTCGAAAATTCCGTGTTTTAAAAGAGGCCAGTCCTATAAATTCAATTTGGTAAAGTATCATTCTTTGAAACAGGAGACAACATAAAGATTTCTAGCAATTATAACAGAAGTTAGAGCCTTCTCCTCTCTGTCCATGTGCTGAAAGCGTACATTGTGTGCGATAGTCACCAGTGGCTTTGCCATAGAAGGAAAAACCCAAGATAGCTCTACCTGGATATATCTGGTTTTCCTTGTAGCGTAACGCATATATTGCTGGAAGTACTGATGTAGCTCTTTGAAGTGAAGATATTAGATGTTACCTTGTTTCTCATGTATGTCTTTCAAATAATTTCTGTTGTTTTACTCGTTAACTCCGAAGAACTGTGTTCCGAAAGAGGGTACAACAGTTTTCAACTACATAGAAGAAATATACATTGAACATCCTAACCAACATACTTGTTATCAAAATATTCCTACAGATGGAATTATGCCCTTGCAGTGCCGATGTTGTTCTGCTTCATTGTATGCTTCAGTGAAATTTTGAGTTCATACAATAGACTGAAGAGCATTCATTGGCTTCAGGAACACTCGAGTCTTTTGGGTAGTCTGCTACACGTGACACACTAAAGGAGATATATGGGAATTCACCTTTCACATTTGTTTCCCATTTGTTTCTTTGTAATTCACTGTGAAACTTAGAAAATTCCGTGTTTTAAAAGAGGCCTGTCCTATAAATTCAATGTGGTAAAGTATCATTCTTTGAAACAGGAGAGAACATAAAGATTTCTAGCAATTATAACAGAAGTTAGAGCCTTCTCCTCTCTGTCCATGTGCTGAAAGCGTACATTGTGTGCGATAGTCACCAGTGGCTTTGCCATAGAAGGAAAAACCCAAGATAGCTCTACCTGGATATATCTGGTTTTCCTCGTAGCGTAACGCATATATTGCTGGAAGTACTGATGTAGCTCTTTGAAGTGAAGATATTAGATGTTACCTTGTTTCTCATGTATGTCTTTCAAATAATTTCTGTTGTTTTACTCATTAACTCCGAAGAACTGTGTTCTGAAAGAGGGTACAACAGTTTTCAACTACATAGAAGAAATATACATTGAACATCCTAACCAACATACTTGTTATCAAAATATTCCTACAGATGGAATTATGCCCTTGCAGTGCCGATGTTGTTCTGCTTCATTGTATGCTTCAGTGAAATTTTGAGTTCATACAATAGACTGAAGAGTATTCATTGGGTTCAGGAACACTCGAGTCTTTTGGGTAGTCTGCTACACGTGACACACTAAAGGAGATATATGGGAATTCACCTTTCACATTTGTTTCCCATTTGTTTCTTTGTAACTCACTGTGAAACTTAGAAAATTCCGTGTTTTAAAAGAGGCCTGTCCTATAAATTCAATGTGGTAAAGTATCATTCTTTGAAACAGGAGAGAACATAAAGATTTCTAGCAATTATAACAGAAGTTAGAGCCTTCTCCTCTCTGTCCATGTGCTGAAAGCGTACATTGTGTGCGATAGTCACCAGTGGCTTTGCCATAGAAGGAAAAACCCAAGATAGCTCTACCTGGATATATCTGGTTTTCCTCGTAGCGTAACGCATATATTGCTGGAAGTACTGATGTAGCTCTTTGAAGTGAAGATATTAGATGTTACCTTGTTTCTCATGTATGTCTTTCAAATAATTTCTGTTGTTTTACTCATTAACTCCGAAGAACTGTGTTCTGAAAGAGGGTACAACAGTTTTCAACTACATAGAAGAAATATACATTGAACATCCTAACCAACATACTTGTTATCAAAATATTCCTACAGATGGAATTATGCCCTTGCAGTGCCGATGTTGTTCTGCTTCATTGTATGCTTCAGTGAAATTTTGAGTTCATACAATAGACTGAAGAGTATTCATTGGGTTCAGGAACACTCGAGTCTTTTGGGTAGTCTGCTACACGTGACACACTAAAGGAGATATATGGGAATTCACCTTTCACATTTGTTTCCCATTTGTTTCTTTGTAACTCACTGTGAAACTTAGAAAATTCCGTGTTTTAAAAGAGGCCTGTCCTATAAATTCAATGTGGTAAAGTATCATTCTTTGAAACAGGAGAGAACATAAAGATTTCTAGCAATTATAACAGAAGTTAGAGCCTTCTCCTCTCTGTCCATGTGCTGAAAGCGTACATTGTGTGCGATAGTCACCAGTGGCTTTGCCATAGAAGGAAAAACCCAAGATAGCTCTACCTGGATATATCTGGTTTTCCTTGTAGCGTAACGCATATATTGCTGGAAGTACTGATGTAGCTCTTTGAAGTGAAGATATTAGATGTTACCTTGTTTCTCATGTATGTCTTTCAAATAATTTCTGTTGCTTTTACTCGTTAACTCCGAAGAACTGTGTTCCGAAAGAGGGTACAACAGTTTTCAACTACATAGAAGATACATACATTGAACATCCTAACCAACATACTTGTTATCAAAGTATTCCTACAGATGGAATTATGCCCTTGCAGTGCCGATGTTGTTCTGCTTCATTGTATGCTTCAGTGAAATTTTGAGTTCATACAATAGACTGAAGAGTATTCATTGGGTTCAGGAACACTCGAGTCTTTTCGGTAGTCTGCTACACGTGACACACTAAAGGAGATATATGGGAATTCACCTTTCACATTTGTTTCCCATTTGTTTCTTTGTAATTCACTGTGAAACTTCGAAAATTCCGTGTTTTATAAGAGGCCAGTCCTATAAATTCAATTTGGTAAAGTATCATTCTTTGAAACAGGAGAGAACATAAAGATTTCTAGCAATTATAACAGAAATTAGAGCCTTCTCCTCTCTGTCCATGTGCTGAAGGCGTTCATTGTGTGAAAGAGTCACCATTGGCATTGCCACAGAAGGCAGATGCAGAGATAGCGGTTCCTGGACAATCTTGGTTTTTCGTGGAGTATAACGCATATATTCCTGGAAGTACAGATTTAGCTCTTTGAACTGAAGATATTAGATGTTATCTTGTTTCTCATGTATGTCTTTCAAATAATTTCTGTTGCTTTTACTCGTTAACTCTGAAGAACTGTGTTCTGAAAGAGGGTACAACAGTTTTCAACTACATAGAAGAAATATACATTGAACATCCTAACAGACACATACTTGTTATCAAAATATTCCAACAGATGGAATTATGCCCTTGCAGTGCCGTTGTTTTTCTGCTTCATTGTATGCTTCAGTGAACTTTTTAGTTCATACAATAGACAAAAGAGCATTCATTGGCTTCAGGAACACTCGAGTCTTTTGGGTAGTCTGCTACACGTGACACACTAAAGGAGATATATGGGAATTCACCTTTCACATTTGTTTCCCATTTGTTTCTTTGTAACTCACTGTGAAACGTCGAAAATTCCGTGTTTTAAAAGAGGCCAGTCCTATAAATTCAATTTGGTAAAGTATCATTCTTTGAAACAGGAGACAACATAAAGATTTCTAGCAATTATAACAGAAGTTAGAGCCTTCTCCTCTCTGTCCATGTGGTGAAAGCGTACATTGTGTGCGATAGTCACCAGTGGCTTTGCCATAGAAGGAAAAACCCAAGATAGCTCTACCTGGATATATCTGGTTTTCCTTGTAGCGTAACGCATATATTGCTGGAAGTACTGATGTAGCTCTTTGAAGTGAAGATATTAGATGTTACCTTGTTTCTCATGTATGTCTTTCAAATAATTTCTGTTGTTTTACTCGTTAACTCCGAAGAACTGTGTTCCGAAAGAGGGTACAACAGTTTTCAACTACATAGAAGAAATATACATTGAACATCCTAACCAACATACTTGTTATCAAAATATTCCTACAGATGGAATTATGCCCTTGCAGTGCCGATGTTGTTCTGCTTCATTGTATGCTTCAGTGAAATTTTGAGTTCATACAATAGACTGAAGAGCATTCATTGGCTTCAGGAACACTCGAGTCTTTTGGGTAGTCTGCTACACGTGACACACTAAAGGAGATATATGGGAATTCACCTTTCACATTTGTTTCCCATTTGTTTCTTTGTAATTCACTGTGAAACTTAGAAAATTCCGTGTTTTAAAAGAGGCCTGTCCTATAAATTCAATGTGGTAAAGTATCATTCTTTGAAACAGGAGAGAACATAAAGATTTCTAGCAATTATAACAGAAGTTAGAGCCTTCTCCTCTCTGTCCATGTGCTGAAAGCGTACATTGTGTGCGATAGTCACCAGTGGCTTTGCCATAGAAGGAAAAACCCAAGATAGCTCTACCTGGATATATCTGGTTTTCCTCGTAGCGTAACGCATATATTGCTGGAAGTACTGATGTAGCTCTTTGAAGTGAAGATATTAGATGTTACCTTGTTTCTCATGTATGTCTTTCAAATAATTTCTGTTGTTTTACTCATTAACTCCGAAGAACTGTGTTCCGAAAGAGGGTACAACAGTTTTCAACTACATAGAAGAAATATACATTGAACATCCTAACCAACATACTTGTTATCAAAATATTCCTACAGATGGAATTATGCCCTTGCAGTGCCGATGTTGTTCTGCTTCATTGTATGCTTCAGTGAAATTTTGAGTTCATACAATAGACTGAAGAGTATTCATTGGGTTCAGGAACACTCGAGTCTTTTGGGTAGTCTGCTACACGTGACACACTAAAGGAGATATATGGGAATTCACCTTTCACATTTGTTTCCCATTTGTTTCTTTGTAACTCACTGTGAAACTTAGAAAATTCCGTGTTTTAAAAGAGGCCTGTCCTATAAATTCAATGTGGTAAAGTATCATTCTTTGAAACAGGAGAGAACATAAAGATTTCTAGCAATTATAACAGAAGTTAGAGCCTTTTCCTCTCTGTCCATGTGCTGAAAGCGTACATTGTGTGCGATAGTCACCAGTGGCTTTGCCATAGAAGGAAAAACCCAAGATAGCTCTACCTGGATATATCTGGTTTTCCTTGTAGCGTAACGCATATATTGCTGGAAGTACTGATGTAGCTCTTTGAAGTGAAGATATTAGATGTTACCTTGTTTCTCATGTATGTCTTTCAAATAATTTCTGTTGCTTTTACTCGTTAACTCCGAAGAACTGTGTTCCGAAAGAGGGTACAACAGTTTTCAACTACATAGAAGATACATACATTGAACATCCTAACCAACATACTTGTTATCAAAGTATTCCTACAGATGGAATTATGCCCTTGCAGTGCCGATGTTGTTCTGCTTCATTGTATGCTTCAGTGAAATTTTGAGTTCATACAATAGACTGAAGAGTATTCATTGGGTTCAGGAACACTCGAGTCTTTTCGGTAGTCTGCTACACGTGACACACTAAAGGAGATATATGGGAATTCACCTTTCACATTTGTTTCCCATTTGTTTCTTTGTAATTCACTGTGAAACTTCGAAAATTCCGTGTTTTATAAGAGGCCAGTCCTATAAATTCAATTTGGTAAAGTATCATTCTTTGAAACAGGAGAGAACATAAAGATTTCTAGCAATTATAACAGAAATTAGAGCCTTCTCCTCTCTGTCCATGTGCTGAAGGCGTTCATTGTGTGAAAGAGTCACCATTGGCATTGCCACAGAAGGCAGATGCAGAGATAGCGGTTCCTGGACAATCTTGGTTTTTCGTGGAGTATAACGCATATATTCCTGGAAGTACAGATTTAGCTCTTTGAACTGAAGATATTAGATGTTATCTTGTTTCTCATGTATGTCTTTCAAATAATTTCTGTTGCTTTTACTCGTTAACTCTGAAGAACTGTGTTCTGAAAGAGGGTACAACAGTTTTCAACTACATAGAAGAAATATACATTGAACATCCTAACAGACACATACTTGTTATCAAAATATTCCAACAGATGGAATTATGCCCTTGCAGTGCCGTTGTTTTTCTGCTTCATTGTATGCTTCAGTGAACTTTTTAGTTCATACAATAGACAAAAGAGCATTCATTGGCTTCAGGAACACTCGAGTCTTTTGGGTAGTCTGCTACACGTGACACACTAAAGGAGATATATGGGAATTCACCTTTCACATTTGTTTCCCATTTGTTTCTTTGTAACTCACTGTGAAACGTCGAAAATTCCGTGTTTTAAAAGAGGCCAGTCCTATAAATTCAATTTGGTAAAGTATCATTCTTTGAAACAGGAGACAACATAAAGATTTCTAGCAATTATAACAGAAGTTAGAGCCTTCTCCTCTCTGTCCATGTGCTGAAAGCGTACATTGTGTGCGATAGTCACCAGTGGCTTTGCCATAGAAGGAAAAACCCAAGATAGCTCTACCTGGATATATCTGGTTTTCCTTGTAGCGTAACGCATATATTGCTGGAAGTACTGATGTAGCTCTTTGAAGTGAAGATATTAGATGTTACCTTGTTTCTCATGTATGTCTTTCAAATAATTTCTGTTGTTTTACTCGTTAACTCCGAAGAACTGTGTTCCGAAAGAGGGTACAACAGTTTTCAACTACATAGAAGAAATATACATTGAACATCCTAACCAACATACTTGTTATCAAAATATTCCTACAGATGGAATTATGCCCTTGCAGTGCCGATGTTGTTCTGCTTCATTGTATGCTTCAGTGAAATTTTGAGTTCATACAATAGACTGAAGAGCATTCATTGGCTTCAGGAACACTCGAGTCTTTTGGGTAGTCTGCTACACGTGACACACTAAAGGAGATATATGGGAATTCACCTTTCACATTTGTTTCCCATTTGTTTCTTTGTAATTCACTGTGAAACTTAGAAAATTCCGTGTTTTAAAAGAGGCCTGTCCTATAAATTCAATGTGGTAAAGTATCATTCTTTGAAACAGGAGAGAACATAAAGATTTCTAGCAATTATAACAGAAGTTAGAGCCTTCTCCTCTCTGTCCATGTGCTGAAAGCGTACATTGTGTGCGATAGTCACCAGTGGCTTTGCCATAGAAGGAAAAACCCAAGATAGCTCTACCTGGATATATCTGGTTTTCCTCGTAGCGTAACGCATATATTGCTGGAAGTACTGATGTAGCTCTTTGAAGTGAAGATATTAGATGTTACCTTGTTTCTCATGTATGTCTTTCAAATAATTTCTGTTGTTTTACTCATTAACTCCGAAGAACTGTGTTCTGAAAGAGGGTACAACAGTTTTCAACTACATAGAAGAAATATACATTGAACATCCTAACCAACATACTTGTTATCAAAATATTCCTACAGATGGAATTATGCCCTTGCAGTGCCGATGTTGTTCTGCTTCATTGTATGCTTCAGTGAAATTTTGAGTTCATACAATAGACTGAAGAGTATTCATTGGGTTCAGGAACACTCGAGTCTTTTGGGTAGTCTGCTACACGTGACACACTAAAGGAGATATATGGGAATTCACCTTTCACATTTGTTTCCCATTTGTTTCTTTGTAACTCACTGTGAAACTTAGAAAATTCCGTGTTTTAAAAGAGGCCTGTCCTATAAATTCAATGTGGTAAAGTATCATTCTTTGAAACAGGAGAGAACATAAAGATTTCTAGCAATTATAACAGAAGTTAGAGCCTTCTCCTCTCTGTCCATGTGCTGAAAGCGTACATTGTGTGCGATAGTCACCAGTGGCTTTGCCATAGAAGGAAAAACCCAAGATAGCTCTACCTGGATATATCTGGTTTTCCTTGTAGCGTAACGCATATATTGCTGGAAGTACTGATGTAGCTCTTTGAAGTGAAGATATTAGATGTTACCTTGTTTCTCATGTATGTCTTTCAAATAATTTCTGTTGTTTTACTCGTTAACTCCGAAGAACTGTGTTCCGAAAGAGGGTACAACAGTTTTCAACTACATAGAAGAAATATACATTGAACATCCTAACCAACATACTTGTTATCAAAATATTCCTACAGATGGAATTATGCCCTTGCAGTGCCGATGTTGTTCTGCTTCATTGTATGCTTCAGTGAAATTTTGAGTTCATACAATAGACTGAAGAGCATTCATTGGCTTCAGGAACACTCGAGTCTTTTGGGTAGTCTGCTACACGTGACACACTAAAGGAGATATATGGGAATTCACCTTTCACATTTGTTTCCCATTTGTTTCTTTGTAATTCACTGTGAAACTTAGAAAATTCCGTGTTTTAAAAGAGGCCTGTCCTATAAATTCAATGTGGTAAAGTATCATTCTTTGAAACAGGAGAGAACATAAAGATTTCTAGCAATTATAACAGAAGTTAGAGCCTTCTCCTCTCTGTCCATGTGCTGAAAGCGTACATTGTGTGCGATAGTCACCAGTGGCTTTGCCATAGAAGGAAAAACCCAAGATAGCTCTACCTGGATATATCTGGTTTTCCTCGTAGCGTAACGCATATATTGCTGGAAGTACTGATGTAGCTCTTTGAAGTGAAGATATTAGATGTTACCTTGTTTCTCATGTATGTCTTTCAAATAATTTCTGTTGTTTTACTCATTAACTCCGAAGAACTGTGTTCTGAAAGAGGGTACAACAGTTTTCAACTACATAGAAGAAATATACATTGAACATCCTAACCAACATACTTGTTATCAAAATATTCCTACAGATGGAATTATGCCCTTGCAGTGCCGATGTTGTTCTGCTTCATTGTATGCTTCAGTGAAATTTTGAGTTCATACAATAGACTGAAGAGTATTCATTGGGTTCAGGAACACTCGAGTCTTTTGGGTAGTCTGCTACACGTGACACACTAAAGGAGATATATGGGAATTCACCTTTCACATTTGTTTCCCATTTGTTTCTTTGTAACTCACTGTGAAACTTAGAAAATTCCGTGTTTTAAAAGAGGCCTGTCCTATAAATTCAATGTGGTAAAGTATCATTCTTTGAAACAGGAGAGAACATAAAGATTTCTAGCAATTATAACAGAAGTTAGAGCCTTCTCCTCTCTGTCCATGTGCTGAAAGCGTACATTGTGTGCGATAGTCACCAGTGGCTTTGCCATAGAAGGAAAAACCCAAGATAGCTCTACCTGGATATATCTGGTTTTCCTTGTAGCGTAACGCATATATTGCTGGAAGTACTGATGTAGCTCTTTGAAGTGAAGATATTAGATGTTACCTTGTTTCTCATGTATGTCTTTCAAATAATTTCTGTTGCTTTTACTCGTTAACTCCGAAGAACTGTGTTCCGAAAGAGGGTACAACAGTTTTCAACTACATAGAAGATACATACATTGAACATCCTAACCGTCGTCGTCGTTGGCAGCCGTCCGTCTTGAGAGACGATGGTGTAGCTTCCCAAGAGTCTATCTGCACCGCCGAGAATGGCTGTGCAGTCCGACTCGGGAGTGACATGGTATCTGTCTCCTCCCGTGTTGAATCGACATCTTGTGATGACGCTGAAGCTACAGAGCCTGGGCAGGGTAATATGGAGGGTCCGCTGTTGCCCATGCAGCAGACCCCCCCTCTCTTCGCAGCTGAAGGGTCCAAGGGAAAGACGGAGTCGATACAGCTTGGGTTCAGGTGCGCCGCAGGAGTTGCCGGTGTTGACTACAACGTCAAACCGCCTTAGGGACTCCGGCTCCGGATTTTCTGTCGGGGTTTACTCCCTTAGCCTTCCCCCTGAAGAGGTATGCCGCAAGGCAGCGGAGGTTTTTTGGAGTCAGAGTTTTCCTTCTCTGATGTACCCTGACTGGAAGATCGAACCAGCGACACTTAGCTCGCAGGCCGACGCTCAATCCACTGAGCTAAACCAGCCAGGGCAAACATCCTAACCAACATACTTGTTATCAAAGTATTCCTACAGATGGAATTATGCCCTTGCAGTGCCGATGTTGTTCTGCTTCATTGTATGCTTCAGTGAAATTTTGAGTTCATACAATAGACTGAAGAGTATTCATTGGGTTCAGGAACACTCGAGTCTTTTCGGTAGTCTGCTACACGTGACACACTAAAGGAGATATATGGGAATTCACCTTTCACATTTGTTTCCCATTTGTTTCTTTGTAATTCACTGTGAAACTTCGAAAATTCCGTGTTTTATAAGAGGCCAGTCCTATAAATTCAATTTGGTAAAGTATCATTCTTTGAAACAGGAGAGAACATAAAGATTTCTAGCAATTATAACAGAAATTAGAGCCTTCTCCTCTCTGTCCATGTGCTGAAGGCGTTCATTGTGTGAAAGAGTCACCATTGGCATTGCCACAGAAGGCAGATGCAGAGATAGCGGTTCCTGGACAATCTTGGTTTTTCGTGGAGTATAACGCATATATTCCTGGAAGTACAGATTTAGCTCTTTGAACTGAAGATATTAGATGTTATCTTGTTTCTCATGTATGTCTTTCAAATAATTTCTGTTGCTTTTACTCGTTAACTCTGAAGAACTGTGTTCTGAAAGAGGGTACAACAGTTTTCAACTACATAGAAGAAATATACATTGAACATCCTAACCAACATACTTGTTATCAAAATATTCCTACAGATGGAATTATGCCCTTGCAGTGCCGATGTTGTTCTGCTTCATTGTATGCTTCAGTGAAATTTTGAGTTCATACAATAGACTGAAGAGTATTCATTGGGTTCAGGAACACTCGAGTCTTTTGGGTAGTCTGCTACACGTGACACACTAAAGGAGATATATGGGAATTCACCTTTCACATTTGTTTCCCATTTGTTTCTTTGTAACTCACTGTGAAACTTAGAAAATTCCGTGTTTTAAAAGAGGCCTGTCCTATAAATTCAATGTGGTAAAGTATCATTCTTTGAAACAGGAGAGAACATAAAGATTTCTAGCAATTATAACAGAAGTTAGAGCCTTCTCCTCTCTGTCCATGTGCTGAAAGCGTACATTGTGTGCGATAGTCACCAGTGGCTTTGCCATAGAAGGAAAAACCCAAGATAGCTCTACCTGGATATATCTGGTTTTCCTTGTAGCGTAACGCATATATTGCTGGAAGTACTGATGTAGCTCTTTGAAGTGAAGATATTAGATGTTACCTTGTTTCTCATGTATGTCTTTCAAATAATTTCTGTTGCTTTTACTCGTTAACTCCGAAGAACTGTGTTCCGAAAGAGGGTACAACAGTTTTCAACTACATAGAAGATACATACATTGAACATCCTAACCAACATACTTGTTATCAAAGTATTCCTACAGATGGAATTATGCCCTTGCAGTGCCGATGTTGTTCTGCTTCATTGTATGCTTCAGTGAAATTTTGAGTTCATACAATAGACTGAAGAGTATTCATTGGGTTCAGGAACACTCGAGTCTTTTCGGTAGTCTGCTACACGTGACACACTAAAGGAGATATATGGGAATTCACCTTTCACATTTGTTTCCCATTTGTTTCTTTGTAATTCACTGTGAAACTTCGAAAATTCCGTGTTTTATAAGAGGCCAGTCCTATAAATTCAATTTGGTAAAGTATCATTCTTTGAAACAGGAGAGAACATAAAGATTTCTAGCAATTATAACAGAAATTAGAGCCTTCTCCTCTCTGTCCATGTGCTGAAGGCGTTCATTGTGTGAAAGAGTCACCATTGGCATTGCCACAGAAGGCAGATGCAGAGATAGCGGTTCCTGGACAATCTTGGTTTTTCGTGGAGTATAACGCATATATTCCTGGAAGTACAGATTTAGCTCTTTGAACTGAAGATATTAGATGTTATCTTGTTTCTCATGTATGTCTTTCAAATAATTTCTGTTGCTTTTACTCGTTAACTCTGAAGAACTGTGTTCTGAAAGAGGGTACAACAGTTTTCAACTACATAGAAGAAATATACATTGAACATCCTAACAGACACATACTTGTTATCAAAATATTCCAACAGATGGAATTATGCCCTTGCAGTGCCGTTGTTTTTCTGCTTCATTGTATGCTTCAGTGAACTTTTTAGTTCATACAATAGACAAAAGAGCATTCATTGGCTTCAGGAACACTCGAGTCTTTTGGGTAGTCTGCTACACGTGACACACTAAAGGAGATATATGGGAATTCACCTTTCACATTTGTTTCCCATTTGTTTCTTTGTAACTCACTGTGAAACGTCGAAAATTCCGTGTTTTAAAAGAGGCCAGTCCTATAAATTCAATTTGGTAAAGTATCATTCTTTGAAACAGGAGACAACATAAAGATTTCTAGCAATTATAACAGAAGTTAGAGCCTTCTCCTCTCTGTCCATGTGCTGAAAGCGTACATTGTGTGCGATAGTCACCAGTGGCTTTGCCATAGAAGGAAAAACCCAAGATAGCTCTACCTGGATATATCTGGTTTTCCTTGTAGCGTAACGCATATATTGCTGGAAGTACTGATGTAGCTCTTTGAAGTGAAGATATTAGATGTTACCTTGTTTCTCATGTATGTCTTTCAAATAATTTCTGTTGTTTTACTCGTTAACTCCGAAGAACTGTGTTCCGAAAGAGGGTACAACAGTTTTCAACTACATAGAAGAAATATACATTGAACATCCTAACCAACATACTTGTTATCAAAATATTCCTACAGATGGAATTATGCCCTTGCAGTGCCGATGTTGTTCTGCTTCATTGTATGCTTCAGTGAAATTTTGAGTTCATACAATAGACTGAAGAGCATTCATTGGCTTCAGGAACACTCGAGTCTTTTGGGTAGTCTGCTACACGTGACACACTAAAGGAGATATATGGGAATTCACCTTTCACATTTGTTTCCCATTTGTTTCTTTGTAATTCACTGTGAAACTTAGAAAATTCCGTGTTTTAAAAGAGGCCTGTCCTATAAATTCAATGTGGTAAAGTATCATTCTTTGAAACAGGAGAGAACATAAAGATTTCTAGCAATTATAACAGAAGTTAGAGCCTTCTCCTCTCTGTCCATGTGCTGAAAGCGTACATTGTGTGCGATAGTCACCAGTGGCTTTGCCATAGAAGGAAAAACCCAAGATAGCTCTACCTGGATATATCTGGTTTTCCTCGTAGCGTAACGCATATATTGCTGGAAGTACTGATGTAGCTCTTTGAAGTGAAGATATTAGATGTTACCTTGTTTCTCATGTATGTCTTTCAAATAATTTCTGTTGCTTTTACTCGTTAACTCCGAAGAACTGTGTTCCGAAAGAGGGTACAACAGTTTTCAACTACATAGAAGATACATACATTGAACATCCTAACCGTCGTCGTCGTTGGCAGCCGTCCGTCTTGAGAGACGATGGTGTAGCTTCCCAAGAGTCTATCTGCACCGCCGAGAATGGCTGTGCAGTCCGACTCGGGAGTGACATGGTATCTGTCTCCTCCCGTGTTGAATCGACATCTTGTGATGACGCTGAAGCTACAGAGCCTGGGCAGGGTAATATGGAGGGTCCGCTGTTGCCCATGCAGCAGACCCCCCCTCTCTTCGCAGCTGAAGGGTCCAAGGGAAAGACGGAGTCGATACAGCTTGGGTTCAGGTGCGCCGCAGGAGTTGCCGGTGTTGACTACAACGTCAAACCGCCTTAGGGACTCCGGCTCCGGATTTTCTGTCGGGGTTTACTCCCTTAGCCTTCCCCCTGAAGAGGTATGCCGCAAGGCAGCGGAGGTTTTTTGGAGTCAGAGTTTTCCTTCTCTGATGTACCCTGACTGGAAGATCGAACCAGCGACACTTAGCTCGCAGGCCGACGCTCAATCCACTGAGCTAAACCAGCCAGGGCAAACATCCTAACCAACATACTTGTTATCAAAGTATTCCTACAGATGGAATTATGCCCTTGCAGTGCCGATGTTGTTCTGCTTCATTGTATGCTTCAGTGAAATTTTGAGTTCATACAATAGACTGAAGAGTATTCATTGGGTTCAGGAACACTCGAGTCTTTTCGGTAGTCTGCTACACGTGACACACTAAAGGAGATATATGGGAATTCACCTTTCACATTTGTTTCCCATTTGTTTCTTTGTAATTCACTGTGAAACTTCGAAAATTCCGTGTTTTATAAGAGGCCAGTCCTATAAATTCAATTTGGTAAAGTATCATTCTTTGAAACAGGAGAGAACATAAAGATTTCTAGCAATTATAACAGAAATTAGAGCCTTCTCCTCTCTGTCCATGTGCTGAAGGCGTTCATTGTGTGAAAGAGTCACCATTGGCATTGCCACAGAAGGCAGATGCAGAGATAGCGGTTCCTGGACAATCTTGGTTTTTCGTGGAGTATAACGCATATATTCCTGGAAGTACAGATTTAGCTCTTTGAACTGAAGATATTAGATGTTATCTTGTTTCTCATGTATGTCTTTCAAATAATTTCTGTTGCTTTTACTCGTTAACTCTGAAGAACTGTGTTCTGAAAGAGGGTACAACAGTTTTCAACTACATAGAAGAAATATACATTGAACATCCTAACCAACATACTTGTTATCAAAATATTCCTACAGATGGAATTATGCCCTTGCAGTGCCGATGTTGTTCTGCTTCATTGTATGCTTCAGTGAAATTTTGAGTTCATACAATAGACTGAAGAGTATTCATTGGGTTCAGGAACACTCGAGTCTTTTGGGTAGTCTGCTACACGTGACACACTAAAGGAGATATATGGGAATTCACCTTTCACATTTGTTTCCCATTTGTTTCTTTGTAACTCACTGTGAAACTTAGAAAATTCCGTGTTTTAAAAGAGGCCTGTCCTATAAATTCAATGTGGTAAAGTATCATTCTTTGAAACAGGAGAGAACATAAAGATTTCTAGCAATTATAACAGAAGTTAGAGCCTTCTCCTCTCTGTCCATGTGCTGAAAGCGTACATTGTGTGCGATAGTCACCAGTGGCTTTGCCATAGAAGGAAAAACCCAAGATAGCTCTACCTGGATATATCTGGTTTTCCTTGTAGCGTAACGCATATATTGCTGGAAGTACTGATGTAGCTCTTTGAAGTGAAGATATTAGATGTTACCTTGTTTCTCATGTATGTCTTTCAAATAATTTCTGTTGCTTTTACTCGTTAACTCCGAAGAACTGTGTTCCGAAAGAGGGTACAACAGTTTTCAACTACATAGAAGATACATACATTGAACATCCTAACCAACATACTTGTTATCAAAGTATTCCTACAGATGGAATTATGCCCTTGCAGTGCCGATGTTGTTCTGCTTCATTGTATGCTTCAGTGAAATTTTGAGTTCATACAATAGACTGAAGAGTATTCATTGGGTTCAGGAACACTCGAGTCTTTTCGGTAGTCTGCTACACGTGACACACTAAAGGAGATATATGGGAATTCACCTTTCACATTTGTTTCCCATTTGTTTCTTTGTAATTCACTGTGAAACTTCGAAAATTCCGTGTTTTATAAGAGGCCAGTCCTATAAATTCAATTTGGTAAAGTATCATTCTTTGAAACAGGAGAGAACATAAAGATTTCTAGCAATTATAACAGAAATTAGAGCCTTCTCCTCTCTGTCCATGTGCTGAAGGCGTTCATTGTGTGAAAGAGTCACCATTGGCATTGCCACAGAAGGCAGATGCAGAGATAGCGGTTCCTGGACAATCTTGGTTTTTCGTGGAGTATAACGCATATATTCCTGGAAGTACAGATTTAGCTCTTTGAACTGAAGATATTAGATGTTATCTTGTTTCTCATGTATGTCTTTCAAATAATTTCTGTTGCTTTTACTCGTTAACTCTGAAGAACTGTGTTCTGAAAGAGGGTACAACAGTTTTCAACTACATAGAAGAAATATACATTGAACATCCTAACAGACACATACTTGTTATCAAAATATTCCAACAGATGGAATTATGCCCTTGCAGTGCCGTTGTTTTTCTGCTTCATTGTATGCTTCAGTGAACTTTTTAGTTCATACAATAGACAAAAGAGCATTCATTGGCTTCAGGAACACTCGAGTCTTTTGGGTAGTCTGCTACACGTGACACACTAAAGGAGATATATGGGAATTCACCTTTCACATTTGTTTCCCATTTGTTTCTTTGTAACTCACTGTGAAACGTCGAAAATTCCGTGTTTTAAAAGAGGCCAGTCCTATAAATTCAATTTGGTAAAGTATCATTCTTTGAAACAGGAGACAACATAAAGATTTCTAGCAATTATAACAGAAGTTAGAGCCTTCTCCTCTCTGTCCATGTGCTGAAAGCGTACATTGTGTGCGATAGTCACCAGTGGCTTTGCCATAGAAGGAAAAACCCAAGATAGCTCTACCTGGATATATCTGGTTTTCCTTGTAGCGTAACGCATATATTGCTGGAAGTACTGATGTAGCTCTTTGAAGTGAAGATATTAGATGTTACCTTGTTTCTCATGTATGTCTTTCAAATAATTTCTGTTGTTTTACTCGTTAACTCCGAAGAACTGTGTTCCGAAAGAGGGTACAACAGTTTTCAACTACATAGAAGAAATATACATTGAACATCCTAACCAACATACTTGTTATCAAAATATTCCTACAGATGGAATTATGCCCTTGCAGTGCCGATGTTGTTCTGCTTCATTGTATGCTTCAGTGAAATTTTGAGTTCATACAATAGACTGAAGAGCATTCATTGGCTTCAGGAACACTCGAGTCTTTTGGGTAGTCTGCTACACGTGACACACTAAAGGAGATATATGGGAATTCACCTTTCACATTTGTTTCCCATTTGTTTCTTTGTAATTCACTGTGAAACTTAGAAAATTCCGTGTTTTAAAAGAGGCCTGTCCTATAAATTCAATGTGGTAAAGTATCATTCTTTGAAACAGGAGAGAACATAAAGATTTCTAGCAATTATAACAGAAGTTAGAGCCTTCTCCTCTCTGTCCATGTGCTGAAAGCGTACATTGTGTGCGATAGTCACCAGTGGCTTTGCCATAGAAGGAAAAACCCAAGATAGCTCTACCTGGATATATCTGGTTTTCCTCGTAGCGTAACGCATATATTGCTGGAAGTACTGATGTAGCTCTTTGAAGTGAAGATATTAGATGTTACCTTGTTTCTCATGTATGTCTTTCAAATAATTTCTGTTGTTTTACTCATTAACTCCGAAGAACTGTGTTCCGAAAGAGGGTACAACAGTTTTCAACTACATAGAAGAAATATACATTGAACATCCTAACCAACATACTTGTTATCAAAATATTCCTACAGATGGAATTATGCCCTTGCAGTGCCGATGTTGTTCTGCTTCATTGTATGCTTCAGTGAAATTTTGAGTTCATACAATAGACTGAAGAGTATTCATTGGGTTCAGGAACACTCGAGTCTTTTGGGTAGTCTGCTACACGTGACACACTAAAGGAGATATATGGGAATTCACCTTTCACATTTGTTTCCCATTTGTTTCTTTGTAACTCACTGTGAAACTTAGAAAATTCCGTGTTTTAAAAGAGGCCTGTCCTATAAATTCAATGTGGTAAAGTATCATTCTTTGAAACAGGAGAGAACATAAAGATTTCTAGCAATTATAACAGAAGTTAGAGCCTTCTCCTCTCTGTCCATGTGCTGAAAGCGTACATTGTGTGCGATAGTCACCAGTGGCTTTGCCATAGAAGGAAAAACCCAAGATAGCTCTACCTGGATATATCTGGTTTTCCTTGTAGCGTAACGCATATATTGCTGGAAGTACTGATGTAGCTCTTTGAAGTGAAGATATTAGATGTTACCTTGTTTCTCATGTATGTCTTTCAAATAATTTCTGTTGCTTTTACTCGTTAACTCCGAAGAACTGTGTTCCGAAAGAGGGTACAACAGTTTTCAACTACATAGAAGATACATACATTGAACATCCTAACCAACATACTTGTTATCAAAGTATTCCTACAGATGGAATTATGCCCTTGCAGTGCCGATGTTGTTCTGCTTCATTGTATGCTTCAGTGAAATTTTGAGTTCATACAATAGACTGAAGAGTATTCATTGGGTTCAGGAACACTCGAGTCTTTTCGGTAGTCTGCTACACGTGACACACTAAAGGAGATATATGGGAATTCACCTTTCACATTTGTTTCCCATTTGTTTCTTTGTAATTCACTGTGAAACTTCGAAAATTCCGTGTTTTATAAGAGGCCAGTCCTATAAATTCAATTTGGTAAAGTATCATTCTTTGAAACAGGAGAGAACATAAAGATTTCTAGCAATTATAACAGAAATTAGAGCCTTCTCCTCTCTGTCCATGTGCTGAAGGCGTTCATTGTGTGAAAGAGTCACCATTGGCATTGCCACAGAAGGCAGATGCAGAGATAGCGGTTCCTGGACAATCTTGGTTTTTCGTGGAGTATAACGCATATATTCCTGGAAGTACAGATTTAGCTCTTTGAACTGAAGATATTAGATGTTATCTTGTTTCTCATGTATGTCTTTCAAATAATTTCTGTTGCTTTTACTCGTTAACTCTGAAGAACTGTGTTCTGAAAGAGGGTACAACAGTTTTCAACTACATAGAAGAAATATACATTGAACATCCTAACAGACACATACTTGTTATCAAAATATTCCAACAGATGGAATTATGCCCTTGCAGTGCCGTTGTTTTTCTGCTTCATTGTATGCTTCAGTGAACTTTTTAGTTCATACAATAGACAAAAGAGCATTCATTGGCTTCAGGAACACTCGAGTCTTTTGGGTAGTCTGCTACACGTGACACACTAAAGGAGATATATGGGAATTCACCTTTCACATTTGTTTCCCATTTGTTTCTTTGTAACTCACTGTGAAACGTCGAAAATTCCGTGTTTTAAAAGAGGCCAGTCCTATAAATTCAATTTGGTAAAGTATCATTCTTTGAAACAGGAGACAACATAAAGATTTCTAGCAATTATAACAGAAGTTAGAGCCTTCTCCTCTCTGTCCATGTGCTGAAAGCGTACATTGTGTGCGATAGTCACCAGTGGCTTTGCCATAGAAGGAAAAACCCAAGATAGCTCTACCTGGATATATCTGGTTTTCCTTGTAGCGTAACGCATATATTGCTGGAAGTACTGATGTAGCTCTTTGAAGTGAAGATATTAGATGTTACCTTGTTTCTCATGTATGTCTTTCAAATAATTTCTGTTGTTTTACTCGTTAACTCCGAAGAACTGTGTTCCGAAAGAGGGTACAACAGTTTTCAACTACATAGAAGAAATATACATTGAACATCCTAACCAACATACTTGTTATCAAAATATTCCTACAGATGGAATTATGCCCTTGCAGTGCCGATGTTGTTCTGCTTCATTGTATGCTTCAGTGAAATTTTGAGTTCATACAATAGACTGAAGAGCATTCATTGGCTTCAGGAACACTCGAGTCTTTTGGGTAGTCTGCTACACGTGACACACTAAAGGAGATATATGGGAATTCACCTTTCACATTTGTTTCCCATTTGTTTCTTTGTAATTCACTGTGAAACTTAGAAAATTCCGTGTTTTAAAAGAGGCCTGTCCTATAAATTCAATGTGGTAAAGTATCATTCTTTGAAACAGGAGAGAACATAAAGATTTCTAGCAATTATAACAGAAGTTAGAGCCTTCTCCTCTCTGTCCATGTGCTGAAAGCGTACATTGTGTGCGATAGTCACCAGTGGCTTTGCCATAGAAGGAAAAACCCAAGATAGCTCTACCTGGATATATCTGGTTTTCCTCGTAGCGTAACGCATATATTGCTGGAAGTACTGATGTAGCTCTTTGAAGTGAAGATATTAGATGTTACCTTGTTTCTCATGTATGTCTTTCAAATAATTTCTGTTGCTTTTACTCGTTAACTCCGAAGAACTGTGTTCCGAAAGAGGGTACAACAGTTTTCAACTACATAGAAGAAATATACATTGAACATCCTAACCAACATACTTGTTATCAAAATATTCCTACAGATGGAATTATGCCCTTGCAGTGCCGATGTTGTTCTGCTTCATTGTATGCTTCAGTGAAATTTTGAGTTCATACAATAGACTGAAGAGTATTCATTGGGTTCAGGAACACTCGAGTCTTTTGGGTAGTCTGCTACACGTGACACACTAAAGGAGATATATGGGAATTCACCTTTCACATTTGTTTCCCATTTGTTTCTTTGTAACTCACTGTGAAACTTAGAAAATTCCGTGTTTTAAAAGAGGCCTGTCCTATAAATTCAATGTGGTAAAGTATCATTCTTTGAAACAGGAGAGAACATAAAGATTTCTAGCAATTATAACAGAAGTTAGAGCCTTCTCCTCTCTGTCCATGTGCTGAAAGCGTACATTGTGTGCGATAGTCACCAGTGGCTTTGCCATAGAAGGAAAAACCCAAGATAGCTCTACCTGGATATATCTGGTTTTCCTTGTAGCGTAACGCATATATTGCTGGAAGTACTGATGTAGCTCTTTGAAGTGAAGATATTAGATGTTACCTTGTTTCTCATGTATGTCTTTCAAATAATTTCTGTTGCTTTTACTCGTTAACTCCGAAGAACTGTGTTCCGAAAGAGGGTACAACAGTTTTCAACTACATAGAAGATACATACATTGAACATCCTAACCAACATACTTGTTATCAAAGTATTCCTACAGATGGAATTATGCCCTTGCAGTGCCGATGTTGTTCTGCTTCATTGTATGCTTCAGTGAAATTTTGAGTTCATACAATAGACTGAAGAGTATTCATTGGGTTCAGGAACACTCGAGTCTTTTCGGTAGTCTGCTACACGTGACACACTAAAGGAGATATATGGGAATTCACCTTTCACATTTGTTTCCCATTTGTTTCTTTGTAATTCACTGTGAAACTTCGAAAATTCCGTGTTTTATAAGAGGCCAGTCCTATAAATTCAATTTGGTAAAGTATCATTCTTTGAAACAGGAGAGAACATAAAGATTTCTAGCAATTATAACAGAAATTAGAGCCTTCTCCTCTCTGTCCATGTGCTGAAGGCGTTCATTGTGTGAAAGAGTCACCATTGGCATTGCCACAGAAGGCAGATGCAGAGATAGCGGTTCCTGGACAATCTTGGTTTTTCGTGGAGTATAACGCATATATTCCTGGAAGTACAGATTTAGCTCTTTGAACTGAAGATATTAGATGTTATCTTGTTTCTCATGTATGTCTTTCAAATAATTTCTGTTGCTTTTACTCGTTAACTCTGAAGAACTGTGTTCTGAAAGAGGGTACAACAGTTTTCAACTACATAGAAGAAATATACATTGAACATCCTAACAGACACATACTTGTTATCAAAATATTCCAACAGATGGAATTATGCCCTTGCAGTGCCGTTGTTTTTCTGCTTCATTGTATGCTTCAGTGAACTTTTTAGTTCATACAATAGACAAAAGAGCATTCATTGGCTTCAGGAACACTCGAGTCTTTTGGGTAGTCTGCTACACGTGACACACTAAAGGAGATATATGGGAATTCACCTTTCACATTTGTTTCCCATTTGTTTCTTTGTAACTCACTGTGAAACGTCGAAAATTCCGTGTTTTAAAAGAGGCCAGTCCTATAAATTCAATTTGGTAAAGTATCATTCTTTGAAACAGGAGACAACATAAAGATTTCTAGCAATTATAACAGAAGTTAGAGCCTTCTCCTCTCTGTCCATGTGCTGAAAGCGTACATTGTGTGCGATAGTCACCAGTGGCTTTGCCATAGAAGGAAAAACCCAAGATAGCTCTACCTGGATATATCTGGTTTTCCTTGTAGCGTAACGCATATATTGCTGGAAGTACTGATGTAGCTCTTTGAAGTGAAGATATTAGATGTTACCTTGTTTCTCATGTATGTCTTTCAAATAATTTCTGTTGTTTTACTCGTTAACTCCGAAGAACTGTGTTCCGAAAGAGGGTACAACAGTTTTCAACTACATAGAAGAAATATACATTGAACATCCTAACCAACATACTTGTTATCAAAATATTCCTACAGATGGAATTATGCCCTTGCAGTGCCGATGTTGTTCTGCTTCATTGTATGCTTCAGTGAAATTTTGAGTTCATACAATAGACTGAAGAGCATTCATTGGCTTCAGGAACACTCGAGTCTTTTGGGTAGTCTGCTACACGTGACACACTAAAGGAGATATATGGGAATTCACCTTTCACATTTGTTTCCCATTTGTTTCTTTGTAATTCACTGTGAAACTTAGAAAATTCCGTGTTTTAAAAGAGGCCTGTCCTATAAATTCAATGTGGTAAAGTATCATTCTTTGAAACAGGAGAGAACATAAAGATTTCTAGCAATTATAACAGAAGTTAGAGCCTTCTCCTCTCTGTCCATGTGCTGAAAGCGTACATTGTGTGCGATAGTCACCAGTGGCTTTGCCATAGAAGGAAAAACCCAAGATAGCTCTACCTGGATATATCTGGTTTTCCTCGTAGCGTAACGCATATATTGCTGGAAGTACTGATGTAGCTCTTTGAAGTGAAGATATTAGATGTTACCTTGTTTCTCATGTATGTCTTTCAAATAATTTCTGTTGTTTTACTCATTAACTCCGAAGAACTGTGTTCTGAAAGAGGGTACAACAGTTTTCAACTACATAGAAGAAATATACATTGAACATCCTAACCAACATACTTGTTATCAAAATATTCCTACAGATGGAATTATGCCCTTGCAGTGCCGATGTTGTTCTGCTTCATTGTATGCTTCAGTGAAATTTTGAGTTCATACAATAGACTGAAGAGTATTCATTGGGTTCAGGAACACTCGAGTCTTTTGGGTAGTCTGCTACACGTGACACACTAAAGGAGATATATGGGAATTCACCTTTCACATTTGTTTCCCATTTGTTTCTTTGTAACTCACTGTGAAACTTAGAAAATTCCGTGTTTTAAAAGAGGCCTGTCCTATAAATTCAATGTGGTAAAGTATCATTCTTTGAAACAGGAGAGAACATAAAGATTTCTAGCAATTATAACAGAAATTAGAGCCTTCTCCTCTCTGTCCATGTGCTGAAAGCGTACATTGTGTGCGATAGTCACCAGTGGCTTTGCCATAGAAGGCAGATGCAGAGATAGCGGTTCCTGGACAATCTTGGTTTTTCGTGGAGTATAACGCATATATTCCTGGAAGTACAGATTTAGCTCTTTGAAGTGAAGATATTAGATGTTACCTTGTTTCTCATGTATGTCTTTCAAATAATTTCTGTTGTTTTACTCATTAACTCCGAAGAACTGTGTTCTGAAAGAGGGTACAACAGTTTTCAACTACATAGAAGAAATATACATTGAACATCCTAACCAACATACTTGTTATCAAAATATTCCTACAGATGGAATTATGCCCTTGCAGTGCCGATGTTGTTCTGCTTCATTGTATGCTTCAGTGAAATTTTGAGTTCATACAATAGACTGAAGAGTATTCATTGGGTTCAGGAACACTCGAGTCTTTTGGGTAGTCTGCTACACGTGACACACTAAAGGAGATATATGGGAATTCACCTTTCACATTTGTTTCCCATTTGTTTCTTTGTAACTCACTGTGAAACTTAGAAAATTCCGTGTTTTAAAAGAGGCCTGTCCTATAAATTCAATGTGGTAAAGTATCATTCTTTGAAACAGGAGAGAACATAAAGATTTCTAGCAATTATAACAGAAGTTAGAGCCTTCTCCTCTCTGTCCATGTGCTGAAAGCGTACATTGTGTGCGATAGTCACCAGTGGCTTTGCCATAGAAGGAAAAACCCAAGATAGCTCTACCTGGATATATCTGGTTTTCCTTGTAGCGTAACGCATATATTGCTGGAAGTACTGATGTAGCTCTTTGAAGTGAAGATATTAGATGTTACCTTGTTTCTCATGTATGTCTTTCAAATAATTTCTGTTGCTTTTACTCGTTAACTCCGAAGAACTGTGTTCCGAAAGAGGGTACAACAGTTTTCAACTACATAGAAGATACATACATTGAACATCCTAACCAACATACTTGTTATCAAAGTATTCCTACAGATGGAATTATGCCCTTGCAGTGCCGATGTTGTTCTGCTTCATTGTATGCTTCAGTGAAATTTTGAGTTCATACAATAGACTGAAGAGTATTCATTGGGTTCAGGAACACTCGAGTCTTTTCGGTAGTCTGCTACACGTGACACACTAAAGGAGATATATGGGAATTCACCTTTCACATTTGTTTCCCATTTGTTTCTTTGTAATTCACTGTGAAACTTCGAAAATTCCGTGTTTTATAAGAGGCCAGTCCTATAAATTCAATTTGGTAAAGTATCATTCTTTGAAACAGGAGAGAACATAAAGATTTCTAGCAATTATAACAGAAATTAGAGCCTTCTCCTCTCTGTCCATGTGCTGAAGGCGTTCATTGTGTGAAAGAGTCACCATTGGCATTGCCACAGAAGGCAGATGCAGAGATAGCGGTTCCTGGACAATCTTGGTTTTTCGTGGAGTATAACGCATATATTCCTGGAAGTACAGATTTAGCTCTTTGAACTGAAGATATTAGATGTTATCTTGTTTCTCATGTATGTCTTTCAAATAATTTCTGTTGCTTTTACTCGTTAACTCTGAAGAACTGTGTTCTGAAAGAGGGTACAACAGTTTTCAACTACATAGAAGAAATATACATTGAACATCCTAACAGACACATACTTGTTATCAAAATATTCCAACAGATGGAATTATGCCCTTGCAGTGCCGTTGTTTTTCTGCTTCATTGTATGCTTCAGTGAACTTTTTAGTTCATACAATAGACAAAAGAGCATTCATTGGCTTCAGGAACACTCGAGTCTTTTGGGTAGTCTGCTACACGTGACACACTAAAGGAGATATATGGGAATTCACCTTTCACATTTGTTTCCCATTTGTTTCTTTGTAACTCACTGTGAAACGTCGAAAATTCCGTGTTTTAAAAGAGGCCAGTCCTATAAATTCAATTTGGTAAAGTATCATTCTTTGAAACAGGAGACAAACATAAAGATTTCTAGCAATTATAACAGAAGTTAGAGCCTTCTCCTCTCTGTCCATGTGCTGAAAGCGTACATTGTGTGCGATAGTCACCAGTGGCTTTGCCATAGAAGGAAAAACCCAAGATAGCTCTACCTGGATATATCTGGTTTTCCTTGTAGCGTAACGCATATATTGCTGGAAGTACTGATGTAGCTCTTTGAAGTGAAGATATTAGATGTTACCTTGTTTCTCATGTATGTCTTTCAAATAATTTCTGTTGTTTTACTCGTTAACTCCGAAGAACTGTGTTCCGAAAGAGGGTACAACAGTTTTCAACTACATAGAAGATACATACATTGAACATCCTAACCAACATACTTGTTATCAAAGTATTCCTACAGATGGAATTATGCCCTTGCAGTGCCGATGTTGTTCTGCTTCATTGTATGCTTCAGTGAAATTTTGAGTTCATACAATAGACTGAAGAGTATTCATTGGGTTCAGGAACACTCGAGTCTTTTCGGTAGTCTGCTACACGTGACACACTAAAGGAGATATATGGGAATTCACCTTTCACATTTGTTTCCCATTTGTTTCTTTGTAATTCACTGTGAAACTTCGAAAATTCCGTGTTTTATAAGAGGCCAGTCCTATAAATTCAATTTGGTAAAGTATCATTCTTTGAAACAGGAGAGAACATAAAGATTTCTAGCAATTATAACAGAAATTAGAGCCTTCTCCTCTCTGTCCATGTGCTGAAGGCGTTCATTGTGTGAAAGAGTCACCATTGGCATTGCCACAGAAGGCAGATGCAGAGATAGCGGTTCCTGGACAATCTTGGTTTTTCGTGGAGTATAACGCATATATTCCTGGAAGTACAGATTTAGCTCTTTGAACTGAAGATATTAGATGTTATCTTGTTTCTCATGTATGTCTTTCAAATAATTTCTGTTGCTTTTACTCGTTAACTCTGAAGAACTGTGTTCTGAAAGAGGGTACAACAGTTTTCAACTACATAGAAGAAATATACATTGAACATCCTAACAGACACATACTTGTTATCAAAATATTCCAACAGATGGAATTATGCCCTTGCAGTGCCGTTGTTTTTCTGCTTCATTGTATGCTTCAGTGAACTTTTTAGTTCATACAATAGACAAAAGAGCATTCATTGGCTTCAGGAACACTCGAGTCTTTTGGGTAGTCTGCTACACGTGACACACTAAAGGAGATATATGGGAATTCACCTTTCACATTTGTTTCCCATTTGTTTCTTTGTAACTCACTGTGAAACGTCGAAAATTCCGTGTTTTAAAAGAGGCCAGTCCTATAAATTCAATTTGGTAAAGTATCATTCTTTGAAACAGGAGACAAACATAAAGATTTCTAGCAATTATAACAGAAGTTAGAGCCTTCTCCTCTCTGTCCATGTGCTGAAAGCGTACATTGTGTGCGATAGTCACCAGTGGCTTTGCCATAGAAGGAAAAACCCAAGATAGCTCTACCTGGATATATCTGGTTTTCCTTGTAGCGTAACGCATATATTGCTGGAAGTACTGATGTAGCTCTTTGAAGTGAAGATATTAGATGTTACCTTGTTTCTCATGTATGTCTTTCAAATAATTTCTGTTGTTTTACTCGTTAACTCCGAAGAACTGTGTTCCGAAAGAGGGTACAACAGTTTTCAACTACATAGAAGATACATACATTGAACATCCTAACCAACATACTTGTTATCAAAGTATTCCTACAGATGGAATTATGCCCTTGCAGTGCCGATGTTGTTCTGCTTCATTGTATGCTTCAGTGAAATTTTGAGTTCATACAATAGACTGAAGAGTATTCATTGGGTTCAGGAACACTCGAGTCTTTTCGGTAGTCTGCTACACGTGACACACTAAAGGAGATATATGGGAATTCACCTTTCACATTTGTTTCCCATTTGTTTCTTTGTAATTCACTGTGAAACTTCGAAAATTCCGTGTTTTATAAGAGGCCAGTCCTATAAATTCAATTTGGTAAAGTATCATTCTTTGAAACAGGAGAGAACATAAAGATTTCTAGCAATTATAACAGAAATTAGAGCCTTCTCCTCTCTGTCCATGTGCTGAAGGCGTTCATTGTGTGAAAGAGTCACCATTGGCATTGCCACAGAAGGCAGATGCAGAGATAGCGGTTCCTGGACAATCTTGGTTTTTCGTGGAGTATAACGCATATATTCCTGGAAGTACAGATTTAGCTCTTTGAACTGAAGATATTAGATGTTATCTTGTTTCTCATGTATGTCTTTCAAATAATTTCTGTTGCTTTTACTCGTTAACTCTGAAGAACTGTGTTCTGAAAGAGGGTACAACAGTTTTCAACTACATAGAAGAAATATACATTGAACATCCTAACAGACACATACTTGTTATCAAAATATTCCAACAGATGGAATTATGCCCTTGCAGTGCCGTTGTTTTTCTGCTTCATTGTATGCTTCAGTGAACTTTTTAGTTCATACAATAGACAAAAGAGCATTCATTGGCTTCAGGAACACTCGAGTCTTTTGGGTAGTCTGCTACACGTGACACACTAAAGGAGATATATGGGAATTCACCTTTCACATTTGTTTCCCATTTGTTTCTTTGTAACTCACTGTGAAACGTCGAAAATTCCGTGTTTTAAAAGAGGCCAGTCCTATAAATTCAATTTGGTAAAGTATCATTCTTTGAAACAGGAGACAAACATAAAGATTTCTAGCAATTATAACAGAAGTTAGAGCCTTCTCCTCTCTGTCCATGTGCTGAAAGCGTACATTGTGTGCGATAGTCACCAGTGGCTTTGCCATAGAAGGAAAAACCCAAGATAGCTCTACCTGGATATATCTGGTTTTCCTTGTAGCGTAACGCATATATTGCTGGAAGTACTGATGTAGCTCTTTGAAGTGAAGATATTAGATGTTACCTTGTTTCTCATGTATGTCTTTCAAATAATTTCTGTTGTTTTACTCGTTAACTCCGAAGAACTGTGTTCCGAAAGAGGGTACAACAGTTTTCAACTACATAGAAGATACATACATTGAACATCCTAACCAACATACTTGTTATCAAAGTATTCCTACAGATGGAATTATGCCCTTGCAGTGCCGATGTTGTTCTGCTTCATTGTATGCTTCAGTGAAATTTTGAGTTCATACAATAGACTGAAGAGTATTCATTGGGTTCAGGAACACTCGAGTCTTTTCGGTAGTCTGCTACACGTGACACACTAAAGGAGATATATGGGAATTCACCTTTCACATTTGTTTCCCATTTGTTTCTTTGTAATTCACTGTGAAACTTCGAAAATTCCGTGTTTTATAAGAGGCCAGTCCTATAAATTCAATTTGGTAAAGTATCATTCTTTGAAACAGGAGAGAACATAAAGATTTCTAGCAATTATAACAGAAATTAGAGCCTTCTCCTCTCTGTCCATGTGCTGAAGGCGTTCATTGTGTGAAAGAGTCACCATTGGCATTGCCACAGAAGGCAGATGCAGAGATAGCGGTTCCTGGACAATCTTGGTTTTTCGTGGAGTATAACGCATATATTCCTGGAAGTACAGATTTAGCTCTTTGAACTGAAGATATTAGATGTTATCTTGTTTCTCATGTATGTCTTTCAAATAATTTCTGTTGCTTTTACTCGTTAACTCTGAAGAACTGTGTTCTGAAAGAGGGTACAACAGTTTTCAACTACATAGAAGAAATATACATTGAACATCCTAACAGACACATACTTGTTATCAAAATATTCCAACAGATGGAATTATGCCCTTGCAGTGCCGTTGTTTTTCTGCTTCATTGTATGCTTCAGTGAACTTTTTAGTTCATACAATAGACAAAAGAGCATTCATTGGCTTCAGGAACACTCGAGTCTTTTGGGTAGTCTGCTACACGTGACACACTAAAGGAGATATATGGGAATTCACCTTTCACATTTGTTTCCCATTTGTTTCTTTGTAACTCACTGTGAAACGTCGAAAATTCCGTGTTTTAAAAGAGGCCAGTCCTATAAATTCAATTTGGTAAAGTATCATTCTTTGAAACAGGAGACAACATAAAGATTTCTAGCAATTATAACAGAAGTTAGAGCCTTCTCCTCTCTGTCCATGTGCTGAAAGCGTACATTGTGTGCGATAGTCACCAGTGGCTTTGCCATAGAAGGAAAAACCCAAGATAGCTCTACCTGGATATATCTGGTTTTCCTTGTAGCGTAACGCATATATTGCTGGAAGTACTGATGTAGCTCTTTGAAGTGAAGATATTAGATGTTACCTTGTTTCTCATGTATGTCTTTCAAATAATTTCTGTTGTTTTACTCGTTAACTCCGAAGAACTGTGTTCCGAAAGAGGGTACAACAGTTTTCAACTACATAGAAGAAATATACATTGAACATCCTAACCAACATACTTGTTATCAAAGTATTCCTACAGATGGAATTATGCCCTTGCAGTGCCGATGTTGTTCTGCTTCATTGTATGCTTCAGTGAAATTTTGAGTTCATACAATAGACTGAAGAGCATTCATTGGCTTCAGGAACACTCGAGTCTTTTGGGTAGTCTGCTACACGTGACACACTAAAGGAGATATATGGGAATTCACCTTTCACATTTGTTTCCCATTTGTTTCTTTGTAATTCACTGTGAAACTTAGAAAATTCCGTGTTTTAAAAGAGGCCTGTCCTATAAATTCAATGTGGTAAAGTATCATTCTTTGAAACAGGAGAGAACATAAAGATTTCTAGCAATTATAACAGAAGTTAGAGCCTTCTCCTCTCTGTCCATGTGCTGAAAGCGTACATTGTGTGCGATAGTCACCAGTGGCTTTGCCATAGAAGGAAAAACCCAAGATAGCTCTACCTGGATATATCTGGTTTTCCTCGTAGCGTAACGCATATATTGCTGGAAGTACTGATGTAGCTCTTTGAAGTGAAGATATTAGATGTTACCTTGTTTCTCATGTATGTCTTTCAAATAATTTCTGTTGTTTTACTCATTAACTCCGAAGAACTGTGTTCTGAAAGAGGGTACAACAGTTTTCAACTACATAGAAGAAATATACATTGAACATCCTAACCAACATACTTGTTATCAAAATATTCCTACAGATGGAATTATGCCCTTGCAGTGCCGATGTTGTTCTGCTTCATTGTATGCTTCAGTGAAATTTTGAGTTCATACAATAGACTGAAGAGTATTCATTGGGTTCAGGAACACTCGAGTCTTTTGGGTAGTCTGCTACACGTGACACACTAAAGGAGATATATGGGAATTCACCTTTCACATTTGTTTCCCATTTGTTTCTTTGTAACTCACTGTGAAACTTAGAAAATTCCGTGTTTTAAAAGAGGCCTGTCCTATAAATTCAATGTGGTAAAGTATCATTCTTTGAAACAGGAGAGAACATAAAGATTTCTAGCAATTATAACAGAAGTTAGAGCCTTCTCCTCTCTGTCCATGTGCTGAAAGCGTACATTGTGTGCGATAGTCACCAGTGGCTTTGCCATAGAAGGAAAAACCCAAGATAGCTCTACCTGGATATATCTGGTTTTCCTCGTAGCGTAACGCATATATTGCTGGAAGTACTGATGTAGCTCTTTGAAGTGAAGATATTAGATGTTACCTTGTTTCTCATGTATGTCTTTCAAATAATTTCTGTTGTTTTACTCATTAACTCCGAAGAACTGTGTTCTGAAAGAGGGTACAACAGTTTTCAACTACATAGAAGAAATATACATTGAACATCCTAACCAACATACTTGTTATCAAAATATTCCTACAGATGGAATTATGCCCTTGCAGTGCCGATGTTGTTCTGCTTCATTGTATGCTTCAGTGAAATTTTGAGTTCATACAATAGACTGAAGAGTATTCATTGGGTTCAGGAACACTCGAGTCTTTTGGGTAGTCTGCTACACGTGACACACTAAAGGAGATATATGGGAATTCACCTTTCACATTTGTTTCCCATTTGTTTCTTTGTAACTCACTGTGAAACTTAGAAAATTCCGTGTTTTAAAAGAGGCCTGTCCTATAAATTCAATGTGGTAAAGTATCATTCTTTGAAACAGGAGACAACATAAAGATTTCTAGCAATTATAACAGAAGTTAGAGCCTTCTCCTCTCTGTCCATGTGCTGAAAGCGTACATTGTGTGCGATAGTCACCAGTGGCTTTGCCATAGAAGGAAAAACCCAAGATAGCTCTACCTGGATATATCTGGTTTTCCTTGTAGCGTAACGCATATATTGCTGGAAGTACTGATGTAGCTCTTTGAAGTGAAGATATTAGATGTTACCTTGTTTCTCATGTATGTCTTTCAAATAATTTCTGTTGCTTTTACTCGTTAACTCCGAAGAACTGTGTTCCGAAAGAGGGTACAACAGTTTTCAACTACATAGAAGATACATACATTGAACATCCTAACCAACATACTTGTTATCAAAGTATTCCTACAGATGGAATTATGCCCTTGCAGTGCCGATGTTGTTCTGCTTCATTGTATGCTTCAGTGAAATTTTGAGTTCATACAATAGACTGAAGAGTATTCATTGGGTTCAGGAACACTCGAGTCTTTTCGGTAGTCTGCTACACGTGACACACTAAAGGAGATATATGGGAATTCACCTTTCACATTTGTTTCCCATTTGTTTCTTTGTAACTCACTGTGAAACTTCGAAAATTCCGTGTTTTATAAGAGGCCAGTCCTATAAATTCAATTTGGTAAAGTATCATTCTTTGAAACAGGAGAGAACATAAAGATTTCTAGCAATTATAACAGAAATTAGAGCCTTCTCCTCTCTGTCCATGTGCTGAAGGCGTTCATTGTGTGAAAGAGTCACCATTGGCATTGCCACAGAAGGCAGATGCAGAGATAGCGGTTCCTGGACAATCTTGGTTTTTCGTGGAGTATAACGCATATATTCCTGGAAGTACAGATTTAGCTCTTTGAACTGAAGATATTAGATGTTATCTTGTTTCTCATGTATGTCTTTCAAATAATTTCTGTTGCTTTTACTCGTTAACTCTGAAGAACTGTGTTCTGAAAGAGGGTACAACAGTTTTCAACTACATAGAAGAAATATACATTGAACATCCTAACAGACACATACTTGTTATCAAAATATTCCAACAGATGGAATTATGCCCTTGCAGTGCCGTTGTTTTTCTGCTTCATTGTATGCTTCAGTGAACTTTTTAGTTCATACAATAGACAAAAGAGCATTCATTGGCTTCAGGAACACTCGAGTCTTTTGGGTAGTCTGCTACACGTGACACACTAAAGGAGATATATGGGAATTCACCTTTCACATTTGTTTCCCATTTGTTTCTTTGTAACTCACTGTGAAACGTCGAAAATTCCGTGTTTTAAAAGAGGCCAGTCCTATAAATTCAATTTGGTAAAGTATCATTCTTTGAAACAGGAGACAACATAAAGATTTCTAGCAATTATAACAGAAGTTAGAGCCTTCTCCTCTCTGTCCATGTGCTGAAAGCGTACATTGTGTGCGATAGTCACCAGTGGCTTTGCCATAGAAGGAAAAACCCAAGATAGCTCTACCTGGATATATCTGGTTTTCCTTGTAGCGTAACGCATATATTGCTGGAAGTACTGATGTAGCTCTTTGAAGTGAAGATATTAGATGTTACCTTGTTTCTCATGTATGTCTTTCAAATAATTTCTGTTGTTTTACTCGTTAACTCCGAAGAACTGTGTTCCGAAAGAGGGTACAACAGTTTTCAACTACATAGAAGAAATATACATTGAACATCCTAACCAACATACTTGTTATCAAAATATTCCTACAGATGGAATTATGCCCTTGCAGTGCCGATGTTGTTCTGCTTCATTGTATGCTTCAGTGAAATTTTGAGTTCATACAATAGACTGAAGAGCATTTATTGGCTTCAGGAACACTCGAGTCTTTTGGGTAGTCTGCTACACGTGACACACTAAAGGAGATATATGGGAATTCACCTTTCACATTTGTTTCCCATTTGTTTCTTTGTAACTCACTGTGAAACTTAGAAAATTCCGTGTTTTAAAAGAGGCCTGTCCTATAAATTCAATGTGGTAAAGTATCATTCTTTGAAACAGGAGACAACATAAAGATTTCTAGCAATTATAACAGAAGTTAGAGCCTTCTCCTCTCTGTCCATGTGCTGAAAGCGTACATTGTGTGCGATAGTCACCAGTGGCTTTGCCATAGAAGGAAAAACCCAAGATAGCTCTACCTGGATATATCTGGTTTTCCTTGTAGCGTAACGCATATATTGCTGGAAGTACTGATGTAGCTCTTTGAAGTGAAGATATTAGATGTTACCTTGTTTCTCATGTATGTCTTTCAAATAATTTCTGTTGCTTTTACTCGTTAACTCCGAAGAACTGTGTTCCGAAAGAGGGTACAACAGTTTTCAACTACATAGAAGATACATACATTGAACATCCTAACCAACATACTTGTTATCAAAGTATTCCTACAGATGGAATTATGCCCTTGCAGTGCCGATGTTGTTCTGCTTCATTGTATGCTTCAGTGAAATTTTGAGTTCATACAATAGACTGAAGAGTATTCATTGGGTTCAGGAACACTCGAGTCTTTTCGGTAGTCTGCTACACGTGACACACTAAAGGAGATATATGGGAATTCACCTTTCACATTTGTTTCCCATTTGTTTCTTTGTAACTCACTGTGAAACTTCGAAAATTCCGTGTTTTATAAGAGGCCAGTCCTATAAATTCAATTTGGTAAAGTATCATTCTTTGAAACAGGAGAGAACATAAAGATTTCTAGCAATTATAACAGAAATTAGAGCCTTCTCCTCTCTGTCCATGTGCTGAAGGCGTTCATTGTGTGAAAGAGTCACCATTGGCATTGCCACAGAAGGCAGATGCAGAGATAGCGGTTCCTGGACAATCTTGGTTTTTCGTGGAGTATAACGCATATATTCCTGGAAGTACAGATTTAGCTCTTTGAACTGAAGATATTAGATGTTATCTTGTTTCTCATGTATGTCTTTCAAATAATTTCTGTTGCTTTTACTCGTTAACTCTGAAGAACTGTGTTCTGAAAGAGGGTACAACAGTTTTCAACTACATAGAAGAAATATACATTGAACATCCTAACAGACACATACTTGTTATCAAAATATTCCAACAGATGGAATTATGCCCTTGCAGTGCCGTTGTTTTTCTGCTTCATTGTATGCTTCAGTGAACTTTTTAGTTCATACAATAGACAAAAGAGCATTCATTGGCTTCAGGAACACTCGAGTCTTTTGGGTAGTCTGCTACACGTGACACACTAAAGGAGATATATGGGAATTCACCTTTCACATTTGTTTCCCATTTGTTTCTTTGTAACTCACTGTGAAACGTCGAAAATTCCGTGTTTTAAAAGAGGCCAGTCCTATAAATTCAATTTGGTAAAGTATCATTCTTTGAAACAGGAGACAACATAAAGATTTCTAGCAATTATAACAGAAGTTAGAGCCTTCTCCTCTCTGTCCATGTGCTGAAAGCGTACATTGTGTGCGATAGTCACCAGTGGCTTTGCCATAGAAGGAAAAACCCAAGATAGCTCTACCTGGATATATCTGGTTTTCCTTGTAGCGTAACGCATATATTGCTGGAAGTACTGATGTAGCTCTTTGAAGTGAAGATATTAGATGTTACCTTGTTTCTCATGTATGTCTTTCAAATAATTTCTGTTGTTTTACTCGTTAACTCCGAAGAACTGTGTTCCGAAAGAGGGTACAACAGTTTTCAACTACATAGAAGAAATATACATTGAACATCCTAACCAACATACTTGTTATCAAAATATTCCTACAGATGGAATTATGCCCTTGCAGTGCCGATGTTGTTCTGCTTCATTGTATGCTTCAGTGAAATTTTGAGTTCATACAATAGACTGAAGAGCATTCATTGGCTTCAGGAACACTCGAGTCTTTTGGGTAGTCTGCTACACGTGACACACTAAAGGAGATATATGGGAATTCACCTTTCACATTTGTTTCCCATTTGTTTCTTTGTAATTCACTGTGAAACTTAGAAAATTCCGTGTTTTAAAAGAGGCCTGTCCTATAAATTCAATGTGGTAAAGTATCATTCTTTGAAACAGGAGAGAACATAAAGATTTCTAGCAATTATAACAGAAGTTAGAGCCTTCTCCTCTCTGTCCATGTGCTGAAAGCGTACATTGTGTGCGATAGTCACCAGTGGCTTTGCCATAGAAGGAAAAACCCAAGATAGCTCTACCTGGATATATCTGGTTTTCCTCGTAGCGTAACGCATATATTGCTGGAAGTACTGATGTAGCTCTTTGAAGTGAAGATATTAGATGTTACCTTGTTTCTCATGTATGTCTTTCAAATAATTTCTGTTGTTTTACTCATTAACTCCGAAGAACTGTGTTCTGAAAGAGGGTACAACAGTTTTCAACTACATAGAAGAAATATACATTGAACATCCTAACCAACATACTTGTTATCAAAATATTCCTACAGATGGAATTATGCCCTTGCAGTGCCGATGTTGTTCTGCTTCATTGTATGCTTCAGTGAAATTTTGAGTTCATACAATAGACTGAAGAGTATTCATTGGGTTCAGGAACACTCGAGTCTTTTGGGTAGTCTGCTACACGTGACACACTAAAGGAGATATATGGGAATTCACCTTTCACATTTGTTTCCCATTTGTTTCTTTGTAACTCACTGTGAAACTTAGAAAATTCCGTGTTTTAAAAGAGGCCTGTCCTATAAATTCAATGTGGTAAAGTATCATTCTTTGAAACAGGAGAGAACATAAAGATTTCTAGCAATTATAACAGAAGTTAGAGCCTTCTCCTCTCTGTCCATGTGCTGAAAGCGTACATTGTGTGCGATAGTCACCAGTGGCTTTGCCATAGAAGGAAAAACCCAAGATAGCTCTACCTGGATATATCTGGTTTTCCTCGTAGCGTAACGCATATATTGCTGGAAGTACTGATGTAGCTCTTTGAAGTGAAGATATTAGATGTTACCTTGTTTCTCATGTATGTCTTTCAAATAATTTCTGTTGTTTTACTCATTAACTCCGAAGAACTGTGTTCTGAAAGAGGGTACAACAGTTTTCAACTACATAGAAGAAATATACATTGAACATCCTAACCAACATACTTGTTATCAAAATATTCCTACAGATGGAATTATGCCCTTGCAGTGCCGATGTTGTTCTGCTTCATTGTATGCTTCAGTGAAATTTTGAGTTCATACAATAGACTGAAGAGTATTCATTGGGTTCAGGAACACTCGAGTCTTTTGGGTAGTCTGCTACACGTGACACACTAAAGGAGATATATGGGAATTCACCTTTCACATTTGTTTCCCATTTGTTTCTTTGTAACTCACTGTGAAACTTAGAAAATTCCGTGTTTTAAAAGAGGCCTGTCCTATAAATTCAATGTGGTAAAGTATCATTCTTTGAAACAGGAGACAACATAAAGATTTCTAGCAATTATAACAGAAGTTAGAGCCTTCTCCTCTCTGTCCATGTGCTGAAAGCGTACATTGTGTGCGATAGTCACCAGTGGCTTTGCCATAGAAGGAAAAACCCAAGATAGCTCTACCTGGATATATCTGGTTTTCCTTGTAGCGTAACGCATATATTGCTGGAAGTACTGATGTAGCTCTTTGAAGTGAAGATATTAGATGTTACCTTGTTTCTCATGTATGTCTTTCAAATAATTTCTGTTGCTTTTACTCGTTAACTCCGAAGAACTGTGTTCCGAAAGAGGGTACAACAGTTTTCAACTACATAGAAGATACATACATTGAACATCCTAACCAACATACTTGTTATCAAAGTATTCCTACAGATGGAATTATGCCCTTGCAGTGCCGATGTTGTTCTGCTTCATTGTATGCTTCAGTGAAATTTTGAGTTCATACAATAGACTGAAGAGTATTCATTGGGTTCAGGAACACTCGAGTCTTTTCGGTAGTCTGCTACACGTGACACACTAAAGGAGATATATGGGAATTCACCTTTCACATTTGTTTCCCATTTGTTTCTTTGTAACTCACTGTGAAACTTCGAAAATTCCGTGTTTTATAAGAGGCCAGTCCTATAAATTCAATTTGGTAAAGTATCATTCTTTGAAACAGGAGAGAACATAAAGATTTCTAGCAATTATAACAGAAATTAGAGCCTTCTCCTCTCTGTCCATGTGCTGAAGGCGTTCATTGTGTGAAAGAGTCACCATTGGCATTGCCACAGAAGGCAGATGCAGAGATAGCGGTTCCTGGACAATCTTGGTTTTTCGTGGAGTATAACGCATATATTCCTGGAAGTACAGATTTAGCTCTTTGAACTGAAGATATTAGATGTTATCTTGTTTCTCATGTATGTCTTTCAAATAATTTCTGTTGCTTTTACTCGTTAACTCTGAAGAACTGTGTTCTGAAAGAGGGTACAACAGTTTTCAACTACATAGAAGAAATATACATTGAACATCCTAACAGACACATACTTGTTATCAAAATATTCCAACAGATGGAATTATGCCCTTGCAGTGCCGTTGTTTTTCTGCTTCATTGTATGCTTCAGTGAACTTTTTAGTTCATACAATAGACAAAAGAGCATTCATTGGCTTCAGGAACACTCGAGTCTTTTGGGTAGTCTGCTACACGTGACACACTAAAGGAGATATATGGGAATTCACCTTTCACATTTGTTTCCCATTTGTTTCTTTGTAACTCACTGTGAAACGTCGAAAATTCCGTGTTTTAAAAGAGGCCAGTCCTATAAATTCAATTTGGTAAAGTATCATTCTTTGAAACAGGAGACAACATAAAGATTTCTAGCAATTATAACAGAAGTTAGAGCCTTCTCCTCTCTGTCCATGTGCTGAAAGCGTACATTGTGTGCGATAGTCACCAGTGGCTTTGCCATAGAAGGAAAAACCCAAGATAGCTCTACCTGGATATATCTGGTTTTCCTTGTAGCGTAACGCATATATTGCTGGAAGTACTGATGTAGCTCTTTGAAGTGAAGATATTAGATGTTACCTTGTTTCTCATGTATGTCTTTCAAATAATTTCTGTTGTTTTACTCGTTAACTCCGAAGAACTGTGTTCCGAAAGAGGGTACAACAGTTTTCAACTACATAGAAGAAATATACATTGAACATCCTAACCAACATACTTGTTATCAAAATATTCCTACAGATGGAATTATGCCCTTGCAGTGCCGATGTTGTTCTGCTTCATTGTATGCTTCAGTGAAATTTTGAGTTCATACAATAGACTGAAGAGTATTCATTGGGTTCAGGAACACTCGAGTCTTTTGGGTAGTCTGCTACACGTGACACACTAAAGGAGATATATGGGAATTCACCTTTCACATTTGTTTCCCATTTGTTTCTTTGTAACTCACTGTGAAACTTAGAAAATTCCGTGTTTTAAAAGAGGCCTGTCCTATAAATTCAATGTGGTAAAGTATCATTCTTTGAAACAGGAGAGAACATAAAGATTTCTAGCAATTATAACAGAAGTTAGAGCCTTCTCCTCTCTGTCCATGTGCTGAAAGCGTACATTGTGTGCGATAGTCACCAGTGGCTTTGCCATAGAAGGAAAAACCCAAGATAGCTCTACCTGGATATATCTGGTTTTCCTCGTAGCGTAACGCATATATTGCTGGAAGTACTGATGTAGCTCTTTGAAGTGAAGATATTAGATGTTACCTTGTTTCTCATGTATGTCTTTCAAATAATTTCTGTTGTTTTACTCATTAACTCCGAAGAACTGTGTTCTGAAAGAGGGTACAACAGTTTTCAACTACATAGAAGAAATATACATTGAACATCCTAACCAACATACTTGTTATCAAAATATTCCTACAGATGGAATTATGCCCTTGCAGTGCCGATGTTGTTCTGCTTCATTGTATGCTTCAGTGAAATTTTGAGTTCATACAATAGACTGAAGAGTATTCATTGGGTTCAGGAACACTCGAGTCTTTTGGGTAGTCTGCTACACGTGACACACTAAAGGAGATATATGGGAATTCACCTTTCACATTTGTTTCCCATTTGTTTCTTTGTAACTCACTGTGAAACTTAGAAAATTCCGTGTTTTAAAAGAGGCCTGTCCTATAAATTCAATGTGGTAAAGTATCATTCTTTGAAACAGGAGACAACATAAAGATTTCTAGCAATTATAACAGAAGTTAGAGCCTTCTCCTCTCTGTCCATGTGCTGAAAGCGTACATTGTGTGCGATAGTCACCAGTGGCTTTGCCATAGAAGGAAAAACCCAAGATAGCTCTACCTGGATATATCTGGTTTTCCTTGTAGCGTAACGCATATATTGCTGGAAGTACTGATGTAGCTCTTTGAAGTGAAGATATTAGATGTTACCTTGTTTCTCATGTATGTCTTTCAAATAATTTCTGTTGCTTTTACTCGTTAACTCCGAAGAACTGTGTTCCGAAAGAGGGTACAACAGTTTTCAACTACATAGAAGATACATACATTGAACATCCTAACCAACATACTTGTTATCAAAGTATTCCTACAGATGGAATTATGCCCTTGCAGTGCCGATGTTGTTCTGCTTCATTGTATGCTTCAGTGAAATTTTGAGTTCATACAATAGACTGAAGAGTATTCATTGGGTTCAGGAACACTCGAGTCTTTTCGGTAGTCTGCTACACGTGACACACTAAAGGAGATATATGGGAATTCACCTTTCACATTTGTTTCCCATTTGTTTCTTTGTAACTCACTGTGAAACTTCGAAAATTCCGTGTTTTATAAGAGGCCAGTCCTATAAATTCAATTTGGTAAAGTATCATTCTTTGAAACAGGAGAGAACATAAAGATTTCTAGCAATTATAACAGAAATTAGAGCCTTCTCCTCTCTGTCCATGTGCTGAAGGCGTTCATTGTGTGAAAGAGTCACCATTGGCATTGCCACAGAAGGCAGATGCAGAGATAGCGGTTCCTGGACAATCTTGGTTTTTCGTGGAGTATAACGCATATATTCCTGGAAGTACAGATTTAGCTCTTTGAACTGAAGATATTAGATGTTATCTTGTTTCTCATGTATGTCTTTCAAATAATTTCTGTTGCTTTTACTCGTTAACTCTGAAGAACTGTGTTCTGAAAGAGGGTACAACAGTTTTCAACTACATAGAAGAAATATACATTGAACATCCTAACAGACACATACTTGTTATCAAAATATTCCAACAGATGGAATTATGCCCTTGCAGTGCCGTTGTTTTTCTGCTTCATTGTATGCTTCAGTGAACTTTTTAGTTCATACAATAGACAAAAGAGCATTCATTGGCTTCAGGAACACTCGAGTCTTTTGGGTAGTCTGCTACACGTGACACACTAAAGGAGATATATGGGAATTCACCTTTCACATTTGTTTCCCATTTGTTTCTTTGTAACTCACTGTGAAACGTCGAAAATTCCGTGTTTTAAAAGAGGCCAGTCCTATAAATTCAATTTGGTAAAGTATCATTCTTTGAAACAGGAGACAACATAAAGATTTCTAGCAATTATAACAGAAGTTAGAGCCTTCTCCTCTCTGTCCATGTGCTGAAAGCGTACATTGTGTGCGATAGTCACCAGTGGCTTTGCCATAGAAGGAAAAACCCAAGATAGCTCTACCTGGATATATCTGGTTTTCCTTGTAGCGTAACGCATATATTGCTGGAAGTACTGATGTAGCTCTTTGAAGTGAAGATATTAGATGTTACCTTGTTTCTCATGTATGTCTTTCAAATAATTTCTGTTGTTTTACTCGTTAACTCCGAAGAACTGTGTTCCGAAAGAGGGTACAACAGTTTTCAACTACATAGAAGAAATATACATTGAACATCCTAACCAACATACTTGTTATCAAAATATTCCTACAGATGGAATTATGCCCTTGCAGTGCCGATGTTGTTCTGCTTCATTGTATGCTTCAGTGAAATTTTGAGTTCATACAATAGACTGAAGAGCATTTATTGGCTTCAGGAACACTCGAGTCTTTTGGGTAGTCTGCTACACGTGACACACTAAAGGAGATATATGGGAATTCACCTTTCACATTTGTTTCCCATTTGTTTCTTTGTAATTCACTGTGAAACTTAGAAAATTCCGTGTTTTAAAAGAGGCCTGTCCTATAAATTCAATGTGGTAAAGTATCATTCTTTGAAACAGGAGAGAACATAAAGATTTCTATCAATTATAACAGAAGTTAGAGCCTTCTCCTCTCTGTCCATGTGCTGAAAGCGTACATTGTGTGCGATAGTCACCAGTGGCTTTGCCATAGAAGGAAAAACCCAAGATAGCTCTACCTGGATATATCTGGTTTTCCTCGTAGCGTAACGCATATATTGCTGGAAGTACTGATGTAGCTCTTTGAAGTGAAGATATTAGATGTTACCTTGTTTCTCATGTATGTCTTTCAAATAATTTCTGTTGTTTTACTCATTAACTCCGAAGAACTGTGTTCTGAAAGAGGGTACAACAGTTTTCAACTACATAGAAGAAATATACATTGAACATCCTAACCAACATACTTGTTATCAAAATATTCCTACAGATGGAATTATGCCCTTGCAGTGCCGATGTTGTTCTGCTTCATTGTATGCTTCAGTGAAATTTTGAGTTCATACAATAGACTGAAGAGTATTCATTGGGTTCAGGAACACTCGAGTCTTTTGGGTAGTCTGCTACACGTGACACACTAAAGGAGATATATGGGAATTCACCTTTCACATTTGTTTCCCATTTGTTTCTTTGTAACTCACTGTGAAACTTAGAAAATTCCGTGTTTTAAAAGAGGCCTGTCCTATAAATTCAATGTGGTAAAGTATCATTCTTTGAAACAGGAGACAACATAAAGATTTCTAGCAATTATAACAGAAGTTAGAGCCTTCTCCTCTCTGTCCATGTGCTGAAAGCGTACATTGTGTGCGATAGTCACCAGTGGCTTTGCCATAGAAGGAAAAACCCAAGATAGCTCTACCTGGATATATCTGGTTTTCCTTGTAGCGTAACGCATATATTGCTGGAAGTACTGATGTAGCTCTTTGAAGTGAAGATATTAGATGTTACCTTGTTTCTCATGTATGTCTTTCAAATAATTTCTGTTGCTTTTACTCGTTAACTCCGAAGAACTGTGTTCCGAAAGAGGGTACAACAGTTTTCAACTACATAGAAGATACATACATTGAACATCCTAACCAACATACTTGTTATCAAAGTATTCCTACAGATGGAATTATGCCCTTGCAGTGCCGATGTTGTTCTGCTTCATTGTATGCTTCAGTGAAATTTTGAGTTCATACAATAGACTGAAGAGTATTCATTGGGTTCAGGAACACTCGAGTCTTTTCGGTAGTCTGCTACACGTGACACACTAAAGGAGATATATGGGAATTCAACTTTCACATTTGTTTCCCATTTGTTTCTTTGTAATTCACTGTGAAACTTCGAAAATTCCGTGTTTTATAAGAGGCCAGTCCTATAAATTCAATTTGGTAAAGTATCATTCTTTGAAACAGGAGAGAACATAAAGATTTCTAGCAATTATAACAGAAATTAGAGCCTTCTCCTCTCTGTCCATGTGCTGAAGGCGTTCATTGTGTGAAAGAGTCACCATTGGCATTGCCACAGAAGGCAGATGCAGAGATAGCGGTTCCTGGACAATCTTGGTTTTTCGTGGAGTATAACGCATATATTCCTGGAAGTACAGATTTAGCTCTTTGAACTGAAGATATTAGATGTTATCTTGTTTCTCATGTATGTCTTTCAAATAATTTCTGTTGCTTTTACTCGTTAACTCTGAAGAACTGTGTTCTGAAAGAGGGTACAACAGTTTTCAACTACATAGAAGAAATATACATTGAACATCCTAACAGACACATACTTGTTATCAAAATATTCCAACAGATGGAATTATGCCCTTGCAGTGCCGTTGTTTTTCTGCTTCATTGTATGCTTCAGTGAACTTTTTAGTTCATACAATAGACAAAAGAGCATTCATTGGCTTCAGGAACACTCGAGTCTTTTGGGTAGTCTGCTACACGTGACACACTAAAGGAGATATATGGGAATTCACCTTTCACATTTGTTTCCCATTTGTTTCTTTGTAACTCACTGTGAAACGTCGAAAATTCCGTGTTTTAAAAGAGGCCAGTCCTATAAATTCAATTTGGTAAAGTATCATTCTTTGAAACAGGAGACAACATAAAGATTTCTAGCAATTATAACAGAAGTTAGAGCCTTCTCCTCTCTGTCCATGTGCTGAAAGCGTACATTGTGTGCGATAGTCACCAGTGGCTTTGCCATAGAAGGAAAAACCCAAGATAGCTCTACCTGGATATATCTGGTTTTCCTCGTAGCGTAACGCATATATTGCTGGAAGTACTGATGTAGCTCTTTGAAGTGAAGATATTAGATGTTACCTTGTTTCTCATGTATGTCTTTCAAATAATTTCTGTTGTTTTACTCGTTAACTCCGAAGAACTGTGTTCTGAAAGAGGGTACAACAGTTTTCAACTACATAGAAGAAATATACATTGAACATCCTAACCAACATACTTGTTATCAAAATATTCCTACAGATGGAATTATGCCCTTGCAGTGCCGATGTTGTTCTGCTTCATTGTATGCTTCAGTGAAATTTTGAGTTCATACAATAGACTGAAGAGTATTCATTGGGTTCAGGAACACTCGAGTCTTTTGGGTAGTCTGCTACACGTGACACACTAAAGGAGATATATGGGAATTCACCTTTCACATTTGTTTCCCATTTGTTTCTTTGTAACTCACTGTGAAACTTAGAAAATTCCGTGTTTTAAAAGAGGCCTGTCCTATAAATTCAATGTGGTAAAGTATCATTCTTTGAAACAGGAGAGAACATAAAGATTTCTAGCAATTATAACAGAAGTTAGAGCCTTCTCCTCTCTGTCCATGTGCTGAAAGCGTACATTGTGTGCGATAGTCACCAGTGGCTTTGCCATAGAAGGAAAAACCCAAGATAGCTCTACCTGGATATATCTGGTTTTCCTTGTAGCGTAACGCATATATTGCTGGAAGTACTGATGTAGCTCTTTGAAGTGAAGATATTAGATGTTACCTTGTTTCTCATGTATGTCTTTCAAATAATTTCTGTTGCTTTTACTCGTTAACTCCGAAGAACTGTGTTCCGAAAGAGGGTACAACAGTTTTCAACTACATAGAAGATACATACATTGAACATCCTAACCAACATACTTGTTATCAAAGTATTCCTACAGATGGAATTATGCCCTTGCAGTGCCGATGTTGTTCTGCTTCATTGTATGCTTCAGTGAAATTTTGAGTTCATACAATAGACTGAAGAGTATTCATTGGGTTCAGGAACACTCGAGTCTTTTCGGTAGTCTGCTACACGTGACACACTAAAGGAGATATATGGGAATTCAACTTTCACATTTGTTTCCCATTTGTTTCTTTGTAATTCACTGTGAAACTTCGAAAATTCCGTGTTTTATAAGAGGCCAGTCCTATAAATTCAATTTGGTAAAGTATCATTCTTTGAAACAGGAGAGAACATAAAGATTTCTAGCAATTATAACAGAAATTAGAGCCTTCTCCTCTCTGTCCATGTGCTGAAGGCGTTCATTGTGTGAAAGAGTCACCATTGGCATTGCCACAGAAGGCAGATGCAGAGATAGCGGTTCCTGGACAATCTTGGTTTTTCGTGGAGTATAACGCATATATTCCTGGAAGTACAGATTTAGCTCTTTGAACTGAAGATATTAGATGTTATCTTGTTTCTCATGTATGTCTTTCAAATAATTTCTGTTGCTTTTACTCGTTAACTCTGAAGAACTGTGTTCTGAAAGAGGGTACAACAGTTTTCAACTACATAGAAGAAATATACATTGAACATCCTAACAGACACATACTTGTTATCAAAATATTCCAACAGATGGAATTATGCCCTTGCAGTGCCGTTGTTTTTCTGCTTCATTGTATGCTTCAGTGAACTTTTTAGTTCATACAATAGACAAAAGAGCATTCATTGGCTTCAGGAACACTCGAGTCTTTTGGGTAGTCTGCTACACGTGACACACTAAAGGAGATATATGGGAATTCACCTTTCACATTTGTTTCCCATTTGTTTCTTTGTAACTCACTGTGAAACGTCGAAAATTCCGTGTTTTAAAAGAGGCCAGTCCTATAAATTCAATTTGGTAAAGTATCATTCTTTGAAACAGGAGACAACATAAAGATTTCTAGCAATTATAACAGAAGTTAGAGCCTTCTCCTCTCTGTCCATGTGCTGAAAGCGTACATTGTGTGCGATAGTCACCAGTGGCTTTGCCATAGAAGGAAAAACCCAAGATAGCTCTACCTGGATATATCTGGTTTTCCTCGTAGCGTAACGCATATATTGCTGGAAGTACTGATGTAGCTCTTTGAAGTGAAGATATTAGATGTTACCTTGTTTCTCATGTATGTCTTTCAAATAATTTCTGTTGTTTTACTCGTTAACTCCGAAGAACTGTGTTCTGAAAGAGGGTACAACAGTTTTCAACTACATAGAAGAAATATACATTGAACATCCTAACCAACATACTTGTTATCAAAATATTCCTACAGATGGAATTATGCCCTTGCAGTGCCGATGTTGTTCTGCTTCATTGTATGCTTCAGTGAAATTTTGAGTTCATACAATAGACTGAAGAGTATTCATTGGGTTCAGGAACACTCGAGTCTTTTGGGTAGTCTGCTACACGTGACACACTAAAGGAGATATATGGGAATTCACCTTTCACATTTGTTTCCCATTTGTTTCTTTGTAACTCACTGTGAAACTTAGAAAATTCCGTGTTTTAAAAGAGGCCTGTCCTATAAATTCAATGTGGTAAAGTATCATTCTTTGAAACAGGAGAGAACATAAAGATTTCTAGCAATTATAACAGAAGTTAGAGCCTTCTCCTCTCTGTCCATGTGCTGAAAGCGTACATTGTGTGCGATAGTCACCAGTGGCTTTGCCATAGAAGGAAAAACCCAAGATAGCTCTACCTGGATATATCTGGTTTTCCTTGTAGCGTAACGCATATATTGCTGGAAGTACTGATGTAGCTCTTTGAAGTGAAGATATTAGATGTTACCTTGTTTCTCATGTATGTCTTTCAAATAATTTCTGTTGCTTTTACTCGTTAACTCCGAAGAACTGTGTTCCGAAAGAGGGTACAACAGTTTTCAACTACATAGAAGATACATACATTGAACATCCTAACCAACATACTTGTTATCAAAGTATTCCTACAGATGGAATTATGCCCTTGCAGTGCCGATGTTGTTCTGCTTCATTGTATGCTTCAGTGAAATTTTGAGTTCATACAATAGACTGAAGAGTATTCATTGGGTTCAGGAACACTCGAGTCTTTTCGGTAGTCTGCTACACGTGACACACTAAAGGAGATATATGGGAATTCACCTTTCACATTTGTTTCCCATTTGTTTCTTTGTAATTCACTGTGAAACTTCGAAAATTCCGTGTTTTATAAGAGGCCAGTCCTATAAATTCAATTTGGTAAAGTATCATTCTTTGAAACAGGAGAGAACATAAAGATTTCTAGCAATTATAACAGAAATTAGAGCCTTCTCCTCTCTGTCCATGTGCTGAAGGCGTTCATTGTGTGAAAGAGTCACCATTGGCATTGCCACAGAAGGCAGATGCAGAGATAGCGGTTCCTGGACAATCTTGGTTTTTCGTGGAGTATAACGCATATATTCCTGGAAGTACAGATTTAGCTCTTTGAACTGAAGATATTAGATGTTATCTTGTTTCTCATGTATGTCTTTCAAATAATTTCTGTTGCTTTTACTCGTTAACTCTGAAGAACTGTGTTCTGAAAGAGGGTACAACAGTTTTCAACTACATAGAAGAAATATACATTGAACATCCTAACAGACACATACTTGTTATCAAAATATTCCAACAGATGGAATTATGCCCTTGCAGTGCCGTTGTTTTTCTGCTTCATTGTATGCTTCAGTGAACTTTTTAGTTCATACAATAGACAAAAGAGCATTCATTGGCTTCAGGAACACTCGAGTCTTTTGGGTAGTCTGCTACACGTGACACACTAAAGGAGATATATGGGAATTCACCTTTCACATTTGTTTCCCATTTGTTTCTTTGTAACTCACTGTGAAACGTCGAAAATTCCGTGTTTTAAAAGAGGCCAGTCCTATAAATTCAATTTGGTAAAGTATCATTCTTTGAAACAGGAGACAACATAAAGATTTCTAGCAATTATAACAGAAGTTAGAGCCTTCTCCTCTCTGTCCATGTGCTGAAAGCGTACATTGTGTGCGATAGTCACCAGTGGCTTTGCCATAGAAGGAAAAACCCAAGATAGCTCTACCTGGATATATCTGGTTTTCCTTGTAGCGTAACGCATATATTGCTGGAAGTACTGATGTAGCTCTTTGAAGTGAAGATATTAGATGTTACCTTGTTTCTCATGTATGTCTTTCAAATAATTTCTGTTGTTTTACTCGTTAACTCCGAAGAACTGTGTTCCGAAAGAGGGTACAACAGTTTTCAACTACATAGAAGAAATATACATTGAACATCCTAACCAACATACTTGTTATCAAAATATTCCTACAGATGGAATTATGCCCTTGCAGTGCCGATGTTGTTCTGCTTCATTGTATGCTTCAGTGAAATTTTGAGTTCATACAATAGACTGAAGAGCATTCATTGGCTTCAGGAACACTCGAGTCTTTTGGGTAGTCTGCTACACGTGACACACTAAAGGAGATATATGGGAATTCACCTTTCACATTTGTTTCCCATTTGTTTCTTTGTAATTCACTGTGAAACTTAGAAAATTCCGTGTTTTAAAAGAGGCCTGTCCTATAAATTCAATGTGGTAAAGTATCATTCTTTGAAACAGGAGAGAACATAAAGATTTCTAGCAATTATAACAGAAGTTAGAGCCTTCTCCTCTCTGTCCATGTGCTGAAAGCGTACATTGTGTGCGATAGTCACCAGTGGCTTTGCCATAGAAGGAAAAACCCAAGATAGCTCTACCTGGATATATCTGGTTTTCCTCGTAGCGTAACGCATATATTGCTGGAAGTACTGATGTAGCTCTTTGAAGTGAAGATATTAGATGTTACCTTGTTTCTCATGTATGTCTTTCAAATAATTTCTGTTGTTTTACTCATTAACTCCGAAGAACTGTGTTCTGAAAGAGGGTACAACAGTTTTCAACTACATAGAAGAAATATACATTGAACATCCTAACCAACATACTTGTTATCAAAATATTCCTACAGATGGAATTATGCCCTTGCAGTGCCGATGTTGTTCTGCTTCATTGTATGCTTCAGTGAAATTTTGAGTTCATACAATAGACTGAAGAGTATTCATTGGGTTCAGGAACACTCGAGTCTTTTCGGTAGTCTGCTACACGTGACACACTAAAGGAGATATATGGGAATTCACCTTTCACATTTGTTTCCCATTTGTTTCTTTGTAATTCACTGTGAAACTTCGAAAATTCCGTGTTTTATAAGAGGCCAGTCCTATAAATTCAATTTGGTAAAGTATCATTCTTTGAAACAGGAGAGAACATAAAGATTTCTAGCAATTATAACAGAAATTAGAGCCTTCTCCTCTCTGTCCATGTGCTGAAGGCGTTCATTGTGTGAAAGAGTCACCATTGGCATTGCCACAGAAGGCAGATGCAGAGATAGCGGTTCCTGGACAATCTTGGTTTTTCGTGGAGTATAACGCATATATTCCTGGAAGTACAGATTTAGCTCTTTGAACTGAAGATATTAGATGTTATCTTGTTTCTCATGTATGTCTTTCAAATAATTTCTGTTGCTTTTACTCGTTAACTCTGAAGAACTGTGTTCTGAAAGAGGGTACAACAGTTTTCAACTACATAGAAGAAATATACATTGAACATCCTAACAGACACATACTTGTTATCAAAATATTCCAACAGATGGAATTATGCCCTTGCAGTGCCGTTGTTTTTCTGCTTCATTGTATGCTTCAGTGAACTTTTTAGTTCATACAATAGACAAAAGAGCAATCATTGGCTTCAGGAACACTCGAGTCTTTTGGGTAGTCTGCTACACGTGACACACTAAAGGAGATATATGGGAATTCACCTTTCACATTTGTTTCCCATTTGTTTCTTTGTAATTCACTGTGAAACTTAGAAAATTCCGTGTTTTAAAAGAGGCCTGTCCTATAAATTCAATGTGGTAAAGTATCATTCTTTGAAACAGGAGAGAACATAAAGATTTCTAGCAATTATAACAGAAGTTAGAGCCTTCTCCTCTCTGTCCATGTGCTGAAAGCGTACATTGTGTGCGATAGTCACCAGTGGCTTTGCCATAGAAGGAAAAACCCAAGATAGCTCTACCTGGATATATCTGGTTTTCCTCGTAGCGTAACGCATATATTGCTGGAAGTACTGATGTAGCTCTTTGAAGTGAAGATATTAGATGTTACCTTGTTTCTCATGTATGTCTTTCAAATAATTTCTGTTGTTTTACTCATTAACTCCGAAGAACTGTGTTCTGAAAGAGGGTACAACAGTTTTCAACTACATAGAAGAAATATACATTGAACATCCTAACCAACATACTTGTTATCAAAATATTCCTACAGATGGAATTATGCCCTTGCAGTGCCGATGTTGTTCTGCTTCATTGTATGCTTCAGTGAAATTTTGAGTTCATACAATAGACTGAAGAGTATTCATTGGGTTCAGGAACACTCGAGTCTTTTGGGTAGTCTGCTACACGTGACACACTAAAGGAGATATATGGGAATTCACCTTTCACATTTGTTTCCCATTTGTTTCTTTGTAACTCACTGTGAAACTTAGAAAATTCCGTGTTTTAAAAGAGGCCTGTCCTATAAATTCAATGTGGTAAAGTATCATTCTTTGAAACAGGAGACAACATAAAGATTTCTAGCAATTATAACAGAAGTTAGAGCCTTCTCCTCTCTGTCCATGTGCTGAAAGCGTACATTGTGTGCGATAGTCACCAGTGGCTTTGCCATAGAAGGAAAAACCCAAGATAGCTCTACCTGGATATATCTGGTTTTCCTTGTAGCGTAACGCATATATTGCTGGAAGTACTGATGTAGCTCTTTGAAGTGAAGATATTAGATGTTACCTTGTTTCTCATGTATGTCTTTCAAATAATTTCTGTTGTTTTACTCGTTAACTCCGAAGAACTGTGTTCCGAAAGAGGGTACAACAGTTTTCAACTACATAGAAGAAATATACATTGAACATCCTAACCAACATACTTGTTATCAAAATATTCCTACAGATGGAATTATGCCCTTGCAGTGCCGATGTTGTTCTGCTTCATTGTATGCTTCAGTGAAATTTTGAGTTCATACAATAGACTGAAGAGCATTCATTGGCTTCAGGAACACTCGAGTCTTTTGGGTAGTCTGCTACACGTGACACACTAAAGGAGATATATGGGAATTCACCTTTCACATTTGTTTCCCATTTGTTTCTTTGTAATTCACTGTGAAACTTAGAAAATTCCGTGTTTTAAAAGAGGCCTGTCCTATAAATTCAATGTGGTAAAGTATCATTCTTTGAAACAGGAGAGAACATAAAGATTTCTAGCAATTATAACAGAAGTTAGAGCCTTCTCCTCTCTGTCCATGTGCTGAAAGCGTACATTGTGTGCGATAGTCACCAGTGGCTTTGCCATAGAAGGAAAAACCCAAGATAGCTCTACCTGGATATATCTGGTTTTCCTCGTAGCGTAACGCATATATTGCTGGAAGTACTGATGTAGCTCTTTGAAGTGAAGATATTAGATGTTACCTTGTTTCTCATGTATGTCTTTCAAATAATTTCTGTTGCTTTTACTCGTTAACTCCGAAGAACTGTGTTCCGAAAGAGGGTACAACAGTTTTCAACTACATAGAAGATACATACATTGAACATCCTAACCAACATACTTGTTATCAAAGTATTCCTACAGATGGAATTATGCCCTTGCAGTGCCGATGTTGTTCTGCTTCATTGTATGCTTCAGTGAAATTTTGAGTTCATACAATAGACTGAAGAGTATTCATTGGGTTCAGGAACACTCGAGTCTTTTCGGTAGTCTGCTACACGTGACACACTAAAGGAGATATATGGGAATTCACCTTTCACATTTGTTTCCCATTTGTTTCTTTGTAATTCACTGTGAAACTTCGAAAATTCCGTGTTTTAAAAGAGGCCTGTCCTATAAATTCAATGTGGTAAAGTATCATTCTTTGAAACAGGAGAGAACATAAAGATTTCTAGCAATTATAACAGAAATTAGAGCCTTCTCCTCTCTGTCCATGTGCTGAAAGCGTACATTGTGTGCGATAGTCACCAGTGGCTTTGCCATAGAAGGCAGATGCAGAGATAGCGGTTCCTGGACAATCTTGGTTTTTCGTGGAGTATAACGCATATATTCCTGGAAGTACAGATTTAGCTCTTTGAAGTGAAGATATTAGATGTTACCTTGTTTCTCATGTATGTCTTTCAAATAATTTCTGTTGTTTTACTCATTAACTCCGAAGAACTGTGTTCTGAAAGAGGGTACAACAGTTTTCAACTACATAGAAGAAATATACATTGAACATCCTAACCAACATACTTGTTATCAAAATATTCCTACAGATGGAATTATGCCCTTGCAGTGCCGATGTTGTTCTGCTTCATTGTATGCTTCAGTGAAATTTTGAGTTCATACAATAGACTGAAGAGTATTCATTGGGTTCAGGAACACTCGAGTCTTTTGGGTAGTCTGCTACACGTGACACACTAAAGGAGATATATGGGAATTCACCTTTCACATTTGTTTCCCATTTGTTTCTTTGTAACTCACTGTGAAACTTAGAAAATTCCGTGTTTTAAAAGAGGCCTGTCCTATAAATTCAATGTGGTAAAGTATCATTCTTTGAAACAGGAGAGAACATAAAGATTTCTAGCAATTATAACAGAAGTTAGAGCCTTCTCCTCTCTGTCCATGTGCTGAAAGCGTACATTGTGTGCGATAGTCACCAGTGGCTTTGCCATAGAAGGAAAAACCCAAGATAGCTCTACCTGGATATATCTGGTTTTCCTTGTAGCGTAACGCATATATTGCTGGAAGTACTGATGTAGCTCTTTGAAGTGAAGATATTAGATGTTACCTTGTTTCTCATGTATGTCTTTCAAATAATTTCTGTTGCTTTTACTCGTTAACTCCGAAGAACTGTGTTCCGAAAGAGGGTACAACAGTTTTCAACTACATAGAAGATACATACATTGAACATCCTAACCAACATACTTGTTATCAAAGTATTCCTACAGATGGAATTATGCCCTTGCAGTGCCGATGTTGTTCTGCTTCATTGTATGCTTCAGTGAAATTTTGAGTTCATACAATAGACTGAAGAGTATTCATTGGGTTCAGGAACACTCGAGTCTTTTCGGTAGTCTGCTACACGTGACACACTAAAGGAGATATATGGGAATTCACCTTTCACATTTGTTTCCCATTTGTTTCTTTGTAATTCACTGTGAAACTTCGAAAATTCCGTGTTTTATAAGAGGCCAGTCCTATAAATTCAATTTGGTAAAGTATCATTCTTTGAAACAGGAGAGAACATAAAGATTTCTAGCAATTATAACAGAAATTAGAGCCTTCTCCTCTCTGTCCATGTGCTGAAGGCGTTCATTGTGTGAAAGAGTCACCATTGGCATTGCCACAGAAGGCAGATGCAGAGATAGCGGTTCCTGGACAATCTTGGTTTTTCGTGGAGTATAACGCATATATTCCTGGAAGTACAGATTTAGCTCTTTGAACTGAAGATATTAGATGTTATCTTGTTTCTCATGTATGTCTTTCAAATAATTTCTGTTGCTTTTACTCGTTAACTCTGAAGAACTGTGTTCTGAAAGAGGGTACAACAGTTTTCAACTACATAGAAGAAATATACATTGAACATCCTAACAGACACATACTTGTTATCAAAATATTCCAACAGATGGAATTATGCCCTTGCAGTGCCGTTGTTTTTCTGCTTCATTGTATGCTTCAGTGAACTTTTTAGTTCATACAATAGACAAAAGAGCATTCATTGGCTTCAGGAACACTCGAGTCTTTTGGGTAGTCTGCTACACGTGACACACTAAAGGAGATATATGGGAATTCACCTTTCACATTTGTTTCCCATTTGTTTCTTTGTAACTCACTGTGAAACGTCGAAAATTCCGTGTTTTAAAAGAGGCCAGTCCTATAAATTCAATTTGGTAAAGTATCATTCTTTGAAACAGGAGACAACATAAAGATTTCTAGCAATTATAACAGAAGTTAGAGCCTTCTCCTCTCTGTCCATGTGCTGAAAGCGTACATTGTGTGCGATAGTCACCAGTGGCTTTGCCATAGAAGGAAAAACCCAAGATAGCTCTACCTGGATATATCTGGTTTTCCTTGTAGCGTAACGCATATATTGCTGGAAGTACTGATGTAGCTCTTTGAAGTGAAGATATTAGATGTTACCTTGTTTCTCATGTATGTCTTTCAAATAATTTCTGTTGCTTTTACTCGTTAACTCCGAAGAACTGTGTTCCGAAAGAGGGTACAACAGTTTTCAACTACATAGAAGATACATACATTGAACATCCTAACCAACATACTTGTTATCAAAGTATTCCTACAGATGGAATTATGCCCTTGCAGTGCCGATGTTGTTCTGCTTCATTGTATGCTTCAGTGAAATTTTGAGTTCATACAATAGACTGAAGAGTATTCATTGGGTTCAGGAACACTCGAGTCTTTTGGGTAGTCTGCTACACGTGACACACTAAAGGAGATATATGGGAATTCACCTTTCACATTTGTTTCCCATTTGTTTCTTTGTAACTCACTGTGAAACTTAGAAAATTCCGTGTTTTAAAAGAGGCCTGTCCTATAAATTCAATGTGGTAAAGTATCATTCTTTGAAACAGGAGAGAACATAAAGATTTCTAGCAATTATAACAGAAGTTAGAGCCTTCTCCTCTCTGTCCATGTGCTGAAAGCGTACATTGTGTGCGATAGTCACCAGTGGCTTTGCCATAGAAGGAAAAACCCAAGATAGCTCTACCTGGATATATCTGGTTTTCCTCGTAGCGTAACGCATATATTGCTGGAAGTACTGATGTAGCTCTTTGAAGTGAAGATATTAGATGTTACCTTGTTTCTCATGTATGTCTTTCAAATAATTTCTGTTGTTTTACTCATTAACTCCGAAGAACTGTGTTCTGAAAGAGGGTACAACAGTTTTCAACTACATAGAAGAAATATACATTGAACATCCTAACCAACATACTTGTTATCAAAATATTCCTACAGATGGAATTATGCCCTTGCAGTGCCGATGTTGTTCTGCTTCATTGTATGCTTCAGTGAAATTTTGAGTTCATACAATAGACTGAAGAGTATTCATTGGGTTCAGGAACACTCGAGTCTTTTCGGTAGTCTGCTACACGTGACACACTAAAGGAGATATATGGGAATTCACCTTTCACATTTGTTTCCCATTTGTTTCTTTGTAATTCACTGTGAAACTTCGAAAATTCCGTGTTTTATAAGAGGCCAGTCCTATAAATTCAATTTGGTAAAGTATCATTCTTTGAAACAGGAGAGAACATAAAGATTTCTAGCAATTATAACAGAAATTAGAGCCTTCTCCTCTCTGTCCATGTGCTGAAGGCGTTCATTGTGTGAAAGAGTCACCATTGGCATTGCCACAGAAGGCAGATGCAGAGATAGCGGTTCCTGGACAATCTTGGTTTTTCGTGGAGTATAACGCATATATTCCTGGAAGTACAGATTTAGCTCTTTGAACTGAAGATATTAGATGTTATCTTGTTTCTCATGTATGTCTTTCAAATAATTTCTGTTGCTTTTACTCGTTAACTCTGAAGAACTGTGTTCTGAAAGAGGGTACAACAGTTTTCAACTACATAGAAGAAATATACATTGAACATCCTAACAGACACATACTTGTTATCAAAATATTCCAACAGATGGAATTATGCCCTTGCAGTGCCGTTGTTTTTCTGCTTCATTGTATGCTTCAGTGAACTTTTTAGTTCATACAATAGACAAAAGAGCATTCATTGGCTTCAGGAACACTCGAGTCTTTTGGGTAGTCTGCTACACGTGACACACTAAAGGAGATATATGGGAATTCACCTTTCACATTTGTTTCCCATTTGTTTCTTTGTAATTCACTGTGAAACTTAGAAAATTCCGTGTTTTAAAAGAGGCCTGTCCTATAAATTCAATGTGGTAAAGTATCATTCTTTGAAACAGGAGAGAACATAAAGATTTCTAGCAATTATAACAGAAGTTAGAGCCTTCTCCTCTCTGTCCATGTGCTGAAAGCGTACATTGTGTGCGATAGTCACCAGTGGCTTTGCCATAGAAGGAAAAACCCAAGATAGCTCTACCTGGATATATCTGGTTTTCCTCGTAGCGTAACGCATATATTGCTGGAAGTACTGATGTAGCTCTTTGAAGTGAAGATATTAGATGTTACCTTGTTTCTCATGTATGTCTTTCAAATAATTTCTGTTGTTTTACTCATTAACTCCGAAGAACTGTGTTCTGAAAGAGGGTACAACAGTTTTCAACTACATAGAAGAAATATACATTGAACATCCTAACCAACATACTTGTTATCAAAATATTCCTACAGATGGAATTATGCCCTTGCAGTGCCGATGTTGTTCTGCTTCATTGTATGCTTCAGTGAAATTTTGAGTTCATACAATAGACTGAAGAGTATTCATTGGGTTCAGGAACACTCGAGTCTTTTGGGTAGTCTGCTACACGTGACACACTAAAGGAGATATATGGGAATTCACCTTTCACATTTGTTTCCCATTTGTTTCTTTGTAACTCACTGTGAAACTTAGAAAATTCCGTGTTTTAAAAGAGGCCTGTCCTATAAATTCAATGTGGTAAAGTATCATTCTTTGAAACAGGAGACAACATAAAGATTTCTAGCAATTATAACAGAAGTTAGAGCCTTCTCCTCTCTGTCCATGTGCTGAAAGCGTACATTGTGTGCGATAGTCACCAGTGGCTTTGCCATAGAAGGAAAAACCCAAGATAGCTCTACCTGGATATATCTGGTTTTCCTTGTAGCGTAACGCATATATTGCTGGAAGTACTGATGTAGCTCTTTGAAGTGAAGATATTAGATGTTACCTTGTTTCTCATGTATGTCTTTCAAATAATTTCTGTTGTTTTACTCGTTAACTCCGAAGAACTGTGTTCCGAAAGAGGGTACAACAGTTTTCAACTACATAGAAGAAATATACATTGAACATCCTAACCAACATACTTGTTATCAAAATATTCCTACAGATGGAATTATGCCCTTGCAGTGCCGATGTTGTTCTGCTTCATTGTATGCTTCAGTGAAATTTTGAGTTCATACAATAGACTGAAGAGCATTCATTGGCTTCAGGAACACTCGAGTCTTTTGGGTAGTCTGCTACACGTGACACACTAAAGGAGATATATGGGAATTCACCTTTCACATTTGTTTCCCATTTGTTTCTTTGTAATTCACTGTGAAACTTAGAAAATTCCGTGTTTTAAAAGAGGCCTGTCCTATAAATTCAATGTGGTAAAGTATCATTCTTTGAAACAGGAGAGAACATAAAGATTTCTAGCAATTATAACAGAAGTTAGAGCCTTCTCCTCTCTGTCCATGTGCTGAAAGCGTACATTGTGTGCGATAGTCACCAGTGGCTTTGCCATAGAAGGAAAAACCCAAGATAGCTCTACCTGGATATATCTGGTTTTCCTCGTAGCGTAACGCATATATTGCTGGAAGTACTGATGTAGCTCTTTGAAGTGAAGATATTAGATGTTACCTTGTTTCTCATGTATGTCTTTCAAATAATTTCTGTTGTTTTACTCATTAACTCCGAAGAACTGTGTTCTGAAAGAGGGTACAACAGTTTTCAACTACATAGAAGAAATATACATTGAACATCCTAACCAACATACTTGTTATCAAAATATTCCTACAGATGGAATTATGCCCTTGCAGTGCCGATGTTGTTCTGCTTCATTGTATGCTTCAGTGAAATTTTGAGTTCATACAATAGACTGAAGAGTATTCATTGGGTTCAGGAACACTCGAGTCTTTTGGGTAGTCTGCTACACGTGACACACTAAAGGAGATATATGGGAATTCACCTTTCACATTTGTTTCCCATTTGTTTCTTTGTAACTCACTGTGAAACTTAGAAAATTCCGTGTTTTAAAAGAGGCCTGTCCTATAAATTCAATGTGGTAAAGTATCATTCTTTGAAACAGGAGAGAACATAAAGATTTCTAGCAATTATAACAGAAGTTAGAGCCTTCTCCTCTCTGTCCATGTGCTGAAAGCGTACATTGTGTGCGATAGTCACCAGTGGCTTTGCCATAGAAGGAAAAACCCAAGATAGCTCTACCTGGATATATCTGGTTTTCCTCGTAGCGTAACGCATATATTGCTGGAAGTACTGATGTAGCTCTTTGAAGTGAAGATATTAGATGTTACCTTGTTTCTCATGTATGTCTTTCAAATAATTTCTGTTGCTTTTACTCGTTAACTCCGAAGAACTGTGTTCCGAAAGAGGGTACAACAGTTTTCAACTACATAGAAGATACATACATTGAACATCCTAACCAACATACTTGTTATCAAAGTATTCCTACAGATGGAATTATGCCCTTGCAGTGCCGATGTTGTTCTGCTTCATTGTATGCTTCAGTGAAATTTTGAGTTCATACAATAGACTGAAGAGTATTCATTGGGTTCAGGAACACTCGAGTCTTTTCGGTAGTCTGCTACACGTGACACACTAAAGGAGATATATGGGAATTCACCTTTCACATTTGTTTCCCATTTGTTTCTTTGTAATTCACTGTGAAACTTCGAAAATTCCGTGTTTTAAAAGAGGCCTGTCCTATAAATTCAATGTGGTAAAGTATCATTCTTTGAAACAGGAGAGAACATAAAGATTTCTAGCAATTATAACAGAAATTAGAGCCTTCTCCTCTCTGTCCATGTGCTGAAAGCGTACATTGTGTGCGATAGTCACCAGTGGCTTTGCCATAGAAGGCAGATGCAGAGATAGCGGTTCCTGGAGAATCTTGGTTTTTCGTGGAGTATAACGCATATATTCCTGGAAGTACAGATTTAGCTCTTTGAAGTGAAGATATTAGATGTTACCTTGTTTCTCATGTATGTCTTTCAAATAATTTCTGTTGTTTTACTCATTAACTCCGAAGAACTGTGTTCTGAAAGAGGGTACAACAGTTTTCAACTACATAGAAGAAATATACATTGAACATCCTAACCAACATACTTGTTATCAAAATATTCCTACAGATGGAATTATGCCCTTGCAGTGCCGATGTTGTTCTGCTTCATTGTATGCTTCAGTGAAATTTTGAGTTCATACAATAGACTGAAGAGTATTCATTGGGTTCAGGAACACTCGAGTCTTTTGGGTAGTCTGCTACACGTGACACACTAAAGGAGATATATGGGAATTCACCTTTCACATTTGTTTCCCATTTGTTTCTTTGTAACTCACTGTGAAACTTAGAAAATTCCGTGTTTTAAAAGAGGCCTGTCCTATAAATTCAATGTGGTAAAGTATCATTCTTTGAAACAGGAGAGAACATAAAGATTTCTAGCAATTATAACAGAAGTTAGAGCCTTCTCCTCTCTGTCCATGTGCTGAAAGCGTACATTGTGTGCGATAGTCACCAGTGGCTTTGCCATAGAAGGAAAAACCCAAGATAGCTCTACCTGGATATATCTGGTTTTCCTTGTAGCGTAACGCATATATTGCTGGAAGTACTGATGTAGCTCTTTGAAGTGAAGATATTAGATGTTACCTTGTTTCTCATGTATGTCTTTCAAATAATTTCTGTTGCTTTTACTCGTTAACTCCGAAGAACTGTGTTCCGAAAGAGGGTACAACAGTTTTCAACTACATAGAAGATACATACATTGAACATCCTAACCAACATACTTGTTATCAAAGTATTCCTACAGATGGAATTATGCCCTTGCAGTGCCGATGTTGTTCTGCTTCATTGTATGCTTCAGTGAAATTTTGAGTTCATACAATAGACTGAAGAGTATTCATTGGGTTCAGGAACACTCGAGTCTTTTCGGTAGTCTGCTACACGTGACACACTAAAGGAGATATATGGGAATTCACCTTTCACATTTGTTTCCCATTTGTTTCTTTGTAATTCACTGTGAAACTTCGAAAATTCCGTGTTTTATAAGAGGCCAGTCCTATAAATTCAATTTGGTAAAGTATCATTCTTTGAAACAGGAGAGAACATAAAGATTTCTAGCAATTATAACAGAAATTAGAGCCTTCTCCTCTCTGTCCATGTGCTGAAGGCGTTCATTGTGTGAAAGAGTCACCATTGGCATTGCCACAGAAGGCAGATGCAGAGATAGCGGTTCCTGGACAATCTTGGTTTTTCGTGGAGTATAACGCATATATTCCTGGAAGTACAGATTTAGCTCTTTGAACTGAAGATATTAGATGTTATCTTGTTTCTCATGTATGTCTTTCAAATAATTTCTGTTGCTTTTACTCGTTAACTCTGAAGAACTGTGTTCTGAAAGAGGGTACAACAGTTTTCAACTACATAGAAGAAATATACATTGAACATCCTAACAGACACATACTTGTTATCAAAATATTCCAACAGATGGAATTATGCCCTTGCAGTGCCGTTGTTTTTCTGCTTCATTGTATGCTTCAGTGAACTTTTTAGTTCATACAATAGACAAAAGAGCATTCATTGGCTTCAGGAACACTCGAGTCTTTTGGGTAGTCTGCTACACGTGACACACTAAAGGAGATATATGGGAATTCACCTTTCACATTTGTTTCCCATTTGTTTCTTTGTAACTCACTGTGAAACGTCGAAAATTCCGTGTTTTAAAAGAGGCCAGTCCTATAAATTCAATTTGGTAAAGTATCATTCTTTGAAACAGGAGACAACATAAAGATTTCTAGCAATTATAACAGAAGTTAGAGCCTTCTCCTCTCTGTCCATGTGCTGAAAGCGTACATTGTGTGCGATAGTCACCAGTGGCTTTGCCATAGAAGGAAAAACCCAAGATAGCTCTACCTGGATATATCTGGTTTTCCTTGTAGCGTAACGCATATATTGCTGGAAGTACTGATGTAGCTCTTTGAAGTGAAGATATTAGATGTTACCTTGTTTCTCATGTATGTCTTTCAAATAATTTCTGTTGCTTTTACTCGTTAACTCCGAAGAACTGTGTTCCGAAAGAGGGTACAACAGTTTTCAACTACATAGAAGATACATACATTGAACATCCTAACCAACATACTTGTTATCAAAGTATTCCTACAGATGGAATTATGCCCTTGCAGTGCCGATGTTGTTCTGCTTCATTGTATGCTTCAGTGAAATTTTGAGTTCATACAATAGACTGAAGAGTATTCATTGGGTTCAGGAACACTCGAGTCTTTTGGGTAGTCTGCTACACGTGACACACTAAAGGAGATATATGGGAATTCACCTTTCACATTTGTTTCCCATTTGTTTCTTTGTAACTCACTGTGAAACTTAGAAAATTCCGTGTTTTAAAAGAGGCCTGTCCTATAAATTCAATGTGGTAAAGTATCATTCTTTGAAACAGGAGAGAACATAAAGATTTCTAGCAATTATAACAGAAGTTAGAGCCTTCTCCTCTCTGTCCATGTGCTGAAAGCGTACATTGTGTGCGATAGTCACCAGTGGCTTTGCCATAGAAGGAAAAACCCAAGATAGCTCTACCTGGATATATCTGGTTTTCCTCGTAGCGTAACGCATATATTGCTGGAAGTACTGATGTAGCTCTTTGAAGTGAAGATATTAGATGTTACCTTGTTTCTCATGTATGTCTTTCAAATAATTTCTGTTGCTTTTACTCGTTAACTCCGAAGAACTGTGTTCCGAAAGAGGGTACAACAGTTTTCAACTACATAGAAGATACATACATTGAACATCCTAACCAACATACTTGTTATCAAAGTATTCCTACAGATGGAATTATGCCCTTGCAGTGCCGATGTTGTTCTGCTTCATTGTATGCTTCAGTGAAATTTTGAGTTCATACAATAGACTGAAGAGTATTCATTGGGTTCAGGAACACTCGAGTCTTTTCGGTAGTCTGCTACACGTGACACACTAAAGGAGATATATGGGAATTCACCTTTCACATTTGTTTCCCATTTGTTTCTTTGTAATTCACTGTGAAACTTCGAAAATTCCGTGTTTTATAAGAGGCCAGTCCTATAAATTCAATTTGGTAAAGTATCATTCTTTGAAACAGGAGAGAACATAAAGATTTCTAGCAATTATAACAGAAATTAGAGCCTTCTCCTCTCTGTCCATGTGCTGAAGGCGTTCATTGTGTGAAAGAGTCACCATTGGCATTGCCACAGAAGGCAGATGCAGAGATAGCGGTTCCTGGACAATCTTGGTTTTTCGTGGAGTATAACGCATATATTCCTGGAAGTACAGATTTAGCTCTTTGAACTGAAGATATTAGATGTTATCTTGTTTCTCATGTATGTCTTTCAAATAATTTCTGTTGCTTTTACTCGTTAACTCTGAAGAACTGTGTTCTGAAAGAGGGTACAACAGTTTTCAACTACATAGAAGAAATATACATTGAACATCCTAACAGACACATACTTGTTATCAAAATATTCCAACAGATGGAATTATGCCCTTGCAGTGCCGTTGTTTTTCTGCTTCATTGTATGCTTCAGTGAACTTTTTAGTTCATACAATAGACAAAAGAGCATTCATTGGCTTCAGGAACACTCGAGTCTTTTGGGTAGTCTGCTACACGTGACACACTAAAGGAGATATATGGGAATTCACCTTTCACATTTGTTTCCCATTTGTTTCTTTGTAATTCACTGTGAAACTTAGAAAATTCCGTGTTTTAAAAGAGGCCTGTCCTATAAATTCAATGTGGTAAAGTATCATTCTTTGAAACAGGAGAGAACATAAAGATTTCTAGCAATTATAACAGAAGTTAGAGCCTTCTCCTCTCTGTCCATGTGCTGAAAGCGTACATTGTGTGCGATAGTCACCAGTGGCTTTGCCATAGAAGGAAAAACCCAAGATAGCTCTACCTGGATATATCTGGTTTTCCTCGTAGCGTAACGCATATATTGCTGGAAGTACTGATGTAGCTCTTTGAAGTGAAGATATTAGATGTTACCTTGTTTCTCATGTATGTCTTTCAAATAATTTCTGTTGTTTTACTCATTAACTCCGAAGAACTGTGTTCCGAAAGAGGGTACAACAGTTTTCAACTACATAGAAGAAATATACATTGAACATCCTAACCAACATACTTGTTATCAAAATATTCCTACAGATGGAATTATGCCCTTGCAGTGCCGATGTTGTTCTGCTTCATTGTATGCTTCAGTGAAATTTTGAGTTCATACAATAGACTGAAGAGCATTCATTGGGTTCAGGAACACTCGAGTCTTTTGGGTAGTCTGCTACACGTGACACACTAAAGGAGATATATGGGAATTCACCTTTCACATTTGTTTCCCATTTGTTTCTTTGTAACTCACTGTGAAACTTAGAAAATTCCGTGTTTTAAAAGAGGCCTGTCCTATAAATTCAATGTGGTAAAGTATCATTCTTTGAAACAGGAGACAACATAAAGATTTCTAGCAATTATAACAGAAGTTAGAGCCTTCTCCTCTCTGTCCATGTGCTGAAAGCGTACATTGTGTGCGATAGTCACCAGTGGCTTTGCCATAGAAGGAAAAACCCAAGATAGCTCTACCTGGATATATCTGGTTTTCCTTGTAGCGTAACGCATATATTGCTGGAAGTACTGATGTAGCTCTTTGAAGTGAAGATATTAGATGTTACCTTGTTTCTCATGTATGTCTTTCAAATAATTTCTGTTGTTTTACTCGTTAACTCCGAAGAACTGTGTTCCGAAAGAGGGTACAACAGTTTTCAACTACATAGAAGAAATATACATTGAACATCCTAACCAACATACTTGTTATCAAAATATTCCTACAGATGGAATTATGCCCTTGCAGTGCCGATGTTGTTCTGCTTCATTGTATGCTTCAGTGAAATTTTGAGTTCATACAATAGACTGAAGAGCATTCATTGGCTTCAGGAACACTCGAGTCTTTTGGGTAGTCTGCTACACGTGACACACTAAAGGAGATATATGGGAATTCACCTTTCACATTTGTTTCCCATTTGTTTCTTTGTAATTCACTGTGAAACTTAGAAAATTCCGTGTTTTAAAAGAGGCCTGTCCTATAAATTCAATGTGGTAAAGTATCATTCTTTGAAACAGGAGAGAACATAAAGATTTCTAGCAATTATAACAGAAGTTAGAGCCTTCTCCTCTCTGTCCATGTGCTGAAAGCGTACATTGTGTGCGATAGTCACCAGTGGCTTTGCCATAGAAGGAAAAACCCAAGATAGCTCTACCTGGATATATCTGGTTTTCCTCGTAGCGTAACGCATATATTGCTGGAAGTACTGATGTAGCTCTTTGAAGTGAAGATATTAGATGTTACCTTGTTTCTCATGTATGTCTTTCAAATAATTTCTGTTGTTTTACTCATTAACTCCGAAGAACTGTGTTCTGAAAGAGGGTACAACAGTTTTCAACTACATAGAAGAAATATACATTGAACATCCTAACCAACATACTTGTTATCAAAATATTCCTACAGATGGAATTATGCCCTTGCAGTGCCGATGTTGTTCTGCTTCATTGTATGCTTCAGTGAAATTTTGAGTTCATACAATAGACTGAAGAGTATTCATTGGGTTCAGGAACACTCGAGTCTTTTGGGTAGTCTGCTACACGTGACACACTAAAGGAGATATATGGGAATTCACCTTTCACATTTGTTTCCCATTTGTTTCTTTGTAACTCACTGTGAAACTTAGAAAATTCCGTGTTTTAAAAGAGGCCTGTCCTATAAATTCAATGTGGTAAAGTATCATTCTTTGAAACAGGAGAGAACATAAAGATTTCTAGCAATTATAACAGAAGTTAGAGCCTTCTCCTCTCTGTCCATGTGCTGAAAGCGTACATTGTGTGCGATAGTCACCAGTGGCTTTGCCATAGAAGGAAAAACCCAAGATAGCTCTACCTGGATATATCTGGTTTTCCTCGTAGCGTAACGCATATATTGCTGGAAGTACTGATGTAGCTCTTTGAAGTGAAGATATTAGATGTTACCTTGTTTCTCATGTATGTCTTTCAAATAATTTCTGTTGCTTTTACTCGTTAACTCCGAAGAACTGTGTTCCGAAAGAGGGTACAACAGTTTTCAACTACATAGAAGATACATACATTGAACATCCTAACCAACATACTTGTTATCAAAGTATTCCTACAGATGGAATTATGCCCTTGCAGTGCCGATGTTGTTCTGCTTCATTGTATGCTTCAGTGAAATTTTGAGTTCATACAATAGACTGAAGAGTATTCATTGGGTTCAGGAACACTCGAGTCTTTTCGGTAGTCTGCTACACGTGACACACTAAAGGAGATATATGGGAATTCACCTTTCACATTTGTTTCCCATTTGTTTCTTTGTAATTCACTGTGAAACTTCGAAAATTCCGTGTTTTAAAAGAGGCCTGTCCTATAAATTCAATGTGGTAAAGTATCATTCTTTGAAACAGGAGAGAACATAAAGATTTCTAGCAATTATAACAGAAATTAGAGCCTTCTCCTCTCTGTCCATGTGCTGAAAGCGTACATTGTGTGCGATAGTCACCAGTGGCTTTGCCATAGAAGGCAGATGCAGAGATAGCGGTTCCTGGACAATCTTGGTTTTTCGTGGAGTATAACGCATATATTCCTGGAAGTACAGATTTAGCTCTTTGAAGTGAAGATATTAGATGTTACCTTGTTTCTCATGTATGTCTTTCAAATAATTTCTGTTGTTTTACTCATTAACTCCGAAGAACTGTGTTCTGAAAGAGGGTACAACAGTTTTCAACTACATAGAAGAAATATACATTGAACATCCTAACCAACATACTTGTTATCAAAATATTCCTACAGATGGAATTATGCCCTTGCAGTGCCGATGTTGTTCTGCTTCATTGTATGCTTCAGTGAAATTTTGAGTTCATACAATAGACTGAAGAGTATTCATTGGGTTCAGGAACACTCGAGTCTTTTGGGTAGTCTGCTACACGTGACACACTAAAGGAGATATATGGGAATTCACCTTTCACATTTGTTTCCCATTTGTTTCTTTGTAACTCACTGTGAAACTTAGAAAATTCCGTGTTTTAAAAGAGGCCTGTCCTATAAATTCAATGTGGTAAAGTATCATTCTTTGAAACAGGAGAGAACATAAAGATTTCTAGCAATTATAACAGAAGTTAGAGCCTTCTCCTCTCTGTCCATGTGCTGAAAGCGTACATTGTGTGCGATAGTCACCAGTGGCTTTGCCATAGAAGGAAAAACCCAAGATAGCTCTACCTGGATATATCTGGTTTTCCTTGTAGCGTAACGCATATATTGCTGGAAGTACTGATGTAGCTCTTTGAAGTGAAGATATTAGATGTTACCTTGTTTCTCATGTATGTCTTTCAAATAATTTCTGTTGCTTTTACTCGTTAACTCCGAAGAACTGTGTTCCGAAAGAGGGTACAACAGTTTTCAACTACATAGAAGATACATACATTGAACATCCTAACCAACATACTTGTTATCAAAGTATTCCTACAGATGGAATTATGCCCTTGCAGTGCCGATGTTGTTCTGCTTCATTGTATGCTTCAGTGAAATTTTGAGTTCATACAATAGACTGAAGAGTATTCATTGGGTTCAGGAACACTCGAGTCTTTTCGGTAGTCTGCTACACGTGACACACTAAAGGAGATATATGGGAATTCACCTTTCACATTTGTTTCCCATTTGTTTCTTTGTAATTCACTGTGAAACTTCGAAAATTCCGTGTTTTATAAGAGGCCAGTCCTATAAATTCAATTTGGTAAAGTATCATTCTTTGAAACAGGAGAGAACATAAAGATTTCTAGCAATTATAACAGAAATTAGAGCCTTCTCCTCTCTGTCCATGTGCTGAAGGCGTTCATTGTGTGAAAGAGTCACCATTGGCATTGCCACAGAAGGCAGATGCAGAGATAGCGGTTCCTGGACAATCTTGGTTTTTCGTGGAGTATAACGCATATATTCCTGGAAGTACAGATTTAGCTCTTTGAACTGAAGATATTAGATGTTATCTTGTTTCTCATGTATGTCTTTCAAATAATTTCTGTTGCTTTTACTCGTTAACTCTGAAGAACTGTGTTCTGAAAGAGGGTACAACAGTTTTCAACTACATAGAAGAAATATACATTGAACATCCTAACAGACACATACTTGTTATCAAAATATTCCAACAGATGGAATTATGCCCTTGCAGTGCCGTTGTTTTTCTGCTTCATTGTATGCTTCAGTGAACTTTTTAGTTCATACAATAGACAAAAGAGCATTCATTGGCTTCAGGAACACTCGAGTCTTTTGGGTAGTCTGCTACACGTGACACACTAAAGGAGATATATGGGAATTCACCTTTCACATTTGTTTCCCATTTGTTTCTTTGTAACTCACTGTGAAACGTCGAAAATTCCGTGTTTTAAAAGAGGCCAGTCCTATAAATTCAATTTGGTAAAGTATCATTCTTTGAAACAGGAGACAACATAAAGATTTCTAGCAATTATAACAGAAGTTAGAGCCTTCTCCTCTCTGTCCATGTGCTGAAAGCGTACATTGTGTGCGATAGTCACCAGTGGCTTTGCCATAGAAGGAAAAACCCAAGATAGCTCTACCTGGATATATCTGGTTTTCCTTGTAGCGTAACGCATATATTGCTGGAAGTACTGATGTAGCTCTTTGAAGTGAAGATATTAGATGTTACCTTGTTTCTCATGTATGTCTTTCAAATAATTTCTGTTGCTTTTACTCGTTAACTCCGAAGAACTGTGTTCCGAAAGAGGGTACAACAGTTTTCAACTACATAGAAGATACATACATTGAACATCCTAACCAACATACTTGTTATCAAAGTATTCCTACAGATGGAATTATGCCCTTGCAGTGCCGATGTTGTTCTGCTTCATTGTATGCTTCAGTGAAATTTTGAGTTCATACAATAGACTGAAGAGTATTCATTGGGTTCAGGAACACTCGAGTCTTTTGGGTAGTCTGCTACACGTGACACACTAAAGGAGATATATGGGAATTCACCTTTCACATTTGTTTCCCATTTGTTTCTTTGTAACTCACTGTGAAACTTAGAAAATTCCGTGTTTTAAAAGAGGCCTGTCCTATAAATTCAATGTGGTAAAGTATCATTCTTTGAAACAGGAGAGAACATAAAGATTTCTAGCAATTATAACAGAAGTTAGAGCCTTCTCCTCTCTGTCCATGTGCTGAAAGCGTACATTGTGTGCGATAGTCACCAGTGGCTTTGCCATAGAAGGAAAAACCCAAGATAGCTCTACCTGGATATATCTGGTTTTCCTCGTAGCGTAACGCATATATTGCTGGAAGTACTGATGTAGCTCTTTGAAGTGAAGATATTAGATGTTACCTTGTTTCTCATGTATGTCTTTCAAATAATTTCTGTTGCTTTTACTCGTTAACTCCGAAGAACTGTGTTCCGAAAGAGGGTACAACAGTTTTCAACTACATAGAAGATACATACATTGAACATCCTAACCAACATACTTGTTATCAAAGTATTCCTACAGATGGAATTATGCCCTTGCAGTGCCGATGTTGTTCTGCTTCATTGTATGCTTCAGTGAAATTTTGAGTTCATACAATAGACTGAAGAGTATTCATTGGGTTCAGGAACACTCGAGTCTTTTCGGTAGTCTGCTACACGTGACACACTAAAGGAGATATATGGGAATTCACCTTTCACATTTGTTTCCCATTTGTTTCTTTGTAATTCACTGTGAAACTTCGAAAATTCCGTGTTTTATAAGAGGCCAGTCCTATAAATTCAATTTGGTAAAGTATCATTCTTTGAAACAGGAGAGAACATAAAGATTTCTAGCAATTATAACAGAAATTAGAGCCTTCTCCTCTCTGTCCATGTGCTGAAGGCGTTCATTGTGTGAAAGAGTCACCATTGGCATTGCCACAGAAGGCAGATGCAGAGATAGCGGTTCCTGGACAATCTTGGTTTTTCGTGGAGTATAACGCATATATTCCTGGAAGTACAGATTTAGCTCTTTGAACTGAAGATATTAGATGTTATCTTGTTTCTCATGTATGTCTTTCAAATAATTTCTGTTGCTTTTACTCGTTAACTCTGAAGAACTGTGTTCTGAAAGAGGGTACAACAGTTTTCAACTACATAGAAGAAATATACATTGAACATCCTAACAGACACATACTTGTTATCAAAATATTCCAACAGATGGAATTATGCCCTTGCAGTGCCGTTGTTTTTCTGCTTCATTGTATGCTTCAGTGAACTTTTTAGTTCATACAATAGACAAAAGAGCATTCATTGGCTTCAGGAACACTCGAGTCTTTTGGGTAGTCTGCTACACGTGACACACTAAAGGAGATATATGGGAATTCACCTTTCACATTTGTTTCCCATTTGTTTCTTTGTAATTCACTGTGAAACTTAGAAAATTCCGTGTTTTAAAAGAGGCCTGTCCTATAAATTCAATGTGGTAAAGTATCATTCTTTGAAACAGGAGAGAACATAAAGATTTCTAGCAATTATAACAGAAGTTAGAGCCTTCTCCTCTCTGTCCATGTGCTGAAAGCGTACATTGTGTGCGATAGTCACCAGTGGCTTTGCCATAGAAGGAAAAACCCAAGATAGCTCTACCTGGATATATCTGGTTTTCCTCGTAGCGTAACGCATATATTGCTGGAAGTACTGATGTAGCTCTTTGAAGTGAAGATATTAGATGTTACCTTGTTTCTCATGTATGTCTTTCAAATAATTTCTGTTGTTTTACTCATTAACTCCGAAGAACTGTGTTCTGAAAGAGGGTACAACAGTTTTCAACTACATAGAAGAAATATACATTGAACATCCTAACCAACATACTTGTTATCAAAATATTCCTACAGATGGAATTATGCCCTTGCAGTGCCGATGTTGTTCTGCTTCATTGTATGCTTCAGTGAAATTTTGAGTTCATACAATAGACTGAAGAGTATTCATTGGGTTCAGGAACACTCGAGTCTTTTGGGTAGTCTGCTACACGTGACACACTAAAGGAGATATATGGGAATTCACCTTTCACATTTGTTTCCCATTTGTTTCTTTGTAACTCACTGTGAAACTTAGAAAATTCCGTGTTTTAAAAGAGGCCTGTCCTATAAATTCAATGTGGTAAAGTATCATTCTTTGAAACAGGAGACAACATAAAGATTTCTAGCAATTATAACAGAAGTTAGAGCCTTCTCCTCTCTGTCCATGTGCTGAAAGCGTACATTGTGTGCGATAGTCACCAGTGGCTTTGCCATAGAAGGAAAAACCCAAGATAGCTCTACCTGGATATATCTGGTTTTCCTCGTAGCGTAACGCATATATTGCTGGAAGTACTGATGTAGCTCTTTGAAGTGAAGATATTAGATGTTACCTTGTTTCTCATGTATGTCTTTCAAATAATTTCTGTTGTTTTACTCATTAACTCCGAAGAACTGTGTTCTGAAAGAGGGTACAACAGTTTTCAACTACATAGAAGAAATATACATTGAACATCCTAACCAACATACTTGTTATCAAAATATTCCTACAGATGGAATTATGCCCTTGCAGTGCCGATGTTGTTCTGCTTCATTGTATGCTTCAGTGAAATTTTGAGTTCATACAATAGACTGAAGAGTATTCATTGGGTTCAGGAACACTCGAGTCTTTTGGGTAGTCTGCTACACGTGACACACTAAAGGAGATATATGGGAATTCACCTTTCACATTTGTTTCCCATTTGTTTCTTTGTAATTCACTGTGAAACTTAGAAAATTCCGTGTTTTAAAAGAGGCCTGTCCTATAAATTCAATGTGGTAAAGTATCATTCTTTGAAACAGGAGAGAACATAAAGATTTCTAGCAATTATAACAGAAATTAGAGCCTTCTCCTCTCTGTCCATGTGCTGAAAGCGTACATTGTGTGCGATAGTCACCAGTGGCTTTGCCATAGAAGGCAGATGCAGAGATAGCGGTTCCTGGACAATCTTGGTTTTTCGTGGAGTATAACGCATATATTCCTGGAAGTACAGATTTAGCTCTTTGAAGTGAAGATATTAGATGTTACCTTGTTTCTCATGTATGTCTTTCAAATAATTTCTGTTGTTTTACTCATTAACTCCGAAGAACTGTGTTCTGAAAGAGGGTACAACAGTTTTCAACTACATAGAAGAAATATACATTGAACATCCTAACCAACATACTTGTTATCAAAATATTCCTACAGATGGAATTATGCCCTTGCAGTGCCGATGTTGTTCTGCTTCATTGTATGCTTCAGTGAAATTTTGAGTTCATACAATAGACTGAAGAGTATTCATTGGGTTCAGGAACACTCGAGTCTTTTGGGTAGTCTGCTACACGTGACACACTAAAGGAGATATATGGGAATTCACCTTTCACATTTGTTTCCCATTTGTTTCTTTGTAACTCACTGTGAAACTTAGAAAATTCCGTGTTTTAAAAGAGGCCTGTCCTATAAATTCAATGTGGTAAAGTATCATTCTTTGAAACAGGAGAGAACATAAAGATTTCTAGCAATTATAACAGAAGTTAGAGCCTTCTCCTCTCTGTCCATGTGCTGAAAGCGTACATTGTGTGCGATAGTCACCAGTGGCTTTGCCATAGAAGGAAAAACCCAAGATAGCTCTACCTGGATATATCTGGTTTTCCTTGTAGCGTAACGCATATATTGCTGGAAGTACTGATGTAGCTCTTTGAAGTGAAGATATTAGATGTTACCTTGTTTCTCATGTATGTCTTTCAAATAATTTCTGTTGCTTTTACTCGTTAACTCCGAAGAACTGTGTTCCGAAAGAGGGTACAACAGTTTTCAACTACATAGAAGATACATACATTGAACATCCTAACCAACATACTTGTTATCAAAGTATTCCTACAGATGGAATTATGCCCTTGCAGTGCCGATGTTGTTCTGCTTCATTGTATGCTTCAGTGAAATTTTGAGTTCATACAATAGACTGAAGAGTATTCATTGGGTTCAGGAACACTCGAGTCTTTTCGGTAGTCTGCTACACGTGACACACTAAAGGAGATATATGGGAATTCACCTTTCACATTTGTTTCCCATTTGTTTCTTTGTAATTCACTGTGAAACTTCGAAAATTCCGTGTTTTATAAGAGGCCAGTCCTATAAATTCAATTTGGTAAAGTATCATTCTTTGAAACAGGAGAGAACATAAAGATTTCTAGCAATTATAACAGAAATTAGAGCCTTCTCCTCTCTGTCCATGTGCTGAAGGCGTTCATTGTGTGAAAGAGTCACCATTGGCATTGCCACAGAAGGCAGATGCAGAGATAGCGGTTCCTGGACAATCTTGGTTTTTCGTGGAGTATAACGCATATATTCCTGGAAGTACAGATTTAGCTCTTTGAACTGAAGATATTAGATGTTATCTTGTTTCTCATGTATGTCTTTCAAATAATTTCTGTTGCTTTTACTCGTTAACTCTGAAGAACTGTGTTCTGAAAGAGGGTACAACAGTTTTCAACTACATAGAAGAAATATACATTGAACATCCTAACAGACACATACTTGTTATCAAAATATTCCAACAGATGGAATTATGCCCTTGCAGTGCCGTTGTTTTTCTGCTTCATTGTATGCTTCAGTGAACTTTTTAGTTCATACAATAGACAAAAGAGCATTCATTGGCTTCAGGAACACTCGAGTCTTTTGGGTAGTCTGCTACACGTGACACACTAAAGGAGATATATGGGAATTCACCTTTCACATTTGTTTCCCATTTGTTTCTTTGTAACTCACTGTGAAACGTCGAAAATTCCGTGTTTTAAAAGAGGCCAGTCCTATAAATTCAATTTGGTAAAGTATCATTCTTTGAAACAGGAGACAACATAAAGATTTCTAGCAATTATAACAGAAGTTAGAGCCTTCTCCTCTCTGTCCATGTGCTGAAAGCGTACATTGTGTGCGATAGTCACCAGTGGCTTTGCCATAGAAGGAAAAACCCAAGATAGCTCTACCTGGATATATCTGGTTTTCCTTGTAGCGTAACGCATATATTGCTGGAAGTACTGATGTAGCTCTTTGAAGTGAAGATATTAGATGTTACCTTGTTTCTCATGTATGTCTTTCAAATAATTTCTGTTGCTTTTACTCGTTAACTCCGAAGAACTGTGTTCCGAAAGAGGGTACAACAGTTTTCAACTACATAGAAGATACATACATTGAACATCCTAACCAACATACTTGTTATCAAAGTATTCCTACAGATGGAATTATGCCCTTGCAGTGCCGATGTTGTTCTGCTTCATTGTATGCTTCAGTGAAATTTTGAGTTCATACAATAGACTGAAGAGTATTCATTGGGTTCAGGAACACTCGAGTCTTTTGGGTAGTCTGCTACACGTGACACACTAAAGGAGATATATGGGAATTCACCTTTCACATTTGTTTCCCATTTGTTTCTTTGTAACTCACTGTGAAACTTAGAAAATTCCGTGTTTTAAAAGAGGCCTGTCCTATAAATTCAATGTGGTAAAGTATCATTCTTTGAAACAGGAGAGAACATAAAGATTTCTAGCAATTATAACAGAAGTTAGAGCCTTCTCCTCTCTGTCCATGTGCTGAAAGCGTACATTGTGTGCGATAGTCACCAGTGGCTTTGCCATAGAAGGAAAAACCCAAGATAGCTCTACCTGGATATATCTGGTTTTCCTTGTAGCGTAACGCATATATTGCTGGAAGTACTGATGTAGCTCTTTGAAGTGAAGATATTAGATGTTACCTTGTTTCTCATGTATGTCTTTCAAATAATTTCTGTTGCTTTTACTCGTTAACTCCGAAGAACTGTGTTCCGAAAGAGGGTACAACAGTTTTCAACTACATAGAAGATACATACATTGAACATCCTAACCAACATACTTGTTATCAAAGTATTCCTACAGATGGAATTATGCCCTTGCAGTGCCGATGTTGTTCTGCTTCATTGTATGCTTCAGTGAAATTTTGAGTTCATACAATAGACTGAAGAGTATTCATTGGGTTCAGGAACACTCGAGTCTTTTGGGTAGTCTGCTACACGTGACACACTAAAGGAGATATATGGGAATTCACCTTTCACATTTGTTTCCCATTTGTTTCTTTGTAATTCACTGTGAAACTTCGAAAATTCCGTGTTTTATAAGAGGCCAGTCCTATAAATTCAATTTGGTAAAGTATCATTCTTTGAAACAGGAGAGAACATAAAGATTTCTAGCAATTATAACAGAAATTAGAGCCTTCTCCTCTCTGTCCATGTGCTGAAGGCGTTCATTGTGTGAAAGAGTCACCATTGGCATTGCCACAGAAGGCAGATGCAGAGATAGCGGTTCCTGGACAATCTTGGTTTTTCGTGGAGTATAACGCATATATTCCTGGAAGTACAGATTTAGCTCTTTGAACTGAAGATATTAGATGTTATCTTGTTTCTCATGTATGTCTTTCAAATAATTTCTGTTGCTTTTACTCGTTAACTCTGAAGAACTGTGTTCTGAAAGAGGGTACAACAGTTTTCAACTACATAGAAGAAATATACATTGAACATCCTAACAGACACATACTTGTTATCAAAATATTCCAACAGATGGAATTATGCCCTTGCAGTGCCGTTGTTTTTCTGCTTCATTGTATGCTTCAGTGAACTTTTTAGTTCATACAATAGACAAAAGAGCATTCATTGGCTTCAGGAACACTCGAGTCTTTTGGGTAGTCTGCTACACGTGACACACTAAAGGAGATATATGGGAATTCACCTTTCACATTTGTTTCCCATTTGTTTCTTTGTAACTCACTGTGAAACGTCGAAAATTCCGTGTTTTAAAAGAGGCCAGTCCTATAAATTCAATTTGGTAAAGTATCATTCTTTGAAACAGGAGACAACATAAAGATTTCTAGCAATTATAACAGAAGTTAGAGCCTTCTCCTCTCTGTCCATGTGCTGAAAGCGTACATTGTGTGCGATAGTCACCAGTGGCTTTGCCATAGAAGGAAAAACCCAAGATAGCTCTACCTGGATATATCTGGTTTTCCTTGTAGCGTAACGCATATATTGCTGGAAGTACTGATGTAGCTCTTTGAAGTGAAGATATTAGATGTTACCTTGTTTCTCATGTATGTCTTTCAAATAATTTCTGTTGTTTTACTCGTTAACTCCGAAGAACTGTGTTCCGAAAGAGGGTACAACAGTTTTCAACTACATAGAAGAAATATACATTGAACATCCTAACCAACATACTTGTTATCAAAATATTCCTACAGATGGAATTATGCCCTTGCAGTGCCGATGTTGTTCTGCTTCATTGTATGCTTCAGTGAAATTTTGAGTTCATACAATAGACTGAAGAGCATTCATTGGCTTCAGGAACACTCGAGTCTTTTGGGTAGTCTGCTACACGTGACACACTAAAGGAGATATATGGGAATTCACCTTTCACATTTGTTTCCCATTTGTTTCTTTGTAATTCACTGTGAAACTTAGAAAATTCCGTGTTTTAAAAGAGGCCTGTCCTATAAATTCAATGTGGTAAAGTATCATTCTTTGAAACAGGAGAGAACATAAAGATTTCTAGCAATTATAACAGAAGTTAGAGCCTTCTCCTCTCTGTCCATGTGCTGAAAGCGTACATTGTGTGCGATAGTCACCAGTGGCTTTGCCATAGAAGGAAAAACCCAAGATAGCTCTACCTGGATATATCTGGTTTTCCTCGTAGCGTAACGCATATATTGCTGGAAGTACTGATGTAGCTCTTTGAAGTGAAGATATTAGATGTTACCTTGTTTCTCATGTATGTCTTTCAAATAATTTCTGTTGTTTTACTCATTAACTCCGAAGAACTGTGTTCTGAAAGAGGGTACAACAGTTTTCAACTACATAGAAGAAATATACATTGAACATCCTAACCAACATACTTGTTATCAAAATATTCCTACAGATGGAATTATGCCCTTGCAGTGCCGATGTTGTTCTGCTTCATTGTATGCTTCAGTGAAATTTTGAGTTCATACAATAGACTGAAGAGTATTCATTGGGTTCAGGAACACTCGAGTCTTTTGGGTAGTCTGCTACACGTGACACACTAAAGGAGATATATGGGAATTCACCTTTCACATTTGTTTCCCATTTGTTTCTTTGTAACTCACTGTGAAACTTAGAAAATTCCGTGTTTTAAAAGAGGCCTGTCCTATAAATTCAATGTGGTAAATTATCATTCTTTGAAACAGGAGAGAACATAAAGATTTCTAGCAATTATAACAGAAATTAGAGCCTTCTCCTCTCTGTCCATGTGCTGAAAGCGTACATTGTGTGCGATAGTCACCAGTGGCTTTGCCATAGAAGGCAGATGCAGAGATAGCGGTTCCTGGACAATCTTGGTTTTTCGTGGAGTATAACGCATATATTCCTGGAAGTACAGATTTAGCTCTTTGAAGTGAAGATATTAGATGTTACCTTGTTTCTCATGTATGTCTTTCAAATAATTTCTGTTGTTTTACTCATTAACTCCGAAGAACTGTGTTCTGAAAGAGGGTACAACAGTTTTCAACTACATAGAAGAAATATACATTGAACATCCTAACCAACATACTTGTTATCAAAATATTCCTACAGATGGAATTATGCCCTTGCAGTGCCGATGTTGTTCTGCTTCATTGTATGCTTCAGTGAAATTTTGAGTTCATACAATAGACTGAAGAGTATTCATTGGGTTCAGGAACACTCGAGTCTTTTGGGTAGTCTGCTACACGTGACACACTAAAGGAGATATATGGGAATTCACCTTTCACATTTGTTTCCCATTTGTTTCTTTGTAACTCACTGTGAAACTTAGAAAATTCCGTGTTTTAAAAGAGGCCTGTCCTATAAATTCAATGTGGTAAAGTATCATTCTTTGAAACAGGAGAGAACATAAAGATTTCTAGCAATTATAACAGAAGTTAGAGCCTTCTCCTCTCTGTCCATGTGCTGAAAGCGTACATTGTGTGCGATAGTCACCAGTGGCTTTGCCATAGAAGGAAAAACCCAAGATAGCTCTACCTGGATATATCTGGTTTTCCTTGTAGCGTAACGCATATATTGCTGGAAGTACTGATGTAGCTCTTTGAAGTGAAGATATTAGATGTTACCTTGTTTCTCATGTATGTCTTTCAAATAATTTCTGTTGCTTTTACTCGTTAACTCCGAAGAACTGTGTTCCGAAAGAGGGTACAACAGTTTTCAACTACATAGAAGATACATACATTGAACATCCTAACCAACATACTTGTTATCAAAGTATTCCTACAGATGGAATTATGCCCTTGCAGTGCCGATGTTGTTCTGCTTCATTGTATGCTTCAGTGAAATTTTGAGTTCATACAATAGACTGAAGAGTATTCATTGGGTTCAGGAACACTCGAGTCTTTTCGGTAGTCTGCTACACGTGACACACTAAAGGAGATATATGGGAATTCACCTTTCACATTTGTTTCCCATTTGTTTCTTTGTAATTCACTGTGAAACTTCGAAAATTCCGTGTTTTATAAGAGGCCAGTCCTATAAATTCAATTTGGTAAAGTATCATTCTTTGAAACAGGAGAGAACATAAAGATTTCTAGCAATTATAACAGAAATTAGAGCCTTCTCCTCTCTGTCCATGTGCTGAAGGCGTTCATTGTGTGAAAGAGTCACCATTGGCATTGCCACAGAAGGCAGATGCAGAGATAGCGGTTCCTGGACAATCTTGGTTTTTCGTGGAGTATAACGCATATATTCCTGGAAGTACAGATTTAGCTCTTTGAACTGAAGATATTAGATGTTATCTTGTTTCTCATGTATGTCTTTCAAATAATTTCTGTTGCTTTTACTCGTTAACTCTGAAGAACTGTGTTCTGAAAGAGGGTACAACAGTTTTCAACTACATAGAAGAAATATACATTGAACATCCTAACAGACACATACTTGTTATCAAAATATTCCAACAGATGGAATTATGCCCTTGCAGTGCCGTTGTTTTTCTGCTTCATTGTATGCTTCAGTGAACTTTTTAGTTCATACAATAGACAAAAGAGCATTCATTGGCTTCAGGAACACTCGAGTCTTTTGGGTAGTCTGCTACACGTGACACACTAAAGGAGATATATGGGAATTCACCTTTCACATTTGTTTCCCATTTGTTTCTTTGTAACTCACTGTGAAACGTCGAAAATTCCGTGTTTTAAAAGAGGCCAGTCCTATAAATTCAATTTGGTAAAGTATCATTCTTTGAAACAGGAGACAACATAAAGATTTCTAGCAATTATAACAGAAGTTAGAGCCTTCTCCTCTCTGTCCATGTGCTGAAAGCGTACATTGTGTGCGATAGTCACCAGTGGCTTTGCCATAGAAGGAAAAACCCAAGATAGCTCTACCTGGATATATCTGGTTTTCCTTGTAGCGTAACGCATATATTGCTGGAAGTACTGATGTAGCTCTTTGAAGTGAAGATATTAGATGTTACCTTGTTTCTCATGTATGTCTTTCAAATAATTTCTGTTGTTTTACTCGTTAACTCCGAAGAACTGTGTTCCGAAAGAGGGTACAACAGTTTTCAACTACATAGAAGAAATATACATTGAACATCCTAACCAACATACTTGTTATCAAAATATTCCTACAGATGGAATTATGCCCTTGCAGTGCCGATGTTGTTCTGCTTCATTGTATGCTTCAGTGAAATTTTGAGTTCATACAATAGACTGAAGAGCATTCATTGGCTTCAGGAACACTCGAGTCTTTTGGGTAGTCTGCTACACGTGACACACTAAAGGAGATATATGGGAATTCACCTTTCACATTTGTTTCCCATTTGTTTCTTTGTAATTCACTGTGAAACTTAGAAAATTCCGTGTTTTAAAAGAGGCCTGTCCTATAAATTCAATGTGGTAAAGTATCATTCTTTGAAACAGGAGAGAACATAAAGATTTCTAGCAATTATAACAGAAGTTAGAGCCTTCTCCTCTCTGTCCATGTGCTGAAAGCGTACATTGTGTGCGATAGTCACCAGTGGCTTTGCCATAGAAGGAAAAACCCAAGATAGCTCTACCTGGATATATCTGGTTTTCCTCGTAGCGTAACGCATATATTGCTGGAAGTACTGATGTAGCTCTTTGAAGTGAAGATATTAGATGTTACCTTGTTTCTCATGTATGTCTTTCAAATAATTTCTGTTGTTTTACTCATTAACTCCGAAGAACTGTGTTCTGAAAGAGGGTACAACAGTTTTCAACTACATAGAAGAAATATACATTGAACATCCTAACCAACATACTTGTTATCAAAATATTCCTACAGATGGAATTATGCCCTTGCAGTGCCGATGTTGTTCTGCTTCATTGTATGCTTCAGTGAAATTTTGAGTTCATACAATAGACTGAAGAGTATTCATTGGGTTCAGGAACACTCGAGTCTTTTGGGTAGTCTGCTACACGTGACACACTAAAGGAGATATATGGGAATTCACCTTTCACATTTGTTTCCCATTTGTTTCTTTGTAATTCACTGTGAAACTTCGAAAATTCCGTGTTTTATAAGAGGCCAGTCCTATAAATTCAATTTGGTAAAGTATCATTCTTTGAAACAGGAGAGAACATAAAGATTTCTAGCAATTATAACAGAAATTAGAGCCTTCTCCTCTCTGTCCATGTGCTGAAGGCGTTCATTGTGTGAAAGAGTCACCATTGGCATTGCCACAGAAGGCAGATGCAGAGATAGCGGTTCCTGGACAATCTTGGTTTTTCGTGGAGTATAACGCATATATTCCTGGAAGTACAGATTTAGCTCTTTGAACTGAAGATATTAGATGTTATCTTGTTTCTCATGTATGTCTTTCAAATAATTTCTGTTGCTTTTACTCGTTAACTCTGAAGAACTGTGTTCTGAAAGAGGGTACAACAGTTTTCAACTACATAGAAGAAATATACATTGAACATCCTAACAGACACATACTTGTTATCAAAATATTCCAACAGATGGAATTATGCCCTTGCAGTGCCGTTGTTTTTCTGCTTCATTGTATGCTTCAGTGAACTTTTTAGTTCATACAATAGACAAAAGAGCATTCATTGGCTTCAGGAACACTCGAGTCTTTTGGGTAGTCTGCTACACGTGACACACTAAAGGAGATATATGGGAATTCACCTTTCACATTTGTTTCCCATTTGTTTCTTTGTAACTCACTGTGAAACGTCGAAAATTCCGTGTTTTAAAAGAGGCCAGTCCTATAAATTCAATTTGGTAAAGTATCATTCTTTGAAACAGGAGACAACATAAAGATTTCTAGCAATTATAACAGAAGTTAGAGCCTTCTCCTCTCTGTCCATGTGCTGAAAGCGTACATTGTGTGCGATAGTCACCAGTGGCTTTGCCATAGAAGGAAAAACCCAAGATAGCTCTACCTGGATATATCTGGTTTTCCTTGTAGCGTAACGCATATATTGCTGGAAGTACTGATGTAGCTCTTTGAAGTGAAGATATTAGATGTTACCTTGTTTCTCATGTATGTCTTTCAAATAATTTCTGTTGCTTTTACTCGTTAACTCCGAAGAACTGTGTTCCGAAAGAGGGTACAACAGTTTTCAACTACATAGAAGATACATACATTGAACATCCTAACCAACATACTTGTTATCAAAGTATTCCTACAGATGGAATTATGCCCTTGCAGTGCCGATGTTGTTCTGCTTCATTGTATGCTTCAGTGAAATTTTGAGTTCATACAATAGACTGAAGAGTATTCATTGGGTTCAGGAACACTCGAGTCTTTTGGGTAGTCTGCTACACGTGACACACTAAAGGAGATATATGGGAATTCACCTTTCACATTTGTTTCCCATTTGTTTCTTTGTAACTCACTGTGAAACTTAGAAAATTCCGTGTTTTAAAAGAGGCCTGTCCTATAAATTCAATGTGGTAAAGTATCATTCTTTGAAACAGGAGAGAACATAAAGATTTCTAGCAATTATAACAGAAGTTAGAGCCTTCTCCTCTCTGTCCATGTGCTGAAAGCGTACATTGTGTGCGATAGTCACCAGTGGCTTTGCCATAGAAGGAAAAACCCAAGATAGCTCTACCTGGATATATCTGGTTTTCCTTGTAGCGTAACGCATATATTGCTGGAAGTACTGATGTAGCTCTTTGAAGTGAAGATATTAGATGTTACCTTGTTTCTCATGTATGTCTTTCAAATAATTTCTGTTGCTTTTACTCGTTAACTCCGAAGAACTGTGTTCCGAAAGAGGGTACAACAGTTTTCAACTACATAGAAGATACATACATTGAACATCCTAACCAACATACTTGTTATCAAAGTATTCCTACAGATGGAATTATGCCCTTGCAGTGCCGATGTTGTTCTGCTTCATTGTATGCTTCAGTGAAATTTTGAGTTCATACAATAGACTGAAGAGTATTCATTGGGTTCAGGAACACTCGAGTCTTTTGGGTAGTCTGCTACACGTGACACACTAAAGGAGATATATGGGAATTCACCTTTCACATTTGTTTCCCATTTGTTTCTTTGTAATTCACTGTGAAACTTCGAAAATTCCGTGTTTTATAAGAGGCCAGTCCTATAAATTCAATTTGGTAAAGTATCATTCTTTGAAACAGGAGAGAACATAAAGATTTCTAGCAATTATAACAGAAATTAGAGCCTTCTCCTCTCTGTCCATGTGCTGAAGGCGTTCATTGTGTGAAAGAGTCACCATTGGCATTGCCACAGAAGGCAGATGCAGAGATAGCGGTTCCTGGACAATCTTGGTTTTTCGTGGAGTATAACGCATATATTCCTGGAAGTACAGATTTAGCTCTTTGAACTGAAGATATTAGATGTTATCTTGTTTCTCATGTATGTCTTTCAAATAATTTCTGTTGCTTTTACTCGTTAACTCTGAAGAACTGTGTTCTGAAAGAGGGTACAACAGTTTTCAACTACATAGAAGAAATATACATTGAACATCCTAACAGACACATACTTGTTATCAAAATATTCCAACAGATGGAATTATGCCCTTGCAGTGCCGTTGTTTTTCTGCTTCATTGTATGCTTCAGTGAACTTTTTAGTTCATACAATAGACAAAAGAGCATTCATTGGCTTCAGGAACACTCGAGTCTTTTGGGTAGTCTGCTACACGTGACACACTAAAGGAGATATATGGGAATTCACCTTTCACATTTGTTTCCCATTTGTTTCTTTGTAACTCACTGTGAAACGTCGAAAATTCCGTGTTTTAAAAGAGGCCAGTCCTATAAATTCAATTTGGTAAAGTATCATTCTTTGAAACAGGAGACAACATAAAGATTTCTAGCAATTATAACAGAAGTTAGAGCCTTCTCCTCTCTGTCCATGTGCTGAAAGCGTACATTGTGTGCGATAGTCACCAGTGGCTTTGCCATAGAAGGAAAAACCCAAGATAGCTCTACCTGGATATATCTGGTTTTCCTTGTAGCGTAACGCATATATTGCTGGAAGTACTGATGTAGCTCTTTGAAGTGAAGATATTAGATGTTACCTTGTTTCTCATGTATGTCTTTCAAATAATTTCTGTTGTTTTACTCGTTAACTCCGAAGAACTGTGTTCCGAAAGAGGGTACAACAGTTTTCAACTACATAGAAGAAATATACATTGAACATCCTAACCAACATACTTGTTATCAAAATATTCCTACAGATGGAATTATGCCCTTGCAGTGCCGATGTTGTTCTGCTTCATTGTATGCTTCAGTGAAATTTTGAGTTCATACAATAGACTGAAGAGCATTCATTGGCTTCAGGAACACTCGAGTCTTTTGGGTAGTCTGCTACACGTGACACACTAAAGGAGATATATGGGAATTCACCTTTCACATTTGTTTCCCATTTGTTTCTTTGTAATTCACTGTGAAACTTAGAAAATTCCGTGTTTTAAAAGAGGCCTGTCCTATAAATTCAATGTGGTAAAGTATCATTCTTTGAAACAGGAGAGAACATAAAGATTTCTAGCAATTATAACAGAAGTTAGAGCCTTCTCCTCTCTGTCCATGTGCTGAAAGCGTACATTGTGTGCGATAGTCACCAGTGGCTTTGCCATAGAAGGAAAAACCCAAGATAGCTCTACCTGGATATATCTGGTTTTCCTCGTAGCGTAACGCATATATTGCTGGAAGTACTGATGTAGCTCTTTGAAGTGAAGATATTAGATGTTACCTTGTTTCTCATGTATGTCTTTCAAATAATTTCTGTTTTTTTACTCATTAACTCCGAAGAACTGTGTTCTGAAAGAGGGTACAACAGTTTTCAACTACATAGAAGAAATATACATTGAACATCCTAACCAACATACTTGTTATCAAAATATTCCTACAGATGGAATTATGCCCTTGCAGTGCCGATGTTGTTCTGCTTCATTGTATGCTTCAGTGAAATTTTGAGTTCATACAATAGACTGAAGAGTATTCATTGGGTTCAGGAACACTCGAGTCTTTTGGGTAGTCTGCTACACGTGACACACTAAAGGAGATATATGGGAATTCACCTTTCACATTTGTTTCCCATTTGTTTCTTTGTAACTCACTGTGAAACTTAGAAAATTCCGTGTTTTAAAAGAGGCCTGTCCTATAAATTCAATGTGGTAAAGTATCATTCTTTGAAACAGGAGAGAACATAAAGATTTCTAGCAATTATAACAGAAATTAGAGCCTTCTCCTCTCTGTCCATGTGCTGAAAGCGTACATTGTGTGCGATAGTCACCAGTGGCTTTGCCATAGAAGGCAGATGCAGAGATAGCGGTTCCTGGACAATCTTGGTTTTTCGTGGAGTATAACGCATATATTCCTGGAAGTACAGATTTAGCTCTTTGAAGTGAAGATATTAGATGTTACCTTGTTTCTCATGTATGTCTTTCAAATAATTTCTGTTGTTTTACTCATTAACTCCGAAGAACTGTGTTCTGAAAGAGGGTACAACAGTTTTCAACTACATAGAAGAAATATACATTGAACATCCTAACCAACATACTTGTTATCAAAATATTCCTACAGATGGAATTATGCCCTTGCAGTGCCGATGTTGTTCTGCTTCATTGTATGCTTCAGTGAAATTTTGAGTTCATACAATAGACTGAAGAGTATTCATTGGGTTCAGGAACACTCGAGTCTTTTGGGTAGTCTGCTACACGTGACACACTAAAGGAGATATATGGGAATTCACCTTTCACATTTGTTTCCCATTTGTTTCTTTGTAACTCACTGTGAAACTTAGAAAATTCCGTGTTTTAAAAGAGGCCTGTCCTATAAATTCAATGTGGTAAAGTATCATTCTTTGAAACAGGAGAGAACATAAAGATTTCTAGCAATTATAACAGAAGTTAGAGCCTTCTCCTCTCTGTCCATGTGCTGAAAGCGTACATTGTGTGCGATAGTCACCAGTGGCTTTGCCATAGAAGGAAAAACCCAAGATAGCTCTACCTGGATATATCTGGTTTTCCTTGTAGCGTAACGCATATATTGCTGGAAGTACTGATGTAGCTCTTTGAAGTGAAGATATTAGATGTTACCTTGTTTCTCATGTATGTCTTTCAAATAATTTCTGTTGCTTTTACTCGTTAACTCCGAAGAACTGTGTTCCGAAAGAGGGTACAACAGTTTTCAACTACATAGAAGATACATACATTGAACATCCTAACCAACATACTTGTTATCAAAGTATTCCTACAGATGGAATTATGCCCTTGCAGTGCCGATGTTGTTCTGCTTCATTGTATGCTTCAGTGAAATTTTGAGTTCATACAATAGACTGAAGAGTATTCATTGGGTTCAGGAACACTCGAGTCTTTTCGGTAGTCTGCTACACGTGACACACTAAAGGAGATATATGGGAATTCACCTTTCACATTTGTTTCCCATTTGTTTCTTTGTAATTCACTGTGAAACTTCGAAAATTCCGTGTTTTATAAGAGGCCAGTCCTATAAATTCAATTTGGTAAAGTATCATTCTTTGAAACAGGAGAGAACATAAAGATTTCTAGCAATTATAACAGAAATTAGAGCCTTCTCCTCTCTGTCCATGTGCTGAAGGCGTTCATTGTGTGAAAGAGTCACCATTGGCATTGCCACAGAAGGCAGATGCAGAGATAGCGGTTCCTGGACAATCTTGGTTTTTCGTGGAGTATAACGCATATATTCCTGGAAGTACAGATTTAGCTCTTTGAACTGAAGATATTAGATGTTATCTTGTTTCTCATGTATGTCTTTCAAATAATTTCTGTTGCTTTTACTCGTTAACTCTGAAGAACTGTGTTCTGAAAGAGGGTACAACAGTTTTCAACTACATAGAAGAAATATACATTGAACATCCTAACAGACACATACTTGTTATCAAAATATTCCAACAGATGGAATTATGCCCTTGCAGTGCCGTTGTTTTTCTGCTTCATTGTATGCTTCAGTGAACTTTTTAGTTCATACAATAGACAAAAGAGCATTCATTGGCTTCAGGAACACTCGAGTCTTTTGGGTAGTCTGCTACACGTGACACACTAAAGGAGATATATGGGAATTCACCTTTCACATTTGTTTCCCATTTGTTTCTTTGTAACTCACTGTGAAACGTCGAAAATTCCGTGTTTTAAAAGAGGCCAGTCCTATAAATTCAATTTGGTAAAGTATCATTCTTTGAAACAGGAGACAACATAAAGATTTCTAGCAATTATAACAGAAGTTAGAGCCTTCTCCTCTCTGTCCATGTGCTGAAAGCGTACATTGTGTGCGATAGTCACCAGTGGCTTTGCCATAGAAGGAAAAACCCAAGATAGCTCTACCTGGATATATCTGGTTTTCCTTGTAGCGTAACGCATATATTGCTGGAAGTACTGATGTAGCTCTTTGAAGTGAAGATATTAGATGTTACCTTGTTTCTCATGTATGTCTTTCAAATAATTTCTGTTGCTTTTACTCGTTAACTCCGAAGAACTGTGTTCCGAAAGAGGGTACAACAGTTTTCAACTACATAGAAGATACATACATTGAACATCCTAACCAACATACTTGTTATCAAAGTATTCCTACAGATGGAATTATGCCCTTGCAGTGCCGATGTTGTTCTGCTTCATTGTATGCTTCAGTGAAATTTTGAGTTCATACAATAGACTGAAGAGTATTCATTGGGTTCAGGAACACTCGAGTCTTTTCGGTAGTCTGCTACACGTGACACACTAAAGGAGATATATGGGAATTCACCTTTCACATTTGTTTCCCATTTGTTTCTTTGTAATTCACTGTGAAACTTCGAAAATTCCGTGTTTTATAAGAGGCCAGTCCTATAAATTCAATTTGGTAAAGTATCATTCTTTGAAACAGGAGAGAACATAAAGATTTCTAGCAATTATAACAGAAATTAGAGCCTTCTCCTCTCTGTCCATGTGCTGAAGGCGTTCATTGTGTGAAAGAGTCACCATTGGCATTGCCACAGAAGGCAGATGCAGAGATAGCGGTTCCTGGACAATCTTGGTTTTTCGTGGAGTATAACGCATATATTCCTGGAAGTACAGATTTAGCTCTTTGAACTGAAGATATTAGATGTTATCTTGTTTCTCATGTATGTCTTTCAAATAATTTCTGTTGCTTTTACTCGTTAACTCTGAAGAACAGTGTTCTGAAAGAGGGTACAACAGTTTTCAACTACATAGAAGAAATATACATTGAACATCCTAACAGACACATACTTGTTATCAAAATATTCCAACAGATGGAATTATGCCCTTGCAGTGCCGTTGTTTTTCTGCTTCATTGTATGCTTCAGTGAACTTTTTAGTTCATACAATAGACAAAAGAGCATTCATTGGCTTCAGGAACACTCGAGTCTTTTGGGTAGTCTGCTACACGTGACACACTAAAGGAGATATATGGGAATTCACCTTTCACATTTGTTTCCCATTTGTTTCTTTGTAACTCACTGTGAAACGTCGAAAATTCCGTGTTTTAAAAGAGGCCAGTCCTATAAATTCAATTTGGTAAAGTATCATTCTTTGAAACAGGAGACAACATAAAGATTTCTAGCAATTATAACAGAAGTTAGAGCCTTCTCCTCTCTGTCCATGTGCTGAAAGCGTACATTGTGTGCGATAGTCACCAGTGGCTTTGCCATAGAAGGAAAAACCCAAGATAGCTCTACCTGGATATATCTGGTTTTCCTTGTAGCGTAACGCATATATTGCTGGAAGTACTGATGTAGCTCTTTGAAGTGAAGATATTAGATGTTACCTTGTTTCTCATGTATGTCTTTCAAATAATTTCTGTTGCTTTTACTCGTTAACTCCGAAGAACTGTGTTCCGAAAGAGGGTACAACAGTTTTCAACTACATAGAAGATACATACATTGAACATCCTAACCAACATACTTGTTATCAAAGTATTCCTACAGATGGAATTATGCCCTTGCAGTGCCGATGTTGTTCTGCTTCATTGTATGCTTCAGTGAAATTTTGAGTTCATACAATAGACTGAAGAGTATTCATTGGGTTCAGGAACACTCGAGTCTTTTCGGTAGTCTGCTACACGTGACACACTAAAGGAGATATATGGGAATTCACCTTTCACATTTGTTTCCCATTTGTTTCTTTGTAATTCACTGTGAAACTTCGAAAATTCCGTGTTTTATAAGAGGCCAGTCCTATAAATTCAATTTGGTAAAGTATCATTCTTTGAAACAGGAGAGAACATAAAGATTTCTAGCAATTATAACAGAAATTAGAGCCTTCTCCTCTCTGTCCATGTGCTGAAGGCGTTCATTGTGTGAAAGAGTCACCATTGGCATTGCCACAGAAGGCAGATGCAGAGATAGCGGTTCCTGGACAATCTTGGTTTTTCGTGGAGTATAACGCATATATTCCTGGAAGTACAGATTTAGCTCTTTGAACTGAAGATATTAGATGTTATCTTGTTTCTCATGTATGTCTTTCAAATAATTTCTGTTGCTTTTACTCGTTAACTCTGAAGAACAGTGTTCTGAAAGAGGGTACAACAGTTTTCAACTACATAGAAGAAATATACATTGAACATCCTAACAGACACATACTTGTTATCAAAATATTCCAACAGATGGAATTATGCCCTTGCAGTGCCGTTGTTTTTCTGCTTCATTGTATGCTTCAGTGAACTTTTTAGTTCATACAATAGACAAAAGAGCATTCATTGGCTTCAGGAACACTCGAGTCTTTTGGGTAGTCTGCTACACGTGACACACTAAAGGAGATATATGGGAATTCACCTTTCACATTTGTTTCCCATTTGTTTCTTTGTAACTCACTGTGAAACGTCGAAAATTCCGTGTTTTAAAAGAGGCCAGTCCTATAAATTCAATTTGGTAAAGTATCATTCTTTGAAACAGGAGACAACATAAAGATTTCTAGCAATTATAACAGAAGTTAGAGCCTTCTCCTCTCTGTCCATGTGCTGAAAGCGTACATTGTGTGCGATAGTCACCAGTGGCTTTGCCATAGAAGGAAAAACCCAAGATAGCTCTACCTGGATATATCTGGTTTTCCTTGTAGCGTAACGCATATATTGCTGGAAGTACTGATGTAGCTCTTTGAAGTGAAGATATTAGATGTTACCTTGTTTCTCATGTATGTCTTTCAAATAATTTCTGTTGTTTTACTCGTTAACTCCGAAGAACTGTGTTCCGAAAGAGGGTACAACAGTTTTCAACTACATAGAAGAAATATACATTGAACATCCTAACCAACATACTTGTTATCAAAATATTCCTACAGATGGAATTATGCCCTTGCAGTGCCGATGTTGTTCTGCTTCATTGTATGCTTCAGTGAAATTTTGAGTTCATACAATAGACTGAAGAGCATTCATTGGCTTCAGGAACACTCGAGTCTTTTGGGTAGTCTGCTACACGTGACACACTAAAGGAGATATATGGGAATTCACCTTTCACATTTGTTTCCCATTTGTTTCTTTGTAATTCACTGTGAAACTTAGAAAATTCCGTGTTTTAAAAGAGGCCTGTCCTATAAATTCAATGTGGTAAAGTATCATTCTTTGAAACAGGAGAGAACATAAAGATTTCTAGCAATTATAACAGAAGTTAGAGCCTTCTCCTCTCTGTCCATGTGCTGAAAGCGTACATTGTGTGCGATAGTCACCAGTGGCTTTGCCATAGAAGGAAAAACCCAAGATAGCTCTACCTGGATATATCTGGTTTTCCTCGTAGCGTAACGCATATATTGCTGGAAGTACTGATGTAGCTCTTTGAAGTGAAGATATTAGATGTTACCTTGTTTCTCATGTATGTCTTTCAAATAATTTCTGTTGTTTTACTCATTAACTCCGAAGAACTGTGTTCTGAAAGAGGGTACAACAGTTTTCAACTACATAGAAGAAATATACATTGAACATCCTAACCAACATACTTGTTATCAAAATATTCCTACAGATGGAATTATGCCCTTGCAGTGCCGATGTTGTTCTGCTTCATTGTATGCTTCAGTGAAATTTTGAGTTCATACAATAGACTGAAGAGTATTCATTGGGTTCAGGAACACTCGAGTCTTTTCGGTAGTCTGCTACACGTGACACACTAAAGGAGATATATGGGAATTCACCTTTCACATTTGTTTCCCATTTGTTTCTTTGTAACTCACTGTGAAACTTAGAAAATTCCGTGTTTTAAAAGAGGCCTGTCCTATAAATTCAATGTGGTAAAGTATCATTCTTTGAAACAGGAGAGAACATAAAGATTTCTAGCAATTATAACAGAAGTTAGAGCCTTCTCCTCTCTGTCCATGTGCTGAAAGCGTACATTGTGTGCGATAGTCACCAGTGGCTTTGCCATAGAAGGAAAAACCCAAGATAGCTCTACCTGGATATATCTGGTTTTCCTTGTAGCGTAACGCATATATTGCTGGAAGTACTGATGTAGCTCTTTGAAGTGAAGATATTAGATGTTACCTTGTTTCTCATGTATGTCTTTCAAATAATTTCTGTTGCTTTTACTCGTTAACTCCGAAGAACTGTGTTCCGAAAGAGGGTACAACAGTTTTCAACTACATAGAAGATACATACATTGAACATCCTAACCAACATACTTGTTATCAAAGTATTCCTACAGATGGAATTATGCCCTTGCAGTGCCGATGTTGTTCTGCTTCATTGTATGCTTCAGTGAAATTTTGAGTTCATACAATAGACTGAAGAGTATTCATCGGGTTCAGGAACACTCGAGTCTTTTCGGTAGTCTGCTACACGTGACACACTAAAGGAGATATATGGGAATTCACCTTTCACATTTGTTTCCCATTTGTTTCTTTGTAACTCACTGTGAAACTTCGAAAATTCCGTGTTTTATAAGAGGCCAGTCCTATAAATTCAATTTGGTAAAGTATCATTCTTTGAAACAGGAGAGAACATAAAGATTTCTAGCAATTATAACAGAAATTAGAGCCTTCTCCTCTCTGTCCATGTGCTGAAGGCGTTCATTGTGTGAAAGAGTCACCATTGGCATTGCCACAGAAGGCAGATGCAGAGATAGCGGTTCCTGGACAATCTTGGTTTTTCGTGGAGTATAACGCATATATTCCTGGAAGTACAGATTTAGCTCTTTGAACTGAAGATATTAGATGTTATCTTGTTTCTCATGTATGTCTTTCAAATAATTTCTGTTGCTTTTACTCGTTAACTCTGAAGAACTGTGTTCTGAAAGAGGGTACAACAGTTTTCAACTACATAGAAGAAATATACATTGAACATCCTAACAGACACATACTTGTTATCAAAATATTCCAACAGATGGAATTATGCCCTTGCAGTGCCGTTGTTTTTCTGCTTCATTGTATGCTTCAGTGAACTTTTTAGTTCATACAATAGACAAAAGAGCATTCATTGGCTTCAGGAACACTCGAGTCTTTTGGGTAGTCTGCTACACGTGACACACTAAAGGAGATATATGGGAATTCACCTTTCACATTTGTTTCCCATTTGTTTCTTTGTAACTCACTGTGAAACGTCGAAAATTCCGTGTTTTAAAAGAGGCCAGTCCTATAAATTCAATTTGGTAAAGTATCATTCTTTGAAACAGGAGACAACATAAAGATTTCTAGCAATTATAACAGAAGTTAGAGCCTTCTCCTCTCTGTCCATGTGCTGAAAGCGTACATTGTGTGCGATAGTCACCAGTGGCTTTGCCATAGAAGGAAAAACCCAAGATAGCTCTACCTGGATATATCTGGTTTTCCTTGTAGCGTAACGCATATATTGCTGGAAGTACTGATGTAGCTCTTTGAAGTGAAGATATTAGATGTTACCTTGTTTCTCATGTATGTCTTTCAAATAATTTCTGTTGTTTTACTCGTTAACTCCGAAGAACTGTGTTCCGAAAGAGGGTACAACAGTTTTCAACTACATAGAAGAAATATACATTGAACATCCTAACCAACATACTTGTTATCAAAATATTCCTACAGATGGAATTATGCCCTTGCAGTGCCGATGTTGTTCTGCTTCATTGTATGCTTCAGTGAAATTTTGAGTTCATACAATAGACTGAAGAGCATTCATTGGCTTCAGGAACACTCGAGTCTTTTGGGTAGTCTGCTACACGTGACACACTAAAGGAGATATATGGGAATTCACCTTTCACATTTGTTTCCCATTTGTTTCTTTGTAATTCACTGTGAAACTTAGAAAATTCCGTGTTTTAAAAGAGGCCTGTCCTATAAATTCAATGTGGTAAAGTATCATTCTTTGAAACAGGAGAGAACATAAAGATTTCTAGCAATTATAACAGAAGTTAGAGCCTTCTCCTCTCTGTCCATGTGCTGAAAGCGTACATTGTGTGCGATAGTCACCAGTGGCTTTGCCATAGAAGGAAAAACCCAAGATAGCTCTACCTGGATATATCTGGTTTTCCTCGTAGCGTAACGCATATATTGCTGGAAGTACTGATGTAGCTCTTTGAAGTGAAGATATTAGATGTTACCTTGTTTCTCATGTATGTCTTTCAAATAATTTCTGTTGTTTTACTCATTAACTCCGAAGAACTGTGTTCTGAAAGAGGGTACAACAGTTTTCAACTACATAGAAGAAATATACATTGAACATCCTAACCAACATACTTGTTATCAAAATATTCCTACAGATGGAATTATGCCCTTGCAGTGCCGATGTTGTTCTGCTTCATTGTATGCTTCAGTGAAATTTTGAGTTCATACAATAGACTGAAGAGTATTCATTGGGTTCAGGAACACTCGAGTCTTTTGGGTAGTCTGCTACACGTGACACACTAAAGGAGATATATGGGAATTCACCTTTCACATTTGTTTCCCATTTGTTTCTTTGTAACTCACTGTGAAACTTAGAAAATTCCGTGTTTTAAAAGAGGCCTGTCCTATAAATTCAATGTGGTAAAGTATCATTCTTTGAAACAGGAGAGAACATAAAGATTTCTAGCAATTATAACAGAAGTTAGAGCCTTCTCCTCTCTGTCCATGTGCTGAAAGCGTACATTGTGTGCGATAGTCACCAGTGGCTTTGCCATAGAAGGAAAAACCCAAGATAGCTCTACCTGGATATATCTGGTTTTCCTCGTAGCGTAACGCATATATTGCTGGAAGTACTGATGTAGCTCTTTGAAGTGAAGATATTAGATGTTACCTTGTTTCTCATGTATGTCTTTCAAATAATTTCTGTTGCTTTTACTCGTTAACTCCGAAGAACTGTGTTCCGAAAGAGGGTACAACAGTTTTCAACTACATAGAAGATACATACATTGAACATCCTAACCAACATACTTGTTATCAAAGTATTCCTACAGATGGAATTATGCCCTTGCAGTGCCGATGTTGTTCTGCTTCATTGTATGCTTCAGTGAAATTTTGAGTTCATACAATAGACTGAAGAGTATTCATTGGGTTCAGGAACACTCGAGTCTTTTCGGTAGTCTGCTACACGTGACACACTAAAGGAGATATATGGGAATTCACCTTTCACATTTGTTTCCCATTTGTTTCTTTGTAATTCACTGTGAAACTTCGAAAATTCCGTGTTTTATAAGAGGCCAGTCCTATAAATTCAATTTGGTAAAGTATCATTCTTTGAAACAGGAGAGAACATAAAGATTTCTAGCAATTATAACAGAAATTAGAGCCTTCTCCTCTCTGTCCATGTGCTGAAGGCGTTCATTGTGTGAAAGAGTCACCATTGGCATTGCCACAGAAGGCAGATGCAGAGATAGCGGTTCCTGGACAATCTTGGTTTTTCGTGGAGTATAACGCATATATTCCTGGAAGTACAGATTTAGCTCTTTGAACTGAAGATATTAGATGTTATCTTGTTTCTCATGTATGTCTTTCAAATAATTTCTGTTGCTTTTACTCGTTAACTCTGAAGAACTGTGTTCTGAAAGAGGGTACAACAGTTTTCAACTACATAGAAGAAATATACATTGAACATCCTAACAGACACATACTTGTTATCAAAATATTCCAACAGATGGAATTATGCCCTTGCAGTGCCGTTGTTTTTCTGCTTCATTGTATGCTTCAGTGAACTTTTTAGTTCATACAATAGACAAAAGAGCATTCATTGGCTTCAGGAACACTCGAGTCTTTTGGGTAGTCTGCTACACGTGACACACTAAAGGAGATATATGGGAATTCACCTTTCACATTTGTTTCCCATTTGTTTCTTTGTAACTCACTGTGAAACGTCGAAAATTCCGTGTTTTAAAAGAGGCCAGTCCTATAAATTCAATTTGGTAAAGTATCATTCTTTGAAACAGGAGACAACATAAAGATTTCTAGCAATTATAACAGAAGTTAGAGCCTTCTCCTCTCTGTCCATGTGCTGAAAGCGTACATTGTGTGCGATAGTCACCAGTGGCTTTGCCATAGAAGGAAAAACCCAAGATAGCTCTACCTGGATATATCTGGTTTTCCTTGTAGCGTAACGCATATATTGCTGGAAGTACTGATGTAGCTCTTTGAAGTGAAGATATTAGATGTTACCTTGTTTCTCATGTATGTCTTTCAAATAATTTCTGTTGTTTTACTCGTTAACTCCGAAGAACTGTGTTCCGAAAGAGGGTACAACAGTTTTCAACTACATAGAAGAAATATACATTGAACATCCTAACCAACATACTTGTTATCAAAATATTCCTACAGATGGAATTATGCCCTTGCAGTGCCGATGTTGTTCTGCTTCATTGTATGCTTCAGTGAAATTTTGAGTTCATACAATAGACTGAAGAGCATTCATTGGCTTCAGGAACACTCGAGTCTTTTGGGTAGTCTGCTACACGTGACACACTAAAGGAGATATATGGGAATTCACCTTTCACATTTGTTTCCCATTTGTTTCTTTGTAATTCACTGTGAAACTTAGAAAATTCCGTGTTTTAAAAGAGGCCTGTCCTATAAATTCAATGTGGTAAAGTATCATTCTTTGAAACAGGAGAGAACATAAAGATTTCTAGCAATTATAACAGAAGTTAGAGCCTTCTCCTCTCTGTCCATGTGCTGAAAGCGTACATTGTGTGCGATAGTCACCAGTGGCTTTGCCATAGAAGGAAAAACCCAAGATAGCTCTACCTGGATATATCTGGTTTTCCTCGTAGCGTAACGCATATATTGCTGGAAGTACTGATGTAGCTCTTTGAAGTGAAGATATTAGATGTTACCTTGTTTCTCATGTATGTCTTTCAAATAATTTCTGTTGTTTTACTCATTAACTCCGAAGAACTGTGTTCTGAAAGAGGGTACAACAGTTTTCAACTACATAGAAGATACATACATTGAACATCCTAACCAACATACTTGTTATCAAAGTATTCCTACAGATGGAATTATGCCCTTGCAGTGCCGATGTTGTTCTGCTTCATTGTATGCTTCAGTGAAATTTTGAGTTCATACAATAGACTGAAGAGTATTCATCGGGTTCAGGAACACTCGAGTCTTTTCGGTAGTCTGCTACACGTGACACACTAAAGGAGATATATGGGAATTCACCTTTCACATTTGTTTCCCATTTGTTTCTTTGTAATTCACTGTGAAACTTCGAAAATTCCGTGTTTTATAAGAGGCCAGTCCTATAAATTCAATTTGGTAAAGTATCATTCTTTGAAACAGGAGAGAACATAAAGATTTCTAGCAATTATAACAGAAATTAGAGCCTTCTCCTCTCTGTCCATGTGCTGAAGGCGTTCATTGTGTGAAAGAGTCACCATTGGCATTGCCACAGAAGGCAGATGCAGAGATAGCGGTTCCTGGACAATCTTGGTTTTTCGTGGAGTATAACGCATATATTCCTGGAAGTACAGATTTAGCTCTTTGAACTGAAGATATTAGATGTTATCTTGTTTCTCATGTATGTCTTTCAAATAATTTCTGTTGCTTTTACTCGTTAACTCTGAAGAACTGTGTTCTGAAAGAGGGTACAACAGTTTTCAACTACATAGAAGAAATATACATTGAACATCCTAACAGACACATACTTGTTATCAAAATATTCCAACAGATGGAATTATGCCCTTGCAGTGCCGTTGTTTTTCTGCTTCATTGTATGCTTCAGTGAACTTTTTAGTTCATACAATAGACAAAAGAGCATTCATTGGCTTCAGGAACACTCGAGTCTTTTGGGTAGTCTGCTACACGTGACACACTAAAGGAGATATATGGGAATTCACCTTTCACATTTGTTTCCCATTTGTTTCTTTGTAACTCACTGTGAAACGTCGAAAATTCCGTGTTTTAAAAGAGGCCAGTCCTATAAATTCAATTTGGTAAAGTATCATTCTTTGAAACAGGAGACAACATAAAGATTTCTAGCAATTATAACAGAAGTTAGAGCCTTCTCCTCTCTGTCCATGTGCTGAAAGCGTACATTGTGTGCGATAGTCACCAGTGGCTTTGCCATAGAAGGAAAAACCCAAGATAGCTCTACCTGGATATATCTGGTTTTCCTTGTAGCGTAACGCATATATTGCTGGAAGTACTGATGTAGCTCTTTGAAGTGAAGATATTAGATGTTACCTTGTTTCTCATGTATGTCTTTCAAATAATTTCTGTTGTTTTACTCGTTAACTCCGAAGAACTGTGTTCCGAAAGAGGGTACAACAGTTTTCAACTACATAGAAGAAATATACATTGAACATCCTAACCAACATACTTGTTATCAAAATATTCCTACAGATGGAATTATGCCCTTGCAGTGCCGATGTTGTTCTGCTTCATTGTATGCTTCAGTGAAATTTTGAGTTCATACAATAGACTGAAGAGCATTCATTGGCTTCAGGAACACTCGAGTCTTTTGGGTAGTCTGCTACACGTGACACACTAAAGGAGATATATGGGAATTCACCTTTCACATTTGTTTCCCATTTGTTTCTTTGTAATTCACTGTGAAACTTAGAAAATTCCGTGTTTTAAAAGAGGCCTGTCCTATAAATTCAATGTGGTAAAGTATCATTCTTTGAAACAGGAGAGAACATAAAGATTTCTAGCAATTATAACAGAAGTTAGAGCCTTCTCCTCTCTGTCCATGTGCTGAAAGCGTACATTGTGTGCGATAGTCACCAGTGGCTTTGCCATAGAAGGAAAAACCCAAGATAGCTCTACCTGGATATATCTGGTTTTCCTCGTAGCGTAACGCATATATTGCTGGAAGTACTGATGTAGCTCTTTGAAGTGAAGATATTAGATGTTACCTTGTTTCTCATGTATGTCTTTCAAATAATTTCTGTTGTTTTACTCATTAACTCCGAAGAACTGTGTTCTGAAAGAGGGTACAACAGTTTTCAACTACATAGAAGAAATATACATTGAACATCCTAACCAACATACTTGTTATCAAAATATTCCTACAGATGGAATTATGCCCTTGCAGTGCCGATGTTGTTCTGCTTCATTGTATGCTTCAGTGAAATTTTGAGTTCATACAATAGACTGAAGAGTATTCATTGGGTTCAGGAACACTCGAGTCTTTTGGGTAGTCTGCTACACGTGACACACTAAAGGAGATATATGGGAATTCACCTTTCACATTTGTTTCCCATTTGTTTCTTTGTAACTCACTGTGAAACTTAGAAAATTCCGTGTTTTAAAAGAGGCCTGTCCTATAAATTCAATGTGGTAAAGTATCATTCTTTGAAACAGGAGAGAACATAAAGATTTCTAGCAATTATAACAGAAGTTAGAGCCTTCTCCTCTCTGTCCATGTGCTGAAAGCGTACATTGTGTGCGATAGTCACCAGTGGCTTTGCCATAGAAGGAAAAACCCAAGATAGCTCTACCTGGATATATCTGGTTTTCCTCGTAGCGTAACGCATATATTGCTGGAAGTACTGATGTAGCTCTTTGAAGTGAAGATATTAGATGTTACCTTGTTTCTCATGTATGTCTTTCAAATAATTTCTGTTGTTTTACTCATTAACTCCGAAGAACTGTGTTCTGAAAGAGGGTACAACAGTTTTCAACTACATAGAAGAAATATACATTGAACATCCTAACCAACATACTTGTTATCAAAATATTCCTACAGATGGAATTATGCCCTTGCAGTGCCGATGTTGTTCTGCTTCATTGTATGCTTCAGTGAAATTTTGAGTTCATACAATAGACTGAAGAGTATTCATTGGGTTCAGGAACACTCGAGTCTTTTGGGTAGTCTGCTACACGTGACACACTAAAGGAGATATATGGGAATTCACCTTTCACATTTGTTTCCCATTTGTTTCTTTGTAACTCACTGTGAAACTTAGAAAATTCCGTGTTTTAAAAGAGGCCTGTCCTATAAATTCAATGTGGTAAAGTATCATTCTTTGAAACAGGAGACAACATAAAGATTTCTAGCAATTATAACAGAAGTTAGAGCCTTCTCCTCTCTGTCCATGTGCTGAAAGCGTACATTGTGTGCGATAGTCACCAGTGGCTTTGCCATAGAAGGAAAAACCCAAGATAGCTCTACCTGGATATATCTGGTTTTCCTTGTAGCGTAACGCATATATTGCTGGAAGTACTGATGTAGCTCTTTGAAGTGAAGATATTAGATGTTACCTTGTTTCTCATGTATGTCTTTCAAATAATTTCTGTTGCTTTTACTCGTTAACTCCGAAGAACTGTGTTCCGAAAGAGGGTACAACAGTTTTCAACTACATAGAAGATACATACATTGAACATCCTAACCAACATACTTGTTATCAAAGTATTCCTACAGATGGAATTATGCCCTTGCAGTGCCGATGTTGTTCTGCTTCATTGTATGCTTCAGTGAAATTTTGAGTTCATACAATAGACTGAAGAGTATTCATTGGGTTCAGGAACACTCGAGTCTTTTCGGTAGTCTGCTACACGTGACACACTAAAGGAGATATATGGGAATTCACCTTTCACATTTGTTTCCCATTTGTTTCTTTGTAACTCACTGTGAAACTTCGAAAATTCCGTGTTTTAAAAGAGGCCAGTCCTATAAATTCAATTTGGTAAAGTATCATTCTTTGAAACAGGAGAGAACATAAAGATTTCTAGCAATTATAACAGAAATTAGAGCCTTCTCCTCTCTGTCCATGTGCTGAAGGCGTTCATTGTGTGAAAGAGTCACCATTGGCATTGCCACAGAAGGCAGATGCAGAGATAGCGGTTCCTGGACAATCTTGGTTTTTCGTGGAGTATAACGCATATATTCCTGGAAGTACAGATTTAGCTCTTTGAACTGAAGATATTAGATGTTATCTTGTTTCTCATGTATGTCTTTCAAATAATTTCTGTTGCTTTTACTCGTTAACTCTGAAGAACTGTGTTCTGAAAGAGGGTACAACAGTTTTCAACTACATAGAAGAAATATACATTGAACATCCTAACAGACACATACTTGTTATCAAAATATTCCAACAGATGGAATTATGCCCTTGCAGTGCCGTTGTTTTTCTGCTTCATTGTATGCTTCAGTGAACTTTTTAGTTCATACAATAGACAAAAGAGCATTCATTGGCTTCAGGAACACTCGAGTCTTTTGGGTAGTCTGCTACACGTGACACACTAAAGGAGATATATGGGAATTCACCTTTCACATTTGTTTCCCATTTGTTTCTTTGTAACTCACTGTGAAACGTCGAAAATTCCGTGTTTTAAAAGAGGCCAGTCCTATAAATTCAATGTGGTAAAGTATCATTCTTTGAAACAGGAGAGAACATAAAGATTTCTATCAATTATAACAGAAGTTAGAGCCTTCTCCTCTCTGTCCATGTGCTGAAAGCGTACATTGTGTGCGATAGTCACCAGTGGCTTTGCCATAGAAGGAAAAACCCAAGATAGCTCTACCTGGATATATCTGGTTTTCCTCGTAGCGTAACGCATATATTGCTGGAAGTACTGATGTAGCTCTTTGAAGTGAAGATATTAGATGTTACCTTGTTTCTCATGTATGTCTTTCAAATAATTTCTGTTGTTTTACTCATTAACTCCGAAGAACTGTGTTCTGAAAGAGGGTACAACAGTTTTCAACTACATAGAAGAAATATACATTGAACATCCTAACCAACATACTTGTTATCAAAATATTCCTACAGATGGAATTATGCCCTTGCAGTGCCGATGTTGTTCTGCTTCATTGTATGCTTCAGTGAAATTTTGAGTTCATACAATAGACTGAAGAGTATTCATTGGGTTCAGGAACACTCGAGTCTTTTGGGTAGTCTGCTACACGTGACACACTAAAGGAGATATATGGGAATTCACCTTTCACATTTGTTTCCCATTTGTTTCTTTGTAACTCACTGTGAAACGTCGAAAATTCCGTGTTTTAAAAGAGGCCTGTCCTATAAATTCAATGTGGTAAAGTATCATTCTTTGAAACAGGAGAGAACATAAAGATTTCTAGCAATTATAACAGAAGTTAGAGCCTTCTCCTCTCTGTCCATGTGCTGAAAGCGTACATTGTGTGCGATAGTCACCAGTGGCTTTGCCATAGAAGGAAAAACCCAAGATAGCTCTACCTGGATATATCTGGTTTTCCTCGTAGCGTAACGCATATATTGCTGGAAGTACTGATGTAGCTCTTTGAAGTGAAGATATTAGATGTTACCTTGTTTCTCATGTATGTCTTTCAAATAATTTCTGTTGTTTTACTCATTAACTCCGAAGAACTGTGTTCTGAAAGAGGGTACAACAGTTTTCAACTACATAGAAGAAATATACATTGAACATCCTAACCAACATACTTGTTATCAAAATATTCCTACAGATGGAATTATGCCCTTGCAGTGCCGATGTTGTTCTGCTTCATTGTATGCTTCAGTGAAATTTTGAGTTCATACAATAGACTGAAGAGTATTCATTGGGTTCAGGAACACTCGAGTCTTTTGGGTAGTCTGCTACACGTGACACACTAAAGGAGATATATGGGAATTCACCTTTCACATTTGTTTCCCATTTGTTTCTTTGTAACTCACTGTGAAACTTAGAAAAGTCCGTGTTTTAAAAGAGGCCTGTCCTATAAATTCAATGTGGTAAAGTATCATTCTTTGAAACAGGAGACAACATAAAGATTTCTAGCAATTATAACAGAAGTTAGAGCCTTCTCCTCTCTGTCCATGTGCTGAAAGCGTACATTGTGTGCGATAGTCACCAGTGGCTTTGCCATAGAAGGAAAAACCCAAGATAGCTCTACCTGGATATATCTGGTTTTCCTTGTAGCGTAACGCATATATTGCTGGAAGTACTGATGTAGCTCTTTGAAGTGAAGATATTAGATGTTACCTTGTTTCTCATGTATGTCTTTCAAATAATTTCTGTTGCTTTTACTCGTTAACTCCGAAGAACTGTGTTCCGAAAGAGGGTACAACAGTTTTCAACTACATAGAAGATACATACATTGAACATCCTAACCAACATACTTGTTATCAAAGTATTCCTACAGATGGAATTATGCCCTTGCAGTGCCGATGTTGTTCTGCTTCATTGTATGCTTCAGTGAAATTTTGAGTTCATACAATAGACTGAAGAGTATTCATTGGGTTCAGGAACACTCGAGTCTTTTCGGTAGTCTGCTACACGTGACACACTAAAGGAGATATATGGGAATTCACCTTTCACATTTGTTTCCCATTTGTTTCTTTGTAACTCACTGTGAAACTTCGAAAATTCCGTGTTTTATAAGAGGCCAGTCCTATAAATTCAATTTGGTAAAGTATCATTCTTTGAAACAGGAGAGAACATAAAGATTTCTAGCAATTATAACAGAAATTAGAGCCTTCTCCTCTCTGTCCATGTGCTGAAGGCGTTCATTGTGTGAAAGAGTCACCATTGGCATTGCCACAGAAGGCAGATGCAGAGATAGCGGTTCCTGGACAATCTTGGTTTTTCGTGGAGTATAACGCATATATTCCTGGAAGTACAGATTTAGCTCTTTGAACTGAAGATATTAGATGTTATCTTGTTTCTCATGTATGTCTTTCAAATAATTTCTGTTGCTTTTACTCGTTAACTCTGAAGAACTGTGTTCTGAAAGAGGGTACAACAGTTTTCAACTACATAGAAGAAATATACATTGAACATCCTAACAGACACATACTTGTTATCAAAATATTCCAACAGATGGAATTATGCCCTTGCAGTGCCGTTGTTTTTCTGCTTCATTGTATGCTTCAGTGAACTTTTTAGTTCATACAATAGACAAAAGAGCATTCATTGGCTTCAGGAACACTCGAGTCTTTTGGGTAGTCTGCTACACGTGACACACTAAAGGAGATATATGGGAATTCACCTTTCACATTTGTTTCCCATTTGTTTCTTTGTAACTCACTGTGAAACGTCGAAAATTCCGTGTTTTAAAAGAGGCCAGTCCTATAAATTCAATGTGGTAAAGTATCATTCTTTGAAACAGGAGAGAACATAAAGATTTCTATCAATTATAACAGAAGTTAGAGCCTTCTCCTCTCTGTCCATGTGCTGAAAGCGTACATTGTGTGCGATAGTCACCAGTGGCTTTGCCATAGAAGGAAAAACCCAAGATAGCTCTACCTGGATATATCTGGTTTTCCTCGTAGCGTAACGCATATATTGCTGGAAGTACTGATGTAGCTCTTTGAAGTGAAGATATTAGATGTTACCTTGTTTCTCATGTATGTCTTTCAAATAATTTCTGTTGTTTTACTCATTAACTCCGAAGAACTGTGTTCTGAAAGAGGGTACAACAGTTTTCAACTACATAGAAGAAATATACATTGAACATCCTAACCAACATACTTGTTATCAAAATATTCCTACAGATGGAATTATGCCCTTGCAGTGCCGATGTTGTTCTGCTTCATTGTATGCTTCAGTGAAATTTTGAGTTCATACAATAGACTGAAGAGTATTCATTGGGTTCAGGAACACTCGAGTCTTTTGGGTAGTCTGCTACACGTGACACACTAAAGGAGATATATGGGAATTCACCTTTCACATTTGTTTCCCATTTGTTTCTTTGTAACTCACTGTGAAACTTAGAAAATTCCGTGTTTTAAAAGAGGCCTGTCCTATAAATTCAATGTGGTAAAGTATCATTCTTTGAAACAGGAGAGAACATAAAGATTTCTAGCAATTATAACAGAAGTTAGAGCCTTCTCCTCTCTGTCCATGTGCTGAAAGCGTACATTGTGTGCGATAGTCACCAGTGGCTTTGCCATAGAAGGAAAAACCCAAGATAGCTCTACCTGGATATATCTGGTTTTCCTCGTAGCGTAACGCATATATTGCTGGAAGTACTGATGTAGCTCTTTGAAGTGAAGATATTAGATGTTACCTTGTTTCTCATGTATGTCTTTCAAATAATTTCTGTTGTTTTACTCATTAACTCCGAAGAACTGTGTTCTGAAAGAGGGTACAACAGTTTTCAACTACATAGAAGAAATATACATTGAACATCCTAACCAACATACTTGTTATCAAAATATTCCTACAGATGGAATTATGCCCTTGCAGTGCCGATGTTGTTCTGCTTCATTGTATGCTTCAGTGAAATTTTGAGTTCATACAATAGACTGAAGAGTATTCATTGGGTTCAGGAACACTCGAGTCTTTTGGGTAGTCTGCTACACGTGACACACTAAAGGAGATATATGGGAATTCACCTTTCACATTTGTTTCCCATTTGTTTCTTTGTAACTCACTGTGAAACTTAGAAAATTCCGTGTTTTAAAAGAGGCCTGTCCTATAAATTCAATGTGGTAAAGTATCATTCTTTGAAACAGGAGAGAACATAAAGATTTCTAGCAATTATAACAGAAGTTAGAGCCTTCTCCTCTCTGTCCATGTGCTGAAAGCGTACATTGTGTGCGATAGTCACCAGTGGCTTTGCCATAGAAGGAAAAACCCAAGATAGCTCTACCTGGATATATCTGGTTTTCCTTGTAGCGTAACGCATATATTGCTGGAAGTACTGATGTAGCTCTTTGAAGTGAAGATATTAGATGTTACCTTGTTTCTCATGTATGTCTTTCAAATAATTTCTGTTGCTTTTACTCGTTAACTCCGAAGAACTGTGTTCCGAAAGAGGGTACAACAGTTTTCAACTACATAGAAGATACATACATTGAACATCCTAACCAACATACTTGTTATCAAAGTATTCCTACAGATGGAATTATGCCCTTGCAGTGCCGATGTTGTTCTGCTTCATTGTATGCTTCAGTGAAATTTTGAGTTCATACAATAGACTGAAGAGTATTCATCGGGTTCAGGAACACTCGAGTCTTTTCGGTAGTCTGCTACACGTGACACACTAAAGGAGATATATGGGAATTCACCTTTCACATTTGTTTCCCATTTGTTTCTTTGTAACTCACTGTGAAACTTCGAAAATTCCGTGTTTTATAAGAGGCCAGTCCTATAAATTCAATTTGGTAAAGTATCATTCTTTGAAACAGGAGAGAACATAAAGATTTCTAGCAATTATAACAGAAATTAGAGCCTTCTCCTCTCTGTCCATGTGCTGAAGGCGTTCATTGTGTGAAAGAGTCACCATTGGCATTGCCACAGAAGGCAGATGCAGAGATAGCGGTTCCTGGACAATCTTGGTTTTTCGTGGAGTATAACGCATATATTCCTGGAAGTACAGATTTAGCTCTTTGAACTGAAGATATTAGATGTTATCTTGTTTCTCATGTATGTCTTTCAAATAATTTCTGTTGCTTTTACTCGTTAACTCTGAAGAACTGTGTTCTGAAAGAGGGTACAACAGTTTTCAACTACATAGAAGAAATATACATTGAACATCCTAACAGACACATACTTGTTATCAAAATATTCCAACAGATGGAATTATGCCCTTGCAGTGCCGTTGTTTTTCTGCTTCATTGTATGCTTCAGTGAACTTTTTAGTTCATACAATAGACAAAAGAGCATTCATTGGCTTCAGGAACACTCGAGTCTTTTGGGTAGTCTGCTACACGTGACACACTAAAGGAGATATATGGGAATTCACCTTTCACATTTGTTTCCCATTTGTTTCTTTGTAACTCACTGTGAAACGTCGAAAATTCCGTGTTTTAAAAGAGGCCAGTCCTATAAATTCAATTTGGTAAAGTATCATTCTTTGAAACAGGAGACAACATAAAGATTTCTAGCAATTATAACAGAAGTTAGAGCCTTCTCCTCTCTGTCCATGTGCTGAAAGCGTACATTGTGTGCGATAGTCACCAGTGGCTTTGCCATAGAAGGAAAAACCCAAGATAGCTCTACCTGGATATATCTGGTTTTCCTTGTAGCGTAACGCATATATTGCTGGAAGTACTGATGTAGCTCTTTGAAGTGAAGATATTAGATGTTACCTTGTTTCTCATGTATGTCTTTCAAATAATTTCTGTTGTTTTACTCGTTAACTCCGAAGAACTGTGTTCCGAAAGAGGGTACAACAGTTTTCAACTACATAGAAGAAATATACATTGAACATCCTAACCAACATACTTGTTATCAAAATATTCCTACAGATGGAATTATGCCCTTGCAGTGCCGATGTTGTTCTGCTTCATTGTATGCTTCAGTGAAATTTTGAGTTCATACAATAGACTGAAGAGCATTCATTGGCTTCAGGAACACTCGAGTCTTTTGGGTAGTCTGCTACACGTGACACACTAAAGGAGATATATGGGAATTCACCTTTCACATTTGTTTCCCATTTGTTTCTTTGTAATTCACTGTGAAACTTAGAAAATTCCGTGTTTTAAAAGAGGCCTGTCCTATAAATTCAATGTGGTAAAGTATCATTCTTTGAAACAGGAGAGAACATAAAGATTTCTAGCAATTATAACAGAAGTTAGAGCCTTCTCCTCTCTGTCCATGTGCTGAAAGCGTACATTGTGTGCGATAGTCACCAGTGGCTTTGCCATAGAAGGAAAAACCCAAGATAGCTCTACCTGGATATATCTGGTTTTCCTCGTAGCGTAACGCATATATTGCTGGAAGTACTGATGTAGCTCTTTGAAGTGAAGATATTAGATGTTACCTTGTTTCTCATGTATGTCTTTCAAATAATTTCTGTTGTTTTACTCATTAACTCCGAAGAACTGTGTTCTGAAAGAGGGTACAACAGTTTTCAACTACATAGAAGAAATATACATTGAACATCCTAACCAACATACTTGTTATCAAAATATTCCTACAGATGGAATTATGCCCTTGCAGTGCCGATGTTGTTCTGCTTCATTGTATGCTTCAGTGAAATTTTGAGTTCATACAATAGACTGAAGAGTATTCATTGGGTTCAGGAACACTCGAGTCTTTTGGGTAGTCTGCTACACGTGACACACTAAAGGAGATATATGGGAATTCACCTTTCACATTTGTTTCCCATTTGTTTCTTTGTAACTCACTGTGAAACTTAGAAAATTCCGTGTTTTAAAAGAGGCCTGTCCTATAAATTCAATGTGGTAAAGTATCATTCTTTGAAACAGGAGAGAACATAAAGATTTCTAGCAATTATAACAGAAGTTAGAGCCTTCTCCTCTCTGTCCATGTGCTGAAAGCGTACATTGTGTGCGATAGTCACCAGTGGCTTTGCCATAGAAGGAAAAACCCAAGATAGCTCTACCTGGATATATCTGGTTTTCCTTGTAGCGTAACGCATATATTGCTGGAAGTACTGATGTAGCTCTTTGAAGTGAAGATATTAGATGTTACCTTGTTTCTCATGTATGTCTTTCAAATAATTTCTGTTGCTTTTACTCGTTAACTCCGAAGAACTGTGTTCCGAAAGAGGGTACAACAGTTTTCAACTACATAGAAGATACATACATTGAACATCCTAACCAACATACTTGTTATCAAAGTATTCCTACAGATGGAATTATGCCCTTGCAGTGCCGATGTTGTTCTGCTTCATTGTATGCTTCAGTGAAATTTTGAGTTCATACAATAGACTGAAGAGTATTCATTGGGTTCAGGAACACTCGAGTCTTTTCGGTAGTCTGCTACACGTGACACACTAAAGGAGATATATGGGAATTCACCTTTCACATTTGTTTCCCATTTGTTTCTTTGTAATTCACTGTGAAACTTCGAAAATTCCGTGTTTTATAAGAGGCCAGTCCTATAAATTCAATTTGGTAAAGTATCATTCTTTGAAACAGGAGAGAACATAAAGATTTCTAGCAATTATAACAGAAATTAGAGCCTTCTCCTCTCTGTCCATGTGCTGAAGGCGTTCATTGTGTGAAAGAGTCACCATTGGCATTGCCACAGAAGGCAGATGCAGAGATAGCGGTTCCTGGACAATCTTGGTTTTTCGTGGAGTATAACGCATATATTCCTGGAAGTACAGATTTAGCTCTTTGAACTGAAGATATTAGATGTTATCTTGTTTCTCATGTATGTCTTTCAAATAATTTCTGTTGCTTTTACTCGTTAACTCTGAAGAACTGTGTTCTGAAAGAGGGTACAACAGTTTTCAACTACATAGAAGAAATATACATTGAACATCCTAACAGACACATACTTGTTATCAAAATATTCCAACAGATGGAATTATGCCCTTGCAGTGCCGTTGTTTTTCTGCTTCATTGTATGCTTCAGTGAACTTTTTAGTTCATACAATAGACAAAAGAGCATTCATTGGCTTCAGGAACACTCGAGTCTTTTGGGTAGTCTGCTACACGTGACACACTAAAGGAGATATATGGGAATTCACCTTTCACATTTGTTTCCCATTTGTTTCTTTGTAACTCACTGTGAAACGTCGAAAATTCCGTGTTTTAAAAGAGGCCAGTCCTATAAATTCAATTTGGTAAAGTATCATTCTTTGAAACAGGAGACAACATAAAGATTTCTAGCAATTATAACAGAAGTTAGAGCCTTCTCCTCTCTGTCCATGTGCTGAAAGCGTACATTGTGTGCGATAGTCACCAGTGGCTTTGCCATAGAAGGAAAAACCCAAGATAGCTCTACCTGGATATATCTGGTTTTCCTTGTAGCGTAACGCATATATTGCTGGAAGTACTGATGTAGCTCTTTGAAGTGAAGATATTAGATGTTACCTTGTTTCTCATGTATGTCTTTCAAATAATTTCTGTTGTTTTACTCGTTAACTCCGAAGAACTGTGTTCCGAAAGAGGGTACAACAGTTTTCAACTACATAGAAGAAATATACATTGAACATCCTAACCAACATACTTGTTATCAAAATATTCCTACAGATGGAATTATGCCCTTGCAGTGCCGATGTTGTTCTGCTTCATTGTATGCTTCAGTGAAATTTTGAGTTCATACAATAGACTGAAGAGCATTCATTGGCTTCAGGAACACTCGAGTCTTTTGGGTAGTCTGCTACACGTGACACACTAAAGGAGATATATGGGAATTCACCTTTCACATTTGTTTCCCATTTGTTTCTTTGTAATTCACTGTGAAACTTAGAAAATTCCGTGTTTTAAAAGAGGCCTGTCCTATAAATTCAATGTGGTAAAGTATCATTCTTTGAAACAGGAGAGAACATAAAGATTTCTAGCAATTATAACAGAAGTTAGAGCCTTCTCCTCTCTGTCCATGTGCTGAAAGCGTACATTGTGTGCGATAGTCACCAGTGGCTTTGCCATAGAAGGAAAAACCCAAGATAGCTCTACCTGGATATATCTGGTTTTCCTCGTAGCGTAACGCATATATTGCTGGAAGTACTGATGTAGCTCTTTGAAGTGAAGATATTAGATGTTACCTTGTTTCTCATGTATGTCTTTCAAATAATTTCTGTTGTTTTACTCATTAACTCCGAAGAACTGTGTTCTGAAAGAGGGTACAACAGTTTTCAACTACATAGAAGAAATATACATTGAACATCCTAACCAACATACTTGTTATCAAAATATTCCTACAGATGGAATTATGCCCTTGCAGTGCCGATGTTGTTCTGCTTCATTGTATGCTTCAGTGAAATTTTGAGTTCATACAATAGACTGAAGAGTATTCATTGGGTTCAGGAACACTCGAGTCTTTTGGGTAGTCTGCTACACGTGACACACTAAAGGAGATATATGGGAATTCACCTTTCACATTTGTTTCCCATTTGTTTCTTTGTAACTCACTGTGAAACTTAGAAAATTCCGTGTTTTAAAAGAGGCCTGTCCTATAAATTCAATGTGGTAAAGTATCATTCTTTGAAACAGGAGAGAACATAAAGATTTCTAGCAATTATAACAGAAGTTAGAGCCTTCTCCTCTCTGTCCATGTGCTGAAAGCGTACATTGTGTGCGATAGTCACCAGTGGCTTTGCCATAGAAGGAAAAACCCAAGATAGCTCTACCTGGATATATCTGGTTTTCCTCGTAGCGTAACGCATATATTGCTGGAAGTACTGATGTAGCTCTTTGAAGTGAAGATATTAGATGTTACCTTGTTTCTCATGTATGTCTTTCAAATAATTTCTGTTGTTTTACTCATTAACTCCGAAGAACTGTGTTCTGAAAGAGGGTACAACAGTTTTCAACTACATAGAAGAAATATACATTGAACATCCTAACCAACATACTTGTTATCAAAATATTCCTACAGATGGAATTATGCCCTTGCAGTGCCGATGTTGTTCTGCTTCATTGTATGCTTCAGTGAAATTTTGAGTTCATACAATAGACTGAAGAGTATTCATCGGGTTCAGGAACACTCGAGTCTTTTCGGTAGTCTGCTACACGTGACACACTAAAGGAGATATATGGGAATTCACCTTTCACATTTGTTTCCCATTTGTTTCTTTGTAACTCACTGTGAAACTTCGAAAATTCCGTGTTTTATAAGAGGCCAGTCCTATAAATTCAATTTGGTAAAGTATCATTCTTTGAAACAGGAGAGAACATAAAGATTTCTAGCAATTATAACAGAAATTAGAGCCTTCTCCTCTCTGTCCATGTGCTGAAGGCGTTCATTGTGTGAAAGAGTCACCATTGGCATTGCCACAGAAGGCAGATGCAGAGATAGCGGTTCCTGGACAATCTTGGTTTTTCGTGGAGTATAACGCATATATTCCTGGAAGTACAGATTTAGCTCTTTGAACTGAAGATATTAGATGTTATCTTGTTTCTCATGTATGTCTTTCAAATAATTTCTGTTGCTTTTACTCGTTAACTCTGAAGAACTGTGTTCTGAAAGAGGGTACAACAGTTTTCAACTACATAGAAGAAATATACATTGAACATCCTAACAGACACATACTTGTTATCAAAATATTCCAACAGATGGAATTATGCCCTTGCAGTGCCGTTGTTTTTCTGCTTCATTGTATGCTTCAGTGAACTTTTTAGTTCATACAATAGACAAAAGAGCATTCATTGGCTTCAGGAACACTCGAGTCTTTTGGGTAGTCTGCTACACGTGACACACTAAAGGAGATATATGGGAATTCACCTTTCACATTTGTTTCCCATTTGTTTCTTTGTAACTCACTGTGAAACGTCGAAAATTCCGTGTTTTAAAAGAGGCCAGTCCTATAAATTCAATTTGGTAAAGTATCATTCTTTGAAACAGGAGACAACATAAAGATTTCTAGCAATTATAACAGAAGTTAGAGCCTTCTCCTCTCTGTCCATGTGCTGAAAGCGTACATTGTGTGCGATAGTCACCAGTGGCTTTGCCATAGAAGGAAAAACCCAAGATAGCTCTACCTGGATATATCTGGTTTTCCTTGTAGCGTAACGCATATATTGCTGGAAGTACTGATGTAGCTCTTTGAAGTGAAGATATTAGATGTTACCTTGTTTCTCATGTATGTCTTTCAAATAATTTCTGTTGTTTTACTCGTTAACTCCGAAGAACTGTGTTCCGAAAGAGGGTACAACAGTTTTCAACTACATAGAAGAAATATACATTGAACATCCTAACCAACATACTTGTTATCAAAATATTCCTACAGATGGAATTATGCCCTTGCAGTGCCGATGTTGTTCTGCTTCATTGTATGCTTCAGTGAAATTTTGAGTTCATACAATAGACTGAAGAGCATTCATTGGCTTCAGGAACACTCGAGTCTTTTGGGTAGTCTGCTACACGTGACACACTAAAGGAGATATATGGGAATTCACCTTTCACATTTGTTTTCCATTTGTTTCTTTGTAATTCACTGTGAAACTTAGAAAATTCCGTGTTTTAAAAGAGGCCTGTCCTATAAATTCAATGTGGTAAAGTATCATTCTTTGAAACAGGAGAGAACATAAAGATTTCTATCAATTATAACAGAAGTTAGAGCCTTCTCCTCTCTGTCCATGTGCTGAAAGCGTACATTGTGTGCGATAGTCACCAGTGGCTTTGCCATAGAAGGAAAAACCCAAGATAGCTCTACCTGGATATATCTGGTTTTCCTCGTAGCGTAACGCATATATTGCTGGAAGTACTGATGTAGCTCTTTGAAGTGAAGATATTAGATGTTACCTTGTTTCTCATGTATGTCTTTCAAATAATTTCTGTTGTTTTACTCATTAACTCCGAAGAACTGTGTTCTGAAAGAGGGTACAACAGTTTTCAACTACATAGAAGAAATATACATTGAACATCCTAACCAACATACTTGTTATCAAAATATTCCTACAGATGGAATTATGCCCTTGCAGTGCCGATGTTGTTCTGCTTCATTGTATGCTTCAGTGAAATTTTGAGTTCATACAATAGACTGAAGAGTATTCATTGGGTTCAGGAACACTCGAGTCTTTTGGGTAGTCTGCTACACGTGACACACTAAAGGAGATATATGGGAATTCACCTTTCACATTTGTTTCCCATTTGTTTCTTTGTAACTCACTGTGAAACTTAGAAAATTCCGTGTTTTAAAAGAGGCCTGTCCTATAAATTCAATGTGGTAAAGTATCATTCTTTGAAACAGGAGAGAACATAAAGATTTCTAGCAATTATAACAGAAGTTAGAGCCTTCTCCTCTCTGTCCATGTGCTGAAAGCGTACATTGTGTGCGATAGTCACCAGTGGCTTTGCCATAGAAGGAAAAACCCAAGATAGCTCTACCTGGATATATCTGGTTTTCCTTGTAGCGTAACGCATATATTGCTGGAAGTACTGATGTAGCTCTTTGAAGTGAAGATATTAGATGTTACCTTGTTTCTCATGTATGTCTTTCAAATAATTTCTGTTGCTTTTACTCGTTAACTCCGAAGAACTGTGTTCCGAAAGAGGGTACAACAGTTTTCAACTACATAGAAGATACATACATTGAACATCCTAACCAACATACTTGTTATCAAAGTATTCCTACAGATGGAATTATGCCCTTGCAGTGCCGATGTTGTTCTGCTTCATTGTATGCTTCAGTGAAATTTTGAGTTCATACAATAGACTGAAGAGTATTCATTGGGTTCAGGAACACTCGAGTCTTTTCGGTAGTCTGCTACACGTGACACACTAAAGGAGATATATGGGAATTCACCTTTCACATTTGTTTCCCATTTGTTTCTTTGTAATTCACTGTGAAACTTCGAAAATTCCGTGTTTTATAAGAGGCCAGTCCTATAAATTCAATTTGGTAAAGTATCATTCTTTGAAACAGGAGAGAACATAAAGATTTCTAGCAATTATAACAGAAATTAGAGCCTTCTCCTCTCTGTCCATGTGCTGAAGGCGTTCATTGTGTGAAAGAGTCACCATTGGCATTGCCACAGAAGGCAGATGCAGAGATAGCGGTTCCTGGACAATCTTGGTTTTTCGTGGAGTATAACGCATATATTCCTGGAAGTACAGATTTAGCTCTTTGAACTGAAGATATTAGATGTTATCTTGTTTCTCATGTATGTCTTTCAAATAATTTCTGTTGCTTTTACTCGTTAACTCTGAAGAACTGTGTTCTGAAAGAGGGTACAACAGTTTTCAACTACATAGAAGAAATATACATTGAACATCCTAACAGACACATACTTGTTATCAAAATATTCCAACAGATGGAATTATGCCCTTGCAGTGCCGTTGTTTTTCTGCTTCATTGTATGCTTCAGTGAACTTTTTAGTTCATACAATAGACAAAAGAGCATTCATTGGCTTCAGGAACACTCGAGTCTTTTGGGTAGTCTGCTACACGTGACACACTAAAGGAGATATATGGGAATTCACCTTTCACATTTGTTTCCCATTTGTTTCTTTGTAACTCACTGTGAAACGTCGAAAATTCCGTGTTTTAAAAGAGGCCAGTCCTATAAATTCAATTTGGTAAAGTATCATTCTTTGAAACAGGAGACAACATAAAGATTTCTAGCAATTATAACAGAAGTTAGAGCCTTCTCCTCTCTGTCCATGTGCTGAAAGCGTACATTGTGTGCGATAGTCACCAGTGGCTTTGCCATAGAAGGAAAAACCCAAGATAGCTCTACCTGGATATATCTGGTTTTCCTTGTAGCGTAACGCATATATTGCTGGAAGTACTGATGTAGCTCTTTGAAGTGAAGATATTAGATGTTACCTTGTTTCTCATGTATGTCTTTCAAATAATTTCTGTTGTTTTACTCGTTAACTCCGAAGAACTGTGTTCCGAAAGAGGGTACAACAGTTTTCAACTACATAGAAGAAATATACATTGAACATCCTAACCAACATACTTGTTATCAAAATATTCCTACAGATGGAATTATGCCCTTGCAGTGCCGATGTTGTTCTGCTTCATTGTATGCTTCAGTGAAATTTTGAGTTCATACAATAGACTGAAGAGCATTCATTGGCTTCAGGAACACTCGAGTCTTTTGGGTAGTCTGCTACACGTGACACACTAAAGGAGATATATGGGAATTCACCTTTCACATTTGTTTCCCATTTGTTTCTTTGTAATTCACTGTGAAACTTAGAAAATTCCGTGTTTTAAAAGAGGCCTGTCCTATAAATTCAATGTGGTAAAGTATCATTCTTTGAAACAGGAGAGAACATAAAGATTTCTAGCAATTATAACAGAAGTTAGAGCCTTCTCCTCTCTGTCCATGTGCTGAAAGCGTACATTGTGTGCGATAGTCACCAGTGGCTTTGCCATAGAAGGAAAAACCCAAGATAGCTCTACCTGGATATATCTGGTTTTCCTCGTAGCGTAACGCATATATTGCTGGAAGTACTGATGTAGCTCTTTGAAGTGAAGATATTAGATGTTACCTTGTTTCTCATGTATGTCTTTCAAATAATTTCTGTTGTTTTACTCATTAACTCCGAAGAACTGTGTTCTGAAAGAGGGTACAACAGTTTTCAACTACATAGAAGAAATATACATTGAACATCCTAACCAACATACTTGTTATCAAAATATTCCTACAGATGGAATTATGCCCTTGCAGTGCCGATGTTGTTCTGCTTCATTGTATGCTTCAGTGAAATTTTGAGTTCATACAATAGACTGAAGAGTATTCATTGGGTTCAGGAACACTCGAGTCTTTTGGGTAGTCTGCTACACGTGACACACTAAAGGAGATATATGGGAATTCACCTTTCACATTTGTTTCCCATTTGTTTCTTTGTAACTCACTGTGAAACTTAGAAAATTCCGTGTTTTAAAAGAGGCCTGTCCTATAAATTCAATGTGGTAAAGTATCATTCTTTGAAACAGGAGAGAACATAAAGATTTCTAGCAATTATAACAGAAGTTAGAGCCTTCTCCTCTCTGTCCATGTGCTGAAAGCGTACATTGTGTGCGATAGTCACCAGTGGCTTTGCCATAGAAGGAAAAACCCAAGATAGCTCTACCTGGATATATCTGGTTTTCCTCGTAGCGTAACGCATATATTGCTGGAAGTACTGATGTAGCTCTTTGAAGTGAAGATATTAGATGTTACCTTGTTTCTCATGTATGTCTTTCAAATAATTTCTGTTGTTTTACTCATTAACTCCGAAGAACTGTGTTCTGAAAGAGGGTACAACAGTTTTCAACTACATAGAAGAAATATACATTGAACATCCTAACCAACATACTTGTTATCAAAATATTCCTACAGATGGAATTATGCCCTTGCAGTGCCGATGTTGTTCTGCTTCATTGTATGCTTCAGTGAAATTTTGAGTTCATACAATAGACTGAAGAGTATTCATTGGGTTCAGGAACACTCGAGTCTTTTGGGTAGTCTGCTACACGTGACACACTAAAGGAGATATATGGGAATTCACCTTTCACATTTGTTTCCCATTTGTTTCTTTGTAACTCACTGTGAAACTTAGAAAATTCCGTGTTTTAAAAGAGGCCTGTCCTATAAATTCAATGTGGTAAAGTATCATTCTTTGAAACAGGAGACAACATAAAGATTTCTAGCAATTATAACAGAAGTTAGAGCCTTCTCCTCTCTGTCCATGTGCTGAAAGCGTACATTGTGTGCGATAGTCACCAGTGGCTTTGCCATAGAAGGAAAAACCCAAGATAGCTCTACCTGGATATATCTGGTTTTCCTTGTAGCGTAACGCATATATTGCTGGAAGTACTGATGTAGCTCTTTGAAGTGAAGATATTAGATGTTACCTTGTTTCTCATGTATGTCTTTCAAATAATTTCTGTTGCTTTTACTCGTTAACTCCGAAGAACTGTGTTCCGAAAGAGGGTACAACAGTTTTCAACTACATAGAAGATACATACATTGAACATCCTAACCAACATACTTGTTATCAAAGTATTCCTACAGATGGAATTATGCCCTTGCAGTGCCGATGTTGTTCTGCTTCATTGTATGCTTCAGTGAAATTTTGAGTTCATACAATAGACTGAAGAGTATTCATTGGGTTCAGGAACACTCGAGTCTTTTCGGTAGTCTGCTACACGTGACACACTAAAGGAGATATATGGGAATTCACCTTTCACATTTGTTTCCCATTTGTTTCTTTGTAATTCACTGTGAAACTTCGAAAATTCCGTGTTTTATAAGAGGCCAGTCCTATAAATTCAATTTGGTAAAGTATCATTCTTTGAAACAGGAGAGAACATAAAGATTTCTAGCAATTATAACAGAAATTAGAGCCTTCTCCTCTCTGTCCATGTGCTGAAGGCGTTCATTGTGTGAAAGAGTCACCATTGGCATTGCCACAGAAGGCAGATGCAGAGATAGCGGTTCCTGGACAATCTTGGTTTTTCGTGGAGTATAACGCATATATTCCTGGAAGTACAGATTTAGCTCTTTGAACTGAAGATATTAGATGTTATCTTGTTTCTCATGTATGTCTTTCAAATAATTTCTGTTGCTTTTACTCGTTAACTCTGAAGAACTGTGTTCTGAAAGAGGGTACAACAGTTTTCAACTACATAGAAGAAATATACATTGAACATCCTAACAGACACATACTTGTTATCAAAATATTCCAACAGATGGAATTATGCCCTTGCAGTGCCGTTGTTTTTCTGCTTCATTGTATGCTTCAGTGAACTTTTTAGTTCATACAATAGACAAAAGAGCATTCATTGGCTTCAGGAACACTCGAGTCTTTTGGGTAGTCTGCTACACGTGACACACTAAAGGAGATATATGGGAATTCACCTTTCACATTGGTTTCCCATTTGTTTCTTTGTAACTCACTGTGAAACGTCGAAAATTCCGTGTTTTAAAAGAGGCCAGTCCTATAAATTCAATTTGGTAAAGTATCATTCTTTGAAACAGGAGACAACATAAAGATTTCTAGCAATTATAACAGAAGTTAGAGCCTTCTCCTCTCTGTCCATGTGCTGAAAGCGTACATTGTGTGCGATAGTCACCAGTGGCTTTGCCATAGAAGGAAAAACCCAAGATAGCTCTACCTGGATATATCTGGTTTTCCTTGTAGCGTAACGCATATATTGCTGGAAGTACTGATGTAGCTCTTTGAAGTGAAGATATTAGATGTTACCTTGTTTCTCATGTATGTCTTTCAAATAATTTCTGTTGTTTTACTCGTTAACTCCGAAGAACTGTGTTCCGAAAGAGGGTACAACAGTTTTCAACTACATAGAAGATACATACATTGAACATCCTAACCAACATACTTGTTATCAAAGTATTCCTACAGATGGAATTATGCCCTTGCAGTGCCGATGTTGTTCTGCTTCATTGTATGCTTCAGTGAAATTTTGAGTTCATACAATAGACTGAAGAGTATTCATTGGGTTCAGGAACACTCGAGTCTTTTCGGTAGTCTGCTACACGTGACACACTAAAGGAGATATATGGGAATTCACCTTTCACATTTGTTTCCCATTTGTTTCTTTGTAATTCACTGTGAAACTTAGAAAATTCCGTGTTTTAAAAGAGGCCTGTCCTATAAATTCAATGTGGTAAAGTATCATTCTTTGAAACAGGAGAGAACATAAAGATTTCTAGCAATTATAACAGAAGTTAGAGCCTTCTCCTCTCTGTCCATGTGCTGAAAGCGTACATTGTGTGCGATAGTCACCAGTGGCTTTGCCATAGAAGGAAAAACCCAAGATAGCTCTACCTGGATATATCTGGTTTTCCTCGTAGCGTAACGCATATATTGCTGGAAGTACTGATGTAGCTCTTTGAAGTGAAGATATTAGATGTTACCTTGTTTCTCATGTATGTCTTTCAAATAATTTCTGTTGTTTTACTCATTAACTCCGAAGAACTGTGTTCTGAAAGAGGGTACAACAGTTTTCAACTACATAGAAGAAATATACATTGAACATCCTAACCAACATACTTGTTATCAAAATATTCCTACAGATGGAATTATGCCCTTGCAGTGCCGATGTTGTTCTGCTTCATTGTATGCTTCAGTGAAATTTTGAGTTCATACAATAGACTGAAGAGTATTCATTGGGTTCAGGAACACTCGAGTCTTTTGGGTAGTCTGCTACACGTGACACACTAAAGGAGATATATGGGAATTCACCTTTCACATTTGTTTCCCATTTGTTTCTTTGTAACTCACTGTGAAACTTAGAAAATTCCGTGTTTTAAAAGAGGCCTGTCCTATAAATTCAATGTGGTAAAGTATCATTCTTTGAAACAGGAGAGAACATAAAGATTTCTAGCAATTATAACAGAAGTTAGAGCCTTCTCCTCTCTGTCCATGTGCTGAAAGCGTACATTGTGTGCGATAGTCACCAGTGGCTTTGCCATAGAAGGAAAAACCCAAGATAGCTCTACCTGGATATATCTGGTTTTCCTCGTAGCGTAACGCATATATTGCTGGAAGTACTGATGTAGCTCTTTGAAGTGAAGATATTAGATGTTACCTTGTTTCTCATGTATGTCTTTCAAATAATTTCTGTTGTTTTACTCATTAACTCCGAAGAACTGTGTTCTGAAAGAGGGTACAACAGTTTTCAACTACATAGAAGAAATATACATTGAACATCCTAACCAACATACTTGTTATCAAAATATTCCTACAGATGGAATTATGCCCTTGCAGTGCCGATGTTGTTCTGCTTCATTGTATGCTTCAGTGAAATTTTGAGTTCATACAATAGACTGAAGAGTATTCATTGGGTTCAGGAACACTCGAGTCTTTTGGGTAGTCTGCTACACGTGACACACTAAAGGAGATATATGGGAATTCACCTTTCACATTTGTTTCCCATTTGTTTCTTTGTAACTCACTGTGAAACTTAGAAAATTCCGTGTTTTAAAAGAGGCCTGTCCTATAAATTCAATGTGGTAAAGTATCATTCTTTGAAACAGGAGAGAACATAAAGATTTCTATCAATTATAACAGAAGTTAGAGCCTTCTCCTCTCTGTCCATGTGCTGAAAGCGTACATTGTGTGCGATAGTCACCAGTGGCTTTGCCATAGAAGGAAAAACCCAAGATAGCTCTACCTGGATATATCTGGTTTTCCTCGTAGCGTAACGCATATATTGCTGGAAGTACTGATGTAGCTCTTTGAAGTGAAGATATTAGATGTTACCTTGTTTCTCATGTATGTCTTTCAAATAATTTCTGTTGTTTTACTCATTAACTCCGAAGAACTGTGTTCTGAAAGAGGGTACAACAGTTTTCAACTACATAGAAGAAATATACATTGAACATCCTAACCAACATACTTGTTATCAAAATATTCCTACAGATGGAATTATGCCCTTGCAGTGCCGATGTTGTTCTGCTTCATTGTATGCTTCAGTGAAATTTTGAGTTCATACAATAGACTGAAGAGTATTCATTGGGTTCAGGAACACTCGAGTCTTTTGGGTAGTCTGCTACACGTGACACACTAAAGGAGATATATGGGAATTCACCTTTCACATTTGTTTCCCATTTGTTTCTTTGTAACTCACTGTGAAACTTAGAAAATTCCGTGTTTTAAAAGAGGCCTGTCCTATAAATTCAATGTGGTAAAGTATCATTCTTTGAAACAGGAGACAACATAAAGATTTCTAGCAATTATAACAGAAGTTAGAGCCTTCTCCTCTCTGTCCATGTGCTGAAAGCGTACATTGTGTGCGATAGTCACCAGTGGCTTTGCCATAGAAGGAAAAACCCAAGATAGCTCTACCTGGATATATCTGGTTTTCCTTGTAGCGTAACGCATATATTGCTGGAAGTACTGATGTAGCTCTTTGAAGTGAAGATATTAGATGTTACCTTGTTTCTCATGTATGTCTTTCAAATAATTTCTGTTGCTTTTACTCGTTAACTCCGAAGAACTGTGTTCCGAAAGAGGGTACAACAGTTTTCAACTACATAGAAGATACATACATTGAACATCCTAACCAACATACTTGTTATCAAAGTATTCCTACAGATGGAATTATGCCCTTGCAGTGCCGATGTTGTTCTGCTTCATTGTATGCTTCAGTGAAATTTTGAGTTCATACAATAGACTGAAGAGTATTCATTGGGTTCAGGAACACTCGAGTCTTTTCGGTAGTCTGCTACACGTGACACACTAAAGGAGATATATGGGAATTCACCTTTCACATTTGTTTCCCATTTGTTTCTTTGTAATTCACTGTGAAACTTCGAAAATTCCGTGTTTTATAAGAGGCCAGTCCTATAAATTCAATTTGGTAAAGTATCATTCTTTGAAACAGGAGAGAACATAAAGATTTCTAGCAATTATAACAGAAATTAGAGCCTTCTCCTCTCTGTCCATGTGCTGAAGGCGTTCATTGTGTGAAAGAGTCACCATTGGCATTGCCACAGAAGGCAGATGCAGAGATAGCGGTTCCTGGACAATCTTGGTTTTTCGTGGAGTATAACGCATATATTCCTGGAAGTACAGATTTAGCTCTTTGAACTGAAGATATTAGATGTTATCTTGTTTCTCATGTATGTCTTTCAAATAATTTCTGTTGCTTTTACTCGTTAACTCTGAAGAACTGTGTTCTGAAAGAGGGTACAACAGTTTTCAACTACATAGAAGAAATATACATTGAACATCCTAACAGACACATACTTGTTATCAAAATATTCCAACAGATGGAATTATGCCCTTGCAGTGCCGTTGTTTTTCTGCTTCATTGTATGCTTCAGTGAACTTTTTAGTTCATACAATAGACAAAAGAGCATTCATTGGCTTCAGGAACACTCGAGTCTTTTGGGTAGTCTGCTACACGTGACACACTAAAGGAGATATATGGGAATTCACCTTTCACATTTGTTTCCCATTTGTTTCTTTGTAACTCACTGTGAAACGTCGAAAATTCCGTGTTTTAAAAGAGGCCAGTCCTATAAATTCAATTTGGTAAAGTATCATTCTTTGAAACAGGAGACAACATAAAGATTTCTAGCAATTATAACAGAAGTTAGAGCCTTCTCCTCTCTGTCCATGTGCTGAAAGCGTACATTGTGTGCGATAGTCACCAGTGGCTTTGCCATAGAAGGAAAAACCCAAGATAGCTCTACCTGGATATATCTGGTTTTCCTTGTAGCGTAACGCATATATTGCTGGAAGTACTGATGTAGCTCTTTGAAGTGAAGATATTAGATGTTACCTTGTTTCTCATGTATGTCTTTCAAATAATTTCTGTTGTTTTACTCGTTAACTCCGAAGAACTGTGTTCCGAAAGAGGGTACAACAGTTTTCAACTACATAGAAGAAATATACATTGAACATCCTAACCAACATACTTGTTATCAAAATATTCCTACAGATGGAATTATGCCCTTGCAGTGCCGATGTTGTTCTGCTTCATTGTATGCTTCAGTGAAATTTTGAGTTCATACAATAGACTGAAGAGCATTCATTGGCTTCAGGAACACTCGAGTCTTTTGGGTAGTCTGCTACACGTGACACACTAAAGGAGATATATGGGAATTCACCTTTCACATTTGTTTCCCATTTGTTTCTTTGTAATTCACTGTGAAACTTAGAAAATTCCGTGTTTTAAAAGAGGCCTGTCCTATAAATTCAATGTGGTAAAGTATCATTCTTTGAAACAGGAGAGAACATAAAGATTTCTAGCAATTATAACAGAAGTTAGAGCCTTCTCCTCTCTGTCCATGTGCTGAAAGCGTACATTGTGTGCGATAGTCACCAGTGGCTTTGCCATAGAAGGAAAAACCCAAGATAGCTCTACCTGGATATATCTGGTTTTCCTCGTAGCGTAACGCATATATTGCTGGAAGTACTGATGTAGCTCTTTGAAGTGAAGATATTAGATGTTACCTTGTTTCTCATGTATGTCTTTCAAATAATTTCTGTTGTTTTACTCATTAACTCCGAAGAACTGTGTTCTGAAAGAGGGTACAACAGTTTTCAACTACATAGAAGAAATATACATTGAACATCCTAACCAACATACTTGTTATCAAAATATTCCTACAGATGGAATTATGCCCTTGCAGTGCCGATGTTGTTCTGCTTCATTGTATGCTTCAGTGAAATTTTGAGTTCATACAATAGACTGAAGAGTATTCATTGGGTTCAGGAACACTCGAGTCTTTTGGGTAGTCTGCTACACGTGACACACTAAAGGAGATATATGGGAATTCACCTTTCACATTTGTTTCCCATTTGTTTCTTTGTAACTCACTGTGAAACTTAGAAAATTCCGTGTTTTAAAAGAGGCCTGTCCTATAAATTCAATGTGGTAAAGTATCATTCTTTGAAACAGGAGAGAACATAAAGATTTCTAGCAATTATAACAGAAGTTAGAGCCTTCTCCTCTCTGTCCATGTGCTGAAAGCGTACATTGTGTGCGATAGTCACCAGTGGCTTTGCCATAGAAGGAAAAACCCAAGATAGCTCTACCTGGATATATCTGGTTTTCCTCGTAGCGTAACGCATATATTGCTGGAAGTACTGATGTAGCTCTTTGAAGTGAAGATATTAGATGTTACCTTGTTTCTCATGTATGTCTTTCAAATAATTTCTGTTGTTTTACTCATTAACTCCGAAGAACTGTGTTCTGAAAGAGGGTACAACAGTTTTCAACTACATAGAAGAAATATACATTGAACATCCTAACCAACATACTTGTTATCAAAATATTCCTACAGATGGAATTATGCCCTTGCAGTGCCGATGTTGTTCTGCTTCATTGTATGCTTCAGTGAAATTTTGAGTTCATACAATAGACTGAAGAGTATTCATTGGGTTCAGGAACACTCGAGTCTTTTGGGTAGTCTGCTACACGTGACACACTAAAGGAGATATATGGGAATTCACCTTTCACATTTGTTTCCCATTTGTTTCTTTGTAACTCACTGTGAAACTTAGAAAATTCCGTGTTTTAAAAGAGGCCTGTCCTATAAATTCAATGTGGTAAAGTATCATTCTTTGAAACAGGAGACAACATAAAGATTTCTAGCAATTATAACAGAAGTTAGAGCCTTCTCCTCTCTGTCCATGTGCTGAAAGCGTACATTGTGTGCGATAGTCACCAGTGGCTTTGCCATAGAAGGAAAAACCCAAGATAGCTCTACCTGGATATATCTGGTTTTCCTTGTAGCGTAACGCATATATTGCTGGAAGTACTGATGTAGCTCTTTGAAGTGAAGATATTAGATGTTACCTTGTTTCTCATGTATGTCTTTCAAATAATTTCTGTTGCTTTTACTCGTTAACTCCGAAGAACTGTGTTCCGAAAGAGGGTACAACAGTTTTCAACTACATAGAAGATACATACATTGAACATCCTAACCAACATACTTGTTATCAAAGTATTCCTACAGATGGAATTATGCCCTTGCAGTGCCGATGTTGTTCTGCTTCATTGTATGCTTCAGTGAAATTTTGAGTTCATACAATAGACTGAAGAGTATTCATTGGGTTCAGGAACACTCGAGTCTTTTCGGTAGTCTGCTACACGTGACACACTAAAGGAGATATATGGGAATTCACCTTTCACATTTGTTTCCCATTTGTTTCTTTGTAATTCACTGTGAAACTTCGAAAATTCCGTGTTTTATAAGAGGCCAGTCCTATAAATTCAATTTGGTAAAGTATCATTCTTTGAAACAGGAGAGAACATAAAGATTTCTAGCAATTATAACAGAAATTAGAGCCTTCTCCTCTCTGTCCATGTGCTGAAGGCGTTCATTGTGTGAAAGAGTCACCATTGGCATTGCCACAGAAGGCAGATGCAGAGATAGCGGTTCCTGGACAATCTTGGTTTTTCGTGGAGTATAACGCATATATTCCTGGAAGTACAGATTTAGCTCTTTGAACTGAAGATATTAGATGTTATCTTGTTTCTCATGTATGTCTTTCAAATAATTTCTGTTGCTTTTACTCGTTAACTCTGAAGAACTGTGTTCTGAAAGAGGGTACAACAGTTTTCAACTACATAGAAGAAATATACATTGAACATCCTAACAGACACATACTTGTTATCAAAATATTCCAACAGATGGAATTATGCCCTTGCAGTGCCGTTGTTTTTCTGCTTCATTGTATGCTTCAGTGAACTTTTTAGTTCATACAATAGACAAAAGAGCATTCATTGGCTTCAGGAACACTCGAGTCTTTTGGGTAGTCTGCTACACGTGACACACTAAAGGAGATATATGGGAATTCACCTTTCACATTTGTTTCCCATTTGTTTCTTTGTAACTCACTGTGAAACGTCGAAAATTCCGTGTTTTAAAAGAGGCCAGTCCTATAAATTCAATTTGGTAAAGTATCATTCTTTGAAACAGGAGACAACATAAAGATTTCTAGCAATTATAACAGAAGTTAGAGCCTTCTCCTCTCTGTCCATGTGCTGAAAGCGTACATTGTGTGCGATAGTCACCAGTGGCTTTGCCATAGAAGGAAAAACCCAAGATAGCTCTACCTGGATATATCTGGTTTTCCTTGTAGCGTAACGCATATATTGCTGGAAGTACTGATGTAGCTCTTTGAAGTGAAGATATTAGATGTTACCTTGTTTCTCATGTATGTCTTTCAAATAATTTCTGTTGTTTTACTCGTTAACTCCGAAGAACTGTGTTCCGAAAGAGGGTACAACAGTTTTCAACTACATAGAAGATACATACATTGAACATCCTAACCAACATACTTGTTATCAAAGTATTCCTACAGATGGAATTATGCCCTTGCAGTGCCGATGTTGTTCTGCTTCATTGTATGCTTCAGTGAAATTTTGAGTTCATACAATAGACTGAAGAGTATTCATTGGGTTCAGGAACACTCGAGTCTTTTCGGTAGTCTGCTACACGTGACACACTAAAGGAGATATATGGGAATTCACCTTTCACATTTGTTTCCCATTTGTTTCTTTGTAATTCACTGTGAAACTTAGAAAATTCCGTGTTTTAAAAGAGGCCTGTCCTATAAATTCAATGTGGTAAAGTATCATTCTTTGAAACAGGAGAGAACATAAAGATTTCTAGCAATTATAACAGAAGTTAGAGCCTTCTCCTCTCTGTCCATGTGCTGAAAGCGTACATTGTGTGCGATAGTCACCAGTGGCTTTGCCATAGAAGGAAAAACCCAAGATAGCTCTACCTGGATATATCTGGTTTTCCTCGTAGCGTAACGCATATATTGCTGGAAGTACTGATGTAGCTCTTTGAAGTGAAGATATTAGATGTTACCTTGTTTCTCATGTATGTCTTTCAAATAATTTCTGTTGTTTTACTCATTAACTCCGAAGAACTGTGTTCTGAAAGAGGGTACAACAGTTTTCAACTACATAGAAGAAATATACATTGAACATCCTAACCAACATACTTGTTATCAAAATATTCCTACAGATGGAATTATGCCCTTGCAGTGCCGATGTTGTTCTGCTTCATTGTATGCTTCAGTGAAATTTTGAGTTCATACAATAGACTGAAGAGTATTCATTGGGTTCAGGAACACTCGAGTCTTTTGGGTAGTCTGCTACACGTGACACACTAAAGGAGATATATGGGAATTCACCTTTCACATTTGTTTCCCATTTGTTTCTTTGTAACTCACTGTGAAACTTAGAAAATTCCGTGTTTTAAAAGAGGCCTGTCCTATAAATTCAATGTGGTAAAGTATCATTCTTTGAAACAGGAGAGAACATAAAGATTTCTAGCAATTATAACAGAAGTTAGAGCCTTCTCCTCTCTGTCCATGTGCTGAAAGCGTACATTGTGTGCGATAGTCACCAGTGGCTTTGCCATAGAAGGAAAAACCCAAGATAGCTCTACCTGGATATATCTGGTTTTCCTCGTAGCGTAACGCATATATTGCTGGAAGTACTGATGTAGCTCTTTGAAGTGAAGATATTAGATGTTACCTTGTTTCTCATGTATGTCTTTCAAATAATTTCTGTTGTTTTACTCATTAACTCCGAAGAACTGTGTTCTGAAAGAGGGTACAACAGTTTTCAACTACATAGAAGAAATATACATTGAACATCCTAACCAACATACTTGTTATCAAAATATTCCTACAGATGGAATTATGCCCTTGCAGTGCCGATGTTGTTCTGCTTCATTGTATGCTTCAGTGAAATTTTGAGTTCATACAATAGACTGAAGAGTATTCATTGGGTTCAGGAACACTCGAGTCTTTTGGGTAGTCTGCTACACGTGACACACTAAAGGAGATATATGGGAATTCACCTTTCACATTTGTTTCCCATTTGTTTCTTTGTAACTCACTGTGAAACTTAGAAAATTCCGTGTTTTAAAAGAGGCCTGTCCTATAAATTCAATGTGGTAAAGTATCATTCTTTGAAACAGGAGAGAACATAAAGATTTCTAGCAATTATAACAGAAGTTAGAGCCTTCTCCTCTCTGTCCATGTGCTGAAAGCGTACATTGTGTGCGATAGTCACCAGTGGCTTTGCCATAGAAGGAAAAACCCAAGATAGCTCTACCTGGATATATCTGGTTTTCCTCGTAGCGTAACGCATATATTGCTGGAAGTACTGATGTAGCTCTTTGAAGTGAAGATATTAGATGTTACCTTGTTTCTCATGTATGTCTTTCAAATAATTTCTGTTGTTTTACTCATTAACTCCGAAGAACTGTGTTCTGAAAGAGGGTACAACAGTTTTCAACTACATAGAAGAAATATACATTGAACATCCTAACCAACATACTTGTTATCAAAATATTCCTACAGATGGAATTATGCCCTTGCAGTGCCGATGTTGTTCTGCTTCATTGTATGCTTCAGTGAAATTTTGAGTTCATACAATAGACTGAAGAGTATTCATTGGGTTCAGGAACACTCGAGTCTTTTGGGTAGTCTGCTACACGTGACACACTAAAGGAGATATATGGGAATTCACCTTTCACATTTGTTTCCCATTTGTTTCTTTGTAACTCACTGTGAAACTTAGAAAATTCCGTGTTTTAAAAGAGGCCTGTCCTATAAATTCAATGTGGTAAAGTATCATTCTTTGAAACAGGAGACAACATAAAGATTTCTAGCAATTATAACAGAAGTTAGAGCCTTCTCCTCTCTGTCCATGTGCTGAAAGCGTACATTGTGTGCGATAGTCACCAGTGGCTTTGCCATAGAAGGAAAAACCCAAGATAGCTCTACCTGGATATATCTGGTTTTCCTTGTAGCGTAACGCATATATTGCTGGAAGTACTGATGTAGCTCTTTGAAGTGAAGATATTAGATGTTACCTTGTTTCTCATGTATGTCTTTCAAATAATTTCTGTTGCTTTTACTCGTTAACTCCGAAGAACTGTGTTCCGAAAGAGGGTACAACAGTTTTCAACTACATAGAAGATACATACATTGAACATCCTAACCAACATACTTGTTATCAAAGTATTCCTACAGATGGAATTATGCCCTTGCAGTGCCGATGTTGTTCTGCTTCATTGTATGCTTCAGTGAAATTTTGAGTTCATACAATAGACTGAAGAGTATTCATTGGGTTCAGGAACACTCGAGTCTTTTCGGTAGTCTGCTACACGTGACACACTAAAGGAGATATATGGGAATTCACCTTTCACATTTGTTTCCCATTTGTTTCTTTGTAATTCACTGTGAAACTTCGAAAATTCCGTGTTTTATAAGAGGCCAGTCCTATAAATTCAATTTGGTAAAGTATCATTCTTTGAAACAGGAGAGAACATAAAGATTTCTAGCAATTATAACAGAAATTAGAGCCTTCTCCTCTCTGTCCATGTGCTGAAGGCGTTCATTGTGTGAAAGAGTCACCATTGGCATTGCCACAGAAGGCAGATGCAGAGATAGCGGTTCCTGGACAATCTTGGTTTTTCGTGGAGTATAACGCATATATTCCTGGAAGTACAGATTTAGCTCTTTGAACTGAAGATATTAGATGTTATCTTGTTTCTCATGTATGTCTTTCAAATAATTTCTGTTGCTTTTACTCGTTAACTCTGAAGAACTGTGTTCTGAAAGAGGGTACAACAGTTTTCAACTACATAGAAGAAATATACATTGAACATCCTAACAGACACATACTTGTTATCAAAATATTCCAACAGATGGAATTATGCCCTTGCAGTGCCGTTGTTTTTCTGCTTCATTGTATGCTTCAGTGAACTTTTTAGTTCATACAATAGACAAAAGAGCATTCATTGGCTTCAGGAACACTCGAGTCTTTTGGGTAGTCTGCTACACGTGACACACTAAAGGAGATATATGGGAATTCACCTTTCACATTTGTTTCCCATTTGTTTCTTTGTAACTCACTGTGAAACTTAGAAAATTCCGTGTTTTAAAAGAGGCCTGTCCTATAAATTCAATGTGGTAAAGTATCATTCTTTGAAACAGGAGAGAACATAAAGATTTCTAGCAATTATAACAGAAGTTAGAGCCTTCTCCTCTCTGTCCATGTGCTGAAAGCGTACATTGTGTGCGATAGTCACCAGTGGCTTTGCCATAGAAGGAAAAACCCAAGATAGCTCTACCTGGATATATCTGGTTTTCCTCGTAGCGTAACGCATATATTGCTGGAAGTACTGATGTAGCTCTTTGAAGTGAAGATATTAGATGTTACCTTGTTTCTCATGTATGTCTTTCAAATAATTTCTGTTGTTTTACTCATTAACTCCGAAGAACTGTGTTCTGAAAGAGGGTACAACAGTTTTCAACTACATAGAAGAAATATACATTGAACATCCTAACCAACATACTTGTTATCAAAATATTCCTACAGATGGAATTATGCCCTTGCAGTGCCGATGTTGTTCTGCTTCATTGTATGCTTCAGTGAAATTTTGAGTTCATACAATAGACTGAAGAGTATTCATTGGGTTCAGGAACACTCGAGTCTTTTGGGTAGTCTGCTACACGTGACACACTAAAGGAGATATATGGGAATTCACCTTTCACATTTGTTTCCCATTTGTTTCTTTGTAACTCACTGTGAAACTTAGAAAATTCCGTGTTTTAAAAGAGGCCTGTCCTATAAATTCAATGTGGTAAAGTATCATTCTTTGAAACAGGAGACAACATAAAGATTTCTAGCAATTATAACAGAAGTTAGAGCCTTCTCCTCTCTGTCCATGTGCTGAAAGCGTACATTGTGTGCGATAGTCACCAGTGGCTTTGCCATAGAAGGAAAAACCCAAGATAGCTCTACCTGGATATATCTGGTTTTCCTTGTAGCGTAACGCATATATTGCTGGAAGTACTGATGTAGCTCTTTGAAGTGAAGATATTAGATGTTACCTTGTTTCTCATGTATGTCTTTCAAATAATTTCTGTTGCTTTTACTCGTTAACTCCGAAGAACTGTGTTCCGAAAGAGGGTACAACAGTTTTCAACTACATAGAAGATACATACATTGAACATCCTAACCAACATACTTGTTATCAAAGTATTCCTACAGATGGAATTATGCCCTTGCAGTGCCGATGTTGTTCTGCTTCATTGTATGCTTCAGTGAAATTTTGAGTTCATACAATAGACTGAAGAGTATTCATTGGGTTCAGGAACACTCGAGTCTTTTCGGTAGTCTGCTACACGTGACACACTAAAGGAGATATATGGGAATTCACCTTTCACATTTGTTTCCCATTTGTTTCTTTGTAATTCACTGTGAAACTTCGAAAATTCCGTGTTTTATAAGAGGCCAGTCCTATAAATTCAATTTGGTAAAGTATCATTCTTTGAAACAGGAGAGAACATAAAGATTTCTAGCAATTATAACAGAAATTAGAGCCTTCTCCTCTCTGTCCATGTGCTGAAGGCGTTCATTGTGTGAAAGAGTCACCATTGGCATTGCCACAGAAGGCAGATGCAGAGATAGCGGTTCCTGGACAATCTTGGTTTTTCGTGGAGTATAACGCATATATTCCTGGAAGTACAGATTTAGCTCTTTGAACTGAAGATATTAGATGTTATCTTGTTTCTCATGTATGTCTTTCAAATAATTTCTGTTGCTTTTACTCGTTAACTCTGAAGAACTGTGTTCTGAAAGAGGGTACAACAGTTTTCAACTACATAGAAGAAATATACATTGAACATCCTAACAGACACATACTTGTTATCAAAATATTCCAACAGATGGAATTATGCCCTTGCAGTGCCGTTGTTTTTCTGCTTCATTGTATGCTTCAGTGAACTTTTTAGTTCATACAATAGACAAAAGAGCATTCATTGGCTTCAGGAACACTCGAGTCTTTTGGGTAGTCTGCTACACGTGACACACTAAAGGAGATATATGGGAATTCACCTTTCACATTTGTTTCCCATTTGTTTCTTTGTAACTCACTGTGAAACGTCGAAAATTCCGTGTTTTAAAAGAGGCCAGTCCTATAAATTCAATTTGGTAAAGTATCATTCTTTGAAACAGGAGACAACATAAAGATTTCTAGCAATTATAACAGAAGTTAGAGCCTTCTCCTCTCTGTCCATGTGCTGAAAGCGTACATTGTGTGCGATAGTCACCAGTGGCTTTGCCATAGAAGGAAAAACCCAAGATAGCTCTACCTGGATATATCTGGTTTTCCTTGTAGCGTAACGCATATATTGCTGGAAGTACTGATGTAGCTCTTTGAAGTGAAGATATTAGATGTTACCTTGTTTCTCATGTATGTCTTTCAAATAATTTCTGTTGTTTTACTCGTTAACTCCGAAGAACTGTGTTCCGAAAGAGGGTACAACAGTTTTCAACTACATAGAAGATACATACATTGAACATCCTAACCAACATACTTGTTATCAAAGTATTCCTACAGATGGAATTATGCCCTTGCAGTGCCGATGTTGTTCTGCTTCATTGTATGCTTCAGTGAAATTTTGAGTTCATACAATAGACTGAAGAGTATTCATTGGGTTCAGGAACACTCGAGTCTTTTCGGTAGTCTGCTACACTTGACACACTAAAGGAGATATATGGGAATTCACCTTTCACATTTGTTTCCCATTTGTTTCTTTGTAATTCACTGTGAAACTTAGAAAATTCCGTGTTTTAAAAGAGGCCTGTCCTATAAATTCAATGTGGTAAAGTATCATTCTTTGAAACAGGAGAGAACATAAAGATTTCTAGCAATTATAACAGAAGTTAGAGCCTTCTCCTCTCTGTCCATGTGCTGAAAGCGTACATTGTGTGCGATAGTCACCAGTGGCTTTGCCATAGAAGGAAAAACCCAAGATAGCTCTACCTGGATATATCTGGTTTTCCTCGTAGCGTAACGCATATATTGCTGGAAGTACTGATGTAGCTCTTTGAAGTGAAGATATTAGATGTTACCTTGTTTCTCATGTATGTCTTTCAAATAATTTCTGTTGTTTTACTCATTAACTCCGAAGAACTGTGTTCTGAAAGAGGGTACAACAGTTTTCAACTACATAGAAGAAATATACATTGAACATCCTAACCAACATACTTGTTATCAAAATATTCCTACAGATGGAATTATGCCCTTGCAGTGCCGATGTTGTTCTGCTTCATTGTATGCTTCAGTGAAATTTTGAGTTCATACAATAGACTGAAGAGTATTCATTGGGTTCAGGAACACTCGAGTCTTTTGGGTAGTCTGCTACACGTGACACACTAAAGGAGATATATGGGAATTCACCTTTCACATTTGTTTCCCATTTGTTTCTTTGTAACTCACTGTGAAACTTCGAAAATTCCGTGTTTTATAAGAGGCCAGTCCTATAAATTCAATTTGGTAAAGTATCATTCTTTGAAACAGGAGAGAACATAAAGATTTCTAGCAATTATAACAGAAATTAGAGCCTTCTCCTCTCTGTCCATGTGCTGAAGGCGTTCATTGTGTGAAAGAGTCACCATTGGCATTGCCACAGAAGGCAGATGCAGAGATAGCGGTTCCTGGACAATCTTGGTTTTTCGTGGAGTATAACGCATATATTCCTGGAAGTACAGATTTAGCTCTTTGAACTGAAGATATTAGATGTTATCTTGTTTCTCATGTATGTCTTTCAAATAATTTCTGTTGCTTTTACTCGTTAACTCTGAAGAACTGTGTTCTGAAAGAGGGTACAACAGTTTTCAACTACATAGAAGAAATATACATTGAACATCCTAACAGACACATACTTGTTATCAAAATATTCCAACAGATGGAATTATGCCCTTGCAGTGCCGTTGTTTTTCTGCTTCATTGTATGCTTCAGTGAACTTTTTAGTTCATACAATAGACAAAAGAGCATTCATTGGCTTCAGGAACACTCGAGTCTTTTGGGTAGTCTGCTACACGTGACACACTAAAGGAGATATATGGGAATTCACCTTTCACATTTGTTTCCCATTTGTTTCTTTGTAACTCACTGTGAAACGTCGAAAATTCCGTGTTTTAAAAGAGGCCAGTCCTATAAATTCAATTTGGTAAAGTATCATTCTTTGAAACAGGAGACAACATAAAGATTTCTAGCAATTATAACAGAAGTTAGAGCCTTCTCCTCTCTGTCCATGTGCTGAAAGCGTACATTGTGTGCGATAGTCACCAGTGGCTTTGCCATAGAAGGAAAAACCCAAGATAGCTCTACCTGGATATATCTGGTTTTCCTTGTAGCGTAACGCATATATTGCTGGAAGTACTGATGTAGCTCTTTGAAGTGAAGATATTAGATGTTACCTTGTTTCTCATGTATGTCTTTCAAATAATTTCTGTTGCTTTTACTCGTTAACTCCGAAGAACTGTGTTCCGAAAGAGGGTACAACAGTTTTCAACTACATAGAAGATACATACATTGAACATCCTAACCAACATACTTGTTATCAAAGTATTCCTACAGATGGAATTATGCCCTTGCAGTGCCGATGTTGTTCTGCTTCATTGTATGCTTCAGTGAAATTTTGAGTTCATACAATAGACTGAAGAGTATTCATTGGGTTCAGGAACACTCGAGTCTTTTGGGTAGTCTGCTACACGTGACACACTAAAGGAGATATATGGGAATTCACCTTTCACATTTGTTTCCCATTTGTTTCTTTGTAACTCACTGTGAAACTTAGAAAATTCCGTGTTTTAAAAGAGGCCTGTCCTATAAATTCAATGTGGTAAAGTATCATTCTTTGAAACAGGAGAGAACATAAAGATTTCTAGCAATTATAACAGAAGTTAGAGCCTTCTCCTCTCTGTCCATGTGCTGAAAGCGTACATTGTGTGCGATAGTCACCAGTGGCTTTGCCATAGAAGGAAAAACCCAAGATAGCTCTACCTGGATATATCTGGTTTTCCTTGTAGCGTAACGCATATATTGCTGGAAGTACTGATGTAGCTCTTTGAAGTGAAGATATTAGATGTTACCTTGTTTCTCATGTATGTCTTTCAAATAATTTCTGTTGCTTTTACTCGTTAACTCCGAAGAACTGTGTTCCGAAAGAGGGTACAACAGTTTTCAACTACATAGAAGATACATACATTGAACATCCTAACCAACATACTTGTTATCAAAGTATTCCTACAGATGGAATTATGCCCTTGCAGTGCCGATGTTGTTCTGCTTCATTGTATGCTTCAGTGAAATTTTGAGTTCATACAATAGACTGAAGAGTATTCATTGGGTTCAGGAACACTCGAGTCTTTTGGGTAGTCTGCTACACGTGACACACTAAAGGAGATATATGGGAATTCACCTTTCACATTTGTTTCCCATTTGTTTCTTTGTAATTCACTGTGAAACTTCGAAAATTCCGTGTTTTATAAGAGGCCAGTCCTATAAATTCAATTTGGTAAAGTATCATTCTTTGAAACAGGAGAGAACATAAAGATTTCTAGCAATTATAACAGAAATTAGAGCCTTCTCCTCTCTGTCCATGTGCTGAAGGCGTTCATTGTGTGAAAGAGTCACCATTGGCATTGCCACAGAAGGCAGATGCAGAGATAGCGGTTCCTGGACAATCTTGGTTTTTCGTGGAGTATAACGCATATATTCCTGGAAGTACAGATTTAGCTCTTTGAACTGAAGATATTAGATGTTATCTTGTTTCTCATGTATGTCTTTCAAATAATTTCTGTTGCTTTTACTCGTTAACTCTGAAGAACTGTGTTCTGAAAGAGGGTACAACAGTTTTCAACTACATAGAAGAAATATACATTGAACATCCTAACAGACACATACTTGTTATCAAAATATTCCAACAGATGGAATTATGCCCTTGCAGTGCCGTTGTTTTTCTGCTTCATTGTATGCTTCAGTGAACTTTTTAGTTCATACAATAGACAAAAGAGCATTCATTGGCTTCAGGAACACTCGAGTCTTTTGGGTAGTCTGCTACACGTGACACACTAAAGGAGATATATGGGAATTCACCTTTCACATTTGTTTCCCATTTGTTTCTTTGTAACTCACTGTGAAACGTCGAAAATTCCGTGTTTTAAAAGAGGCCAGTCCTATAAATTCAATTTGGTAAAGTATCATTCTTTGAAACAGGAGACAACATAAAGATTTCTAGCAATTATAACAGAAGTTAGAGCCTTCTCCTCTCTGTCCATGTGCTGAAAGCGTACATTGTGTGCGATAGTCACCAGTGGCTTTGCCATAGAAGGAAAAACCCAAGATAGCTCTACCTGGATATATCTGGTTTTCCTTGTAGCGTAACGCATATATTGCTGGAAGTACTGATGTAGCTCTTTGAAGTGAAGATATTAGATGTTACCTTGTTTCTCATGTATGTCTTTCAAATAATTTCTGTTGTTTTACTCGTTAACTCCGAAGAACTGTGTTCCGAAAGAGGGTACAACAGTTTTCAACTACATAGAAGAAATATACATTGAACATCCTAACCAACATACTTGTTATCAAAATATTCCTACAGATGGAATTATGCCCTTGCAGTGCCGATGTTGTTCTGCTTCATTGTATGCTTCAGTGAAATTTTGAGTTCATACAATAGACTGAAGAGCATTCATTGGCTTCAGGAACACTCGAGTCTTTTGGGTAGTCTGCTACACGTGACACACTAAAGGAGATATATGGGAATTCACCTTTCACATTTGTTTCCCATTTGTTTCTTTGTAATTCACTGTGAAACTTAGAAAATTCCGTGTTTTAAAAGAGGCCTGTCCTATAAATTCAATGTGGTAAAGTATCATTCTTTGAAACAGGAGAGAACATAAAGATTTCTAGCAATTATAACAGAAGTTAGAGCCTTCTCCTCTCTGTCCATGTGCTGAAAGCGTACATTGTGTGCGATAGTCACCAGTGGCTTTGCCATAGAAGGAAAAACCCAAGATAGCTCTACCTGGATATATCTGGTTTTCCTCGTAGCGTAACGCATATATTGCTGGAAGTACTGATGTAGCTCTTTGAAGTGAAGATATTAGATGTTACCTTGTTTCTCATGTATGTCTTTCAAATAATTTCTGTTGTTTTACTCATTAACTCCGAAGAACTGTGTTCTGAAAGAGGGTACAACAGTTTTCAACTACATAGAAGAAATATACATTGAACATCCTAACCAACATACTTGTTATCAAAATATTCCTACAGATGGAATTATGCCCTTGCAGTGCCGATGTTGTTCTGCTTCATTGTATGCTTCAGTGAAATTTTGAGTTCATACAATAGACTGAAGAGTATTCATTGGGTTCAGGAACACTCGAGTCTTTTGGGTAGTCTGCTACACGTGACACACTAAAGGAGATATATGGGAATTCACCTTTCACATTTGTTTCCCATTTGTTTCTTTGTAACTCACTGTGAAACTTAGAAAATTCCGTGTTTTAAAAGAGGCCTGTCCTATAAATTCAATGTGGTAAAGTATCATTCTTTGAAACAGGAGAGAACATAAAGATTTCTAGCAATTATAACAGAAATTAGAGCCTTCTCCTCTCTGTCCATGTGCTGAAAGCGTACATTGTGTGCGATAGTCACCAGTGGCTTTGCCATAGAAGGCAGATGCAGAGATAGCGGTTCCTGGACAATCTTGGTTTTTCGTGGAGTATAACGCATATATTCCTGGAAGTACAGATTTAGCTCTTTGAAGTGAAGATATTAGATGTTACCTTGTTTCTCATGTATGTCTTTCAAATAATTTCTGTTGTTTTACTCATTAACTCCGAAGAACTGTGTTCTGAAAGAGGGTACAACAGTTTTCAACTACATAGAAGAAATATACATTGAACATCCTAACCAACATACTTGTTATCAAAATATTCCTACAGATGGAATTATGCCCTTGCAGTGCCGATGTTGTTCTGCTTCATTGTATGCTTCAGTGAAATTTTGAGTTCATACAATAGACTGAAGAGTATTCATTGGGTTCAGGAACACTCGAGTCTTTTGGGTAGTCTGCTACACGTGACACACTAAAGGAGATATATGGGAATTCACCTTTCACATTTGTTTCCCATTTGTTTCTTTGTAACTCACTGTGAAACTTAGAAAATTCCGTGTTTTAAAAGAGGCCTGTCCTATAAATTCAATGTGGTAAAGTATCATTCTTTGAAACAGGAGAGAACATAAAGATTTCTAGCAATTATAACAGAAGTTAGAGCCTTCTCCTCTCTGTCCATGTGCTGAAAGCGTACATTGTGTGCGATAGTCACCAGTGGCTTTGCCATAGAAGGAAAAACCCAAGATAGCTCTACCTGGATATATCTGGTTTTCCTTGTAGCGTAACGCATATATTGCTGGAAGTACTGATGTAGCTCTTTGAAGTGAAGATATTAGATGTTACCTTGTTTCTCATGTATGTCTTTCAAATAATTTCTGTTGCTTTTACTCGTTAACTCCGAAGAACTGTGTTCCGAAAGAGGGTACAACAGTTTTCAACTACATAGAAGATACATACATTGAACATCCTAACCAACATACTTGTTATCAAAGTATTCCTACAGATGGAATTATGCCCTTGCAGTGCCGATGTTGTTCTGCTTCATTGTATGCTTCAGTGAAATTTTGAGTTCATACAATAGACTGAAGAGTATTCATTGGGTTCAGGAACACTCGAGTCTTTTCGGTAGTCTGCTACACGTGACACACTAAAGGAGATATATGGGAATTCACCTTTCACATTTGTTTCCCATTTGTTTCTTTGTAATTCACTGTGAAACTTCGAAAATTCCGTGTTTTATAAGAGGCCAGTCCTATAAATTCAATTTGGTAAAGTATCATTCTTTGAAACAGGAGAGAACATAAAGATTTCTAGCAATTATAACAGAAATTAGAGCCTTCTCCTCTCTGTCCATGTGCTGAAGGCGTTCATTGTGTGAAAGAGTCACCATTGGCATTGCCACAGAAGGCAGATGCAGAGATAGCGGTTCCTGGACAATCTTGGTTTTTCGTGGAGTATAACGCATATATTCCTGGAAGTACAGATTTAGCTCTTTGAACTGAAGATATTAGATGTTATCTTGTTTCTCATGTATGTCTTTCAAATAATTTCTGTTGCTTTTACTCGTTAACTCTGAAGAACTGTGTTCTGAAAGAGGGTACAACAGTTTTCAACTACATAGAAGAAATATACATTGAACATCCTAACAGACACATACTTGTTATCAAAATATTCCAACAGATGGAATTATGCCCTTGCAGTGCCGTTGTTTTTCTGCTTCATTGTATGCTTCAGTGAACTTTTTAGTTCATACAATAGACAAAAGAGCATTCATTGGCTTCAGGAACACTCGAGTCTTTTGGGTAGTCTGCTACACGTGACACACTAAAGGAGATATATGGGAATTCACCTTTCACATTTGTTTCCCATTTGTTTCTTTGTAACTCACTGTGAAACGTCGAAAATTCCGTGTTTTAAAAGAGGCCAGTCCTATAAATTCAATTTGGTAAAGTATCATTCTTTGAAACAGGAGACAACATAAAGATTTCTAGCAATTATAACAGAAGTTAGAGCCTTCTCCTCTCTGTCCATGTGCTGAAAGCGTACATTGTGTGCGATAGTCACCAGTGGCTTTGCCATAGAAGGAAAAACCCAAGATAGCTCTACCTGGATATATCTGGTTTTCCTTGTAGCGTAACGCATATATTGCTGGAAGTACTGATGTAGCTCTTTGAAGTGAAGATATTAGATGTTACCTTGTTTCTCATGTATGTCTTTCAAATAATTTCTGTTGCTTTTACTCGTTAACTCCGAAGAACTGTGTTCCGAAAGAGGGTACAACAGTTTTCAACTACATAGAAGATACATACATTGAACATCCTAACCAACATACTTGTTATCAAAGTATTCCTACAGATGGAATTATGCCCTTGCAGTGCCGATGTTGTTCTGCTTCATTGTATGCTTCAGTGAAATTTTGAGTTCATACAATAGACTGAAGAGTATTCATTGGGTTCAGGAACACTCGAGTCTTTTCGGTAGTCTGCTACACGTGACACACTAAAGGAGATATATGGGAATTCACCTTTCACATTTGTTTCCCATTTGTTTCTTTGTAATTCACTGTGAAACTTCGAAAATTCCGTGTTTTATAAGAGGCCAGTCCTATAAATTCAATTTGGTAAAGTATCATTCTTTGAAACAGGAGAGAACATAAAGATTTCTAGCAATTATAACAGAAATTAGAGCCTTCTCCTCTCTGTCCATGTGCTGAAGGCGTTCATTGTGTGAAAGAGTCACCATTGGCATTGCCACAGAAGGCAGATGCAGAGATAGCGGTTCCTGGACAATCTTGGTTTTTCGTGGAGTATAACGCATATATTCCTGGAAGTACAGATTTAGCTCTTTGAACTGAAGATATTAGATGTTATCTTGTTTCTCATGTATGTCTTTCAAATAATTTCTGTTGCTTTTACTCGTTAACTCTGAAGAACAGTGTTCTGAAAGAGGGTACAACAGTTTTCAACTACATAGAAGAAATATACATTGAACATCCTAACAGACACATACTTGTTATCAAAATATTCCAACAGATGGAATTATGCCCTTGCAGTGCCGTTGTTTTTCTGCTTCATTGTATGCTTCAGTGAACTTTTTAGTTCATACAATAGACAAAAGAGCATTCATTGGCTTCAGGAACACTCGAGTCTTTTGGGTAGTCTGCTACACGTGACACACTAAAGGAGATATATGGGAATTCACCTTTCACATTTGTTTCCCATTTGTTTCTTTGTAACTCACTGTGAAACGTCGAAAATTCCGTGTTTTAAAAGAGGCCAGTCCTATAAATTCAATTTGGTAAAGTATCATTCTTTGAAACAGGAGACAACATAAAGATTTCTAGCAATTATAACAGAAGTTAGAGCCTTCTCCTCTCTGTCCATGTGCTGAAAGCGTACATTGTGTGCGATAGTCACCAGTGGCTTTGCCATAGAAGGAAAAACCCAAGATAGCTCTACCTGGATATATCTGGTTTTCCTTGTAGCGTAACGCATATATTGCTGGAAGTACTGATGTAGCTCTTTGAAGTGAAGATATTAGATGTTACCTTGTTTCTCATGTATGTCTTTCAAATAATTTCTGTTGTTTTACTCGTTAACTCCGAAGAACTGTGTTCCGAAAGAGGGTACAACAGTTTTCAACTACATAGAAGAAATATACATTGAACATCCTAACCAACATACTTGTTATCAAAATATTCCTACAGATGGAATTATGCCCTTGCAGTGCCGATGTTGTTCTGCTTCATTGTATGCTTCAGTGAAATTTTGAGTTCATACAATAGACTGAAGAGCATTCATTGGCTTCAGGAACACTCGAGTCTTTTGGGTAGTCTGCTACACGTGACACACTAAAGGAGATATATGGGAATTCACCTTTCACATTTGTTTCCCATTTGTTTCTTTGTAATTCACTGTGAAACTTAGAAAATTCCGTGTTTTAAAAGAGGCCTGTCCTATAAATTCAATGTGGTAAAGTATCATTCTTTGAAACAGGAGAGAACATAAAGATTTCTAGCAATTATAACAGAAGTTAGAGCCTTCTCCTCTCTGTCCATGTGCTGAAAGCGTACATTGTGTGCGATAGTCACCAGTGGCTTTGCCATAGAAGGAAAAACCCAAGATAGCTCTACCTGGATATATCTGGTTTTCCTCGTAGCGTAACGCATATATTGCTGGAAGTACTGATGTAGCTCTTTGAAGTGAAGATATTAGATGTTACCTTGTTTCTCATGTATGTCTTTCAAATAATTTCTGTTGTTTTACTCATTAACTCCGAAGAACTGTGTTCTGAAAGAGGGTACAACAGTTTTCAACTACATAGAAGAAATATACATTGAACATCCTAACCAACATACTTGTTATCAAAATATTCCTACAGATGGAATTATGCCCTTGCAGTGCCGATGTTGTTCTGCTTCATTGTATGCTTCAGTGAAATTTTGAGTTCATACAATAGACTGAAGAGTATTCATTGGGTTCAGGAACACTCGAGTCTTTTGGGTAGTCTGCTACACGTGACACACTAAAGGAGATATATGGGAATTCACCTTTCACATTTGTTTCCCATTTGTTTCTTTGTAACTCACTGTGAAACTTAGAAAATTCCGTGTTTTAAAAGAGGCCTGTCCTATAAATTCAATGTGGTAAAGTATCATTCTTTGAAACAGGAGAGAACATAAAGATTTCTAGCAATTATAACAGAAGTTAGAGCCTTCTCCTCTCTGTCCATGTGCTGAAAGCGTACATTGTGTGCGATAGTCACCAGTGGCTTTGCCATAGAAGGAAAAACCCAAGATAGCTCTACCTGGATATATCTGGTTTTCCTTGTAGCGTAACGCATATATTGCTGGAAGTACTGATGTAGCTCTTTGAAGTGAAGATATTAGATGTTACCTTGTTTCTCATGTATGTCTTTCAAATAATTTCTGTTGCTTTTACTCGTTAACTCCGAAGAACTGTGTTCCGAAAGAGGGTACAACAGTTTTCAACTACATAGAAGATACATACATTGAACATCCTAACCAACATACTTGTTATCAAAGTATTCCTACAGATGGAATTATGCCCTTGCAGTGCCGATGTTGTTCTGCTTCATTGTATGCTTCAGTGAAATTTTGAGTTCATACAATAGACTGAAGAGTATTCATTGGGTTCAGGAACACTCGAGTCTTTTCGGTAGTCTGCTACACGTGACACACTAAAGGAGATATATGGGAATTCACCTTTCACATTTGTTTCCCATTTGTTTCTTTGTAATTCACTGTGAAACTTCGAAAATTCCGTGTTTTATAAGAGGCCAGTCCTATAAATTCAATTTGGTAAAGTATCATTCTTTGAAACAGGAGAGAACATAAAGATTTCTAGCAATTATAACAGAAATTAGAGCCTTCTCCTCTCTGTCCATGTGCTGAAGGCGTTCATTGTGTGAAAGAGTCACCATTGGCATTGCCACAGAAGGCAGATGCAGAGATAGCGGTTCCTGGACAATCTTGGTTTTTCGTGGAGTATAACGCATATATTCCTGGAAGTACAGATTTAGCTCTTTGAACTGAAGATATTAGATGTTATCTTGTTTCTCATGTATGTCTTTCAAATAATTTCTGTTGCTTTTACTCGTTAACTCTGAAGAACTGTGTTCTGAAAGAGGGTACAACAGTTTTCAACTACATAGAAGAAATATACATTGAACATCCTAACAGACACATACTTGTTATCAAAATATTCCAACAGATGGAATTATGCCCTTGCAGTGCCGTTGTTTTTCTGCTTCATTGTATGCTTCAGTGAACTTTTTAGTTCATACAATAGACAAAAGAGCATTCATTGGCTTCAGGAACACTCGAGTCTTTTGGGTAGTCTGCTACACGTGACACACTAAAGGAGATATATGGGAATTCACCTTTCACATTTGTTTCCCATTTGTTTCTTTGTAACTCACTGTGAAACGTCGAAAATTCCGTGTTTTAAAAGAGGCCAGTCCTATAAATTCAATTTGGTAAAGTATCATTCTTTGAAACAGGAGACAACATAAAGATTTCTAGCAATTATAACAGAAGTTAGAGCCTTCTCCTCTCTGTCCATGTGCTGAAAGCGTACATTGTGTGCGATAGTCACCAGTGGCTTTGCCATAGAAGGAAAAACCCAAGATAGCTCTACCTGGATATATCTGGTTTTCCTTGTAGCGTAACGCATATATTGCTGGAAGTACTGATGTAGCTCTTTGAAGTGAAGATATTAGATGTTACCTTGTTTCTCATGTATGTCTTTCAAATAATTTCTGTTGTTTTACTCGTTAACTCCGAAGAACTGTGTTCCGAAAGAGGGTACAACAGTTTTCAACTACATAGAAGAAATATACATTGAACATCCTAACCAACATACTTGTTATCAAAATATTCCTACAGATGGAATTATGCCCTTGCAGTGCCGATGTTGTTCTGCTTCATTGTATGCTTCAGTGAAATTTTGAGTTCATACAATAGACTGAAGAGCATTCATTGGCTTCAGGAACACTCGAGTCTTTTGGGTAGTCTGCTACACGTGACACACTAAAGGAGATATATGGGAATTCACCTTTCACATTTGTTTCCCATTTGTTTCTTTGTAATTCACTGTGAAACTTAGAAAATTCCGTGTTTTAAAAGAGGCCTGTCCTATAAATTCAATGTGGTAAAGTATCATTCTTTGAAACAGGAGAGAACATAAAGATTTCTAGCAATTATAACAGAAGTTAGAGCCTTCTCCTCTCTGTCCATGTGCTGAAAGCGTACATTGTGTGCGATAGTCACCAGTGGCTTTGCCATAGAAGGAAAAACCCAAGATAGCTCTACCTGGATATATCTGGTTTTCCTCGTAGCGTAACGCATATATTGCTGGAAGTACTGATGTAGCTCTTTGAAGTGAAGATATTAGATGTTACCTTGTTTCTCATGTATGTCTTTCAAATAATTTCTGTTGCTTTTACTCGTTAACTCCGAAGAACTGTGTTCCGAAAGAGGGTACAACAGTTTTCAACTACATAGAAGATACATACATTGAACATCCTAACCAACATACTTGTTATCAAAGTATTCCTACAGATGGAATTATGCCCTTGCAGTGCCGATGTTGTTCTGCTTCATTGTATGCTTCAGTGAAATTTTGAGTTCATACAATAGACTGAAGAGTATTCATTGGGTTCAGGAACACTCGAGTCTTTTCGGTAGTCTGCTACACGTGACACACTAAAGGAGATATATGGGAATTCACCTTTCACATTTGTTTCCCATTTGTTTCTTTGTAATTCACTGTGAAACTTCGAAAATTCCGTGTTTTATAAGAGGCCAGTCCTATAAATTCAATTTGGTAAAGTATCATTCTTTGAAACAGGAGAGAACATAAAGATTTCTAGCAATTATAACAGAAATTAGAGCCTTCTCCTCTCTGTCCATGTGCTGAAGGCGTTCATTGTGTGAAAGAGTCACCATTGGCATTGCCACAGAAGGCAGATGCAGAGATAGCGGTTCCTGGACAATCTTGGTTTTTCGTGGAGTATAACGCATATATTCCTGGAAGTACAGATTTAGCTCTTTGAACTGAAGATATTAGATGTTATCTTGTTTCTCATGTATGTCTTTCAAATAATTTCTGTTGCTTTTACTCGTTAACTCTGAAGAACTGTGTTCTGAAAGAGGGTACAACAGTTTTCAACTACATAGAAGAAATATACATTGAACATCCTAACAGACACATACTTGTTATCAAAATATTCCAACAGATGGAATTATGCCCTTGCAGTGCCGTTGTTTTTCTGCTTCATTGTATGCTTCAGTGAACTTTTTAGTTCATACAATAGACAAAAGAGCATTCATTGGCTTCAGGAACACTCGAGTCTTTTGGGTAGTCTGCTACACGTGACACACTAAAGGAGATATATGGGAATTCACCTTTCACATTTGTTTCCCATTTGTTTCTTTGTAACTCACTGTGAAACGTCGAAAATTCCGTGTTTTAAAAGAGGCCAGTCCTATAAATTCAATTTGGTAAAGTATCATTCTTTGAAACAGGAGACAACATAAAGATTTCTAGCAATTATAACAGAAGTTAGAGCCTTCTCCTCTCTGTCCATGTGCTGAAAGCGTACATTGTGTGCGATAGTCACCAGTGGCTTTGCCATAGAAGGAAAAACCCAAGATAGCTCTACCTGGATATATCTGGTTTTCCTCGTAGCGTAACGCATATATTGCTGGAAGTACTGATGTAGCTCTTTGAAGTGAAGATATTAGATGTTACCTTGTTTCTCATGTATGTCTTTCAAATAATTTCTGTTGTTTTACTCGTTAACTCCGAAGAACTGTGTTCCGAAAGAGGGTACAACAGTTTTCAACTACATAGAAGAAATATACATTGAACATCCTAACCAACATACTTGTTATCAAAATATTCCTACAGATGGAATTATGCCCTTGCAGTGCCGATGTTGTTCTGCTTCATTGTATGCTTCAGTGAAATTTTGAGTTCATACAATAGACTGAAGAGCATTCATTGGCTTCAGGAACACTCGAGTCTTTTGGGTAGTCTGCTACACGTGACACACTAAAGGAGATATATGGGAATTCACCTTTCACATTTGTTTCCCATTTGTTTCTTTGTAATTCACTGTGAAACTTAGAAAATTCCGTGTTTTAAAAGAGGCCTGTCCTATAAATTCAATGTGGTAAAGTATCATTCTTTGAAACAGGAGAGAACATAAAGATTTCTAGCAATTATAACAGAAGTTAGAGCCTTCTCCTCTCTGTCCATGTGCTGAAAGCGTACATTGTGTGCGATAGTCACCAGTGGCTTTGCCATAGAAGGAAAAACCCAAGATAGCTCTACCTGGATATATCTGGTTTTCCTCGTAGCGTAACGCATATATTGCTGGAAGTACTGATGTAGCTCTTTGAAGTGAAGATATTAGATGTTACCTTGTTTCTCATGTATGTCTTTCAAATAATTTCTGTTGTTTTACTCATTAACTCCGAAGAACTGTGTTCTGAAAGAGGGTACAACAGTTTTCAACTACATAGAAGAAATATACATTGAACATCCTAACCAACATACTTGTTATCAAAATATTCCTACAGATGGAATTATGCCCTTGCAGTGCCGATGTTGTTCTGCTTCATTGTATGCTTCAGTGAAATTTTGAGTTCATACAATAGACTGAAGAGTATTCATTGGGTTCAGGAACACTCGAGTCTTTTGGGTAGTCTGCTACACGTGACACACTAAAGGAGATATATGGGAATTCACCTTTCACATTTGTTTCCCATTTGTTTCTTTGTAACTCACTGTGAAACTTAGAAAATTCCGTGTTTTAAAAGAGGCCTGTCCTATAAATTCAATGTGGTAAAGTATCATTCTTTGAAACAGGAGAGAACATAAAGATTTCTAGCAATTATAACAGAAGTTAGAGCCTTCTCCTCTCTGTCCATGTGCTGAAAGCGTACATTGTGTGCGATAGTCACCAGTGGCTTTGCCATAGAAGGAAAAACCCAAGATAGCTCTACCTGGATATATCTGGTTTTCCTTGTAGCGTAACGCATATATTGCTGGAAGTACTGATGTAGCTCTTTGAAGTGAAGATATTAGATGTTACCTTGTTTCTCATGTATGTCTTTCAAATAATTTCTGTTGCTTTTACTCGTTAACTCCGAAGAACTGTGTTCCGAAAGAGGGTACAACAGTTTTCAACTACATAGAAGATACATACATTGAACATCCTAACCAACATACTTGTTATCAAAGTATTCCTACAGATGGAATTATGCCCTTGCAGTGCCGATGTTGTTCTGCTTCATTGTATGCTTCAGTGAAATTTTGAGTTCATACAATAGACTGAAGAGTATTCATCGGGTTCAGGAACACTCGAGTCTTTTCGGTAGTCTGCTACACGTGACACACTAAAGGAGATATATGGGAATTCACCTTTCACATTTGTTTCCCATTTGTTTCTTTGTAACTCACTGTGAAACTTCGAAAATTCCGTGTTTTATAAGAGGCCAGTCCTATAAATTCAATTTGGTAAAGTATCATTCTTTGAAACAGGAGAGAACATAAAGATTTCTAGCAATTATAACAGAAATTAGAGCCTTCTCCTCTCTGTCCATGTGCTGAAGGCGTTCATTGTGTGAAAGAGTCACCATTGGCATTGCCACAGAAGGCAGATGCAGAGATAGCGGTTCCTGGACAATCTTGGTTTTTCGTGGAGTATAACGCATATATTCCTGGAAGTACAGATTTAGCTCTTTGAACTGAAGATATTAGATGTTATCTTGTTTCTCATGTATGTCTTTCAAATAATTTCTGTTGCTTTTACTCGTTAACTCTGAAGAACTGTGTTCTGAAAGAGGGTACAACAGTTTTCAACTACATAGAAGAAATATACATTGAACATCCTAACAGACACATACTTGTTATCAAAATATTCCAACAGATGGAATTATGCCCTTGCAGTGCCGTTGTTTTTCTGCTTCATTGTATGCTTCAGTGAACTTTTTAGTTCATACAATAGACAAAAGAGCATTCATTGGCTTCAGGAACACTCGAGTCTTTTGGGTAGTCTGCTACACGTGACACACTAAAGGAGATATATGGGAATTCACCTTTCACATTTGTTTCCCATTTGTTTCTTTGTAACTCACTGTGAAACGTCGAAAATTCCGTGTTTTAAAAGAGGCCAGTCCTATAAATTCAATTTGGTAAAGTATCATTCTTTGAAACAGGAGACAACATAAAGATTTCTAGCAATTATAACAGAAGTTAGAGCCTTCTCCTCTCTGTCCATGTGCTGAAAGCGTACATTGTGTGCGATAGTCACCAGTGGCTTTGCCATAGAAGGAAAAACCCAAGATAGCTCTACCTGGATATATCTGGTTTTCCTTGTAGCGTAACGCATATATTGCTGGAAGTACTGATGTAGCTCTTTGAAGTGAAGATATTAGATGTTACCTTGTTTCTCATGTATGTCTTTCAAATAATTTCTGTTGTTTTACTCGTTAACTCCGAAGAACTGTGTTCCGAAAGAGGGTACAACAGTTTTCAACTACATAGAAGAAATATACATTGAACATCCTAACCAACATACTTGTTATCAAAATATTCCTACAGATGGAATTATGCCCTTGCAGTGCCGATGTTGTTCTGCTTCATTGTATGCTTCAGTGAAATTTTGAGTTCATACAATAGACTGAAGAGCATTCATTGGCTTCAGGAACACTCGAGTCTTTTGGGTAGTCTGCTACACGTGACACACTAAAGGAGATATATGGGAATTCACCTTTCACATTTGTTTCCCATTTGTTTCTTTGTAATTCACTGTGAAACTTAGAAAATTCCGTGTTTTAAAAGAGGCCTGTCCTATAAATTCAATGTGGTAAAGTATCATTCTTTGAAACAGGAGAGAACATAAAGATTTCTAGCAATTATAACAGAAGTTAGAGCCTTCTCCTCTCTGTCCATGTGCTGAAAGCGTACATTGTGTGCGATAGTCACCAGTGGCTTTGCCATAGAAGGAAAAACCCAAGATAGCTCTACCTGGATATATCTGGTTTTCCTCGTAGCGTAACGCATATATTGCTGGAAGTACTGATGTAGCTCTTTGAAGTGAAGATATTAGATGTTACCTTGTTTCTCATGTATGTCTTTCAAATAATTTCTGTTGTTTTACTCATTAACTCCGAAGAACTGTGTTCTGAAAGAGGGTACAACAGTTTTCAACTACATAGAAGAAATATACATTGAACATCCTAACCAACATACTTGTTATCAAAATATTCCTACAGATGGAATTATGCCCTTGCAGTGCCGATGTTGTTCTGCTTCATTGTATGCTTCAGTGAAATTTTGAGTTCATACAATAGACTGAAGAGTATTCATTGGGTTCAGGAACACTCGAGTCTTTTGGGTAGTCTGCTACACGTGACACACTAAAGGAGATATATGGGAATTCACCTTTCACATTTGTTTCCCATTTGTTTCTTTGTAACTCACTGTGAAACTTAGAAAATTCCGTGTTTTAAAAGAGGCCTGTCCTATAAATTCAATGTGGTAAAGTATCATTCTTTGAAACAGGAGAGAACATAAAGATTTCTAGCAATTATAACAGAAGTTAGAGCCTTCTCCTCTCTGTCCATGTGCTGAAAGCGTACATTGTGTGCGATAGTCACCAGTGGCTTTGCCATAGAAGGAAAAACCCAAGATAGCTCTACCTGGATATATCTGGTTTTCCTCGTAGCGTAACGCATATATTGCTGGAAGTACTGATGTAGCTCTTTGAAGTGAAGATATTAGATGTTACCTTGTTTCTCATGTATGTCTTTCAAATAATTTCTGTTGTTTTACTCATTAACTCCGAAGAACTGTGTTCTGAAAGAGGGTACAACAGTTTTCAACTACATAGAAGAAATATACATTGAACATCCTAACCAACATACTTGTTATCAAAATATTCCTACAGATGGAATTATGCCCTTGCAGTGCCGATGTTGTTCTGCTTCATTGTATGCTTCAGTGAAATTTTGAGTTCATACAATAGACTGAAGAGTATTCATTGGGTTCAGGAACACTCGAGTCTTTTGGGTAGTCTGCTACACGTGACACACTAAAGGAGATATATGGGAATTCACCTTTCACATTTGTTTCCCATTTGTTTCTTTGTAACTCACTGTGAAACTTAGAAAATTCCGTGTTTTAAAAGAGGCCTGTCCTATAAATTCAATGTGGTAAAGTATCATTCTTTGAAACAGGAGAGAACATAAAGATTTCTAGCAATTATAACAGAAGTTAGAGCCTTCTCCTCTCTGTCCATGTGCTGAAAGCGTACATTGTGTGCGATAGTCACCAGTGGCTTTGCCATAGAAGGAAAAACCCAAGATAGCTCTACCTGGATATATCTGGTTTTCCTTGTAGCGTAACGCATATATTGCTGGAAGTACTGATGTAGCTCTTTGAAGTGAAGATATTAGATGTTACCTTGTTTCTCATGTATGTCTTTCAAATAATTTCTGTTGCTTTTACTCGTTAACTCCGAAGAACTGTGTTCCGAAAGAGGGTACAACAGTTTTCAACTACATAGAAGATACATACATTGAACATCCTAACCAACATACTTGTTATCAAAGTATTCCTACAGATGGAATTATGCCCTTGCAGTGCCGATGTTGTTCTGCTTCATTGTATGCTTCAGTGAAATTTTGAGTTCATACAATAGACTGAAGAGTATTCATCGGGTTCAGGAACACTCGAGTCTTTTCGGTAGTCTGCTACACGTGACACACTAAAGGAGATATATGGGAATTCACCTTTCACATTTGTTTCCCATTTGTTTCTTTGTAACTCACTGTGAAACTTCGAAAATTCCGTGTTTTATAAGAGGCCAGTCCTATAAATTCAATTTGGTAAAGTATCATTCTTTGAAACAGGAGAGAACATAAAGATTTCTAGCAATTATAACAGAAATTAGAGCCTTCTCCTCTCTGTCCATGTGCTGAAGGCGTTCATTGTGTGAAAGAGTCACCATTGGCATTGCCACAGAAGGCAGATGCAGAGATAGCGGTTCCTGGACAATCTTGGTTTTTCGTGGAGTATAACGCATATATTCCTGGAAGTACAGATTTAGCTCTTTGAACTGAAGATATTAGATGTTATCTTGTTTCTCATGTATGTCTTTCAAATAATTTCTGTTGCTTTTACTCGTTAACTCTGAAGAACTGTGTTCTGAAAGAGGGTACAACAGTTTTCAACTACATAGAAGAAATATACATTGAACATCCTAACAGACACATACTTGTTATCAAAATATTCCAACAGATGGAATTATGCCCTTGCAGTGCCGTTGTTTTTCTGCTTCATTGTATGCTTCAGTGAACTTTTTAGTTCATACAATAGACAAAAGAGCATTCATTGGCTTCAGGAACACTCGAGTCTTTTGGGTAGTCTGCTACACGTGACACACTAAAGGAGATATATGGGAATTCACCTTTCACATTTGTTTCCCATTTGTTTCTTTGTAACTCACTGTGAAACGTCGAAAATTCCGTGTTTTAAAAGAGGCCAGTCCTATAAATTCAATTTGGTAAAGTATCATTCTTTGAAACAGGAGACAACATAAAGATTTCTAGCAATTATAACAGAAGTTAGAGCCTTCTCCTCTCTGTCCATGTGCTGAAAGCGTACATTGTGTGCGATAGTCACCAGTGGCTTTGCCATAGAAGGAAAAACCCAAGATAGCTCTACCTGGATATATCTGGTTTTCCTCGTAGCGTAACGCATATATTGCTGGAAGTACTGATGTAGCTCTTTGAAGTGAAGATATTAGATGTTACCTTGTTTCTCATGTATGTCTTTCAAATAATTTCTGTTGTTTTACTCGTTAACTCCGAAGAACTGTGTTCCGAAAGAGGGTACAACAGTTTTCAACTACATAGAAGAAATATACATTGAACATCCTAACCAACATACTTGTTATCAAAATATTCCTACAGATGGAATTATGCCCTTGCAGTGCCGATGTTGTTCTGCTTCATTGTATGCTTCAGTGAAATTTTGAGTTCATACAATAGACTGAAGAGCATTCATTGGCTTCAGGAACACTCGAGTCTTTTGGGTAGTCTGCTACACGTGACACACTAAAGGAGATATATGGGAATTCACCTTTCACATTTGTTTCCCATTTGTTTCTTTGTAATTCACTGTGAAACTTAGAAAATTCCGTGTTTTAAAAGAGGCCTGTCCTATAAATTCAATGTGGTAAAGTATCATTCTTTGAAACAGGAGAGAACATAAAGATTTCTAGCAATTATAACAGAAGTTAGAGCCTTCTCCTCTCTGTCCATGTGCTGAAAGCGTACATTGTGTGCGATAGTCACCAGTGGCTTTGCCATAGAAGGAAAAACCCAAGATAGCTCTACCTGGATATATCTGGTTTTCCTCGTAGCGTAACGCATATATTGCTGGAAGTACTGATGTAGCTCTTTGAAGTGAAGATATTAGATGTTACCTTGTTTCTCATGTATGTCTTTCAAATAATTTCTGTTGTTTTACTCATTAACTCCGAAGAACTGTGTTCTGAAAGAGGGTACAACAGTTTTCAACTACATAGAAGAAATATACATTGAACATCCTAACCAACATACTTGTTATCAAAATATTCCTACAGATGGAATTATGCCCTTGCAGTGCCGATGTTGTTCTGCTTCATTGTATGCTTCAGTGAAATTTTGAGTTCATACAATAGACTGAAGAGTATTCATTGGGTTCAGGAACACTCGAGTCTTTTGGGTAGTCTGCTACACGTGACACACTAAAGGAGATATATGGGAATTCACCTTTCACATTTGTTTCCCATTTGTTTCTTTGTAACTCACTGTGAAACTTAGAAAATTCCGTGTTTTAAAAGAGGCCTGTCCTATAAATTCAATGTGGTAAAGTATCATTCTTTGAAACAGGAGAGAACATAAAGATTTCTAGCAATTATAACAGAAGTTAGAGCCTTCTCCTCTCTGTCCATGTGCTGAAAGCGTACATTGTGTGCGATAGTCACCAGTGGCTTTGCCATAGAAGGAAAAACCCAAGATAGCTCTACCTGGATATATCTGGTTTTCCTTGTAGCGTAACGCATATATTGCTGGAAGTACTGATGTAGCTCTTTGAAGTGAAGATATTAGATGTTACCTTGTTTCTCATGTATGTCTTTCAAATAATTTCTGTTGCTTTTACTCGTTAACTCCGAAGAACTGTGTTCCGAAAGAGGGTACAACAGTTTTCAACTACATAGAAGATACATACATTGAACATCCTAACCAACATACTTGTTATCAAAGTATTCCTACAGATGGAATTATGCCCTTGCAGTGCCGATGTTGTTCTGCTTCATTGTATGCTTCAGTGAAATTTTGAGTTCATACAATAGACTGAAGAGTATTCATCGGGTTCAGGAACACTCGAGTCTTTTCGGTAGTCTGCTACACGTGACACACTAAAGGAGATATATGGGAATTCACCTTTCACATTTGTTTCCCATTTGTTTCTTTGTAACTCACTGTGAAACTTCGAAAATTCCGTGTTTTATAAGAGGCCAGTCCTATAAATTCAATTTGGTAAAGTATCATTCTTTGAAACAGGAGAGAACATAAAGATTTCTAGCAATTATAACAGAAATTAGAGCCTTCTCCTCTCTGTCCATGTGCTGAAGGCGTTCATTGTGTGAAAGAGTCACCATTGGCATTGCCACAGAAGGCAGATGCAGAGATAGCGGTTCCTGGACAATCTTGGTTTTTCGTGGAGTATAACGCATATATTCCTGGAAGTACAGATTTAGCTCTTTGAACTGAAGATATTAGATGTTATCTTGTTTCTCATGTATGTCTTTCAAATAATTTCTGTTGCTTTTACTCGTTAACTCTGAAGAACTGTGTTCTGAAAGAGGGTACAACAGTTTTCAACTACATAGAAGAAATATACATTGAACATCCTAACAGACACATACTTGTTATCAAAATATTCCAACAGATGGAATTATGCCCTTGCAGTGCCGTTGTTTTTCTGCTTCATTGTATGCTTCAGTGAACTTTTTAGTTCATACAATAGACAAAAGAGCATTCATTGGCTTCAGGAACACTCGAGTCTTTTGGGTAGTCTGCTACACGTGACACACTAAAGGAGATATATGGGAATTCACCTTTCACATTTGTTTCCCATTTGTTTCTTTGTAACTCACTGTGAAACGTCGAAAATTCCGTGTTTTAAAAGAGGCCAGTCCTATAAATTCAATTTGGTAAAGTATCATTCTTTGAAACAGGAGACAACATAAAGATTTCTAGCAATTATAACAGAAGTTAGAGCCTTCTCCTCTCTGTCCATGTGCTGAAAGCGTACATTGTGTGCGATAGTCACCAGTGGCTTTGCCATAGAAGGAAAAACCCAAGATAGCTCTACCTGGATATATCTGGTTTTCCTTGTAGCGTAACGCATATATTGCTGGAAGTACTGATGTAGCTCTTTGAAGTGAAGATATTAGATGTTACCTTGTTTCTCATGTATGTCTTTCAAATAATTTCTGTTGTTTTACTCGTTAACTCCGAAGAACTGTGTTCCGAAAGAGGGTACAACAGTTTTCAACTACATAGAAGAAATATACATTGAACATCCTAACCAACATACTTGTTATCAAAATATTCCTACAGATGGAATTATGCCCTTGCAGTGCCGATGTTGTTCTGCTTCATTGTATGCTTCAGTGAAATTTTGAGTTCATACAATAGACTGAAGAGCATTCATTGGCTTCAGGAACACTCGAGTCTTTTGGGTAGTCTGCTACACGTGACACACTAAAGGAGATATATGGGAATTCACCTTTCACATTTGTTTCCCATTTGTTTCTTTGTAATTCACTGTGAAACTTAGAAAATTCCGTGTTTTAAAAGAGGCCTGTCCTATAAATTCAATGTGGTAAAGTATCATTCTTTGAAACAGGAGAGAACATAAAGATTTCTAGCAATTATAACAGAAGTTAGAGCCTTCTCCTCTCTGTCCATGTGCTGAAAGCGTACATTGTGTGCGATAGTCACCAGTGGCTTTGCCATAGAAGGAAAAACCCAAGATAGCTCTACCTGGATATATCTGGTTTTCCTCGTAGCGTAACGCATATATTGCTGGAAGTACTGATGTAGCTCTTTGAAGTGAAGATATTAGATGTTACCTTGTTTCTCATGTATGTCTTTCAAATAATTTCTGTTGTTTTACTCATTAACTCCGAAGAACTGTGTTCTGAAAGAGGGTACAACAGTTTTCAACTACATAGAAGAAATATACATTGAACATCCTAACCAACATACTTGTTATCAAAATATTCCTACAGATGGAATTATGCCCTTGCAGTGCCGATGTTGTTCTGCTTCATTGTATGCTTCAGTGAAATTTTGAGTTCATACAATAGACTGAAGAGTATTCATTGGGTTCAGGAACACTCGAGTCTTTTGGGTAGTCTGCTACACGTGACACACTAAAGGAGATATATGGGAATTCACCTTTCACATTTGTTTCCCATTTGTTTCTTTGTAACTCACTGTGAAACTTAGAAAATTCCGTGTTTTAAAAGAGGCCTGTCCTATAAATTCAATGTGGTAAAGTATCATTCTTTGAAACAGGAGAGAACATAAAGATTTCTAGCAATTATAACAGAAGTTAGAGCCTTCTCCTCTCTGTCCATGTGCTGAAAGCGTACATTGTGTGCGATAGTCACCAGTGGCTTTGCCATAGAAGGAAAAACCCAAGATAGCTCTACCTGGATATATCTGGTTTTCCTCGTAGCGTAACGCATATATTGCTGGAAGTACTGATGTAGCTCTTTGAAGTGAAGATATTAGATGTTACCTTGTTTCTCATGTATGTCTTTCAAATAATTTCTGTTGTTTTTACTCGTTAACTCCGAAGAACTGTGTTCCGAAAGAGGGTACAACAGTTTTCAACTACATAGAAGATACATACATTGAACATCCTAACCAACATACTTGTTATCAAAGTATTCCTACAGATGGAATTATGCCCTTGCAGTGCCGATGTTGTTCTGCTTCATTGTATGCTTCAGTGAAATTTTGAGTTCATACAATAGACTGAAGAGTATTCATTGGGTTCAGGAACACTCGAGTCTTTTCGGTAGTCTGCTACACGTGACACACTAAAGGAGATATATGGGAATTCACCTTTCACATTTGTTTCCCATTTGTTTCTTTGTAATTCACTGTGAAACTTCGAAAATTCCGTGTTTTATAAGAGGCCAGTCCTATAAATTCAATTTGGTAAAGTATCATTCTTTGAAACAGGAGAGAACATAAAGATTTCTAGCAATTATAACAGAAATTAGAGCCTTCTCCTCTCTGTCCATGTGCTGAAGGCGTTCATTGTGTGAAAGAGTCACCATTGGCATTGCCACAGAAGGCAGATGCAGAGATAGCGGTTCCTGGACAATCTTGGTTTTTCGTGGAGTATAACGCATATATTCCTGGAAGTACAGATTTAGCTCTTTGAACTGAAGATATTAGATGTTATCTTGTTTCTCATGTATGTCTTTCAAATAATTTCTGTTGCTTTTACTCGTTAACTCTGAAGAACTGTGTTCTGAAAGAGGGTACAACAGTTTTCAACTACATAGAAGAAATATACATTGAACATCCTAACAGACACATACTTGTTATCAAAATATTCCAACAGATGGAATTATGCCCTTGCAGTGCCGTTGTTTTTCTGCTTCATTGTATGCTTCAGTGAACTTTTTAGTTCATACAATAGACAAAAGAGCATTCATTGGCTTCAGGAACACTCGAGTCTTTTGGGTAGTCTGCTACACGTGACACACTAAAGGAGATATATGGGAATTCACCTTTCACATTTGTTTCCCATTTGTTTCTTTGTAACTCACTGTGAAACGTCGAAAATTCCGTGTTTTAAAAGAGGCCAGTCCTATAAATTCAATTTGGTAAAGTATCATTCTTTGAAACAGGAGACAACATAAAGATTTCTAGCAATTATAACAGAAGTTAGAGCCTTCTCCTCTCTGTCCATGTGCTGAAAGCGTACATTGTGTGCGATAGTCACCAGTGGCTTTGCCATAGAAGGAAAAACCCAAGATAGCTCTACCTGGATATATCTGGTTTTCCTTGTAGCGTAACGCATATATTGCTGGAAGTACTGATGTAGCTCTTTGAAGTGAAGATATTAGATGTTACCTTGTTTCTCATGTATGTCTTTCAAATAATTTCTGTTGTTTTACTCGTTAACTCCGAAGAACTGTGTTCCGAAAGAGGGTACAACAGTTTTCAACTACATAGAAGATACATACATTGAACATCCTAACCAACATACTTGTTATCAAAGTATTCCTACAGATGGAATTATGCCCTTGCAGTGCCGATGTTGTTCTGCTTCATTGTATGCTTCAGTGAAATTTTGAGTTCATACAATAGACTGAAGAGTATTCATTGGGTTCAGGAACACTCGAGTCTTTTCGGTAGTCTGCTACACGTGACACACTAAAGGAGATATATGGGAATTCACCTTTCACATTTGTTTCCCATTTGTTTCTTTGTAATTCACTGTGAAACTTAGAAAATTCCGTGTTTTAAAAGAGGCCTGTCCTATAAATTCAATGTGGTAAAGTATCATTCTTTGAAACAGGAGAGAACATAAAGATTTCTAGCAATTATAACAGAAGTTAGAGCCTTCTCCTCTCTGTCCATGTGCTGAAAGCGTACATTGTGTGCGATAGTCACCAGTGGCTTTGCCATAGAAGGAAAAACCCAAGATAGCTCTACCTGGATATATCTGGTTTTCCTCGTAGCGTAACGCATATATTGCTGGAAGTACTGATGTAGCTCTTTGAAGTGAAGATATTAGATGTTACCTTGTTTCTCATGTATGTCTTTCAAATAATTTCTGTTGTTTTACTCATTAACTCCGAAGAACTGTGTTCTGAAAGAGGGTACAACAGTTTTCAACTACATAGAAGAAATATACATTGAACATCCTAACCAACATACTTGTTATCAAAATATTCCTACAGATGGAATTATGCCCTTGCAGTGCCGATGTTGTTCTGCTTCATTGTATGCTTCAGTGAAATTTTGAGTTCATACAATAGACTGAAGAGTATTCATTGGGTTCAGGAACACTCGAGTCTTTTGGGTAGTCTGCTACACGTGACACACTAAAGGAGATATATGGGAATTCACCTTTCACATTTGTTTCCCATTTGTTTCTTTGTAACTCACTGTGAAACTTAGAAAATTCCGTGTTTTAAAAGAGGCCTGTCCTATAAATTCAATGTGGTAAAGTATCATTCTTTGAAACAGGAGAGAACATAAAGATTTCTAGCAATTATAACAGAAGTTAGAGCCTTCTCCTCTCTGTCCATGTGCTGAAAGCGTACATTGTGTGCGATAGTCACCAGTGGCTTTGCCATAGAAGGAAAAACCCAAGATAGCTCTACCTGGATATATCTGGTTTTCCTCGTAGCGTAACGCATATATTGCTGGAAGTACTGATGTAGCTCTTTGAAGTGAAGATATTAGATGTTACCTTGTTTCTCATGTATGTCTTTCAAATAATTTCTGTTGTTTTACTCATTAACTCCGAAGAACTGTGTTCTGAAAGAGGGTACAACAGTTTTCAACTACATAGAAGAAATATACATTGAACATCCTAACCAACATACTTGTTATCAAAATATTCCTACAGATGGAATTATGCCCTTGCAGTGCCGATGTTGTTCTGCTTCATTGTATGCTTCAGTGAAATTTTGAGTTCATACAATAGACTGAAGAGTATTCATTGGGTTCAGGAACACTCGAGTCTTTTGGGTAGTCTGCTACACGTGACACACTAAAGGAGATATATGGGAATTCACCTTTCACATTTGTTTCCCATTTGTTTCTTTGTAACTCACTGTGAAACTTAGAAAATTCCGTGTTTTAAAAGAGGCCTGTCCTATAAATTCAATGTGGTAAAGTATCATTCTTTGAAACAGGAGAGAACATAAAGATTTCTATCAATTATAACAGAAGTTAGAGCCTTCTCCTCTCTGTCCATGTGCTGAAAGCGTACATTGTGTGCGATAGTCACCAGTGGCTTTGCCATAGAAGGAAAAACCCAAGATAGCTCTACCTGGATATATCTGGTTTTCCTCGTAGCGTAACGCATATATTGCTGGAAGTACTGATGTAGCTCTTTGAAGTGAAGATATTAGATGTTACCTTGTTTCTCATGTATGTCTTTCAAATAATTTCTGTTGTTTTACTCATTAACTCCGAAGAACTGTGTTCTGAAAGAGGGTACAACAGTTTTCAACTACATAGAAGAAATATACATTGAACATCCTAACCAACATACTTGTTATCAAAATATTCCTACAGATGGAATTATGCCCTTGCAGTGCCGATGTTGTTCTGCTTCATTGTATGCTTCAGTGAAATTTTGAGTTCATACAATAGACTGAAGAGTATTCATTGGGTTCAGGAACACTCGAGTCTTTTGGGTAGTCTGCTACACGTGACACACTAAAGGAGATATATGGGAATTCACCTTTCACATTTGTTTCCCATTTGTTTCTTTGTAACTCACTGTGAAACTTAGAAAATTCCGTGTTTTAAAAGAGGCCTGTCCTATAAATTCAATGTGGTAAAGTATCATTCTTTGAAACAGGAGAGAACATAAAGATTTCTAGCAATTATAACAGAAGTTAGAGCCTTCTCCTCTCTGTCCATGTGCTGAAAGCGTACATTGTGTGCGATAGTCACCAGTGGCTTTGCCATAGAAGGAAAAACCCAAGATAGCTCTACCTGGATATATCTGGTTTTCCTTGTAGCGTAACGCATATATTGCTGGAAGTACTGATGTAGCTCTTTGAAGTGAAGATATTAGATGTTACCTTGTTTCTCATGTATGTCTTTCAAATAATTTCTGTTGCTTTTACTCGTTAACTCCGAAGAACTGTGTTCCGAAAGAGGGTACAACAGTTTTCAACTACATAGAAGATACATACATTGAACATCCTAACCAACATACTTGTTATCAAAGTATTCCTACAGATGGAATTATGCCCTTGCAGTGCCGATGTTGTTCTGCTTCATTGTATGCTTCAGTGAAATTTTGAGTTCATACAATAGACTGAAGAGTATTCATTGGGTTCAGGAACACTCGAGTCTTTTCGGTAGTCTGCTACACGTGACACACTAAAGGAGATATATGGGAATTCACCTTTCACATTTGTTTCCCATTTGTTTCTTTGTAATTCACTGTGAAACTTCGAAAATTCCGTGTTTTATAAGAGGCCAGTCCTATAAATTCAATTTGGTAAAGTATCATTCTTTGAAACAGGAGAGAACATAAAGATTTCTAGCAATTATAACAGAAATTAGAGCCTTCTCCTCTCTGTCCATGTGCTGAAGGCGTTCATTGTGTGAAAGAGTCACCATTGGCATTGCCACAGAAGGCAGATGCAGAGATAGCGGTTCCTGGACAATCTTGGTTTTTCGTGGAGTATAACGCATATATTCCTGGAAGTACAGATTTAGCTCTTTGAACTGAAGATATTAGATGTTATCTTGTTTCTCATGTATGTCTTTCAAATAATTTCTGTTGCTTTTACTCGTTAACTCTGAAGAACTGTGTTCTGAAAGAGGGTACAACAGTTTTCAACTACATAGAAGAAATATACATTGAACATCCTAACAGACACATACTTGTTATCAAAATATTCCAACAGATGGAATTATGCCCTTGCAGTGCCGTTGTTTTTCTGCTTCATTGTATGCTTCAGTGAACTTTTTAGTTCATACAATAGACAAAAGAGCATTCATTGGCTTCAGGAACACTCGAGTCTTTTGGGTAGTCTGCTACACGTGACACACTAAAGGAGATATATGGGAATTCACCTTTCACATTTGTTTCCCATTTGTTTCTTTGTAACTCACTGTGAAACGTCGAAAATTCCGTGTTTTAAAAGAGGCCAGTCCTATAAATTCAATTTGGTAAAGTATCATTCTTTGAAACAGGAGACAACATAAAGATTTCTAGCAATTATAACAGAAGTTAGAGCCTTCTCCTCTCTGTCCATGTGCTGAAAGCGTACATTGTGTGCGATAGTCACCAGTGGCTTTGCCATAGAAGGAAAAACCCAAGATAGCTCTACCTGGATATATCTGGTTTTCCTTGTAGCGTAACGCATATATTGCTGGAAGTACTGATGTAGCTCTTTGAAGTGAAGATATTAGATGTTACCTTGTTTCTCATGTATGTCTTTCAAATAATTTCTGTTGTTTTACTCGTTAACTCCGAAGAACTGTGTTCCGAAAGAGGGTACAACAGTTTTCAACTACATAGAAGAAATATACATTGAACATCCTAACCAACATACTTGTTATCAAAATATTCCTACAGATGGAATTATGCCCTTGCAGTGCCGATGTTGTTCTGCTTCATTGTATGCTTCAGTGAAATTTTGAGTTCATACAATAGACTGAAGAGCATTCATTGGCTTCAGGAACACTCGAGTCTTTTGGGTAGTCTGCTACACGTGACACACTAAAGGAGATATATGGGAATTCACCTTTCACATTTGTTTCCCATTTGTTTCTTTGTAATTCACTGTGAAACTTCGAAAATTCCGTGTTTTATAAGAGGCCAGTCCTATAAATTCAATTTGGTAAAGTATCATTCTTTGAAACAGGAGAGAACATAAAGATTTCTAGCAATTATAACAGAAATTAGAGCCTTCTCCTCTCTGTCCATGTGCTGAAGGCGTTCATTGTGTGAAAGAGTCACCATTGGCATTGCCACAGAAGGCAGATGCAGAGATAGCGGTTCCTGGACAATCTTGGTTTTTCGTGGAGTATAACGCATATATTCCTGGAAGTACAGATTTAGCTCTTTGAACTGAAGATATTAGATGTTATCTTGTTTCTCATGTATGTCTTTCAAATAATTTCTGTTGCTTTTACTCGTTAACTCTGAAGAACTGTGTTCTGAAAGAGGGTACAACAGTTTTCAACTACATAGAAGAAATATACATTGAACATCCTAACAGACACATACTTGTTATCAAAATATTCCAACAGATGGAATTATGCCCTTGCAGTGCCGTTGTTTTTCTGCTTCATTGTATGCTTCAGTGAACTTTTTAGTTCATACAATAGACAAAAGAGCATTCATTGGCTTCAGGAACACTCGAGTCTTTTGGGTAGTCTGCTACACGTGACACACTAAAGGAGATATATGGGAATTCACCTTTCACATTTGTTTCCCATTTGTTTCTTTGTAACTCACTGTGAAACGTCGAAAATTCCGTGTTTTAAAAGAGGCCAGTCCTATAAATTCAATTTGGTAAAGTATCATTCTTTGAAACAGGAGACAACATAAAGATTTCTAGCAATTATAACAGAAGTTAGAGCCTTCTCCTCTCTGTCCATGTGCTGAAAGCGTACATTGTGTGCGATAGTCACCAGTGGCTTTGCCATAGAAGGAAAAACCCAAGATAGCTCTACCTGGATATATCTGGTTTTCCTTGTAGCGTAACGCATATATTGCTGGAAGTACTGATGTAGCTCTTTGAAGTGAAGATATTAGATGTTACCTTGTTTCTCATGTATGTCTTTCAAATAATTTCTGTTGTTTTACTCGTTAACTCCGAAGAACTGTGTTCCGAAAGAGGGTACAACAGTTTTCAACTACATAGAAGAAATATACATTGAACATCCTAACCAACATACTTGTTATCAAAATATTCCTACAGATGGAATTATGCCCTTGCAGTGCCGATGTTGTTCTGCTTCATTGTATGCTTCAGTGAAATTTTGAGTTCATACAATAGACTGAAGAGCATTCATTGGCTTCAGGAACACTCGAGTCTTTTGGGTAGTCTGCTACACGTGACACACTAAAGGAGATATATGGGAATTCACCTTTCACATTTGTTTCCCATTTGTTTCTTTGTAATTCACTGTGAAACTTAGAAAATTCCGTGTTTTAAAAGAGGCCTGTCCTATAAATTCAATGTGGTAAAGTATCATTCTTTGAAACAGGAGAGAACATAAAGATTTCTAGCAATTATAACAGAAGTTAGAGCCTTCTCCTCTCTGTCCATGTGCTGAAAGCGTACATTGTGTGCGATAGTCACCAGTGGCTTTGCCATAGAAGGAAAAACCCAAGATAGCTCTACCTGGATATATCTGGTTTTCCTCGTAGCGTAACGCATATATTGCTGGAAGTACTGATGTAGCTCTTTGAAGTGAAGATATTAGATGTTACCTTGTTTCTCATGTATGTCTTTCAAATAATTTCTGTTGTTTTACTCATTAACTCCGAAGAACTGTGTTCTGAAAGAGGGTACAACAGTTTTCAACTACATAGAAGAAATATACATTGAACATCCTAACCAACATACTTGTTATCAAAATATTCCTACAGATGGAATTATGCCCTTGCAGTGCCGATGTTGTTCTGCTTCATTGTATGCTTCAGTGAAATTTTGAGTTCATACAATAGACTGAAGAGTATTCATTGGGTTCAGGAACACTCGAGTCTTTTGGGTAGTCTGCTACACGTGACACACTAAAGGAGATATATGGGAATTCACCTTTCACATTTGTTTCCCATTTGTTTCTTTGTAACTCACTGTGAAACTTAGAAAATTCCGTGTTTTAAAAGAGGCCTGTCCTATAAATTCAATGTGGTAAAGTATCATTCTTTGAAACAGGAGAGAACATAAAGATTTCTAGCAATTATAACAGAAGTTAGAGCCTTCTCCTCTCTGTCCATGTGCTGAAAGCGTACATTGTGTGCGATAGTCACCAGTGGCTTTGCCATAGAAGGAAAAACCCAAGATAGCTCTACCTGGATATATCTGGTTTTCCTCGTAGCGTAACGCATATATTGCTGGAAGTACTGATGTAGCTCTTTGAAGTGAAGATATTAGATGTTACCTTGTTTCTCATGTATGTCTTTCAAATAATTTCTGTTGTTTTACTCATTAACTCCGAAGAACTGTGTTCTGAAAGAGGGTACAACAGTTTTCAACTACATAGAAGAAATATACATTGAACATCCTAACCAACATACTTGTTATCAAAATATTCCTACAGATGGAATTATGCCCTTGCAGTGCCGATGTTGTTCTGCTTCATTGTATGCTTCAGTGAAATTTTGAGTTCATACAATAGACTGAAGAGTATTCATTGGGTTCAGGAACACTCGAGTCTTTTGGGTAGTCTGCTACACGTGACACACTAAAGGAGATATATGGGAATTCACCTTTCACATTTGTTTCCCATTTGTTTCTTTGTAACTCACTGTGAAACTTAGAAAATTCCGTGTTTTAAAAGAGGCCTGTCCTATAAATTCAATGTGGTAAAGTATCATTCTTTGAAACAGGAGACAACATAAAGATTTCTAGCAATTATAACAGAAGTTAGAGCCTTCTCCTCTCTGTCCATGTGCTGAAAGCGTACATTGTGTGCGATAGTCACCAGTGGCTTTGCCATAGAAGGAAAAACCCAAGATAGCTCTACCTGGATATATCTGGTTTTCCTTGTAGCGTAACGCATATATTGCTGGAAGTACTGATGTAGCTCTTTGAAGTGAAGATATTAGATGTTACCTTGTTTCTCATGTATGTCTTTCAAATAATTTCTGTTGCTTTTACTCGTTAACTCCGAAGAACTGTGTTCCGAAAGAGGGTACAACAGTTTTCAACTACATAGAAGATACATACATTGAACATCCTAACCAACATACTTGTTATCAAAGTATTCCTACAGATGGAATTATGCCCTTGCAGTGCCGATGTTGTTCTGCTTCATTGTATGCTTCAGTGAAATTTTGAGTTCATACAATAGACTGAAGAGTATTCATTGGGTTCAGGAACACTCGAGTCTTTTCGGTAGTCTGCTACACGTGACACACTAAAGGAGATATATGGGAATTCACCTTTCACATTTGTTTCCCATTTGTTTCTTTGTAATTCACTGTGAAACTTCGAAAATTCCGTGTTTTATAAGAGGCCAGTCCTATAAATTCAATTTGGTAAAGTATCATTCTTTGAAACAGGAGAGAACATAAAGATTTCTAGCAATTATAACAGAAATTAGAGCCTTCTCCTCTCTGTCCATGTGCTGAAGGCGTTCATTGTGTGAAAGAGTCACCATTGGCATTGCCACAGAAGGCAGATGCAGAGATAGCGGTTCCTGGACAATCTTGGTTTTTCGTGGAGTATAACGCATATATTCCTGGAAGTACAGATTTAGCTCTTTGAACTGAAGATATTAGATGTTATCTTGTTTCTCATGTATGTCTTTCAAATAATTTCTGTTGCTTTTACTCGTTAACTCTGAAGAACTGTGTTCTGAAAGAGGGTACAACAGTTTTCAACTACATAGAAGAAATATACATTGAACATCCTAACAGACACATACTTGTTATCAAAATATTCCAACAGATGGAATTATGCCCTTGCAGTGCCGTTGTTTTTCTGCTTCATTGTATGCTTCAGTGAACTTTTTAGTTCATACAATAGACAAAAGAGCATTCATTGGCTTCAGGAACACTCGAGTCTTTTGGGTAGTCTGCTACACGTGACACACTAAAGGAGATATATGGGAATTCACCTTTCACATTTGTTTCCCATTTGTTTCTTTGTAACTCACTGTGAAACGTCGAAAATTCCGTGTTTTAAAAGAGGCCAGTCCTATAAATTCAATTTGGTAAAGTATCATTCTTTGAAACAGGAGACAACATAAAGATTTCTAGCAATTATAACAGAAGTTAGAGCCTTCTCCTCTCTGTCCATGTGCTGAAAGCGTACATTGTGTGCGATAGTCACCAGTGGCTTTGCCATAGAAGGAAAAACCCAAGATAGCTCTACCTGGATATATCTGGTTTTCCTTGTAGCGTAACGCATATATTGCTGGAAGTACTGATGTAGCTCTTTGAAGTGAAGATATTAGATGTTACCTTGTTTCTCATGTATGTCTTTCAAATAATTTCTGTTGTTTTACTCGTTAACTCCGAAGAACTGTGTTCCGAAAGAGGGTACAACAGTTTTCAACTACATAGAAGATACATACATTGAACATCCTAACCAACATACTTGTTATCAAAGTATTCCTACAGATGGAATTATGCCCTTGCAGTGCCGATGTTGTTCTGCTTCATTGTATGCTTCAGTGAAATTTTGAGTTCATACAATAGACTGAAGAGTATTCATTGGGTTCAGGAACACTCGAGTCTTTTCGGTAGTCTGCTACACGTGACACACTAAAGGAGATATATGGGAATTCACCTTTCACATTTGTTTCCCATTTGTTTCTTTGTAATTCACTGTGAAACTTAGAAAATTCCGTGTTTTAAAAGAGGCCTGTCCTATAAATTCAATGTGGTAAAGTATCATTCTTTGAAACAGGAGAGAACATAAAGATTTCTAGCAATTATAACAGAAGTTAGAGCCTTCTCCTCTCTGTCCATGTGCTGAAAGCGTACATTGTGTGCGATAGTCACCAGTGGCTTTGCCATAGAAGGAAAAACCCAAGATAGCTCTACCTGGATATATCTGGTTTTCCTCGTAGCGTAACGCATATATTGCTGGAAGTACTGATGTAGCTCTTTGAAGTGAAGATATTAGATGTTACCTTGTTTCTCATGTATGTCTTTCAAATAATTTCTGTTGTTTTACTCATTAACTCCGAAGAACTGTGTTCTGAAAGAGGGTACAACAGTTTTCAACTACATAGAAGAAATATACATTGAACATCCTAACCAACATACTTGTTATCAAAATATTCCTACAGATGGAATTATGCCCTTGCAGTGCCGATGTTGTTCTGCTTCATTGTATGCTTCAGTGAAATTTTGAGTTCATACAATAGACTGAAGAGTATTCATTGGGTTCAGGAACACTCGAGTCTTTTGGGTAGTCTGCTACACGTGACACACTAAAGGAGATATATGGGAATTCACCTTTCACATTTGTTTCCCATTTGTTTCTTTGTAACTCACTGTGAAACTTAGAAAATTCCGTGTTTTAAAAGAGGCCTGTCCTATAAATTCAATGTGGTAAAGTATCATTCTTTGAAACAGGAGAGAACATAAAGATTTCTAGCAATTATAACAGAAGTTAGAGCCTTCTCCTCTCTGTCCATGTGCTGAAAGCGTACATTGTGTGCGATAGTCACCAGTGGCTTTGCCATAGAAGGAAAAACCCAAGATAGCTCTACCTGGATATATCTGGTTTTCCTCGTAGCGTAACGCATATATTGCTGGAAGTACTGATGTAGCTCTTTGAAGTGAAGATATTAGATGTTACCTTGTTTCTCATGTATGTCTTTCAAATAATTTCTGTTGTTTTACTCATTAACTCCGAAGAACTGTGTTCTGAAAGAGGGTACAACAGTTTTCAACTACATAGAAGAAATATACATTGAACATCCTAACCAACATACTTGTTATCAAAATATTCCTACAGATGGAATTATGCCCTTGCAGTGCCGATGTTGTTCTGCTTCATTGTATGCTTCAGTGAAATTTTGAGTTCATACAATAGACTGAAGAGTATTCATTGGGTTCAGGAACACTCGAGTCTTTTGGGTAGTCTGCTACACGTGACACACTAAAGGAGATATATGGGAATTCACCTTTCACATTTGTTTCCCATTTGTTTCTTTGTAACTCACTGTGAAACTTAGAAAATTCCGTGTTTTAAAAGAGGCCTGTCCTATAAATTCAATGTGGTAAAGTATCATTCTTTGAAACAGGAGAGAACATAAAGATTTCTAGCAATTATAACAGAAGTTAGAGCCTTCTCCTCTCTGTCCATGTGCTGAAAGCGTACATTGTGTGCGATAGTCACCAGTGGCTTTGCCATAGAAGGAAAAACCCAAGATAGCTCTACCTGGATATATCTGGTTTTCCTCGTAGCGTAACGCATATATTGCTGGAAGTACTGATGTAGCTCTTTGAAGTGAAGATATTAGATGTTACCTTGTTTCTCATGTATGTCTTTCAAATAATTTCTGTTGTTTTACTCATTAACTCCGAAGAACTGTGTTCTGAAAGAGGGTACAACAGTTTTCAACTACATAGAAGAAATATACATTGAACATCCTAACCAACATACTTGTTATCAAAATATTCCTACAGATGGAATTATGCCCTTGCAGTGCCGATGTTGTTCTGCTTCATTGTATGCTTCAGTGAAATTTTGAGTTCATACAATAGACTGAAGAGTATTCATTGGGTTCAGGAACACTCGAGTCTTTTGGGTAGTCTGCTACACGTGACACACTAAAGGAGATATATGGGAATTCACCTTTCACATTTGTTTCCCATTTGTTTCTTTGTAACTCACTGTGAAACTTAGAAAATTCCGTGTTTTAAAAGAGGCCTGTCCTATAAATTCAATGTGGTAAAGTATCATTCTTTGAAACAGGAGACAACATAAAGATTTCTAGCAATTATAACAGAAGTTAGAGCCTTCTCCTCTCTGTCCATGTGCTGAAAGCGTACATTGTGTGCGATAGTCACCAGTGGCTTTGCCATAGAAGGAAAAACCCAAGATAGCTCTACCTGGATATATCTGGTTTTCCTTGTAGCGTAACGCATATATTGCTGGAAGTACTGATGTAGCTCTTTGAAGTGAAGATATTAGATGTTACCTTGTTTCTCATGTATGTCTTTCAAATAATTTCTGTTGCTTTTACTCGTTAACTCCGAAGAACTGTGTTCCGAAAGAGGGTACAACAGTTTTCAACTACATAGAAGATACATACATTGAACATCCTAACCAACATACTTGTTATCAAAGTATTCCTACAGATGGAATTATGCCCTTGCAGTGCCGATGTTGTTCTGCTTCATTGTATGCTTCAGTGAAATTTTGAGTTCATACAATAGACTGAAGAGTATTCATTGGGTTCAGGAACACTCGAGTCTTTTCGGTAGTCTGCTACACGTGACACACTAAAGGAGATATATGGGAATTCACCTTTCACATTTGTTTCCCATTTGTTTCTTTGTAATTCACTGTGAAACTTCGAAAATTCCGTGTTTTATAAGAGGCCAGTCCTATAAATTCAATTTGGTAAAGTATCATTCTTTGAAACAGGAGAGAACATAAAGATTTCTAGCAATTATAACAGAAATTAGAGCCTTCTCCTCTCTGTCCATGTGCTGAAGGCGTTCATTGTGTGAAAGAGTCACCATTGGCATTGCCACAGAAGGCAGATGCAGAGATAGCGGTTCCTGGACAATCTTGGTTTTTCGTGGAGTATAACGCATATATTCCTGGAAGTACAGATTTAGCTCTTTGAACTGAAGATATTAGATGTTATCTTGTTTCTCATGTATGTCTTTCAAATAATTTCTGTTGCTTTTACTCGTTAACTCTGAAGAACTGTGTTCTGAAAGAGGGTACAACAGTTTTCAACTACATAGAAGAAATATACATTGAACATCCTAACAGACACATACTTGTTATCAAAATATTCCAACAGATGGAATTATGCCCTTGCAGTGCCGTTGTTTTTCTGCTTCATTGTATGCTTCAGTGAACTTTTTAGTTCATACAATAGACAAAAGAGCATTCATTGGCTTCAGGAACACTCGAGTCTTTTGGGTAGTCTGCTACACGTGACACACTAAAGGAGATATATGGGAATTCACCTTTCACATTTGTTTCCCATTTGTTTCTTTGTAACTCACTGTGAAACGTCGAAAATTCCGTGTTTTAAAAGAGGCCAGTCCTATAAATTCAATTTGGTAAAGTATCATTCTTTGAAACAGGAGACAACATAAAGATTTCTAGCAATTATAACAGAAGTTAGAGCCTTCTCCTCTCTGTCCATGTGCTGAAAGCGTACATTGTGTGCGATAGTCACCAGTGGCTTTGCCATAGAAGGAAAAACCCAAGATAGCTCTACCTGGATATATCTGGTTTTCCTTGTAGCGTAACGCATATATTGCTGGAAGTACTGATGTAGCTCTTTGAAGTGAAGATATTAGATGTTACCTTGTTTCTCATGTATGTCTTTCAAATAATTTCTGTTGTTTTACTCGTTAACTCCGAAGAACTGTGTTCCGAAAGAGGGTACAACAGTTTTCAACTACATAGAAGATACATACATTGAACATCCTAACCAACATACTTGTTATCAAAGTATTCCTACAGATGGAATTATGCCCTTGCAGTGCCGATGTTGTTCTGCTTCATTGTATGCTTCAGTGAAATTTTGAGTTCATACAATAGACTGAAGAGTATTCATTGGGTTCAGGAACACTCGAGTCTTTTCGGTAGTCTGCTACACTTGACACACTAAAGGAGATATATGGGAATTCACCTTTCACATTTGTTTCCCATTTGTTTCTTTGTAATTCACTGTGAAACTTAGAAAATTCCGTGTTTTAAAAGAGGCCTGTCCTATAAATTCAATGTGGTAAAGTATCATTCTTTGAAACAGGAGAGAACATAAAGATTTCTAGCAATTATAACAGAAGTTAGAGCCTTCTCCTCTCTGTCCATGTGCTGAAAGCGTACATTGTGTGCGATAGTCACCAGTGGCTTTGCCATAGAAGGAAAAACCCAAGATAGCTCTACCTGGATATATCTGGTTTTCCTCGTAGCGTAACGCATATATTGCTGGAAGTACTGATGTAGCTCTTTGAAGTGAAGATATTAGATGTTACCTTGTTTCTCATGTATGTCTTTCAAATAATTTCTGTTGTTTTACTCATTAACTCCGAAGAACTGTGTTCTGAAAGAGGGTACAACAGTTTTCAACTACATAGAAGAAATATACATTGAACATCCTAACCAACATACTTGTTATCAAAATATTCCTACAGATGGAATTATGCCCTTGCAGTGCCGATGTTGTTCTGCTTCATTGTATGCTTCAGTGAAATTTTGAGTTCATACAATAGACTGAAGAGTATTCATTGGGTTCAGGAACACTCGAGTCTTTTGGGTAGTCTGCTACACGTGACACACTAAAGGAGATATATGGGAATTCACCTTTCACATTTGTTTCCCATTTGTTTCTTTGTAACTCACTGTGAAACTTAGAAAATTCCGTGTTTTAAAAGAGGCCTGTCCTATAAATTCAATGTGGTAAAGTATCATTCTTTGAAACAGGAGAGAACATAAAGATTTCTAGCAATTATAACAGAAGTTAGAGCCTTCTCCTCTCTGTCCATGTGCTGAAAGCGTACATTGTGTGCGATAGTCACCAGTGGCTTTGCCATAGAAGGAAAAACCCAAGATAGCTCTACCTGGATATATCTGGTTTTCCTCGTAGCGTAACGCATATATTGCTGGAAGTACTGATGTAGCTCTTTGAAGTGAAGATATTAGATGTTACCTTGTTTCTCATGTATGTCTTTCAAATAATTTCTGTTGTTTTACTCATTAACTCCGAAGAACTGTGTTCTGAAAGAGGGTACAACAGTTTTCAACTACATAGAAGAAATATACATTGAACATCCTAACCAACATACTTGTTATCAAAATATTCCTACAGATGGAATTATGCCCTTGCAGTGCCGATGTTGTTCTGCTTCATTGTATGCTTCAGTGAAATTTTGAGTTCATACAATAGACTGAAGAGTATTCATTGGGTTCAGGAACACTCGAGTCTTTTGGGTAGTCTGCTACACGTGACACACTAAAGGAGATATATGGGAATTCACCTTTCACATTTGTTTCCCATTTGTTTCTTTGTAACTCACTGTGAAACTTAGAAAATTCCGTGTTTTAAAAGAGGCCTGTCCTATAAATTCAATGTGGTAAAGTATCATTCTTTGAAACAGGAGAGAACATAAAGATTTCTAGCAATTATAACAGAAGTTAGAGCCTTCTCCTCTCTGTCCATGTGCTGAAAGCGTACATTGTGTGCGATAGTCACCAGTGGCTTTGCCATAGAAGGAAAAACCCAAGATAGCTCTACCTGGATATATCTGGTTTTCCTTGTAGCGTAACGCATATATTGCTGGAAGTACTGATGTAGCTCTTTGAAGTGAAGATATTAGATGTTACCTTGTTTCTCATGTATGTCTTTCAAATAATTTCTGTTGCTTTTACTCGTTAACTCCGAAGAACTGTGTTCCGAAAGAGGGTACAACAGTTTTCAACTACATAGAAGATACATACATTGAACATCCTAACCAACATACTTGTTATCAAAGTATTCCTACAGATGGAATTATGCCCTTGCAGTGCCGATGTTGTTCTGCTTCATTGTATGCTTCAGTGAAATTTTGAGTTCATACAATAGACTGAAGAGTATTCATTGGGTTCAGGAACACTCGAGTCTTTTCGGTAGTCTGCTACACGTGACACACTAAAGGAGATATATGGGAATTCACCTTTCACATTTGTTTCCCATTTGTTTCTTTGTAATTCACTGTGAAACTTCGAAAATTCCGTGTTTTATAAGAGGCCAGTCCTATAAATTCAATTTGGTAAAGTATCATTCTTTGAAACAGGAGAGAACATAAAGATTTCTAGCAATTATAACAGAAATTAGAGCCTTCTCCTCTCTGTCCATGTGCTGAAGGCGTTCATTGTGTGAAAGAGTCACCATTGGCATTGCCACAGAAGGCAGATGCAGAGATAGCGGTTCCTGGACAATCTTGGTTTTTCGTGGAGTATAACGCATATATTCCTGGAAGTACAGATTTAGCTCTTTGAACTGAAGATATTAGATGTTATCTTGTTTCTCATGTATGTCTTTCAAATAATTTCTGTTGCTTTTACTCGTTAACTCTGAAGAACTGTGTTCTGAAAGAGGGTACAACAGTTTTCAACTACATAGAAGAAATATACATTGAACATCCTAACAGACACATACTTGTTATCAAAATATTCCAACAGATGGAATTATGCCCTTGCAGTGCCGTTGTTTTTCTGCTTCATTGTATGCTTCAGTGAACTTTTTAGTTCATACAATAGACAAAAGAGCATTCATTGGCTTCAGGAACACTCGAGTCTTTTGGGTAGTCTGCTACACGTGACACACTAAAGGAGATATATGGGAATTCACCTTTCACATTTGTTTCCCATTTGTTTCTTTGTAACTCACTGTGAAACGTCGAAAATTCCGTGTTTTAAAAGAGGCCAGTCCTATAAATTCAATTTGGTAAAGTATCATTCTTTGAAACAGGAGACAACATAAAGATTTCTAGCAATTATAACAGAAGTTAGAGCCTTCTCCTCTCTGTCCATGTGCTGAAAGCGTACATTGTGTGCGATAGTCACCAGTGGCTTTGCCATAGAAGGAAAAACCCAAGATAGCTCTACCTGGATATATCTGGTTTTCCTTGTAGCGTAACGCATATATTGCTGGAAGTACTGATGTAGCTCTTTGAAGTGAAGATATTAGATGTTACCTTGTTTCTCATGTATGTCTTTCAAATAATTTCTGTTGTTTTACTCGTTAACTCCGAAGAACTGTGTTCCGAAAGAGGGTACAACAGTTTTCAACTACATAGAAGAAATATACATTGAACATCCTAACCAACATACTTGTTATCAAAATATTCCTACAGATGGAATTATGCCCTTGCAGTGCCGATGTTGTTCTGCTTCATTGTATGCTTCAGTGAAATTTTGAGTTCATACAATAGACTGAAGAGTATTCATTGGGTTCAGGAACACTCGAGTCTTTTCGGTAGTCTGCTACACGTGACACACTAAAGGAGATATATGGGAATTCACCTTTCACATTTGTTTCCCATTTGTTTCTTTGTAATTCACTGTGAAACTTCGAAAATTCCGTGTTTTATAAGAGGCCAGTCCTATAAATTCAATTTGGTAAAGTATCATTCTTTGAAACAGGAGAGAACATAAAGATTTCTAGCAATTATAACAGAAATTAGAGCCTTCTCCTCTCTGTCCATGTGCTGAAGGCGTTCATTGTGTGAAAGAGTCACCATTGGCATTGCCACAGAAGGCAGATGCAGAGATAGCGGTTCCTGGACAATCTTGGTTTTTCGTGGAGTATAACGCATATATTCCTGGAAGTACAGATTTAGCTCTTTGAACTGAAGATATTAGATGTTATCTTGTTTCTCATGTATGTCTTTCAAATAATTTCTGTTGCTTTTACTCGTTAACTCTGAAGAACTGTGTTCTGAAAGAGGGTACAACAGTTTTCAACTACATAGAAGAAATATACATTGAACATCCTAACAGACACATACTTGTTATCAAAATATTCCAACAGATGGAATTATGCCCTTGCAGTGCCGTTGTTTTTCTGCTTCATTGTATGCTTCAGTGAACTTTTTAGTTCATACAATAGACAAAAGAGCATTCATTGGCTTCAGGAACACTCGAGTCTTTTGGGTAGTCTGCTACACGTGACACACTAAAGGAGATATATGGGAATTCACCTTTCACATTTGTTTCCCATTTGTTTCTTTGTAACTCACTGTGAAACGTCGAAAATTCCGTGTTTTAAAAGAGGCCAGTCCTATAAATTCAATTTGGTAAAGTATCATTCTTTGAAACAGGAGACAACATAAAGATTTCTAGCAATTATAACAGAAGTTAGAGCCTTCTCCTCTCTGTCCATGTGCTGAAAGCGTACATTGTGTGCGATAGTCACCAGTGGCTTTGCCATAGAAGGAAAAACCCAAGATAGCTCTACCTGGATATATCTGGTTTTCCTTGTAGCGTAACGCATATATTGCTGGAAGTACTGATGTAGCTCTTTGAAGTGAAGATATTAGATGTTACCTTGTTTCTCATGTATGTCTTTCAAATAATTTCTGTTGTTTTACTCGTTAACTCCGAAGAACTGTGTTCCGAAAGAGGGTACAACAGTTTTCAACTACATAGAAGAAATATACATTGAACATCCTAACCAACATACTTGTTATCAAAATATTCCTACAGATGGAATTATGCCCTTGCAGTGCCGATGTTGTTCTGCTTCATTGTATGCTTCAGTGAAATTTTGAGTTCATACAATAGACTGAAGAGCATTCATTGGCTTCAGGAACACTCGAGTCTTTTGGGTAGTCTGCTACACGTGACACACTAAAGGAGATATATGGGAATTCACCTTTCACATTTGTTTCCCATTTGTTTCTTTGTAATTCACTGTGAAACTTAGAAAATTCCGTGTTTTAAAAGAGGCCTGTCCTATAAATTCAATGTGGTAAAGTATCATTCTTTGAAACAGGAGACAACATAAAGATTTCTAGCAATTATAACAGAAGTTAGAGCCTTCTCCTCTCTGTCCATGTGCTGAAAGCGTACATTGTGTGCGATAGTCACCAGTGGCTTTGCCATAGAAGGAAAAACCCAAGATAGCTCTACCTGGATATATCTGGTTTTCCTCGTAGCGTAACGCATATATTGCTGGAAGTACTGATGTAGCTCTTTGAAGTGAAGATATTAGATGTTACCTTGTTTCTCATGTATGTCTTTCAAATAATTTCTGTTGTTTTACTCATTAACTCCGAAGAACTGTGTTCTGAAAGAGGGTACAACAGTTTTCAACTACATAGAAGAAATATACATTGAACATCCTAACCAACATACTTGTTATCAAAATATTCCTACAGATGGAATTATGCCCTTGCAGTGCCGATGTTGTTCTGCTTCATTGTATGCTTCAGTGAAATTTTGAGTTCATACAATAGACTGAAGAGTATTCATTGGGTTCAGGAACACTCGAGTCTTTTGGGTAGTCTGCTACACGTGACACACTAAAGGAGATATATGGGAATTCACCTTTCACATTTGTTTCCCATTTGTTTCTTTGTAACTCACTGTGAAACTTAGAAAATTCCGTGTTTTAAAAGAGGCCTGTCCTATAAATTCAATGTGGTAAAGTATCATTCTTTGAAACAGGAGAGAACATAAAGATTTCTAGCAATTATAACAGAAGTTAGAGCCTTCTCCTCTCTGTCCATGTGCTGAAAGCGTACATTGTGTGCGATAGTCACCAGTGGCTTTGCCATAGAAGGAAAAACCCAAGATAGCTCTACCTGGATATATCTGGTTTTCCTTGTAGCGTAACGCATATATTGCTGGAAGTACTGATGTAGCTCTTTGAAGTGAAGATATTAGATGTTACCTTGTTTCTCATGTATGTCTTTCAAATAATTTCTGTTGTTTTACTCGTTAACTCCGAAGAACTGTGTTCCGAAAGAGGGTACAACAGTTTTCAACTACATAGAAGAAATATACATTGAACATCCTAACCAACATACTTGTTATCAAAATATTCCTACAGATGGAATTATGCCCTTGCAGTGCCGATGTTGTTCTGCTTCATTGTATGCTTCAGTGAAATTTTGAGTTCATACAATAGACTGAAGAGCATTCATTGGCTTCAGGAACACTCGAGTCTTTTGGGTAGTCTGCTACACGTGACACACTAAAGGAGATATATGGGAATTCACCTTTCACATTTGTTTCCCATTTGTTTCTTTGTAACTCACTGTGAAACTTAGAAAATTCCGTGTTTTAAAAGAGGCCTGTCCTATAAATTCAATGTGGTAAAGTATCATTCTTTGAAACAGGAGACAACATAAAGATTTCTAGCAATTATAACAGAAGTTAGAGCCTTCTCCTCTCTGTCCATGTGCTGAAAGCGTACATTGTGTGCGATAGTCACCAGTGGCTTTGCCATAGAAGGAAAAACCCAAGATAGCTCTACCTGGATATATCTGGTTTTCCTTGTAGCGTAACGCATATATTGCTGGAAGTACTGATGTAGCTCTTTGAAGTGAAGATATTAGATGTTACCTTGTTTCTCATGTATGTCTTTCAAATAATTTCTGTTGCTTTTACTCGTTAACTCCGAAGAACTGTGTTCCGAAAGAGGGTACAACAGTTTTCAACTACATAGAAGATACATACATTGAACATCCTAACCAACATACTTGTTATCAAAGTATTCCTACAGATGGAATTATGCCCTTGCAGTGCCGATGTTGTTCTGCTTCATTGTATGCTTCAGTGAAATTTTGAGTTCATACAATAGACTGAAGAGTATTCATTGGGTTCAGGAACACTCGAGTCTTTTCGGTAGTCTGCTACACGTGACACACTAAAGGAGATATATGGGAATTCACCTTTCACATTTGTTTCCCATTTGTTTCTTTGTAATTCACTGTGAAACTTCGAAAATTCCGTGTTTTATAAGAGGCCAGTCCTATAAATTCAATTTGGTAAAGTATCATTCTTTGAAACAGGAGAGAACATAAAGATTTCTAGCAATTATAACAGAAATTAGAGCCTTCTCCTCTCTGTCCATGTGCTGAAGGCGTTCATTGTGTGAAAGAGTCACCATTGGCATTGCCACAGAAGGCAGATGCAGAGATAGCGGTTCCTGGACAATCTTGGTTTTTCGTGGAGTATAACGCATATATTCCTGGAAGTACAGATTTAGCTCTTTGAACTGAAGATATTAGATGTTATCTTGTTTCTCATGTATGTCTTTCAAATAATTTCTGTTGCTTTTACTCGTTAACTCTGAAGAACTGTGTTCTGAAAGAGGGTACAACAGTTTTCAACTACATAGAAGAAATATACATTGAACATCCTAACAGACACATACTTGTTATCAAAATATTCCAACAGATGGAATTATGCCCTTGCAGTGCCGTTGTTTTTCTGCTTCATTGTATGCTTCAGTGAACTTTTTAGTTCATACAATAGACAAAAGAGCATTCATTGGCTTCAGGAACACTCGAGTCTTTTGGGTAGTCTGCTACACGTGACACACTAAAGGAGATATATGGGAATTCACCTTTCACATTTGTTTCCCATTTGTTTCTTTGTAACTCACTGTGAAACGTCGAAAATTCCGTGTTTTAAAAGAGGCCAGTCCTATAAATTCAATTTGGTAAAGTATCATTCTTTGAAACAGGAGACAACATAAAGATTTCTAGCAATTATAACAGAAGTTAGAGCCTTCTCCTCTCTGTCCATGTGCTGAAAGCGTACATTGTGTGCGATAGTCACCAGTGGCTTTGCCATAGAAGGAAAAACCCAAGATAGCTCTACCTGGATATATCTGGTTTTCCTTGTAGCGTAACGCATATATTGCTGGAAGTACTGATGTAGCTCTTTGAAGTGAAGATATTAGATGTTACCTTGTTTCTCATGTATGTCTTTCAAATAATTTCTGTTGTTTTACTCGTTAACTCCGAAGAACTGTGTTCCGAAAGAGGGTACAACAGTTTTCAACTACATAGAAGATACATACATTGAACATCCTAACCAACATACTTGTTATCAAAGTATTCCTACAGATGGAATTATGCCCTTGCAGTGCCGATGTTGTTCTGCTTCATTGTATGCTTCAGTGAAATTTTGAGTTCATACAATAGACTGAAGAGTATTCATTGGGTTCAGGAACACTCGAGTCTTTTCGGTAGTCTGCTACACTTGACACACTAAAGGAGATATATGGGAATTCACCTTTCACATTTGTTTCCCATTTGTTTCTTTGTAATTCACTGTGAAACTTAGAAAATTCCGTGTTTTAAAAGAGGCCTGTCCTATAAATTCAATGTGGTAAAGTATCATTCTTTGAAACAGGAGAGAACATAAAGATTTCTAGCAATTATAACAGAAGTTAGAGCCTTCTCCTCTCTGTCCATGTGCTGAAAGCGTACATTGTGTGCGATAGTCACCAGTGGCTTTGCCATAGAAGGAAAAACCCAAGATAGCTCTACCTGGATATATCTGGTTTTCCTCGTAGCGTAACGCATATATTGCTGGAAGTACTGATGTAGCTCTTTGAAGTGAAGATATTAGATGTTACCTTGTTTCTCATGTATGTCTTTCAAATAATTTCTGTTGTTTTACTCATTAACTCCGAAGAACTGTGTTCTGAAAGAGGGTACAACAGTTTTCAACTACATAGAAGAAATATACATTGAACATCCTAACCAACATACTTGTTATCAAAATATTCCTACAGATGGAATTATGCCCTTGCAGTGCCGATGTTGTTCTGCTTCATTGTATGCTTCAGTGAAATTTTGAGTTCATACAATAGACTGAAGAGTATTCATTGGGTTCAGGAACACTCGAGTCTTTTGGGTAGTCTGCTACACGTGACACACTAAAGGAGATATATGGGAATTCACCTTTCACATTTGTTTCCCATTTGTTTCTTTGTAACTCACTGTGAAACTTAGAAAATTCCGTGTTTTAAAAGAGGCCTGTCCTATAAATTCAATGTGGTAAAGTATCATTCTTTGAAACAGGAGAGAACATAAAGATTTCTAGCAATTATAACAGAAGTTAGAGCCTTCTCCTCTCTGTCCATGTGCTGAAAGCGTACATTGTGTGCGATAGTCACCAGTGGCTTTGCCATAGAAGGAAAAACCCAAGATAGCTCTACCTGGATATATCTGGTTTTCCTCGTAGCGTAACGCATATATTGCTGGAAGTACTGATGTAGCTCTTTGAAGTGAAGATATTAGATGTTACCTTGTTTCTCATGTATGTCTTTCAAATAATTTCTGTTGTTTTACTCATTAACTCCGAAGAACTGTGTTCCGAAAGAGGGTACAACAGTTTTCAACTACATAGAAGAAATATACATTGAACATCCTAACCAACATACTTGTTATCAAAATATTCCTACAGATGGAATTATGCCCTTGCAGTGCCGATGTTGTTCTGCTTCATTGTATGCTTCAGTGAAATTTTGAGTTCATACAATAGACTGAAGAGTATTCATTGGGTTCAGGAACACTCGAGTCTTTTGGGTAGTCTGCTACACGTGACACACTAAAGGAGATATATGGGAATTCACCTTTCACATTTGTTTCCCATTTGTTTCTTTGTAACTCACTGTGAAACTTAGAAAATTCCGTGTTTTAAAAGAGGCCTGTCCTATAAATTCAATGTGGTAAAGTATCATTCTTTGAAACAGGAGAGAACATAAAGATTTCTAGCAATTATAACAGAAGTTAGAGCCTTCTCCTCTCTGTCCATGTGCTGAAAGCGTACATTGTGTGCGATAGTCACCAGTGGCTTTGCCATAGAAGGAAAAACCCAAGATAGCTCTACCTGGATATATCTGGTTTTCCTTGTAGCGTAACGCATATATTGCTGGAAGTACTGATGTAGCTCTTTGAAGTGAAGATATTAGATGTTACCTTGTTTCTCATGTATGTCTTTCAAATAATTTCTGTTGCTTTTACTCGTTAACTCCGAAGAACTGTGTTCCGAAAGAGGGTACAACAGTTTTCAACTACATAGAAGATACATACATTGAACATCCTAACCAACATACTTGTTATCAAAGTATTCCTACAGATGGAATTATGCCCTTGCAGTGCCGATGTTGTTCTGCTTCATTGTATGCTTCAGTGAAATTTTGAGTTCATACAATAGACTGAAGAGTATTCATTGGGTTCAGGAACACTCGAGTCTTTTCGGTAGTCTGCTACACGTGACACACTAAAGGAGATATATGGGAATTCACCTTTCACATTTGTTTCCCATTTGTTTCTTTGTAATTCACTGTGAAACTTCGAAAATTCCGTGTTTTATAAGAGGCCAGTCCTATAAATTCAATTTGGTAAAGTATCATTCTTTGAAACAGGAGAGAACATAAAGATTTCTAGCAATTATAACAGAAATTAGAGCCTTCTCCTCTCTGTCCATGTGCTGAAGGCGTTCATTGTGTGAAAGAGTCACCATTGGCATTGCCACAGAAGGCAGATGCAGAGATAGCGGTTCCTGGACAATCTTGGTTTTTCGTGGAGTATAACGCATATATTCCTGGAAGTACAGATTTAGCTCTTTGAACTGAAGATATTAGATGTTATCTTGTTTCTCATGTATGTCTTTCAAATAATTTCTGTTGCTTTTACTCGTTAACTCTGAAGAACTGTGTTCTGAAAGAGGGTACAACAGTTTTCAACTACATAGAAGAAATATACATTGAACATCCTAACAGACACATACTTGTTATCAAAATATTCCAACAGATGGAATTATGCCCTTGCAGTGCCGTTGTTTTTCTGCTTCATTGTATGCTTCAGTGAACTTTTTAGTTCATACAATAGACAAAAGAGCATTCATTGGCTTCAGGAACACTCGAGTCTTTTGGGTAGTCTGCTACACGTGACACACTAAAGGAGATATATGGGAATTCACCTTTCACATTTGTTTCCCATTTGTTTCTTTGTAACTCACTGTGAAACGTCGAAAATTCCGTGTTTTAAAAGAGGCCAGTCCTATAAATTCAATTTGGTAAAGTATCATTCTTTGAAACAGGAGACAACATAAAGATTTCTAGCAATTATAACAGAAGTTAGAGCCTTCTCCTCTCTGTCCATGTGCTGAAAGCGTACATTGTGTGCGATAGTCACCAGTGGCTTTGCCATAGAAGGAAAAACCCAAGATAGCTCTACCTGGATATATCTGGTTTTCCTTGTAGCGTAACGCATATATTGCTGGAAGTACTGATGTAGCTCTTTGAAGTGAAGATATTAGATGTTACCTTGTTTCTCATGTATGTCTTTCAAATAATTTCTGTTGTTTTACTCGTTAACTCCGAAGAACTGTGTTCCGAAAGAGGGTACAACAGTTTTCAACTACATAGAAGAAATATACATTGAACATCCTAACCAACATACTTGTTATCAAAATATTCCTACAGATGGAATTATGCCCTTGCAGTGCCGATGTTGTTCTGCTTCATTGTATGCTTCAGTGAAATTTTGAGTTCATACAATAGACTGAAGAGTATTCATTGGGTTCAGGAACACTCGAGTCTTTTCGGTAGTCTGCTACACGTGACACACTAAAGGAGATATATGGGAATTCACCTTTCACATTTGTTTCCCATTTGTTTCTTTGTAATTCACTGTGAAACTTCGAAAATTCCGTGTTTTATAAGAGGCCAGTCCTATAAATTCAATTTGGTAAAGTATCATTCTTTGAAACAGGAGAGAACATAAAGATTTCTAGCAATTATAACAGAAATTAGAGCCTTCTCCTCTCTGTCCATGTGCTGAAGGCGTTCATTGTGTGAAAGAGTCACCATTGGCATTGCCACAGAAGGCAGATGCAGAGATAGCGGTTCCTGGACAATCTTGGTTTTTCGTGGAGTATAACGCATATATTCCTGGAAGTACAGATTTAGCTCTTTGAACTGAAGATATTAGATGTTATCTTGTTTCTCATGTATGTCTTTCAAATAATTTCTGTTGCTTTTACTCGTTAACTCTGAAGAACTGTGTTCTGAAAGAGGGTACAACAGTTTTCAACTACATAGAAGAAATATACATTGAACATCCTAACAGACACATACTTGTTATCAAAATATTCCAACAGATGGAATTATGCCCTTGCAGTGCCGTTGTTTTTCTGCTTCATTGTATGCTTCAGTGAACTTTTTAGTTCATACAATAGACAAAAGAGCATTCATTGGCTTCAGGAACACTCGAGTCTTTTGGGTAGTCTGCTACACGTGACACACTAAAGGAGATATATGGGAATTCACCTTTCACATTTGTTTCCCATTTGTTTCTTTGTAACTCACTGTGAAACGTCGAAAATTCCGTGTTTTAAAAGAGGCCAGTCCTATAAATTCAATTTGGTAAAGTATCATTCTTTGAAACAGGAGACAACATAAAGATTTCTAGCAATTATAACAGAAGTTAGAGCCTTCTCCTCTCTGTCCATGTGCTGAAAGCGTACATTGTGTGCGATAGTCACCAGTGGCTTTGCCATAGAAGGAAAAACCCAAGATAGCTCTACCTGGATATATCTGGTTTTCCTTGTAGCGTAACGCATATATTGCTGGAAGTACTGATGTAGCTCTTTGAAGTGAAGATATTAGATGTTACCTTGTTTCTCATGTATGTCTTTCAAATAATTTCTGTTGTTTTACTCGTTAACTCCGAAGAACTGTGTTCCGAAAGAGGGTACAACAGTTTTCAACTACATAGAAGAAATATACATTGAACATCCTAACCAACATACTTGTTATCAAAATATTCCTACAGATGGAATTATGCCCTTGCAGTGCCGATGTTGTTCTGCTTCATTGTATGCTTCAGTGAAATTTTGAGTTCATACAATAGACTGAAGAGCATTCATTGGCTTCAGGAACACTCGAGTCTTTTGGGTAGTCTGCTACACGTGACACACTAAAGGAGATATATGGGAATTCACCTTTCACATTTGTTTCCCATTTGTTTCTTTGTAATTCACTGTGAAACTTAGAAAATTCCGTGTTTTAAAAGAGGCCTGTCCTATAAATTCAATGTGGTAAAGTATCATTCTTTGAAACAGGAGAGAACATAAAGATTTCTAGCAATTATAACAGAAGTTAGAGCCTTCTCCTCTCTGTCCATGTGCTGAAAGCGTACATTGTGTGCGATAGTCACCAGTGGCTTTGCCATAGAAGGAAAAACCCAAGATAGCTCTACCTGGATATATCTGGTTTTCCTCGTAGCGTAACGCATATATTGCTGGAAGTACTGATGTAGCTCTTTGAAGTGAAGATATTAGATGTTACCTTGTTTCTCATGTATGTCTTTCAAATAATTTCTGTTGTTTTACTCATTAACTCCGAAGAACTGTGTTCTGAAAGAGGGTACAACAGTTTTCAACTACATAGAAGAAATATACATTGAACATCCTAACCAACATACTTGTTATCAAAATATTCCTACAGATGGAATTATGCCCTTGCAGTGCCGATGTTGTTCTGCTTCATTGTATGCTTCAGTGAAATTTTGAGTTCATACAATAGACTGAAGAGTATTCATTGGGTTCAGGAACACTCGAGTCTTTTGGGTAGTCTGCTACACGTGACACACTAAAGGAGATATATGGGAATTCACCTTTCACATTTGTTTCCCATTTGTTTCTTTGTAACTCACTGTGAAACTTAGAAAATTCCGTGTTTTAAAAGAGGCCTGTCCTATAAATTCAATGTGGTAAAGTATCATTCTTTGAAACAGGAGAGAACATAAAGATTTCTAGCAATTATAACAGAAGTTAGAGCCTTCTCCTCTCTGTCCATGTGCTGAAAGCGTACATTGTGTGCGATAGTCACCAGTGGCTTTGCCATAGAAGGAAAAACCCAAGATAGCTCTACCTGGATATATCTGGTTTTCCTTGTAGCGTAACGCATATATTGCTGGAAGTACTGATGTAGCTCTTTGAAGTGAAGATATTAGATGTTACCTTGTTTCTCATGTATGTCTTTCAAATAATTTCTGTTGCTTTTACTCGTTAACTCCGAAGAACTGTGTTCCGAAAGAGGGTACAACAGTTTTCAACTACATAGAAGATACATACATTGAACATCCTAACCAACATACTTGTTATCAAAGTATTCCTACAGATGGAATTATGCCCTTGCAGTGCCGATGTTGTTCTGCTTCATTGTATGCTTCAGTGAAATTTTGAGTTCATACAATAGACTGAAGAGTATTCATTGGGTTCAGGAACACTCGAGTCTTTTCGGTAGTCTGCTACACGTGACACACTAAAGGAGATATATGGGAATTCACCTTTCACATTTGTTTCCCATTTGTTTCTTTGTAATTCACTGTGAAACTTCGAAAATTCCGTGTTTTATAAGAGGCCAGTCCTATAAATTCAATTTGGTAAAGTATCATTCTTTGAAACAGGAGAGAACATAAAGATTTCTAGCAATTATAACAGAAATTAGAGCCTTCTCCTCTCTGTCCATGTGCTGAAGGCGTTCATTGTGTGAAAGAGTCACCATTGGCATTGCCACAGAAGGCAGATGCAGAGATAGCGGTTCCTGGACAATCTTGGTTTTTCGTGGAGTATAACGCATATATTCCTGGAAGTACAGATTTAGCTCTTTGAACTGAAGATATTAGATGTTATCTTGTTTCTCATGTATGTCTTTCAAATAATTTCTGTTGCTTTTACTCGTTAACTCTGAAGAACTGTGTTCTGAAAGAGGGTACAACAGTTTTCAACTACATAGAAGAAATATACATTGAACATCCTAACAGACACATACTTGTTATCAAAATATTCCAACAGATGGAATTATGCCCTTGCAGTGCCGTTGTTTTTCTGCTTCATTGTATGCTTCAGTGAACTTTTTAGTTCATACAATAGACAAAAGAGCATTCATTGGCTTCAGGAACACTCGAGTCTTTTGGGTAGTCTGCTACACGTGACACACTAAAGGAGATATATGGGAATTCACCTTTCACATTTGTTTCCCATTTGTTTCTTTGTAACTCACTGTGAAACGTCGAAAATTCCGTGTTTTAAAAGAGGCCAGTCCTATAAATTCAATTTGGTAAAGTATCATTCTTTGAAACAGGAGACAACATAAAGATTTCTAGCAATTATAACAGAAGTTAGAGCCTTCTCCTCTCTGTCCATGTGCTGAAAGCGTACATTGTGTGCGATAGTCACCAGTGGCTTTGCCATAGAAGGAAAAACCCAAGATAGCTCTACCTGGATATATCTGGTTTTCCTTGTAGCGTAACGCATATATTGCTGGAAGTACTGATGTAGCTCTTTGAAGTGAAGATATTAGATGTTACCTTGTTTCTCATGTATGTCTTTCAAATAATTTCTGTTGTTTTACTCGTTAACTCCGAAGAACTGTGTTCCGAAAGAGGGTACAACAGTTTTCAACTACATAGAAGAAATATACATTGAACATCCTAACCAACATACTTGTTATCAAAATATTCCTACAGATGGAATTATGCCCTTGCAGTGCCGATGTTGTTCTGCTTCATTGTATGCTTCAGTGAAATTTTGAGTTCATACAATAGACTGAAGAGCATTCATTGGCTTCAGGAACACTCGAGTCTTTTGGGTAGTCTGCTACACGTGACACACTAAAGGAGATATATGGGAATTCACCTTTCACATTTGTTTCCCATTTGTTTCTTTGTAATTCACTGTGAAACTTAGAAAATTCCGTGTTTTAAAAGAGGCCTGTCCTATAAATTCAATGTGGTAAAGTATCATTCTTTGAAACAGGAGAGAACATAAAGATTTCTAGCAATTATAACAGAAGTTAGAGCCTTCTCCTCTCTGTCCATGTGCTGAAAGCGTACATTGTGTGCGATAGTCACCAGTGGCTTTGCCATAGAAGGAAAAACCCAAGATAGCTCTACCTGGATATATCTGGTTTTCCTCGTAGCGTAACGCATATATTGCTGGAAGTACTGATGTAGCTCTTTGAAGTGAAGATATTAGATGTTACCTTGTTTCTCATGTATGTCTTTCAAATAATTTCTGTTGCTTTTACTCGTTAACTCCGAAGAACTGTGTTCCGAAAGAGGGTACAACAGTTTTCAACTACATAGAAGATACATACATTGAACATCCTAACCAACATACTTGTTATCAAAGTATTCCTACAGATGGAATTATGCCCTTGCAGTGCCGATGTTGTTCTGCTTCATTGTATGCTTCAGTGAAATTTTGAGTTCATACAATAGACTGAAGAGTATTCATTGGGTTCAGGAACACTCGAGTCTTTTCGGTAGTCTGCTACACGTGACACACTAAAGGAGATATATGGGAATTCACCTTTCACATTTGTTTCCCATTTGTTTCTTTGTAATTCACTGTGAAACTTCGAAAATTCCGTGTTTTATAAGAGGCCAGTCCTATAAATTCAATTCGGTAAAGTATCATTCTTTGAAACAGGAGAGAACATAAAGATTTCTAGCAATTATAACAGAAATTAGAGCCTTCTCCTCTCTGTCCATGTGCTGAAGGCGTTCATTGTGTGAAAGAGTCACCATTGGCATTGCCACAGAAGGCAGATGCAGAGATAGCGGTTCCTGGACAATCTTGGTTTTTCGTGGAGTATAACGCATATATTCCTGGAAGTACAGATTTAGCTCTTTGAACTGAAGATATTAGATGTTATCTTGTTTCTCATGTATGTCTTTCAAATAATTTCTGTTGCTTTTACTCGTTAACTCTGAAGAACTGTGTTCTGAAAGAGGGTACAACAGTTTTCAACTACATAGAAGAAATATACATTGAACATCCTAACAGACACATACTTGTTATCAAAATATTCCAACAGATGGAATTATGCCCTTGCAGTGCCGTTGTTTTTCTGCTTCATTGTATGCTTCAGTGAACTTTTTAGTTCATACAATAGACAAAAGAGCATTCATTGGCTTCAGGAACACTCGAGTCTTTTGGGTAGTCTGCTACACGTGACACACTAAAGGAGATATATGGGAATTCACCTTTCACATTTGTTTCCCATTTGTTTCTTTGTAACTCACTGTGAAACGTCGAAAATTCCGTGTTTTAAAAGAGGCCAGTCCTATAAATTCAATTTGGTAAAGTATCATTCTTTGAAACAGGAGACAACATAAAGATTTCTAGCAATTATAACAGAAGTTAGAGCCTTCTCCTCTCTGTCCATGTGCTGAAAGCGTACATTGTGTGCGATAGTCACCAGTGGCTTTGCCATAGAAGGAAAAACCCAAGATAGCTCTACCTGGATATATCTGGTTTTCCTTGTAGCGTAACGCATATATTGCTGGAAGTACTGATGTAGCTCTTTGAAGTGAAGATATTAGATGTTACCTTGTTTCTCATGTATGTCTTTCAAATAATTTCTGTTGTTTTACTCGTTAACTCCGAAGAACTGTGTTCCGAAAGAGGGTACAACAGTTTTCAACTACATAGAAGAAATATACATTGAACATCCTAACCAACATACTTGTTATCAAAATATTCCTACAGATGGAATTATGCCCTTGCAGTGCCGATGTTGTTCTGCTTCATTGTATGCTTCAGTGAAATTTTGAGTTCATACAATAGACTGAAGAGCATTCATTGGCTTCAGGAACACTCGAGTCTTTTGGGTAGTCTGCTACACGTGACACACTAAAGGAGATATATGGGAATTCACCTTTCACATTTGTTTCCCATTTGTTTCTTTGTAATTCACTGTGAAACTTAGAAAATTCCGTGTTTTAAAAGAGGCCTGTCCTATAAATTCAATGTGGTAAAGTATCATTCTTTGAAACAGGAGAGAACATAAAGATTTCTAGCAATTATAACAGAAGTTAGAGCCTTCTCCTCTCTGTCCATGTGCTGAAAGCGTACATTGTGTGCGATAGTCACCAGTGGCTTTGCCATAGAAGGAAAAACCCAAGATAGCTCTACCTGGATATATCTGGTTTTCCTCGTAGCGTAACGCATATATTGCTGGAAGTACTGATGTAGCTCTTTGAAGTGAAGATATTAGATGTTACCTTGTTTCTCATGTATGTCTTTCAAATAATTTCTGTTGTTTTACTCATTAACTCCGAAGAACTGTGTTCTGAAAGAGGGTACAACAGTTTTCAACTACATAGAAGAAATATACATTGAACATCCTAACCAACATACTTGTTATCAAAATATTCCTACAGATGGAATTATGCCCTTGCAGTGCCGATGTTGTTCTGCTTCATTGTATGCTTCAGTGAAATTTTGAGTTCATACAATAGACTGAAGAGTATTCATTGGGTTCAGGAACACTCGAGTCTTTTGGGTAGTCTGCTACACGTGACACACTAAAGGAGATATATGGGAATTCACCTTTCACATTTGTTTCCCATTTGTTTCTTTGTAACTCACTGTGAAACTTAGAAAATTCCGTGTTTTAAAAGAGGCCTGTCCTATAAATTCAATGTGGTAAAGTATCATTCTTTGAAACAGGAGAGAACATAAAGATTTCTAGCAATTATAACAGAAGTTAGAGCCTTCTCCTCTCTGTCCATGTGCTGAAAGCGTACATTGTGTGCGATAGTCACCAGTGGCTTTGCCATAGAAGGAAAAACCCAAGATAGCTCTACCTGGATATATCTGGTTTTCCTTGTAGCGTAACGCATATATTGCTGGAAGTACTGATGTAGCTCTTTGAAGTGAAGATATTAGATGTTACCTTGTTTCTCATGTATGTCTTTCAAATAATTTCTGTTGCTTTTACTCGTTAACTCCGAAGAACTGTGTTCCGAAAGAGGGTACAACAGTTTTCAACTACATAGAAGATACATACATTGAACATCCTAACCAACATACTTGTTATCAAAGTATTCCTACAGATGGAATTATGCCCTTGCAGTGCCGATGTTGTTCTGCTTCATTGTATGCTTCAGTGAAATTTTGAGTTCATACAATAGACTGAAGAGTATTCATTGGGTTCAGGAACACTCGAGTCTTTTCGGTAGTCTGCTACACGTGACACACTAAAGGAGATATATGGGAATTCACCTTTCACATTTGTTTCCCATTTGTTTCTTTGTAATTCACTGTGAAACTTCGAAAATTCCGTGTTTTATAAGAGGCCAGTCCTATAAATTCAATTTGGTAAAGTATCATTCTTTGAAACAGGAGAGAACATAAAGATTTCTAGCAATTATAACAGAAATTAGAGCCTTCTCCTCTCTGTCCATGTGCTGAAGGCGTTCATTGTGTGAAAGAGTCACCATTGGCATTGCCACAGAAGGCAGATGCAGAGATAGCGGTTCCTGGACAATCTTGGTTTTTCGTGGAGTATAACGCATATATTCCTGGAAGTACAGATTTAGCTCTTTGAACTGAAGATATTAGATGTTATCTTGTTTCTCATGTATGTCTTTCAAATAATTTCTGTTGCTTTTACTCGTTAACTCTGAAGAACTGTGTTCTGAAAGAGGGTACAACAGTTTTCAACTACATAGAAGAAATATACATTGAACATCCTAACAGACACATACTTGTTATCAAAATATTCCAACAGATGGAATTATGCCCTTGCAGTGCCGTTGTTTTTCTGCTTCATTGTATGCTTCAGTGAACTTTTTAGTTCATACAATAGACAAAAGAGCATTCATTGGCTTCAGGAACACTCGAGTCTTTTGGGTAGTCTGCTACACGTGACACACTAAAGGAGATATATGGGAATTCACCTTTCACATTTGTTTCCCATTTGTTTCTTTGTAACTCACTGTGAAACGTCGAAAATTCCGTGTTTTAAAAGAGGCCAGTCCTATAAATTCAATTTGGTAAAGTATCATTCTTTGAAACAGGAGACAACATAAAGATTTCTAGCAATTATAACAGAAGTTAGAGCCTTCTCCTCTCTGTCCATGTGCTGAAAGCGTACATTGTGTGCGATAGTCACCAGTGGCTTTGCCATAGAAGGAAAAACCCAAGATAGCTCTACCTGGATATATCTGGTTTTCCTCGTAGCGTAACGCATATATTGCTGGAAGTACTGATGTAGCTCTTTGAAGTGAAGATATTAGATGTTACCTTGTTTCTCATGTATGTCTTTCAAATAATTTCTGTTGTTTTACTCATTAACTCCGAAGAACTGTGTTCTGAAAGAGGGTACAACAGTTTTCAACTACATAGAAGAAATATACATTGAACATCCTAACCAACATACTTGTTATCAAAATATTCCTACAGATGGAATTATGCCCTTGCAGTGCCGATGTTGTTCTGCTTCATTGTATGCTTCAGTGAAATTTTGAGTTCATACAATAGACTGAAGAGTATTCATTGGGTTCAGGAACACTCGAGTCTTTTGGGTAGTCTGCTACACGTGACACACTAAAGGAGATATATGGGAATTCACCTTTCACATTTGTTTCCCATTTGTTTCTTTGTAACTCACTGTGAAACTTAGAAAATTCCGTGTTTTAAAAGAGGCCTGTCCTATAAATTCAATGTGGTAAAGTATCATTCTTTGAAACAGGAGAGAACATAAAGATTTCTAGCAATTATAACAGAAGTTAGAGCCTTCTCCTCTCTGTCCATGTGCTGAAAGCGTACATTGTGTGCGATAGTCACCAGTGGCTTTGCCATAGAAGGAAAAACCCAAGATAGCTCTACCTGGATATATCTGGTTTTCCTTGTAGCGTAACGCATATATTGCTGGAAGTACTGATGTAGCTCTTTGAAGTGAAGATATTAGATGTTACCTTGTTTCTCATGTATGTCTTTCAAATAATTTCTGTTGCTTTTACTCGTTAACTCCGAAGAACTGTGTTCCGAAAGAGGGTACAACAGTTTTCAACTACATAGAAGATACATACATTGAACATCCTAACCAACATACTTGTTATCAAAGTATTCCTACAGATGGAATTATGCCCTTGCAGTGCCGATGTTGTTCTGCTTCATTGTATGCTTCAGTGAAATTTTGAGTTCATACAATAGACTGAAGAGTATTCATTGGGTTCAGGAACACTCGAGTCTTTTCGGTAGTCTGCTACACGTGACACACTAAAGGAGATATATGGGAATTCACCTTTCACATTTGTTTCCCATTTGTTTCTTTGTAATTCACTGTGAAACTTCGAAAATTCCGTGTTTTATAAGAGGCCAGTCCTATAAATTCAATTTGGTAAAGTATCATTCTTTGAAACAGGAGAGAACATAAAGATTTCTAGCAATTATAACAGAAATTAGAGCCTTCTCCTCTCTGTCCATGTGCTGAAGGCGTTCATTGTGTGAAAGAGTCACCATTGGCATTGCCACAGAAGGCAGATGCAGAGATAGCGGTTCCTGGACAATCTTGGTTTTTCGTGGAGTATAACGCATATATTCCTGGAAGTACAGATTTAGCTCTTTGAACTGAAGATATTAGATGTTATCTTGTTTCTCATGTATGTCTTTCAAATAATTTCTGTTGCTTTTACTCGTTAACTCTGAAGAACTGTGTTCTGAAAGAGGGTACAACAGTTTTCAACTACATAGAAGAAATATACATTGAACATCCTAACAGACACATACTTGTTATCAAAATATTCCAACAGATGGAATTATGCCCTTGCAGTGCCGTTGTTTTTCTGCTTCATTGTATGCTTCAGTGAACTTTTTAGTTCATACAATAGACAAAAGAGCATTCATTGGCTTCAGGAACACTCGAGTCTTTTGGGTAGTCTGCTACACGTGACACACTAAAGGAGATATATGGGAATTCACCTTTCACATTTGTTTCCCATTTGTTTCTTTGTAACTCACTGTGAAACGTCGAAAATTCCGTGTTTTAAAAGAGGCCAGTCCTATAAATTCAATTTGGTAAAGTATCATTCTTTGAAACAGGAGACAACATAAAGATTTCTAGCAATTATAACAGAAGTTAGAGCCTTCTCCTCTCTGTCCATGTGCTGAAAGCGTACATTGTGTGCGATAGTCACCAGTGGCTTTGCCATAGAAGGAAAAACCCAAGATAGCTCTACCTGGATATATCTGGTTTTCCTTGTAGCGTAACGCATATATTGCTGGAAGTACTGATGTAGCTCTTTGAAGTGAAGATATTAGATGTTACCTTGTTTCTCATGTATGTCTTTCAAATAATTTCTGTTGTTTTACTCGTTAACTCCGAAGAACTGTGTTCCGAAAGAGGGTACAACAGTTTTCAACTACATAGAAGAAATATACATTGAACATCCTAACCAACATACTTGTTATCAAAATATTCCTACAGATGGAATTATGCCCTTGCAGTGCCGATGTTGTTCTGCTTCATTGTATGCTTCAGTGAAATTTTGAGTTCATACAATAGACTGAAGAGCATTCATTGGCTTCAGGAACACTCGAGTCTTTTGGGTAGTCTGCTACACGTGACACACTAAAGGAGATATATGGGAATTCACCTTTCACATTTGTTTCCCATTTGTTTCTTTGTAATTCACTGTGAAACTTAGAAAATTCCGTGTTTTAAAAGAGGCCTGTCCTATAAATTCAATGTGGTAAAGTATCATTCTTTGAAACAGGAGAGAACATAAAGATTTCTAGCAATTATAACAGAAGTTAGAGCCTTCTCCTCTCTGTCCATGTGCTGAAAGCGTACATTGTGTGCGATAGTCACCAGTGGCTTTGCCATAGAAGGAAAAACCCAAGATAGCTCTACCTGGATATATCTGGTTTTCCTCGTAGCGTAACGCATATATTGCTGGAAGTACTGATGTAGCTCTTTGAAGTGAAGATATTAGATGTTACCTTGTTTCTCATGTATGTCTTTCAAATAATTTCTGTTGTTTTACTCATTAACTCCGAAGAACTGTGTTCTGAAAGAGGGTACAACAGTTTTCAACTACATAGAAGAAATATACATTGAACATCCTAACCAACATACTTGTTATCAAAATATTCCTACAGATGGAATTATGCCCTTGCAGTGCCGATGTTGTTCTGCTTCATTGTATGCTTCAGTGAAATTTTGAGTTCATACAATAGACTGAAGAGTATTCATTGGGTTCAGGAACACTCGAGTCTTTTCGGTAGTCTGCTACACGTGACACACTAAAGGAGATATATGGGAATTCACCTTTCACATTTGTTTCCCATTTGTTTCTTTGTAACTCACTGTGAAACTTAGAAAATTCCGTGTTTTATAAGAGGCCAGTCCTATAAATTCAATTTGGTAAAGTATCATTCTTTGAAACAGGAGAGAACATAAAGATTTCTAGCAATTATAACAGAAATTAGAGCCTTCTCCTCTCTGTCCATGTGCTGAAGGCGTTCATTGTGTGAAAGAGTCACCATTGGCATTGCCACAGAAGGCAGATGCAGAGATAGCGGTTCCTGGACAATCTTGGTTTTTCGTGGAGTATAACGCATATATTCCTGGAAGTACAGATTTAGCTCTTTGAACTGAAGATATTAGATGTTATCTTGTTTCTCATGTATGTCTTTCAAATAATTTCTGTTGCTTTTACTCGTTAACTCTGAAGAACTGTGTTCTGAAAGAGGGTACAACAGTTTTCAACTACATAGAAGAAATATACATTGAACATCCTAACAGACACATACTTGTTATCAAAATATTCCAACAACCCAGACGGGTGAGGGAACGGGGCGGCTGCAGCACGGGAACAGCGAGAGGCGGCAACCCACGGACGCTCGATTCCACTGAGCGCAAGTGTCCCTGGCCCTGCCCTAAGAGGCGAGAGACCAACTCCCGGAGCTCGGCTCAGCGGGACTGAGGGCACGGGGCAGTGCGCGAGCGCGAAAACACCTCAGCCCGGGGTCAGTGGGAGCTCTCGGGCCGCCTGTGCGGGCAGGGTCACCTCGGCGCAAACGGGGAACCGCCGCGGCCCAGCGAAGGCGGGAGCCAATCCCGGGGAAAGCGCTCGGGCCTCCCGCGCGGGCAGGGACACCTCGGCGCGAACGGGGAACCGCCGCGGCCCAGCGAAGGCGGGAGCCAATCCCGGGGAAAGCGCTCGGGCCGCCCGCGCAGGCAGGGACACCTCGGCGCGAACGGGGAACCGCCGCGGCCCAGCGAAGGCGGGAGCCAATCCCGGGGAAAGCGCTCGGGCCGCCCGCGCGGGCAGGGACACCTCGGCGCGAACTGGGAACCGCCGCGGCCCAGCGAAAGCAGGAGCCAATCCCGGGGAAAGCGCTCGGGCCGCCCGCGCAGGCAGGGACACCTCGGCGCGAACGGGGAACCGCCGCGGCCCAGCAAAAGCAGGAGCCAATCCCGGGGAAAGCGCTCGGGCCGCCCGCGCGGGCAGGGACACCTCGGCGCGAACGGGGAACCGCCGCGGCCCAGCGAAGGCGGGAGCCAATCCCGGGGAAAGCGCTCGGGCCGCCCGCGCGGGCAGGGACACCTCGGCGCGAACGGGGAACCGCCGCGGCCCAGCGAAGGCGGGAGCCAATCCCGGGGAAAGCGCTCGGGCCGCCCGCGCGGGCAGGGACACCTCGGCGCGAACGGGGAACCGCCGCGGCCCAGCGAAGGCGGGAGCCAATCCCGGGGAAAGCGCTCGGGCCGCCCGCGCGGGCAGGGTCACCTCGGCGCGAACGGGGAACCGCCGCGGCCCAGCGAAGGCGGGAGCCAATCCCGGGGAAAGCGCTCGGGCCACCCGCGCGGACAGAGACACCTTGGCACGAACGGGGAACCACCGCGGCCCGGCAGCAGTGGGCTCCAACCGCGGGGCAAACTCTCGGGCCGTCCGAGCGCGCAGGGGCTTGCGCGCAAGGGCACCTCAACTGGCTACAGCGGGCAGCAAGGTAGCGCGCCGTGCCGGCCACCGCGGGCGCGCACCATAGCGGCAACCGGGTGCGCACACCAGTCCGGCAAAAGAACAAGAACCTCTGACCTCCCACACTAGACCAGCTGCGGACCCAGAAAAAGAAGGCAACACACCAAGGCTAAAACGGAGTAAAAACATCGTTTTTTTTTTTTTTTTTTTTTTTTTTTTTTTTTTTTCTTTCCAAATTTTTTCTCCCTTGTTCTTTCTTTCTTCTTAATAATTTCTTTTCTTTCCTTCTTTCTTTATTCTTTTCCTGGGGTTTTTTTTGGGGGGGTTTTGGGGGGTATATATATATATATATATATATATATTTTTTTTTTGGTTCAATTTTTTTTTCTCTCTCTTTTTTCTTTCTTTCTTCTGTATTCTTTCTTTTCTATCTTTCTTTGTTCCTTTCTTGCTTACCTTTTGGGGTTTTTTTGGGGGGGTTGTGGTAAATTTTTTATTTTCTTCTCTTTCTTTCTTCTATTTTCTTGGGGATTTTTTGGGGGGGTGTTTTTCCTCCACCTCTTCCAATAATAACAAACTTTATCTCTAACGTGTTGCATATAACCTCTCCTTCTCATCCTTTCTCTTTAATAGTGGTTTATTCGTTTGTGTGTCTAGCTTAGCCCCCCTATTACTTTAAATAATACAATATAATTACTATATAAACCCAAATACAATACAATCCCACTTTCTTACTATACTAAGTATTTTTCTATCCTTTTCTTCTATTTTTCTTAACATACAATGTAAATATTACTAACTGGCTAGCACAGTCTCAACTATTATTAATCTATCAACCCCTCTATCAAAAATTATATTTTTCCTCCCCAAAAACAACTCGTATCTATTCTTCTTATAGTATAAAAGCTCAAATCTCTTTACATTTATATTAATACGGGCTAGTTGGCTAACGATAGCAGGATAGAGTGGGGGATACTTTCTGAGGGTGTGGGTCTCCTGCCTGGGCTGTGTGTTTATGTCTTTAACAGCATATCCACAAAAGAACTCAAGACAAAGCAGATAGAGTGACTCTCAACCAAGTAGCCAGAAGGAAGATCCTATCAAAGAACATCTGAAATATAACCGAACAGCATAAACAAACGACATAAAGGGTAACTCAAGACCATCAGGCTCAGGATATCAAAGAGACTGCACCACTGAAACTCCCAGACCTTCGATAAAGAATATTACACCACAAAGGAGGGAAGTCAAAGCAGACTACCCCCCCAATAAATAAATAAATAAATAAATAAATAAATAAATAAATAAATAAATAAATAAATAAAAACAAAAAGAATCCAACATGGTAAGACGCAAAAATAACCCCTCAATGAAAAGAAAAGAGGAATCCTCAGAAAGAGAGATAGACGAAATAGACATAGCCCAAATGTCAGACATGGAATTCAAAACAATGGTGGTAAAGAAGCTCAATATACTCGACATCCTTAAAATCAACTATGACAACCTTCAAGGAAGTTACCAGCAGCTCCAAGAAAATTACAGGGAACTGGCAGAGAACTACACCAGCATAAAAAAAGACATAGAAATCGTTAACAAGAACCAGGAAGAACTTAAGAATACAATCTCTGAACTGAAAAACACAGTAGAATCAGTCAAAAGCAGACTAAACGAAGCAGAGGATCGGATTAGTGAGTTAGAAGATAATGTAGAGAAAAACTCCCAGACAATACAGCAAAATGAAAAACGATTGAAAAAATATGAACAAGATGTAAGGGAATTACAGGATAGCATTAGGAAAAATAATTTAAGGATCATCGGAATTCGAGAGGAAGAAGAAAAGGAACATGGAATTGAAAATCTGATAGGAGAAATAGTGACAGAAAATTTTCCGAACCTGATGAGAGGAAAAGCTATGCAAGTCCAAGAAGCACTGAGAGTTCCAATCAAGAGGAACCCCCAAAAACCCACTCCAAGGCACATCATAGTTAAAATGGCAACATTCCAAGACAAAGAGAGAATCCTAAAAGCAGCAAGAGAAAAGCAGCAAATAACATACAAGGGAGCTCCGATAAGGCTATCAACTGATTTCTCAACAGAAACATTACAAGCCAGAAGGGAATGGTCAAAAATATTTCAAGCAATGAAAAACAAAGGCCTACAACCAAGAATACTCTACCCAGCAAGGCTCTCATTCAAAATAGAAGGTGAAATAAGGAGTTTCTCAGACAAAGGAAGACTGAAAGAATACATCTCCACCAAACCAGCATTGCAAGAGATGCTAAAGGGACTGTTCTAAGAAAAAAGAAGGAAAAAACAAGAGAGGAGAGGAACAGAGGTACAAAGGGAAATGAATAAATACACGTCAATAATAACCTTAAATGTAAATGGATTAAATGCTCCAATTAAAAGACATAGGGTAACGGAATGGATCAGAAAACAGGACCCACATATTTGCTGTCTACAAGAAACACACCTCAAAACAAAAGATTTACACAGACTGAAAGTAAAGGGATATAAAAAAATATTCCAAGCAAACGGACCGGAAAAAAAAGCCGGGGTAGCAGTTCTCATATCAGACAAAATGGATTTTAAAGCAAGGACAATAAAAAGAGACAAAGAAGGACATTTCATAATACTTAAAGGAACAATCCATCAAGAAGATATGACTTTGATAAACATATATGCACCCAACATAGGAGCACCCAAATACATAAAGCAAATACTAGAAGACCACAAAAAGGATATCAACAACAACACACTCATAGTAGGGGACTTCAACACTCCATTATCAACAATAGACAGATCATCAAAGCAAAGAAACACCAAGGATATACAGGCATTGAACAACACACTAAACCACATGGATCTAACTGATATATATAGAACTTTTCACCCCAAAGAAGCAAAATATACATTCTTTTCAAGTGCACATGGGACATTTTCAAAGATAGACCACATGATAGGTCACAAAACAAGCCTCAACAAATTCAAGAAAATTGAAATCATATCAAGCATCTTTTCAGATCACAATGCCTTGAAACTAGAAATCAACCTCAGAGGAAAAAATCAAAGACACCCAAACTCATGGAGATTGAATAACATGCTATTAAATAATGAATGGGTTAACAATGACATCAAAGAAGCAATCAAGAAATTTCTAGAAACTAATGATAATGAGCACACAACAACCCAAAACCTGTGGGACACAGCAAAAGCAGTCCTGAGAGGGAAGTTTATAGCAATACAGGCATATCTGAAAAGGCTAGAAGAATCTCAAATAAAAAACCTAACCACAATGCTACAAGAACTAGAACAACAACAACAAACAAAGCCTAGGGCAAGAAGAAGGAATGAAATCATCAAGATCAGAGCAGAACTAAATGACATAGAGACTAAACAAACAATCCAAAAGATCAACGAAACTAGGAGCTGGTTCTTCGAAAAAATCAACAAAATCGACAAGCCACTAGCCAGTCTAATCAAGAAAAAAAGAGAGAAGACACAAATAAACAAAATCAGAAATGAAAGAGGAGAAATCACGACTGATACCTCAGAAATACAAATGATAGTTAGAAATTACTTCAGACAACTGTATGACAAGAAATTTGACAATCTAGAAGAAATGGACAAATTTCTAGAAACATACAACCTTCCAAAACTGAATCAAGAAGAAGTGGAAAGTCTCAACAGACCAATAACAAAGAAGGAAATTGAAACAGTAATCCAAAATCTCCCGGCACACAAAAGCCCTGGACCGGATGGCTTCACAGGCGAATTCTACAAAACATTCAGGGAAGAACTAACTCCTATCCTCCTCAAACTGTTCCAAAAAATCCAAGAAGAAGGGAAAATCCCAAACTCTTTCTATGAAGCCAGTATTATCCTAATCCCCAAACCAGGTCAAGACACAACAAAGAAAGAAAACTACAGGCCAATATCACTGATGAACATCGATGCTAAAATCCTCAATAAAATATTGGCAAACAGGATCCAGCAACACATCAAAAAGATCATACATCATGATCAAGTGGGCTTCATTCCAGGGATGCAAGGATGGTTTAATATTCGCAAATCAATAAATATAATACACCACCTAAACAGAATGAAAGACAAAAATCACATGATCATATCAATAGATGCAGAAAAAGCATTTGATAAAGTTCAACACCCATTTATGATGAAAACACTCAGCAAAATGGGGATAAAGGGAGCATATCTTAACATAATTAAGGCTATATATGAGAAGCCTGAGGCCAACATCATACTCAATGGACAAAAACTGAAAGCATTCCCCCTGAACTCAGGAACGAGACAAGGTTGTCCACTCTCTCCACTCCTTTTCAACATAGTGTTGGAAGTCCTAGCCACAGCAATCAGACAAGAAAAAGAAATAAAAGGAATCCAAATTGGGAAAGAGGAAGTGAAACTTTCATTATATGCAGATGATATGATAGTATACCTAGAAAATCCTATAAACTCCACTAAAAGACTACTTAATATAATAAGTGAATTTGGCAAAATCGCAGGGTACAAAATAAATATACAGAAATCCAAGGCATTTCTGTACACCAACAATAAAATAGCAGAGACAGAGACAAAAAATAAAATACCATTTACTATAGCAACAAGAAAAATAAAGTACCTAGGAGTAAACTTAACCAAAGAGATAAAAGACCTGTACTCTGAAAATTATATAACATTGAAGAAAGAAATTAAGGAAGAAACAAATAAATGGAAGCAAATACCATGTTCTTGGATGGGAAGAATCAACATCATCAAAATGGCCATACTACCCAAAGCAATTTACAAATTCAATGCAATCCCTATTAAAATACCAATGACATATTTCACAGACCTAGAACAAATACTCCATAAATTCATATGGAACCAAAAAAGACCCCGAATAGCAAAAGCAATCTTGAGACAGAAGAACACAGCAGGAGGAATCACAACACCAGATATCAAACAATACTACAAAGCCACTGTAATCAAAACAGTATGGTACTGGCATAAGAACAGACATATAGATCAGTGGAACAGAATAGAGAGTCCAGAAATAAACCCAGGCCTCTATGGTCAACTAATCTTTGATAAAGGAGGAAGGAACATAAAATGGAGTGAGAAGAGCCTCTTTAACAAATGGTGCTGGGAGAACTGGATAGGGACCTGCAAAAAAATGAAACTAGACCACCAACTTACACCACACACGAGAATAAACTCAAGATGGATCAAAGACTTAAATGTAAGCCGTAACACCATAAAAGTCCTAGAGGAAAACATAGGCAAGAAAATATCAGATATCTCACGTAACAATCTCTTCACGGATACATCCCCTAAAGCAAGAGAAATAAAGGAAAAAATAAATAAATGGGATTACATCAAACTGAAGAGTTTCTGCTCAGCAAAAGAAAACATCAGCAAAATGAAAAGGAAACCAACCATATGGGAAAACATATTTGCCAATGACATCACAGACAGGGGACTGATTTCCAAAATATATAAAGAGCTGATACGACTCAACATCAAGAAAACAAACAACCCAATTAAAAAATGGGCAAGGGACCTGAACAAACACTTCTCCGAAGAGGACATACAGAAGGTCCATAGACACATGAAAAAATGCTCAACATCATTAGCCATCAGGGAGATGCAAATAAAAACCACAATGAGATACCACCTTACACCAGTCAGAATGGCCATCATCAACAAATCAACAAGCAACAAGTGCTGGCGAGGATGTGGAGAAACGGGAACCCTACTGCACTGTTGGTGGGAATGCAGACTGGTGCAGCCACTATGGAGAACAGTATGGAATTACCTCAAAAGATTAAAAATGGAACTGCCTTTTGAACCAGCAACTCCACTACTAGGATTATACCCGAAGAATCTTGAAACACCAATTCAAAAGAACTTATGCACTCCTATGTTCATAGCAGCACTGTTTACAATAGCTAAGTGCTGGAAACAACCTAAGTGCCCATCTGTAGATGAGTGGATCCAAAAACTGTGGTACATTTACACAATGGAATACTATGTAGCAGAAAGAAAGAAGGAACTCCTACCATTTGCAACAACATGGATGGAACTAGAGAGAATTATGCTTAGTGAAATAAGCCAGGCAAAGAAAGAAAAATACCATATGATATCACCTAATACAGGAAACTAAAGAACAACACAAACAAAGGAACTAAATAGAACAAAGAGCAGAATAGAAGTCAATAGGGGGGAGGGGAGAGGGAGAGAAGGGGGATAAGTAAGGGAAGGGTTTAATTAAAGAGCCTGTATAAAAGACTCATGGACATAGACAACGGGGAGGGATATGATTGCGGGAGAGGGGGTGGGCTGGGTGGGGGAGAGAAATTGGGGGAAAAGGGGATAACTGTAATTGAAAAACCAAAATAAAAAAAAAAAAAAAAAAAAAAAAAAAAAAAATATTCCAACAGATGGAATTATGCCCTTGCAGTGCCGTTGTTTTTCTGCTTCATTGTATGCTTCAGTGAACTTTTTAGTTCATACAATAGACAAAAGAGCATTCATTGGCTTCAGGAACACTCGAGTCTTTTGGGTAGTCTGCTACACGTGACACACTAAAGGAGATATATGGGAATTCACCTTTCACATTTGTTTCCCATTTGTTTCTTTGTAATTCACTGTGAAACTTAGAAAATTCCGTGTTTTAAAAGAGGCCTGTCCTATAAATTCAATGTGGTAAAGTATCATTCTTTGAAACAGGAGAGAACATAAAGATTTCTAGCAATTATAACAGAAGTTAGAGCCTTCTCCTCTCTGTCCATGTGCTGAAAGCGTACATTGTGTGCGATAGTCACCAGTGGCTTTGCCATAGAAGGAAAAACCCAAGATAGCTCTACCTGGATATATCTGGTTTTCCTTGTAGCGTAACGCATATATTGCTGGAAGTACTGATGTAGCTCTTTGAAGTGAAGATATTAGATGTTACCTTGTTTCTCATGTATGTCTTTCAAATAATTTCTGTTGCTTTTACTCGTTAACTCTGAAGAACTGTGTTCTGAAAGAGGGTACAACAGTTTTCAACTACATAGAAGAAATATACATTGAACATCCTAACAGACACATACTTGTTATCAAAATATTCCAACAGATGGAATTATGCCCTTGCAGTGCCGTTGTTTTTCTGCTTCATTGTATGCTTCAGTGAACTTTTTAGTTCATACAATAGACAAAAGAGCATTCATTGGCTTCAGGAACACTCGAGTCTTTTGGGTAGTCTGCTACACGTGACACACTAAAGGAGATATATGGGAATTCACCTTTCACATTTGTTTCCCATTTGTTTCTTTGTAACTCACTGTGAAACGTCGAAAATTCCGTGTTTTAAAAGAGGCCAGTCCTATAAATTCAATTTGGTAAAGTATCATTCTTTGAAACAGGAGACAACATAAAGATTTCTAGCAATTATAACAGAAGTTAGAGCCTTCTCCTCTCTGTCCATGTGCTGAAAGCGTACATTGTGTGCGATAGTCACCAGTGGCTTTGCCATAGAAGGAAAAACCCAAGATAGCTCTACCTGGATATATCTGGTTTTCCTTGTAGCGTAACGCATATATTGCTGGAAGTACTGATGTAGCTCTTTGAAGTGAAGATATTAGATGTTACCTTGTTTCTCATGTATGTCTTTCAAATAATTTCTGTTGTTTTACTCATTAACTCCGAAGAACTGTGTTCCGAAAGAGGGTACAACAGTTTTCAACTACATAGAAGAAATATACATTGAACATCCTAACCAACATACTTGTTATCAAAATATTCCTACAGATGGAATTATGCCCTTGCAGTGCCGATGTTGTTCTGCTTCATTGTATGCTTCAGTGAAATTTTGAGTTCATACAATAGACTGAAGAGTATTCATTGGGTTCAGGAACACTCGAGTCTTTTGGGTAGTCTGCTACACGTGACACACTAAAGGAGATATATGGGAATTCACCTTTCACATTTGTTTCCCATTTGTTTCTTTGTAATTCACTGTGAAACTTAGAAAATTCCGTGTTTTAAAAGAGGCCTGTCCTATAAATTCAATGTGGTAAAGTATCATTCTTTGAAACAGGAGAGAACATAAAGATTTCTAGCAATTATAACAGAAGTTAGAGCCTTCTCCTCTCTGTCCATGTGCTGAAAGCGTACATTGTGTGCGATAGTCACCAGTGGCTTTGCCATAGAAGGAAAAACCCAAGATAGCTCTACCTGGATATATCTGGTTTTCCTCGTAGCGTAACGCATATATTGCTGGAAGTACTGATGTAGCTCTTTGAAGTGAAGATATTAGATGTTACCTTGTTTCTCATGTATGTCTTTCAAATAATTTCTGTTGCTTTTACTCGTTAACTCCGAAGAACTGTGTTCCGAAAGAGGGTACAACAGTTTTCAACTACATAGAAGATACATACATTGAACATCCTAACCAACATACTTGTTATCAAAGTATTCCTACAGATGGAATTATGCCCTTGCAGTGCCGATGTTGTTCTGCTTCATTGTATGCTTCAGTGAAATTTTGAGTTCATACAATAGACTGAAGAGTATTCATTGGGTTCAGGAACACTCGAGTCTTTTCGGTAGTCTGCTACACGTGACACACTAAAGGAGATATATGGGAATTCACCTTTCACATTTGTTTCCCATTTGTTTCTTTGTAACTCACTGTGAAACTTAGAAAATTCCGTGTTTTATAAGAGGCCAGTCCTATAAATTCAATTTGGTAAAGTATCATTCTTTGAAACAGGAGAGAACATAAAGATTTCTAGCAATTATAACAGAAATTAGAGCCTTCTCCTCTCTGTCCATGTGCTGAAGGCGTTCATTGTGTGAAAGAGTCACCATTGGCATTGCCACAGAAGGCAGATGCAGAGATAGCGGTTCCTGGACAATCTTGGTTTTTCGTGGAGTATAACGCATATATTCCTGGAAGTACAGATTTAGCTCTTTGAACTGAAGATATTAGATGTTATCTTGTTTCTCATGTATGTCTTTCAAATAATTTCTGTTGCTTTTACTCGTTAACTCTGAAGAACTGTGTTCTGAAAGAGGGTACAACAGTTTTCAACTACATAGAAGAAATATACATTGAACATCCTAACAGACACATACTTGTTATCAAAATATTCCAACAGATGGAATTATGCCCTTGCAGTGCCGTTGTTTTTCTGCTTCATTGTATGCTTCAGTGAACTTTTTAGTTCATACAATAGACAAAAGAGCATTCATTGGCTTCAGGAACACTCGAGTCTTTTGGGTAGTCTGCTACACGTGACACACTAAAGGAGATATATGGGAATTCACCTTTCACATTTGTTTCCCATTTGTTTCTTTGTAATTCACTGTGAAACTTAGAAAATTCCGTGTTTTAAAAGAGGCCTGTCCTATAAATTCAATGTGGTAAAGTATCATTCTTTGAAACAGGAGAGAACATAAAGATTTCTAGCAATTATAACAGAAGTTAGAGCCTTCTCCTCTCTGTCCATGTGCTGAAAGCGTACATTGTGTGCGATAGTCACCAGTGGCTTTGCCATAGAAGGAAAAACCCAAGATAGCTCTACCTGGATATATCTGGTTTTCCTTGTAGCGTAACGCATATATTGCTGGAAGTACTGATGTAGCTCTTTGAAGTGAAGATATTAGATGTTACCTTGTTTCTCATGTATGTCTTTCAAATAATTTCTGTTGCTTTTACTCGTTAACTCTGAAGAACTGTGTTCTGAAAGAGGGTACAACAGTTTTCAACTACATAGAAGAAATATACATTGAACATCCTAACCAACATACTTGTTATCAAAATATTCCTACAGATGGAATTATGCCCTTGCAGTGCCGATGTTGTTCTGCTTCATTGTATGCTTCAGTGAAATTTTGAGTTCATACAATAGACTGAAGAGTATTCATTGGGTTCAGGAACACTCGAGTCTTTTCGGTAGTCTGCTACACGTGACACACTAAAGGAGATATATGGGAATTCACCTTTCACATTTGTTTCCCATTTGTTTCTTTGTAACTCACTGTGAAACTTCGAAAATTCCGTGTTTTATAAGAGGCCAGTCCTATAAATTCAATTTGGTAAAGTATCATTCTTTGAAACAGGAGAGAACATAAAGATTTCTAGCAATTATAACAGAAATTAGAGCCTTCTCCTCTCTGTCCATGTGCTGAAGGCGTTCATTGTGTGAAAGAGTCACCATTGGCATTGCCACAGAAGGCAGATGCAGAGATAGCGGTTCCTGGACAATCTTGGTTTTTCGTGGAGTATAACGCATATATTCCTGGAAGTACAGATTTAGCTCTTTGAACTGAAGATATTAGATGTTATCTTGTTTCTCATGTATGTCTTTCAAATAATTTCTGTTGCTTTTACTCGTTAACTCTGAAGAACTGTGTTCTGAAAGAGGGTACAACAGTTTTCAACTACATAGAAGAAATATACATTGAACATCCTAACAGACACATACTTGTTATCAAAATATTCCAACAGATGGAATTATGCCCTTGCAGTGCCGTTGTTTTTCTGCTTCATTGTATGCTTCAGTGAACTTTTTAGTTCATACAATAGACAAAAGAGCATTCATTGGCTTCAGGAACACTCGAGTCTTTTGGGTAGTCTGCTACACGTGACACACTAAAGGAGATATATGGGAATTCACCTTTCACATTTGTTTCCCATTTGTTTCTTTGTAACTCACTGTGAAACGTCGAAAATTCCGTGTTTTAAAAGAGGCCAGTCCTATAAATTCAATTTGGTAAAGTATCATTCTTTGAAACAGGAGACAACATAAAGATTTCTAGCAATTATAACAGAAGTTAGAGCCTTCTCCTCTCTGTCCATGTGCTGAAAGCGTACATTGTGTGCGATAGTCACCAGTGGCTTTGCCATAGAAGGAAAAACCCAAGATAGCTCTACCTGGATATATCTGGTTTTCCTTGTAGCGTAACGCATATATTGCTGGAAGTACTGATGTAGCTCTTTGAAGTGAAGATATTAGATGTTACCTTGTTTCTCATGTATGTCTTTCAAATAATTTCTGTTGTTTTACTCATTAACTCCGAAGAACTGTGTTCCGAAAGAGGGTACAACAGTTTTCAACTACATAGAAGAAATATACATTGAACATCCTAACCAACATACTTGTTATCAAAATATTCCTACAGATGGAATTATGCCCTTGCAGTGCCGATGTTGTTCTGCTTCATTGTATGCTTCAGTGAAATTTTGAGTTCATACAATAGACTGAAGAGTATTCATTGGGTTCAGGAACACTCGAGTCTTTTGGGTAGTCTGCTACACGTGACACACTAAAGGAGATATATGGGAATTCACCTTTCACATTTGTTTCCCATTTGTTTCTTTGTAATTCACTGTGAAACTTAGAAAATTCCGTGTTTTAAAAGAGGCCTGTCCTATAAATTCAATGTGGTAAAGTATCATTCTTTGAAACAGGAGAGAACATAAAGATTTCTAGCAATTATAACAGAAGTTAGAGCCTTCTCCTCTCTGTCCATGTGCTGAAAGCGTACATTGTGTGCGATAGTCACCAGTGGCTTTGCCATAGAAGGAAAAACCCAAGATAGCTCTACCTGGATATATCTGGTTTTCCTCGTAGCGTAACGCATATATTGCTGGAAGTACTGATGTAGCTCTTTGAAGTGAAGATATTAGATGTTACCTTGTTTCTCATGTATGTCTTTCAAATAATTTCTGTTGCTTTTACTCGTTAACTCCGAAGAACTGTGTTCCGAAAGAGGGTACAACAGTTTTCAACTACATAGAAGAAATATACATTGAACATCCTAACCAACATACTTGTTATCAAAATATTCCTACAGATGGAATTATGCCCTTGCAGTGCCGATGTTGTTCTGCTTCATTGTATGCTTCAGTGAAATTTTGAGTTCATACAATAGACTGAAGAGTATTCATTGGGTTCAGGAACACTCGAGTCTTTTGGGTAGTCTGCTACACGTGACACACTAAAGGAGATATATGGGAATTCACCTTTCACATTTGTTTCCCATTTGTTTCTTTGTAACTCACTGTGAAACTTCGAAAATTCCGTGTTTTAAAAGAGGCCAGTCCTATAAATTCAATTTGGTAAAGTATCATTCTTTGAAACAGGAGACAACATAAAGATTTCTAGCAATTATAACAGAAGTTAGAGCCTTCTCCTCTCTGTCCATGTGCTGAAAGCGTACATTGTGTGCGATAGTCACCAGTGGCTTTGCCATAGAAGGAAAAACCCAAGATAGCTCTACCTGGATATATCTGGTTTTCCTTGTAGCGTAACGCATATATTGCTGGAAGTACTGATGTAGCTCTTTGAAGTGAAGATATTAGATGTTACCTTGTTTCTCATGTATGTCTTTCAAATAATTTCTGTTGTTTTACTCATTAACTCCGAAGAACTGTGTTCCGAAAGAGGGTACAACAGTTTTCAACTACATAGAAGAAATATACATTGAACATCCTAACCAACATACTTGTTATCAAAATATTCCTACAGATGGAATTATGCCCTTGCAGTGCCGATGTTGTTCTGCTTCATTGTATGCTTCAGTGAAATTTTGAGTTCATACAATAGACTGAAGAGTATTCATTGGGTTCAGGAACACTCGAGTCTTTTGGGTAGTCTGCTACACGTGACACACTAAAGGAGATATATGGGAATTCACCTTTCACATTTGTTTCCCATTTGTTTCTTTGTAATTCACTGTGAAACTTAGAAAATTCCGTGTTTTAAAAGAGGCCTGTCCTATAAATTCAATGTGGTAAAGTATCATTCTTTGAAACAGGAGAGAACATAAAGATTTCTAGCAATTATAACAGAAGTTAGAGCCTTCTCCTCTCTGTCCATGTGCTGAAAGCGTACATTGTGTGCGATAGTCACCAGTGGCTTTGCCATAGAAGGAAAAACCCAAGATAGCTCTACCTGGATATATCTGGTTTTCCTCGTAGCGTAACGCATATATTGCTGGAAGTACTGATGTAGCTCTTTGAAGTGAAGATATTAGATGTTACCTTGTTTCTCATGTATGTCTTTCAAATAATTTCTGTTGCTTTTACTCGTTAACTCCGAAGAACTGTGTTCCGAAAGAGGGTACAACAGTTTTCAACTACATAGAAGAAATATACATTGAACATCCTAACCAACATACTTGTTATCAAAATATTCCTACAGATGGAATTATGCCCTTGCAGTGCCGATGTTGTTCTGCTTCATTGTATGCTTCAGTGAAATTTTGAGTTCATACAATAGACTGAAGAGTATTCATTGGGTTCAGGAACACTCGAGTCTTTTGGGTAGTCTGCTACACGTGACACACTAAAGGAGATATATGGGAATTCACCTTTCACATTTGTTTCCCATTTGTTTCTTTGTAACTCACTGTGAAACTTCGAAAATTCCGTGTTTTAAAAGAGGCCAGTCCTATAAATTCAATTTGGTAAAGTATCATTCTTTGAAACAGGAGAGAACATAAAGATTTCTAGCAATTATAACAGAAATTAGAGCCTTCTCCTCTCTGTCCATGTGCTGAAGGCGTTCATTGTGTGAAAGAGTCACCATTGGCATTGCCACAGAAGGCAGATGCAGAGATAGCGGTTCCTGGACAATCTTGGTTTTTCGTGGAGTATAACGCATATATTCCTGGAAGTACAGATTTAGCTCTTTGAACTGAAGATATTAGATGTTATCTTGTTTCTCATGTATGTCTTTCAAATAATTTCTGTTGCTTTTACTCGTTAACTCTGAAGAACTGTGTTCTGAAAGAGGGTACAACAGTTTTCAACTACATAGAAGAAATATACATTGAACATCCTAACAGACACATACTTGTTATCAAAATATTCCAACAGATGGAATTATGCCCTTGCAGTGCCGTTGTTTTTCTGCTTCATTGTATGCTTCAGTGAACTTTTTAGTTCATACAATAGACAAAAGAGCATTCATTGGCTTCAGAAACACTCGAGTCTTTTGGGTAGTCTGCTACACGTGACACACTAAAGGAGATATATGGGAATTCACCTTTCACATTTGTTTCCCATTTGTTTCTTTGTAATTCACTGTGAAACTTAGAAAATTCCGTGTTTTAAAAGAGACCTGTCCTATAAATTCAATGTGGTAAAGTATCATTCTTTGAAACAGGAGAGAACATAAAGATTTCTAGCAATTATAACAGAAGTTAGAGCCTTCTCCTCTCTGTCCATGTGCTGAAAGCGTACATTGTGTGCGATAGTCACCAGTGGCTTTGCCATAGAAGGAAAAACCCAAGATAGCTCTACCTGGATATATCTGGTTTTCCTCGTAGCGTAACGCATATATTGCTGGAAGTACTGATGTAGCTCTTTGAAGTGAAGATATTAGATGTTACCTTGTTTCTCATGTATGTCTTTCAAATAATTTCTGTTGCTTTTACTCGTTAACTCCGAAGAACTGTGTTCCGAAAGAGGGTACAACAGTTTTCAACTACATAGAAGATACATACATTGAACATCCTAACCAACATACTTGTTATCAAAGTATTCCTACAGATGGAATTATGCCCTTGCAGTGCCGATGTTGTTCTGCTTCATTGTATGCTTCAGTGAAATTTTGAGTTCATACAATAGACTGAAGAGTATTCATTGGGTTCAGGAACACTCGAGTTTTTTGGGTAGTCTGCTACACGTGACACACTAAAGGAGATATATGGGAATTCACCTTTCACATTTGTTTCCCATTTGTTTCTTTGTAACTCACTGTGAAACTTCGAAAATTCCGTGTTTTAAAAGAGGCCAGTCCTATAAATTCAATTTGGTAAAGTATCATTCTTTGAAACAGGAGAGAACATAAAGATTTCTAGCAATTATAACAGAAATTAGAGCCTTCTCCTCTCTGTCCATGTGCTGAAGGCGTTCATTGTGTGAAAGAGTCACCATTGGCATTGCCACAGAAGGCAGATGCAGAGATAGCGGTTCCTGGACAATCTTGGTTTTTCGTGGAGTATAACGCATATATTCCTGGAAGTACAGATTTAGCTCTTTGAACTGAAGATATTAGATGTTATCTTGTTTCTCATGTATGTCTTTCAAATAATTTCTGTTGCTTTTACTCGTTAACTCTGAAGAACTGTGTTCTGAAAGAGGGTACAACAGTTTTCAACTACATAGAAGAAATATACATTGAACATCCTAACAGACACATACTTGTTATCAAAATATTCCAACAGATGGAATTATGCCCTTGCAGTGCCGTTGTTTTTCTGCTTCATTGTATGCTTCAGTGAACTTTTTAGTTCATACAATAGACAAAAGAGCATTCATTGGCTTCAGGAACACTCGAGTCTTTTGGGTAGTCTGCTACACGTGACACACTAAAGGAGATATATGGGAATTCACCTTTCACATTTGTTTCCCATTTGTTTCTTTGTAACTCACTGTGAAACGTCGAAAATTCCGTGTTTTAAAAGAGGCCAGTCCTATAAATTCAATTTGGTAAAGTATCATTCTTTGAAACAGGAGACAACATAAAGATTTCTAGCAATTATAACAGAAGTTAGAGCCTTCTCCTCTCTGTCCATGTGCTGAAAGCGTACATTGTGTGCGATAGTCACCAGTGGCTTTGCCATAGAAGGAAAAACCCAAGATAGCTCTACCTGGATATATCTGGTTTTCCTTGTAGCGTAACGCATATATTGCTGGAAGTACTGATGTAGCTCTTTGAAGTGAAGATATTAGATGTTACCTTGTTTCTCATGTATGTCTTTCAAATAATTTCTGTTGTTTTACTCATTAACTCCGAAGAACTGTGTTCCGAAAGAGGGTACAACAGTTTTCAACTACATAGAAGAAATATACATTGAACATCCTAACCAACATACTTGTTATCAAAATATTCCTACAGATGGAATTATGCCCTTGCAGTGCCGATGTTGTTCTGCTTCATTGTATGCTTCAGTGAAATTTTGAGTTCATACAATAGACTGAAGAGTATTCATTGGGTTCAGGAACACTCGAGTCTTTTGGGTAGTCTGCTACACGTGACACACTAAAGGAGATATATGGGAATTCACCTTTCACATTTGTTTCCCATTTGTTTCTTTGTAATTCACTGTGAAACTTAGAAAATTCCGTGTTTTAAAAGAGGCCTGTCCTATAAATTCAATGTGGTAAAGTATCATTCTTTGAAACAGGAGAGAACATAAAGATTTCTAGCAATTATAACAGAAGTTAGAGCCTTCTCCTCTCTGTCCATGTGCTGAAAGCGTACATTGTGTGCGATAGTCACCAGTGGCTTTGCCATAGAAGGAAAAACCCAAGATAGCTCTACCTGGATATATCTGGTTTTCCTCGTAGCGTAACGCATATATTGCTGGAAGTACTGATGTAGCTCTTTGAAGTGAAGATATTAGATGTTACCTTGTTTCTCATGTATGTCTTTCAAATAATTTCTGTTGCTTTTACTCGTTAACTCTGAAGAACTGTGTTCCGAAAGAGGGTACAACAGTTTTCAACTACATAGAAGAAATATACATTGAACATCCTAACCAACATACTTGTTATCAAAATATTCCTACAGATGGAATTATGCCCTTGCAGTGCCGATGTTGTTCTGCTTCATTGTATGCTTCAGTGAAATTTTGAGTTCATACAATAGACTGAAGAGTATTCATTGGGTTCAGGAACACTCGAGTCTTTTGGGTAGTCTGCTACACGTGACACACTAAAGGAGATATATGGGAATTCACCTTTCACATTTGTTTCCCATTTGTTTCTTTGTAACTCACTGTGAAACTTCGAAAATTCCGTGTTTTAAAAGAGGCCAGTCCTATAAATTCAATTTGGTAAAGTATCATTCTTTGAAACAGGAGACAACATAAAGATTTCTAGCAATTATAACAGAAGTTAGAGCCTTCTCCTCTCTGTCCATGTGCTGAAAGCGTACATTGTGTGCGATAGTCACCAGTGGCTTTGCCATAGAAGGAAAAACCCAAGATAGCTCTACCTGGATATATCTGGTTTTCCTTGTAGCGTAACGCATATATTGCTGGAAGTACTGATGTAGCTCTTTGAAGTGAAGATATTAGATGTTACCTTGTTTCTCATGTATGTCTTTCAAATAATTTCTGTTGTTTTACTCATTAACTCCGAAGAACTGTGTTCCGAAAGAGGGTACAACAGTTTTCAACTACATAGAAGAAATATACATTGAACATCCTAACCAACATACTTGTTATCAAAATATTCCTACAGATGGAATTATGCCCTTGCAGTGCCGATGTTGTTCTGCTTCATTGTATGCTTCAGTGAAATTTTGAGTTCATACAATAGACTGAAGAGTATTCATTGGGTTCAGGAACACTCGAGTCTTTTGGGTAGTCTGCTACACGTGACACACTAAAGGAGATATATGGGAATTCACCTTTCACATTTGTTTCCCATTTGTTTCTTTGTAATTCACTGTGAAACTTAGAAAATTCCGTGTTTTAAAAGAGGCCTGTCCTATAAATTCAATGTGGTAAAGTATCATTCTTTGAAACAGGAGAGAACATAAAGATTTCTAGCAATTATAACAGAAGTTAGAGCCTTCTCCTCTCTGTCCATGTGCTGAAAGCGTACATTGTGTGCGATAGTCACCAGTGGCTTTGCCATAGAAGGAAAAACCCAAGATAGCTCTACCTGGATATATCTGGTTTTCCTCGTAGCGTAACGCATATATTGCTGGAAGTACTGATGTAGCTCTTTGAAGTGAAGATATTAGATGTTACCTTGTTTCTCATGTATGTCTTTCAAATAATTTCTGTTGCTTTTACTCGTTAACTCCGAAGAACTGTGTTCCGAAAGAGGGTACAACAGTTTTCAACTACATAGAAGAAATATACATTGAACATCCTAACCAACATACTTGTTATCAAAATATTCCTACAGATGGAATTATGCCCTTGCAGTGCCGATGTTGTTCTGCTTCATTGTATGCTTCAGTGAAATTTTGAGTTCATACAATAGACTGAAGAGTATTCATTGGGTTCAGGAACACTCGAGTCTTTTGGGTAGTCTGCTACACGTGACACACTAAAGGAGATATATGGGAATTCACCTTTCACATTTGTTTCCCATTTGTTTCTTTGTAACTCACTGTGAAACTTCGAAAATTCCGTGTTTTAAAAGAGGCCAGTCCTATAAATTCAATTTGGTAAAGTATCATTCTTTGAAACAGGAGAGAACATAAAGATTTCTAGCAATTATAACAGAAATTAGAGCCTTCTCCTCTCTGTCCATGTGCTGAAGGCGTTCATTGTGTGAAAGAGTCACCATTGGCATTGCCACAGAAGGCAGATGCAGAGATAGCGGTTCCTGGACAATCTTGGTTTTTCGTGGAGTATAACGCATATATTCCTGGAAGTACAGATTTAGCTCTTTGAACTGAAGATATTAGATGTTATCTTGTTTCTCATGTATGTCTTTCAAATAATTTCTGTTGCTTTTACTCGTTAACTCTGAAGAACTGTGTTCTGAAAGAGGGTACAACAGTTTTCAACTACATAGAAGAAATATACATTGAACATCCTAACAGACACATACTTGTTATCAAAATATTCCAACAGATGGAATTATGCCCTTGCAGTGCCGTTGTTTTTCTGCTTCATTGTATGCTTCAGTGAACTTTTTAGTTCATACAATAGACAAAAGAGCATTCATTGGCTTCAGAAACACTCGAGTCTTTTGGGTAGTCTGCTACACGTGACACACTAAAGGAGATATATGGGAATTCACCTTTCACATTTGTTTCCCATTTGTTTCTTTGTAATTCACTGTGAAACTTAGAAAATTCCGTGTTTTAAAAGAGACCTGTCCTATAAATTCAATGTGGTAAAGTATCATTCTTTGAAACAGGAGAGAACATAAAGATTTCTAGCAATTATAACAGAAGTTAGAGCCTTCTCCTCTCTGTCCATGTGCTGAAAGCGTACATTGTGTGCGATAGTCACCAGTGGCTTTGCCATAGAAGGAAAAACCCAAGATAGCTCTACCTGGATATATCTGGTTTTCCTCGTAGCGTAACGCATATATTGCTGGAAGTACTGATGTAGCTCTTTGAAGTGAAGATATTAGATGTTACCTTGTTTCTCATGTATGTCTTTCAAATAATTTCTGTTGCTTTTACTCGTTAACTCCGAAGAACTGTGTTCCGAAAGAGGGTACAACAGTTTTCAACTACATAGAAGATACATACATTGAACATCCTAACCAACATACTTGTTATCAAAGTATTCCTACAGATGGAATTATGCCCTTGCAGTGCCGATGTTGTTCTGCTTCATTGTATGCTTCAGTGAAATTTTGAGTTCATACAATAGACTGAAGAGTATTCATTGGGTTCAGGAACACTCGAGTTTTTTGGGTAGTCTGCTACACGTGACACACTAAAGGAGATATATGGGAATTCACCTTTCACATTTGTTTCCCATTTGTTTCTTTGTAACTCACTGTGAAACTTCGAAAATTCCGTGTTTTAAAAGAGGCCAGTCCTATAAATTCAATTTGGTAAAGTATCATTCTTTGAAACAGGAGAGAACATAAAGATTTCTAGCAATTATAACAGAAATTAGAGCCTTCTCCTCTCTGTCCATGTGCTGAAGGCGTTCATTGTGTGAAAGAGTCACCATTGGCATTGCCACAGAAGGCAGATGCAGAGATAGCGGTTCCTGGACAATCTTGGTTTTTCGTGGAGTATAACGCATATATTCCTGGAAGTACAGATTTAGCTCTTTGAACTGAAGATATTAGATGTTATCTTGTTTCTCATGTATGTCTTTCAAATAATTTCTGTTGCTTTTACTCGTTAACTCTGAAGAACTGTGTTCTGAAAGAGGGTACAACAGTTTTCAACTACATAGAAGAAATATACATTGAACATCCTAACAGACACATACTTGTTATCAAAATATTCCAACAGATGGAATTATGCCCTTGCAGTGCCGTTGTTTTTCTGCTTCATTGTATGCTTCAGTGAACTTTTTAGTTCATACAATAGACAAAAGAGCATTCATTGGCTTCAGGAACACTCGAGTCTTTTGGGTAGTCTGCTACACGTGACACACTAAAGGAGATATATGGGAATTCACCTTTCACATTTGTTTCCCATTTGTTTCTTTGTAACTCACTGTGAAACGTCGAAAATTCCGTGTTTTAAAAGAGGCCAGTCCTATAAATTCAATTTGGTAAAGTATCATTCTTTGAAACAGGAGACAACATAAAGATTTCTAGCAATTATAACAGAAGTTAGAGCCTTCTCCTCTCTGTCCATGTGCTGAAAGCGTACATTGTGTGCGATAGTCACCAGTGGCTTTGCCATAGAAGGAAAAACCCAAGATAGCTCTACCTGGATATATCTGGTTTTCCTTGTAGCGTAACGCATATATTGCTGGAAGTACTGATGTAGCTCTTTGAAGTGAAGATATTAGATGTTACCTTGTTTCTCATGTATGTCTTTCAAATAATTTCTGTTGTTTTACTCGTTAACTCCGAAGAACTGTGTTCCGAAAGAGGGTACAACAGTTTTCAACTACATAGAAGATACATACATTGAACATCCTAACCAACATACTTGTTATCAAAGTATTCCTACAGATGGAATTATGCCCTTGCAGTGCCGATGTTGTTCTGCTTCATTGTATGCTTCAGTGAAATTTTGAGTTCATACAATAGACTGAAGAGTATTCATTGGGTTCAGGAACACTCGAGTCTTTTCGGTAGTCTGCTACACGTGACACACTAAAGGAGATATATGGGAATTCACCTTTCACATTTGTTTCCCATTTGTTTCTTTGTAATTCACTGTGAAACTTAGAAAATTCCGTGTTTTAAAAGAGGCCTGTCCTATAAATTCAATGTGGTAAAGTATCATTCTTTGAAACAGGAGAGAACATAAAGATTTCTAGCAATTATAACAGAAGTTAGAGCCTTCTCCTCTCTGTCCATGTGCTGAAAGCGTACATTGTGTGCGATAGTCACCAGTGGCTTTGCCATAGAAGGAAAAACCCAAGATAGCTCTACCTGGATATATCTGGTTTTCCTCGTAGCGTAACGCATATATTGCTGGAAGTACTGATGTAGCTCTTTGAAGTGAAGATATTAGATGTTACCTTGTTTCTCATGTATGTCTTTCAAATAATTTCTGTTGTTTTACTCATTAACTCCGAAGAACTGTGTTCTGAAAGAGGGTACAACAGTTTTCAACTACATAGAAGAAATATACATTGAACATCCTAACCAACATACTTGTTATCAAAATATTCCTACAGATGGAATTATGCCCTTGCAGTGCCGATGTTGTTCTGCTTCATTGTATGCTTCAGTGAAATTTTGAGTTCATACAATAGACTGAAGAGTATTCATTGGGTTCAGGAACACTCGAGTCTTTTGGGTAGTCTGCTACACGTGACACACTAAAGGAGATATATGGGAATTCACCTTTCACATTTGTTTCCCATTTGTTTCTTTGTAACTCACTGTGAAACTTAGAAAATTCCGTGTTTTAAAAGAGGCCTGTCCTATAAATTCAATGTGGTAAAGTATCATTCTTTGAAACAGGAGAGAACATAAAGATTTCTAGCAATTATAACAGAAGTTAGAGCCTTCTCCTCTCTGTCCATGTGCTGAAAGCGTACATTGTGTGCGATAGTCACCAGTGGCTTTGCCATAGAAGGAAAAACCCAAGATAGCTCTACCTGGATATATCTGGTTTTCCTCGTAGCGTAACGCATATATTGCTGGAAGTACTGATGTAGCTCTTTGAAGTGAAGATATTAGATGTTACCTTGTTTCTCATGTATGTCTTTCAAATAATTTCTGTTGTTTTACTCATTAACTCCGAAGAACTGTGTTCTGAAAGAGGGTACAACAGTTTTCAACTACATAGAAGAAATATACATTGAACATCCTAACCAACATACTTGTTATCAAAATATTCCTACAGATGGAATTATGCCCTTGCAGTGCCGATGTTGTTCTGCTTCATTGTATGCTTCAGTGAAATTTTGAGTTCATACAATAGACTGAAGAGTATTCATTGGGTTCAGGAACACTCGAGTCTTTTGGGTAGTCTGCTACACGTGACACACTAAAGGAGATATATGGGAATTCACCTTTCACATTTGTTTCCCATTTGTTTCTTTGTAACTCACTGTGAAACTTAGAAAATTCCGTGTTTTAAAAGAGGCCTGTCCTATAAATTCAATGTGGTAAAGTATCATTCTTTGAAACAGGAGAGAACATAAAGATTTCTAGCAATTATAACAGAAGTTAGAGCCTTCTCCTCTCTGTCCATGTGCTGAAAGCGTACATTGTGTGCGATAGTCACCAGTGGCTTTGCCATAGAAGGAAAAACCCAAGATAGCTCTACCTGGATATATCTGGTTTTCCTCGTAGCGTAACGCATATATTGCTGGAAGTACTGATGTAGCTCTTTGAAGTGAAGATATTAGATGTTACCTTGTTTCTCATGTATGTCTTTCAAATAATTTCTGTTGTTTTACTCATTAACTCCGAAGAACTGTGTTCTGAAAGAGGGTACAACAGTTTTCAACTACATAGAAGAAATATACATTGAACATCCTAACCAACATACTTGTTATCAAAATATTCCTACAGATGGAATTATGCCCTTGCAGTGCCGATGTTGTTCTGCTTCATTGTATGCTTCAGTGAAATTTTGAGTTCATACAATAGACTGAAGAGTATTCATTGGGTTCAGGAACACTCGAGTCTTTTGGGTAGTCTGCTACACGTGACACACTAAAGGAGATATATGGGAATTCACCTTTCACATTTGTTTCCCATTTGTTTCTTTGTAACTCACTGTGAAACTTAGAAAATTCCGTGTTTTAAAAGAGGCCTGTCCTATAAATTCAATGTGGTAAAGTATCATTCTTTGAAACAGGAGAGAACATAAAGATTTCTAGCAATTATAACAGAAGTTAGAGCCTTCTCCTCTCTGTCCATGTGCTGAAAGCGTACATTGTGTGCGATAGTCACCAGTGGCTTTGCCATAGAAGGAAAAACCCAAGATAGCTCTACCTGGATATATCTGGTTTTCCTTGTAGCGTAACGCATATATTGCTGGAAGTACTGATGTAGCTCTTTGAAGTGAAGATATTAGATGTTACCTTGTTTCTCATGTATGTCTTTCAAATAATTTCTGTTGCTTTTACTCGTTAACTCCGAAGAACTGTGTTCCGAAAGAGGGTACAACAGTTTTCAACTACATAGAAGATACATACATTGAACATCCTAACCAACATACTTGTTATCAAAGTATTCCTACAGATGGAATTATGCCCTTGCAGTGCCGATGTTGTTCTGCTTCATTGTATGCTTCAGTGAAATTTTGAGTTCATACAATAGACTGAAGAGTATTCATTGGGTTCAGGAACACTCGAGTCTTTTCGGTAGTCTGCTACACGTGACACACTAAAGGAGATATATGGGAATTCACCTTTCACATTTGTTTCCCATTTGTTTCTTTGTAATTCACTGTGAAACTTCGAAAATTCCGTGTTTTATAAGAGGCCAGTCCTATAAATTCAATTTGGTAAAGTATCATTCTTTGAAACAGGAGAGAACATAAAGATTTCTAGCAATTATAACAGAAATTAGAGCCTTCTCCTCTCTGTCCATGTGCTGAAGGCGTTCATTGTGTGAAAGAGTCACCATTGGCATTGCCACAGAAGGCAGATGCAGAGATAGCGGTTCCTGGACAATCTTGGTTTTTCGTGGAGTATAACGCATATATTCCTGGAAGTACAGATTTAGCTCTTTGAACTGAAGATATTAGATGTTATCTTGTTTCTCATGTATGTCTTTCAAATAATTTCTGTTGCTTTTACTCGTTAACTCTGAAGAACTGTGTTCTGAAAGAGGGTACAACAGTTTTCAACTACATAGAAGAAATATACATTGAACATCCTAACAGACACATACTTGTTATCAAAATATTCCAACAGATGGAATTATGCCCTTGCAGTGCCGTTGTTTTTCTGCTTCATTGTATGCTTCAGTGAACTTTTTAGTTCATACAATAGACAAAAGAGCATTCATTGGCTTCAGGAACACTCGAGTCTTTTGGGTAGTCTGCTACACGTGACACACTAAAGGAGATATATGGGAATTCACCTTTCACATTTGTTTCCCATTTGTTTCTTTGTAACTCACTGTGAAACGTCGAAAATTCCGTGTTTTAAAAGAGGCCAGTCCTATAAATTCAATTTGGTAAAGTATCATTCTTTGAAACAGGAGACAACATAAAGATTTCTAGCAATTATAACAGAAGTTAGAGCCTTCTCCTCTCTGTCCATGTGCTGAAAGCGTACATTGTGTGCGATAGTCACCAGTGGCTTTGCCATAGAAGGAAAAACCCAAGATAGCTCTACCTGGATATATCTGGTTTTCCTTGTAGCGTAACGCATATATTGCTGGAAGTACTGATGTAGCTCTTTGAAGTGAAGATATTAGATGTTACCTTGTTTCTCATGTATGTCTTTCAAATAATTTCTGTTGTTTTACTCGTTAACTCCGAAGAACTGTGTTCCGAAAGAGGGTACAACAGTTTTCAACTACATAGAAGAAATATACATTGAACATCCTAACCAACATACTTGTTATCAAAATATTCCTACAGATGGAATTATGCCCTTGCAGTGCCGATGTTGTTCTGCTTCATTGTATGCTTCAGTGAAATTTTGAGTTCATACAATAGACTGAAGAGCATTCATTGGCTTCAGGAACACTCGAGTCTTTTGGGTAGTCTGCTACACGTGACACACTAAAGGAGATATATGGGAATTCACCTTTCACATTTGTTTCCCATTTGTTTCTTTGTAATTCACTGTGAAACTTAGAAAATTCCGTGTTTTAAAAGAGGCCTGTCCTATAAATTCAATGTGGTAAAGTATCATTCTTTGAAACAGGAGAGAACATAAAGATTTCTAGCAATTATAACAGAAGTTAGAGCCTTCTCCTCTCTGTCCATGTGCTGAAAGCGTACATTGTGTGCGATAGTCACCAGTGGCTTTGCCATAGAAGGAAAAACCCAAGATAGCTCTACCTGGATATATCTGGTTTTCCTCGTAGCGTAACGCATATATTGCTGGAAGTACTGATGTAGCTCTTTGAAGTGAAGATATTAGATGTTACCTTGTTTCTCATGTATGTCTTTCAAATAATTTCTGTTGTTTTACTCATTAACTCCGAAGAACTGTGTTCTGAAAGAGGGTACAACAGTTTTCAACTACATAGAAGAAATATACATTGAACATCCTAACCAACATACTTGTTATCAAAATATTCCTACAGATGGAATTATGCCCTTGCAGTGCCGATGTTGTTCTGCTTCATTGTATGCTTCAGTGAAATTTTGAGTTCATACAATAGACTGAAGAGTATTCATTGGGTTCAGGAACACTCGAGTCTTTTGGGTAGTCTGCTACACGTGACACACTAAAGGAGATATATGGGAATTCACCTTTCACATTTGTTTCCCATTTGTTTCTTTGTAACTCACTGTGAAACTTAGAAAATTCCGTGTTTTAAAAGAGGCCTGTCCTATAAATTCAATGTGGTAAAGTATCATTCTTTGAAACAGGAGAGAACATAAAGATTTCTAGCAATTATAACAGAAGTTAGAGCCTTCTCCTCTCTGTCCATGTGCTGAAAGCGTACATTGTGTGCGATAGTCACCAGTGGCTTTGCCATAGAAGGAAAAACCCAAGATAGCTCTACCTGGATATATCTGGTTTTCCTCGTAGCGTAACGCATATATTGCTGGAAGTACTGATGTAGCTCTTTGAAGTGAAGATATTAGATGTTACCTTGTTTCTCATGTATGTCTTTCAAATAATTTCTGTTGTTTTACTCATTAACTCCGAAGAACTGTGTTCTGAAAGAGGGTACAACAGTTTTCAACTACATAGAAGAAATATACATTGAACATCCTAACCAACATACTTGTTATCAAAATATTCCTACAGATGGAATTATGCCCTTGCAGTGCCGATGTTGTTCTGCTTCATTGTATGCTTCAGTGAAATTTTGAGTTCATACAATAGACTGAAGAGTATTCATTGGGTTCAGGAACACTCGAGTCTTTTGGGTAGTCTGCTACACGTGACACACTAAAGGAGATATATGGGAATTCACCTTTCACATTTGTTTCCCATTTGTTTCTTTGTAACTCACTGTGAAACTTAGAAAATTCCGTGTTTTAAAAGAGGCCTGTCCTATAAATTCAATGTGGTAAAGTATCATTCTTTGAAACAGGAGACAACATAAAGATTTCTAGCAATTATAACAGAAGTTAGAGCCTTCTCCTCTCTGTCCATGTGCTGAAAGCGTACATTGTGTGCGATAGTCACCAGTGGCTTTGCCATAGAAGGAAAAACCCAAGATAGCTCTACCTGGATATATCTGGTTTTCCTTGTAGCGTAACGCATATATTGCTGGAAGTACTGATGTAGCTCTTTGAAGTGAAGATATTAGATGTTACCTTGTTTCTCATGTATGTCTTTCAAATAATTTCTGTTGCTTTTACTCGTTAACTCCGAAGAACTGTGTTCCGAAAGAGGGTACAACAGTTTTCAACTACATAGAAGATACATACATTGAACATCCTAACCAACATACTTGTTATCAAAGTATTCCTACAGATGGAATTATGCCCTTGCAGTGCCGATGTTGTTCTGCTTCATTGTATGCTTCAGTGAAATTTTGAGTTCATACAATAGACTGAAGAGTATTCATTGGGTTCAGGAACACTCGAGTCTTTTCGGTAGTCTGCTACACGTGACACACTAAAGGAGATATATGGGAATTCACCTTTCACATTTGTTTCCCATTTGTTTCTTTGTAATTCACTGTGAAACTTCGAAAATTCCGTGTTTTATAAGAGGCCAGTCCTATAAATTCAATTTGGTAAAGTATCATTCTTTGAAACAGGAGAGAACATAAAGATTTCTAGCAATTATAACAGAAATTAGAGCCTTCTCCTCTCTGTCCATGTGCTGAAGGCGTTCATTGTGTGAAAGAGTCACCATTGGCATTGCCACAGAAGGCAGATGCAGAGATAGCGGTTCCTGGACAATCTTGGTTTTTCGTGGAGTATAACGCATATATTCCTGGAAGTACAGATTTAGCTCTTTGAACTGAAGATATTAGATGTTATCTTGTTTCTCATGTATGTCTTTCAAATAATTTCTGTTGCTTTTACTCGTTAACTCTGAAGAACTGTGTTCTGAAAGAGGGTACAACAGTTTTCAACTACATAGAAGAAATATACATTGAACATCCTAACAGACACATACTTGTTATCAAAATATTCCAACAGATGGAATTATGCCCTTGCAGTGCCGTTGTTTTTCTGCTTCATTGTATGCTTCAGTGAACTTTTTAGTTCATACAATAGACAAAAGAGCATTCATTGGCTTCAGGAACACTCGAGTCTTTTGGGTAGTCTGCTACACGTGACACACTAAAGGAGATATATGGGAATTCACCTTTCACATTTGTTTCCCATTTGTTTCTTTGTAACTCACTGTGAAACGTCGAAAATTCCGTGTTTTAAAAGAGGCCAGTCCTATAAATTCAATTTGGTAAAGTATCATTCTTTGAAACAGGAGACAACATAAAGATTTCTAGCAATTATAACAGAAGTTAGAGCCTTCTCCTCTCTGTCCATGTGCTGAAAGCGTACATTGTGTGCGATAGTCACCAGTGGCTTTGCCATAGAAGGAAAAACCCAAGATAGCTCTACCTGGATATATCTGGTTTTCCTTGTAGCGTAACGCATATATTGCTGGAAGTACTGATGTAGCTCTTTGAAGTGAAGATATTAGATGTTACCTTGTTTCTCATGTATGTCTTTCAAATAATTTCTGTTGTTTTACTCGTTAACTCCGAAGAACTGTGTTCCGAAAGAGGGTACAACAGTTTTCAACTACATAGAAGATACATACATTGAACATCCTAACCAACATACTTGTTATCAAAGTATTCCTACAGATGGAATTATGCCCTTGCAGTGCCGATGTTGTTCTGCTTCATTGTATGCTTCAGTGAAATTTTGAGTTCATACAATAGACTGAAGAGTATTCATTGGGTTCAGGAACACTCGAGTCTTTTCGGTAGTCTGCTACACGTGACACACTAAAGGAGATATATGGGAATTCACCTTTCACATTTGTTTCCCATTTGTTTCTTTGTAATTCACTGTGAAACTTAGAAAATTCCGTGTTTTAAAAGAGGCCTGTCCTATAAATTCAATGTGGTAAAGTATCATTCTTTGAAACAGGAGAGAACATAAAGATTTCTAGCAATTATAACAGAAGTTAGAGCCTTCTCCTCTCTGTCCATGTGCTGAAAGCGTACATTGTGTGCGATAGTCACCAGTGGCTTTGCCATAGAAGGAAAAACCCAAGATAGCTCTACCTGGATATATCTGGTTTTCCTCGTAGCGTAACGCATATATTGCTGGAAGTACTGATGTAGCTCTTTGAAGTGAAGATATTAGATGTTACCTTGTTTCTCATGTATGTCTTTCAAATAATTTCTGTTGTTTTACTCATTAACTCCGAAGAACTGTGTTCTGAAAGAGGGTACAACAGTTTTCAACTACATAGAAGAAATATACATTGAACATCCTAACCAACATACTTGTTATCAAAATATTCCTACAGATGGAATTATGCCCTTGCAGTGCCGATGTTGTTCTGCTTCATTGTATGCTTCAGTGAAATTTTGAGTTCATACAATAGACTGAAGAGTATTCATTGGGTTCAGGAACACTCGAGTCTTTTGGGTAGTCTGCTACACGTGACACACTAAAGGAGATATATGGGAATTCACCTTTCACATTTGTTTCCCATTTGTTTCTTTGTAACTCACTGTGAAACTTAGAAAATTCCGTGTTTTAAAAGAGGCCTGTCCTATAAATTCAATGTGGTAAAGTATCATTCTTTGAAACAGGAGAGAACATAAAGATTTCTATCAATTATAACAGAAGTTAGAGCCTTCTCCTCTCTGTCCATGTGCTGAAAGCGTACATTGTGTGCGATAGTCACCAGTGGCTTTGCCATAGAAGGAAAAACCCAAGATAGCTCTACCTGGATATATCTGGTTTTCCTCGTAGCGTAACGCATATATTGCTGGAAGTACTGATGTAGCTCTTTGAAGTGAAGATATTAGATGTTACCTTGTTTCTCATGTATGTCTTTCAAATAATTTCTGTTGTTTTACTCATTAACTCCGAAGAACTGTGTTCTGAAAGAGGGTACAACAGTTTTCAACTACATAGAAGAAATATACATTGAACATCCTAACCAACATACTTGTTATCAAAATATTCCTACAGATGGAATTATGCCCTTGCAGTGCCGATGTTGTTCTGCTTCATTGTATGCTTCAGTGAAATTTTGAGTTCATACAATAGACTGAAGAGTATTCATTGGGTTCAGGAACACTCGAGTCTTTTGGGTAGTCTGCTACACGTGACACACTAAAGGAGATATATGGGAATTCACCTTTCACATTTGTTTCCCATTTGTTTCTTTGTAACTCACTGTGAAACTTAGAAAATTCCGTGTTTTAAAAGAGGCCTGTCCTATAAATTCAATGTGGTAAAGTATCATTCTTTGAAACAGGAGAGAACATAAAGATTTCTAGCAATTATAACAGAAGTTAGAGCCTTCTCCTCTCTGTCCATGTGCTGAAAGCGTACATTGTGTGCGATAGTCACCAGTGGCTTTGCCATAGAAGGAAAAACCCAAGATAGCTCTACCTGGATATATCTGGTTTTCCTTGTAGCGTAACGCATATATTGCTGGAAGTACTGATGTAGCTCTTTGAAGTGAAGATATTAGATGTTACCTTGTTTCTCATGTATGTCTTTCAAATAATTTCTGTTGCTTTTACTCGTTAACTCCGAAGAACTGTGTTCCGAAAGAGGGTACAACAGTTTTCAACTACATAGAAGATACATACATTGAACATCCTAACCAACATACTTGTTATCAAAGTATTCCTACAGATGGAATTATGCCCTTGCAGTGCCGATGTTGTTCTGCTTCATTGTATGCTTCAGTGAAATTTTGAGTTCATACAATAGACTGAAGAGTATTCATTGGGTTCAGGAACACTCGAGTCTTTTCGGTAGTCTGCTACACGTGACACACTAAAGGAGATATATGGGAATTCACCTTTCACATTTGTTTCCCATTTGTTTCTTTGTAATTCACTGTGAAACTTCGAAAATTCCGTGTTTTATAAGAGGCCAGTCCTATAAATTCAATTTGGTAAAGTATCATTCTTTGAAACAGGAGAGAACATAAAGATTTCTAGCAATTATAACAGAAATTAGAGCCTTCTCCTCTCTGTCCATGTGCTGAAGGCGTTCATTGTGTGAAAGAGTCACCATTGGCATTGCCACAGAAGGCAGATGCAGAGATAGCGGTTCCTGGACAATCTTGGTTTTTCGTGGAGTATAACGCATATATTCCTGGAAGTACAGATTTAGCTCTTTGAACTGAAGATATTAGATGTTATCTTGTTTCTCATGTATGTCTTTCAAATAATTTCTGTTGCTTTTACTCGTTAACTCTGAAGAACTGTGTTCTGAAAGAGGGTACAACAGTTTTCAACTACATAGAAGAAATATACATTGAACATCCTAACAGACACATACTTGTTATCAAAATATTCCAACAGATGGAATTATGCCCTTGCAGTGCCGTTGTTTTTCTGCTTCATTGTATGCTTCAGTGAACTTTTTAGTTCATACAATAGACAAAAGAGCATTCATTGGCTTCAGGAACACTCGAGTCTTTTGGGTAGTCTGCTACACGTGACACACTAAAGGAGATATATGGGAATTCACCTTTCACATTTGTTTCCCATTTGTTTCTTTGTAACTCACTGTGAAACGTCGAAAATTCCGTGTTTTAAAAGAGGCCAGTCCTATAAATTCAATTTGGTAAAGTATCATTCTTTGAAACAGGAGACAACATAAAGATTTCTAGCAATTATAACAGAAGTTAGAGCCTTCTCCTCTCTGTCCATGTGCTGAAAGCGTACATTGTGTGCGATAGTCACCAGTGGCTTTGCCATAGAAGGAAAAACCCAAGATAGCTCTACCTGGATATATCTGGTTTTCCTTGTAGCGTAACGCATATATTGCTGGAAGTACTGATGTAGCTCTTTGAAGTGAAGATATTAGATGTTACCTTGTTTCTCATGTATGTCTTTCAAATAATTTCTGTTGTTTTACTCGTTAACTCCGAAGAACTGTGTTCCGAAAGAGGGTACAACAGTTTTCAACTACATAGAAGAAATATACATTGAACATCCTAACCAACATACTTGTTATCAAAATATTCCTACAGATGGAATTATGCCCTTGCAGTGCCGATGTTGTTCTGCTTCATTGTATGCTTCAGTGAAATTTTGAGTTCATACAATAGACTGAAGAGCATTCATTGGCTTCAGGAACACTCGAGTCTTTTGGGTAGTCTGCTACACGTGACACACTAAAGGAGATATATGGGAATTCACCTTTCACATTTGTTTCCCATTTGTTTCTTTGTAATTCACTGTGAAACTTAGAAAATTCCGTGTTTTAAAAGAGGCCTGTCCTATAAATTCAATGTGGTAAAGTATCATTCTTTGAAACAGGAGAGAACATAAAGATTTCTAGCAATTATAACAGAAGTTAGAGCCTTCTCCTCTCTGTCCATGTGCTGAAAGCGTACATTGTGTGCGATAGTCACCAGTGGCTTTGCCATAGAAGGAAAAACCCAAGATAGCTCTACCTGGATATATCTGGTTTTCCTCGTAGCGTAACGCATATATTGCTGGAAGTACTGATGTAGCTCTTTGAAGTGAAGATATTAGATGTTACCTTGTTTCTCATGTATGTCTTTCAAATAATTTCTGTTGTTTTACTCATTAACTCCGAAGAACTGTGTTCTGAAAGAGGGTACAACAGTTTTCAACTACATAGAAGAAATATACATTGAACATCCTAACCAACATACTTGTTATCAAAATATTCCTACAGATGGAATTATGCCCTTGCAGTGCCGATGTTGTTCTGCTTCATTGTATGCTTCAGTGAAATTTTGAGTTCATACAATAGACTGAAGAGTATTCATTGGGTTCAGGAACACTCGAGTCTTTTGGGTAGTCTGCTACACGTGACACACTAAAGGAGATATATGGGAATTCACCTTTCACATTTGTTTCCCATTTGTTTCTTTGTAACTCACTGTGAAACTTAGAAAATTCCGTGTTTTAAAAGAGGCCTGTCCTATAAATTCAATGTGGTAAAGTATCATTCTTTGAAACAGGAGAGAACATAAAGATTTCTAGCAATTATAACAGAAGTTAGAGCCTTCTCCTCTCTGTCCATGTGCTGAAAGCGTACATTGTGTGCGATAGTCACCAGTGGCTTTGCCATAGAAGGAAAAACCCAAGATAGCTCTACCTGGATATATCTGGTTTTCCTCGTAGCGTAACGCATATATTGCTGGAAGTACTGATGTAGCTCTTTGAAGTGAAGATATTAGATGTTACCTTGTTTCTCATGTATGTCTTTCAAATAATTTCTGTTGTTTTACTCATTAACTCCGAAGAACTGTGTTCTGAAAGAGGGTACAACAGTTTTCAACTACATAGAAGAAATATACATTGAACATCCTAACCAACATACTTGTTATCAAAATATTCCTACAGATGGAATTATGCCCTTGCAGTGCCGATGTTGTTCTGCTTCATTGTATGCTTCAGTGAAATTTTGAGTTCATACAATAGACTGAAGAGTATTCATTGGGTTCAGGAACACTCGAGTCTTTTGGGTAGTCTGCTACACGTGACACACTAAAGGAGATATATGGGAATTCACCTTTCACATTTGTTTCCCATTTGTTTCTTTGTAACTCACTGTGAAACTTAGAAAATTCCGTGTTTTAAAAGAGGCCTGTCCTATAAATTCAATGTGGTAAAGTATCATTCTTTGAAACAGGAGACAACATAAAGATTTCTAGCAATTATAACAGAAGTTAGAGCCTTCTCCTCTCTGTCCATGTGCTGAAAGCGTACATTGTGTGCGATAGTCACCAGTGGCTTTGCCATAGAAGGAAAAACCCAAGATAGCTCTACCTGGATATATCTGGTTTTCCTTGTAGCGTAACGCATATATTGCTGGAAGTACTGATGTAGCTCTTTGAAGTGAAGATATTAGATGTTACCTTGTTTCTCATGTATGTCTTTCAAATAATTTCTGTTGCTTTTACTCGTTAACTCCGAAGAACTGTGTTCCGAAAGAGGGTACAACAGTTTTCAACTACATAGAAGATACATACATTGAACATCCTAACCAACATACTTGTTATCAAAGTATTCCTACAGATGGAATTATGCCCTTGCAGTGCCGATGTTGTTCTGCTTCATTGTATGCTTCAGTGAAATTTTGAGTTCATACAATAGACTGAAGAGTATTCATTGGGTTCAGGAACACTCGAGTCTTTTCGGTAGTCTGCTACACGTGACACACTAAAGGAGATATATGGGAATTCACCTTTCACATTTGTTTCCCATTTGTTTCTTTGTAATTCACTGTGAAACTTCGAAAATTCCGTGTTTTATAAGAGGCCAGTCCTATAAATTCAATTTGGTAAAGTATCATTCTTTGAAACAGGAGAGAACATAAAGATTTCTAGCAATTATAACAGAAATTAGAGCCTTCTCCTCTCTGTCCATGTGCTGAAGGCGTTCATTGTGTGAAAGAGTCACCATTGGCATTGCCACAGAAGGCAGATGCAGAGATAGCGGTTCCTGGACAATCTTGGTTTTTCGTGGAGTATAACGCATATATTCCTGGAAGTACAGATTTAGCTCTTTGAACTGAAGATATTAGATGTTATCTTGTTTCTCATGTATGTCTTTCAAATAATTTCTGTTGCTTTTACTCGTTAACTCTGAAGAACTGTGTTCTGAAAGAGGGTACAACAGTTTTCAACTACATAGAAGAAATATACATTGAACATCCTAACAGACACATACTTGTTATCAAAATATTCCAACAGATGGAATTATGCCCTTGCAGTGCCGTTGTTTTTCTGCTTCATTGTATGCTTCAGTGAACTTTTTAGTTCATACAATAGACAAAAGAGCATTCATTGGCTTCAGGAACACTCGAGTCTTTTGGGTAGTCTGCTACACGTGACACACTAAAGGAGATATATGGGAATTCACCTTTCACATTTGTTTCCCATTTGTTTCTTTGTAACTCACTGTGAAACGTCGAAAATTCCGTGTTTTAAAAGAGGCCAGTCCTATAAATTCAATTTGGTAAAGTATCATTCTTTGAAACAGGAGACAACATAAAGATTTCTAGCAATTATAACAGAAGTTAGAGCCTTCTCCTCTCTGTCCATGTGCTGAAAGCGTACATTGTGTGCGATAGTCACCAGTGGCTTTGCCATAGAAGGAAAAACCCAAGATAGCTCTACCTGGATATATCTGGTTTTCCTTGTAGCGTAACGCATATATTGCTGGAAGTACTGATGTAGCTCTTTGAAGTGAAGATATTAGATGTTACCTTGTTTCTCATGTATGTCTTTCAAATAATTTCTGTTGTTTTACTCGTTAACTCCGAAGAACTGTGTTCCGAAAGAGGGTACAACAGTTTTCAACTACATAGAAGATACATACATTGAACATCCTAACCAACATACTTGTTATCAAAGTATTCCTACAGATGGAATTATGCCCTTGCAGTGCCGATGTTGTTCTGCTTCATTGTATGCTTCAGTGAAATTTTGAGTTCATACAATAGACTGAAGAGTATTCATTGGGTTCAGGAACACTCGAGTCTTTTCGGTAGTCTGCTACACGTGACACACTAAAGGAGATATATGGGAATTCACCTTTCACATTTGTTTCCCATTTGTTTCTTTGTAATTCACTGTGAAACTTAGAAAATTCCGTGTTTTAAAAGAGGCCTGTCCTATAAATTCAATGTGGTAAAGTATCATTCTTTGAAACAGGAGAGAACATAAAGATTTCTAGCAATTATAACAGAAGTTAGAGCCTTCTCCTCTCTGTCCATGTGCTGAAAGCGTACATTGTGTGCGATAGTCACCAGTGGCTTTGCCATAGAAGGAAAAACCCAAGATAGCTCTACCTGGATATATCTGGTTTTCCTCGTAGCGTAACGCATATATTGCTGGAAGTACTGATGTAGCTCTTTGAAGTGAAGATATTAGATGTTACCTTGTTTCTCATGTATGTCTTTCAAATAATTTCTGTTGTTTTACTCATTAACTCCGAAGAACTGTGTTCTGAAAGAGGGTACAACAGTTTTCAACTACATAGAAGAAATATACATTGAACATCCTAACCAACATACTTGTTATCAAAATATTCCTACAGATGGAATTATGCCCTTGCAGTGCCGATGTTGTTCTGCTTCATTGTATGCTTCAGTGAAATTTTGAGTTCATACAATAGACTGAAGAGTATTCATTGGGTTCAGGAACACTCGAGTCTTTTGGGTAGTCTGCTACACGTGACACACTAAAGGAGATATATGGGAATTCACCTTTCACATTTGTTTCCCATTTGTTTCTTTGTAACTCACTGTGAAACTTAGAAAATTCCGTGTTTTAAAAGAGGCCTGTCCTATAAATTCAATGTGGTAAAGTATCATTCTTTGAAACAGGAGAGAACATAAAGATTTCTAGCAATTATAACAGAAGTTAGAGCCTTCTCCTCTCTGTCCATGTGCTGAAAGCGTACATTGTGTGCGATAGTCACCAGTGGCTTTGCCATAGAAGGAAAAACCCAAGATAGCTCTACCTGGATATATCTGGTTTTCCTCGTAGCGTAACGCATATATTGCTGGAAGTACTGATGTAGCTCTTTGAAGTGAAGATATTAGATGTTACCTTGTTTCTCATGTATGTCTTTCAAATAATTTCTGTTGTTTTACTCATTAACTCCGAAGAACTGTGTTCTGAAAGAGGGTACAACAGTTTTCAACTACATAGAAGAAATATACATTGAACATCCTAACCAACATACTTGTTATCAAAATATTCCTACAGATGGAATTATGCCCTTGCAGTGCCGATGTTGTTCTGCTTCATTGTATGCTTCAGTGAAATTTTGAGTTCATACAATAGACTGAAGAGTATTCATTGGGTTCAGGAACACTCGAGTCTTTTGGGTAGTCTGCTACACGTGACACACTAAAGGAGATATATGGGAATTCACCTTTCACATTTGTTTCCCATTTGTTTCTTTGTAACTCACTGTGAAACTTAGAAAATTCCGTGTTTTAAAAGAGGCCTGTCCTATAAATTCAATGTGGTAAAGTATCATTCTTTGAAACAGGAGAGAACATAAAGATTTCTAGCAATTATAACAGAAGTTAGAGCCTTCTCCTCTCTGTCCATGTGCTGAAAGCGTACATTGTGTGCGATAGTCACCAGTGGCTTTGCCATAGAAGGAAAAACCCAAGATAGCTCTACCTGGATATATCTGGTTTTCCTCGTAGCGTAACGCATATATTGCTGGAAGTACTGATGTAGCTCTTTGAAGTGAAGATATTAGATGTTACCTTGTTTCTCATGTATGTCTTTCAAATAATTTCTGTTGTTTTACTCATTAACTCCGAAGAACTGTGTTCTGAAAGAGGGTACAACAGTTTTCAACTACATAGAAGAAATATACATTGAACATCCTAACCAACATACTTGTTATCAAAATATTCCTACAGATGGAATTATGCCCTTGCAGTGCCGATGTTGTTCTGCTTCATTGTATGCTTCAGTGAAATTTTGAGTTCATACAATAGACTGAAGAGTATTCATTGGGTTCAGGAACACTCGAGTCTTTTGGGTAGTCTGCTACACGTGACACACTAAAGGAGATATATGGGAATTCACCTTTCACATTTGTTTCCCATTTGTTTCTTTGTAACTCACTGTGAAACTTAGAAAATTCCGTGTTTTAAAAGAGGCCTGTCCTATAAATTCAATGTGGTAAAGTATCATTCTTTGAAACAGGAGACAACATAAAGATTTCTAGCAATTATAACAGAAGTTAGAGCCTTCTCCTCTCTGTCCATGTGCTGAAAGCGTACATTGTGTGCGATAGTCACCAGTGGCTTTGCCATAGAAGGAAAAACCCAAGATAGCTCTACCTGGATATATCTGGTTTTCCTTGTAGCGTAACGCATATATTGCTGGAAGTACTGATGTAGCTCTTTGAAGTGAAGATATTAGATGTTACCTTGTTTCTCATGTATGTCTTTCAAATAATTTCTGTTGCTTTTACTCGTTAACTCCGAAGAACTGTGTTCCGAAAGAGGGTACAACAGTTTTCAACTACATAGAAGATACATACATTGAACATCCTAACCAACATACTTGTTATCAAAGTATTCCTACAGATGGAATTATGCCCTTGCAGTGCCGATGTTGTTCTGCTTCATTGTATGCTTCAGTGAAATTTTGAGTTCATACAATAGACTGAAGAGTATTCATTGGGTTCAGGAACACTCGAGTCTTTTCGGTAGTCTGCTACACGTGACACACTAAAGGAGATATATGGGAATTCACCTTTCACATTTGTTTCCCATTTGTTTCTTTGTAATTCACTGTGAAACTTCGAAAATTCCGTGTTTTATAAGAGGCCAGTCCTATAAATTCAATTTGGTAAAGTATCATTCTTTGAAACAGGAGAGAACATAAAGATTTCTAGCAATTATAACAGAAATTAGAGCCTTCTCCTCTCTGTCCATGTGCTGAAGGCGTTCATTGTGTGAAAGAGTCACCATTGGCATTGCCACAGAAGGCAGATGCAGAGATAGCGGTTCCTGGACAATCTTGGTTTTTCGTGGAGTATAACGCATATATTCCTGGAAGTACAGATTTAGCTCTTTGAACTGAAGATATTAGATGTTATCTTGTTTCTCATGTATGTCTTTCAAATAATTTCTGTTGCTTTTACTCGTTAACTCTGAAGAACTGTGTTCTGAAAGAGGGTACAACAGTTTTCAACTACATAGAAGAAATATACATTGAACATCCTAACAGACACATACTTGTTATCAAAATATTCCAACAGATGGAATTATGCCCTTGCAGTGCCGTTGTTTTTCTGCTTCATTGTATGCTTCAGTGAACTTTTTAGTTCATACAATAGACAAAAGAGCATTCATTGGCTTCAGGAACACTCGAGTCTTTTGGGTAGTCTGCTACACGTGACACACTAAAGGAGATATATGGGAATTCACCTTTCACATTTGTTTCCCATTTGTTTCTTTGTAACTCACTGTGAAACGTCGAAAATTCCGTGTTTTAAAAGAGGCCAGTCCTATAAATTCAATTTGGTAAAGTATCATTCTTTGAAACAGGAGACAACATAAAGATTTCTAGCAATTATAACAGAAGTTAGAGCCTTCTCCTCTCTGTCCATGTGCTGAAAGCGTACATTGTGTGCGATAGTCACCAGTGGCTTTGCCATAGAAGGAAAAACCCAAGATAGCTCTACCTGGATATATCTGGTTTTCCTTGTAGCGTAACGCATATATTGCTGGAAGTACTGATGTAGCTCTTTGAAGTGAAGATATTAGATGTTACCTTGTTTCTCATGTATGTCTTTCAAATAATTTCTGTTGTTTTACTCGTTAACTCCGAAGAACTGTGTTCCGAAAGAGGGTACAACAGTTTTCAACTACATAGAAGATACATACATTGAACATCCTAACCAACATACTTGTTATCAAAGTATTCCTACAGATGGAATTATGCCCTTGCAGTGCCGATGTTGTTCTGCTTCATTGTATGCTTCAGTGAAATTTTGAGTTCATACAATAGACTGAAGAGTATTCATTGGGTTCAGGAACACTCGAGTCTTTTCGGTAGTCTGCTACACTTGACACACTAAAGGAGATATATGGGAATTCACCTTTCACATTTGTTTCCCATTTGTTTCTTTGTAATTCACTGTGAAACTTAGAAAATTCCGTGTTTTAAAAGAGGCCTGTCCTATAAATTCAATGTGGTAAAGTATCATTCTTTGAAACAGGAGAGAACATAAAGATTTCTAGCAATTATAACAGAAGTTAGAGCCTTCTCCTCTCTGTCCATGTGCTGAAAGCGTACATTGTGTGCGATAGTCACCAGTGGCTTTGCCATAGAAGGAAAAACCCAAGATAGCTCTACCTGGATATATCTGGTTTTCCTCGTAGCGTAACGCATATATTGCTGGAAGTACTGATGTAGCTCTTTGAAGTGAAGATATTAGATGTTACCTTGTTTCTCATGTATGTCTTTCAAATAATTTCTGTTGTTTTACTCATTAACTCCGAAGAACTGTGTTCTGAAAGAGGGTACAACAGTTTTCAACTACATAGAAGAAATATACATTGAACATCCTAACCAACATACTTGTTATCAAAATATTCCTACAGATGGAATTATGCCCTTGCAGTGCCGATGTTGTTCTGCTTCATTGTATGCTTCAGTGAAATTTTGAGTTCATACAATAGACTGAAGAGTATTCATTGGGTTCAGGAACACTCGAGTCTTTTCGGTAGTCTGCTACACGTGACACACTAAAGGAGATATATGGGAATTCACCTTTCACATTTGTTTCCCATTTGTTTCTTTGTAACTCACTGTGAAACTTAGAAAATTCCGTGTTTTAAAAGAGGCCTGTCCTATAAATTCAATGTGGTAAAGTATCATTCTTTGAAACAGGAGAGAACATAAAGATTTCTAGCAATTATAACAGAAGTTAGAGCCTTCTCCTCTCTGTCCATGTGCTGAAAGCGTACATTGTGTGCGATAGTCACCAGTGGCTTTGCCATAGAAGGAAAAACCCAAGATAGCTCTACCTGGATATATCTGGTTTTCCTCGTAGCGTAACGCATATATTGCTGGAAGTACTGATGTAGCTCTTTGAAGTGAAGATATTAGATGTTACCTTGTTTCTCATGTATGTCTTTCAAATAATTTCTGTTGTTTTACTCATTAACTCCGAAGAACTGTGTTCTGAAAGAGGGTACAACAGTTTTCAACTACATAGAAGAAATATACATTGAACATCCTAACCAACATACTTGTTATCAAAATATTCCTACAGATGGAATTATGCCCTTGCAGTGCCGATGTTGTTCTGCTTCATTGTATGCTTCAGTGAAATTTTGAGTTCATACAATAGACTGAAGAGTATTCATTGGGTTCAGGAACACTCGAGTCTTTTGGGTAGTCTGCTACACGTGACACACTAAAGGAGATATATGGGAATTCACCTTTCACATTTGTTTCCCATTTGTTTCTTTGTAACTCACTGTGAAACTTAGAAAATTCCGTGTTTTAAAAGAGGCCTGTCCTATAAATTCAATGTGGTAAAGTATCATTCTTTGAAACAGGAGAGAACATAAAGATTTCTAGCAATTATAACAGAAGTTAGAGCCTTCTCCTCTCTGTCCATGTGCTGAAAGCGTACATTGTGTGCGATAGTCACCAGTGGCTTTGCCATAGAAGGAAAAACCCAAGATAGCTCTACCTGGATATATCTGGTTTTCCTTGTAGCGTAACGCATATATTGCTGGAAGTACTGATGTAGCTCTTTGAAGTGAAGATATTAGATGTTACCTTGTTTCTCATGTATGTCTTTCAAATAATTTCTGTTGCTTTTACTCGTTAACTCCGAAGAACTGTGTTCCGAAAGAGGGTACAACAGTTTTCAACTACATAGAAGATACATACATTGAACATCCTAACCAACATACTTGTTATCAAAGTATTCCTACAGATGGAATTATGCCCTTGCAGTGCCGATGTTGTTCTGCTTCATTGTATGCTTCAGTGAAATTTTGAGTTCATACAATAGACTGAAGAGTATTCATTGGGTTCAGGAACACTCGAGTCTTTTCGGTAGTCTGCTACACGTGACACACTAAAGGAGATATATGGGAATTCACCTTTCACATTTGTTTCCCATTTGTTTCTTTGTAATTCACTGTGAAACTTCGAAAATTCCGTGTTTTATAAGAGGCCAGTCCTATAAATTCAATTTGGTAAAGTATCATTCTTTGAAACAGGAGAGAACATAAAGATTTCTAGCAATTATAACAGAAATTAGAGCCTTCTCCTCTCTGTCCATGTGCTGAAGGCGTTCATTGTGTGAAAGAGTCACCATTGGCATTGCCACAGAAGGCAGATGCAGAGATAGCGGTTCCTGGACAATCTTGGTTTTTCGTGGAGTATAACGCATATATTCCTGGAAGTACAGATTTAGCTCTTTGAACTGAAGATATTAGATGTTATCTTGTTTCTCATGTATGTCTTTCAAATAATTTCTGTTGCTTTTACTCGTTAACTCTGAAGAACTGTGTTCTGAAAGAGGGTACAACAGTTTTCAACTACATAGAAGAAATATACATTGAACATCCTAACAGACACATACTTGTTATCAAAATATTCCAACAGATGGAATTATGCCCTTGCAGTGCCGTTGTTTTTCTGCTTCATTGTATGCTTCAGTGAACTTTTTAGTTCATACAATAGACAAAAGAGCATTCATTGGCTTCAGGAACACTCGAGTCTTTTGGGTAGTCTGCTACACGTGACACACTAAAGGAGATATATGGGAATTCACCTTTCACATTTGTTTCCCATTTGTTTCTTTGTAACTCACTGTGAAACGTCGAAAATTCCGTGTTTTAAAAGAGGCCAGTCCTATAAATTCAATTTGGTAAAGTATCATTCTTTGAAACAGGAGACAACATAAAGATTTCTAGCAATTATAACAGAAGTTAGAGCCTTCTCCTCTCTGTCCATGTGCTGAAAGCGTACATTGTGTGCGATAGTCACCAGTGGCTTTGCCATAGAAGGAAAAACCCAAGATAGCTCTACCTGGATATATCTGGTTTTCCTTGTAGCGTAACGCATATATTGCTGGAAGTACTGATGTAGCTCTTTGAAGTGAAGATATTAGATGTTACCTTGTTTCTCATGTATGTCTTTCAAATAATTTCTGTTGTTTTACTCGTTAACTCCGAAGAACTGTGTTCCGAAAGAGGGTACAACAGTTTTCAACTACATAGAAGAAATATACATTGAACATCCTAACCAACATACTTGTTATCAAAATATTCCTACAGATGGAATTATGCCCTTGCAGTGCCGATGTTGTTCTGCTTCATTGTATGCTTCAGTGAAATTTTGAGTTCATACAATAGACTGAAGAGTATTCATTGGGTTCAGGAACACTCGAGTCTTTTCGGTAGTCTGCTACACGTGACACACTAAAGGAGATATATGGGAATTCACCTTTCACATTTGTTTCCCATTTGTTTCTTTGTAATTCACTGTGAAACTTCGAAAATTCCGTGTTTTATAAGAGGCCAGTCCTATAAATTCAATTTGGTAAAGTATCATTCTTTGAAACAGGAGAGAACATAAAGATTTCTAGCAATTATAACAGAAATTAGAGCCTTCTCCTCTCTGTCCATGTGCTGAAGGCGTTCATTGTGTGAAAGAGTCACCATTGGCATTGCCACAGAAGGCAGATGCAGAGATAGCGGTTCCTGGACAATCTTGGTTTTTCGTGGAGTATAACGCATATATTCCTGGAAGTACAGATTTAGCTCTTTGAACTGAAGATATTAGATGTTATCTTGTTTCTCATGTATGTCTTTCAAATAATTTCTGTTGCTTTTACTCGTTAACTCTGAAGAACTGTGTTCTGAAAGAGGGTACAACAGTTTTCAACTACATAGAAGAAATATACATTGAACATCCTAACAGACACATACTTGTTATCAAAATATTCCAACAGATGGAATTATGCCCTTGCAGTGCCGTTGTTTTTCTGCTTCATTGTATGCTTCAGTGAACTTTTTAGTTCATACAATAGACAAAAGAGCATTCATTGGCTTCAGGAACACTCGAGTCTTTTGGGTAGTCTGCTACACGTGACACACTAAAGGAGATATATGGGAATTCACCTTTCACATTTGTTTCCCATTTGTTTCTTTGTAACTCACTGTGAAACGTCGAAAATTCCGTGTTTTAAAAGAGGCCAGTCCTATAAATTCAATTTGGTAAAGTATCATTCTTTGAAACAGGAGACAACATAAAGATTTCTAGCAATTATAACAGAAGTTAGAGCCTTCTCCTCTCTGTCCATGTGCTGAAAGCGTACATTGTGTGCGATAGTCACCAGTGGCTTTGCCATAGAAGGAAAAACCCAAGATAGCTCTACCTGGATATATCTGGTTTTCCTTGTAGCGTAACGCATATATTGCTGGAAGTACTGATGTAGCTCTTTGAAGTGAAGATATTAGATGTTACCTTGTTTCTCATGTATGTCTTTCAAATAATTTCTGTTGTTTTACTCGTTAACTCCGAAGAACTGTGTTCCGAAAGAGGGTACAACAGTTTTCAACTACATAGAAGAAATATACATTGAACATCCTAACCAACATACTTGTTATCAAAATATTCCTACAGATGGAATTATGCCCTTGCAGTGCCGATGTTGTTCTGCTTCATTGTATGCTTCAGTGAAATTTTGAGTTCATACAATAGACTGAAGAGCATTCATTGGCTTCAGGAACACTCGAGTCTTTTGGGTAGTCTGCTACACGTGACACACTAAAGGAGATATATGGGAATTCACCTTTCACATTTGTTTCCCATTTGTTTCTTTGTAATTCACTGTGAAACTTAGAAAATTCCGTGTTTTAAAAGAGGCCTGTCCTATAAATTCAATGTGGTAAAGTATCATTCTTTGAAACAGGAGAGAACATAAAGATTTCTAGCAATTATAACAGAAGTTAGAGCCTTCTCCTCTCTGTCCATGTGCTGAAAGCGTACATTGTGTGCGATAGTCACCAGTGGCTTTGCCATAGAAGGAAAAACCCAAGATAGCTCTACCTGGATATATCTGGTTTTCCTCGTAGCGTAACGCATATATTGCTGGAAGTACTGATGTAGCTCTTTGAAGTGAAGATATTAGATGTTACCTTGTTTCTCATGTATGTCTTTCAAATAATTTCTGTTGTTTTACTCATTAACTCCGAAGAACTGTGTTCTGAAAGAGGGTACAACAGTTTTCAACTACATAGAAGAAATATACATTGAACATCCTAACCAACATACTTGTTATCAAAATATTCCTACAGATGGAATTATGCCCTTGCAGTGCCGATGTTGTTCTGCTTCATTGTATGCTTCAGTGAAATTTTGAGTTCATACAATAGACTGAAGAGTATTCATTGGGTTCAGGAACACTCGAGTCTTTTGGGTAGTCTGCTACACGTGACACACTAAAGGAGATATATGGGAATTCACCTTTCACATTTGTTTCCCATTTGTTTCTTTGTAACTCACTGTGAAACTTAGAAAATTCCGTGTTTTAAAAGAGGCCTGTCCTATAAATTCAATGTGGTAAAGTATCATTCTTTGAAACAGGAGAGAACATAAAGATTTCTAGCAATTATAACAGAAGTTAGAGCCTTCTCCTCTCTGTCCATGTGCTGAAAGCGTACATTGTGTGCGATAGTCACCAGTGGCTTTGCCATAGAAGGAAAAACCCAAGATAGCTCTACCTGGATATATCTGGTTTTCCTTGTAGCGTAACGCATATATTGCTGGAAGTACTGATGTAGCTCTTTGAAGTGAAGATATTAGATGTTACCTTGTTTCTCATGTATGTCTTTCAAATAATTTCTGTTGCTTTTACTCGTTAACTCCGAAGAACTGTGTTCCGAAAGAGGGTACAACAGTTTTCAACTACATAGAAGATACATACATTGAACATCCTAACCAACATACTTGTTATCAAAGTATTCCTACAGATGGAATTATGCCCTTGCAGTGCCGATGTTGTTCTGCTTCATTGTATGCTTCAGTGAAATTTTGAGTTCATACAATAGACTGAAGAGTATTCATTGGGTTCAGGAACACTCGAGTCTTTTCGGTAGTCTGCTACACGTGACACACTAAAGGAGATATATGGGAATTCACCTTTCACATTTGTTTCCCATTTGTTTCTTTGTAATTCACTGTGAAACTTCGAAAATTCCGTGTTTTATAAGAGGCCAGTCCTATAAATTCAATTTGGTAAAGTATCATTCTTTGAAACAGGAGAGAACATAAAGATTTCTAGCAATTATAACAGAAATTAGAGCCTTCTCCTCTCTGTCCATGTGCTGAAGGCGTTCATTGTGTGAAAGAGTCACCATTGGCATTGCCACAGAAGGCAGATGCAGAGATAGCGGTTCCTGGACAATCTTGGTTTTTCGTGGAGTATAACGCATATATTCCTGGAAGTACAGATTTAGCTCTTTGAACTGAAGATATTAGATGTTATCTTGTTTCTCATGTATGTCTTTCAAATAATTTCTGTTGCTTTTACTCGTTAACTCTGAAGAACTGTGTTCTGAAAGAGGGTACAACAGTTTTCAACTACATAGAAGAAATATACATTGAACATCCTAACAGACACATACTTGTTATCAAAATATTCCAACAGATGGAATTATGCCCTTGCAGTGCCGTTGTTTTTCTGCTTCATTGTATGCTTCAGTGAATTTTTAGTTCATACAATAGACAAAAGAGCATTCATTGGCTTCAGGAACACTCGAGTCTTTTGGGTAGTCTGCTACACGTGACACACTAAAGGAGATATATGGGAATTCACCTTTCACATTTGTTTCCCATTTGTTTCTTTGTAACTCACTGTGAAACGTCGAAAATTCCGTGTTTTAAAAGAGGCCAGTCCTATAAATTCAATTTGGTAAAGTATCATTCTTTGAAACAGGAGACAACATAAAGATTTCTAGCAATTATAACAGAAGTTAGAGCCTTCTCCTCTCTGTCCATGTGCTGAAAGCGTACATTGTGTGCGATAGTCACCAGTGGCTTTGCCATAGAAGGAAAAACCCAAGATAGCTCTACCTGGATATATCTGGTTTTCCTTGTAGCGTAACGCATATATTGCTGGAAGTACTGATGTAGCTCTTTGAAGTGAAGATATTAGATGTTACCTTGTTTCTCATGTATGTCTTTCAAATAATTTCTGTTGTTTTACTCGTTAACTCCGAAGAACTGTGTTCCGAAAGAGGGTACAACAGTTTTCAACTACATAGAAGAAATATACATTGAACATCCTAACCAACATACTTGTTATCAAAATATTCCTACAGATGGAATTATGCCCTTGCAGTGCCGATGTTGTTCTGCTTCATTGTATGCTTCAGTGAAATTTTGAGTTCATACAATAGACTGAAGAGCATTCATTGGCTTCAGGAACACTCGAGTCTTTTGGGTAGTCTGCTACACGTGACACACTAAAGGAGATATATGGGAATTCACCTTTCACATTTGTTTCCCATTTGTTTCTTTGTAATTCACTGTGAAACTTAGAAAATTCCGTGTTTTAAAAGAGGCCTGTCCTATAAATTCAATGTGGTAAAGTATCATTCTTTGAAACAGGAGAGAACATAAAGATTTCTAGCAATTATAACAGAAGTTAGAGCCTTCTCCTCTCTGTCCATGTGCTGAAAGCGTACATTGTGTGCGATAGTCACCAGTGGCTTTGCCATAGAAGGAAAAACCCAAGATAGCTCTACCTGGATATATCTGGTTTTCCTCGTAGCGTAACGCATATATTGCTGGAAGTACTGATGTAGCTCTTTGAAGTGAAGATATTAGATGTTACCTTGTTTCTCATGTATGTCTTTCAAATAATTTCTGTTGCTTTTACTCGTTAACTCCGAAGAACTGTGTTCCGAAAGAGGGTACAACAGTTTTCAACTACATAGAAGATACATACATTGAACATCCTAACCAACATACTTGTTATCAAAGTATTCCTACAGATGGAATTATGCCCTTGCAGTGCCGATGTTGTTCTGCTTCATTGTATGCTTCAGTGAAATTTTGAGTTCATACAATAGACTGAAGAGTATTCATTGGGTTCAGGAACACTCGAGTCTTTTCGGTAGTCTGCTACACGTGACACACTAAAGGAGATATATGGGAATTCACCTTTCACATTTGTTTCCCATTTGTTTCTTTGTAATTCACTGTGAAACTTCGAAAATTCCGTGTTTTATAAGAGGCCAGTCCTATAAATTCAATTCGGTAAAGTATCATTCTTTGAAACAGGAGAGAACATAAAGATTTCTAGCAATTATAACAGAAATTAGAGCCTTCTCCTCTCTGTCCATGTGCTGAAGGCGTTCATTGTGTGAAAGAGTCACCATTGGCATTGCCACAGAAGGCAGATGCAGAGATAGCGGTTCCTGGACAATCTTGGTTTTTCGTGGAGTATAACGCATATATTCCTGGAAGTACAGATTTAGCTCTTTGAACTGAAGATATTAGATGTTATCTTGTTTCTCATGTATGTCTTTCAAATAATTTCTGTTGCTTTTACTCGTTAACTCTGAAGAACTGTGTTCTGAAAGAGGGTACAACAGTTTTCAACTACATAGAAGAAATATACATTGAACATCCTAACAGACACATACTTGTTATCAAAATATTCCAACAGATGGAATTATGCCCTTGCAGTGCCGTTGTTTTTCTGCTTCATTGTATGCTTCAGTGAACTTTTTAGTTCATACAATAGACAAAAGAGCATTCATTGGCTTCAGGAACACTCGAGTCTTTTGGGTAGTCTGCTACACGTGACACACTAAAGGAGATATATGGGAATTCACCTTTCACATTTGTTTCCCATTTGTTTCTTTGTAACTCACTGTGAAACGTCGAAAATTCCGTGTTTTAAAAGAGGCCAGTCCTATAAATTCAATTTGGTAAAGTATCATTCTTTGAAACAGGAGACAACATAAAGATTTCTAGCAATTATAACAGAAGTTAGAGCCTTCTCCTCTCTGTCCATGTGCTGAAAGCGTACATTGTGTGCGATAGTCACCAGTGGCTTTGCCATAGAAGGAAAAACCCAAGATAGCTCTACCTGGATATATCTGGTTTTCCTTGTAGCGTAACGCATATATTGCTGGAAGTACTGATGTAGCTCTTTGAAGTGAAGATATTAGATGTTACCTTGTTTCTCATGTATGTCTTTCAAATAATTTCTGTTGTTTTACTCGTTAACTCCGAAGAACTGTGTTCCGAAAGAGGGTACAACAGTTTTCAACTACATAGAAGAAATATACATTGAACATCCTAACCAACATACTTGTTATCAAAATATTCCTACAGATGGAATTATGCCCTTGCAGTGCCGATGTTGTTCTGCTTCATTGTATGCTTCAGTGAAATTTTGAGTTCATACAATAGACTGAAGAGCATTCATTGGCTTCAGGAACACTCGAGTCTTTTGGGTAGTCTGCTACACGTGACACACTAAAGGAGATATATGGGAATTCACCTTTCACATTTGTTTCCCATTTGTTTCTTTGTAATTCACTGTGAAACTTAGAAAATTCCGTGTTTTAAAAGAGGCCTGTCCTATAAATTCAATGTGGTAAAGTATCATTCTTTGAAACAGGAGAGAACATAAAGATTTCTAGCAATTATAACAGAAGTTAGAGCCTTCTCCTCTCTGTCCATGTGCTGAAAGCGTACATTGTGTGCGATAGTCACCAGTGGCTTTGCCATAGAAGGAAAAACCCAAGATAGCTCTACCTGGATATATCTGGTTTTCCTCGTAGCGTAACGCATATATTGCTGGAAGTACTGATGTAGCTCTTTGAAGTGAAGATATTAGATGTTACCTTGTTTCTCATGTATGTCTTTCAAATAATTTCTGTTGTTTTACTCATTAACTCCGAAGAACTGTGTTCTGAAAGAGGGTACAACAGTTTTCAACTACATAGAAGAAATATACATTGAACATCCTAACCAACATACTTGTTATCAAAATATTCCTACAGATGGAATTATGCCCTTGCAGTGCCGATGTTGTTCTGCTTCATTGTATGCTTCAGTGAAATTTTGAGTTCATACAATAGACTGAAGAGTATTCATTGGGTTCAGGAACACTCGAGTCTTTTGGGTAGTCTGCTACACGTGACACACTAAAGGAGATATATGGGAATTCACCTTTCACATTTGTTTCCCATTTGTTTCTTTGTAACTCACTGTGAAACTTAGAAAATTCCGTGTTTTAAAAGAGGCCTGTCCTATAAATTCAATGTGGTAAAGTATCATTCTTTGAAACAGGAGAGAACATAAAGATTTCTAGCAATTATAACAGAAGTTAGAGCCTTCTCCTCTCTGTCCATGTGCTGAAAGCGTACATTGTGTGCGATAGTCACCAGTGGCTTTGCCATAGAAGGAAAAACCCAAGATAGCTCTACCTGGATATATCTGGTTTTCCTTGTAGCGTAACGCATATATTGCTGGAAGTACTGATGTAGCTCTTTGAAGTGAAGATATTAGATGTTACCTTGTTTCTCATGTATGTCTTTCAAATAATTTCTGTTGCTTTTACTCGTTAACTCCGAAGAACTGTGTTCCGAAAGAGGGTACAACAGTTTTCAACTACATAGAAGATACATACATTGAACATCCTAACCAACATACTTGTTATCAAAGTATTCCTACAGATGGAATTATGCCCTTGCAGTGCCGATGTTGTTCTGCTTCATTGTATGCTTCAGTGAAATTTTGAGTTCATACAATAGACTGAAGAGTATTCATTGGGTTCAGGAACACTCGAGTCTTTTCGGTAGTCTGCTACACGTGACACACTAAAGGAGATATATGGGAATTCACCTTTCACATTTGTTTCCCATTTGTTTCTTTGTAATTCACTGTGAAACTTCGAAAATTCCGTGTTTTATAAGAGGCCAGTCCTATAAATTCAATTTGGTAAAGTATCATTCTTTGAAACAGGAGAGAACATAAAGATTTCTAGCAATTATAACAGAAATTAGAGCCTTCTCCTCTCTGTCCATGTGCTGAAGGCGTTCATTGTGTGAAAGAGTCACCATTGGCATTGCCACAGAAGGCAGATGCAGAGATAGCGGTTCCTGGACAATCTTGGTTTTTCGTGGAGTATAACGCATATATTCCTGGAAGTACAGATTTAGCTCTTTGAACTGAAGATATTAGATGTTATCTTGTTTCTCATGTATGTCTTTCAAATAATTTCTGTTGCTTTTACTCGTTAACTCTGAAGAACTGTGTTCTGAAAGAGGGTACAACAGTTTTCAACTACATAGAAGAAATATACATTGAACATCCTAACAGACACATACTTGTTATCAAAATATTCCAACAGATGGAATTATGCCCTTGCAGTGCCGTTGTTTTTCTGCTTCATTGTATGCTTCAGTGAACTTTTTAGTTCATACAATAGACAAAAGAGCATTCATTGGCTTCAGGAACACTCGAGTCTTTTGGGTAGTCTGCTACACGTGACACACTAAAGGAGATATATGGGAATTCACCTTTCACATTTGTTTCCCATTTGTTTCTTTGTAACTCACTGTGAAACTTAGAAAATTCCGTGTTTTAAAAGAGGCCAGTCCTATAAATTCAATTTGGTAAAGTATCATTCTTTGAAACAGGAGACAACATAAAGATTTCTAGCAATTATAACAGAAGTTAGAGCCTTCTCCTCTCTGTCCATGTGCTGAAAGCGTACATTGTGTGCGATAGTCACCAGTGGCTTTGCCATAGAAGGAAAAACCCAAGATAGCTCTACCTGGATATATCTGGTTTTCCTTGTAGCGTAACGCATATATTGCTGGAAGTACTGATGTAGCTCTTTGAAGTGAAGATATTAGATGTTACCTTGTTTCTCATGTATGTCTTTCAAATAATTTCTGTTGTTTTACTCGTTAACTCCGAAGAACTGTGTTCCGAAAGAGGGTACAACAGTTTTCAACTACATAGAAGAAATATACATTGAACATCCTAACCAACATACTTGTTATCAAAATATTCCTACAGATGGAATTATGCCCTTGCAGTGCCGATGTTGTTCTGCTTCATTGTATGCTTCAGTGAAATTTTGAGTTCATACAATAGACTGAAGAGCATTCATTGGCTTCAGGAACACTCGAGTCTTTTGGGTAGTCTGCTACACGTGACACACTAAAGGAGATATATGGGAATTCACCTTTCACATTTGTTTCCCATTTGTTTCTTTGTAATTCACTGTGAAACTTAGAAAATTCCGTGTTTTAAAAGAGGCCTGTCCTATAAATTCAATGTGGTAAAGTATCATTCTTTGAAACAGGAGAGAACATAAAGATTTCTAGCAATTATAACAGAAGTTAGAGCCTTCTCCTCTCTGTCCATGTGCTGAAAGCGTACATTGTGTGCGATAGTCACCAGTGGCTTTGCCATAGAAGGAAAAACCCAAGATAGCTCTACCTGGATATATCTGGTTTTCCTCGTAGCGTAACGCATATATTGCTGGAAGTACTGATGTAGCTCTTTGAAGTGAAGATATTAGATGTTACCTTGTTTCTCATGTATGTCTTTCAAATAATTTCTGTTGTTTTACTCATTAACTCCGAAGAACTGTGTTCTGAAAGAGGGTACAACAGTTTTCAACTACATAGAAGAAATATACATTGAACATCCTAACCAACATACTTGTTATCAAAATATTCCTACAGATGGAATTATGCCCTTGCAGTGCCGATGTTGTTCTGCTTCATTGTATGCTTCAGTGAAATTTTGAGTTCATACAATAGACTGAAGAGTATTCATTGGGTTCAGGAACACTCGAGTCTTTTGGGTAGTCTGCTACACGTGACACACTAAAGGAGATATATGGGAATTCACCTTTCACATTTGTTTCCCATTTGTTTCTTTGTAACTCACTGTGAAACTTAGAAAATTCCGTGTTTTAAAAGAGGCCTGTCCTATAAATTCAATGTGGTAAAGTATCATTCTTTGAAACAGGAGAGAACATAAAGATTTCTAGCAATTATAACAGAAGTTAGAGCCTTCTCCTCTCTGTCCATGTGCTGAAAGCGTACATTGTGTGCGATAGTCACCAGTGGCTTTGCCATAGAAGGAAAAACCCAAGATAGCTCTACCTGGATATATCTGGTTTTCCTTGTAGCGTAACGCATATATTGCTGGAAGTACTGATGTAGCTCTTTGAAGTGAAGATATTAGATGTTACCTTGTTTCTCATGTATGTCTTTCAAATAATTTCTGTTGCTTTTACTCGTTAACTCCGAAGAACTGTGTTCCGAAAGAGGGTACAACAGTTTTCAACTACATAGAAGATACATACATTGAACATCCTAACCAACATACTTGTTATCAAAGTATTCCTACAGATGGACTTATGCCCTTGCAGTGCCGATGTTGTTCTGCTTCATTGTATGCTTCAGTGAAATTTTGAGTTCATACAATAGACTGAAGAGTATTCATTGGGTTCAGGAACACTCGAGTCTTTTCGGTAGTCTGCTACACGTGACACACTAAAGGAGATATATGGGAATTCACCTTTCACATTTGTTTCCCATTTGTTTCTTTGTAATTCACTGTGAAACTTCGAAAATTCCGTGTTTTATAAGAGGCCAGTCCTATAAATTCAATTTGGTAAAGTATCATTCTTTGAAACAGGAGAGAACATAAAGATTTCTAGCAATTATAACAGAAATTAGAGCCTTCTCCTCTCTGTCCATGTGCTGAAGGCGTTCATTGTGTGAAAGAGTCACCATTGGCATTGCCACAGAAGGCAGATGCAGAGATAGCGGTTCCTGGACAATCTTGGTTTTTCGTGGAGTATAACGCATATATTCCTGGAAGTACAGATTTAGCTCTTTGAACTGAAGATATTAGATGTTATCTTGTTTCTCATGTATGTCTTTCAAATAATTTCTGTTGCTTTTACTCGTTAACTCTGAAGAACTGTGTTCTGAAAGAGGGTACAACAGTTTTCAACTACATAGAAGAAATATACATTGAACATCCTAACAGACACATACTTGTTATCAAAATATTCCAACAGATGGAATTATGCCCTTGCAGTGCCGTTGTTTTTCTGCTTCATTGTATGCTTCAGTGAACTTTTTAGTTCATACAATAGACAAAAGAGCATTCATTGGCTTCAGGAACACTCGAGTCTTTTGGGTAGTCTGCTACACGTGACACACTAAAGGAGATATATGGGAATTCACCTTTCACATTTGTTTCCCATTTGTTTCTTTGTAACTCACTGTGAAACGTCGAAAATTCCGTGTTTTAAAAGAGGCCAGTCCTATAAATTCAATTTGGTAAAGTATCATTCTTTGAAACAGGAGACAACATAAAGATTTCTAGCAATTATAACAGAAGTTAGAGCCTTCTCCTCTCTGTCCATGTGCTGAAAGCGTACATTGTGTGCGATAGTCACCAGTGGCTTTGCCATAGAAGGAAAAACCCAAGATAGCTCTACCTGGATATATCTGGTTTTCCTTGTAGCGTAACGCATATATTGCTGGAAGTACTGATGTAGCTCTTTGAAGTGAAGATATTAGATGTTACCTTGTTTCTCATGTATGTCTTTCAAATAATTTCTGTTGTTTTACTCGTTAACTCCGAAGAACTGTGTTCCGAAAGAGGGTACAACAGTTTTCAACTACATAGAAGAAATATACATTGAACATCCTAACCAACATACTTGTTATCAAAATATTCCTACAGATGGAATTATGCCCTTGCAGTGCCGATGTTGTTCTGCTTCATTGTATGCTTCAGTGAAATTTTGAGTTCATACAATAGACTGAAGAGCATTCATTGGCTTCAGGAACACTCGAGTCTTTTGGGTAGTCTGCTACACGTGACACACTAAAGGAGATATATGGGAATTCACCTTTCACATTTGTTTCCCATTTGTTTCTTTGTAATTCACTGTGAAACTTAGAAAATTCCGTGTTTTAAAAGAGGCCTGTCCTATAAATTCAATGTGGTAAAGTATCATTCTTTGAAACAGGAGAGAACATAAAGATTTCTAGCAATTATAACAGAAGTTAGAGCCTTCTCCTCTCTGTCCATGTGCTGAAAGCGTACATTGTGTGCGATAGTCACCAGTGGCTTTGCCATAGAAGGAAAAACCCAAGATAGCTCTACCTGGATATATCTGGTTTTCCTCGTAGCGTAACGCATATATTGCTGGAAGTACTGATGTAGCTCTTTGAAGTGAAGATATTAGATGTTACCTTGTTTCTCATGTATGTCTTTCAAATAATTTCTGTTGCTTTTACTCGTTAACTCTGAAGAACTGTGTTCTGAAAGAGGGTACAACAGTTTTCAACTACATAGAAGAAATATACATTGAACATCCTAACAGACACATACTTGTTATCAAAATATTCCAACAGATGGAATTATGCCCTTGCAGTGCCGTTGTTTTTCTGCTTCATTGTATGCTTCAGTGAACTTTTTAGTTCATACAATAGACAAAAGAGCATTCATTGGCTTCAGGAACACTCGAGTCTTTTGGGTAGTCTGCTACACGTGACACACTAAAGGAGATATATGGGAATTCACCTTTCACATTTGTTTCCCATTTGTTTCTTTGTAACTCACTGTGAAACGTCGAAAATTCCGTGTTTTAAAAGAGGCCAGTCCTATAAATTCAATTTGGTAAAGTATCATTCTTTGAAACAGGAGACAACATAAAGATTTCTAGCAATTATAACAGAAGTTAGAGCCTTCTCCTCTCTGTCCATGTGCTGAAAGCGTACATTGTGTGCGATAGTCACCAGTGGCTTTGCCATAGAAGGAAAAACCCAAGATAGCTCTACCTGGATATATCTGGTTTTCCTTGTAGCGTAACGCATATATTGCTGGAAGTACTGATGTAGCTCTTTGAAGTGAAGATATTAGATGTTACCTTGTTTCTCATGTATGTCTTTCAAATAATTTCTGTTGTTTTACTCGTTAACTCCGAAGAACTGTGTTCCGAAAGAGGGTACAACAGTTTTCAACTACATAGAAGATACATACATTGAACATCCTAACCAACATACTTGTTATCAAAGTATTCCTACAGATGGAATTATGCCCTTGCAGTGCCGATGTTGTTCTGCTTCATTGTATGCTTCAGTGAAATTTTGAGTTCATACAATAGACTGAAGAGTATTCATTGGGTTCAGGAACACTCGAGTCTTTTCGGTAGTCTGCTACACGTGACACACTAAAGGAGATATATGGGAATTCACCTTTCACATTTGTTTCCCATTTGTTTCTTTGTAACTCACTGTGAAACTTAGAAAATTCCGTGTTTTATAAGAGGCCAGTCCTATAAATTCAATTTGGTAAAGTATCATTCTTTGAAACAGGAGAGAACATAAAGATTTCTAGCAATTATAACAGAAATTAGAGCCTTCTCCTCTCTGTCCATGTGCTGAAGGCGTTCATTGTGTGAAAGAGTCACCATTGGCATTGCCACAGAAGGCAGATGCAGAGATAGCGGTTCCTGGACAATCTTGGTTTTTCGTGGAGTATAACGCATATATTCCTGGAAGTACAGATTTAGCTCTTTGAACTGAAGATATTAGATGTTATCTTGTTTCTCATGTATGTCTTTCAAATAATTTCTGTTGCTTTTACTCGTTAACTCTGAAGAACTGTGTTCTGAAAGAGGGTACAACAGTTTTCAACTACATAGAAGAAATATACATTGAACATCCTAACAGACACATACTTGTTATCAAAATATTCCAACAGATGGAATTATGCCCTTGCAGTGCCGTTGTTTTTCTGCTTCATTGTATGCTTCAGTGAACTTTTTAGTTCATACAATAGACAAAAGAGCATTCATTGGCTTCAGGAACACTCGAGTCTTTTGGGTAGTCTGCTACACGTGACACACTAAAGGAGATATATGGGAATTCACCTTTCACATTTGTTTCCCATTTGTTTCTTTGTAACTCACTGTGAAACGTCGAAAATTCCGTGTTTTAAAAGAGGCCAGTCCTATAAATTCAATTTGGTAAAGTATCATTCTTTGAAACAGGAGACAACATAAAGATTTCTAGCAATTATAACAGAAGTTAGAGCCTTCTCCTCTCTGTCCATGTGCTGAAAGCGTACATTGTGTGCGATAGTCACCAGTGGCTTTGCCATAGAAGGAAAAACCCAAGATAGCTCTACCTGGATATATCTGGTTTTCCTTGTAGCGTAACGCATATATTGCTGGAAGTACTGATGTAGCTCTTTGAAGTGAAGATATTAGATGTTACCTTGTTTCTCATGTATGTCTTTCAAATAATTTCTGTTGTTTTACTCGTTAACTCCGAAGAACTGTGTTCCGAAAGAGGGTACAACAGTTTTCAACTACATAGAAGAAATATACATTGAACATCCTAACCAACATACTTGTTATCAAAATATTCCTACAGATGGAATTATGCCCTTGCAGTGCCGATGTTGTTCTGCTTCATTGTATGCTTCAGTGAAATTTTGAGTTCATACAATAGACTGAAGAGTATTCATTGGGTTCAGGAACACTCGAGTCTTTTGGGTAGTCTGCTACACGTGACACACTAAAGGAGATATATGGGAATTCACCTTTCACATTTGTTTCCCATTTGTTTCTTTGTAATTCACTGTGAAACTTAGAAAATTCCGTGTTTTAAAAGAGGCCTGTCCTATAAATTCAATGTGGTAAAGTATCATTCTTTGAAACAGGAGAGAACATAAAGATTTCTAGCAATTATAACAGAAGTTAGAGCCTTCTCCTCTCTGTCCATGTGCTGAAAGCGTACATTGTGTGCGATAGTCACCAGTGGCTTTGCCATAGAAGGAAAAACCCAAGATAGCTCTACCTGGATATATCTGGTTTTCCTCGTAGCGTAACGCATATATTGCTGGAAGTACTGATGTAGCTCTTTGAAGTGAAGATATTAGATGTTACCTTGTTTCTCATGTATGTCTTTCAAATAATTTCTGTTGCTTTTACTCGTTAACTCCGAAGAACTGTGTTCCGAAAGAGGGTACAACAGTTTTCAACTACATAGAAGAAATATACATTGAACATCCTAACCAACATACTTGTTATCAAAATATTCCTACAGATGGAATTATGCCCTTGCAGTGCCGATGTTGTTCTGCTTCATTGTATGCTTCAGTGAAATTTTGAGTTCATACAATAGACTGAAGAGTATTCATTGGGTTCAGGAACACTCGAGTCTTTTGGGTAGTCTGCTACACGTGACACACTAAAGGAGATATATGGGAATTCACCTTTCACATTTGTTTCCCATTTGTTTCTTTGTAACTCACTGTGAAACTTCGAAAATTCCGTGTTTTAAAAGAGGCCAGTCCTATAAATTCAATTTGGTAAAGTATCATTCTTTGAAACAGGAGACAACATAAAGATTTCTAGCAATTATAACAGAAGTTAGAGCCTTCTCCTCTCTGTCCATGTGCTGAAAGCGTACATTGTGTGCGATAGTCACCAGTGGCTTTGCCATAGAAGGAAAAACCCAAGATAGCTCTACCTGGATATATCTGGTTTTCCTTGTAGCGTAACGCATATATTGCTGGAAGTACTGATGTAGCTCTTTGAAGTGAAGATATTAGATGTTACCTTGTTTCTCATGTATGTCTTTCAAATAATTTCTGTTGTTTTACTCATTAACTCCGAAGAACTGTGTTCCGAAAGAGGGTACAACAGTTTTCAACTACATAGAAGAAATATACATTGAACATCCTAACCAACATACTTGTTATCAAAATATTCCTACAGATGGAATTATGCCCTTGCAGTGCCGATGTTGTTCTGCTTCATTGTATGCTTCAGTGAAATTTTGAGTTCATACAATAGACTGAAGAGTATTCATTGGGTTCAGGAACACTCGAGTCTTTTGGGTAGTCTGCTACACGTGACACACTAAAGGAGATATATGGGAATTCACCTTTCACATTTGTTTCCCATTTGTTTCTTTGTAATTCACTGTGAAACTTAGAAAATTCCGTGTTTTAAAAGAGGCCTGTCCTATAAATTCAATGTGGTAAAGTATCATTCTTTGAAACAGGAGAGAACATAAAGATTTCTAGCAATTATAACAGAAGTTAGAGCCTTCTCCTCTCTGTCCATGTGCTGAAAGCGTACATTGTGTGCGATAGTCACCAGTGGCTTTGCCATAGAAGGAAAAACCCAAGATAGCTCTACCTGGATATATCTGGTTTTCCTCGTAGCGTAACGCATATATTGCTGGAAGTACTGATGTAGCTCTTTGAAGTGAAGATATTAGATGTTACCTTGTTTCTCATGTATGTCTTTCAAATAATTTCTGTTGCTTTTACTCGTTAACTCCGAAGAACTGTGTTCCGAAAGAGGGTACAACAGTTTTCAACTACATAGAAGATACATACATTGAACATCCTAACCAACATACTTGTTATCAAAGTATTCCTACAGATGGAATTATGCCCTTGCAGTGCCGATGTTGTTCTGCTTCATTGTATGCTTCAGTGAAATTTTGAGTTCATACAATAGACTGAAGAGTATTCATTGGGTTCAGGAACACTCGAGTCTTTTCGGTAGTCTGCTACACGTGACACACTAAAGGAGATATATGGGAATTCACCTTTCACATTTGTTTCCCATTTGTTTCTTTGTAACTCACTGTGAAACTTAGAAAATTCCGTGTTTTATAAGAGGCCTGTCCTATAAATTCAATTTGGTAAAGTATCATTCTTTGAAACAGGAGAGAACATAAAGATTTCTAGCAATTATAACAGAAATTAGAGCCTTCTCCTCTCTGTCCATGTGCTGAAGGCGTTCATTGTGTGAAAGAGTCACCATTGGCATTGCCACAGAAGGCAGATGCAGAGATAGCGGTTCCTGGACAATCTTGGTTTTTCGTGGAGTATAACGCATATATTCCTGGAAGTACAGATTTAGCTCTTTGAACTGAAGATATTAGATGTTATCTTGTTTCTCATGTATGTCTTTCAAATAATTTCTGTTGCTTTTACTCGTTAACTCTGAAGAACTGTGTTCTGAAAGAGGGTACAACAGTTTTCAACTACATAGAAGAAATATACATTGAACATCCTAACAGACACATACTTGTTATCAAAATATTCCAACAGATGGAATTATGCCCTTGCAGTGCCGTTGTTTTTCTGCTTCATTGTATGCTTCAGTGAACTTTTTAGTTCATACAATAGACAAAAGAGCATTCATTGGCTTCAGGAACACTCGAGTCTTTTGGGTAGTCTGCTACACGTGACACACTAAAGGAGATATATGGGAATTCACCTTTCACATTTGTTTCCCATTTGTTTCTTTGTAATTCACTGTGAAACTTAGAAAATTCCGTGTTTTAAAAGAGGCCTGTCCTATAAATTCAATGTGGTAAAGTATCATTCTTTGAAACAGGAGAGAACATAAAGATTTCTAGCAATTATAACAGAAGTTAGAGCCTTCTCCTCTCTGTCCATGTGCTGAAAGCGTACATTGTGTGCGATAGTCACCAGTGGCTTTGCCATAGAAGGAAAAACCCAAGATAGCTCTACCTGGATATATCTGGTTTTCCTTGTAGCGTAACGCATATATTGCTGGAAGTACTGATGTAGCTCTTTGAAGTGAAGATATTAGATGTTACCTTGTTTCTCATGTATGTCTTTCAAATAATTTCTGTTGCTTTTACTCGTTAACTCTGAAGAACTGTGTTCTGAAAGAGGGTACAACAGTTTTCAACTACATAGAAGAAATATACATTGAACATCCTAACCAACATACTTGTTATCAAAATATTCCTACAGATGGAATTATGCCCTTGCAGTGCCGATGTTGTTCTGCTTCATTGTATGCTTCAGTGAAATTTTGAGTTCATACAATAGACTGAAGAGTATTCATTGGGTTCAGGAACACTCGAGTCTTTTCGGTAGTCTGCTACACGTGACACACTAAAGGAGATATATGGGAATTCACCTTTCACATTTGTTTCCCATTTGTTTCTTTGTAACTCACTGTGAAACTTCGAAAATTCCGTGTTTTATAAGAGGCCAGTCCTATAAATTCAATTTGGTAAAGTATCATTCTTTGAAACAGGAGAGAACATAAAGATTTCTAGCAATTATAACAGAAATTAGAGCCTTCTCCTCTCTGTCCATGTGCTGAAGGCGTTCATTGTGTGAAAGAGTCACCATTGGCATTGCCACAGAAGGCAGATGCAGAGATAGCGGTTCCTGGACAATCTTGGTTTTTCGTGGAGTATAACGCATATATTCCTGGAAGTACAGATTTAGCTCTTTGAACTGAAGATATTAGATGTTATCTTGTTTCTCATGTATGTCTTTCAAATAATTTCTGTTGCTTTTACTCGTTAACTCTGAAGAACTGTGTTCTGAAAGAGGGTACAACAGTTTTCAACTACATAGAAGAAATATACATTGAACATCCTAACAGACACATACTTGTTATCAAAATATTCCAACAGATGGAATTATGCCCTTGCAGTGCCGTTGTTTTTCTGCTTCATTGTATGCTTCAGTGAACTTTTTAGTTCATACAATAGACAAAAGAGCATTCATTGGCTTCAGGAACACTCGAGTCTTTTGGGTAGTCTGCTACACGTGACACACTAAAGGAGATATATGGGAATTCACCTTTCACATTTGTTTCCCATTTGTTTCTTTGTAACTCACTGTGAAACGTCGAAAATTCCGTGTTTTAAAAGAGGCCAGTCCTATAAATTCAATTTGGTAAAGTATCATTCTTTGAAACAGGAGACAACATAAAGATTTCTAGCAATTATAACAGAAGTTAGAGCCTTCTCCTCTCTGTCCATGTGCTGAAAGCGTACATTGTGTGCGATAGTCACCAGTGGCTTTGCCATAGAAGGAAAAACCCAAGATAGCTCTACCTGGATATATCTGGTTTTCCTTGTAGCGTAACGCATATATTGCTGGAAGTACTGATGTAGCTCTTTGAAGTGAAGATATTAGATGTTACCTTGTTTCTCATGTATGTCTTTCAAATAATTTCTGTTGTTTTACTCATTAACTCCGAAGAACTGTGTTCCGAAAGAGGGTACAACAGTTTTCAACTACATAGAAGAAATATACATTGAACATCCTAACCAACATACTTGTTATCAAAATATTCCTACAGATGGAATTATGCCCTTGCAGTGCCGATGTTGTTCTGCTTCATTGTATGCTTCAGTGAAATTTTGAGTTCATACAATAGACTGAAGAGTATTCATTGGGTTCAGGAACACTCGAGTCTTTTGGGTAGTCTGCTACACGTGACACACTAAAGGAGATATATGGGAATTCACCTTTCACATTTGTTTCCCATTTGTTTCTTTGTAATTCACTGTGAAACTTAGAAAATTCCGTGTTTTAAAAGAGGCCTGTCCTATAAATTCAATGTGGTAAAGTATCATTCTTTGAAACAGGAGAGAACATAAAGATTTCTAGCAATTATAACAGAAGTTAGAGCCTTCTCCTCTCTGTCCATGTGCTGAAAGCGTACATTGTGTGCGATAGTCACCAGTGGCTTTGCCATAGAAGGAAAAACCCAAGATAGCTCTACCTGGATATATCTGGTTTTCCTCGTAGCGTAACGCATATATTGCTGGAAGTACTGATGTAGCTCTTTGAAGTGAAGATATTAGATGTTACCTTGTTTCTCATGTATGTCTTTCAAATAATTTCTGTTGCTTTTACTCGTTAACTCCGAAGAACTGTGTTCCGAAAGAGGGTACAACAGTTTTCAACTACATAGAAGAAATATACATTGAACATCCTAACCAACATACTTGTTATCAAAATATTCCTACAGATGGAATTATGCCCTTGCAGTGCCGATGTTGTTCTGCTTCATTGTATGCTTCAGTGAAATTTTGAGTTCATACAATAGACTGAAGAGTATTCATTGGGTTCAGGAACACTCGAGTCTTTTGGGTAGTCTGCTACACGTGACACACTAAAGGAGATATATGGGAATTCACCTTTCACATTTGTTTCCCATTTGTTTCTTTGTAACTCACTGTGAAACTTCGAAAATTCCGTGTTTTAAAAGAGGCCAGTCCTATAAATTCAATTTGGTAAAGTATCATTCTTTGAAACAGGAGACAACATAAAGATTTCTAGCAATTATAACAGAAGTTAGAGCCTTCTCCTCTCTGTCCATGTGCTGAAAGCGTACATTGTGTGCGATAGTCACCAGTGGCTTTGCCATAGAAGGAAAAACCCAAGATAGCTCTACCTGGATATATCTGGTTTTCCTTGTAGCGTAACGCATATATTGCTGGAAGTACTGATGTAGCTCTTTGAAGTGAAGATATTAGATGTTACCTTGTTTCTCATGTATGTCTTTCAAATAATTTCTGTTGTTTTACTCATTAACTCCGAAGAACTGTGTTCCGAAAGAGGGTACAACAGTTTTCAACTACATAGAAGAAATATACATTGAACATCCTAACCAACATACTTGTTATCAAAATATTCCTACAGATGGAATTATGCCCTTGCAGTGCCGATGTTGTTCTGCTTCATTGTATGCTTCAGTGAAATTTTGAGTTCATACAATAGACTGAAGAGTATTCATTGGGTTCAGGAACACTCGAGTCTTTTGGGTAGTCTGCTACACGTGACACACTAAAGGAGATATATGGGAATTCACCTTTCACATTTGTTTCCCATTTGTTTCTTTGTAATTCACTGTGAAACTTAGAAAATTCCGTGTTTTAAAAGAGGCCTGTCCTATAAATTCAATGTGGTAAAGTATCATTCTTTGAAACAGGAGAGAACATAAAGATTTCTAGCAATTATAACAGAAGTTAGAGCCTTCTCCTCTCTGTCCATGTGCTGAAAGCGTACATTGTGTGCGATAGTCACCAGTGGCTTTGCCATAGAAGGAAAAACCCAAGATAGCTCTACCTGGATATATCTGGTTTTCCTCGTAGCGTAACGCATATATTGCTGGAAGTACTGATGTAGCTCTTTGAAGTGAAGATATTAGATGTTACCTTGTTTCTCATGTATGTCTTTCAAATAATTTCTGTTGCTTTTACTCGTTAACTCCGAAGAACTGTGTTCCGAAAGAGGGTACAACAGTTTTCAACTACATAGAAGAAATATACATTGAACATCCTAACCAACATACTTGTTATCAAAATATTCCTACAGATGGAATTATGCCCTTGCAGTGCCGATGTTGTTCTGCTTCATTGTATGCTTCAGTGAAATTTTGAGTTCATACAATAGACTGAAGAGTATTCATTGGGTTCAGGAACACTCGAGTCTTTTGGGTAGTCTGCTACACGTGACACACTAAAGGAGATATATGGGAATTCACCTTTCACATTTGTTTCCCATTTGTTTCTTTGTAACTCACTGTGAAACTTCGAAAATTCCGTGTTTTAAAAGAGGCCAGTCCTATAAATTCAATTTGGTAAAGTATCATTCTTTGAAACAGGAGAGAACATAAAGATTTCTAGCAATTATAACAGAAATTAGAGCCTTCTCCTCTCTGTCCATGTGCTGAAGGCGTTCATTGTGTGAAAGAGTCACCATTGGCATTGCCACAGAAGGCAGATGCAGAGATAGCGGTTCCTGGACAATCTTGGTTTTTCGTGGAGTATAACGCATATATTCCTGGAAGTACAGATTTAGCTCTTTGAACTGAAGATATTAGATGTTATCTTGTTTCTCATGTATGTCTTTCAAATAATTTCTGTTGCTTTTACTCGTTAACTCTGAAGAACTGTGTTCTGAAAGAGGGTACAACAGTTTTCAACTACATAGAAGAAATATACATTGAACATCCTAACAGACACATACTTGTTATCAAAATATTCCAACAGATGGAATTATGCCCTTGCAGTGCCGTTGTTTTTCTGCTTCATTGTATGCTTCAGTGAATTTTTAGTTCATACAATAGACAAAAGAGCATTCATTGGCTTCAGGAACACTCGAGTCTTTTGGGTAGTCTGCTACACGTGACACACTAAAGGAGATATATGGGAATTCACCTTTCACATTTGTTTCCCATTTGTTTCTTTGTAACTCACTGTGAAACGTCGAAAATTCCGTTTTTTAAAAGAGGCCAGTCCTATAAATTCAATTTGGTAAAGTATCATTCTTTGAAACAGGAGACAACATAAAGATTTCTAGCAATTATAACAGAAGTTAGAGCCTTCTCCTCTCTGTCCATGTGCTGAAAGCGTACATTGTGTGCGATAGTCACCAGTGGCTTTGCCATAGAAGGAAAAACCCAAGATAGCTCTACCTGGATATATCTGGTTTTCCTTGTAGCGTAACGCATATATTGCTGGAAGTACTGATGTAGCTCTTTGAAGTGAAGATATTAGATGTTACCTTGTTTCTCATGTATGTCTTTCAAATAATTTCTGTTGTTTTACTCGTTAACTCCGAAGAACTGTGTTCCGAAAGAGGGTACAACAGTTTTCAACTACATAGAAGAAATATACATTGAACATCCTAACCAACATACTTGTTATCAAAATATTCCTACAGATGGAATTATGCCCTTGCAGTGCCGATGTTGTTCTGCTTCATTGTATGCTTCAGTGAAATTTTGAGTTCATACAATAGACTGAAGAGTATTCATTGGGTTCAGGAACACTCGAGTCTTTTGGGTAGTCTGCTACACGTGACACACTAAAGGAGATATATGGGAATTCACCTTTCACATTTGTTTCCCATTTGTTTCTTTGTAACTCACTGTGAAACTTCGAAAATTCCGTGTTTTAAAAGAGGCCAGTCCTATAAATTCAATTTGGTAAAGTATCATTCTTTGAAACAGGAGAGAACATAAAGATTTCTAGCAATTATAACAGAAATTAGAGCCTTCTCCTCTCTGTCCATGTGCTGAAGGCGTTCATTGTGTGAAAGAGTCACCATTGGCATTGCCACAGAAGGCAGATGCAGAGATAGCGGTTCCTGGACAATCTTGGTTTTTCGTGGAGTATAACGCATATATTCCTGGAAGTACAGATTTAGCTCTTTGAACTGAAGATATTAGATGTTATCTTGTTTCTCATGTATGTCTTTCAAATAATTTCTGTTGCTTTTACTCGTTAACTCTGAAGAACTGTGTTCTGAAAGAGGGTACAACAGTTTTCAACTACATAGAAGAAATATACATTGAACATCCTAACAGACACATACTTGTTATCAAAATATTCCAACAGATGGAATTATGCCCTTGCAGTGCCGTTGTTTTTCTGCTTCATTGTATGCTTCAGTGAACTTTTTAGTTCATACAATAGACAAAAGAGCATTCATTGGCTTCAGGAACACTCGAGTCTTTTGGGTAGTCTGCTACACGTGACACACTAAAGGAGATATATGGGAATTCACCTTTCACATTTGTTTCCCATTTGTTTCTTTGTAATTCACTGTGAAACTTAGAAAATTCCGTGTTTTAAAAGAGACCTGTCCTATAAATTCAATGTGGTAAAGTATCATTCTTTGAAACAGGAGAGAACATAAAGATTTCTAGCAATTATAACAGAAGTTAGAGCCTTCTCCTCTCTGTCCATGTGCTGAAAGCGTACATTGTGTGCGATAGTCACCAGTGGCTTTGCCATAGAAGGAAAAACCCAAGATAGCTCTACCTGGATATATCTGGTTTTCCTCGTAGCGTAACGCATATATTGCTGGAAGTACTGATGTAGCTCTTTGAAGTGAAGATATTAGATGTTACCTTGTTTCTCATGTATGTCTTTCAAATAATTTCTGTTGCTTTTACTCGTTAACTCCGAAGAACTGTGTTCCGAAAGAGGGTACAACAGTTTTCAACTACATAGAAGATACATACATTGAACATCCTAACCAACATACTTGTTATCAAAGTATTCCTACAGATGGAATTATGCCCTTGCAGTGCCGATGTTGTTCTGCTTCATTGTATGCTTCAGTGAAATTTTGAGTTCATACAATAGACTGAAGAGTATTCATTGGGTTCAGGAACACTCGAGTTTTTTGGGTAGTCTGCTACACGTGACACACTAAAGGAGATATATGGGAATTCACCTTTCACATTTGTTTCCCATTTGTTTCTTTGTAACTCACTGTGAAACTTCGAAAATTCCGTGTTTTAAAAGAGGCCAGTCCTATAAATTCATTTGGTAAAGTATCATTCTTTGAAACAGGAGAGAACATAAAGATTTCTAGCAATTATAACAGAAATTAGAGCCTTCTCCTCTCTGTCCATGTGCTGAAGGCGTTCATTGTGTGAAAGAGTCACCATTGGCATTGCCACAGAAGGCAGATGCAGAGATAGCGGTTCCTGGACAATCTTGGTTTTTCGTGGAGTATAACGCATATATTCCTGGAAGTACAGATTTAGCTCTTTGAACTGAAGATATTAGATGTTATCTTGTTTCTCATGTATGTCTTTCAAATAATTTCTGTTGCTTTTACTCGTTAACTCTGAAGAACTGTGTTCTGAAAGAGGGTACAACAGTTTTCAACTACATAGAAGAAATATACATTGAACATCCTAACAGACACATACTTGTTATCAAAATATTCCAACAGATGGAATTATGCCCTTGCAGTGCCGTTGTTTTTCTGCTTCATTGTATGCTTCAGTGAACTTTTTAGTTCATACAATAGACAAAAGAGCATTCATTGGCTTCAGGAACACTCGAGTCTTTTGGGTAGTCTGCTACACGTGACACACTAAAGGAGATATATGGGAATTCACCTTTCACATTTGTTTCCCATTTGTTTCTTTGTAACTCACTGTGAAACGTCGAAAATTCCGTGTTTTAAAAGAGGCCAGTCCTATAAATTCAATTTGGTAAAGTATCATTCTTTGAAACAGGAGACAACATAAAGATTTCTAGCAATTATAACAGAAGTTAGAGCCTTCTCCTCTCTGTCCATGTGCTGAAAGCGTACATTGTGTGCGATAGTCACCAGTGGCTTTGCCATAGAAGGAAAAACCCAAGATAGCTCTACCTGGATATATCTGGTTTTCCTTGTAGCGTAACGCATATATTGCTGGAAGTACTGATGTAGCTCTTTGAAGTGAAGATATTAGATGTTACCTTGTTTCTCATGTATGTCTTTCAAATAATTTCTGTTGTTTTACTCATTAACTCCGAAGAACTGTGTTCCGAAAGAGGGTACAACAGTTTTCAACTACATAGAAGAAATATACATTGAACATCCTAACCAACATACTTGTTATCAAAATATTCCTACAGATGGAATTATGCCCTTGCAGTGCCGATGTTGTTCTGCTTCATTGTATGCTTCAGTGAAATTTTGAGTTCATACAATAGACTGAAGAGCATTCATTGGCTTCAGGAACACTCGAGTCTTTTGGGTAGTCTGCTACACGTGACACACTAAAGGAGATATATGGGAATTCACCTTTCACATTTGTTTCCCATTTGTTTCTTTGTAATTCACTGTGAAACTTAGAAAATTCCGTGTTTTAAAAGAGGCCTGTCCTATAAATTCAATGTGGTAAAGTATCATTCTTTGAAACAGGAGAGAACATAAAGATTTCTAGCAATTATAACAGAAGTTAGAGCCTTCTCCTCTCTGTCCATGTGCTGAAAGCGTACATTGTGTGCGATAGTCACCAGTGGCTTTGCCATAGAAGGAAAAACCCAAGATAGCTCTACCTGGATATATCTGGTTTTCCTCGTAGCGTAACGCATATATTGCTGGAAGTACTGATGTAGCTCTTTGAAGTGAAGATATTAGATGTTACCTTGTTTCTCATGTATGTCTTTCAAATAATTTCTGTTGCTTTTACTCGTTAACTCCGAAGAACTGTGTTCCGAAAGAGGGTACAACAGTTTTCAACTACATAGAAGAAATATACATTGAACATCCTAACCAACATACTTGTTATCAAAATATTCCTACAGATGGAATTATGCCCTTGCAGTGCCGATGTTGTTCTGCTTCATTGTATGCTTCAGTGAAATTTTGAGTTCATACAATAGACTGAAGAGTATTCATTGGGTTCAGGAACACTCGAGTCTTTTGGGTAGTCTGCTACACGTGACACACTAAAGGAGATATATGGGAATTCACCTTTCACATTTGTTTCCCATTTGTTTCTTTGTAACTCACTGTGAAACTTCGAAAATTCCGTGTTTTAAAAGAGGCCAGTCCTATAAATTCAATTTGGTAAAGTATCATTCTTTGAAACAGGAGAGAACATAAAGATTTCTAGCAATTATAACAGAAATTAGAGCCTTCTCCTCTCTGTCCATGTGCTGAAGGCGTTCATTGTGTGAAAGAGTCACCATTGGCATTGCCACAGAAGGCAGATGCAGAGATAGCGGTTCCTGGACAATCTTGGTTTTTCGTGGAGTATAACGCATATATTCCTGGAAGTACAGATTTAGCTCTTTGAACTGAAGATATTAGATGTTATCTTGTTTCTCATGTATGTCTTTCAAATAATTTCTGTTGCTTTTACTCGTTAACTCTGAAGAACTGTGTTCTGAAAGAGGGTACAACAGTTTTCAACTACATAGAAGAAATATACATTGAACATCCTAACAGACACATACTTGTTATCAAAATATTCCAACAGATGGAATTATGCCCTTGCAGTGCCGTTGTTTTTCTGCTTCATTGTATGCTTCAGTGAATTTTTAGTTCATACAATAGACAAAAGAGCATTCATTGGCTTCAGGAACACTCGAGTCTTTTGGGTAGTCTGCTACACGTGACACACTAAAGGAGATATATGGGAATTCACCTTTCACATTTGTTTCCCATTTGTTTCTTTGTAACTCACTGTGAAACGTCGAAAATTCCGTGTTTTAAAAGAGGCCAGTCCTATAAATTCAATTTGGTAAAGTATCATTCTTTGAAACAGGAGACAACATAAAGATTTCTAGCAATTATAACAGAAGTTAGAGCCTTCTCCTCTCTGTCCATGTGCTGAAAGCGTACATTGTGTGCGATAGTCACCAGTGGCTTTGCCATAGAAGGAAAAACCCAAGATAGCTCTACCTGGATATATCTGGTTTTCCTTGTAGCGTAACGCATATATTGCTGGAAGTACTGATGTAGCTCTTTGAAGTGAAGATATTAGATGTTACCTTGTTTCTCATGTATGTCTTTCAAATAATTTCTGTTGTTTTACTCGTTAACTCCGAAGAACTGTGTTCCGAAAGAGGGTACAACAGTTTTCAACTACATAGAAGAAATATACATTGAACATCCTAACCAACATACTTGTTATCAAAATATTCCTACAGATGGAATTATGCCCTTGCAGTGCCGATGTTGTTCTGCTTCATTGTATGCTTCAGTGAAATTTTGAGTTCATACAATAGACTGAAGAGTATTCATTGGGTTCAGGAACACTCGAGTCTTTTGGGTAGTCTGCTACACGTGACACACTAAAGGAGATATATGGGAATTCACCTTTCACATTTGTTTCCCATTTGTTTCTTTGTAACTCACTGTGAAACTTCGAAAATTCCGTGTTTTAAAAGAGGCCAGTCCTATAAATTCAATTTGGTAAAGTATCATTCTTTGAAACAGGAGAGAACATAAAGATTTCTAGCAATTATAACAGAAATTAGAGCCTTCTCCTCTCTGTCCATGTGCTGAAGGCGTTCATTGTGTGAAAGAGTCACCATTGGCATTGCCACAGAAGGCAGATGCAGAGATAGCGGTTCCTGGACAATCTTGGTTTTTCGTGGAGTATAACGCATATATTCCTGGAAGTACAGATTTAGCTCTTTGAACTGAAGATATTAGATGTTATCTTGTTTCTCATGTATGTCTTTCAAATAATTTCTGTTGCTTTTACTCGTTAACTCTGAAGAACTGTGTTCTGAAAGAGGGTACAACAGTTTTCAACTACATAGAAGAAATATACATTGAACATCCTAACAGACACATACTTGTTATCAAAATATTCCAACAGATGGAATTATGCCCTTGCAGTGCCGTTGTTTTTCTGCTTCATTGTATGCTTCAGTGAACTTTTTAGTTCATACAATAGACAAAAGAGCATTCATTGGCTTCAGGAACACTCGAGTCTTTTGGGTAGTCTGCTACACGTGACACACTAAAGGAGATATATGGGAATTCACCTTTCACATTTGTTTCCCATTTGTTTCTTTGTAACTCACTGTGAAACGTCGAAAATTCCGTGTTTTAAAAGAGGCCAGTCCTATAAATTCAATTTGGTAAAGTATCATTCTTTGAAACAGGAGACAACATAAAGATTTCTAGCAATTATAACAGAAGTTAGAGCCTTCTCCTCTCTGTCCATGTGCTGAAAGCGTACATTGTGTGCGATAGTCACCAGTGGCTTTGCCATAGAAGGAAAAACCCAAGATAGCTCTACCTGGATATATCTGGTTTTCCTTGTAGCGTAACGCATATATTGCTGGAAGTACTGATGTAGCTCTTTGAAGTGAAGATATTAGATGTTACCTTGTTTCTCATGTATGTCTTTCAAATAATTTCTGTTGTTTTACTCATTAACTCCGAAGAACTGTGTTCCGAAAGAGGGTACAACAGTTTTCAACTACATAGAAGAAATATACATTGAACATCCTAACCAACATACTTGTTATCAAAATATTCCTACAGATGGAATTATGCCCTTGCAGTGCCGATGTTGTTCTGCTTCATTGTATGCTTCAGTGAAATTTTGAGTTCATACAATAGACTGAAGAGCATTCATTGGCTTCAGGAACACTCGAGTCTTTTGGGTAGTCTGCTACACGTGACACACTAAAGGAGATATATGGGAATTCACCTTTCACATTTGTTTCCCATTTGTTTCTTTGTAATTCACTGTGAAACTTAGAAAATTCCGTGTTTTAAAAGAGGCCTGTCCTATAAATTCAATGTGGTAAAGTATCATTCTTTGAAACAGGAGAGAACATAAAGATTTCTAGCAATTATAACAGAAGTTAGAGCCTTCTCCTCTCTGTCCATGTGCTGAAAGCGTACATTGTGTGCGATAGTCACCAGTGGCTTTGCCATAGAAGGAAAAACCCAAGATAGCTCTACCTGGATATATCTGGTTTTCCTCGTAGCGTAACGCATATATTGCTGGAAGTACTGATGTAGCTCTTTGAAGTGAAGATATTAGATGTTACCTTGTTTCTCATGTATGTCTTTCAAATAATTTCTGTTGCTTTTACTCGTTAACTCCGAAGAACTGTGTTCCGAAAGAGGGTACAACAGTTTTCAACTACATAGAAGAAATATACATTGAACATCCTAACCAACATACTTGTTATCAAAATATTCCTACAGATGGAATTATGCCCTTGCAGTGCCGATGTTGTTCTGCTTCATTGTATGCTTCAGTGAAATTTTGAGTTCATACAATAGACTGAAGAGTATTCATTGGGTTCAGGAACACTCGAGTCTTTTGGGTAGTCTGCTACACGTGACACACTAAAGGAGATATATGGGAATTCACCTTTCACATTTGTTTCCCATTTGTTTCTTTGTAACTCACTGTGAAACTTCGAAAATTCCGTGTTTTAAAAGAGGCCAGTCCTATAAATTCAATTTGGTAAAGTATCATTCTTTGAAACAGGAGAGAACATAAAGATTTCTAGCAATTATAACAGAAATTAGAGCCTTCTCCTCTCTGTCCATGTGCTGAAGGCGTTCATTGTGTGAAAGAGTCACCATTGGCATTGCCACAGAAGGCAGATGCAGAGATAGCGGTTCCTGGACAATCTTGGTTTTTCGTGGAGTATAACGCATATATTCCTGGAAGTACAGATTTAGCTCTTTGAACTGAAGATATTAGATGTTATCTTGTTTCTCATGTATGTCTTTCAAATAATTTCTGTTGCTTTTACTCGTTAACTCTGAAGAACTGTGTTCTGAAAGAGGGTACAACAGTTTTCAACTACATAGAAGAAATATACATTGAACATCCTAACAGACACATACTTGTTATCAAAATATTCCAACAGATGGAATTATGCCCTTGCAGTGCCGTTGTTTTTCTGCTTCATTGTATGCTTCAGTGAACTTTTTAGTTCATACAATAGACAAAAGAGCATTCATTGGCTTCAGGAACACTCGAGTCTTTTGGGTAGTCTGCTACACGTGACACACTAAAGGAGATATATGGGAATTCACCTTTCACATTTGTTTCCCATTTGTTTCTTTGTAACTCACTGTGAAACGTCGAAAATTCCGTGTTTTAAAAGAGGCCAGTCCTATAAATTCAATTTGGTAAAGTATCATTCTTTGAAACAGGAGACAACATAAAGATTTCTAGCAATTATAACAGAAGTTAGAGCCTTCTCCTCTCTGTCCATGTGCTGAAAGCGTACATTGTGTGCGATAGTCACCAGTGGCTTTGCCATAGAAGGAAAAACCCAAGATAGCTCTACCTGGATATATCTGGTTTTCCTTGTAGCGTAACGCATATATTGCTGGAAGTACTGATGTAGCTCTTTGAAGTGAAGATATTAGATGTTACCTTGTTTCTCATGTATGTCTTTCAAATAATTTCTGTTGTTTTACTCATTAACTCCGAAGAACTGTGTTCCGAAAGAGGGTACAACAGTTTTCAACTACATAGAAGAAATATACATTGAACATCCTAACAGACACATACTTGTTATCAAAATATTCCTACAGATGGAATTATGCCCTTGCAGTGCCGATGTTGTTCTGCTTCATTGTATGCTTCAGTGAAATTTTGAGTTCATACAATAGACTGAAGAGTATTCATTGGGTTCAGGAACACTCGAGTCTTTTGGGTAGTCTGCTACACGTGACACACTAAAGGAGATATATGGGAATTCACCTTTCACATTTGTTTCCCATTTGTTTCTTTGTAATTCACTGTGAAACTTAGAAAATTCCGTGTTTTAAAAGAGGCCTGTCCTATAAATTCAATGTGGTAAAGTATCATTCTTTGAAACAGGAGAGAACATAAAGATTTCTAGCAATTATAACAGAAGTTAGAGCCTTCTCCTCTCTGTCCATGTGCTGAAAGCGTACATTGTGTGCGATAGTCACCAGTGGCTTTGCCATAGAAGGAAAAACCCAAGATAGCTCTACCTGGATATATCTGGTTTTCCTCGTAGCGTAACGCATATATTGCTGGAAGTACTGATGTAGCTCTTTGAAGTGAAGATATTAGATGTTACCTTGTTTCTCATGTATGTCTTTCAAATAATTTCTGTTGCTTTTACTCGTTAACTCCGAAGAACTGTGTTCCGAAAGAGGGTACAACAGTTTTCAACTACTTAGAAGAAATATACATTGAACATCCTAACCAACATACTTGTTATCAAAATATTCCTACAGATGGAATTATGCCCTTGCAGTGCCGATGTTGTTCTGCTTCATTGTATGCTTCAGTGAAATTTTGAGTTCATACAATAGACTGAAGTGTATTCATTGGGTTCAGGAACACTCGAGTCTTTTGGGTAGTCTGCTACACGTGACACACTAAAGGAGATATATGGGAATTCACCTTTCACATTTGTTTCCCATTTGTTTCTTTGTAACTCACTGTGAAACTTCGAAAATTCCGTGTTTTAAAAGAGGCCAGTCCTATAAATTCAATTTGGTAAAGTATCATTCTTTGAAACAGGAGACAACATAAAGATTTCTAGCAATTATAACAGAAGTTAGAGCCTTCTCCTCTCTGTCCATGTGCTGAAAGCGTACATTGTGTGCGATAGTCACCAGTGGCTTTGCCATAGAAGGAAAAACCCAAGATAGCTCTACCTGGATATATCTGGTTTTCCTTGTAGCGTAACGCATATATTGCTGGAAGTACTGATGTAGCTCTTTGAAGTGAAGATATTAGATGTTACCTTGTTTCTCATGTATGTCTTTCAAATAATTTCTGTTGTTTTACTCATTAACTCCGAAGAACTGTGTTCCGAAAGAGGGTACAACAGTTTTCAACTACATAGAAGAAATATACATTGAACATCCTAACCAACATACTTGTTATCAAAATATTCCTACAGATGGAATTATGCCCTTGCAGTGCCGATGTTGTTCTGCTTCATTGTATGCTTCAGTGAAATTTTGAGTTCATACAATAGACTGAAGAGTATTCATTGGGTTCAGGAACACTCGAGTCTTTTGGGTAGTCTGCTACACGTGACACACTAAAGGAGATATATGGGAATTCACCTTTCACATTTGTTTCCCATTTGTTTCTTTGTAACTCACTGTGAAACTTCGAAAATTCCGTGTTTTAAAAGAGGCCAGTCCTATAAATTCAATTTGGTAAAGTATCATTCTTTGAAACAGGAGACAACATAAAGATTTCTAGCAATTATAACAGAAGTTAGAGCCTTCTCCTCTCTGTCCATGTGCTGAAAGCGTACATTGTGTGCGATAGTCACCAGTGGCTTTGCCATAGAAGGAAAAACCCAAGATAGCTCTACCTGGATATATCTGGTTTTCCTCGTAGCGTAACGCATATATTGCTGGAAGTACTGATGTAGCTCTTTGAAGTGAAGATATTAGATGTTACCTTGTTTCTCATGTATGTCTTTCAAATAATTTCTGTTGCTTTTACTCGTTAACTCCGAAGAACTGTGTTCCGAAAGAGGGTACAACAGTTTTCAACTACATAGAAGATACATACATTGAACATCCTAACCAACATACTTGTTATCAAAGTATTCCTACAGATGGAATTATGCCCTTGCAGTGCCGATGTTGTTCTGCTTCATTGTATGCTTCAGTGAAATTTTGAGTTCATACAATAGACTGAAGAGTATTCATTGGGTTCAGGAACACTCGAGTCTTTTCGGTAGTCTGCTACACGTGACACACTAAAGGAGATATATGGGAATTCACCTTTCACATTTGTTTCCCATTTGTTTCTTTGTAACTCACTGTGAAACTTCGAAAATTCCGTGTTTTAAAAGAGGCCAGTCCTATAAATTCAATTTGGTAAAGTATCATTCTTTGAAACAGGAGAGAACATAAAGATTTCTAGCAATTATAACAGAAATTAGAGCCTTCTCCTCTCTGTCCATGTGCTGAAGGCGTTCATTGTGTGAAAGAGTCACCATTGGCATTGCCACAGAAGGCAGATGCAGAGATAGCGGTTCCTGGACAATCTTGGTTTTTCGTGGAGTATAACGCATATATTCCTGGAAGTACAGATTTAGCTCTTTGAACTGAAGATATTAGATGTTATCTTGTTTCTCATGTATGTCTTTCAAATAATTTCTGTTGCTTTTACTCGTTAACTCTGAAGAACTGTGTTCTGAAAGAGGGTACAACAGTTTTCAACTACATAGAAGAAATATACATTGAACATCCTAACAGACACATACTTGTTATCAAAATATTCCAACAGATGGAATTATGCCCTTGCAGTGCCGTTGTTTTTCTGCTTCATTGTATGCTTCAGTGAATTTTTAGTTCATACAATAGACAAAAGAGCATTCATTGGCTTCAGGAACACTCGAGTCTTTTGGGTAGTCTGCTACACGTGACACACTAAAGGAGATATATGGGAATTCACCTTTCACATTTGTTTCCCATTTGTTTCTTTGTAACTCACTGTGAAACGTCGAAAATTCCGTGTTTTAAAAGAGGCCAGTCCTATAAATTCAATTTGGTAAAGTATCATTCTTTGAAACAGGAGACAACATAAAGATTTCTAGCAATTATAACAGAAGTTAGAGCCTTCTCCTCTCTGTCCATGTGCTGAAAGCGTACATTGTGTGCGATAGTCACCAGTGGCTTTGCCATAGAAGGAAAAACCCAAGATAGCTCTACCTGGATATATCTGGTTTTCCTTGTAGCGTAACGCATATATTGCTGGAAGTACTGATGTAGCTCTTTGAAGTGAAGATATTAGATGTTACCTTGTTTCTCATGTATGTCTTTCAAATAATTTCTGTTGTTTTACTCGTTAACTCCGAAGAACTGTGTTCCGAAAGAGGGTACAACAGTTTTCAACTACATAGAAGAAATATACATTGAACATCCTAACCAACATACTTGTTATCAAAATATTCCTACAGATGGAATTATGCCCTTGCAGTGCCGATGTTGTTCTGCTTCATTGTATGCTTCAGTGAAATTTTGAGTTCATACAATAGACTGAAGAGTATTCATTGGGTTCAGGAACACTCGAGTCTTTTGGGTAGTCTGCTACACGTGACACACTAAAGGAGATATATGGGAATTCACCTTTCACATTTGTTTCCCATTTGTTTCTTTGTAACTCACTGTGAAACTTCGAAAATTCCGTGTTTTAAAAGAGGCCAGTCCTATAAATTCAATTTGGTAAAGTATCATTCTTTGAAACAGGAGAGAACATAAAGATTTCTAGCAATTATAACAGAAATTAGAGCCTTCTCCTCTCTGTCCATGTGCTGAAGGCGTTCATTGTGTGAAAGAGTCACCATTGGCATTGCCACAGAAGGCAGATGCAGAGATAGCGGTTCCTGGACAATCTTGGTTTTTCGTGGAGTATAACGCATATATTCCTGGAAGTACAGATTTAGCTCTTTGAACTGAAGATATTAGATGTTATCTTGTTTCTCATGTATGTCTTTCAAATAATTTCTGTTGCTTTTACTCGTTAACTCTGAAGAACTGTGTTCTGAAAGAGGGTACAACAGTTTTCAACTACATAGAAGAAATATACATTGAACATCCTAACAGACACATACTTGTTATCAAAATATTCCAACAGATGGAATTATGCCCTTGCAGTGCCGTTGTTTTTCTGCTTCATTGTATGCTTCAGTGAACTTTTTAGTTCATACAATAGACAAAAGAGCATTCATTGGCTTCAGGAACACTCGAGTCTTTTGGGTAGTCTGCTACACGTGACACACTAAAGGAGATATATGGGAATTCACCTTTCACATTTGTTTCCCATTTGTTTCTTTGTAATTCACTGTGAAACTTAGAAAATTCCGTGTTTTAAAAGAGACCTGTCCTATAAATTCAATGTGGTAAAGTATCATTCTTTGAAACAGGAGAGAACATAAAGATTTCTAGCAATTATAACAGAAGTTAGAGCCTTCTCCTCTCTGTCCATGTGCTGAAAGCGTACATTGTGTGCGATAGTCACCAGTGGCTTTGCCATAGAAGGAAAAACCCAAGATAGCTCTACCTGGATATATCTGGTTTTCCTCGTAGCGTAACGCATATATTGCTGGAAGTACTGATGTAGCTCTTTGAAGTGAAGATATTAGATGTTACCTTGTTTCTCATGTATGTCTTTCAAAGAATTTCTGTTGCTTTTACTCGTTAACTCCGAAGAACTGTGTTCCGAAAGAGGGTACAACAGTTTTCAACTACATAGAAGATACATACATTGAACATCCTAACCAACATACTTGTTATCAAAGTATTCCTACAGATGGAATTATGCCCTTGCAGTGCCGATGTTGTTCTGCTTCATTGTATGCTTCAGTGAAATTTTGAGTTCATACAATAGACTGAAGAGTATTCATTGGGTTCAGGAACACTCGAGTCTTTTGGGTAGTCTGCTACACGTGACACACTAAAGGAGATATATGGGAATTCACCTTTCACATTTGTTTCCCATTTGTTTCTTTGTAACTCACTGTGAAACTTCGAAAATTCCGTGTTTTAAAAGAGGCCAGTCCTATAAATTCAATTTGGTAAAGTATCATTCTTTGAAACAGGAGAGAACATAAAGATTTCTAGCAATTATAACAGAAATTAGAGCCTTCTCCTCTCTGTCCATGTGCTGAAGGCGTTCATTGTGTGAAAGAGTCACCATTGGCATTGCCACAGAAGGCAGATGCAGAGATAGCGGTTCCTGGACAATCTTGGTTTTTCGTGGAGTATAACGCATATATTCCTGGAAGTACAGATTTAGCTCTTTGAACTGAAGATATTAGATGTTATCTTGTTTCTCATGTATGTCTTTCAAATAATTTCTGTTGCTTTTACTCGTTAACTCTGAAGAACTGTGTTCTGAAAGAGGGTACAACAGTTTTCAACTACATAGAAGAAATATACATTGAACATCCTAACAGACACATACTTGTTATCAAAATATTCCAACAGATGGAATTATGCCCTTGCAGTGCCGTTGTTTTTCTGCTTCATTGTATGCTTCAGTGAACTTTTTAGTTCATACAATAGACAAAAGAGCATTCATTGGCTTCAGGAACACTCGAGTCTTTTGGGTAGTCTGCTACACGTGACACACTAAAGGAGATATATGGGAATTCACCTTTCACATTTGTTTCCCATTTGTTTCTTTGTAACTCACTGTGAAACGTCGAAAATTCCGTGTTTTAAAAGAGGCCAGTCCTATAAATTCAATTTGGTAAAGTATCATTCTTTGAAACAGGAGACAACATAAAGATTTCTAGCAATTATAACAGAAGTTAGAGCCTTCTCCTCTCTGTCCATGTGCTGAAAGCGTACATTGTGTGCGATAGTCACCAGTGGCTTTGCCATAGAAGGAAAAACCCAAGATAGCTCTACCTGGATATATCTGGTTTTCCTTGTAGCGTAACGCATATATTGCTGGAAGTACTGATGTAGCTCTTTGAAGTGAAGATATTAGATGTTACCTTGTTTCTCATGTATGTCTTTCAAATAATTTCTGTTGTTTTACTCATTAACTCCGAAGAACTGTGTTCCGAAAGAGGGTACAACAGTTTTCAACTACATAGAAGAAATATACATTGAACATCCTAACCAACATACTTGTTATCAAAATATTCCTACAGATGGAATTATGCCCTTGCAGTGCCGATGTTGTTCTGCTTCATTGTATGCTTCAGTGAAATTTTGAGTTCATACAATAGACTGAAGAGCATTCATTGGCTTCAGGAACACTCGAGTCTTTTGGGTAGTCTGCTACACGTGACACACTAAAGGAGATATATGGGAATTCACCTTTCACATTTGTTTCCCATTTGTTTCTTTGTAATTCACTGTGAAACTTAGAAAATTCCGTGTTTTAAAAGAGGCCTGTCCTATAAATTCAATGTGGTAAAGTATCATTCTTTGAAACAGGAGAGAACATAAAGATTTCTAGCAATTATAACAGAAGTTAGAGCCTTCTCCTCTCTGTCCATGTGCTGAAAGCGTACATTGTGTGCGATAGTCACCAGTGGCTTTGCCATAGAAGGAAAAACCCAAGATAGCTCTACCTGGATATATCTGGTTTTCCTCGTAGCGTAACGCATATATTGCTGGAAGTACTGATGTAGCTCTTTGAAGTGAAGATATTAGATGTTACCTTGTTTCTCATGTATGTCTTTCAAATAATTTCTGTTGCTTTTACTCGTTAACTCCGAAGAACTGTGTTCCGAAAGAGGGTACAACAGTTTTCAACTACATAGAAGAAATATACATTGAACATCCTAACCAACATACTTGTTATCAAAATATTCCTACAGATGGAATTATGCCCTTGCAGTGCCGATGTTGTTCTGCTTCATTGTATGCTTCAGTGAAATTTTGAGTTCATACAATAGACTGAAGAGTATTCATTGGGTTCAGGAACACTCGAGTCTTTTGGGTAGTCTGCTACACGTGACACACTAAAGGAGATATATGGGAATTCACCTTTCACATTTGTTTCCCATTTGTTTCTTTGTAACTCACTGTGAAACTTCGAAAATTCCGTGTTTTAAAAGAGGCCAGTCCTATAAATTCAATTTGGTAAAGTATCATTCTTTGAAACAGGAGAGAACATAAAGATTTCTAGCAATTATAACAGAAATTAGAGCCTTCTCCTCTCTGTCCATGTGCTGAAGGCGTTCATTGTGTGAAAGAGTCACCATTGGCATTGCCACAGAAGGCAGATGCAGAGATAGCGGTTCCTGGACAATCTTGGTTTTTCGTGGAGTATAACGCATATATTCCTGGAAGTACAGATTTAGCTCTTTGAACTGAAGATATTAGATGTTATCTTGTTTCTCATGTATGTCTTTCAAATAATTTCTGTTGCTTTTACTCGTTAACTCTGAAGAACTGTGTTCTGAAAGAGGGTACAACAGTTTTCAACTACATAGAAGAAATATACATTGAACATCCTAACAGACACATACTTGTTATCAAAATATTCCAACAGATGGAATTATGCCCTTGCAGTGCCGTTGTTTTTCTGCTTCATTGTATGCTTCAGTGAACTTTTTAGTTCATACAATAGACAAAAGAGCATTCATTGGCTTCAGGAACACTCGAGTCTTTTGGGTAGTCTGCTACACGTGACACACTAAAGGAGATATATGGGAATTCACCTTTCACATTTGTTTCCCATTTGTTTCTTTGTAATTCACTGTGAAACTTAGAAAATTCCGTGTTTTAAAAGAGACCTGTCCTATAAATTCAATGTGGTAAAGTATCATTCTTTGAAACAGGAGAGAACATAAAGATTTCTAGCAATTATAACAGAAGTTAGAGCCTTCTCCTCTCTGTCCATGTGCTGAAAGCGTACATTGTGTGCGATAGTCACCAGTGGCTTTGCCATAGAAGGAAAAACCCAAGATAGCTCTACCTGGATATATCTGGTTTTCCTCGTAGCGTAACGCATATATTGCTGGAAGTACTGATGTAGCTCTTTGAAGTGAAGATATTAGATGTTACCTTGTTTCTCATGTATGTCTTTCAAATAATTTCTGTTGCTTTTACTCGTTAACTCCGAAGAACTGTGTTCCGAAAGAGGGTACAACAGTTTTCAACTACATAGAAGATACATACATTGAACATCCTAACCAACATACTTGTTATCAAAGTATTCCTACAGATGGAATTATGCCCTTGCAGTGCCGATGTTGTTCTGCTTCATTGTATGCTTCAGTGAAATTTTGAGTTCATACAATAGACTGAAGAGTATTCATTGGGTTCAGGAACACTCGAGTCTTTTCGGTAGTCTGCTACACGTGACACACTAAAGGAGATATATGGGAATTCACCTTTCACATTTGTTTCCCATTTGTTTCTTTGTAATTCACTGTGAAACTTAGAAAATTCCGTGTTTTAAAAGAGGCCTGTCCTATAAATTCAATGTGGTAAAGTATCATTCTTTGAAACAGGAGAGAACATAAAGATTTCTAGCAATTATAACAGAAGTTAGAGCCTTCTCCTCTCTGTCCATGTGCTGAAAGCGTACATTGTGTGCGATAGTCACCAGTGGCTTTGCCATAGAAGGAAAAACCCAAGATAGCTCTACCTGGATATATCTGGTTTTCCTCGTAGCGTAACGCATATATTGCTGGAAGTACTGATGTAGCTCTTTGAAGTGAAGATATTAGATGTTACCTTGTTTCTCATGTATGTCTTTCAAATAATTTCTGTTGCTTTTACTCGTTAACTCCGAAGAACTGTGTTCCGAAAGAGGGTACAACAGTTTTCAACTACATAGAAGATACATACATTGAACATCCTAACCAACATACTTGTTATCAAAGTATTCCTACAGATGGAATTATGCCCTTGCAGTGCCGATGTTGTTCTGCTTCATTTTATGCTTCAGTGAAATTTTGAGTTCATACAATAGACTGAAGAGTATTCATTGGGTTCAGGAACACTCGAGTCTTTTGGGTAGTCTGCTACACGTGACACACTAAAGGAGATATATGGGAATTCACCTTTCACATTTGTTTCCCATTTGTTTCTTTGTAACTCACTGTGAAACTTCGAAAATTCCGTGTTTTAAAAGAGGCCAGTCCTATAAATTCAATTTGGTAAAGTATCATTCTTTGAAACAGGAGAGAACATAAAGATTTCTAGCAATTATAACAGAAATTAGAGCCTTCTCCTCTCTGTCCATGTGCTGAAGGCGTTCATTGTGTGAAAGAGTCACCATTGGCATTGCCACAGAAGGCAGATGCAGAGATAGCGGTTCCTGGACAATCTTGGTTTTTCGTGGAGTATAACGCATATATTCCTGGAAGTACAGATTTAGCTCTTTGAACTGAAGATATTAGATGTTATCTTGTTTCTCATGTATGTCTTTCAAATAATTTCTGTTGCTTTTACTCGTTAACTCTGAAGAACTGTGTTCTGAAAGAGGGTACAACAGTTTTCAACTACATAGAAGAAATATACATTGAACATCCTAACAGACACATACTTGTTATCAAAATATTCCAACAGATGGAATTATGCCCTTGCAGTGCCGTTGTTTTTCTGCTTCATTGTATGCTTCAGTGAACTTTTTAGTTCATACAATAGACAAAAGAGCATTCATTGGCTTCAGGAACACTCGAGTTTTTGGGTAGTCTGCTACACGTGACACACTAAAGGAGATATATGGGAATTCACCTTTCACATTTGTTTCCCATTTGTTTCTTTGTAACTCACTGTGAAACGTCGAAAATTCCGTGTTTTAAAAGAGGCCAGTCCTATAAATTCAATTTGGTAAAGTATCATTCTTTGAAACAGGAGACAACATAAAGATTTCTAGCAATTATAACAGAAGTTAGAGCCTTCTCCTCTCTGTCCATGTGCTGAAAGCGTACATTGTGTGCGATAGTCACCAGTGGCTTTGCCATAGAAGGAAAAACCCAAGATAGCTCTACCTGGATATATCTGGTTTTCCTTGTAGCGTAACGCATATATTGCTGGAAGTACTGATGTAGCTCTTTGAAGTGAAGATATTAGATGTTACCTTGTTTCTCATGTATGTCTTTCAAATAATTTCTGTTGTTTTACTCATTAACTCCGAAGAACTGTGTTCCGAAAGAGGGTACAACAGTTTTCAACTACATAGAAGAAATATACATTGAACATCCTAACCAACATACTTGTTATCAAAATATTCCTACAGATGGAATTATGCCCTTGCAGTGCCGATGTTGTTCTGCTTCATTGTATGCTTCAGTGAAATTTTGAGTTCATACAATAGACTGAAGAGCATTCATTGGCTTCAGGAACACTCGAGTCTTTTGGGTAGTCTGCTACACGTGACACACTAAAGGAGATATATGGGAATTCACCTTTCACATTTGTTTCCCATTTGTTTCTTTGTAATTCACTGTGAAACTTAGAAAATTCCGTGTTTTAAAAGAGGCCTGTCCTATAAATTCAATGTGGTAAAGTATCATTCTTTGAAACAGGAGAGAACATAAAGATTTCTAGCAATTATAACAGAAGTTAGAGCCTTCTCCTCTCTGTCCATGTGCTGAAAGCGTACATTGTGTGCGATAGTCACCAGTGGCTTTGCCATAGAAGGAAAAACCCAAGATAGCTCTACCTGGATATATCTGGTTTTCCTCGTAGCGTAACGCATATATTGCTGGAAGTACTGATGTAGCTCTTTGAAGTGAAGATATTAGATGTTACCTTGTTTCTCATGTATGTCTTTCAAATAATTTCTGTTGCTTTTACTCGTTAACTCCGAAGAACTGTGTTCCGAAAGAGGGTACAACAGTTTTCAACTACATAGAAGATACATACATTGAACATCCTAACCAACATACTTGTTATCAAAGTATTCCTACAGATGGAATTATGCCCTTGCAGTGCCGATGTTGTTCTGCTTCATTGTATGCTTCAGTGAAATTTTGAGTTCATACAATAGACTGAAGAGTATTCATTGGGTTCAGGAACACTCGAGTCTTTTGGGTAGTCTGCTACACGTGACACACTAAAGGAGATATATGGGAATTCACCTTTCACATTTGTTTCCCATTTGTTTCTTTGTAACTCACTGTGAAACGTCGAAAATTCCGTGTTTTAAAAGAGGCCAGTCCTATAAATTCAATTTGGTAAAGTATCATTCTTTGAAACAGGAGACAACATAAAGATTTCTAGCAATTATAACAGAAATTAGAGCCTTCTCCTCTCTGTCCATGTGCTGAAGGCGTTCATTGTGTGAAAGAGTCACCATTGGCATTGCCACAGAAGGCAGATGCAGAGATAGCGGTTCCTGGACAATCTTGGTTTTTCGTGGAGTATAACGCATATATTCCTGGAAGTACAGATTTAGCTCTTTGAACTGAAGATATTAGATGTTATCTTGTTTCTCATGTATGTCTTTCAAATAATTTCTGTTGCTTTTACTCGTTAACTCTGAAGAACTGTGTTCTGAAAGAGGGTACAACAGTTTTCAACTACATAGAAGAAATATACATTGAACATCCTAACAGACACATACTTGTTATCAAAATATTCCAACAGATGGAATTATGCCCTTGCAGTGCCGTTGTTTTTCTGCTTCATTGTATGCTTCAGTGAACTTTTTAGTTCATACAATAGACAAAAGAGCATTCATTGGCTTCAGGAACACTCGAGTCTTTTGGGTAGTCTGCTACACGTGACACACTAAAGGAGATATATGGGAATTCACCTTTCACATTTGTTTCCCATTTGTTTCTTTGTAACTCACTGTGAAACGTCGAAAATTCCGTGTTTTAAAAGAGGCCAGTCCTATAAATTCAATTTGGTAAAGTATCATTCTTTGAAACAGGAGACAACATAAAGATTTCTAGCAATTATAACAGAAGTTAGAGCCTTCTCCTCTCTGTCCATGTGCTGAAAGCGTACATTGTGTGCGATAGTCACCAGTGGCTTTGCCATAGAAGGAAAAACCCAAGATAGCTCTACCTGGATATATCTGGTTTTCCTTGTAGCGTAACGCATATATTGCTGGAAGTACTGATGTAGCTCTTTGAAGTGAAGATATTAGATGTTACCTTGTTTCTCATGTATGTCTTTCAAATAATTTCTGTTGTTTTACTCATTAACTCCGAAGAACTGTGTTCCGAAAGAGGGTACAACAGTTTTCAACTACATAGAAGAAATATACATTGAACATCCTAACCAACATACTTGTTATCAAAATATTCCTACAGATGGAATTATGCCCTTGCAGTGCCGATGTTGTTCTGCTTCATTGTATGCTTCAGTGAAATTTTGAGTTCATACAATAGACTGAAGAGCATTCATTGGCTTCAGGAACACTCGAGTCTTTTGGGTAGTCTGCTACACGTGACACACTAAAGGAGATATATGGGAATTCACCTTTCACATTTGTTTCCCATTTGTTTCTTTGTAATTCACTGTGAAACTTAGAAAATTCCGTGTTTTAAAAGAGGCCTGTCCTATAAATTCAATGTGGTAAAGTATCATTCTTTGAAACAGGAGAGAACATAAAGATTTCTAGCAATTATAACAGAAGTTAGAGCCTTCTCCTCTCTGTCCATGTGCTGAAAGCGTACATTGTGTGCGATAGTCACCAGTGGCTTTGCCATAGAAGGAAAAACCCAAGATAGCTCTACCTGGATATATCTGGTTTTCCTCGTAGCGTAACGCATATATTGCTGGAAGTACTGATGTAGCTCTTTGAAGTGAAGATATTAGATGTTACCTTGTTTCTCATGTATGTCTTTCAAATAATTTCTGTTGCTTTTACTCGTTAACTCCGAAGAACTGTGTTCCGAAAGAGGGTACAACAGTTTTCAACTACATAGAAGATACATACATTGAACATCCTAACCAACATACTTGTTATCAAAGTATTCCTACAGATGGAATTATGCCCTTGCAGTGCCGATGTTGTTCTGCTTCATTTTATGCTTCAGTGAAATTTTGAGTTCATACAATAGACTGAAGAGTATTCATTGGGTTCAGGAACACTCGAGTCTTTTGGGTAGTCTGCTACACGTGACACACTAAAGGAGATATATGGGAATTCACCTTTCACATTTGTTTCCCATTTGTTTCTTTGTAACTCACTGTGAAACTTCGAAAATTCCGTGTTTTAAAAGAGGCCAGTCCTATAAATTCAATTTGGTAAAGTATCATTCTTTGAAACAGGAGAGAACATAAAGATTTCTAGCAATTATAACAGAAATTAGAGCCTTCTCCTCTCTGTCCATGTGCTGAAGGCGTTCATTGTGTGAAAGAGTCACCATTGGCATTGCCACAGAAGGCAGATGCAGAGATAGCGGTTCCTGGACAATCTTGGTTTTTCGTGGAGTATAACGCATATATTCCTGGAAGTACAGATTTAGCTCTTTGAACTGAAGATATTAGATGTTATCTTGTTTCTCATGTATGTCTTTCAAATAATTTCTGTTGCTTTTACTCGTTAACTCTGAAGAACTGTGTTCTGAAAGAGGGTACAACAGTTTTCAACTACATAGAAGAAATATACATTGAACATCCTAACAGACACATACTTGTTATCAAAATATTCCAACAGATGGAATTATGCCCTTGCAGTGCCGTTGTTTTTCTGCTTCATTGTATGCTTCAGTGAACTTTTTAGTTCATACAATAGACAAAAGAGCATTCATTGGCTTCAGGAACACTCGAGTCTTTTGGGTAGTCTGCTACACGTGACACACTAAAGGAGATATATGGGAATTCACCTTTCACATTTGTTTCCCATTTGTTTCTTTGTAATTCACTGTGAAACTTAGAAAATTCCGTGTTTTAAAAGAGACCTGTCCTATAAATTCAATGTGGTAAAGTATCATTCTTTGAAACAGGAGAGAACATAAAGATTTCTAGCAATTATAACAGAAGTTAGAGCCTTCTCCTCTCTGTCCATGTGCTGAAAGCGTACATTGTGTGCGATAGTCACCAGTGGCTTTGCCATAGAAGGAAAAACCCAAGATAGCTCTACCTGGATATATCTGGTTTTCCTCGTAGCGTAACGCATATATTGCTGGAAGTACTGATGTAGCTCTTTGAAGTGAAGATATTAGATGTTACCTTGTTTCTCATGTATGTCTTTCAAATAATTTCTGTTGCTTTTACTCGTTAACTCCGAAGAACTGTGTTCCGAAAGAGGGTACAACAGTTTTCAACTACATAGAAGAAATATACATTGAACATCCTAACCAACATACTTGTTATCAAAATATTCCTACAGATGGAATTATGCCCTTGCAGTGCCGATGTTGTTCTGCTTCATTGTATGCTTCAGTGAAATTTTGAGTTCATACAATAGACTGAAGAGTATTCATTGGGTTCAGGAACACTCGAGTCTTTTGGGTAGTCTGCTACACGTGACACACTAAAGGAGATATATGGGAATTCACCTTTCACATTTGTTTCCCATTTGTTTCTTTGTAACTCACTGTGAAACTTCGAAAATTCCGTGTTTTAAAAGAGGCCAGTCCTATAAATTCAATTTGGTAAAGTATCATTCTTTGAAACAGGAGAGAACATAAAGATTTCTAGCAATTATAACAGAAATTAGAGCCTTCTCCTCTCTGTCCATGTGCTGAAGGCGTTCATTGTGTGAAAGAGTCACCATTGGCATTGCCACAGAAGGCAGATGCAGAGATAGCGGTTCCTGGACAATCTTGGTTTTTCGTGGAGTATAACGCATATATTCCTGGAAGTACAGATTTAGCTCTTTGAACTGAAGATATTAGATGTTATCTTGTTTCTCATGTATGTCTTTCAAATAATTTCTGTTGCTTTTACTCGTTAACTCTGAAGAACTGTGTTCTGAAAGAGGGTACAACAGTTTTCAACTACATAGAAGAAATATACATTGAACATCCTAACAGACACATACTTGTTATCAAAATATTCCAACAGATGGAATTATGCCCTTGCAGTGCCGTTGTTTTTCTGCTTCATTGTATGCTTCAGTGAACTTTTTAGTTCATACAATAGACAAAAGAGCATTCATTGGCTTCAGGAACACTCGAGTCTTTTGGGTAGTCTGCTACACGTGACACACTAAAGGAGATATATGGGAATTCACCTTTCACATTTGTTTCCCATTTGTTTCTTTGTAATTCACTGTGAAACTTAGAAAATTCCGTGTTTTAAAAGAGGCCTGTCCTATAAATTCAATGTGGTAAAGTATCATTCTTTGAAACAGGAGAGAACATAAAGATTTCTAGCAATTATAACAGAAGTTAGAGCCTTCTCCTCTCTGTCCATGTGCTGAAAGCGTACATTGTGTGCGATAGTCACCAGTGGCTTTGCCATAGAAGGAAAAACCCAAGATAGCTCTACCTGGATATATCTGGTTTTCCTCGTAGCGTAACGCATATATTGCTGGAAGTACTGATGTAGCTCTTTGAAGTGAAGATATTAGATGTTACCTTGTTTCTCATGTATGTCTTTCAAATAATTTCTGTTGCTTTTACTCGTTAACTCCGAAGAACTGTGTTCCGAAAGAGGGTACAACAGTTTTCAACTACATAGAAGATACATACATTGAACATCCTAACCAACATACTTGTTATCAAAGTATTCCTACAGATGGAATTATGCCCTTGCAGTGCCGATGTTGTTCTGCTTCATTGTATGCTTCAGTGAAATTTTGAGTTCATACAATAGACTGAAGAGTATTCATTGGGTTCAGGAACACTCGAGTCTTTTGGGTAGTCTGCTACACGTGACACACTAAAGGAGATATATGGGAATTCACCTTTCACATTTGTTTCCCATTTGTTTCTTTGTAACTCACTGTGAAACTTCGAAAATTCCGTGTTTTAAAAGAGGCCAGTCCTATAAATTCAATTTGGTAAAGTATCATTCTTTGAAACAGGAGAGAACATAAAGATTTCTAGCAATTATAACAGAAATTAGAGCCTTCTCCTCTCTGTCCATGTGCTGAAGGCGTTCATTGTGTGAAAGAGTCACCATTGGCATTGCCACAGAAGGCAGATGCAGAGATAGCGGTTCCTGGACAATCTTGGTTTTTCGTGGAGTATAACGCATATATTCCTGGAAGTACAGATTTAGCTCTTTGAACTGAAGATATTAGATGTTATCTTGTTTCTCATGTATGTCTTTCAAATAATTTCTGTTGCTTTTACTCGTTAACTCTGAAGAACTGTGTTCTGAAAGAGGGTACAACAGTTTTCAACTACATAGAAGAAATATACATTGAACATCCTAACAGACACATACTTGTTATCAAAATATTCCAACAGATGGAATTATGCCCTTGCAGTGCCGTTGTTTTTCTGCTTCATTGTATGCTTCAGTGAACTTTTTAGTTCATACAATAGAAAAAAGAGCATTCATTGGCTTCAGGAACACTCGAGTCTTTTGGGTAGTCTGCTACACGTGACACACTAAAGGAGATATATGGGAATTCACCTTTCACATTTGTTTCCCATTTGTTTCTTTGTAACTCACTGTGAAACGTCGAAAATTCCGTGTTTTAAAAGAGGCCAGTCCTATAAATTCAATTTGGTAAAGTATCATTCTTTGAAACAGGAGACAACATAAAGATTTCTAGCAATTATAACAGAAGTTAGAGCCTTCTCCTCTCTGTCCATGTGCTGAAAGCGTACATTGTGTGCGATAGTCACCAGTGGCTTTGCCATAGAAGGAAAAACCCAAGATAGCTCTACCTGGATATATCTGGTTTTCCTCGTAGCGTAACGCATATATTGCTGGAAGTACTGATGTAGCTCTTTGAAGTGAAGATATTAGATGTTACCTTGTTTCTCATGTATGTCTTTCAAATAATTTCTGTTGTTTTACTCATTAACTCCGAAGAACTGTGTTCCGAAAGAGGGTACAACAGTTTTCAACTACATAGAAGAAATATACATTGAACATCCTAACCAACATACTTGTTATCAAAATATTCCTACAGATGGAATTATGCCCTTGCAGTGCCGATGTTGTTCTGCTTCATTGTATGCTTCAGTGAAATTTTGAGTTCATACAATAGACTGAAGAGCATTCATTGGCTTCAGGAACACTCGAGTCTTTTGGGTAGTCTGCTACACGTGACACACTAAAGGAGATATATGGGAATTCACCTTTCACATTTGTTTCCCATTTGTTTCTTTGTAATTCACTGTGAAACTTAGAAAATTCCGTGTTTTAAAAGAGGCCTGTCCTATAAATTCAATGTGGTAAAGTATCATTCTTTGAAACAGGAGAGAACATAAAGATTTCTAGCAATTATAACAGAAGTTAGAGCCTTCTCCTCTCTGTCCATGTGCTGAAAGCGTACATTGTGTGCGATAGTCACCAGTGGCTTTGCCATAGAAGGAAAAACCCAAGATAGCTCTACCTGGATATATCTGGTTTTCCTCGTAGCGTAACGCATATATTGCTGGAAGTACTGATGTAGCTCTTTGAAGTGAAGATATTAGATGTTACCTTGTTTCTCATGTATGTCTTTCAAATAATTTCTGTTGTTTTACTCATTAACTCCGAAGAACTGTGTTCCGAAAGAGGGTACAACAGTTTTCAACTACATAGAAGAAATATACATTGAACATCCTAACCAACATACTTGTTATCAAAATATTCCTACAGATGGAATTATGCCCTTGCAGTGCCGATGTTGTTCTGCTTCATTGTATGCTTCAGTGAAATTTTGAGTTCATACAATAGACTGAAGAGTATTCATTGGGTTCAGGAACACTCGAGTCTTTTGGGTAGTCTGCTACACGTGACACACTAAAGGAGATATATGGGAATTCACCTTTCACATTTGTTTCCCATTTGTTTCTTTGTAATTCACTGTGAAACTTAGAAAATTCCGTGTTTTAAAAGAGGCCTGTCCTATAAATTCAATGTGGTAAAGTATCATTCTTTGAAACAGGAGAGAACATAAAGATTTCTAGCAATTATAACAGAAGTTAGAGCCTTCTCCTCTCTGTCCATGTGCTGAAAGCGTACATTGTGTGCGATAGTCACCAGTGGCTTTGCCATAGAAGGAAAAACCCAAGATAGCTCTACCTGGATATATCTGGTTTTCCTCGTAGCGTAACGCATATATTGCTGGAAGTACTGATGTAGCTCTTTGAAGTGAAGATATTAGATGTTACCTTGTTTCTCATGTATGTCTTTCAAATAATTTCTGTTGCTTTTACTCGTTAACTCCGAAGAACTGTGTTCCGAAAGAGGGTACAACAGTTTTCAACTACATAGAAGAAATATACATTGAACATCCTAACCAACATACTTGTTATCAAAATATTCCTACAGATGGAATTATGCCCTTGCAGTGCCGATGTTGTTCTGCTTCATTGTATGCTTCAGTGAAATTTTGAGTTCATACAATAGACTGAAGAGTATTCATTGGGTTCAGGAACACTCGAGTCTTTTGGGTAGTCTGCTACACGTGACACACTAAAGGAGATATATGGGAATTCACCTTTCACATTTGTTTCCCATTTGTTTCTTTGTAACTCACTGTGAAACTTCGAAAATTCCGTGTTTTAAAAGAGGCCAGTCCTATAAATTCAATTTGGTAAAGTATCATTCTTTGAAACAGGAGACAACATAAAGATTTCTAGCAATTATAACAGAAGTTAGAGCCTTCTCCTCTCTGTCCATGTGCTGAAAGCGTACATTGTGTGCGATAGTCACCAGTGGCTTTGCCATAGAAGGAAAAACCCAAGATAGCTCTACCTGGATATATCTGGTTTTCCTCGTAGCGTAACGCATATATTGCTGGAAGTACTGATGTAGCTCTTTGAAGTGAAGATATTAGATGTTACCTTGTTTCTCATGTATGTCTTTCAAATAATTTCTGTTGTTTTACTCATTAACTCCGAAGAACTGTGTTCCGAAAGAGGGTACAACAGTTTTCAACTACATAGAAGAAATATACATTGAACATCCTAACCAACATACTTGTTATCAAAATATTCCTACAGATGGAATTATGCCCTTGCAGTGCCGATGTTGTTCTGCTTCATTGTATGCTTCAGTGAAATTTTGAGTTCATACAATAGACTGAAGAGTATTCATTGGGTTCAGGAACACTCGAGTCTTTTTGGTAGTCTGCTACACGTGACACACTAAAGGAGATATATGGGAATTCACCTTTCACATTTGTTTCCCATTTGTTTCTTTGTAATTCACTGTGAAACTTAGAAAATTCCGTGTTTTAAAAGAGGCCTGTCCTATAAATTCAATGTGGTAAAGTATCATTCTTTGAAACAGGAGACAACATAAAGATTTCTAGCAATTATAACAGAAGTTAGAGCCTTCTCCTCTCTGTCCATGTGCTGAAAGCGTACATTGTGTGCGATAGTCACCAGTGGCTTTGCCATAGAAGGAAAAACCCAAGATAGCTCTACCTGGATATATCTGGTTTTCCTCGTAGCGTAACGCATATATTGCTGGAAGTACTGATGTAGCTCTTTGAAGTGAAGATATTAGATGTTACCTTGTTTCTCATGTATGTCTTTCAAATAATTTCTGTTGCTTTTACTCGTTAACTCCGAAGAACTGTGTTCCGAAAGAGGGTACAACAGTTTTCAACTACATAGAAGAAATATACATTGAACATCCTAACCAACATACTTGTTATCAAAATATTCCTACAGATGGAATTATGCCCTTGCAGTGCCGATGTTGTTCTGCTTCATTGTATGCTTCAGTGAAATTTTGAGTTCATACAATAGACTGAAGAGTATTCATTGGGTTCAGGAACACTCGAGTCTTTTGGGTAGTCTGCTACACGTGACACACTAAAGGAGATATATGGGAATTCACCTTTCACATTTGTTTCCCATTTGTTTCTTTGTAACTCACTGTGAAACTTCGAAAATTCCGTGTTTTAAAAGAGGCCAGTCCTATAAATTCAATTTGGTAAAGTATCATTCTTTGAAACAGGAGAGAACATAAAGATTTCTAGCAATTATAACAGAAATTAGAGCCTTCTCCTCTCTGTCCATGTGCTGAAGGCGTTCATTGTGTGAAAGAGTCACCATTGGCATTGCCACAGAAGGCAGATGCAGAGATAGCGGTTCCTGGACAATCTTGGTTTTTCGTGGAGTATAACGCATATATTCCTGGAAGTACAGATTTAGCTCTTTGAACTGAAGATATTAGATGTTATCTTGTTTCTCATGTATGTCTTTCAAATAATTTCTGTTGCTTTTACTCGTTAACTCTGAAGAACTGTGTTCTGAAAGAGGGTACAACAGTTTTCAACTACATAGAAGAAATATACATTGAACATCCTAACAGACACATACTTGTTATCAAAATATTCCAACAGATGGAATTATGCCCTTGCAGTGCCGTTGTTTTTCTGCTTCATTGTATGCTTCAGTGAATTTTTAGTTCATACAATAGACAAAAGAGCATTCATTGGCTTCAGGAACACTCGAGTCTTTTGGGTAGTCTGCTACACGTGACACACTAAAGGAGATATATGGGAATTCACCTTTCACATTTGTTTCCCATTTGTTTCTTTGTAACTCACTGTGAAACGTCGAAAATTCCGTGTTTTAAAAGAGGCCAGTCCTATAAATTCAATTTGGTAAAGTATCATTCTTTGAAACAGGAGACAACATAAAGATTTCTAGCAATTATAACAGAAGTTAGAGCCTTCTCCTCTCTGTCCATGTGCTGAAAGCGTACATTGTGTGCGATAGTCACCAGTGGCTTTGCCATAGAAGGAAAAACCCAAGATAGCTCTACCTGGATATATCTGGTTTTCCTTGTAGCGTAACGCATATATTGCTGGAAGTACTGATGTAGCTCTTTGAAGTGAAGATATTAGATGTTACCTTGTTTCTCATGTATGTCTTTCAAATAATTTCTGTTGTTTTACTCGTTAACTCCGAAGAACTGTGTTCCGAAAGAGGGTACAACAGTTTTCAACTACATAGAAGAAATATACATTGAACATCCTAACCAACATACTTGTTATCAAAATATTCCTACAGATGGAATTATGCCCTTGCAGTGCCGATGTTGTTCTGCTTCATTGTATGCTTCAGTGAAATTTTGAGTTCATACAATAGACTGAAGAGTATTCATTGGGTTCAGGAACACTCGAGTCTTTTGGGTAGTCTGCTACACGTGACACACTAAAGGAGATATATGGGAATTCACCTTTCACATTTGTTTCCCATTTGTTTCTTTGTAACTCACTGTGAAACTTCGAAAATTCCGTGTTTTAAAAGAGGCCAGTCCTATAAATTCAATTTGGTAAAGTATCATTCTTTGAAACAGGAGAGAACATAAAGATTTCTAGCAATTATAACAGAAATTAGAGCCTTCTCCTCTCTGTCCATGTGCTGAAGGCGTTCATTGTGTGAAAGAGTCACCATTGGCATTGCCACAGAAGGCAGATGCAGAGATAGCGGTTCCTGGACAATCTTGGTTTTTCGTGGAGTATAACGCATATATTCCTGGAAGTACAGATTTAGCTCTTTGAACTGAAGATATTAGATGTTATCTTGTTTCTCATGTATGTCTTTCAAATAATTTCTGTTGCTTTTACTCGTTAACTCTGAAGAACTGTGTTCTGAAAGAGGGTACAACAGTTTTCAACTACATAGAAGAAATATACATTGAACATCCTAACAGACACATACTTGTTATCAAAATATTCCAACAGATGGAATTATGCCCTTGCAGTGCCGTTGTTTTTCTGCTTCATTGTATGCTTCAGTGAACTTTTTAGTTCATACAATAGAAAAAAGAGCATTCATTGGCTTCAGGAACACTCGAGTCTTTTGGGTAGTCTGCTACACGTGACACACTAAAGGAGATATATGGGAATTCACCTTTCACATTTGTTTCCCATTTGTTTCTTTGTAACTCACTGTGAAACGTCGAAAATTCCGTGTTTTAAAAGAGGCCAGTCCTATAAATTCAATTTGGTAAAGTATCATTCTTTGAAACAGGAGACAACATAAAGATTTCTAGCAATTATAACAGAAGTTAGAGCCTTCTCCTCTCTGTCCATGTGCTGAAAGCGTACATTGTGTGCGATAGTCACCAGTGGCTTTGCCATAGAAGGAAAAACCCAAGATAGCTCTACCTGGATATATCTGGTTTTCCTTGTAGCGTAACGCATATATTGCTGGAAGTACTGATGTAGCTCTTTGAAGTGAAGATATTAGATGTTACCTTGTTTCTCATGTATGTCTTTCAAATAATTTCTGTTGTTTTACTCATTAACTCCGAAGAACTGTGTTCCGAAAGAGGGTACAACAGTTTTCAACTACATAGAAGAAATATACATTGAACATCCTAACCAACATACTTGTTATCAAAATATTCCTACAGATGGAATTATGCCCTTGCAGTGCCGATGTTGTTCTGCTTCATTGTATGCTTCAGTGAAATTTTGAGTTCATACAATAGACTGAAGAGCATTCATTGGCTTCAGGAACACTCGAGTCTTTTGGGTAGTCTGCTACACGTGACACACTAAAGGAGATATATGGGAATTCACCTTTCACATTTGTTTCCCATTTGTTTCTTTGTAATTCACTGTGAAACTTAGAAAATTCCGTGTTTTAAAAGAGGCCTGTCCTATAAATTCAATGTGGTAAAGTATCATTCTTTGAAACAGGAGAGAACATAAAGATTTCTAGCAATTATAACAGAAGTTAGAGCCTTCTCCTCTCTGTCCATGTGCTGAAAGCGTACATTGTGTGCGATAGTCACCAGTGGCTTTGCCATAGAAGGAAAAACCCAAGATAGCTCTACCTGGATATATCTGGTTTTCCTCGTAGCGTAACGCATATATTGCTGGAAGTACTGATGTAGCTCTTTGAAGTGAAGATATTAGATGTTACCTTGTTTCTCATGTATGTCTTTCAAATAATTTCTGTTGTTTTACTCATTAACTCCGAAGAACTGTGTTCCGAAAGAGGGTACAACAGTTTTCAACTACATAGAAGAAATATACATTGAACATCCTAACCAACATACTTGTTATCAAAATATTCCTACAGATGGAATTATGCCCTTGCAGTGCCGATGTTGTTCTGCTTCATTGTATGCTTCAGTGAAATTTTGAGTTCATACAATAGACTGAAGAGTATTCATTGGGTTCAGGAACACTCGAGTCTTTTGGGTAGTCTGCTACACGTGACACACTAAAGGAGATATATGGGAATTCACCTTTCACATTTGTTTCCCATTTGTTTCTTTGTAATTCACTGTGAAACTTAGAAAATTCCGTGTTTTAAAAGAGGCCTGTCCTATAAATTCAATGTGGTAAAGTATCATTCTTTGAAACAGGAGAGAACATAAAGATTTCTAGCAATTATAACAGAAGTTAGAGCCTTCTCCTCTCTGTCCATGTGCTGAAAGCGTACATTGTGTGCGATAGTCACCAGTGGCTTTGCCATAGAAGGAAAAACCCAAGATAGCTCTACCTGGATATATCTGGTTTTCCTCGTAGCGTAACGCATATATTGCTGGAAGTACTGATGTAGCTCTTTGAAGTGAAGATATTAGATGTTACCTTGTTTCTCATGTATGTCTTTCAAATAATTTCTGTTGCTTTTACTCGTTAACTCCGAAGAACTGTGTTCCGAAAGAGGGTACAACAGTTTTCAACTACATAGAAGAAATATACATTGAACATCCTAACCAACATACTTGTTATCAAAATATTCCTACAGATGGAATTATGCCCTTGCAGTGCCGATGTTGTTCTGCTTCATTGTATGCTTCAGTGAAATTTTGAGTTCATACAATAGACTGAAGAGTATTCATTGGGTTCAGGAACACTCGAGTCTTTTGGGTAGTCTGCTACACGTGACACACTAAAGGAGATATATGGGAATTCACCTTTCACATTTGTTTCCCATTTGTTTCTTTGTAACTCACTGTGAAACTTCGAAAATTCCGTGTTTTAAAAGAGGCCAGTCCTATAAATTCAATTTGGTAAAGTATCATTCTTTGAAACAGGAGACAACATAAAGATTTCTAGCAATTATAACAGAAGTTAGAGCCTTCTCCTCTCTGTCCATGTGCTGAAAGCGTACATTGTGTGCGATAGTCACCAGTGGCTTTGCCATAGAAGGAAAAACCCAAGATAGTTCTACCTGGATATATCTGGTTTTCCTTGTAGCGTAACGCATATATTGCTGGAAGTACTGATGTAGCTCTTTGAAGTGAAGATATTAGATGTTACCTTGTTTCTCATGTATGTCTTTCAAATAATTTCTGTTGTTTTACTCATTAACTCCGAAGAACTGTGTTCCGAAAGAGGGTACAACAGTTTTCAACTACATAGAAGAAATATACATTGAACATCCTAACCAACATACTTGTTATCAAAATATTCCTACAGATGGAATTATGCCCTTGCAGTGCCGATGTTGTTCTGCTTCATTGTATGCTTCAGTGAAATTTTGAGTTCATACAATAGACTGAAGAGTATTCATTGGGTTCAGGAACACTCGAGTCTTTTGGGTAGTCTGCTACACGTGACACACTAAAGGAGATATATGGGAATTCACCTTTCACATTTGTTTCCCATTTGTTTCTTTGTAACTCACTGTGAAACTTCGAAAATTCCGTGTTTTAAAAGAGGCCAGTCCTATAAATTCAATTTGGTAAAGTATCATTCTTTGAAACAGGAGAGAACATAAAGATTTCTAGCAATTATAACAGAAATTAGAGCCTTCTCCTCTCTGTCCATGTGCTGAAGGCGTTCATTGTGTGAAAGAGTCACCATTGGCATTGCCACAGAAGGCAGATGCAGAGATAGCGGTTCCTGGACAATCTTGGTTTTTCGTGGAGTATAAGGCATATATTCCTGGAAGTACAGATTTAGCTCTTTGAACTGAAGATATTAGATGTTATCTTGTTTCTCATGTATGTCTTTCAAATAATTTCTGTTGCTTTTACTCGTTAACTCTGAAGAACTGTGTTCTGAAAGAGGGTACAACAGTTTTCAACTACATAGAAGAAATATACATTGAACATCCTAACAGACACATACTTGTTATCAAAATATTCCAACAGATGGAATTATGCCCTTGCAGTGCCGTTGTTTTTCTGCTTCATTGTATGCTTCAGTGAATTTTTAGTTCATACAATAGACAAAAGAGCATTCATTGGCTTCAGGAACACTCGAGTCTTTTGGGTAGTCTGCTACACGTGACACACTAAAGGAGATATATGGGAATTCACCTTTCACATTTGTTTCCCATTTGTTTCTTTGTAACTCACTGTGAAACGTCGAAAATTCCGTGTTTTAAAAGAGGCCAGTCCTATAAATTCAATTTGGTAAAGTATCATTCTTTGAAACAGGAGAGAACATAAAGATTTCTAGCAATTATAACAGAAGTTAGAGCCTTCTCCTCTCTGTCCATGTGCTGAAAGCGTACATTGTGTGCGATAGTCACCAGTGGCTTTGCCATAGAAGGAAAAACCCAAGATAGCTCTACCTGGATATATCTGGTTTTCCTTGTAGCGTAACGCATATATTGCTGGAAGTACTGATGTAGCTCTTTGAAGTGAAGATATTAGATGTTACCTTGTTTCTCATGTATGTCTTTCAAATAATTTCTGTTGTTTTACTCGTTAACTCCGAAGAACTGTGTTCCGAAAGAGGGTACAACAGTTTTCAACTACATAGAAGAAATATACATTGAACATCCTAACCAACATACTTGTTATCAAAATATTCCTACAGATGGAATTATGCCCTTGCAGTGCCGATGTTGTTCTGCTTCATTGTATGCTTCAGTGAAATTTTGAGTTCATACAATAGACTGAAGAGTATTCATTGGGTTCAGGAACACTCGAGTCTTTTGGGTAGTCTGCTACACGTGACACACTAAAGGAGATATATGGGAATTCACCTTTCACATTTGTTTCCCATTTGTTTCTTTGTAACTCACTGTGAAACTTCGAAAATTCCGTGTTTTAAAAGAGGCCAGTCCTATAAATTCAATTTGGTAAAGTATCATTCTTTGAAACAGGAGAGAACATAAAGATTTCTAGCAATTATAACAGAAATTAGAGCCTTCTCCTCTCTGTCCATGTGCTGAAGGCGTTCATTGTGTGAAAGAGTCACCATTGGCATTGCCACAGAAGGCAGATGCAGAGATAGCGGTTCCTGGACAATCTTGGTTTTTCGTGGAGTATAACGCATATATTCCTGGAAGTACAGATTTAGCTCTTTGAACTGAAGATATTAGATGTTATCTTGTTTCTCATGTATGTCTTTCAAATAATTTCTGTTGCTTTTACTCGTTAACTCTGAAGAACTGTGTTCTGAAAGAGGGTACAACAGTTTTCAACTACATAGAAGAAATATACATTGAACATCCTAACAGACACATACTTGTTATCAAAATATTCCAACAGATGGAATTATGCCCTTGCAGTGCCGTTGTTTTTCTGCTTCATTGTATGCTTCAGTGAACTTTTTAGTTCATACAATAGACAAAAGAGCATTCATTGGCTTCAGGAACACTCGAGTCTTTTGGGTAGTCTGCTACACGTGACACACTAAAGGAGATATATGGGAATTCACCTTTCACATTTGTTTCCCATTTGTTTCTTTGTAATTCACTGTGAAACTTAGAAAATTCCGTGTTTTAAAAGAGACCTGTCCTATAAATTCAATGTGGTAAAGTATCATTCTTTGAAACAGGAGAGAACATAAAGATTTCTAGCAATTATAACAGAAGTTAGAGCCTTCTCCTCTCTGTCCATGTGCTGAAAGCGTACATTGTGTGCGATAGTCACCAGTGGCTTTGCCATAGAAGGAAAAACCCAAGATAGCTCTACCTGGATATATCTGGTTTTCCTCGTAGCGTAACGCATATATTGCTGGAAGTACTGATGTAGCTCTTTGAAGTGAAGATATTAGATGTTACCTTGTTTCTCATGTATGTCTTTCAAATAATTTCTGTTGCTTTTACTCGTTAACTCCGAAGAACTGTGTTCCGAAAGAGGGTACAACAGTTTTCAACTACATAGAAGATACATACATTGAACATCCTAACCAACATACTTGTTATCAAAGTATTCCTACAGATGGAATTATGCCCTTGCAGTGCCGATGTTGTTCTGCTTCATTGTATGCTTCAGTGAAATTTTGAGTTCATACAATAGACTGAAGAGTATTCATTGGGTTCAGGAACACTCGAGTCTTTTCGGTAGTCTGCTACACGTGACACACTAAAGGAGATATATGGGAATTCACCTTTCACATTTGTTTCCCATTTGTTTCTTTGTAACTCACTGTGAAACTTCGAAAATTCCGTGTTTTATAAGAGGCCAGTCCTATAAATTCAATTTGGTAAAGTATCATTCTTTGAAACAGGAGAGAACATAAAGATTTCTAGCAATTATAACAGAAATTAGAGCCTTCTCCTCTCTGTCCATGTGCTGAAGGCGTTCATTGTGTGAAAGAGTCACCATTGGCATTGCCACAGAAGGCAGATGCAGAGATAGCGGTTCCTGGACAATCTTGGTTTTTCGTGGAGTATAACGCATATATTCCTGGAAGTACAGATTTAGCTCTTTGAACTGAAGATATTAGATGTTATCTTGTTTCTCATGTATGTCTTTCAAATAATTTCTGTTGCTTTTACTCGTTAACTCTGAAGAACTGTGTTCTGAAAGAGGGTACAACAGTTTTCAACTACATAGAAGAAATATACATTGAACATCCTAACAGACACATACTTGTTATCAAAATATTCCAACAGATGGAATTATGCCCTTGCAGTGCCGTTGTTTTTCTGCTTCATTGTATGCTTCAGTGAACTTTTTAGTTCATACAATAGACAAAAGAGCATTCATTGGCTTCAGGAACACTCGAGTCTTTTGGGTAGTCTGCTACACGTGACACACTAAAGGAGATATATGGGAATTCACCTTTCACATTTGTTTCCCATTTGTTTCTTTGTAACTCACTGTGAAACGTCGAAAATTCCGTGTTTTAAAAGAGGCCAGTCCTATAAATTCAATTTGGTAAAGTATCATTCTTTGAAACAGGAGACAACATAAAGATTTCTAGCAATTATAACAGAAGTTAGAGCCTTCTCCTCTCTGTCCATGTGCTGAAAGCGTACATTGTGTGCGATAGTCACCAGTGGCTTTGCCATAGAAGGAAAAACCCAAGATAGCTCTACCTGGATATATCTGGTTTTCCTTGTAGCGTAACGCATATATTGCTGGAAGTACTGATGTAGCTCTTTGAAGTGAAGATATTAGATGTTACCTTGTTTCTCATGTATGTCTTTCAAATAATTTCTGTTGTTTTACTCATTAACTCCGAAGAACTGTGTTCCGAAAGAGGGTACAACAGTTTTCAACTACATAGAAGAAATATACATTGAACATCCTAACCAACATACTTGTTATCAAAATATTCCTACAGATGGAATTATGCCCTTGCAGTGCCGATGTTGTTCTGCTTCATTGTATGCTTCAGTGAAATTTTGAGTTCATACAATAGACTGAAGAGCATTCATTGGCTTCAGGAACACTCGAGTCTTTTTGGTAGTCTGCTACACGTGACACACTAAAGGAGATATATGGGAATTCACCTTTCACATTTGTTTCCCATTTGTTTCTTTGTAATTCACTGTGAAACTTAGAAAATTCCGTGTTTTAAAAGAGGCCTGTCCTATAAATTCAATGTGGTAAAGTATCATTCTTTGAAACAGGAGAGAACATAAAGATTTCTAGCAATTATAACAGAAGTTAAAGCCTTCTCCTCTCTGTCCATGTGCTGAAAGCGTACATTGTGTGCGATAGTCACCAGTGGCTTTGCCATAGAAGGAAAAACCCAAGATAGCTCTACCTGGATATATCTGGTTTTCCTCGTAGCGTAACGCATATATTGCTGGAAGTACTGATGTAGCTCTTTGAAGTGAAGATATTAGATGTTACCTTGTTTCTCATGTATGTCTTTCAAATAATTTCTGTTGCTTTTACTCGTTAACTCCGAAGAACTGTGTTCCGAAAGAGGGTACAACAGTTTTCAACTACATAGAAGAAATATACATTGAACATCCTAACCAACATACTTGTTATCAAAATATTCCTACAGATGGAATTATGCCCTTGCAGTGCCGATGTTGTTCTGCTTCATTGTATGCTTCAGTGAAATTTTGAGTTCATACAATAGACTGAAGAGTATTCATTGGGTTCAGGAACACTCGAGTCTTTTGGGTAGTCTGCTACACGTGACACACTAAAGGAGATATATGGGAATTCACCTTTCACATTTGTTTCCCATTTGTTTCTTTGTAACTCACTGTGAAACTTCGAAAATTCCGTGTTTTAAAAGAGGCCAGTCCTATAAATTCAATTTGGTAAAGTATCATTCTTTGAAACAGGAGAGAACATAAAGATTTCTAGCAATTATAACAGAAATTAGAGCCTTCTCCTCTCTGTCCATGTGCTGAAGGCGTTCATTGTGTGAAAGAGTCACCATTGGCATTGCCACAGAAGGCAGATGCAGAGATAGCGGTTCCTGGACAATCTTGGTTTTTCGTGGAGTATAACGCATATATTCCTGGAAGTACAGATTTAGCTCTTTGAACTGAAGATATTAGATGTTATCTTGTTTCTCATGTATGTATTTCAAATAATTTCTGTTGCTTTTACTCGTTAACTCTGAAGAACTGTGTTCTGAAAGAGGGTACAACAGTTTTCAACTACATAGAAGAAATATACATTGAACATCCTAACAGACACATACTTGTTATCAAAATATTCCAACAGATGGAATTATGCCCTTGCAGTGCCGTTGTTTTTCTGCTTCATTGTATGCTTCAGTGAACTTTTTAGTTCATACAATAGACAAAAGAGCATTCATTGGCTTCAGGAACACTCGAGTCTTTTGGGTAGTCTGCTACACGTGACACACTAAAGGAGATATATGGGAATTCACCTTTCACATTTGTTTCCCATTTGTTTCTTTGTAATTCACTGTGAAACTTAGAAAATTCCGTGTTTTAAAAGAGACCTGTCCTATAAATTCAATGTGGTAAAGTATCATTCTTTGAAACAGGAGAGAACATAAAGATTTCTAGCAATTATAACAGAAGTTAGAGCCTTCTCCTCTCTGTCCATGTGCTGAAAGCGTACATTGTGTGCGATAGTCACCAGTGGCTTTGCCATAGAAGGAAAAACCCAAGATAGCTCTACCTGGATATATCTGGTTTTCCTCGTAGCGTAACGCATATATTGCTGGAAGTACTGATGTAGCTCTTTGAAGTGAAGATATTAGATGTTACCTTGTTTCTCATGTATGTCTTTCAAAGAATTTCTGTTGCTTTTACTCGTTAACTCCGAAGAACTGTGTTCCGAAAGAGGGTACAACAGTTTTCAACTACATAGAAGATACATACATTGAACATCCTAACCAACATACTTGTTATCAAAGTATTCCTACAGATGGAATTATGCCCTTGCAGTGCCGATGTTGTTCTGCTTCATTGTATGCTTCAGTGAAATTTTGAGTTCATACAATAGACTGAAGAGTATTCATTGGGTTCAGGAACACTCGAGTCTTTTCGGTAGTCTGCTACACGTGACACACTAAAGGAGATATATGGGAATTCACCTTTCACATTTGTTTCCCATTTGTTTCTTTGTAATTCACTGTGAAACTTAGAAAATTCCGTGTTTTAAAAGAGGCCTGTCCTATAAATTCAATGTGGTAAAGTATCATTCTTTGAAACAGGAGAGAACATAAAGATTTCTAGCAATTATAACAGAAGTTAGAGCCTTCTCCTCTCTGTCCATGTGCTGAAAGCGTACATTGTGTGCGATAGTCACCAGTGGCTTTGCCATAGAAGGAAAAACCCAAGATAGCTCTACCTGGATATATCTGGTTTTCCTCGTAGCGTAACGCATATATTGCTGGAAGTACTGATGTAGCAGCCCTGGCTGGTTTAGCTCAGTGGATTGAGCGTCGGCCTGCGAGCTAAGTGTCGCTGGTTCGATCTTCCAGTCAGGGTACAGCAGAGAAGGAAAACTCTGACTCCAAAAAACCTCCGCTGCCTTGCGGCATACCTCTTCTGGGGAAAGGCTAGGGGAGTAAACCCCGACAGAAAATCCGGAGCCGGAGTCCCTAAGGCGGTTTGACGTTGTAGTCAACACCGGCAACTCCTGCGGCGCACCTGAAGCCAAGCTGTATCGACTCCGTCTTTCCCTTGGATCCTTCAGCTGCGAAGAGAGGGGGGGTCTGCTGCATGGGCAACAGCAGACCCTCCATATCACCCTGCCCAGGCTCTGTAGCTTCAGCTCCACTGGAGAGGACACTCCAGCGTCATCGCAAGATGTCAATTCAACACGGGAGGAGACAGATGGCGTGTCACTCCCGTGTCGGACTGCACAGCCATTCTCGGCGGTGCAGATAGACACTTAAGAAGCTACACCATCGTCTCTCGAGACGGACGGCTGCCGACGACGACTGATGTAGCTCTTTGAAGTGAAGATATTAGATGTTACCTTGTTTCTCATGTATGTCTTTCAAATAATTTCTGTTGCTTTTACTCGTTAACTCCGAAGAACTGTGTTCCGAAAGAGGGTACAACAGTTTTCAACTACATAGAAGATACATACATTGAACATCCTAACCAACATACTTGTTATCAAAGTATTCCTACAGATGGAATTATGCCCTTGCAGTGCCGATGTTGTTCTGCTTCATTGTATGCTTCAGTGAAATTTTGAGTTCATACAATAGACTGAAGAGTATTCATTGGGTTCAGGAACACTCGAGTCTTTTGGGTAGTCTGCTACACGTGACACACTAAAGGAGATATATGGGAATTCACCTTTCACATTTGTTTCCCATTTGTTTCTTTGTAACTCACTGTGAAACTTCGAAAATTCCGTGTTTTAAAAGAGGCCAGTCCTATAAATTCAATTTGGTAAAGTATCATTCTTTGAAACAGGAGAGAACATAAAGATTTCTAGCAATTATAACAGAAATTAGAGCCTTCTCCTCTCTGTCCATGTGCTGAAGGCGTTCATTGTGTGAAAGAGTCACCATTGGCATTGCCACAGAAGGCAGATGCAGAGATAGCGGTTCCTGGACAATCTTGGTTTTTCGTGGAGTATAACGCATATATTCCTGGAAGTACAGATTTAGCTCTTTGAACTGAAGATATTAGATGTTATCTTGTTTCTCATGTATGTCTTTCAAATAATTTCTGTTGCTTTTACTCGTTAACTCTGAAGAACTGTGTTCTGAAAGAGGGTACAACAGTTTTCAACTACATAGAAGAAATATACATTGAACATCCTAACAGACACATACTTGTTATCAAAATATTCCAACAGATGGAATTATGCCCTTGCAGTGCCGTTGTTTTTCTGCTTCATTGTATGCTTCAGTGAACTTTTTAGTTCATACAATAGACAAAAGAGCATTCATTGGCTTCAGGAACACTCGAGTCTTTTGGGTAGTCTGCTACACGTGACACACTAAAGGAGATATATGGGAATTCACCTTTCACATTTGTTTCCCATTTGTTTCTTTGTAACTCACTGTGAAACGTCGAAAATTCCGTGTTTTAAAAGAGGCCAGTCCTATAAATTCAATTTGGTAAAGTATCATTCTTTGAAACAGGAGACAACATAAAGATTTCTAGCAATTATAACAGAAGTTAGAGCCTTCTCCTCTCTGTCCATGTGCTGAAAGCGTACATTGTGTGCGATAGTCACCAGTGGCTTTGCCATAGAAGGAAAAACCCAAGATAGCTCTACCTGGATATATCTGGTTTTCCTTGTAGCGTAACGCATATATTGCTGGAAGTACTGATGTAGCTCTTTGAAGTGAAGATATTAGATGTTACCTTGTTTCTCATGTATGTCTTTCAAATAATTTCTGTTGTTTTACTCATTAACTCCGAAGAACTGTGTTCCGAAAGAGGGTACAACAGTTTTCAACTACATAGAAGAAATATACATTGAACATCCTAACCAACATACTTGTTATCAAAATATTCCTACAGATGGAATTATGCCCTTGCAGTGCCGATGTTGTTCTGCTTCATTGTATGCTTCAGTGAAATTTTGAGTTCATACAATAGACTGAAGAGCATTCATTGGCTTCAGGAACACTCGAGTCTTTTGGGTAGTCTGCTACACGTGACACACTAAAGGAGATATATGGGAATTCACCTTTCACATTTGTTTCCCATTTGTTTCTTTGTAATTCACTGTGAAACTTAGAAAATTCCGTGTTTTAAAAGAGGCCTGTCCTATAAATTCAATGTGGTAAAGTATCATTCTTTGAAACAGGAGAGAACATAAAGATTTCTAGCAATTATAACAGAAGTTAGAGCCTTCTCCTCTCTGTCCATGTGCTGAAAGCGTACATTGTGTGCGATAGTCACCAGTGGCTTTGCCATAGAAGGAAAAACCCAAGATAGCTCTACCTGGATATATCTGGTTTTCCTCGTAGCGTAACGCATATATTGCTGGAAGTACTGATGTAGCTCTTTGAAGTGAAGATATTAGATGTTACCTTGTTTCTCATGTATGTCTTTCAAATAATTTCTGTTGCTTTTACTCGTTAACTCCGAAGAACTGTGTTCCGAAAGAGGGTACAACAGTTTTCAACTACATAGAAGATACATACATTGAACATCCTAACCAACATACTTGTTATCAAAGTATTCCTACAGATGGAATTATGCCCTTGCAGTGCCGATGTTGTTCTGCTTCATTGTATGCTTCAGTGAAATTTTGAGTTCATACAATAGACTGAAGAGTATTCATTGGGTTCAGGAACACTCGAGTCTTTTGGGTAGTCTGCTACACGTGACACACTAAAGGAGATATATGGGAATTCACCTTTCACATTTGTTTCCCATTTGTTTCTTTGTAACTCACTGTGAAACTTCGAAAATTCCGTGTTTTAAAAGAGGCCAGTCCTATAAATTCAATTTGGTAAAGTATCATTCTTTGAAACAGGAGAGAACATAAAGATTTCTAGCAATTATAACAGAAATTAGAGCCTTCTCCTCTCTGTCCATGTGCTGAAGGCGTTCATTGTGTGAAAGAGTCACCATTGGCATTGCCACAGAAGGCAGATGCAGAGATAGCGGTTCCTGGACAATCTTGGTTTTTCGTGGAGTATAACGCATATATTCCTGGAAGTACAGATTTAGCTCTTTGAACTGAAGATATTAGATGTTATCTTGTTTCTCATGTATGTCTTTCAAATAATTTCTGTTGCTTTTACTCGTTAACTCTGAAGAACTGTGTTCTGAAAGAGGGTACAACAGTTTTCAACTACATAGAAGAAATATACATTGAACATCCTAACAGACACATACTTGTTATCAAAATATTCCAACAGATGGAATTATGCCCTTGCAGTGCCGTTGTTTTTCTGCTTCATTGTATGCTTCAGTGAACTTTTTAGTTCATACAATAGACAAAAGAGCATTCATTGGCTTCAGGAACACTCGAGTCTTTTGGGTAGTCTGCTACACGTGACACACTAAAGGAGATATATGGGAATTCACCTTTCACATTTGTTTCCCATTTGTTTCTTTGTAACTCACTGTGAAACGTCGAAAATTCCGTGTTTTAAAAGAGGCCAGTCCTATAAATTCAATTTGGTAAAGTATCATTCTTTGAAACAGGAGACAACATAAAGATTTCTAGCAATTATAACAGAAGTTAGAGCCTTCTCCTCTCTGTCCATGTGCTGAAAGCGTACATTGTGTGCGATAGTCACCAGTGGCTTTGCCATAGAAGGAAAAACCCAAGATAGCTCTACCTGGATATATCTGGTTTTCCTTGTAGCGTAACGCATATATTGCTGGAAGTACTGATGTAGCTCTTTGAAGTGAAGATATTAGATGTTACCTTGTTTCTCATGTATGTCTTTCAAATAATTTCTGTTGTTTTACTCATTAACTCCGAAGAACTGTGTTCCGAAAGAGGGTACAACAGTTTTCAACTACATAGAAGAAATATACATTGAACATCCTAACCAACATACTTGTTATCAAAATATTCCTACAGATGGAATTATGCCCTTGCAGTGCCGATGTTGTTCTGCTTCATTGTATGCTTCAGTGAAATTTTGAGTTCATACAATAGACTGAAGAGCATTCATTGGCTTCAGGAACACTCGAGTCTTTTGGGTAGTCTGCTACACGTGACACACTAAAGGAGATATATGGGAATTCACCTTTCACATTTGTTTCCCATTTGTTTCTTTGTAATTCACTGTGAAACTTAGAAAATTCCGTGTTTTAAAAGAGGCCTGTCCTATAAATTCAATGTGGTAAAGTATCATTCTTTGAAACAGGAGAGAACATAAAGATTTCTAGCAATTATAACAGAAGTTAGAGCCTTCTCCTCTCTGTCCATGTGCTGAAAGCGTACATTGTGTGCGATAGTCACCAGTGGCTTTGCCATAGAAGGAAAAACCCAAGATAGCTCTACCTGGATATATCTGGTTTTCCTCGTAGCGTAACGCATATATTGCTGGAAGTACTGATGTAGCTCTTTGAAGTGAAGATATTAGATGTTACCTTGTTTCTCATGTATGTCTTTCAAATAATTTCTGTTGCTTTTACTCGTTAACTCCGAAGAACTGTGTTCCGAAAGAGGGTACAACAGTTTTCAACTACATAGAAGAAATATACATTGAACATCCTAACCAACATACTTGTTATCAAAATATTCCTACAGATGGAACTATGCCCTTGCAGTGCCGATGTTGTTCTGCTTCATTGTATGCTTCAGTGAAATTTTGAGTTCATACAATAGACTGAAGAGTATTCATTGGGTTCAGGAACACTCGAGTCTTTTGGGTAGTCTGCTACACGTGACACACTAAAGGAGATATATGGGAATTCACCTTTCACATTTGTTTCCCATTTGTTTCTTTGTAACTCACTGTGAAACTTCGAAAATTCCGTGTTTTAAAAGAGGCCAGTCCTATAAATTCAATTTGGTAAAGTATCATTCTTTGAAACAGGAGAGAACATAAAGATTTCTAGCAATTATAACAGAAATTAGAGCCTTCTCCTCTCTGTCCATGTGCTGAAGGCGTTCATTGTGTGAAAGAGTCACCATTGGCATTGCCACAGAAGGCAGATGCAGAGATAGCGGTTCCTGGACAATCTTGGTTTTTCGTGGAGTATAACGCATATATTCCTGGAAGTACAGATTTAGCTCTTTGAACTGAAGATATTAGATGTTATCTTGTTTCTCATGTATGTCTTTCAAATAATTTCTGTTGCTTTTACTCGTTAACTCTGAAGAACTGTGTTCTGAAAGAGGGTACAACAGTTTTCAACTACATAGAAGAAATATACATTGAACATCCTAACAGACACATACTTGTTATCAAAATATTCCAACAGATGGAATTATGCCCTTGCAGTGCCGTTGTTTTTCTGCTTCATTGTATGCTTCAGTGAACTTTTTAGTTCATACAATAGACAAAAGAGCATTCATTGGCTTCAGGAACACTCGAGTCTTTTGGGTAGTCTGCTACACGTGACACACTAAAGGAGATATATGGGAATTCACCTTTCACATTTGTTTCCCATTTGTTTCTTTGTAACTCACTGTGAAACGTCGAAAATTCCGTGTTTTAAAAGAGGCCAGTCCTATAAATTCAATTTGGTAAAGTATCATTCTTTGAAACAGGAGACAACATAAAGATTTCTAGCAATTATAACAGAAGTTAGAGCCTTCTCCTCTCTGTCCATGTGCTGAAAGCGTACATTGTGTGCGATAGTCACCAGTGGCTTTGCCATAGAAGGAAAAACCCAAGATAGCTCTACCTGGATATATCTGGTTTTCCTTGTAGCGTAACGCATATATTGCTGGAAGTACTGATGTAGCTCTTTGAAGTGAAGATATTAGATGTTACCTTGTTTCTCATGTATGTCTTTCAAATAATTTCTGTTGTTTTACTCATTAACTCCGAAGAACTGTGTTCCGAAAGAGGGTACAACAGTTTTCAACTACATAGAAGAAATATACATTGAACATCCTAACCAACATACTTGTTATCAAAATATTCCTACAGATGGAATTATGCCCTTGCAGTGCCGATGTTGTTCTGCTTCATTGTATGCTTCAGTGAAATTTTGAGTTCATACAATAGACTGAAGAGCATTCATTGGCTTCAGGAACACTCGAGTCTTTTGGGTAGTCTGCTACACGTGACACACTAAAGGAGATATATGGGAATTCACCTTTCACATTTGTTTCCCATTTGTTTCTTTGTAATTCACTGTGAAACTTAGAAAATTCCGTGTTTTAAAAGAGGCCTGTCCTATAAATTCAATGTGGTAAAGTATCATTCTTTGAAACAGGAGAGAACATAAAGATTTCTAGCAATTATAACAGAAGTTAGAGCCTTCTCCTCTCTGTCCATGTGCTGAAAGCGTACATTGTGTGCGATAGTCACCAGTGGCTTTGCCATAGAAGGAAAAACCCAAGATAGCTCTACCTGGATATATCTGGTTTTCCTCGTAGCGTAACGCATATATTGCTGGAAGTACTGATGTAGCTCTTTGAAGTGAAGATATTAGATGTTACCTTGTTTCTCATGTATGTCTTTCAAATAATTTCTGTTGCTTTTACTCGTTAACTCCGAAGAACTGTGTTCCGAAAGAGGGTACAACAGTTTTCAACTACATAGAAGAAATATACATTGAACATCCTAACCAACATACTTGTTATCAAAATATTCCTACAGATGGAATTATGCCCTTGCAGTGCCGATGTTGTTCTGCTTCATTGTATGCTTCAGTGAAATTTTGAGTTCATACAATAGACTGAAGAGTATTCATTGGGTTCAGGAACACTCGAGTCTTTTGGGTAGTCTGCTACACGTGACACACTAAAGGAGATATATGGGAATTCACCTTTCACATTTGTTTCCCATTTGTTTCTTTGTAACTCACTGTGAAACTTCGAAAATTCCGTGTTTTAAAAGAGGCCAGTCCTATAAATTCAATTTGGTAAAGTATCATTCTTTGAAACAGGAGAGAACATAAAGATTTCTAGCAATTATAACAGAAATTAGAGCCTTCTCCTCTCTGTCCATGTGCTGAAGGCGTTCATTGTGTGAAAGAGTCACCATTGGCATTGCCACAGAAGGCAGATGCAGAGATAGCGGTTCCTGGACAATCTTGGTTTTTCGTGGAGTATAACGCATATATTCCTGGAAGTACAGATTTAGCTCTTTGAACTGAAGATATTAGATGTTATCTTGTTTCTCATGTATGTCTTTCAAATAATTTCTGTTGCTTTTACTCGTTAACTCTGAAGAACTGTGTTCTGAAAGAGGGTACAACAGTTTTCAACTACATAGAAGAAATATACATTGAACATCCTAACAGACACATACTTGTTATCAAAATATTCCAACAGATGGAATTATGCCCTTGCAGTGCCGTTGTTTTTCTGCTTCATTGTATGCTTCAGTGAACTTTTTAGTTCATACAATAGACAAAAGAGCATTCATTGGCTTCAGGAACACTCGAGTCTTTTGGGTAGTCTGCTACACGTGACACACTAAAGGAGATATATGGGAATTCACCTTTCACATTTGTTTCCCATTTGTTTCTTTGTAATTCACTGTGAAACTTAGAAAATTCCGTGTTTTAAAAGAGACCTGTCCTATAAATTCAATGTGGTAAAGTATCATTCTTTGAAACAGGAGAGAACATAAAGATTTCTAGCAATTATAACAGAAGTTAGAGCCTTCTCCTCTCTGTCCATGTGCTGAAAGCGTACATTGTGTGCGATAGTCACCAGTGGCTTTGCCATAGAAGGAAAAACCCAAGATAGCTCTACCTGGATATATCTGGTTTTCCTCGTAGCGTAACGCATATATTGCTGGAAGTACTGATGTAGCTCTTTGAAGTGAAGATATTAGATGTTACCTTGTTTCTCATGTATGTCTTTCAAATAATTTCTGTTGCTTTTACTCGTTAACTCCGAAGAACTGTGTTCCGAAAGAGGGTACAACAGTTTTCAACTACATAGAAGATACATACATTGAACATCCTAACCAACATACTTGTTATCAAAGTATTCCTACAGATGGAATTATGCCCTTGCAGTGCCGATGTTGTTCTGCTTCATTGTATGCTTCAGTGAAATTTTGAGTTCATACAATAGACTGAAGAGTATTCATTGGGTTCAGGAACACTCGAGTCTTTTGGGTAGTCTGCTACACGTGACACACTAAAGGAGATATATGGGAATTCACCTTTCACATTTGTTTCCCATTTGTTTCTTTGTAACTCACTGTGAAACTTCGAAAATTCCGTGTTTTAAAAGAGGCCAGTCCTATAAATTCAATTTGGTAAAGTATCATTCTTTGAAACAGGAGAGAACATAAAGATTTCTAGCAATTATAACAGAAATTAGAGCCTTCTCCTCTCTGTCCATGTGCTGAAGGCGTTCATTGTGTGAAAGAGTCACCATTGGCATTGCCACAGAAGGCAGATGCAGAGATAGCGGTTCCTGGACAATCTTGGTTTTTCGTGGAGTATAACGCATATATTCCTGGAAGTACAGATTTAGCTCTTTGAACTGAAGATATTAGATGTTATCTTGTTTCTCATGTATGTCTTTCAAATAATTTCTGTTGCTTTTACTCGTTAACTCTGAAGAACTGTGTTCTGAAAGAGGGTACAACAGTTTTCAACTACATAGAAGAAATATACATTGAACATCCTAACAGACACATACTTGTTATCAAAATATTCCAACAGATGGAATTATGCCCTTGCAGTGCCGTTGTTTTTCTGCTTCATTGTATGCTTCAGTGAACTTTTTAGTTCATACAATAGACAAAAGAGCATTCATTGGCTTCAGGAACACTCGAGTCTTTTGGGTAGTCTGCTACACGTGACACACTAAAGGAGATATATGGGAATTCACCTTTCACATTTGTTTCCCATTTGTTTCTTTGTAACTCACTGTGAAACGTCGAAAATTCCGTGTTTTAAAAGAGGCCAGTCCTATAAATTCAATTTGGTAAAGTATCATTCTTTGAAACAGGAGACAACATAAAGATTTCTAGCAATTATAACAGAAGTTAGAGCCTTCTCCTCTCTGTCCATGTGCTGAAAGCGTACATTGTGTGCGATAGTCACCAGTGGCTTTGCCATAGAAGGAAAAACCCAAGATAGCTCTACCTGGATATATCTGGTTTTCCTTGTAGCGTAACGCATATATTGCTGGAAGTACTGATGTAGCTCTTTGAAGTGAAGATATTAGATGTTACCTTGTTTCTCATGTATGTCTTTCAAATAATTTCTGTTGTTTTACTCATTAACTCCGAAGAACTGTGTTCCGAAAGAGGGTACAACAGTTTTCAACTACATAGAAGAAATATACATTGAACATCCTAACCAACATACTTGTTATCAAAATATTCCTACAGATGGAATTATGCCCTTGCAGTGCCGATGTTGTTCTGCTTCATTGTATGCTTCAGTGAAATTTTGAGTTCATACAATAGACTGAAGAGCATTCATTGGCTTCAGGAACACTCGAGTCTTTTGGGTAGTCTGCTACACGTGACACACTAAAGGAGATATATGGGAATTCACCTTTCACATTTGTTTCCCATTTGTTTCTTTGTAATTCACTGTGAAACTTAGAAAATTCCGTGTTTTAAAAGAGGCCTGTCCTATAAATTCAATGTGGTAAAGTATCATTCTTTGAAACAGGAGAGAACATAAAGATTTCTAGCAATTATAACAGAAGTTAGAGCCTTCTCCTCTCTGTCCATGTGCTGAAAGCGTACATTGTGTGCGATAGTCACCAGTGGCTTTGCCATAGAAGGAAAAACCCAAGATAGCTCTACCTGGATATATCTGGTTTTCCTCGTAGCGTAACGCATATATTGCTGGAAGTACTGATGTAGCTCTTTGAAGTGAAGATATTAGATGTTACCTTGTTTCTCATGTATGTCTTTCAAATAATTTCTGTTGCTTTTACTCGTTAACTCCGAAGAACTGTGTTCCGAAAGAGGGTACAACAGTTTTCAACTACATAGAAGATACATACATTGAACATCCTAACCAACATACTTGTTATCAAAGTATTCCTACAGATGGAATTATGCCCTTGCAGTGCCGATGTTGTTCTGCTTCATTGTATGCTTCAGTGAAATTTTGAGTTCATACAATAGACTGAAGAGTATTCATTGGGTTCAGGAACACTCGAGTCTTTTGTGTAGTCTGCTACACGTGACACACTAAAGGAGATATATGGGAATTAACCGTTCACATCTGTTTTCCATTTCTTTCTTTGTAATTCACTGTGAAACTTCGTAAATTCCGTGTTTTAAAAGAGGCCAAGGAGAGGTAAGATGGCGGAGGAGTGAGGAGAGGTTGCGGTTTTAGGCTTCGGAGACCCGTCTGCAGTTTGGTCTAATTGCAGACAGAACATCTCAGTGAGCAGCTGGACATTGGCGGGATTTGAGCCAAGGCACTGCTGGATTAGAGAAAATCCCTCTGGGAACAACCTGTTTAGTGAGGATAACGGAGAAAAAGGGGACGAAACGGGATTCCTGACTGGGGCGGCTGCCCGAGCTGTGGCGGGAAGCACACAAAGGATTTTTGGCGACCACAGGCTGCCCCAGAGAGGAGTCAGGCGGAGAGCGGATTTCTGCCCACTGGCAGAGATGGGACTCGACCAAGTGGCATTGGCGCTGAAGGACAGGAGACAGCGTGCTGCCGGGCAAGTGAGAACATAATTCTCCTTTATATTCTTCTCTAGTGGATGGTGGAGACGGGAGGAAAGTTTGGGGGTGGTATGCCGTTCTGGAGGAGCCCAGGCGCAGAGGCCCGCTCATCCACTCCTCAACCCTACCATTGGGTCGCGGGGGCGCACATAGGGAAGTGCTCTCATTCACTGGCCCAGGTGCGAGGGACCGTGAGTCCAGGCGTCCCTCGGACACTCCCCAACGGACACAAGATCAGTGCCCCAACGGGCACAGGGAGGGCCCACTGAACACGCAGAGGACTGTGCACAGACACCCCTAGACAGCTCCCGTGGGCGCAGGGCCCCAGGCAGGAAAGCAGACCACTAGCGCAGGCTCTGTTTGTGCCCACCCAGACGGGTGAGGGAAGGTGGGCAGCTGCAGCACGGGAACAGCGGGAGGCGGCGACCCAGGGACGTTCGATTCCACTGAGCACAAGTGTCCGAGGCCCTGCCCTAAGAGGCGAGAGACCAACTCCCGGAGCTTGACTCAGCGGGACTGAGGGCACGGGGCGGCGCGCGAGCGCAAAAGCACCTCAGCCGGGGGTCAGTTGGCGCCAATCCCGGGGAAAGCGCTCGGGCCGCCCGCGCGGGCAGGGGCACCTCGGCGCGAACGGGGAACCGCCGCGGCCCAGCGAAAGCAGGAGCCAATCCCGGGGAAAGAGCTCGGGCCGCCCGCGCGGGAAGGGACACCTCGGCGCAAACTGGGAACCGCCGCGGCCCGGCAGCAGTGGGCTCCAACCGCGGGGCAAACTCTCGGGCCGCCCGAGAGCGCAGGGGCTTGCGCGCAAGGGCACCTCAACTGGCTCCAGCAAGCAGCAAGGGAGCGCGCCGTGCCGGCAACCGCGGGCGCTCACCATAGCGGCAACTGGGGGCGAGCACCATAGAGGCAATCGGGGGCGCACACCAGTCCTGCAAAAAACAAGAACCTCTAACCTGCCACACTAGACCAGCCGCGGACCCAGTAAAAGAAGGCAACACACCAAGGCTAAAACGGAGTAAAAACATCGATTTTTTTTTTCCAAATTTTTTCTCCCAAATTTTTTCTCCCTTGTTCTTTCTTTCTTCTTAATTATTTCTTTTCTTTCCTTCTTTCTTTATTCTTTTCCTGGGGTTTTTTTGGGGGGGTTTTAGGGGGTATATATATATATATTTTTAATTTTTTTTCTCTCTTTTTTCTTTCTTTCTTTCTTCTTTATTCTTTCTTTTCTATCTTTCTTTGTTCCTTTCTTTCCTCCCTTTTGGGGTTTTTTTTTGGGGGGGTTTGTGGTAAATTTTTTATTTTCTTCTCTTTCTCTCTTTGTTTTCTTTCTTCTATTTTCTTGGGGATTTTTGGGGGGGTGTTTTTCCTTCACCTCTTCCAATAATAACAAACTTTATCTCTAACGTGTTGCATATAACCTCTCCTTCTCATCCTTTCTGTTTAATCGTGGTTTATTCATTTGTGTGTCTAGCTTAACCCCCTATTACTTTAAATAATACAATATAATTACTATATAAACCTAAATACAATACAATCCCACTTTCTTACTATACTATGTATTTTTCTATCCTTTTCTTCTATTTTTATTAACATACAATGTAAATATTACTAACTGGCTTGCACAGTCTCAACTATTATTAATCTATCAACCCCTCTATCAAAAATTATATTTTTCCTCCCCCAAAACAACTCTTATCTATTCTTCTTATAGTATAAAAGCTCAAATCTCTTTACATTTATATTAATACGGGCTAGTTGGCTAACGATAGCAGGATAGAGTGGGGGATACTTTCTGAGGGTGTGGGTCTCCTGCCTGGGCTGTGTGTTTATGTCTTTCACAGCATATCCACAAAAGAACTCAAGACAAAGCAGATAGAGTGACTCTCAACCAAGTAGCCAGAAGGAAGATCCTATCAAAGATCATCTGAAATATAACCGAACAGCATAAACAAACGACATAAAGGGTAACTCAAGACCATCAGGCTCAGGATATCAAAGAGACTGCACCACTGAAACTCCCAGACCTTCGATAAAGAATATTACACCACAAAGGAGGGAAGTCAAAGCAGACTACCCCCCCCAAAATAAATAAATAAATAAATAAATAAATAAATAAAAACAAAAAGAATCCAACATGGTAAGACGCAAAAATAACCTCTCAATGAAAAGAAAAGAGGAATCCTCAGAAAGAGAGATAGACGAAATAGACATAGCCCAAATGTCAGACATGGAATTCAAAACAATGGTGGTAAAGAAGCTCAATATACTCGACATCCTTAAAATCAACTATGACAACCTTCAAGGAAGTTACCAGCAGCTCCAAGAAAATTACAGGGAACTGGCAGAGAACTACACCAGCATAAAAAAAGACATAGAAATTGTTAACAGGAACCAGGAAGAACTTAAGAATACAATCTCTGAACTGAAAAACACTGTAGAATCAGTCAAAAGCAGACTTAACGAAGCAGAGGATCGGATTAGTGAGTTACAAGATAATGTAGAGAAAAACTCCCAGACAATACAGCAAAATGAAAAACGATTGAAAAAATATGAACAAGATGTAAGGGAATTACAGGATAGCATTAGGAAAAATAATTTTAGGATCATCGGAATACGAGAGGGAGAAGAAAAGGAACATGGAATTGAAAATCTGATAGGAGAAATAGTGACAGAAAATTTTCCGAACCTGATGAGAGGAAAAGCTATGCAAGTCCAAGAAGCACTGAGAGTTCCAATCAAGAGGAACCCCCAAAAACCCACTCCAAGGCACATCATACTTAAAATGGCAACATTCCAAGACAAAGAGAGAATCCTAAAAGCAGCAAGAGAAAAGCAGCAAATAACATACAAGGGAGCTCCGATAAGGCTATCAACTGATTTCTCAACAGAAACATTACAAGCCAGAAGGGAATGGTCAAAAATATTTCAAGCAATGAAAAACAAAGGCCTACAACCAAGAATACTCTACCCAGCAAGGCTCTCATTCAAAACAGAAGGTGAAATAAGGAGTTTCTCAGACAAAGGAAGACTGAAAGAATACATCTCCACCAAACCAGCATCGCAAGAGATGCTAAAGGGACTGTTCTAAGAAAAAAAGAAGAAAAAAACAAGAGAGGAGAGGAACAGAGGTACAAAGGGAAATGAATAAATACACGTCAATAATAACCTTAAATGTAAATGGATTAAATGCTCCAATTAAAAGACATAGGGTAATGGAATGGATAAGAAAACAGGATCCACATATTTGCTGTCTACAAGAAACACACCTCAAAACAAAAGATTTACACAGACTGAAAATAAAGGGATATAAAAAAATATTCCAAGCAAACGGACCGGAAAAAAAAGCCGGGGTAGCAGTTCTCATATCAGACAAAATGGATTTCAAAGCAAGGACAATAAAAAGAGACAAAGAAGGACACTTCATAATACTTAAAGGAACAATCCATCAAGAAGATATGACTTTGATAAACATATATGCACCCAACATAGGAGCACCCAAATACATAAAGCAAATACTAGAAGACCACAAAAAGGATATCAACAACAACACACTCATTGTAGGGGACTTCAACACTCCATTATCAACAATAGACAGATCATCAAAACAAAGAAACACCAAGGATATACAGGCATTGAACAACACACTAAACCACATGGATCTAACTGATATATATAGAACTTTTCACCCCAAAGAAGCAAAATATACATTCTTTTCAAGTGCACATGGGATATTTTCAAAGATAGACCACATGATAGGTCACAAAACAAGCCTCAACAAATTCAAGAAAATTGAAATCATATGAAGCATCTTTTCAGATCACAATGCCCTGAAACTAGAAATCAACCTCAGAGAAAAAAATCAAAGACACCCAAACTCATGGAGATTGAATAACATGCTATTAAATAATGAATGGGTTAACAATGACATCAAAGAAGAAATCAAGAAATTTCTAGAAACTAATGATAATGAGCACACAACAACCCAAAACCTGTGGGACACAGCAAAAGCAGTCCTGAGAGGGAAGTTTATAGCAATACAGGCATATCTGAAAAGGCTAGAAGAATCTCAAATAAAAAACCTAACCACAATGCTACAAGAACTAGAACAACAACAACAAACAAAGCCTAGGGCAAGAAGAAGGAATGAAATCATCAAGATCAGAGCAGAACTAAATGAAATAGAGACTAAACAAACAATCCAAAAGATCAACAAAACTAGGAGCTGGTTCTTCGAAAAAATCAACAAAATCGACAAGCCTCTAGCCAGTCTAATCAAGAAAAAAAGAGAGAAGACACAAATAAACAAAATCAGAAATGAAAGAGGAGAAATCACGACTGATACCTCAGAAATACAAATGATAGTTAGAAATTACTTCAGACAACTGTATGACAAGAAATTTGACAATCTAGAAGAAATGGACAAATTTCTAGAAACATACAACCTTCCAAAACTAAATCAAGAAGAAGTGGAAAGTCTCAACAAACCAATAACAAAAAAGGAAATTGAAACAGTAATCCAAAATCTCCCGGTACACAAAAGCCCTGGACCAGATGGCTTCACAGGCAAATTCTACAAAACATTCAGGGAAGAACTAACTCCTATCCTCCTCAAACTGTTCCAAAAATCCAAGAAGAGGGGAAAATCCCAAACTCTTTCTATGAAGCCAGTATTATCCTAATCCCCAAACCAGGTCAAGACACAACAAAGAAAGAAAACTACAGGCCAATATCACTGATGAACATCGATGCTAAAATCCTCAATAAAATATTGGCAAACAGGATCCAGCAATACATCAAAAAGATCATACATCATGATCAAGTGGGCTTCATTCCAGGGATGCAAGGATGGTTTAATATTCGCAAATCAATAAATATAATACATCACCTAAACAGAATGAAAGACAAAAATCACATGATCATATCAATAGATGCAGAAAAAGCATTTGATAAAGTTCAACACCCATTTATGATGAAAACACTCAGCAAAATGGGAATAAAGGGAGCATATCTTAACATAATTAAGGCTATATATGAGAAGCCTGAGGCCAACATCATACTCAATGGACAAAAACTGAAAGCATTCCCCCTGAACTCAGGAACTAGACAAGGTTGTCCACTCTCTCCACTCCTTTTCAACATAGTGTTGGAAGTACTAGCCACAGCAATCAGACAAGAAAAAGAAATAAAAGGTATCCAAATTAGGAAAGAGGAAGTGAAACTTTCATTATATGCAGATGACATGATAGTATACCTAGAAAATCCTATAAACTCCACTAAAAGACTACTCAATATAATAAGTGAATTTGGCAAGATCGCAGGGTACAAAATAAATATACAGAAATCTAAGACATTTCTGTACACCAACAATAAAATAGCAGAGACAGAGACAAAAAAGAAAATACCATTTACTATAGCAACAAGAAAAATAAAGTACCTAGGAGTAAACTTAACCAAAGAGATAAAAGACCTGTACTCTGAAAATTACATAACATTGAAGAAAGAAATTAAGGAAGAAACAAATAAATGGAAGCAAATATCATGTTCTTGGATGGGAAGAATCAACATCATCAAAATGGCCATACTACCCAAAGCAATTTACAAATTCAATGCAATCCCTATTAAAATACCAATGACATATTTCACAGACCTAGAACAAATACTCCATAAATTCATATGGAACCAAAAAAGACCCCGAATAGCAAAAGCAATCTTGAGACAGAAGAACACAGCAGGAGGAATCACAACACCAGATATCAAACAATACTACAAAGCCACTGTAATCAAAACAGTCTGGTACTGGCATAAGAACAGACATATAGATCAGTGGAACAGAATAGAGAGTCCAGAAATAAACCCAGGCCTCTATGGTCAACTGATCTTTGATAAAGGAGGAAGGAACATAAAATGGAGTGAGAAGAGCCTCTTTAACAAATGGTGCTGGGAGAAGTGGATAGGGACCTGCAAAAAAATGAAACTAGACCACCAACTTACACCATACACGCGAATAAACTCAAGATGGATCAAACACTTAAATGTAAGCCGTGACACCATAAAAGTCCTAGAGGAAAACATAGGCAAGAAAATATCAGATACATCACGTAACAATTTCTTCATGGATACATCTCCTAAAGCAAGAGAAATAAAGGAAAAAATAAATAAATGGGATTACATCAAACTGAAGAGTTTCTGCTCATCAAAAGAAAACATTAGCAAGATGAAAATGAAACCAACCATATGGGAAAACATATTTGCCAATGACATCACAGACAGGGGACTGATTTCCAAAATATATAAAGAGCTGATACGACTCAACATCAAGAAAACAAAAAACCCAATTAAAAAATGGGCAAGGGACCTGAACAAACACTTCTCCGAAGAGGACGTACAGAAGGTCCATAGACACATGAAAAAATGCTCAACATCATTAGCCATCAGGGAGATGCAAATAAAAACCACAATGAGATACCATTTTACATCAGTCAGAATGGCCATCATCAACAAATCAACAAACAACAAGTGCTGGCGAGGATGTGGAGAAACGGGAACCCTACTGCATTGTTGGTGGGAATGCAGACTGGTGCAGCCACTATGGAGAACAGTATGTAATTACCTCAAAAGATTAAAAATGGAACTGCCTTTTGAACCAATGATTCCACTACTAGGATTATACCCGAAGAATCTTGAAACCCCAATTCAAAAGAACTTATACACCCCTATGTTCATTGCAGCACTGTTTACAATAGCTAAGTGCTGGAAACAACCTAAGTGCCCATCTGTAGATGAGTGGATCAAAAAACTGTGGTACATTTACACAATGTAGCAGAAAGAAAGAAGGAAATCCTGCCATTTGCAACAACATGGATGGAACTAGAGAGAATTATGCTTAGTGAAATAAGCCAGGCAAAGAAAGAAAAATACCATATGATATCACCTAATACAGGAAACTAAAGAAAAACACAAACAAAGGAACTAAATAGAACAAAGAGCGGAATAGCAGTCAATAGGGGTGAGGGGAGAGGGAGAGAAGGGGGATAAGTAAGGGAAGGGATTAATTAAAGAGCCTGTATGAAAGACTCATGGACATGGACAACGGGGAGGGATATGATTGTGGGAGAGGGGGTGGGTTGGGTAGGGGAGAGAAATTGGGGGAAAAGGGGACAACTGTAATTGAAAAACCAAAATAAAAAAATTAAAAATAAATAAATAAATGAATAAATGAATAAATAAATAAATAAATAAATAAAAGAATCACTCTGAGAAACAGGAGAGAACAGGAACATTTCTAACAATTATAAAAGAAGATAGAGCTTTCTCCTCTGTGTGTGTGTGTGGTGATGCAATTCATTGTGTGAGATAGTCACCGGTGGCATTGCCTTAGAAGGCAGAAGCACAGATAGCTGTTTCTGGACATATCTTGTTTTCCGTGGAGAGCAGCGCATATACTACTGAAGGTACTAATGTAGCTCTTTAAACTGAAGATATAAGATGCTATCTTGTTCTCATGTATGTCTTTCTAAAAGTTGCTGTTACCTTTACTTGTTAACTCAGAAAAACTGTGTCCCGAAAGAGACCGGCGACAGTTTTCCAGATAGAAGAAACGTACATTGAACACTCTAAAAAACACATACATATTATCAAACGATTTCAACAGATGGAATTATGAGCTTTCTGGACCGCTGTTGTTCTGTTTCCTTGAAAGCTTCAGTGAACTCTTGAGTTCATACAATAGACTTCAGAGAAAACACTGGTGTCAGGAACGCTGGAATCTTTAGGATAGTCTGCTACTCGTGACACACTACAGGAAATATAGGAGATTTCACCGTTCACATTTGTTCCCTATTTTGTTTCTTTCTAATTCACTGTGAAAGTCAGAAAATACCGTGTTTTGCAAGGGGCCTAGCCTATAAATTCTCTTTCATAAAGAATCACTCTTTGAAACAGGAGAGAACAGGAACATTTCTAACAATTATAAAAGAAGATAGAGCTTTCTCCTCTGTGCGTGTGTGTGGTGATGCCGTTCATTGTGTGAGATAGTCACCGGTGGCATTGCCGTAGAAGGCAGAAGTACAGATAGATGTTTCTGGACATGTCTTGTTTTCCGTGGAGAGCAGCGCGTATACTACTGAAAGTACTGATGTAGGTCCTTGAACTGAAGGTATTAGACATTATCTCTTGTTCTAATGTATGTCTTTCTAAAAGTTCCTATTGCCTTTACTTATAAACTCAGAAAACAATGTGTTCCGATAGAGGCCAGCACCCGTTTCCAAGGAAATAGAAGAAACGCACATTGAACATTCTAAGCAACATATACATATTATCAAACGATTTCAACAGATGGAATTAGGCCCTTGTTGTGCCGTGGTTGTCCTGCTGCACTGTTTGCTTCAGAGAACTTTCAAGTTCATACAGTAGACTAAAGAGGAAACACTGTTTCCAGGAACGCCAGAGTCTTCTGGGGAGTGTTCTATAGGTGACACACGGACGGAAATATGTGAGATTTCACCGTTCACATTTGTTCCCTATTTCGCTTCTTTGTAATTCACTGTTAAACTCAGAAAATACCGTGTTTTCAAAGAGGCCTAGCCTGTAAATTCTCTGGACTAAAGAATCATTCTTTGAAACAGAGAGAACACGAACATTTCTAGCACTTATAACACAAGATAGAACTTTCTCCTCTCTGTGCCTGTGGTGATGGCGTTCAGTGTGTGAGATAGTCACCAGTGGCATTGCCATAGCAGGCAGAAGCAGAGATGGCGGTTCCTGGACATATCTTGCTTTCGGTGGAGAGTAACGCATATGCTACTGAAAGTACAGATGTAGGTCTTTGAACTGAAGGTATTAGACGCCATCTCTTGTTCTCACGTATGTCTTTCTAAGAGTTCCCGTTGCCCTTACTTGTAAACTCAGAAAACACTGTGTTCCGATAGAGGCCAGCACCCGTTTCCGATGAAATAGAAGAAACGCACATTGAACATTCTAAGCAACATATACATATTATCAAACGATTTCAACAGATGGAAGTAGGCCCTTGCTGTGCCGTGGTTTTCCTGCTGCACTGTCTGCTTCAGAGAACTTTCGATTTCCTACAATAGACTAAAGAGGAAACACTGTTTCCAGGAATGCCAGAGTCTTCTGGCGAGTGCGCTACAGGTGACACACTGAAGGAAATATGTGAGATTTCACCGTTCACATTTGTTCCCTATTTCGCTTCTTTGTAATTCACTGTGAAACTCAGAAAATACCGTGTTTTCAAAGAGGCCGAGCCTGTAACTTCTCTGGACTAAAGAATCATTCTTTGAAACAGAGAGAACACGAACATTTCTAGCACTTATAACACAAGATAGAACTTTCTCCTCTCTGTGCCTGTGGTGATGGCGTTCAGTGTGTGAGATAGTCACCGGTGGCATTGCCATAGCAGGCAGAAGCAGAGATGGCGGTTCCTGGACATATCTTGCTTTCGGTGGAGAGTAACGCATATGCTACTGAAAGTACAGATGTAGGTCTTTGAACTGAAGGTATTAGACGCCATCTCTTGTTCTCACGTATGTCTTTCTAAGAGTTCCCGTTGCCCTTACTTGTAAACTCAGAAAACACTGTGTTCCGATAGAGGCCAGCACCCGTTTCCGATGAAATAGAAGAAACGCACATTGAACATTCTAAGCAACATATACATATTATCAAACGATTTCAACAGATGGAAGTAGGCCCTTGCTGTGCCGTGGTTTTCCTGCTGCACTGTCTGCTACAGAGAACTTTCGAGTTCATACAATAGACTAAAGAGGAAACACTGTTTCCAGGAACGCCAGAGTCTTCTGGGTAGAGTGCTACAGGTGACACACTGAAGGAAATATGTGAGATTTCACCGTTCACATTTGTTCCCTATTTCGCTTCTTTGTAATTCACTGTGAAACTCAGAAAATACCGTGTTTTCAAAGAGGCCGAGCCTGTAAATTCTCTCGGCTAAAGAATCATTCTTTGAAACAGAGAGAACACGAACATTTCTAGCACTTATAACAGAAGATAGAACTTTCTCCTCTCTGCGCCTCTGGTGATGGCGTTCAGTGTGTGAGATTGTCACCGGTGGCATTGCCATAGCAGGCAGAAGCAGAGATGGCGGTTCCTGGACATATCTTGCTTTCGGTGGAGAGTAACGCATATGCTACTGAAAGTACAGATGTAGGTCTTTGAACTGAAGGTATTAGACGCTATCTCTTGTTCTCATGTATGTCTTTCTAAAAGTTCCTGTTGCCCTTAGTTGTAAACTCAGAAAACACTGTGTTCCGATAGAGGCCAGCACCCGTTTCCGACGAAATAGAAGAAACGCACATTGAACATTCTAAACAACATATACATATTATCAAACGACTTCAACAGTTGAAATTAGGCCCTTGCTGTGCCGTGGTTGTCCTGCTGCACTGTTTCCTTCAGAGAACTTTCGAGTTCATACAATAGACTAAAGAGGAAACAAGGTTTCCAGGAGCGCCAGAGTCTTCTGGGGATTGTGCTACAGGTGACACACTGAAGGAAATATGTGAGATTTCACCGTTCACCTCTGTTCCCTATCTCGCTTCTTTGTAATTCATTGTGAAACTCAGAGAATACCGTGTTTTCCAAGAGGCCTAGCCTGTTAATTCTCTGGGCTAAAGAATCATTCTTTGAAAGAGAGAGATCATTAACATTTCTAGCACTTATAACACAAGATAGAACTTTCTCCTCTCTGTGCCTTTGGTGATGGCGTTCAGTGTGTGAGATAGTCACCCGTGGCATTGCCGTAGAAGGCGGAAGCACAGATAGCTGTTTCTGGACATATCTTGTTTTCCGTGAAGAGTAGCGCACACACTGCTGAAGGTACTGATGTAGCTCTTTGAACTGAAGATATTAGATGCTACCTTGTTCTCATGTATGTCTTTCTAAAAGTTGCTCTTCCCCTTATTTGTTAACTCAGAATAACTGTGTCCCGAAGGAGTCCAGCAACAGTTTTCAACCAGACAGAAGAAATGTACATTGAACACTCTAAAAAACACATACATATTATCAATCGATTTCAACAGATGGAATTATGAGCTTTCTGGACCTTAGTTGTTCTGTTTCCTTGAATGCTTCAGTGAACCCTTGATTTCATACAATAGACTTAAGAGCAAACACTGGTGTCAGGAATGCTGGAATCTTTTGGATAGTCTGCTACTCGTGGCACACTACAGGAAATATAGGAGATTTCACCGTTCACATTTGTTCCCTATTTTGTTTCTTTGTAATTCACCGTGAAACTCAGAAAATAACGTGTTTTCCAAGAGGTCTAGCCTATAAATTTTCTTTCATAAAGAATCATTCTCTGAAACAGGAGAGAACATGAACATTTCTAATAAGTATAAAAGGAGATAGAGCTTTCTCCTTTGTGTGTGTGTGGTGATGCCGTTCATTGTGTGAGATAGTCACCTGTGGCATTGCAGTAGAAGGCGGAAGCACAGATAGCTTTTTCTGGACATATGTTGTTTTCCGTGTAGAGTATCGCACACACTACTGAAGGGACTGATGTAGCTCTTTGAACTGAAGATATTAGATGCTATCTTGTTCTCATGTATGTCTTTCTAAAAGTTGCTGTTGCCCTTACTTGTTAACTCAGAAAAACTGTGTCCCGAAGGAGGCCAGCAACAGTTTTCAACCAGACAGAAGAAATGTACATTGAACACTCTAAAAAACACATACATATTATCAAACGATTTCAACATATGGAATTATGAGCTTTCTGGGCCGTTGTTGTTCTGCTTCCTTGAATGCTTCAGAGAACTCTTGAGTTCATACAATAGACTGAAGAGCATTCATTGGCTTCAGGAACACTCGAGTCTTTTCGGTAGTCTGCTACATGTGACACTCTAAAGGAGATATATAGGAATTCACCGTTTACATTTGTTTTCCATTTTTTTCTTTGTAATTCACTGTGAAACTTCGTAAATTCCGTGTTTTAAAAAAGGCCTAGCCTATAAATTCAATTTGGTGAAGTATCATTCTTTGAAACAGGAGAGAACATGAAGATTTCTAGCAATTATAACAGAAGTTAGAGCCTTCTCTTCTCTCTCCGTGTGCTGAAGGCGTTCATTGTGTGAGATAGTCACCAGTGGCATTGCCATACAAGACAGAAACAGAGATATCTGTTCCTGGACATATCTTGTTTTCATTGTAGTGTAACGCATATATTCCTGAAAGTACATATGTAGCTCTTTGAAGTGAAGATATTAGATGTTATCTTGTTTCTCATGTATGTCTTTCAAATAATTTCTGTTGCTTTTACTCGTTAACTCCGAAGAACTGTGTTCTGAAAGAGGGTACAACAGTTTTCAACTACATAGAAGAAATATACATTGAACATCCTAACCAACATATACTTGTTATCAAAATATTCCAACAGATGGAATTATGCCCTTGCAGTGCCATTGTTGTTCTGCTTCATTTTATGCTTCAGTGAACTTCTGAGTTCATACAATAGGCTGAAGAGCATTCATTGGCTTCAGGAACACTCGAGTCTTTTCGGTAGTCTGCTACACGTGACACACTAAAGGAGATATATGGGAATTCACCTTTCACATTTGTTTCCCAATTGTTTTTTGGTAATTCACTGTGAAACTTCGAAAATTCCGTGTTTAAAAAGAGGCCAGGCCTATAAATTCAATTTGGTGAAATATCATTCTTTGAAACAGGAGAGATCATGAAGATTTCTAGCAATTATAACAGAAGTTAGAGCCTTCTTCTCTCTGTCCGTGTGCTGAAGCCGTTCATTGTGTGAGATAATCACCAGTGTCATTGCCATAGAAGACAGAAACAGAGATATCTGTTCCTGGACATATGTTGTTTTCCATGTAGTGTAACGCATATATTCCTGGAAATACAGATGTAGCTCTTTGAACTGAAGATATTAGATGTTATCTTGTTTCTCATGTATGTCTTTCAAATAATTTCTGTTGCTTTTCCTCGTTAACTCCGAAGAACTGTGTTCTGAAAGAGGGTACAACAATTTTCAACTACATAGAAGAAATATACATTGAACATCCTAACCAACATATACTTGTTATCAAAATATTCCAACAGATGGAATTATGCCCTTGCAGTGCCGTTGTTGTTCTGGTTCATTGTATGCTTCAGTGAACTTTTGAGTTCATACAATAGACTGAAGAGCATTCATTGACTTCAGGAACACTCGAGTCTTTTCGGTAGTCTGCTACACGTGACACACTAAAGGAGATATATGGGAATTCACCGTTCACATTTGTTGTCCATTTGTTTCTTTGTAATTCACTGTGAAACTTCGAAAATTCCATGTTTCAAAAGAGGCCTAGCCTATAAATTCAATTTGGTAAAGTATCATTCTTTGAAACAAGAGAGAACATGAAGATTTCTAGCAATTATAACAAAAGTTAGTGCCTTCTCCTCTCTGTCTATGTGCTGAAGGCGTTCATTGTGTGAGATAGTCACCAGTGGCATTGCCGTAGAAGGCATAAGGAGACATAGCGATTCGTGGATAAACCTCGTTTTCCATGGAATGTAACGCATATACTGCTGGAAGTACTGATGTAGCTCTTTGAAGTGAAGATATTAGATGTTATCTTTTTTCTCATGTATGTCTTTCAAATAATTTCCGTTGCTTTTACTCGTTAACTCCGAAGAACTGTGTTCTGAAAGTGGGTACAACAGTTTTCTACTACATAGAAGAAATATACATTGAACATCCTAACCAACATATACTTGTTATCAAAATATTCCAACAGATGGAATTATGCCCTTGGAGTGCCGTTGTTGTTCTGGTTCATTGTATGCTTCAGTGAACTTTTGAGTTCATACAATAGACTGAAGAGCATTCATTGGCTTTAGCAACACCCGAGTCTTTTCGGTAGTCTGCTACACGTGACACACTAAAGGAGATATATGGGAATTCACCTTTCACATTTGTTTCCCATTTGTTTTTTGTAATTCACTGTGAAACTTCGAAAATTCCTCTTTTTAAAAGAGGCCAGGCCTATAAATTCAATTTGGTAAAGTATCATTCTTTGAAACAGGAGAGAACATGAAGATTTCTAGCAATTCTAACAGAAGTTAAAGCCTTCTCCTCTCTGTCCATGTGCTGAAAGCGTTCATTGTGTGAGATAGTCACCAGTGGCATTGCCATAGAAGGAGAAAGCCAAGATAGCTCTACCTGGATATATCTGGTTTTCCTTGGAGCGCAACGCATATATTGCTGGAAGTACTTATGTAGCGCTTTGAACTGAAGATATTAGATGTTGTCTTGTTTCTCATGTATGTCTTTCAAATAATTTCTGTGGCTTTTACTCGTTATCTCCGAAGAACTGTGTTCTGAAAGTTGCCAAAAGAGTTTTCAACTACATAGAAGCAATATACATTGAACATCCTAACCAACATATATATTTATAAAAATATTCCAACAGATGGAATTATGCCCTTGCAATGGCGTTGTTGTTCTGCCTCATTGTATGCTTCAGTGAACTTTTCAGTTCATACAATAGACTAAAGAGCATTCATTGGCTTCAGGAACACTCGAGTCTTTTGGGTAGTCTGCTTCACTTACACACTAAAGGAGATACATGGGAATTCACCGTTCACATTTGTTTTCCATTTCTTTCTTTGTAATTCACTGTGAAACTCCAAAAATACAGTGTTTTAAAAGAGGCCTTGCCTACAAATTCGATTTGGTGAAGAATCATTCTTTGAAACGGGAGAGAACATGAAGATTTCTAGCAATTCTAACAGAAGTTAGAGCCTTCTCCTCTCTGTCCATGTGCTGAAAGCGTTGATTGTGTGAGATAGTCACCAGTGGCATTGCCATAGAAGGAAAAAGCCAAGAGAGCTCTACCTGGATATATCTGGTTTTCCTTGTAGCGTAACGCATATATTGCTGGAAGTACTGATGTAGCGCTTTGAACTGAAGATATTAGATGTTATCTTGTTTCTCATGTATGATGTCTTTCAAATAATTTCTGTTGCTTTTGCTCATTAACTGTGAAGAACTGTGTTCTGAAAGAGGCCACAACAATTTTCAACTACATAGAAGAAATATACATTGAACATCGTAACCAACATATACTTGTTATCAAAATATTCCAACAGATTGAGTTATGCCCATGCAGCTTGCTTGGTCCAGTAGACACGCCCCCTGTGGTGAAGGCCGGAGACAGGTAACAAAGAACAGGTGAGCAGCTTGCTGGACCTGGTGCACACGCCCCCAGGAATGAAGGCAGAAGACAGGTAACAAAGAATAGGTGAGCAGCTTGCAGGGCCTGGCAGACAAGCCCCCCGGTGTAAAGGCATAAGAGAGGTAACCAAGAACATGAGAGCGGCTTGTTCGGCCTGGCAAACACGTCACCGGCGTGAAGGGAGAAGACAGGTAACAAAGAAGAGGTGAGCAGCTTGCTCAGCCTGGTAGACACGGTGCCAGGGGTGAAGGTAAAAGACAGGTAACAAAGAACAGGTGAGCAGCTTGCTGGGCCTGGTGGATATGCCCCACGGGATGAAGGCAGAAGACAGGTAAGCAAGAAGAGGACAGCCGCTGTTGGCCTCACAGACAGACCGGTGGGTTCAAGAGAGAAGACAGGTAACAAAGAATAGTTGAGCAGCTTCCTCGGCCTGGTAGAAACGGCCCCAGGGGTGAAGGTAAAAGACAGGTAACAAAGAACAGGTGAGCAGCTTGCTGGGCCTGATGGACACGCCCCACGGGATGAAGGCAGAAGACAGGTAACAAAAAAGAGGTGAGCGTCTTACTCTGCTGGTAGACACGTCTTCTGGGATGAATGGAAAAGACAGGAGCAAAGAACAGGTGAGCAGCTTGCTGGGCCTGGTAGACACGCCCCCCGTGTAAATGGAGAAAATAGGTAACAAAAAGAGGTGAGCAGCTTGCTCGTCCTGGTGAACACGCCCCCCGGGGTGAAGGCATAAGATAGGTAACAAAGAATAGAAGAGCCGCTTGCTCGCCTTGGCTGGAGGGTCCCCGGGGTAAAGGGAGAAGACTGGTAAGAAAGAACAGGTGAGCAGCTTGCTTTGTCTGGTAGACACGCCCCCTGGGGTGAAGGCATAAGATAGGTAACAAAGAACAGAAGAGCCGCTTGCTCGCCTTGGTTGGAGGGTCGCTGGGGTGAAGGGAGAAGGCAGGTTACAAAAAACAGTTGAGCAGCTTGCTCCGCCTGGTAGACACGCCCCCTGTGTGAATGGAAAAGACAGGTAACAAAGACCGGTGACTAGCTTGCGCGGCCTGGTAGACACGCCCCCCGGGGTGAAGGCAGAAGACAGGTAACAAAGAACAGGAGAGCCATTTGCTCGGTATAACAGATGGGCTGCCAGGGGGAAGGGGGAAGGCAGGTAACAAAGAACAGGTGAACAGCTTGCTCAGCCTGGTAGACATGCCCCCCGGATTGAAGGCAGAAGACAAGTAACAGAAAACAGGTCAGCAGCTTGCTCGTCCTGGTACACACAGCCCCCTGGGTGAAGGCAGAAGACAGGTAACAAAGAATAGCTGAGCAGCTTGTTCAGCTTGGTAGACATGCCTCCCCGGGGTGAAGGCAGAAGACAGGTAACAACGAACAGGTGAGCATCTTGCTCTGCCTCGTAAACACACAACGTGGGGTGAAGGCAGAAGACAGGTAACAAAATAAAAGTGTGCAACTTGCTCGGCCTGGTAGACACACCACCCGGATTTAAGGCAGAAGATTGGTAACAAAGAATAGGTGAGCAGCTTTCTTGGCAAGGTTGACACTCCCCTCGGGTTGAAGGCAGAAGACAGGTAAAAAAGAACACTTGAGCAGCTTGCTCGGCCTGGTAGACACGCCCCCTGTGGTGAAGGCAGAAGAGAGGTAACAACGAACAGGTGAGCCGCGTACTCGGCCTGGTAGACATGCCGCCCATGTGAAGGCAGAAGACAGGTAAGAAAGAACAGAAGAACCGTTTGCTCGGCATGACAGACAGGCTGCCGGGGTGAAGGGAGAAGGCAGGTAACAAAGAACAGGTGAGTAGCTTGTTCGGCCTGGTAGACACGCCCACGGTGTGAAGGGAGAAGACAGGTAACAAAGAACAGGAAAGCCGCTTGCTGGGCTTGACTGGAGGGTCACCGGGGTAAAGGGAGATGACATGTAAGAAACGACAGGTGAGCAGCTTGTTCGGCCTGGTAGACACGCCCTCTGGGTGAATGGAAAAGGCAGCTAACAAAGACAGGTGAGCAGCTTGCTCGACCTGGTAGACACGCCCCCCGGGGTCACGGCAGAAGACAGGTAACGAAGAACAGGTGAGCAGCTTTCTCAGCCTAGTATAAACCCCCTTCTGGGTGAAGGCAGAAGACAGGTTGCAAAGAACAGGGGAACCGGTTGCTAGGCCTGACAAACAGGCCGCCGTGGTGAAGAGAGAAGACAGGTAACATAGAACAGTTGAGTAGCTTGCTCGGCCTGGTAGACACGCCACCCGGGCAGAAGACAGGTAACCAAGAAGAGGAGAGCCGGTTCGTCGGCCTGACAGACATGCCGCTGGGGTGAAGAGAGAAGACAGGTAACAAAGAAGATTTGAGCAGCTTCCTCGGCCTGGTAGACACGGCCCCAGGGTGAAGGTAAAAGACAGGTAACAATGAACAGGTGAGCAGCTTGCTGGGCCTCGTGGACACGCACCCCAGGGTGAAGGCAGAAGAGAGGTAACAAAAACAGGTGAGCAGCTTACTCCGCCTGGTAGACACGCCCTCTGGGTGAATGGAAAAGACAGGTAACAAAGACAGGTGAGAAGCTTGCTCGGCCTGGTAGGCACGCCCCCATTGTGAATGGAAAAGACAGGTAAGAAAGACAGGTGAGCAGCTTGCTTGGCCTGGTAGGCACGCCCCCATTGTGAATGGAAAAGACAGGTAAGAAAGACAGGTGAGCAGCTTGCTCGGCCTGGTAGACACGCCACGCGGGGTGAAGGCAGAAGACAGGTAGCAAAGAACAGAGGAACCAGTTGCTTGGCCTGACAAACAGACCGCTGGGGTGAAGAGAGAAGAGAGGTTACAAAGAACAGGTGAGCAGCTTGCTCGGCCTGGTAGACACGCCAGGCGGGGTGAAGTCCGAAGACAGGTATCAAAGAACAGGGGACCCGGTTGCTTGGCCTGACAAACAGGCCGCCATGGTGAAGAGAGAAGACAGGTTACAAAGAACAGTTGAGCAGCTTCCTCGGCCTGGTAGACACGACCCCAGGCTGAAGGGAGAAGACTGGTAACCAAGAAGAGGAGAGCCGCTTCGTTGGCCTGGAAGACAGTTCGCCGCGGTGAAGAGAGAAGACAGGTAACAAAGAAGAGGTGAGCAGCTTGCTCGGCCTGGTAGACACGGCCCCCAGGGGAGGATGCAGAAGACAGGTAACCAAAAACAGGTCAGCAGCTTTCTCTGCCTAGTAAAAACGCCCCCCGGTGTTAAGGGAAAAGACAGGTAACAAAGAACTGGAGAGCTGTTTGCTCGGCATGACAGACGGTCCGCCGGTGTGAAGGTAAAAGAAAGGTAACAAAGAACAAGTGAGCAGCTTGTTCGGCCTGGCAGAGAGGTCGCCGGAGTGAAGGGGAAGGCAGGTAACAAAAAACAGGTGAGCAGCTTGCCCAGCCTGGTAGACACGCACCCCGGATGATGGGAAAAGACAGGTAACCAAGAACAGATGAGCAGCTTGCTTGGCCTGGTAGACACGCCACCTGGGGTGAAGGCAGAAGGCAGGTAACAAAGAACAGGTATGTAGCATGCTCCGCCTGGTATACACACATCCCGGGGTGAAGGCAGAAGACAGGTAACAAAGAACAGATGAGCAGCTTACTCGGCCTGCAAGACATGTCCCCTGGTGTGAAGGCAGAAGACAGATTCCAAAAAACAGGTGGGCAGCTTGCTCGGCCAGGTAGACATGCCACCCGGATTTAATGCAGAAGATTGGTAACAAAGTATAGGTGAGCAGCTTTCTTGGCAGGGTTGATACTCCCCTCGTGTTGAAGGGAGAAGACAGGAAACAAAGAACTGGAGAGCTGCTTGCTCGGCCTGACAGACGGGACACCGGTGTAAAGGGAGAAGACAGATAACGAAGAACAGGTTAGGAGCTTGCTCGGCCTGGTAGACACGCCCCCCAGGTGAAGGCAGAAGACAGGTAACAAAGAACAGCAGAGCCGCTTGCTCGGCTTGGCTGGAGGGCCGCTGGGGTAAAGGGAGAAGACAGGTAAAGAAGAGGTGAGCGGCTTGCCCGGCCTGGTAGATACGCCCCCCGGGGTAAAGGTATAAGAGAGGTAACCAAGAACAGGAGAACCACTTGCTCGGCCCCACAGACAGGTGCCGGGGGTGAAGAGAGAAGACAGGTAACAAAGAAGAGGTTAGCATCTTACTCTGCCTGGTAGACACGACCCCCAGGTGAGGGGAGAAGAGAGATAACAAAGAAGATGTTAGCAGCTTTCTCAGTCTGTTAAACACGACCCACGGGTGAAGGGAGAAGACAGGTAACAAAATAGAAGTGAGCAGCTTGCTCGGCCTGGTAGACACGCCCCACGGGGTGAAGGCAGAAGACAGGTAAAAAGAAAAGGTGAGCCGCTTGCTAGACCTGGTGGACGTGGCCCCCAGGGTGAAGGCAGAAGACAGGTAACAAAGAACAGGTGAGCAACTTTCTCGGCCTAGTAGAAACGTTCCCTGGTGTGAAGGCAGAAGACAGGTAACAAAGAACAGATGAGTAGCTTGCTCGGAGAAATAGACAAGCCCCCCGGGGAGAAGACACAAGAGAGGTAACGAAGTAAAGGTGAACAGCTTGCTCAGCCTGGTAGACATGCCACCTAGGTGAAGGCAGAAGACAGGTAACAAATAACAGGAGAGCCGTTTACTTGGCATGACAGACGGGCCAACGGGGTGAAGGGAGAAGGCAAATAACAAAGAACAGGTGAGCAGCTTGCTTGGCCTTGTAGACACGTCCCCGGGGGTGAAGGCAGAAGACAGGTAACAAAGAACCGTAGAGCCATTTGCTCGGCATAAAAGACGGGCCTCCGGGGTGAAGGGCGAAGGCAGGTAACAAAGAACAGGTGATCAGCTTGCTCGGCCTGGTAGATACGCCCCACCAGGAGAAGGCAGAAAACAGGTAACAAAGACAGGAGAACCCTTTGCTCGACATGACAGAAGGGCCGCCAGGGTGAATGGAGAAGGCAGGTAACAAAGAACATGAGAGCCGCTTGCTCGGCTTGGCTGGAGGGTCGCCGGGGTAAAGGGAGAAGATAGGTGAGAAAGAACAACTGAGCAGATTGTTGTCCTGGTAGAAACGACCCCTGTGGTGAAGACAGAAGACAGGTAAAAATGAACAGGTGAGCAGCTTCCTCGGCCTCGTGGACACGCACCCCAGGGTGAAGGCAGAAGAGAGGTAACAAAAACAGGTGAGCAGCTTACTCCGCCTGGTAGACACGCCCTCTGGGTGAATGGAAAAGACAGGTAACAAAGACAGGTGAGAAGCTTGCTCGGCCTGGTAGGCACGCCCCCATTGTGAATGGAAAAGACAGGTAAGAAAGACAGGTGAGCAGCTTGCTTGGCCTGGTAGGCACGCCCCCATTGTGAATGGAAAAGACAGGTAAGAAAGACAGGTGAGCAGCTTGCTCGGCCTGGTAGACACGCCACGCGGGGTGAAGGCAGAAGACAGGTAGCAAAGAACAGAGGAACCAGTTGCTTGGCCTGACAAACAGACCGCTGGGGTGAAGAGAGAAGAGAGGTTACAAAGAACAGGTGAGCAGCTTGCTCGGCCTGGTAGACACGCCAGGCGGGGTGAAGTCCGAAGACAGGTATCAAAGAACAGGGGACCCGGTTGCTTGGCCTGACAAACAGGCCGCCATGGTGAAGAGAGAAGACAGGTTACAAAGAACAGTTGAGCAGCTTCCTCGGCCTGGTAGACACGACCCCAGGCTGAAGGGAGAAGACTGGTAACCAAGAAGAGGAGAGCCGCTTCGTTGGCCTGGAAGACAGTTCGCCGCGGTGAAGAGAGAAGACAGGTAACAAAGAAGAGGTGAGCAGCTTGCTCGGCCTGGTAGACACGGCCCCCAGGGGAGGATGCAGAAGACAGGTAACCAAAAACAGGTCAGCAGCTTTCTCTGCCTAGTAAAAACGCCCCCCGGTGTTAAGGGAAAAGACAGGTAACAAAGAACTGGAGAGCTGTTTGCTCGGCATGACAGACGGTCCGCCGGTGTGAAGGTAAAAGAAAGGTAACAAAGAACAAGTGAGCAGCTTGTTCGGCCTGGCAGAGAGGTCGCCGGAGTGAAGGGGAAGGCAGGTAACAAAAAACAGGTGAGCAGCTTGCCCAGCCTGGTAGACACGCACCCCGGATGATGGGAAAAGACAGGTAACCAAGAACAGATGAGCAGCTTGCTTGGCCTGGTAGACACGCCACCTGGGGTGAAGGCAGAAGGCAGGTAACAAAGAACAGGTATGTAGCATGCTCCGCCTGGTATACACACATCCCGGGGTGAAGGCAGAAGACAGGTAACAAAGAACAGATGAGCAGCTTACTCGGCCTGCAAGACATGTCCCCTGGTGTGAAGGCAGAAGACAGATTCCAAAAAACAGGTGGGCAGCTTGCTCGGCCAGGTAGACATGCCACCCGGATTTAATGCAGAAGACTGGTAACAAAGTATAGGTGAGCAGCTTTCTTGGCAGGGTTGATACTCCCCTCGTGTTGAAGGGAGAAGACAGGAAACAAAGAACTGGAGAGCTGCTTGCTCGGCCTGACAGACGGGACACCGGTGTAAAGGGAGAAGACAGATAACGAAGAACAGGTTAGGAGCTTGCTCGGCCTGGTAGACACGCCCCCCAGGTGAAGGCAGAAGACAGGTAACAAAGAACAGCAGAGCCGCTTGCTCGGCTTGGCTGGAGGGCCGCTGGGGTAAAGGGAGAAGACAGGTAAAGAAGAGGTGAGCGGCTTGCCCGGCCTGGTAGATACGCCCCCCGGGGTAAAGGTATAAGAGAGGTAACCAAGAACAGGAGAACCACTTGCTCGGCCTCACAGACAGGTGCCGGGGGTGAAGAGAGAAGACAGGTAACAAAGAAGAGGTTAGCATCTTACTCTGCCTGGTAGACACGACCCCCAGGTGAGGGGAGAAGAGAGATAACAAAGAAGATGTTAGCAGCTTTCTCAGTCTGTTAAACACGACCCACGGGTGAAGGGAGAAGACAGGTAACAAAATAGAAGTGAGCAGCTTGCTCGGCCTGGTAGACACGCCCCACGGGGTGAAGGCAGAAGACAGGTAAAAAGAAAAGGTGAGCCGCTTGCTAGACCTGGTGGACGTGGCCCCCAGGGTGAAGGCAGAAGACAGGTAACAAAGAACAGGTGAGCAACTTTCTCGGCCTAGTAGAAACGTTCCCTGGTGTGAAGGCAGAAGACAGGTAACAAAGAACAGATGAGTAGCTTGCTCGGAGAAATAGACAAGCCCCCCGGGGAGAAGACACAAGAGAGGTAACGAAGTAAAGGTGAACAGCTTGCTCAGCCTGGTAGACATGCCACCTAGGTGAAGGCAGAAGACAGGTAACAAATAACAGGAGAGCCGTTTACTTGGCATGACAGACGGGCCAACGGGGTGAAGGGAGAAGGCAAATAACAAAGAACAGGTGAGCAGCTTGCTTGGCCTTGTAGACACGTCCCCGGGGGTGAAGGCAGAAGACAGGTAACAAAGAACCGTAGAGCCATTTGCTCGGCATAAAAGACGGGCCTCCGGGGTGAAGGGCGAAGGCAGGTAACAAAGAACAGGTGATCAGCTTGCTCGGCCTGGTAGATACGCCCCACCAGGAGAAGGCAGAAAACAGGTAACAAAGACAGGAGAACCCTTTGCTCGACATGACAGAAGGGCCGCCAGGGTGAATGGAGAAGGCAGGTAACAAAGAACATGAGAGCCGCTTGCTCGGCTTGGCTGGAGGGTCGCCGGGGTAAAGGGAGAAGATAGGTGAGAAAGAACAACTGAGCAGATTGTTGTCCTGGTAGAAACGACCCCTGTGGTGAAGACAGAAGACAGGTAAAAATGAACAGGTGAGCAGCTTCCTCGGCCTGTTAGACACGCCCCCCTGAGTGAAGGCAGAAAACAGATAACAAAGAATAGCTGAGCAGCTTGTTCGGCTTGGTAGAAACTCCCCCTGGTGTGAAGGCAGAAGACAGGAAACAACGAAGAGGTGTGCATCTTGCCCGGCCTGGTAGACACGCCCCCAGGGGTGAAGGCGGAAGACAGGTAACAAAGAACAAATTAGCATCTTACTCCACCTGGTAGACACGCCTCCTGTGTGAATGGAAAAGAAAGGTAACAAAGACAGGTGAGCAGCTTTCTCGGCCTAGTATAAACCCCCCTCGGTGTGAAGGCTGAAGACAGGTAGCAAAAAACAGGGGAGCCCGTTGCTCGGCCTGACAGACACGCCGCCGGGGTGAATGGAGAAGGCAGGTAACAAAGAACAGGTGAGGGAAGACTGCCAAACTCATTCTATGAAGCCAGTATAACCCTAATTCCAAAACCAGGTCAAGACACTACAAAGAAAGAAAACTACAGGCCAATATCGCTGATGAACATAGATGCTAAAATCCTCAACAAAATATTGGCAAACCGGATCCAGCAACACATTAGAAAGATCATACACCACGATCAAGTAGGATTCATCCCAGGGATGCAAGGATGGTTGAACATTCGCAAATCAATAAATGTAATACACCACATAAACAAAATGAAAGACAAAAATCACATGATAATATCAATAGATGCAGAAAAAGCATTTGATAAAGTCATCGGCAGCCGTCTGTATCGAGAGACGACGGCGTAGCTTCTTGAGAGTCTATCTGCACCGCCGAGAATGGCTGTGCAGTCTGACTCGGGAGTGACAATCCCTGCCGCACTTGTTACAGGTGAAGGCAGATGGCTGTTGTTGCTGCTGTTGACGCTGCTTCCGCCTCGATCTTTTCTGGACCGCCTCCTCGTTGCTCGCAGCCTCTGATAAAGTCGGCAATCGTCGTCGGCAGCCGTCCGTCTTGAGAGACGATGGTGTAGCTTCTTAAGAGTCTATCTGCACCGCCGAGAATGGTTGTGCAGTCCGACTCGGGAGTGACACGGTATCTGTCTCCTCCCGTGTTGAATCGACATCTTGCGATGACGCTGGAGTGTCCTCTCCAGTGAAGCTGAAGCTACAGAGCCTGGGCAGGGTGATATGGAGGGTCTGCTGTTGCCCATGCAGCAGACCCCCCCCTCTCTTCGCAGCTGAAGGATCCAAGGGAAAGACGGAGTCAATACAGCTTGGCTTCAGGTGCGCCGCAGGAGTTGCCGGTATTGACTACAACATCAAACCGCCTTAGGGACTCCGGCTCCGGATTTTCTGTCGGGGTTTACTCCCTTAGCCTTTCCCCTGAAGAGGTATGCCGCAAGGCAGAGGAGGTTTTTTGGAATCAGAGTTTTTCTTCTCTGATGTGCCCTGACTGGAAGATCGAACCAGCGACACTTAGCTCGCAGGCCGACGCTCAATCCACTGAGCCAAACCAGCCAGGGTGTAAGATTGATCAATAAAATTAAGGAAATGTGTAAATAAACAAGATTAAAAATAAAGTCTGAAAAATAAAAAAGTAAAAAATATTTAAATTAGGACTGTCTTATGAACAGTTTTATGCCAATAAATTAGAAAAATTAGGTAAATTTTACAGATTTCTAGGAAAATATGAATTGCCAAAATGAACCAGAAAATCTAAATGGTCCTATAAGCATTTTAAAAAATGGATTTAGTTGACTTCCGGCCAAGATGGAGGTCTAAACAGACACACTGCAACTCCCTCCACAACTAAGAAGGAATACGACTACCTCAAAACTATAGACAACCAGAAGTCCCAGAAAATTGAGCTGTATGGAAGTCCAAAAAACAAAGATATAAAGAAGAAATACTCATGTAGACAGGAAGGAGGGGCAGAGCCGGGGCGGAGAGGACGTGGTGTGGTGATGGCCACGGCGGTGACAGCGGCAGGCCAGCGGAAAGCACAGTCATACGTTTTAAAAACTAGGGAGGGACACCTAGGGAGCATTTCCAGCACCAGACCAGACCGCGCAGCTCATGGTCCCAGCACCGAAGAAAATAAAGCTTCATTGCTTCTGACTGTGAAAACCAGTGGGGGCTGGGGTGGAGGAAGCAGAGTCCACTTGTTTAAAGGGCCCCACAGTTCTAGAACGTCCGCAGACCCACCCACTTTGGGGACAACAGCCAGGGCAACGTTTAGAGAAGCGTCAGTCCCATATGAAGTGGGAGAAGTGTCTAGAACAGGGGCGAGTACTGAGCAAACAGAATTGTACCCTCTCAAACCCCCCCCCCCCACATACAGAGCCACTATGTGGTGAAGTGGGTCACCCTGTACTGACGAATACCTAAGACTCCGCCCCTTACAATAGGACAGGTGCGACAGCTCTACCTAAGACACAGAGGCAAACAACTACCTAAGACAGAGGCAAACAAACACTGATAAAGTACAACACCCATTTATGATAAAAACTCTCAGCAAAATGGGAATAGAGGGAGCATACCTCAACATAATAAAGGCCATATATGAGAAACCTGAAGCCAACATCATACTCAATGGGCAAAAACTGAGAGCATTTCCCCTGAGATCAGGAACAAGACAAGGATATCCGCTCTCCCCACTCCTATTCAACATAGCCTTGGAAGTTCTAGCCACCGCAATCAGACAAGAAAGAGAAATAAAAGGCATCCAAATTGGAGAAGAGGAAGTAAAACTGTCATTATTTGCAAATGACATGATAGTGTACATAGAAAACCCTATAAACTCCACAAAAAACCTACTCGACCTAATAAGTGAATTCGGCAAAATAGCAGGATACAAAGTCAATATTAAGAAATCAAAGGCATTTTTATACACCAACAATAAAAACTCAGAGATAGAAACTGAAAGAAAAATTCAATTTACCATAGCAACAAGAAAAATAAAATACCTAGGAATAAACTTAACCAAGGAGGTAAAAGACCTGTACTCAGAAAACTACATAACACTGAAGAAAGAAATTAAAGAAGATACAAATAAATGGAAGCATATACCATGCTCATGGATGGGAAGAATCAACATCATTAAAATGTCCATAGTACCCAAAGCAATTTATAGATTCAATGCAATCCCTATTAAAATACCAGCAACATATTTCACAGACCTAGAACAAATACTTCAAATATTTATATGGAACCAAAAAAGAGCCCGAATAGCCACAGCAATTTTGAGGAAGAACACAGTCGGAGGAATCACAATACCTGATATCAAACTATACTACAAGGCCATGGTAATCAAAACAGTCTGCTACTGGCATAAAAACAGACATATAGATCAATGGAACAGAATTGAGAGCCCAGAAATAAACCCAGGATCATATGGTCAACTAATATTTGACAAAGGGGGAAAGAATATCAAATGGAGTGAAAAGAGCCTCTTCAACAAATGGTGTTGGGAGAACTGGACAGGGACATGCAAAAAAATGAAACTAGACCACCAACTTACACCATACACCAGAATAAACTCAAAATGGATCAAAGACTTAAATGTAAGCCCTGATACCATAAAAGTCCTAGAGGAAAACATAGGCAGGAAAATTTCAGATATCCCACATAGCAACATTTTCACTGATATATCTCCTAAGGCAAGGGAAATAAAGGAAAGAATAAACAAATGGGACTACATCAAACTAAAAAGTTTCTGCTCAGCTAAAGAAAACATCAGCAAGATGAAAAGGAAACCAACCATATAGGAAAATATATTCGCCAATGACATCTCAGACAAGGGATTGATCTCCAAAATATATAAAGAACTCATACGACTCAACACCAAGAAGACAGACAACCCAATTAAAAAATGGGCAAAGGACCTGAACAAACACTTCTCCAAAGAAGACATACAGAGGGCCCATAGACATATGAAAATATGCTCAACATCACTAGCCATAAGAGAGATGCAAATAAAAACCACAATGAGATACCACCTTACACCAGTCAGAATGGCCATAATCAACAAATCAACAAACTGTTGTGCTGGAGAGGATGCGGAGAAACGGGAACCCTGGTGCATTGCTGGTGGGAATGCAGACTGGTGCAGCCACTATGGAAAACAGTTTGGAATTTCCTCAAAAAACTAAAAATGGAACTGCCTTTTGAACCAGCAATTCCATTACTGGGATTATATCCGAAAAATCCTGAAACACCAATTCAAAAGAACCTATGCACTCCAATGTTCATAGCAGCACTCTTTACAATAGCCAAGTGCTGGAAACAACCTAAATGCCCATCTGTAGATGAGTGGATCAAAAAACTGTGGTACATTTACACAATGCAGTTCTATGTAGCAGAAAGAAAGAAGGAACTTCTACCATTTGCAACAACATGGATGGAACTAGAGAGAATTATGCTTAGCGAAATAAGCCATGCAACGAAAGAAAAATACGTTATGCTGTCACCTATTACAGGAAACTAATGAACAACACAAACAAATGAGCAAAATTGAACCAGAGGTATGTAAACAAGGAGTAGACTTACAGTAACAAGGGGGGAGGTGGGAGGGAGAAAAGGGGGTAAGACGGGGAAGTGTAAAATCAAAGAACATGGATAAATGACCCACAGACATGGGTAACTGAGTGGGGACTGAATGTGGGGGAAGGGAGGGGCAGGATACAGGGAAGCAAGAGGGGGAAAAAAAAGTGAGACAACTGTAATGGAAAAACAAACAAAAAAAATTTTAGTGGGGGAAAATGAAAATATGAAGAATGGAAATGCCAGTTCAGTGAATATTAGGACAAAGATTTTCCTTCACGTTGTATATTTTTCTCCCTATTTGATCTCTCCAGAGTTTGGCATTCTAAACAAGTAAGTAATGACTTAAGTTTCTTTGCATAGACCTAATAAGACCAGTTGTTAATAGAGGTTCCTTTTTCTGACCAAGCCTTTGACTGGAATGTCAAGCCTAAAGGAGACATGCTTGGGCTCAGGTTGTTACCAAAAAGCCCTAAGGAACTGGGAATGACTTTCAAAGGTAATAAAAGCCCGCGAAATAAAAGGCCTGCTGCCATGGTTTGTTGTGCGGTCCACAGCAATCTCTCCAGGGAAGGAACGAAGGTTGTTTTCCTGAAAGATGGCTAGAAGGGACCTTAAGGCACAATGGAAAATCAGAAAGACTTTGAAAGGACAGGTGTGTACAGGCAAGGATGAATGCCAGGTATGTGGCCCAGCTTCTGTGCCTTGAAGAGCAGACTGAGGGCCACCCTAAATGTTCCTTGGGTAAGTTCCAGCAAAACAGAACTAAAGATCATAAGTGATCATTTGCTGCTCTTGTTATGTTTATGCAAATGAACAGGATAAATTAAAAATGGACTTAATGTTGTCCCTTTAATGACAAGGAGAGTAATCTTAGGGAGAAAAATCATTATTCAAGGAAAATCACAATGATCAGTGGCAGACTGTAAAGTAGGGCCAGCTAACTGTCTTAAAAGTTTTTTCTCATTTAAAAAATAGTTTCACTTGAAAATTAAACCATATCTGTGATATCACCAAAGAAATTCAAGTTGCAGGCAAGTAGAATGTCAACTGCCTTGCAACTGGATGTCTTCCCAATAGACAGTCTTACAGATTTAGAGACTTGTTTGTTGGTTATGTTACATAAATTAACATGTGTTTTCTGTTTTCAAAGGGCATAAGCCTATGACCGCATTACCTGAGTGATTGTCTGTACGCATAAGCTCACTTAATCCTCTCTGCAGCGCTGCCTCCAGAGACTCAACAGTTTGGCTGAACTAAATGGCTAGGTTGGTGAAGAATGGGGTGATCTTTGGGCTTCACTTTAAAACTGAATTCTCTTTTCTATCCTAATGGCTTGGACAGAAAGGGCCCAGAGGTCTGAGAGGTGGGAAACATAAACTATTTCCCTCAGCCCAAACTAAATATAATGGGCAAAAGGGTTTTGGACAGGCGAGATGTGCCTAGCACACCTTCCTCCAAAGAAGCCCCTTTTTTTTTCTCCTAATGTGGAACATTGAAAAACTAATCCCTGCCTTTTGTCACCTAGTAGTTATGGATTGAATGATGCTTTTTAACCCTTTTTGCCAATCTGTTGCCCCCAGAACACAACAAGGATGCCAGCCTGCTAAACCAAGCACGCCGTTGTCCGGAGACAGCCAACTGACCTGGAGTCTGCACAATCCTTCCCCATGTGGGAAGGCCACCCTCCCCTCCACACCCCCACTATTATTAGGGATTTCTGGACCCAAGGGTAGGTAGGACGACGACCATGTCCAGCTTGAAGCAGCTAGAGGAGTTTGAGACCTTCGCCCATTGTCCTTTACAAGATTACAAGGGGTCTTAATATCTGAGAGGGAGGGATAGTTATTTTTTACGAACCATGGGTATGGACTTTGGGGGGATGCTGGGGAAGGGAGATACTGGGTGGAGGGGAGTAAAGGGGAAAAAATTGGAACTACTGTAACAACATAATCAATAAAATATACTTAAAAAAAACAACAAAACAAAACAACAACAACAAAAAAATCAAAGAACAGGTGAGCAGCTTTTTTGCCCTGGTAGACATGCCTCCTGGGGTGAAGGCAGTAGACAGGTAAAAAAAAAGAGCTGAGAAGCTTGCTCGGCCTGGTAGACATGCCCCCAGGGTTGAAGGCGGAAGACAGGTAACAAAGAACAAATGAGCATCTTACTCCGCCTGGTAGACACACCCCCTGTGTGAATGAAAAAGAAAGGTAACAAAGACAGGTGAGCAGCTTTCTCGGCCTAGCATAAACCCCCCTTGGGGTGAAGGCTGAAGACAGGTAGCAAAGAACATGGGAGCCGGTTGCTCGGCCTGACAGACACGCCGCTGGTGTGAAGGGAGAAGGCAGGTAACAAAAAACAGGTGAGCAGATTGCTCAGCCTGGTAGACATTCCCCCCAGGTGAAGACAGAAGACAGGTAAGAAAGAACAGGAGAGCCGTTTGCTCGGCATGACAGACGGGCCGCCAGGGTGAAGGGAGAAGGCAGGTAACAATGAACAGGTGAGTATCTTGTTTGGCCTGGTAGACACGCCACGCGCAGTGAAGGAATAAGACAGGTAACAAAATAGAGGTGGGCGGATTCCTTGGCCTGGTAGACATGCCACATGGATTTAAGGCAGAAGCCTTAACAAAGAACAGTAGAGCCACTTGCTTGGCCTGGCAGATGGGCTGCCAGGGTAAAGGGAGAAGACTGGTAACAAAGAACAGGAGAGCAGCTTTTTTGGCCGGGTAGACACGCCCCGCAGGGTGAAGGCCGAAGAGAGGTAACAGAGAACAGGTGAGCAGCTTGCTCGGCATAGTAGATATGCCCCGCGGGGTCAAGGCAGGAGACAGGTAACAAAGAACAGGTGAGCAGCTTGCAACGCCTGGTTGGCACGCCCCCCATGTGAATGGAGAAACGCCTCCCGGGGTGAAGTCAGAAGACAGGTAACCAAGAACGTGAGAGCCGCTTGCTTGGCCTGGGAGACACGCTGCTGGGGCGAAGAGAGAGGACAGGTAGCAAAGAACAGGTGAGCAGCTTACTCGGCCTGGAAGACACGCCCCCTGGGGTGAAGACAAAAGTAGATAACAAAGAATATTCTGTTAGAACCTAGACTGAATGAGCATTCTGTTAGAACACAGACTGAGTGAGTATTCTGTTAAAACACAGGCTTAGTGAGTATTGTTTAAACATAGAATAGTTTATATTCTGTTAGTACACAGGCTGAGTGACAATTCTGTTAGAACACAGGCTGAGTGAGTATTCTTTAAATATAGACTGAGTCCGTGTTCTGTTAGAAAACAGGCTGAGTTACAATTCTGATAGAACACAGGCTGAGTGAGTATTCTGTTAGAACACAGGCTGCGTGAGTATTCTGTTACAACACAGACTGAGTGAGTATTCTGTTAGAACACAGGCTGAGTGAGTATTCTTTAAACATAGACTGACTAAGTATTCTGTTAGAACACAGGCTAAGTTCGTATTCTGTTAGAACACAGGTTGAGTGAGTATTTTCTAAACATAAGCTGAATCCGTATTCTGTTAGAACACAGGATGAGTGGGTATTTTATAGACATCGAATGAGTCCATATTCTGTTAGAGCACAGGCTGAGGGAAAATTCTGTTAGAAAATAAGTTGAGTAGGTATTTTTTAAACATAAACTGATTCCATATATTTTAGAACACAGGCTGAGTGAGTATTTGTTAGAACACAGGCTTAGTGGGTATTCTTTCGACATAGTCTGAGTCCATATTCTGTTAGAAAATAGGCTAAGGGAGTATTATAATAGAACACAGGGTGAATGACTATTCTTTAAACATAGACTGAGTCCATATTTTGTTAGAACACAGTATGAGTAGGTATTCTTTAAACATAAACTGAGTTCATATTCTGTTAGAACACAGGCTGAATTAGTATTATGTTAAAACGCAGGATGAGAGGAAATTCTTTAAACATAGACTGAGTCCATATTTTGTTAAAACATAAGCTAAGTGAGTAATTGTTAAACATAGACTGAGTCCATATTTTCTTAGAATACAGACTGACTGGGTATTCTTTAAACATTGACTGAGTCCATATTCTGTGAAAACACAGGCTGAGTGAGTATTCTGTTAGAACACAGGCTGAGTGAGTATTCTTTAAACATAGACTGAGTCCATATTTTGTGAAAACACAGTCTGAGTGAGTATTCTGTTAGAGTACAGGCTGAGTTAGTATTCTTTAAACATAAATTGATTCCATATTCTGTTAGAACACAGGCTGAGTGAGTATTCTGTTAGAACACAGGCTCAGTGAGTATTCGTTAAAACACAGGATGAGTGGGTATTCTTTAGACATAGACTGAGTCCATATTCTGTTAGAACACAGGTTGAGTGAGTATTCTGTTAAAACACAGGCGGAGTGAGTATTCTGTTAGGACAGATGGGGAGTGGGTATTCTTTAAACATATACTGAGTCAATATTTTGTTATTACACAGCTGAGTGAGTATTCTTTAAACATGAACTGAGTCCATATTCTGTTCGAACAAAGGATAAGTGCTTATTCTTTAAACATAGACTGAGTCCATATTCTGTTAGAAAACCGGCTGTGTGAGTTCTGTTAGAACACAGGCTGAGTGGGTATTCTTTAAACATTGACTGAGTCCATATTCTGTTAGAACACAGGCTAAGTGAGTATTCTGTAAGAAAACAGGTTCAGTGGGTATTCTTAATCATAGTCTGAGTCCATATTTTGTTATTACACAGCAGAGTGAGCATTCTTTAAACGTGGACTGAGTCCATATTCTGTTAGAACACAGGATGAGTGCTTTAACTTTATTTTCTTTTTCTTTTCTTTTTTTTTTTAGTTTTATTTTTTGATTATTCATTTACAGTTGTCCTATTTTTCCCCCATTTCTCCACCCTCCCAGCCCATCCTTTCTCCCACAATTATATCCCTCCCCGTTGTCCATGTCCATGAGTCATTCATACATGTTCCTTGACTAGACCCTTCCCTTACTTATCCCCCTTCTCTCCCTCCCCCCTACTGACTACTATTCTAATCTTTGCATATTTAGTTCGTTTGTTTGTGTTGCTCTTTAGTTTCCTTTATTGGGTGATATCATATGGTATTTTGCTTTCTTTGTCTGGCTTATTCCACTAAGCATAATTCTCTCTAGTTCCATCCATGTTGTAGCAAATGGCAGGAGTTCCTTCTTTCTTTCTGCTACATAGTATTCCATTGTATAGATGTACCACAGTTTTTTGATCCATTCATCTACAGATGGGCACTTAGGCTGTTTTCAGCACTTAGCTATTGTAAACAGGGCTGCTATGAACATAGAGGTGCATAGGTTTTTTTGAATTAGCGTTTTAGGATTTTTCGGGTATAATCCTAGCAGTGAAATCACTGATTCAAATGGCAGTTCCATTTTTAGTTTTTTGAGGTAATTCCATACTGTTTTCCATAGTGGCTGCACCAGTCTGCATTCCCACCAACAGTGCAGCAGGGTTCCTGTTTCTCCACATCCTCGCCAGCATTTGTTGTTTGTTGATTTGTTGATGATGGCCATTCTGACAGGTGTAAGGTGGTATCTCATTGTGGTTTTTACTTGCCTCTCTCTGATAGCTAATGATGTTGAGCATTTTTCCTGTGTCTATGGACCTTCTGTATGTCCTCTTCGGAGAAGTGTTTGTTCAGGTCCTTTGCCCATTTTTTAATTGGGTTATTTGTTTTCTTGATGTTGAGTTGTATAAGCTCTTTATAAATTTTGGAGATCAGTCCCCTGTCTGTGATATCATTGGCAAATATGTTTTCCCATATGGTTGGTTTCCTTTTCATCATGCTGATGTTTTCTTTTGCTGAGCAGAAACTTTTTAGTTTGAGGTAGTCCCATTAGTTTATTTTTTCCTTTATTTCTCTTGCTTTAGGAGATGTATCCGTGAAGATATTGTTACGTGTGATATCTGAAATTTTCCTGCCTATGTTTTCCTCTAGGACTTTTATGGTATCATGGCTTATTTTAAGTCTTTAATCCACCTTGAGTTTATTCTCGTGTGTTGTGTAAGTTGGTGGTCTAGTTTCATTTTTTTGCACGTCCCTGTCCAGTTATCCCAGCACCATTTGTTAAAGAGGCTCTTCTCACTCCATTTTATGTTCCTTCCTCCTTTATCAAAGATTAGTTGACCATAGAGGCCTGGGTTTATTTCTGGGCTTTCAATTCTGTTCCACTGATCTATAAGTCTGTTCTTATGCCAGTACCAGACTGTTTTGATCACAGTGGCTTTGTAGTATTGTTTGATGCCTGGTATCCTGATTCCTCCTGCTGTGTTCTTCTGATTCAAGATTGCTTTTGCTATTCGGGGTCTTTTTTGGTCCCATATGAATTTTTGGAGGATTTGTTCTAGATCATTGAAATATCTCATTGGTATTTTAATATGGATTGCATTGAATTTGTAAATTGCTTTGGGTAGTATGGCCATTTTGATGATGTTGATTCTTCCCATCCAAGAACATGGTATTTGCCTCCATTTATTTGTACCTTCCTTAATTTCTTTCTTCAATGTTGTATAATTTTCAGTGTACAGGTCTTTTATCTCTTTGGTTAAGTTTATTCTTATGTACTTTATTTTTCTTGTTGCTATAGTAAATGGTATTTTCTTTTTTGCTTCTGTCTCTGATATTTTATTATTGGTGTACAGAAATACCTTAGATTTCTGTATATTTATTTTGTACCCTGCTATTTTGCCAAATTCACTTATTATGTCAAATAGTCTTTTGTGGAGTTTATAGGGTTTTCTACGTATACTATCATGTCGTCTGCAAATAGTGATAGTTTTACTTCTTTCCCAATTTGGATGCCTTTTATTTCTTTGTCTTGTCTGATTGCTGTGGCTAGGACTTCCAACACTATGTTGAATAGAAGTGGGGAGAGTGGACACCATTGTCTAGTTCCTGATTTCAGCGGGAATGATTTCAGTTTTTGTCCATTGAGTATGATGTTGGCTTCAGGCTTCTCATATATAGCCTCAATGATGTTAAGGTATGCTCCCTCTATTCCCATTTTGCTGAGTGTTTTCAACATAAATGGGTGTTGCACTTTATCAAGTGCTTTTTCTGCATCTATAGATATGATCACGTGGTTTTTGTCTTTCATTTTGTTTAGGTGATGTATTATATTTATTGATTTGCGAATATTAAACCATCCTTGCATCCCTGGGATGAATTCCACTTGATCATGGTGTATGATCTTTTTGATGTATTGTTGGATCCTGTTTGCCAAAATTTTATTGAGGATTTTAGCATCTATGTTCATCAGTGATATTGGCCTGTAGTTTTCTTTCTTTGCTGTGTCTTGACCTGGTTTTGGGATTAGGGTAATACTGGCTTCATAGAAAGAGTTTGGGATATTTCCCTCTTCTTGGATTTTCTGGAATAGTTTGAGAAGGGTAGGAGTTAGTTCTTTCCTAAAGGTTTTGTAAAATTCGACTGTGAAGCCATCCGGTCCAGGGCTTTTGTTTGCAGGGAGATTTTTGATTATTGTTTCAATTTCCTTCTTTGTTATTGGCCTGTTGAGACTTTCTCCTTCTTCTTGATTCAGTTTTGGAAGGTTATCTGTTTCTAGAAATCTGTCCATTTCTACTAAGTTGTCAAATTTCTTGCCATAGAGTTGTTTGTTGTAATTTCTTATAATTCTTTGTATTTCTGAGGTATCAGTCGTGATTTCTCCTCTTTCATTTCTGATTCTGTTTATTTGGGTCTTCTCTCTTTTTTTCTTAATGAGCCTGGCTAGAGGCTTGTCAATTTTGTTTATTTTTTCAAAGAACCAGCTCCTAGTTTTGTTGATTTTTTGGATTGTTCGTTTCGTTTCTATGTCGTTTAATTCTGCTTTGATCTTGATGATTTCCTTTCTTCTTTTTGCCCTAGGCTTTGTTTTTTGTTGCAGTTCTAGTTCTTGTAGCTTTATGGTTAGGTTTTCTATTTGAGATTCTTCTAGCCTTTTCAGATATGCCTGCATTGCTATGAACTACCCTCTTAGGAGGCTGGTTTGGCTCAGTGGATTGATCGTCGGCCTGCGAGCTAAGTGTCGCTGGTTCGATCTTCCAGTCAGGGCACATCAGAGAAGGAAAACTCTGACTCCAAAAAACCTCCGCTGCCTTGCGGCATACCTCTTCAGGGGAAAGGCTAAGGGAGTAAACCCCGACAGAAAATCCGGAGCCGGAGTCCCTAAGGCGGTTTGACGTTGTAGTCAACACCGGCAACTCCTGCGGCGCACCTGAAGCCAAGCTGTATTGACTCTGTCTTTCCCTTGGACCCTTCAGCTGCGAAGAGAGGGGGGGTCTGCTGCATGGGCAACAGCAGACCCTCCATATCACCCTGCCCAGGCTCTGTAGCTTCAGCTTCACTGGAGAGAACACTCCAGCGTCATCACAAGATGTCGATTCAACACGGGAGGAGACAGATACCGTGTCACTCCCGAGTTGGACTGCACAGCCATTCTCGGCGGTGCAGATAGACTCTTAAGAAGCTACACCATCGTCTCTCGAGACGGACGGCTGCCGACGACCCTCTTAGGACTGCTTTTGCTGTGTCCCATAGGTTTTGGGCTGTTGTGTGTTCATTGTCATTAGTTTCTAGAAATTTCTTGATTTCCTCTTTGATGTCATTGTTAACCCATTCGTTATTTAAGAGCGTGTTATTCATTCTCCATGAGTTTGGGTGTCTTTGATATTTTTCTCTGAGGTTGATTTTTAGTTTCAAGGCATTGTGGTCTGAAAAGATGCTTGATATAATTTCAATTTTCTTGAATTTGTTGAGGCTTGTTTTGTGTCCTATTATGTGGTCTATCTTTGAAAATGCCCCATGTGCCTTTGAAAAGAGTGTATATTTTGCTCTTTGGGGTGAAAAGTTCTATATATATATCAGTTAAGTCCATGTGGTTTAGTGTGTTGTTCAATTCCTGTATATCCTTGGTGTTTCTTTGCTTGGATGATCTGTCTATTGTTGATAATGGAGTGTTGAAGTCCCCTACTATGAGTGTGTTGTTGTTGATATCCTTCTTGTGGTCTTCTAGTATTTGCTTTATGTATTTGGGTGCTCCTATATTGGGTGCATATATGTTTATCAGTGTTATATCTTCTTGATGAATTGTTCCTTTAAGTATTATGAAATGTCCTTCTTTGTCTCTTTTTATTGCCCTTGCTTTGAAATCTGATATGAGTACTGCTACCCCAGCTTTTGTTTCAGGTCCATTTGCTTGAAATATTTTTTTATATCCCTTTACTTTCAGTCTATGTAAATCTTTTGTTTTGAGGTGTGTTTCTTGTAGACAGCAAATATGTGGGTCCTGTTTTCTTATCCATTCCGTTACCCTATGTCTTTTAATGGGAGCATTTAATCCATTTACATTTAACATTATTATTGACATGTACTTATTCATTTCCATTTTGAATCTGTGTTCCTCTACTCTTATTTTGTTTTTTCCCTTCCTTTTTCTTAGAATATTCCCTTTAGCATCTCTTGCAATGCTGGTTTGGTGGAGATGTATTCTTTTAGTCTTCCTTTGTCTGAGAAACTCCTTATTTCACCTTCTATTTTGAATGAGAGCCTTGCTGGGTAGAGTATCCTTGGTTGTAGGCCTTTGTTTTTCACTGCTTGAAATATTTTTGACCATTTCCTTCTGGCTTGTAATATTTCTGTTAAGAAATCGGTCGATAGCCTTATTGGAGCTCCCTTGTAAGTTATTTGCTGTTTTTCTCTTGCTGCTTTGAGGATTCTCTCTTTGTCTTGGAATGTTGCCGTTTTAACTACCATGTGCCTTGCAGTGGGTTTTTTGGGGTTCCTCTTTATTGGAACTCTCAGTGCTTCTTGGACTTGCATAACTTTTTCTCTCATCAGGTTCGGAAAATTTTCTGTCACTATTTCTCCTATCAGATTTTCAATTCCTTGCTCCTTTTCTTCTCCCTCTCTTATTCCTATGATCCTGATATTATTTTTTTAATGATATCCTGTAATTCCCTTACATCTTGTTCATATTTTTTCAATCTTTTTTCATTTTGCTGTATCACTTGAGAATTATTACCTACATTATCCTCTAACTCACTAATCCGATCCTCTGCTTCGTTTAGTCTGCTATTGTCTGATTCTACTGTGTTTTTCAGTTCAGAGATTGCATTCTTCATTTCTTCCTGGTTCTTGTTGATAGTTTCTATGTCTTTTTTTATGCTGATGTAGTTCTCTGCAAGTTCCCTGTAATTTTCTTGGAGCTGTTGGTAACTTCCTTGGAGGTTGTCATAGCTGTTTTTGAGGTTTTCGAGCATATTGAGCTTCTTCGCCACCATAGTTTTGAATTCCATGTCTGACATTTGGGCTATGTCTATTCCATCTACCTCTCTTTCTGGGTATTCCTCTTTTCTTTTCATTGAGAGGTTGTTTCTGCATCTTACCATGTTGGATTCTTGTTTTTGTTAATTGGATTTGTCTGCTTTGCCTTTCCACCTTTGTGGTATGATATTTTTTATGGTAGATCTGGAGGTTTCAGTGGTGCAGCTTCTTTGATCTCCTGAGCCTGATGTTCTTGGGGTACCTTTTATATCATTTGTTTATGCTGTCTGGTTATATTTCAGATTTTTTTGTTAGGATATTCCTTCTGGCCTGTTGATTGAGAGTCACTCTATCCACTTTATCTCGAATTCTCTTGTGGAGATGTTCTTTTTAGCCTTGGTGTGTCGCCTTCTTTTTCTGAGTCCACAGCTGGTCTAGTGTGGCGGTTCAGAGATTCTTGTTTCTTGCAGCAATGGTGTGCACCTGCGGTTGCCGCAATGGTGTATGCACGCAGCTGCTGGCACGGCGTGCTCCCTTGCTGCCCTCTGGAGCCAGCTGATGTTTCCTTGCAGGCCCGCCCCTGCACAGGCGGGGCGGCCCAGAGCTTACCCCGCGATTGGCGCCTATTTTTGGCGGGCTCAGGTGGTTGCGCGTTCGCATCAAGGTGTCCCTGCGCGTCCCTGCAGGCGCGCGAGGGGCCTGAGAACTTGCACAGCGTTTGGGGCCTATTGTCCCCGGGCTGAGGTGTTTTCGCGCTCCCGTGCCTGTGTCCTTAGTCCCGCTGAGCCGAGCACTAGGAGTTGGTCTCTCTCCTCTTAGGGTGGGGCCGAGGACACTTCTGCTAAGTGAAAGTGAGCATCTGTGAGTCGCTGCCGCCCACTGTTCCCATGCTGCAGACCCCCACCTTCCCTCACCCCTCTGGGCGGGCTAACAGAGTCTGAGCTAGTGGTCTGCTTTCCGGCCTGGGGCCTGGCGCCCACAAGAGCTGGCTAGGGGTGTCTGCGCATGGTCCTCTGTGTGTTCAGTGGGCCCTCCCTGTGCCCATAGGGGCACTGATCTTATGTCCATTGGGGAGTGTCCGAGGGACACCTGGACTCACGGCCACGCGCACCTGGGCCAGTGAGTGAGAGCACTTCCCTATGTGCGCCCTCGCGACCCAAGGGTAGGGTTGGGGAGTGGATGAGCGCACCACTGCACCTGCGCTCCTCAAGAATGGCCTACCACCCCCAAACTTTCTTCCCCTCTCCACCGTCCACTAGAGAAAAATATAAAGGAGAATTATGTTCTCACTTGCCCGGCAGCACGCTGTCTCCTGTTCTTCAGCGCCAATGCCACTTGGTTGAGTCCCATCTCTGCCAGCGGGCAGAGATCTGCTCTCCTCCCAACTCCTCTCCGGGGTAGCCTGTGGTCGCCAAAAAGCCTTTGTGTACTTCCAGCCGCAGCTCGGGCACCCACCCTAGTCAGGGATCCCGTTTTGTCCCCTTTCCCTCCGCTATTCTCTCTAAACAGGTTGTTCCCAGATGGATTTTCTCTAATCCAGCAGTGCCTTGGCTCGACTCCTGCCAGTGTCCAGCTGCTCACTGAGATGTTCTGTCTGCAATTAGCCCAAACTGCAGACGGGTCTCCGGAGCCTGAAACCACAGCCTTTCCTCACTCCTCCGCCATCTTCCCCTCTCTCTGCTTTAACTTTAAACATAGATTGATTCCATATTCTGTTAGAAAACAGTCTGAGTGAGTATTCTGTTAGAACACAGGCTGAGTGGGTATTCTTTAAATGTAGACTGAGTCCCTAATTTGTTAAAACACAGGCTAACTGGGTATTCTTAAAACATAGACTGTGTCCATATTCTGTTAAAACACAGGCTGAGTGATTATTCTCTTAGAACACAGGTTGAGTAGGTATTCTTTAAACATAGACTGAGTCCATATTCTCTTAGAACTAAGACTGAATAAGTATTTATTAGAACACAGGCTCTGTGGGTATTTTTTAGACATAGACTGAGTTCATATTCTGTTAGAACACAGGCTGGGTGGGTATCCTTTAAACATAGACTGAGTCCATATTCTGTTAGAACACAGGCTGGGTGGGTATTCTTTAAACATAGACTGAGTCCATATTCTCTTAGAACACTGACTGAGTGTCATTTCTGTTAGAAAATTGGTTGAGTGAGTATTTTTAAACATAAACTGAGTCCATATTTTTTACAACACAGGCTGAGTATTTGTTAGAACATAGGCTGAGTGGGTATTCTTTAGACATAGACTGAGTTCATATTCTGTTAGAACACAGGCTGAGTGAGTATTCTGTGAGAACACAGGTTGAGTGGGTATTCCTTAAACATAGACTGAGTCCATATTTTGTTAGAACACAGGCAGAAGGAGTATTCTGTTAGGAAACAGGCTGAGTGGGTATTCTTTAAACATAGATTGCATCCATATTGTGTTAGAACACAGGCTGAGTGAGTATTCTTTTAGCACCCAGGTTGTGTGGGTATTCTTTAAACATAGACTGAGTTCATATTTTGTTAGAACACAGGCAGAAGGAGTATTCTGTTAGGAAACAGGCTGAGTGGATATTCTTTAAACATAGATTGCATCCATATTGTTTTAGAACACAGGCTGAGTATTCTGTTAAAACACAGGCTGAGTGGGAATTCTTAAACATAGACTGTGTCCATATTCTGTTAGAACACAGGCTGAGTGGGTATTCTTTAAACATAGACCGAGTTTATATTCTGTTTGAACACAGGCTGAGTGAGTATTCTGTTATAACCCAGGATGAGGGAGAATTCTAGTATACCTAGAAAACCCTATGAACTCCAGTAAAAGACTACTCGATATAATAAGTGAATCTGGCAAAATAGCAGTGTGCAAAATAAATACACAGAGATATAAGGCATTTCTGTACATCAACAATAAAATATTGGAGAGGCAAAAAACAACAACAACAACAAACTCTTACTATAGCAACAAAAATAATAAAGTACCTATGAGTGAACTTAACCAAAGAGATAAAAGACCTGTACAATGAAAATTACGCAACATTGAAGAAACAAATTAAGGGAGATACAAATAAATGGAAGCAAATACCATGTTCTTGGATAGGAAGAATCAACATCATCAAAATGGCCATACTACCCAAAGCAATTTACAGATTCAATGCAATCCCTATTAAAATACCAATGACATATTTCACTGACCTAGAACAAATACTCCAAAAATTCATATGGAACCAAAAAAGACCCCAAAGAGCAAAAGCAATCTTGAAACAGAAGAACACAGCAGGAGGAATCACGATACCAGGCATCAAACAATACTACAAAGCCACTGTGATCAAAACAGTCTGGTACTGGCATAAGAACAGAAATATAGATCAGTGGAACAGAATAGAGAGCCCAGAAATAAACCCAGGCCTCTATGGTCAACTAATCTTTGATAAAGGAGGAAGGAACATAAAATGGAGTGAGAAGAGCCTCTTTAACAAATGGTGCTGGGAGAACTGGACAGGGACGTGCAAAAAAAATGAAACTAGACCACCAACTTATACCATACACAAGAATAAACTTAAGATGGATTAACAACTTAAATGTAAGCTGTGATACCATAAAAGTCCTAGAGGAAAACATAGGCAGGAAAATTTCAGATATCCCACGTAACAATATCTTCATGGATATATCTCGTAAGGCAAAAGAAATAAAAGGAAAATAAACAAATGGGACTACATCAAACTAAAGAGTTTCTGCTCAGCAGAAGAAAACATCAGCATGATGAAAAGGAAACCAACCATATGGGAAAACATATTTGCCAATGATATCACAGACAGGGGACTGATCTCCAAAATGTATAAAGAGCTTATACGACTCAACATCAAGAAAACAAACAACCCAATTAAAAATTGGACAAAGGACCTGAAGAAACCCTTCTCTGAAGAGGACATACAGAAGGTCCATAGGCACATGAAAAAATGCTCAACATCAAAGTATACTATTAGGTCATTGTAATAAAAACAGCCAGGTATTGACATAAGAACAGACATAGATCAGTGGAACAAAACAAAGAGCTAAGTTATAAATCCATGCCTTTATGGTCAATTGCTATTTGAGAAAGGTGGCAAGAGCATACAATGGAGCAAAAACAGTCTCTTCAATAAATGATGTTGGAAAACTGGCCCAGTATATTAAAAAAAAATGACACTTGAACCACCAACTTACATCATACCCATAAATACACTAAAAATAGATAGAAAGACTAAAACTAAGTCATGAAACAATAAATACCCTAGATGAAAACATAGGCAGTAAAATCTCAGATATCTTACATAGCAATATTTTTACCAATGTATGTCTTAAGTCAAGGAAAACAGAGAAAAAGAGAAAATAAACAAATGGGACTACATCAAATTAAAAAGCATCTTCTGTACAGATAAAGAAATCATCATCAAAATGAAAACGGAACCCACTGTATGTATGGGAGAACATTTTCACCAATGATATATCTAATAAGGGTTTAATTTCTAAAATATACAAAGAACTAATACAACATAACACCAGTAAGACAAATCAATTAAGAAATGGGCAAAAGACACTTCTCCAAAGAAGACATACAGATGGCCCATAGATGTGATAAAATGCTCAGCAGCACTAATAATCAGCAAAATGTAAATAAAAACCACAATGAGATACCACCTTACACCTGTCAGAATGGCCATCATCAACAAATCAACAAACAACAAATGCTGGCGAGGATGTGGAGAAATGGGAATGCGTACTAGTGCAGCCACTATGGAAAACAGTATGGAATTACCTCAAAAAACTAAAAATGGAATTGCCTTTTGAACCAGCAATTCCACTGCTAGGATTATACCCAAAAAATCCTAAAACACTAAATCAAAAATACTTATGCACCCCTATGTTCATAGCAGCCCTGTTTACAATAGCTAAGTGCTGAAAACAGCCGAAGTGCCCATCTGTAGATAAGTGGATCAAAAAACAGTGGTACATTTACACAATGGAATACTATGTAGCAGAAAGAAAGAACTCCTGCTATTTGCGACAACATGGATGGAACTAGAGAGAATTATGCTTAGTGAAATAAGCCAGGCAAAGAAAGCAAAATACCATATGATGTCACCCAATACAGGAAACTAAAGAGCAACACAAACAAACGAACTAAATAGGACAAAGTGTAGAATAGTAGTCAGTAGGGGGGAGGGGGAAGGGAGAGAAGGGGGATAAGTAAGGGAAGGGTCTAGTCAAGGAACATGTATAAATGTCTCATGGACATGGACAATGGGGAGGGATATGATTGTGGGAGAAGGGATGGGCTGAGTGAGGGGAGCAATGGGGAAAAAATGGGACAACTGTAATTGAAAAACCAAAAAATAAAAGAAATTTTAAAAATACAATAAAATAAAATAAAATGAGCTGCCTTAAGATGCTCAAGTGCTGATGCTGGTATTAGTTTCAAATTCATCACTTACCACAAGAGAAAGTGAGACTATCATCCTTTTCAATTTCTGTGAAATTTTTCTCTGTTTATAGTCATCAAATCAATGCACTATTTAGCCCACAAATGTTCTCCTTATATGGGTTCTGGCTCTTAAACGAAGCCTAAAGGTTAAGGTCATTATCTCTTACAGATTTTGGTATCGACTCTATCACAAACACAGTGTAGCTGTTTAATAAGTAAGTTGATAAATGGATGGATTACTCCTGAACTTGGACCAGCAACTCCAGCCAGGTGGCTCGACACCTTTTTTGTTTCCTGAACAGCCCCAACCCTTTCTTCAAAAAAAAAAAATAGAAAGAAAGAAAGAAAGAAAATGTTATGAACTTCAAAGAAAAATCTAATTTTCATGAAACCAGTATCTCTGCTTCTGTTTACTCTTGTAATTCCTTCGTTAATTATAACATACAATGAGTCACAAAAATGTTATGGCAGCGATTGCCATTCTCTAATTGCAGTAATCATTAGCAAAAATGTCTATGTTTAGTACAGTATTAACTTTACTATTTCTTTAGTAAACTTGACATTTCTATGGCCTTCTGGGAGAACACCCAGTTCTCTTAGTTTAACAAGTAAATACAAGAGAAACAAAGTGCCAAACACATGTGAACAAGAGAATCGCACAATTTTCCACTTTAACAACTTTTCTACATATTTACAAAAGAATATGTAGTGAACATCAAAGAAAAGTCAGTTTTATAAAACCGTGATAACTGATTCTGTATACCCCAGGAATTCCACTGTTAACTATAAAACAGTGAATCATAAGAATGTCATGACAGGAGAGGGCAATATGGCAGAGGACTGAGGAGAGGCTGCGGTTTCAGACTCCGGAGACCCATCTCCAGTTTGGGCTAACTGCAGACAGAATATCTCAGTGAGCAGCTGGACACTGGCAGGAGTGGAGCCAAGGCACTGCTGGATTAGAGAAAATCCATCTGGGAACAACCTGTTTAGTGAGGATAGTGGAGGAAAAGGGGACGAAACGGGATCCCTGACTGGGGCGGCTGCCTGAGCTGTGGCGGGAAGCACACAAAGGCTTTTTGGGGACCACAGGCTACTTCAGAGAGGAGTTGGGAGGAGAGTGGATCTCTGCCTGCCGGCAGAGACTGGACTCGACCAAGTGGCATTGGCGCTGAAGGACAGGAGACAGTGTGCTGCCGGGCAAGTGAGATCATAATTCTCCTTTTTATTTTTCTCTAGTGGACAGTGGAGAGGGGAGGAAAGTTTGGGGGTGGTAGGCCATTCTTGAGGAGTGCAGGTGCAGTGGTGCACTCATCCACTCCCCAACCCTCCCCTTGCGTCACAGGGATGCGCATAGGGAAGTGCCCTCATTCACTGGCCCAGGTGCGCAGGGCTGCGCATCCAGGGGCCCCTCGGACACACACCAACAGATATAAAATCAGTGACCCAACGGGCACAGGGAGGGCGCACTGGACACACAGAAGACTGTGTGCAGTCACCCCTGGCCAGCCCAGTGGGCGCCAGGCCGAAGTACCAGGCCGGAATTCAGAGCGCAGAGCACTTGCCCAGGTGCTGTGCGTGCCCGCTCAGGAGGTGCCGGAACGGTGGGCAGCAGGACTCACAGACACTCACTTCTACTGAGCACAAGTGTCTGCAGCCCTGCCCTAAGAGGCGAAAGACCAACGCCCAGAACACGGCTCTGCAGGCCTGAGGCTAGCTCCCCAGCCGCTTGGGTGCACACCAGCACGGGAGCCAAAAAACACCTCAAGGGCTTTCTCGGAGCGCAGCCCCGGCCAGCTTTCTAGGAGCAGGGCGCGGCAGGCCGGAGCTTAGTTCCCCAGCCGCCTTGGGCGCTAAACCGGTGTTGGAGCAAAAAAAAACACCTGGAGGGCTTTCCTGGAGCTTGGCGCGGCGTGTTTTCTGGGAGCGCAGCGCGCAGGCCTGAGCTTAGTTCCCCAGCTGCCTTGGGCGCGCACTAATACTTGAGTGAAAAAAGAAAAAGAAACAAAACAAAACAAAACAAAACAAAACACCTTGCCAGCTTCCCCAAAGTGCAGCATGGCCTGCTTTCCTAGAGTGCGGTGTGGCAGACCTGAAGTGGGCTCTTGGCTGCCTTGCATTGCGCCTTGCCGGCCACCTCGCGCACACCACTGCTACAAGAAATAGGAATCTCTGACCCATCACATTAGACCAGCTGTGGATATAGAAAAACATGACACAAGAAGGCTGAACTGACATTTCCACAAAAGAATTCGAGATAAAGTGGATAGAGTGACTCCCATCAACAAGCCAGAAGGAATATCCTAACAACAACAACAACAACAAAAAAAAAATCTGAAATATAACCAGACAGCATAAACAAACGATATCAAAGGTCCCCCAAGAACATCAGGCTCAGGAAATCAAAGAGACTGCACCACTGAAACCCCCAGATCTACCATAAAAAATCTCATACCACAAAGGTGGGAAGGCAAAGCAGACAAATCCAAATAACAAAAACAAACAAGAAGAATCCAACATGGTAAGACACAGAAACAACCTCTCAATGAAAAGAAAAGAGGAATCCCCAGAAAGAGAGGTAGGTGGAATAGACATAGCCCAAATGTCAGACATGGAATTCAAAACTATGGTGGTGAAGAAGCTCAATATGCTCGAAAACCTCAAAAACAACTATGACAACCTCCAAGGAAGTTACCAACAGCTCCAAGAAAATTACAGGGAACTTGCAGAGAACTACACCAGCATAAAAAAAGACATAGAAACTATCAACAAGAACCAGGAAGAAATGAAGAATGCAATCTCTGAACTGAAAAACACAGTAGAATCAGTCAAAAGCAGACTAAACGAAGCAGAGGATCGGATTAGTGAGTTAGAGGATAATGTAGGTAATAATTCTCAAATGATACAGCAAAATGAAAAAAGATTGAAAAAATATGAACAGGATGTAAGGGAATTACAGGATAGCATTAGAAAAAATAATTGAAGGATCATCGGAATACGAGAGGGAGAAGAAAAGGAGCAAGGAATTGAAAATCTGATAGGAGAAATAGTGACAGAAAATTTTCCGAACCTGATGAGAGAAAAAGTTATGCAAGTCCAAGAAGCACTGAGAGTTCCAATAAAGAGGAACCCCAAAAACCCACTCCAAGGCACATCATAGTTAAAATGGCAATATTCCAAGACAAAGAGAGAATCCTCAAAACAGCAAGAGAAAAACAGCAAATAACTTACAAGGGAGCTCCAATAAGGCTATCAACCAATTTCTCAACAGAAACATTACAAGCCAGAAGGGAATGGTCAAAAATATTTCAAGCAATGAAAAACAAAACCCTACATCCAAGAATACTCTACAAAGCAAGGCTCTCATTCAAAATAGAAGGTGAAATAAGGAGTTTCTCAGACAAAGGAAGACTAAAAGAATACATCTCCACCAAACCAGCATTGCAAGAGATGCTAAAGGGAATATACTAAGAAAAAGGAAGGAAAAAAAAGTGTAGAGGAACACAGATTCAAAAGGGAAATGAATAAATACATGTCAATAATAACGTTAAATGTAAATCGATTAAGTGCCCCCATTAAAAGACATAGGGTAACAGAATGGATAAGAAAACAGGATCCACATATTTGCTGTCTACAAGAAACACACCTCAAAACAAAAGATTTACATAGACTGAAAGTAAAGGAATATAAAAAAATATTTCAAGCAAATGGACCTGAAAAAAAAGCTGAGGTAGCAGTCCTCATATCAGACAGAATGGATTTCAAAGCAAGGGCAATAAAAAGAGACAAAGAAGGACATTTCATAATACTTAAAGGAACAATTCATCAAGAAGATATAACACTGATAAACATATATGCACCCAACATAGGAGCACCCAAATACATAAAGTAAATACTAGAAGACCACAAAAAGGATATCAACAACAACACACTCATAGTAGGGGACTTCAACACTCCATTATCAACAATAGACAGATCATCCAAGCAAAGAAACACCAAGGATATACAGGAATTGAACAACACACTAAACCACATGGACTTAACTGATATATATAGAACGTTTCACCCCAAAGAAGCAAAATATACAGTCTTTTCAAAGGCGCATGGGACATTTTCAAAGACAGACCTCATGACAGGACACAAAACAAGCCTCAACAAATTCAAGAAAATTGAAATCATATCAAGCATCTTTTCAGACCACAATGCCTTGAAACTAAAAATCAACCTCAGAGAAAAAAATCAAAGACACCCAAACTCATGGAGAATGAATAACACGCTCTTATATAACGAATGGGTTAACAATGACATCAAAGAGCAAATCAAGAAATTTCTAGAAACTAATGACAATGAACACACAACAGCCCAAAACCTATGGGACACAGCAAAAGCAGTCCTAAGAGGGTAGTTCATAGCAATACAGGCATATCTGAAAAGGCTAGAAGAATCTCAAATAAAAAACCTAACCATAAAGCTACAAGAACTAGAACTGCAACAACAAACAAAGCCTAGGGCAAAAAGAAGAAAGGAAATCATCAAGATCAAAGCAGAATTAAACGACATAGAAACGAAAGGAACAATCCAAAAAATCAACAAAACTAGGAGCTGGTTCTTTGAAAAAATAAACAAAATTGACAAGCCTCTAGCCAAGCTCATTAAGAAAAAAAGTGAGAAGACCCAAATAAACAAAATCAGAAATGAAAGAGGAGAAATCACGACTGATACCCCAGAAATACAAACAATTATAAGAAATTACTACAAACAACTATATGGCAAGAAATTTGACAACTTAGTAGAAATGGACAGATTTCTAGAAACAGATAACCTTCCAAAACTGAATCAAGAAGAAGTAGAAAGTCTCAACAGACCAATAACAAAGAAGGAAATTGAAACAGTAATCCAAAATCTCCCTGCACACAAAAGCCCTGGACTGGATGGCTTCACAGGCGAATTTTACAAAACCTTTAGGAAAGAACTAACTCCTACCCTCCTCAAACTATTCCAGAAAGTCCAAGAAGAGGGAAAAATCCCAAACTCTTTCTATGAAGCCAGTATTACCCTAATCCCAAAACCAGGTCAAGACACAGCAAAGAAAGAAAACTACAGGCCAATATCACTGATGAACATAGATGCTAAAATCCTCAATAAAATTTTGGCAAACAGGATCCAACAATACATCAGAAAGATCATACACCATGATCAAGTGGGATTCATCCCAGGGATGCAAGGATGGTTTAATATTCGCAAATCAATAAATATAATACATCACCTAAACAAAATGAAAGACAAAAACCACATGATCATATCTATAGATGCAGAACAAGCATTTGATAAAGTACAACACACATTTATGCTGAAAACACTCAGCAAAATGGGAATAGAGGGAGCATACCTTAACATCATTAAGGCTATATATGAGAAGCCTGAAGCCAACATCATACTCAATGGACAAAAACTGAAAGCATTCCCGCTGAAATCAGGAACTAGACAAGGCTGTCCACTCTCCCCACTTCTATTTAACATAGTGTTGGAAGTCCTAGCCACAGTAATCAGACAAGACAAAGAAATAAAAGGCATCCAAATTGGGAAAGAAGAAGTAAAACTATCACTATTTGCAGACGACATGATAGTATACCTAGAAAACCCTATAAAATCCACTAAAAGACTACTTGATATAATAAGTGGATTTGGCAAAATAGCAGGGTACAAAATAAATATACAGAAATCTAAGGCATTTCTGTACACCAACAATAAAATATCAGAGACAGAAGCAAAAAAGAAAATACCATTTACTATAGCAACAAGAAAAATAAAGTACCTAGGAATAAACTTAACCAAAGAGATAAAAGACCTGTATTCTGAAAATTATGCAACATTGTAGAAAGAAATTAAGGAAGATACAAAAAAATGGAGGCAAATACCATGTTCTTGGATGGGACGAATCAACATCATCAAAATGGCCATACTACCCAAAGCAATTTACAAATTCAATGCAATCCCTATTAAAATACCAATGACATATTTCACTGACCTAGAACAAATACTCCAAAAATTCATATGGAACCAAAAAAAAACCCCGAATAGCAAAAGCAATCTTGAAACAGAAGAACACAGCAGGAGGAATCACGATACCAGACATCAAACAATACTACAAAGCCACTGTGATCAAAACAGTCTGGTACTGGCATAAGAACAGACTTATAGATCAGTGGAACAGAATTGAAAGCCCAGAAATAAACCCAGGCCTCTATGGTCAACTAATCTTTGATAAAGGTGGAAGGAATATAAAATGGAGTGAGAAGAGCCTCTTTAACAAATGGTGCTGGGAGAACTGGACAGGGACGTGCAAAAAAATGAAACTAGACCACCAACTTACACCACACACGAGAATAAACTCAAGATAGATTAAAGACTTAAATGTAAGCTGTGATACCATAAAAGTCCTAGAGGAAAACATAGGCAGGAAAATTTCAGATATCACACGTAACAATATCTTCACGGATACATCTCCCAAGGCAAGAGAAATAAAGGAAAAAATAAACCAATGGGACTACATCAAACTAAAAAGTTTCTGCTCAGCAAAAGAAAACATCAGCAAGATGAAAAGGAAACTAACCATATGGGAAAACATATTTTCCAATGATATCACAGACAGGGGACTGATCTCCAAAATATATAAAGAGCTTATACGACTCAACATCAAGAAAACAAACAACCGAATTAAAAAATGGGCAAAGGACCTGAACAAACACTTCTCCGAAGAGGACATACAGAAGGTCCATAGACACATGAAAAAATGCTCAACATCATTGGCCATCAGAGAGATGCAAGTAAAAACCACAATGAGATACCACCTTACACCTGTCAGAATGGCCATCATCAACAAATCAACAAACAACAAATGCTGGCGAGGATGTGGAGAAATGGGAACCCTACTGCACTGTTGGTGGGAATGCAGACTGGTGCAGCCACTATGGAAAACAGTATGGAATTACCTCAAAAAACTAAAAATGGAACTGCCATTTGAACCAGTGATTCCACTGCTAGGATTATACCCGAAAAATCCTGAAACCCTAATTCAAGAAAACCTTTGCGCCCCTATGTTTATAGCAGCCCTGTTTACAATAGCTAAGTGCTGGAAACAGCCTAGGTGCCCATCTGTGGATGAGTGGATCAAAAAACTGTGGTACATCTACACAATGGAATACTATGTAGCAGAAAGAAAGAAGGAACTCCTGCCATTTGCGACAACATGGATGGAATTAGAGAGAATTATGCTTAGTGAAATAAGCCAGGCAAAGAAAGCAAAATACCATATGATGTCACCCAATACAGTAAACTAAAGAGCAACACAAACAAACGAACTAAATAGGCAAAGACTAGAATAGAAGTCTGTAGGGGGAAGAGGGGAGGGAGAGAAGGTGGATAAGTAAGGGAAGGGTCAGGTCAAGGAACGTATATGAATGACTCATGGACATGGACAATGGGGAGGGATATAATTGTGGGAGAAGGGATTGGCTGGGAGGGGGGAGCAATGGGGGAAAATGGGACAACTGTAATTGAATAACAAAAAAAAATGTCATGACAGCATTTGCAATGCTGTAAATTATGGTATCATTAGAGAAATTTATATGTTTTGTTCAGAGTTAACTATTTTTTATTAACCTTGATATTACTTGATTTGCTATGTTGGAGAACACAGAGTTTTCCTAGATTAAAAAGTAAATACTAAAAGATAATTCTAAACATATATGAACAAGAGAATCTCACAGATTTCCATATTCCTAACTTCTACATATTTAGTAAAGAATATGTAGTGAACATTACAGAAAATCTCAGCTTTTATTAAACCACAATCTCTGTTTTCATATACTCTAGTAATTTCATTGTTAACTATAATTCACAGTGAATCATAAGCATTATGACAGTGATAGCAATGCTCTCACTGAAAGGATTGTTAGAGAAAGCGTGTATGTTTAGTAGCGTTAACTTTACTTCTTTAGTAAACTTCACATTACTTAGCCTTTTTGGAGAACACAGTGTTTAAGAAGTAAATACAAAAGAAACTGAATGAAAAACGCATATGAACAAGAAAGTCACACAAATTTCCGCTTTCTTAACCATTCTACATATTTACTAAAGAATATGTAGTGAACATCACAGAAAACCAAGTTTTCATGAAATCACTAACTCTCCTTCTGTATATCCTACTAATTCTAGTGTGAATTATAACACAGTGAATCATAAGAATGCTATGACAGCTGTAGCAATACTCTAACCGAAGGAATCATTAGAGAAAGTGTGTATGTTTAGTACAGTGTTGACTTTTTTTTTTTGGTAAACAACATTACTTGCCTGACCTTGTAGGACGTCACAGCGTTGTCTTAGTTTAACGAGTAACTACAAAAGAAACTGAATGAAAAACATAGGAATTTCCCAATTACACAAATTTTCACTTCCTAACTAGTTTTCTATGTATTTACGTAAGAAAATGTAGTGAATATCAGAGAAAACTCTAGTTTTTATGAAACTGCTTTCTGTTCTGTATACTCCAGTAATTCCTTTCTTATCTATAACACCCAGTGAATGATAAGAATGTTATGACAGCGATAGCAATTCTCTAACTGAAGGAATTATTTGAGAAAGTGTATTTACTATAGTTACAACGTTACTATTTCTTTAGTAAATGATATCACATCAGTAAAATTCATACGAAGTGATTATTGCAAACTTAGGTTAGCATTATCAGATTAAAACGACATTTAATGATGCTTACATGTGAATTTAGAGATATGAAATCAGTTATCTTTAAGGATCTTTGCTAATACTCATAAATTTCAAACAGATACACATTCTAACTAGGACACATTGAGTTTTGGGCCATGTGTAATCTATGAGTTTTTAATATTTATGAGGTAATTATTTTTAGGGCAGCACACTTAGTAGGCCTCAATCTGCTTTTCATCTACGAATGCTCTTGTTCAGTGTCTAAACACATAATTAATGTATACAAAGCAGGACTTTTGTAAACCTTTTTCACAGATGTTAGCATTTGAATCTGAAACTTTTCATTTATGATGCTTACATGTGACTAGGGATATGAAACTAGTTATTTTTAAAGATATTTGATAAAATCCTTGCACATTTCACCCATAGGAACACATCATGACTAAGAACACATATACAGTTTTTGGCCACATGTGTAATCTGTGAGCCTCTAATATATACAAGGAAAATATTTTCAGAATAATATACTTATAGGCTTCAATCTGCTTTTCACCCATGAATGTTGTAGCTCAGTGTCTGAACACATTAGTAAAATTCGAACAAAGTGGGATTTTTGCAAACTTTTAACAACATGTTTGAATTCTCAAATTCAAACCTTTCATATTTAATGATGGTTGCATGTGAAAGTAGAGATATAAAACTAGTTATTTTTAGTGTTATTTGATAAAAATCCTTGTAAATTTCAAACAAAAACATTCTAAATAAGAAAGTTTTCTACAGTTTAAGGCCACACATGTGATCTATGTGTTTCTAATATCTACGAGGAAAATAATTTCAGAACACTAGACTTACAGGTCTCAATCTTCTTTTCACCTATGAACGCTGTAGTTCAGTGTCAACACACGTAACTAAAATTCGTATGAAGTGAGAGTTTTGCAAATAGTTTCAACATGTTAGAATTATCAAATTCAAGCTTGTCTCATTTCTGATGCTTATAAGTGTTTTTGGAGATATAAAAACTGATTTTTAAAGATATTTGATAAAATACTTGTAAATTTCAAACTCAGAAACAGATTATTAGACAGTCTTTTACAGGTTAGGGAGACACATGTAATATATGTGTTTCCAAAACCTTAAGAATATTATATTCAGAACAATACACATAGGCCTCAATCTGCCTTTCACCTAAGTATGCTGTAGCTTAGTGTCTGAACACACATCAGTAAAATTTGTGCAAAGTGGGATTTTTACAAACCATTTTAACAGTGTTAGCATTGTCAAATTCAAGCTCTCCTAATTTCTGATGCTTACATGTGCTTTTAGAGATACCAAACCAGTTATTTTTAAAGATAGTTGCTACCCTTGTAAATTTCATACACACAAAAAACTTTCTAAATAAAAAAATTGTGTCCAGTTTATAGCCACACTTTATCTAGTGTTTCTAATATCTATGAGAAAAATATTTTCAGAGCACTAGACTTACTGGCCTCATTCTTCTTTTCACTATGAATGCTCTAGTTCAGTGTCTGACCACACATAACTAAAATTCATATGAAGTGGAATTTTTTGCAAACAATTTCAACGTATGTTAGAATGATCAAATTCAAGCTCATCATTTCTTATTCTTACAAGTGTCTTTGGAATTATGAAAAGTTATTTTAAAGATACTTGATAAAATCCTTATAAATTTCAAACTGAGAACAGATTCTTAGTCTTATACAGTTTAGGGAGACACATGTAATCTATTTGTTTCCAATAGCTATGACAATATTATTTTCAGAAAAATAGACTTAATGACCTCAATCTGCCTTTCACCTGTGAAAGCCATAGCTCATTAGAAAAATACATACAACAATGAGTAAACAATGTTCAGAACTCTATGCTTATTGGCCTCAATCTGTTTTTCACCTTTGAACACTATTTCAGTGTCTGAACACACTGAACAAGGGAATCACACAAATTTCAACTTTCCTAACAACTTCTCGACCTATTTTCTAAAGAAAATATAGTGAACATCAGAGAAAAACCGAGTTTTCATTAAACCCCTAACTGAAATTTTGTATACTCTAGTGATTCCATTGTTAACTATAACACAGGGAAAATAAAAAATGTTATTTTAGTGATAGCAATTCTCTAACTGAAAGAATCATTATGGAAAGTGTATATGTTTAGTAGTGTTAACTTTACTATTTCCTTAGTAAACTTGACATTACTTGCTTAGCCTTGATGGACAACACAGCATATTCTTAGCTTAACAAGAAAATACAAAAGAAAGAAAATGAAAAACACAAAACAGGAGATCACACAAAGTTCTACTTTCTTAAGTAATTTCTACACACTTATCAAAGAATATGTAGTGAACATCACAGGAAAAAAATGAGTTTTCATGAAACCACTGTCTCCATATCTGTATTTTCTAGTAACTTCATTTTTATCTATACCACAGTTATTCACAAGAATGCTATGAAGGTGATAGCAATGCTCTAACTGAAGGAATCATTAGTGAAAGTGTATCTGTGTACTATAGTGTTAAATTTACTCTTTCTTTTGTAAACTTCACAGTACTTGCTTGATCTTGTTGGAGAACACAGCATTTTCTTAGCTTAAGAAGTAAATACAAAATAAAGTGAACCAAGTGCACATAAGACAGGGGGTCACATACAGTTCCCCTTTCTTAACTACTTTTCTATGCATTTACTAAAGAATATGTAGTGACCATCACAGAAAATCAAGTTTTCATGAAACCTCTATCTCAATATCTGTATGCTCTAGTAATTCCATTGTTAATGATAACACAGTGAAACATCAAAATGTTATGATAGCTACAGGAAAGCTCTGAGTGAAGGAATCATTAGAGAAAGTGTATATGCTCAGTAAAGTGTAAACTTTACTATTTCTTTAAGAAATTTGGCATTACTTGGTTAGTCTTATTGGAAAACACAGCGCGTTCTTAGTTTAACAAGTAAATACAAGAGAACCTGAGTGAAAAATATGTAATAACAGGAAAATCACACATAATTCCAATTTCCTAACTACTTTTCAACATATTTACTAAAGATTACATAGTGAACATCACAGGAAAACCGAGTTTTCATGAAACTTCAGTCTCTACTTCTGTGTATTCTAATAATTCAATCTTTAACTATAACACACAATGAATCATAAGAATGTTACTACAACAAGATGAAAGCTTTACAGGAAGAAATCATTAGAAGAAGTGTATATGTTTAGTACAGTGTAAACTCTACTATTCCTTTAGGAAAGTTGACATTACTTGGTTGAACTTATGGGAAAACAGAGCGCTTTCTTACTTTAGTTACTAAATACAAAATAAACTGAAAAAAAAACATAAGGACAAGTGAATCACACAAATTTCCACTTTCCTAGCTACTTTTATGTATTTACTAAAGATAATGTAGTGAACACCAAGGAAGTACTGAGTTTAATGAAATATTTATCTCTTCTACTGTATGCTCTAATCATCCCATTGTTAACTATAACACATTTTGAATAATAAGCATGTTATAACAGAGACAAGAAAGCTCTATATGAAGGAATAATTAGAGAATGTTTATATGTTTAGTGCAGTGTTAACCGTTCTTTAGAAAACTTCACATTAATGGGCTGGCTTTGTTGGAGAAAACTGCACTTTCTTAGTTTAACAGGTAAATACAAAATAATCTTAATGAAAACCACCTAAGAACAGGGAAATCACACATTTTCCACTTCCTTATTTTTCTACATATTTACTAATGATCATTTAGTGAACACAAAGGAAAAACCGAGTTTTCATAAAACCTCCAATTCTTCTGTATACCTAGTTATTCCACTGTTACTTACAACACAATGAATCATAAGAATGTTATGAAGGTGCAAGGAGAGATCTAACTGCTGGAATCATTAATAAAGTGTATCTGTTTAATACAATTAACTTTACTATTTCTTTCATAAACCTGACATTACTTGTTTTGCCTTGTTAAAGAACACAGCGTTGTATTAGTTTAACAAGTATATACAAAAGAAACTGAATGGAAAACACCTATGAACAATGGGATCACACAAATTTCCACTATCCTAACTATGTTCCTCTGTATTTTCTGTAGAACATGTATTAAACTTCACAGAAAAACTGAGCTTTCAACAAACCTGTATCTCTACTTCTGTATAATTTAGTAATTTCATTGTTAACTATAAAGCACAATAAATAATAAGAATGTTATGACAGTGAGATGAAACTGTAACTGTTGGAATCATTAGAGAAAATGTGTATGTTTAGTACAGTGTTAACTTTACTATTTCTCTAGTAAAATTTCCATAACATGGTTGGCCTCTCAAAAATCACAGCTGTTTCATAGTTCAACAAGTAAATACTAAAGAAACAGAATGGAAAACACATATGAACAGTGGGACCACACAAATTTCCACAATCCTTCTTTCCTATGTATTTCTAATTGAATATGTATCAAACTTCACAGAAAAACTGCGTTTTCATGAAATATCTATCTCTAATTCTGTATACTCTAGTAATTCCATTCTTACATATAACACACAATGAGTCATAATAATGTTAGGCAATGAGAGAATACTCTGTTGGCACCATTAGAGAAAGTGTATATGTTTAGTACAGTGTTAACTTTACTGTTTCTTAGGTAAACTTTACATTACTTGCTTGGCCTCTCTAGAGAACACAGCGTTTTCTCAGTTTAACAAGTAAATGCAAAAGAAACTGAATGGAAAGCACATATGAACTATGGGATCACACAAATTTCCACTACCCTAACTATGTTTCTCTGTATTTTCTATAGAACATGTATTAAACTTCACATAAAAACTGAGTTTTCATGAAATCTATATCTCTAATTCTGTATACTCTAGTAATTCCATTGTTAACTACAAAACACAATTATAACAATGTTATGACAGCTAGAGGAAACCTCTAACTGATGGAATCATTAGAGAAAGTGTATATATTTAGTACTGTGTTGACTTTACTATTTCTTATTTATTTATTTATTTCCATTACAGTTGTTCCCCCCCTCAATGGCTCCCCTCGTATCCAGCCCACCACTCTCCCACAGTCAATCTCCATCCCATTGTCCATGTACATGGGTCATTTATACTAGTTCCTTGACTAAACCTTTCCCCCTTTACCCCTCTTCTCTCCCTCCCCCCACCTCCTGGTCACTGTTCATCTTCTCCTTGTTTACTTGCCTCTGGTTCAATTTTTCTAATTTGTTTGTGTTGTTCATTAGTTTCCTGTATTAGGTGATATAATATGATATTTGTTTTTCACTGCCTGGCTTATCTTGCTAAGTATAATTATCTCTAGTTCCATCCATGTTTTATCAAGTAGTAGGAGTTCATTTTTTCTATCTGCTGCATAGTATTCTATTGTGTAAATGTACCACAATTTTTTGATCCACTCATCTACAGATGGGCACTTAGGTTGTTTCCAGTACTTGGCTGTTGTAAATAGCAGTGCTACAAACATAGGTGTGCATAGTTTTTTTTTTTTAAATTGATGGTCCCAGATTCTTCAGGTATAATCCTAGCAATGGAATTGCTGGGTCAAAAGGCAGTTCCATTTTTAGCTTTTTGAGGAAATTCCATACATTTTTCCATAGTGGCTGCACCAGTCTGCAGTCCCACCAAGAGTACACTAGGCTTTCCTTTCCTCAGATTCTCACCAGCACTTGTTGGTTGATTTATTGATGATGGCCATTTTGACAGCTGTGAAGTGGTATCTCATTTGGGTTTTAATTTGCATCTCTCTGATGCCTAGTGAGATTGAGCATTCTTTCATATGCCTATGGACCCTTTGTATGTCCTCTTAGGAGCAGTGTTTGTTTGGGTCCTTTTCCCATTTTTTAATTGGGTTGTCTGTCTTCTTGGTGTGGAGTTGTACAAGTTTCCTTATATATTTTGGAGACCAATCCTTTGTCTCAGATATTGGCAAGTACGCTTTCCCATACAGTAAGTTCCCTTTTCATCTTGCTGATGTTTTTGTTTTTGTTTTTGTTTTTTGCTGAGCAGAAACTCTTTAGTTTGATATAGTACCATTTGTTTATACTGTTCTTTAAGTCCCATACCTTGGGAGATATATTGGTGAAAATATTGCCACGTGGTATATCTCAAAACTTTCTGCCTAAGTTTTCCTCTGGGACTTTTATGATGTCACAGCTTACATTTAACTCTTTTATCCACCTTGAATTTATTCTGGTGTATGGTGTAAGTTGGTGATCTGGCTTCACTTTTTTGCACATCCCTGTCCAGTTCTCCCAGCATCATTTGTTGAAGAGGCTCTTTTCACTTCATTTTATATTCCTTCCCACTTTTCAAATATCAGTTGACCATATAGACCTGGGTTTATTTCTGGGCTCTCTATTCTTTTCCATTGATCTATATGTTTGTTCTTAGGCCAATACCAAACTGCTTTAATTGTAGTACAGTTTGACATCAGGTATTGTGAAATCTCCTACCGTGTTCTTCTTCCTCAAGATTGCTGTGGCTATTCGGGGTCTTTTTTGGTTCCATATAAAATTTTGAAGTATTTATTCTAGGTCTGTGAAATATGTCACTGGTATTTTAATAGGGATTGCATTGACTATAAATTGCTTTGGGTAGTATGGACATTTTAATGACGTTGATTCTTTCCATCCATGTACATGGTATATGCTTCCATTTATTTGTATTTTTCTTAATATCTTTCTTCACTGTTATGAAGTATTCTGAGTACAGTCTGTTACCTCCTTTGTTAAGTTTATCCTAGGTACTTTATTTCTCTTGTTATAGTAAATGGGTTTTTTTTTCTAGTTTCTCTCTCTGATATCTATTGTTGGTGTACAGAAATGCCTTTTATTTCTGAATATTGACTTTGTGTTCTGCTACTTTACCAAATTCACTGATTATGTCAAGTAGTTTTTTCATGGAGTCTATAGGGTTTTCTATGTACACTATCAAGTCATCTGCAAATAATGATAGTTTTACATACCTTTTCCATTTGGATGCCTTTTATTTATTTTTCTTGTCTGATTGTTGTGGCTAGAACTTCCAACACTACGCTGAATATGAGTGGAGAGAATGGACATCCTTGTCTTTTTCCTGATCTCAGGGGGCAATGCTTTCAGTTTTTGCCCACTGAGTATGATGTTCACTTCAGGTCTCTCATATATGGACTTTCTTATATTGAGGTGTGCTCCCTCTATTCCTATATGCTCTAGTTTCTGAGAAGTTTAATACACATTGGATGGGAAATACCTAGAAAAGGTGTTAGGAGAGAGGAAGTTTGGCTGAATTTTCAGTTCTGATGTCTTTTCCATTTAGTTTCTTTTGTATTTACTTGTTAAACAAAGACAACGCTCTGTTGCTGAACAAGGCCATGCTAGGAATGTCAAACTTATATAAGAAATAGTAATGTTAAGGTTGTACTGAACATAAACATTTTCTGTCATGATTTTCCAATGGTTGGAGCTTTCCTCCACCTTTCATAACATTCTGAGGAGTATATTTTATTGATTATGTTGGTACAGTAGTTTCAATTTTTTCCCCTTTGCTCCCCTCTGCCCAGTATCCTCCTTCCCTCCAGCAATCCCACCCCCCTTATTTCACATCCACAGGTCCTGCATATAAGTTCTTTGGCTTCACCCTTTCCTATACTATTCTTAACATCCCCTTGTTTATTTTGTACCAACCAATTATGCTTCTTAGTCCCTGCACCATTTCCCCATTTCTCCCCCTCCCCTCTCCCAGCTGATAACCCTCCAAATGATCCCCATACCTATGATTCTGTTCCTATTCTGGTTTGCTTAGTTGAATTTTGTTTTTATTTTTTAGATTCAGTTGTTGATAGTTGTGAGTTTGTTGTCATTTTAGTGTTCATAGTTTTGATCTTCTTTTTCTTAAGTAAGTCCCTTTGACATTTCATATAATAATGACTTGGTGATGATGAACTCCTTTAGCTTTACCTTGCCTGGGAAGCACTACATCTGCCCTTCCATTCCAAATGATAGCTTTGCTGGATAGAGTAATCTTGGTTGTAGGTTGCTTTTCATAACATTGAATATTGCTTGCCAGTCCCTTCCTGCCTGCAAAGTGTCCTCTGAGAAATCAGCTGATAGTCTTATAGGCACTTCCCTGTAGGCAACTCTCCACCTCTCTCTTGCTGCCCCCAGGACTCTCTCTTTATCTTTCACCTTTGGCATCTCAGTCATGATGTGTCCTGATGTGTTCCCCTCTGGGTCTAGCTCACCTGGGACCCTCCGTGCTTCCTGGACCTGTATGTCCATCTCCTTCACAAAATTGGGGAAGTTTTTCTTATTTTTTTTAAAATTCTTCCTTCCTCATTCTGCACTGGTTGACTGTTTTTTTCTTCCTTATGTTCCAAATCATTGATTTGAACCCCAGTTTCCTTCCCTTTCACCATTGGTTTTGTGTGGATTTTTCCTTTATTTCACTTAGCATAGCCTTCACTTATTCTCTTATGCATTTGCCATACTCAAGCATATCTGTCAAGCCTGTGAGCATCTTTATCACCAGTGTTTTGAATTCTGCATCTGTTAGGCTGTTTTATCTCCTTATCTGTTAGGTTGGCTATCTCCTCTTCACTTTGTTCTCCCACTGGAACCTTGATTCATTCCCTCTTTTGGGCCATACTTCTCTGTCTCCTCATTCTGACAGGCTCCTGTGTTTTTTTGCCTCCATGTCACAGGTATAGCAGTCGCTCCTGTCACATTGCAAGGGGCGGAGCCCTAGGGATTTGTCAGTACAGGGCGACCTGTTTCACCACGTTGTGCCACTGTATGTGGGGGAGGGGTCCGAGAGGGAACAATACTGCCTACCCAGCACTCACCCCTGTTACAGGCACGTCTCCCACCCCCACACTGGTCCAGCGCCCTGACAGCTGCTGCCCTGGCCATCGTTCCCAGAGTGGGTGGGTCTACAGATGCTCCAGGACCATGGGGGCCCTTCAAACAAGCATACTCCCCTGAGAGACCAGCAGCCTCCGCCTCCACCCCAACCCCACCAGTCTGCACAGTCAGAGGCAATGAGGCTTGATTTTCTCTGGTGCTGGGACCGTGGGCTGTGAGGACTGATGAGGAGCTGGAAATGCTCCCCAGATGTCCCTCCTGACTTTTTAAAACATGTGACTGTGCTTTCTGCTGGCCTGCTGTTGCCACCGCTGCATCCTCTCTGCCCAGGCTCCACTCCTCCTACCTGTCTGGATGAGTATTTCTTTTTTTCCCTAATGTGGGACAATGAAAAATTAATACCTGTCTTTTGTCATCTAGTGGTTATGGATTGAATGATGTCCTTTAACCCTGTTGCCAAATCTGTTGCCTCCAGAATACAACAAGGATGCCAGCCTGTTAAATCAAGCATGCCATTGTCCGGGGACAGCCAGCTGACCTGGAGTCTGCACAACCCTTCCCCATGTGGGAAGGCCCCCCTCCCCTCCACACCCCCAATCTTATTATGGATTTCTGGACCAAAGGGTATGTAGGATGACGACCATGTCCAGCTTGAAGCAGCTAGAGGAGCTCGAGACCTTTGCCCATTGTCCTTTATAAGATTATAAAGGGTCTTAAGTCTGAGAGGGAGGGATTTTTATTTTTTATTGTGAAAATAATTAATTAACTAATTAATTAATTATTTTTTAAAAAAAGAAGAAGAAGAATATGTGAAAGGGTGAGGCAAAAGAGCTTGTATGTACGACCCATGGGCATGGACTAGGGTGGGGGATTGTTGGGGGAGGGGGGTTGCTGGGTGGAGGAGAGGAAAGGGGGAAAAATTGGAACTATTGTAACAATATAATCAATAAAATATACTTAAAAAAAAGACATAGGGTAGCGGATTGGATATGAAAACATGACACACATATATACAGTCTAAAAGAGACCCACCTCAAAACAAAAGGTCTACACAGACTGAACATGAAGGGATGGAAAAAAGTTTTCCAAGAAAATGGACATGAAAAAAAGCTGGGGTAGCAATACTTATATCAGACAAAACAGATTTCATAGCAAAGGCCTTAAAAAGAGAAAAAGAGGAACATTTCATAATACTTAAGAGATCAATCCATCAAGAAGATATAACCCTGGTAAACATATATGCACCCAACATAGGAGCACCCAAATATATAAAGAAAATCTTGAAAGACTACAAAAAGGTTATGGACAGCAACACACTCATAGTAGGGGACTTTAACACCCCATTATTAACAATGGACAGATTTTCAAAGCAAAGAAACACCATGGATATTGAGGCATAGAACAACATTCTAGATCAAATGAACTTAATTGATATATATATATAGAACTTTTCACCCCAAAGAAGCAAAATATACATTCTTTTCAAGTGCACATGGAACATTTTCAAAGATAGACCACATGGTAGGATGCAAAACAAGCCTCAACAAATTCAAGAAAATTGAAATTATATCAAGCATCTTCTTAGATCACAATGCCTTGAAAGTGAAAACCAGCATCAAGGAAAAAACTGAAAGACATTCAAACTCATGGAGAATGAATAACATGTTATTAAATAATGAATGGGATAACAATGACGTCAAGGAAGAAATCAAGAATTTTTGGAAACAAATGATAACAAATACAAAACTGCTCAGAACTTATGGGACACAGTGATAGCTGTCAAAAGAGAAAAGTTCATAGCAAGTAGGCCTAAGTAAAAAGGATAGAAGAATCTCTAAAAAATCTAATCCTACAGCTACAAGAACTAGAGGAACAACAGCAAACAAAGCCCAGAGCTAGTAGAAGAAAGGAAATCATCAAGACCAGAACAGAATTAAATGACATAGAGATTAAACAAACAATTCAAAAGATCAATAAAACCCAGAGCTGGTTCTTTGAAAAGATAAACAAAATTGACAAGCTTCTACCCAGGCTCATCAAGAAAAAAAGAGAGAGGATCCAAATAAACAAAATCAGAAACTAAAGAGGAGAAGTCATATAGACACCATATATATAGGTCATGTTTTCTTATCCATTCAGCTAACCTATGCCTTTTTATTGGATCATTTAAATTATTTACATTTAAGGTCATTATTGATAGGTACTTATTCCTTGACGATTTTTCCCTACGTACCTGTGTTCTTCTCTCTCACTCTCTCTTTTTCTTCATCTTCCTAATGCAGTCTCTGTCTCTTTAGCATCTCATGTAATGCTGGTTTGGTGGAGATGTATTCTTTTAGTCTTCTTTGTCTGTGATACTCTATATTACACCTTTCATTTTGAAAGTGCCTTGCTGTGTAGAATATTCTTGGTTGCAGGCCTTTCTTTTTCATTGCTTGACATATTTTTTGCCATTCCATTCTAGCTTATATTGTTTCTGCTGAGAAATCAGCTGATAGTCTTATTAGAGCTCCTTTGTAATTGCTGTTTTTCTCTTGCTGCCTTTAGAATTCTCTCTTTGTCTTTGAACGTTGGCATATTAATTATGATGTACCTTGGAGTGGGCATTTTTGGATTCATCTTCTTTGGGACCCTCTATTTCCTGTGCTTGTGGGACTTTTTCTTTCCTCATGTTTCAGAAGTTTTCTTTCATTACATTTTAAATCAGGTTTTCTATCCCATGCTCCTCTTCTTCCCCTTCTGGTATCCCTACGATACAAATATTATTAGATATCATGTGTCTTTTTGCTCTGTAAACCTCTTCATTCTCTTTCAATCTTTTTTTCATTTTGTGGCACCATCTACAAGTTTTTTTTTTATGTTGTCCTCTAGTGCACTGATCTTATACTCTGCTTCATTTAACCTGCTTTTGATTCCTTCTCTTGTATCCTTTAGTTCAGAAATTGTATTCTTCATTTCCTCCTGGCTTTTTTTTTGATAGTTTTATGTCCTTTTTAATGCTGGTGTAGTTCTCAGTAGCTTTTTTAAAAAAATAATTTCTTATTTATTTGCTTGTTTGTTTATTTTTATAGAGGGGGAAAGGAGAAAGAGGGAGAGAAACATCACTGTGTGGTTGCCTCTCACTCGCGCCCCCAACTGGAGACATGATGTGCAACCTAGTCATGTGCCCTGACTGGGAATTGAACATGCCACACTTGGTTCGCAGGCTGATGCTCAATCCATTGAGCCACAGCAGCCAGGGCTCTCAGTAGCTTCTTTGTATCTTCCCTGGAGTTCTTTATAGTTCCCCTGGAGTTCATTGTAGTTTTTTCTGAGTTTGTTGAGTTCATTGAGCCTCCTCATAACCAATATTTTGAATTCCATGTCTGATAGTTTGCTTGCCTCTATTTCATTTATCCCTCTTTCTGGGAAATCCTTGTTTTCTTTCAATGGGGGTTAATAACCTATGAACTAAGATTAATATATGTGGGATGGGAATAAGTGGTAAAAAATAAAAGAAAGGAAGGAAGGAAGAAAGAAAGAAAAAAGAAAAAGATAGAAAAGCTTAAGAGCTATCTGGAGGAAAGGGAAGTGATTTTGAGATGATAGAGGAAGAAGGACTACTATGAGAAATGAAAACCAGGCTAAGACAAGAAAAATTCAAATTTAAAATGAGAGAAGGGAAGCGCTGAAGGAAAGTACAGATGGAGTACAGAAGGGGGACTATAATATTTGAGGTATGAAATACCAGAATAGTGAAGATCTGTAAATAAGGTTGCAAGAATGTCACCGCTAACTGCCTCTCCCACTCAATGGTCACTGATTGATCAAGGTGGAGAGAGAGTAAATGTATTTTATGATGGAAAAAGAATGTGAGGTGACTAATGACAAGAGAAATAGTAAGGAGAGCCTGGAGGGGTGAGAAATAATGTGTGCATATTTGAAATGAGTCTTAGAGAAAATTTGCAACAACATGGATGGAACTAGAGAGAATTATGCTTAGTGAAATAAGCCAGGCAAAGAAAGAAAAATACCATATGATATCACCTAATACAGGAAACTAAAGAACAACACAAACAAAGGAACTATATAGAACAAAGAGCAGAATAGCAGTCAATAGTGGGGAGGGGAGAGGGAGAGAAGGGGGATAAGTAAGGGAAGGGATTAATTAAAGAGCCTGTATGAAAGACTCATGGACATGGACAACGGGGAGGGATATGATTGTGGGAGAGGGGGTGGGTTGGGTGGGGGAGAGAAATTGGGGGAAAAGGGGACAACTGTAATTGAAAAATCAAAATAAAAAAATTAAAAAAAAAAAGAAAACAAAAATAGGAGGAAGTCAGATGGTATAATTGATTGAGAAAAGGGAGAAGCAAAATATGAGATTTGAAATATACTATAATACAAAGACTATTTATAATGCATAGAGTGTGAGGACAAAAAAAGAGACTGTTGCAAGGATATGCAGGAGACAGAAAGCTGTAGAAGATCTCAGAGGAATTGGTCTTCATAGTATCTGGTGTTTGCATCTTTCTTTTCTTTCTGGATCTGCCCCTAGTGTCCTAGATCTAGGCAGCCTATTCAAGCCTACTGGCATTCTACTACCTGTGTCTCTTTCAGTTGTTCTTTTGCTCTAATCGTTCTGTAATCTGCAGTCACACTTAAGCATCATTGCGTGGAGCTGAGTAATTTCTTCAGGCAGGGCTACTGCTCACACTTCAGCTGATGTAGTTTGCTTAAAAGATTTCTCCCATAGCACTGGGAATGAGTCTGCACTGGGATCCCGTCCACTATTCCCCCAGGTATTTCTCCAAAACCCACACCCAAAACTTTTTCAAAGCATCTCTAGTTCACTTCTCCCTTTCTCAGCCACAGTCCTAGTTCACTCCTCCCTTTCTCAGCCACAGCCCAGGGCTAGTGGGCACGAATGCACTCCTGCAGGTGCAGCCCATGAGAAGCAGGTGTGAATGCACTCCCATGCCCACTCCCCTCAAAAACCTTGCCCTGCCTCCAGCTGTTCCTACCCGGTCAGCAAAAAAGAAACAAACAAAAAACCAAAAACAAACAAACAAAAAAAACACACAGAATACCCGGCTCTTCGCTTCCTAGAACCACATGCCACCTGGCTCACTCTCAGCTCTGCCATCAGGCACAGTCCAATCTCCACCCCCAACTCCTCTCAGGAGGAACACTTTGGGCACTGAAATATCTCTCTATACAGCCAGCCATTGCCCATGGAGCCAAGTCTGCCAATACTTATGTCTCTCTTGCTTCTCCTCCACAATCCTCACCAGACAGGTTGCTTTGAGGTGGCCTCCTCTGCTGCCAGCAGCCCCAAGGCTCAACTTTAGCCAGTATCCTGATGTTAACTGAGATGATTTCTCCACAATTAGCTGAAACTCCAGAGTAGTCTTGGAAGTAAGCAAACGCAGTCTCCACTCACTCCTCCGCCATTTTCTCTCCCCTCCCTTTCTTTTTAAAAAGTGTGAAAACTTTAAAAAATTTATTATACCTAATATATGTTTCCATTATTCTAAGTAAAATATCTCTTGGTTCCTCAATTACTCTTACTAAAACAAATATAATTATGCAAGCATTAAGATAAATATAAACTGGTTTTGTTATTTGTTCCAGGAGTTTTCCAACATCTTTGAAGAACCATTTTCAAATATTCCCTTTAAGAAGTTAGTCAATATAAAGGTATTTGATTTGGCATTACGTTGTCATTTAAAAAATGCCAAGCATCAACATTTTTATATTTCTGGAAGGAAAAAAGATAAAGGTTCTGGAGTTCAGTTTGGAGAAGCTGAGCCATACCTTCTGTGTTGTTTTTCCCCTTGAGATATTTTTTATTTTTAATGAGGCTGATGAAAGATTAAGAAGCTGGTAGAGCTTTCAAAAGTCCTATGGAAGTAAGAGGACAAAAGTTGGAGTACAGAGCTCATGAAAGATAAGAAAACATTTTAATGCCCCAGGATATAGGCGAGGTCTCTTCAAAGGATGATATGCAACTAAATGCCCTTAAAAATTGAAGAGCTCTGCTATGAATCAGCTCTCTAACCTCATTTTCTTTACATTTATCCACCCCTACCCTAACTGTTTGCTAGAAGTAACAATAAATTCTCCATGGAAGGAAACTGTATTATTCAATCTGCATAATATATTTCTCTCATAAGATTGTGTAGACTTTAATAAAATCCCAGTAATATCAGGACACAACTACATACAATTTAAAATCAAAAGAAAAAATAGATATTAGAAAAGAATACTAAAACTGACCCACACGAAAGTTTATTGTTAAAATTGATTGCCACAGAATCTTTAAAATAACTGTGATTACATGTTGAAAAAATTAGATATCAAGGTAGATGATATAAAACAACAAAGTATAAAAAATAATCACAGAGACATTTTGGAGCTTTTAAATACATAATTAAACTTAATGTATGGTGCCAAGAGAGTGCTGGAAATATTGGGGGGAACACTTTGTAAAACACATCAGTGTCTAATCACTCTGCTGTACACCTAAAACTAACTCAAAATAATATTAATTGTAAACTGTAATTGAAAAAAAAATAAAAATATTAAAAAAGAAAAATCATAAATTATGTTTTAAATATGTAAAATACTGAAATAAAAGAATAATCCAGTAGTTGTATTTACTAGAAAACTATACAGAGCTGAAAAATTAGTAAACTCAAAGATATATGTAGACTGAGATTCAGAAAGCCTAAAGGGTAGAAAACTAGAAAAAAAGCAATAAATATATGATAGTGAAAAGATTTAGCCTACGTGTTAGTGGAGCTGAAAAATAAAATGAAACAAAACTTTGTTTACAATTGTAATAAAAATAAATAATACAATAATTAATAAATAATAGTGCAAGAATAAACTCTGTGTTTTGTGTACTCACAATTGTAAACCTACTTTTGCACACCCTGTATTTCAGAAAGTAAGTGACTTAGATGTAATAAAAAATAGAGAGCAAAACAAATGGTAAAATATGTAAATCTAAGTAAATATTATTCCCATAGAATAATTAAAATCGCCATGTATGAATGAAAAGATATAAAATGTAAAAATAATCAAAGCAGTCAAGAAATAACAAAAATTAAAGAACAAAGCACGAACAAAACAAGAAATAGAGAAAATAAAGCTAAGAAAAGTAAGATATACATAAAGCTTAAAGTATAATAGTAATTATAAGCCTAAATATATCAGTAATCATCATAACTGTTAATGACTAAATTTGCCAATTATGATACATTAAAAGATTTGTTTTAAAAATCCAGCATATTATTTAAAACATATATCTAAAACATAAGAACTTGGATTAGTACATTATTTAATCATCATAACAGTGAAGGTAAGTTTAAAGATGTCCTGTTTCAAACAGAACTACATTATAATAAAGACAAAGAATTACTAGTAAATTTATTTGAATTCTTTTCACTTAATTCTTAAACATAAATAGTCTTTTATAAAGTTAAATTTAACAAAAGAAATACAGATGTGCTTGGAGGTGAATCTGTGATACTGGATGTGGAATTGTAAGGTTGGTATCTGATTAGTGTATCTCTAACCAAATTATTCATGATATTATAATACATAATACCTACCAATGAAAAAATGCTTTTATTTTTTAATTCGGAATATTGATTTAGATATGCTGTATCTAAAATTTTCCTGAGTTTTTCAAGGCATTTATCTGAAAAATTACATGAACATGGGGGATGACTCTTACATGATTCTTTCATTCATATAACAAGAAATAGTTTGTAGGGACATTTTACATTTTCCTCTGTTTTGTTTTTCAATTGACCATGGTCTACCTTACTGACATTTAAACACTGAAATCACATGCAACTTTAGATTGAATCAAGATATTTTCTTGCATATTGTTACCAGAACTTTATAGTTCACTATTTTTTCCTTGAACCTTGAAGGATGTTAAAAATTTAGGAAAATGTAACCTTACAAATACTGATAGCTCCTGAATGTCAGAAAAGAGTCTGATGTTTTACTTTGTAGTACCCCAAATTAGTACTGCATCAAACATGTTTTTAAATTGAAAGCTAAAACCTACATGAACTCTATTTTGCCAAGAAAAATTCTGCCATGGTTTTTATTGTTGACACAGAGACTAAATAAAGGCCTCAGATGAAGAAGGGAAGTGCATGTTACATCCAGCCTTCTTGGCAACAGAAGAAAGTGCTATATTGTTCTTCACATAAACCACTCCCATTAGAACTCAAGATGTTTTTTTCTTTCTAATCCTCGTTTGTTCCCTTTGGCCACTTGTTTAGAATTAAATTAACTGCAGTTTCGAAAATGTGGATGAAAGGTAGTGCATTGAGTAGATATCACATGTTTCCTGAATAGAGCCTGTTCCACCTCTTTCACGGTCATTCAGTGTGCTTAAAAGGGTATAGTGTGTGAATTGTTGAATTGTCACTCTGAAGAGAAGTCTAGCAGCTAGTATAACCATGGAAACAGCAGGAAAAAGACAATTTTAAAAATAATTCTGATTTTTAAAATTTCTTTTTTCTACTATTTAGATTGAGAGAGAATATTCCCCCTTTAAAACATACATACACAAGTACACACATAACACACATGCACACATAATAAAAAACATTTGAAATTCTATTTACAATTGAATTCTTCTGTCGATGGTATTAGTGAATTTTTTTAAATCACACTTTTATCATAAAATATTTATAAATAGTTCTCTCAACCTATTCTCCCTACCTCCACCCTTCAGTTTTTGTTCTTTTCAGACAGTGAAAGAATTCTTTGGAAATATCCTAAGGTAAATTAATGTTAATGAGCAGCCTATGATTTTAACCCTGGCACATTCATTAAACTTTTAATTAGTCCCTTTTACCATCACTCCTATGACAGCAACACAATGTAGGTCCAACAGTTAAACCCAAAAGGAGGCTCTTTTTAGATTTGTCAACCTTTGTTTTTAGGTTAGAACTTCAGGAAAATCAGTTAATGTATGGCCATTATGGCTAGAATCTGTGACTAAACGGTTAACAGAACATAATGAGTAAATGTTTGGTGTCACTATTAATACTAAAAATGTAATGCAACCCAAACTTTGTAAGACTTTGATTTTATTTTAAAAGGTTAGTTATAAATAAATAAAATGAAGATATATTGTAAGCATTATAATAAATGTAAAATATGAGTCTATATAGCCCATGTATCAAATAGCTCATTAAAATGAAATGTTGTGTTTTGCAGATAAGTACTCTAAGTGCAAAGAGATCCTTGGGAGTTTCAGAATGAAGGTTACTTTGGCATAGTGTATGCTAAATTTCTTCTTTTTCCTAAGCTTTATGAAAAAACATAATTCTCTAAGAGACAGAACTCCAGCAGTGATCTTGAGCATGCTCTGGCTTCAGAATAGATTTTAAAAGTTTTCTGCCCACAATGTAATGAATACCTACTATTTTACAGAACATTTATTGGCACCCTAAACTTCTAGATAGATATACAGAAATTATTTTCAAAATTTTCCAAACCAAGAAGGCTTAACAAGCGTTAAATTATGTGTTCTTTTATTTTTATTTTTGTCTGCTCTATTTGACAATATTCACTTCTAATTGTAAAGAGGGTAATTTAAACATAAAACTCTAAAAATATTTTCAGGCAAAGAAATAATTTGCTTTTCCAAATTTAAGAATCTGGGTAAATTTTTTAGAAATCTATTAACTTCTGCTAAAACTTTTAGATTACACTTTATTATTATTTTAAAAATATTTTTTTTATTTATTTTCAGAGAGGGGAAGGAAGAAGAAAGAAAGGGAAAGAAACATCAATGCATGGTTGCTTTTCATGTGCCCCCAACTGGCTGCCTGGCCTGCAACCCAGGCAGGTGCCTTGACTGGAAATCAAACCAGCAATCCTTTGGTTCACAGGCTGGTGCTCTATATTAATTGAGTCACACCAGCCAGGACAGATTACACTTTAATGTGTGGACAGATAATTGTCTTTGTGAAATAACACTAAAACAGATCCTTAGAAAATGAGAAAGTGTTCTGGAGTTGGTCATTTTTATATTTTAAGAGATACTACTCATTGATACTATTGGAAAAAACTAAAGAAAATATTGACATATTCGTCGTCGGCAGCCGTCCGTCTCGAGAGACGATGGTGTAGCTTCTTAAGAGTCTATCTGCACCGCCGAGAATGGCTGTGCGGTCCGACTCGGGAGTGACACGGTATCTGTCTCCTCCCGTGTTGAATCGACATCTTGCGATGACGCTGAAGCTACAGAGCCTGGGCAGGGTAATATGGAGGGTCTGCTGTTGCCCATGCAGCAGACCCCCCCTCTCTTCGCAGCTGAAGGGTCCAAGGGAAAGACGGAGTCGATACAGCTTGGCTTCAGGTGCGCCGCAGGAGTTGCCGGTGTTGACTACAACGTCAAACCGCCTTAGGGACTCCGGCTCCGGATTTTCTGTCGGGGTTTACTCCCTTAGCCTTTCCCCTGAAGAGGTATGCCGCAAGGCAGCGGAGGTTTTTTGGAGTCAGAGTTTTCCTTCTCTGTATTGACATATTAAGAAGGCAGTATTTGAGAAGAAAGTAATGTGAAATTAAAAAAAATAAAAATATAAAATGGTTTACCTAAACATTATTGTTATATATAGTTTATTAACAAAGTCTCATAAGGGTCATTTTTGTGCCTGATAGCTACAGGATGACAAACCTGGGTAAATTCAGTAAATATTAAGTTTAGGGTTCATGAGACTCATTGACATATTGAAAATCATGCCAAAGAATGTATGCTTAAAGCTTGACCCCCAATACCTAGACCAGTGCCAGTAATGTACTACACACTTGAGACATGCTTACTTGGTTAATTAACCTCCATTTATTGTTATGACAAATTAAGGAGTTCTGACCCAATTATCTGTCCATGTATTTGTTAATATACATAATTTCTTTTTTTTATTTTCTCCTTCAATAAGTTTCATATATCTTTAGAACTTACCTAACATATATTTCCATGTTTTCATAACTTTTTACATTTTTATAGCAAACATGATATAACAGCAGTTTAAAATCAGTATAATTAGTTATGTACAGAAGATACAACAAAAATTATATATGTCAACCTCACATCTTCTATTTTTTATTTTGCATATTAAAGATAAGCTTACAATTTCACCATATACTTTATGGTATCAAATAAAAAACTGCAATAAAATTTTTTTAAAAAGAAAGTAATAAAATATGAGGTCTGTCCAGAATATATCCAGCCATGTAATATGAAAAATAGAGACTTTTACTGAAGAAGATACAAGATACAAGAAACGTTGTACATAAGACAATCACTCTTCAGTTCCCTTCAAAGTAGGCACCATGAGACCTCACACAATTCTCCCAATTGCCATCAGCTGTCCGTTCTTATTATCCTGAATCTCCTCGATGATCTAAAGTCTCTTTCCTTTAAAAGGTGATTTTAGTTTTGGGAAAAGCCAAAATTCACAGGGCACTAAATCTGGGTTGTAGGGGTGCTGAGTTACCTGGGTGATTTAATGTTTCACCAAAAAAACTCTGCACGAGATGTCATGCATGTGTAGGCAAGTTGTCCTGATGAAACTGCCAATCATCAGTTTCCCATAGCTGTAACTTTCTGAATCATCTGAATAGTTTACATGTAGGAATATTCAAGCTTAGCACAATTGATGAAAATTTATTGCTCTGCTTGATCATTTTGAATGGACTGTACACATGCTCACTCAATGGCATCCACTGCCCCCACTGACTATTACAGTGAAGTCATTATTCATGCATGCACATTCCAGTCCACACTCCTTGGCTGCCAGGTTACACTGATATCATGCAAAGGATTCTCATTATATTAACAATGGCTCCACTTTTTCTAGACAGGCCTCATATATCATCCTATACTTTGCACCATAACTGAACAACAAGCTTAGAAGAAATTCTAAGATGATGTTATTCTTGATTCTATGACAACTATTTTATAAATCAGTCCCTGAGTATACATGTAAGAGATATTAGCCATATCCTTGAATAGACCAGTTACTAAGCAGTGAGTAATTTCAAAGTCTGTATAAGCAAATGAGCTTGTTACAAAGAAAAATATAGAGGGATTAGGAATATTTAGTTACTATTTGATTAAGAAGACTAAATAAATATTTAATTTTGAAAAAATACATGAAAGGGACTTTAAGAACTTGAATATTAAAGAGCCAGCAAGGCTAACAAATCACCTGGTCAATGACCTGGCTTTGAAAAAGAGGTATACATCCTAACATGTTATCTGATAATATAATTGCCTAGAGATTCTTAAATGTGATGAACATTTTATTCTTCTGTAATTTGATACTGGATTCCAACATTATCAATTTACAGTGTTTTTTCAGATTGTTTCTTCCATATATATATATATATATATATATATATATATTTCCATATGCAAATGTGTATATAAATATGTTTATTGTGACTATTTAGAAAAATATTTAGAAGACTCAAAAATAAAATAATCACTTATAAGATCATCACACATAGAAAATTATTGTGAACTAGCTGTTGTTTATCTTCTTAATTTTTCAATATTGCAAGAGAGAAAAAATCCTAATATACAATAAATGTATTCAGGAAAATTACTCTTTTAAAATTGTGGTCCATAGATTCCAAGATGAGCAGAGAAGTGGAAGCTATACTCATCTCCTAGTGCCAAACCAGATTTATAGCTCAATTATAGAGCTATCAATCTGAATAATAAACTGAAGGCTAGCTGAACTGAAATATTATAACCAAGGTTTTACAGAAGAGGCCACATAGAGACAAAGAAGAACAGAGAACTGAAAAGGGCTGGTCCCTGCAACTACATGTGACTGCAATAAGCTCTTCCAGGATCATGGTGTCTGAACCTTATACAGGGATAGCAAGTCTACACAAGGATCCCCAGTTCAGAGCAACAGAGACAGGAAATGGAGCCCTCATAACAGCTGGTGGTAAAATTCAATGGGGATTCAGCTTGACTAAGAAGGAAGAGTCTGCTAAATTCCCAGACACTACCTTCCCAGGTTGAGCATTCCTATCATTATAACACCAGCCTGGAGAGTGCACTGCCCAGTCCTCCAATTACTGGGGACACCATTCTTCTGTGCTTGGGTCCTGCAGAGAGGGTTGCTGGCTGTACTCAGCAGGGATATTTGGAGTGTTCTTTTTCTGGAGAAGCTCTTGATAGAGACTCTGACAGTGATTAAACTGTGTAGCTTTGGTAAGGGAACCATTCTTTTCAACTCACAGCCAGCACTCCCCCCAAAAACTGCTGAATCACTTGGCCAGCCCTTCCATTCCCTGTGGCTTACTCTGCTGAGTTCAGTCACCTACAGATGGATCAGCATATCATGCAAGGCTAGGAATTTCAGAGCACTGTTTTCCAGGGAGGTTTTTGTTCAGAAATTAGACAAGATGGTGCTGGGTTATGTGGCTACATCATTGGGAGGAATTGACCTCCTCTGAGAGCTCAGCCATGTTATTTCTCTAAAGGGAGACTTATTTGACCTGCCTTTCTGGCATCCAGGAATTCCACACTGCTGAGCTCTGTCCTGTGGGTTGATCTGAGAGCTGCTCATAGCTAGGAAATTTGGTGCATGTATTCCTAGAGGTTCTTGCCTACGAAGAGCAAAAAGTACCTGCCTACGTCTTACAGGTTTGTTGGCACTACTCCCAATATGAGACTGTTTGGATTTGCCAAGTCCCACAGACCCCAAGCTACTGAGGTCAGTGCTCCAGAGAATCAGAAAGCTGTTCTGAGCTTGGGCATTTGAAGAGCCTCTTGCTCAAAGACTATTGTTTAGGACAAAGACAAAGTGCTTTCTCCCCTCCTGCAGACTCAGCAGGCACAAAACCCAATGGGGAACTTTGATATGTCTTTCTGAACCCCAGTAATTCTGTCTTGCTGAGCTTGCTTCTGCAGAGGGGATGGCTGGCTTTACCCAACCTGAACCTGGGTTGTGCCCCATCTGGGGGAGCTAGAGTTGGAGAGTCTGGTGAGGACTGTGCGGTATGGCCTTGTAGTAGGGGCCACTTCCCCTCTTCAGTACCTGATTGTACAGCCCTAAAATAGAGGATGAACTAGCCACATCCTCCTGATCCTGGTCACACTGCCATACTGAAGTCACCATCTGTGGAAGGGCCTGTGAGTTATGGACAGCTTGGACCCACTCTACAGTCTTTCTCTGAAAGCCTCTGGAGGAAAACCAGGCAAACCTGGAGGAGGTAGAGTAGCTGACAGGTGGAGATGGAGCTCAGGGAACCTTCGACCTTTAATAGACCTGACCTCAGCTCTAAGCTGGTGAAAGTCAATCCCTGTACACATATTGACTTCTTGCATGCACACCCAGGCCTAGTAGACAGCCACAAACAGTGACTAGTCTGGTAGTTCCAAAAAGGTATACCAAGCCCAGTTACACACAGAATCTGACACCTACCTATACAGGAACCCTGCCAAGTGGATCCAGAACAAAAACAACCCATAATGGGCTTTATACCACAACAGAACTCTACCTGAGTAGTCACACAAGAATCACATCCAAAGGGGGCTTATGGCAGGCACCATACCCTGCTGGGAACAACTCCATCTGGGGAAGCAGACCCTGCATCGTCACCCGCACATGGTGATCTTTATAGTCAGGCAGCAAGAAGGGTAAGCTCCACCTACAAAAGGGTCAACAACATTTAAGACTCACTTCTAACAGGGGGATGCATATAAACCATGATAAATATGTCTGAAGTATTGAGCTCAGGTGATCAGGTAGAATGTGTTACATCTTAAAGCCATCATAACAAGTTTGTAAGTCATAGCAAGTGTCCCTAATACACAGAAACAAAACATGGAGACAAAGAAATACACCCCAAATAAAAGAACAAGAGAAATCCCAAGTAAAAGAATTAAATTAAATGGAAGCAACCAAGATACCTGTTGCAGGGTTTTAAACAGTGGTCACGCAGATGCTCAAGGGTCATAGGGGAAGAATAGAGGATCTCAGTGAAAACTAGACAGAGACAGTACAAATTAAAAGGGACATAGAAACAATACCAGTCAGCAATATAAAATAAAATACCTGAAATTAAGAATACACTAGAGGGAATCAATAGCAGTTAGATGAAGCAGAGAATAGAATCACCAATCTAAGGGAGAAGATAACAGTAAGCACTCAAGCAAAGCATCAAAAAGAAAATAGGGAAGGAGTCAAAATGTTGGAGGAGTGAGTGGAAGCTACACTGACCTCCACACAAAACCAATTGGAATTATGGCTTAATTGCAGAAAAACCATCTGGATGACCACCTGGACCTGGCTGGAAAGAAGCCCTGTAGCCTCAGGCAGTTGGAGGGGGCCACTTCATCATGACGTGTCCAGTATGGATCACAGAGGAGACACAGGAGTGCAGGGAGTGGCTGCTGGGGTTCTTTGGGTGGCAGCTGAGGGTGTGGAGAGATGTTTCAGTGCCCAGAGAGATCCCCCTGAGAGGAGTGGGGTATAGACTCCAGTCTGTACCCACCGGCAGAACAAAGAGTGAACCAGATACCATCTGGCTGTGAGAAACATAAAGCTGCATTGTTGCTTTTTCTGTCAAACTGGGAAAATGGCTGGAGACACAAGGAGAATCTTGAAGGGGGAGGCATGCAGGATTGCAGTTGCTCCCACTTGCCCTGGGTTCCAACAGAGGGAGGGCAGAATGCACTAGAGATTCTTGGGAAAAGTTTGGGGCTATGGTGTGGTATTGAGGGGAGAGAGCAGGGGAGCAGTGGATGGGACCGCAGTGCTGACCCATCCCCAGTACTGCAGCAGAAGTATTTTAAGCAGACCTCTCCCCTCCAAGTGGCATCAGTCAGAATAGAAGCGGTAGCCCTCCCTGAAGAAATTACTCAGCCCACCCTATGGTGTTTAAGCCTGACTGCAGATTAAAGAATGACTAGCGTAAAAACTGGCCGAGACAGCCCCAGGCAGCAGAATTCTGGTAGTCTTGAACAGGCTGCCTAGATTCAGATTTGTACACAAGCTGAGGTCAACAGGGGCAGATCTGGAAAGAACAGAAATTGGAAAAATCCAGTTACTACAGAGACACATTCCACTGTGATCTTCTACAGGAGTTGTCTCCTGCATATTCTTTCAACAATCATTTTTTTTGTTCTCCCAGTCTATGTATTATAAGTAACTGGTCTTATATTATAGCTTATTTCAAATTTCATATATTGCTCCTCCCTCTTATCAATCAATTTTACCATCTGATTTCCTCCTCTTATTTTTGTGTTAGATTCTAACTTTTCTCTTACTACCACTCATTTCCAATCTGCAATCTTATTATTTCTCACTTCTCCATCCTCTCAAAACAATTTTCTTCTTGTCATTAGTCACCTCATATTCTTTTTCTCATTCATACATTTATTCTCTCTCTACCTTGATCAATATGTGCCCATTTGTACCTTCCTCCAGCCCTTTCCTTCTTATATTTTAAATTTGAATTTTTTCCTCTCTTAGCCTGGTTTTCATTCCCCACTCTTCATATTGCTTCTTCCTTTGTCATCTTAAAATCACTTCCCTTTCCTGAAGACATCTCCTAAGCTTCTTTTTTTTTCTTTTATAACTCTTACTCCCATCCCAATTATATTAATCTTAGCTCATAGGCTGTGGTGAAACTTTTTCTCTAATTTGGTTCCTACTTATTCTTTAATTCACTTTCCTTATAGTGTGTGTATGTGTAAAATATTATACAACTTCTGTTTCAACTTAATACTACACATTTCCCCTCTCTCAATTCATTCTGCCTTCTTCCCTCTTTTTTTAAAATATGATATAAATTTTATGTTCTTTCTCTCATTGCCTTATCCCTACTTGCTACATCATCGCTCCTCCTCCTCCACTCTCAAAAATCTTTTTTTTTTTTGTTCCATTAGTCAACTCTTATTTGTTTTTTCTTTCTTATAATAATCTTACTCTCTTTGTATTTTTATTAATACTGGCTCATTTGCAGTTGATATGGTGGCTGAGGGTAGAGGGTATCTTTTTGGGATGTAGGATTCTTGCTTGGGCTGGTGGTTTTGATTTAGCAGCAGCTCAACAACAGTTTACAAGATGAGGTGGGTGAAATGACTCAGTCAGATAGCTGCAGGGAAGGACTGACCAAAGAACAACACAACAACACCAAAACTGAAATACTACCAGACAACACAGGCAAATGGCACAAAGGACATCCCAAGAGCATCAAGTTCAGGAGATCAAGGAGTCTCCATCACTGAATCCCACATGACTCCTACCATACAAGGTCAAATCATGAAAAAAGGAAGTCAAAACAAATCAATATAAGAAGCAGAAACAAACAAGAAGAGCCACTAAAAACGGAGAGAAAAAGAAACCACCTCATCAAAAAAAGGAGTACCATGCCAAGACACATCATAATTAAAATGCCAAAGGTTCAAGATAGAAAGGGAATCTTAAAAGCAGCAAGAGAAAAAGAGAGTTACCTACAAAGGGGTGCCTATAAGACTATCAGCTGATTTCTCAAAAGAAACTTTTCAGGCAAGAAAGGACTGGCAAGAAGTACTGAAGGTGATGAAAAACAAGGAATGACAACCAAGACTATTCTATCCAGCAAAGCTATTATTTAGAATGGAAGGGCAGGAAGGGCAAATAAAGTGCTTCTCAGACAAGGTAAAGCTAAAGGAGCTCATCATCACCAAGCTATTATTATATGAAATGTCAAAGGGACTTACTGAAAAAAAAAAGAAGATCAAAATTATGAACATTAAAATGACATCAAATATACAACTATCAACAACTGACTCTAAAAAATAACAAAATCCAACTAAACAAACCAGAATAGGAACAGAATCACAGGAATGGGGATCATTTGGAGGGTTATCAGCTGGAGTGAGAAGGGGGAGAAATAGGGTAATGGTGCAGGGATTAAGAAGCATAATTGGCTGGTACAAAATAAACAGGGGGAAGTTAAGAATGGTATAGGAAAGGGCAAAGTCAAAGAACTTATATACACGACCCATGAACATGAACTAAGGGGGGTGGGATTGCTGGAAGGTAAGGGGAAATTGGGACTACTGTAACAACATAATCAATAAAATATACTTAAAAAAACATTTACTATAACAACAACAAAAATAGTGTCTAGCAATAAACTTAAGCAAATAAAGGACCTGTACTCAGAAAACTATGTAACACTAAAGAAAGAAATTAAGGAAGATATAAATTAATGGAAACATATACCATGTCACAGGTTGAAAGAATTAACATCATAAAATGTCCATACTACTGTCAGGTCTTAGACCCCCAAATACAAGGTGGGCTCTGGTCTGGTGGCAAAGAAAATCTTCCATGGAGCCTTCGGCAGCTTTTGCATGCTTTATTGGTGTGGCATGGCCAACAGTGCTGGTGGTACTCTTGCACCTATTCTACAATGCCATGGGTCTATATACAGTTAAAAACAATGGTGGCTTCTAGCCCAGAATTACATCAGTCACTGGAAGTAGTTACATCAGTGGTTATACAATAGCTGCTGTGTCAGCTACCAGAACTCAGCTGCTGCATCAGTTATCTAGAAGTCACACTCTGGAAGTAGGCTCGACTCTATCATAAACCTTGGCCATATATTGCCACTAAAGACATTGCCATGACAACTACCCAAAGCAATCTATAGATTCAACACAAATCTAATTAAAACTCCAATTGACATATTTCATAGAATTAGAACAAATAATTCAAAATTTTATATGGATTCATAAACAACCCTGAATAGCATCAACAATCTTAAGAAAGAACAACAAAGTAGGAGGTATCACAATACCTAATATCAAATTATATTGCAATGCCACTGTAATTAATTAATGCGGTTTGGTACTGGCATAAGAACAGACACATAGATCAATGGAAAGAGTAGAGAGCCCAGAAATAAACCTAAGTCTCTATGGCCAATTAATAGTTGACAGAGGGAAACAGAATAAAATGATGTAAAAATAGCCTCTTCAATATATGTGTTTGGAGATCTGGACAAGTACATGGGGAAAAACAAACAAACTAGACCACCAATTTACCCCATAAACCAAAATAAACTCAAGGTGGATAAAGAACTAAATATGTCGCAACACAATAAAAGCCCTAGAGGAAAACTTTAGCAATAAAATTTTACATATCTCATGTATCAATATTTCCTCCTAGGGCTAGGGATATAAAGAAAAGAATATATAAATGAGACTACATCAAACTTAAAAGTTTCTGCACTTTTTTTTTTATCAACTTATTTCGTTGATCAAAGTTGATTTGGATCAATAAGTGATTTTTGTTTCTTTGACTTGTTTGTCTAGGTTTAAAACCACTCGGAGGTTGAGTTATACTCCGAGGTCACCCCAACCCAAATTACTGCCCTAGTAAGAATATTTTATTCCTTTTGGGTGTTTGTAGTGTCTATTAGAGCATGTAATTAAAGCTCCATAGGGTCTTCTCGTCTTAGTTATTCCCGCCTCTTCACAGGAAGGTCAATTTCACTGATTTAGAGTAAGAGACAGTAGAATTCTCGTGTGGCCCTTCATTCAAGTCCTTATTTAAAGAACAAGTGATTATGCTACCTTTGCACGGTCAGGATACCGCGGCCGTTTAACTATTGTCACTGGGCAGGCAGTGCCTCTAATACTGATTATGCTAGAGGTGATGTTTTTGGTAAACAGGCAGAATTCGTGTTTGCCTAGTTCCTTTTACTCTTTTTAATGTTTCCATGATGCACTCCTGTGTTGGGCTAACAAGTTGTTGGGCAAATGTCTTGTTTGGTTGAGTTTGCTTTTTGTTAACTATCAGTGATTATTCGGTCTGTTATACACATGTGCTTGGAGAAAATTTTCTTGTTACTCATATTAACAGTATTTCTTCCATGTAGTAATAGAATGATCCAGTTGTGTTTTAGGAGTTGGCCTGATAATTATGGTATTGATGTAATGGGTTATGTTGAGCTTGAACGCTTTCTTAATTGATGGCTGCTTTTAGGCCAACTTTAATAGTTTAGACGCTTACTCTCTAGTCAAGGTTGTAGTCTTTGTCTAAAGAGCTGTACCTCTTTAGACTATAATTTAAATTTACATTGTAATTATTAGGTTTTTGGGTAAATTTAAATTTGAACTAATATTTTTTTCCTGGATAACCAGCTATCACCAGGCTCGATTGGCTTGTCACCTCTATTTGCGAATCTTTTCACTATTTTGCCACATAGATGAATTTACTCTGCAAAGTTGTTCGTAGATAGCTCGTCTGGTTTCGGGGGGTCTAACTTGAGTTCTCTTTGCTAGGATAGTCTAGTTAATTCATTATGCAAAAGGTAGAAGGGGTAAGCTTTGCTGTTTATTGCTTTGGTTGAATTCTTTCATGGTTCCCTTGCGGTACTTTCTCTATAGCTTCTATTGTAATTTCTATCTCCTATACTTTTATGTCTGTTTAAATGTTTTGTTTTATTTGGCAGTGTTAGTTGTGTTTTGTTTGTTTGAACTAGGTACAGCTCAAAGTGGTCATTTATATGAAATCTTCTAGGTGTAAGCTAGATGCTTTGTGTTTAAGCTACACTTTGGATTATCCAAGTGCACTTTCCAGTATGCTTACCTTGTTACGACTTATCTCCTCTAGTACATGTGATGGTGTGTTAGCTATGGCTTGTTAACTATCGTGCGTAATCGAGGAGGGTGACGGGCGGTGTGTGCGTGCTTTATGGCCCTTTTCAACTAAGCACTCTATTCTTAGTTTACTGCTAAATCCACCTTTAGTACTTGATTTCACAAGGGCTTTCGTTTAAGGGGTGGCCTGTTAATCAGGGAATGTAGCCCATTATTTTCCAATCCACGAGCTACACCTTGACCTAACGTTTTTATGTAATATGCTTGAGCTTACTGTTTCCTTTTTAGGGTTTGCTGAGGATGGTGGTATATAGGCGGAATTGGCCAGGACTGGTGAGGTCCTTCAAAGCATCAGCAAAATGTAAAGGAAACCAACCATATGGGAAAACATATTTGCCAACGATACCTCAGACAAGGGTTTCATCTCCAAAATATACAAAGAACTCAAATGACTCAACACCAGGAAGAAAAATAATCCAATTTTAAAAATGGGCAAAGGACCTAAACAGACACTTCTCCAAGGAGGATGTACAGAGCACCCACAGACATATGAAAGGATGCTCAACATCTCTAGCCATCAGAAACATACAAATTAAATCCACAATGAGATATCATCTCACACTGGTTAGAGTGGCCATCATTAACAAATCAACAAACAACAAGTGCTTGTGAAGATGTGGAGAAAAGGGAACCCTAGTGCACTGTTGGTGGGAATGCAGTCTGATGCAGTCACTGTGGAAAACTGTATGGAATTTCTCAAACTAAAAATGGATCTGCCTTTTAACCCACTGTTCTCATTGCTGGGATTATACCTGAAGAATCCTGAAACACCATTTCAGAAGAACCTATGCACCCCTATGTTCATAGCAGCATTATTTACAATAGCCAAGTGCTGCAAATAGCCTAAGTGCCCAACAGTAAATGAATGGATTGAAAACTGGTATTCATACAATGGAATTCTATGCAACAATAAAAAGAAGGAATTCCTACCCTTCATGACAGCATGAATGGAACTGAAGAGTATTATATTTAGTGGAATAAGCCAGTCAGTGAAAGATAAGTACCATATGATCTCACTTATAAGTGGAACCTAAAGCACAAAATGAATGAAGGAGCAATATAGAACCATTGACATGGAAATAAGGAACAAACTGACAGCAACCGGTGAGGAGAGGGTAGTGGGAAATGGGGTAAAGAAGGGGGATGGTTTAGTCAAGAAACAAGTATAAAGGACCCATGGATGTGGACAACCGGGTTGGGATTAACTGTTAGAGTGGGCAGTGGGAGGGCGGTAGTGGAGAGCAATGGGAGGAAAATTGGGACAACTGTAACTGAACAACAATAAAATAAAATAAAGATTAAGTATTTCTGCAGCCGACATTTATTTCTAGATTTAAAGCTCCTAGTTATCTGGTACAAAATATACCACGAATTATAATGTCTTGTTTGATAAACAAACTTAAAAACCGAGATAACTAATTTTGGAAAGATATAAGCTTTGTCAACTAGCAATAATGGAAACATTAAAGAAACAATCAAGTTTTGCTAGTATTAACTGATATTTCTGTCTTAGCTGTCAACATTGACATTGACATGTTCAAAATTCATTCTGCTAAAACAACATTAAACAGATAACCAAACAGAAATATAAATCTGTAAATATAGTTCATGATGTTCTGCATCAGAGAAGGCTATTTATTGTGATTTTAGACAGCATTTTGTTATGTATAATAATTTTCTTATATCAGTTTTTCTTTGCATTGTTCTAGAATGCTGCATTAAATGTTACTAATGCTCACAAAAAAATCTAATGACTATGCAATTTACCTGTCATGATAAAACTATTAAAGTGACTAAAGTAGAAAAATGATATATACAAAAATTTTGAAGGATTTCTGATAATATCAAAAATTATTCCCCCTGTATGTGATGATGGTGTGGAAAAAGGGGGGCCAAATATTAAACTTTGCAATCTCAGAGACCTAAACACGTAGGATAGCCTGACATGAAAACCTTTCTAACTGGAGGCAGCTTGTGGTAGGCAGTCATGTCCAAGGCTAGAATCTTCTCTGACAAAAGTTAATCTTTACCTTACTTAAGCCTGTCTATTGTCTTTTTACATCTACAATAACCCACACTTAGAATGTCAAATTTTCTTTATTCAGATCCATCTAAGCACAGACATCAGACCAGAGAGACCACAAAGTCCTTCGTTATTGTTACTGTGTTAGTTGTTAACCTTTAAGTGTTCTGTACCTATCTATGTAAAGAAAGTATATTCCTGTTACTTTTATCCATTCCCAATGTTTTCCCTGCTTTGCTTTCTCCCACCTTCCTAATCTGTCACAAAAAGTTTTCGTGAAATCCACTTACATCTCTTTTGATTGTAATGTATCAAATAAAGTACAGAACTGCCATTTTCTGGAGCATTTTTTAATCCATTGGGGTTTTTCTTCCCACAAATTGTCAGTTTGGCTCAAATAAACTCATAAAATGTGTCAATAACTTATTTAATTGCTAAAAGGTTTTGTGAAACAATACAAAGAACCATTTGAACTTTGTATAAAGTCCAATATTATTGGTTTGCTGTTTAATGAACATATTTTAAAGATTAATCAGTCTCTAAAATATTGTAAATATGTATAAATTTAAAAGGTTAAAATTTTCTTAACATTTATATATTTACTGCAAGCACATTACCTTATATTTTTCAATTGAAATCATAATTCTAAAAAATCAGTCTCTTAAATGCTTTAACAACTTAAAAAGCAAACAGTCATAAAACTATTATAAAACTGATTAGAATGCTTACTGTGGAATAATGTAAAAATGCTATTTATAAATACTATTTATTAATATCACTGATTTAAATTTGTATCTCTGTCATCATTAATTTTATTTCTTTCCAGCTTTATCCTCCTATAGTCTTAATATTACTAGAATAAAATGAATGATAAATGTTGGCTTAGATACAGATATCTCACTATCTGGATTCTTCATCTTTTCTTAAAGGTAAGGTACTGTTAGGCTGGGTCAAAGTTATTTAAATTCATAATAGTGATTATCATGGTGAACTTCTAATTCATTGTTAAACCTAAATTGTGACAAATCTATAATGTTTAACATTCACATATTTAGATTAGCTGTTTTATGCAATCCATAATTTACCACAAATATGTACTTTTGTCGTTTTCTTGCAATTATATTGACCTGGATTTTTGCCACAATATTAAATTTTTTTTTAACTTACAACTAAATTTTATTATAATTATTATCTCTGGCTAGGTAATATTTCTCCTAGGAGTTAAAATTCTCTATATATTAAGAAATTTGTCTAATTTTTTTCTGGGAACATTGTTAAATGTTTTTTCTGCTTATTTATACTATGAGATTAATAGAACTAATTACCACTTGAACTTTTTTTGTGCCTAACTAATATGTGTACCAATTCTGATAAGTCACCCTTCAGTTGAGGTAGAATTTAGTAAACTATCCCAAGCCTTCAACTTGTTTTTATAAATACAGTTTTATTGATACACAACCACATTTATTTCAGTACTGTCTATGGATGTTTTTGAAAAATAATAGTAGAGGTGAGAGTTTAGAACAGAGGTCAAAGACTAAAGTATTTATTATATCACCCTTTACTAAACTTTGAAAATACCCTGCTTATTTTTCCGGAATGTTTTAGTTTACTCGGAAGTCTCTGGTTTATTTATTTATTTATTGCTTACAGTGTTAGCAAGGAAAAATATCACACTGGCAAGAAAAAGCATCATATTAAGCTAGATTTTGACTAATTATTCATAGGCAATTTTATTTTATTTGGGGACTCAAAGTTCAACTCTATTTCTCATTTTCCTTACAGTTAATTGTGGTCATATGACTAAATTCTTATTATAAATGAGAGGGAAGCTGAGATTTGAATTGTGACATGAGAAAAAAATACTTTATTAAATTTCTGAGTTTTAAAATTTGTTTTTAACAATGAGTAATGCATTTATAGATATATTTAATTTACAGAAGAAATAAAATTTCCATACAAATTAATGTACCTGTTCATGCTACCATTATCTCTATTCTTTTATATTACAACTCTGTGTGAACAATTTCTATTAACATTTTTTTATTTTGCGGATTATTATGAGCACATGTTCTTTTATTTATTTACTATTTTTTTAATTTTATTTTTTGGTTTTTCAATTACAATTGTCCCATTTTTCCTCCATTGCTCGCAACACCCAGCTCACCCCTTCTCCCACAATCATTCCTCCCCGTTGTCCATGTCCATGAGTCATTTATACATGTTCCTTGATTAAACCCTTTCCTTACTTAGCCCCCTTCTCTCCATTCCCATTCCCGCCTATTACTTATTATTCTGCTCCTTGCCCTACTTAGTTCGTTTGTTTATGTTGTTCTTTAGTTTCCTGTATTAGGTGATATCATATGGTATTTTTCTTTCTTTGCCTGGTCTATTTCACTAAGCATAATTCTCTCTAGTTCCATCCATGTTGTTGCAAATGGCAGGAGTTCCTTCTTTCTCTCTGCTACATAGTATTCCATTGTGTAAATGTACCACTGTTTTTTGATCCATTCATCTACAGAAGGGCACTTAGGCTATTTCCAGCACTTAGCTATTGTAAACAGTGCTGCTATGAACATAGGGGTGCATAAGTTCTCTTGAATTAGGGTTTTAGGATTTTTCGGGTATAATCTTAGCAGTGGAATGGCTGGTTCAAAAGGCAGTTCCATTTTTAGTTTTTTGAGGTGATTCCGTACTGTTTTCCATAGTGGCTGCACCAGTCTGCATTCCCACCAACAGTGCAGTAGGGTTCCCGTTTCTCCACATCCTCGCCAGCACCTGTTGTTTGTTGATTTGTTGATGATGGCCATTCTGACTGGTGTAAAGTGGTATCTCATTGTGGTTTTTATTTGCACCTCTCTGATGGCTAGTGATGTTGAGAATTTTTTCATGTGTCTATGAACCTTCTGTACGTACTCCTTGGAGAAGTGTTTTTTCAGTTCCTTTGCCCATTTTTAATTGGGTTGTCTGTTTTCTTGATGTTGAGTTGTATAAGCTCTTTATATATTTTGGAGATCAGTTCCCTGTCTGACATATCATTGGCAAATATATTTTCCCATATGGTTGGTTTCCTTTTCATCTTGCTGATGTTTTCTTTTGCTGAGTACAAACTTTAGTTTGATGTAGTCCCATTTGTTTATTTTTTCCTTTATTTCCCTTGCTTTAGGAGATGTATCTGTGAAAATATTGTTATGTGGGATATCTGAAAATTTCCTGCCTATGTTTTCCTCTAGGACTTTTATGGTGTCACAGCTTACATTTAAGTCTTTGATCCATCTTGAGTTTATTCTGTTGTGTGGTGTAAGTTGGTGGTCTAGTTTCATTTGTTGGCACATCCCTGTCCAGTTCTCCCAGCACCATTTGTTAAAGAGGCTCTTCTCACTCTATTTTATGTTCCTTCCTCCTTCATCAAATATTAGTTGACCATGTAGACTTGGGTTTATTTCTGAGCTCTCTATTCAGTTCCATTGATCATTATGTCTTTTCTTATGCCAGTACCAGACTGTTTTGATCACAGTGGCTTTTTAGTATTGTTTAATGTCTGGTATCGTGATTTCTCCTGCTGTGTTCTTCTGTCTCAAGATTGATTTTTCTATTCAGGGTCTTTTTGGGTTCCATATGAATTTTTGTAGTATTTGTTCTAGGTCAGTGAAATATGTCATTGGTATTTTAATAGGGATTGCATTGAATCTGTAAATTGCTGTGGATAGTATGGCCATTTTGATGATGTTGATTCTTCCCATCCAAGAACATGGTATTTGCTTCCATTTATTTGTACCTTTTTTAATTTCTCCAATGTGACATAATGTTCAGAGTACAGGTCTTTTATCTCTTTGGTTAAGTTTACTCCTAGGTACTTTATTTTTCTTGTTGCTACAGTAAATCGTATTTTCTTTTTGTCTCTGTCTCTGATATTTTATTGTTGGTGTATAGAAATGCCTTAGATTTCTGTATATTTATTTTGTGCCCTTTTATTTTGCCAAATTCATTTATTATATCGATTAGTCTTTTATGAAGTTTGTAGGGTTTTCTATGTATACTATCATGTTATCTGCATATAATGATAGTTTTACTTCTTTCCAAATTTGGATGCCTTTTATTTCTTTGTCTTGTCTGATTGCTGTGGCTAGGACTTCCAACACTATGTTGAATAGAAGTGGGGAGAGTGGACAGCCTTTTCTAGTTTCTGATTTTGGGGGGAATGCTTTCAGTTTTTGTCCATTGGGTATGATGTTGGCTTCAGGCTTCTCATATATAGCCTTAATGATGTTAAGGTATGCTCCCTCTATTCCCATTTTGCTGAGTGTTTTCAACATAAATGGGTGTTGTACTTTATCAAATGCTTTTTCTGCATCTATAGATATGATCATGTGATTTTTGTCTTTCATTTTCTTTAGGTGATGTATTATATTTATTGATTTGCAAATATTAAAACATCTTTGCATTCATGGGATAAATCCCGCTTGATCGTTGTGGATAATCTTTTTGATGTATTACTGGATCCTGCTTGCCAATACTTTATTGAGGATTTTAGCATCTATGTTCATCAGTGATATTGGCCTGTAGTTTTCTTTGTTTGTTGTGTCTTGACCTGGTTTTGGGATTAGGATAACACTGGCTTCATAGAAAGAGTTTGGGAGTCTTCCCTCTTCTTGGATTTTTTGGAATAGTTTGAGGAGGATAGGAGTTAGTTCTTCTCTAAATGTTTTGTAGAATTCGCCTGTGAAGCCATCCGGTCCAGGGTTTTTCTGTGCAGGGAGATTTTTGATTGCTGTTTCAATTTTCTTCTTTGTTATTGTTCTGTTGAGACTTTCTACTTCTTCTTGGTTCAGTGTTGGAAGGTTATATGTTTCTAGAAATTTGTCCATTTCTTCTAGGTTGTCAAATTTCTTGCCATACAGTTGTTTGTAATAATTTCTTATAATTCTTTATATTTCTGAGGTATCAGTCGTGATTTGTCCTTTTTCATTCCTGATTTTGTTTATTCGAGTCTTCTCTCTTTTTTTCTTGATTAGCCTGGCTAAAGGCTTGTCGATTTTATTTTTTCAAAGAACCAACTCCTAGTTTTGTTGATCTTTTGAATTGTTTGTTTAGTCTCTATGTCATTTAATTCTGGCCTGATCTTGATGATTTCCTTCCTTCTTTTTGCCTTAGGCTTTGTTTGTTGTTGTTGTTCTAGTTCTTGTAGCTGAAGGGTTAGATTTTTTATTTGAGATTCTTCTATCCTTTTCAGATATGCCTGATTTGCTATGAACTTCCCTCTTAGGACTGATTTTGCTGTGTCCAGTAGGTTTTGGGCTGTTCTGTGTTCATTATCATTAGTTTCTAGAAAGTTCTTGATTTCTTCTTTGATGTCATTCTTAACCCATTCATTATTTAATAGCATGTTATTCATTCTCCATGAGTTTGAATGTCTTTGATTTTTTTCTCTGAGGTTGATTTTTAGTTTCAACGCATTGTGGTTTGAATAGATGCTTGATATGATCTCAATTTTTTTTGAATTTGATGATGCTTGTTTTGTGTCCTATCATGTGGTTTATCTTTGAAAATGTCCCATGTGCATTTGAAAAGAATGCATATTTTCTTCTTTGGGGTGAAAATTTCTATATATATCATTTAAGTTAATGTGGTTTAGTGTGTTTTTCAATGCCTGTATATCCTTGGTGTTTCTTTGCTTCAATGATCTGTCTATTGTTGATAATGGAGTGTTAAAGTCCCCTACTATGAGTGTGTTGCTGTTAATATCCTTCTTTTGGTCTTCTAATATTTTCTTTTTTTTTTTAACTCATTCAAAAGAAATCCATTTTATTATAATTCCTTGTGAAGTTAAAAATAGAGGCAGACCCTTCTAAATAAAGGATTGTAAAACAACAACATCAATACTATTAAAAATCAAATTATCTAAAACCTTTAAAAATTTAAGATAACAAACAGGATCCTGAGACAGCATTCCAGCCTCTGACACACAATACCCCTCGTCACAGCTACGAGGACTAGATCAGCTTCTGAATTCTCGGGGGGAGAAAGATGGGCCATGTGATTGTTTTAGGTAGCAAAACTGATCATTGCTCTCAACTTTCTGGTTGATTGTCTTTCCAATGTATAAATTTGCAACTCTTGATCTTTTGGGGCAGCCATCTTGTTTGTTTGTATTATTCCTTATGCTCATTCTTTTAGGAGCTGGATAGCAGGGGACAACACAAGCCACAGGTAATGAAGCTTCAAGACTGGAGTACGTTGACAAAAAGATGATTTCAGATGTAAAAAGCAGATGATGCCCTTGAAGTTCCTGAATCATAATGTTACAATTAGAGGGATGGTATCGAAATTCATAAAATCCTTGGCACACTGAGGTTACAGGACACCGATTTCCTAGAAACACTTCTTCAGGGGCTATTGGTAGATCATTATCAAATGCAATTGACTTGACTCAGGCCAGGAATAGAGAGGGGCTGCATCATACATACACTTGTACTCTGTAAATACCTGGTTGTTCTCCAGAGCAAGTCCAAATTAGAGAAAAAAGGAGGTACAGTCCTCCTAACACCAGAAAAACCTTCATCTGGCCAGAGCCCAAGGCAACATTCACTCAGGCAGCAAGAAGTTCAATATTTTCTTTATGTACTTGTGTGCTCCTATGTTGGGTGGATATATGTTTATCAGTGTTATACCTTCTTGATGGATTGTTCCCTTAAGTATTATGAAATGTCCTTCTTTATCTCTTTTTATTGCCCTTGCTTTGAAATCTGCTTTGTCTGATATGAGTACTGCTACCCCAGCTTTTTTTTCTGGTCCGTTTGCTTGGAATATTTTTTTAATCCCTTTACTTTTAGTCTGTGTAAATCTTTTGTTTTGAGGTATGTTTCTTGTAGATAGAAAATATGTGGGTCCTGTTTTCTTATCCATTTCATTACCCTATGTCTTAATTGGAGCATTTAAGTCATTTACATTTAAGGTTATTATTGACATGTATTTATTCATTTCCCTTTGTACCTGTGTTCTCTCCTCTTTTTTTCTTCTTTTTCTTAAAACATTCTCTTTAGCCTCTCTTGCAATGCTGGTTTGGTGGAGATGTATTCTTTCAGTCTTCCTTTGTCTGTGGAACTCCTTATTTCACCTTCCATTTTGAATGAGAGCCTTGCTGGGTAGAGTATTCTTGGTTGTAGGCCTTTGTTTTTCATTGCTTGAAATATTTTGGATCATTCCCTTCTGTCTTGTACTGTTTCTGTTGAGAAATTGGTCGACAGCCTTATTGGAGCTTCCTTGTATGTTATTTACTGTTTTTCTCTTGTTGCTTTTAGAATTCTTTCTTTGTCTTTGAATGCTGCCATTTTAATTATGATGTGCTGTGGAGTGGGATTTTTTGGGTTTCCTCTTATTAGGACTCTGTGTGCCTTCTTGAACTTGCATAAGTTTTTCTGTCATCAGGTTGGGAAAATTTTCTGTCATTACTTCTCCTATCAGCCTTTCTATTTCTCGTTCTTCTTCTTCACCCTCTTTTATTTTGATGATCCTGATATTATTTTTTCTCATGCTATCCTGTAATTTCCTTACATCTAGTTCATATTTTTTCAATATTTTTTCACTTTGTTGTATTGTCTGGGAATTTTTTTCTACATTGTCCTCTAACTCACTGATCTGATCCTCTGCTTCATTTAGCCTGCTTTTGATGGATTCTACTGTGTTTTTTAGTTCAGAGTTTGTATCTTCATTTCTCCCTGGGTCTTGTTAATAGTTTCTATGTCCTTTTTTATGATGGTGTAGTTCTTTGTAAGTTCCCTGTAATTTTCTTGGAACTCTTGATAACTTCCTTGGAGGTTGTCATAGTTGTTTTTGAGGTTGTCGAGTATATTTAGCTTCTTCACCATCATTGTTTTGAATTTCTTATCTGACATTTGGTTTATGTCTATTCCATCTACCTCTCTTTCTGGGGATTCCTCTTTTCTTTTCATTGAGATGTTGTTTCTGCATCTTACCATGTTGGATTCTCTTGTTTGTTTTTGTTTTTTGGATTTGTCTGCTTTGACTTCCCACCTTTGTGGTATGAGATTCTTTAGAGGAGATCTGGGGGTTTCAGCAGCGGTCTCTTTGATCTCAGGAGCCTGATGTTCTTGGTTTACCCTTTATGTCATTTGTTTATGCTGTCTGGTTATATTTCAGATGCTCTTTGGGAGGATCTTCCTTCTGGCTAGTTGATTGAGAGTCACTCTGTCCACTTTGTCTTGAGTTCTTTTGTGGACATGCTGTTAAAAACATAAACACACAGCCCAGGCAAGAAACCCACACCCTGAAAAATATCCCCCACCCTCTATCCCGCTATCTTCAGCCAATGAGCCATTATTAATGTAAATGTAGAGAGGTTAGGGCTTTTATACTGTAGGAAGAATAGATAAGAGTTGTTTTTAAAGAGGAAAAATATGATTTTTGATAGTGGGGATGATAGATTAGTAATAGTAGCAAGTAGCGTCAAGACTATGCAAGACAATAGGTAATATTTACATTGTATATTAATAATAATAAAAGAAAAAGAGGGAATAATACATAATATAGTAAAAAAGTGGAATTGTATAATATTAAATTAATATAGTAGTTATATTCTATTTATTTAGTGTGAAAGAAAGGCTAAACTAGACAGACAAACAAATAAACAAAAACTGAAGAGGAAGGATGAGAGGGAGAGATGATATGAAACAGATTAAAGAGATAGTTTTAAAAAATTAAAAAAATAATAAATAAAAGTAAAAATTAAAATTAAAGAAGAAATTAAAATAAAATAAATACAAATAAGAAAACTAAAATAGAAATAAAAAATTTTTAAAAGAAAAGGTAAGTTTTTACTCAGTTTAGCCTTTGTGTGTCGTCTTCTTTTTCTGGATCCACAGCTGGTCTAATGAGCTGGGCCAGAGGTTTCTGATCCTTGCAGCAGCGGTGTGCTCCCATGGTGGCTGGTGTGTTCTTTTGGCGCCTGTTGGAGCTGGCCAGGGTGCTTCTGTGTGAGTGCACGTGCAGGTGCAAGGTGGCCTGAGCGCTAGCCTCAGACCTACCAAGCTCAGCCGCGCTCTGGGAGTTGGTCTCTAGCCCCTTGGGGTGAGGCCCCGGACACTTGTGCACGGTGGTGGAAGTGAGTGTCTGTGAGTCACTGCTGCCCACTGTTCCTACGCCGCAGCCACCCAATTCCTGCACCCGCCTGGGTGGGCACGAGCAGAGCCTGTGCAAGTGGCCTGAGCTCCAGACTGGCGCCTACTGGTGCTGGCCAAGGGTTTCTGCTCACAGTCTTCTGCGTGCCCAGTGGGCCTTCCCTGTGCCCGTTGGGGCACTGATCTTATGTCTGTTAGTGTGTGTCTGAAGGTCACCCAGATGCGCGGCCCTGCGCACCTGGGCCAGTGGATGAGGGCACTAGGGCAGTTCCCTGTGCAAGGCTGGGCGACCCAAGGGGAGAGTTGGGGAGTGGGCAAGTGCACTTCTGCACCTGTGCTCCTCAAGAATGTCCTATCACCCACAACCTTTCCTCTCCTCTCTGCAGTACACAAGAGAAAAATATAAAGGAAAATCACATTCTCACATGCACAGCAGTATGCTGTTTCTTGTCTTTCTGTGCCAGATGCCACCTGGCCCAGTACGGTCTCTGCCAGCGGGCAGAGATCCACTCTCGTCCCAATTCCTCTCTGGGGAAGCCTATGGTCACAAAAAGCCTTTGTGTACTTTCAACTACAGCTCAAGGAGCTAACCCAGTCAGAAATCCCATCTTGTCTGTCTCTTTTTCCTCTGCTATCCTCACTAAACAGGTCTCTCCCAGCTGGTTTTCTCTAATCCAGCAGTGTCAAGGCTCAACTCCTGCCAGTGTCCAGCTGCTCACTGAGATGTTCTGTCTGCAATTAGTCCAAACTACAGATGAGTCTCAGGAGCCAGAAAGCGCAGCCTCCCCTCACTCCTCTGCCATCTTCTCTCTCTACTCCGCTCTTTTAAAAATTCAACTTTTCTAATGAAATTTAATGATTGTATGATCAAAGTGTTATATTGTTATTATCAAATAAAACATAATAAAACTCTTACTATATTTTTTTATTCTCAGACTGTTACAAATTGAGTAGTAAAATATTCTTTAAGTGATAAATTTTTCACGTTTCCAAATTTTTCAAGTACTTCTGGTGTTTTGTAACAAAATATTTCAGATTAATGGTATTTACTTATTTTTTCATTTAAAAACATGGAATTAACTAGCTTCAGAGAGTCTTGGTTTTTTTTGTTTGTTTTAGTACAGCATTTGAATTGATATTTAGATGTTAATGTTGCATATAAGAAGTAAAATTTATTAAAAATTCTGCTGTTGACAGGTATGAAAAAAACACTACATTATTGAATTTACAAATAGCTATATATTTCTATACTCCCACTGAATCTACAATACAGAAGCACTGGTGTTCTACTATAGTGACACTTTAGAGTAATCATTACCACAGTGCAAGTTAAGACAAAAATTAAATGATTTGTGAGTATACATTTTCTTTCTTTGTGGCCAATAATGACCGCAATGCTTGTTTGCAAATTAATGTAGCAAAAATATGTAGTAATTTGATGTTTTTTAATGAGAGGTGTGATTTTTCAATATTAAAATTTGTATAAATAGGTGCAAAGCAAAATATTTTTTGAATAGTGTTTATCATTAGCCCTGCTTGTATTGACACAATGCATTGTTGTGCAAATGAGGATGTACATTCCTTTTTCATTTTGCTTTATTTTTTATTGTTGTTTTATTACAGTTGTCCCAATTTTCCCCCCTTTGCTTTCCACTGCCCCCTCACAGGACTGCCTTTACTGTGTCCCATACGTTTTGGGTTCTTTTGTGTTTATTTTCATTTGTTTCAGAAACGTTTTTATTTCTTGACATCATTGTTAATCCATTAGTTCTTTAATAAGATATTATCAGTAGCCATCAATGTGAATGTTTTGAGTTTTTTCCTTGAGGTTGGTTTCAAGTTTCAGGCCATTGTGATCTGAGAATATGCTTGATATGATTTCGATTTTCTTGAATTTGTTGAAGCTTGCTTTGTGTCCTACTATGTGGTCTTTGAAATTATTTTATATGCATTTGTAAAGAATATATATTTTACTTCTTTGTAGTGGAAATTTCTGTATATATCAATTAAGTCTATTTGATCTAGAGTGTTGTTCAATGTCACAATATTCTTGGTGTTCTTTTGCTTAGAAGATATATTCATTGTTTACAATGGGGTGTTAAAAGACAGCAGAGAATTTAATAACATCTTACAGTGTGCTGAGTAACTATAAATTTTGAAATTGTGAGGACCCACTTGTACAATGCAGCTTGAAATTATGAGAATTTTCTCAAATGACAATTTGAGATCTAAATTCCGTTGGCAGCCATCCGTCTCGAGATCTAAATTAGAACTGTATGATTACTTATATATTTGAAATGTACTCATTTTAAACAATTAATTAGATTATGAGTAATGCTTCTGTTTGAATTACCTTGATAAACATCTGGCCATAATTTCAGGTGTACTCATAGTCATTAGAGTTTAAACAATGAAATGTTTATATTTGATTTGAGAGTGACAAGATATAAAATTTACTTTTTATTTAAAAATGATTTTTAAAATTATTGTTTTAGAAAAATCTACTTCCTAGGTGAATATTTAAAAAGTACTAAGGTTTTAAAAAATTTGTAGACCTGGGCTTCTATTCAAATGGCAGATTAGTAAATACTGTGCTCAACTCTTGGAATGACCATACCAAAATTATAACTAAATTATAGGAAAAAACACCTTCAGACTAACTGAACAAAAGTCCTATAACTAAGAATATACAGAAGAAACCATGGCATGTAGAGACATTAAACAGGCCAGTCTCACACCCATGGTATGGTTATTATAAATCAGAAGTATCTCAGTTGTGGGAACCCATTGAAGGGCAAGGAGTCTCAGTCCCTCAACAGATTCCAGTGCCAAGGAGAAGAGTTTCTATAACGTCTAAATGGGAAAATCAGCAGGAATTGAATACAAGTAAAATGGAAGTATTCTTCTTGAGGGGCACAGACTTGGTCTCTCACAAACCCACTACCTCCTGGCTCCAGTTTGAAAAATGCCAACAACATATGAGGAGGAACTGAACTGATTAGATTAACGGAAAGGCTGGTTAGGACAATATTTTTGGGGATGGAAGTACTGGTAGGCAACGATGATCCTTTTTTGAGTTCTCTCCCTATGCAGCCAGCTGGCAGGAACAGGCAGGCCCAAAACCTGAGATATTTATTAACCTGAATAACAGCTTGCCTCTGAGCCAACACAACACCCAACATCTATGCCTTCCTGGCTCAAGCTGTTTTCAGTGGCTGTTTCATAAAATCAGCCTGCCTGTTTATGCTCTGGAGTTTCCTAATCTCCGAAAGGTTCACAAAAGCCAATAAATCAGCAGCTGTCAATGACATACTAGTATCTCTTGTTAAGTGGCCCCATGTGCAGCACAAGTGGTAACTGGTCTCAACTTGTATTGTAAATTCCAACAGGTGGTCCCAAGCCTGGCAGAAACTGCATTCCCAGATGACATTGCAGAGTTCACTGAAGATTTCCAATCCCAGTAGTAGTGGCAGCCTTTCTCAGTTTGCAGCATAACAATTTTTTAACATAATTCCTGTTGAGTTCAATTTTCAGCTGTTTTAGACTTAAACAGGCATGCTGATTTCAAAATTGCAGTTAGTTTTCTTCTATCACATCAAGTATTTTTCTGTACAGCTTATCTTAATGCAAGCACTCTAGGCTGGATTGAGCCTGGATCGAGGGAAGCACTGTTCTCTCCTATTGGCTGAGAGCAAACCTCCCTTCAGTGGGGAGGGGTGGGGGATGACCTTGGAGACCAGCGACAGGTTCACACTTGTCTAGGCTATTTAGTTACACATGAGGCAGCATGGTAAGAAATTGTGTGTCGCTCTATATAGTGAATCGTATTTTGAAGTGTAGTCCAAGTTTTTGTTTGTATATAAGGAGTTAGCATAATTTATTTTTTATTTACATATGTACTTATTTCCTTTGCTTGAGATCATGTCTGTCTCTGCTATTTCTCATCGTAAGTGTCTAAACAACCCTGATGCGTTTTGTTCTATCTGTGGCACTTTCACCATTCCCAGTCAAAGGACAAATATCAGTGCATTTGTCAGGCAAGCCTATTTTGCATATTTTATAGTAAAACTTGGTCATCAAGATAAGTCTTGGGTCCCTCACAAGGTGTGCAAGAAGTGTGTCAGGAGTTTATGGATGTGGACAAAGGGAACACATGATAAATTGCCATTTCATATACCTATGGTTTGGCGAGACCCCAGAGATCATTCAAGTGACTATTTTGTATAGTGAAAACATCAGGATATAACAAGAAAAATAAATGTAAAATAGAGTATTCTAGTCTACAATCAGCTATACACCCAGTGCCTAATTCAGCTGAAACCCCAGTGCCAGTTTTCATTGAACTACCCTCTTTTGAAAAACAGAAGTATGGTGAAGAACTAATGAAAGAAATGATGAAGATTTTTAAATTGAAGATGACTAAGTTCATAAGGTATTTGATCAGTATGAGGTGAACAACTTGGCATGAGATTTGGGACTATCCAAAAATGGCTTCAGAACTCCTAGCATCAAGACTGCACAAGAAAAACTTGCTTGAAAAAAGAGAGACGGTATTCTACTTTTGATCAAAAGAAAGTAAATTTCTGCAGTACTTTCGAAGTGATGGTGGCTTTGTGTATTGCCATAACATACATGGTTTAATGGAGGAATTGGGAATTCCAATCTATAGCACAACTGAATGGCAACTGTTCATCAGTAGCTCAAAGTGGAGCTTGAAATGTGCCCTCCTGAACAATGGCAATTTATTTGATGTAGTAAACTGGCCATTTAGTTTGTTTTTGTGAAGAATATGAAGACATAAAGAGAGTCATTGATCTGTTGCAATATCACAAACACAATTGGATCATCTATGTTGGCTTTCAAATAGTTTGCTTCCTTCTTGGTCAGCAATGTGGATATACCAAATATCCCAGTTTTCTCTGTGTGTGAGACAGCAGAGTTCATAAGAAGCATTGAGTGAAGTCAGATTGGCCTCCCAGATCTGACTTCAAACCTGGTGATCAAAACATGAGCCACTGTTGACAGAAATAACATTGTATTCCCACCTCTGCACATAGAACTGGGTCTCATGAAGCAATTAGTAAAAGCTTTGCCAACTGAAGGAGATTGTTTCAAGCATATCATTTTGGCATTTCCTAGCCTGTCTTTTGAAAAAATAAAATACATTAATATGAATTTTTGGTAACAGAATTTTACTACTTCTAAACGATTTAACTTACAGTAACAATATATAGCTTTTATATAGATAAAATAACTAAATAAGCAGTCTATTCAGGTAATTTTTAATTTACTTTCCTTTGTATGTACATTTTGTATGATTTAGGGGACAAAATTAAAAAGTTGACATGATAGAGATAACTGGAGCCATTTTTGAATTCAGATGCCAAAAGTTAGTAAAAAACAAGTGTCAGATCTAATTCAATGAAAATTGTGTCCCCCAGTGTTATAGTTTATTTCAAATCTCATGTTTTGCTCCTCCCTTTTCTCAATATACCATATGACTTCCTCCTATTTTTGTTTTAAATTCTATCTTCTCTCCTGTTATGACTTGTTTCCAATTTGCACTCATTATTTCTCATGTTCCATGGCTCTCTATACCATTTTTCTTTTCACTAGTCACATCACGCTTTTTCCCATCATAAACTATGCTTACTCTCTCTCCACCTTAATTATTCAGTGCCCATTGAGTGGGAGAAGGAGGTAGTGGTGACATTCCTACAACTTTATTCACAGATCTTCACTATTCTGGTATTTCATATCTCATTCTTACTCCTTTTGTACCTTCCTCTAGCCATTTCCTTCTTTTTTAAATTTGAATTTTTCCTTGACTTAGCTTAATTTTCCATCCTCACTCTTACTATTCTTCTCCCTCTATAATATTAAAATCATGGCCCTTCCCTCCAGACATCTTTTAAGCTTTTCTTCTTTTCTTTTTTTAACCACTTACTCCCATCCCACCCATATTAATCTTAGCTCATAGGTTATTGACTGTGCTGTGGTGAAACTATTTCTATAATTTGGTGCTTACATTTTCTTCTTATTCATCTTCCTTTTTTTTGGTTTTGTGTGTGTGTTTGTTCTCTCACACACTAATATGTATAGTACTTCTTTTTAAACCTATTACTGCATGTTTCCCCTCTATTAATTCATTCTGATTTCTTCCATCCCTTTTTTATACCATATAAGTTTTACTTTCTTTTTCTCATTGGTTTGTCCCTTCTCCCTGCTATTATAGCTCCTTCCCTTACCCTTCCCAAAAATCATTTTTCTTTCAGTTAGTCAACTCTAACTTGTTTTTCTTTATTGTAACTGCATTAATCTCTATACATCCTTATTAATACTGGCTCATTTTCAGTTGATTCTGTGAATGAGGGTGGGAGTTATATGTTTGTTGATGTGGGTTTCTTGCCTGGGCTGGTGGTTATGTTTTAGCAGCAGCTCAACAAGAGTTTATAAAATGTGGTGGGTGGAGTGAATGTCAGTCAGCTAGCAAGAGGGAAGGACCCACCAAAGAGCAACACAAAAATAACCAAAACCAAAATGGCATAAAGGGCATCCCAAGAGCATCAAGTTCAGTAGATCAAGAAGTCTGCATCACTGAATCCCACAGGATCCCTACCACAGAGGGTCACACCACAAAGGCAAGAAATTAAAGATCAATCAAAGAAGCATAAACAAGCAAGAAGAGCCACTCAAAACGGGGAGATGAAACAACAACAACTTGACTTTTGTGGACTTCTGGCCAAGATGGAGGCTTAGACTGACACACTTGGTCTCTCTCTACAACTAAAAAGGACTACAACTACCTCAAAACAAAGGATAACCAGAAATTCCAGAAAATAATACTATGTAAAAGCCCAACGTGTAAAGTTATAAACCAGCGGTGCTCGTCCAGATGGGTGGAGGGGCGAGAAATGATGGTCCTGTCTGTGGTAGCAGCAGGCATAGCAGCGGGACTGCAAGAAATGCCAGGGGAACAATCCTGGCTGCAGTTGAGACCTGGCAGCTGGTGATCCCAACGCTGGGGAAAGCAGCCACTCCCATAGTCTCAGATGGTAAGGCCCAGAGGGCAGTGGGACGGATCCCGGTCTCTCAGCAGAGAGTAATGGCAGGAATCCATCTTGGACCCCCACCACCACACAAAGCGACACAGTGCAGCGAAAAATGCCACTGATTGCCGCTGGCTAGTGATGAGTGCACAGGGCTCCGCACCCTATAGCCTGCCCAGGAAGCAAAGCTAAACACAAGTCTGTCAGAATGAAGCAGACAATGATTGAAATCCCAGTGACACAGCTCACTAGGCAGCAGATGAAGGACCTGACAGACAAACAAATAGAAAACCTTTCAGAGGTTCAGTTCAGAGCTATAGTTATAAGGTGGCTTACAGAATTAAAAAAAGATTTGAAACAAGACAGGGAAGGAATGAAAGCTACTCATACTGAAACACACGAAAACATATACAAGACAAGCATTGAGGAAATAAAATCCAGAGATCAAATCAACAAACCGGAATATAGGGAAGGAACAAACAGATAACCAGTGCAAAAAGAGGAAACAAAAAGTAAGGAAAGTGAGTAGAGGATCAGAAACCTCTAGGACAGCTATAAGTGAACAAACATTCGGATAATAGGGTTGCCAGAGGGCGAAGAAGAAAAACTAGAAATTGAAAAATTATGTGAAAAAATAATGAAGCAGAACTTCCCGAACTGGGGGAAAGAAATAGACTCACAGGTCCAGGAAGCACAGACAATTCCAGAAAAAGTGGACCCAGGAAGAACCACACCAAGACACATTATAATCAAATTGTCAAAAATTAAAGATAAAGAGAGAATGTTAAAAGCAGCAAGAGAGAAGAAAAGAATCATGTACAAAGGGGTCCCAATTAGACTATCAGCTGATTTCTAAAAGGAGAGCCTCCAGGAAAGAAGGAACTGGCAAGAAATATTCAAACTAATGAAAATTAAAAACTTACTGCCATGAATACTCAATCCAGTGAAAGTGTCATTCAGAATAGAAGGGCAGAGAAAGTGCTTCCAGGATAAAGTAAAACTGAAGGAGTTTATTAGATCCAAACCACTATTATATGAGATGTTAAAGGGACTGGTTTAGAAGGATGATCAAAACTATGAAAATTAAAATGAAAACTGCATCACAAGAACCAACGACAGAAGCTAGGGAATCTAAACAAAGGCAAACTAAATAGGCAATGAGAGTGGGAAAAAAGCTATAGGTATGGGGAACATATCGGGGGGGGTCAGTAGAAAGGGGGAGGGGATGGAGATGGTACAGGAATTAAGAAGCATCGTAGGAGGGAATGGAGTAGACAGGAAGAGGTTGAGAAGAACTATATGTACAACCAATGGACATGGACTAAAAGGGGGGGGAACTGGAGGGAGGAGTCCACCGGGTGGAGGGAAGCAGAGGGAAAAGAAATTGGGACAACTGTAACAGCATAATCAATAAAACATATTTAAAAAACAAAACCAAAAAAAACAACAACGACCCATTGAAAGGAAAGGAGGAATTCCCAGAAGCAGAGATAGATGAAATAGAGGCAAGCAAACTATCAGACATGGAATTCAAAACAATGGTAATGAGGAAGCTCAATCAACTCAACAAACTCAAAGAAACATAAAATGAACTCCAGGGAAACTACAGCAAACTTCAGAGGAACTACAAAGAACTCCAGAGAAGCTACAAAGAACTTACTGAGAAATACAGCAGCATGAAGAAGGACATAGAAACTATCAATAAGAGCCAGGAGGAAATGAAGAATACAATTTCTGAACTGAAAAACACAGTAGAAGGAATCAAAAGCAGGGTAAATGAAATGGAGAATTAGATCAATGAGCTAGAAAACAACATAGAAAAAAAAATCAGTGAATACAACAAATGAAAAAGAGTAAAGAAAATGAGAGGCTTTAAGAGAGCTATAGGTAAATAAGAAATGTAATAATACTCATACCAGAGGGAGAAGAAGAGCAAGGGATAGAAAACCTGTTTCAAAAAGTCATGACAGAAAATTTTCTGAACATGAGGAGAAAAAATGTCCAAGTACAGGAAGCACAGAGGGTCTGAAGAAGAAGAACTCAAGGAGGCCCACTCCAAAGGACATCATAATTATATGACAACCCTCAAAGACAAAGAGACAACCCAAAGGCAGCAAAACAAAACAAAACAACAACAACAAAAAAAAAACCCCAGCAAATAACATACAAGGGAGTTCTGGTAATGCTATTAGCTGATTTCTCAACAGAAACACTACAAGACAGAAGGGAATGGCAAATACTATTTCAAGCAATGAAAAACAGGCCTAGACCAGGAATACTCTACACAGCAAGGCTCTCTTTCAAAATGGAAAGTGAAATAAGGAGCTTCCAACACATAGGAAGACTAAAAGAATACATCTCCACCAAACCAGCATTGCAAGAGATGCTAAAGGAATTGGCTAAAAAAGATGAAGAATATATGAGAGAGAGAGAGAAGAAAACAGAGAGTGGGAAAAAAATCACAATGAATAAATATCTATCAATAATAACCTTAAATGTAAATGCTCTAATAAAAAGGCATAGGGTAGCTGAATGGATAAGAAAACATAAACCACATATATACTGTCTACAAGAAACCCACCTCGGAACAAAAAAAAAAAAAAAAAAACTACATAGACTGAAAGTGAAGGGATGGGAAAAAGTATTCCAAGCAAATGGACATGAAAAAACAGCTGGGGTAGTGGTATATCAGCAAAATGAAAAGGGAACCAACCATATGGGAGAACATATTTGCCAATGATACCTCAGACAAGGGATTTATCTCTAAAATATATAAAGAACTTACCCATCTCAACACCAAGAAGACAGACAGCTCAACTAAAAAATGCACTAAGGACCTGAACAAACACTTCTCCAAGGAAGATACACAGAAGGTCCATAGACATATAAAAGAATGTTTAACATCACTAGCCATAAGAGAGATGCAAATAAAATACACAGTGAGATACTACTTTACACCTGTCAGAATGGCCATCATCAACAAATCAACAAATAAATGCTGGTGAGGATGTGGAGAAACGGGAACCCTACTGCACTGTTGGTGGGAATGCAGACTGGTGCAGCCACTATGGAAAACAGTATGGAATTACTTCATAAAACTAAACATGGAACTGCCTTTTCAACCAGCTATTCCACCACTAGGGTTACACTCGAAGAATCCTGATACCCCAATTCAAAAGAACTTGTGAACCCCTATGCTCATAGCAGAGCTCTTTACAATAGCCAAATGCTGGAAACAGCCTAAGTGCCCATCTGTAGATGAATGAATTAAAAAACTGTGACACATTTACACAATGGAATACTAGTAAGCAGAAATAAAGAAGGAATTCCTGCCTTCTGCGACAACATGGATGGAACTAGAGAGCATTATCCTTAGCGAAATAAGCCAAGAAATGAAAGAAAAATAGCAAATGATATCACCTGATTCAGGAGACTAGTGAACAACACAAACAAATGAACAAAATTGAAAAAGGAACAGAATAACAGTTATCAGGAGGGAGGGGGGAGGGAGAGAAGGGGAAGGGTTGTGTAAAGGAACTAGTATAAATAACCCATAGATATAGACAACAGGGTGGGGAATGATTGTGGGAGAAGGGGTGGGCTGGGTGGTGGGGTAGCAATGGGGAAAAATAGGACAACTGTAATAGAAAAACAATTAAAAAAAGGAACTAGTATTAGTGACCCATGGGCATGGACACAATGAGGTGGGGATTGGCTGTCAGTGAAAGGGTGGGCGGGGTGGGTGAGCAGTGTGGGAAAAAGTGGGGCAACTATAATAGATAAACAATAAGTTTTTCTTTTTTTAAACGGGAAAGAAACAAAAAAGGAAAGATAATTTTATATAGATTAAAGCAAAATTCAAATGTAAGAACAATCATGAACCTTAATGTACTGAAAACCAAAACATCGAAATGTATAATGCAAAACTGTTTCATATAAAAAGAAATATTATAAATATTGCAATAAGGGAAAAGTCACACCTTTCTGGGTTGACATAAAACAAGAAAATACAAATGTGTTATCATATCATAGATGATTTGAGAAAGACGATATAAATCTGCTCATTTTTTTCAGAAAATTGAATTTTATATTTGGAAAAATAAAAGCTACAAGGTTAATGTTCTCACTATGAAATGTTTAATAAAGCAATAATTAAATCCCTAAAACTACAAAACTATAAAGGTGAAAATATGAACATTTATTTTGTGACAGAGAAAATATAAAGTAACTAAATAAAAGTCCACAACTTAAAAAACAACTTAAGACACAACTTTAATCAAGAGTATTTATTATGTTGGAATATCAATAAAATTGAATTATTCTTTTAACTGACTCTTAGACAGATAATTTAAACATATTTTAAGAATTAATCTAGCAGTATCTATTAGGTCTACAACACAGATATTCTAAGTTAAGGAAGCATTTATAAAGGGGAAAATAAAACTATAATAAAATATATAGGTGCAAATACAAATATGTTTATCTATGAAATGCCTATAATAGCAGAATAAAAAGAAAGCAAAATGAATGTCCAAAAATGAGGATCTATAAAATATTATACCTCCTAAAGGACTTTTAAAAATATATTAAACACATATCTTCTTTACCTTTCGTCTTTTCTGAGACCCAATTTAATAAGAAAAAGAAATAAAAAGATTAAAAAGCTTTAAAAAGTGACAGCAATGGAAAAAAGAGAACTTTTAAATATTTTCTGCATATAAAAAGCAGATGAGGAGAAGTGACATGTGCAAATAAGGTAGGGAGGTTACCCAATACAAAAGCACTTTCTGCAGCTCATGCTGGGTCTCTTCTTCCCAAGCTAATACTCACTACAACCCAAAAGGGTTCTTGTCCAAGAGAGTTCATGGCATTTTTGGAGGAATCTAGGGCAAAGAATGGGCAATTACTCCATAGCAAAGCCCTCTGTATACTCAAATTCCTTACTCAAGACAACACTTTCTAAACTGACATGGTAAATCTTTGCCTGAGTGTTGAATAAGCCACTGTGCTCACAAGTTCATAGTCATTATGGACATTGTCTCAGTCTTAAATGTAAATGAATAACAAACTGTTCATTGATATTTGAAAAGTGAGAATGTGCACCATGAAAAAAAAATAGTATGACAAATGAACAGAAAAATGGCCCCAGAACTAATTGACATGATTCAGGTAACTTAAAATAAATAAATAAAATTGTCATCAGACACATTTGAGAAAATTTTACAACCACAAAATAACAAAACTAACAAGCTAAAGAAGAAATAACAAATCAGAAATAACTAAAACAACTATAATACAACTACCAATATACAGAAAATACATCAAATATTTGAAAGATAAATTTAAGCGGAGCACTCATTAAAGTAAAGCAAAAAGGAAATACACAAAGTTATTAGATGGATTACTTAATCTCTCTAGAAATTCAATTAGCTAATAGAAATTCCATAAGAAAGAATAGACAAAAAAAACGGATAAAGGAAGTAAAAGAAATAAGAAGCATTGAATTTGGTACAGTTCAAATACACTCATCTCAATATTTGAAGGGCCAGTGGAATGACAATCAAGAAGTGAAAAATATCCACATTCAGAACATAGTTGTGAAATTCAAAAACACTGAAAATGAAGAACAAATCTTAGACACATCCAGAGAGGGAGGATGGGAAAGCTGTGCAGTGTCAGGTTAAGTTTAGTGTTGCCAATTCAATGCCAACAGGAGTTCCCAATTTTCAGTGCAATGAAGGGAAAGAGACTTTATTCATTTGCAAACAATTCAAATATGAAACAGCCCAGTTGTGGAATATCACTGGTGAAAAAGAGCTCTATATTTGAGTGAAGCACTGGATCATTTCTCCCTTTTCCTATCCTTTCCCTCAACTGGCACAGCTATTACAGAGGCTTATAGGATTGCCATGTAGTGACAGCTGCGGAGACATATCTGGCAGAAGGGTTTGTAGATTTGTTTCTGTTTACCTGCTGTCTGTCATATTTTGAGTCAGCCGACTCTATTTCACACTGATGCTTTGACATCTCAGGTTTGAAAAATTTCCCTTTCCCTTGTGGCACATGCTTTCTGGCCTCTTCATCATTCCTAAAGGAGAATGGCCTGCATGCCAACATGGCAAAGACCAAGAAATTTATACATGCTTCTCTGTAAACCTAAGTCCTTAACAGGGGCTCATACTGCCAACACTGAGTGAAGAGAGTGTTGTTCTGGAAAGTAGAGAGTCATTAAAATAATGCATCACCCAGCTGTTGCCCCATAATTTAATGGAAAGATTTATTATCTTCAGGTTTTACACTTTTGAAAAGTCATTTCCTTTCACATAAATATCTTTGTGTTTTATCACAGAATAAATTATACATAGCAAATCAATACTTTATTTTGGCAAACTTGTATCTTACAGCTAAAAGTTAGTCTTATTTTAAAGGAGGAAAAGAGATGACATCTTTTCCTTCCTGTGACTAAAACAAAAAAATATTCAATGTTTTCATTCACCACATTTCTATTTAATACTAATAAGCTTTTTAGAACATTTCTTTTTTTATTATTGTTCTATTACAGTTGTCAAAAATTTCCCCCTGTTGTTCTCTACTGCCCCACCCACCCTCCACTGCCACAGTCAGTCACCACACTGTTGTCCATGTCCATGAGTCATTTATACATATTTCTTGACTAGAACCTTCCCCTTCTTTCCCCTCTTCTCTTTCTCCCCACACCCCTCCAGTCAATGTGAATTTGTTGTTTGTTTTCATGCCTGTGGTTCCATTTTGCTTAACTGTTTATATGTTCATTAGGTTCCTGTTATAGGTGAGATCATATGGTATTTGATTTAATCGACAGGCTTATTTCCCTTAGCATAATAATCTCCACTTCCATCCATGCTGTTGCAAAGGTTAGGAGTTCTTTCTTTCTGCTGCATAGTATTCCATTTTGTAAATGTACCACAGTTTTTTGATCCACTCATCTACTGATGGGCACTTAGGCTGTTTCCAGCACTAGGCTATTGTAAATAATGCTGCTATGAACATAAGGGTGCATAGGTTCTTTTGAATTGATGTTTCAGGAACTTTTCCCGTTTTTTAGTATATTGTATTGATTATGTTGTTACAGTAGTCCCAATTTTCCCCCTTTGCTCCCCTCTACCCAGTACCCCCTTCCCTCCAGCAATCCCAGCCCCCCTTAGTTCATGTCTATGGGTCATGAATACAAGTTCTTTGACTTCCCCCTTTCCTATATTATTCTTAACTCCCCCCTGTCTATTTTGTACCAACCAATTATGCTTTTTAATCCATGCACTTCCCCATTTCTCTCCCTTTCCCCTCCCAGCTGATAACCCTCCAAATGATCCCCATTCCTATAATTCTGTTCCTATTCTGGTTTGCTTAGTTGGATTCTGTTTTTATTTTTTAGATTCAGTTGTTATAGTTATGAGTTTGTTGTCATATTAATGTTCATAATTTTGATCTCTTTCTTAAGTCCCTTTGACATTTCATATAATAATAGCTTGATGATGATTAATTTCTTTAGCTGGAAAGCATTTCATCTACCCTTCCATTCTAAATGATAGCTTTGCTGGATAGAATAATCTTGGTTGTCAGTCTTTGCTTTTCATCACCTTGAATATTTCTTGCCAGTTTCTTATTGCCTGCAAAATTTCTTTTGAGAAATCATCTGATAGTCTTATAGGCACCCCTTGGTAGAAAACTCTCTGCTTTTCTCTTGCTGCTTTTAAGATTCTCTCTTTTTTTTTAACCTTTGGCATTTTAATTTGATGTGTCTTGGTGTGGTCCTTTTTGGGTCTAGCTTATTTGGGACTCTCTTTGCTTCCTGAACTTGTATGTCTTGTTCCTTTGCCAAATTTGGGGAGTTTTCTTTCATTTTTTTCTCATATAAGCTTTTAATTTATTGCTTTTCCTCTTCTCCTTCAGGCATCTCTGTGATTTGGATGTTGGCATGTTTAAAGTTGTCCCAGAATTTCCTAAGCCTCTCTTCATTTTTTTCAATTCTTGTTTCCTTATTCTGTACTAGTTGACTACTTTTTTCTTCCTTATGTTTCAAATCATTGATTTGAACCCTGGTTTCCTTCCCTTCACCACTGGTTTTGTGTGTATTTTCCTTCATTTCACTTAGCATAGCCTTCACTTCTTCCCTTATGCATTTGCCATACTTATGCATATCTGTCAAGCCTGCAAGCATCTTTATCACCAGTGTTTTGAACTCTCTCTATTAGGTTGGCTATGTCCTCGTCGCTTAGTTCTCCCACAGGAACCTTAATCCGTTCCCTCTTTTGGGCCATACTTTTCTGTCTCCTCATCTTGACAGACTCCTGTGTTTTTTTCCCTGTGTTTTAGGTAGAGCCGTTGCATCTGTAACATTGTAAGAGGCGGAGCCTTAAGTATTCATCAGTACAGGGCAACCCGTTTGTGGGGGAGGGGTCTGTCTCGATGAATATTTCTTCTTTTTATCTTTGTTTGTTGGACTTCCATTCAGCTCTATTTCCTAGAACTTCTGCTTGTCTCTAGTTTTGAGGTAGTTATATTCCTTCTAAGTTGTGAAGGGAGACACAATGTGTCTATCTAGGTCTCCCTTCTTGGCCAGAAGTCAGGATTCTCAATGTTACTCACAGCAGTGGAATCCCACCAAAGTCAAAATGCAATTTCACTTTTAGTTTTTTAAAGAAATTCCATATTGTTTTCCATAGTGGCTGCACCAGTCTGCATTCTCACCAATAGTGCGCTAGGGTCCCCTTTTCCACATCCTCATCAGCACTTGTTGTTTGTTGATTTGTTAATGATGGTCATTCTGACTGGTGTGAGGTGGTATCACATTGTGGTTTTAATTTGCATTACTCTGATGGCTAGTGATGTTGAGCATCTTTTCATTCTCTTAAGGGCCTACTGTATGCCCTCCCTGGAGAAGTGTCTGCTCAGGTCCTTTGCCCATTTTTAATTGGATTATTTGTTTTCCTGGTGTTAAATCATATGAGTTTTTTATATATTTTGCAGATCAAACCCTTGTCCAAGGTATCATTGGCAATTATATTTTCCCATATGGTTGGTTCCCTTTTAATTTTACTGATTTTTTCATTTTGTTATATAGTTTATTATGTTTATTGAGTAGTTACTATTTTGCCATCCTTGCGTTCCTGGAATGAATTCCACTTGATCATGGTGTATGATCTTTTTAATGAATTGCTGGATCCAGTTTGCCAATATTTCATTGAGAATTTTAGCATCTATGTTCATCAGCGATATTGGCCTGAACTTTTCTTTCTTTGTTATGTTTTTACCTGTTTTTATAATAAGGATAACACTGGCATCATAAGAAGTGTTTGGGAGTCTTCCTTCTTCTTGAGTTTTTGGGAATACTTTGAGAAGGATAGGAGTTAGGTCTTCTATAATTGTTTGGCAAAATTTGCCTATGGAAACATCTAATCTAGGGTTTTTGTTTGCCAGGAGTTTTTTGATTAGTGCTTCAATTTCACTATTTTTGATCTATTTGAGGTTTCTGCTGCTTTTTTGTCTGTGAAACTCCTTATTTTGTCTTCCATTTTAAATGAGATCCTTGCTGGGTAGATTAACCTTGGTTTCAGAACTTTTCTTTTTCATTCATTGGAATATTTCTTGTCATTCCCTTCTGGTTTGTAGTGTTTCTGTTGAGTAATCATTTGATAGTCTTACTGGAGATCCCTTATATATTATTGGCTGTTTCTTTCTTGCTGCCTTTAAGATTCTCTTTTTATCTTTGAACTTTTCCATTTTAATTATGATGTGTCGTAGGGTAGGCGTCTTTGGATTCATTTTGATTGGGACCCTCTGTGTTTCCTGGACTTGTGTAACTTCTTCTGTCATCAAGTAAGGGAAGTTTTCTATCATTACTTTCCCAAACAGGTTTTCTACCCCTTGCTCCTCTTCTTCTCCTTCTGGTATCCTTATAATATAGATATTATTATGTTTCATGTTGTTCTGAAGCTCCCTTAAGCTCTCTTCTTTTATTTTTTCTGTCTTTTTTTCATTTTGTTACTTTGGGAATTTCTTTCTATCTTGTCATCCCTTTTGCTGATCCAATCCTCTGCTTAATCTAACCTGCTTTTAATTCCTTTTACTGTGTTCTTCATTTCAGAAATTGTATTCTTTACTTCCTACTGATTTTTATTGATAGCTTCTATGTCCTTTTTCATGTTGGTGTAGTTCACAGTAAGTTCTTTCTAGTTTCTCTGGAGTTCTTTGCAGTTCTCACTAAGCTCATTGGGCTCCTTATAACTGTTATTTTGAATTCAGTGTCTGATGGTTTGCTTGCCTTTCTTTCATTTATCACACTTTATGGGTATTCCTATTTTTTCTTTTGATTGGGGTTTGTTTTCTTGTCTCCACATTTTAAGTGACTGTTCTTGTTTGTTTCCACTTCCTAGGTTGATCTGCTTTGACTTTGTGGTGTGATCTTCTGTGGTAGAAGACCTGTGGGATTCAATGATGCTGTCTCCTTGAGCTCCTGAACTTGATATTCTTGGGGTGTCCTTTATGCAGTTTATGGGGCTCCCTTGTTGTTGTTGGGTTTTGGTTGTTGTTCAGTCACACTTTGTTGGGTCCTTCCCTCCAGAGTCATTCTGCCCACCACGTCTTGAATGCTGTTGTACAGGTGCTTCCAGAGCAAAACCAAACTGCCCAGGTAAAGAACGCACACTTGCTAAAATAAACCCCACCCACAATCATACTATCAACAGCAAATGAACCAGTATTGATAAAGTTGTAAAGAGATTAAGACTACTATAAGAATGTAAATGTGAATATGAGATGACTAACTGAAAGAAAATAATTTAATTTTATGAGGGTAGATAGAGGAACAATAATAAGAGTAGGGAATAAGAACATGGCAATGAGAGAAAGTAAAATTTACATTGTAAATAAAAAGTGGAGTGAAAAAGGCAAAATGAAGTAAGAGGAGAGAAGCATATAATACTAAGTTTAAACAGAAATTACAAAAATATATTATATAATGAAAGAGAACCAAAACAAAAGTAAAAAGAAAATAAAAACTAAACACCAAATTGGAGAAAAATATCCACCACAGCACTATCGACAACCAATGAGCAAAGCTTAATATAGGTGTAATGGGAATAAGAGGGAAAAAATAAATAAAACTTAAGAGATATCTAGTGGGAAAAGTGGTGATTTTGAGATGATAGAGGGGGAAAGAATACTATGAGTGAGGATGAAAACCAGGTTAAGAAAGGGTAAATTGAAAATTTGAAATGAAAAAAAGAAAGAACTAGAGGAAAGCAAAATGGAGTAGGAGAGGGGAACAGTAAAATTTGAGGTTTGAAAGACAAGGATAGTGAGGATCTAGGAATAAAATTTAAGAAATGCAACATCCACCACATACACAACCAATGAACAGGGATTGATAATTGTGGATAGAGAATAAGGGTATTTTAAGAACAGGAAAAATAATATGAAATGATCGATGACAAGAAAAATGATTTTGATAGTCTGGAGAGGGGATAAATGATAAGAGTGCAGAAAGGACACAAGTCATAGCAAAAGAGAAAATAGAATTTAAGCTGAAAATAAGAGGAAATAAGGTAAAATGGAGTAAGAGAAGGGAGAAGAAAAACATGAGATTTGAAATAAACTATAATGTAAAAATAGTGATTAATATGCACAAGCTTGAAGGACAAGACATTAATGTTAAAAAGCTATTCATGAGAAAAAATAATGCAAATAATGAAGACCATGATGGAATTTATCTCAGTAGTGTCTAGTGTTTACCACTTTCTTCTCTTTTTGGATCTGCCCCTGGTAATGTCTAATGGTGTCCCAGTCTGGGCCTATGAGCCTGTTTGAGACTACCAGCAATCCAAAGCCTGTGGCTGTCTCCTTCAGTTGTTAATTTAGTCAATCTCTAATCAGCAGTCAGGTTTAAACTCCACAGGTTGGGACAGAGTAATTCCTGTGGGTAGGGCTATTGCTTCCCTTCAGCTTGATGTCACTTGGAGGGTAATGTTCTACCTGAGCAAGATGACTCCTGAAGTATGGAATATGATTCAGTATGGGGATCCTATCAGCTGCTCCCTCAGTTATCCCCCCAAAACAATCATTGCCAAACTCTCCTCAAGAGTCTCTAGACCACTTTGCACATCCTTTGCCAGAGCTCAAGGTTAAGTGGCTACAAATGAACTTTTATGCATTGGCCTTTTAAAAGGCTCTCTGTGACTCTTCCTTCTCTTCCTGGCAGGTGGAAACCTTGCCACTTTTCACAGATGGATGTTATTGGGATTCCTTTCCAACTCTGATGCTGTAGGCTGGGGAATCCAGTTCCAGCTTAGACCCCACACTTCTCAGGGGGAACTCTTTGGCTGCTGAAACTTCTCTCCAGCACTTTACATGCCAATATGGGAGCCCAGTCTTTCCTCTCATGTCTTCTCCACACCCTACCAGTCATATTGAGGTGAAACAGTTTCTTGTGTCTGTCCATGGTTTTAAGTCTTCTTTCCATCTATTGTTCAGTTGGTTATTCTGGATGATTTCTCCACAATTTAGTAGTAATTCCAGACTGCTCCTGGGAGGCAGTTAGTGTGGCTACCACTTACTCCTCAACCATCTTGGATCTAAGACATAGAGGTAACATTTGTGATTGGTTTGCAGGGCCCCAGACCCAGAGCTCATGCTGTGGTTCATCCTCTGCTACCACAGATCATTGATTTTTGCCTCAAATTGAGTGTAATTTCCTTTTCTTTCTCTTCTCAGCTAAAAAGATCTTAGCACTTAAAGGTGTAGGAGGTAGAAGCCCACCCCGGGAGCCTGCTGAAGGGTTAAAACCACATTTAATGTAATAATGTACTATTTTCTTTGAATAGTATAATTTGGCAAATCAAGAATTGACTCAAAATGTATATCCTCAAAATTTGAAATTATTGAGTTTTATTTACTTTTATCAAGAGAGTCCATAATTTTTGCTGCTGATTTTTTTCTTACTTAGCCTAGACTAAATAGAGCTACGTATTTATTTACTCAATCCCCTTTGGTAATATGTTTTCTTCTGATTTTTCAATTTCACTGCATATTTTTAACACAATAATGTTAATAAAAATCTTTATAAAGGTGTCAAAAAAGTTAGGAAAAGCTGAAAAAATAAAAATGCTTGACAACAATCTAATCATCATAAAACAGGAACAATTATGTTTTAGTATTTTTTAAAAAATTGTTTTAGATTTTATTCTTTTTGATTAAATTTATCAGGGTTAATAAAATTATACAGGATGGTTAGTTATATTTCTATAATATATTATATGTATATCAATAAACCATAATAACCATTTTACAAAAGCATAAATTTAATGTGAAATAATATTTAATCTTATATACCTGTTGTAGTTGACAAATTAACTTGTTGTGAGGCATTTAGATTATTTCCAGCTATTTAGTATCATAAATCACACTGCAACAAACTTGCTCACTTAAACTGATTTCATTTGTGTACTATGATGTTTGGAATATATAACATATCTGGTCCTGCCTCAGTTCTCACATTGTCCTTTAGAGACGCCTTTAGTTTGGGTAGAAGGAAAAATACTTTTCTTGGTTGATAATATAACCAGAAAAAAAAAACTGTGGTCTCCCTTATTTATTTTACAAAGACAAAAGAGTTGACAGGTAAAGCTAAGAACATATTTATTAAAGTTAAAAGCAATCTAAAACATTATATGTAGGCTACCTCTCAACTCTGTACTATCCTGAAATCCTTTTTTTGAGGGTGAAGTGGGGACTAAAACAAAAATTTAAAAATCAAATGAGCTACTTGGTATGTATCTCCAATAATTAGCAACTAGAAGAAAAGATAAACTCTGTTATAAAAACTAGTTATGAATTTCTCCAAGACATTGAGGTTAAGAAATAGTATATTTCTGTTTTTTTATTTCTAATCAAAATTCAATATTAGTTCATTTTAAGTGTATAATTAAGTTCAGGAAGATTAAGCGTTTCTTCTTCCCAACACTGTAAAATAACCCCTTTCGGAATAAATCTTGATCTCTGGTACAACTTTTATCCATGATGTGACTGTAGATTACTTTCTTTACAATGCTGTGCATAGTTTATGCTTCTCCAGGTACCATAAATTCTTTGTGAAATTTGAGCTACTAATATTCTTATTTAAAACTGTCCATGAGTTTCTCTTGCTAATTGACCTCTAGTCTTTCTTTCAATGAGCACTATGACCAACATGTATGATTGCATTGCATGAGCTACCAGAATCTCACTTCTGACTAAATATTTACACTTCTACTAACTCCAAATTAGTCAAGTAGCTGATTCTATATATCTCTTATTTATCTAAGAATCTCCTGCCTAAAACCTAATTCTTTTTACAAAATAAAATGACTAGCTTAAATTACAAAATTGTTCAAAATGTGGATTCCCAAAGCAGAGGCATTCTATAACTATGTTAACTATTTTTTCCTCTTGTTATAGATGTTTCGGCCTGCCAAGAGCCAGAGAAAAATATTGCCTGTGGAAATATCAATTAACTTAAATTTAAGATAAAAATATTTATGTGAAAGTTTGGTGCAAAAGTTTAACATTTAAAATTTGGAGGAGAAAGGTATAGAGGTGGCATTGATGACTCAGGGCACTTCTAACTCCAGATCATTTTGAGCCTGGTTACTAGCTGAAGCAGGCAGTCAACCCTATTGTTGTTGTTGTTGTTTTTAATATGCTTTATTGATTATGCTGTTACAGTTGTCCCAATTTCTTTTCCCTCTACTCCCCTCTACCCAGTGACCCCCTCCCTCCAGTTGTCCCCCACCTTTGTCCATGCATCTTGGTTGTGCATATAGTTCTTCTCAACATCTTCCTGTCTACTCCACCCCCTCCAACTATGCTTCTTAATTCCTGTACCATCTCCCTCCCTTTCTCCCCTTCCCCCGCCCTGCTGACCTCCACCCATAACGTTCCCCCCACCTATAAATCCTTTTCCCCTCTTGTTGCCTACTTAGTTTGCCTTTGTTTTGGTTGCCTAGCTTCTGTTGTTGGTTGTTGTGATACAGTTTTCATTTTAATGTTCATAGTTTTGATTCTCTTTCTCCTAAACAAGTCCCTTCAACATTTCATATTACAGTGGTTTGGAGCGGATGAACTCCTTCAGTTTTACTTTGTCCTGGAAGCACTTTCTCTGACCTTCTATTCTGAATGACAGCATTGCTGGATAGAGTAATCGTGGTTGTAGGTTTTTGCTTTTCATTACTTTTAAGATTTCCTGCCAGTTCCTCTTGCCTTCAGAGTTTCTTTTGAGAAATCAGCTGACAGTCTTATTGGGACTCCTTTGCATGCAATTCTCTTCTTCTCTCTTGCTGCTTTTAAGATTCTCTCTCTATCCTTAATTTTTGACATTTTGATTATAATTGTCTTGGAGTGGTTCTCCCTGGGTCCAGTTTCTTTGGAACTCTCTGTGCTTCCTGGACCTGTAAGTCTATTTCCTTCCCCAAGTTTGGGAAGTTCTGCTTATTTTTTCACATAGTTTTTCAATTTCTAATTCTTCTTCTTCACCTTCTGGCAACCCTATGATTGGGATGTTGGCCCGCTTATAGCTGTCCCACAGGTTTCTGAGCCTCTCCTCATTTTCCTCACTTCTCATTTCCTCTTTCTACACTGGTTGACTGTTTGTTCCTTCCCTATGTTTTGATTTGTTGATTTGATCCCTGGTTTTCTTTCCCTCACAACTAGTTTCATTTATGTTTTTGTTCATTTCAGCAGGACTAGCCTTCATTCCGTCCCTGTCTTATTTAAGATCTACTGTTAGGTCTGTAAGGATTTTTATAACCAAAGCTCTTAACTGTGTCTCGGAAAGATTTTCTATCTGCTGATCTGTTAGATCAGATATTTGCTCTGGTCAGCTGCATCACCAGGATCTCTATCATGATCTGTGCCATCCTGACAGTTTTGTGTTTACTTTTGCTTCCTGGGTGGAGCTGTCACACACCTACGCTATAGGGGGCGGAGCCCCGTGCACTTGACACAACTGTGGCGTTTTCTGTGGGTTGGGGGTTCAAGATGGATTCCTGTTGTTCACTCTCTGCTGAGAGATCAGGAGCCTCTTCCTCCATCCCCACCCCCTCTGGGCCTCACAGTCTAAGGTAATGGAGGTCTGCCTTACTTGGCTTTGGAATCGCAAGCTGACAGGATGGTCTGCAACTGGGGGTGCTCCCCAGATGCTTCTCGCCTCCCCTTAAATGCGGATGTCTGTGCTTACTGCCGTCCCACCACTATTGCTGTTGCTGCTGCTGCTGCCGCCACCAGCACAGCTTGACCTCTCCATCCCGGCTTCGCCCCTCGTACCTTTCCAGATGAGCACCACTTATTTGTAACTTCATACGTTAGACTTCCATTTATTTTCTGGAACTTCTGGTTATTTCCGGTTTTGAGGTAATTGTATTCCTTCCTAGTTATGGAGGGAGACAGAGCATGTCAGTCTAGGCCTCTATCTTGGCCGGAAGTCTCCTGTGTGTGTTTTCCTCTGTGTCTTAGGTAGAGCTGTTGCTCCTATTATGTTGTATGGGGCGGAGCCTTAGGGATTCATCAGTACAGGGAGACCTCTTTCATCACATTGTGATGCTGTATGTGGGAGAAGAGTCTGAGAAGAAACAATGCCACTTGCCCAGTACTTGCCCCTTTTCCAGGGACTTTTTCCACTTCCATATGGGACTGGTGCCTCTCTAGTTGTTGCCTGGTCATTTCCAGAATGGGTGGGTCTGCGGATGTTCTAGAACCATGGGGGTCCTTTAAACAAGCAGACTCTGTTGAGAGACCAGCAGTTTCTGCCTTTGTACCAACCCCCACTGGTTTGCACAGTCAGAAGCAATGATGCTTGATTATCTCTGGTGCCGGGACTGTGAGCTGCGCAGTTTGGTGAGGAGCTGGAAACACTCCCCAGGTGTCCCTTCTGACTTTTTAAAACGTGTGACTGCACTTTCTGCTAGTTTGTCCCTGCCACCACTGCTGCCACCACCACACCGCGTCCTCTCTGCCCCAGCTCTGCCCCTCCTACCTGTCTGGATGAGTATTTCTTTATATCTTTGTTTGCTGGACTTCCATGCGGTATGATTTTCTGAAACTTCTGGTTGTTTCTAGTTTTGAGGTAGCTGTATTCCTTCTTGGTTGTGGAGGGAGACAGAGTGTGTCAGTCTATACCTCCATCTTGGCCAGAAGTCCAACCCTATTGTTTGATGTTGCCCTTTCCTTGCTTCAAGACTTTGTAGTAACATTACCTTCAGGAATTATTTTATTAAGGGAAAGCTAGTTTCCTCCTGCACCATTCCTAAAACATTTCTTTTTCCAGATTTATAACTACTGTACTGCCAGTTTTGTGAAAACATTGAAAAAGAAAGTTGAAATATTTTTGGAAATGAATTCCATGAATTCCAAGGCAAGAGGAGCTTCCTTTTAGATTTGGCTAAATTCATTGATATGATTCAGCTGCAAGAGTGTATGTCTCCAAGTCCAGTAATTAACAGCTAGACAAAAAGATAAATTATTTTATTAGAAAAACTGTATAAATTGCTCCATAACACTTGGGATAAGAAATAAGTTTATTTTTCTCCTTAGACAACTGTCTACACCCCGCTCCTCTCAGGGGGAACAGTCATGGCACTGAAACATCTCTCTGCAACCTTAGCTGCCACACACAAGAGTCCAGCTGGCACTCCTGGGTCTCCTCTGAGATCTGCACCAGCCATGTCATGAAGAAGCAGCCTCCTCTGTCTGCCCATTGCAATAAGGCTTCTCTCCAGCCAGTGTCCAGTTGGTCATCCAGATGATTTCTCCACAATTAAGTCATAATTCCAGACTGGTCTTGAAAGGAGGTCAGTGTAGCCTTCACTCACTCCTCCACCATCTTGACTCCCCTTTCTGAGAAGTTTTAAAATCCAGAAGACTAATAAAGTACATCTGTCACTTTTATTTTAAGGGAGGCAATGCTCCAGGTATCTATGGTAAATAGAATTTCTATTTGGAGCATGTGGAAAGTCCCCAGAGGACAAACGCAGTGAAAGTCACTTGGTTTTGGAGTGAAAATCTTTTGCAAAATTGATTAAAATAAAAAAAAAAACAGTCCGACATGCAGTTATGAAAAGAGTTGCCTGATTTTGAGATGGGTGCCCATTATGATCTAAGCATTATATAATCAAATTAACTGTAAAGCAGCTTTACATCATCAAATGGAAATTTGGTAGATGGTACTGTGCCTGAGCAGCTCCCAAGGGAAAATTTAATGAGCAGGTCACTCACATTTTCAGTATGCCTACTCAGACACATTGCCATTCTTCCTTCTGTATACTTCTGTGACTCAGAAAGAGTTGCCTCTTACAGGACAATTAAAAGGGATAGGCTGTGTGTGGGGGAGCAATGGGGGAAAAATGAAAAACCAAATAATAAAAGAAAAAAATGAAAAAAAAATAAAGAGAACAAAGTCTGGATTAAAGATGGCTGCTTATATTATGTGGCCACCTGCTGGGAAGGGACCTTCATAATGTGATATCCCTCCTCAAAAGTGACACCTTTGCACAGAGGAGAAGAGAAATCATTCAAGTATGTAGAATTTCATTCACTGTTTTTACAGAAAACTTTTATGCAAATGTCTCATGTTTGGCTTGACAGTAGGAGATTTGGTAGAACATGACAAGATAATCAGGCAGATCAGTTACCAGCTATAGTACTGGAATGAGTGAGGTTATAATACCATGTGTGCTATGCAAATTTTCACCCAAAGCTGACAACTACTGATAGTAATATGTTTACCATAGTAGTTCATTCTCAGGCAAATGCCAACCATGAAACCAACAAATGTTTATCTTATTGGTAGTATTTATCTTAATCCTCACTATAAGCCACCAAGTTTTTATAATTATTATTATTCTAATTTTTTATATAGGCAAACTGGGACACTCTAAATCTAATTAATCTGTCCAAGTTCACACAGTCAGCAAGTGGCAGAGAAAGGCTTCAGGCCCATGTCCAGATATTCTGGGCACAGAGATTAACATGATCAACCACTGTGCTATGCTATATTTTATTGTTTTATTTTCAATCATGGTCTTCACATCCCTGAACACTCAAAAAGTGAAACTCGGTGTTATGTTATCTTTTCCACTTAAAGTAAATAATAACAATAATTCACCAGAAAACCAACTCTGCTTCCATGTTGTATTCCTTTTTAAATAACAGTCTTCTGTGCATAGCTGTAATTGCTGCTGGAAAACAAATAATTTATTATAAAAGGGTTAATATCAATAAGCATAAAAAATGTCCAGTATTTAAAGTACATAATTACAATCTTCCTGAAATTAATTACATGGAATAGTTAATTATTACTTAGAACAGTTAATCATGAGCCAATCTCTCACTTAAGGAAAAATTTGACATTATATAATTATTAATCATTTTAATTATTATGAAAAAGAAATATTTAATAAGAGCCAGTTTTTCCTGATATTTATCATAAAATTTGAAATTATCTCAATACCAATCATATTTTCAAAATTAGCATATCAAAAATCACATCAAATTAAATGTCTACTGAATTATATTTAACTTCTCTACTGAAAAATTAATGTGAAAGCAATTACCTAACATTTCAGATGTAGCTCATTCTTTGTAGTGAATACAGCATAACACAAAAGTTAGTTTGACCCCTCTCCTGGCTTTTGTTTTGTTAATTTTATTTTTATTGTTTTTCGTCCCACTTTTCCCCTCATTGCTACCCTCCTACCCAGCCCACCTCTTCTGCCAAAGTCAATCCCCACATCGTTGTCCATGTTCATGGGTTATTTATATTAGTTCCTTTACTAAACCTTTCCCCTACTTACACCTTTCCCTCCCTCCCCCCACCCCTTCATAACTGTTACTCTGTTCCTTGTTCAATTTTGTTCATTTATTTGTGTTGTTCATTAGTCTCCTGTATGAGGTAATATCATATGGTATTTTTCTTTCAATGCCTGGCTTATTTCACTAAGCATAATTCTCTCTAGTTCCATCCATGTTGTCACAAATGGCAGAAGTTTCTTCTTTCTTTCTGCAGCCTAGTATTCAACTGTGTAAATGTACCACAGTTTTTTAATACACTCACCAACAGATGAACAACTAGGTTGTTTCTAGCACTTGGCTATTGTAAACAGGGCTGCTATGAACATAGGGGTGCATAGGTTCTTTTGAATTGGTGTTTCAGGATTCTTCAGGTATAATCCTAGCAGTGGAGTCCCTGGTTCAAAAGGCAGTTCCATTTTTAGTTTTTTGAGGCAATCCCATACTATTTTCCATAGTGGCTGCACCAGTCTGCATTCCCACCAACAGTGCAGTAGGGTTCCCATTTCTCTACATCTTTGCCAGCACTTGTTGTTTGTTGATTTGTTGATGATGGCCATTCTGACTGGTGTGAAGTGGTATCTCATCGTGGTTTTTATTTTCATCTCTCTGATGGCTAGTGATGTTGAGCATTCTTTCATATGCCTATGGACACTCTGTATATCCTCCTTGGAGAAGTGTTTGTTATGGTTCTTTGCCCATTTTTTAATTGGGCTGTGTGTCTTCTTTGTGTTGAGATATGTAAGTTCTTAAATATTTTGGAGATAAATCCCTTACCTGATGTATTTTTGGAGCTAAATCCCTTACCTGATGTATCATTGACAAATAAGTTTACCCATATGATTGGTTCTTTTTTCATCTTGCTGATGTTTTCTTTGTTGAGCAGAAACTCTAGCTTGATGTAGTTCCATCTGTTTATTTTTTCCTTTATTTCTCTTGCCTTAGGAGATGTATCAGTGAAAATATTGTTACGTGGGATATATGAAATTTTCCTGCCTATATTTTTTTCTAGGATTTTTATGGTGTCATGGCTTACATTTATGTCTTTGATCTACCTTGAGTTTATTCCAGTGTATGGTATAAGTTGGTGGTCTAGTTTCATTTTTTTTTGCATATCCCTGTCCTGTCCACCTAGTACTATTTGTTGAAGAGACACTTCTCATTCCATTTTATGTTCCTTCTCACTTTGTTAAATGTTAGTTGACCATAGAGGCCTGGTTTATTTGTGGGCTCTCTATTCTGTTCCATTGATCTATATGTCTGTTCTTATGCCAGTCTCAGGCTGTTTTGATTACAGTGGCCTTGTAGTATAGTTTGATTTCTGGTACTGTGACTCCTCCTATTGCATTCTTCTGTCTCAAGATTGCTGTGGCTATTCAGGGTTTTTTGGTTCCATATGAATTTTTGAAGTATTTGTTCTAGGTCTGCATTGAATCTATAAATTGCTTTGGGTAGTATGGACATTTTAATGATGTTAATTTATCCCATCCATGAACTTGGTATGTTTCCCTTTATTTGTATCTTCCTTAATTTCTTTCTTCAGGGTTATGTAGTTTTTCGAGTAAAGATATTTTACCTCTTTGGTTAAATTTTTTCCTAGGTACTTTATTTTTTTTGTTGCTATAGTAAATGGAATTTTTTTTCTATTTTCTATCTCTAATATTTTATTGTTGGTGTACAGAAATGCATTTGATTTCTGAATATTGACTTTGTACCCTGTTATATTGCAAAATTCACTTATTAGGTTGAGTAGTTTTTTCGTGGAGTCTACAGGGTTTTCTATGTATACTACCATGTCATCTGCAAATAATGACAGTTTTACCTTTTCTTTTCTAATTTGTATTCCTTTTATTTCTTTTTCTTGTCTGATAACTGTGGCTAGAACTTCCAATACTATGTTAAATGGGAGTGGAGAGAATGGGCATCCTTGTCTTGTTCTTGATCTCAGGGAGTATGCTTTCAGTTTTAGTCCATTGAGTATGATGTTGGCTTTGCGTTTCTTGTATGTGGCCTTAATTATGCTGAGGTATCCTTTCTCTATTCCCATTTTGCTAAATGTTTTCATCATAAATGGGTGTTGTACTTTATCAAGTGCCTTGTCAGCATCTATTGATATGATCGTGTGATTTTTGTCTTTCATTTTGTTTATGTGGTGTATTACATTTATTGATTTGCAAATATTAAATCATTCTTGCATCCCTGGGATGAATCCCACTTTATCATGATGTATGATCTTTGTAATGTGTTGCTGGATCTGGTTTGTCAATATTTTGTTGAAATTAGCATCTATGTTCATCAGCGATATTGGCCTGTAGTTTTCTTTCATTGTTGTGTCTTAACCTGGTTTTGGAATTAGGGTAATACTGGCTTCATATAAAGGGTTCAGGAATCTTCCCTCTTTGTGGATTTTTTGGAAAAGTTTCAGAAGGGAAGGTGTTAGTTCTTCCCCAAATGTTTTATAATATTCACCTGTGAAGACATTGGGTACAGGACTTTTGTGTGCTGGGAGTTTTTTGACTCCTGTTTCAATTTCACTCTTTGTTATCCATCTGTTCAGTCTTTCTGCTTCTACTTGATTTAGTTTTGGAAGATTATATGTTTCTAGAAATTTGTCCATTTCATCTAGGTTGTCAAGTTTCTTGCCATATAGTTGTTTGTAGTAAATTCTTACAATTTTTGGTCGTCGTTGGCAGCCGTCCGCCTCGAGAGACGATGGTGTAGCTTCTTAAGAGTCTATCTGCACCGCCGAGAATGGCTGTGCAGTCCGACTCGGGAGTGACACGGTATCTGTCTCCTCCCGTGTTGAATCGACATCTTACGATGACGCTGAAGTGTCCTCTCCAGTGAAGCTGAAGCTACAGGGCCTGGGCAGGGTGATATGGAGGGTCTGCTGTTGCCCATGCAACAGACCCCCCCTCTCTTCGCAGCTGAAGGATCCAAGGGAAAGACGGAGTCAATACAGCTTGGCTTCAGGTGCGCCGCAGGAGTTGCCGGTATTGACTACAACGTCAAACCGCCTTAGGGACTCTGGCTCCGGATTTTCTGTCGTGGTTTACTCCCTTAGCCTTTCCCCTGAAGAGGTATGCCACAAGGCAGCGGAGGTTTTTTGGAATCAGAGTTTTCCTTCTCTGATGTGCCCTGATTGGAAGATCGAACCAGCGACACTTAGCTCGCAGGCCGACGCTCAATCCACTGAGCCAAACCAGCCAGGGCCCAAAACAGTTTTTAGTACAGTTGACAATATTTGCATACTTTCCAGCTGGGGCTACACTAGTGATTTTTAAAGAAAAGATTTTGCTGTCCTTTAGAGTTACCATAGAACCCCAATTATAAAGATCAGACATCCCAAGGTCCAGTCCACTTTTCTTCTAGTTAGCTTTCTGGGGATACTGTCTTCCAAGTCTTGAGTAGCACCTTATCTCCAGTCTCAAAGGAAGGTAGCGAACCTGTAGGGGAGAGATCTCTGTACACAATTTCATAAGGACTCAACTGAGTCCCATTTCGAGGAGCCACACTTATCCTGAGCAGAGCAATAGGTAAAGCTTGATACCAAAAGAGATGAATTTCTTGACACAGTTTGGCTACATTTTTCTTCAAGGTATGATTCATCTTCTCCATCTTCCCAGAACCTGATGTGGTCTCTATGCTGTGTAGAGTCTCTACTTGATTCCTAAAAATTTACTAACCTTCCATGTAATTTCTGAAACAATGTAACAGAACCTCTAGGCTGCTCCGATTGAAACAGAACCCACAGGCCATTTAGATAGGGGCCCGATTGCCCACTGCCAGAATTACAACTCTCAGTACTAGAGTAGTGAAAAGAAAAAGAAATGCTTATTTAACAGTTAAATAGATTTAGATTATTTGCGGATTTCTGCTGTTGAGTCTTATGTTCTTTAAAATACCCACAAACACATAGTTCTGCCTCCCCCTACCAAACCAGGCCAGCCTTAGAAAAGTCGGAAACACCGTTTCCCTACTTCCTAGGCACAGTTCAGCTTTACCAGTAGCTGCCAGTCACTCAAATCTGATTGGGGAGGTCCTTTCTGTGCTGCGGTGCCCTCCCGCTCTCAATGCAGAACCGCCTGGATTCTCAGCCTCCTTGTAAACTGCCTTCTTCCTGCAAACCGCGTGGATCTCCTCTCCTCAAAACCACATGGCGAGAGCCTCATAAAGCAACCTGGAGAGCCCTCTCAAAACCGCACGGAGAACTCAGCTTCTTTAATCTGCATGGAGAACCTAGCTTCTCAAAAGCGCAAAAAGAAGGCCCCTTCACCAAGCTGCATGGAGAGGGCGCGAGAGAGAGAGCAACCTGGAGAGCCCCCTCCTCCAAACCACATGGAGGGAGAGCATGAGAGCAAGCGAGAGCGAGCAATTTTTGGTACTTCTTTGATATTCACCATGATTACTCCTCTTTCACTTCTGATTTTGTTCATTTGGGTCCTCTCTTTTTCTTGATGAGCTTGGCAAAAGGGTTGTCAATTTTGTTTAACTTTTTAAAGAACCAGCTCCTACTTTTGTTGATCTTTTGAATTGTTTGTTTAGTCTCTATGTCATTTAATTCTGCTCCGATCTTGATGATTTCCTTCCTTCTACTCGCTCAGGGCTTTGTCAGGTGTTGTTCTAGTTCTTGTAACTATAGGGTTAGATTTTTTATTTGAGATTCTTCTATCCTACTTAGGTAGGCCTGTATTGGTATGAACTTTCTTCTCAGGACTGCTTTTGCTGTGTCCCAAAGGTTTTGCGCTGTTGTGTACTCATTATCATTTGTTTCCAGAAACTTTTTGATTTTTTCCTTGATGTCATTCTTAACCCATTCATTATTTAGTTGCATATTATTCATTCTCCATGAATTTTAATGTCTTAGAGTTTTCCTTGAGGTTGATTTCTAGTTTCAAGTCATTGTGATCTGAGATGATGCTTGATACAATTTCAGTTTTCTTGAATTTGTTGAGGTTTGTTTTGTTTCCTACCATATGGTCTATCTTTGAAAATGTCCCATGTGCATTTGAAAAGAATGTATATTTTGGTTCTTTGGGGTGAAAAATTCTATATATATATAATCAGTTAAGTCCATATGGTTTAGTGTGTTGTTCAACACCTGTATATCCTTGGTATTTCTTTGCTTTGAAGATCTGTTCATTTTTGACAATGGGGTGTTAAAGTCCCCTACTATGAGTGTGTTGCTGTTGATATATGTTTTGTAGTCTTCCAATATTTTTCTTATATATTTTGGTCCAACTAAGTTGGGTGCATATATTTTTACAAGGGTTATATCATCTTGATGGATTGTTCCCTTAAGTATTATAAAATGTCCTTTTTTGTCTCTATTTATGGCCTTTGCTGTGAAATCCGTTTTGTCGAAGTATTGTTACCCCAGCATTTTTGTCATGTCCACATGCTTGGATGCTTTTTTCCATCCCTTCACTTTCAGTCTGTGTACATCTTTTGTTTTGAGGTGTGTCTCTTGTAGACACCATATATGTGGGCCATGTTTTTATATCCATTCCACTACCCTATGTCTTTAGATTGGAGCATTTAATCTATTTATATTTAAAGTTATTATTGACAGATATTTATTCATTTCCTTTTGTACCTGTCTTCCTTCCCTCTCTCTTTTTCTTCTTTTTCTTAACAGTATTCCCTTTAACATCTCTTGCAATGCTGGTTTGGTGGAGATATATTTTTTAGTCTTCCTTTGTGTGGGAAACTACGTATTACACCTTCCCTTTTGAAAGAGAGCCTTGATGGGTAGTAGAGTCTTGGTTGTAGGCCTTTGTTTTTCATTGTTTGAAATATTTTTTTGCTATTCCCTACTGGCTTGTAGTGTTTCTGTTGAGAAATATGTTGATAGTCTTATCAGAGCTCCCTTGTATGTTACTTGCTGTTTTTCTCTTGCTGCCTTTAGGATTCTCTCTTTATCTTGAATGTTGCCATTTTAATTATGATGTGCCTCAGAGTGCGTCTGCTTGGGTTCATGTTCATTGGCACTCTCTGTGTTTCTTGTACTTGTGAGACTTTTTCTCTCATCGTGTTTGGAAATTTTCTCTGTCATTACTTTTTCAAACAGGTTTTCTACCCTTTGCTCCTATTTTTCTCCTTCTGGTATTCCTATGATACTGATATTAAAATGTTTCATGTTGTCCTGCATCTCTCTGAAAGGTTCTTCATTCTTTTTCAGTATTTTTTCATTTTGTTGCATTGTTTGGGAATTGTTTTCTATGTTGTCCTCTAACTTTTTGATCCAGTCCTCTGCTTCATTTAACCTGCTTTTGATTGATTCTCCTGTGTTCTTCAGTTCAGAAATTGTATTCTTCATTACTTCCTGGTTCTTATTGATAGTTTCTATGTCCTTTTTTATGCTGGTGTAGTTCTCAGTAAGCTCCTCGTAGCTTTCCTGGAGTTCTTTGTAGTTCCCATGGAGTTCCTTGTAGTTTTCTTTGAGTTTGTCGAGTTCATTGAGCTTCCTCATTACTATTGTTTTGAATTCCATCTGATAGTTTGCTTGCTTCTACTTTATCTATCCCTCCTTTGGGAATTCCTCCTTTCTTTTTGGTGGAGTGTTGTTTCTGTTTGGTGGGGTGTTGTCTCGCCTCCCCATTTTGGGCACTGGTCTTGTTTCTGCTTCTTAAATTGATCTGCTTTTATTTTCTGCCTTTATGATGTGATCTTCTTGTATACAGTTGTTGAGCTGCTGCCTCCAGCTGATGTCACTTGGAGGGAAGCAGTGTACTTAAGTGATTTCTCCTGTAGCACTTGGGATGATTCTGTACTGGGGCCTAGTCCGCTGCTCTCCCAGCTCTTTCTTGAGAGCTAGCACCTAAAACTTATTACAAAGTGCCTCTAGTTCATTTCACTGTCCTTTGGCCTCAGCAAGAGGTGAGTGCACTCCCTCGTGCAGGCCAGGGCTGGGTGGGCAGGTCCAAGGCAGACTTGTTGCTCTCCTATTTGGGTGAAAGGGGAGGCCTCTGTGCACCAGTAGGTGGGTTTGTTGTGGGTCTATTGGGGCGGCTGGTGCGTTGGTTTTATGCCTGTTGGGGCATTTCCAGGAGGCAGCTATGCTCGGCAGCTGGCGCGTTGGTCCTGCGTCCATGTGTGGCGGCCGGCGAGTTGGTTCTCCTGGTTTGATAAAACACGTATTGTAAGTCTCAGAAATGAACAAATATACTAGATTTGGATTATTTCTATTGTCTTTTATTGAAGTTACAATTCCATTTTTTAACTTCCAAAAACCAAAGAGGAGGATATTTTGTTTTATGTTTGCTATGTTTTTTGAAAGGAAGAAAATAAATAACTAATGTATTGGATGTTAAAGCCAATTCCCTGAAGGATTACGCTATCTTTTTTGAAATCTGTGTGTGTCTGTGGGTAGCACGATAAATCCTTTAACAAACCTGACACAGATTTTTCTAGAAGTTTTTTTATTTCCATGCCTCTTTAGCTTCTGTTTTATCAGATGTGTCATAATTTATGTTTGATTAAAAATAAGACTAGACCACAGAAACCTTTATATTTGACATCGAATCTGCCATCTGAATCATTATTACATTATAGACTGGACAATTGATCAAGCATTTCAGTGTGATAATATACCCATTTGCTTTGCTTGTAAGGGTCTTCCAGTAATAAAAAGAAACTTGATTAAACAATATTTTAAGTATATTTTATTGATTATGTTGTTACAGTAGTCCCATTTTTTTCCCCTTTCGCTCCCCTCTGCCCAGTACACCCCTTCACTCCAAGAATCTCACGCCCCTTAGTTCATGTCCATGGGTTGTGCACTTAAGTTCTTTAGTTTCACCCTTTCCTGTATTATTCATAACTTCCCTTTGTCTATTTTGTACCAACCAATTATGCTTTTTAATCCCTGCACCATTTCCCCATTTCTCCCCCTTTCCCCTCCCAGCTGATAACCCACCAGATGATCCCCATACCTACAATTCTGTTTCTATTCTGGTTTGCTTAGTTGGATTTTGTTTTTATTTTATAGATTCAATTGTTGATAGTTGTGAGTTTGTTGTCATTTTAATGTTTATAATTTTGGTCTTCTTTTTTTAAGTAAGTCCCTTTGAAATTTCATATAATAATAGTTTGGTGATGATGATTTCCTTAAGCTTTACCTTGTCTGGCAACACTTTTCCTACCCTTCCATTCTAAATGATATCTTTTCTGGATAGAGTAATCTTCATTTTAGGTCTGTTCTTTCCATCACCTTGAATACTTCTTGCCAGTCCTTTCTTGCCTGCAGAGTTTCTTTTGAGAAATCAGCTGATAGTCTTATAGGCAACCCTTCGTAAGTAACTCTCTTCTTTTCTCTTGCTGATTTTAAGATTCTCTATTTATCTTTAACCTTTGGCATTTTAATTATGTGTCTTGGTGTAGTCCTTTTTGATTCTAGCTTGTTTGTGACTCTCTGTGCTTCCTGGACTTGTATGCCTATTTCCTTCACCAAATTTGGGGAATTTTTCTTCATTATTTTTTTTCACATAAGCTTTCAATTTTTTTGCCCTTTTTCTTCTTCTGTGGCACCCCTATGGTTCAGATGTCCGCATGTTTAAAGTTGTCCCAGAGGTTCCTAAGTCTCAATTTTTTTCACTTCTTGTTTCCTCATTCTGTACTGGTTGACTGTTCTTTTCTTCTTTATGTTCCAAATCATTGATTTGAACCCCAGTTTGCTTCCTCTCACCACTAGTTCTGTGTGGGTCTTCCTTCATTTCATTTAACATAGATTTCACTACTGCATTTGGCATACTTAAGAATACTATATCTATCACATCTGTGAGCATCTTTTTCACCAATGTTTTGAACTCTGTGTCTGTTATGTTGGCTGTCTCCTCATTTGTTAGGTTCACTATGTCCTCGTCATTTAGTTCTCCCACTGGAACCTAGATCCATTCCCCTTTTTGAGTCATACTTTTGTATCTCCTCAACTTGACCGGCTCCTGTGTTTCTTTGCCTCTGTGTTTTAGGTAGAGCTGTTGCACCTGTTACACTGTAAGGGGTGGAGCCTTAGGTATTCATCAGTATAGGGCCACCTGTTTCACCACGTTATGGTGCTGTATGTGGGCGAGGGGCCTGAGATGGAACAATGATGCTTGCTCAGCACTTGCCCCTTTTCCAGGCACTTATCCCACTTCTGTATGGGACTGGAACCTCTCTAGCTGTTGACCTGGCCATTATTCCCAAGGTGACTGGGTCTGTGGATGTTTTAGGACCTGGGGGCCCTTTCAACAAGTGAACTCTGCTGAGTGACCAGCAGTTTCTTCCTCCACCCCAACCCCCACTGCTTTGCACATTCAGAAGCAATGAGGTTTTATTTTCCCCAGTGCCGTATGGTCTGTTCTGGTGCTGGGAGCACTCCCCAGATGTCTCTCCGGACTCTTAAAAATGTTTGACTTCTCTTTCTGCCGGTCCGCTGCTGCTGACCCTGCTGCTGCCACCACACCACGTTCTCTCTACCGTGGCTCCACCCCTCCTACCTTTCTGGATGAGTATTTCTTCTTTATATCTTTGTGGACTTCCATGCAGCTTGATTTTCTGGACCTTCTGATTGTCTCTAGTTTTGAAGTAGTTGTATTCCTTCTTAGTTGTGGAGGGAGATGCAGTGTGTCTATCTATGATTAAACAATATTTTAATTTCACTATATCCTATAAGAATTTCAGAGACAATTCGTCTTAGAGATTTGATGACTATATTCAGGAATTCTATCTGGTCTGACCTTTATGCAATGTGCATTCAAATGATAGGCTCTCATATCAATGTGTATATGTATATTTATGTGTGTGTATATGTGGATGTTTGTGGATTTGTACATACACCTACATATATATGACATGTTTTCATTGCTTTTATATATTTTTCTTACCCAGTTTCATAATTATTATGTTTTTTGTAGATGAGCAATTTTCACATGTAAAAGTAAATTAATACAAGTGAGAATCATAGTTTTTCAAGTAATTGGAATTGAAAATAATTTAGGTTGTCATTTATTTTTAAACTTTGAATTAAAATTACATGATCTTTTCAAAATATTAATCAAAAACATTCAAGTACCATTTAAAAAAAATACAGTCAGTAATAAAGTGTGTCTCTATATGGAGATTCTTTAAAAAACTAAAAATAAATATAACATACCAATTCCATTTTTTGGTATTTATCCCATGAAAACAAAAACACTAATTGGAATGTATATGTACCTCTATGTTCGTCACCGCATTATTAACCATAGCCAAAAAAAGGAAGGAAACTTGATGTCAGTTGATAGAGGAATGGATAAAGATGATGTGATATATGAGATCTGTCCAGAAAATATCCAGTCACACACTAAGAGGAAGATATATTTATTGAAGAAGATACAAGAAAAACTGTGGACAGTGACTCCACAGTTTCCTTCAAAGTAGGCACCTTGGAACCTCACTTGCCATAAACTACCCTGTTGTATTATCCTGAATCTCATTGATGGTCTGAAATCTCTTCCCTATCAAAAATGATTTTAGTTTTGGGGAAAAGCCATAAGTCACAGGGCATAAAATCTTGGCTTTAGTGAGGCTGAGTCAACTGAGTGGTTTGATGTTTTGTTAAAAATCTCTGCACAAGACATGAGGCATGAGCAGGTGGGTTGTTTTGATGAAACTACCAGTCACCATTTGCCCATAGTGGTGGCCTTCTGAATCATAAGTGCTTTTTGTGGAGGAATGTTCAAGCTTATCACAAAATTTGATGCAGATTCATTGCTATACTTGCTCATTTTGAATGCAATGGCCACATAGTACACATGCTTGTACACTCAGCAGTGTCTACTGCCCCCACGGACTAGTACAGAGCAGTCATCATTGTTCATGCATGAATGTTTCAGTCCACTCTCCTTGGTTTCCAAGTTGCATCCATGTGGCATAAACCATTCTCTTTATGTTAACAATGGTTGGACTTTTTCCAGACAGATGATGGCTTAATTTTCAAAATATAAGGTCTGTTATTTACATTACATAACACATAAATTTAAATATATTTAAATTTAAATATAAGCCTATGTGTTATATTATGTAAATAATATATAGCCTGTATGTACTCCTTAAAGAAGTGTCTATTCAGGTCCTTTGCCCACTTTACAATTGGGTTGGGTTTTTTTGTTTGTTTTGGTGTTGAGTTTTGTGAATACTTCATAAATTTTGGGTATTAACCCCTTATGAGATGTATTACCAAGCACGTCCTCCCTTCTGTGGGTTCTCTTATTTTGTTGGTGATTTCCTATGCTGTCAAAAACTTTTTAGTGTAATATAGTCCCATTTATTTATGTTTTCCTTGTTTCCCTTGCCTGGGAGATATAACTAATAAAATGTTGCTATGAGCAATGTCTAAGATTTTGCTGTCTATGTTTTCTTCTAGGATTTTAATGTTTTAGGTCTAACATATAAGTTTCTGATCCATTTTGAATTTTTGTGTGTAGTGTAAGAAAGTGGTTTAATTTCATTTTTCTGCATATATCAGTCCAATTTTTTAACATTGTTTATTCAATAGACTATCTTTAGCCCATTGTATGCACTTGCTTCCTATGTCAGATATTGAGTATAAAATTGTGGGTTTATTTCTAGGCTCTCTATTCTGTTCCATTGATCTATATGTCTGTTTTTTGTCAGTACCATGCTGTTTTGATTACTATGAACTTACAGTATAAGTTCATATTAGATAACATGATTCCTCCAACTTTGTTTTTCTTCCTTTTTTTTATCCCACAAGAAGCCATAACTTTATTAATGATAGAAACAGTACAAATTTTAAACCAAGCTGCAGTAACTCTTTTGAAACACCAAAAAAGGGTCCTTCTTTTTAGATGGTTACATTGTTAATTCCATAATAGCATTTACAATATCATTACTGTTGTTCTTCAGGGCTCAGACTGCCTTTGCTCTTGACACATTTGCTTGTGACATGACTAATTCTATGTCCTTAACTTCCACACCGGTTTCATCAACCTCTTCCTCTTCACTTTCCTCTTGTACAGTTGGAGTCGTGTGTTTTCTTGAATGTTTGATACAGCTTCACCTTGAACTTTGAATTTCTCAGCAGCTGCTAGCTGTGCTTGCTGAGATAAATCCTCCATTTTGGCTTCCCCAAAACTATATAGGTATCTGAAGCTGGGCTCTTGTAGACATCTGGTTTTGTGATGACAAAGAGGATATTCTTAGATTTCTGGATAGTGAACCTAGTAACACCTGTAACTTGTCAAAGACCCAGTTTGGACATAGCCTTCTGTGCCTTCTTTTCACTCCGGCTCTGTTTTGCTTTACTGACTGGTTCTTCATCAATTTCAGCTGCTGCCGCCAGCTGGGCTTGTTGTGTGGTTGCCTGTGTGAAATCTTGTCCTTCAAGCTCTGATACAGATTCATCACTTTCAGATTCTGTTCCAGACCCTGTCTCGGCCTGGGGCTGTGGCAACTACTGCTCTGTAGCAGGGATGGTTTCTGTGGCCTCACTGGGCATTTTGTAAAGGGAATGTGGAACCAAGATGGTGGCCTGTTTTTCTTTCTCAGGAGAGAGAGAAGGCAGGCGACTAGAGTAAGAAGAGTCATGGGCACAGCTCCAACAATGTTTTGGCCAGGCCAATCATTATCCTAACTCATACAAAAGATCTAAAACATATGAAGATCAATCAACTATCAGCTTTGATATCCATATCAATGTCAAATTTATTTATATAATTATCTTCCTATATTAAACTAATATTTATTGTATTGTGAAGTGCAATTATGTATAAGCTATAGTGTATACCTGAATTACACAAGTCTTACACTCTTTCACTTTAAAAGCCTTTAATAACCATCCTCAAATGCCATTTCAAATTCTGGATACCATAACTCTTTTGGGAAGTGTTTCAATAGTCTTGTTTCACTTCACTCTTCATGCAGACATAATGTATTGAAGTAATACTCTTATCCATATTTTCTATTCCAAGAATAGTATTTTTACTGAAAATATCTAGCTTTCAGGAAAGAAAAAGTCTTCCAAACATTATCAATGTTTGTGTAGATGAACCAGAACCCCAGCAAACAGAGAATGGCTTTTGCTACCTAGGCAAGCTGAAATTATTTCCACTTTGATGGCACAGATGGTACATGCATTGCCTATTTTAGTGGACTCTGTATGCAATAAATGTGCCCCTAATAAAGTGGTATTGTTTCAAATCCAATTTTATAATTTTTCTTTTTATTAGGATGAGGTTTTATAATTTAAACTATTTTGAGGAATTTTTTTCTCAAATTAACCTTTGTCAATTTGAGCATCTGGAAAATTAACTGTGGATTCAGTGAGACCAATAAATGACAGTGGAGCACTGGAGAGGGTATTCATACCAAATTTAATCTCATGGCAGCAGATGAGACAGCAACAGAGCATATGCCTTTATTCTATTCTCACAGTGGCACGTGAGACAGGAGAACATCTGCCTTTATTCTCATAACAGCAGATGAGACAGTAGTAGAACATATTTTTGTGGTGGCAGATGAGACAGTAACTAGCATCTATACCCCCTTAACAGGGGCTCATAAATAGAGTATTAAACCAAAGTGGCATAGGACCAACAAGAACTGTGAGAAAGCATAGCAACTGTGCACTAAGGCACTCTCTTATATAGGGATGATTTAGGAAAATACATGCATGTTGAGGCAGGGATCCTGGCTAGAGTCATCCTGAGACGATAGTCCATCCCTCCAGGATTCTCACCTCACAATCTACATGACAGAGTTCTTGAGAAGACAGGAGCACTGCATCCAAATCCCACAGCTGCAACATAAGCTGCAACAACAGAAGAAAATACCAACTACAATGCATAGAACTGTAATTAAGATTGTACACAATCCAGAGGCTAGGGAGGCCCACTAGACCCCCGGTGGGACATGAGTGGATTTGGTTATATTTACCATCTCATCCTGTAACTCTTGTAAAGCAAGAAACATATTGTGTTGGGCATTAGGAATATACACACAGCATTTTGTGTGGAGCAAAGGGCATACCTCTCCATATGCAGCAATTAGTATATCTAGTGGCATTCTATTTTGCAGCACTACACTGCACAACTGCCTGACTTCCTTATTGAGAAGGAACAGGGTACAGTGAGTCACTTTAAAGGCCAATGCTGTATGCTTAGCCGAAGTGGTTACCTCTGCCTCCATGACTATGCTTGTCCCTTGGAAGGGGAAACATGGCAATGGATAGAACTACCAAGCAGTTCTTTTTACCTGGTACCTAGTCTTAAGCATTCCCCAGTTCGTAGGCACTTTCTTCAGGGTAGATAGGATGTGACCTGGAACATATTGTTGCACTCATGTGCAACATCCTGTCTAATTAAATGGAAAATAAGGCCATTCATGGGTCTCACGCACCCATAGGATCCCCTAAGGAACTGGGAATGTGCCCACACAGGCAGTGCCATGTCTTCCCAGTGATTTGCACTGGAGACAACATAGGTTTCATGGCACAAAGGTGTGGGTAATCACTCGACTGCCATGGGGATCTAAAGCACGGTGCCATTTTGTTGTTATAGATAGAGAGTAGAGGATTATGCTATCACCACCATCGTTGCCATTAACCAGCCCATCTCAGAGTGAGTACCCTAACAGGGACTTGGGACAATTCACTTGGCTGGGTACCAAGCCCTTAACTTCAGTCCATGTGTCCTTCCATAAGGAGGTGGAGTCGGCATCAGTCCAATGGCACAGCCACTGCCATGCAGAGGCATTAGGTTTCACTCTCCACAGTAAGCCAGTGGCAGTGCTGCTTGGCATCTCTGTGCATACCCAGCATGCTGAGGCATTTGCTTCACCAGTGAAAGTGTATGCCCAGTCCACATATACTTTGCTATAGACCAAGTTTAAGGGCAATGAAAACATGTTTTAGTAGTACTAACAAGAGTAGGCCCTGACTGTCTGATAGGATGCATGCTAAAGAGAAATCTTGAGATAACACAATAACAAGTATTCCATCTCCCACCCCCAAGTTTTGTATGCTAAACCTTTATTTCTTTCCCCAGGGAAGTTACTTTTGGGTCCAAATAACTGTCATGATGCAGTTTGTAGGACCAAATCCCTCATTCCCGCTGTGAACACTTCTTCGTCCAAGCCATGAGTATACACTGTAACTCAGTATATGACTGCCACCTTCTGGTCATATATGGCAAATCCCCTAAATTCAGCCACATAATGTGAGTGACTATACCTGGCTGGTTTGGCTCAGTGGATTGAGCGTCGGCCTGCGAGCTAAGTGTCGCTGGTTCGATCTTCCAGTCAGGGCACATCAGAGAAGGAAAACTCTGACTCCAAAAAACCTCCGCTGCCTTGCGGCATACCTCTTCAGGGGAAAGGCTAAGGGAGTAAACCCCGACAGAAAATCCGGAGCCGGAGTCCCTAAGGCGGTTTGACGTTGTAGTCAACACCGGCAACTCCTGCGGCGCACCTGAAGCCAAGCTGTATTGACTCCGTCTTTCCCTTGGACCCTTCAGCTGCGAAGAGAGGGGGGGTCTGCTGCATGGGCAACAGCAGATCCTCCATATCACCCTGCCCAGGCTCTGTAGCTTCAGCTTCACTGGAGAGGACACTCCAGCGTCATCGCAAGATGTCGATTCAACATGGGAGGAGACAGATACCGTGTCACTCCCGAGTCGGACTGCACAGTCATTCTCGGCGGTGCATATAGACTTTTAAGAAGCTACACCATTGTCTCTCGAGACGGATGGGCATGGGCAACAGTAGACCCTCCATATCACCCTGCCCAGGTTCTGTAGCTTCAGCTTCACTGGAGAGGACACTCCAGCGTCATCGCAAGATGTCGATTTAACATGGGAGGAGACAGATACCATGTCACTTCCGAGTCGGACTGCACAGCCATTCTCGGCGGTGCAGATAGACTCTTAAGAAGCTACACCATCATCTCTCGAGACGGACGGCTGCCGACGATGAATGTGAGTGACTGCCATGATCCAATCTAACAGGGAATGACTACATGGAGTCTGATCTGCAGCCACTACCTCTATGCCAGGTGTATGGTAGTGGATGCAAGCTTACCCATTTCCTGGCCAGAAAGCAAAATTCCATCCACCCCTATACTCCAGAATTTGAGCAACTATGCTGCTAAAGGTTCTGACTCCTTTGCTGGTATTTGGTCCCATAATCCACTAGCTCCACTTTCGAGTACAGATGTATGGTGTTATGTTACTTGTAGAGGGAGATAGGCTTGCCCCTGGACCTTTTGGGGTGCTCAGCCTTAATCTCCTGCATTACCACAGTGATGGGGTCTGGCCCTCCCTATCATCCTCATCCTCCAAGGAGTCTACAACCTGTACTTCTGATCCCATCATGGAACTGGTCCTGATCTGGGCCCTAAGGGTGGCCATTTCTACCTCTAATAACTCCCATGTTTTCTCCCAGGAAGCCTTCATTTCTTGCTCCCAGGACAGGTCCTTTTTCAACTCTAGGACCTGCGCTTCCAATCAAGTGACACCCAGACTGCTTTATGCAGAACAGTTAGAAATAACCAGCCTGCAGCACCAGCCCTTACCCAGGCACTTTTCTTGTCTAGACAGACCCCTATCTTCAGCAGGGCCTCCTTTATCACCTTAGGAGTTACTTCTACACACTCCCAATCCTGCAGGGCTGCCCAAGCCTCCAACACAGTCACCACCATGACCCACATATCTGTGGTGGGCCAACCTGATAGCTCACCCTGAGTAGCTATGATTAACTCCTACCCAGTTTTGATTTGCAGTGAATCCTGCTTATTGCACCAAGTTTATCACAAGAGCTCAGCTCCAGGCCCATTAATTAAAGATTTGGCAAGGCTTGAAAAATGACAGTGGAGCATTGGAAAGGAAATTCATTCCAAGTTTATTCTCATGGCAGCAGACAAGACAGTAACAAGCTTCTGCATCCCATGAACAACAGGGGCTCATATATAGAGAGTATTAAACAAAAGTGGCACAGGGCCAACAAGAACTGCAAGATAGCATAGCACATGTGCACTAAGGCACTCTGTATATAAGTATGATTTGGGAAAATACATGCATATCGAGGTGGAGATCGTGGCTACAGTTGTCCTGACATGACAACTTTGCATCAACCTTATGAGATCATGATAGATAAGATTACTACCCCCATTTTTCAATTGATTTAACAGAGTGAGTACAAGAGTTGTTAAATTTTTTGAGCTGGCATTGCTCCACCATTTCATGTACCTAATTTTGATTAACTGTGCTCTACTTTAAAATTTTGAAAAGAAATTACTGAACGTTATCACATGTAAGGTAATTATTTTTCTCTTTGCTTTAAAATAGAAACAGTAAAAATTATGTGTAATACATGTGGAGTATCTAGAGGTTATTTTGGCCAGAGAGGCCAAATTTAACTGAACTGATAAGTTCAGTTATTTTACTAAAGTTTGTTTCCCTTCTATTAAAATGCCACATTTAGCAAAGGCACTTTTAATTCTAATTATTTAACTTCTAATTATTTTTTGAAAATTTTTTTCATTATTTTTTATTGTTTATGCAATTATAGTTTCCATTTTTTCTCTCCTTCCCCAACTCCGAAGAGCCTCATACCCCTCCCTTCTCTAAGTCATTATTTATTTATTTATTTTTAGAGAAAGGGGAAGAAAGGGAGAGAAACATCAATGTGTGGTTGCCTCTCACACACCCCCAACTGGGGACCACATCCCAAGTGTGTGCCCTGACTGGGAATTGAACCAGTGATCTTTTGGTTCACAGGCTGGTGCTCAATCCACTGAGCCACCCAGCCAGGGCTCTTTATTGTGTCTTTATCTGGTTTTGAAATTGATAATACTGGCCTCATAAAAATAGTTTGAAAGTTGTCACTCTTCTTGAATATTTGAAATAGTTTGAGAAGGATGCATGTTAGTTCTTCTTTGAATAATTGGTAAAATTCTGTGAAGCCATCTGTCCAGAAAATTTGTGTGCCAAGAGGTTTTATTTATTTATTTATTTTTATTTATTTAGTGCTTCAGTTAATTCATTGTAATCATTCTACTTGGGTTTTTAAAATTCTTTCTGAATCAGTTTTGGGAGATTGTATGTTTCTAGAAATTTGTCCATTTTGCCCAGGTTGTCCAATTTCTCAGTGTATAATTGTCATAGTAATTTCTTAGAATCCTTTGTATTTCTGTGACAACAGTTGTCATTTTGTCTCTTTACTTTCTGATTTTGTTTATTTGGGTCCTCTTTTTTTTGATGAGTCTGGTTGAAGGTTTATCAATCTTGTTATCTTTTAAAAGAATAAGCTCCTGGTTTCACTGATTTTGTGTGTTGATTTTTTTAGCCTCTATGTCATTGATATCTACTCTGATCTTGAGTATTTGCTCTCTTCTACTTGCTTTGGGCTTTGCTTATTGTTTTACTCGGTCTTTTAAGTGTAGTGCTAGATTGTTTAATTAAGGTATTCTTTTTGTTTTGTTTTGTTTTTCTTTTTCTTTCTTGTATCTTGAAGGTGGATGGAATAGACATAGCCCAAATGTCAGACATGGAATCCAAAACAATGATGATGAAGAAGCTCAATATACTTGACAACCTCAAAAACAGTTACGACAACCTCCAAGGAAGTTACCAACAGATCCAAGAAAATTGCAGGGAACTTACTTAGAACTACACTGGCATAAAAAAGGACATAGAAACTATTAACAAGAACCAGGAAGAAATGAAGACAACAATCTCTGAACTGAAAAACACAGTAGAATCAGTCAAAAGCAGGCTAAATAAACCAGAGCAGAGGATCAGTGAGTTACAGGACAATGTAGAAAAAAATTCCCAGACAATACAACAAAATGAAAAAAGATTGAAAAATTATGAACAAGATGTAAGGGAATTACAGGATAGCATGAGGAAAAATAACATCCGAGTCATCGGAATTAAAGAGGGAGAAGGAGAGGAACAAGGAATAGAAAAGCTGATAGGAGAAATAATGACAGAAAAGTTTCCCAGTCTGATGAGAGAAAAAGTTTTGTAAGTTCAGGAAGCACAGAGAGTCCCAATGAAGGGGAACCCCAAAAAAATCACTACAAGGCACATCACAATTCAAAGATAAAGAGAGAATCCTAAAAGCAGCAAGACAAAAACAGCAAATAACATAAAAGGGAGCTCCAATAAGACTATCGATCAATTTCTCAACAGAAACACTCAAGCCAGAGGGAATGGTTAAAAATACATCAAGCAATGAAAAACAAGGGCCTACAACCAAAAATACTCTACCCATCAAGGCTCTCATTCAAAATGGAAGGTGAAATAAGGAGTTTCTCAGACAAAGGAAGACTAAAAGAGTACATCTTCATCAAACCAGCATTGCAAGAGATACTAAAGGGAATATTTAAAGAAAAAAAAAGAAAAAAAGAGTAGAGGAACAGAGGTACAAAGAAAAATGAATAAATACATGTCAATAATCATTTTAAATGTAAATGGACTAAATGTCCAATTAAAAGACATAGGGTAACGGAATGGATAAGAAAACAGGACCTACATATTTGCTGCCTACAAGAAACACACCTCAAAACAAAAGTTTACACAAACTGAAAGTAAAGGGATACAAAAAAAAGTATTCCAAGCAAACAGACATGAAAAAAAAAGCTTGAGTAGCAGTACTCATATCAGACAAAACAGATTTTAAAGCAAGGGAAATAAAAATGATAAAGAAAGACATTTCATAATATTTAAGGGAATATTCCAACAAGAAGATATAACACTGATAAAGATATATGCACCCAACATAGAAGCATCCAAATACATAAAGAAAATACTAGAAGACCACAAGAAGGATATTATCAGTAACACACACATAGTAGGGGACTTTAACACTCCATTATCAACAATAGACAGATCTTCGAAAAAAAGAACCACCAAGGATATACAGGCATTGAACAACACAGTAAACCACATGGAATTAACTTATATATATAGAACTTTTCACCACAAAGAAACAAAATATACATTCTTATAAATGCACATGGGATATTTTCAAAGATAAACCACATGATAGGACACAAAACAAGCCTCAACAATCTCAAGAAAATTGAAAACATATCAAGCATCTTTTCAGACCACAATGCCTTGAAACTAAAAATCAACCTCAGAGAAAAGAATCAAAGACGCCCAATCTCATGGAGATGAATAACATGCTATTAAATAATGAATGGGTGAAGAATGACATCAAAGAAGAAATTAAGAAATTTCTGAAAACTAATGTTAATGAACACACAACAGCCCAAAACCTATGGGACACAGCAAAAGCAGTCCTAAGAGAGAAGTTCATAGCAATACAAGCATATCTGAAAAGGGTAGAAGAATCTCAAATAAAAAATCTAACCCTACAGCTACAAGAACTAGAACAACAACAACAAATAAAGCCTAGGGCAAAAAAAAGGATGGAAATCATCAAGATCAGAGTAGAATTAAATGACATAGAGACCAAACAAACAATTCAAAAGATCAACAAAACTCAGAGCTGGTTCTTTGAAAAACTAAACAATATCAACAAGCCTTTAGCCAGGCTAATCAAGAAAAAAAGAGAGGAGACCCAAATAAACAAAACCAGAAACAAAAAAGGAGAAATCATGACTGATACCTCAGAAATACAAAGGATTATAAGAAATTACTACAAACAATTCTATGGCAAGAAATTTGACAACCTAGAAGAAATGGACAGATTTCTAGAAACATATAACCTTCCAAAATTGAACCAAGAAGAAGTAGAAAGTCTCAACAGACCAATAACAAGGAAAAAAATTGAAACAGTAATCAAAAATCTCCCAGTACACAGAAGCCTGGGACCAGATGGCTTTACAGGCAAATTTTACAAAACATTTAGGGAAGAATTAACTCCTACCCTCCTCAAACAATTCCAAAAAATCCAAGAAGAGGGAAAAATCCCAAACTCTTTCTATGAAGCCAGTATTACCCTAATCCCAAAACCAGGTCAAGACACAACAAAGAAAGAAACCTACAGGCCAATATCACTGATGAACATAGATGCTAAAATCCTCAACAAAATATCAGCAAACAGAATCCAGCAATACATCAAAGAGATCATCCACCATGATCAAGTGAGAATCATCCGAGGGATGCAAAGATGGTTTAATATTCACAAATCAATAAATATAATACATCACCTAAACAAAATGAAAGACAAAAATCACATGATCATATCAATAGATGCAGAAAAAGTATTTGATAAAGTACAACACCCATTTATGATGAAAACACTCAGCCAAATGGGAATAGAGGGAGCATACCTTAACATAATTAAGGCTATATATGAGAAGCCTGAAGCCAACATCATACTCAATGGACAAAAACTGAAAGCATTTCCCCCTGAAATCAGGAACAAGACAAGGCTGCCCACTCTCTCCACCCCTATTTAACATAGTGTTGGAAGTCCTAGCCACAGCAATCAGACAAGAAAAAGAAATAACTGGCATCCAAATTGGGAAAGAAGTAAAACTATCATTATATGCAGATGGCATGATAGCATACATAGAAAACCCTATAAACTCCACTAAAAGTCTACTCGATATAATAAGTGAATTTGGCAAAATAGCAGGGTACAAAATAAATATACAGAAATCCAAGGTATTTCTGTACACCAACAATAATATACCAAAGACAGAGACAAAAAAGAAAATACTATTTACTATAGCAACAAGAAAAATAAAGTACCTAGGAATAAACTTAACCAAAGAGATAAAAGATATGTACTCTGAAAATTACATAACATTGAAAAAAGAAATTAAGGAAGATACAAATAAATGGAAGCAAATACCATGTTCTTCGATGGGAAGAATCAACATCATCAAAATGGTCATACTACCCAAAGCAATTTACAGATTCAATGCAATCCCTATTAAAATACCAATGACATATTTCACAGACCTAGAACAAATACCTCAAAAATTTCTATGAAACCAAAAAGGACCCCGAATAGCAAAAGCAATCTTGAGACAGAAGAACACAGAAGAAGGAGTCATAATACCAGACTTCAAACAATACTACAAAGCCACTGTGATCAAAACAGTCTGGTACTGGCATTAGAACAGGCATATAGATCAGTGAAACAGAATAGAGAGCCCAGATATAAACCCAGGCCTCTATGGTCAACTAATCTTTGATAAAGGAGGAAAGAACATAAAATGGAGTGAGAAGAGCCTCTTTAACAAATGGTGCTGGGAGAACTGGACAGGGACGTGCAAAAAAATGAAACTAGACCACCAACTTACACCACACACAAGAATAAACTCAAGATGGATCAAAGACTTAAATGTAAGCCGTGACACCATAAAAGTCCTAGAGGAAAACATAGGCAGGAAAATTTCAGATATCCCACGTAACAATATTTTCACAGATATATTTCCTAAGGCAAGAGAAATAAAGGAAAAAATAAACAAATGGGACTACATCAAACAAAAGAGTTTCTGCTCAGCAAAAGAAAACATCAGCAAGATGAAAAGGAAACCAACCATATGGTTAAACTTATTTGCCAATGATATCTTTGACAGGGGACTGATCTCCAAAATATATAAAGAGCTTATATGACTCAATATCAAGAAAACAGACAACTCAATTAAAAAATGGGCAAAGGACCTGAACAAACACTTCTCTGAAGAGGACATACAGAAGGTCCATAGACACATGAAAAAAATGCTCACATCACTAGCCATCAGACAGATGCCAGTAAAAACCACAATGAGATATCACTTTACACCAGTCAGAATGGCCATCATCAACAAATCAACAAACAACAAATGCTGGCGAGGATGTGGAGAAACAGGAACCCTACTGCACTATTGGTGGGAATGCAGACTGGTGCAGCCACTATGGAAAACAGTATGGAATTACCTCAAAAAACTAAAAATGGAAATGCCATTTGAACCAGTGATTCCACTGTTAGGATTATACCCGAAAAATCCTGAAACCCTAATTCAAGAGAACTTATGCACCCCTATGTTCATAGCAGCCCTGTTTACAATAGCTAAGTGGTGGAAACAGCCTAGGTGCCCGTCTGTGGATGAGTGGATCAAAAAACTGTGGTACATCTACACAATGGAATACTATGTAGCAGAAAGAAAGAAGGAACTCCTGCCATTTGCGACAACATGGATGGAATTAGAGAGAATTATGCTTAGTGAAATAAGCCAGGCAAAGAAAGCAAAATACCATATGATATCACCCAATACAGGAAACTAAAGAGCAAACAAACAAATGAACTAAATTGACAAAGACTACAATAGTAGTCAGTAGGGGGGAGGGGAGAGGGAGAGACAGGTAAGGAAAGGATCTAGTCAAGGAACGTATATGAATGACTCATGTACATGGACAACGGGGAGGGATACAATTGTGGGAGAAGGGATGGGCTGGGAGGGGGGAGCAATGGGGGAAAAATGGGACAACTGTAATTGAATAACCAAAAAATAAAATTAAAAAAAAAAAAGAAAAAAATTTAAAAATATAATTTTTTTTGTTCTTATTGGTTGTATTCTGATATCTTGTCTTCTAAATCACTGATTTGAGCCTCTGCTTCATCTAATATACTATTGATTCCTTATAGTGTATTCTTCATTTCTGACTGGTTCTTTGTATAGTTTCTGTTTTTATGCTTACTATCTCTTTGTTTAACTCCTCTCTAAATTCATCCTTCTCCTAAGTTACTTGAACATCCTTATCACTATTGTTTTGAACTCTGTCTGGTAGATTGCTTGTCTCTTTTAACTTAGTTCTATTTCTGGGTTATCTCTCTTTACATTTGGGATGTTTCATTGTCTCTTATTTGGGCTGCTTCTCTGTTTGAATATATATTAGGCAGATCTGCTATGTCTCCCAGTGTTGGTATGGTGGTCTTATGTAATAGGTGTCCTGTGGGGCTTGGTGACTTAGTCTCCCTTTCTAGGTGCTTCAGGAATGTCTGTTGTGTAGGCACATGAGTCTTTCTATGTTAAATGAATTTTGAATGATGATGGCCTATCTGTGGATGGGGTTGACTTTCAGGCTGGCTAACTTTGAGGATTGATACTGACCACAATGTAAAAGCAGCTGTGGTAGGGATGATCCACAAGTAGAATTTACCCCAGCAGGTTTTGATACCTGCTGAGATTTTTCTTTGGCCATATCACTTGTGGAGGTAATTGGGTCATGCTCTGGTTTGATGTAAGCTTGCCACTAGGTGTATTAATTAAGGGGCCTCAAGGGGAATTTTGGTGCAAATGAATATCAGATGGTGCCTGTAACCAGACCTGAGTTACCTGTTTGGAGCTGAAAAGTGATCCACAATGTGTGGTTGCCTCTTCTGTGCCTAGGTGTGCTTGGGAGGATGCAAGCTGCATACCAAGACTGCCTTCTACCATAACTGAGTCCAGGGGCAACACACCAAAAATCTAGGGCACTCTGTCATCCACTTCTGTCTGTTGGTTTCCTGTTAACCTCAATTTATGAAAGAGCCTTTTGAGGTATGTGAGTTTTGTAAGGTAGGTTCCCACTGAATCACTAGGTAGGGTTACCAATGTTCCACCAAGGTGACAGAGTCAAACTCTGCACCAGTGCTAAGTCTGAGGTCACTTAACAAAAGTCTCATGGTACCTCAGGTTACACCAGGCCAGCTATCACCCATAAGGGGCCTGCAGACTTTTGTGGTGGAACACAACCAGCTTGAAGGTCAATCCCATCCATGCGTGGGCCAACATCAATCAGGGTGAGACCAACAGGATCTATAAGTCTAAAATATACCAGTATTTGGCAGCATAGAAGGTGGGTTCTGCACAGGAACTGTGGTACTGGTATTCCAGAAAAAAATGACCCTTGCCTTAAAGCCACACTACTCAGTCTCTGTCACCTCCTGAGCCTGCCATGACCTTTTTGAGAGCCTTGCAAGAAAAAGTCTGCACTGTGAGTCCATGCTAGTGGCAGCCAGCTAACTTCTCCCCAGGGTTAGAGCTTAGCAGAGCAAGGGTTATGGGAGTCAGGAGGATGGACTAATGGATCTCTTGTGGTGGAGGAGTGGCAACAGTTAAACATAAAAGGGAAGAATGATCCTTACCCCAGAGCCACACCTCTGTAAGAGCTCTCAAAGAAAGGTTTTATTGCAGGTCTAGGCTGGCAGCAGTTAGAAGATTGTCTGACTGTGTGTGAGATTGGCATGGTAGTGATACCAGAAGTTAGGTATGTGGGCTTGTATATTCCCTTAGGCTGATCTATATGGAGAATAGTACTCAACCCAGGAAATATGACCTCTGTGGACACCATGGGTGAAAGGTTTCAACACAGGGATCTTAGTGGCTTTGCCTTTAGCATTCTTCTTAAAGCTGCACAATCCCCCTAGACACCTTTTTTTACACTGACGCCAGCGTAAATGGTCTTAGACAAAATTTTATGCATTGGCCATTCTAGCAGACCTCCATCTCTTCCCAGTGGACAGAATCCCTGCTGATTTTCAGTCAGGTTTTATGTGGGCTTCCCTTCCCAGCTCTGGTGCTCAGGCTGAGGAGCCTGGCATGGAATTGAAAACCTTCACTTCTCAAGGGGGACATTTGCAGCTGAGATATCTTTCTGGATACTCAGCTACCACACATTGGTTTGGTGCCATGGACATAGTACATGCTTCATTTTATTTGTATCTTCCTTAACTTCTTTCTTCCATGTTCTATAGTTTTCTGAGAACAGGTCTTTCATTTCCTTGGTTGTTTATTCCTAGGTACTTTATTTTTCTTGTTGCTATAGTAAACAGGATATTTTTCTAACTTCTGTCTCTGATATTTCATTATTGAGCAGAAATGCCATAAATTTCTGAATATCGACTTTGTATCCTGCTATTTTGAAGATTCGCTTATTAGGTAGAGTACATTTTTGATGGCATCTATATGGTTAACTATGTACACTATCATGTTGTCTGCAAAAATGACAGTTTTACTTCCTCTTATCCAATTTGGATGCCATTTATTTCTTTTTCTTGTCTGATTGCCGTGGCTAGAACCTCCAATACTATGTTGAATAGGAGTGGAAGAGGGGACATCCTTGTTTTGTTCCTGAATTTAGAGGAAAATTTCAGTTTTTGCCCATTGAATATGATGTGGGCTGCAGATTTCTCATATATGGCCTTTATTATGTTGAGATATGCTCCCTCTTATTCCTGCTTTACTGAATGTTTTCATCATAAATGTGTGTTGAACTTTATCAAATGCTTTTTCAGCATCTATTTATAACATCATGTCAGTTTTGTTTTTCTTTTGTTTTATGTGGTAGTTACATTAATTGATTTGTGAATATTAAACCATCCTTGCATCCCTGGGATGAATATGCTTGATTGGGGTGTATGATCTTTTTAATGTGTCACTGGATCAGATTTTCCAATATTTTGTTGAATATTTTAGCATTTATGTTCATCAGCAATATTAGCTTGTAGGATAATACTGGTTTCATAGGAAGAGTTTGGGAGTCTTCCCTCCTCCCGGATTTTTTGGAATAGTTTGAGAAGGATAAGAGTTAGTTCTTCCCTAAATGTTTGTGACATTTATTTGGGCTGCCTGGTAGTATTTTGTTTTTGGTTGTTGCTGTGTTACTCTTTGATGGGTCCTTCCCTCCTGCTATCTGACCATCACTCTGCCCAGAAAGTTTGTAAACTGTTGTTGAGCTGCTGCTAAAAGAAAACTACCAGTCCATATGAGAAGCCCACATGCACTAAGATATCCCCTACTCTCAGTCACAGTATCAACTAAATAAACCAGTATTAATAAAGATCTAAAGGGATTAAGACTATTATAAGAAATAAAAAACAAATAAGAGTCGACTAACTCCAAAAAAAAAATTATTTTTGAGAGGGGAGTGGGAAGAGCAATAACAGTAGTGAGTAGGGACCTGGTTATGAGAGAAAGTAATATTTATATCACATATAAAAATGGGAGGGATGGTGGCAGAGTGAAGTGAAAGAGGGGAAACATGTAGTATTAGGTTTAAACAGAAGTTATATAAATATAATTTCTATATATATAAAATTTTCTATATATACTAATATCTGTTAAACCTAAAACTATACACTTCCCTTCTCTTACTCCATTCTGCCTTCTTCCTTCCCAATTTTATTTACAATGTAAATTTAATTTTTTTCTCTCTTTGCCTTGTCTTTATTCCCTTTTAGTATTGCTCCTCCTTCTATTCTCTTAAAATCATTTTTCTTTCAGTTAGTCATCTTATAAGTGTTTTTATTTCTTATAATAGTCTTAATTCCTTTACATTTTTATTAATATTGGCTCGTTTGCCGTTGATAGTGTGTTTGTGGGGAGGGGTTATTTTTGTGGGTGTGGCTTTGTTTCCTGGGTTGTTTGGTTTTGTTCTGGTAGCGCCTGTACTATAACATACATGATGGGTGGAGTGAATCTCATCAGCAATCTGGAAGGAACAATTCACCAAATACAACCTGACTACAAAAACAAACAAATAAAATGAAAAAGAATTACAGTCAGAGGGCCCACATAAATGGCATAAAGGGCATTCCCAAGAGCATCATGATCAGGACATCAAGGAGACAGCACCCACTGAGCTCCACCGATCTGCCACCAGAGAAAGTCACACCACAAAAACACAGAGTCAAAGTATATCAATATAAGACACAGAAAAAAAACAGGAAGAATCACCAAAATGGGGAGACAAAGTAACAGCCTCCAAATGAGAGGAGAGGAAGAATCCCAAGAGAAAAGGGTAAATAAAATAGAGACATGCACTATAAGACATTGATTTCAAAACAGTGCTTATAAATATGCTCAATGAGCACAGTGAGAACTCCAAAGAACTCAGGGAAGCTACCAAGGTCTTACTGTGAACTAAACCAGCATGAAAAATAACATAGAAACTATCAATAAGAGCCAGGAGGATATGAAGAATACAATATCTAAAATAAAAAAACACAAAAGACTTAAAATCTGGCTAGATGAAACAAAGGATCAAATCAGTGAGCTGAAAAATAAAGGGAAAAAAAGTTCTGAAGCAGAGGCAAAATATTCAAAAAGAATGAGGAGGGCTTAAGAGAACTTCAGGATAACACGAAACAGAATAATATCCATATTATAGGGATAGCAGAAAGAGAGCAAGAGGGACAAGGGATAGAGATAGAAAACTTGTTTGCAAAAGTAATGACAGAAAACCTTCCCAAATTGATGAGAGAAAATATAACTCAAGTCCAGAAAGTACAGAAGGTCCCAATAAAGATGAACCGAAAGAGGCCCACTCCAAGGCATATCATAATTAAAATGGTTTATGCACTGAGGGCAAGGCAGATTAATTCCTGCAGATGAGGCTATTGCTTCTCCAAGGCTGATGCCACTTGGAGGGGAGTGTTCTGTCTGTAGTACGGGGAATGAGGCAGCACTGGGTTCTGGTCAGCTGCTCCCTCGGTTCTCTCCTCAAAGTAACCATCCCAAATTCTCCTTAAGCATCTCTAGTCCACTCTGCCCTCCCTCTGCTGGAGCTCAGGTTAAGTGTGTGTCAATGTATTTTCATACATGGTCCCTCTAAGCACTCTATGTCTCCAGCTGTTTCTATCAGGATGGCCAAAAAACCCCGCAGCTTTTCGCTTTTCACAGGTGGATTGTATTTTACTTTCCACTCTGTTGCTGTATGCTGGGAAGCCCAGCTGGGGGTTTAGACCCCACCCTTCTCAGGGAGACCCCCTGGTTGCTGAGATGTTTCTCTGTCCCTTCAGCTGCTGCCCATAGGAACCCAGCCAGCCCTCTCACATCTCTGTACTTCCCACCACTAATGTTATAATGAAGCAGCCTTTTCTGTCTGTCCGTGTTTATAAGGTTTTTCTCCCAATATCTTTATGTTCATAAAAATTTGCTTTACATATATAGGTGCTCCTATGGTAGACACAAAAGTGTTTACAAGAGTTTTATACTCTCTTGTTGAATTGGTTGTTTTATCATTATGTAATAATTTTCTTTTTTCCTTATTATGTATTCTAAAGTATGTTTTGTCTATATATAGATTTCTATCCTAGATATTTTGTTTGATTTCAGGTGCATGAAATATATTTTCCATCCTTTTAATTTCAAACTGTGTGTGTCTTTTAATCTGAAGTGGGTTTTTTTTGCAGAGTGTAGATATGGGTCTTGTTTTCTTTTCCTTTTAGCTATTATATCTCTTTTGATTGGAGCATTTAATTCATTAAAATTTAAAGTAATTGTTGATATAGTTATTGTCATTTTGTTATCCATATTTATATTACTCTACTTTTCTTCTTCTTCTTAAAAAGGTCCCTTAGCATTTATATAATACTGGTTTGATGGGGATAAACCCCTTTCACTTTTCCTGGTCTTGGAAGCCTTTTATTTCTCCTTCAATTTTACTGAGCAGAGTAGTCTCATTTGTAGGTCCTTGTTCTTCATCACTGTGAATATGTTGTGTCATTTTTTCCTGGTCTATTGAGAAATCAGTTGGCATTCTTATGGAAATGTCTTGTAGGTAATTTTTTCTTACAGCATTTATGATTCTCTCTTTGTCGTTATCCTTTGACATTTTAATTATGATGTGTCTTGGTGTGGACCGTTTTGGGTTTATCTTGTTTGGGACTCTGCACTTTTTGGACTTGTGTGTCTTCTTCCTTCTCCAAGTTAGAAAATTTTCAGTCATTATTTCTTCAAATATTATTTCAGTCTCTTTCTTGTGTTTTTCCGGTACCCAGTGATATTGATGTTACATTTGATATCCCATAGGCCCTCTAGACTATCCTCTTTTTATATTTTGTTGCTCTGATTGATTATTTCCTGTTACCTTACCTTCCAAGTCGCTCAGATGATTCTCTGCTTCATCTAATCTACTACTGATTCCTTTTAGTGTATTTTTCATTTTAATTATTGTATTCTTTATTTCTGAATGGTACCTTTTTATTGTTTCTATGTCATTTTCTTATGCTGTTCAAGTTTTCACTAAGTTTCTTGAACATTTTTGTAACCACTGTTTTGAACTCTATATCTGGTATATTGTTTGCCTCCATTTCATTTAGTACATTATTTCTGGAGATTTTCCTGTTCTATTATTTGGGGCATATTTCCTTGTCTCTATGTTTGCTGCCTCTCTGTGTTTGTTTCTGTGTATTAGTTAAATTCTGCTATTTTTCTGTGGTCTATATAGGGCAGTTTTATATAGTAGATATCCTGTGGGTCATAGTAGTGTGTTCTTTCTGACTGGACTTAGATGCTCCAATAGTGTTTTCTGTAGTTGTTGGCATATTGATGGGTGGAACAGCCTCTGTTTCTAGCTGGCTGGCACTGAGGACTGGCCATGACCATAGTGTGCTAGCTGCTATGTGGCAGATCCCGTGAGGTAGAATTCCCCCCAGCAGGGTCTGATGCCTGCTGAGACCTCTCTTTGTGTGTGCTGTTTATGAAGCTGATAGAATCATTCTCTGTTGTTTGTAGCCAGTCACCAGATGTGTAAGTTCTGAGACCTCTTAATAGGGACTTTTGTGCATTTTAATATTAAGTACTATGGATGAATAACCCCTGGTTACCTGTTAGGAGCTACAAAGTGATCCACACTTTGTTGCTGCCATTGTTGTCCAAGTTATGGACTGAAGTTTGCTGCTACCAGTAGCAGGTCTGGAGCAGGTCAGCAAAAGGTCTAAGGCATTCCAATATCTGTTACTTTCTGCCAGCTCACTGTTAGGCTCAGCCACTGAAATATCCTTTGGTGGTACATTACTTTCATCAGGTAGATTCTCAGGAAGTCACCAGGTAATGGTGTGTGGTATTCACCAGGTAACATAGATTCAAACTCAGCACTGGTGCTATGTCTGAAGACATGCAGCAAGAGTCTCAGGGTACACTAAGGCCAGATACCACTTGTCTGGTCCTGCAGACCTTTGTGGTAGGTCGAGATCTCAGTGAATTATCATTTTGGAGTCAGTGGAGTTCATCAGGCTATAGCAGATAAATATTGGGTCATGGAGAGAGAGGCCTTACCATAGGAATGGTGATACCTATTGGGAAATCTTTAGGAAGAACAAAATTGAAGTAATCACACTCTCAGCAGCCGTCCGTCTCGATAGACGATGGTGTAGCTTCTTAAGAGTCTATCTGCACCGCCGAGAATGGTTGTGCAGTCCGACTCGGGAGTGACACGGTATCTGTCTCCTCCCGTGTTGAATCGACATCTTGCGATGACGCTGGAGTGTCCTCTCCAGTGAAGCTGAAGCTACAGAGCCTGGGCAGGGTGATATGGAGGGTCTACTGTTGCCCATGCAGCAGACCCCCCCTCTCTTCGCAGCTGAAGGGTCCAAGGGAAAGACGGAGTCAATACAGCTTGGCTTCAGGTGCGCCGCAGGAGTTGCCGGTGTTGACTACAACGTCAAACCGCCTTAGGGACTCCGGCTCCGGATTTTCTGTCGGGGTTTACTCCCTTAGCCTTTCCCCTGAAGAGGTATGCCGCAAGGCAGCGGAGGTTTTTTGGAGTCAGAGTTTTCCTTCTCTGATGTGCCCTGACTGGAAGATCGAACCAGCGACACTTAGCTCGCAGGCCGACGCTCAATCCACTGAGCCAAACCAGCCAGGGTACAGTAATCACACTACCTAATATAAAACTTTAATATAAAGCCATCATAATCAAAACAGTATAGTACTGGCATAAAAACAGACAGATCAATGAAACTGAATAAAGAACCCAGAAATAACATGTCTTTTAGTCTATTAATATTTGACAGAGGAAGCCAGCACATACAATATGGCAAAGATAGTTTATTAAATAATGGTGTTGGGAAAATTGGACAGATACATGCCGAAAATGAAACTAGACCACCTTCTTAGATTACACACAAGAATAAATTCAAAATTGGTTAAAAACTTAAATGTTATATTCAAAATCATAAAAATTTCAGAAGAAAAGATAGACAGCAAATTCTCAGACACTGCTCATAGCAATAGTTTTTCTGATATATCTCCTCAGGCAATAAAACGAAAGAAAATAAATAAACAAATGGGACTACATCAAACTAAAGAGTTTTTGCCCAGCAAAGGAAATTATGAACCAAGTAAAAAGTCAGCCCACTAAAAAGGAAAATATATTCCTCAGTGATACATCAAAAAAAGGGTTACTATCCAAAATTTATAAAGAACATATACAACTCAAAACTAGGAAAAGAAAGAATCTAATTTAAAAGATGGGCAAAGGACCTGAATAGACACTTCTCTGAAGAGGACATACAGATGGCCAATAGACATATAAAAAGATACTTTGGGTATAATCCCAGCAGTGGAACAGCTGAATTAAAAGGAAGTTCCATTTTTAGTTTTTTGAGGAAATTTCATACTGTTTCCCACAGTGGCTAGACTAGTCTGCATTCCCACCAATAGTGCACTAGGGTTCCCTTTTCTGCACATCCTTGCCAACACTTGTTGTTTGTTGATTTGTTAATGATGGCAATTTTGATTGGCATGAGGAGGCATCTCATTGTGGCTTTTATTTGCATCTCTCTGATGGCTAGCGATGTTGAGCATTCTTTCATATGCCTATGGGCCCTCTGTATGTCCTCCTTAGAAAATATCTGTTCAGGTCTGAAGAATCCTGAAACACCAACTCAGAAGAACCTATGCAACCTAAGGTTCATAGTAGTGCTATTTACAATAGCCAAATGCTGGAAACAGCCTAAGTGACCACCAGTGGATGAGTGGATTGAAAAACTGTGCTACATTTACACAATGGAATAATACACAGCAGAAAGAAAGTAGAAACTCCTACATTCTTTTGACAGCAAGGATGGAACTGAAGAGTATTATGCTTAGTGAAATAAGACAGGCAGTGAAAAATAAATACCATATGATCTCATCTAATACAGGAACCTAATGGGCACAACAAACAAATGAGAAAAATAAAACTAGATGCATGGAAACAAGGAACAGGTTGATGATAACAAGACTGGAGGGTGAGGGGGAAAATGGGGAAAGTAGGATACAGGTCTAGTCAAGGAACTAGTATAAATGGACATGACCAACAGGGTGGGGATTGACTGAGGGAGAGGGTTGAGGTGGGTGGGGCAGGGGAGAAAAACAGGGAAAAAATGGGACAACTGTAAAAGAACAATAATAAAAATAAAAACTTTAAAAAATTAAGAAGAATAAAGAGATTCTTACTATCACTAATCATCAGAGAAGTGCTAATTAAAACCACAATGAGATGTCACCTCAAACCTGTCAAAATATCTACCATCAATTAGTCAACAAACAACAAGTGCTGGCAAGGATGTGGAGAAATGGGAACACATTTACACTGCTGGTGGGAATGGAAATTGTTGAAGACACTGTGCGAAGCAGTAAGGAGGGCCCTCAAATAATTAGAAATTGAACTTTCTTAAGGCCCAGTGATTCCACTTGTGGGTATTTATCCAAAGAAACACAAAACACTCATTCAAAATAATATAGCCGCTTTTAAATTAATTTAGCATTGTTTACAATAGCCAAGATTTGGAAGCATCCTTAGTGTCCATTAGTAGATGAGTGGGTAAATAAACTGTAGTATATTTACACAATTGGATACTACTAAGCCATAAAAAGGAAGAATATTTTACCCCTTGCAACAGCATGAATGGACCTGAAGAACATAATGAGAGGTGAAATAAACCAGTCAGAGAAAAACATGTTATATGATTTCACTCGTATGTGAAATCTAATGAACAAACTGAACAAAAATAAGAACACACTCATGGATAGAGAGCAGGCTGACAGCTCTGAGTAGTGGTTTGGAGATGGAGGGATTGAGTTTAAAAAAAATGACTCAGACATAGAGAACACTGTGGTGATTTTGAAGGGGAGTGGCTGGTTAGAGGTGGAAGAGGGTATGGGAGATAAGTGGTAATAAAAATACAACAAAAAATAAATTATTAACACCCATTCCACCCCCCCCAAAAAAACAAGAAAGAAAGAAATAAATAAAAGAAGAAAGAAATGACATAGAGAAGGAAGGTGTGAAGGAAGAATTTGGAAGAGAAAAGAGGGAAAAAAAAGAAAGAAGCAAGGAGGAAAGAAGATAGGAAGGCAGGAAGGGGGGGAGGAAGTAAAGAAGAAAACTGAAATGTATGGAAGGACAGATTAGGAGTAATACTAATTACATTCTTAAGATAAATATATTTTTAATATGGAGTACAATTTGATAGTATTCTGACTTCCTCTTCAATAAAATTTCAGTGTCCTCAGGGAAAGCTTACTTTATTGCTGATCATATAAATTAGTTATTTTAAAGAAGTTTTACAATTCACATCTACTACTCCTACAAGCACATACACACTAATGTTGGAAATGGACTCCACTGAATTCCTTGCTTTTTATTTTAACAATATTGAATAAAAATGAGAACTGTTTTTCTTTCTCAAATATAATCACATACGTGTTTAAATAATAATGATGTCCAGCTTGAAGCAGTTAGAGGAGCTTGAGATCTTCACCCATTGTCCTTTATAAGATCATAAAGGGTCTTAATATCTGAGAGGGAGGGATTGTTATTTTTTATTGTTAAAATAATTATTTATTTATTTATTTTTTTTTTTAAAAAAAGAATATATGAAAGGGTGTAGCAGGAGAGCTTGTATGTATGAACCATGGGCACGGATTTGGTGGGGGATCGCTGGGGGAGGTGGGGTGCTGGGTGGAGGGGAGAAAAGGGGAAAAAACTGAAATTATTGTAACAATATAACCAATAAAATATAATTAAAAAAATAATAATGATGTATTACGATGTCCATACCTAAGACAAATAAATTTTCACATTCTACCTTGAAATAAAAGTTAAAGTAAACTTGTTAGAAAGAAGGAACATAAGTCAGAATTTTAGACATACATAAAAGGAAGATTATTATAAAAAAATAAAGATAACATCAAATATTTTAAAAATACAGTAATCCCTTGCTATATCGCGGTTCACTTATCGCAGCCTCACTGTATTGCGGGATTTTTAAAAATATTATATTTAATTATTTATCGCAAATTTTTTGCTATATTTTGGGATTTTGTGGTACTGTATACATATGTTGTTAAAGTTACGTAGGTTTAACAGTGTAGAATAAACATAAGGATCCTACTTCGCGGGGGGTTCTGGAATGTAATACCTGTGATAAGTGAGGGAATACTGTATTTCTTATTCTTAATTTATCTAACACATAAGTGCTGTTGGGAAGGAGGAGTTAATACCTTAATATAAGGTAGTTGTACTACCTGTTAAGTGGTATACTGTAATTCAAATTAGACCTTGATAATGATAGTTAAAATGGATATGCTAACAGAAGAGAAAGCTGTAATAATATAAAATGGTCAATTAGTAGAAAGCAGAGCTCTGGCTGCTGTCACTCAGTAGGTTGGAGCATTATCTCATACACCAGATATTTGCGTATTTCATTCCCAGTCAGAGCACATACCTAGGTTGTGGGATCAACCCCCAGTCAGGGAGCATATGGGAGGCAACCAATAAATGTTCCTCTCCCACACTAATGAGTCTCTCTCTCTCTCTCCCTCTCCCTAAAATCAATAAACATAGTTTTAATTTTTTTTAATAAAAAAGGAAGAAATAAGAGTAGAAAGCAAGAACAGAAACAAAGATAAAAGACAATGAGTAGGAAACAGTAACAACATGTTACATATTAATTAGAGTGCCAGGCAAAGAAAGCAAAATACCATATGATATCACCCAATACAGGAAACTAAAGAGCAACACAAACAAACGAACTAAATAGGCGAAGACTAGAATAGTAGTCAGTAGGGTGGAGGGGGGAGGGAAAGAAGGGGGATAAGTAAGGGAACGGTCTAGTCAAGGAACGTATATGAATGACTCATGGACATGGACAACGGGGAGGGATATAATTGTGGGAGAAGGGATGGGCTGGGAGTGGGGAGCAATGGGGGAAAAATGGGACAACTGTGATTGAATAACCAAAAAATAAAATTAAAAAAAAATAATTAGAGTATGTCAAAAATAACTTTAAGATCGATGGTCTAAATTTACTAATTAAAAAAAGAAACTGCCTGAGTGTATGAAAACAGAAATTCAACTATATTTTATCTGCAATAAACATACTTTAAAGAGACATATAAATTAAAAGTTAAGGGTTAGAGAAATATATGCCATGTTAACAATAATCAAAAGAAAGTGTATTAACTATAATAATTTCAGACAAAGCCAACTTTAGAGCAACAAAAATAATTAGAGACAAGGATATCATGCAACAATAAAGGGGCCAATTTTACCAAAAGGCCGTGCAATCCTTAATATCTAAAGAAATAAACATATCCACTATTATAGTTGGATATTTCAACACCACTCTTTTTATATGGAAAACTCCAGCATGCATAGTTGAACTCAACAACATCGTCAATTAATTGGATCTAATTATACTTCATCTAACAACAGTGGATACATATTTTTCTTAAAAGAGAAACTACATTTTGGGTCATAAAATGGATATTAACAAATTAAAAAAAAGAAATGGTATATGATCCCAGACAATAATAGAATTAAACTAAAAATTAATAACAGAAAGTTAGATGGAGCCCGGGCTGGTGTGGCTCAGTGGATTGAGTGCCAGCCTGCAAACCAAGGATTTGCATGTCTGTCCCAGTCAGGCACATGCCTGAGTTGTGGGCCAGGTTCCCAGTTTGGAGTGAGTGAAAGGCAACGACATATTGCAGTTTCTCACCCTCCTTTTCTCTCTTCCTCTCCCTTCCTCCCCATCTCTCTAAAAAATAAATAAATAAAAATTAAAAAAAAAAACAATAAAAAAGAAAATAGTGGCTGAACCAGTCTGCATTCCCACCAACAGTGCAGTAGGGTTCCTGTTTCTCCACATCCTCGCCAGCATTTGTTGTTTGTTGATTTATTGATGATGGCCATTCTGACAGGTGTAAGGTGGTATCTCATTGTGGTTTTTACTTGCATCTCTCTGATGGCCAATGATGTTGAGCATTTTTTCATGTGTCTATGGACCTTCTGTATGTCCTCTTCAGAGAAGTGTTTGTTCAGGTCCTTTGCCCAGTTTTTAATTGGGTTGTTTGTTTTCTTGATGTTGAGTCGTATAAGCTCTTTATATATTTTGGAGATCAGTCCCCTGTCTGTGATATCATTGGAAAATATGTTTTCCCATATGGTTGGTTTCCTTTTCATTTTGCTGATGTTTTCTTTTGCTGAGCAGAAACTTTTTAGTTTGATGTAGTCCCATTTGTTTCTTTTTTCCTTTATTTCTCTTGCCTTGGGAGATGTATCTGTGAAGATATTGTTACGTGTGATATCTGAAATTTTCCTGCCTATGTTTTCCTCTAGGATTTTTATGGTATCACGGCTTACATTTAAGTCTTTAATCCATCTTGAGTTTATTCTGTTGTGTGGTGTAAGTTGGTGGTCTAGTTTCATTTTTTTGCACGTCCCTGTCCAGTTCTCCCAGCACCATTTGTTAAAGAGGCTCTTCTGACTCCATTTTATGTTCTTTCCTCCTTTATCAAAGATTAGTTGACCATAGAGGCCTGGGTTTATTTCTGGGCTTTCAATTCTGTTCCACTGATCTATATGTCTGCTCTTATGCCAGTACCAGACTGTTTTGATCACAGTGGCTTTGTAGTATTGTTTGATGTCTGGTATCGTGATTCCTCCTGCTGTGTTCTTCTGTTTCAAGATTGCTTTTGCTATTCGGGGTCTTTTTTGGTTCCATATGAATTTTTGGAGTATTTGTTCTAGGTCAGTGAAATATGTCATTGGTATTTTAATAGGGATTGCATTGAATTTGTAAATAGTTTTGGGTAGTATGGCCATTTTGATGATGTTAATTCTTCCCATCCAAGAACATGGTATTTGCTTCCATTTATTTGTATCTCCCTTAATTTCTTTCTTCAATGTTGCATAATTTTCAGTGTACAGGTCTTTCATCTCTTTGGTTAAGTTTATTCCCAGGTACTTTATTTTTCTTCTTGCTACAGTAAGTGGTATTTTCTTTTTTGTCTCTGTCTCTGATATTTTATTGTTGTTGTACAGAAATGCCTTAGATTTCTGTATATTTATTTTGTACCCAGCTATTTTGCCAAATTCACTTATTATATCGAGTAGTCTTTTAGTGGAGTTTATAGGGTTTTCTAGGTATACTATCATGTCATCTGCAAATAATGAAAGTTTTACTTTTTCTTTCCCAATTTGGATGCTTTTTATTTCTTTTTCTTGTCTGATTGCTGTGGCTAGGACTTCCAAAACTATGTTGAATAAAAGTGGGGAGAGTGGACAGCCTTGTCTAGTTCCTGATTTCAGTGGGAATGCTTTCAGTTTTTGTCGATTGAGTATAATGTTGGTTTAAGGCTTCTCATATATAGCCTTAATGATGTTAAGGTATGCTCCCTCTATTCCCATTTTGCTGAGTGTTTTCATCATAAATCGGTGTTGTACTTTATCAAATGCTTTTTCTGCATCTATTGATATGACCATGTCATTTTTTGTCTTTCATTTTGTTTAGGTGATGTATTATATTTATTTATTTGTGAATAATAAACCATCCTTGCATCCCTGGGATAAATCCCACTTGATCATGATGTCTGATTTCTTTGATGTATTGCTGGATCCTGTTTGCCAACATTTTATTGAGGATTTTAGAATTGATGTTCATCAATAATAATGGCCTGTAGTTTTCTTTGTTGTGTCTTGACCTGATTTTGGGATTAGGGTAATACTGGCTTCATAGAAAGAGTTTGGGATTTTTCCCTCTTCTTGGATTGTTTGGAATAGTTTGAGGAGGGTAGGAGTTAGTTCTACCCTAAATATTTTGTTTAATTCGCCTGTGAAGCCATCCGGTCCAGGGCTTTTGTGTGCAGGAAGATTTTTGATTACTGTTTCAATTTCCTTCTTTGTTATTGGTCTACTGGGACTTTCTACTTCTTCTTGATTCAGGTTTGGAAGATTATATGTTTCTAGAAATTTGTCCATTTCCTCTAGTTTGTCAAATTTCTTGCCATACAGTTGTTTGTAGTAATTTCTTACAATTTTTTGTATTTCTGTGGTATCAGTTCTGAATTCTCCTCTTTCATTTCTGATTTTGTTTATTTGGTTCTTCTCTCTTTTTTTCTTGATGAGCCTGGCTAGAGGCTTGTCAATTTTGTTTAGTTTTTTCAAAGAACCAGTTCCTAGTTTTGTTGATTTTTTGGATTGTTAGTTTAGTCTCTATGTCATTTAATTCTCCCTGATATTGATGATTTTCTTCCTTTTTCTTGCCCTAGGCTTTGTTTGTTGTTGTTGTTCTAGTTCTTGTAGCTTTAGAATTAGATTTTTTAGTTGAGATTCTTCTCTCCTTTTCAAATATGTCTGGACTGCTATGAACTTCCCTCTTAGGAGTGCTTTTGCTGTGTCCCATAGGTTTTGGGCTGTTGTGTATTCATTATCATTAGTTTCTAGAAATTTCTTGATTTTCTCTTTGATGTCATTGTTAACCCATTCATTATTTAATAGCGTGTTATTCATTCTCCATGAGTTTGGGTGTCTTTGATTTTTTTCTCTGAGGTTGATTTTTAGTTTCAAGGCATTGTTGTCTGAAAAGATGCTTGATATGATTTCAATTTTCTTGAATTTATTGAGGGTTGTTTTGTGTCCTATTATGTGGCCTATCTTTGAAAATTTCCCATGTGCCTTTGAAAAGAATGTATATTTTGTTTCTTTGAGGTGCAAAGTTCTATATATATCATTTAAGTTCATGTGATTTAGTGTGTTGTACAATGCCTGTATGTCCTTGGTCATTCTTTGCTTCGAAGATCTGTCTATTGTTGATAATGGAGTGTTGAAGTCCCCTACTATGAGTGTGTTGCTCTTAATATCCTTCTTGTGGTCTTCCAGTATTTCTTTATGTATTTGGGTGCTTCTATGTTGGGTGAATTTATGCTTATCACTGTTTTATCTTCTTGATGGATTGTTCCCTCAAGTATTATGAAATGTCCTTCTTTGTCTCTTTTTATTGCCCTTGCTTTGAACTCCGTTTTGTCTGATATGAGTACTGCTACCCCAGCTTTTTTTTCATGTCTGTTTTCTTGGAATACTTTTTTATATCCCTTTACTTTCAGTCTGTGTAAACTTTTGTTTTGAGATGTGTTTCTTGTAGGCAGCAAATATGTGGGTCCTGTTTTTTTATCCATTCCATTGCTCTATGTCTTTTAATGGGAGCATTTAATCCATTTACATTTAAGGTTATTATTGACATGTATTTATTTATTTCTCTTTGTACCTGTGTTACTTCCATCTTTTTTTCTTCAAATATTCCCTTTAGCATCTCTTGCAATGTTGGTTACTTGGAGATGTATTCTTTTATTCTTCCTTTGTCTGAGAAGCTCCTTATTTCACCTTCCATTTTGAATGAGAGCCTTGCTGGGTAAAGTATTCTAGGCTTTAAGCCTTTGGTTTTCATTGCTTGAAATATTTATCACCGTTCCCTTCTGGCTTGTAGTGTTCGTGTTGAGAAATCGGTCGATAGCCTTATCGGAGCTCCCTTGTATGTTATTTGCTGTTTTTCTCTTGTTGCTTTTATGATTCTCTATTTGTTTTGGTCTGTTGCCATTTTAATTATGATGTGCCTTGGAGTGGGTAGTTTTGGGTGCCTCTTCATTGGGACTCTCTGTGCTTCCTGAACTTGCATAACTTTTTCTCTCATCAGATTGGGAAATTTTGCTGTCATTATTTCTCCTCTCAGCTTTTTTATTCCTTGTTCCTCTTCTTCTCTCTCTTTAATTCCAATGACTTGGATGTTGTTTTTCCTCATGCTATCCTGTAATTCCCTTACATCTTCTTTGTACTTTTTCAATCTTTTTTCATTTTGTTGTATTGTCTGGGAATTTTTTTCTACATTATCCTCTAACTCACTGATCCTCTCCTGTCCTTTGTTTAGCCTGATTTTGATTGATTCCACTGTGTTTTTCAGTTCAGAGATTGTTGTCTTCATTTCTTCCTAGTTCTTGTTAATAGTCTTTATGTCCTTTTTTATGCTGGTGTAGTTCTCAGTAAGTTCCCTGTAATTTTCTTGGAGCTGTTGGTAACTTCCTTGGAGGTTGTTGTAGTTGTTTTTGAGGTTGTCGAGTATATTGAAATTCTTCACCATCGTTGTTTTGAATTCCATGTCTGACATTTGGGCTGTGTCTATTCCATCTATCTCTTTTTTTGGGGATTTCTCTTTTGTTTTCATTGAGAGGTTGTTTCTGCGTCTTACCACATTGGATTCTTCTTGTTTGTTTTTGTTTTTTGGGTTTGTCTGCTTTGACTTCCCAGCTTTGTGGTATGAGATTCTTTATAGGTGATCTGGGAGTTTCGTTGGTACAGTCTCTTTGATCTCTTGAGTCTGATATTCTTGGGTTACCCTTTATGTTGTTTTTTTCTGCTGTCTGTTTATATTTCAGATGCTCTTTGGTGGGATTTTCCCTCTGGATAGTCGATTAAGAGTCACTCTGTCCACTTTGTCTTGAGTTCTTTTGTGGAGATGCTGTTAAAAATATAAACACAAAGCCCAGGCGGGAAACCTTCTGCCTCAAAATATCCCCCACCCTCTATCCCGCTGTCATCAGCAAATGAGCCAATATTAATGTAAATGTAGAGAGGTTAGGGCATTTATACTATAGGAAGAAGAGATAAGAGTTGTTCTTAAAAAGGAAAAATATGATTTTTGAGAGAGGGGATGATAGATTAATAATAGTAGCAAGTAGTGGTGAGATTATACAAGACAGTAGGTAATATTTGAATTTTATATTAATAATAATAAAAAAGAGGGAAGAATTCAGAATATAGTGAGAAAGTGGAATTGTATAGTATTAGATTTATATAGTAGTTCTGTTCTATTCATTTCGTGTGAAAGGGAGGCTAAACTGGACAGGCAAACAAATAAACCAAAATTAAAGAGGAAAGATCAGAAGAAGGGATGGTATTAAACAAATTAAAGAGAGAGTTTTAAAAGTTTTTGTTTAAATAAATGTAAATTAAAGTAAAAAAATAAGAAATTTTAAAAAATTAAAATAAAATACTAATAAAAAAACTAAAATAGAAATAACAATTTAAAAATAATACAAAGAGAAAGTTTTTAATCAGTTCAGCCTTTGTGTGTCATCTTCTTTTTCTGGATCCACAGTTGGTCCAATGAAGTGGGCCAGAGGTTCCTGATCCTTTCCGCAGTTGTATGCGCCTGTGTGTGGTGTTTCTCGCATGCCCGGGTTACTCTTGTGTGCCCATGGTGGGTGGTGCATTCATTTGGCGCCTGTTGGAGCTGGCCGGGGTGCTTGTGCATGCACGCACGTGAGCGTGCAAGGTGGCCTGCGCGCTAACTTCAGGCCTGCCAAATCGCGCCCTGGGAGTCGGTCTGTCACCCCTTGTGGCTGGGCCCCGGAAACTTGTGCATGGTCATTGTAAGTCGTTGCTGCCCGCTGTTTTCATGCCGCAGCTTCCCGCTGTTCCTGCAACCGCCTGGATGGGCACGAGTAGAGCTTGCGCAAGTGGGCTGTGCTCCAGCCTGGCGCCTATTGGGGCTGGCCAGGGGTGTCTGCAAACAGTATTCTGCATGCCCAGCAGGCCTTTCCTGAGCCTGTTGGGACACTGATCTTACATCTGTTGGGGTGTGTCCGAGGGGCACACAGATGCATGGCCAGCGACCTGGCTGCGCGCCTGGGCCAGTGGATGAGGGCACTTTCCTGTGCACACCCAGGTGACCCAAGGGGAGGGTTGGGGAAAGGGCAAGAACACTTCTGCGCCAGTGCTCCTGAAGAATGTTCTATCAACCCCAACCTTTCCTCCTCTCTCCGCAGTACACAAGAGAAAAATATAAAGGAAACTCACGTCCTTACATGCACAGCAGTACACTGTTTCTTGTCTTTCAGCATCAGATGCCACCTGACCCACTCCTGACTCTGCCAGTGGGCAGATATCCGCTCTCCTCTTGATTCCTCTCTGGGGAAGCCTTTGGTCACTAAAAAGTCTTTGTGTACTTCCAGCCACAGCTCGGAGAGCCAACTCAATCAGAAATTCTGCCTCTTCCCTTTTTCCTCTGCTCTCCTCACCAAACAGGTCATTCCTAGATGGTTTTCTCTAATCCAGCAGTGCCAAGGTTTGACTCCTGCCAGTGTCCAGCTGCTCACTGAGATGTTCTGTCTGCAATTAGTCCAAACTACAGATGGGTTTCAGGAACCAGAAAGCGCAGCCTCCCCTCACTCCTTCACCATCTTCTCTCTCAAAAATTTATATTGTACCAAAAAGACTCTGAATAGCCTCAGCAATCTTGAGAAAAAAAGAAGAAATTAGGAGGGATCAAATTACCAGATATCAAACTATATTGCAAGCCCATTGTAATCAAAAGAGTCTGGTATTGGCATAAGAACAGACACATAGATCAGTGGAACAGAATAGAGAGCCCAGAAAGAAACCCATGTCTCTATGGTCAATTGATATTTGACAAATGGTGCAGGAGGATACAATGAAGTAAAAATAGTCTCTTCAATAAATGGTGTTGGCAGATCTGGACAGGTACATGAAAAAAAAAAAAAAAAAAAAAAAACTAGACCAGCAACTTACACCATGCACCAGAATCAGTCAAAATGGATAAAACTAAAACATAAGTCATGACACCAGAAAAGTCCTGGAGGAAAAACATAGGCAGGAAAATTTCAGATGTCTCACACAGCAATATTTTTTATAAGATATATCTTAGGGCAAATGAAATAAAGGAAAAAAAATAAACAAATAGTATTACAACAAGCTAAAAAGCTTCTTCATGGCTACGGAAACCATCATGAAAATGAAAAGGGAGCTGAAAGTGGAGAAAAGGGAGCCCTAGTGCACTGTTGGTGAGAATGTATACTGATGCATCCACTGTAGACAACTGTATAAAATTTCCTTAAAAAAAAGCAAACAAAAGTGTAATTCTGAATTCAACTGAAAACGGTATACCAAAGTATTAAATATGTTTCTTATTAAGGTCGACTATAGAAGTGGTGGAGGAGAAGGGAAGATGGCGGAGGAGTGAGGAGAGGCTGAGGTTTCAGGCTCCCGAGACTCTTCTGCAGTTTGGGCTAACTGCAGACAGAACATCTCAGTGACCAACTGGACACTGGCAGGAGTCGAGCCAAGGCACTGCTGGATTAGAGAAAATCCATCTGGGAACAACCTGTTTAGGGAGGATAGCGGAGAAAAAGGGGACGAAATAGGATTCCTGACTGGGGCGGCTGCCGGAGCGGCGGCTGGAAGGACACAAAGGATTTTGGGGGACCATAGGCTGCCCCAGGAGAGGAGTTGGGAGGAGAGCGGATCTATGCCCGCTGGCAGAGACCGGACTCGACCAAGTGGCATTGGCGCTGAAGGACAGGAGACAGCATGCTGCCGGGCAAGTGAGAACATAATTCTCCTTTATATTTTTCTCTAGTGGATGGTGGAGAGGGGAGGAAAGTTTGGGGGTGGTAGGCCATTCTTGAGGAGCGCAGGCGCAGTGGTGCGCTCATCCACTCCCCAACCCTCCCTTTGGGTCGCGGGGGCGCGCATAGGGAAGTGCCCTCATTCACTGGCCCAGGTGCTCATGGCTGTGCGTCCAGGTGCCCCTCGGACACATGCCAACAGACATAAAATCAGTGACCCAACGGGCGCAGGGAGGGCCCACTGGACACGCAGAAGACTGTGCGCAAATGCCCCTGACTAGCCCAGTGGGCGCTAGGCTGAAGTACCAAGCCGGAATCCGGAGCACAGAGCACTTCCCCAGGCTCTGCGCGTGCCTGCACAGGAGGTGCGGGAACGGTGGGCAGCAGGACTCACAGACACTCACTTCTACTGAGCACAAGTGTCTGCAGCCCTGCCCTAAGAGGCGAAAGACCAACGCCCAGAACACGGCTCTGCAGGCCTGAGGCTAGCTCCCCAGCCGCTTGGGTGCACACCTGCACTCGAGCCAAAAAACACCTCAAGGGCTTTCCCGGAGCGCAGTGCGGCAGGCTTCCTCGGAGCGTGGCCGCGGCCAGCTTTCTAGGAGCAGGGCGCGGCAGCCCTGAGCTTAGTTCCCCAGCCACCTTGGGCGCTAAACCGGTGTTGGAGCCAAAAAAACACCTGGAGGGCTTTCCTGGAGCTTGGCGCAGCCTATTTTCTGGGAGCGCAGCGCGGCAGGCCTGAGCTTAGTTCCCCAGCTGCCTTGGGCGCGCACTGATGCTTGAGTTGAAAAAGAAAAAGAAAAAGAAAAAAAACAAAACAAAACAAAAAACACCTTGCCAGATTCCCCAAAGTGCAGCGTGGCCTGCTTTCCTAGAGTGCGGCGTGGCAGACCTGAAGTGGGCTCTTGGCTGCCTTGCATTGCGCCTTGCCGGCCACCTTGAGCACACCACTGCTACGAGGAATAGGAATCTCTGACCCATCACATTAGACCAGCTGTGGATGCAGAAAAAGATGACACAAGAAGGCTGAACTGACATCTCCACAAAAGAATTCGAGATAAAGTGGATAGAGTGACTCCCATCAACAAGCCAGAAGGAATATCCTAACAACAACAACAACAACAACAAAAAAAATCTGAAATATAACCAGACAGCATAAACAAACGATATCAAAGGTCCCCCAAGAACATCAGGCTCAGGAGATCGAAGAGACTGCACCACTGAAACCTCCAGATCTACCATAAAAAATCTCATACCACAAAGGTGGGAAGGCAAAGCAGACAAATCCAAATAACAAAAACAAACAAGAAGAATCCAACATGGTAAGACGCAGAAACAACCTCTCAATGAAAAGAAAAGAGGAATCCCCAGAAAGAGAGGTAGATGGAATAGACATAGCCCAAATGTCAGACATGGAATTCAAAACGATGGTGGTGAAGAAGCTCAATATGCTCGAAAACCTCAAAAACAACTATGACAACCTCCAAGGAAGTTACCAACAGCTCCAAGAAAATTACAGGGAACTTGCAGAGAACTACACCAGCATAAAAAATGACATAGAAACTATCAACAAGAACCAGGAAGAATGAAGAATGCAATCTCTGAATTGAGAAACACAGTAGAATCAGTGAAAAGCAGACTAAACGAAGCAGAGGATCGGATTAGTGAGTTAGAGGATAATGTAGGTAATAATTCTCAAATGCTACAGCAAAATGAAAAAAGATTGAAAAAATATGAACAAGATGTAAGGGAATTACAGGATAGCATTAGAAAAATAATTTAAGGATCATAGGAATACGAGAGGGAGAAGAAAAGGAGCATGGAATTGAAAATCTGATAGGAGAAATAGTGACAGAAAATTTTCCGAACCTGATGAGAGAAAAAGCTATGCAAGTCCAAGAAGCACTGAGAGTTCCAATAAAGAGGAACCCCCAAAAACCCACTCCAAGGCACATCATAGTTAAAATGGCAACATTCCAAGACAAAGAGAGAATCCTAAAAGCAGCAAGAGAAAAACAGCAAATAACTTACAAGGGAGCTCCAATAAGGCTATCGACCGATTTCTCAACAGACACATTACAAGCCAGAAGGGAATGGTCAAAAATATTTCAAGCAATTAAAAACAAAGGCCTACAACCAAGAATACTCTACCCAGCAAGGCTCTCATTCAAAATAGAAGGTGAAATAAGGAGTTTCTCAGACAAAGGAAGACTAAAAGAATACATCTCCACCAAATCAGCATTGCAAGACACGCTAAAGGGAATATTCTAAGAAAAAATTAAGAGAAAAAAACAAAAAAAGAGTAGAGGAACAGAGATACAAAAGTGAAATGAATAAATACATGTCAATAATAACCTTAATTGTAAATGGTTTAAATGCTCCCATTAAAAGACATAGGGTAACGGAATGGATAAGAAAACAGGACCCACATATTTGCTGTCTACAAGAAACACACCTCAAAACAAAAGATTTACATAGACCGAAAGTAAAGGGATATAAAAAAATATTCCAGGACTTCCGGCCAAGATGGAGGCTTAGACGGACACGCTAGGTCTCCCTCTACAACTATAGAGGAATACAACTACTTCAAAACAAAGGATAACTAGAAATTCCAGAAAATAAAACTACACGGAAGTCCAACATATGAAGTTATAAACCAGCGGTGCCATTTGGGCAGGTAAGAGTTAAAGAGGGCAGTGCTGTTTGCGGTCGCACCCGGAGCTGCGGGCAGCGAGGAATCCCGGCTGCGCAAGCCCCTGGCGGTGTGCGACCCCGGCGAGGAGTCCCAGCTATGCAAGCCCCTGGCGGTGCGCGACCCCGGCGAGGAATCGCGGCGGCCAAGCCCCTGGCGGTGCGCGACTCTGGTGCTGGGGAGAGCAGCCGCCACATCGCCTTGAACAGTGAGGCCCAGGGGGGCGGGAGGACGGATCCCGGTCTCCTAGCTGAATAACTGTGTGAATCCATCTTGGACCCCCGCCCCCAAAGAAAGCACCACAGGGCTGCGAAATAGGTCGCGGACAGGCAGGCGCCGGTCGCTAATTTGTGACGCGTACACAGGCACTGCCCCCGACAGCCAGCCCAAGAAAACAAAACGCATCTGTCAAAATGAGGCAGGCAACTATAGAAATACCGGTAACACAACTCACCAGGCAGCAGATAGAGAACCTGACAGATGAACAGATAAGAAACCTGTCAGAGGCTCAGTTCTGGGCCATTGTTATCAGGTGGCTTACAGAATTCACAAAAGAGCAGGAAAAAGATATGAAAGAAATGAAAAACTTTCATAACAAAAGGAACAAAACCGCATATGAGACAGAAGGAAAGGAAATAAAATCCAGAGTTCATTTCAACAAACTGGAATATGGAGAAGGAACAAGCAGTCAACCAATGCAGCGAGAGGAAATGGGAAGCAACAATGAAAGGATCAGAAACCTCTGGGACAGCTATAAAAGGCCCAACATAAGAATCATTGGTTTGCCAGAGAATGAGGAAGATGAACTAGAACTTGAAAAATTGAGTGAAAATAAAATAAAGGAGAACTTCCCAGACTTGGGGAAGGGAATAGACCTGCAGGTCCAGGAAGCAAGGAGAGTTCCCAAGAGACTGGACCCAGGGAGAACCACTCCAAGACACATTATAATCAAAATGTCAAAAATTAAAGATAAAGAGAGAATCTTAAAAGCAGCAAGAGAGAAGAAAAGAATTATGTACAAAGGGGTCCCAATTAGACTATCAGCTGACTTCTCAAGGGAAACCCTACAGGCAAGAAGAGACTGGCAAGAAATATTCAAAGTAATGAAAATCCAAAACCTACAACCACGAATACTCTATCCAGCGAAATTGTCATTCAGAATAGAAGGACAGAGAAAGTGTTTCCAGGACAAAATAAAACTGAAAGAGTTCATTAGATCCAAACCACTGTTATATGAGATGTTAAAGGGACTGGTTTAAAAAAAAAAACAGAAGCTAGGGAGATGAAACAAAGGCAAACTAAATAGGCAACGAGAGTGGAAGAGGAACTGTGGGTACGGGAAGCATATTGGGGGGAGGTCAACAGGGAGGGGGAATGGGGAAAGGGAGGGAGATGATATAGGAATTGGGGATCAAGGTAGGAGGGAATGGAATAGACGGAGAGAGGTTGGGAGGAACTGTATGCACAACTAATGGACATAATCTAAAAGGGGGGGACAACTGGAGGGAGGGGGCCACCGGGTGGAGGGGAGCAGAGGGAAGGGAAATTGGCACAAATGTAATAATTTAATCAATAAAACACATTAAATCTGAAAAAAAAATAAAAGAAAAAGAAAAAAAAATATTCCAATAAATGGACCTGAAAAAAAAGCTGGGGTAGCAGTCCTCATATCAGACAAAACGGATTTCAAAGCAAGGGCAATAAAAAGAGACAAAGAAGGACATTTCATAATACTTAAATGAACGATTCATCAAGAAGATATAACACTGATAAACATATATGCACCCAACATAGGAGCACCCAAATCATAAAGCAAATACTAGAAGACCACAAGGATAGTAACAACAACACACTCATAGTAGGGGACCTCAACACTCCATTATCAACAATAGACAGATCATCCAAGCAAAGAAGCACCAAGGATATACAGGCAGTGAACAACACACTAAACTGCATGGACTTAACTGATATATATAGAACTTTTCACCCCAAAGAAGCAAAATATACATTCTTTTCAAAGGCACATGGGACATTTTCAAAGATAGACGACATGATAGGACACAAAACAAGCCTCAACAAATTCAAGAAAATTGAAATCATATCAAGCATCTTTTCAGACCACAATGCCTTGAAACTAAAAATCAACCTCAGGGAAAAATATCAAAGACACCGAAACTCATGGAGAATGAATAACATGCTCTTAAATAACGAATGGGTTAACAATGACATCAAAGAGGAAATCAAGAAATTTCTAGAAACTAATGACAATGAACACACAACAGCCCAAAACCTACGGGACACAGCAAAAGCAGTCCTAAGAGGGTAGTTCATAGCAATACAGGCATATCTGAAAAGGCTAGAAGAATCTCAAATAAAAAACCTAACCATAAAGCAACAAGAACTAGAACAGCAACAACAAACAAAGCCTAGGGCAAAAAGAAGAAAGGAAATCATCAAGATCAAAGCAGAGTTAAACGACATAGAAACGAAATGAACAATCCAAAAAATCAACAAAACGAGGAGCTGGTTCTTTGAAAAAATAAACAAAATTGACAAACCTCTAGCCAGGCTCATTAAGAAAAGAAGAGAGAAGACCCAAATAAACAAAATCAGAAATGTAAGAGGAGAAATCACGACTGATACCTCAGAAATACAATTATAATAAATTACTACAAACAACTATATGGCAAGAAATTTGACAACCTAGTAGAAATGGAGAGATTTCTAGAAACATATAACCTTCCAAAACTGAATCAAGAAGAAGTAGAAAGTCTCAACAGACCAATAACAAAGAAGGAAATTGAAACAGTAATCCAAAATCTCCCTGAACACAAAAGCCCTGGACCGGATGGCTTCACAGCCGAATTTTACAAAACATTTAGGGAAGAACTAACTCCTACCCTCCTCAAACTATTCCAGAAAATCCAAGAAGAGGGAAAAATCCCAAACTCTTTCTATGAAACCAGTATTACCCTAATCCCAAAACCAGGTCAGGACACAGCAAAGAAAGAAACCTACAGGCCAATATCACTGATGAACATAGATGCTAAAATCCTCAATAAAATTTTGGCAAACAGGATCCAACAATACATCAAAAAGATTATACACCATGATCAAGTGGGATTCATCCCAGGGATGCAAGGATGGTTTAATATTCGCAAATCAATAAATATAATACATCACCTAAACAAAATGAAAGACAAAAATCACATGATCATATCTATAGATGCAGAAAAAGCATTTGATAAAGTACAACACCCATTTATGATGAAAACACTCAGCAAAATGGGAATAGAGGGAGCATACCTTAACATCATTAAGGCTATATATGAGAAGCCTGAAGCCAACATCATACTCAATGGACAAAAACTGAAAGCATTTCCCTCTGAAATCAGGAACTAGACAAGGCTGTCCACTCTCCCCACTTCTATTCAACATAGTGTTGGAAGTCCTAGCCACAGTAATCAGACAAGAAAAAGAAATAAAAAGCATCCAAATTGGGAAAGAAGAAGTAAAACTATCACTATTTGCAGACGACATGATAGTATACCTAGAAAACCTTATAAACTCCACTAAAAGTCTACTTGATATAATAAGTGAATTTAGCAAAATAGCAGGGTATAAAATAAACACACAGAAATCTAAGGCATTTTTCTACACCAACAATAAAATCTCAGAGACAGAAGCAAAAAAGAAAATACCATTTACTATAGCAACAAGAAAAATAAAGTACCTAGGAATTAACTTAACCAAAGAGATAAAAGACCTGTACACTGAAAATTATGCAACATTGAAGAAAGAAATTAAGGAAGATACAAATAAATGAAGGCAAATACCATGTTCTTGGATGGGAAGAATCAACATCATCAAAATGGCCATACTACCCAAAGCAATTTACAAATTCAATGCAATCCCTATTAAAATACCAATGACATATTTCACTGACCTAGAACAAATACTCCAAAAATTCATATGGAACCAAAAAAGTCCCCGAATAGCAAAAGCAATCTTGAAAGAGAAGAACACAGCAGGAGGAATCACGATACCAGACATCAAACAATACTACAAAGCCACTGTGATCAAAACAGTCTGGTACTGACATAAGAAAAGACATATAGATCAGTGGAACAGAATTGAAAACCCAGAAATAAACCCAGGCCTCTATGGTCAACTAATCTTTGATAAAGGAGGAAGGAACATAAAATAGAGTGAGAAGAGCCTCTTTAACAAATGGTGCTGGGAGAACTGGACAGGGACGTGCAAAAAAATGAAACTAGACCACCAACTTACACCACACACGAGAATAAACTCAAGATGTATTACAGACTTAAATATAAGCTGTGATACCATAAAAGACCTAGAGGAAAACATAGGCAGGAAAATTTCAGATATCACACGTAACAATATCTTCACGGATACATCTCCCAAGGCAAGAGAAATGAAGGAAAAAATAAACAAATGGGACTACATCAAACTAAAAAGTTTCTGCTCAGCAAAAGAAAACATCAGCAAGATGAAAAGGAAACCAACCATATGGGAAAACATATTTTCCAATGATATCACAGACAGGGGACTGATCTCCAAAATATATAAAGAGCTTATACGACTCAACATCAAGAAAACAAACAACCCAATTAAAAAATGGGCAAAGGACCTGAACAAACACTTCTCTGAAGAGGACATACAGAAGGTCCATAGACACATGAAAAAATGCTCAACATCATGGCCATCAGAGAGATGCAAGTAAAAACCACAATGAGATACCACTTTACACCTGTCCGAATGGCCATCATCAACAAATCAACAAACAACAAATGCTGGCGAGGATGTGGAGAAACAGGAACCCTACTGCACTGTTGGTGGGAATGCAGACTGGTGCAGCCACTATGGAAAACAGTATGGAATTACCTCAAAAAACTAAAAATGGAACTGCCATTTGAACCAGTGATTCCACTGCTAGGATTATACCCAAAAAATCCTGAAACCCTAATTCAAGAGAACTTATGCACCCCTATGTTCATAGTATCCCTGTTTACAATAGCTAAGTGCTGGAAACAGCCTAGGTGCCCGTCTGTAGATGAGTGGATCAAAAAACCGTGGTACATCTACACAATGGAATACTATGTAGCAGAAAGAAAGAAGGAACTCCTGCCATTTACGACAACATGGATGGAATAGAGAGAATTATGCTTAGTGAAATAAGCCAGGCAAAGAAAGCAAAATACCATATGATATCACCCAATACAGGAAACTAATGAACAACACAAACAAATGAACTAAATAGGCAAAGACTAGAATAGTAGTCAGTAGGGGGGAGGGGGGAGGGAGAGAAGGGGGATAAGTAAGGGAACGGTCAGGTCAAGGAACGTATATGAATGACTCATGGACATGGACAACGGGGAGGGATATAATTGTGGGAGAAGGGATGGGCTGGGAGGGGGGAGCAATGAGGGAAAAATGGGACAACTGTAATTGAATAACAAAAAATAAAGTTAAAAAAAAAAGTGTAAACCGTCTTGACCCAGTATTTCTACTCCTGGTAATAAACCCTAAGAATCCCAAATCACCAATTAAAAGAACTTATGCACCCCTATGTTAATAGTGATTTTATTTACAATAGTCAAGTGCTGGAAACAGCCTAAGTTCCCATGAGTAAATGAGTGGATAAAAAAACTGTGGTACATTTACACAATGGAATATTATGCAGCAGAAAGAAAGCAGGAACATCTACCTTTTGTAACAGAATGAATGGAACTGGAGAATATGATGCTGAGTGAAATAAGCCAGTCAATGAAAGAGAAATACCATATGATCTCACCTGTGAGAACCTAATGAACTAAATGAACTAATGAACAAACTAGAATGGCAAGCAAGAAAACATGGAACAAACTAAAAGTAACAAGAGGGGAAGAGAGAGGGGGATAATAGTGGAAAGGCAAATAACAGGTATGAAATGTATGAATGATCCATGGACATGAAAAACAGTGTGGGAATTGACTATAGGAGCAGGGGCTGGGGTATGCAGAGGAGGGAAAAGTTGGGAAAATTGTGACAACTGTAACAGAATAACATAAAAATGATTTAATAAGAAAAGCAAAAAAAAATGATAAAAAGACAACAAAAGACAAATGTTAATAATGATGTGAAGAAGAAAAAAGCCATATGCACCTTTGGTGGGACTGAAAATTAGTGCTGCCACTGTGAAATCCACATAGAAGTTCTTCAAAAAGGTAAAAGAAATGAGTTCTGCCCTGGCTGGTGTGGTTCAGTGGACTGAGTGCCAACCTGTGAGCCAAAAGATCCCTGGTTCAATTCCCAGTCAGAGCACATGCCTGGGTTACAGGCCAGGTCCCCAGTTGGGGGCATGCGAGAGGCAACTGATTGTTTCTCTGCCACATTGCTGTTTCTCTCCCTCTCTCCCTTCCTTCCCTCTTCTTAAAAATAAATAAAAATTTTCTTTTTAAAAAAAAAAACTCTATATGACCTAACAATTTTATTTTAGGGTATTTCTCTAAAGTAAATAAAAATTGCTATCTTGAAAATATAAATACCAGAAATGATATTCTGACCCCATGTTCATTGCAGTACTATTTACAATAGCCAAGACATTGAAACTACCTAGATGTCCATTGATGAATAAGTTGATAAAGAAAATGTAGTGTATATAATAACAATAACAATCCACGCTCAGTGGATGGAGCGTCGGCCTGCGAGCTAAGTGTCGCTGGTTCGATCTTCCAGTCAGGGCACATCAGAGAAGGAAAACTCTGACTCCAAAAAACCTCCGCTGCCTTGCGGCATACCTCTTCAGGGGAAAGGCTAAGGGAGTAATCCCCGACAGAAAATCCGGAGCCGGAGTCCCTAAGGCGGTTTGACGTTGTAGTCAACACCGGCAACTCCTGCGGCGCACCTGAAGCCAAGCTGTATTGACTCCGTCTTTCCCTTGGACCCTTCAGCTGCGAAGAGAGGGGGGGTCTGCTGCATGGGCAACAGCAGACCCTCCATATCACCCTGCCCAGGCTCTGTAGCTTCAGCTTCACTGGAGAGGACACTCCAGCGTCATCACAAGATGTCAGTTCAACACGGGAGGAGACAGATACCGTGTCACTCCTGAGTTGGACTGCACAGCCATTCTCGGCGGTGCAGATAGACTCTTAAGAAGCTACACCATCGTCTCTCGAGACGGACAGCTGCCAACCATAGTATATAATATTCAGCCTTAAAAGAAATCTTGTCATTTCTATATCATGAATAAACTTTAAGTGTATTATGTTAAGTGGAATAAATCAGACAAAGAAAGACAAATACTATATGATCTCACTTATCTGTAGAATCTAAAAAATAAATGAAACTGAAACATAGAGAGAACAGGTTGGTAATTGCCAGAAGCAAATGTGGGGAATGGCTGAAGTGGGTGAAGGCAGTCAAAAGGTACAAATTTCCTGTTAAAAGATAAATAAGTCTTAGGAATGTAATGTACAGCATGGTGACTATAGTTAATAATATTGTATTGTACATCTGAAATATGGTAAAAGAATAGGTTTTAAAAGTTATCATCACAAGAAAAATTGAAACTATTTGTGATGATAGATGTTGCAGTGATCATTCATATATATATATGTATATATATATGAAGTTAATATATGTCAAATCATTATGTCGTACACCTGAAGCTAGGTTATATGTTAATTATATCTCAATTCAAAAAAGAAAAGAATTGGGGAAGCGTTAAGACATGATAGGTGAGAATATCAGTAGAACAAGATAGGAGGAGGGGGCATCCAGAGTGAATGATTCAGCACCATCCAAGACATATGGGCCCAAGGAATTGGGAAGAGATCAGCAGAGGATGCTGAGAAGCTGGTACATCAGGTGATGAACTGTGGAATTGTCAATAAGGCTGAAAAGGAAAATCTAGGGATAGACTAGAGGAATTCATATCCTAGATAAGGAAGTTGGACTTTTCCTTAAGACTAGATAAAAAATGTCAAATTAGAAAACATTTGCTTCTTTCTAACTATCCACCTTTTTGAAAGTAAGAAAACTGTAAACAAAGACATTAACAACCATTCAGTCCTTTATTTATCAAATCCATATAATTTTTGAGAGAAAAAATTAATTTCTACTATGTGATACAATGGCCTAGGAATCAGTAGAACCAAGTTCTAACTGATTACTTAAATTTTAAAGTTTTCTTTTATTTTTGCAGTCATGCTATAATATATTAATATATGTACGGGATTGTAATACAATACAAAAAGGTAAAAACAGGTATATTTTGATTTAATTTTCTTATTAAAATTTAACTAACCATTATATCACATCTAAAGGACAGTTAATTTTTACTAATATACAGGAATTAGGAAACTATAAGAATAAAATAAATAAAAACAACCATAAAAGAGTCATTATAATAACTAGAAATATCTTAGAGCTGCCAACATCATACAATTCCTTCACAAAATCCTTTCACTTATGTGTTAGAAACCTCAAGAACAATTAGAAAAGTATGTTTTTTTTTAAGCTGCCAAGAAACTCACCATTCAATATGTAATTCACTCAACATCTTATTTGAAGGAGCCAGTGTTTATACACAGGATGAATTGAATTCCTAATAACATCTGGCATGAGCACTGGTCTCAGTCCTCACCATAACAGCATTATATTCATAGTCAGAATAACAGCTAAATGGATGGATGGAGCTTGTCTCTAAAGGGGTAGATTCATGACTACAGCCTAATAAATCAGAATGTTATAACCTCTGGTCACATACAACCTGGCCTGTAGCTCTTTATAAACGGTATCCAGGGATACAAAGTAAATTCCTGTTGTCAGTTCTAATGGTGAAGGATTCTGGCTTTTAACTTATTGGGAAAGCAAAGTAAAATTTCCATTCCAATAATCTGGATCAAAACACTTCCATATCACTGTGATCAACTTATTCTGTCACTTAATTAAACCTAAAGCATTGCAAACTGTGTAAGTAAGCAAAAGCAAGACTACATCTTTAACCTTGAAAACCAGTCCTTATGACAAAATATCTTACTAAGTTGGTTAAGTTCTAGGACATGCATTACAAGAGATTTTCTCTAAGTTTTTTCAATAAGAATTAAAGTAAATGACAAACAAAGCCACAATTAAGAGTTATAAGAGAAATTGAAATGTAAGAGCAAATTCATACAAAGTTATAAAAAGTAGGATTCTTAGCACAGAAGCTCTCCCACACAAAGAAAAAAAATCCAAGATCTGTGAAATTCAATAGCAAAATAACTCATTATTTTAATTTTTCTTTAAACTTGAAAAGTTAACTATGTATTTTCTGAGTTGAAGGATCTTGGGTGTTGGAAAGAAATATTAATTTATTATTTAAAAGTGTGAAACTTTATTCATTTTCTAGTATATCTTTTTCCTTTGCTTCACTATATTCAATCTTTAGCAAAGCCCAGAATAAGTCAAAGTACTACAATATTATGTGGCCTTTGATAATGACTACCCATAACACTTAGTTGTATCTAAAATTAACATTTGGTCATAATAGAGAAATGATCTTGTGACTCACACACTGTCAAAATTTAGACCACCCTGTTTCTACAAAATTATATAAGGATAAGTACAAATGAGCTGATGTTCACAAACATCTGCAGGTGCCTACTGTTCATGTACACTGGGTGAATATCCTACACTGTCATACACTTTTTATTAAGAGTCTTGAAAACACGATGAAATATGCCTAAAGAGAGTAGATGTTTCCTAAAAAATGTAAAGACAGCACACTTTCAAGGAGACAAGCTGGAATACATGGCATAATGACTGCTTTCTCCAGCACAGTACACAATGTGAACTCTGTATTTTAAAGCACTGAAACTATAATCTGGATATTTTTATATTAAGTTACAGTAGTTTTATCAGTAAGAAAATTATTCAGGAAGTATTGTACAATTGTTATGTATTTGTAGAATAAACTTGAGGGTTTTAGCATCCTGCAAGTTGCTCTATAACATGTGTACTGAAAAACAGAGAGAGAGAGAGATATCTACTAATTATTTTCCAATGAGTTAAAATTACTCAATATCTAGTCAATACTGACTATGAAAAATGACGGCTACACTGGCATAACAACTTCAAAACTATACTTTGATTTTTGTCTCAGCTGGTAAAGCCAGAGAATTTTAAAGATTTTTAAAGCATTAAATAGATGATAAAATTTGTGCGAGATTTTACAACTAACATAAAAGAAATTATACACATTATTCATTAAAATGTTCTGAAAGCATTTTATCCACCAGAACTCAATTGTTTTTATTAAAAGTTTATAAATAAAGCACCATCAGCATTATTAAAATGTTCTAAAGTTTTTATAGCTTTGTATTCAACTGCAAATACCATGATATCAGAATAAGTGCTCTGTATGAAAGGTAAAATATTGTAAATTTTTAAGGTAAAGGGATAAAGTTGTTAGGAAGGAGAAACCTTTATATTGTTTTTTATTTTAATTTTTCTGTTGTCCTTTTTTATTGTTTGTTCAATTAGAGCTGTCCCAATTTTTTCCCTTTGACCCCCTCCACACAGTCCATTTCTCTCTCCCACAGTCAATTTCTTCTCCATTGTCCATGTCCATGAGTCATTCATACACATCCTTTGACTAATCCCTTCCATTTTTTTTCTCCATTCCTACCTCCCACCTCCCCTTGTAGAGCTATCAGTCTGTTCCATAGTTCCATGTCTCTGGTTCTGTTTCTCTCAGTTTAATTTGTTCATTAGATTCCAGTTATGTGATGTCATATGGTACTTGTCTTTTGCTGATTGGCTCATTTCACTTAGCATAATAGTCTCCAGTTCCATCCATGCTCTTGTGAAAGATAGGAATTCCATCTTTCTTTCTGCTGTGTAGTATTCCATTGTGTAAATATACCAGTTTTTTTAATCCTCTCACTTACTGATGGGCACTTGGGCTGTTTCCAACACTTAGTTATTGTAAATAGCACTGCTATGAACATAGAGGTGCATAGGTTCTTTTGAATTGGTGTTTCAGGATTCTTAGGGTATATTCCCAGCAGTGGAATCACTGGGTCATACGACAGTCCAGTTTTTAATTTTTTGAGAGAATTCCGTATTGTTTTCCACAGTGGCTTCACCAGTTGGCACTGCCACCAACAGTGCACTCAGATTCCCTTTTCTCCACATTCATGCAAGAACGTGTTTGTTGATTTATTATGTTAGCTATTCAGAATGGTGTGAGGTAATATATGTTTGTGGTTTTACTTATTTTTAATTTTATTTTTTATATTTATTGTTGTTCTAGTACAGTTGTCCCAATATTTTCCCCACTTCTCTCCACTGCCCTGCCCTCAACCCATGCTCGCATAGTCAATCCCTACTCTGTTGCCCATGTCCAGGAATCATTTATACTAGTTCCTTGACTATACCTATCAACTTCTTTCCCTCTTCGTCCCCTTCCTCTTCCCTCTGGTCACTGTCAGTGTATTCCTTCTTTCCATGCTTCTGGTTTTATTTTGCTTGTTTGTTTGCTTTGTTTATTAGGATCCTATTGTAGGTGAGATTATATAATATTTGTCTTCTGCCACTTGGCTTATTTCACTTAGAGTAATACTCTCTATTTGCACTCATGCTGTTGCCAAGGGTAGGAGTTCCTTCTTTTCTTCTTCTGTGTAGTATTCCATTGTGTAAATCTACTACTGTTTTTTGACCCACTCATCTACTGATGAACACTTAGGCTGTTTCCAGCACTTGGCTATTGTAAATAATGCTGCTATGAACATAGAGGTGCATAGGCTCTTTTGAAGTGGTGTTTCAGGATTCTTTGGTTATAATACCAGTCTGCATTTTCACCAACAGTGCACTAAGGTTTACTTTTCTCTGCAAACTCACCAAAACTTGTTTGTTGATTTTTTAAAAGTATATTTTATTGATTATATTGTTACAATAGTTCCAATTTTTCCCCTTTACTCCCCTCCACCCAGCACCCCCTTCCCCTAGCAATTCCCCCAACAAGTCCGTGTCCATGGTTTGTACAACAAGCTCTCCCACTTCACCCTCTCATATATTCTTCTTCTTCTTTTTAAATAAATAAATAAATAAATAAATATTTTAACAATAAAAAGTAACAATCCCTCCCTCTTGGATATTAAGACCCTTTATAATCTTATAAAAGACAATGGGCGAAAGTCTCAAGCTCCTCTAGCTGCTTCAAGCTGGACATGGTCATCATCCTACCTACCCTTGGGTTCAGACATCCCTAATAAGAGTGGGGGTGCGGAGGGGAGGGTTGCATTCCCACATGAGGAAGGATCATGCAGACTCTAGGTCAGTTGGCTGTCCCCGGACAACGGCGTGCCTGGTTAAACAGGCTGTCATCCTTGTTGTATTCTGGGGGCAACAGATTTGGCAACAGGGTTAAAAGACATCATTCACTCCATAACCACTAGATGAGAAAAGGCAGAGATTAATTTTTCAATGTTCCACATTAGGGAAAAAAAAAGGGGGGCTTTTTGGAGGAAGGTGTGCCAGGCACATCTCACCTGTCCAAAACCCTTTTGCCCATTATACTTAGTTTGGACTGAGGGAAATATTTTAGGTTTCCCCCCTCTTAGGCCTCTGGGCTCTTTCTGTCCAAGCCTTTAGGACAGAAAAGAGAAACCAGTTTTAAAGTGAAGCCCACAGACCACCCCATTCTTCACCAACCCAGCCACTTAGTTCAGTCAAACCATTGAGTCTCAGGAGGCAGCTATGCAGACAGGATTAAGTGAGGCCTATACATACATACAATCACTCAGGTAATGAGATTATAGGCTTATGCCCTTTGAAAACAGAAAACACATGTTAATTTATGTAAAATAACCCACATACAAGTCTCTAAATCTGTAGGACTGCCTTATCGGAAAGACAGCCAGTTGCAAGGTATTTGACATTCTTCTTGCCTGTAACTTAAATATCTTTGATGATACCACAGACATAGTTTAACTTTCAAGTGAAAACATATTTTAAATGAAAAGAGACTTTAAAGACCGTTAGCTGCACTGCTTTATGGTCTACCACTGAGCATTGTGATTTTCCTTGAATAATGATTTTTCTCCCTAAGATTACCCTCCTTGTCATTAAAGGGACTGCATTAAGTCCACTTTTAATTTATCCTGTTCATTTGCATAAACACAACAAGAGCAGGAAATGATCACTTATGATTTTTAGTTCTGTTTTGCTGGAACTTACCCAAGGAACATTTAGGGTGACCTTCTGTCTGCCCTTCGGGGCACAGAAGCTGAGCCACATACCTGGCATTCAGCCTTGTCTGTACACACCTGTCTTTTCCAAGTCCTTCTGGTTTTCCGTTGTGCCTTAAGGTCCCTTCTAGCCATCTTTCAGGAAAACAACCTTCATTCCTTCCCTGGAAAGATTGCTGTGGACCGCACAACCAACCATGGTACCAGGCCTTTTATTTTGTGGGCTTTTATTACCTTCAAAAGTGATTCCCAGTTTCTCAGGGCTTTTTGGTAACAACCAGAGCCCAAGCATGTTTCCTTTAGGCATGACATTCCGGTCAACGTCTTGGTAAAAAAAAACAACAACAAAAAAAAAACAACCTCTATTAACAACTGGTCTTATTAATTCTATGCAAAGAAACTTATGTCATTACTTACTTCTTTAGAATGCCAAACTCTGGAGGGATCAGATATGGAGAAATTCTTGTCCTTCTAATATTCACTGAACTGGCATTTCCATTCTTCATATTTGTAATGATGGCCATTCTGACAGGTGTGAAGTCATATCTCATTGTGGTTTTAGCTTGCATCTCTCTGATGGCTAGAGTTGTTGAACTTCCTTTCATTAGCCTATGGGCCCTCCAAGTTGGAGAAGTGTCTGTTCAGGTCCTTTGCCCATTTTTTAATTGGATTGTCTGTCTTCTTGGTGTTGAATTGTATAAGTTCTTTATATATTTTGAATATCAAACCCTCATTTGATGTATCATTGGCAAATATGTTCTCCCATACAGTCAGTTCCATTTTCATTTTGATGGTTTCTTTAGATGTGCAGAAACTTTTTAGTTTGATGTAGTTCAATTTGTTTATTCTTTCTTTTTATTCCCTTGCCTTAGGAAATATTGGGGTGAAAATATTGCTATGTTGGATATCTGAAATTTTACTACCAATGTTTTCCTCTAGGACTTTTATGTTGTTATGGGTAACATTTAAGTATTTTATCCATCTTGAATTGATTCTGGTGTATGGTGTAAGTTGCTGGTCTAATTTCATGTACCTGTCCAATTTCTCAAAACCATTTGTTGAAGAGGCTATTTTTACTCCATTTTATGCTCCTGATCCCTTTGTCAAATATTAATTGACTATAGAGACCTGAATTTATTTCCTGGCTCTCTATTCTGTTCCATTGTATTATATGTTTTTCCTTATGCCAGTACCAGACTGTTTTGATTACAGTAACGTTGTAGTGTGGTTTAATATCAGGTATTGTGATCTCTCCAACCTGGTTCTTCTTTCTCAGGATTGCTGACATTATTTGGGTGTTTTTTGTTTTTTTGTTTTTTTTTTTTGTTCCATGTAAATATTCACAATATTTGTTCTAGAGCTGTAAAATATGCCATTGGTATTTTAATAGTAATTGTGTTGAATCTATAGGTTGCTTTGAGTAGTATAGACATTTTAATGATGTTAATTATTCCAATCCATGAACACAGTATATGTTCCATTTATATATATCTTCCTCAAATTTTTTCTTCACTGTTCTATAGTTTTTTGAGTACAGGCCTTTTACATCCTTGGTTAAGTTTATCCTAGGTACTTCATATTCCTTGCTAAATTGTTTTTTTTCTGATAATTCATTGTTGGTGAATAAGAATGCTATTGATTTCTGAATATTGGTTTTGTATCCTGCTACTGTGCTGAATTCATTTACTGGTTGTGTATTTTTTGGTGGAGACTAGCATTTTCTATGTATACTATCTTGTCTTAGAACAATGACAGTTTTACTTCCTCCTTTCTACTTTGGATGCCTTTATTTTTCTTGTCTAATTGCCATGGCTTGAACTTCCAGTACTATGTAGAATAAGAGTGGTGAAAGCAGGCACATTTGTCTTCTTCCTGATCTTAAACGAAAAGCGTTTAGTTTTTGCTCATTGAGTATGATGTTGGCAGTAGGTTTCTCGTATACTGTATGACCTTTATTATGTTGAGGTGTGCTCCATCTCTTTCAACTTTGCTAAGTGCTTTTATCATAATTGGATGCTGGATTTTATCAAATGCTTTTCAGCATTCTTTGATATAATCATGTGATTTTTGTCTTTCATTTTGTTTATCTCTTGTGTTATGTTTATTGACTTGTGCATGATATACCAACCTTGAATTCCTGGGATAATTACCAAATGATTTAGTACATGATGTATTACTGGATACAGATTGCCGATATTTTGCTGAGGATTTTAGCATCTATGTTCATCACAGATATTGGCCTGTAATTTTCTTTGTTGTGTTTTTAACTGGTTTTGGAATTAGAATAATACTGGCCTCATAAAAATAATTTTGGAGTCTTTCTTTTTCTTGATTTTATTGGAATAGTCTGAGAAGGATATGAGTTAGTTTTGTTTTTGAATGTTTGGTAAAATTTGCCTGTGAAGCCATACTGTCCAGGACTTTTCTGTGCAGGAGTTTTTTGATTACTGCTTCAAATTTGTTAGTTATCAGTCTATTCAGGCTTTCTGCTTCATCTTGATTCAGTGTTGAGGGGTTGTAAGATTCCAGAAATTCCTATTATGCCCAGGTTGTCCAGGTTTTTGGCTTATAGTTCTTAATAGTAATTTCTTACAATCCTTTGGGGTTTTTTTTTTTTTTTTTTTTTTTTTTTTTTTTTTTGTGTGTGTGTGTGTGTGTGTGTGGTACTGGTACTCTTTCATTTCTGATTTTATTTCTTTAGGTCTTCGCTTTTTTTCTTGATGTGTCTGGTTACAAGTTCAATATTTTTGAAATATTTCAAAGAACAAGATCCTGACTTTATTTATTCTTTGGATATTTTTTAGTCTCTGTGTCACTTAATTCTGATCTGATCGTTTTTTTTTAATATGCTTTATTTTTTATGCTATTACAGTTGCCTCAATTTCTTTTACCTTTGTTTCCTTCCACCCAGTGACACCCCTTCCTCCAGTTGTCCCCCCTTCTTAGTCCATGCCCATTGGTTGTCCATATAGTTCTTCTGAACATCTTCCTATCTACTCCACTCCCTCCTACTATGCTTTGTAACTCTTGTACCATCTCCCTCCCTTTCCCCCCTTACCCCTCCACGCTGACCTCCCTCCCAAATGTCCCACATACCTATAATTCTTTTCCCACTCTAATTTACTACTTAGTCTGCCTTTGTTTCAATTCCCTAGCTTCTGTTGTTGATTGTTGTGATACAGTTTTCATTTTAATGTTTATAGTTTTGATCCTCTTTCTCCTAAAAAAGTCCCTTTAACATTTCATATAACAGTGGTTTGGATCTGATAAACTCCATCAATTTTACTTTGCCCTGAAAGCACGTTCTCTGCCCTTCTATTCTTAATGACAGCTTCACTGGATAGAGTAATCGTAGTTGTAGGTTTTTGCTTTTCATTACTTTGAATATTTCTTGCCGGTTCCTCTTGCCTGCAGAGTTTCTTTTGAGAAATTAGCTGATAGTCTTAATGGGACCCCTTTGTTTGTTATTCTCTTCTTCTCTTTTGCTTCTTTTAAGATTCTCTCTTTATCCTTAATTTTTGACATTTTGATTATAACGTGTCTTGGTGTGGTTCTCCATGGGTCCAGTTTTTTTGGAACTCTCTGTGCTTCCTGGACCTGTAAGTCTATTTCCTTCCCCAGGTTTCATTATTTTTCACATAATTTTTAAATTTCTAGTTCTTCTTCTTCACTTTCTGGCAGCCCTATGATTCGAATGTTGGCCCGCTTATAGCTGTCTGATAAGTTTCTGAGCCTCTCCTCATTTTCCTCACTTTTCATTTCCTCTTTCTGCACTGGTTGACTGTTTGTTTTTTGCCAATGTTCTAATTGGTTGAGTTGATCCTTGGTTTTCTTTCCCTCACCACTTGTTGTAGTACTTTGTGGTCGAGGGCGCAGAAGTAATTCCAGCAGATAAAATGAGAGACGGTCGGAGGGCTGCCATTTGCTCAGGCAGGATCAGCACTGAGCAGTGCAAGCACCTTCCTTTTATTGGATTTTGCAGATATGCTAATTAACAGGGAGGGTCCAGAAATGAGCTCACAGGCACATCCTGGGAATGATCACAATGTACTTGAAACTTACAACAGAGGAAGTTCAAAAGGTCAACTGAAGAGATGCTTCCTGACAAACAAGTCTATATAGCATTCATAGACAGAAAAACAGGAAAACAGAAATCCAATCACTTACTCTTTGAAAGCTAAGGAATGGATGCACATTCAGAAAGCAATTAAGGTTGAACACCATTTGTACTTAGTTTTGTTTGATTTCCTTATCAACATCAGGGAAGATGGAGTACTCAGCAAGATTCTTTTTAAGTCACAGGATGTCTTTAAGATCCTGAGGCCCAAGCAGTCAGAGACTGTCCAGCTCACTACTCGGATCACTAAGCACCTGGACTGAGAGGCATGTAAACATACCTCAAATAAGAAGTCTTGATTTCCAGCATCAACCACTAGTTTTGTATGTGTTTTTGTTCATTTCAGCAGGACTAGCCTTCATTCCTTCCCTGTTTTGTTTAAGATGCTGTCAGGTCTGTAAGCATTATTATAACCAAAGTTCTGAACTGAGCCTCAGAAAGATTTCCTATCTGCTCCTTCCTTAGATTAGATATTTGTTGTCTGGTCAGCTACGTTTCTGGGATCTCTATCGTGGTCTGTGTCATCCTGACAGGTCTGTGTTTACCTTTGCTTCCCCGGTAGGGATGTCACACCTACTACACTATAGGGGGTGGAGCCCTATACACTCTGCACAACCCAGTGACCTGTCTCACCACGCTGTGGCATTTTCTACAGGGGTGGGGATCCAAGATGGATTCCTGCCGTTCACTCTCCGCTGCAAGACCGGGAGACTCCTCCTCCGTCCCCACCCCCTCTGGGCCTCACAGTCCAAGGCAATGGAGGTCTACCTTCCCCGGATTTGGAATTGCAAGCTGACTGGTCTGGTATGCAGCCGGGGGAGCTCCCCAGGTACTTCTTGCCAACCCCTAAATATGGATGTCTGTGCTTACTGCTGTCCTGCCTCCATCGCTGCTGCTTCCATGGACAGCACAGCTTGAACTCTCCTCCCGGCTTTGCCCCTCCTACCTGTCTGGATGAACACCACTTCTTTTTAACTTCATATATTGGGGTTCCATTTATTTTATGGAACTTCTGATTATTTTCGGTTTTGCAGTAGTTGTATTCCTTTTTACTTGTGGAGGGAGATGGAGTGTGTCAGTCTAGGCCTCCATCTTGGCTGGAAGTCTCCTGTGTTTGTTTACTTCCATGTCCCAGGGAAAGCTGTCACTCCTACTATGTTGTAAGGGGTGGAGCCTTAGGTATTTGTCCTTAATCCATGACCTATTTACCACGTTGTGGCACTGTATGTGGGGGAGTGGTCTGAGAAGGAACAATGCCGCTTGTCCAGCACTCACCCCCTTTTCAGGTACTTCTTCCACTTCTGCACTGGACTGGCACCCGTCTAGCTGCTGCCCTGGCCGTCGTTCCCAGAGTGGGTGGATCTGTGGATGTTCTAGGACCATGGGGGCCTCTAAACAATCAGACTCTGCTGTTTCTGCCTCCATCTTAACCCCCACTGGTTTGCACAGTCAGAAGCAATGAGTCTTGATTTTCCCCAGTGCTGAAACTGTGAGCTGCGCAGTCTGGTGAGGAGCTGGGAACGCTCCCCATGTGTCACTCCTGGCTTTTAAAAATGTGTAACTATGCTTTCTGCTGGCCTGCTGCTGTTGCTTCTGCTCTTGCCACCACACCGTGTACTCTGCTGCAGCTCTGGCACTCCTACCTGTCTGGATAAGTATTTCTTCTTTATGTCTTTGCTGGACTTCCATGCACTTCGATTTTCTGGAACTTCTGGTTGTTTCTAGTTTTGAGGTAGTTGTATTCCTTCTTAGTTGTGGAGGGAGACACAGCATGTCTGTCTATGCCTCCATCTTGGCCGGAAGTCCCTGATCTGGTCTTGATTACTTTCTTCCTTCTACTTGTTGTTCCTCTAGTTCTTTTTTTTTTTATTGTTGTTTTATTACAGTTATTGTAAATTCCCCCCATTGCCGTCCCTCTGTCCCTTCTCTAGTTCTTTAGATGTATGGTTAGGTTGTTTATATGAGATATTTATATCTTCTGTAGATAGGCTGGTATTGCTCTGAACCTCCCTCTCAGGATTGCCTTCGCTTTGTCCCATGGGTTAATATTGCTGTGTGTTCATTTTCATTTGTTTCCAGATACTTCTTGATTTATTTTTTGATCTCATTATTAACCCATTCATTATTTAATAACATGTTATTCAGTCTCCATATACTTGAATGTATTTGAGACCCTTTAGCATCTCTTGCTCTTGCAATGCTAGTTTGGTGGAAATGTGCTCTTTTAGCCTGTTTTTGTCTAGGAGGCTTTTTATTTCACTACCATTTCTAATGAGAGCCTTGCTGGATAGAGTAGTCTTGGTTGCCAGTATTTGTTTTTTATTACTTGGAATAATCTGTGCCATTCCCTTTTGGCGTTTAGAGTTTCTGTTGAGAAATCTGCCAATAGCCTTATCAGAGTTCCTTTATATATTAATATCTGTTTCTTCCTTGCTATCTTTAAGAATTCCGTTTTGCCTTTAAAATTTGCCATTTTAATTATAATCTGTCTTGGATTGGGCCTCTTTCTATTCATGTTGATTTGGAACTGCTGTGCTTCCTGGACTTGTGTGACATTTTCCCACACCTAGTTAGGGAAGTTTTCTGTCATTACTTTTTCAAGCAGGTTTTCTATTTTTTGCTCCTTTTCTACTCTTTCTGGCACTCCTATGATGCGAATGTTTTAATGTTACATGTTGTCCTGAAACGTCCTTAACCAATCCTCATTCTTTTTGAATCTTTTTTTATTTTGTTGCTCTTACTATGTATTTTATTCTACTTGTCCTTCAGCTTACTGATTCAATCCTCTGCTTCATCTAGCCTGCTTTTAATTTCTTCTAGTGTATTCTTTATTTAAGATATTGTATTCTTTATTTCCTATGTCCTTTTTTTTTTTATAATGTGCTGACTTTCTGAATACACTTAAAAGGATAAATAGTCCTTTTAATGCAGAGGAAAAGGACAGACATTGCTCTAGCACAGAGTTAAAGCCAAGGGAACTATAAAGCACACTTGGGTGTTCACTGTGCCATCCTATGTCCTTTTTCATGCTGAGGTAGTTCCCACTAAGTTTCTTATAGCTCCCATAAATTTTCTCACAGTCTTCAATAATTTCCTTCAGCTGCCTTACAACCATTAGTTTTAACTTTGTGTCTGATAGATTGCTTGCCTCAATTTTATTTAGCTCTTTTTATGGCATTCCTCCTTTCTTTTTGGTTGTAGTATTTTTCACTGTCTCACCATTTTATGTGACTCTTTTTGTTTGTTTTTGCATCTCAGATTGCTCTGCTTTGACTGCCTGTCTCATCAGTTGGCTTTTTGTGGTAGAAGTTCTGTTGGACTCAATGATGCAATCTCATTGACCTCCTGAGTTGATGCTCTAGGCATGCCCCTTGCTCATGTTTATGTAGGCTCTGATGTACAGTTATTGATAGCTCATTTTTGATGGGTTCTCCCTACTACTAGAATCACAACTGAGAATCATAACCCAACCCTGACCATGTCTTATGTGCTGATGTACAGGTGCTGTAAAAAGAAAGCAAACTACCTATAAAAACAAAGCCACTTCATCAAAAGTATCCCCCTGCCACATCAGCAATATCAATAACAAATGAGCAAAAATTAGTAAAGGTGGGAAGAGATTAAAACTATTATAATATAGGAAAAAATATGAGATGACTAAAGGAAGAAAAATAATTTTGTGAAGAAAGATGGTATAGAAAAATAATAGTAGGGAATCAAAACAAGGTAAAAGAAAGGAAGAAAATAGAATTGAAAACATAAGTTAAAAAAGGAAAGGAGATCACAAAATGAACTAAAGGGAAGAGTATAATATGAGGCTTGAAATAGAATTTAAAAAATAGTGAACCAATAGGAACAAAACTGAAGAAAAACCACAATAAGGTCAATAACAATGATAGAGGAGCAAAGATTAATGAAGGTAGAAAGAGAATAAGAATATTATAAAAAGACAAAAGACAATATAAGAAGTCTAGAGTAAAGAAAAATAATATTGTGAGGCTAGAGGAAGGAGAAATAATAAGAGTGAGGAATACAATCTAGGCTGAGAAGTGGAAAAAATAAAATTTCAAATTCAAAGAAGCAAGAGCAGGAGCAAGGAAAATTGTGTAAGGCAGGGGTAAACTAACCTATATGACTTGAAAGAAAAAAAGAGTAAACAAATAGGAATAAAATTGAAGAAAAACAGCAATAACTGCAATATTCATGCTAAACAGGCAACAATTAATAAAGGTGAAAAGTAAATAAGGATATTATAAGAAATGAAAAAAGAATGTGAGTTGAATAAAGAAAAGTTTTTGAGATGACGGAAGAGAAATTGCAAGGGTAAGGAATAGGAGCTGGTGTAGAAAGCGGGAACATAAAATTTACAATGAAAATAAGAGGGAAAGAAAAAGTAAAAATGCAGTAAGATAAGGGGGGGGTTACAATGTAAGAACTAAAATAAAATTAAAATAAAGACTATAAATATAAATTCAAAGGATAAAAAATAAAAGACAAAAACAGTAAATTAGTTAGAATACAATTAAAGAAAAATGTTAAAATGCTATGCAAGAGAGAAAATAATGCAAATACCAAAGAATAAGAATGAGTGAAATTTGTCTCAGCAGAATTTGGTGTTTGCCTTCTGTATTCTCCTTCTGGATCCACCTCTGGGTTTTAATCAGCTTAAGATTTAGGGGTGGGTCATTCAACCTCTGGCAGCACCACTTGTATCACTTTCATCTGACTCTAAAGGGATCTTCAGTGGAGATTGGGAGAGTGGGGCCCTCAGGTCTCCCCTGGGAGACACTGTTCAGTCTCCTGGGAAAATTGTGGGTGTATTCCTTTGCCTTTGTGCCACTCATCATGGTCTGTCCCAGCTTATTTCCAATAATTATAGTTTCTGACAAATTGTTTCTAGGGAGGGGCAAATCTGTGTAAGAGGGTCAACTATTTCCTAGGTGGTTTTGATGGCAGTTTTCTGTGAGAATTGAGCCTGAGTGCGGCCCTAATTCCCCCTTGCTGCAATTATTTCTGATCTCCCGGTTTTGCTGGCTTTAGTGGAATAAAGCCCTAGGAACCAGTGTATTTTGTGACCCTGAGAGAACTTCAAAATTGGCCCTTTTGGAGTTTCCCTTCCTTTCTTCTGTGGATATACACTCTGCAGCAGGTTCTTGAGCCTGGCCCGACTGTTCTGCAGAGCTTTCTCATTGAATGTGGTGCTTGCAATTCTATGGGATGTGGGGATGGGCATATCCTGTCCCTTCCAGAGTTTGAACACTGCTGGAGTTGAAAGTTATGTCTGGGTATAAATAATCAGAAGTACTCAATTCCTATTCATCTAATTTTTAGAACACTTTCCTTGCAGCAGACACAGACCCAAACTCCCCATTTGATGTAGTCCCTGCTTGCTACCTGCATTGGCCTGGGGTCCAGAAATTCTTGTGCTGTTCTAAATAGTTTATTTGAATCCTGGTTTCCTTCCCTTCATAGTTGATTCCCTATAATTTTTCATTATTTCACTTATTGTAATCTTCATTTCTTTTTTCTTTTTAGTTTTGATTTTTGGTTTTTCAATTACACTTGTTCCATTTTCCCGCCAATGCCCCCCCACCCAGCACACTCCTTCTCCCGAAATCGTATCCCTCCCCGTTGTCCATGTCCCTGAGTCATTTTTACACATTCCTTGACTAAACGCTTCCCTTACTTATCTCCTTCTCTCCCTCCCCCCTCCCCTCTATTGACTGCTATTCTTCTCCTTGTCCTATTTAGTTAATTTGTTTATGTTGTTCTTTAGTTTCCTGTATTAGGTGATATCATATGGTATTTTTCTTTCTTTGCCTGGCTAACTTCACTGAGAATAAATGTCTCTAGTTCCATCCATGTCATAAATGGCAAAAGTTTCTTCTTCCTCTCTGCTATATAGTATTTCGTTGTGTAAATGTACCACAGTTTTTTGATCCACTCATCTACAGATGGGCACTTAGGCTGTTTCCAGCACTTAGATATTGTAAATAGGGCTGCTATGAACATAGGGGTGCATAAGTTCTTTTGAATTAGAGTTTTAGGATTTTTTGGGTATAATCTAAGCAGTGGAATGGCTGGTTCAAAAGGCAGTTCCATTTTTAGTTTTTAAAGGTAATTCCATATTGTTTTCCATAGTGGCTGCACCAGTCTGCATTCCCACCAACAGTGCAGTAGGGTTCCCATTTCTCCACATCCTCACCAGCACTCATTGTTTATTGATTTGTTAATGATGGCCATTCTGACAGGTATAAAGTGGTAACTCATTGTGGTTTTTATTTGCATCTCTCTGATGGCTAGTGATGTTGAGCATTTTTTCATGTTTCTATGGACCTTCTGTATGTCCTCTTTGGAGAAGTGTTTGTTCAGATCCTTTGCCCATTTTTAATTTGGTTCTCTGTTTTCTTGATGTTGAGTTGTATAAGCTCTTTATATATTTTGGAGATCAGTCCCCTGTCTGAGATATCATTGGCAAATATGTTTTCCCATATGGTTGGTTTCCTCTTCATCTTGCTGATATTTTCTTTTGCTGAGCAGAAACTCTTTAGTTTGATGTAGTCCCATTTGTTTATTTTTTCCTTTATTTCTCTTGCCTTAGGAGATGTATCAATGAAAATATTGTTTCGTGGGATATCTGAAATTTTCCTGCTTATGTTTTCCTCTAGGACTTTTATGTTGTCACAGCTTACATTTAAGTCTTTGATCCATCTTGAGTTTATCCTCGTGTGTGGTGTAAGTTGGTGGTCTAGTTTCATTTTTTTGTATGTCCCTGTCCAGTTCTCCCAGCACCATTTGTTAAAGAGGCTCTTCTCACTTTATTTTATGTTTCTTTCTCCTTTATCAAATATTAGTTGACCGTATGTTCCTGGATTTATTTCTGGGCTCTCTATTCTGTTTCCCTGATCTATATGTCTATTCTTATGCCATTACCAGACTGCTCTGATTACAGTGGCTTTGTAGTATTGCTTGATGTCTGGTATTGTGATTCCTCCTGCTGTGTTCTTCTGTTTCAAGATTGCTTTTGCTATTCGGGGTCTTTTTTGGTTCCATATGAATTTCTGAAGTATTTGTTCAAGGTCTGTGAAATATGTCATTGGTACTTTAATAGGAATTGCATTGATTCTGTAAATTGTTTTGGGTGGTATAGCCATATTAATGATGTTGATTCTTCCCATCCAAGAACATGGTATTTGCTTCCATTTATTTGTATCTTCCTTAATTTCTTTCTTCAATGTTGCATAATTTTCAGTATACAGGTCTTTCATCTCTTTGGTTAAGTTTACTTCTAGCTACTTTTCTTTTGCAATAGTAAATGGTATTTTCTTCTTTTTCTCTGTCTCTGATATTTTGTTGTTGGTGTACAGAAATGCTTTAGATTTCTGTACATTTATTTTGTACCCTGCTATTTTGCCATATTCACTTATTATATCAAATAGTCCTTCAGTGGAGTTTATAGGGTTTTCCATGTATACTATAATGTCATCTGTGTATAATGATAGTTTTACTTCTTTCCCAATTTGGATGCCTTTTATTTCTTTTTATTGTCTGATTGCTGTGGCTAGGACTTCCAACACTATGTTGAATAGAAGTGGAGAGAGTGGACAGCCTTGTCTTGTTCCTGATTTCAGGGGGAATGCTTTCAGTTTTTGTCCATTGAGTATGATGTTTGCATCAGGTTCCTCATATATAACATTATGTTAAGGTATGCTCCCTCTATTCCCATTTGGCTGAGTGTTTTCATCATAAATCGGTGTTGTACTTTATCAAATGCTTTTTCTGCATCTATTGATATGACCATGTGATTTTTGTCTTTCATTTTGTTTAGGCGATGTATTATATTTATTGATTTGCGAATATTAAAACATCCTTGCATCCCTGGGATGAATCCCACTTGATCGTGGTGGATAATCTTTTTGATGTATTACTGGACCCTGCTTGCCAATATTTTATTGAGGATTTTAGCATCTATGTTCATCAGTGATATTGGCCTTTAGTTTTCTTTCTTTGTTGTGTCTTGACCTGGTTTTGGAATTATGGTATTACTGGCTTCATAGGAAGAATTTGGGATTTTTCTCTCTTCTTGTACTTTTTGGAATAGTTTGAGGAGGGTAGGAGTTAGTTCTTCCCTAAATTTTTTTGTAAAATTCGCCTGTGAAGCCATCCGGTCCAGGGCTTTGGTGTGCTGGGAGATTTTTGATTAGTTTCAATTTCCTTCTTTGTTATTGGTCTGTTGAGACTTCCTACTTCTTCTTGATTCAGTTTTGGAAGGTTATATGTTTCTAGAAATTTGTACATTTCTTCTAGGTTGTCAAATTTCTTGCCATACAGTTGTTTGTAGTAATTTCTTATAATCCTTTGTATTTCTGTGTTATCAGTTGTGATTTCTCCTTTTTTTGTTTCTAGTTTTGTTTATTTGGGTCTTCTCTCTTTTTTTCTTGATGAGCCTGACTAGTGGCATGTCAATTTTGTTTATTTTTTTTTTGAAGAATAAGCTCCTAGTTTTGTTCATTTTTTGAATTGTTTGTTTGGTCTCTATGTCATTTAATTCTGCTCTGATCTTGATGTTTTCCATTCTTTTTCTTGCCCTAGGCTTTGTTTGTTTTTGTTGTTCTAGTTCTTGTAGCTGTAGGGTTAGATTTTTTTAGTTGAAATTCTTTTATCCTTTTCAGATATGCCTGTATTGCTATGAACTTTTCTCTTAGGATTGCTTTTGCTGTGTCCCATAGGTTTTGGGCTTTTGTGTGTTCATTATCATTAGTTTCTTGATATTTCTTGATTTCTTCTTTGATGTCATTGTTAAACTATTCATTACTTAATAGCATATTATTCATTCTCCATGAATTTGGATATCTTTAATTTTTTTGGCTGTGGTTGATTTTTAGTTTCAAAACATTGTGGTCTGAAAAGATGCCTGATATAATTTCAATTTTCTTGAATTTGTTGAGGCTTGTTTTGTGTCCTATCATGTGGTCTGTCTTTGAAAATGTCCCATGTGCATTTGAAAAGTATGTATATTTTGCTTCTCTGGGGCGATAACTTCTATATATACCAGTTAAGTCCATGTGGTTTAGTGTGTTGTTTAATGCCTGTATATCCTTGGTGTTTCTTTGCTTCCAAGATCTGTCTATTGTTGATAATGGAGCGCTAAAGTCCTCTACTATAAGTGTGTTACTGTTAATATCCTTCTTGTGGTCTTCTAGTATTTCTTTATGTATTTGGGTGCTCCTATGTTGGGTGTATATATGTTTATCAGTGTTATATCTTCTTGATGGATTGTTCTCTTAAGTATTATGAAATGTCCTTTTTTATCTTTTTTATTGGCCTTGCTTTGAAATTTGTTTTGTATGGTATGAGTACTGCTACCCCATCTTTTGTTTCATGTCCATTTGCTTGGAATACTTTTTTATACCTCCTTACTTTTAGTCTGTGTAAATTTTGTTTTGAAGTGTTTCCTGTTGACAGCAAATATGTGAGTCCTGTTTTATTATTCGTTCCATTACCCTAAGTCTTTTAATTGAATCATTTAATTCATTTACAGTTAAGGTTATTATTGACATGTATTTATTCATTTCCCTTTGTACCTCTGTTCCTCTCCTCTTTTTTTCTTCTTTTTCTTTAAACATTCCCTTTAGCATCTATTCCAATACTGGTTTGGTGGAGATGTATTCTTTTAGTCTTTCTTTGTCTGGGAAACTCCTTATTTCACCTTCCAGATGGAATGAGAGCCTTGCTGGGTAGCGTATCCTTGGTTGTAGGCCTTTGTTTTTCATTGCTTGAAATATTTGATCATTCCCTTCTGACTTGTAGTGTTTCTGTTAAGAAATCGATCAGTAGCCTTATCAGAACTCCCTTGTATGTTATTTGCCATTTTTCTCTTGCTGCTTTTAGAATGCTCTCTTTGTCTTTGAATGTTGCTGTTTTAATTATTATGTCCTTGGAGTGAGTTTTTTTTGGTTCCTCTTCATTGGGACTCTCTGTGCTTCCTGAACTTGCATAACTTTTTCTCTCATCAGGTTGGAAAAAATTTCTTTCAATACTTCTTCTATCAGCTTTTCTATTCCATGCTCCTCTTCTTCTCCCTCTTTTTTCCCAATGATCCTGATATTATTTCTTCTCATGCTATCCTGTATTTCCCTTACATCGTGTTCATATTTTTTCAATCTTTTTTCACTTTTTTGAATTGTCTGGGAATATTTTTTCTACATTGTCATCTAACTCACTCATCCTATCCTCTGCTTCATTTAGCCTGCTTTTGATCGATTCTACTGTGTTTTTCAGTTCAGAGATTGTTGTCTTCATTTCTTCCTGGTTCTTGTTAATAGTTTCTATGTCCTTTTTTATGCTGGTGTAGTTCTCCATAAGTTCTCTGTAATTTTCTTGGAACTCTTGGTAACTTCCTTAGAGGTTGTCATAGTTGTTTTTGAGGTTGTCGAGTATATTGAAATTCTTCACCACCATTGTTTTGAATTCCATGTCTGACATTTGGGCTATGTCTATTCCATCTACCTCTCTTTCTTCAGATTCCTCTTTTCTTTTCATTGAGAGGTTGTTTTTGCATCTTACCATGTTGGATTCTTCTTGTTTGTTTTTGTTTTTTGAGTTTGTCTTCTTTGACTTTCTACCTTTGTGGTATGGGATTTTTTATAAGATATCTGGGGGTTTCAGCGGTGCAATCTTTTTGATCTCCTGAGCATAATGTTCTTGAGATACCCTTTATGTCGTTTGTTTATGCTGTCTGGTTATATTTTAGATTCTCTTTGGTTGGATCTTCCCTCTGGCTAGTTGATTGAGAGTCACTCTGTTCACTTTGTCTTGAGCTCTTTTGTGGAGACGCTGTTAAAAACATAAACACACAGCCCAGGCAGGAAACCCTCTGCCTCAAAAATATCCCCCACACTCTATCCTGCTATCGTCAGAAAATGAGCCAGTATTAATATAAATCTAGAGAGGCTAGGGATTTTATACTATAGGAAGAATAGATAAGAGTTGTTCTTAAAAAGGAAAAATATGATTTCTGAGAGAGGGGATGATCGATTAATAATAGTAGCATGTAGTGTCAAGACTATGCAAGACAGTAGGTAATATTTATGTTGTATGTTAATAATAATAAAAGAAAAAGAGGGAAGAATGCAGAGTATAATAAGAAAGTAGAATTGCATAGTATTAGATTTATATAGTAGTTCTATTTATTTCGTGTGAAAGGAAGGCTAAACTGGACAGGCAAACAAATAAACCAAAATTAAAGAGGAAGGATGAGAAGGAGAGATGGTATGAAAGAAATTAAAGAGATATTTTTTAAGAAAATGAAATTTAAAAAAAAGTAATTAAAATTAAAAATGAGAAATTAAATAAATTAAAATCAAATAAGATACAAATAAAAAAACTGAAATAGAAATGAAAATTTAAAAAATATATAAAAGGAAAGTTTTTACTCACTTCAGCCTTTGTGTGTCGTCTTCTTTTTCTGGATCCACAGGTGGTTTAATGAGGCAGGCCAGAGGTTTCTGTTCCTTGCAGCAGCAGTTTGCGCCCATGCTGGCTGGCATTCATTTGGCACCTGTTGGAGCTGGCCCGGGTGCTTGTGCACATATATACTTGCATGCGCAAGGCGGCCTTCGCACTAGCCTCAGGCCTGCCAAGCAGCATCCGTGAGTTGGTCTCTCGCCCTTTGGGGCAGGGCCCTGGACACTTGTGCACGGTGGAAGTGAGCGCTTGTGATTAGCCGCCACCCACTGTTCTCTTGGCTGTAGCTGCCCGCAGTTCTGCACCCACCTGGGCGGGAAGGAGCAGAGCCCACGCAAGTGGTCTGTGCTCTGGCCTGGCACCCACTGGAGCTGGCCAGGGGTGTCTGCGCACGGTCTTCTGCATGCTCAGCAGGCCCTTCCTGTGCCCATTGGGGCACTGATCTTAAGTCTGTTGGCGTGTGTCCAAGGGGCACCGGGACGCATGGCCCCATGCACCTGGGCCAGTGAATGAGAACACTTCCCTTTGCATGCCTGCGTTACCGAAGGGGAGGGTTGAGGAGTGGGCAAGCACACTTCTGCACCTGTGCTCCTCAGGAATGTTCTATCACCCACGACCTTTCCTCCCGTCTCCACAGTACACAAGAGAAAAATGTAAGGGAAAATCACATTCTTACATGCACAGCAGTTAGCTGTTTCTTGTCTTTCACTGCCAGATGCCACCTGGCCCAGTCCTGTCTCTGCCAGCGGGCAGAGATCCGCTCTCCTCCCGACTCCTCTCCGGGGAAGCCTGAGGCCACCAATAAGCTTTTGTGTACTTCTAGCCGCAGCTTGGGGTGCCAACCCAGTCAGAAATCCTGTCTTTTCCCTTTTTCCTCTGCTATCCTCACCAAACAGGTCATTCTCAGATGATTTTCTCTAATCCAGCAGTCCCAAGGCTCGACTACTTCCGATGTCCAGCTGTTCACTGAGATGTTCTGTCTGCAATTAGTCCAAACTTCAGATGAGTCTTGGGAGCCAGGAAGCACAGCCTCCTCTCATTCCACCATCTTGCCCTCTCTCGTAATCTTCATTTCTTCCTTTATATTGTTGCTGTACTCAATGAATTCTTTGAGCACCTTGATCACCAGTGTTTTGAACTCTTCATTAGATAGGTTGGCTATCTCTGTCATTTAGTTCTTTTTCTGGGGTTTGGTTTTGTTCTTCCATTTGGGTTATATTCCTTTGTTTCCTCAATTTGGTAGCCTCCATATATTTGTTTCTATGTGTTAGGTAGAGCTGCTTTGACTCCATGTAAAAGGCACCTGTAAATTGTGTGGGCACAGCCTTAGGTAATCACCAGGGTGGAGCAATCCACTTCAAAGCTTGTGGTTCTGTATTGGGGAAGGCTCAGAGAGGTACCGTACCACTGCTTGGCTTCTTGAGGTTTTTCTCGCAACCGCCCCACTTGCAATCACTTTACTCACTCCCTATATGCGACGGGCACCCTTTCAGCTCTTGCCTTAGTGTTGAATTCCAGAGTAGGTGGGTTTGCATATGTTTTAAGAGTGCTCAGGCACTTTAAGTGTAGTTTCCTGAAAATCCAGCAATTTCTCCCACTGCCCTGACCCCCACTGGTTTTACAACCAGCAGTTATATTGATTTATCTTCCCAGAGCTGAAACCCTAGGCTTTGCAGCCTGGCCTGTTGATGGAATTGCTTGCTTCCAAATTATCCATCCCAATTTTTATCCATCACATGTGAATGTGAGACTGCCCCTGTCTGTTCTGCTGCTGCTGTCACCTCTACACACCACACTGCATATCCTCACCTCTCTACCTTATCTCCTCACCTATACCCCTCCTACTTCTCTGGATGATTGTGGCTTCTTTAATCCTTGGTTGTCAGACTTCTATACAATTTGATTTTCTGGCAGTTCTGGGCGTTATTTGTTTTAAGACTTGGTTATAATTCTTTTTGTGGTTGCACAAGGAAGTGAAGCATGTCTACTTATGCTTGAATTTTGACCATAAGTCAAGTTTCTTAATTTGAAAACTAAAGCTTTAATCTTTCAATCTTTTATTGACCTAATACTCCAGAGAAGGAAGAAAGATGAATATATAAGTAAATATATAAATAAATGAAACAATGTTAATAGATTTTAATGTATTAAAACAAGTAAAATCTACTATGGGATAGAAGGGGTCTGGTTAAAGGGTGGAATTCACAGGACCCCTTAGAAGAGCCAGCCATGCACCATCCTGAATTGACTGCTCCATGCAGTGATGCAGTGTATGTAAATGGGCTCTTCAAAGGAGAATAATCAGTTTAAAAAATAAATGCATTTGTGGGTAAATTATAGTAAATATCAGATGTGAACCCTGAGAAAGAAGATATGTACTCAGAATTTCCCCTAGTGGCCAACTCGGTTAATTAAAAAGAAAAGATAAGATAAAAGAACCTAGCAGTCATTTCTACACAGGATCTCTCATGCAAACTGCATTGAAGTGCCTGCTTCTGTACTGACCAGGCTGCCTGCACTATTTCTGCCATCTGAGCCTCACTTATAAAGGAGTTCCTGACATCCTATTTCAACCACAGGACTAATGTTTTTCTCATCCACTTAGACCTGTGCAGCTATATTCCTGTCAACATTCACTAAACATTAGAGCTGCTTTATTCTGCCAATCAGGAGAGTGCCCTTTGGATCAATAGAACTTTGAGAATTTGGAGTTCTCATTTGTATGAGGACAGAACAATCAGGGGCCAGGGGCAGGGGCTACTGTCTACATAAGCCAGCTCTCCTCTAGCTCTGAAAGCACACTTCCCTTTCCACCAAAGCCTAAAGACGATATCTCCTTGGCTGATCTGAGACACAAAAGATATCTCACTGGAACAGAGCAGACCAGTGAGGAGCAGAGTCAAGCTGTCTAGCTGGTGAGAACCCTGGCCCCAGTGCTTCCTCACAAGTACACTGTACCACAATTCAGCTGTTTTTCTCTGAATGAAGTTTTCTTCTTTATTGCACCCCAAATTGGGGATTCCTGTTGGTGTTGAATTGACACCAATGACCATTGATTGACATAATATACATTATTAAAAGAGCAGAGAAATAAACTTAGTTTTTTAGGTGACTGCAATGTTTATACACTCCATGAAAAAAGAGACTCCTGTAAAGAAAAATAGAAATAAAGTTGTAGAAGAAAAGCTAGATGAAAATGATAACCAGCAAAGGAGGGTCTTTTAAGAAGAAAAATAGCTTGTCAAGTGTTTTAAATACTACTTACAAGCCAACTAAAATAAACATGTAATATTTTTCATTGGCCTTGGAAATGTAAAAAGTAGGAGCTATATGAGCCTATGGTATTAGTTTACAATAACAAAATACCATGGGATTGGTGGGTTAAATAATGGATATTTATTTTGTCACAGTTCTAGAGACTAGAAATACAAGATCAAGATATTGGCAGGTTTAGTTTTGCCTGTTGCTTCTCTTATTGGTTTGCAGATGGTCAGCTTCATACTATGTCTTCACATGGCCTTTTCTCAGTTGTACATGTATCCTTAATGTCTGTGTATGTTCTAATCTCCTGTTCCTGAAAGGACACAAATAATTCTTGGTTACAGCCTCCCTTTATGACCTCAATCTCATTTAATTACTCAGTCAGAATCACTCTTGGAGTCACTTGACTCCTCTGGTCAATCTGGACCCACTCTCTGGGGCCTGACAACTTCTAGGGATGCCTGGGATGAATCAGTGCCTCTCCTCTTGGCCTTTGGCCCTCCACTCTCTGGTCAAAATGGGGATGCTCATCTCAACAGATTGTGGAGCCAGGATCATTGACTTGGATTCGCCCACCCCCTCCTTCTCAGACTCACATTAACCCTAACCACCACCATGGGAATTGGCTAGTCCCTCCCACCCAAAAATACCCCTGTTGGATGTTTAGTCCATAATCTCAGATCTCTCCAACTAAATGAAGAAGTCAAGGCCCATCAACTTGTCTTTCTGTTCACTGTTGCATAGCCCCAATATCCTCTAAATAACCAGAGTCAGTGGCCAGAAAATGGCACACTTGACCTCGGAGTTCTCACAGACCTTGATAACTTTCTCCAGCAGTCTGTCAAGTGGTCAGAACTTCCATATGCTCAAGCTTCCTGGACTTTTTGGACCAAACACTCTCTCTGTGAACAGCTCACTATCTGCCAAATTCTCCTTGTCTCCTCTCGACCCTCTGCACCCCCTCTAACCACTTATCCTTCTTCCTTGTATTAAAAAGTACTCACAATAAAATACAGGGACACAGGATTTTAGCAGTAACCAAAGCAGCTTTGGGAACAGCCGAAAACCAAAGATGCTTACCGAAAGGATGAAGGTGGTTGTTCTTATCCTAACGCGAGTAAAACCACCCCCTCCCTCCCTCCCTCTCTCTCCTTCTCCTTCTCCATTTTTTCATGCTGAATACTCCAGAGTTATAATATAACACCATTAACTAAATTAATAATGGTAATCTGGTTAGAGGCCTATCTCCAGCTCTTCTTTGGAGTTTCCCTGTCTTGTTTGCTGGGCTGCCTGGCTGCATTTTTCCATTTCCCAGGATTTAATAATAAACATCCTCCCCTCAGATTTCAGATGTCCTTTGTTCTCTGTGGCATTTGTGCTGACCCATGGAATACCCCTTTTCTAATGCTAATATTAACTCTGGCTCAAAAATACCTCTAATTACATTTGCCCTTTACTGCTAATTATTTTCTACTGGTCTCGGTGCCACCAGTTTCCTTGCTTCTTACACTTGGATGCTTTCGATCCCACTGACCACCCACCTCCCCACAACCCTGTGCCTGACTCCCCCTTGCCCCCTTCAGAATCCCAGTCACCTGACTCCTCACAGTCCCCAGCCCTCCAAGACTCTTGACCTTCTCCTCCCCATACCCAATCCCGCAGGCTCATCCCTACCTCCCCTTCTGATCAGACTTACCCCTCTAGTCTCCATCCCCTCTGTGAGGTTTCTGGTAAAGACGGTGTCATGCGAATACATGTCCCACTTCTTTATATGTCTCCTTGCTGGGATGCACAAATTAGGCTTTAAAGATATCAACTATAACAGAACTCTCAAATTTATCTAAAGTCCTACTAAAAAATCCAGCCGCCTTCTTAACAAGGCTCACAAAATCCATTCAAAAATACACCAATCTAGACCCCACTTCTCCTGAGGGATGCCTCTTTTTACACACCCACTTCATCAGTCAATTGGCCCCAGATATTCAAAAAAAGCTCCAAAAGTTAAATGCAAACCCCGAGAACCCCTAAAGTGAACTTATTCAGGTCACCTTCCAAGTAAACAACAACCAGCAAGAGGAGAGGGAAAAAGAGCTACAGAAACGGAAATGCAAACTCTCTCTTTTGCCACATAATGCCCTGGAGAACTCCTCCAAGGGGCAAAATAAGCCTAAGGACAAAGCAAACCTCCACCATCAGGCAGACTCTGGGCCCCAGTTTCCAGTATGGTCAGAAGGGACATTGGGCAAAGGTCTGTCCAAACTCCCGCTTACCTCCTCCAGGTCCCTGCTCTCTCTGTCAAAAGACAGGTCACTGGAAGGTTGACTGTCCAACAGCCTCTACTAGACTGCCTACCCTGGCAGTGGATCCAGACGTGGACCTCAAAGTCCTAGACCTCCTCGGACTTTCCCCCGCCTGATGGGATCCGGGTTCAGATGCCCTGCCTTTCACCATCATGGCTGCAGAACCCAGGGTAAACATATTGGAGGCAGGTAAGCTTGTCTCCTTTATCCTTGATACAGGAGCTACGTATTCTGTCCTGCCCAAATTTCCAGGGCTCCTAACTCCCTTTGCCATATCAGTTGTAGGAATAGATGGCAAGGCGACCCAACCCCTAAGTACCCCTCATTTAACCTATCTCATTGGACACCAGGCATTCACCTGCTCCTTTGTAGTACTTACTGCCCCACTGTTCAACCCTACTTCTCGGACGTGATATTCTAACCAAACCGCACGCATCTATATCTCTTAGTTGTTTTGACTCCATGCCCTCACCAGACAATCTCACCCCTCTCATTCTTCTTCTAATTTTAAGGCAGTCCCTTCACACTATCCCAGACACTCCTTTTCCATCTTGGTTAACAGAAATTAATCCCAATATCTAAAACACAAATAATCCTTCTGTAACCTCCCACCATGCTCCGGTCTCTATAACCCTAAAAAATACCTCCCATATCCCCCCAAAATCTCAATGCCCATTAATCCCCTCAGCAATAATTGGTCTGAAGCCTATTATAGACCACCTTCTGGGAGCAGGTCTTCTTCGACCTGCCACCTTGCCTGCCAATTCCCCCATCCTAGCAAAACAAAACAAAACAAAACAACAAGAACAAAAAAAACCCCAATGCGTCTGGTCCAAGATCTATGTACAATCAATGTGGCCACCATGTCTACCAACCCCATCATCCCTAACCCTTATTCTCTCTTGTCATGCATCCCACCTCAAACCCCCCACTTTAGCATCCTGGACCTCAAAAATGCCTTCTTCACTATCCCACTCTCCGCAGCCTCTCAAGACCTCTTTACGTTCAGCTAGACCGACCCAACCACAAAAATAACCCAACAGCTGACATAGATAATCCTGCCTCAAGGGTTTTGAGATAATAGCCACCTCTTTAGTCAAGCCCTAGCAGCTGACTTACAGCAGCTTGACCTTTCCCATTGCCCTAACTCGGCAGGAAGTCATTATAGAAGAGAGATTTGACAACCCCTATCCCAACCGGTCTCTACCACCACCCCCAAAACACACCCCACCCCTCACCTCCTTATATTAAAACAAAAAGGTTAGGATGATAGCCTTGGCTCCCATGCCTTCCCCCCTCCCCCCGCCCACCTGCAGTTGCCTGGGAGAAAGCGATATTTTGGGCCGGGAGTTCCCCGCAATAGCAGGGTGCATCAGGCCAAGCCATGTTTGGCCTTGATTGGCCCGTCATGCTTACAGCTGTGAGACAATCAGGCGATGACTAAATTCAATAGTTCCTTTTTTCTTCTCCCTATAAAAAAACTCCCTCCTTCCCTAGGAGTCCAGAGTCAGAGCTACCCTCAGCACAGCTCCCTCCCTGCCTGCTAATTCCCTCAATAAACTTTTTCCCCCTGCTTGCTGCTTCTTGGTGGCTTTTGGAGCATCTCCATTCTTAGAAGTTCATTCTTGTTTCCACTCCCATGCTGTAAAGAAACATTTTTATTAGTCTATTTAGCACCACTCTTTTCATGCTCTTTGTTTATGATTTCACTGTTTAAAATAGCTCTTGAGTGAAGGGCTGAAAGTGCTTGCTAGTGTTTCTAAGCACAATGTTGTGGTGTACCTTACAGAAAAATGTGCATATCATATAAACTTTGTGCAGCCCTCAGTTATGGTGCTGTTTATCATGATTTTAAAGTTAATGACTCAAAAATATATATAATGTTAGGTGTTTTTGAACAGAAAAACATAAAAGAAGATAATATGTTTACTTTTTGACATAATATTTATGGTCAGAGGTTCACAGGAACCTAACTCTGCATTTTCCTATTTACTAATTCTGTATTTGTGGTAACTTTATAAAACATAAATATTATATACAAGGTCTATCAAGAAGATATCCAGCTATGTAATATGAAAAAATAGACATTTTTGAAGAAGATACAAAATACAAGAAACAATGTACATAGGACAAAGATGCTTCTGTTCCCTTCAAAGTAGGCACCTCAGAACCTCACACAGTTCTCCCAGTCATTATAAGCTGCACCATCATATTTTTATGAATCTCGCTGATGGTCTATCTCTTCCCTTTCAAAGGTAATTTTCGTTTTGGGAAAAGCTCGAAGTTGCAGGGTGCCAAATCTGGGATGTAAGCAGTGGTGGTGGCTGCATCACTTGGGTGATTTGATGTTTCACTAAAAACTGCACTAGATGCAAAATATGAGTGAGCCCATTGTTGTGATGAAGTTGCCAATCACCATTTGCCTATAACTGTGGCTTCTGAATCATCCAATTAGTTTCTGCAGAGGAATGTTCAAGCTTAACATAAAATTTGATGCAGATTTGCTGCTCTACTTGCCCATTTTGAATGCCATGACCACACAGTACACATGCTCACTCAATGGCATCTACCACCCCCACTGACTAGTACAGTGAAGTTGTTATTGTTCATACATTGCATTCCAATCCACTCTCCTTGGCTGTGAGGTTATATCAAAGTCATGCAGACTATTCTTGTTATATTAACAATGGCTGGGCTTTTTCCAGACAGACCTCATATCCTAAGGAATAGGAACTAATAAAACAAGGGAGCTGAACTATCAGGACTCTGGAAGAAATCACTAATAGAACAAAGCCTTCAGAAGGCAAAGCGAGACAGGTATAGAGCACAGGTGGAAGATTAAGACATAGTCAGGAGGCTGATCCCCAATTACATTGAGAAAGAGGGATGCCGTCATAACAGGTGCAAATGTGAGGAAGTTTTAGACAGAACTTTATGGTGACTTTCACAAGTTCTGGACATTTTGTCATCATCGGCTTCATAAAATATGTTAAAAATTATATTTAAGATAAAATTAAATGTAGTATTATCATACATTAAAGCATGTTCTTCAACCTAAAATTTCTTATTTTCCTTATTTTAAAAGAAATTTAAATATTTCAACAGGCTCATAAAAGTGTTGTGGTATTCTGAGCACCATGCCTCAGAGTTAAATTGGCCCTATTTGTAGGTACCACAACAGTTAATTGAGAAATTTTTGCTTGAGCTTTTTCAGTGATGTGGTAGGCAATATCTATTGAGGAAGAATGAGATGAGTTATAGACAGAAATTGGATTCACGGCTGTTGAAATTTAGAAATACAAGAAAGAGCTTGCCTAGAGCTAGCCTTCATGATTATTTGTTTCTGAATAGAACTTAGCAACATTGGGTTAGGAATTATTTGAATTTAGACTTTGCAAAATATGTTACACATAAAAATTTAAGTAGAATATCAGATCTATGGAAAGAAAGAATACATAATGTGCTCTGGGAACTGGGTTAGCAAGGAGAGAGCTACAGTAGAATCAGTTTGACAGTTTAGGGTAAAATGTAGTTTCTGAGAACTATAATTATATTTTGTGTTTTACAGAGGTTTTGGAGCAATTGAGTAGTAGATTTTGGGCAATAAAAAAATAAATGAGCTGAAAGAAGTGAGAGTCAAAGTATATGATACCAGTGATAGAGAAATTCCAGACTACAGTAAAACCCAAAGGCAGAGATTTCTTATAACGGAATGTCACTTACATGGAGAACTTCAGTTGTTATAGACTGGGAAGTTGGTTAGAAATTGGCCTGAAAAATATAGCACAGATAGAAAGGATGCCTCTGTGCCAGGGGCCAAAATAACTGATGCACAAAAGGAGGAAAGACCAAAAAGTAGGGGAATGGAAAAAAAAAAGACTCTGCTATACCAAACATAAAAACCTATAAAGTATCATTTTATTTTTTTTCTTTCAATTTTCCAAACTTACTAGTAAATAACTGAATAGAAGCACATACAAGCAAGAAAAGTGAGAGCCCTGTGTCTTATTCTTGGTTTTGTATTCTTTGGAAAGTAAGTTTAAAAAGTAATTTATACTATAGAGGGCTACAGGAAATAACATGTTCCCTTGGATTTTCTAGGTTTCTGCAAAGACTAGGAAAGAGACAGTTACAGTAATAAGCAATTTTATCCCTGGATGGTGTGGCTTAGTGGATTGAGTGCCAACCTGAGGAGCAACAGATCATGGAAATGATTCCCAGTTAGGCACATGCCTGGGTTGTAGGCAAGGTCTCCAGTTGGGAGTGCATGAGAGGCAACCATACATTGAGGTTTCTCTCCCTCTCTCCATCCCTTCCCCTCTCTCTAAAATTAAATAAATAAAATCTCTTTAAAAAGAGCAATTTTATTGCAATGGAAATGTGTATGTGAAAGTCTAGGTCTGAATGTAAGCAAATGTAGAATGAGTTTGGAAAAGAATAATAAGACAAAGTTTGAATTGGAATGTAGAAGTATTTTCCTGGAGTTCATATTTTTAGCGGTAGTCTATGATCAAGGCAGTAAGAAGTATAGTATATTTTATTACTGAAAACTATGGCATAAAGATACTTATCTGCCTAAAAACAGATCTACTGGATGGTGTTGTGTCATCAGTTTTTGCAACTCTAAAAAGCTGCAAAAGCTAGGTTTGTTCATTACTAGGTCAAAATTTAAGAGGACCAAAACTTACAAGGTTCTCAAGGAAGCAAATACAGATGTCAAAAGGACGCAGATGGATGAGATAATAGTGTTCTGAAAGTGCTATTTTTTCACTTTCTTTTGGAATTTTTTTTGGTTATTTATTTTTGAATGAGGTGATATGAGGCAGTCACTACTACTTAACATTGTTTATATCAATAAATTGATTAAAAGTTTAAACATCTGATTTTAGAAATAAAATTTCAGAAGCAAGCTTATTTAAATGAAGCAATATAGTGCCAAGTTTTGTGGTATTGGTGGTAAAAAGGAACCATACTAAATCAAAGATATCAATATCAGTGTATATTACTGAGGATTACCCAACAAACTACATACTTGTTTCTTTAGTGTCAGAGTATCCCAGTGGAATTAAGTTTGTAAATAATTTAATACATGATTTTAAGCAGTCAGTAATTACTTTGCTGGCAAGAAGTGATTCAGCAGCCATCTTAGTGTATTTAAATTGTTTATCCCTTAAATTTACCTCTTGATTGTCTCTAAAATAATTTCTAATTTATCAGTAATTAGTTCACCTTGTACTGCACCTGTCATTTAGTTTTACTTATATAGATGGGATATAGTAAGATTATATTACTGTCCATCTATCTGTGTAGATTTATGGTAACGGAAAATCCTCTGAAGTCAATAGAATGTTCTCTACAGTTTCTAGAAATCCCTGAAATTCTATCGTGAATCACATATTGCTTTAAGTTTATTCCTATTTAAAGTTAATTTAAATTTAATTTAAAATATGGTATTAGAGGATGGGAAGATGGTAGTAGGATAGTTAGCAGCCTTGTTGGTGTGCTCCCATTGGGGAATGGACTTGGAGTATAAACTTGGAGCAGAGAGTGAGTGAGAGAAACTTTTAGATAGGGACAGGAGTGTGGAATCAATGTGGGAGAAAGCAAAAACTGTGGCCCATACTTTCTAAGCCAAGTCGAGATCAGACTGGGAAACAATCTGACTTCAACAGGGGTGGATCAAGAAAGAGAAAAAAGTGGAAAAACCCAGATACTATGGAGACAAATTCCACTGTGATCCTCTACAGGAGATATTTGTCTCCTGCATATTCTTTCAACAGTCATTTCTTGTCCTCCCATTCTCTTTATTATAACTAGTCTTTATATTATAGTTTATTTCAAATCTCATATTTTGTACCTCCCTTTTCACAATCAATTTCACCATCTGATTTAATCTTCTAATATTTTTGTTAAAATTCCATCTTTTCCTCTTACTATGACTTGTTTCCAATCTGCACTCATTATTTATCACCTCTCCAGCCTCTCCATTTGATTTCTCTTGTCATCAGTCACGGTCACCTCATATTCTATCCCCCATCATAAAATGCCTGTATTTTTTCTCTACCTTGATCAATTGTTGCCCATTGAGTGGGATGAGGTGGTAGTTTTGACATCACTACAACTTTATTCATATATCTCCACTGTTTTAGTATTTCAAATCTCAAATCTTATCTTCCCTCCCCCTTACTCCATTTGTACCTTCCTCTAGCCCTTCATTTTATCATTTTAAATTTGAATTTTTACCTCTCTTAGCCTTGGTTTCATTCCTCACTCTTATTATTCCTTCTCCCTCTATCATTTCAAAATCACTTCCCTTTTCTCCAGACATTTCTTAAGTTTCTCTTTCTTGTTTACCTCTTACTCCCATCACACACCTATATTAATCATAGCTCATATGTTGTTGATAGCACTGTGGTGAAAACTTTTTTCCTAATTTGATGCCTATTTTTTATTCTTATTCATCTTCTTTATTTTATTTTATTTTTTGGATTTGATTTCTCTCTCTCTCACACACTATGTACGCATATGTATATATAAATAAAACTTCTGTGTAAACCTAATACTACATGTTTCCCCTCTCTTAATTCTGCCTTCTTCCTTCACTTTTTTATATATGATACAAATTTTACTCTCTTTCCCTCACTGCCTTGTCCCTACATGCTACTATTATTGCTCCACCCCCTCACATCTCAAAAATTATTTTTCTTTCAGTTAGTCAATTCTATTTTTTTCCTTTTTACAATAATTAATATCATATCCTTATTAATAGTGTCTCATTTGCAGTTGATACAGTGATTGAGGGTGGCGGATATCTTTGTGTGTGTGTAATTCTGCCCTGGGCTAGTGGTTTTGTTTCAGCAGAAGCTCAACAACTGTTTACAAGATGAAGTGGGAAGGGTGACTCTCATTCATCTAGCTGGAGGGGAGGACCAAAAAAAAGTAACACAATGACCACCAAAATGGAAATACTACCAGATAGCCCAAATAAACTGGATAAAGGGCATGCCAAGAGCATCAAGCTTAGGGGATCAAGGAGTCTGAACTACTGAAGCCCACAGGACTCCTACCAGAGGAGGTCACACCATGAAAGCAGGAAGTCAAAGCAGATCAATCTAAGCAGAAACAAGCAAGAAGAGTCACCTAAAATGAGGAGACAAAGAAACAACACTCCATCGAAAGAAAGGAGGAATATCCAGAAGCAATGAAAAACAAAGGCCTATAACCAAGACTACTTTACCCAGGAAGTCTCACTTTCAAAATGGAAGGTAAATAAAGAGTTTCCCAAAGAGACTAAAACAATACATCCCCACCAAATCAGCATTTCAAGAGATGCTAAATGGACTGCTTTAAGAAGAAGAAGAGAGAGAGAAGAACACAGGTACAAAGGGGAAAAGTGACTATAAATAAGTACCTATCAATAATAACCTTGAATGGAAAAGAATCAAATCCTCAAATGAAAAGGCATAGAGTAGGAGAATGAATAAGAAATCATGACCTACATATATGCTTTCTACAAGAGAACCAGCTCAGGACAAAAGATCCATACAGACTAAAGGTGAAGGGATGGGAAAAATATTTCAAGCAAAGTGGGAATAGAGGGAGTATACCTCAACATAATAAAGGCCATATATGAGAAACCTGTAGCCAACATCATACTTAATGGGCAAACCTGAAAGCATTCTCCCTTAAGATTAGGCACAAGACAAGGATGTCCACTCTTTCCATTCCTATTCAACATAGTCTTGGAAGTTCTAGTTACAGCAATCAGACAATAAAAAGAAATAAAAAGCACCCAAAGAGGAAAAAAGGAAGTAAGACTGTCAACATCTGGAGATGACATGATAGTGTACATAGAAAACCCTGTAGACTCTACAAAAACACTACTCAATGTAATAAGTGAATCTGGCAAAATAGCAGGGTACAAAGTCAATATTCAGAAATCAAAGGCATTTTGGTACACTAACAATAAAACAATGCAGAAAAACAAAAAACAATCCCATTTACTATAGCAACAAGAAAAATAAGTACTTAAGAATAAACTTAACCAAGAAGGTAAAAGGCCTGTATTTGGAAAACTACATAATACTGAAGAAAGCAATTAGGGAAGATACAAGTAAGTGGAAGCATATTCCATGTTCATGGATGGGAAGAATCAACATCATTAGAATGTCCATAGTATGCAGAGTAATTTATAGATTCAATGCAATTCCTACTAAAATACCAATGACATATTTCAGAGACCTAGAACAAATACGTCAAAAATCTATATAGAATGAAAAAAGACCCTGAATAGCCGCAACAATTTTAAGAAAGAGGAACAGAATAGGAGAAATCACAATACTTGATATCAAACTATACTATAAGGTCACTGTAATTAAAACAGTCTGGTACTGACAAGAACAGATATATGGATGAATAGAAGAGAATAGAGAGCCCAGAAATAAACCCAGGTCTATATGGACAACTAATACTTTACAGAGAGGGAAGAAACATAAAATAGAATGAAAATAGTCTCTTAAATAAATGGTGTTAGGAGAACTAAACAGGGATATGAAAAAAAAATAAAACTAGAGCACCAAGTTACACCATACACGAGAGTAATCTCAAGATAGAGAAAAGACTAAATGTGGAGACTTCTGGCCAAGATGGAAGTGTAGACAAACATTCCGTGTCTCCCTCCACAACTAAGAAGGAATACAACTACACCAACACTAGGAACAACCAGAAGTTCCAGAAAATCAAACTACATGGAAGTCCAACAAATATATAAAGAAGAAACACAAATCCCGACACAGGTAGGAGGGGTGGAGAGGACCTGGGGTGGTGGTGGCAGCAGTTGCAGGCTAGTGTAAAGCACAGTTATGCATTTTCAAAAGTCAGGAGGGACACCTGTGGAGCATTCCCAGCTCCTCACCAGACCGTGCAGCTCACCATCACAGCACTGGCGAAAATCAAGCCTCATTGCTTCCTACTGTGCAAACCAGAGTGGGTTGGGGCAGAGGCAGAAACTGCTGGTCTCTCAGCAGAGTTTGCCTTTTTAAAGAGCCCTCATGGTCCCAGAGCATCCACAGACCCACCCACCTTGGGAACAACATCCAGGAAAACAGCAGGAAGGGCGCCAGTCCCATACGGAAGTGGGAGAGGTGTCTGGAAAAGGAGCGAGTACTGCGAAAGCAGCATTGTTCCCTCAGACCCCTACCCAACACACAGCACCACAATGTGGTGAAACAGGTTGCCCTGTACTGACAAATTCCTAAGGCTCTTCCCCTTACAATATAGCAGGAGCGACAGCTCTACCTAAGCCACAGAGGCCAACAAACACAGGAGCCTGTCAAGATGAGGAGAGAGAGAAGTGTGCCCAAAAGAGGGAACGGATCAAGGTTCCAGTGGAAGAACTAAGCTATGAGGAGATAGCCAACCTAACAGACTCAGAATTACAAACACTGGTAATAAAGATGTTCACAGACTTGACAGATATGCTCGAGTACAGTAAACGCATAAGAGAAGAAGTGAAGGCTATGCTATGTGAAATGAAGGAAAATCCACACAAAACCAAAGCTGAAGGGAAGAAAACCAGGGTTAAAGTCAATAATTTGGAACATAAGAAAGAAAAAATAAGTCAACCAGTACAGAACGAGGGAACAAGAATTGAGAAAAATAAGGAGAGGCATGGGAACCTCTGGGACAACTTTAAACGTGCCAGCATCTGAATCACTGGGGTGCCAGAAGGAGAAGAGGAAGAGCAAGAAATTGAAAACTTATGTGAAAAAATAATGGAGGAAAACTTCCCAAATTTTGTGAAGGAAATAGACATACAAGTCCAGAAAGCATGGAGAGTTCTGGGCAAGCTGGACTCAGAGGGGACCACACTAAGACACATCATGATTAAAATACCAAAGGTGAAAGATAAATAGAGAATCCTAAAAGCAGCAAGAAAGAAGTGGAGAGTTACCTACAAAGGGGTGCCTATAAGACTACCAGCTGATTTCTCAAAAGACACTTCGCAGGCAAGAAGGGACTGGCAAGCAGTATTCAATGTGATGAAAAGCAAGGACCTACAGCCAAGATTACTCTATCCAGCAGAGCTATCATTTAGAATGAAGGGCAAATAAAATGCTTCCCATACAAGGTAAGCAAAAGAGTTAATCATCACCACACCATTATTATATAAAATATCAAATGGACTTACTTAAGAAAAAGAAGATCAAAACTATGAACACTAAAATGACAACAAACTCACAACTATAAGCAACTGAATTTAAAAAATAGAAACAAAATCCAACTAAGCAAACCATAATAGGAAGAGAATCATAGGTATGGGGATCATTTGGAGGGTTGTCAGCTGGGAGAGGGAAAGAGAGAAATGGGAAAATGGTGCAAGAATCAAGAAACATAATCAGCTGGCACAAAATAGACAAGGGCAAGTTAAGAATAATATAAGAAAGGATGAAGCCAAAGAACTTATATGCACGACTCATGGACATGAACTGGGGGGGGGGCGGTGGGATTGCTGGAGGAAAAGGTGCTATTGGGTAGAGGGGACCAAAGGGACTACTATAAAATGTAATCAATAAAATATACTTTAAAAAAAGACTAAATGTAAGCCATGACACCATAAAAATCATAGAGGAAAAAGTAGGCAGTAAAATTTTAGTTATCCCACATAGAAATATTTTTGCTGATATATCTCCTAGGTCAAGGGAAATAAAGAAAAGAACAAAAAAATGGGACTATATCAAACCTAAGTGTTTCTGTTCAGCAAAAGAAAACATCAGCAAGATGAAAAGGGAACCAGCTGTATGGGAAAACATTTGCCAATGATGGCTCAGACAAGGGATTGATCTCCAAAATAAATAAAGAACTTATACAACTCAATATCAAGAAGACAGACAATCCAATTTAAAAAATGGGCAAAAAACCTGAACAGACTCTTCTCCAAGGAAGATATACAGAGAGCCTAGAGACATATGAAAAAAATCCTGAACATCACTAGGCACCAGAGAGATGCAAGTTAAAATCACAATGAGGTACCATCTCATAGCAGTCAGAATGGCCATCATTAACAAATCAACAAATAATCGTTGTCAAGGATGTGGAAAAAGAGGGAACCCTAATTCATTGTTGGTGTGAATGCAGACTGGTACAGCCACTATGAAAAACAGTATGGAATTTCCTCAAAAAACTGAAAATCGATCTGCCTTTTGATCCAGTGAATCCATTGCTAGGATTATACCCCAAGAATCCTGAAACACCAACTCAAAAAACCTCTGCACTTCTATGTTCATAGCAGTGCTATTTACAATAGCCAAGTGCTAGAAACAGCCTAAGTGCCCATCAGTAGATGAGTGGATCAGAAATCTGTGGTACATTTACACTGTGGAATATTATGTAGCAGAAAGAAAAAAGGAACTCCTCCCTTCTTAGACAGTGTTGATGGGACTGGAGGGTATTAGGTTTAGTGAAATAAGCTCTACAGATAAATAGCGTATGGTATAACCTAACAGGAAGCTAATGAACAACACAAACAAATAGGCAAAATAGAACCAGAGACATGTAAACAAGGAACTGACTGACAGTGTCCAGCGGGGAGAGAGAGGGGGGAAAATTTAGAAAGAAGGAGTAGGGTCTAGTGAAGGAACTAGTATGAAGGACCCATGGATATGGACAACAGAATGGGGATTAAATGTAGGAGGGTGGTGGATGGTATAGAGGGTAGCAATGGGGAAATAAATGAGAGAACTGTAATAGAAAAACAATAAATAAATAAACAAACAAACAAATAAATAAATAAAATATGGTATTAAAATATTCTGATTAATATTAGAAAACAGCACTTGTCATGGTAGGGCACAATGATCAGAATGGTGAAAGTCACCAGGTCAGCAAATGTAAAGCACTGATTTTCCATGAATTTCTTAGAGATGCTTCAGTGGCTCTGCAAAGGTTGGATTTATATATTTTGATGGTAGCCATTCAGACAGGTGTGAGGTGATATCTCTTTTTGTTTTTAATTTGCATCTCTCTGATGATTAGTAATGTTGAGGCTATTTTCATGCCTATGGGCCATCTACAGATTTTTTCTTTTTTTGAGAAGTGTCTAGTCAGTTCCATTGCCCATTTCATAATTGGGTTGTTTGTATTCCTATTGTTAAGTTGTATTAATTATTTGTATATTTGGGAGATTAAACCATTACCCAATGTATCATTGATGAAAATAATTTTTCATAGTGTCTTGTTGATGGTTCTTTTTAGCTGTACAGAAGATTTTTAATTTGATGTAGTCCCATTTGCTTATTTTCTTCTTTTTTCCCAATGCCCTATGAGATATACCAACAAAAATAATGTTATGTGAGATATCTGAGATTTTACTGACAGTTTTCTTCTAGAATTTTTAGGGTTTTGTGACCTGCATTCAAGTTTTTAACCATTTTGAGTTTATTCTTATGTATGACGTAAGTTGGTAGCCTGATTTCTTTCTTTTCTTTTCTTCTTTTTTTTCTCTTTCTTTCTTTCTTTCTTTCTTTCTTTCTTTCTTTCTTTCTTTCTTTCTTTCTTTCTTTCTGTACTAGTCCAGTTTTCTCAATACCATTTATTGAAAAGACTATTTGTTTTATTGTATGGTCTTAGCACTTTTGTCAAATATCAATTGATCATACAGGCATAAGTTTATACCTGGGCTAGCTGTTCTGTTCTATTAGTCTATATTCCTGTTTTTATGTCAATATTAAGGTGTTTTTACTACAGTGACATTATAGCACAGTTTTATATAAGGAGGTATGCTATCTTCAACTCAGTTCTTTTTCAAAATTGCTGAGGCTATTCAAGGTCTTTTTTGGCTTCATTTAAATTTTTGGAATATTTGGTCTAGTTCTGTGAAATATGCCATTGGTATTCTATTATGCTGAGGTATAATCTCTCTATTCCCACTTTACTGAAGTTTTTATGATAAATGGGTGCTGAACTTAACTGAATACTTTTTCTGCATTTATTGATATTATTTGTGATTTTTGTCTATTTTGTTTGTATGATATATCACATTTATTGATTTGCAAATATTGTACCATCTTTGTGTCCCTGGGATAAATCCCACTTGATTATTATGGATGATCTTTTTGATGTATTGCTGAGTCTCATTTGCTAATATTTTGTTGAGGATTCTAGAATCTATATGCATCAGAGATATTGGCCTATAATTTTTTGTCTCTGTTGTGTCCTTAACTCGTTTTGGAATTAAAGTAATATTGGCCTAATAAAAAGAGCTTGGAAGTTTTCCCTCCTCTTAAATTTTTTGAAATAATTTGAGAAAGACCTGTGTTAGGTTTCTTTTTTTTTTTTTTGTTTTATGATTGGTAAAATTTGCATGTAAAGTCATATGGTCCAGGACTTTTGTTTACTGGGAGTATATTTCACTTATTTAGCTTTTTTTCTATTGTTCTATTACAGTCATCCTATTTTCCCCCCATTGCTCTCCCCTTTCCCACCATGCCCCCTACAGTCATTCCCCACCCTGATGTTCATGTCCATGGGTCATTTAGTTCCTTGACTAGCTCCTTCTCCTTCTTTCCTCCCTTCTCTCCTTGCCCCCTACTATGGTCACTGTCAGTCTGTTTCTTGTTTCCATGCCTCTGGTTCTATTTTGCTAATCTGTTTGTTTTATTCATTAGGTTCCTGTAATAGGTAAGATCATATGGTATTTGTCTTTTGCCACCTGGCTTATTTCACTTAGCATAGTACTCTCCAGTTCCATCCATGCTGTCACAAATGGTAGGAGTTCCTTCTTCTTTTCTGCTGCATAATATTCCATTGTGTAAATGTACTGCAGGGAACCGCTCTTCGTGGTTTAGGGAATTGTAGCCCTGGCCTGAGCATAACTGCTGCCAGCATTCTGGCTCTGCTTGTCTTTAAGTCTCAACATAAGGCTGTGTGTGAAACATAACCAAAAGCCACTCAGAGGGTTTCCATGGGAATTGGATTTAAAGAATGCTTATTATGCTTTAGAACTTGCTCTGCTTTCTTTATCATTCATGTAACATAAACAATCTCTAGCAAGAAATGTATGAAACCTTTCACCTACTGCCAGTGTGGCGTCAAGATGTTTGATAGACTCTGACACAGATGGGTCACTGTACCCTCTGTACTGGTACATGTAATCTGTTACTGTCAACTGTAATCCTAATGCCTCCAAACTATTGATGATTCATTAATCTTGACCTTGTATCTCTTGTGTGTATACTCCTCAATAAAAGGCATGAGGGAAGAAGGTCTAATCGCTGTTCTCCACTAGAGAGAGCAGTCACCTTCCTTCCCCCAGACATAATAGAGTGTCCCTGGGTAAAAGTTTGTTCCGCCATGGTCACAGAGCCTCTGCTAGACAGAGCAACTTCCAACCAGGCCTTGGGTGTGTGAGGCACCTCCGCCATAATGTACCACAGTTATATATATTTTTAAAGATTTTACTTATTAATTTTTAGAGAGAGGGGAAGGGAGGGAGAAAGAAAAGGAGAGAAACATAAATGTGTGGTTGCCTCTTGCACTCCCCCAGGTGGATACCTGGCCCACAACCTAGGCATGTGCCCTGACTGGGAACTGAACTGGTGACACTTTGGTTTGCAGGCTGGTGCTCAGTCCACTGAGTCACATCAGCCAGGGCTGTAGCACAGATTTTTGATCCACTCATCCACAGATGGGCACTTAGGCTGTTTCCAGCACTTGGCTATAGTAAATAGCACTGCTATGAACATAGAGGTTGATACATTTGTTTGAATTGGTGTTTCAAGATTCTTCAGGTATAATCCCAGCAGTGGAATCATTGGATAAAAAGGCAGACTCTGGATTTTTGAGGAAATTTTATACTGTTTTCTACAGTGGTGGCCCTGTCTGCATTCCCACCAACAGCGCACTCGGGTTCCCTTATCTCCATATCCCTGCCAGAACTTGTTTGATGATTTCTTAATGTTGGCCATTCTGACCGGTGCAAAATGGTATCTCATTGTAGTTTTCATTTGCATCTCTCTGATGGCTAATGATATTGAGCACCTTTTTTTTTTTTTTTATATTTTTTATTTTTTATTTTTTATTTTTTAAATATATTTTATTGATTATGCTGTTACAGTAGTTCCAATTTTTTCCCCTTTACTCCCCTCCACCCAGTATCTCCCTCCCCCAGCATCCCCCCCCAAGTCCATACCCATGGTTCGTAAAAAATAACTATCCCTCCCTCTCAGATATTAAGACCCTTTGTAATCTTGTAAAGGACAATGGGCGAAGGTCTCAAGCTCCTCTAGCTGCTTCAAGCTGGACATGGTCGTCGTCCTACCTACCCTTGGGTCCAGAAATCCCTAATAAGAGTGGGGGTGTGGAGGGGAGGGTGGCCTTCACACATGGGGAAGGATCATGCAGACTCCAGGTCAGTTGGCTGTCTCCGGACAACGGCGTGCTTGATTTAGCAGGCTGGCATCCTTGTTGTGTTCTGGGGGCAACAGATTTGGCAAAAAGGGTTAAAAAGCATCATTCAATCCATAACTACTAGGTGGCAAAAGGCAGGGATTAATTTTTCAATGTTCCACATTAGGAGGAAAAAAAAAAAAAAAAAAAAAAAAAGGGCTTCTTTGGAGGAAGGTGTGCTAGGCACATCTCTCCTGTCCAAAACCCTTTTGCCCATTTTATTTAGTTTGGGCTGAGGGAAATAGTTTATGTTTCCCCCCTCTCAGACCTCTGGGCCCTTTCTGTCCAAGCCATTAGGGTAGAAAAGAGAATTCAGTTTTAAAGTGAAGCCCACAGACCACCCCATTCTTCACCAACTCAGCCATTTAGTTCAGCCAAACTGTTGAGTCTCCGGAGGCAGCGCTGCAGAGAGGATTAAGTGAGGCTTATGCGTACAGACAATCACTCAGGTAATGCGGTCATAGGCTTATGCTCTTTGAAAACAGAAAACACATGTTAATTTATGTAACATAACCAACAAAAAAGTCTCTAAATCTGTAAGACTGTCTTATTGGGAAGACATACAGTTGCAAGGCACTTGACATTCTACTTGCCTGCAACTTGAATCTCTTTGGTGATATCACAGATATGGTTTAATTTTCAAGTGAAACCATTTTTTAAATGAGAAGAAACTTTTAAGACGGTTAGCTGCCCTACTTTACAGTCTGCCACTGATCATTGTGATTTTCCTTGAATACTGATTTTTCTCCCTAAGATTACTCTCCTTGTCTTTAAAGGGACTACATTAAGTCCATTTTTAATTTATCCTGTTCATTTGCATAAGCATAACAAGAGCAGCAAATGATCACTTATGATCTTTAGTTCTGTTTTGCTGGAACTTACCCAGGGAACATTTAGGGTGGCCCTCAGTCTGCTCTTCAGTGCACAGAAGCTGGGCCACATACCTGGCATTCATCCTTGCCTGTACACACCTGTCCTTTCCAAGTCTTTCTGGTTTTCCATTGTGCCTTAAGGTCCCTTCTAGCCATCTTTCAGGAAAACAACCTTCGTTCCTTCCCTGGAGAGATTGCTGTGGACCGCACAACCAACCATGGCAGCAGGCCTTTTATTTCGCGGGCTTTTATTACCTTTGAAAGTCATTCCCAGTTCCTTAGGGCTTTTTGGTAACAACATGAGCCCAAGCATGTCTCCTTTAGGCTTGACATTCCAGTCAAAGGCTTGTTCAGAAAAAGGAACCTCTATTAACAACTGGTCTTATTAGGTCTATGCAAAGAAACTTAAGTCATTACTTACTTGTTTAGAACGCCAAACTCTGGAGAGATCAAATAGGGAGAAAAATATACAACGTGAAGGAAAATCTTTGTCCTAATATTCACTGAACTGGCATTTCCATTCTTCATATTTTCATTTTCCCCCACTAAAAAAAATTTTTTTGTTTGTTTTTCCATTACAGTTGTCTCTCTTTTTTTTTTTTTTCCCCCTCTTGCTTCCCTGTATCCTGCCCCTCCCTTCCCCCACATTCAGTCCCCACTCAGTTGCCCATGTCTGTGGGTCATTTATACATGTTCTTTGATTTTACACTTCCCCTTCTTACCCCCTTTTCTCCCTCCCCCCTCCCCCCTTGTTACTGTTAGTCTACTCCTTGTTTACATACCTCTGGTTCAATTTTGCTCATTTGTTTGTGTTGTTCATTAGTTTCCTGTAATAGGTGACAGCATAACGTATTTTTCTTTCATTGCCTGGCTTATTTCGCTAAGCATAATTCTCTCTAGTTCCATCCATGTTGTTGCAAATGGTAGAAGTTCCTTCTTTCTTTCTGCTACATAGAACTCCATTGTGTAAATGTACCACAGTTTTTTGATCCACTCATCTACAGATGGGCATTTAGGTTGTTTCCAGCACTTGGCTATTGTAAATAGTGCTGCTATGAACATTGGAGTGCATAGGTTCTTTTGAATTGGTGTTTCAGGATTTTTCGGATATAATCCCAGTAATGGAATTGCTGGTTCAAAAGGCAGTTCCATTTTTAATTTTTTGAGGAAATTCCAAACTGTTTTCCATAGTGGCTGCACCAGTCTGCATTCCCACCAGCAATGCACCAGGGTTCCCGTTTCTCCGCATCCTCTCCAGCACAAGTTGTTTGTTGATTTGTTGATTATGGCCATTCTGACTGGTGTGAGGTGGTATCTCATTGTGGTTTTTATTTGCATCTCTCTGATGGCTAGTGATGTTGAGCATATTTTCATATGTCTATGGGCCCTCTGTATGTCTTCTTTGGAGAAGTGTTTGTTCAGGTCCTTTGCCCATTTTTTAATTGGGTTGTCTGTCTTCTTGGTGTTGAGTCGTATGAGTTCTTTATATATTTTGGAGATCAATCCCTTGTCTGAGATGTCATTGGCGAATATACTTTCCCATATGGTTGGTTTCCTTTTCATCTTGCTGATGTTTTCTTTAGCTGAGCAGAAACTTTTTAGTTTGATGTAGTCCTATTTGTTTATTCTTTCCTTTATTTCCCTTGCCTTAGGAGATATATCAGTGAAAATGTTGCTACGTGGGATATCTGAAATTTTCCTGCCTATTTTTTCCTCTAGGACTTTTATGGTATCACGGCTTACATTTAAGTCTTTGATCCATTTTGAGTTTATTCTGGTGTATGGTGTAAGTTGGTGGTCTAGTTTCATTTTTTTGCATGTCCCTGTCCAGTTCTCCCAACACCATTTGTTGAATAGGCTCTTTTCACTCCATTTGATGTTCTTTCCCCCTTTGTCAAATATTAGTTGACCATATGAACCTGGGTTTATTTCTGGGCTCTCTATTCTGTTCCATTGATCTATATGTCTGTTTTTATGCCAGTACCAGACTGTTCTGATTACCGTGGCCTTGTAGTATAGTTTGATATCAGGTATTGTGATTCCTCCTACTGTGTTCTTCTTCCTCAAAATTGCTGTGGCTATTCGGGCTCTTTTTTGGTTCCATATAAATTTTTGAAGTATTTGTTCTAGGTCTGTGAAATATGTTGCTGGTATTTTAATAGGGATTGCATTGAATCTATAAATTGCTTTGGGTAGTATGGACATTTTAATGATGTTGATTCTTCCCATCCATGAGCATGGTATATGCTTCCATTTATTTGTATCTTCTTTAATTTCTTTCTTCAGTGTTATGTAGTTTTCTGAGTACAGGTCTTTTACCTCCTTGGTTAAGTTTATTCCTAGGTATTTTATTTTTCTTGTTGCTATGGTAAATTGAATTTTTCTTTCAGTTTCTATCTCTGAGTTTTTATTGTTGGTGTATAAAAATGCCTTTGATTTCTTAATATTGACTTTGTATCCTGCTATTTTGCCGAATTCACTTATTAGGTCGAGTAGTTTTTTTGTGGAGTCTATAGGGTTTTCTATGTACACTATCATGTCATCTGCAAATAATGACAGTTTTACTTCCTCTTTTCCAATTTGGATGCCTTTTATTTCTCTTTCTTGTCTGATTGCGGTGGCTAGAACTTCCAAGACTATGTTGAATAGGAGTGGGGAGAGCGGACATCCTTGTCTTGTTCCTGATCTCAGGGGGAATGCTCTCAGTTTTTGCCCATTGAGTATGATGTTGGCTTCAGGTTTCTCATATATGGCCTTTATTATGTTGAGGTATGCTCCCTCTATTCCCATTTTGCTGAGAGTTTTTATCATAAATGGGTGTTGTACTTTATCAAATGCTTTTTCTGCATCTATTGATATTATCATGTGGTTTTTGTCTTTCATTTTGTTTATGTGGTGTATTACGTTTATTGATTTACGAATGTTAAACCATCCTTGCATCCCTGGGATGAATCCTACTTGATCGTGGTGTATGATCTTTCTAATGTGTTGCTGGATCCGGTTTGCCAATATTTTGTTGAGGATTTTAGCATCTATGTTCATCAGCGATATTGGCCTGTAGTTTTCTTCCTTTGTTGTGTCTTGACCTGGTTTTGGAATTAGGGTTATACTGGCTTCATAGAATGAGTTTGGCAGTCTTCCCTCTTCTTGTATCTTTTGGAATAGTCTGAGAAGGATAGGAGTTAGTTCTTTCCTAAATGTTTTGTAGAATTCACTTGTGAAGCCATCCGGTCCAGGGCTTTTGTGTGCTGGGAGTTTTTTGATTACTGCTTCAATTTCACTAGCTGTTATTGGTCTATTCAGACTTTCTGCTTCTTCTTGATTCAGTTTGGGAAGACTATAGGTTTCCAGGAATCTGTCCATTTCCTCTAGGTTGTCAAATTTCTTGCCATACAGTTGTTCATAATAATTTCTTATAATCCTTTGTATTTCTGTGGTATCAGTTGTGATTTCTCCTCTTTCATTTCTGATTTTATTTATTTGGGTCCTCTCTCTTTTTTTCTTGATGAGCCTGCTTAAAGGCTTGTCAATTTTGTTTATTTTTTCAAAGAACCAGCTCCTACTTTTGTTGATCTTTTGAATTGTTAGTTTAGACTCTATGTCATTTAATTCTGCTCTGATCTTGATGATTTCCTTCCTTCTACTTGATCTGGGCTTTGCTTGTTGTTCTTCCTCTAGATCTTGTAGCTGTAGGGTTAAATTTTTTATTAGATATTCCTCTAGCTTTTTTAGGTAGGCCTGTATTGCTATGAACTTTCCTCTTAGGACTGCTTTCGCTGTATCCCATAGGTTTTGGGTTGTTGTGTGTTCATTATCATTAGTTTCCAGAAACTTTTTGATTTCTTCCTTGATGTCATTGTTAACCCATTCATTATTTAATAGCATGTTATTCATTCTCCATGAGTTTGAATGTTTTTGAGTTTTTTCCTTGAGGTTGATTTCCAATTTTAAGGCATTGTGATCTGAGAAGATGCTTGATATAATTTCAATTTTCTTGAATTTGTTAAGGCTTGTTTTGTGTCCTACCATGTGGTCTATCTTTGAAAATGTTCCATGTGCACTTGAGAAGTATGTATATTTTGCTTCTTTGGGGTGAAAACTTCTATATATATCGACTAATTCCATTTGATCTAGAGTGTTGTTCAGTGCCTCCATATCTTTGGTGTTTCTTTGCTTCGAAGATCTGTCCATTGTTGACAATGGGGTGTTAAAGTCCCCTACTATGAGTGTGTTGTTGTCTATATCTTTCTTGGAGTCTTTCAAAAGTTTCCTTACATATTTGGGTGCTCCTAAGTTTGGTGCATATATATTTATAAGGGTTATATCTTCTTGATGGATTTTTCCCTTAAGTATTATGAAATGCCCTTCTTTGTCTCTTTTTATGGACTTTGCTGTGAAATCTGTTTTGTCTGATATAAGTATTGCTACCCCGGCTTTTTTTTCATGTCCATTTGCTTGGAATACATTTTTCCATCCCTTTACTTTCAGTCTGTGTAGATCTTTTGTTCTAAGGTGGGTCTCTTGTAGACAGCATATATGTGGGTCATTCTTTCTAATCCATTCAGCTACCCTATGTCTTTTAATTGGAGCATTTAATCCATTTACATTTAAGGTTATTACCGATAAGTACTTATTCATTGTCATTTTTCCCCTTTGTACTCGTGTTCTTCTCTGTCTCTCTCTGTTTCTTTATCTTCTTAGAGCAGACCTTTTAGCATCTCTTGCATTGCTGGTTTGGTGGAGATGTATTCTTTTAGCCTTCTTTTGTCTTGGAAGCTCCTTATTTCACCCTCCATTTTGAATGAGAGCTTTGCTGGGTATAGTATTCTAGGTTGTAGGCCTTTGTTTTTCATTGCTTGGAATACTTTTTGCCATTCCCTTCTGGCTTGTAGTGTTTCTGCTGAGAAATCTGATGATAGCCTTATTGGAGTACCCTTGTATGTTATTAGTTGTTTTTCTCTTGCTGCTTTTAGGATCCTCTCTTTGTCTTTGAATGTTGCCATTTTAATTATGATGTGTCTTGAGGTGGGCCTGTTGGGGTTCATCTTCATTGGGACCCTCTGTGCTTCCTGGACTTGCGTGACTCTTTCTCTCATCATGTTAGGAAAGTTTTCTGTCATTAGTTTTTCAAAGAGGTTTTCTATCCCTTCCTCTTCTTCTTCTCCTTCTGGAATTCCTATGATACGGATATTATTACGTTTCATGTTGTCCTGCAGCTGTCTTAGAACCTCTTCAGTCTTGTTCAGTCTTTTTTCATTTTGTTGCATTGTCTGGGAGTTTTTGTGTAGGTTGTCCTCCAGCTCGCTGATCCGATCTTCTGCTTCCTCTAGCCTGCTTTTAATTCCTTCTACTGTGTTCTTCAATTCAGAGATCGTATTTTTCATTTCCTCCTGGCTCTTATTGATAGCTTCTATGTCCTTTTTCATGCTCACGTAATTTTCTGTGAGTTCCTTGTAGTTTTTCTGGAGTTCTTTGAAGTTTCCGCTGAGCTCATTCAGCTTCTCCATAATCCATGTTTTGAATTCCATATCTGATAGTTCGCTCCCCTCTATTTCATTTAGCACTCTTTCTGGGGATTCTACCTTTCCTTTTGATGGGAGGTTGTTTCTCTGTCTCCCCATTTTTTTGACTCCTATTGTTTGTTGGTGCTTCTTGGAATGATCTGCACTTCCTGGATCTGCCTCTGGTGGCGTCAGATCATGTACCAGTCTGGCCCTAGGCAGCCTGTTGGAGACTTCCAGGGATCTACTGCTGTTGTCTGTCTTCTTTGATTGTTAATCTATTCAATCTGTGATTAGCTGTCAGGCTTAAGAACTGTGGGTGTGGCAGCTTAATTCCTGTAGGCAGGGCTTTTGCTTCCCCTCAGGCTGACACCACTTGGAGGGGAATGGTCTACCCGCAGTACTGGGGATGAGTCAGCACTGGGACCCAGTCAGCTGCTTCTCCAGTTCTCCCCTCAAAGCCACCGTGCCAAATTCTCCCCAAGTGTCTCCAGTCCTCTCTGCCTTCCCTCTGCTTGATCCCAGGGTAAGTGGTGGCCAAAATATTTTCGTATGTGATCCACTTAAGAGCTCTTTTTCTCCTGCTGTTTCTCTCTGGCTAGCGAGAAACCCTGTGGCTTTTCGCTTTTCACAGCTGATACTATTTTACTTTCCACTCTGTTGCTGTAGGCTGGGAAGCCCAGCTGGAGGTTTAGACCCTGCCCTTCTCAGGGGGAATCCCCAGCTGCTGAGCTGTTTCTCAGTCCCTTCAGCTGCCACCCTTGTGAGCCCAGCCAGCCCTTCCGCGTCTCCGCACTCCCTACCGGTCACGTTGTGATGTAGCGGCCTTTTCTGTCTCTCCGTGGTTATAAGACTTCTTTCCAGCTAGTGTTCCGTTGGTTATTCCAGATGATTTCTCCAAAATTAAGTTGTAAATCCAGACTGGTCCTGGGAGGAGGTTAGTGTAGCTTCCACTTACTCCTCCGCCATCTTGGATCTCCCGAGCACCTTTTCATATGACTATGGGCCCTCTCTATGTTCCCCTTGGAGAAATGTCTGTTTGGGTCAATTGCCCTGTTTTTAATTGGATTGTCTTCCTGGTGTTGAGTTGTATAAGTTAGCTATATATCTTGGATATCAAACCTTTTTCTGAGATATAATTGGCAAATATTATTTCCCATATGGTTACTTCACTTTTCATCCTGCTGATATTTTCTTTCACTGAGCAAAAACTTTTTAGTTTTATGTAGTCCCATTTGTTTATTCTTTCCTTTATTTCCATTGGCCTAGAGGATATATCAGCAAAAATAGTTCTGCATAGGATATCTGAAATTTTACTTTCCATGTTTTTCTCCAGGACTTTTATGTTGTCATGAGTTGCATTTAAGTCTTTTATCCATCTTGAGTTGATTCTGGTGTATGGTGTAAACTGATGGTCTAGTGTATTTTTCTTTCTTTCTTTCTCTTTCTTTCTTTCTTTCTTCTTTCTTTCTTTCTTTCTTCCTTTCTTTCTTTCTTTTTCTTTCTTTCTTTCTTTCTTTCTTTCTTCCTTTCTTTTTCTTTTCATATTCTTGTCCAGTTCTCCCAACACCATTTGTTGAAGAGGTTATTTTTCCTCCATTTATACTCCAGATGCCTTTGTCAAATATTAACTGATCATAGAGACATGGGTTTATTTCTGGGCTCTTTCTTCTGTTCCACTGATCTATGTGTTTATTTTTATGCCAGTACCACACTGCTTTGATTACAGTGGCCTTGTAATATAGTTTGATATCAGGTATTGTGTGTTTTCTGGGAGTGTTTTGATGACTGCTTCAATTTTATTCATTGTCATTGGTCTACTCAAGTTTCCTATTCAACTTGAATCAATTTGTGGAGATTGTATGTTTTTAGAAATTTATTTATTTTACCTAAATTGTCCAATACCTAAATTGTCCAATACATTGGCATATAATTGTTCACAATTATTTATACAGTGCCTTGTATTTCCGTGGTATCAGTTGTACTTCACCTCTTTCATTTCTGATTTTATCCACTTGGGTCCTCTCTATTTTTTTAGTGAGTCTGGTTATGTTTCTTGAATCTTGTTTATCTTTCCAAAGAACAAACTTCTAGATTTATTAACTATCTATACTGTTATTTTTGTCTCTATTTCATTGATGTTCATTCTGATTTTGATTATTGTCTTTCTTCTACTTGCTCTGAGCTTTATTTAGGTGTAATGTGAGATTGTTTTTTAAACATTTTTCTTGCTTCTTGAAGTAGGCCTGTAATGCTATGAACTTTCCTCTGAGGAATGCTTTTGCTGTGTTGCATAGATTTTGAATTGCTGTGTGTTTATTGTAATTTGTTTTCTGTTTTTTTAAAAATTTCCTCCTTGTTCTCATTGATAACCCATTTATTACTTAATAACATGTTACTTAGCCTCCAAGTATTGAGTGTTTTTTCAGTCTTTTTATTAAGGTTGATTTCTAATTTCATGCCATTGTGATCTCAGAAAATGCTTGATATAATTTTATTTTTAAAAAATTTGCTAAGACTTGTTTTATGACCTAACATGTGATTTACTTTTGAGAATGATTCATGTGCACTTGAGAAGAATGTATATTCTGCTGCTTTGGGATAAGATGTTCTATAAGTATCAATCAAATTTATTTGATCTAGTGTGTCATTTAATGTCACTATATATTTCTTGATTTTTGTTTAGAAAATCTACCCATTGATGACAGTAAGGGTGTTAAAATTTCCTGTTATGGAAGTACTGCTGTCACTCCCTTACAGTCAATTAAATTATTTTTTCTTCTGTTTAACATATTCAGGTGCTCCTATATTGGGTGTATATATGTTTTCAAGGTGTATATCCTCTTATTGAATTGACCCCTTTAGTAGTATTATGAAGTGATCCTGTTAGTCTTTTTTGTGCTCTTGATTTTAAGTCTACTTTGTCAGATATAAGTATTGCTACCCCAGCTTTTTTTGTTTGTTTGTTTCCATTTGCGTGGAATATTTTTCTCCATCCCTTTACTCTCAGACAGTGTAAATTCTTTGTTTTGAGGTGGGTCTCTTGTAGACAGTATATATACATATATATATATATATATATATATATATATATATATATATATATAATGTTTTCTTATCTATTCAGCTACCCTATGTCTTTTGATTGAAGCATTTAATCCATTTTCAATTAAGGATATTATAGATTGGTACTTTTCATTGCATTTTTATTTTACCTATGTTTCTCACTCTCTTTCTCTTTCTCTCTCCCTCCTTCTTCTTAAAGAAAGTCATTTAACACTTCTTGCAATGCTAGTTTGGTGGTAATGGACTTCATTAGCCTTTCTTTGTCTGGGAAGCTCTCTAATGGCTTTCAATTTAACTGATAGCCTTGCTGGGTAGAGCAATCTAGGTTGCATGTTCTTAGCTTTCATCACTTTGAGTATTTCTTTTCAATCCTTTCTGGCTTGTAGTGTTCCTGTTGAGAAATCAACTAAGAGCCTAATGGGGACTCCCTTTGATCTAACTGACAGCCTCTCTCTTGCAGCCTTTAAAATTCTGTCTTCAAACTTTGATATTTTAATTATGAGGTGTCTTGCTGTGGGTATCTGTACTTTCTGAACTTGTGTGACCTTCTTCTTCAACAGATTAGGGAAGTTTTCTGCCATTATTTTTTTCAAATAGGTTCTCTATTCCTTGTTCACACTTATCTCCTTCTGGCACTCCTATGATGCAAAGTTACACCTGATGTCCCAAAGCTTCCTTAGAATTTCCTCATTTTTCTTGTTTCTTTTCTTTTTCATTTTCTTGTTAGGTTAACACTGTTAACTAGTCCTCTAATTTGCTGATTCACTCCTCTGATTTATCTAACCTACTGTCGATTACTTCAAAGAAATTCTCCATTTCAGGTATTTTAATCTTCACTGGTTCTTCTTTGTGGCTTTTAAATATCTTTTAATGCTTACTCTTTATTTAAATTCTCACTGATATAATTTATTCTTCCCCTATGGTCTCTGAGCATCTTTATTCTGAACTCTGCATCTCATATTTGTGTTGCTTCCATTTCATTTATTTATTTTTGTGGGGATTACTGTTGTTATTTTTGTGAGACTTTCTTTTGTTGTTCCATTTGATCTCCATTGTTAGTAGGTGTACTGTCTCTCCTGAACCTGTTTTGATGGTTTTATGATAAAGGTGTCTTGCTTGTGTCAGCTGCACAACCCTTCAGGACAACTGAATTCAACGGCCCAGGTGTGTTCCTTGTGGGTTCTGTGCTCCCTTTGTTGTAGTTGATTCTTTTTTTTTTTTTATTTCAAATTTCATAAAATTTTAAGTCAGTGTGGTAACAATGAGAAATTTGTCGAAAAAAAAGGCTAATGATAGTTTACCCCAAGATTTTTGAAAAATAATTGTGTATACTTAGCATTTTGGGACCTCAACATCTTGGTAGTAGGGCATTGATTTTCCTCTAGATCACTACCCTCTTATTTCTTTTTTTAAAGTATATTTTATTGATTATGTTGTTACAGTAGCTCTAATTTTTTTCTCTTTACTCCTCTCCACCCAGCACCACCCCTCCTTCCAGCAACCCCACCCTTGCTTAGTTCATGTCCATGGGTTGTGCATATAAGTTCCCTGGTTTCACCCTTTTCTACATTATTCTTTTATAAAAAAATTAATTAATTTTTTTAGGGGACCCGCGCTCTGTAACAATTTCCCTCTCTCAGACTTAAGACCCTTTATAACATTATAAAGGACAATGGGCAAAGGTCTCATGCTTCTTTAGCTGCTTCAAGCTGGACATGGTCATCATCTTACCTACCTTTGGGTCCAGAAATCTCTAATAAGTGTGGGGGTGTGGAGGAAAGGGTGGCCTTCCCACATGGGGAAGTATCTTGCAGACTCCAGCTCAGTTGGCTGTCCCCAGGCAATGGCATGCTTGGTTTAACAAGCTGGCATCCTTTTTGTATTCTGGGGGCAACAGATTTGGCAATAGGTTTAAAAGGCATCATTAAAACCATAACCACTAGAAGACAAAATCCAGGGATTAATTTTTTAATGTTCTACATTAGAAAAAATAAAAAGCTTCTTTGGAGGAAAGTATGCAAGGCATGTCACACCTGTCCAAAACCCTTTTTTTTCCCACATACTTCATTTGGGTTAAGGGGAATATTTTAGTTTTTCTGTCTCAGACCTCTGGGCCCTTTATGTCCAAACCATTAAGATAGAAAAGAGAAACCAGTTTTAAAGTGAAGCCCACAGACCACCCCTTACTTGACCAACACAACCACTTAGTTCAGCCAAACCATTGAATCTCAGAAGGCAGTGATGCTGACAGGATTAAGTGCAGACAATAACTTAGATAATTAGATCATAGGCTTATGCCATATATAAAAAAAAAAACACAAATGTTAATTTATGCAAAATAACCCACAACCCAGTCTCTAGATCTTCAAGACTGTGTTATTGGGAAAACATCCTGTTGCAAGGCATTTCACATTCTTCTTGCCTGTAAATGAAGCATCTTTGCTTATGTCACAGACCTAGTTTAACTTTCAAATGAAAAGAAACTTTAAATGAAAAGAAACTTTAAAGACAATTAGTTGCATTAATTTATAGTCTACCACTGAGCATTGTGATTTTCCTTGAATTGCAAGTTTTCTCCTTAAGATTACCCTCCTTGTCATTAAAGGGACTGCATTAAATCCAGTTTGAATTTATCCTATTCATTTGCATAAACACAACAAGAGCAGCAAATGATCACTTACGATCTTTAGTTCTGCTTTGCTAGAACTTAAAGAAGGAACCTTTAGGGTGACATTCAGCCTGCCCTTCAGGACACAGAAGCTGAGCCACATACCTGCTATTCAACGTTGCCTGTAAACACTTGTCTTTTCCAAGTCCTTCAGGTTTTCCATTGTGCCTTAAGGTTCCTTCATGCCATCTTCCAGGAAGCAACCATCATTTCTTCCCTGGAAAGATTGCCATGAACCGCATAGCCAACCAAGGTACCACCAGGTCTTTCCTCGTGGGCTTTTATTACCTTCAAAAGTCAATCCCAGTTCCATAGGGCTTTTTGGTAAGAATGAGAGTCCAGGCATGCCTTCTTTAGGCATGACATTCCAGTCAAAGTCTTGGTCAACAAAACCTCTATTATCAACTGGTATTATTAGTTTTATGCGAAGAAACTTATGTCATTACTTATTTCTTCAGAATGCCAAATTCTGAAGGGATCACATAGGGAGAAAAATATAGAGTGTGAAGGAAAACCTTCGTTCTTATAATATTCACTAAAATTAGATTTGCATACTTTATATTTTCTTTTGTTCACTTTCCTACATGTTAAGTTTTTTTTTTGTTGTTTGTTTGATTTTGGGTGGGGAATTTGCTGGCTCATTTATTTCGCTTTCATTTTTTTTCTGCTAAAATTGTTTGTTTGTTTGTTTTTCTATTGTAATTGTCCCACATTTTTTCCCACTGCTCTCCCCAACTCTCCCCACCACTTCTCCCACAGTCAATCCCCACTCCATTGTCCATGTCCATGGGTCATTTATACATGTTCTTTGACTAGACCCTTCCCCTTCTCACCTCTCTTTTCTCCCTCTCCTCTTCCTCCCTGTCAGTTAGTCTGCTCCTTTCTTACATTCCTCTGGTTCAGTTTTTCTGGTTTGTTTGTGTTGTTCCAGTTTCCTGTTTTAGGTGATATACAATATTTGTCTTTCATTCCCTGGCTTATTTTGCTAAGCATAATTTTCTCTAGTTTCATCCATATTGTCGCAAATGGTAGGAGTTCCTTTTTACTTTCTGCTACATAGACTCCATTGCATAGATGTACCACAGTTTTTGATCCACTCATCTACAGATGGGCACTTAGGCTGTTTCTAGCACTTGGCTATTGCAAATAGTGCTGCTACTAACATAGGGATGCATAATTTCTTCTGTGATTATTGATATGTACTTATTTATTTTCCTTTTCCCCCTTTGTACTTGTGTCCCTCTCTGTCTCTCTTTGTCTCTTCATCTTCTTAAAGAAGACCCTTTAGCATCTCTTGCATTGCTGGTTTGATGGAGATGTATTCTTTCAGCCTTCTTTTGTCTGGGAAACTCCTTATTTCACCTTCCATTTTGAATGAGAGCATTGCTGGGTAGAGTAGTCTTGGTTGTAGGCCTTTGTTTTTCATTGCTTGGAATATTTTTTGCCATTCCCTTCTGGCTTGTAGTGTTTCTGTTGAGAAATCTGATGATAGTCTTATCAGACCTCCCTTGTATGTGATTAGCTATTTCTCTCTTGCTGCTTCTAGGATTCTCTCTCTGTCTTTGAATGTTGTCATTTTAATTATGATGTGTCTTGAAGTGGGCCTGTTTGGATTCATCTTCATTAGGACCCTCTGTGTTTTCTGGACTTGCATGACTTTTCCTCTCATCACGTTAGGGAAGTTTTCTGTCATTAGTTTTTCAAAGAGGTTTTCTATCCCTTTCTCCTCTTTTTCTCATTGTGGTATTCCTATGATATGGAAATTATTACATTTCAAGTTGTCCTGCAGCTCTCTTAAAACCTCTTTGAGGCGGATGTGTGTCACACACTCTAGGCTCGGTTGGAAGCTGCTCTGTCCAGCAGAGTCTTCATGACCACGGCAGAAAAACTACCCAGAACATTTTATTATGTCTAGGGGAAGGAAGGTGGCTGCCTCTCTAGTGGAGAACAATGGCTAAACCTTTATCCCTCGTGCCTTTTATTGAGGAGGATACACACGAGAGATACAAGGCCAAGATTCATGAATCATCAATAGTTTGGAGGTGTTAGGATTACAGTTGACTGTAATAGATTACATGTACCAGTGCAGAGGCACAGTGACCCATCTGTGTCAGGGTCTATTAAACATCTTGATGCCAAACTGTCATTAGGTGCAAGGTTTCATACATTCCTTGCTAGAGATTGTTTACGTTATATTATAGATAAATAAAGCAGAGCAAGTTCTAAAGCATAAAAAGCATAATAAGCATTTTTCAAATCCAATTCCCATGGCAATCCTCTGAGTGGTCTTTGGTTATGTTCCACACGCAGCCTTATGTTGAGACTTAAAGACAAGCACAGCTGGAATGCTGGCGGCAGTAATTCTAAGGCCGGGGCTACAGTTCCCTAAACCATGAGGAGTGGTTCCCTACAACTCTTCATTCCTTTTCAGTCTTTTGTCATTTTGTTGCGCTGTCTGGGAATTTTTTTCTATGTCATCCTCTAGCTCACTGATCTGGTTTTCTGCTTCCTCTCAACTGCTTTTAATTCCTTCTACTGTGTTTCTCAATTCAGAAATTGTATTCTTCATTTCCTCCTGGCTTTTATTGATAGCTTTCTCAGTAAGTTCCTTGTAGTTTCCCTGGAGTTGTTTTTAGTTTTCTTTGAGCTCACTGAGCTAATTGAGCTTTCCTATAATCTATGTTTTGAATTACATGTCTTATAGTTTGCATTCATCTATTTCATTTAGCACTCTTTCTTGGGATTCCTCCTTTCCTTTTTATGGGGGATCAATTTTTGGTCTCCCCATTTTTGTGACTCTTCTTGTTTGTTGCTTCTTCTTAGATTGATCTGCACTTCTTGGATCTGCTCCTGGTAGTGTCAGATTGTGTACCAGTCTGGGCCTAGGTAGGTTGTTGGAGACTACCAGAGATCTACTGCCTTTGTCTGTCTTCTTTAGTTGTTAATCTATTCAATCTGTGATCAACCATCAGACTTAAGCATGGCGGTGGGGCAGCTTAATCCCTGCAGGTGGAGCTTTTGCTTCCCCTCTGGCTGAGGTCACTTGGAGTGGAATGGTCTGCCTGCAGTATGGGTAATGAGTCAGCACTGGAACTTGGTTGGCTGCTATCTCACAGTTCTTATTGTCCCCATGCTACTTTTGTCTAATATTCTCTATATTGGCCCCTGTTGTTCAAGCAGATGCAGATGTTTGTTACTATCTCATCTGCTGCCATGAGAACAAAGGCAAATGGTTTGTTATTGTGTCACCTACTGACATGAGAATAAAGGCAGATTTGCTGCTACTGTCTTGTCACCATGATAATAGAATAAAGGTGGATACTCTGTTGCTGTCTCTTCTGCTGCCATGAGAATAAACTTGGTATGAATTCCCTCTCCAATGCTCCACTGTCATTTTTCAGTCTTTCCAAATACAAAGTTAACCTTCTGCAGTACATTAGAGCAATTTACCAAGTCCACTGATTCAAAAACTAATCTCATCCAAAGCATGTCTTCATGAAAATAGTTAATCTGAGGATCCCATCACTAGTCAAGTTGACACGAAATTGACTACCACAAGTTTATCCCTTGTCAATTTAGCAACCATGCATTTCTCCTTCAGCTATTTTTAATCTTCAAATAATAACAATGGCAAGGTCACAATTCTTCCTAACAACTATCTTATGTACAAATGAAAACATACTAACCCCTTTCACAGGAGGCAGTCTTTGAATGACGTTAACTCTTCTTCTTTGTTTCCTGTAATTTAAATCCTATTGTGTAAGTTTAACAGTGATTAATGTTATATTGGAGAAGTCTAATTTCCTTTTTGTATTCATAACCAATCATCCTAGACAACACAGTAATTGCTTTTTTTTGTCTATTGATTTAGAGGCAAAAGGGGAGCAAATTGGCCAGATGGCTATCTTAACTTTCAGTTCTGTGGAATCATGTTGTGTCTCTGATGAAAGAATTCTGCCATCTGAATCTAAGAAGCTCAGGCTAACAGGGCATAAAGTCATGCCAACAGTATGTGGAATTTTGCCGACAGTTCGGTATGGGTAATAGTGAGTAGTTCACTACAATTCTCACTTTTTGATTCCTGAACCATAAGTCCTGGCTGTCAGAGAAACTGCATCATACATTGGATGTTGATTCAGAGCATATACAGCCTTCTGGGGAACTTTGCCCCAGCTCAGCATAGTATTGGTACCTTTAGGTCCAGTTAAACCAACAAATAAAATAAACTAGTAAGGTTTTTTCTTCCTGAACTTCAAGAGTAATTTCAAAATAACTGCTTAGTAAGCCCATGCAAACAAATCTAGCCTGACCCAACTTTATGTTCCTTCTATCATAATTTCACACCTGTAGCATCTATTCCAAGACATGTTTTTGGATTTCTGTCTGTATAAAAAAAAATTCAAGTAGTTATTTTAGAACATAATACACCTCCTCATGGGTTGCTTATTGTACCTTATCATAGGGGCTTAATGAAACTTGAGTCTACTTACAGGTTTAAAGGGGAAAAAAAAGATTGTGGGGGTATGTTCTGAGGAAAGTAAACATTGTCTTGAATAATAATTGACACAAGGGAGGCCATTTTATTTTTCTTATGCAATACAAGTTTTGTTTCCTCACACTGAGGTGGATGGTGAGAGAGAATATTGGTGCTGCTGGACTTGAGGAAAACTCTTCCACTCATGAGACACTTGAGTTGGGAATTTAAATCTCTGAGTTTATCCTTTTCTTTATGACTTTGTTTAGCAACATTAGCAAATAACCAACATCATTATATTTATCAGTTTTCCAAAGTTATTTATAAGTATTATATACAGAGTCACCTAGATCTTTGATTCTTGTAACTGGTATTAGGAGTATCTTATGTACATATTTTATGTATTTCTATAATAAATTCATACAATGGGCTATCAGTGCTCTTTACTATTGGAAATAGTCATTAACATCTTTAAATCTAATTAGATTATAGTCAATTCTAAAAACCCAAGAACAAATTCAGAAAATGTATCCTTAAAATTCTGTTCCTCTAAAACTTCCAGCCAAGATGGAGGTGTAGACAGACATGCTGTGTCTCCCTCCACAACTAAGAAGGAACACAACTACCTCAAATGTAGAAACAACCAGAATTTTCAGAAAATCAAAGTGCATGGAAGTCCAGCAAACAAAGATATAAAGAAGAAATACTCATCCAAATAGGTAGGGGAGGCGGAGCCAGGAAAGAAAGAAGCAGTGTGGTGGTGGCAGCAGCAGCAACAGCAGCAAGCCAGCAGAAAGCACAGTTACATGTTTTAAAAAGTCAGTAGGGACACCTGGGGAACATTCCCAGCTCCTCACCAGACTGCTCAGCTCACAGTCCCAGCACTGGGGAAAATCAAGCCTTATAGCTTTTGACTGTTCAAAGCAGTGGGCTTTGGGACAGAGGCAGAAACTGCTGGTCTCTGAACAGAGTCCACTTGTTTAAAGGGCCCCCACAGACCTAGAACAACTGCAGACCCACCTACTCTGAGAACGATGGCCAGGGTAGCAGTTAGAGGGGCACCAGTACAGTGCAGAAGTGGGAGAGGTGCCTGGAGAAGGGATGAGTGCTGGGCAAGCAGCATTGTTCCTTCTCAGACCCCTACCCTGCATACATCACCACAATGTGGTGAAACAGGTCGCCTGTTACTGATGAATCCCTAAGGCTCCACCCCTTACAACATAACAGAAGCGACAGCTCTCCCTGGGACACAGAAGCAAACAAACACAGGAGACTTCCGGCCAAGACAGAGGCCTAGACTGACACGGTCCATATTCCTCCACAACTAAGAAGGAATACAACTACCACAAAACCAGAAATAACCAGAAGTTCCATAAAATATATGGAAGTCCAGCGTATGAAGTTATAAAGAACTGGTGCTTGTCTGGACAGGTAGGAGGGGTGAAGCTGGGGAGGAGAGTTCAAGCTGTGCTGTCTGTGGCAGCAGCAGCGATAGAGGCAGGACAGCGGTAAGGACAGACATCCGTATTTAGAAGGAGGCGAGAAGCACCTGGGGAGCACCCCTGGCTGCAGATCAGACCCGTCAGCTTGCAGTTCCAAATCTGGAGAAGGCAGACCTCCATTGCCTTGGACTATGAGGCCCAGAGGGGGTGGGGATGGAGGAGGAGGTTCCCGCTCTCTCAGCAGAGAGTAAATGGCAGGAATCCATCTTCAACCCCCACCCTCACAGAAAATGCCAGAGCATGGTGAGACGGGTCGCCCAGTTGTGACAAGTGTACAGGGCTCCACCCTCTATAGCGTAGGAGGTGTGACAGCCGTTCCCAGGAAGCAAAGGTAACCACAAAATGGTCAGGATGTCACAGATCATGATAGAGATCCCAGTGATGCAGCTGACCAGACAGCAAATATTTAATCTAACGAAGCAGCAGATAGGAAATTTTTCTGAGGCTCAGTTCAGAGTTTGGGTTATAAAAATGCTTACAAACCTAACAGCAGATCTTAAACAAGACAGGGAAGGAATGAAGGTTAGTCCTGCTGAAATGAATAAAAACACATATGAAACTAGTGATGAGGGAAAGAAAACCAGGGATCAACTCAATAAATTGAAATACAGGGAAGGGACAAACAGTCAGCCAGTGCAGAAAGAGGAAACAAAAAGTTAGGAAAATGAGGAGAGGCTCAGCAAATTATCAGACAGCTATAAGCGGGCCAACATCCAAATCATAAGGCTGCGACAAGGTTAAAAAGACAAACTAGACATTGAAAAATTATGTGAAAAAATAATGAAGCAGAACTTCCATAACTTGGGGAAGGAAATAGACTTACACATCTAGGAAGCACAGAGAGTTCCAAAAAAACTGGACCCAGAGAGAATCACATCAAGGCACATTATAATTAAAATGTCAAAAATTAAGCATAAAGAGAGAATCTTAAAAGCAGCAAGAGAGAAGAAGAGAATTACATACAAAGGGGTCCCAATGAGACTATCAGCTGATTTCTCAAAGGAAACTCTGTAGGCAAGAAGGAACTGGCAAGAAATATTCAAAGTAATGAAAATCAAAAACCTACAACCACGATTACTCTATCCAGTGAAGCTGTCATTCAGAATAGAAGGTCAGAGAAAGTGCTTCCAGGACAAAGTAAAACTGAAGGAGTTCATTAGATCCAAACCACTGTTATATGAAATGTTAAAGGGACTTGTTTAGGAAGAGGAGGATCAAAACTATAAACATTAAAATGAAAACTATATCACAATAACCAACAGCAGAAGCTAGGGAATTGAAACAAAGGCAGACTAAGTAGGCAATGAGAGTGGGAAAAGAATTATAGGTATGAGGAACATTTTGGGGGGACGTCAGTGAGGCAGGCGATGGGGGAAAAGGCGGGAGATGGTACAGGACTTAAGAAGCATAGTAGGACGGAGTGAAGTAGATAGGAAGGTGTTGAGAAGAACTATATGCACAACCAATAGACATGGACTAAAGGGGAGGCACAACCCAGGCATTGGTGTTACTGGGTGGAGGGGAACAAAGGGAAAAGAAATTGGGACAACTGTAATAGCATAAACAATAAAGCATATTAAAAATAATTTTGTTCCTCTAGAAACACTCTCAAGACCAAAATCTGTCTTAGTCAAGGTTCTCCAGAGTAAGAGAACCTATAGGATATAAATGTGTATAGAAGATATATGTTATAACGGGTTGGCTCATGCTTTTATGAAGGCTGAGAAGTCCTGCAATCTGATGTCTGCAAGTTGGAAACTCAGAAAAGCCACTGGTGTGATTCAGTCTGACTTTTGAGGTGTAAGGACCAGGTATGCAGTAGTGTAATTCCTAGAGAAGATAACATGTCTCAGTTCAGACAATGAGGCAGAATTAAAGGGACGAATGTCTTCTTTTCAACATTTGCTCAATCCAGGCAACAATGAACTGGATGATGATGCCCACATCTTGGAGTGCAATTTAATTCATTGAGTCCACAAATTCAAGTGCTAGTTTCATTTGGAAACACCCTCACAGAGATGACCAGAAATAATGTTTAATCTGAGAACTATTAGCCAGTCAAGTTGACACATAAAATTAAGATCCTAGCAAAATGGCTTGCCCTTTGAAAATGTATATCCATAGAGAAGATGGCAGAGGAGTGAGGGGAGGCTGCGCTTTCAGGCTCCTAGACCCATCTGTAGTTTGGACTAATTGCAGACAGAACTTCTCAGTGAGTAGCTGGACACTGGCAGGAGTCGAGCCTTGGCACTGCTGGATTAGAGAAAAACCATCTGGGAACAACCTGTTTAGTGAGGAGAGCAGAGGAAAAAGGGACAACATGGGATTCCTGACTGGGGTGGCTGCCCAAGCTGTGGCTGGAAGTACACAAAGGCTTTTTGGCGACCACAGGCTTCCCCAGGGAGGAGTCAGGAGGAGAGTGGATCTCTGCCCGCTGGCAGAGACAGGACTCGACCAGGTGACATTGGCGCTAAAGGACAGGAGAAAGTGTGCTGTTGTGCAAGTGAGAACATAATATTGCTTTATATTTTTCTCTTGTGGACTTCGGAGAGGGGTGTAAAGTTTGGGGGTGGGAAAACATTCTTTTCTTTTTTTGTAAGTATATTTTATTGATTATATTGTTACAATAGTTCCAATTTTTTCCCCTTTGCTCCCCTCCGCTCAGCACCACCCCTCCCCCAAAAATACCCCCTCCCCAAGTCCCTGCCCATAGGTCGTACATACAAGCTCTCCTGCCTCACCGTTTCATATATTTTCTTCTTCTTCTTTTTTTAAATAAATAAATAATTAATTACTTTAACAATAAAATATAACAATCCCTCCCTCTCAGACTTAAGACCCTTTATAATCTTATAAAGGACAATGGGCGAATGTCTTGAGCTCCTTTAGCTGCTTCAAGCTCGACATGGTTGTCGTCCTACATACCCTTGGCTCCAGAAATCCCTAATAAGAGTGGGGGTGTGGAAGCAGGGGTGGCCTTCCCACATGGGGAAGGATCATGCAGACTCCAGGTCATTTGGCTGTCCCCAGACAATGGCATGCTTGATTTAACAGGCTGGCATCCTTGTATTCTGGAGGCAACAGATATGGCAACAGGGTTAAAAGACATCATTCAATCCATAACCACTAGATGACAAAAGGCAGGTATCAATTTTTTAATGTCCCACATTAGGGAAAAGAAGGGCTTCTTTGGAGGAAGGTGTGCCAGGTACATCTCACCTGTCCAAAACCCTTTTGCCCATTATACTTAGTTTGGACTGAGGGAAATATTTTAGGTTTCCCCCGTCTCAGGCCTCTGGGCTCTTTCTGTCCAAGCCTTTAGGACAGAAAAGAGAAACCAGTTTTAAAGTGAAGCCCACAGACCACCCATTCTTTACCAACCCAGTCACTTAGTTCAGTCAAACCATTGAGTCTCAGGAGGCAGCTATGCAGACAGGATTAAGTGAGGCCTAGACATACATACAATCAGGTAATGAGATTATAGGCTTATGCCCTTTGAAAACAGAAAATACATGTTAATTTATGTAAAATAACCCACATACAAGTCTCTAAATCTCTAGGACTGCCTTATCGGAAAGACATCCAGTTGCAAGGCATTTGACATTCTTCTTGCTTGTAAATTAAACATCTTTGATAATACCACAGACATAGTTTAATTTTCAAATCAAAACAAACTTTAAATGAAGATAAATTTTAAAGATGGTTAGCTGCACTACTTTATAGTCTACCACTGAGTATTGTGATTTTCCTTGAATCAGGATTTTTCTCCTTAAGATTAGTCTCCTTGTCGTTAAAGAGACTGCATTAAATCGATTTTTAATTTATCCTGTTCACTTGCATAAACACAACAAGAGCAGCAAATGATCACTTATGATCTTTAGTTCTTCATTGCTGGAATTTATGCAAGGAACATTTATGGTGACCTTCAGTCTGCCCTTCAGGGTACAGAAGCTGAGCCACATACCTGGCATTCAGCCTTGCCTGTAAACACCTGTCTTTTCCAAGTCCTTCTGGTTTTCCATTGTGCCTTAAGGTCCCTTCTAGCCATCTCTCAGGAAAACAACCTTCATTCCTTCCCTGGAAAGATTGCCATGGACCGCATATCCAACCAACATACCAGGCCTTTTATCTCATGGACTTTTATTACCTTTGGAAGTCAATCACAGTTCCTCAGTGCTTTTTGGAAACAACCAGATCCCAAGCATGTCTCCTTTAGGCATGACATTCCATTCAAAGTCTTAGTCAACAAAACCTTTATTAACAACTGGTCTTATTAGTTTTATGCAAAGAAACTTATGTCATTACTTACTTCTGTTGAATGCCAGACTCTGGAGGGATCAGATATGGAGAAAAATATACAGTGTGAAGGAAAATCCTTGTCCTTCTAATATTCACTGAACTTGCATTTCCATTACTTATATTTTTATATTTCCCCCCACTATAAATTATTTTGTTTGTTTTTCTATTACAGTTGTCCCACTTTTTTCCCCCTCTTGCTTCCCTGCACCCTCCCCTCTTTCTCCCACATTCAGTCCCCACCCAGTTGTTTATGTCCATGGGTCATTTATACATGTTCTTTTACTATACGCTTCCTCTTCTTACCCCCTTCCCTTCCTCCCATCTCCCCCTTTGCTACTGTTAGTTTATGCCTTGTTTACATACCTCTGGTTCAATTTTGCTCACTTGTTTGTGTTTTTCATTAGTTTCCCATAATAGGTGACAGCATAAGGTATTTTTCTTTCATTGCCTGGCTTATTTCACTAAGCATAATTCTTTCTAGTTCCATCCATGGTGTTGCAAATGGTAGAAGTTCCTTCTTTTTTTCAGTACTTATTCATTGTCATTTTCCCCCTTTGTACTTGTGTTCCTCTCTGTCTCTCTCTGTTTCTTCATCTTCTTAAAGCAGACTCTTTAGCATTTCTTGCAATGCTGGTTTGGTGGAAATGTATTCTTTTAGCCTTTTTTGGTCTTGGAAACTCCTTATTTCACCTTCCATTTTGAATGAGAATCTTGCTGGGTAGAGAGAGTATTCTTGGTTGTAGGCCTTTGTTTTTCATTGCTTGGAATATTTTTTTCCATTCCCTTCTGGCTTGTAGTGTTTCTGCTGAGAAATCTGATGGTAGCCTTATTGGAGCTCCCTTGTATGTTATTAGTTGTTTCTCTCTTGCTGCTTTTAGGATTCTCTCTTTGTCTTTGAATGTTGGCATTTTAATTATGATGTGTCTTGAAGTGGGCCTGTTGGGGTTCATCTTCTTTAGGACCCTTTGTGATTCCTGGACTTGTGTGACTCTTTCTCTTCTCATGTTATGGAAGTTTTTTGTCATTAGTTTTTCAAAGAGGTTTTCTATTCCTTGCTCCTCTTCTTCTCCTTCTGGAATTCCTATGATATGGATATTATTACGTTTCATGTTGTCCTGCAGCTGTCTTAGAGCCTCTTCAGTCTTGTTCAGTCTTTTTTCATTTTGTTGCACTGTCTGGGAGTTTTTGTCTACATTGTCTTTTAGCTCGCTGATTTAATCTTCTGCTTCCTCTAGCCTGCTTTTAATTCCTTCTATTGCATACTTCAATTCAGAGATCGTATTCTTAATTTCCTCCTAGCTCTTATTGTTGGCTTCTATGTCCTTTTTCATGTTGGTGTAATTCTCAGTAAGTTCCTTGTAGTTTTTCTGGAGTTCCTTGTAGTTTCCCTGGAGTTCTTTTTAGTTTCAGCTGAGCTCATTCAGCTTCTCCATAATCCATGCTTTCAATTCCATATCTGATAGTTGGCTTCCCTCTGTTTCATTTAGCACTCTTTCTGGGGATTCTACCTTTCCTTTTGGCGGGGGGTTGTTTCTCTGTCTCCCCTTTTTTGTGACTTTTATTGTTTGTTGGTGTTTCCTAAAATGATCTGCACTTTCTGGATCTGCCCCTGGTTGTGTCAGATCCTGTACCAGTCTGGTCCTAGGTAGCCTGTTGGAGACTTCCAGGGATCTGCTGCCTCTGTCTGACTTCTTTAGTTGTTAATCTATTCAGCCTGTGATTAGCTGTCAGGCTTAAGGACCATGGGTGTGGCATCTTAATTCCTGTAGGCTGGACTTTTGCTTTCCCCCAGGCTGACACCGCTTGGAAGGGGGGGAATGGTTTTCCTCCAGCACTGGGGATGAGTCAGCACCGGCGGCCTCCCAGCTCTCCCCACCAAAGCCACCACTCCAAACTTTCCCCAAGCGTCTTCAGTTCTCTCTACCCTCCCTTTTCTCTAGCCCAGGGTAAGTGGGGGCCAAAATATTTTCATATGTGATCCACTTAAGAGCTCCTTTTCTCCTGCTGTTTCTCTCTGGCTAGCAAGAAAGCCTGTGGCTTTTCACTTTTCACAGCTGGATACTGTTCTACTTTCCACTCTGTTGCTGTAGGCTGGGAAGCTCAGCTGGGGGTTTAGACCCTGCCCTTCTCAGGGGTAACCCCTTGCTGCTGAGCTGTTTCTCAATCCCTTCAGCTGCCACCCGTGTGAGCCCAGTCAGCCCCTCCGTGTCTCCGCACTCCCTACCGGTCACATTGTGATGTAGCAGCCTTTTCTGTCTCTTTGTGGTTATGAGACGCCTCTCCAGCTAGTGTTTGGTTGGTTATTCCAGATGATTTCTCCAAAATTAAGTTGTAAATTCAGACTGGTCCTGGGAAGAGGTTAGGGTAGCTTCCACTTACTCTTCTGCCATCTTGTTTCTCTCAGTAAAACATTCTTGAGGAGTACAGGCACAGAGGCGCACTCATCCACTCCCCAACCTTCCCCTTGGTTCGCTAGGGTGCACATAAGGAAGTGCTCTCATTCACTGGCCCAGATGCGCAGGGCCGTGGGTCCCGGTGCCCCTCGGACATGCCCCAACAGACATAAGATCAGTGCCCCAATGGGCACAGGGAGGGCCCACTGGACACGCAGAAGACTGAGCACAGACACCCCTGACCAGCTCCGGTGGGTGCCAGGCCAGAGCACAGACCACTTGCTCAGGCTCTGCTCATGCCCACACAGGCAGGTGCAGGAATGACAGACAGCTGTGGTGTAGGAACAGTGAGCAGCAATGACTCACAGACACTCACTTACACTGTGCACAAGTGTCCTAGGCCCTGCTCTAAGAGGCAAGAGACCAATTCCAGGAGTACGGCTTGGCAGGACTGAGGCTAGCTCTCAGTCCACCTTGTGCTTGCACGGGTAGGTGCACGAGTGCAGAAGCACCTCGGCCACCTTCAATAGGTGCCAATCTCTCACTTCCTCTGTGCCCAGGTGTCTGGGGCCCCGACCTAAGAAGCGAAAGATGGTAGGCCTGAAGCAAGCTCTCGGGCTGCCTTGCGTGTGCAGGGGCGATTGCGCAAAGGCACCTCGGCTAGCTCCAACAGGTGCCAAAGAAACACACTGTGTTGGCCACCGTGGGTGCACACCCCTGCTGCAAGGAACAGGAACCTCTGACCCACATCATTAGACCAGCTGTGGACACAGAAAAAGAAGAGGACACACAAAGGCTGAACTGAGTAAAAACATTTCTTTTTTTTTTTTCTTCCTTAAAGGGAAAGAAAAAGAAAAACCAAAAAACTATATCTCTAATTTGTTTCATACAATCTCTCCTTCTCACCCTTTCTCTTTAATTGTTGTTTATTTGTTTGAGTGTCTAGTTTATCCTCCCTTTCACTCTAAATAAATAGAATATAACTACTATATAAATCCAATACTATACAATCCCAGTTTCTTATGATATTCTGCATTTTCCTTCATTTTCTTCTATTGTTATTAACATACAAGGTAAATATTACCTACTGTCTTGCACAGTATCAACTGTTATTAATCTATCACCCCTCGCTCAGAAATCATATTTTTTCTCCCTAAAAACAGCTCTTATCTATTCTTCCTATAGTATAAAAGCTCTAATCTCACTACATATATATTAATACTGGCTCATTGGCTGATGATAGCGAGATAGAGGAAGGGAAATATTTTTGAGGGTGTGGTCTCCTGCCTGGGCTGTGTGTTTATGTTTTTCACAGCATCTCCACAAAAGAACTCAAGACAAAGTGGATAGAGTGACTCTCAATCAACTAGCCAGAGGGAAGATCCTACCAAAGAGCATATGAAATATAACCAGACAGCATACACAAATGCCATAAAGGGTAACCCAAGAACATCAGGCTCAGGAGATCAAAGAGACTGCACCACTGAAACCCCCATATCTCCTGTAAATAATTCCATGCCACAAAGGTGGGTGGTCAAAGCAGACAAACCACCCCCTCTCCCAAAAAAGAAGAAGAATCCAACATAGTAAGGCACAGAAATAACCTCGCAATGAAAAGAAAAGAAGAATCCCCAGAAAGAGAGGTAGATGGAATAGACATAGCTCAAATGTCAGACATGGAATTCAAAACAATGGTGGTGAAGAAGCTCAATATACTTGACAGCCTTAATAACAACTATGACAACCTCCAGGGAAGTTATCAACAGCTCCATAAAAATTACAGGGAAATTGTAGAGAACTATACCAGCATAAAAAAAAAGACACAAAAACTATTAACAAGAATCAGGAAGAAATGAATTCAATCTCTGAACTGAAAAACACAGTAGAATCAATCAAAAGCAGACTAAATGAAGCAGAGGATCGGATTAGTGAATTAGAAGATAACGTAGAGAAAAACGTCCAGACAATACAGCAAAATGAAAAAAATATTGAAAAAATAAAACAAAATTTAAGGGACTTACAGGATAGCATGATAAGAAATCATATCAGGATCATCAGAATAAGAGAGGGAGAAGAAGAGGAGTATGGAATTGAAAAACTGATAGGAGAAATAGTGACAGAAAATTTTACCAACCTGATGAGAAAAAAAGTTATACAAGTTCAGGAAGCACAAAGAGTTCCAATGAAGAGGAACCCTCCAAAACGCATTCCAAGGCACATCATAATTAGAATGGCAACATTCCAAGACAAAGAGAGAATCCTAAAAGCAGCAAGAGGAAAACAGCAAATAACATACAAGGGAGCTCCGATAAGGCTATCGAACGATTTCTCAACAGAAACACTACAAGCCAGAAGGGAATGGTCAAAAATATTTCAAGCAATGAAAAACAAAGCCCTACAAACAAGAATACTCTACCCAGCAAGGCTCTCATTTAAAATGGGAGGTAAAATAATGAGTTTCCCAGACAAAGAAAGACTAAAAGAGTACATCTCCACCAAACCAGCATTGCAAGAAATGCTAAAGGGAATGTTCTAAGAAAAAAGAAGAAAAAAAGGAGGAGAGGAACAGAGGTACAAAGGGAAATGAATAAATACACGACAATAATAACCTTAAAAGTAAATAGATTAAGTGCTCCAATTAAAAGACAGAGGGTAAGAATGGGTAAGAAAACAGGACCCACATATTTGCTGTCTACAAGAAACACACCTCAAAACAAAAGATTTACATAGACTGAAAGTAAAAAGAATTTAAAAAATATTCCAAGCAAACGGACATGAAAAAAAAGCCACAGTAGCAGTACTCATGTCAGACAGAATGGATTTCAAAGCAAGGGCAATAAAAAGAGACAAAGAAGGACATTTTACAATACCTAAAGGAACATTCCATCAAGAAGATATATCACTGATAAACATATATGCACCCAACATAGGAGCACCCAAATACATAAAGAAAATACTAGAAGACCACAGAAGGATATTAACAACAACACACCCATAGTAAGGGACCTCAACACTCCATTATCAACAATAGACAGATCATCGAAGCAAAGAAACACCAAGGATATGCAGGCATTAAACAACACACTAAACCACATAGACTTAACTGATGTATATACAAATTTCCACCCCAAAGAAACAAAATATACATTCTTTTCAAATGCACATGGGACATTTTCAAAGATAGTCCACATGATAGGACATAAAACAAGCCTCAACAAATTCAAGATAACTGAAATCATATCAAGCATCTTTTCAGACCACAATGCCTTGAAACTAAAAATCAACCTTAGAGAAAAAAATCAAAGACAACCAAACTCTTGGAGAATGAATAACATGCTATTAAAAATGAATGGGTTAACAATGACATCAAAGAAGAAGTCAAGAAATTTCTAGAAACTAATGATAATGAAAACAGAACAGCGCAAAACCTATTGGACACAGCAAAAGCAATCCTAAGAGGGAAGTTCATAGCAATACAGGCATATCTGAAAAGAAGAGAAGAATCTCAAATAAAAAATCTAACCATAAAGCTACAAGAACTAGAACAACAACAAACAAAGCCTAGGGCAAGAACAAGGAAGGAAATCATCAGGATCAGAGCAAAACTAAATGACTTAGAGACTGAACGAACAATCCAAAAGATCAACAAAACTAGGAGCTGGTTCTTTAAAAAAAAATAAACAAAATCGACAAGCCTCTAGATGGGCTCATCAAGAAAAAAAGAGAGAAGACCCAAATAACCAAAATCAGAAATGAAAGAGGAGAAATCACGACTGATACCGCAGATATACAAATGATAGTAAGAAATTACTACAAGCGACTGTATGGCAAGAAATTTGACAACCTAGAAGAAATGGACAAATTTCTAGAAACATATAACCTTCAAACACTGAATCAAGAAGTAGAAAGTGTCAACAGGCCAATAACAAAGAAGAAAATTGAAACAGTAATCAAAAATCTTCCGGCACACAGAAGCCCTGGACCGGATGGCTTCACAGGCGAATTTTACAAAACATGTAGGGAAGTACTAACTTCTACCCTCCTCAAACTAATCCAAAAATTCCAAGAAGAGGGTAAATTCCAAACTCTTTCTATGAAGCCAGTATTACCCTAATCCTCAAATCAGATCAAGACACAACAAAGAAAAAAAATTACAGTCCAATGTTACTGATGAACATAGACGTTGAAATCCTCAATACAATATTGGCAAACAGGATCCAGCAATACATCAAAAAGATCATACACCACGATCAAGTAGGATTCATCCCAGGGGTGCAAGGATGGTTTAGTATTCACAAATCAATAAACATAATGCATCATCTAAACAAAATAAAAGACAAAAATCACATGATCATATCAATAGATGCAGAAAAAGCATTTGATAAAGTACAGAGCCCATTTATGATGAAAATATTGAGCAAAATGGGAAAAGAGGGAGCATATCTTAACATAATTAAGGCTATATATGAGAAGCCTGAAGCCAATATCATACTCAATGGACAAAAACTGAAAGCATTTCCCCTGAAATCAGGAACTAGACAAGGCTGTCCACTCTCTCTACTCCTATTCAACATAGTGTTGGAATTCCAACCACAACAATCAGACAATAAAAATAAATAAAAAGCATCCAAATTGGGAAAGAAGTAAAACCATCGTTATATACAGATGAAATGATACTATACATAGAAAACCCTGTAAACTCCACTTGATATAATAAGTGAATTTGGCAAAATAGCAGGGTACAAAATAAATATACAGAAATCTAAGGCATTTCTGTACAACAACAATAAAATATCAGAGACAGAGACAAAAAAGAAAATACCACTTACTATAGCAGCAAGAAAAATAAAGTACATAGAAGTAAACTTAACCGAAGAGATAAAAGACCTGTACTCTTAACATTACATATCATTGAAGAAAGAAATTAAGAAAGATACAAATAAATGGAAGCAAATACCATGTTCTTGAATGGGAAGAATCAACATCATCAAAATGGCCGTACTATCCAAAGCAATTTACAGATTCAATGCAATCCCTATTAAAATATTAATGACATATTTCACAGACCTAGAACAAATACTCCAAAAATTCATATGGAACGAAAACATACCCCGAATAGCAAAAGCAATCTTGAGACAGAAGTATACAGCAGGAGGAATCACAACACCAGATATCAAACAATACTACAAGGGCACTGTGATCAAAACAGTCTGCTACTGGCATAAGAACAGGCATATAGATCAGTGGAACAGAATGGAGAGTCCAAAAATAAACCCAGGCCTCTATGGTCAACTAATATTTGCTAAAGGAGGAAGGAACATAAAATGGAGTGAGAAGAGCCTCTCTTTAACAAATGGTGCTGGGAGAATGTGAAAGGAAATTGCAAAAAAATCAAACTAGACCACCAACTTACACCACACATGAGAATAAACTCAAGATGTATCAAAGACTTAAGTGTAAGCCATGATGCCATAAAAGCGGTAGAGGAAAACGTAGGCAGGAAAATTTCAGATATCTCACGTAATAATATCTTCACGGATACATCTCCTAAGGCAAGAGAAATAAAGGAAAAAACAAACAAATGGGACTACATCAAACTAAAGAGTTTCTGCTCAGCAAAAGAAAACATGAGCAAGATGAAAAGGAAACCAACCATATGTGGAAACATATTTGCCAATGACATCATAGACAGGGGACTGATCTCTAAAATATATGAAGAGCTTATACGACTCAACATCAAGAAAACAAACAACCCAATAAAAATAGACAAAGGACCTGAACAAACACTTCTCCTAAGAGGACATACAGAAAATCCATAGACACATGAGAAAAATGCTCAACATCATTAGCCATCAGGGAGATGCAAATAAAAACCACAACGAGTTACCACTTTACTCCCGTCAGAATTGCCATCATCAACAAATCAACAAACAACAAGTGCTGACGAGGATGTGGAGAAATGGGAACCCTATTGCATTGTTGGTGGGAATGCAGACTGGTGGAGCCACTATGGAAAACAGTATGGAATTACCTCAAAAAACTAAAAATGGAACTGTCTTTTGAACCAGCGATTCCACTGCTAGGATTATACCTGAGGACAATTGAAACCCCAATTCAAAAGAACTTATGCACCCCTATGTTCATAGCAGCACTGTTTACAATAGCTAAGTGCTGGAAACAACCTAAATGCCCATCTGTAGATTATTGGATCAAAAAACTGTGGCACATTTACACAGTGGAATACTATGTAGCAGAAAGAAAGAAGGAATTCCTGCCATTTGCAACAACATGGATGGAACTAGAGAGAATTATGCTTAGTGAAATAAGCCAGGCAAAGAAAGAAAAATACCTTATTATGTCACCTAATACAGGAAACTAAAGAACAACACAAACAAATGAATTAAATTGGACAAAGAGCAGAATAGCAGTCAATAGGGGGGAGGGGGGAAGGAGAGAAAGTGGATAAGTAAGGGATGGGTTTAGTCAAAGAACATGTATAAATGACTCATGAACATGGACAATGGGGAGGGATATGATTGTGGGAGAAGGGGTGGGCTGGGTGGGGGAGAGAAATGGGGGAAAAATGGGACAACTGTAATTGAAAAACCAAAAAAAAAAAAAAAAAAGAAGGAAATGTATATTCAGAGAAAAGCAGATGCTCAATTCTCTAAAGTTTTAAAGGCTTCTGTCAAGTAAAACATCCTACTTTCTTAACAATGATTATCAAGTAAAAATATGGTGAGCATAGAATGAGATTGTTTTAGCCTTTTTTGGGGTGGGACATTATATGATATGTGAATTATTGTTATTTTATTTAAGTATATTTGTCATAAAATATTATACTAGTTTTAGGTGTACAATATAGTGACTTAACATTGATATACCTTACAATGTGGTCACCTCAATAAGTCTAGTCATCATTTGTCACCATGCAAACTATTAAAGTATTATTGACTATATTCCCCTTCACCTTTTAAAAAAATCAATTCCCCACTCCCCTCACTTTTCGCAACCATCAGTTTGATCTCTGTTTATGAGTCTAGTCTGTTTTAGTTTTACTTTTTTTAATGTTTTTTATTTAGATTCTACATATAAGTAAACCAAACAGTATTTGTATTTTGCTGTTTATTTATTTCAGTTAATATAATATCCTCTAAATTTATTCATGTTGTTGCAAGTAGCAAACCTTTATTTTTTCTTGCTGAGTAATATTTTATTTTACATATGAAGACTGTGGAAAAAGTCCAGTCATTGTTAATATAACAAAAATGGTCTGCATGATATCACTCTAACCTGGCAGCTAAGGTGAGTGGACTGGAATTTGCATGTGTGAATGATGATGACTTCACTGTACTACTCAGTAGGGACAGGAGACTGCATTGAGTGAGCATGTATACTGTGACCATTGAATTCAAAATGACTGAATAAGGATAGCAACAAATCTGCATCAAATTTTGCACTGAGCTTGAACATTCATCTTTGGGAACTAGTCAGATGACTCAGAAGGCCACAGCTATAGCTAACTGGTGATTTGCAGTTTCATCATGACAACACAGCTACTCATGCATTATATGCAGAGATTTTTGGTGAAACATCAAATCACCAAGATGACTCAGCATCCCTATAGCCCAGATTTGGTGCCCTGCAACTTCCAGCTTTTACCAAAACTAAAATCATCTTTGAATAGGAAGAGATTTCAGAGCATCACTGAGATTCAGGAAAATATGTTGGGGCAGCAGATGGTGATTGAGAGAACTGTGTGAGGTCCCAAGATGTCTACATGGAAGAGAACCAAGGCATCATTGTCCTGTGTACAATGTTTCTTATATCTTCAATAAATGTCTCCATTTTTCATATTACATGGCTGGATATTTTCTGGAGAGACTATTATAAATAATGTAACAATGAAATAAGGGTTCATATATCTTTTCAAATTAGTGAATTTATTTTCTTTTGATAAACACCCAGAAGTATAAATGCTGGATCATATGGAAGCTCTATTTTTAATTTTTAAAGAAATGTGCATAATATTTTTATAGTGATCGAACTAATATACAATCCCACCAGCAGTGCTTGATTGTTCTCTTTTCTCTACATCCTTGCCAACACTTATTTGTTGTCTTTTTGATAACAGACATTCTGACTGCTGTGATGTTGTATCTCACTCTGGTTTTGATTTGCATTTTCCTGATGATTATTGATGTCAAGCACCTTTCCATATGTCTTTTGGCCATCTGTATATCTTCGGTTTTATTTTTTTCCCACTTATGAATATTTATTTATTTATTTTTATTTTTGTTTTTTTGTATATCTTCTTTAGAGAAATGTCTCTTTGTGTTCTTTGTTAATTTTTTATAATTAATTTTTGTTGCTGTCTTTATTGAATTGTATAATTTTCTTATATATTTTGGGTATGTTTTCTTCTAAGAGTTTATAATTTCAGGCCTTATTTTTGAGTTATTAACATATTTAAAGTTTATTTTTGTGTATTATGTAGAAGAGTTGTCTAGTTTCTTTTTTTTGCATGTATCTGTCTAGCTTTCCCAACACCACTTGTTAAATAGAGTGTTACTTCTTCAATATATATTCTTGCCTCTGTTGTCATAGATTGACCATATAAACAAGAGTTTACTTCTAGACTATTCTTTTTTATTGACCTGTTTATTTGCAATTGTGCCAGTACCATACTGTTTTGATTATTATAGCTTTGGAGTATAGTTTTAAATCAGGAAGGGGGATGCATCTAACTTTTTTCTTTCTCAATATTGTTTTCGCTATTAGTAGTCTTATCTGACTGCACATAAAATGTAAGGTTAATTCTCATAGTTTTGAGAAGAATGCCATTGGAATTTTTAAATGAATTGAATTTAATCTGTAGATTGCTCTGGATAATATGTTTAATTTAGTGATATTAAGGCTTCCAATCTATGATTATGGTATAACCTTTCATTCATTTGTGTCCTTTTAAAATTTATTTCTTCAGTGTCTTATGTTTTTTTACAGTAGGTAATTTACCACTTCGGTTAAATTTATTTCTAAATATTTTATTTATTTTTTGACGCAACTATAAATGGGATGGTTTTCTTAATTTATCCCTCTGTTTGTTAGTTATTAGTGTACAGAAAAATAATTATTTCTATATCATTAACACTGTATCCTTCTACTTTATTAATTCTATAAATTTTTGGTGTATACAGTATTATCTCATCTGCAAATAGTGATAGTTTTAATTCTTTTTTTAATTTGGAGGACTTTTATTTCTTTAAAAAAATTTTTATTATTGCTTTTCAATTACAGTTGTCCCATTTTTCTGCAATTGCTCCCCCTCACTCAGCCCACCCCTTCTCCTACAGTCATATCCCACTCCATTTCCAGTCCAAGAGTCATTGATATGTGTTCTTTGACTAAACCCTTCCCTTACTTATCCCTCTTAACTCCCTCTGCCCTGCCCCCTGATAACTGTTATTCTGTTCCTTGTTCAGTTTAGTTCATTTGTTTGTGTTGCTCCTTAGTGTCCTGTGATATCATATGGTATTTTTCTTTCATTGCCTGGATAATTTCACTAAGCATAGTTCACTCCAGTTCTATCCATGTTTTCACAAATGGCAGGAGTTCCTTCTTTCTTTATGCTGCATAGTACTCCATTGTGTCAATGTACCACAGTTTTTTAATCCCCTCATCTACAGATGAGCACTTAGGCTATTTCCAGCACTTAGCTATTGTAAACAGCGCTGCTATGAACAATACAATGTGTAAGTTCTTTTGAATTGGGGCTTCAGGATTTTTCGGGTATAATCCTAGCAGTGGAATCGCTGGTTCAAAAGGCAGTTCTATTTTTAGTTTTTTGAGGCAATTTCATACTGTTTTCCATAGTGGCTTCACCAGTCTACATTACCACCAACAGTACACTAGGGTTCCCATTTCTCCACATCCTCACCAGCACTTGTTTGTTAATTTGTTGATGATGGCCATTCTGACAGGTGTAAAGTGGTATCTCATTGTGGCTTTTAATTGCATCTCTCTGATGGTTAGTGATGTTAAACATTCTTTCATGTGTCTAGGGACCCTCTGTGTATCCTACTTAGAGAAATGTCTGTTCAGATCTTTTGCCCATTTTTTAATTCGGCTGTTTGTCCTCTTGGTGTTGAGATGTGTAAGTTCTTTATATATCTTGTAGATCAAACCCTTGTCTGAGGTATCATTGACAAATATGTTTTCCTATATGGTTGGTTTCCTTTTCATCTTGCTAATGTTTTCTTTTCCTGAGCAAAAACTCTTCAGTTTGATGTAGTCCTATTTGTTTATTTTTTCCTTTATTTCTATACCTTAGCAGATGTATCAGTGAAAACATTGCTATGAGGGATATCTGAAATTTTTCTATGTTATCCTTTAGGACTTTTATGGTGTAATGGCTTACATTTAAGTCTTTGATCCATCTGGACTTTATTCTCGTGTGTGGTGCAAGTTGGTGGTCTTGTTTCATTTTTTTTTTTTTTTTTAATCTCCCTGTCCAGTTCTCCCAGCACCATTTGTTGGAGGCTCTTCTCATTCCATTTTATGCTCCTTCCCCCTTTGTCAAATATTAGTTGACCATATAGTCCTGGGGTTATTTCTGAGCTCTCTATTTTGTTCCACTGATCTATATGTCTGTTCTTATGCTAGTACTAGACTCTTTAAATCACAGTGACATTGTAGTATAGTTTGATGTCTGGTATTGTGATTCCTCCTGCTGTGTACTTCTGTCTCAAGATTGCTTTGGCTATTTAGGGTCTTTTTTGGTTCCATATAAATTTTTGGAGTATTTGTTCTAGGTCTGTAAAATACGTCATTGGTATTTTAATAGGGATTCCGTTGAATCTGTAAATTGCTTTGGGTAGCATGGACATTTTAATGATGTTTATTCTTGCCTTCTATGAACATGGTATTTGCTTCCATTTATTTGTATCTTTCTTAATTTCTTTCTTCAGTGTTGCGTAGTTTTCTGAGTAAGGATTTTATCTCAATGGTTAAGTTTATTCCTAGGTACTTTATTTTTCGTGTTGCTATAATAAATAGAATTTTTTTTAAGTTTCTTTCTCTGATATTTTATTGCTGGTGTACAGAAATGCCTTAGATTTCTGCATATTTACTTTGTACCCTGCTATTTTGCCAAATTTGCTTATTATTTCAAGTAGATTTTTTGTGGTTTCTATAGGGTTTTCTATGTATACTATCATGCCATCTGCAAATAATGACCGTTATACTTCCTCTTTACCAATTTGGATGCCTTTTATTTCTTTTTCTTGTCTTATTGCTGTGGTTAGAACTTCCAACATTATGTTGAATAGAGTGGAGAGAGTGGACATCCTTGTCTTGCTCCTGATCTCAGGGGGAATGCTTTCAGTTTTTGTCCATTGAATATAATGTTGGCTTCAGGTTTCTTGTATATAGCCTTAATTATGTTGAGGTATGCTCCCTCTATTCCCATTCTGCTGAGTGTTTTCATCATAAGTGAGTGTTGTATTTTATTAATTGCTTTTTCTGCATCTATTGGTATGATCATGTGATTTTTTCTTTCATTTGGATTAGGTGATGTATCATATTTATTGACTTGCGAGTATTAAACCATCCTTGTATTCCTGGGATGAATCATACTTGCTCGTGTTGTATAATCTTTTTAATGTTTTGCTGGATCTTTTTTGCCAATATTTTGTTGAGGATTTTAGCATCTATGTTCATCAGTGATATTGGCCTGTGGTTTTCTTTCTTTGTTTTGTCTTGACCTGATTTTGGAATTAGGGTAATACTACTTTCATAGAGAGAGTTTGAAATTTTTTCCCCCTCTTGGATTTTTTGGAATAGTTTGAAAAGCATAGGAGTTAGTGCCTTACTAAATGTTTTGTAAAATTTGCTTGTGAAGTCATCCAGTCCAGGGCTTCTGTGTGCCAGTGGATTTTTTTTATTACTGTTTCAATTTTATTCTGTGGTTCTGGTATGCTCAGTCTTTCTATTTTTTCTTGATTCAGTTTTGGGAGATATTTCTAGAAATTTGTTCATCTCATCTAGGTTGTCAAATTTTTTGCCATACAGTTGTTTGTGTTAATTTCCTACAATCCTTTGTATTTCTGTGATATCAGTTGTGATATCAGTTGTGATTTCTCCTCTTTCATTTATGATTTTGTTTATTTGGGTTCTCTTTCTTTTTTTCTAGATGAGCCTGGCTTAAGGGTTGTCGATTTTGTTTATTTTTTCAAAGAACAAGCTCCTACTTTTGTTGATGTTTTAAATAGCTTTTTTAGTCTCTATGTCACTTAATTCTGTTCCGATCTTGATGATTTCCTTCCTTATACTCGCCCTGGGCTTTGTTTGTTGTTGTTGTTCTAGTTCTTGTAGCTTTAGTGTTAGATTTTTTATTTGAGATTCTACTATCTTTTTTAGATATGCTTATGTTGCTATGAACTTTCCACTTAGGACTGCTTTTGCTGTGTCCCATAGATTTTGGGCTATTGTGTGTTCATTGTCATTAGTTCCTAAAAACGTATTGATTTCTTCCTTGATATTATTGTCAGCCCATTCATTATTTAATATCACATTATTCATTCTCCATGAGTTTGGATGTCTTTTTTACCTTTAGTTTATTTTTTAGTTTCAAGGCATTGTGGTTGGAAAAGATGCTTGATATAATTTCATTTTCTTGAATTTGACGAGGCTTGCTTTGTGTCCTATCATGTGGTCTATCTTTGAAAATGTCCCATGTGCATTTGAAAAGATTGTATATTTTTCTTTCTTGGGGTGAAAATTTCTATATATATCAGTTAAGTCCATTTGGTTTAGTCTGTTGTTCAATGCCTCAATATCCTTTGTGTTTCTTTGCTTCGAAGATCTGTCTATTGTTGATAATAGAGTGTTAAAGTCTCAATATGAGTGTGTTGTTGTTAATATCTTTTTTGTAGTCTTCTAATATTTTCCTTATATATTTGAGTGCTCCTCTGTTGGGTGCATATATGTTTTCCAGGGTTACATCATCTTGATGGACTGTTCCCTTAAGTATTATGCAATGTCCTTCTTTGTCTCTTTTTATGGCCCTTGCTGTGAAATCTGTTCTGTCTGATATAACTATTGTTACCCCTGCTTTCTTTTTCATGTTTATTTGTTTGGAATACTTTTTTCCATCCCTTTACTTTCAGTCTGTGTAGATCTTTTGTTTTGAGGTGTGTCTCTTGTAGACAGCATATATGTGGGTCATGTCTTCATATGCATTCTACTACCTAATGTCTTTAATTGGAGCATTTTATCCATTTACATTTAAGGTTATTATTGACAGGTATTTATTCATTTCCTTTTCTACCTGTGTTTCTCTTCCTCTCTTTTTTTCTTTTTTTTTCTTAAGGCATTCCCTTTAGCATCTCTTGCAATGCTGGTTTGATGGAGATGTATTCTTTTAGTCTTCCTTTGTCTGAGAAACTCCTTATTTCACCTTCCATTTCAAAGGGAGCCTTGCTGGGTAGAGTAGTCTTGTTTGTATGCCTCTGTTTTTCATTGCTTGAAATACTTTTTGCCATTTTCTTCTGGCTTCTAGTGTTTCTGTTGAGAAATCGGTCGATTGTCTAATTGTAGCTCTCTTGTATGTTATTTGCTGTTTTTCTTTTGCTGCTTTTAGGATTTTTACTTTGTCTTTGAATGTTGCCATTTCAATTATGATGTGCCTTGGAGTGGGCCTTTTTTGGTTCATCTTCATGGGACCCTCTGTGCTTCCTGAATTTGCATGACTTTTTCTCTCATCAGGTTAGGAAAATTTTCTGCCATTACTTTTTCTGTCAGGTTTTCTATCTCTTGCTCCTCCTCTTTTCCTTCTTGTCTTCCTATGGTTTTAATGTTTTTTAGTCTCATGTTGTCCTGCAGTTCACTTAAAGCCTCTTCGTTCTTTTTTAATCTTTTTTCATTTTGTTGTATTGTCTGGGAATTTTTTTCTACATTGTCCTCTAACTCTCTGATTTGATCCTCTGCTTCGTTTAGCCTGTTTTTGATTGATTCTGTTGTGTTCCTCAGTTCATAAGTTGTATTCTTCATTTTTTTTCTTGTTCTTATTAATAGTTTCTATGGCCTTTTTATGCTGGTGTAGTTTTCTGCAAGTCCCTGTAGCTTCCCTGCAATTCTTTGTAGGTTCCTTGGAGTTTCTTGTAATTTTCCTGGAATTTGTCATAGTTTTCTTTGAGATTGTCAAGTACATTGAGCTTCTTTATCACCATTCTTTTGAATTCTGTGTCTGATAGTTGGCTTATTGTCTATTCCATCCAACTCTCTTTCTTGAGATTCCTCTTTTTCTTTTATTGGGAGGTTGTTTCTGTGTCTTCCCATGTTGGATTTTTTTGTTTTTTGTTTATTATATTTGTTTGCTTTGATTTTCTGTCTTGTGATATGAGATTATTTATTGGAGACCTGGGGGATTCAGTGGTGCAGTCTCTTTGATCTCCTGAGCCTGATGCTCTTGGGTTGCCCTTTATGCCATTTGTTGATGCTCTCTGGTTGTATTTCAGTTACTCTTTGGTGGATTCTTTCCTCTGGCTAGTTGATTGTGAGTCACTCTGCCCACGTTGTATTGAGTTCTTTTGTGAGATGCTGTTAAAACATAAACACACAACCCAGGCAAGAAAACCACACCTCAAAAATATCCCCCACCCCAAATCCCACTATCCGCAGCAAATGAGCCAGTATTAATATAAGTGTAGAGAGTTTAAGACTATTATACTATAGAAGAAACAGATAAGCATTGTTTTAAATGAAAGAAAGATGATTTTTGAGAGGGCAGATGGTAGAATAATAATAGTAGGAGGCAGGGTCAAAGCTATGCAAGACAGTAAGTAATATTTACACTGTATGTTAAAAAAGAGAGGAAAGAGACTTCTGGCCAAGACAGAGGGGTAGACAGACATGCTATGTCTACCTCCACAACTAATAAGGAATACAACTACCTCAAAACTAGAAACAACCAGAAGTTCTAGAAACCCGAACTGCATAGAAGTCCAGAAAACAAATATATAAGGAAGAAATACTCATTCAGATAGGTAGGAGGGGTGGAACCAGGGCGGAGAGGTCATGGTGTGGTGGCAGCAACAGTGGCTGGCCGGCTGAAAAATGCAGTCATGCGCTTTAAAAAGACAGGAGGGTCACCTGGGGAGCTTTTCCAGCTCCTCACCAGATCTCGTAGCTCACGGTGCTGGCAACGTGGAAAATCAAGCCTCATTGCTTCTGAATGCGCAGACTAGTGTGGGTTGGGGTGAAGGCAGAAACTGCTGGTCTCTCAGCAGAGTCCGCTTGTTTAAAAGGCCCCCTCGGTCCTAGAACATCCGCAGACCCACCCACTCTGGTAATGACAGACAGAGAAGCAGCTAGGGGGCGCCAGTCTGGTGTGGAAGTGGCAGAGGTCATTGGAAAAGTGACGAGTGCTGGGCAAGTGGCATTGTTCCCTCTCAGACCCCTCCGCCACATGCAGTGTCATAACATGGTGAAACAGGTCTCCTTGTACTGACAAATCCCTAAGGCTCCACCTCTTACAATCTAACAGGAGCAACAGCTCTACCTGGGACATAGAGGCAAACAAACACAGGAGCCTGTCAGAATGAGGAGACAGAGACGTATGGCCCAAAAGGGGGAACGGACTAAGGTTCCAGTTGGAGAACTAAGCGATAATGAGATAGCCAACTTAACAGATGAGGATATAGCCAACCTATCAGGTGCAGAATTCAAAACACTGCTGATGAAGATGATCACAGGCTTGATAGATATACTTGAGTGTGGCAAACGCATAAGAGAAGAAGTGAAGGCTATGCTAGTGAAATGAAAGAAAATCCACATAAAACCAATGGTGAAGGGAAGTAATCCGGGGTTCAACTTAATGATTTGGAACATAAGGAAGAAAAAAAAAAACAGTCAACCAGTGCAGAATGAGGACACACAACTTCAAAAAAATGAGAAAAACTTCCCAAATTTTGTGAAGGAGATGGACATACAGGTTCTGGAAGCACAGAATGTCCTGGGTGAGCTGGACCCAGAGGGGACCACACCAGGATGCATCGTGACTGAGAGCCCAAAGGTGAAAGAGAAAGAGAAAGTCCTGGGGGCAGCAAGAGAGAGGCGGAGAGTTGCCTACAGGGGGGTGCCTATAGGACTAGCAGCTGATTTCTCAGAGGACACTTTGCAGGCAAAAAGGGACTGGCAAGCAATATTCAATGTGATGAAAAGCAACCTGCAACCAGGATTATTCTAACTAGCAAAGCTATCATTTGGAATGGAAGGACAGATGAAGTGCTTTCCAGACAAGGTAAAGCTAAAGAAGTTCATCGTCACCAAGCTATTATTATAAGAAATGTCAATGGGACTTATTTAAAAAGAAGATCAAAACTATGAACAGTAATATGACAACAAACTCACAACTATGAACAACTGAATCTAAAAAATAAAAACAAAATCCAACTAAGCAAACCAGAAGAGGAACAGAGTCAGAGGTATGGGGGTTATTTGGAGGGTTATCAGTTGACAGGGGGGAGGGGGAGATTTGAGGATATGGTGCTGGGATTAAGAAACATAATTGGTTGGTACAAAATAGACAGGGGAAAGTTAACAATAATATGGGAAAGGGTAAAGCCAATAACTTATATGCATGACCCATGGACATGAACTAAGGGGGGTGGGATGCTGGAGGAAAGCTGGGTACTGGGCAGAGGGAAGCGAAAGGGAAAATAATTGAAACTACTGTAACAACATAATAAAATATACTTAAAAAAAGAGAGGGAAGAATGCAGAATAAATTGAGAAATTGGAAGTGTATAGTATTAGGTTTTTATGACAGTTATATGCTATATGTTTAGTGTGGGAGGGAGGCTAAACAAAACAGACAAACAAACAAACAAAAATTAAAGAAGGATAGGAGGGAGAGAAGGTAGGAAACAGATTAAAGAAAGAGTTTTAAACAAAGGAAGAAAAAAAGGAAGAGAATAAAAGGGAAGAAACAAAGGGAAGAAGAAATAAAAGAAAAAGAAAAAAAGAATTTTTACTCAGTTCAACCTTTGGACATCGCCTTCTTTTTCTGGATCCACACCTGGTCAAAATTCCATGGGTTTCAAATCTTTTCTGGCTGGCTGGCTCTGAGGAGATCTGGTTGGTTTCTGTCGCTGCTTTTCTCTCACTCGTGGGCCTGCTGCAGCTTTCTGCTGTGAACCACACTGAGTTGGGTCCCTCCCTACTTGTCCTGCGGCACCCTCCAGCAATCCTCAGGCTTCTTTAACAAAGTTGTTTTCTTGGCAAGCCAGTGCACATGTCCCTAGTCCCGACCCAGCATTGGGTCCTGTCTTTGCTTCTCCTCCCCAGAAGTCTCTGTGCTCCAAGCTGCAGCACTGGGCTATGTCTGTCCCTGGCTGGCAGCGTCTCGCTGTCTGCCTGTGTGCACTGTTTGCCTGCATGGGGTCCCCACTGAGTCTGTGTTCATGCCACAGCTCTCCTGTATGGGCCCCTATCCCTGGCTCAGTTCTGCTTTTTTTTTTTTTTTTTTTTTTTTACTGTGCCATGATGCATGCGCCTGGGGTGCAGGGTTGCCAGTCATGATTTGCCAGGAGTTCCCCACCTAGACTCAATTTATACAGTTTCCCACAGTCCGGGCTGTTTGCTGTCTTCCCACATCACCGGCTGATTCAAGGAAACCTTCCCATTGTCTCCCTCAAGGACTCTGCTTGTCCCAGCACCTATGGCAGGAGGCAGTTTCCAAGCAGATCCTGGCTAATGAGCCAGTCTTCAGCTGCCCCTTTGGGATGCAGTACAGCAGCAGCACCAGGCTGGGGGACCCAGCAACTCCTTTTGAGAGCATGGGTGAGCTTTCTGCCCTCTTCCACTCTGCTCCTACACTCCCTTATTTGCACTATCTGAAATCCCCACTCACTCACTCCTCTCCGTGTTTGTACTCCAAGCCTTTCCACAATGGGAACAAGCAGACAACACTGCTACCTACTCTGCCACCGTCTTCAGAATCCTGGTGTGCCCTTGAAGTACTCCAATTACAACTTGTAAATACCAGGGAGAATGTAATTAATCCAACTCAGGCTAAGTGGATAACTCTGATTAGAAGAGCTTATGTTCTTCCAGGTATTCTTAACCCCCACTGCATAGCCACACCTCAATAGTCCATTTTTCCATAATAGTATTATAATCCTTACTGTCAACCATGGCCTCATGAGGGGCCAAGTGTGCTACCCCAACCATTGATTCAGGGAAGGGCTGTATGACTTGAACTATTTCTTTTTCTTCTAAAAAATTTATTGATTTTATAGAAAGACAGGAAGAAACAGAGAGAGAAATAGATAGAGAGAAACACCAATTTGTTGTTCCACTTATTTATGCATTCATTGGTTAATTCTTGTATGTGCCTTAATGGAGAATTCAACTTGGACCCTTTCTGAATTGGGAAGACACTCCAACCAACTGAGATATCTGACCAGGGATTACTTCTTTTTCTTGTCTGATTTATATGACTGAGATTTCCAATACTATATTGAATAATAATGATGAGAATAAGCATCTGTGTCTTGTTCCTTATGTTAGATAAAAACCTTTCAGCTTTTCACCATTAAGTGGTGGGCTTGTCATATATATTATGAAGAATATTAGCTTTGGGCTTGTCATATATAGCTTTATCATGCTGACATAAGTTTTTTTTATCATAGCTTGTTGAGAGTTTTTATCAGAATTAAATATTGGACTTCCAGCCAAGATGGAGGCATAGACAAACGTTCTGCATCTCCCTCCACAACTAAGAAGGAACACAACTACCTCAAAACTAGAAACAACCAGAAGGTCCAGAAAACCAAACTGCATGGAAGTCCAACAAACAAAGGTATAAAAAAGAAATACTTATCCAGACAGGTAGGAGGAGTGGAGCCAGGGCAGGGAGGACACGGTGTTGTGATGGCAGCAGTGGTGGGAGCTGCGGAAAGCACAGTTACATGTTTTAAAGCCTGTTGCCCCCAGAATACAACAAGGATGCCAGCATGTTAAACCAAGCATGCCATCGTCCGGGGACAGCCACCTGACCTGAAGTCTGCATGATCCTTCCCCATGTGGGAAGGCCACCCTCCCCTCCACATCCCCACTCTTATTAGGGATTTCTGGACCCAAGGGTAGGTAGGACGACGACCATGTCCAGCTTGAAGCAGCTAGAGGAGCTTGAGACCTTCACCCATTGTCCTTTATAAGATTATAAAGGGTCTTAATATCTAAGAGGGAGGGATTGCTATTTTTTATTATTAAAATAATTAATTAATCATTTATTTATTTAAAAAAAGAAGAAGAATATATGAAAGGGTGAAGTGGGAGAGCTTGTATGTACAAATCATGGGCATGGATTTGGGGAGTACTGCTGGGGGAGGGGAGTGCGGGGTGGAGGGTAGCAAAGGGGAAAAACTGGAACTATTGTAACAATATAATCAATAAAATATACTTTTAAAAAATGTCAGGAGGGACACCTGGGGGGCATTTTCAGCTCCTCTCCAGACTGCACAGCTCACCATCTCAGCACTGGGAAAAATCAAGCCTCATTGCTTCTGAATGTGCAGACCTGTGGGGGTTGGGGTGAAGACAGAAACTGCCAGTCACTCAGCAAAGTCCACTGATTAAAGGGCCCCCAAGGTCCTAGAACACCCACAGACACACCAGTCCCATACAGAAGTGGGAGAAGTGCCTGAAAAGGGGGCAAATGCTGGGCAAGTGGCATTGTTCCCTCTCAGACTCCTCCCTCCTCCCCCACATACAGTGTCACTACATGGTGAAACTGGTGGCCCTGTACTGATAACTACCTAAGGCTCCACCTCTTACAACCTAACAGGAGCAACAGCTCTACCTATGACACAGAGGCAAACAAACACAGGAGCTTGTCAAGATGAAGAGACAGAGAAGTATGGCCCAAAAGAGGGAATAGATCAAGGTTCCAGTGGGAGAACTAAGCATCGAGGAGATAGCCAATCTAACAAATGAGGAGATAGACAACCTAACAGACTCAGAATTCCAAATACTGGTGACAAAGTTACTCACAGGCTTGACAGATATGCTTGAGTATGGCAAACGCATAAGAGAAAAAGTGAAGGCTATGTTAAGTGAAACGAAGGAAAATCCACACAAAACCAATGCTGAAGGGAAGAAAACAAGGGTTCAGATCAAAGATTTGGAACATAAGGAAGAAAAAAAACCAATCAGTACATAGTGAGGAAACAAAAATTGAAAAAAATGAGGAGAGACTTGGGAACCTCTGGGACAACTCTAAATGTGCCAACACCCAAATCATAGGGCTGCCAGAGGAAGAGGAATAACAAGAAATTGGGAACTTATGTGAAGAAATAATGGAGGAAAACTTCCCAGATTTTATGAAGGAATGGACATACAAGTCCAGGAAGCATGAAAAGTCTTGGGAAAGCTGGTCCCAGAGGGGACCACACCAAGACACATGATTAAAATGCCAAACGTGAGAGGTAAAGAGAGAATCCTAAAAGCAGCAAGAGAGAAGTGGAGAGTTGCCTACAAGGGGGTGCCAGAAGACTATCAGCTGATTTCTCAAAGGACACTTAGCAGGCAAAAAGGGACTGGCAAGCAGTATTCAATGTGATGGGAAGCAAGGATCTACAGCCCAGATTGCTCTTTCCAGCAAGGCTATCACTTGGAATGGAAGGGCAGATGTGCTTCCTAGAAAAGATAAAGCTAAGAGTTCATCATCACCAGGCCATTATTCTATGAAATGTCAAAGGGACTTACTTAAGAGAAAGAAGATCAAAACTATGAACACTAAAATGACAGCAAATTCACAACTATCAACAACTGAACCTAAAAAATAAAAACAAAATCTAACTAAGCAAACCAGAGTGGGAACAGAATCATAGATATGGGGATCATTTGGAAGGTTATCAGCTGGGAGGGGGGAGGTGGAGAAATGGGGAAATGGTGCAGGGACTAAGAAACATAATTGGTTGGTACAAAATAGACAGGGGGGATGTTAAAAAGAATATAGGAAAGGGTGAAGCCAAAGAACTTATATGCACTACCCATGGACATGACCTAAGTGGGGTGTGATTGCTGGAGGGAAGGGGGATACTTGGCAGAGGGGAGCAAAGGGAAAAGAATTGGAACTACTGTCACAATGTAATAAAATATACTTAAAAAAAGAAATAAAATAAAGTCTGATTTTTCTGTTAATAGTCTTTCTGTTTGCATGAAATACTTTTTTCATCTCCATGTTCAGTTTGTGCTTGTTTTTGAATTTGGAGTGTCTGGGAGGCAGCATATAAATAGATTATTTATTTATTTATTTATTTCTCCATTCTGCCACTCTTTGTCTTTTGATTGTATGATTTAATCCATTTACATTTAAAGTACTTATTGATGAGTATGTGCTTATTGCCATTTTGTTAAATGTTTTTTCTTGTTTTGTTTTTTTTTTTTTCTCTGTTCCTTTCTTGACCTTTTTCCTTGCTTTTCTTAGTGTTTTGTTAGGATTCCTTCCTCTTTATTTTTATATTTTGTTTATTTTTGTAGATTTTTTTGTATGTGATTACCAAGAGTTAGGGTAAGTTCTTGCAGTGACTTGGGTGCTGCCTGGTCAGTAGGAGCAGGTACAACATGGGGCAGTCTAGTGGGTGTGGGCTTCCCTATTCCCTATTCTGCTGGGCTAAGTAAGACAGCTCTGTCTTACTTTTTCTCTTGATCTAGGTAGAACTGCTCTGTGTGGGGACACACTCTATTGCTTTGATTGTTGTTGGAGCCTGATTTGGGTTGTAATCCCAGCACTCTTCCATCTCCCTTTATTCCAGGTAGGGCTTTTTCTGTGGGCTCACAGTTAACCATATTGTTTTCATTGAATGTTGTGGAAGTGCAATCAAGGCTGGGACAAGTCCATCAGGACTGCCTTGTGAGCATGAGGAGTACAATGCTCTTATTCCTTCTCTCTCTGGGCAGGACTGTCCAGCCCATGTGCTACAACTCCTTAGCGATGAGCTTTTGCTCCCAGCAGGGAATCTCGTTAGGTGTGTGTGACAGTGACCAGGTGTGGTCAAGCCTCATCACCCTTTTGGGACTGCTGGATATATCTATGGGTGGGGTAGGGTGCCATGCCTGTCTGCTATGGTGCCCTCTTGTTCATTTTTTTAAGTGTATTTTATTGATTATGTATTATAGTAGTCCCAATTTTTTCCCTCCTTTGCTCCCATCTGCCTAGTACCTCCCTTTCCTCCAGCAGTACTACCTTCCTTAGTTCATGTCCATGAATCATGCATATAGGGTCTTTGGCTACACCCTTTCCTATATTATTCTTAAATTCTCTCTATCTATTTTATACCAACCAATTATGCTTCTTAATCCCTGCACCATTTTCTAATTTCTCCCTCTTCCCTCTCCTAGCTGATAACCCTTCAAATGATCCCTGTACTTAGTTGGATTTCATTTTTATTTTTTAGATTCAGTTGTTGGTAGTTGTAAGTTGTCATTTTAATGTTCATAATTTTGATCTTTTTATTAAGTAAGTCCCTTTGACATTTTATATAATAATGGCTTGGTGATGATGAACTCCTTTAGCTTTACCTTGTCTGGGTAACACTTCATCTGCTCTTCTATTCTAAATCATAGCTTTGCTGGGTAGAGTAATATTAGTTGTGGGTCCTTGCTTTTCATCATATTGAATACTGCTTACCATTGCCTTCTTACCTGCCAAGTTTCTTTTGAGAAATCAGCTGGTAGTCTTATAGGCACCCCATTTGTAGGTAACTTTCTGTTTTTCTCTTTCTTCTTTTAAGATTCTCTCTTTATCTTGAACCTTTGGCATTTTAATTATGATGTGTCCTGGTGTTGTCCTCTTTGGGTCTAGCTTGTTTGGGACTCTGTGCTTCCTGGACTTGGATGTCTATTTCTTTCGCCAAATTTGGAAAGTTTTCCTTTATTGTTTTTTCACATAAGCTTTCAATTTCTTGCTCTTCCTCTTCTCCTTCTGGCACTGCTATAATTCAGATGTTGGCACGTCTAAAGCTGTCCCAGAGGTTCCTATGCCCCTACTAATTTTTTTTCAATTCTAGTTTCCTCATTCTGTACTGATTGACTTTATTTTCTTCCTCATGTTCCAAATCATTGATTTGAACCCCAGTTTCCTTCTCTTCACCATTGGTTTGTGTGGATTTTTTTTCACTTCATTTAGCATAGACTTCACATCTTCCCTTAGGTGTTTGCCGTACTTATGCACATCTGCCAAGCCTGTGAGCATCTTTATCACCAGTGTTTTGAACTGTATGTCTGTTAGATTGGCTATCTCCTCGACACTTAGTTCTCACACTGGAACCTTGATCTGTTCCCTCTTTTGGGCCACACTTCTCTGTCTCCTCATTTTGACAGGCTCCTGTGTTTGTTTGCCTCTGTGTCTTAGGTAGAGCTGTCACACCTGTGACATTGTAAGGGGGGGAGCCTTAGGTATTCGTCAGTACAGGGCGACTAGTTTCACCATGTTTTGACACTGTATGTGGGAGATGAGTCTGAGATGGAACATTGCCACTTGCTCAGCCCTTGCCCCTTTTCCAGCCACTTCTTCCACTTCTGTATGGGACTGGCACCCCTCTGGCTGTTGCCCTGCTGTAATTTGCAGAGAGTGGGTCTGTGGACATTTTCGACGATGGGGGGCCTTTAAACTAGTGGACTCTACTGAGAGACTGGCAGTTTTTTCCTCCACCCCAACCCCCACTGTTTTTCACAGTCAGAAGCAATGAAGCTTTATTTTCCCTGGTGCTGGGACTGTGAACTGTGTGGTCTGGTCTAGCGCTGAGAGTGCTCCCCAAGTATTGTTTTCCAGTTTTTAAAATTTTTGACTGTGATTTCCGCCAGCCTACAGTGGCCACTGCTATTGCTGACACCATACCGTGTCTTCTCTGCCCTGGCTCTGACCCTCCTACCTGTTTGAATGAGTATTTCTTTATTTCTTTGTTTGCTGGACTTTCATACAGCTCAATTTTCTGAAATTTCTGGTTGTCTCTAGCTTCAAGGTAGTTGTATTCCTTCTTAGTTGTGGAGGGAGATGCAGTGTGTCCGTCTAGGCCTCCATCTTGCCAGAAGTCTCCTCTTGTCCTTATTTAAGGTAGGCCCAGGAGTCTGGTTGGAAACACACTCCTGCAGTCTTGTAGGGTGGCCAGAGCAACTGGATAAAGCTTTTGCTAATGCTATCCAGGTACAGGAAAAGTGTAATTAATGGCACTCACTAGGCCCTCCATTCCTGATGAGCTCCCTCACATTCTGAGAATTTTGGTATTTTCCCAATTACTTCTGTGAGGTCTGTCTCTCTTCTTTATTGTGCATATTTGGTCAGTTGTGTCCCAGGAAGAATTGCCCTAAGCATAGGTGTGTTCATTGCAATGGCCATGTTCATTATCCATTTATGGTACCATCTTGTATCTACTGCCAAATGAGGTAATTTTTTTCTTGCAGTAGTTTCTATGTGGTCAGTGAACTTAGGGGCTAAAAGGAGGAGAGGAAGAGGGACTAATGGGGTAAAATAAAGGAATTGGAATACTGGGAGCATGCCAAGCAAATAAGACTCCTTATCCACAAATAATCATGCACAAAGTATGCCTTAGGAGAAGAGATAACAGTGTAGACTGAAACTTAAATTCTATATAAGGCTTGGAAAATAATGTGGTTGGATGACAAAGGGGTAAAGAGAGTGGAGAAAATAGGAAAATAAATAAGGTTAGCCAGTAAATTTTCAAATGACAGAACAATAGTAGAAATAACCAACTAATTTTTTAAGAAGTGGTAAAGGTTCTATTAGCAGTAAGTTTATATGTTATATTAATAGTTATGAAGATCCATAGTCGTAAGATTCTACAATTTTATGAATAAGTGGTATATTAGACATATAACCCATCATATTTCACAAAGGAATAGAAGTATGAAAAAATTGCTTCAATTTAATTTTAATAAAATACATAGAATGCTTAATATATTTAAAAATATTAAACACTAATGGGAAAAATATGTAAAAGATCAGATAATTTCCTGGAACTTATTAACTCATTAGTAAAATAAGCACATCAATACAAGAAAATATAATGGGTACTGCAATTGAGGTGCAAAATATTTCCGAGAAAGAAGAATAGAAAAGTATTACTTTGGACTCAAGGGGCCCAGAGAATCCACATAAGAGGTCTCTTCTAAACTGAGTTTAAAAGCCAAAGATGCAAAGGGTAGTTGAGGTAGAATCTTAGCAGATTTCACTTGTAAATAAAGTTCTATTACTCAAAACTTTTCTCAACTCTTGTGATCTAACCATACACATTTATTTGTTAGTATACTTTTCTTTCCTCTAAGATTTATTAGCCTATTAGTTCATTCTAATAGTGAAACTAAGAGGCAATGTCTACATTAAAGGAACAGGAAATATAGGGGTCGGTTTGAGACATCTGGCAGAAATTGAGTCATAGATAATGGAGGGGCATAAGGAAGGAGAATGAGGTTGGTGGTTAGCACTTTGATAACAAAGGAGAAGCATATTTGTTGGGAAAAACATTTTGAGCTTAGTTTGTCCACGTGGAATAGATGAGTGAAGATATGTCTCTAATTATTCCTAATATTTGCTGTTTTGACTTTTCCTTTGTTTTGCAATAATCCAAACACTACTGAATTAATATTTAGTTGCATTCAATAAACTCTACATAAATCACTTTAGTTAAAAATATGATGTTCTTTACTCGGAAGAGTTTTTCATGCATTGCACCAATAAGTTGAACAGAAAATAAAATGTAATATATAACATATTATTTATTACATTGAAATACTTATTATGTCTCTAAAAGTGTTATTTTCCACATTATCCTTAAAAGAGAGCGAGCACATTCTATTCTGCAATAGAATCATTATTTTCATCATTATTTTAAGTTTAACAAAATTATAAACACATTGACTGATAATTTTTGTTTGTTCCCAAATGGAAAACATTTCTGTTAATTCAGTTAGGACCATGTGAGGCACTCTTCTACATGGCTGTCTTCTATATTTACCAGAGAAATAGTTGGAAAATCTTTCAGTTTTTTAAGTTGCTGTAATGACATTCCTAAAAAAATAATTCTTTTATATTTGAGAAAGTTTCATGTTTCCATTAGAGAATTTCTTTGATTTCATAGAAATTAGAGATACCAAGGTCTCCTATGTCTTCCACGTAACCTTTCTACTTGCATACACTAAATATTTTATCACATTTCTCTTAATTTTTATTTGGTGCTATCAAAATAGTTTTTCATAACTTCATTTTGATACTTATAATTCTACAAATATTTTTGCTTTCAAAGCATTATTATTCTAATAAATAATTTTTACTTTTTTCCCAGAAAATAGTAAAAAAGTAAACAATAGCTTGAATTGAGAAATAGATAGGCAGATAATAAAAAATTTAGTTAAATTGATGTTTCCATGGTCAAATACTAAAAGGAGTCCAAAATATTTTATATTTTAATATATTCCATAGCCATAAAAAATCATATACATGTATATCTGTGTATATGTAAACATAAATACATATATCTGTGTGTGTGTGTATATATATATATATATATATATATATACTTGCTCTCCTGCTATCTACCTTTTCCTTATAGCTAGATTTCTCTCATTTATTGACTTCAGAGTCTAAAAATTTATGTTCAAACCAGATGCTGGCAGCTATTAGTTGTACAATCATAGACATGCTAAATAACTTTATAAAGCATCAACACATACTTCTACTAAAATAGGGCTAATCATCAACTCAGAAATTTATAATAGAAAAATATGAAATGATGTAAAAGAAGGTAGAATGATAATCAAAAATAAAAGTTTATTGCATTCTCCCCCTTACTCATTGTGGAACAAAATGTAGTCATATAACATTTTATTATATTCTTTTCTCTCTGAAGATAACCCTTTTGAAATTTTAGAATCTGAAGTCTAAAATGAATATAATACGTTGCCCATCTTTCCCAAAGAGTATTTTGGTATCAAGTTAAATCTTTTCATATGAAAATATTTTAAAACAGTGTATACATAAAATTATAAAATTAATTTTCAAGGAAAACCACACTTAAGTTAGCCTACATATCTCTCAGACTAGAGCAATAGTGAAGATGGGTAGAGAACATAGACTCACTGTATTCTGCCTCATGCAAACTTCTGACTCTTAGAAGCTCTAACATAGACTAGAAAAGAGGCAAACAAAGTAGGTAGTGATAAATTTTAACAACAAAAAATTAAAGTGTTAGGTACATACAACATATGGTTTTTGGTTCCATATAAATTTTTGAAAGTTTTATTCTGTGTCTGTGCAATATGTTATTGGTATTTTAATAAGAATTACACTGACTCTATAAATTCCTTTGGGTAGTATGGACATTTTAATGATGTTAATTCTCTCAGTCCATGAACACAGTATATGCTTCCATTTACTTGTGTTTTCCTTAGTTTCTTTCTTCAGTGTTCTGTAGTTTTCTGAGTACAGGTCTTTTCTCTCCTTGGTTAAGTTTATTCCTAGGTACTTTATTTTTCCTGTTGCTATAGTAAATAGGATTTGTGCCGAGTTTCTTTTTCTGATATTTCATTGTTGGTGTACAAAAATGCCTTTGACTTCTGAATATTGACTTTGTGTCCTGCTATTTTGCCAAATTCACTTATTAGGTCAAGTAGTTTTTTTGTGGAACCTATAGGGTTTCTATGTACACAATCATGTTATCTGTAAATAATGACAGTTTTACTTCCTCCTTTCAGATTTGGATGCCTTTTATTTCTTTTTCTTGTCTGATCGCTGTAGCTAGTCTTTCTAATACTATGTTGAGTAAAAGTGGTGAAAGTAGATACCCTTGTCTTGTTCCTGATCTTAGGGGAAAAGCTTTTAGTTTTTTCCTACTGAGTATGATGTGAGTGTAGGTTTTTTGTATATGGCCTTTATTATGTTGGGGTATGCTCCTTCATTTCCCATGTTACTGAGCTTTTTTTTTTTTTATTAATGGCTCTGTATTTTATCAAATGCTTTACCAGCATCTATTGACATGATCATGTGATTTTTGTCCTTCATTTAGTTCATGTGATATGCTACATTTATTGGTTTGCAAATATACCTTCCTTGCAAACCCAGGATGAATCTCACTTGATCATGGTGTATGATCTGTTTAATGTATTGCTGTATTCAGTTGAGAATTTTAGCATCTATGTTTACTAGCAATATTGGTCTGCATTCTTCTTTCTTTGTTGTCTTTACCTGGTTTTGGAATTAGGCTAATACAGGCCCCATTCATGGAGCTTGGGAGTCTTCTTTCTTCTTAAATTTTCTGAAATAACTTAAAGAAGTATAAATGATCTCTTCCTTTAATGTTTCCTATAATTTGTCTGTGAAGCTGTCCAGTTTAGAGCTTTTGTGTTCCCCCTAGGTTTTCCTTATATATTAAGTTGCTCCTAAGTTGGGTGCATATATGTTTGCAATGGTTATGTCTTCTTGATGGATCATTCCCTTAAGTATTATCTAGTGTTCTTTGTCTGTTTTGTGGCCTGTGTTTTGAAATCCATTTTCTCTGGTATAAGTATTCTTACCCCAGCTATTTTTTCATGCCCGTTCACTTGGAATATTTTTTTCCATCACTTTACCTTCAATCTGTGTAGATCTTTTGTTCTGTGATGGGTCTCATATATGTGGGTCATGTTTTCTTATCCATTCAGCTATACTATGTCTTTTGATTGGAACATTTAATCCATTTATATTAAAGGTCATTACTGATAGGTACTTATTCATTGCCATTTTTCTCTTTGTACCTTTGTTTCTCTCTCTCTTTCTTCACCTTCTTAAAGCAGTCCCTTTAGCATCTCTTGCAAGGCTGGTTTGGTGGGAATGCATTCTTTTAGCCTTCTTTTGTCTGGGAAACTTATTTCACCTTCCATTCTGAATGAGAGCCTTGCTGGGTAATAGTCTTGGTTGCAGGCCTTTGCTTTTCATTACTTGGAATATTTCTTGCCATTCCCTTCTGGCTTCTACTATTTCTGTTGATAAACCAGCTGATAACCTTATTGGAGCTCCCTCATATGTTACTAGCTGTCTCTCTCTTGCTGCCTTTGAGAATTCTCTCTGTGTTTAAATTTTGTCACTTTAATTCTGATGTGTCTGGAGTAGGCCTTTTTAGGTTTATCTTCATTGGGACCCACTGTGATTCCTGAACTTGTGTGACTTTTTCTCTCATTATGTTAGGGAAATTTTCTCTCATTATTTTTCAATCAGGTTTTCTATCCCTTGCTCCTCCTCTTCTCCATTTGGTTTCCATATTATATGTATATTATTATGCTTCATACTGTCCTGCAGCTCCCTTAAATCATCTTAATTCCTTTTTAATCTTTTTACATGTTGTTGCTCTGTTGGGGAACTTTTTTATACCTTGTTCTCCAAGTCATTGCTCTGATCCTATGCTTCAATTAGCCTTCTCTAAACTCCTTCTATTGTGTTTTTCATTTCAGAAATTGTGTTCTTCATATCCTCCTGATTCTTATTGATAGTTTCTATGTTCTTTTTCACGCTGGTGTAGTTTGCAACAAGTTTATTGTAGTTTCCCGGGAGTTTTTTGTAGTTCTCAGTGAGCTCCTTGCACATCCTTATAACCATTATTTTGAAGTCAATGGTTGATAGTTTGCTTGCCTCTGTTTCATTTAGCACTCTTTCTGACGGTATGTTCTTTCCATTTGATTTCAGGTTGTTTCTTTGATGCTCCATCTTAGGTGACCCTTCTTGTTTGTTTCTGCTTCTGAAATTGATCTGTATTGACTTCTTGTCTTCTAAGTGTAAGCTTCTGTGTGAGAAGACCTGACTGATTCAGTATTTCAGTCTCCTTGATCTCCTGAGAATAATAGTCTTAGGATGCCCTTTATGCCATTTATGTGGGTTCTCTGGTTTTAATTGGATTTTTGTTGTTGTTGGGTCATTCTTCCATGGGCCCTTCCCTTCAACTGGCTGAATGAAGTCACTCCACTCACTGTGTCTTGTATTATTTGTACAGATGCTGCAAGAACAAAACCAAACAACCCAGGAAAGAAACCCACCTACAAAAATAACCCACACCCACAATCACGTTATCTACAGAAAATGAGCCAGTATTAGTAAAGGTGTAATGAGATTAAGACCATTATAAGAAAGGCAAAATGAATATGAATTGACTACTGAAATAAAAATTATTTTGAGTTGTTAGTGGGAGGGGCAATAACGAGTAGGGAACAGGGATAAGGTAATGAGAGAAAGAAAGTAAAATGTACATCATAAATTAATAAGGGATGAAAAAAGGTAGAATGAGTTAAGAAAAGTTTAAATTATGGAGTTTAAACAGAAATATAGATATTATATAGGTAGATAGATAGATATAGATCTAGATAGATAAACATAGTGAGAGAGATTTAAAAAAATAATAAATATAGGAATCAGAATGAAGAAGATTCACCACAACACTAACCACCAATGAACAAAAATTAATATAGGTGAGATGAAAGTTAGAGGAAAAAAGAAGGAAAGAAAAGCTTAAAAGATGTCTAGAGGAAAGGAAAGTAACAGTGAGATCATAGAGGGAGAAGGAATACTAAAATTGGGGAATGACAACTCGGCTAAGACAAGGAAAAATGAAAATTTAAAGTGAAAAAATGAAAGGATACAAGGAAGGCAAAGTGGAATAGGAGAGGGGGAAGGTAAAATTTGAGATTTGAAATACAAAATGGTGACTATCTAGGAATAAAATTGAATAAATGTAACAACAACAGCTATATCCACAAACAAGAAAAGACTGATAAAGGTGGAGAGGGAATAAAGTTATTTTAAGAATAGAACAAAGAATGTGAGATGACCGATGACAAGAAAATTGGTTTTGAGAGGCTGGACAGGGGAGAAATTTAAGAGTGTGGAATAGACATAAATCATAGCAAGAGAGAAAATAGAATTTATAACAAAAATAAGAAGAGGAAATAAGGTAAAATGGAGTAAAAAAGAGATCAGCAAAATATGATATTTGAAATAAATTATAATACAGAAACTAATGAAATAATATGCATAAACTTAAGGACAAAAAATGAATCTTAAAAAGCTATACAGGGGAAAAAACACGAATCACGAACAAGACTGTGGTGTAATTCATTTCTGTGGAATCTAATGTTTACTGCTTTCTTTGCTTTCTGGATCTCTCCCTGGTGCTGTCAGATATTATCCCAGTATGGCCCCCGGTAGCCTGTTTGAAACTACCAGTGATCCATAATCTGTAGCTGTCTCCCTCAGTTGTTAATCTAATCAATCTGTAATCAGCAGTCAGGCTTAAGAACTACAGGTTGGGACAGCGTAATTCCTGTGGGTGGGTCTATTCCTTCTCCTCAGGCTGACCCACTTGGAGGGGAGCCCCTCCAAGATGGCCCCTGCAGTATGGGACATGACTCTGCATCTGACTCTATCAGCTACTGCCTCAGTTCTCTCCCCAAAGCCACTGTCTCCAAACTCTCCTCAAATGTCTCCAGTTCACTCCTCCTTCATTTCTGGAGCCCAGGGCTAGTGTCTGCAAGTGAAATTTTATGTGTTGGCCCTTTAAAAGTCTCTCTGCAACTCCATCCATTTCTTCCTGGCATGCACAAACCCCACTACTCTTCACAGCTGGATTTCATCTGGGTTCATTTCTGGCTCTTGTGCTGTAGGCTGGGGAGCCCAGCTTTGGATTTAGACCCCATGCTTCTCAGGGGGAACCTCGCAGCCACTGACACTTTCCCCCAGTGCTTTACCTGCTGGCATGGGAGCCCAGCCAGCCCTTTACATGTCCTCCACGCTCTGTACCAGTCACATTATGGTGAAGTGATTCCTTCTGTCCGTCCATGGTTATAATGTTTCTCTCCAGCTATTGTTCAGTTGGTTATTCTGAATGATTTCTCTTCCATTTAGTTGTAATTACAAGTTGGTCCCAGGAGGAGGCTAGTGTAGCTACCCCTTTTACTCATATGCCATCCTGGATCTCTATTTATTTATTTTTCTAAATTCTCACCAAAGGACATGCTTATTTTAAACAAAAGGGAAGGGAGAGTGAGAAAGAGACAGAAATATTGATGTGAGAGAGAAACATTGATCATTTGTCTCTCAAACACGTCCCACCTGGGGACATAACTCACAACCCAGGCATGTGCCCCAACTGGGAATAAAACCCATGCCCTTTCTGTTCATGTGATAATCCAGAAACTAATTCAGCCACATACCAGCCAGGATGAGAAAATGTATCTTAAGTTTACTATACAGTAGCAAACAGTATCCCTAAGCACTACATCTGTTTAAATATTCACGCAGTCATAACAGTTATTTTACATCCTGGCCAACACAACAGTACCTAATTGTGTATTATAGGGCTTATTTTGTGTTAGTTGCTTTGTTACATATATAATGAGCATCTTGTCATGTACCTATTGGCCATTTATATGTCTTGAAAAATATCTGTTCAGGTCCTTGTCCCATTTTTAAAGTCAGATTTTTTTTGGCTATTACATTGTATGAGGTTCTTATATATTTTGGATTTTAAGCCCTTATTCCATGTTTAGTTTGTAAATATTTTTCTGTTCCATAGGTTGGTCTTTTTGTTATTATTTATTTTTCAAGCAGAAGTTTTAATTTTTTGGTAATGCCACTAATAGATTTTTGCTTTTGTTTATTGTGCTTTTGGTGTCGTATCAAAAAAGTCATTACCAAGACTAATGTCAAGAATCTTTTTTTACAGTTTCAGGCCTCACATTTAACTCCTTAACCCACTTTGGGTTAATTTTTGTAAGGGGTTTAAAATAGGAGTTTAGTTTGATTCTTTTGTAAATGATATTCAGTTTTCTCAATACCATTAAATCTGTAGGGGCCACCTGGCAGTGGGCCCACCTGGAAGTTTAGGTTTCCAGGAAGACCCCTGAATCATTGTGTCATAGGAGCTGCCTGTGGTCCTGGTAACTGACTAGAGCCATGTTATCTGGGATCCTGGGTTTGTGAGGACTTTCAGGAAGTCTGGTGCCACGAGAGCTTCCCAGGTCTGCAGGGATACATCAGCCTGTTCTGTTCTTTTTGCCAATTTTCTATTAATTTTCTCGTTTTATTTTTGTAGGTAGATGTTACTTATAAGTATGGTAAACAAATTCCTGTTGGTTTTCTATAAAACATCTATCTTTTCTGACTTGGAGGTTTGCCTTTTCATTCTCTTAATGGTGACTTTTAATGAATAGAGAATTCTAATTTTATTTTTTTATGATTTATCTCAAAATTTTTGCTAGAGTCATTTGTACATAAAGTTTCTGTTTTGAAGGAAGTACTATTTCTTTTTTAACTATATTTTATTAATTATGCTATTACAGTTGTTCACATTTTTTCTCTCCCCCCCCCGCCTGGTACCCCATTCATTCCAGCAAGTTCCCCACCCTTAGTTCATGTCTATAGGTCATGTCTTTGGTCAAGTTCCTTGGCATCTCCATTTTCTTTACTATTCTTAACACCCTCTTGTCTATTTTGTACCTACCAATTATGCTTCTTAATCCCTTACCTTTTCCCTCATTCTCCTCCTTCCCCATTCCCACTGATAACCCTCCATATGACCTCCATATTTATGGTTCTGTTCCTGTTCTAGTTGTTTGCTTACTTTGTTTTTGATTTTTGGTTCAGTTGTTGATATTTGTGACTTTGTTGTCATTTTAATGTTCATAGTTTTTATCTAGTTCTTTTTCTTAAATAAATCCTTTTGACATTTCATATAATAAGGGCTTGGTGATGATGAACTCCTTCAGCTTTACCTTGTCTGGGAAGCACTTTATCTGCCCCTCCATTCTAAATGCCAGCTTTGCTGGAGATAGCAATTTTGGTTGTAGATATTGCTTTTCATCACTTTGAATACTTCTTGCCAGTCCCTTCTTGCCTGCAAAGTTTCTTTTGAGAAATCAGCTGACAGTCTTATGGGAACTTTTTTGTAGATAACTCTCTTATTTTCTCTTGCTGTTTTTAAGATTCTCTCTTTATCTTTAACCTTTGGCATTTTAATTATAATGTGTCTTGGGGTATTCCTCTTTGATCCAACTTGTTTGGGACTCTCTGTGCTTCCTGGGCTTGTATATCTATTTCCTTTGTCAAATTAGGAAATTTTTCTGTCATTATTTTTTCACATAAGTGTTCGATTTCTTGCTTGTCCTCTTCTCTATCACCTTTATGATATGGATGTTGATATAGTAAAGCTTTCCCAGAGGTTCATAATTCTCTCCTCATTTTTTTTCCAGTTCTTGTTTCTTTCTATTCTGTGTGAATGTTTATTTCTTCCTTTTGTTCCAAACATTGATTTGAATCCTGATTTCCTTCCCATCCATTTTGGTTCCCTATATATTTTTCTTCATTTCACTTTGCATAACCTTCACTTCTCACTGTATTTTGTGGCTGTACTTAATAATTTCTCTGAGCACGCTAATCAGCCATGTCTTGAACTCTGCATCTGATAGGTTGGCTATCTCCTTTTCACTTAGTTCTTATTCTGGAATTTTAATCTATTTTTTTTTATTTGGGCCACACTTCTTTGTCTCCTCAATATGACAGCCTCTCTGTGTTTACTTCATTGTCTTAGGTAGAGCTGCCACACCTGTTATGTTTGAAGGGGCAAAGCCTTAGGTGTTCATCAGTGTGGGGCAACCCACCACCTTGCCTTATGGTGCTGGATGTGGGGGAGAGGTCAGAGGGGAAACAATGCCACTTGCTCATAACTCACTTCTTTCCAGTCACTTTTCCCACTTCCCATATGTGACTGGCACCCTAGCTGTTGCCCTGGTGATGGTTCCCAGAGTGGGTGGGTTTGTATATGTTCTGGGACTGTGAGGGCCCTCTAAACAGACTCCTCTGAGAGATAGGCAATTTCTCCTGCCACCCTAACCTCCACTGATTTTCACTGTCAGAAGCTATGAGGCTTTATTTCCCTAGTGCTGGAACCGTGAGCTGCATAGTACAGCCTGCAGATGGGATTCCTGCCCTGGTGTCTCTCCCAGCTAATTATCTGCCACACATGAATGCAGGACCACTGGTTCCACTGACTTCAGCCTCTGTCTTATTACTGCCACCTCACCTCTGTCACATCATGTCCTCTCCACCACAGATCACCATCTCCACCTCTCTTACCTGTCTGTATAAATATTTCTTCTTATGTCCTTGGTTGTTGGACTGCCATACAGTTTGATTATCTGACACTTCTGGTAGCTTTTTGTTTTGAGGTAGATGTAATCCTTCTTATGGTTGTGCAAGGAGGCAAAGCAGGTCTACCTACTCCTCCATCATGGTTGGAAGCCGCATTCTAATTTAAAAACTATTGTTCTATCAGTTGTTTCTATCATAACTAGTGTTTTCTGCATAGTATCAAAAGGTTATAATATTTTCTTATGTTATATTCTTAAAGTTTTAATGTTTGGCCTTTCATCTTTAGGTGTTAAGTAGTCTAGGAATTGCTTCTTGTGGCTGATATGAGGTCCAGATAAAATTTTATTTCTCTTCCCAAATGGAGAACAAATTATTCATACTATTTATTGATGTGCCCATTATTTCTCTCTGCAATACAATTTGACTAATGTCATATATAATTTTATGTCTCTGGGACTTTCTCTTCTTGTCAAAATAATGGCCTATATGTCAGGCACTGTTCTGGGCACATATTATTCATCAATAAACAATACACAATAAGATTTTCGCTCTTTTCATTTTATAGTTTTGGAGGGAACTTTTGATAAAAAAAATGAATATAGTAAATAAATAATTAAAATATACAATTGATATATATTATGTAAAATAAAGATAAAAAATACTCCTGAAGTAATAGGGGACTGACAAAAACTTAATTTGGAATTGTCAGAGCGAGCACAATGAAAAGGTAGCATTAAGATCCAGGAAGTGCAGATCATTCTAAGAAGCACCAACAAACAATAGGAGTCACAAAAATGGGGAGACAGAGAAACAACCCCCCATCGAAAGGAAAGGTAGAGTCCCCAGAAAGAGTGCTAAATGAAATAGAGCGGAGCAAACTATCAGATATGGAATTGAAAGCATGGATTATGGAGAAGCTGAATGAGCTCAGCGGAAACTACAAAGAACTCCAGAAAAACTACAGTGAACTCCAGAAGAACTATAAGGAACTTACTGAGAATTATAACAGCATCAAAAAAGACATGGAAGCTATCAATAAGAGCCAGGAGGAAATGAAGAATACGATCTCTGAATTGAAGAACACAGTAGAAGGAATTAAAAGCAGGCTAGAGGAAGCAGAAGATTGGATCAGCGAGCTGGAGGACAATGTAGACAAAAACTCCCAGACAGTGCAACAAAATGAAAAAAGACTGAACAAGACTGAAGAGGCTCTAAGAAAGCTGCAGGACAACATGAAACGTAATAATATCCGTATCATAGGAATTCCAGAAGGAGAAGAAGAAGAGCAAGGAATAGAAAACCTCTTTGAAAAACTAATGACAGAAAACTTCCCTAACATGAAGAGAGAAAGAATCATGCAAGTCCAGGAAGCACAGGGGGTCCTAATGAAGATGAACCCCAACAGGCCCACTTCAAGACACATCATAATTAAAATGCCAACATTCAAAGACAAAGAGAGAATCCTAAAAGCAGCAAGAGAGAAACAACTAATAACATACAAGGGAGCTCCAATAAGGCTACCATCAGATTTCTCAGCAGAAACACTACAAGCCAGAAGGGAATGACAAAATATATTCCAAGTAATGAAAAACAAAGGCCTACAACCAGGAATACTGTACCCAACAAGGCTCTCATTCAAAATGGAAGGTGAAATAAGGAGTTTCCAAGACAAAAGAAGGCTAAAAGAATACATCTCCACCAAACCAGCATTGCAAGAGATGCTAAAGGGTCTGCTTTAAGAAAATGAAGAAACAGAGAGAGACAGAGAGGAACACGAGTACAAAGGGGGAAAATGACAATGAATAAGTACTGAAAGAAAGAAGGAACTTCTACCATCTGCAACAACATGATTGGAACTAGAGAGAATTATGCTTAGCAAAATAAGCCAGGCAACAAAAGAAAATTACCTTATGCTATCACCTGTTACAGGAAACTAATGAACAACACAAACAAATAAGCAAAATTGAACCAGAGGTATGTAAACAAGGAATAAACTAACAGTAACAAAGGAGGAGATGGGAGAGAGAGAAGTGGTAAGAAGGGGAAGGGTCTAGTCAAAGAACATGTATAAATGACCCATGGACATGGACAACTGGGTGGAGACTGAATGTGGAAGAAGGGGGGGCAGGGTGCAGGGAAGCAAGAGGGGGGAAAAGTGAGACAACTGTAATGGAAAAACAAACAAACAGAAAAATTTTTAGTGGGGGGAAAATAAAAATATAAAGAATAGAAATGCAAGTTCAGTGAATATTAGAAGGACAAGGATTTTCCTTCACACTGTATATATTTTCTCCCTATCTGATCCCTCCAGAATTTGGCATTCTAAAGAAGTATGTAATGACCTAAGTTTCTTTGCATAAAACTAATAAGACCAGTTGTTAGTAGAGGTTTTTTGTTGTTTTTTTAAACTAAGACTTTGAATGGAATGTCATGCCTAAAGGATACATGCTTGGGCTTTGGTTGTTACCAAAAAGCCCTGAGCAACTGGGACTGACTTTCAAAGGTAATAAAAGTCCACTAGATAAAAGGCCTGATACCTTGGATGGATGAGCGGTCCATAGCAATCTTTCCAGGGAAGGAATGAAGGTTGTTTTCCTGAAAGATGGCTAGAAGGGACCTTAAGGCACAATGGAAAACCAGGAGGACCTGGAAAAGACAGGTGTTTACAGGCAAGGCTGAATGCCAGGTATGTGGCTCAGCTTCTGTGCCCTGAAGGGCAGACTGAAGGTCACCCTAAATGTTCCTTGGGTAAGTTCCAGCAAAGCAGAACTAAAGATCATAAGTGATAATTTGCTGCTCTTGTTGTGTTTATGCAAATGAACAGGATAAGTTTAAAATGAACATAATGCAGTCCCTTTAATGACAAGGAGGGTACTCTTAGGGAGAAAAATCACAATTCAAGGAAGATCACAATGCCCAGTGGTAGACTATAAAGTAGTGCAGCTAACCGTCTTTAAAGTTTCTTTTCATTTAAAATTTGTTTTCATTTGAAAGTTAAACTATGTCTGTGGCATTATCAAAGATGTTTAATTTACAGGCAAGAAGAATGTCAAATGCCTTGCAACTGGATGTCTTTCCGATAAGACAGTCCTACAGATTTAGAGACTTGTATGTGGATTATGTTACATAAATTAGCATGTGTTTTCTGTTTTCAAAGGGCATAAGCATACGATCTCATTACCTGAGTGATTGTCTGTACGTATAGGCCTCACTTAATCCTGTCTGCATTGCTGCCTCCTGAGACTCAATGGTTTGGCTGAACTAAGTGGCTGGGTTGGTGAAGAACGGGGTGGTCTGTGGGTTTCACTTTAAAACTGGTTTATCTTTTCTATCCTAATGGCTTGGACAGAAAGAACCCAGAGGCCTGAGAGGGGGGAAACCTAAAATATTTCCCTCAGTCCAAACTAAGTATAATGGGCAAAAGGGTTTTGGACAGGTGAGATGTACCTGGCATACCTTCCTCCAAAGAAGCCCTTCTTTTCCCCAATGTGGGACATTGAAAAATTAATAACTGTCTTTTGTCATCTAGTGGTTACGGATTGAATGATGTCCTTTAACCCTGTTGCCCCCAGAATACAACAAGGATGCCAGCCTGTTAAACCAAGCATGCCGTTGTCCAGAGACAGCCAACCAACCTGAAGTCTGCACGATCCTTCCCCTTGTGGGAAGGCCACCCTCCCCTCCACAACCCCACTCTTATTAGGGATTTCTTGACCCAAGGGTAGGTAGGATGATGACCATGTCCAGCTTGAAGCAGCTAGAGGAGCTCGAGACCTTCCTCCATTGTCCTTTATAAGATTGTAAAGGGTCTTAAGTCTGAGAGGGAGGGATTGTTATTTTTTATTAAAATATTTAACTAATTAATTAATTATTTTAAAAAAAGAAGAAGAATATATGAAAGGGTGAGGCAGGAGAGCTTGTATGTACGACCCATTGGCATGGACTTGGGGAGGGGATTGTTAGGGGAGGGGGGTGCTGGGCAGAGGGGAGCAAAGGGGAAAAATTGCAATTATTGTAACAATATAATCAATAAAATATACTTAAAAAAAAAGAAACAGCATACTGTGGTGTATGTATAAATGTGTCTTTCCTTTTTCTTTTTCTTTTGTATTCTGTGAAGAGAGGAGGAGAGATGAGGGATGGGACAAGATTCTTGAGGAGCGCAGGCACAGAAGTGCACTAATCCACTCCCCAACTCTCCCCTGGGTCACGCGAACATTTACAGGGAGGTGCCCCCTCCGTTGGCCCATGTACACAACCAACTGACCAGCCGCTCTGTCCAGGTGCTTCTCAAGCCCACCCCAACAGGCACAAAATCAATGTGCCAGCTGACAGGCAAAGACGTCCACTCCGCCATACATAGACGCCTGCAGACCCACCCCAATGGGCACAGAATCAAATTGCTGGGCACACAGGCCACCATGTGCAGGCATCCCTGGCCCGCACCAATAGGCGCCACACCAACGCGCAGGCTGTTGAACCCAGATGCCACCCAGGCATGCCCTAGTGGGCACAAGACCAGTGGTCCATCCGCCATGCATAGGCGCCCACTGCCGCTGCACACAGGTGACCGTGGCCCCAACAAACACAAAACCAACTTGCCAGCCTTAACACACGAGCATAGGCGCCACCTGGACCAGCCCTAGCGGGTGTAAAACCAACGTGCCACCCACCCCAGTAGGTCCACAACAAACCCACTCGCTAGCGAGTAGAGGCCTCCCCCTCCACCAAAACAGGAGAACAACCTGTCTGCCTTGGACCCACACGCCCAGGGCGCAATGGGTCAACCCACCCATGGCCTTCACGAGGGAATACACTCGCCTCTAGCTGAGGACAAAGGACAATGAAATGAACCAGAGGCACTTTGTAATAAGTTTTGGGTGCTGGCTCTTGAGAAAGACAGGAAGAGCAGTGGACTAGGTCCCAGTACAGAAGCATCCCAAATGCTACAGGAGAAATCACTTAAGCAGACTGCTCCCCTCCAAGTGGCATCAACTGGAGACAGCAGCTCAACAACTGTATATGAGAAGTTCACATCATAGGCAGAAAATAAAAGCAGATCAACCTAAGAAGCAGAAACAAGACCAGGCCCAAAATGTGGAGGTGGAATAACACCAAACCAAATAGAAACAACATTCCACCAAAAAGAAAGGAGAAATTCCCAGAAGGAGGAATAGATGACATAGAAGAAAGCAAGCTATCAGACATGTAATTCAAAACAATAGTAATGAGGAAGCTCAATGAAGTTGACAAACTCAAGGAAATTTATAATGAGCTCCAGGGGAACTATAAAGAGCTCAAGGGAAGCTATAAGGAATTTACTAAGAACTACACCAGCATAAAAAATGACATAGAAACTATCAACAAGAACCAGGAAGAAATGAAGAATACAATTTCTGAACTGAAGAACGCAGTAGAATCAATCCAAAACAGGCTATAATGAAGCAGAGGACCAGGTCAGTGAGTTAGAGGACAATGTAGAAAAAATTCCCAAACAATACAACAAAATGAAAAAAGACAAACAGAATGTAGAGGCTTTAAGAGAACTACAGGAAACATGAAATGAAACAACATTCGAATCATAAGGACGAAAGAAGGAGAAGAAGAGGAGCAAGGGATAGAAAACCTAATAGAAAAAGTAATGACAGAAAATTTTCCTAATTTCATTAGAGAAAAAGTCATGCAAGTCCAGGAAGCACAGAGAGTCCCAATGAAAATGAATCTAAAAAGGCCTACTCCAAGTCATATTATAATTAAAATGGCAACATTCCAAGACAAAGAGAGAATTATAAAAGCAGCAAGAGAAAAACAGCAAATAACATACAAGGGAGCTTCAATAAGGCTATCAACTGATCTCTCAACAGAAACACTACAAGCCAGAAGGGAATGGCAAAAAATATTTCAAGCAATGAAAAACAAAGGCCTACAACCAAGACTACTCTACCCAGCAAAGCTCTTCTTCAAAATGGAAGGTGAAATAAGGAGTTTCCCAAACAAAGGAAGAATAATAGAATACATCTCCATCAAACCAGCTTTGCAAGAGATGCTAAAGGGAATGCTGTAAGACAAAGAAGAAAAAGAGAGAGGGAGAGGAACACAGGAACAAAGAAAAATGAATAAATACCTGCCAATAATAACCTTAAATGTAAATGGATTAAATGCTGCATCAAAAGACATAGGGTAGTGGAATGGATACGAAAACAAGACCCACATATATGCTGTCTACAAGAGACACACCTCAAAACAAAACATGTACACAGACTGAAAGTGAAGAGATGGAAAAAAGTATTCCAAACAAATGGAAATGAAAAAAAAAGCAGTGGTAGCAACACTTATATCAGACAAAATGAATTTTACAGCAAGAGGCCATAAAAAGAGACAAAAAAAGACATTTTATAATACTTAAGGAAACAATGCATCAGGAAGATTTAACCCTCGTAAACATATATGCACTGAACATAGGTGCACCCAAATATATAAGAAAAATATTGGAAGACTACACAAAATATATCAACAGCAACACACTCACAGTAGGGTACTTTGATACCCCATTGTAAACACTGGACAGACCTTCGAAGCAAAGAAACACCAAGGATTTTGAGGTATTGAACAACACTCTAGACAAAATGGACTTAATTGATACATATAAAACTTTTCATCCCAGAGAAGCAAAATATACATTTTTTTCAAATGCACATGAAACATTTTCAAAGATAGATCACATGGTAGGACATAAAACAAGCCTCAACAAATTCAAGAAAATTGAAATTATATCAAGCATCTACTCAGATTACAATGCCCTGAAACTAAAAATCAACCTCAAAGAAAAACTCAAAAACAATCAAACTCATGAAGAATGAATAGCATATTAAATGGGTTAACAATGACACCAAGGAAGATATCAAAAAGTTTCTGGAATAAAATAATAATGAACACACAACAGCCCAAAATCTATGGGGTACAGCAAAAGCAGTCCTGAAAGGAAACTTCATAGCACTACAGGCCTACTGAAAAGGATAGAAGATTCTCAAATAAAAAATTTAACCCTACAGCTACAAGAACTAGAACAACAACTACAAACAAAGCCCAGAGCAAGTAGAAGGAAGGAAATCATTGAGATCAGAGCAGAATTAAATGACGTGGATATAAACAAACAATTCAAAAGATCAACAAAAGTAGGAATTGGTTCTTTAAAATGATAAACAAAATCGACAAGCCTTTAACCAGGTTTATCAATAAAAAGAAAAGAGCGAGAACCCAAATAAACAAAATCAGAAACGAAAAAGGAGATATCACGACTGATATCACAGAAATACAAAGGATTGTAAGAAATGGCTACAAACAACTATATGGGAAGAAGCTTGACAACCTAGATGAAATGGACAAATTTCTAGAAACATAATCTTCCAAAAGTAAATCAAGAAGAAGCAGAAAGTCTGAACAGACTGTTAACAAAGAATGAAATTAAAACAGTAATCAAAAAACTCCCGGTGCACAAAAGCCCTGGACCAGATGGCTTCACAGGTGAATTTTACAAAACATTTAGGGAAGAACTAACACCTACTCTTCTCAAACTATTCCAAAAAATTCAAGAAGAGAAAAGACTCCCAAACACTTTCTATGAAGCCAGTATTACCTTAATTCCAAAACCAGGTCAAGACACAACAAAGAAAGAAATCTGCAGGCCAAAATCACTGATGAACGTAGATGCTAAAATCCTCAACAAATATTGACTAACCAGATCCAGCAACACATTAAAAAAATCATACATTATGATCAAGTGGGATTCATCCCAGGGATGCAAGGATAGTTTAATATTCACAAATCAATAAATGTAATACACCACACAAACAAAATGAAAGACAAAAACTACATGATCATATCAATAGATGTTGAAAAGGCATTTGATAAAGTACGACACCCATTTATGATGAAAACACTCAGCAAACTAGGAATCAAGGAAGCATACCTCAACATAATAAAGGCTATATATGAGAAACCCAAAGCCAACATCATACTCAATGGAAAAAAACTAAAATCATTCCCCTGAGGTCTAGTACAAGACAAGGATGTCCACTCTCTGCACTCCTATTCAACATACTATTGGAAGTTCTAACCACAGCAATCAGACGAGAAAAAGAAATAAAAGGCATCCAAATTGGAAAAGAAGTAAAACTGTCACTGTTTGCAGATGACATGACAGTATACATAGAAAACCCCATACACTCTACCAAAAATCTACTTGATGTAATAAGTAAATTTGGTAACATAGCAGGGTAAAAGTGAATATTCAGAAATCAAAGGCATTTCTGTATACCAACAATAAAATATCAGAGAAAGAAACTAGAAAAAAATCTCATTTACTATAGCAACAAGAAAAATAAAGTAGCTAGAAATAAACTTAACTGAAGAGGTAAAAGACCTGTACTCTGAAAACTACATAACCCTGAAGAAAGAAATTAAAGAAGATACAAAGAAATGGAAGCATATAGCATGTTCATGGATGCAAAGAATCAACATCATTAAAATGTCCACACTACCCAAAAATATTTATAGATTCAATGCAATTTTTATTAAAATACCAATGACATATTTCACAGACCTAGAACAAGTACTTCAAAAATTCATATGGAACCAAAAAAGAGCCTGAATAGCCACAGCAACCTTGAGACAGAAGAACGCAATTGGATGACTCACAATACCTGATATCAAACTATACTACAAGGCCGCTGTAATCAAAAGAGCCTGGTACTGGCATAAGAACAGACATATAGATCAATGAAACAGAATAGAGAGCCCCGAAACAAACCCAGGCCTCTATGGTCAACTAATGTTTAACAAAGGGGAAAGTAACGTAAAATGGAATGAGAAGAGTCTCTTCAACAAAGAGAACTGAACAGGGATATGCAAAAAAATGAAACTAGACCACCAACTTACACCACGCACGAGAATAAACTCAAGATGGATCAAAGACTTAAATGTAAGACATGACAGCATAAAAATCCTAGAGGAAAACATAGGTAGGAAATTTCAGATATCCCATGTAACAATATTTTCACTGATACATCTCCTAAGGCAAGAGAAATAAAGGAAAGAATAAAGAAATGGGACTGCATCAAACTAAAGAGTGTCTGCTCAGCAAAAGAAAATATCAGCAAGATGAAAGGGGAACCATCCATATGGGAAAACAGATTTGCCAATGAGACATCTGATAAGGGATTGATCTCTAAAATATATAAAGAACTTATGAACCTCAGCATACAAAAAAAAAACAGAAAGCCCAATTAAAAAATGGGCAAAGGACTTAAACAAACACTTCTCCAAGACGGATATACAGAGAGTCCAGAGGCATATGAAAAAATGTTCAACATCACTAGCCATCAGAGAGATGCAAATAAAAACCACAATGAGATACCACTTTACCCCTGTCAGAATGACCATCATCAACAAATCAACAAACAACAAGTACTGGTGAGGATGTAGATAAACGGGAATACTGCACTGTTCGTGTTAATGTAGACTGATGCTGCTACTATGGAAAACAGTATGGAATTTCCTCAGAAAACTAAAAATAGAACTTCCTTTTGAATCAGCGATTCTACTACTAGGATATACCTGAAGAATCCTGAAACCCCAATTCAAAAGAACTATGCACCCCTGTGTTCATAGCAGCACTGTTTACAATAGCCATGTGCTGGAAACAACCCAAGTGCCCATCTGTAAATGAGTGGATTAAAAAACTATGGTACATTTACATAATGGACTACTATGCAGCAGAAAGAAAGAAGGAACTCCCTCCATTTGTAACAACATGGATGGAACTAGAGAGAATTATGCTTAGCGAAATAAGCCAGCCAATGAAAGAAAAATACCATATGTTATCACCCAATACAGGAGACTAAGGAACAACACAAATAAATGAACAAAATTGAACAAGAAACAGGGTAACATTATCAGGAGGGAGGGTTGTGGGTGGGAAGGGGGTAAGTAGGGAAAGGTTTAGCAAAGGAACTAATATAAATACCCCATGAACATGGACAATGGAGTCGGGATGGACCATGGGAGAAGGTGTGGGGTAAGTGAGGGGTAGCAATGAGGGAAAAAGTGGGAGAAATATAACAGAAAAACAATAAAAATAGAATTTGAAAAAACAGAGCCCTCCCCACAAGATGGAGGCTTAGACAGACATGCTTGGTCTCCTTCTACAACTAGAAAGGAATACAACTACCTCAAAACAAAGATAACCAAAAATTTCAGAAAATTAAACTACATGGGAGCCCTAGATATGAAGTTATAAACCAGCGAAGCTCGCCTGGATGGGTAGGAGAGGTGAAATCGGAACCAAAACAAAAAGGTTGGGCAGTGCTCTTTGCGGTAGCAGTGGGAGAGCGGCAGGAGGAGTAATCCTGGCTGCATTTGAGCCTCGGCAGCTGGTGACCCCAACACGCGGAAAGGCAGCCGCCCCACTGCACTGGATGATGAGGCCCAGAGGGTGGGAGGATGGATCCCAGTCTCCCAGCGGAGAATAATGACAGGAATCCATCTTGAACTCCCGCCCCCACAGAAAGCACCACAGCACAGCGAAAAACGTCGTGATCGCCACAGGTCGCCGGGTAGTGACGAGTACATGGGGCTCTGCCCCCACAGCTTGCCCAAGAAGCAAAGAAAAACACAAATCTGTCAAAATGAAGGAGACAATGATTGAAATCCCAGTGACACAACTCACCAGGCAATAGATGTGAAACCTGACAAACAAATAAAAAACCTTTCTGAGGCTCAGTTCAGAGCTATTGTTATAAGGTGGCTTACAGAATTAACAAAAGATTTGGAACAGGAGAGAGAAGGAAAGAAAGTAACTCATGCTGAAGTGAGTGAAAACACATATGAGACAAGTGGTGAGGAAATAAAATCCAAAGATCAAATCAACAAACCGGAACATAGAGAAGGAACAGTCAACCAGTGCAGAAAGAGGAAACAAAAAGTAAGGAAAATGAGGAGAGGATCAGAAACCTTTGGAACAGCTATAAGCGATTGAACATTTGGATTATAGGATTGCCAGGGGGCAAAGAAGAAGAACTAAAAATTGAAAAATTATGTGAAAATATAATGAAGCAGAACTTCCTAAACTTGGGGAAGGAAATAGACTTACAGGTCCAGGAAGCACAAAGAGTTCCAGAAAAACTGGACCCAGGGAGAAACACTCCAAGACACATTATAATCAAATTGTCAAAAATTAAAGATAAAGAGAGAATCTTAAAAGCAGCAAGAGAGAAGAAAAGAATCATGTACAAAGGGGTCCCAATTAGACTATCAGCTGACTTCTCAAGGGAGACCCAGCAGGCAAGAAGGGACTGGCAAGAAATATTCAAAGGAATGAAAATCAAAAACCCACAGCCACGAGTACTCTATCCAGCGAAGCTGTCATTCAGAATAGAAGGGCAGATAAAGTGCTTCTAGGACAAAATAAAACTGAAGGAGTTCATTAGATCCAAACCACTATTATATGAGATTTTAAAGGGAGTGGTTTAGAAGAAGGAGGATCAAAACTATGAACATTAAAATGAAAACTGTATCACAAGAACCAACAACAGCAGCTAGGGAATTGAAACAAAGGCAAACTAAGTAGGCAACGAGAGTGGAAAAAGAACTATAGGTATGGGGACTATATTGAGGGGAGGTAGCAGGAAGGAGAAAGAGGGGGAGGGGGATGGTATAGGAATTAAGAAGCATAGTAGGAGGAAATGGAATAGACAGGAAGAGGTTGAGAAGAACTATATGCACAACCAATGGACATGGACTAAAAGGGGGGGGACAACTAGAGGGAGGTGGGTCGCCAAGTGGAGGGGAGCAGAGGGAAGGGAAATTGGGACAACTGTAACAGCATAATCAAAACATATTTAAAAATATTAAAAAATTAAGAAAGATATCTTTATATTAGCATAAAATGGACATATAAAATAAAATAGAATACTACAGGGACTTCTGGCCAAGATGGAGGCATAGGTAGATATGCTGCATCTCCCTCCACAACTAAGAAGGAATACATTTACCTCAAAACTGGAGAGAACCAGAAGTTCCAGAAAATCAAACTCCAACAACCAAAGATATAAAGAAGAAACACTCATCCAGACAGGTAAGAGGGGTGGAGCCGGGGCACAGCTGGGGTGGAGAGGAAGCAGTATGGTGATAGTGGCAGTTCCAATGGAAGTGGAAGGCTGGCAGAAAGCACAGTAGCACATTAAGAATGCAGGGAGGGACACCTAAGAAAACAGGTGTTTAGAGGATCCCCACAGTCCTAGAATGTCTGCAGACCCACCCACTCTGGAAACCACAGCCAGGGCAACAGCTAGAGAGGTGCCAGTCCCATACAGGAAGAGGGAGAAGAGCCTAGCAAAGAGCCTGACCAAACTGTGTTTTGCTCTCCCCCACATATAGCACTACAACTTGGTGAAACAGGTTGCTGGGTATTGATTAATACTTAAGGCTCCACCCCTTACAACATAATAAGTGCGACAGCTCTACCTAAAGCACAGAGGCAAACACAGGAGACTGTCAAGTTGAGGAGACAAAGAAGTATGGCCCAGGGGACTTCCCGCCAAGATGGAGGCCTAAACAGACACACTGCATCTCCCTCCACATTTAAGAAGGACTACAACTACCTCAAAACCAGAGACAAACAGAAGCTCCAGAAAATCAAGCTGTATGGAAGTCCAACAAAGAAAGATATAAAGAAGAAATACTCATCCAGACAGGTAGGAGGGGCAGAGCCAGGGCGAAGTGGACATGGTGTGGAGGCACCAATGGCAGAAGCAGTCTGGCAGAAAGTGGAGTCACCCATTTGAAAAAGTAGGGAGGGACATCTGGGGAGCACTCCCAACACCACGCCAGACCACACAACACACGGTTCCAGCACCTGGGAAAATAAAGCCTCATTGTTTCTGTCTATGAAAACCAGTGGGGGTTGGGGTGCAGGAAGAAACTGCCAGTCTCTCAGTAGGGTCCACTTGTTTAAAGGGCCCCCATGATCCTAGACTGTCCACAGACAAACCCACTCTGGAAACAACAGCCAGGGCAACAGCTAGAGAGGCACTAGTCCCATACAGAAGTGAGAGAAGTGTCTGGAAAAGGGGTGAGTGCTCAGCAAGCGGCATTGTTCCCTCTCAAACCCCACTCCCCCATACATGGTGAAATGGGTCACCAGTATTGACAAATATCTCAGGCTCCACCCCTCACAATTTAACAGGTGTGACAGCTCTACCTAAAACACAGAGACAAAGAAACACAGGAGTCTGTCAAGATGAGGCCCAAAAGAGAAAATTAATCAAGGTTCCAGTGGGAGAACTAAATGATGAGGAGATAGCCAACCTAACAGACAAGGAGATAACCAACCTTATAGATGTATAGTTCAAAACGCTGGTGACAAAGATGCTCACAGGCTTGACAGATATACTTAAGTATGGCAAACATATAAGGGAGGAAGTGAAGGCTATGCTGAATGAAACGAAGGAAAATCCACACAAACCAGTGGCAAAGAGAAGGAAAGCAGGGTTCAAATCAATGTTTGGAACATAAGAAAGAAATAAAAGTCAATCAATACAGAATGAGGAAATAAGCATTGAAAAAAGTAAGGAGAAGCATAGGAATCTCTGGAACAACTTTAAACGTGCCAACATCCGAATCATAGGGGTGCCAGAAGAAGACGAGAAAGAGCAAGAAATTGAAAGCTTATGTGAAAAAATAGTGAAGGAAAATTTCCCAAATTTGGTGAAGAAAATGGACATACACGCTCAGGAAGCACAGAGAGTCCCAAACAAGGTAGACCCAAAGAGGACCATGCCAAGACACACCATCATTAAAAGATCAAAAGTTAAAGATAAACAGAGAATCTTAAAAGCAGCAAGAGAAAAGCAGAGAATCACTTACAAACGGGTGCCTATAGGACTAAGAGCTGATTTCTCAAAAGAAATTTGACAGGCAAGAGGGGACTGGCAAGAAGTATTCAATGTGATGAAAAGCAAGGACTTACAACCAAGATTACTCTATTCAACAAAGCTATCATTTAGAATGGAAAGGCAGATGAAGTGCTTCCCAGACAAGGTAAAGCTAAAGGAGTTAGTTCATCATCACCAAGCCATTATTATATGAAATATTAAAGGGACTTATTTTAGAAAAAGAGGATCAAAACTATGAACATTAAAATGACAACAAACTCACAACTATCAACAACTAAATCTACAAAATAAAAACAAAATCCAACTAAGCAAAGCAGAATAGGAACAGAATCATAGGTATGGGGATTATTTAGAGGGTTATCAGCTGGGAAGGGGAAGGGGGAGATATGAGGAAATGATGCAGGGATTAAGAAGCATAATTGATTGGTACAAAATAGACAGGAGGAAGTTAAGAATAATACTGGAAAGGGTGAAGCCAAAGAACTTATATGCATGACCCATGGACATGAACTGAAGGGGGTGGGATTACTAGAGGGAAGGGCAATACTGGGCAAAGAGCAAAGGGACAAAAAAATTGGGACTACAGTAAAAACATAATCAATAAAACATACTTTAAAAAAAGAAACAAATTTTAACCATATTTCAAAATTACTGTTTTAAATAGAAGAAAAGATACTGATTAAATACATTTTTAAAATAAAAAAATAAATTTAAAAGATAAAAAGAAAGTTGTTGATCTAATATCGCTTAAGTTGTTGGAGTGGTTCTCCTAGACCAGTTGGATCTTGAATTGCTATAAACTAGATAAAAATATTAAGGATATTTATTTTAAAAGAATAGAATTATGGATAATTTGCAGTAGAAAAATAATACCCTGAAATTAGTATGTTACTGTGTGTCTGTGGTATAATGTGTGCAGAAGATACCTTGCCCAAATTCTTGTTTTCATTTTTTTCACAACAAAAGTGCTCAAAAAAAATTTAAGATGTTCTGCCCCTTCTCCCTGCACCAGAAGTCTAGAGACATATGTTTCAGAAAAATCTGTGTTGCTTACCACTGAGTCTTGACCAATAGTTTCTCACATGTTTTTCTTGTAAGCAATTCAGTATGTCTTCCCACTAATTCACACAGCTCTCTCTGGCTTATTGAGTAGAGGCTACAGGGCCCAGAAATAAAGGGTTTCACACTGACATTCTGTTCACCTCCCATACTGCCTCAGACTAGCCTTGTTCAGTGAACTGAAAACAGAGGAATCTAGATTACTGCAAAAAGTGTTCATAGCCCACAGTGCAGTGAATGCTAATACTAAGCACACTTGTGGCTGTGTATGTGTTGGGAGAGTTAAGTGTGTGTGGGGGGGGGACAGGACTTTGGTAGCATTTGATGTGCATATTTAAAAAGATGTGCAGACTTTTATGTGGGAGCAACTCCATTGTCTACTGAAAGTAATAATAGAATTTGCCTTATATTGCAGCTAAAAAAGTTTCCTGCAATTACAAAAATATTTGTCATATCATTGGAACAGGTTGTTTTTATTGTTATGATGATAATTTTTTTGTTGTTTTGTTTCACTCCCCACCCCCACTCACCCCATGTGAGGGAATTTGGGTAAATTATTTGACTTCCCTCGGCCTCTTGAATAAAAACAAGATTGGGTGAGACCACAGTTATGTTTATTCTTAGCTTCAGACTTCCTGAGCCTAAACACTCTAGGGCAGGGAAGTCACTCACTGAATTTGTGTAAAGACTTCAGCAGTTCTGAACTCACGGTAGTTGCTTAGCAACTATTGTTAGTTCATTTTTCCTAAAGTAGCCTTTTAATTCCTTTCTAGCCTTGTAAATTACTGATCCTACACAGGTTTCATTGGAGGTAGCAGGAAACACTGACAAGGAGCATAGCTAACTTCAATAAAGGCAAGGACTGTTACTGTAGAAAAGGTGCACTACACATCATCCCCACAGTGCCAACTCAGTTTGGAAAGAAAAAAAATAAAAAGAATAAAATGCTTAAGTTTATTGTACAAAAATTTAAGAGAAAAATGAGCATGAACCATTAAAGCAGTCTCCCGTGTCTGTGAGGACAGAGGACAACAGAAAGGTAGGCCTTCCCTTTCAGTCCAGTTGTCTGAGCCCTGAGTGTATTATTGTACACCTGTCCAAAATGGTCCCCAGCTGAGAAACCTCAAGCCAGGCATTCAGGATTACACAAACATACCATATGTTAAAGTCTTAGCTTATTTTTTATATAAACAATTAGATATACATACTTCTACTTTGAACAATAGTGATGTAATTTCAATTAAAGCTTATTGTGTTATAGGGAATTAAAAACTCAAGTTTTCACTATTCTAGCAATGAACTATTATACATGAACTTCCTTTGATTTGCAGTTTATGCATATCACAATACTATAGCCATAATTGCTGTCAGGCATATCAAGACATAAGTTAAATCATCAGAACAAAGTTAATTATTACACAGAGCCAAACAACCAGTCTGAAGTTTTTGTTATAGTAAAATGAGTGACTAGAGGGGAAACAAAGGCAGGGCCCTCACCATTACAACCTAACAACTTAGTAGAGGAGGCTAGAAGCAGAGGGAAACATGTCTCACCTAGGACTCAGCAGTCCTAGGTCTGGTCTCATAATATTGCCAGGTGTTACAACATCACAAGAAACACTATGTTAGCACAGGAGGAGGAAAGTTCTTGAAATTCTATGTATCCTTTCCACTATATGAGAAAGAAAGCCTTTGAAACTGTGCTTTCATCCCAATGCTAGAAAGGCAGGAGAGGGTCCACAGTGCCCAAAGAAAAAGCCCATAAAACAACTTTAGTTAATTGCCTACATCCGGTCACTATCTGTTTTATGAAGGAGCCCCTGATACTTAAAAAAAGCCCATAAATAACTTCAGATAACTGCCCCACTTTAATTTACTACTTCACTTCACTTATGTCTTTTACAACAAGATGAACAAATGGATTCTGGAGTAAGATAAGTATTTGAGCTAACAGACCCACACACATACCTAAGTTTGGGTAGTCACCTCTCCCTGAGAATAGTTGGTTCCACCTTTATCTGTCAATCAATATGTAACTTCTTCACCCCCTTCTCATCAACTATATAAGTCCTCAGAACAAAGGACTCACTCTCTTGGCTCTCATGGCACTCTTGTTGCTCTTGGCCCTCTGGCCACAGGGCCTCTGGCCACTCTAGGTTGAACTCACCACCCCAGCCTTTGACCACACTTGTTTTTGCTCTCTCATTCATTAATGAACTTTGTGTGCACACTGACAGACTCACTGATCTGTAATTCTTTACTACATCACCAAAAAGAATCAGGGTTTCTTCAATAACATTATGAAGGGTGTAACCTTTAATCTGGCTCCTGGAAAAAAAGCAACCACGTAGGATTTGTTTTCTATGAAAACAAAAGTAACTGTTACTCTAAATGATCCCCTGTTTAATGAAGGACAAAACAGGAATTGTTTCTGAAAACACAAATAAATTCATGAAATTAAAAAATTTAACTTTAATAAATTGAATTGTTGTATCTGCCACATTATTATAAACTGACAGCATTTAAGCAGTGAACATTAGCAGAAGGTAGGATGCACAAAGAAAATTATCTATGGAATGGGTACTTTGAACTCAAAAGGGGCACTTGTTTTCACAAGCTAAGGGATAAATGTGGCAATATTACTTGTTCTAAAGAGAAAAATACACCTTGAAATAAAATTTTTTTCATCAAGTTGATTGCTCATCTTCAAATTTCCAGTCAATAAATTTGAGGCATGTGTATTTTAAAGGCTTTTAGGTTCAAGAAAATAATGATTTTGCACCAAGAATATGTTTTGTGTTATATTTTCTTAGAAAAAATAATCTAAGGAAAGCAGGAAGAAAAAGAAACTTAATATTTTAAATTAAGTTCTTTTCAGTCTGTCTCATGGAAATAAACTTACAATGTCAGCTAAGAGAAAGACCAGAAAAGGGATAAGAAAAGAGCTGCTAGGGAGATGGTTCTTGCAAGAAATCTGGACTTTTGTCTTCCCATTACGATTACAGTTTTAGGCTTTAATGGTGAATATGGGAGCTATTGTACATAAAGAAGAAAAGCTTGGCATTTGCTTTATTTTGTTTTGACAAACGTCATAATGCCTCCTGGTCCCATTCCTCCCCCAACCCCCCAACAGGGAATGAGAATCAGCTCCACACTGGGACTGTGAGTCAGTGAGAACACTGCCAAGAGCAGACAGTCTCACCAGTCCCATCAGGCCCTCAGAACAATTGCCAGGTGAGGCTCTTCAGCACCTGAGGACATTAACACAAATGGCTTATTTTTATCTAGAGGCCACAGTTCTTTTTGTTTGTTTGTTTGTTTAATGTGCTGAAAATGGCTCTAAGCACTTTATTTGTTTATTTATATTATTATTTATTTATTTATTTATTTATTTATATTTTTTGGATTTTCAATTACAGTTGTCCCATATCCCCCCATTTCTCTCCCCCACCCAGCCCACCCCTTCTCTCACAATCATATTTCTCCCCGTTGTCCATGTCCATGAGTCACTTATACACGTTCTTTCACTAAACCCTTCCTTTACTTATCCCCCTTTTCTCCCTCCCCCCTAATGACTGCTATTCTGCTCTTTGTCCTATTTAGTTCGTTTGTTTGTGTTGTTCTTCAGTTTCCTGTATTAGGTGATATCATACGGTATTTTGCTTTCCTTGCCTGGCTTATTTCACTAAGCATAATTCTCTCTAGTTCCATCCATGTTGTTGCAAATAATAGGAGTTCTTTTTTTCTGCTACATAGTATTCCATTGTGTAGATGCACCACTGTTTTTTGATCAACTCATCTACAGATGGGCATTTAGGCTGTTTCCAACACTTAGCTATTGTAAACAGTGCTGCTATGAACATAGGGGTGCATAAGTTCTTTTGAATTGGGGTTTCAAGATTCTTTGGGTATAATCCTTGTAGTGGAATCGCTGGTTGAAAAGGAAGTTCCATTTTTAGTTTTTTGAGGAAATTCCATACTGTTTTCTGTAGTGGCTGCACCAGTCTGCATTCCCACCAACAGTGCAGTAGGGTTCCTGTTTCTCCACATCCTCGCCAGCACTTGTTGTTTGTTGATTTGTTGATGATGGCCATTCTGACTGGTGTAAAATGGTATCTCATTGTAGTTTTTATTTGTATCTTCCTGATGGCTAATGATGTTAACCATTTTTTTTCATGTATCTATGAACTTCTGTATGTCCTCTTTGGAGAAGCGTTTGTTCAGGTCCTTTGCCCATTATTTAATTGGGTTGTTTGTTTTTTTGATGTTGAGTCACATAAGCTCTATATATTTTGGAGATCAGTTCCCTGTCTGTGATATCACTGGCAAATCTGTTTTCCCATATAAATGGTTTACTTTTGATCTTGCTGATGTTTTCTTTTGCTGAGCAGAAACTCTTTAGTTTGATGTAATTCCATGTGTTTATTTTTTCCTTTATTTCTCTTGCCTTAGGAGATGTATCCATGAAAATATTGTTACATGGGATATCTGTAATTTTTCTGCCTATGTTTTCCTCTAGGACTTTTATGACGTCATGGCTTACATTTAAGTCTTTGATCCATCTTGAGTTTATTCTCATGTGTGGTGTAAGTTGGTGGTCTAGTTTCATTTTTCTGCAAGTCCCTGTCCTGTTCTCCCAGCACCATTTGTTAAAGAGGCTTTCCTCACTCCATTTTATGTTCCTTCCACCTTTAGCAAATATTAGTTGACGATAGAGGCCTGGGTTTATTTCTGGGCTCTCTATTCTGTTCCAATAATCTATATGTCTGTCCTTATGCCAGTACCAGACTGATTTGATCACAGTGGCCTTGTAGTATTGTTTGATATCTGGTGTTGTGATTCCTCCTGCTCTGTTCTTCTGTCTCAAGATTGCTTTTGCTATTCGGGATCTTTTTTGATTCCATATGAATTTTTGGAGTATTTGTTCTAGGTCTGTGAAATATGTCATTGGTATTTTAATAGGGATTGCATTGAATCTGTAAATTGCTTTGGGTACTATGGCCATTTTGGTAATGTTGATTGTTCCCATCCAAGAACATGGTATTTGCTCCCATTTATTTGTATCTTCCTTAATTTCTTTCTTTAATGTTATGTAATGTTCAGAGTACAGGTCTTTTATCTCTTTGGATAAGTTTACTCCTAGGTACTTTATTTTTCTTGTTGCTATAATAAATGGTATTTTCTTTTTTGTCTCTATCTCTGATATTTTATTGTTGGTGTACAGAAATGCCTTAGGTTTCGGTATATTTATTTTGTACCCTGCTATTTTGCCAAATTCACTTACTATATTGAGTAGTCTTTTAGTGGAGTTTATAGGGTTTCCTAGGTATACTATCATGTCATCTGCGTATAATGATAGTTTTACTTCTTCTTTCTTAATTTGGATGCCTTTTTTTTTTTTCTTGTCTGATTGCTGTGGCTAGAAATTCCAACATTATGTTGAATAGAAGTGGGGAGAGTGGACAGCCTTGTCTAGTTCCTGATTTCAGTGGGAATGCTTTCAGTTTTTATCCATTGAGTATTATGTTGGTTTAAGGCTTCTCATATAGCCTTAATTATGTTAAGGTATGCTCCCTCTACTCCAATTTTGCTGAGTGTTTTCATCATAAATGGGTGTTATACTTTATCAAATGATTTTTCTGCATCTATTGGTATGATCATGTGATTTTTGTCTTTCATTTTGTTTAGGTGATGTATTATATTTATTGATTTGCAAATATTTAACCATTCTTGCATCCCTGGGATGAATCCCACCTGATCGTGGTGGACGATCTTTTTGATGTATTGCTGGATCCTATTTGCCAAATTTTATTGAAGATTTTAGCATCTATGTTCACCAGTGATATCGTCCTGTATTTTTCTTTCTTTGTTGTGTCTTGATCTGATCTTGGGATTAGGATAATACTGGCTTCTTAGAAAGAGTTTGGGGTTTTTTCCTCTTCTTGGATTTTTTGGATTAGTTTGAGGAGGATAGGAGTCAGTTCTTCCCTAAATGTTTTGTAAAATTCATCTGTGAAGCCATCCGGTCCAGGGCTTTTGTGTGCAGGGAGATTTTTGATTACTGTTTCAATTACCTTCTTTGTTATTGGTCTGTTGAGACTTTCTACTTCTTCTTGATTCAGTTTTGGAAGGTTATATGTTTCTAGAAATTTGTCCATTTCTTCTAGGTTGTCAAATATCTTGCCATACAGTTATTTGTAGTAATTTCTTACTATTGTTAGTATTTCTGTGGTAGCAGTCGTGATTTCTCCTCTTTCATTTCTGATTTTGGTTATTTGGGTCTTCTCTCTTTTTTTCTTGATGAGCCTGGCTAGAGGTTTGTCGGTTTCATTTATTTTTTTGAAGAACTAGCTCCTAGTTTTGTTGATCTTTTGGATTGTTTGTTTAGTCTTTATGTCATTTAATTCTGCTCTAATCTTGATGATTTCCTTCCTTCTTCTTGCCCTATGCTTTGTTTGTTGTTGTTGTTTTAGTTCTTGTAGCTTTAGGGTTAGGTTTTTTATTTGAGATTATTCTATCCTTTTCAGATATGCCTGTATTGCTATGAACTTCCCTCTTAGGACTGCTTTTGCTGTGTCCCATAGGTTTGGGGCTGTTGTGTGTTTATTATCATTAGTTTCTAGAAATTTCTTGATTTCTTCTTTGAAGTCATTGTTAACCCATCCATTATTTAAGAGCATGTTATTCATTCTCCTTGAGTTTGGGTGTCTTTGATTTTTTTCTCTGAGGTTGATTTTTAGTTTCAAGGCATTGTGGTCTGAAAAGATGCTTGATATGATTTCAATTTTCTTGAATTTGTTGACGCTTGTTTTGTGTTCTATCATGTGGTCTATGTTTGAAAATACCCATGTACATTTGAAAAGAATGTATATTTTGCTTCTTTGGGGTGAAAAATTCTATATATATCAGGTAAGTCCATGTGGTTTAGTGTGTTGTTCACTGCCTGTATATCCTTGGTGTTTCTTTGCTTTGATGATCTGTCTATTGTTGATAATGGAGTGTTGAAGTCCCCAACTATGAGTGTGTTGTTGTTGATATCCTTCTTGTGGTCTTCTAGTATTTGCTTTATGTATTTGGAATCTCCTACGTTGGGTGCATATATGTTTATCAATGTTATATCTTCTTGATGGATTGTTCCTTTAAGTATTATGAAATGTCCTTCTTTATCTCTTTTTATTGCCCTTGCGTTGAAATCCGTTTTGTCTGGTATGAGGACTGCTACGCCAGCTTTTTTTTCCAGTCCGTTTGCTTGGAATATTTTTTTATATCCCTTTACTTTCAGTCTGCGTAAATCTTTTGTTTTGAAGTGTGTTTCTTGTAGACAGCAAATATGTGGGTCCTGTTTTCTTATCCATTCCGTTACCCTATGTCTTTTAATTGGAGCATTTAATCCATTTACATTTAAGGTTATTATTGACGTGTATTTATTCATTGCCCTTTGTACCTCTGTTCCTCTCCTCTCTTGTTCTTTTCTTCTTTTTTCTTAGAACACACCCTTTAGCATCACTTGCAATGCTGGTTTGGTGGAGATGTATTCTTTTAGTCTTCCTTTGTCTGAGAAACTCCTTATTTCACCTTCTATTTTGAATGAGAGCCTTGCTGGGTAGAGTATTCTTGGATGTAGGCCTCTGTTTTTCATTGCTTGAAATATTTTTGACCATTCCCTTCTGTCTTGTAGTGTCTCTGTTGAGAAATCTGTAGATAGCCTTATCAGAGCTCCCTTGTATGTTATTTGCTGTTTTTCTCTCGCTGTTTTCAGAATTCTCTCTTTGTCTTGGTATGTTGCCATTTTAATTATGATGTGCCTTGGAGTGAGTTTTTGGGGGTTACTTTTCTTTGGAACTCTCTGTGCTTCCTGAACTTGTATAACTTTTTCTCTCATCAGGTTGGGAAAATTTTCTGTCATATTTTTCCTATCAGTTTTTCTATTCCTTGTTCTTCTGATCCCTCTTTAATTCCAATGAATCTGATTGTTTTTCCTTATGCTATCCTGTAATTCCCTTACTTCTTCTTTGTACTTTTTCAATCTTTTTTCATTTTGCTGTATTGCTTGGGAATTTTTTTCTACATTATCCTCTAGCTAACTTATCCAATCCTCTGCTTTGTTTAGTCTGGTTTTGATTGATTCTACCGTGTTTTTCTGTACAGAGATTGAATTCTTCATTTCTTCCTGGTTCTTGTTAATAGTTTTTATGTCTTTTTTTATGCTGGTGTAGTTCTCTGCAAGTTCCCTGTAATTTTCTTGGAGCTGTTGGTAACTTCCTTGGAGGTTGTCATAGTTGTTTCTAAGGTTGTCGAGTATATTGAGCTTTTTCACCATCATTGTTTTGAATTCTGTGTCTGACATTTGCGGTATGTCTATTCCACTCACCTCTGTTTCTGGGGATTCCTCTTTTCTTTTCATTGAGAGGTTATTTCTGTGTCTTACCATGTTGAGTTCTTCTTATTTGTTTTTGTTTTTTGGGTTTGTCTGCTCTGACTTCTCACCTTTGTTGTATGAGATTCTTTATGGGAGATCTGGGGGTTTCAGTAGTGTAGTCTCTTTAATCTCCTGAGCCTGATGTTCTTGGGTTACCCTTTATGTCATTTGTTTATGCTGACTGGTTATATTTCAGATGCTCTTTGGTAGGATCTTCCCTCTGGCTAGTTGATTGAGAGTCACTCTATCCACTTTGCCTCGAGTTCTTTTGTGGAGATGCTGTTTAAAGCATAAACACACAGTCCAGGCATGAGACCCACACCCTCAAAAATATCCCCCACCCTCTATCCCACTATTGTCAGCCAACGAGCCAGTATTAATATAAATGTAGAGAGATAAGAACTTTTATGCTATAGGAAGAATAGATAAGAGTTGTTTTTAGGGAGAAAAAATAAGATTTTTGATAGAGGGGATGATATATTAATTATAGTTGAGACTATGCAAGACAGTATGTAATATTTACATTGTATGTTAATAACAATAGAAGAAAAGAAGGGAAGAATGCAGAATATAGTAAGAAAGTGGGATTGTATAGTATTGGATTTATATAGTAGTTATAGTCTATTTATTTAGAGTGAAAGGGAGGCTAAATTAGGCACACAAACAAATAAAGAACAATTAAAGAGAAAGGATGAGAGGAAGAGATTGTATGAAACAAATTAGAGGTATAGTTTGTTGTTTTTTTGTTTTTATTTCCTTCCTTTAAGAAAAAAAAAAAGAATGTTTTTACTCAGTTCAGTTGTTGTGTGTTGTCTTCTTTTTCTGCATCCACAGCTGGTCTAATGAGGCGGGTCAGAGGTTCCTGTTCCTTGCAGCAGCGGTGTGCACCTGTGGTGGCTGTGGTGGCACATTATTTTGGCGCCTCTTGTAGCTAGCCAAGGTGCCTTTGCATGTGCACTTCTGTGCATACAAGGCGGCCTGAGAGCTTGCCTCAGGCCTGCTGAGCTGTGTCCCAGGAGTTGGTCTCTTGCCTCTTAGGGCGGGGCCCTGGACACTTGTGCACAGTGGAAGTGAGCCTCTGAGTGTCACTGCTGCACACTGTTCCTGCACTGCAGCCACCTGCCTGGGCAGGCATGAGCTGATCCTGAGCAAGTGGTCTGCGCTCCGGCCCGGCGCCCACTGGAGCTGGCCAGGGGTGTCTGCGCACGGTCTTTTGCATGTCAAGTGGACCCTCCCTGTGCCTGTTGGGGCACTGATCTTATGTCTGTTGGGGCGTGTCCGAGGGGCACCTGGACTTGTGGCCCCATGCACCTGGGCCTGTGAATAAGGGCACTTCCTTATGCGCACCCACGCGACCCAAGCGGAGGGTTGTGGAGTGGACGAGCGCACCTCTGTGCCTGCGCTCCTCAAGAATGTCCTACCACCCCAAAACTTTCTACCCCTCTCTGCAGTCCACAAGAGAAAAATATAGAGGAAAATTACGTTCTCACTTGCACAGCATTACGCTGTCTCCTGTCCTTCAGCGCCAATGCTACCTGGTCGAGTTCTGTCTCTGCCAGCAGGCAGAGATCTGCTCTCTTTCCAACTTCTCTCTGGGGAAGCCTGTGGTCGCCAAAAAGCCTTTGTGTACTTCCAGCCACAGCTCGGGCAGCCACCCCAGTCAGGGATCCTGTCTTGTCCCTTTTTCCTTTGCTATTCTCACTAAGCAGGTTGTTTCCAGATGGTTTTTCTCTAATCCAGCAGTGCCAAGGCTCAACTCCTGCCAGTGTCCAGCTGCTCACTGAGATGTTCTGTCTGTAATTAGTCCAAACTACAGATGGGTCTCGGGAGCCTGATAGTGCAGCCTCCCCTCACTCCTCCACCATCTTCCTTCTCTCTAGGCCACAGTTCTAATCCAAAATAATTACAATTCTTCACGTGTTATGGGAGCAAACATTCACTGTTTTACATGCATCGGTTGTATTTCTTTGTCTTCTTTTCTCCTTTAAAAAATGTGGTAATAATCCTGGTGCTTTCTCACCAGTATTGGATTGCCCTGTTGCAGCCAAATTTTATGGTTCCAAAAAGCAGTAGCAAACCAGGCCAAAAAACTACTCTGTGTTTGATTTACTATGAAATGTACATTGCGTTTCCAACTTTTTCCATCATTACAACATTTAGCATATTATTGTTTTCACGATGACTTTAAAGTTTCCACTTTTCAGAAAAAGAGTGGTGTTTAATGGTAACTAAACATAACTCAGATTCAAATAAATAAATTCATCAATAATACCTTCTTACATGACACTCTACTAATAACTTTTCAAAAGATTCAATGCATTTTCACCCATCGAATTAACTCTAGTGTTTAATGCATACACAGAAATAGGTTTGGATTTTCTCTTTTATTAATTTTCCTCACCCACATAGTAGGGAAACTCCTTTTTTGCCTCAGTCTATATTTTAGATTTCTAGTAATATATAAATTATGCATGCATAGTATATAAAATCATGTAATCTGAATTACAAAATATTGTGAACAAAATTGCTGCTAAATGTTTTTAGTCTGATGGATAATCCAAGATTAATAATTGCCATATAGCCTTTGATTTACCTTTACTCTGATATTCTTAAAATGAACTATATGCAGAGATTAGCAGAAGTAGGTTTACAGTTGTGAGTATGCAAAACACAGTTTATTCTTGTATTATTTATTAGTTACTGTATTATTTTCCATGCAAACAACTCTAAACCTACTTTTTCCCATACCTGTATATAATTCCTTGGTTACAAAATAAATCTTTTTACAAATTGTGATCACCACCTGACAAAACATTATCCATGTACTAAATAGTAGTTGTGAACTTTTATTAAAATTTATGTAAAAATTAAAATTAGTATAACCAAAATGTACCCTATTAAGGTTAATGTTTGTCCTTTTTTCTGAGGTTTCATATTTTTCTTTTTGATAATCATTAGTTCCATAACTGTGTTCTATGTGTCAAAGAAAGATCCTTAAACAAAAAGAAAACTTCAAGTGCTTAGAGTAGATAAATATGCTATCTTTCTAAGCAAAAGTAAATGAAATCAGATTATCTCTAAAACTTCTGGGGGCCAAGAAAAGTGAAATACAAAGCCACAGACCTCTAAATGTGTCCCAAAGTCCCCCTCACAAATGAGTTATGTCATGACCTATTTTGTCCTCACTGTAGTCTGATTCCATGTAACAGTCTATTTGGGAAGTCAAAATGTTATAAGATCAGGGTACTCATCATGACCCCTTGAATCTTGGAATTAGGATTGCTTGTTTTTCAGCAGTCATTAGAGAAAACCTTTCTAGTTGTGTCTAAATATGTAATGATAACATTGCAAGGGGGAAGTTCCAACTTTATATTTACAGCAAAGACCCAGATGAACCTACTGTTCACACTATAATGTTGGGCCAGTAGATAACTTATTAATTTTGCCAAAAATGATTGCTCAGGACAATTTTTCATCAAGTACCTAAATAAAATTTAAAGGAATGATGTGAATTTTAACAATGTACTAAAATAGTTTTCTAAAAAAATAGATTAAGAAGTAGAACTGCGATTAATAGAGAATGATAACATACAGAAGGACTTTCTAATATCAGAACTGTATAAAGACAGAAAGGGTTGTCTTGGATGATAACCAACTGTTCATTGGAGAGTTTTATCTCTGAATGCTCAATGGAATTCACAAGACCATCTGGCCTTGATACTGAAAATAGGTGGTTATGTTGCTGGTGGAAATAGGATTCTTTTGCGGTTATCACAGGAAAAGCATTTCAGGGATACACTTATAGGGGGAGGGGTACTGTGGCAAGATCTATTGGAATAAAAATAAAGGAAAGGCTTAGGTGATGTCTCATCCATTACCAGGTGGCTTAGCTCCATCTCACTGCAGAAGTTCTGTCTTTAAGACATCAGACCCACACTTGTCACCACCAAGCCCATGAGGGCCAGGACCCAGAGATGTAGAACTTCTCTATTTCTCATTTTCCCATGTGCATGCTGACCACCAAGGCTCCATGATACCAGGGCTGGGACTGTTGTGTTCTTGGACCTGTGCAGCTTGTGAACTTGTGAACAAATGAACCTCAGACTTTTGTTAAGATTTCTATATATTTTTGGGGGGTTTGGGAAAGGGTAATTTTTTTCCCAAACAAATTGATCTTACTAATTCTTCATGGGCTGGTGATGGGCCCTCCCCCTACCCAACCCCTTTCCTGGATCTTCTGGTTTTGTGCCCTTATCCTATCTGGTCTTTTCCCCAGTTTTTCCCAGGCTAGACTCCTCCCCTTTACAAGAGCTAGTTTAGTTTCTACTGCACATGCCTCCAAGTTCTACTTGTCATCTGGGTCCTCATCAGAGGAATTTCCCCCTTATATTTCCCCACTTCCACTCCAGTGGCTACAAATCTTCTACTTCTTAATTAGGCTTAATGTCTGATTCTATTTACTCCATTTCTTTGTTAATTACTTACAGGCTGCCTACTGTAACAGTTACACCAAGTGATGTGTAAAAGCCTTGTAATCTTAATGTTTCAATGAATGTGTAGAATAGTATGGTACAAACTATGTTCCTCTGTTTCATAACCGACTAAATAAGCAATAGGGTGGTCCCGGGTGTTAAAGGATATGTGAGATGGGCATGATCTGAAAGATTTTGTGGTATTTTTAAGAGGTGATAAAAGAGACCTTAGAAGTTACATGGGTATGAGAAATTAGCAAAGTGTTCAAGTAGATGAGGGAGAAAATGAGATGGCAGGATAAGAAATATTTAAATAATTCAACTGAGTGAAATTAAAAATTGCTTACTGACAGGTGAACTTATTATATATTATGTAATATGAAACTACATTTTATTCTAGCTTTTTAATCTATGATAAAATCAAGAATCTTTAAAAAAGAAAATAAAGTACATTTACTAGCTTAAAGGAAGAATCTTTACATCTATGTGCAGTAGACTTTTAATCAGGCACTTATTACAAGAACATACATGTTCCATTATGTTGACCTTTTCCCATTAGGATTTCCATAACCAATGACATATCCCAGTCATCAATAATGTGGGCCTGGCCTATGTGACCATGAACAATGATTCCAGTTGGACATTAGAAGCTGTAAAGAAAAATAGCCTAGAAAAGCAACACAAGAGATTTTTTTTAAATGGCTCCTAATAAATACTCATACTACCAAATGATTGTTGGTGATTGTTTCTTAGTTTTTCACATGCTCTATAATTAAAATGGAAGGTTTGAGTTACCAGGGTGAAGAGGGAAGGATTAGTAACTCAGGTATTATGATGATTGTTGCAGAATATAAAAGAACTAGTGAATAAAAATAATAAGTGTGTGTAATGAATTTTAAGGCCTTTAAATTGTTACTAAAATTCCTGCCATGTTTTATTTCATTCAGTTCAATTATTTATTCAAACTATTTAATAATTAAATATTTAATCAAATTAAGTGACTAACAATGAATAGCATACAGGCTTTGTACAATGCTCAGAAGAACAAAGGTGAACAACGCATGGTTCTGCCCTCAAGCTGAGGCATATACAAGAATAACTACAATACAAATTAAAATCTTAACAAGAGCAACTTCTACTTCATTGCCATGACAGAGTAACTCATATCAGAATAACCCTGAAAATATAAAAAACTATTAAAATGAAGTACAGGCAGTGCAGTTCTGTGATCTTTCAGAGAATAAAAAACACATGAAGTGAGTTCCTTGATTGCTTCAGCTTTTCCTTTTCTAGGTACTTCCTAGAAACAATACAGATGTGGTATTCAAGCAGAGAAGCATAATGTCACTCAAGTGAGTAGGCACAAATCAAGGTTCAGTGCTGCTGAGGGGCTGGAATTTTCAGGAAAAGAGAAAGCATGGAGGGAGTTGTGCTGAGGAGGCAACATAGAAATATATGTAGGCATCTCCTTAGTTCTTCGACAAATCATATGCAGTACACAGAGACCTCATTGGAAAAGCAAACATCTATGAGACTTCAGAGCCTCAATTTGGAAGTTAAACTGTTCTATCTCTAGTTATATGCACCCTAATAAATCTTTAAAATTGTTGAAAAATGAAGCAGAATTATTAGCAAATTAACTGTTGGCCTGGGTAAAACACATACTCATGTGAAAAAATATCTTGGCTTTTAACAAGGTAACATTCACAATATTTGGGACTATTATTTTTTCAAAATATGTTTTCTGGCCCAAGTTAGCTTTTCTTTCCTGCTGAGACTCCAATGGTGTGTATGTGTGTGTGTGTGTGTGTGTGTGTGTGTGTGTGTGCGTGTGCACGTGCACATGCAAACATTCACACTTGTTCCACATTATGGAGCCTTTCATTTAAAATTCTCAGCACTTTTATTCCATGAGCTTTGCTTTGGGTATCTTCTACTTCCATAGCTTAAGATTTTCTGGTATTTTTTTTCTAGGGTATTCAATTTATTGCAAAGCACACCTAGTGTTTTTTTTTCAGATATTTAATTTTTTAAGCTCTAGAATTTCCATTAAATATTTTCTACAAGTTCTACTTCTTTGCTGAGCTTCCTCATCTGATTCCTTATAGTTCCCAACATTTTTGTGTGTGTTTGTTTGCTAAGTAATTTACAACATTTCTGTCATGTCAGATCCGTTTTAATAACTCTGGAAAAATATATCAATGATTCTAGGTCACTTTTTGTTCATTTTTTGAATGTCAATTAAAGTAAAATTATTGTCTACAGTAGTCCCAAATTATAACAACTCACAGATCTGAAATGCTCAGTAAATTTCAAGTAGATTAAACATACACACACACACACACACACACACACCAGTTACAAACTATCATAATAATATTGTCTGAAAACTAATGACAAAAAAAATTCAAAAGCAGCAAGAAAAAGTAAATACAGCACAAATAAAGGGAAAATCAAAAGGATTATATTTCTTTTCAGAAACAGTACAAGCTAAAAAACATTAGAATGAAATCTTTAAAATTCAAAAAAAAAGACATGTAAGACTATAATTTTATACCCAGTGAATATTCTTCAAAAAAAAATTTAAAAATAAACAAAAGCTAGAAGAAATTATCACCAAAGGCCTGCACTGAAAACAATGTCAAATGAGATTCTTCAGGCTAAAGGAGACTAATGCCAGATGGAGATTTGGGTTATACATAAAAATGAAAATAGTGAAAGGGAGAAATATGTGGGTGAACATAAAAAACCTTAAAAAATTATTTAAGAAACTTTAATTTTAAAACAAAATAATAACAATGTATTATGGGGTTTAAAACAGATGAAGTAAATATTGTAACAACAATGCATAAAAGATAAGGAATGTAGTGAAAGCATGTTGTTATAAATGTATCACCTTATATGTGAAGTTATATATAATATTAATTTGAATGTAGATTTTGATAAATTAATTGCATATTCAAACAATAGAGCAATCTCTGAAATTAACACAAAAGTGTACAGCTAATTAAACAGTAGTCAAGATAAAACTAACACAAAGACAACACAAGGAACAGTGCTTTTCCAAAAGAAGCAGTGAAAAACAAAGAAAAGAAAATAATTCAACAAGTACATGCACAGAAAATAAAAGAAATTATCTTTATTGGAATATGGCAGCCAAGTAGGTGGAGGCAGAGTCCACTTGTTTGGATACTTGGCTGCTCTTTTGAAAAATAAACAGAGCATTCAATGGAATCTTAGTGGATATGAAGTTTGGAAGCCAAGAAGTACAGAAGATCCTTCACAACAGGTGGTAAGATTTTATGGGTGAACTAGGAAATACCCAGGGCATGGTCCCTGCATCTTGCATCCTAGGAAAGTCTGGTCAGAGATCACAGCTTTGCAGCTATCTCCCCTCCAGGGCAAGGAATCCCCAGGTCCTAGATGGAAGCGACTTGGGTACACAAATTTGGGGAGATACAGGCTATACATACTTATAGCTGCAATGGCAATCACCAACCTGGAGAAAGCCAGAGTGACAGAGGGATACTATCTGCACCTGGGTTTGGTGGAGGAGGCTGGCCATTGCCAGCTGTGAATGTGAAAGGCTCAACTTTTTGGAGAGGTGGCATGTATTGAAAGCTGGGCAGTTGACACTGCTGCAGTGGGAGTGCCCAGAGAGACTTTTTAAAAGTGGAGCTGAGGCATGCTGGGCAGGAACCCTGCACAGTGGCCCTGCCACCAAAGGGAAAGGATTAAGGGCGTGATTTGCTCCCACTCAGTAAAGCTGGACTAATTGCTCAGAAAGGTACAAAGCAAGTAAATTTCTTGGCCCCAGCCTGGTGCAGCTGCATAGAGTGGAGAGCATGGGTCTCTGTATGCTGTGAGAGCAGTGGGCTAGAAACTACACCAGAGTATTTAAAGCCAGACAGAACTCCCTTCCCTGGCTGGAACCTCTGAGGAGGGAAGGTCGCACCCAGCCCCACCTCCTGCAGGATCTGAGGTTATCTGAAAAACAGGCTGGGCAGGCTTGAAAACACTGAAGAGTGCATTTCCACAAGAGGAAGACAACAAAAGGAATGCCAGGGGTAACTACTTCGAACTTCTCTCAGGGAGACAAAACGCATTGGTTCTTCAGGCCCTATTTCACTCAGGTAAGCAAGGAGATCAGAAAGTGCTGCAAAGGGGATTCAGGGCCCCTCCCAGCCTTGGTTAAGCTCACACACAGAGCTGCCATCAAAACTGGGCCAGAGAGACCTAACCCTCTTATACAAATCACCACCTCCTGTCCCATGAAATAACTATTTAATCAGAAACTATACATTGTTGGAAATAAGTTGGGTCAGACTAAGATGCATGGTGCAAGGGCAGGTGAGACACACCCACAATTTCCCCAGAAGACTGAACAGTGCCTCCCAGGGGAGACCTGGGGCCCCACCCTCCAAATAGAAACGTCCTCTAGAGAAAGGTGAAGGATACAGGCAGTGTTGACAGAAGTTGGACAACAAAACACAGGACCTTGAGCTGATAAAAGAAACCAAAGATGGATCCAGAAAGAAGTCAGAAGCATGCAAGACATGGTGGGTGTTGTGACTCCCAGAAAGCCAGATGGGGGAGAACCCATCAATGGAGACACCAATAAGCAAAGCCCAAATACAATAAGACATCCCACATAAACTGAATAAAGGGCAGCCCTAGATCATCCAGATCAGGAGATGAAAGAGACTGCACCACAGGTCTTCTGACATGGAACGTAACACCATAAAGACAGGGAGGCAAAGTAGACAAATATAACATGCAGAAACAAACAAGAAGAGTCACCTAAAATAAGAAGATAAAGAAAAAGATTAAAAGGAGAGGAAGGAATGCCACAAAGACTGCTAAGCAAAAGTGAGACAAGTAAACTATCAGACATCGAGTTCAAAATAATGGTAATAATAACACTCAAGTAGCTCAGCGAGAACTACAAAGAACTCCAGGGAAGCTAGAAGGAACTTACTGTGAACTACACCATGAAAAAGACATAGAAACTATCAATAAGAGTAAGGATGAAATGAAAAACACAATACCTGAAATGAAGAACACAGTAGAAGGAAGTAAAAGCAGGTTAGATGAAGCAGAGAATAAAATCAGCAAGCTGCAGGAAAAAGTAGAAAAAAATTCCAGACAGAGCAACAAAAGAAAAGAAAAAAAGAGTCAAAAAGAATGAAGAGGGATTAAGGGAGCTGCAGGGCAGCATGAAATGTAGTAATATCTATATCATAGGGATACCATGAAAAGAGGAGCAAGGGATAAAAAGCCTGTTCGAAAAAGTAATAACAGAAAATTTTCCTAACTTGATGAGAGAAAAAGTGACACAAGTACAGGAAGCATAGTGGGTCCCAGTCAAGATGAAGCCAAAAAGGCCCACCCAGAACACATCATAATTAAATTGGCAAAATTCAAAGACAAAGAGAGGATCTTAAAGGCAGCAAGGAAGAAACAACTAGTAATATACAACAGAGCTCCAATAAGACTATCAGCTGATTCCTCAACAGAAACACTACAAGCCAGAAGGGAATGGCAAAAACTATTTCAATCAATAAAAAGCAAATGCCTGCAAGTAAGACTACTCTACCCAGCAAGGCTCTCATTGAAAATACAAGGTGAAATAAAGAGATTCCCACACAAAAGAAGGCTGAAAGAATACATCTCCATCAAACCAGCACTGTAAGACATGCTAAAGGGGCTGCTTTAAAAGATGAAGAAAAAGAAAGAGAGAGAGAGGAACAGAGGTACAAAGGAAAAAACTCACAGTGAGTAAGTACCTATCAATAATAACTTTAAATTTAAGTAGATTAAATGCTCCAACCAAAAGGACATAGGGTAGGTGAATGGATAAGAAAATGTGACCTGCATATATGCTGTCTACAAGAGACCCAGCTCAGAACAAAAGACTTACACATACTGAAAGTGAAGGGATGGAAAAAAAATATTCCAAACAAATGTGCATGAAAAATGTGCTAGGGTAGCAATACTTATATTAGACAAAATAATCTTCAAAACAAAGACCATAAAAAGAGACAGAGAAGGTCACTTCACAATTCATAAGGGAAGAATCCATCAAAATGATATAACCATTGCAAACATATATGCATTCAACATAGGAGCTTCCAAATATGTAAAGAAAATCTTGGAGGACATCAAGAAAGATATAGACAGCAACATACTTATAGTAGAGGATTTTAGCACCTTACTCTAAAAATGTAGATTTTCCAAACAATCAACAAAGATATTGTGGCACTAAATGGCACTCTAGGCCAAATGGACTTAATTAATATATACAGAACCTTTCACACCAAGGAAGCAAAATAGACACTCTTTTCAAATGCACATGGAAAATTCACAAAAATAGACTACGTGGTAGGACACAAAACAAGCCTCAACAAATTCAAGAATTGAAATAGTATCAAGCATTTTCTCGTATCACGATGACTTGAAACTAGAAAACAACTGTGAGGAAAAAGTAAAAAACAGACTTCCGGCCAAGATGGAGGTATAGACAGATATGCTGCGTCTCCCTCCACAACTAAGAAGGAATACAACTACCTCAAAACTACAAACAACCAGAAATTCCAGAAAATCAAAGTGCAAGAAAGTCCAGCAAACAAGGATATAAAGAAGAAATACTCATCCAGACAGGTAGGAGGGGCAGAACCCAGGCGGAGAAGACAGGGCATGGTGGTGGCAGCAGTGGCAAGAGCAGCGGCAAGAGCAGCAGGCCAGCAGAAAGTGCAGTTACAAATTTTAAAAAGTCAGGAGGGACACCTGGGGAGTGTTCCCAGCTCCTCACCAGAGCAGCTCACTGTTCCAGTGCTGGGGAAAATTAAGCCTCATTGCTTTTGACAGTGGAAACCAGTGGTGGTTGAGATGGAGGCAGAAACTGCTGGCCACAGCAGAGTCCACTTGTTTAAAGGGCCCCCACAGACCTAGAACGTCCGCAGACCCACCCACTGTGGGAACAACGACCAGGGCTCAGATGGAGGGGCGCCAGTCTGGTGCAGAAGTGGGAGAGTTGTCTGGAAAAGGGGCGAGTGTTGGGCAAGCAGTATTGCTCCTTCTCAGACCCCTCCCCTGTATACAGCGCCACAAAGTGGTGAAACAGGTTGCCTGTTACTAACGAATCCCTAAGGCTCCACCCCTTACAATGGAGTAGGAGCGACATCTCTCCCTGAGACACAGAAGCAAACAAACACAGGAGACTTCTGGCCAAGGTGGAGGCCTAGACTGACACGCCCCATCTCCCTCCACAACTAAGAAGGAATACAACTACTGCAAAACCAAAAATAACCAGAAGTTCCAGAAAATAAATGGAAGTCCAATGTATGAAGTTATAAAGAAGTGGTGCTCATACAGACAGGTAAGTGTGGCAAAGCCTGGGAGGAGAGGTCAAGCTGTGCTATCCACAGCAGCAGCAGTGATGGTGGCAGGACAGCGGTAAGCACAGACACCTTTAAGGGGAAGCAAGAAGCACCTGGGAAGCACCCCCAGCTGTGGACCAGATCTGTCAGCTTGAAATTCCAAAGCGGGGGAAGGCAGACCTCCATTGCCTTGGACTGTGAGACACAGTGGGGGTGGAGACAGAGGAGGAGGAGGCTCCTGGTCTCTCAGCGGAGATTGAATGGAAGGAATTCATCTTGGACCCCCACCCCTGCAGAAAACACCCAGTTGTGATGAGTGCACAGGGCTACCCCCCCCATAGCGTAAGAGGTGTGACAGCACTGCCCAGGAAGCAAAGGTAAACACAAAACTGTCCAGGATGGCACAGATCATGATAGAGATCCCAGTGACGCAGCTGATTAGACAGCGAATTTCTAATCTAGTGAAGCAGCAGATAGAAAATCTTTCTGAGGCACAGTTCAGAGCTTTACTTATAAAAGCGCTTACAGTTTTACTTATAAAAGTGCTTACAGACATAACAGGAGATCTTAAACAAGACAGGGAAGGAATGAAGGTTAGTCCTGCTGAAATGAACAAAAACACATATGAAACTAGTGGTGATGGCAAGAAAACCAGGGATCAAATCAACAAATTGGAACACAAGGAAGGAACAAACAGTCAACCAGTGCAGAAAGAGGAAACAAGAAGTGAGGAAAATGAGGAGAGGCTCAGAAACTTATCAGACAGCTATAAGCAGGCCAACATCCGAATCATAGGGCTGCCAGAAGGTTAAAAAGATGAACTAGACATCGAAAAATTATGTGAAAAAATAATAAAGCAGAACTTCCCTAACTTGGGGAAGGAAATAGACTTACACATCCAGGAAGCATAGAGAGTTCCAAAACAACTGGACCCAGGGAGAACCACACCAAGACACATTATCATCAAAATGTCAAAAATCTTAAAAGCAGTGAAAGAGAAGAAGAGAATTACATACAAAGGTGTCCCAATAAGACTACTAGCTGATTTCTCAAAGGAGACTCTGCAGGCAAGAAGGAACTGGCAAGAAATCTTCAAAGTAATGAAAAGCAAAAACCTATAACCATGAATACTTTATCCAGTGAAGCTGTCATTCAGAATAGAAGGTCAGAGAAAGTGCTTCCAGGACAAAGTAAAACTGAAGGAGTTCATTAGATCCAAACCACTGTTATATGAGATGTTAAAGGGACTTATTTAGGAGAAAGGATCAAAATTTTGAACATTAAAAATGAAAGCTGTATCACAACAACCAACAAAAGAAGCTAGAGAACCAAAACAAAGGCAAACTAAGTAGGCAACGAGAGTGTGAAAAGAATTATAGGTATGGGAAACATCATGGGTAAAGGTCAGCAGGGAGGGGAAAGAGGAGAAAGGGAGGGAGATGGTGCAGGAATTAGGAAACATAGTAGGACAGAGTGGAGTAGATAGGAAGATGTTGAGAGGAACTATATGCCAACCAATGGGCATGGACTAAGGGGGGGTGGACAACTGGAGGGAGAGATGTCACTGGGTGGAGGGGAACAAAGAAAATAAATTGGGGCAACTGTAACAGCATAATCAATAAAGCATACTAAAAAGAATTCAGACTCATGTAGACTTAATAATATGTTATTAAACAATGAAGGGGTTAACAATGAGATCAAGAAAAAAATTCAAAAGTTTCTAGAAAATAAATGATAATGAACACACAACAGCTCAGAACCTATGGGACATAGTGAAGGCAGTCCAGAGAAGGAAGTTCATAGCAATACAGGCTGACCTAAAAAATATTTTTAAAATTACAAATAAAAACCTAACTCTACATGTACAAAAACTAGAGGAACAACAACAAAGCACAGAGCATTCAGAAGGAAGAAAATAACTAAGATCAGAGCAGAATTAAATGACACAGAGACTGAAAATTAACAATTCAAAAGATCAATAAAACCAGGTCCTGGTTCTTTGAAAAGAGAAACAAAACTGACAAACATTTAACCAGACTCATCAACAGAAAAAGAGAGAGGACTCCAATAGATAAAGTCAGGAATGAAAGAAGAGAAATTACAACCAATATCACAAAAGTACAAAGGTTTGTCAGAAATTACTACAAACAAACATATGGCAAGAAATTTACAACCTGGGTGAAATGAACAAATTTCTAGAAACATAATCTTTTAAATATGAATCAAGAAGCAGAAGCCTGAAGAGATAAATAACAGGTAGTGAAATTGAATCAGTAATCAAAAAAAAATCCTAGCACACAAAAGCCCTGGACTGGATGACTTCACAGGTGAATTTTACTAAACATTTAGGGAAAAGATAATTTCTATTCTTCTCAAACTATTCCAAAAAAGTCAAGAAGAGGGAAGATTCCCAATCACATTTTATGAGACCAGTATTATCTTAATTGCAAACCAGGTGAAGACACTACAAAGAAAGAAAACTACAGCCCAATATCGCTAATGAACAGATGCTGAAATCCTCAACAAAATATTTAGAAACTAGATCCAGCAATACATTAGAAAGATCATAGCTCTTTTTCTGCTGCCATCTTGGTTCCGCGTTCCCTTTACAAAATGCCCAGTGAAGCCACAGAAACCGTCCCTGCTACAGAGCAGGAGTTGCCACAGCCCCAGGCTGAGACAGGGTCTGGAACAGAATCTGAAAGTGATGAATCTGTACCAGAGCTTGAAGAACAAGATTCCACACAGGCAACCACACAACAAGCCCAGCTGGCGGCAGCAGCTGAAATTGATGAAGAACCAGTCAGTAAAGCAAAACAGAGCCGGAGTGAAAAGAAGGCATGGAAGGCTATCTCCAAACTGGGTCTTCGACAGGTTACAGGGGTTACTAGGGTCACTATCCGGAAATCTAAGAATATCCTCTTTGTCATCACAAAACCAGATGTCTACAAGAGCCCAGCTTTAGATACCTACATAGTTTTTGGGGAAGCCAAGATCGAGGATTTATCTCAGCAAGCACAGCTAGCAGCTGCTGAGAAATTCAAAGTCCAAGGTGAAGCTGTCTCAAACATTCAAGAAAACACACAGACTCCAACTGTACAAGAGGAAAGTGAAGAGGAAGAGGTTGATGAAACCGGTGTGGAAGTTAAGGACATAGAATTAGTCATGTCACAAGCAAATGTGTCAAGAGCAAAGGCAGTCCGAGCCCTGAAAAACAACAGTAATGATATTGTAAATGCTATTATGGAATTAATAATGTAACTATCTAAAAAGAAGCACTCTTTTTTTTTTTTGGTGTTTCAAAAGAGTTACTGCAGCTTTGTTTGAAATTTGTACTGTTTCTATCATTAATAAAGTTATGGCTTCTTGTGGGATGAAAAAAAAAAAAGAAAGAAAGGTCATAGACTATGATCAGGTGTGATTCATCCCAGGGATGCAAGGGTGGTACAATATTCACAAATCAATAAACATAATACATCACATAAACAAAATAAAAGACAAAAATCACATGATTATATCAATAGATGCTGAAAAGCATTTGATAAAGTATAACATCCATTTATCATGAAAACACTCAGCAAAATGGGAATAGAGGGAGCATACCTTAACATAGAGTGACACCTGGGGAGCACTCCCAGCACCAGATATGCTAAAGAGTTTACCGTTCTCAGTCCTTTCAGATTTAATCATCCTTTCTTATAATGAATAGTTTGGAATGCCACTTTACTCTATTGAAATAAATCAATTGATACTCTATTGTTTGTATAATATAAATATATAATGTGAATTATAATTAAAACATACTATAAAGAATTAATATAATGTCCTCATGTTAAATAAATACTTATAATTTATTACAGAAGTATGTATTTCATGCTCATGCACACTAGAATGTATTATAACATGGTCCTCTTCACACCCACACTGTAGATTTATCATGTCATTGACTTAAATTTATATGTTTAATTTAAATGTCTACAGATGTGTTGTATTGGAGACTCATACATCAGTTGTGATGGCCAAAATGACCCAGTTTTCTAAAATATTAAACAACTCTTGGTATATTTATAAACCAAGAAAGCCTACATTCAGGCTTATTTGCATTTATATAAATTATTGCATTGTTATAAAATTCAGTGCATATTAAAATTCTGCAATAATTGTTTCAATTTATATGTAAAAGAGATTAATTTAGTTTTTAGGCTTAGAAAATTGCTTATATTGTGAATTTGTGTGGGCTGTCTCACTCACTGAAAAATATTTAATTTATGTTTGTACTACCTTCAAAATGCATCCTCTTCCCACTTGTGTGAAAATCAAAATGAACCTATAATTTCCTATCTACATCACTCTTTTGAAAGGTAGCTACCAGAGTAAGAACTGGCTGGATCCCTTTCAGTTCACAACTGCAGGTTATCACGAGGCATGACGTCCTGCCAAAATCCATATCATGGTATTTGTCTGCAATAACATGATGAGAAACTGACAAGGAAAAGAACATTGCAATGTACAACAGCAATCTAATTTGCTTTACAATTTTATTTTTTAAAACTATGTATACAAACACATAGTGATAACAATGTCATTAGATAATTGTGGAGAACCAACACTTGAAATTTACATATTTAATGAGTTTGGTGAGAGCAGAGGTTAAAAATTAAATGGTAATATATAAGGAAAGATTATAAATGCTTAAGAGCCATTATTAACTACATTTCTGGAAGGTTTTTAGTTTTCTTTATGTGCAGTCATGTCAGAAATGGGTGACTTTTTTTTCTCCCTAAGCTAAGTCTTGTTCTATTTGGCCTCCAAGCCCCTATGGTGCACATTTGAAAATTAGAAAGAAGATTACAGTGGGCCAAAGATTTTTATAAATACATACCATTGAATCTGGGCCATTTCTAAATATAATGTGTTATTTTTGTTTTCCAGTACATAAGAGAACATTTAAAACAAAATCAATTTAGAGACATAAACACTGAACTGTTGAGTCATTTGCTAAATTTGATGTAAAAGTATATAATCAGAGGGTGACTTCAAATATTATTCAGCTTTAATATTGCCAATTAAAGCTGAACCCATGAGAACCAATAAATAATTTGGGTTTTTTTTATTCTACTTTGGGGAAAAAACAGCAAACCTGTGGCATCTTCTCTGTCCTATAAGAAAATGCTTATTTCATAACTCTATATATCTGGTTTACCCTTTGAACTAATTAGGAAAATATTTTCTTTTTTTCATTATTTACTTCCCTTTTGCATAATGCAGTTCTGCAGTTTAAATGCTTTTTGGTCATTTGACTGAGAAATTCCTAGTTAAAAGGTTTATATTTAATAGCAAAGTGTAGTTTGATTTCTTGAGAATTATTAAATGAAAGCCCATGTGCACTCCCCTGTTGGATACCCATGGTTTGGGCAACATGCTGGAGGACTCAGATTTTATTGAATCAGGCCCTCCTAGTCAAACTCAAAATAACCTCCAACACTGATTTTTTAAAACTGACACTTTTACAGTTGTAAAACTTTCTTTGAATTTTAACTAGTACCAAAAATCTGCTTCTGCATAAAAAATGAGGATATTGGTGCCAAGAAATCACTCTGGATGAAGACCTAAAAATGGCATTCATCTTTCCATTTCATCAATGACAAAACTGTAAGCTTTTTAATCAAAGCTGTGAGAGTATCACTCTAAATTACATTAAGAGAACCATCTGCAGAAATGATTATGACACTACACAGCATTCTAAGGTGAACAGGTATCTCTGCCCACTTAATTAATCAAGAACAACATCTCAGTCCCCAGTGCTAATGGCTTCTTCAATGAAGACATTATTTATCTGATAGAAAAATTTTTAAAAGTTACAAGTTCAAAGTGTTAGAAAATGCTGATAACTTGCAGCATTTAACATCCATTTTCCAGAGCCCTTGATATAATAAACTTTCAGGTAAAACAATTATTTTCTCATCTTGCTGCTTTTTTTCTCACAAACAGGCAGTGTTAATTTATGCCGACACAAGGAAAACCATGAAAAAATTCAAGTTCTAAACTCTAATTTATTCCTAAGTAATAACTCAGCAGAATTCTACTGCCCAAGTAGGGACTTTCCATTAAACAAGAACTAAAAGATACTGAGTTTCATAAATGTTGCCAGCATTGCGAAGCTATTATTTATACATGAACTGAACCAACAAACTCTTTTGCTGGGTGATCATAATAACCTTGTGTCCCTAAAATACTATAAGATGTACAAGAATAATTGCAAACACATTCCTTCTAGAGTTAAAATTCAAGAAAATTCTTTTTTAAAAAACGTTATAGTGTTATCATTCTTCCAAGTTAATCTAGTTACTTTTTTCACAACTTTTCTCAACATTTGGTTAAATTCTCAATTCTTTATTGCTATTGATGTTGATGATGTTTTTAGTAAAAGTCCAATTGTCTACCCCATACTGTATGAGATACAGTTAGACAAACTTTTGACAGTTTTTCTCCAAAATAAACAGTCATTTACACCATAAGAGATAATATAGAATGTTTATAGAATAAGATTACCATTTTCCCATTACCAGAGTAAATTATGGCCCAATCCAATGCATACATCAAAAATGGGTATTCATTGTAGAGGATATGATTTGATTTTATTTTTTACTTATTTATTGTTTTTCTGTTACAGTTGTCCCACTTTTCCCCCCATTTCTGCCACCCTGAGCCCGCCCCTTCTCCCACAGTCAATCCCCACCTTGTTGTAGATATTCATGGATTATTTATACTAGTTCCTTTACTAAACCCTTACTCTATATACACCCCTTCTCTTCCTCCCCCGTGGTAACTGTTACTCTGTTCCTTGTTTACAAGCCTCTGGTTCAATTTTGTTCATTTGTTCCCTGTGTTAGATGATATCATATGGTATTTTTCTTTTGTTGCCTGGCTTATTTCACTAAGCATAATTCTCTACTTCCATCAATGTTACCACAATGGTAGAAGTTCCTTTTCTTTTCTGCTGCATAGGATTCCATTGTGTAAATGTACCACAGTTTTTTGATCCACTCATCTATGGATGGGCACTTAGGCTATTTCTAGCACTTGGCTATTGTAAATAGCACTGCTAGGAACATAAGGGTGCATAAGCTCTTTTGAATTGGGGTTTCAGGATTCTTCGGGTATAATCATAGCAATGGAATCACTAATTCAAAAGGCAGTTCCATTTTCAGCTTTCTGAGGAAATTCCATATTGTTTTCCACAGTGGCTGCATTAGTCTGCATTCCCACCACCAGTTCACTAGGGTTCCCTTTTCTCCAAATCCTCGTCAGCGTTTGTCATTTGTTGGTAATGGCCATTCTGACTGGTGTAAAGGGATATCACATTGTGGTTTTAATTTGCATCTCTCTGATGGCGAGTGATGTTGAGCATTTTTTCATGTGCCTGTGGACCCACTGTATATCCCTTGGAGAAGTATTTGATCAGGTCCTTTGCCCGTTTTTTATTAGATTGTCTGTCTTCTTGGTGTTGAGATGTATAATTTCTTTATATATTTTGGAGATTAATCATTTGTATGAGAAATAATTGGCAAATATGTTTTCCCATATGGTTGGTTCCCTTTTCATCCTGCTGATGTTTTCTTTTGCTGAGAAAAAACTCTTTAGTTTGATGTAGTCCCACTTGTTTATTTTTTCCTTTATTTCCCTTGCTTTAGTAGATATATCAGTGAAAAGACTGCTATGTGGGGTATATGAAATTTTTTTGCCTATGTTTTCCTCTAGGACTTTTATGCTATCACGTCTTACATTTAAGTCTTGATTTATCTTGAGTTTATTCTGGTGTGTGGTGTAAGTTTGTGGTCTAGTTTCATTTTTTTGCACATCCCTGTCCAGTTCTCCCAGCACCATTTGTTGAAGAGGCTCTTCTCATTCCATTTTATGTTTCTTCCCCCTTTGTCAAATATTAATTGACCATATAGACCTGGGTTTATTTCTAGGCTCTCTATTCTTTTTTTTTTCCCCCAGCTTTTCTTTATTGATTATATTGTTACAATAGTTCCAATTTTCTCCCCTTTACTCCCCTCCACCCAGCATCTCCCTCCCCCAGCAATCCCGCCCCCAAGTCCATACCCATGGTTCGTAAAAAATAACTATCCCTCACTCTCAGATATTAAGACCCTTTGTAATCTTGTAAAGGACAATGGGCGAAGGTCTCAAGCTCCTCTAGCGGCTTCAAGCTGGACATGGTCATCGTCCTACCTACCCTTGGGTCCAAAAATCCCTAATAATAGTGGGGGTGGGGAGGGGAGGGTGGCCTTCCCACATGGGGAAGGATCGTGTAGACTCCAGGTCAGTTGGCTGTTTCCGGACAATGGCGTGCTTGGTTTAACAGGCTGGCATCCTTGCTGTGTTCTGGGGGCAACAGATTTGGTGAAAAGGGTTAAAAGACATCATTCAATCCATAACTACTAGAAGACAAAAAGCAGGGATTAATTTTTCAATGTTCCACATTAGGAGAAAAAAAAAAGGGGGGGCTTCTTTGGAGGAAGGTGTGCTAGGCACATCTAACCTGTCCAAAACATTTTTGCCCGTTATATTTAGTTTGGGCTGAGGGAAATAGTTTAGGTTTCCGCCCTCTCAGACCTCTGGGCCCTTTCTGTCCAAGCCATTAGGATAGAAAAGAGAAACCAGTTTTAAAGTGAAGCCCACAGACCACCCCATTCTTCAATCCAGTCATTTAGTTCAGCCAAACCATTGAGTCTCAGGAGGCAGCGCTGCAGAGAGGATTAAGTGAGACTTATGAGTACAGACAATCACTCAGGTAATGCGGTCATAGGCTTATGCCCTTTGAAAACAGAAAACACATGTTAATTTATGTAACATAACCAACAAACAAGTCTCTAAATCAGTAAGACTGTCTTATTGGGAAGACATCCAGTTGCAAGGCACTTGACATTCTACTTGCCTGCAACTTGAATCTCTTTGATGATATCACAGACATGATTTAATTTTCAAGTGAAACCATATTTTAAATGAGAAGAAACTTTTAAGACGGTTAGCTGCCCTACTTTATAGTCTACTACTGATCATTGTGATTTTCCTTGAATAATGATTTTTCTCCCTAAGATTACTCTCCTTGTCATTAAAGGGACTACATTAAGTCCATTTTTAATTTATCCTGTTCATTTGCATAAACATAACAAGAGCAGCAAATGATCACTTATGATCTTTAGTTCTGCTTTGCTGGAACTTACCCAAGGAACATTTAGGGTGACCCTCAGTCTGCTCTTCAGGGCACAGAAGCTGGGCCACATACCTGGCATTCATCCTTGCCTGTACACACCTGTCCTTTCCAAGTCTTTCTGGTTTTTCATTGTGCCTTGAGGTCCCTTCTAGCCATCTTTAAGGAAGACAACCTTCGTTCCTTCCCTGGAGAGATTGCTGTGGACCGCACAACCAACCATGGTAGCAGGCCTTTTATCTTGCGGGCTTTTATTACCTTTGAAAGTCATTCCCAGTTCCTCAGGGTTTTTTGGTAACAACCTGAGCCCAAGTATGTCTCCTTTAGGCTTGAAATTCCAGTCAAAGACTTGGTCAGAAAAAGGAACCTGTATTAACAACTGGTCTTATCAGTTCTATGCAAAGAAACTTATGTCATTACTTACTTGTTTAGAATGCCAAACTCTGGAGGGATCAAATAGGGAGAAAAATATACAACGTGAAGGAAAATCTTTGTCCTAATATTCACTGAATTGGCATTTCCATTCTTCATATTTTCATTTTTCCCCCACTAAAAAAAAGTTTTTGTTTGTTTTTCCATTACAGTTGTCCCACTTTTTTCCCCCTCTTGCTTCCCTGTACCCTGCCCCTCCCTTCCCCCACATTCATTCCCTACTCAGTTGCTCATGTCCGTGGGTCATTTATACATGTTCTTTGACTTCACTCTTCCCCTTCTTACCCCCTTCTCTCCCTCCCACCTCCCCCCTTGTTACTGTTAGTCTACTTCTTGTTTACATAGCTCTGGTTCAATTTTGCTCATTTGTTTGTGTTGTTCATTAGTTTCCTGTAATAGGGGACAGCATAAGGTATTTTTCTTTCGTTGCCTGGCTTATTTCACTAAGCATAATTCTCTCTAGTTCCATCCATGTTGTTGCAAATGGTAGAAGTTCCTTCTTTCTTTCTGCTACATAAAACTCCATTGTGTAAATGTACCACAGTTTTTTGATCCACTCATCTACAGATGGGAATTTAGGTTGTTTCCAGCACTTGGTTATTGTAATTAGTGCTGCTATGAACATTGGAGTGCATAGGTTCTTTTGAATTGGTGTTTCAGGATTTTTAGGATATAATCCTAGCAATGGAATTGCTGGTTCAAAAGGCAGTTCCATTTTTAATTTTTTGAGGAAATACCAAACTGTTTTCCATAGTGGCTGCACCAGTCTGCATTCCCACCAGCAATGCACCATGGTACCCATTTCTCTGCATCCTCTCCAGCACAAGTTGTTTGTCGATTTGTTGATGATGGCCATTCTGACTGGTGTGAGGTGGTATCTCATTGTGGTTTTTATTTGCATCTCCCTGATGGCTAGTGATGTTGAGCATACTTTCATATGTCTATGGGCCCTCTGTATGTCTTCTTTGGAGAAGTGTTTGTTCAGGTCCTTTGCCCATTTTTTTTTAAGTATATTTTATTGATTATGTTGTTACAGTAGTTCCAATTTTTTCCCCTTTACTCCCCTCCACCCAGTATCTCCCTCCCCCAGCATCCCCCCCAAGTCCATACCCATGGTTCGTAAAAAATAACTATCCCTCCCTCTCAGATATTAAGACCCTTTGTAATCTTGTAAAGGACAATGGGCGAAGGTCTCAAGCTCCTCTAGCTGCTTCAAGCTGGACATGGTCGTCATCCTACCTACCCTTGGGTCCAGAAATCCCTAATAACAGTGGGGGTGTGTAGGGGAGGGTGGCCTTCCCACATGGGGAAGGATTGTGCAGACTCCAGGTCAGTTGGCTGTCTCCGGACAACGGCGTGCTTGGTTTAGCAGGCTGGCATCCTTGTTGTGTTCTGGGGGCAACAGATTTGGCAAAAAGGGTTAAAAAGCATCATTCAAACCATAACTACTAGGTGACAAAAGGCAGGGATTAATTTTTCAATGTTCCACATTAGGAGAAAAAAAAAAAAAAGGGGGCTTCTTTGGAGGAAGGTGTGCTAGGCACATCTCTCCTGTCCAAAACCCTTTTGCCCATTATATTTAGTTTGGGCTGAGGGAAATAGTTTATGTTTCCCACCTCTCAGACCTCTGGGCCCTTTCTGTCCAAGCCATTAGGATAGAAAAGAGAATTCAGTTTTAAAGTGAAGCCCACAGACAACCCCATTCTTCACCAACCCAACCATTTAGTTCAGCCAAACTGTTGAGTCTCAGGAGGCAGCGCTGCAGAGAGGATTAAGTGAGGCTTATGCGTACAGACAATCACTCAGGTAATGCGATCATAGGCTTATGCCCTTTGAAAACAGAAAACACATGTTAATTTATGTAACATAACCAACAAACAAGTCTCTAAATCAGTAAGACTGTCTTATTGGGAAGACATCCAGTTGCAAGGCACTTGACATTCTACTTGCCTGCAACTTGAATCTCTTTGGTGATATCACAGATATGGTTTAATTTTCAAGTGAAACCATTTTTTAAATGAGAAGAAACTTTTAAGACGGTTAGCTGCCCTACTTTACAGTCTGCCACTGATCATTGTGATTTTCCTTGAATAATGATTTTTCTCCCTAAGATTACTCTCCTTGTCTTTAAAGGGACTACATTAAGTCCATTTTTAATTTATCGTGTTCATTTGCATAAACATAACAAGAGCAGCAAATGATCACTTATGATCTTTAGTTCTGTTTTGCTGGAACTTACCCAAGGAACATTTAGGGTGGCCCTCAGTCTGCTCTTCAGTGCACAGAAGCTGGGCCACATACCTGGCATTCATCCTTGCCTGTACACACCTGTCCTTTCCAAGTCTTTCTGGTTTTCCATTGTGCCTTAAGGTCCCTTCTAGCCATCTTTCAGGAAAACAACCTTCGTTCCTTCCCTGGAGAGATTGCTGTGGACCGCACAACAAACCATGGCAGCAGGCCTTTTATTTCGCGGGCTTTTATAACCTTTGAAAGTCATTCCCAGTTCCTTAGGGCTTTTTGGTAACAATCTGAGCCCAAGCATGTCTCCTTTAGGCTTGACATTCCAGTCAAAGACTTGGTCAGAAAAAGGAACCTCTATTAACAACTGGTCTTATTAGGTCTATGCAAAGAAACTTAAGTCATTACTTACTTGTTTAGAATGCCAAACTCTGGAGAGATCAAATAGGGAGAAAAATATACAACGTGAAGGAAAATCTTTGTCCTAATATTCACTGAACTGGCATTTCCATTCTTCATATTTTCATTTTCCCCCACTAAAAAAAAGTTTTTGTTTGTTTTTCCATTACAGTTGTCTCGCTTTTTTTTTTCCCCCTCTTGCTTCCCTGTACCCTGCCCCTCCCTTCCCCCACATTCAGTCCCCACTCAGTTGCCCATGTCTGTGGGTCATTTATACATGTTCTTTGATTTTACACTTCCCCTTCTTACCCCCTTTTCTCCCTCCCCTCTCCCCCCTTGTTACTGTTAGTCTACTCCTTGTTTACATACCTCTGGTTCAATTTTGCTCATTTGTTTGTGTTGTTCATTAGTTTCCTGTAATAGGTGACAGCATAACGTATTTTTCTTTCGTTGCCTGGCTTATTTCACTAAGCATAATTCTCTCTAGTTCCATCCATGTTGTTGCAAATGGTAGAAGTTCCTTCTTTCTTTCTGCTACATAGAACTCCATTGTGTAAATGTACCACAGTTTTTTGATCCACTCATCTACAGATGGGCATTTAGGTTGTTTCCAGCACTTGGCTTTTGTAAATAGTGATGCTATGAACATTGGAGTGCATAGGTTCTTTTGAATTGGTGTTTCAGGATTTTTCGGATATAATCCCAGTAATGGAATTGCTGGTTCAAAAGGCAGTTCCATTTTTAATTTTTTGAGGAAATTCCAAACTGTTTTCCATAGTGGCTGCACCAGTCTGCATTCCCACCAGCAATGCATCAGGGTTCCCGTTTCTCCGCATCCTCTCCAGCACAAGTTGTTTGTTGATTTGTTGATTATGGCCATTCTGACTGGTGTGAGGTGGTATCTCATTGTGGTTTTTATTTGCATCTCTCTGATGGCTAGTGATGTTGAGCATATTTTCATATGTCTATGGGCCCTCTGTATGTCTTCTTTGGAGAAGTGTTTGTTCAGGTCCTTTGCCCATTTTTTAATTGGGTTGTCCGTCTTCTTGGTGTTGAGTCATATGAGTTCTTTATATATTTTGGAGATCAATCCCTTGTCTGAGATGTCATTGGTGAATATATTTTCCCATATGGTTGGTTTCCTTTTCATTTTGCTGATGTTTTCTTTAGCTGAGCAGAAACTTTTCAGTTTGATGTAGTCCCATTTGTTTTTTCTTTCCTTTATTTCCCTTGCCTTAGGAGATATATCAGTGAAAATGTTGCTACATGGGATATCTGAAATTTTCCTGCCATAGGATTTTTATGGTATCACGGTTTACATTTAAGTCTTTGATCCATTTTGAGTTTATTCTGGTGTATGGTGTAAGTTGGTGGCCTAGTTTCATTTTTTTGCATGTCCCTGTCCAGTTCTCCCAACACCATTTGTTGAAGAGGCTCTTTTCACTCCATTTGATGTTCTTTCCCCCTTTGTCAAATATTAGTTGACCATATGAACCTGGGTTTATTTCTGGGCTCTTTATTCTGGTCCATTGATCTATATGTCTGTTTTTATGCCAGTACCAGACTGTTTTGATTACCGTGGCCTTGTAGTATAGTTTGATATCAGGTATTGTGATTCCTCCTACTGTGTTCTTCCTCAAAATTGCTGGGGCTATTTGGGCTCTTTTTTGGTTCCGTATAAATTTTTGAAGTATTTGTTCTAGGTCTGTGAAATATGTTGCTGGTATTTTAATAGGGATTGCATTGAATCTATAAATTGCTTTGGGTAGTATGAACATTTTAATGATGTTGATTGTTCCCATCCATGAGCATGGTATATGCTTCCACTTATTTGTATCTTCTTTAATTTCTTTCTTCAGTTTTATGTAGTTTTCTGAGTACAGGTCTTTTACCTCCTTGGTTAAGTTTATTCCTAGGTATTTTATTTTTCTTGTTGCTATGGTAAATTGAATTTTTCTTTCAGTTTCTATCTCTGAGTTTTTATTGTTGGCGTATAAAAATGCCTTCAATTTCTTAATATTGACTTTGTATCCTGCTGTTTTGCCGAATTCACTTATTAGGTTCAGTAGTTTTTTTGTGGAGTCTATAGGGTTTTCTATGTACACTATCATGTCATCTGCAAATAATGACAGTTTTACTTCCTCTTTTCCAATTTGGATGCCTTTTATTTCTCTTTCTTGTCTGATTGCGGTGGCTAGAACTTCCAAGACTATGTTGAATAGGAGTGGAGAGAGCGGACATCCTTGTCTTGTTCCTGATCTCAGGGGGAATGCTCTCAGTTTTTGCCCATTGAGTATGATGTTGGCTTCAGGCTTCTCATATATGGCCTTTATTATGTTGAGGTATGCTCCCTCTGTTCCCATTTTGCTGAGAGTTTTTATCATAAATGGGTGTTGTACTTTATCAAATGCTTTTCCTGCATCTATTGATATGATCATGTGGTTTTTGTCTTTCATTTTGTTTATGTGGTGTATTATGTTTATTGATTTGTGAATATTAAACCATCCTTGCATCCCTGGGATGAATCCCACTTGATCCTGTTGTATGATCTTTCTAATGTGTTGCTGGATCCAGTTTGCCAATATTTTGTTGAGGATTTTAGCATGTATGTTCATCAGTGATATTGGCCTGTAGTTTTCTTTCTTTGTTGTGTCTTGACCTGGTTTTGGAATTAGGGTTATGCTGGCTTCATAGAATGAGTTTGGCAGTCTTCCCTCTTCTTGTATCTTTTGGAATAGTCTGAGGAGGATAGGAGTTAGTTCTTTCCTAAATGTTTTGTAGAATTGACCTGTGAAGCCATCTGGTCTAGGGCTTTTGTGTGCTGGGAGTTTTTTGATTATTGCTTCAATTTCACTAGCTGTTATCGGTCTATTCAGACTTTCTGCTTCTTCTTGATTCAGTTTGGGAAGACTATAGGTTTCCAGGAATTTGTCCATTTCCTCTAGGTTGTCAAATTTCTTGCCATACAGTTGTTCGTAATAATTTCTTATAATCCTTTGTATTTCTGTGGTATCAGTTGTGATTTCTCCTCTTTCGTTTCTGATTTTATTTATTTGGGTCCTCTCTCTTTTTTTCTTGATGAGCCTGGTTAAAGGTCTGTCAATTTTGTTTATCTTTTCAAAGAACCAGCTCCTACTTTTGTTGATCTTTTGAATTGTTAGTTTAGACTCCATGTCATTTAATTGTGCTCTGATATTGATGATTTCTTTCCTTCTACTTGATCTGGGCTTTGCTTGTTGCTCTTCCTCTAGTTCTTGTAGCTGTAGGGTTAGATTTTTTTATTAGAGATTCTTCTAGCTTTTTTAGGTAGGCTTGTATTGCTATGAACTTTCCTCTTAGGACTGCTTTTGCTGTATCCCATAGGTTTTGGGTTGTTGCGTGTTCATTATCATTAGTTTCCAGAAACTTTTTGATTTCTTCCTTGATGTCATTGTTAACCCATTCATTATTTAATAGCATATTATTCATTCTCCATGAATTTGAATGTTTTTGAGTTTTTTCCTTGAGGTTGATTTCCAATTTTAACTCATTGTGATCTGAGAAGATGTTTGATATAATTTCAATTTTCTTGAATATGTTAAGGCTTGTTTTGTGTCCTACCATGTGGTCTATCTTTGAAAATGTTCCATATGCACTTGAGAAGTATGTATATTTTGTTTCTTTGGGGTGAAAACTTCTATATATATCGACTAATTCCATTTGATCTAGAGTGTTGTTCAGTGCCTCAATATCTTTGGTGTTTCTTTGCTTCGAAGATCTGTCCATTGTTGACAATGGGGTGTTAAAGTCCCCTACTCTGAGTGTGTTGCTTTCTATAACTTTCTTGGAGTCTTTCAAAATTTTCCTTATATATTTGGGTGCTCCTAAGTTGGGTACATATATATTTATAAGGGTTATAGCTCCTTGATGGATTTTCCCCTTAAGTATTATGAAATGCCCTTCTTTGTCTCTTTTTGTGGACTTTGCTGTGAAATCTGTTTTGCCTGGTATAAGTATTTTTGCTACCCCGGCTTTTTTTTCATGTCCATTTGCTTGAAATACTTTTTTCCATCCCTTTACTTTCAGTCTGTGTAGATCTTTTGTTCTAAGGTGTGTCTCTTGTAGACAGCATATATGTGGGTCATTCTTTCTAATCCATTCAGCTACCCTATGTCTTTTAATTGGAGCGTTTAATCCATTTACATTTAAGGTTATTACCGATAAGTACTTATTCATTGTCATTTTTCCCCTTTGTACTCGTGTTCTTCTCTGTCTCTCTCTGTTTCTTTATCTTCTTAGAGCAGACCCTTTAGCATCTCTTGCATTGCTGGTTTGGTGGAGATGTATTCTTTTAACCTTCTTTTGTCTTGGAAACTCCTTATTTCACCCTCCATTTTGAATGAGAGCTTTGCTGGGTATAGTATTCTAGGTTGTAGGCCTTTGTTTTTCATTGCTTGGAATATTTTTTGCCATTCCCCTTCTGGCTTGTAGTGTTTCTGCTGAGAAATCTGATGATAGCCTTATTGGAGCTCTCTTGTATGTTATTAGTTGTTTCTCTCTTGCTGCTTTTAGGATCCTCTCTTTGTCTTTGAATGTTACCATTTTAATTATGATGTGTCTTGAGGTGAGCCTGTTGTGGTTCATCTTCATTGGGACCCTCTGTGCTTCCTGGACTTGCGTGACTCTTTCTCTCCTCATGTGAGGGAAGTTTTCTGTCATTAGTTTTTCAAAGAGGTTTTCTATCCCTTGCTCTTCTTCTTCTCCTTCTGGAATTCCTATGATACGGATAATATTACATTTCATGTTGTCCTGTAGCTCTCTTAGAACCTCTTCAGTCTTGTTCAGTCTTTTTTCATTTTGTTGCATTGTCTGTGAGTTTTTGTGTACATTGTCCTCCAGCTCGCTGATCCGATCTTCTGCTTCCTCTAGCCTGTTTTTAATTCCTTCTACTGTGTTCTTCAATTCAGAGATCGTATTCTTCATTTCCTCCTGGTTCTTATTGATAGCTTCTATGTCCTTTTTCATGCTCCTGTAATTCTCTGTGAGTTCCTTGTAGTTTTTCTGGATTTCCTTGTAGTTTCCCTGGAGTTCTTTGTAGTTTCCGCTGAGCTCACCCAGCTTCTCCATAATCCATGTTTTGAATTCCATATCTGATAGTTCGCTCCCCTTTATTTCATTTAGTAATCTTTCTGGGGATTCTACCTTTCCTTTTGATGGGAGGTTGTTTCTCTGTCTGCCCATTTTTGTGACTCCTATTGTTTGTTGGTGCTTCTTAGAATGATCTGCACTTCCTGGATCTGCCTCTGGTGGTGTCAGATCCTGTACCAGTCTGGCCCTAGGCAGCCTGTTGGAGACTTCCAGGGATCTACTGCTGTTGTCTGTCTTCTTTAATTGTTAATCTATTCAACCTGTGATTAGCTGTCAGACTTGAGGACCGTGGGTGTGGCAGCTTAATTCCTGTAGGCAGGGCTTTTGCTTCCCCTCAGGCTGATGCCACTTGGAGGAGAATGGTCTGCCTGCAGTACTGGGGATGAGTCAGCACTGGGACCTGGTCGGCTGTTCCCCTTGTCCTCATTTCAAAGCCATCACGCCACACTCTCCCCAAATGTCTCCAGTCCTCTCTGCCTTCCCTCTGCTTGAGCCCAGGGTAAGTGGTGGCCAAAATATTTTCATATGTGATCCACTTAAGAGCTCTTTTTTTCCTGCTGTTTCTCTCCGGCTAGCAAGAAACCCTGTGGCTTTTCGCTTTTCACAGCTGATACTATTTTACTTTCCATTCTGTTGCTGTAGGCTGGGAAGCCCAGCTGGGGGTTTAGACCCTGTCCTTCTCAGGGGGAATCCCCGGCTGCTGAGCTGTTTCTCAGTCCCTTCAGCTGTCACCCGTGTGAGCCCAGCCAGCCCTTCCGTGTCTCTGCATTCCCTACCGGTCAAGTTGTGATGTAGCAGCCTTTTCTGTCTCTCAGTGGTTATAAGACTTCTTTCCAGCTAGTGTTCGGTTGGTTATTCCAGATGATTTCTCCAAAATTTAGTTGTAAATCCAGACTGATCCTGGGAGGAGGTTAGTGTAGCTTCCACTTACTCCTCCACCGTCTTGGATCTCTAGGCTCTCTATTCTGTTCCATTGATCTATATGTCTGTTCTTATGCCAGTACCGGACTGTTTTGATTACAGTGGCCTTGTAGTATAGTTTGACATCAGGTATTGTGATTTCTCCTATTGCATTCTTCTGTCTCAAGATTGCTGTGGCTATTCATGGTCTTTTTTTGTTCCACATGAATTTTTGAAGTACTTGTTTCAGGTCTGTAAAATATGTCGCTGGTATTTTAATAGGGATAGCATTGAATCTACAAATTGCTTTGGGTAGTATGGACATTTTAATGATGTTGATTCTTCCCATCCATGAGCATGGTATATGCTTCCATTTATTTGTATCTTCCTTAATTTCTTTCTTCAGTATGATGCAGTTTTCTGAGTACAGATCTTTTACCTCTTTGGTTAAATTTATCCCTAGGTACTTTATTTTTCTTGTTGTATAGTAAATGGGAATTTTTTCTAGTTTCTATCTCTGATATTTTATTGTTGGTGTATAGAAATGCCTATGATTTCTGAATATTGATGTTGTACCTTGCTAATTTGCCAAATTTACATATTGGTTCATGTAGTTTTTTCATGGATTCTATAGGATTTTCTTTGTACACTATCATATCATCTGCAAATATGACAGTTTTACCTCTACTTTTTCAATTTAGGTGCCTTTTACTTCTCTTTCTTGCCTGATTGGTATGGCTAGAACATCCAAGACTATGTCAAATAGGAGTGAGGAGAGTGGACACCCTGTCTTGTTCCTGATATCAGGGGGTATGCTTTCAGTTTTTGTCCATTGAGTATGATGATGACTTCAAGTTTCTCATCTATGGCCTTTATTTTGTCAAGGTATGCTCTCTCTATTCCCAGTTTTCTCAGTGTTTTTATCATAAATGGGTGTTGTACTTTATCAAATACCTTTTCAGTATCTATTAATATGATCTAGTGGCTTTTGTCTTTCATTTTGTTTATGTGGTATATTACATGTATTGATTTGTGAGTATTAAACCATCCTTGTATCCCCGGGATCAATCCCACTTTATCATGTGTATGATCTTTTTAATGTGTTGCTGGATCCAGTTTGCCAATATTTGTTGAGGATTTTAGCATCTATGCTCATCAGTGATTTTGGCCTGTAGATTTCTTTCTTTGTTGTGTCTTGACCTGGTTTTGGCATTAAGTTAATACTGGCTTCATGGAAAGAGTTTAGGAGTCTTCCCTCTTCTTGGATTTTTTGGAATAGTTTGAGAAGGGTAGTTATTAGTTCTTCCCTAAATATTTTGTAAAATTCACCTGTGAAAACATCCAGTCCAGGGCTTTTGTGTGCCAGGAGTTTTTTGATTACTGCTTCAATTTCACTCTTTGTTTTCAGTCTGTACAGACTTTCTGCTTTTTGATTCATTTTTGAAGGATATATGTTCTAGAAATGTGTCCATTTTATGTAGGTTGTCAAGTTTCTCGCCATATAGTTGTTTGCAGCAATTCTTACAATCCTTTATGTTTCTGTGATATCAGTTGTGATTTCTCCTCTTTCATTTCTGATTTTGCTTATTTGGATCGGCTCTCTTTTTTTCCTGATGAGCCTGGCTAAAGGCTTGTCAATTTTGTTTATCTTTTCAAAGAACCATCTCCTACTTTTGCTGATTTTTTGATTTGTTTGTTTAGTCTCTATGTCATTTAATTCTGCTCTGATCTTGATGACTTTTATTATTCTACTTGCTCTGGGCTTTGTTTGCTGTTGTTGTTCTAGATCTTGTAGCTGTAGGGTTAGATTTTTTGTATGAGATTCTTCTCTCCTATTTAGGTAAGATTGTATTGCTATGAACTCTCCTCTCAGGACTGCATTTGCTGTGTCCCATAGGTTTTGGGCTGCTGTGTGTTCATTATCTTTTGTTTCCAGAAACTTCTCGATTTCTTCCTTGATGTCATTGGTAACCCATTTAATATTTAATAGCATCTTAAATGAGTTTGGATGTCTTTGAGTTTTTTCCTTGAGGTTAATTTCTAGTTTCAAAGGCATTGTGATCTGAGAAGATGCTTGATATAATTCAATTTTCTTGAATTTGTTGAGGCTTGTTTTGTGTCCTACCATGTGGTCTATTTTTGAAAATGTCCCATGTGCATTTAAGAAGAATGTATATTTTGCTTGTTTGGGGTGAAAAGTTCTGTATATATCAGCTAAGTCCATTTGATCTAGAGTGTTGTTCAATGCCTCAATATTTTTGGTGTTTCTTTGCTTTGAAGATTTGTCCATTGTTGACTATGGGGTGTTAAAGTCCCTACTGTGAGTGTGTTGCTGTTGATATTCTTGTTCTAGTGTTCCAATATTTTCCTTATATATTTGGGTGCACCTATGTTGGGTGCATATATGTTTATTAGTGTTATATCTTCTTGGTGGTTTGTTCCCTTAAGTATTACGAAATGTCCTTCTTTGTCTCTTTTTAAGGCATTTGCTGTGAAATCTGTTTTCTCTGATATAAGTATTGCTACCCCACCTTTTTTTTCATGTCCATTTGCTTGGAATACTTTCTTCTACCCCTTCATTTTCAGTCTGTGAAAATCTTTTGTTTTGAGATGTGTCTCCTGTAGGCAGCATGTACATGGGTCATGTCTTCATATCCATTCCGCTACCCTATGTCTTTTGATTGAAGCATTTAATCCATTTACATTTAAGGTTATTATTGACGTGTATTTATTCATTTTCCTTTGTACCTCTCTTCCTCTCCCTCTCTTTCTTCTTTTTCTTAAAGCTTTCCCTTTAGCATCTCTTGCAATGCTGACTTGGTGGAGGTGTATTCTTTTAGTCTTCCTTTGTGTGGGAATCTCCTTATTTCACCCTCCATTTTGACAGAGAGCCTTGCTGGGTAGAATAGTCTTGGTGTAGGTCTATTTTTCATTGCTTGAAATATTTTTTTGCCATTCCCTTCTGGCTTGTAGTGTTTCTGTTGAGAAATCAGTTGATAGTCTTATTGGACCTCCCTTGTATGTTATTTGCTCTTTTTCTCTTGCTGCTTTTAGGATTCTCTCTTTGTCTTTGAATGTCACCATTTTAATTATGATGTGCCTTGGAGTATGCCTTTTAGAGTTCGTCTTCGTTTGGATCCTCTGTGCTTCCTGGACTTGCATGACTTTTTCTCTCATCAAGTTAGAAAATTTTCTGTCATTATTTTTTCAATCAGGTTTTCTATCCCAAGGTCCTCTTTTTCTCTTTCTTTTATTCCTATGATATGGATATTGTTTCATTTCATGTTGTCCTTCAGTTCTCATAAACCTTCTTCATTATTTTTCTTTTTCTTTTGTTGCATTTCTTGGGAAGTTTTTTGTACATTGTCCTCTAACTCACTGATCTGATCTCTGCTTCATTTAGTCTTCTTTTGATTGATTTTACTGTGTTCTTCAGTTCAGAAACTGTATTCTTAATTTCTTCCTGGACCTTATTGATAGTTTCTATGTCCTTTTTTAATGCTGGTGTAGTTCTCAATAAGTTCCTTGTAGCCTTCCCAAAGTTCTTTGTAGTTTCCCTGGAGTTCTTTGTAGTTCCCTGGGAGTTTGTTGTAGTTTTCTTAGAGTTTGTTGAGTTCATTGAGCTTCCTCATTACTATTTTTTTTTGAATTCCATGTCTGATAGTTTGCTTGCTTCTATGTCATTTATCCCTCCTTCTGGGAATTCCTCCTTTCCTTTTGGTGGGTGTTGTTTCTCTTTTCTGGGGTTTTATTCCACCTCCCCATTTTGGGCACTTGTCTTGTTTCTGCTTTTATTTTCTGCCTCTATGGTGTGACCTTCTTGTATATAGTTGTTGAGCTGTTGCCTCCAGTTGACGCCACTTGGAGGGTAGCAGTCCGCTTAAGTGATTTCTCCCATAGTACTGGGGATGATTCTCTAGTGGGACCTAATCTGCTGCTTTCCCAGTTCTTTCTCGAGAACCAGCACCCAAAACTTATTGCAAAGTTCCTCTACTTCACTTCACCATCCTTTAGCAGCCAGGGTGAGTTCACTCCCTTGCACAGGCCAGGGGTGGGTTAACCCATTACGCATCAGGGCAGGCAAGTCAAAGGCAGACTGGTTCCTCACCTGTTCCTGTGAAGGGAGAGGCCTCTGCATGCTGGTAGGTGGGTTTGTTGTGTGCCTACTGGGTCGGGCCCCAGGGTACCTGTGTGCAGTGGCCCACGAGTTGGTTTTGTTCCCGTTTCGGTGGGGCCACAGGGGCTTGTGTGTGGCGGCCATTGCATTGGTTTGCGCCTGTGCACCGTGTCTGGTGCATTGGTTTCATGCCTTTTGGGGCGGGGCCTCAGGCACCTGTGCATGGCAGCTGGCGTGTTGGTTTCGCACCAGTTGGGGTGAGCCGGGGGTGCCTGCGTGCGGTGGCTGGTGAGTTGGTTGCATGCCTGGGTGTACGAATGGGAGCACTTCCATGTGCGTGCTCGCGTGACCCAGCGTGAGGGTTGGGGTGTGGGTGAGTGCACTTCTGCAGCTGCGTTCATCAAGAATCTCGACCCACCCCTCTCTGCAAAAAACAAAAGAGAAAATGAAAAAGGGAAAACACATTCATACACACACAGCAGTATGCTGTTTCTTGCCTCTCAGAGCCAGATACCACGTGGCCCACTCCTGGCTCTGTCAGTGGGCAGAGTCTTGCTCTCCTCCCAACTCCTCTCTGGGGAAACCTGGGGTCACTAAAAAATCTTTGTTTATTGCCAGCCGCATCTTGGGGAGCCAAGCCAGTCAGAAATCCCATCTTGTCACTTTCTCCTCCGCTACCGTCACCAGACAGGTCACTCCCAGACGGTCTTCTCTGATTCAGCAGCTCCAAGGCCCAACTCCTGCCAGTATCCAGATGTTAACTGAGATGTTCTGTCCACAATTAGCCTAAACTACAGACAGCCCTCAGAAGCAAGCAAGCACAGCAACCCCTCACTCCTCCACCATCTTCTCTCTCTCTTCCTGGTCCTCATTGATAGTTTCTATGTCATTTTTTATGTTGGTGTAGTTCTCAGTAAATTCCTTATAGCTTCCCTGGAGTTCTTTGTAGTTCCCCTGGAGTTTGTTTTAGTTTTCTTTGGGTTTGTTGAGTTCATTGAGCTTCTTCATTACCATTGTTTTGAATTCCATGTCTGATAATTTGCTTGCCTCTATTTCATCTATCCCTTCTTCTGTGGATGCCTCCTTTTCTTTTGGTGTGGTGTTGTTTTTCTCCTCCCAATTATAGGTGTCTGTTCTTATTTGTTTCTGCTTCTATATTGATCTGCCTTTGTTTTCTGCCTTTGTGGTGTGACCTTCTATGATAAGAATCTGTATGATTCAGTGGTGCACACTCCTTGATCTCCTTAACTTGATGCTCTTAGGATGTCCTTTATGCCTTTTATTTGAACTTTCTAGTAGTATTTGGTTTTGGTTGTTGAGTTACTCTTTGGTGGGTCCTTCCCTTAAATTAGCTGACTGAGAGTCACTCTTCCCACTCCTGACAGTTGTTGAGCTTCCTCCAGCTGATGCCTCTTGGAGGGGAGTAGTCTTCTTATGAGATTTCTCCCATAGCACTGAGGTTGAGTCTTCCCTGGGTTCTGATCTGCTGCTCCCCCATTTTTTTCTCCAGAACCAGCATCCAAAGTTTTCCAAAGCTCCTCTAGTTCATTTCACCCTCTTTCAGCTGCAGCCCAGGTCGAACGTGGCAAGTGTGCTTTTTCTTGCCAGCCAGCAGGTGGGCCTGGGCAGCCGGCAGGCATGAGGGCCGGGGGTATTACCCTGTGCTGGCCCACAGGCCAGGGGTGATCCTCTGCACTGGCAGGTGGGCCTGGGGCATTCCCCTGTGCTGGCGGTTGGGCCGGGGTGCTCCCCTGATGCTGGCTGGCATGTGCGCAGGCCAGTAGTGTTCTCCTGCTCCAGCATGTGGGTGGGCCAGGGGCATTTCACCGTGCTGGTAGGCATGCACGTGGGCCAGTAGCAATCCCCTGCGCTGGCAGGTGGATGGGCCAGGGTTGTTCCCCTGTGCCCGGTGGGCACCTGGCTTGGGGGTGGTGGGTGTGGGGCCTGAGTGCACTTCTGTAAGTGAGCTCCTGCGTGTGCACTTCTCAAGGATTTTGTCCCACCCCTAGCCTTTCTTCCTTGGTCTGCAAAAAACAATCAACAAATTTTTTAAAAATGAAAAGAAAAAAGCAAACCACACACACACACACACACACACACACACACACACACAAAGAATGCTGCTCCCAGCCTCCCAGATCCAGACACCACCTGGCCAACTCCTGGCTCTGCTAGTGGGCACAGCCTTGATCTCCACCTCCAACTGCTCTCAGGGGAGATCCACGGGCATTGAGAAAATTTTGTGCTCCACTGGCTGACCGCTGCCACGGGAGCCAAGCCAGCCAGAACTCGTGCCTCTCCCATGTCTCCTCCATGAAGATCACCAGATAGGTTGCTCAGAGGTGGCCTCCTCCACCACTAGCAGCTCAAAGACTCAACTTGCACTAGTATCCAGATGTTAACAGATGCTCTGTCCACATTCAGCTGAAACTATAGACCAGTCTCTGGAGCAAGCAAGAGTGGCCTCTCCTCATTTATCTGCCATCTTCCCTATTCGAGGATATGATATATTTTTTAAATGGGCTATTCAGAACTGCTATAGTACAATATCATATTGAAGTTATTAACAAGATACCTACTGAATTGAGAAAGAGGGCTAAACTTTAATCCCGGGTACTTGATTTTCCAATCATGTAAGCTACATTAACTCAAGTAACATCAGTCATATATTTTATTAATAAAAGTGTTACTGGACAGGAGGCCTGGGCTGCCTTCGGCCAGCCTGTAGTGTATGGGTTCTTGACTTTGTGTACAAAAGATTCCAAGTGACTATGAGGCAGGTTTATTAAAGCTGGGGACAGTGAAACAAGGAAAGGCTTAGCATAGAAGCAACAGGAGAGACTAAGCTAGAGTGTCTTAGCTCACTGGGGAGTCAGAGAAAAGGGGGCCTAGGGACAGGGACAGGAGATTAGCCTGGGACAAGCTGCCAATACCCATTGCCTTAGAGTTTAGGAGAGGTGTGCCTGTTGGGTAAGAAGTGGGGAAAGAGAAGGGAAAGGGAATGACTCAGGCTGATCCCCAGAGGGAGAACATGAATGTGCATCCTGTGTCCTATATCTTGACTTTTTTTCCTTCCTTACAGATGGACATATTAGGGGAGGTCTCAGGAGAGGGTTTCACTAAAATATTCATCATTTTTGTAGGTGTGTCATTTAAGGGTCATAGTCTCCACTGATTGGTCAGTGCCAGGGCAGGGGGGTCTTTAGTTATTGATGTTGGTCCTGGCATCAGCCACCTGGTTTTACTGCTTTTCTGGGCCTGAAGTTGAACTGCAACAGAGGCTTAGATATTATTTCCATGGATGTGATCTTCTGTGTATCTGGCTGTAAGTTGCTCAGCCATTGTGTTAAGCTATCTGTCTCAATTTTCCTACTGATCTTGCCAAGAAATGTTTCTAACTTCTTTTTATCCTGTCTCAAGAGAAGGAACAGAAGACAGTGAATCTTAAAGGGATTAGGGTGGAGGGATGTAGAGAGCACTCTGGAACAAGAAAACACTTCCAATTTAGGAAAGAGCTAAAGTGAGATTGTTAGCAGAAAGAGGGTCTGGCCTGGAGCAGGTCTACCTAGGGCTAGTTGGTAGTATGTGAGTTCTTGACTTTGTGTGGGAAAGATTTAACAACATGAGTACAGGTGAGTTTAAAGGTAAGTTTATTAAAGCTTGGGACAGTAAAACAAATAGGGACTTAGAAAAGAGCCTAAGCTGAGCTGCTTTGGCTCACTAAGAAATCATATAAAAAGGGGCCTTAGGGACAGGGTCAGTGGTTAGCCTAGGATGACCTTCTGTTACCCATTGCTCCCCTGGTTGCAAGTCTCATGGGGTCCCTTAGAGCAGAGGTCCCTAACCTTTTTGACACCAGGGGACTGGTTTTGTGAAAGACAATTTTCCCATGATGGGGTGGTAGGAGTAAGGGGGGCCAGGAGGCAGAACTCAGGCAGTCAGGCAGTAGGTGAGGTGGTAATGTGAGTGAAGCTTTACTTGCTTGCTTACCACTTACCTGCTGTATGGTACAGTTCCTAACAGGCAACAGACCAGTAGCAGTCTGCCTCTCAGGAGATGGGAACCTATGCCTTAAGGTTTAGGAGATGTATGCCTGTGAAGAAAGAAAAATAGGAGAGGGAAGGGAAAGGTTCAGGCACACTCCCAGGAGGGAGAGTACAGGCAGACATTTGTTTTGAGGGGTTTTAAAGCTGGGATTTGGGGGGAGGCCTTAGGGAACAAACTCAATAGAATATTCATCAGCTTTATGCTGATGTACCAAGATGGAGTTTATTCCCTTAACTTCATCTGTCCTTGGGGTGGTTGGCAAATGGAACTATGTAATTGGATTTCTGCTATCTATCTCTCTGAGCAGAGTGATTTAAGCTCTTTACTCTCTGGTTGGGTGGAAATGTAAATCATTTACTCTTAAATGTCTTGGATCATAGAAGATAGGATTTTGCAACTTACTAGATGGCTGCAAACTGCTTAACTAAATGTCTCAGTTTCTCTATTCTGCTTGTCCTGGCTTATCAGCCTGTCTCAAGTTAGCCTGATGACCTAGAAGCAACATGAGTATCTGGAACACTTTGGGGAAAGTTGAAACATAAACCAACAAAAAAGATAAATGCCAAATGTGAGCTCCACTTCATATTTTTTCCAAAGCTGATACATATTGCTGAGGCTGTGGTCTAAAACCCATGCTTAGTGTATAGACACTAGTCTCTGCTGTAGCCCAAACACAAAGGAGCAGGGGAAACTATTTTTCTTCTATGCCTTGCTACTGTGGCTTCCACAGTGCCCAGCACACATGATTGATTCTGTGTAGTCTGAATAAGACATTGAAGAGAACATTTGAGTGGTAGAAGAGAGAAAGAAGCTGAAAAGGATCCTGGTGTTACTAAACAGAAGGAGTTATTTTTGTTTTTTGTTTTTTTACCCTGCACTAGCAGAGCCAAACACTAGACACTGAAAAATGTGGTAGAGAAAAATTGGCTATTCTGTTATGGATGGCACCATTCAGGAGAACAGGAAGCTAATTAATGCTCAAAAGTCTGAACTTCTCTATGGTTTATATACAAAGGGTTTTATGGAGCAAAATCATGAGTCACCATGAGTAAGGGGTTTGGGGTCGTGAGTCTTGCTGATTGATCAGGAGTGAGGTTAAGATAGTAAAGCATAATTTCATGTCCCCCAATCTGGTTTCATGGGGACTTGACCAGGGGTCATTCCACCTTAAGGCCCAGCAGCTGAAACACAACTTGGACCATTATGTTATTTTTAGTTTAACAGAAACTTTGTGACTCTTAGTTAAGGTTTTGTCATTGTTTCTGGCTGCCTTAGTGGGACTGTAAGAGAGTGGCCAGAAGTCTCAGAATTTGAGGGATGGGACTTAATGGAGCAGAGCCATTTTCCTGAGAGATACCTAGTTTCTTAGTTATACAAATGGTTATGACTGCTACATGTGCCAAGGAGATGGGAGCAGTTTTGACCATAGAATGATGATGTAAAGCCTATGGGGCCTGTGCAAAATTCTACAAGCAACCAGGACTGGTCACCACACTGACTGCATCACAGGCTGCAGCCAGGGCTTTAAAATAAGGCAACCATTTGGATGAGAGGGCCACATGATTTGAAAGAGCAGAAGCACCCCACCAGCTGGCTATGAGGTTGGGTGTGTAAAGAGGTGCCATGTAGTTCTGTATTAAATGTTGGAGAACACCGCAATATGGGCAGCACCTCCCCAATCAAGCATGGATGAATGCTGGGAAAGCTGAGCTGGGACTGGGAAATACAGAACCATGTACTTCTATTTTCCTAGAGAAAGAAGGTACCTCTGACTTTTCTGTTCCAAAACCATTCTGACTATGCAGGACTATGTATTTTGGGGTATTTTAAAGGGAGTGAGACTTAATGGCAGAAACCTGCCATTCATCTAAATCTATATGACCTTTAAATAAACAATTCCTTTCTTTTTCACCAAACTCTGGTATTGGGAGTTATGCTTTTTTGGAAGCACGCAATTGAGCCTAACACAACTAAACAGCCTGGGGGTTCTGTTTCAGGACTAGTAAGGCAAAGGGATAATGCTTACAGGGCATGCTGTGAAGAAACTGAATAGAGGTCTGGGCCTACATTTTAAATCAAAACCATACATTAATTTGGTTTCACCAGGGAAAGTTCTATTACTCTAGATGGTACCTGATATCTGTTGCAAAGATGCAGGTACCATAGATAAAACCATAAAAACTGGGTCAGTTTCTTAATTCAGATATAGGGCATATCTGAGATCTCTTCAATAAGAAAGCAGATTAGATGTCTCTGGAAAAAAAAAAAAAGGCCCATAAATTAACCGAGGGCCTTAGTCTGTTTTTTACCTCCTTTTGTTTTCTTTCTATGCTGAAGAGTTGGCTGTTAATAAGCTGGATTCTAGTATCTTAAATCTATATTGAGCCACACTCATGTGAGAAAGCATCCTCAACAGGGGAGGGGTTTTAAGGATTAGAAGAAACAAGATTCAAATCAATGGGGATACTCCCCATGAATAAACCAGCTTTGGCTGCTGTTCTTGAGCATGCATTGTTTCCCAGATAGCCTTGGTTCCCTACTGGATAATTTGTGCCTGTTAGTAAAATCTCCTTATATTTATTTGCATGTAGATTGGAACTTGTCAGTTGTTATGATATCATCAAAAGCCTTTTCTTCTTTTATCTATAGTTTGCATTCATTGCATTTTTTCAAATAAAAAAATTATGCTTAGTGAAATAAGCCAGGCAAAGAAAGAAAAATACCATATGATATCACCTAATACAGGAAACTAAAGAACAACATAAACAAATGAACTAAATAGAACAAGGAGCAGAATAACAGTCAATAGGGGGGAGGGGGGAAAGAGAGAAGGAATATAAGTAAGGGAAAGGTTTAGTCAGGGAATGTGTATAAATGACTCATGGACATGGACAACGGGGAGGGATATGATTGTGGGAGAAGGGGTGGGCTGGGTGGGGGGCAGCCATGGGGAAAAAATGGGACAACTGTAATTGAAAAACCAAAAAATAAAATAAAAAAAAATTAAATCCAAAGGAATGCACCAAATTATAAAAATGTTTATACAAGCATTTAAAAAGTATGTTACTTAAAATACGTTTCCCTCCCAGAAAAGGAATATAAAATATAGCTGTTTTAAGAAGCTTCTCCTTACTCTTGTTAACATAGGAAATGCTCAAACCTGTAGAGAATTTTTGTGTTTACTTGAGCCAACTGATGACAATTGCTGGAAATCAAAATTCTCAAAAGATTGAGAGTGCTCTGGAGAATGGCAAAGTGGAAAGACCTCTGGGATTTAATAAAAAGCAAAATGATAAACACTTTCACACAAGTAAGTACAGAATAGTTAAGTCAACAATTAACATGGTAATGCTAGCAATGAGGGGATTTCTAGTCTCCCTGTGGTGCAGTGCCTATGCTTTGAGGGGCCTGGAAAAAGAAAATTTGACATTCCAAAGGTATGTTATCATAGTGCAAAAGACAGAAATACCAACTTAGAACATGACTACCTGAGATGCATGAATTGCTTTCAGTTAAAAAGATTTTATTTTTTAAATAAATAATCTTTTTTTGCATTTTTCCATTATCCTTTAGAACCCTTATATCCTACTTCACCCAGCAATGACCACACTGTTGTCCATGTCCACGAGCCCTTTTTCCTTTTTGCTCAATCCCTCCCCTCTCCCTTCCCCTTCCACTAGTTGTTGTCCTGCTCGCCATCTATGAGTCTGTTCCCATTTTCCTCATTAGTTCAGTTTGTTCATTAAATTACACATATGAGTGAAGTCATATGGTATTTTCCTTTCTCTGACTGGTTTATTTCACCTAGCATAATGTTCTCTAGGTCCATTCATACTGTCCAAAGGGTAAAGTTGTTTTCTTTTTTATGGCTGAGTAGTATTTAACTTCAGAACATCTTATGTGGCTACTTTAGGTCTCCGAGGTTGTAAAGCTGCCATGGAGACCTCCCCTGAGCTTGTCAAGTTTCACATGTAGCCTTTTTTCTTCTACACTCTTTTTCTCTTCATTTCCATTTGCTCTAGAGAATAATTTTGGATTTCATATCCATACTTATGCCAAATTTTGAAGCTGTAGTACAAATTTTATAAAAACTTAATAGACTTCTACACTAGAAAAAATAACAAATTTCTCATTTCAAAAGGTATATGTGACTGACTTTCAGAATGTATCCTTACTCAGGATGTAGCCAGGAGAGTTGAAGGCCCTCCCTGGAAGTGCCTGTGATGGGAACTTTTGTACTGACTAAAAATGGCAGCTGAAAGAATGTAAACAATACAGGAAAATGGCAAATGTAGCTCATTGTGGGAAGAGTCAATGAGGTTACATAGGAAGTTCCAGGTCAGGATTTAAGAAAAGGGCAGGCAACCATGAGAAAAAAGGGGCAGTGATGTAGCAGACGTATGGGAAGCAGCAAGCAGTTATGCAGTCTGTAGGGATGATTCGACCATGTGGCCTGGGCTAGTAAGAAAGTAGGCATGCTGCTGTTTCTTTTTTTTAATTTTTATTTATTTGTTTGTTTGTTTATTTATTTATTTTTAGAGAGAGGGGAAAGGAGAAAGAGAGGGAGAGAAACACCATTGTGTGGTTGGCTCTCACTCGCACCCTCAACTGGGGACCTGACCTGCAACCTAGTCATGTGCCCTGACTGGGAATTGAACCAGCAACACTTGGTTCACAGGCCAGTGCTCAATCCACTGAGCCATAGCAGCCAGGGCTGGCATGCTGCTGCTTTGATTGTGCCCACTCTGCCTGAGTCCAAAGCCACCAAGTACTCTGCATTGCAGACCCAGACTTTATCGGAGCTTCTGGAACCTGAGACATAATGGAGAGGCAACTCTCTTAGGACTTGTGCCTTTCCTGGACTTCACCATAATCCAGTGTAATATGATGAATGCTTTTACGAACAGAGGCTGAGGACACCATGCCCCAGATCCTTAAGGAGAGAGCTGCTGCAAAGAGGATGGCAACATTAAAACCCATGAGTGTACTTTCCAGAGGGACTGGATAACTGTTTGCACAACTGGCTTAATCACAAATAAAGGAATGGGGAACTATTGGGCTTAGTTTTGGATTATAGCCTTTTGGGGAGTAAGAGAAGTGCTGGGCCTGATGGGAAATCAGGGCTTCAAATTGTAGTGCTCCCTCCCAGCCCCCCACTCCCTGGTAGGAATATTGTAAATAAAGACCTGTTTCTCTCAACATTAATCATTCGGCCATACACCAGGACACCATGTGAATGGACCCCAGTTTACTTGGTTACAGTTTAGTGAATTAAATAAAACAAATAAACACTCATTTAATGTGCTTTTATTTGTTCTCTAAGATGGATCAAGGCTTTGCAGCAATAAAACTTATACATATATAAATATGAGAGAGAGAGAGAGGGAAAGAGAGAGAGGGAGAGAGGAGAGAGAGAGAATAAAAGGTTTGTCCAACATGAACTGACAAAAGCTTAACATAAACTGAAAAAATTATTTTACATGGGAGTGTTTTTCTTTTGTTTGTTTGTTTGTTTTTAATGTAAGCAGGAACTGACAATTACTAGTAAGAAAATAGCCAAGAGCCAGGAAGAAATTTGAGAATGTTTGAGTCTTTTCTGTATGAGAGAGACTGGCTCCCCAGAAACATGCACTCTCGTACACATACCCTACTTTCTGGATGCAGGAAGAAAGTCAGTCTAGATGTCAAATAAGAATGCACAACAGAGAAACACTGATAGGAAATAAATATTCAAAGATAGAAAATAAACATATTTCTTAGCCCCTGCTAGTTATTTTCAGGAGAAACTTAAAGAATAAGAGGCAAGATATTTTTAGGGGATTTACCAACAGATATTAGGTATAAAATCAAGAAAGAATAATTTCTCGCTGTTAACTCAAGGCTACATTAGGCAGACAAAATAATGAATTCCTGAAAAAGGACCAGATGATTGTTTTTGGACAGCCAAATATAGTCTCAGACAACCTGATGACTGGTAATACGTGTTGTATAAAACTTATACATTTAAGCCAAACCGATGTTATGACCATTCAGAAAGCAATCCATACTAACTTCTAAGATGCTTTGTCAACATGTCTTTAGTTTGACTTTCCTTTCATGAAAAATATTTCTGAACATCCTGCAAGGCTATCCTAAGTCTCTGCAAGAGAGCTTCTCAAAAATAAATGCAGCCCTGGCTGGTGTGGCTCAGTGGGCTGAGTGCTGGCCTGTGAAGCAAAGGGTTGCCAGTTCGATTCCCAGTCAGGACACATGCCTGGGTTACAGGCCAGGTCCCCAGTTGGGGGTGCACGAGAGGCAACCACACATTAATGTTTCTCTTTCTCTCTCAGTGAAATAGATTTTGTACAACAATATTATGTACTTAATACTGTACATAAAATTTAAATTAAAGCATACATAAAATAAAGTGGAAAACTCTTTAAGTGCACAGCTTAATAAATTATCATGAAGGTAAATTATCATTAAACAACAATTTAGGTGAAAGAAAAAAAAAACGACTTTATCTACTGCCCAGGAAGTCTCTTTGTATTCTTTTTCATTAACTTTTTTTCCTTCTCAAAGGTAACTGCTGTTTTGACTTATAGGACCATACTAATTTGGAATCTTATATACATAGAATGATACGATTAAAATGATTTGTAATTGGCTTCTTTCACATATTGTTATGCTTGTGACATTCATTCCTTCTCCTTGCTGATAATACTTATTATATACATTTACAAAAACTGATTTTCTTGTTCTAATAGAAATTAGAACTTCAGTTACAAATAGTCCTTCTGTTCTACATCTATTGATCCTCTGTTGTGTCAGGACAAATGTAGCCATTATATCTGCCTCAACAAGCATGTATCTTCCCAAATCATTCTTATGTAAGAGAATGCCTTAGTGCACAGGTGCCATATTATCTCACAGTTCCTGTTGGCCCATGCCCCTTTTGTTTTATATATATATATATAAAGTGTCTGTTGTTTGGGCAACATGGATGCTTTGTTTCTGTCTTGCCTACCTCCATGAGACTAAAGGCTGATCCCTCATTCCTGTCTCACCTGCCACCGTAAGAATAAGAAGTATAGGTGGATGTTCTACTACTCTCTCATCTGCCTCCACAAGAATAGAATATAGGCTGGTACTTTGTTGTCTCACCTGCTGCCACAAGAATAAACTTGGTATGAATTCCCTCTCCAACACTTCACTGTCATTTTTCAGTCTTGCTGAATCCAAAGTTAATCTGCCTGAAGCTGGACTCCTGTGGTATACTTGGTGCCGTTGGCAGGATTGGCTTGCCACAGCCACTCAGGGTGGGCTATTGGTTTGTCCCACCATGGATATGTGGTTTGTGGTGGTGACTGTGTTGGAGGCTTGAGGACCCCTATAAATTGGGAGGGGGTGGGAGTGACTACTAAGGTGATAGAGGAAGCCCTGCTGAAGATAGGGGGCTCTCTAGAGAAGAAAAGTGCCCAGGAATTGGCCAGTGCTTCAGGCTGGCTGTTTTTCACTGTTCTGTATAAAGTAGTCTGGGAGTTGCTTGTATAGGATGCACAGGTACTAGAGTTGAAGGAGGATTTGTCTGGGGAGCAAAAAATGAGGGCTCCCTGGGAGAAAATACAGGAGCTATTAGAGGTAGAAGACGCCACTCTGAAGGCCTGGATCAGGACCAGTTCTGTGAAGGGATCAGACCTGTGTTTTAGGTTCCTTGGAGAATGGGGATGATAGGGAGGGCCAGATCCCACACCTGTTTCAGGCACAACTAGTGGTAAGGCAAAAAATAAGACTGAGATTTCTGGAATGGCTGAGGACCAAGCCCAACCCCCGCTACAAGTCACAGAGCACTTCGCAATGCATCTGTATTTGTAAGCCAAACTGGTAGATTTGGGGAGTCAATTTTGCCAAAAGGAATCAGAAATTTTAGCAGCTTGATTGCTAAGATTATGGGATGTCTGGCATAGATGACATTTTGCTTTCTGGCCAGGAAATGAGTAAGCTTGCATCCATCACCACATATCCAGCACTGAGGCAGCAGCTCCAAAATGCACATCAGACTCCAGGTACTCATTCCCTGTTAAACTGGATCATGGTGGTCACTTGAGTTTTGTGGCTGAACCCAGGAGATTTGCCATATATAACCAATAGGTGGCAGCTGTATAATGAGTAACAGTACATATTGTGAGAACTGGGGATGAGGAATGCTATTTATATTTTGAATACTCATGACCTGGATAAAAAAGTGTTCATAGCAAGAATGAGGGATTTGGTCCTACAAACTGCACCATCACAGTTATTCAGACACTTAGCAACAATTCTTGCCCCTTATGTCGGCCATACCATTAATGTGGTGACCAGAACCATGGCTGACCTAGGGGCGGAGGAAGCTGTCTGTTTCAAGAAGGGAGTGGGGGCAGTAGGGCCTGTAAAGGAAATGAAGGGACCTGTTAAAGTCACCAGGACTCAGATGTGGGTTGATCTCCTGGAGGCAGGAGCCAATAGAAAAATTAGTTGGAAAGGCTGACAACGTGCTCTTGGAGCTGTGGCAACAATTCAAACAAAAGCAATAGTTTTGTCTGCTACAAAGACAGGGAAAGAACCCCAGAGCAGGTAATCAGAAGCGATTTGCATCCCAAGTGATGGCTGTGAATCTATTGCAAGATTACTTGTGGAAGTTGTCCAGCAAGGCTGAGGACCCACCCAATGACAGGGATTGGCCTTTCCAGGTTGACTGAGGAGAAGGCTGAGGGACACCTCTAGTGGGACCAGGTGGGGACCAGAGTCCCCATGGAGAGCTTGTTATCTATTGGTCCCTACAAAATGCACAATGGGTACTGGCCTTAGTGGAAACTGGAGCAGAATATTCCCTTTTGCATGGAAATCCCAATCACTTCCCTGGCATGGAAGCCATTATAGTAGGATATGGTAGTATTTCTATATAGGTGAAGCAGGTGTCCCTTATCTTGGGGATAGGGTGTTTGCCACTCAAGGAATATGTGGTCTATGTCTCCTCAATATCTGAGTTCATCTTGGGAATTAATGTGTTGCAAGAGTTGTGGCTCACTACTACTGATGAGGAAATTCTGCCTTTGTGTCCGGATTGTGAAGGCTGTTGTGAGGGATCATGTTAAATATCCCCTGTTGGTTCTTCCAGAACCATGATGAGTAACCAATACCAAGCAATATTGCCTTACCAGAAGTCATCAGGAGACAGGGGATACTATCAAGGAACTGGAAAGGGTCCAAATAGTTCATCCAGCACATAGTCCTTATCACTCCCCTGTGTGGCGTGTGAAGAAACCAGATGGCACGTGGAGGATGACAGTAGGTTACATGAGAATTAAATAAGGTAATACCATCATTACATGCTGCCATGCCCTCAGTAGCTGACCTAATAGGTAAATTGAGCCATGAGCTGGGAACCTATGATTATGTTCTTGATTTGGCTAATGTCTTTTTCTCCATAGATATAGCAGCTGAGTGTCAAGATCAATTCACCTTCACCTTGGGAGGCTGCCATTGGATCTTTACTGTATTACCACAGGGATATCTGCATAGCCCAACACTGTTCCATGGGCTTGTGGCACAGGATTTAGCCATGTGGCAGAAGCCCCAAATGATAGAATTGTATCATTATGTTGATGATATGCTGACTTCTGACTCCCTTACAGATTTAGAAACTGCTGTGCCTGCCTTGCTGAAGCATTTGCAGCAGCGAGGATGGGCAGTAAACATGGACAAGATACAAGGACCTGGTTTATCTGTCAAGTTCTTGGGGGTTGTCTGGTCAGATAAGACAAAGGTAGTGCCAGGGGCAATAACTGATAAAATATAGGCATTTCCAACCCCCACAATGGTCAAGCAGCTACAGGAATTCTGGAGTATGTTGGGTTACTGGAGGATGTTTATTCCACTTTTGGCACCAATTTTGAAACCTTTGTACTGCTTGGTACAGAAATGAGTCAGATGGGACTGAGATCATGAGTACAAGATGGCTTTTGATGCAGGTAAATGGGCCATAAAAACAGTACAGGACTTGAGTGTTTTGGACCCAACGTGACCTTGCAAGGTGGATGTCCATGTCATCTCTGAAGGGTATGGTGGGTACCTATGGCAATGGCAAGAATAGATCCTACAACCTATTGGGTTTTGGTTGCTATTTTGGAAGGGAGCAGAGATTCATTATTTCTTAACTGAAAAGCAGCTACCTGCCACCTATCATGTCTTCGTAGCCACAGAGTTTATTACAGGTATTGCTCTCAAAAAGGTGACCACAACCTATCCAATAGTAGGCTGGGTGCATGACTGGATGCCAAAGTCCAATGTGGGGTGGCACAAATGCCCACATGAGCAAAGTGGGGTGCATATTTGCAACAATGAAGTACCCTGTCTTCAAGACCCCTAACTGGGAAGCTGCAACAAGTCCTGGGACCCATAGAATTCCTTGGGGCACAGGAGAGTGAAAGGGCAATGCCTGAGCTGACTACCCTTGTGAGCCCCTATAAAGAAGGCCAACCTCCAGTACCAGAGGGTGCATGGTATACAGATGGATTGAGCTGGGATTTTTTCCATTCTAAGACAGAAACCATAGGGATGGAACATGGGACAGGACAGAGTGGTCAATGGGCAGAGTTACAAGCTATGTGGATGCTCGTTACTAACAAACCCTTCCCTCTTGTCATTTGCACTGACAGTTGGGCTGTGTATCATGGTTTGACTCTCTGGTTACCCACGTGGCTAGAATCTGGATGGATGGTGGCTCATAGGCCCCTGGGGGGCCAAACCATGTGGCAAGACCTATGGACATTAGAGCAGCAGAAAGCAGGTAGCCTTGTACCATGTTACTGGACATGCTCCATTGGTCTCACCTGGAAATGATGAGGCAGATACCCTTGCTCAGGTATGGTGGCTAGAAGAAGTTCCGGACTCAGGTGTGGCCACCTGGCTCCATAGGTGATTCCTTCACACAGGCCAGTACACTATGTGGATGGTGGTGAAACAATGGGAATTGCCTCTGACCTTTTATGCAGTGGTGCAGGCATGCCAAAAATGTGTGGTCTGCTCCAAGTGCCAACTATGGCAGGTTCCCTGAGAAGGTCACATAGTCCATGGTGCGTTGACACTGGTAAGATTGCAAGTGGATTACACTGGCCCCTTACATTGGCACCTGAATTTTGGAAGTTTTCTGATATGCTTTGACCTGTGTGGATACTGCAGCAGGTTTGTTGCTGGTATTCCCCACCTAGCACACTGATCAGCAGCTGGTCACCTAGAAGCATTTAGAAAAACTGTTTGCCACTTATGGTCTCCCACTAATTATAGAGAGTGATCAAGGAACTAGTTTTGCTGGACAAGGTTTACAGGCCTGGATAAAAAATCTGGGCATCCAGTGGAAGTTTAATGTCCTGTATAACCCACAGAGGGCCAGCATCATTGAAAGGTATAATGGTCTGTTAAAAAAGGGATTTATGGTAGAGACAGGATCCCTGAAAGGGTAGGTCTTGTGCTTATAGATCATGTTATGCATCCTTAATGAGCAGCCAAGGAAGGGAGTGCCCTCCTGTATTGACTCCTTGCTCCAGCTAGCTACAGCCCCCATATAACTGCAGGTATGCACCAAAGATGATAAGTTGAAGCCTGGTTTTGGAGGAGAGAATAGAATTCTCTTGCCTGTGCTGATAGCTTTGAATCCAGGTTACACAGTGCAATGGACCTGGCCTTGGGAATTTTGTGACATGGATAAATAATGGTTAGCATTAGTGGCCCCATGGCACCAATATATTCAAGTTAACGTGATGTATATACATTTGGTAATAGCTACAAGGCCTCCCCAAAACGGTGCAGAGAAAATGAGCATCTTGAGGGGAAGTTTTGTTCTTTCAGTGTGGTCAATGCATGCCCCTCCAATAGCTTTACATATTGACCCAACAGTAACACCCCTGGGGAGGGGAGTAAAGGTGTAGTATACAAAACTAGGGAGGGACTCTATATTGTTGTGTTATCTCAAGATTCCTCTGTAGCAGACATCCTACAAGATGGGCAGGACCTACCCTTGTTAGTACCACTAAAATGTTTTCTATGGTCCTTAAGGTTGGTTCATAGCAATGTATCTGTAGACTGGGCAGATATCTTCACTGATGTGGCAAACACTTCAGCATGCTGGGTCTGCACAGAGATGCCAAACAGCACAGCCACTGTCTTGCCATGGAGTGTGCAACCTGCCAATGACTGCATGGCAGTGGCTGTGCCATTGGACTGATGATGATCCCACCTCCTCATGGAAGGACACCTGGACTGAAGTTAAGGACTTGGTTTGAAGTCAAGTGAATTGTCCAAGGCCCCTGTTAGTGTACTTACTTTGGGATGAATTAGGCTGGCCAAGAGAAGTGACAGTGGAGTTAGCATACCTCACTACCCTCTGTCTAGAATGCCAAAATGGCACCACACCTGAGATCCCCATGGCAGTCAGGTCGTTACCCACACCTTCGTGCCACAAAACCTATGTTGTTTCTAGTATGAATCACTGAGGAAGACATGACACTGCCCATGTGGGCTCATTCCCAGTTCCCTGGGGGACCCTATGCATGTGTGGCCCTATTTGCCCTTTAATTGGACAGAATGCTGCACATGGGGGTGACCATATGTTCCAGGTCACATCTTATCGACCCTGAAACCAGTGCCTACTAACTGGGAAATGTTTAAGGCTAGGCACCATGTAAAAATAACTGCTTGGTGGTTCTATCTATTAGCCATATTCTCCCCACAAGGGGAAAGCATAGTCACGAAGGCAGAGGTAACAACTTTGGCCAAGCATACAACATGGGCCTTAAATGTCCCTTATCAATAAGGAGGTAAGGCAGCTGTGCAATGTATTGCTGCAAAATAGAATGATACCAGATATGCTAACTGCTGTGCAGGGAGGAGTATGGGCTTTGCTCCGCACAGAATATTGCATGTATATCCCTGATGCTCAACACAATATATCCCTTTCTTTATAAGAGTTACAGGGTGAGATGGTGGATATAACTAAAATCACCCATGACCTGCTGAGGGCCTAGTGGACCTCCATAGCCTCTGGATGGCATACAGTCTTAATTACAGCTCTATGCATTGTAGTTGGTATTTTTTTTCTGTCGTTGCAGCTTATATTGCTGCTGTGGGATCTGGATGCAATGCCATAGTTTTCTTGAACAGGGTTCCAGGAGAAGAACCCTGTCACATAGATCGTGAGGCAAGAATCCTGGAGGGGCAGTGTCATGTCAGGATGACTGTAGCCAGGATCCGCACCTCAACAGACATGTATGTTCCCAAATCATCCTTATGTAAGAGAGTACCTTAGTGCACAGGTGCCACATTATATCAGTTCCTGTTGGCCCATGACATTTTGTTTAATATTCTTTATATATGAGCCCCTGTTGTTCAAGCAGCATGGATTTTTTTTCCTGTCTTTCCTATTCATCGGCAGCCGTCCGTCTCGAGAGACGATGGTGTAGCTTCTTAAGAGTCTATCTGCACCGCCGAGAATGGCTGTGCAGTCCGACTCGGGAGTGACACGGTATCTGTCTCCTCCCGTGTTGAATCGACATCTTACGATGACGCTGGAGTGTCCTCTCCAGTGAAGCTGAAGCTACAGAGCCTGGGCAGGGTGATATGGAGGGTCTGCTGTTGCCCATGCAGCAGACCCCCCCCCTCTCTTCGCAGCTGAAGGGTCCAAGGGAAAGACGGAGTCAATACAGCTTGGCTTCAGGTGCGCCGCAGGAGTTGCCGGTGTTGACTACAACGTCAAACCGCCTTAGGGACTCCGGCTCCGGATTTTCTGTCGGGGTTTACTCCCTTAGCCTTTCCCCTGAAGAGGTATGCCACAAGGCAGCGGAGGTTTTTTGGAGTCAGAGTTTTCCGTCTCCTATTACCTTGAGACTAAAGGTGGATCCCTTGTTCCTGTCTCACCTGCAGCCATGATAATAAGAAATAAAGGTGGATATTCTACTGCTGTCTCATCTGCCACTATGAGAATAGAATATAGGCAGATCCTTTGTTCTTGTCTTACCTGCTATCATGAGAATAATTTTGGTATGAATTCCCTCTCTAATGCTCTATTGTCATTTTTGGTCTTGCCAACTCTAAAGTTAACCTGCCTGGAACTGAGCTCCTGCAGTACACTCCTCTAAATATTTTGTAGATGTTTTTTGATGAATATACATGGTATTTCTGTTGCTTATATCCTAGGAATAAAATCCCATGGGCCACAGACTACATGCATACAACTTTAATGAATAATGCCAAATCATTTTTTAAATTGTAATAATTTACTCTCCAATCACAAGCACATGTGCATTCGTCCTTGTCAATATGTACAATTGTCAGTCTTTTGAAACTAAGTTATTTGGATGTGTAAGCTTTTACATTGTGGTCTTAAATTTCATTTCTGTTAACTACTGAGAAGCATAGTTTCATATGTTTCTCAGCCATTTGAATATACTATTTTTAATATCAGTTATCCAAATTTTTATATGTGCTTTTTACATTTGTTTAATTAGTAACTGAGAGAAGTATATTAAAACCCCCAACTACATGTTCTTGATGTGGCTCAGTTGGTTGGGTGTCATCCCACAAAACAGAAAGTCACCAATTCAATTCCCTGTCGGGGCATATGCCTACATTGTAGTTTTAGTCTTTGGTTAGGGCACATACAAGAGGCAACTGATTGATGTTTCTCTCTTGCATAGATGTTTCTCTTCTTCTCTTCCCCACTTCCATTCCCTCTCTCTAAAATTAAATAAATAGATATGGAGAAGAAGATGGCAGCAGAGTAGGTAGTGGTGTTGTCTGCTCACTCCCATCACAGAAGGACTTGGAGTGCAAATATGGAGAGGAGTGAGAGAGTGCGGATTTCAGACATCTCAAACAGGGAAGGGAGTGTGGGAATGGCATGAAAGAGGGCGGAAAGTTTGGCCACACTCTCCAGGCTGAGTCGCTGGGCCTCCCATACCTGGCGCACCTGCCATACTGCACCGGAAAGGGGCAGCTGCTGACCAGCTCATTAGCTGGGAGCTGCTTGGAGGCTTCCCCCTGCTATGAACTGAGTCTAGGTGGGGACTCCCTTGGCTGCAACCCAGGGCTGAAAGCTCTGCACTCTGGGCGCTCATACCAGCACCCTACCAAACAAAGGGGCAGATCAGAGCTACGGAGGGGGGCCCATATTGGAAAGCTGCTGAGGAACTGCAGACTGAGTAGGGACACCAGGGGGGCAGGTGGAGCGCGAGCCAGTGCTGCAGCTCTGGAACAGAAACAGGACTGGAGGCTGAGTAGAGGTTATTGGCAGGAGCACCCTGGCCCACCAACAGAGCAACAAGCCTGAGGAGGGCTGAGGGTGCTGCAGGAGGAGACTAAACTAACTGCGGCTGACAGCAGAGTGGCAACAGGCTCATGAGTAAGAGACTAGCAACCCCAGAAGCAAGCTGGATCTCCTCACAGCCAACCAGCCAGAAAAGATTTGAAACCCATGAAACTTTAATTGGGGCGGATCCAGAAAAAGAAGACTGCACCCAAAGGTCAAACTGAGTAAAAACTCTTTTTTTTTCTTTTTCTTTTTCTTTTCCTTCCCTTTTTTCTTTCTCTCTTTTTTCTCTTCCCTTGCCTTCTTTCTTTCTCTCTCTTTTTTCTTTTCTCTTTCCTTCTTTTTTTAAAAAACTTTCTTTAATCTGTTTCCTACCTTCTCTCCCTCCTATCCTTCTTCTTTAATTTTTGATTGTTTGTCTGTTTTGTTTATCCTCCCTCTCTCACCAAACATATAGCATATAACTCCTATATAAACCTAATACTATATACTTCCACTTTCTCACTACATTCTGCATTCTTCCCTCCCCTTTTTTAAAGTATATTTTATCGATTATATTGTTACAATAGTTCCAATTTTTTCCCCTTTGCTCCCCTCTGCCCAGCACCACCCCTCCCCCAGCAATACCTATCCCCCAAGTCCATGCCCATGGGCCATACATACAAGTTCTCTGGCTTTATCCTTTCCTATATGATTCTTTCTTAAAAAAATAATTCATTAATTAATAATTTTTTAAACAATAAAAAATAACAAACCCTCCCTCTCAGACTTAAGACTTTTTATAATCTTATGAAGGACAATGGGCAAAGGTCTTGAGCTCCTCTAGCTGATTCAATATGGACATGGTCATTGTCCTACATACCCTTGGGTCCAGAAATCCCTAGTAAGAGTTGGGGTGTGGAGGGGAGGGTGGCCTTATCACATGGGGAAGGATCTTGTAGACTCCAGGTCAGTTGGCTGTCCCCGGACAATGGTGTGCTTGGTTTAACAGGATGGCATCCTTTTTGTGTTCTGGAGCAACAGATTTGGCAACAGGGTTAAAAGACATCATTCAATCCATAACCAGTAGATGACAAAAGGCAGGGATTAAGTTTTCAATGTCTCACATTAGGGAAAATAAGGGCTTCTTTGGAGGAAGGTGTGACAAGCATGTCTCACCAAAACCCTTTTGTCCATTATACTTAGTTTGGGCTGAGGGAAATATTTTGGGTTTCCCCCATCTCAAACATCTGGGTGCTTTCTATCCAAGACATTAGGATAGAAAAGAGATACCAGTTTTGAAGTGAAGCCCATGGACCACCCCATTCTTCACCAACCCAGACACTTAGTTCAGCCAAACATTGAATCTCAAGAGGAAGCAATGCAGACAGGATTAGGTGAGGCCTATACATACAGATAATCACTCAGGTAATGAGATCATAGGCTTATGCCCTTTGAAAGCAGAAAGCACATGTTAATTTATGCAACATAACCCACAAACAAGTCTCTGTAAGACAGTTATTGGAATGACATCCAGTTGCAAGGCATTTGACATTCGTCTTGCCTGTAAATTAAACATCTTTGATGATACCACAGACATAGTTTAACTTTCAAATGAAAACAAACTTTAAATGAAAAGAAACTTTAAAGACGGTTAGCTGCATTACTTTATAGTCTACCACTGAGAATTGTGATTTTCCTTGAATCACAATTTTTCTCCCTAAGATTACCCTCCTTGTCATTAAAGGGACTGCATTAAGTCCATTTTTAATTTACCCTGTTCATTTGCATAAACACAACAAGAGCAGCAAATGATCACTTATGATCTTTAGTTCTGCTTTGCTGGAACTTATGCAAGGAACATTTAGGGTGACCTTCAGTTTGCCCTTCAGGGCACAGAAGCTGATCCACATACCTGGCATTCAGCCTGGCCTGTAAACACCTGTCTTTTCCAAGTCCTTCATGTTTTCCAACGTGCTGTAAGGTTCCTTCTAGCCATCTTTCAGAAAAACAACCTTCATTACTTCCATGGAAAGATTGCCAAGGACCCACAAACAACCAAGGACCAGGCCTCTTATCTTGTGGGCTTTTATTACCTTCGAAAGTCAATCCTAGTTCTTCAGGGCTTTTTGGAAACAACCTGAGCCCAAGCATGTCTCCTTTAAGAATGACATTCTAGTCAAAGACTTGGTCAACAAAACCTCTATTAACAACTGGTCTTATTAGTTGTTTGCAAAGAACCTTATGTCATTATAATTATGTCTTCAGAATGCCAAATTCTGGAGGGATCAGATAGGGAGAAAAATATACAGTGTGAAGAAAAATCCTTGTCCTTCTAATATTAATTAAAATTGTATTTCCATTCTTATATTTTCTTTTTTCCCCACTAAATTTTTTTTGTTTGTTTTTCCATTACAGTTGTACCACTTTTTTTCCTTCTTGCTTCCATGCACCCTGCCTACCCCTTCTCCCACAGTCAGTCCCCACCCAGTTGTCCATGTCTGTGGGTCATTTATACATGTTCTTTGAATAGAACATTCCCCTTCTTACCCCCTTCTCTCCCTCCTGCCTCCCTCCTTGTTACTGTTAGTTTATTCCTTGTTTACATATCTCTGGTTCAATTTTGCTCATTTGTTTGTGTTGTTCATTAGTTTCCTGTTATAGGTGATAGCATGAGGTATTTTTCTTTCATTGCCTGGCTTATTTCGCTAAGCATAATTCTCTCTAGTTCCATTCATGTTGTTGCAAATGGTAGAAGTTCTTTCTTTCTTTCTGCTACATAGTACTTCATTTTGTAAATGTACAACAGTTTTTTAATCCACTCATATACAAATGGGCATTTAGGTTGTTTCCAGCACTTGGCTATTGTAAATAGTGCTGCTATGAACATAGGGGTGCAAAGGTTCTTTTGAATTGAGGTTTCAGGATTTTTAGGATATAATTCTAGCACTGCAACTGCTGGTTCAAATGGCAGTTCCATTTTTAGTTTTTTGAGGAAATTCCATACTGTTCTCCATAATGGTTGCACCAGTTCGCGTTCCCATCAGCAGTGCACCAGGGTTCCTTTTCTCCTCATTTTCACCTGCACTTGTTATTAGTTGATTTGTTGATGATGGCCATTCTGACTGGTGTAAAGGGATATCACATTGTGGTTTTAATTTGCATCTCTCTGATGGCTACTGATGTTGAGCATTTTTTCTTATGTCTATGGACCCTCTGTATGTCCTCTTCAGAGATGTGTTTGTTCAGGTCCTTTGCCCGTTTTTTATTTGGGTTGTCTGTCCTCTTGGTGTTGAGTCATATAAGTTCTTTATATATTTTGTAGATCAATCCCTTGTCTGAGGTATTATTGGCAAATATAGTTTCCCATATGGTTGGTTCCTTTTTCATCTTGCTGATGTTTTCTTTGGCTGAGCAGAAATTCTTTAGTTTGATGTAGTCCCATTTGTTTATTCTTTTCTTTATTTCCCCTGCCTTAGGAGATATATCATTGAAAAGGTTGCTACGTGGGATATCTGAAATTTTCCTGCCTATGTTTCCCTCTGGACTTTTATGGTGCCACAGTTTACATTTAAGTCTTTGATTCATCTTTAGTTTATTCTGGTGTGTGGTGTAAGTTTGTGGTCTAGTTTCATTTTTTTGCATGTCCCTGTCCAGTTCTCTCAACACCATTGGTTGAGGAGGCTCTTCTCACTCCATTTTATGTTTTTTCCTCCTTTATCAAATATTAGTTGACCATAGAGGCCTGGGTTTATTTCTGGGCTCTCTATTCTGTTCCACAGATCTATATATCTGTTCTTATGCCAGTACAAGATACATTTGATTACAGTGGTTTTGTAGTATAGTTTGATGTCTGGTATTATGATTCCCCCTGTTGTGTCCTTCTGTCTCAAGATTCTTTTTGCTATTTGGGGTCTTTTTGGTTCTGTATGAATTTCTGGAGTATTTGTTCTAGGTCTGTGAAATATGTCATTGGTATTTTAATTGAAATTGCATTGAATCTGTAAATTGCTATAGGTAGTATGGCCATTTTGATGATGTTGATTCTTCCCATCCAAGAACATGGTATTTGCTTCCATTTATTTGTATTTTCCTTAATTTCTTTCTTCAATGTTACATAATTTTCAGTGTACAGGTCTTTTACCTCTTTGGTTAAGTTTACTCCTAGATACTTTATTTTTCTTGTTGCTATAGTAAATGGTATTTTCTTTTATATTTCTGTCTTTGATATTTTATTGTTGGTGTACAGAAATGCTTTAGATTTCTGTATATTTATTTTGTACCTTGCTATTTTTCCAAATTCACTTATTATATCGAGTAGTCTTTTAGTGGAGTTTATAGGGTTTTCTAGGTACGCTATCATGTCATCTGCATATAATGATAGTTTTACCTCTTCTTTCCCAATTTGGATGCCTTCTATTTCTTTTTCTTGTCTGATTGCTGTGGCTAGGACTTCCGACATTATGTTGAATAGGAGTGGAGAGAGTAGACAGCCTTGTCTGGTTCCTGATTTCAGGGGGAATGCTTTCAGTTTTTGTCCATTGAGTATAATGTTGGTTTAAGGCTTCTCATATATAGCCTTAATTATGTTAAGGTATGCTCCTTCTATTCTCTTTTTGCTGAGTGTTTTCATCATAAATGGGTGTTGTACTTTATTAAATGTTTTTTTTTCTGCATCTATTGATATGATCATGTAATTTTTGTCTTTTCTTCTGTTTAGGTGGTGTATTATATTTATTGATTTGCGACTATTAAACCATCCTTGCATCCCTGGGATGAATCCCACTTGATCGTGGGATGATCTTTTTGATGTATTGCTGGATCCTGTTTGCCAATACTTTGGTGAGGATTTTAGCATCTATGTTCATCAATAATATTGGCCTGTAGTTTTCTTTCTTTGTTGTGTCTTGATGTGGTTTTAGAATTAGGGTAATACTGGCTTCATAGAAAGAGTTTGGGATTTTTTCCTCTTCTTGGATTTTTTGGAATATTTTGAGGAGGGTAGCAGTTAGTTCTTCCCTAAATGTTTTGTAAAATTTGCCTGTGAGGCCATCCAGTCCACGGCTTTTGTGTGCCGGGAGATTTTTAATTACTGTTTCAATTTCACTGTTTGTTATTGGTCTGTCGAGACTTTCTAATTCTTCTTGATTCAGTTTTGGAAGGTTATATGTTTCTAGAACTTTTTCCATTTCTTCTAGGTTGTCAAATTTCTTGCCATACATTTGTCTGTAGTAATTTATTACTATCGTTTGTATTTCTGTGGTATCAGTCGTGAATTCTCCTCTTTCATTTCTGAGTTTGTTTATTTGGGTCTTCTCTCTTTTTTTTCTTGATGAGCCTGGCTAGAGGCTTTTCGATTATGTTTATTTTTCGAAGAATAAGCTCCTAGTTTTGTTCATCTTTTGGATAGTTTGTTTGTTGTCTATGTCATTTTATTCTGCTCTGATCTTGATAATTTCCTTCCTTCTTCTTGCCCTAGGCTTTGTTTGTTGTTGTTGTTCTAGTTCTCATAGCTGTAGGGTTAGATTTTTTTTATTTGAGATTCTTCTATCCTTTTCAGATATGCCTGTATTGCTATGAACTTCCATTTTAGGACTGCTTTTGCTGTGTCCCATAGGTCTTGGGCTGTTCAGTGTTCACTATCATTAGTTTGTCAGTATTTTTTTATTTCTTCTTTGATGTCATTGTTAACCCATTCATTATTTAATAGCATGTTGTTCATTCTCCATTAATTTGGATGTCTTTGATTTTTTTCTCTGAGGTTGATTTTTAGTTTCAAAACATTGTGGTCTGAAAAGATGCTTGATATAATTTTAATTTTCTTGAATTTATTGAGGCTTGTTTTGTGTTCTATCATGTGGTCTATCTTTGAAAATGTCTCATGTGCGTTTGAAAAGAATATATATTTTGCTTCTTTGGGGTGAAAACTTCTATTTATATTAGTTAAGTCCATGTGGTTTAGTTTTTTATTTAATGCCTGTATATCCTTGGTGGTTCTTTGCTTCCAAGATCTGTCTGTTGTTGATAATGGAGTGTTAAAGTCCCCTACTATGAGTGTGTTGCTGTTAATATCCTTCTTGTGGTCTTCTAGTATTTCTGTTATGTATTTGGATGTTTCTATGTTGGGTGCATTTGTTTATCAGTGTTACATCTTCTTGATGGATTGTTCCCTTAAGTGTTATGAAATGTCTTTCTTTGTCTCTTTTTATTGCCCTAGCTTTGAAATCCATTTTTTCTGATAGAAGGACTGCTACACCAGCTTTTTTTTCATGTCTGTTTGTTTGGAATACTTTTTTGTATGCCTTTACTTTCAGTCTTTTTAAATATTTGTTTTGAGGTGTATTTCTTTTAGACAGCAAATATGTGGGTCATGTTTTCTTATCCATTCTGTTAGCCTATGTCTTTTAATTGGAGCATTTAATTTATTTACATTTTAGGTTATTATTGACATGTATTTATTTATTTTCCTTTGTACATGTTTCTCTCCTCTTTTTTTCTTCTTTTTCTTAAAACATTCCCTTTAGCATCTCCTGCAATGCTGGTTTGCTGGAGATGTATTCTTTTAGTCTTCCTTTGTCTTAGAAACTTCTTATTTCACCTTCCATTTTGAATGAGAGCCTTGCTGGGTAGAGAATTCTTGGTTGTAGGCCTTTGTTTTTCATTGCTTGAAATATTTTTGGCCATTCCCTTTTGGCTTGTAGTGTTTCTGTTGAGAAATAAGTCGACATCCTTATCGGAGCCCATTGTATATTTTTTGCTGTTTTTCTCTTGCTGCTTTTAGGATTCTCTTTTTGTTTTTGAATGTTGCCGTTTTAATTATGATGTGCCTTGGAGTGGGTTTTTTTGGGTTCCTCTTCATTGGAACTCTCTGTGCTTCTTGAACTTGCATAACTTTTTTTCTCATCAGGTTGGGAAATTTTTCTGTCAATACTTCCCCTATCAGCTTTCTATTCCACTCTCCTCGTCTCCCTCTCTTATTCCAATGATCCTGATGTTGTTTCTCTCATGCTATCCTGTAATTCCCTTACAGTTTGTTCATATTTTTTCAATTTTTTTTCATTTCATTGTATTGTCTGGGAATTTTTTTCTACATTGTCCTCTAACTCACTGATTTGATCCTCTGCTTCGTTTAGCCTGCTTTTGATTGATTCTACTGTGTTTTTCAATTTTGAGATTGTATTCTTCATTTCTTCCTAATTCTTGTTAATTGTTTCTATGTTTTTTTTTTTTTTTATCCTGGTTTAGTTCTCTGCAATTTTTTTTGGAGCTGTTTTAAACCTCCTTGGAGGTTGTCGTAGTTGTTTTTGAGGTTGTCGAGTATATTGAGCTTCTTTACCACCATTGTTTTGAATTCCATGTCTGAAATTTGGGCTATGTCTATTCCATCTACCTCTCTTTACGGGGATTCCTCTTTCATTTTCATTGAGAGGTTGTTTCTGTGTCTTACCATGTTGGATTCTTCTTGTTTGTTTTTGTTTTTTGAATTTGTCTGCTTTGACTTCCCACTTTTGTGGTATGAGATTTTTTATACGAGATCTTGGAGTTTCAGTGGTGCAGTCTCTTTGATCTCCTGAGCCTGATGTTCTTGGGTTACCCTTCATGTCATTTGTTTATTATGTCTGGTTATATTTCAGATGCTCTTTGGTAGGATCTTCCCTCTGGCTAGTTAATTGAGAGTCACTCTACTTTGTCTTGATTTCTTTTGTGGAAATGCTGTTAAAAACATAAACATACATCCCAGTCAGGATACCCACACCCTCAAAAATGTCTCCCACCCTCTATTCTGGTATCGTCAGCCAATGAGCCAGTATTAATATAAATGTAGAGAGATTAGAGCTTTTATAATACAGGAAGAATAGATAAGAGTTGTTTTTAAGGAGGAAAAATATGATTTTTGAGAGGAGGATGATAGATTAATAATAGTAGTAAGTAGTGTTGAGACTATCCAAGACAGTAGGTAATATTTACATTGTATGTTAATAATAATAAAAGAAAAGGAGTTAAGTATCCAGAATATAGTAAGAAAGTGGGATTGTATAGTATTATATTTATATAGTAGTTATATTCTATTTATTTAGTGTGAAAAGGAGGCTAAAGTAGATAAACAAATGAACAAAAGTTAAAGAGGAAAAATGAGAAGGAGAGATGTTTTGAAACAAATTAAAGATATAGTTTTTTAAAAATTATATTTTAAAAAATTAAAAATTAAAATTAAAATTAAATTAAAAATTAAAAATAAGAAATTTAAATTTTTTTAATAAAATAAAATAAAAAAAACTAAAACAAAAATAAAAATTAAAAAAATATATAAAAGGAAAGTTTTTACTCAGTTCAGCCTTTGTGTGTTGTCTTTTTTTTCTGTATCCACAGCTTGTCTAATGAGACCAGCCAGAGGTTCCTGTTCCTTGTAGCAGTGGTGTGCACCAGCAGTGGCCAGTACATTTTTTTGGCACCTGTTGGAGCTGGCTGATGTGCTTTCACGCGCAAGGTGGCCTGAGCGCTAGCCTCAGGCCTGTCGAGCCGCACTCCAGGAGTTGGTCTCTTGCCTCTTGGGTCAGGGCCCCAGACACTTGTGCACAGTGGCAGTGAGCATCTGTGAGTCGCTGTCGCCCGCTGTTCCCACGCCACAGCTGCCCACCGTTACCACACCTGCTTTGGCGGACACGAGCAGAGCCCGAGCAAGTGGTCTGCACTTTGGCCTAGCTCCCGCTGGAGCTGGCCAGGGGTGTCTGCACACGGTCTTCTGCGTGCCCAGCTGGCTCTCCCTGCATCTGTTGGGGTACTGATTTTATGTCTGTTGGGGTTTATCTGAGGGGCTCCTCAACATGCAGCCCCATGCACCTGGGCCAGTGAATGAGGGCACTTCCCTATGCGTGCCTGCGCAACCCAAGGGGAGGTTTTGGGAGTAGGTGAGTGCACTTCTGCACCTGCGCTCCTCAAGAATGTCCTATCACCCCCAACCTTTCCTCCCCTCTCTGCAGTTCACAAGAGAAAAACATAAAGGAAAATCACATTCTCACATGCACAGCAGTATGGTGTTTCTTGTCTTTCAGCACCAATGCCATCTGGTCCAGTCCTGTCTCTGCCAGCGGACAGAGATCTGCTCTCCTCCCGATTTTTCTCTGGGGAAGCCTGTGGTCACCAAAAAGACTTTGTATACTTCCAGCCATGGCTCAGGTAGCCACCCCAGTCAGAAATCCCATCTCGTCCCTTTTTCCTCTGCTATCCTCACCAGAAACATCGTTTCCAGATGGTTTTCTCTAATCCAGCAGTCCCAAGGCTCGACTCCTGCCAGTGTCCAGCTACTCACTGACATGTTCTGTCTGCAATTAATTTAAGCTAGACGAGTCTCGGGAGCCAGAAAGTGCAGCCTCCCCTCACTCCTCCACAATCTTCTCCAACCGCATCACTTTTTATAACTTTGTTTTCTAAGTTGGATTTAAATAAACCCTTTACTATTGTTCTTTTACTTGATCACCTCTTCTATATTCATTTTGCTCTCCTTTATTGTCTTTTAGATTAATTTAACATCTTTTATTATTCTAAATTCTCCCTGTGCTAGTTTGCTATGCACTTTTCTGCTATAATTTCAGTATCTTCTTCAGGCTTTACAATTTGTATTATCAAATTATTAGATTTACTGTAAATCAAAACTGAAACCTTAAAGACACTCACTTTTAGCTCCAGAAAGAGGATGGCAGCTCAAAAATTGCCGGATACATGCAGGGAGAGGCTGAATTGTGTAATTTAAGGTTAGGATCTACATTGTCCCTGTACTGAGTCCTCCAGCTGGACAGCTGGAAAGTGCAGACAGGCTCCAAAAGTGAATTTGCATTAACCTTGTGAATGCCATTCTCCCCTCTGCTGACTCTCTGAGACCTTACCCCATCCAACTCAGTGTGGAATTCCATATGGGTGGGACTGATGGCTTTTGGAAACCCAGGGGTCCTATTAAAGGACCTGTATATACAGTCACCTACAAACACCCAGAGTGCTCTGTTCAACTTGCCAACTGCTCAACATCTCAGCACTGGTGGCAACCAGACTTTAGTTGCCGCATGGCCTCTCCCATGTAATTCCAGGACCATCATAGGCAGTTATAAACTGTAAAGCACTTATTAGCTCCCATCATCAGGTGGCTCCAGGAGGGGCATAGTTAGTCAATAATCTGATCTTTATCAAACCTCCTTCCAAGAGGGCACACGACCAACATACTCAGTGGCCAGCTTTAGTCCACAGCAGAGCATCACATAATTAGCTCCACTAATGGAACACTCAAACGGTGGTCTTGGCAGGCACCAGAACCCCACTAAGGAGAATCCCACTCTGTAGGGTCATCTCCCAAAACAGTTCTGATCAGTCCTCATAGCCAATCAGCCTGAGGGTCAATCTTACCTAATGTTTCAAAGCTCAACGACCAGGGGAGGACACACACAGCCCACACAAGGATCTCTGCTATAACACCTGGCTCAGGTGACCATGAAAACTGCACTACTGTGCCCCACAGTACACATATTACATAAAGCCAACACTGGGAAGTGTAGCAGGTCAACCTAATACATGGATATAAACATAAACAGGAAACTATAATAAGGAGACAAAGAAATATGTCACAAATAAAAGAATAAGAGAAAAACTCCAGAAAGGGAAATAAGCAAAATAGATACAAGCAATTTCTGAGATACATAGATAAAAAACACTGGTTCTAGTGATGCATAACAAATGTAAGGAAAGAATAATGTCAGTGAGAACTTTGACAAATAAATAGTAAACATTAAAAAAGGCATAGAAACCATTAAAAACAGTGGGAAATAAAAAATATAACTGAAAAGAAGAATGCACTACAAGGAACACACAGCAGCTTAGATCAAGCAAAGGATCAAATCAGTGATTTGGAACACAAGGTAGCAGAAAACCCCCAATCATAACAGTAAAAATAAAAGAAATGAAAAACGAAGATAGTTTAAGGTACATCTGGAAAAATATAAAGTATATCAACATTCACATCATAGGGGTACCAGAAGAAGAGAGAAACCAATAGATTGAAAGCCTATTTGAAGGTACAATGATTAAAAACTTTCCTAACATGGCAAAGAAAATAGACACACAACTCCAAGAAGTTCAGAGAGACCAAAACAGGAAAAACCCAAAGAGGTCTGCATTAAGACACATCATAATTAGAATGGCAAACATTAAAGACAAAGAGAGAATCTTAAAAACAGCAAGAAAAATTAGTTGCCTACAAGAAACTTTCCATAAGACTTTCAGCTGATTTCTCAACAAAAACTTTGCAGGCCAGAAGGTATTGGAACAAAATATTTTAAGTGATTAAACAAGAAGAAAAACAAACAATGATTTACAAAAAAGACTACTCTACTCAGTGAGGCTATTATTTAAAATGGAAGAAGAGATAAAGAGCTTGCCAGATTAAAAAAACAGAACAAAACCCTAAACTAAAGGAGTTTGTCACTACCAAACCACTACACAAGAAAGGCTGAAGGGAGCCCTTAAAAGAAGAAGATGGAGAAAGCAGAAACATAAATATGAATAATAAAAATGACAAAAAATATACATACCCATTAACAATTAGCTTACATGTAAATGGATTAAAAGCTCCTATAAAAAGACTTAGCATGGCTGAATAAATAAATATATAAGAACTATATATATGCTGCCTAGGAGAAATTCATTTCAGATAGTAAAACACACAAATAAAGTAAGTGGCTGGGAAAATACATTATATGTAAAAGGAAATTTTAAAAAGCTGAGGTAGCAAAACTAATAGCAGAAAAAGTCAACCTGAAAACAAAAGACAAAGAAAAGCACACATAATGATAAAGACATCATTCTAACAAGAGGCTATAATCCATGTAAACATTTATGCACCCAATGTAGGAGCACCTAAATATATAAATATTGACAGATATAAAGGGAGAAATCAATAGTAATACAATCATATTGGACATTATAACATCCTATTGACATCAATAGGCTTTTCAGAAAGAAAATAGAAAAAGAAACTGTTTTTTAAGTGGAAATGTTTTATTTTATTTTTATATTTTTTTAAGTTGTTCAATTACAATTGGCAAAATAACAGGATACAAAGTCAATATTCAGAAATCAAAGGCATTTTTCTACACCAACAATGAAATATCAAAAACAGAAACTAGAAAAAAAATCCCATTTTCTATAGCAACTAGGAAAATAAAGTACCTAGAAATAAACTTAACCAAGGAGGTAAGCGACCTATACTCACAAAGCTACATTACATGAAGAAAGAAATTAAGAAAGACACAAATAAGTGAAAGTGTATGCCTTGTTCACGGTTTGGAAGAATCAACATCATTAAAATGTCCACGCTACCCAAAGCAATCTGTAGATTCAACACAATCCCTATTAAAATACCAATGACACATTTCACAGAACTAGAACAAATATTTCAAAAATTTATATGGAACCATAAACAGCCCTGAATAGCCTCAGCAATTTTGAGAAAGAAGAACAAAGTAGGAAGGATCACTATTCCTGGTATCAAACTATATTACAAGGCAATTGTAATCAAAAGTCTGGTACTGGCATAAGAACAGACACAAATCAATGGAACAGAATAGAGAACCCAGAAATAAGCCCAAGTCTCTATGGTCAATTAATATTTGACAAAGGGGGCAGGAGCATAAAATGGAATAAAAATAACCTCTGGAGCAAGTGGTGATGGGAAAACTGGACAGAGACATGTAAAATAATGAAATTGGATCAGCAACTTACACCATACAACAAAATAAACTCAAGATGGTAAAAGGACAAATATGTTGCAACACCATGAAATTCCAAGAGGAAAACATAAGCAGTAAAGTTTCAGACATTCCATGCAGCACTATTTTCACCGATATATCTCCTAGGGCAAGAGATATAAAGTAAATCGTAAACAAATGGGACTACATCAAATTAAAAAGCTTCTGCATGGCTAAAGAAAACATCAGCAAAGTACTTTTTACTTTGTGTAGGAGACCGGTTTGTGTGGTATAGGAAATTGTAGTCACCATACAAGCCAGGCCCAATAACAGGACTGTAAGACTTGACCAAAAATGGGAAGCAGCTGGTGGCATGCTCCAAATACCAAACCACTGGTCATGTACTAAGGGGAAGGAATAGGAATGCAATGCATCTTTTGAGGCTTGTCCTGCTTTATCCAGCTTTAGATCTGTATCCAGAGAAGGAAAACTCTGACTCCAAAAAACCTCCGCTGCCTTGCAGCATACCTCTTCAGGGGAAAGGCTAAGGGAGTAAACCCCGACAGAAAATCCGGAGCCGGAGTCCCCAAGGCGGTTTGACGTTGTAGTCAACACCGGCAACTCCTGCGGCGCACCTGAAGCCAAGCTGTATTGACTCCGTCTTTCCCTTGGACCCTTCAGCTGCGAAGAGAGGGGGTGTCTGCTGCATGGGCAACAGCAGACCCTCCATATCACCCTGCCCGGGCTCTGTAGCTTCAGCTTCACTGGAGAGGACACTCCAGCGTCATCGCAAGATGTCGATTCAACACGGGAGGAGACAGATACCGTGTCACTCCCGAGTCGGACTGCACAACCATTCTCGGCTGTGTAGATAGACTCTTAAGAAGCTACACCATCATCTCTCAAGACGGACGGCTGCCGACTCGAGATCTGTATCAGCAGGGTGTTTAACTATCAACAGAATGCTTAACTCAAGAAGTACAATTTAATCTTTTGCAATGTGCTCTGATGCCAGAAAGTCTAACTGATTGTTGCAATGTATTGATCTATGTTCCTCTTTGATAATCCTCTTTATGCTTGGTTAGAGGGCTGCTTTGGCAAGCCAAGCATTTCTGCACATTGCTAACTCAATAAAAGCTCTACCAAGAAAGGGATCAGCAGCATTCTCCTCTGAGGGGTGCTCTCCCTTCCTCCCCAGGTCATTCATCTCTGGGTCAATTTCTTCACCCATGATCAGGGGACTGCAGGCCCAGGAACCCCCCCAAAAAGGGAACCAACCGTATGGGAAAACATATTTGCCAACGTTACCTTGGACAAAAAAAGAAAGTTTTTAAAAATGATGTTACACTAGATTAATTTGTATTTTTAGAGCATTTCACTCGAAATCAGCGGGAAATACATACTTTTCAAGCATACATGAAATATTTCACAGGGAAGACCACATGTTAGGCTGCAAAACAAGTCTCAATAAATTTAAGAACATTTAAATTATATCAAGCATCTTCTCGAACCACAATGGTCTGAAACGAGAAATCAATTATAAGAAGAAAGGTGAAAAATACTTAAACATATGGATGTTATGTAATATGCTACTAAAACATAAATGGGTTAACAATGAGATCAAAGGAAAATTTAAAAGATACCTTAAGACAAATGAAAGTAAAAACAAATGATACAAAATTTATAGAACTTGTTATAAACAGTCTTAAGAGGGAAATTCATAACAATACAGGTCTACCTCAAAAATCAAGAAAAATCTAAAAACAATATAAGTTTACACCTGAAGGAACTTAGGAAAAGAACACAAAGCAATGACCAAAGTGAGTAGAAGTAATGACATAATAAAGATTAGAGTGTAAATAAAAAAATAGAGTGTAAAAACAATAACAATAATTAAGGAAATTAAGACCTGCTTTGTTGAAAAGATTAAAAATATTAAAATTAATAAAACTTTACCAAGACTTATCAAGAAGGACTTCCGGCCAAGATGGAGGCTTAGACGGACACGCTAGGTCTCCCTCTACAACCAGAGAGGAATACAACTACTTCAAAACAAAGGATAACTAGAAATTCCAGAAAATAAAGCTACACGGAAGACCAACATATGAAGTTATAAACCAGCGGTGCCATTTGGGCAGGTAAGAGTTAAAGAAGGCAAAGCTGTTTGCGGAGCGGCGGGGCGGGGCGGCGAAAAAGCCCGGAGGTAATCAAGCCCCTGGCGTGCGCGACTCCAATCAAGCCCCTGGCGTGCTCGACTCCGGCGCTGGGGAGAGCAGCCGCAGCATCGCCTTGAACAGTGAGGCCCAGGGGGGCGGGAGGACGGATCCCGGTCTCCTAGCAGAATAACTGTGTGAATCCATCTTGGACCCCCGCCCTCACAGAAAGCACCACAGGGCTGGGCAGGTCGCTGATTTGTGACGCTTACACAGGCACCGCCCCCGACAGCCAGCCCAGGAAAACAAAACGCATCTGTCAAAATGTGGCAGACAAATATAGAGATCCCGGTGGTGCAGCTCACCAGGCAGCAGATAGAGAACCTGACAGATGAACAGATAAGAAACCTGTCAGAGGCTCAGTTCTGGGCCATTGTTATCAGGTGGCTTACAGAATTCACAAAAGAGCAGGAAAAAGATATGAAAGAAGCGAAAAACTTTCATAACGAAAGGAACAAAACCACATACGAGACAGATGGTGAGGAATCCAGAGTTCATTTCAACAAACTGGAATATGGAGAAGGAACAAGCAGTCAACCAATGCAGCGAGAGGAAATGGCAAGCAACAATGAGAGGATCAGAAACCTCTGGGACAGCTATAAAAGGCCCAACATAAGAATCATTGGTTTGCCAGAGAATGAGGAAGATGAACTAGAACTTGAAAAATTGAGTGAAAATATAATAAAGGAGAACTTCCCAGACTTGGGGAAGGGAATAGACTTGCAGGTCCAGGAAGCAAGGAGAGTTCCCAAGAGACTGGACCCAGGGAGAACCACTCCAAGACACATTATAATCAAAATGTCAAAAATTAAAGATAAAGAGAGAATCTTAAAAGCAGCAAGAGAGAAGAAAAGAATTATGTACAAAGGGGTCCCAATTAGACTATCAGCTGACTTCTCAAGGGAAACCCTACAAGCAAGAAGGGACTGGCAAGAAATATTCAAAGTAATGAAAATCCAAAACCTACAACCACGAATACTTTATCCAGCGAAATTGTCATTCAGAATAGAAGGACAGAGAAAGTGTTTCCAGGACAAAATAAAACTGAAAGAGTTCATTAGATCCAAACCACTGTTATATGAGAAGTTAAAGGGACTGGTTTAAAAAACAGAAGCTAGGGAGATGAAACAAAGGCAAACGAAACAGGCAACGAGAGTGGAAAAGGAACTGTGGGTAAGGGAAGCATAGTGGGGGGAGGTTAACAGGGAGGGGGAGTGGGGAGAGGGAGGGAGATGATATAGGAATTGGGGATCATGGTAGGAGGGAATGGAATAGACGGAGAGAGGTTGGGAGGAACTGTATGCACAACTAATGGACATAATCTAAAAGGGGGGGACAACTGGAGGGAGGGGGCCACCGGGTGGAGGGGAGCAGAGGGAAGGGAAAGTGGCACAAATGTAACATTTTAATCAATAAAACACATTAAATCTGAAAAAAAAAAAGATAATTTTCATTTGTAAGGCTGTCTCCTTCTCTGTACCAGGAAGCAGAAAAAAAAAAAAAAAAAAAAAAGACTTATCAAGAAAAAAAGAGAGAAGACCTAAATAAATAAAAGGAGAAATGACAACTGACATCTCAAAAATACAACTGCTTTTAAGGTAATATTAGGAACAATTATACCAACAAATTCAACAATTTGGAAGAAAGGAATAAACTTCTAGAAGCATGAAATCTTTCAAAATTTAGTCAAGAAGAAATATAAAATTTGAACAGACCAATGAATATTTTAAAAAATCAAAACAGTAGTCAGAAAACTTTTAACAAACAAAAGTTTTGGATCATATGATTTCACAGGTAAATATTACTAAACATTCAAAGGAAAACTAACACCTATTCTTCTCAAATTTCTCCAAAATTTTTAAGAAGAGAGAGAGCTCTCAAGTGCATTTGATGAGGCGAGCATTTCCAGAATTCCAAACTCAGACAAAGACATTAAAAAAAAATTTTCTGGTAAACATAGTTGTAAATACAGATTGGCAGGTACAAAATAATTATAGTAATGTAAAGTACAGCAAAAGAAATATAGACAATAATGGTGTAATAAATATGTACTGGAAATATCAGGGGCAACACTTGGTAAAATAAATGATTGTCTAATTACTTTGCTGTATGTACTCCTCAAACTAATACAAACTAATATTAAATGTAAACTGCAATTGGAAGAAAAACACTTAGGCGCAAAAATCCTCAACAAAATTTTAGCAAACTGAAATCAGCAATGCATTAAAAAGTTCATACGCCATAATCAAGTGGACTTATTCCTGGAATGCAAGATTGATTCAATATCTATGAACTGATAACATGAAACATTACATAAACAAAATGAAGAATAAAATTATGAGATCACGTCAATGGATGCAGAAAAAAACATTTGACAAAATCCAGCATTTGTTTATGATCAAAACTCTTAGCAAAGTATCAAAGAAACTGAGGAGGTATACCTCAATGTAGTAAAGGGCACATAAGACAAATCCACAGCTAATATCATACCCAGTGAAGAAATGCTAAAAGTGCTTTCCTTCAGATCAGGTAAAAGACAAGAATGTCTATTTTCACTACTTTTATTCAACATAGTATTACAAATCCTAGCCACAGCAATTGGACAAGAAAAAGAAATAAGATGCAGCCAAATTGGAAAGTAGTAAAACTCATTTTTTTGCAGTAATAAGTTAAGAACATAACTTAATAATTAAAAAAATAAATTAAGAACAAAATCTCATTCACAATTACATAAAAACATACCGAGGAATAAATTTAATGGAGGTAAAAGACCTGTACTCTAAAAATTATAAGACATTAAAGAAAGAAACTGAAGAAAGTATAAATACATGGAAACATGTACTTTGCTCATGGATAAGAAGAATTAATATTACTAAAATTTCCATACTACTAAAAGAAACTTATAAAGTTAATGCAATCTCTATCAAAATACCAATGACATGTTTCACACACAGAACTATAAAAATAACATTTAAATTTATATGGAAGCACAGAAGTTCAGAATAGCCACAGGATTTTTGAGAAAGAAGTACAAAGTTGGAGTTATGGTACCTGATAACAAAATATACTACGAGGCTGTGGTAATCAAAGGAGCGTTGTACTGGCATAAAAACAGACACATAGATCAATGGAATGGAATAGAGAATGCAAAAATAAAGTCATACCTATATGGACAATTAACATATGACAAAGGAGGCAAGGACATACAATGAGGTAAAGATAGTCTCTTTAATAAACAGTGTTTGAAACACTGAACTGGTACAGGCAAAAAATAAAACCAGGTCACTTTCTTACAGCATACACAAGAATAAACTAAAAATTAATTAAAGACAAATCTAAGACTGCAAACTGTAAAACTCCTAGAAGATAATATAGGTAGTAAACTCATAGACATTGCCTTTGGTGACGTCTTTATGATATATCTCCTTGGACAATTTTTAAAAAAGAATAATCAAATGAAACTATATTAAAATAAAATTTTTATATCACCATGGAAACTATCAACAAAGTAAAAAGACAACCTACTAACTGGGAGAAGATATTTTCAATGACATCTAATAAAGAGTTAACGCCCAAAATATATAAGAAACTCACAAGTTAACACCAAGGGAACAAACAATCCGATTTTAAAAATGGACAGAAGAGCTGCATAGCCAGTTCTCTAAAGAGGGAAGATGGTCAATAGGCCTATGAAAGATGCTCTAAGTATCAGAGAAATGCAAATTAAAAACACAATGAGATATCACCTCACAGATTTCCAAAATGGTTATCATCAATAAATTAACAAATAACAAGTGCTGGAAAGGATGTGGGGAAATGTGAACTTTCATATACTATTGGTGGGATTTCAAATTGACACAGCCACTTTGAAAAACAATATGTAGATTTTTCAGAATAACTAAAAATAGAACTACCTTATAATCTAGCATCCATTTTGGGGTATTCATTCAAAGAAATCCAAAACACTAATTTGAAAAGATATATGCATCGCTATATTTATTGTAGCATTATTTACAATAGGTAAGCTATGAAAGCAACCCAAGTTCCCATCAATGGGCAAGTAGATAAAGAAAAAGTGGTACATATATACAATGAAATTTTACTTGGTCATATAAAATAATAAAATCTTACTATATACGTCAACATGGAGAAAACTAGATGTTATAATTTTAAGTAAAATGTGTCAAGGACAAATTATATGGCTATAATTTCACTTACTTATTAAATCTACAGAGCAAAAATAAATGAGCAAACAAATCAGAAAAAATAATTCAACTACATCTCGAGCAATAAAAAAAAATGCTTTATAGCTCTGTGTTTACCCACTCGGGAGTATTGTTATTGCTTTACAATTATTTATTCTTTCTGTATTTCAAACAATATGAAATGTAATAATTTTATACAGATGGTATTCATTGTTTTTTCCATATAGTTACTCAGTTTATTCCTCATACATCCCTAATCTTTTTTGCTTCTCATTAGTACCTGAACAATACTGTATAACAACTATTTACATAGCAATTGCATTTTATGGGTATTATAAGTAACCTAGAGATGATTTAAAGTATACAAAATGTTGCATAGGTTATATAAAAATAATACACCATTTTATCTAAGGAACCTGAGCTTCTGTACATCTTGGTATTCACAAGGAGTCTTAGAACCAATCTCCTACAGGTACTGAGGGACAACTATATTATTCTTTTGAAAGTGAATTATTTTTGTTCCTTTCAAGAAATTATTTTTCTTTGTTGCTTAACAATTTTACACGATTTTTCTAGATATGGCTTTTTCTGTATATAGCTGGCTTAAAAATCTTTGTGCTTTTTGAATCTGTGACTTATAAATATTATCTCTATATATTAACATTGCTCATTTTTCTTTTTATATGTTATATCTTTTATATCTTGCACATTTCTGTGTTCTCTTCTGCATTTTTTGTCAATTTTCCTCTCACTAAGAAATTTCTTATGGTCCATACTTCAAGTTAAAAATTCTCTTTTAAGTTCTATCTAATCTGATATTAAAACCATGTATGAATGTTTTGTTACTCTATTTGTTAGTTCTAAAATTTATATTGGATTCATTTTCATAATTTCCAGTTAGATAATGAAGTTCATGTTCTTGTCATTTAATTTCTTGACCTATTAATTATGGATAATGTCAAAAACTGAGTTATTCATAGGTCTGTTTATACTACCTTTTAAAGAAGAATTTGATCAATTCTCACTTTTTTCTTCTTAAAACATTATATATAAAATATTTTAGAGAAAATATTAGTATTTTACTTAAAATTTTTTATGTTGCAAAAATACACTTAATTTTGCTTTATGTTGTTGGGAGAACAAGCTAGGTATACAAATACGCTGTGTGAATGTTTGTGTTTGAAGAGAAAAAAGACAGTTCTACATTGCAATTGATGCCTTATTTGTCTGTTGTGGCATATTATGGTTCTCCAAAGAAAGAGGGATAGGTTAGATAGAGAAGCGGGGGAGATAGAGATAGACAGAGGGAGAGAGATTGGTTCTAAGAAGCTAGCTCATGAAATTGTGAGGGCTGGCAAGTTAAAAATATGTATGTCAGGTAAATATGCTGGAGACCTAAAAATGAATCAATGTTGCAGTTTTAGTCTGAGGGCAGTCTGTAGGCATAATTCCTTCTTCCTCAGATGACCTTGACTTTTTTTCAAGGCTTTCAACATATTGCAAAATGTGCTCTGCTTTATTCACAGTCTGCTGGTTTATATGTTACACTCATTAAATGTAAATAAATAAATAGATAAAACTTTACAGCAGCATTTAGACCAAATATCTGAACACCATGTAATAGACAAGTATACATGTAAAATGAACCATTATATATGATATGATGAGATAGTTAATAATAGCTTTTAACTGATTTCTGAACTAAGAACACACCCCACCTTCCCTCAAGGTATATTGGTGAGAGTACTACAATGGGATGCTTGCTAATGCTTATAGGTCTTAAGAGCAGAGAAGTTGATACTGAGTTATAGTCATTGATAATTTATATACATTTTAATATTTTGTTATCTAATAGAGAAATATTAAAATGTAGGTACTTATACACTGCTGTGAATACTGTGGTACTGTTCCAAAATCTTCAATGCTAATGGACTCATCCACAGCTATGCTCTCATTGGAAAGTGTTCTCAAAATTAGAAAATGTTTCACTCTGCTCTGATTGGTGTGACTCAGTTGATTGGGCATCATCCCACAAAGCAAAAGATCACTAATTTGATTCCCATCAGGACACATGCCTAGGTTGTAGATTCAGTCCCTGGTCAGGGAATGTATAAGAGGCAACTGATTGATGTTTTTCTCTCACATCCATGTTTCTCTCCCACTTTCTCCCTCCCTTTGCCTCTCTCTTAAAAAAAAAGAAGTTTCACTCAAGTTTATGACCTCACCTAAATGACAAACCATGGCCAATGAATGGCCTCTTTTAGAACAAATTGGGAAAATTCTGAGGGACATTTCCAGCTCAGTGAGGGTTCTGAGAAACAATATTTTGAAGGGAGAAACAGTGGATAAAACATTCAACTGTGATGCAATTGTAATGATGGCTTTTTCCAATCCCAGAGGGAGGTCAGAATAAGGTAGACTTTTAGAGTTGACTTACATTAAAGAAAAGAACTTGAGCCTCTTTCCTGTCACATGGAGCAGTCATTGAATGCAGGCTGCCCCTGACAAGAGCCCATAACTTTGGATGAGACAATTTTTTTCTTTCTTTTTTAAAAATCATCCTGGGAAGGTACTCCATTTTGAAACATTAGCAGGCACCACTTTTGGAAACTGGGAGTATAACAGACTTGGCACTGAATAAAAGACCCAGGTAGCACACCACAGTGTTCACTATACTATTTAACTCTCTGCCTTATATTCTGCTTCCTGATGCCAGGAGTGTTTCTCACAAGCAAGCTCTAAAATACAATGTTGGAACAGAATGCCTGACAATGAGGACCTCACCACTTGTGGTAGGTGGTTCATAAATAATACTGGGGAACACAATTTTTCTTGAGTTATATCTGACACTTGTTTTTTACTAACTTTTGGCATCTGAATCCAAAAATGACCTAGTTTTTCTCTATCACATCAAATTTTTAAGGTACAGGATATCCTCCATTTGTCCTCAAAATTATACAAAATATAAATACAAAGGAAAATACTGTAAAGAAAAATTACCAGAACATATTGTTTATTTAGAGTTATTTTATTCATATAAAGATTATATATTGTTACTGTAAGTCAAATTGTGTACAAGTAGTGAAGTTCTACTACCAAACATACATATTGAGGTATTTTATCTTTTCAAATGACAGGCTAGGAAATGCCAAAATGAGATACTTGAAACAGTCTCTTTCAGTTGGCAAAACTTGAACAAATTGCTTCATGAGACCCAGTTTTATGTGCAGAGGTGGGAATAGAATGCTCTTTCTGTAAATAAGTGTCTCCTGTAGAATGTTTGGATCACCAGGCTTGAGGTCAGATCTTGGAGGCCAATTCAACTCCACCCAATGCTTCTCATGAGCTCTGCTGTCCCACATACAGAGAAAACAGGCATACTTGTTGTATCCGTGTTGCTGACCAAGAAGGAAGCAGACCATTTTAAGGCCAACACAGATGGTCCAATTGTGCTTGTGACATTGCAACAGATCAATAACTCTCTTAATATTTTCATTTTCTTCACAAAAACAAACTGAATTGCCAATTGGGACTGCACCAAATAAATTGCTATTGTGGAGGAGGACACACTTTAAGCTCCTCTTTGAACACTCACCATTCAGTTGCATTATAGATTGGAATTCCCAGTTCCTCCATTAAACCATGTATGTTATGGCAATACACAAAGCCACCATCACTTTGAAAGTACTGCAGAAATGTACTTTCTCTTGATCGGAGGTAGGATGCCTTCGCTCCCTTTTCAAGCAAGTTTTTCTCATGCAGTCTTGATGCTAGGAGTTCTGAAGCCTTTTTGGATAGTCTAAATCTTGTGCCAAATTATTCAACTGATGCTGATCAAATCCCTTATGACTTGAATCACTTCAATTTCAAAATCTTCATCATTGCTCTCACTTAGTTCTTCGTCATACTCCTGTTTTTCAAAAGAGGGTAGTTCAATGAAAACTGTCATTGGGATTTCAGCTGAATGAGGCACTGGGTGTATAGCTGATGGCAGACTAGGATACTCTGTTTTACATTTATTTTTCTTGTATCTTGTCATTTTCCCTATACAAAAGTAACAGTCACTTGAGTAATTTTTGGGCTCGTGCCAAACCGTAGGTATACCTAATGACAATTTACCACATGTTCCCTTCATCCACATTCATAAACTCTTGACACACTGCTTGCACACTTTGTGAGGGGCCCAAGACTTATCTTGATCACCAAGTTTTACTTTAAAATATGCAAAATAGGCTTGCCTGACAAATGCACTGATGTTTGTCCTTTGACTGGGAATGGTGAAACTGCCGCAGATAAAACAAAATGAATCAGGGTTTTTTAGGCACTTATAATGAGAAATAGCAGAGGCACACATAATCTGAAGAAAATAAAATAAGTATATGTGTAAATAAAAAAATAAATTTTGCTAACTCCTTGTATACAGACAAGAACTCAGACTACACTTTGGAATACGATTCACTATATAGAGCAGCACACAACCTCTCACCACACTGTCTCATGTGTAACTGAATAGCCTAGACAAGTATGAACCTGCTGCTGGTCTGCAAGGTTTCCACCTATTTCCACTCAAGGGAGGTTTGCTCTCAGCCAATAGGAGAGCACTAGTGCTTCCCTCAATCCAGGCTCAATTCAGCCTAGAGTGGTCACATTAAGATAAGCTGCAAAGAAAAAACGATGTGATAGAGGAAAACTGACAACAATTTTGAAATTAGCATGCCTATTTAAGTTGAAAACAGCTGAAGAATTGAACTCCCCAGGAATTATGTTAAATATTGTTCCCCTGTGTAATTACTTGCATGCAATAGCAGTCTGATTCTTTAAACTATAAGTAATGTAACTCAAAGGGAATATAAATTAAAGAAGAGGTTCTAGATACTGTAATATAACAGTGTTTGTGAAATAATAACTTTAAGGATTTAGAAATTGGTAGTTATTTCTAAGCACAAAAGATTTGTTAAAAGAAATAATATCAGACTTAAATACTAAATATCAGGGTTAATTGCTAACTCAGGAAAAATATGAAAACCAAAAAATCTTCATAATATGATTTCCCTGTAGCTAAAAGACAGATAGAGCAGTAAAATGGACTCAGGGTTTAATTTTAAATGTAATAAAACTTCAGGGAAACATCTCCATCTTGCCAGGTTTAATATGTCAACATGAGGGTCCAAATAGGTAATCAGTGAAATCCTGAGACTTGAGACCTGGGTAGATACAGCTCATAACCTTTGATACGTACATTTCCTTAAATCTGCTGGACTGCAAAATTGTCCCACACATTATTGTTAAAAGTTAGTCTGTCTCCATTCTTATTTGTAGGTCATACAGAAGCCTGAATGAAACAGGCATATTAAAAGGCAATTCTTGTCCCCATCTCTTGGAACTGCCAGGGCTGCCACTGCTACCTCTGCTGCAGCTGTGTGGGACTCGTGCTGGTATGCAGACAAAAAGAAGGCTCTCTTTCTTTGCTGAAAGTTCCCTTGGGAGAGGAACCATCTGCCCAGGCCACCATGGCAGATAAAATTGATTTCACTACTGGAGATGCTGGGGCTTCAAGCACATACCCTATGCAGTGCTCAGCTCTGTGCAAAAATGGCTTCGTGGTGCTCAAAGGACGACTGTGCAAAATAGTAGAGGTGTCTACTTCCAAAACTGGAAAGCACAGTCATGCCAAGGTTCACCTTGTTGGAATTGATATTTTCACGGGCAAAAAATATGAATATATTTTCCCTTCTACTCACAACATTGATGTTCCAAATATTAAGAGAAATGATTATCAACTGATATGCATTGAGGATGGTTATCTTTCCCTGCTGAGAGAAACTGGTGAAGTTTGTGAGGATCTTAAGCTTCCAGAAGGTGAACTAGGCAAAGAAATAGAAGGAAAATACAATGCAGGTGAAGATGTACAGGTGTCTGTCATGTGTGTGATGAGTGAAGAATATGCTGTAGCCATAAAGCCCTGCAAATAAATGGGAGCATCAGGCTTGAGCAAACTCTAGGTCTGGATCGACTGAAGATCTCAAGTTTGTTTCTAAGTTGTCACCAAAGCTATGGCCTTCATAAGCAAACTCATATATCTTCCCATTGTTTTGAAATTCTGCTGAGTTAGTTTTGCTGATAACTGGTAATTTAAAAAAATAATCAAGATGTATAATTCTTTTCTTTTATTATTTTGTAGATATTTTTTCTATAATATTCCTGTGGTTTTTTAGTATGTGATTCCAAGAAATAGATAAGGTAGTTTCAACAGATGTGATTTGTCTGAGCAAATCATTCCTGAATTTTAGTTAAATGATAAGTGAACCAGGGTTTTAAATCAAACAGTGTAGCATTTAGTGTATTGAATACCACATTTAAGTTGAATTGCTCTGCGTTAATTTCAGATTTAATATTACAGATTAAGTAGATTATGGATTGGAACTGTCACAGTTTCAGCCTGTGTGTGGCAAGCACAAATTCTTAAACAGAAATCATGTTATCAAAAAGTGTCAGTTATCTTAGTAGCCATGTGCAGCACCCTGTATTACCTCAGTGTTACTGGTCTTTGCCAAATTGTTGGCCAACCTAATATAACATTCTATATAGTGATTTTCATACTTGCTTGTGGTTGACAGACATTAAACTGTTGGGTAACTGTTAACAACTCATCCATATTGTAAGGAAAATACAAGGGACAGTGGCAAAAATGGGTTGGTTAAATCTATAGGTTGTTATTTGAGATCTTTGTAATCAGCATAAAAATAGAAAAGTTTCCAGATTTTTTTTTTTTGCTTTTAACTTTCATATTTCTCTCTCTACTTTCCTTTCCCTGTACCCCTCTCCCCCTCACTCCCTGCTCTGTCTGTATATTTAAAGGAGTGACCTGCTTTATAGGATACTATGCAGTACTTTTTATCAATTATGTTGATTAATTATATTGATAAATGTTATTTATAGTAGTCATTTTTTTCCAACCATTTGTAAGTACACTTTTTTGACATCAGAATATTTATTTGTCAGACAAAAACTGAAATTCTTCTAAGTGAATTGGTACGTTTGTTAAATTTATGTAATTATTTTTCTAAAATGAAATGAAAATGAGTTATGGAAGAAGAGTTACTTTATGTGATAATCATTAACTTAAGTACATATAAGTATTTTTTATTGTCATATGACTTAGTTACTCATGTGAAATATAACTAGGAAAGATTTCTATAAAACTGAATTATTTTTAAAAGTGTTTTAGGTGACTGCTACATTTCTGTTTAGTCTTTTGGATCATAATATACCTTATTTCCAGAATTCTAAACATTGTCATAGGATTTGTGAGGACCTTTGACTCAATAACATGTTTACATTGGAGTGAAACTTAGAATAAAGTTACTATTTCAGCAATTTAAAAAAAAGGCAATTCTTTACATGGAACTATATTCTGAGAATGCTGAATTATGTGATGAAGAGCATGAAGTTGGATAAGGGAGAGTTCGTGAATATTAAAGCACTATCCCATGGTAGAAGATGTATTATCCTGGGAAGAACCCAAGAGATATTGCTGGAAATACTGTGGAAATTTAGAAAAATTAATATTTTCTGAAAGTGATAATTCACTAAGTGAAATGCCAGAACTTCCAGAGTAGATGGTGAAAAAGATAATTAAAATGTAAAGAGGCCCTGACAGGTGTGCTAGCCTGCAAACCAAAGGGTCACATGTTCTATTCTCAGTCAGAACACATGCCTGGGTTATGGGCCAGATCCTTAGGTGGGGTGTGTGAGAAGCAACTGCACATTGATATCTCTCTCCCTCTCTTTCTCCCTCCCTCCCCCTTTCTCTAAAAATAAATACATTAAAAAATGTGAAGAGAATTGGACATGCCAGATCAGGAGAGAGTAAGTCTGGAAATCCAACCAGCTAAATATCTTCAGGGGATAGGCCACAGGATTTTCCATTAATCAAAGTGATAATAAATTTAATAGTAGGAGGGACACAAGTGTCAATGAGATACTCAGCAGTGGTTTTTTACTGGAGGTCAGTGTTAATGGGAGCCATTACTATCACAGAGCTGGGTTCCCTGAGACCAAAGAGAATGAAACATCAGAAGCCTCATGTAGGTGCTTACCTATCAGAAGTGAAGTTTGGCACATTTACACAAAGGGCAAAGCTGCAGTGACAACCAGAGAACAGATGCCTGATGCTAAGAAAACTAAGAGAGTAATTAAAATAACTCAGAGTCTATGGGCAACATAAATAAACATTTTTAAAAAGCTAATACTGTTCTGGTTTGGCAAGTAAGAAGCTAGAAGTTGTTACTGCATCTAACAAGTAAAAAACTGAAAAATCAACATGATTAAGGTACTAGAAGAAAAAAAAACAAGAAAAAATAGTTTAAGCAATAAAGATTGATCATTTCCCCAAATAAAAATTTGACACCAATGATTTAGAAAAATTAAAGAACACCAAAAATAAACATAAAACAAACAAAAACACGATAACATTATTATTAAACAATGAATTGGTCAACAAAAATATCAAGGAAAAAATCAAAAGATGCCTTGAAACAAATGAAAATGAGGACACAATGATCCAAAATCTATGGAACAGTGGGAAAGCAATCCTAAGAGAGTAATTCATAGTATTACAGGCCTATCTCAAAAAGCAAGAAGAAGTGCTAGTAAATAATCTAACTTCACATTTAAGGGAACTTGAAAAAAAACTACAAAGCCCAAAGTGAGCAGAGGAAGGAAATAATAAAATTCAGAGCATAAATAAATAAAACAGGGTAAAAAAAAGTACAAAGAGCTGGTTCTTTGAAAACATAAACAAGATTGACAAACCTTTAACCAGCTTCATCAAGAAAAACAAAAAGAAATGACCCAAATAAGTAAAATCAGAAATTAAAGAGGAGAAATAACAGACACCAAAGAAATACAGACTCCAGCCAAGGTGGAGGCCTAGACAGACACTCTGGGTCTCCCTCCACAACTAAGAAAGAATACAACTGTCTCAAAACTAGAGAGAACCAGAAGTTCTAGAAAATCGAGCTTGTATGGAAGTCCAACAAACAAAGATATAAAGAAGAAATATTCAACCAGACAGGTGGGGGGGTGGAGCCAGGGAAGAGAGGATGCAGAGTGGTGGTGGCAGCAGTGGTGGCAGTGGCAGGCCAGTGGAAAGCACAGTCACATGTTTTAAAAAGTTGGGAGGGACACCTGGGGAGTGTTCCCAGCTCCTGACCAGACTCCGCAGATCACTGTCCAAGTGCCAGGGAAAATCAAGCCTCATTGCTTCTGATTGTGCAAACCAGTGGGGGTTGGGGCAGAGGAGGAAACTGCCCATCTCTCAGCAGAGTTTGCTTGTTTAAAGGGCCCCCATGGTCCTAGAATGTCCGCAGACCCACCCACTCTAGGCATGACAGGCAGGGCAACAGCTAAAGAGATGCCAGTCCCATACGAAAGTGGGAGAAGTACCTGGAAAAGTGGAAAGTGCTGAGCAAGTGGCATTGTTCCCTCTCTGACCCCTCCCCCACATACAACGCCACAATGTAGTAAAACTGTACTGATGAATACCTAAGGCTCCACTCCTATAACATAGAGGTGAAACAGCTCTTGCCCAAATCACAGAGGTAAACAAAGAAAGATGAGGAGACAGAGAGGTATGACACAGAAGTGGGGGCAGATCAAGGTTCCAGTGGCACAACTAAGCAATGAGCAGAGAGCATGCCTAACAGGTGATGAGATAAACAGCTTAACAGAAGCACAGTTTAAGGCATTGGTGATTAGGATGTCCACAACTCTAACAACAAAGATTAAACAGGATGGGGAAAAAATGAAGGCTATTCTGGCTGAAATGAAGGAAAATCCAACAGAAACAAGTGGTGAAGGGAAGGAAACCAGGGTTCAAATCAACAAATTGGAACATAATGAAGAAACAAACAGTCAAACAGTACAGAAGGTGGAAATGAGAATTTAAAAAAACGAGGAGAGGCTTAGAAACCTCTGGGACAGCTATAAATGTGCCAACATCAGAATCATAGGGTTGCCAGAAGGTGAAGAGGGAGAGCAAGAAATTAAAAAATTATGTGAAAAAATAATGAAGGAAAACTTCCCTAATTTGGGCAAGGAAATGGACATACGGGTCCAGGAAGCACAGAAAGTCCCAAACAAACTAGACCCAGGGAGGACCACACCAAGACACATCATAATCAAAATGCCAAAGGTTAAGAATAAAGAGAGACCCTTAAAAGTAGCAAGAGAGAAGAGGAGAATTATAAGACTGTCAGCTGATGTCTCAAAAGAAGCTTTACAGGCAAGAAGGGACTGGCAGGAAATATTCTAAGTGATGAAAAGCAAGGCCCTACAACCAAGATTACTCTATCCAGCAAAGATATCGTTCAGAATGGAAGGGCAGGTAAAGTGCTTCCCAGACGAAGTAAAGCTGAAGGAGTTAATCATCACCAAGCCATTATTATATGAAATGTTAAAGAGACTTATTTAAGGAAAAGGATATCAAAACTCTGAACATTAAAATGAAAACAGTATCACAACTATCAACAACAGAAGCTAGAGAATGGAATAAAGGTAAACTAAGCAGACAATTAGAGTGGGAACAGAATCATAGGTATGGAGAGCATGTAGGGGGAGAGTAGCTGGGAGGGGGGAAGGTGAGAGGGAGAGAAATTGTGCAGGAATTAAGAAGCAAGGTAAGAGGGTGTTGAATAGACAGAGGGATGTTGAGAAGAGCTTTATGCACAACCAATGAACATGGACTAAGGGTGGGAGGCTGCTGGAGGGAGGAGGGTTGTGCGGTGGAGGTGAGCAAAGGGAAAAGAAACTGGGACAACTGTTAACAGCATAATCAATAAAACATACAAAAAAAATACAAAGGATTGTAAAAAAATATCATGAAACACTATATGCCAACCAACTGGACAACCTGGATGAAATGCATACATTTCTAGAAACATAAAATCTTCCAAAACTAAACCAGAAAGAATTAGAGAATCTGAATAAGATTACACATAGTAAAATAGAAGCAGTAATCAAAAAACTCCCAGCAAAGAAAATCCCTGGAATAAATAGCTTCACAGCAATGCACCAAAAAAGATCATACACCATCAGGTGGGATTTATTCTGGAAATGCAGGGTTGGTAAAGAACCATCAGGTGGGATTTATTCTGGAAATGCAAAGTTGGTAAAGAATTTGCAAATCAATACATGTGATTCACCACATAAACAAATTGAAAGATAGAAGCCACATGATCATATAAATAGATGCAGAAAAAGCATTTGATAAGTTCCAGTAACCATTTGTGATAAAAACCCTCAGCAAAGTGAGAATAGAGGGAACATACCTAAACAAAATATAGGCTATATATGACAAACCCATTGCCAACATCATACTCAATGGACAAGCACTACAAGTATCCCCTTAAGATTTGGGACAAGACAGGGATGTTGGCTTTTACCTCTCTTATTCAAGATGGTACTGGAAGTCCTACCCACAGCAATCAGACAAGAAGAAGAAGAAAAAGACATCTAAATTGGAAAGGAAGTAGTAAAATGTATTTGCACATGACATGATATTGTACCTAGAGAACTCCAAAGATTCCACCAAGAAAATAATAAAACTAATAAGTGAATTCAGCAAAGTAGCAATATACAAAATTAACATCCAGAAATTAGCTGCATCTTTATATGCCAATAATGAACTAACAGAGAGGGAAATTAAGAAAACAATCCCATTCACAATTGCTTCAAAAAGAATAAAATTCCTAGGAATCAACCTAACCAAGAATGTTGAATGTTAAGGACCTGTACTTATAGGACACTAAAATTATAGGACACTGAAAAAAGAAATTGAAGAAGATACAAATAAGTAGAAGCATATATCATGATCACTGATAGGAAGAATTAACATCATTAAATTGTCCATACTACCCAAAGCAATTCACAGTTTCAATACAATTTCTATCAAGATTCAAGTGACACATTTCAAAGAACTAAAACAATTATTTCGAAAATTTATATTCAGCTACAAAAGGCTCTGTAGACCAACAACAATCCTAATAAAGAAGAATGAAGTTGGCGGAATCATGCTACCTAATATGAAACTGTACTATAAGGCATTGTAATCAAAACAGCATGGTATTGGCATAAAAACAGACACATAAATCAATGGAACAAAATAGAGCCCAGAAATGAACTCACAACTTATAGTCAATTAATATTTGACAGAGGAAGCAAACACATACAATGGGCTTATTCAATAAATGGTATTGAGAATATGCAGAAAAATGAAATGACCAACTTCTTACACCACACACAAGAATAAATTCAAAATGAATCAAAGATTAAATGTTAGACCTGAAGCCATAAAAATTCTAGAAGAAAACATAGGCAGCAAAATCTCAAATATTGCTGATAACAATGTTTTATTGGATATATCTCCCTATGCAAGGGAAATAAAAGAAAAAATAAACAAATGGGACTACATCAAACTAAAAGGTTTTTGCAGAGTAAGGGAAATCATCAACACAATAAAAAGACAACCCATAGAATGAAATAACATATTTGGTAATACACCTGGTAAGGGATTATTAATATCCAAAATTTATAAAGTACTGTACTTACAGAACAAGCTCTGGAAATAGCCTAAGTGTCCATCAGTAAATGAATGGATCAAAAAACTGTGGGACTTGTGGCCAAGATGGAGGCATAGACAGACACGCTGCATCTCCCTCCACAACTAAGAAGGAATACAACTACCTCAAAACTAGAAACAACCTGAAGTTCCAGAAAATCAAAGTGAATGGAAGTCCAGCAAACAAAGATATAAAGATGAAATACTCATCCATACAGGAAGGAGGGGCAGAACCAGGGCAGAGAGGATGCAGTATGGTGGTAGTGGCAGCAGCGGCGGCAACAGCAGGCAGGCAGAAAGCACAGTCACACGTTTTAAAAAGTTAGTAGGGACACCTGGGGAGCATTTCCCAGTTCCTTACCAGACCTCGCAACATCGGGAAAATCAAGCCTCATTGCTTCTGACCATGCAGACCAGTTGGGGTTGGGGTGGAGGCAGAAACTGCTAGTCTCTCAGCTGAGTCTGCTTGTTTAAAGGGTCCCCACATTCCTAGATTGGCCACAGACCCATCCGCTCTGGGAACAATGGCCAGGGCAACAGCTAGAGGGGCGCCAGTCCAGTGTGGAAGTGGGAGAGGTGCCTAGAAAAAGAGCGAGTGCTGGACAGGTGGCATTGTTCCCTCTCAGACCACTCCCCCACATACAGCGCCACTACATGGTCAAACAGGTCACCCTGTATTGATGAACCACTAAGGCTCCACCCCTTACAACGTAACAGGAGCAACAGCTCTACCTGGGATGTGGAGGTAAACAAACACAGGAGCTTGTCAGAATGAGGAGACAGAGAAGTATGGCCCAAAAGGGGAAAAAGATCAAGGTTCCAGTGGGAGAACTAAGCGACGAGGAGATAGACAACCTAACAGATGAGAAGATAGACAACCTAACAGATGCAGAATTCAAAACACTGGTGATAAAGGTGCTCACAGGTTTGACAGATATTCTTGAGTAGGGCAAACGCAGAAGAGACATGAAGGCTATGCTAAGTGAAACGAAGGAAAATCCACACAAAACCAACAATGAAGGGAAGAAAACCAGGGTTCAAATCAATAATTTGGAACATAAGGAAGAAAAAAAACAGTTAACCACTGCAGAATGAGGAATCGAGAATTGAAAAAAAATGAGGAAAATTCCCAAATTCTGTGAAGGAGATGGACATACAGGTCCGGGAAGCAGGGAGGGTCCCAGGTGAACTGGACCCAGAGGGGATCACACCAGGATGCATCATGATTAAGATGCCAAAGGTGAAAGATAAAGACAGAGTCCTGGGGGCAGCAAGAGAGAGGCAGAGAGTTGTCTACAAGGGGATGCCTATAGGACAATCATCTGATTTCTCAGAGGACACTTTGCAGGTAGAAAGGGACTGGCAAGCAGTATTCAATGTGATGAAAGGCAACCTGCAACCAGGATTACTCTATCCAGCAAAGCTATCATTTAGAAGGAAAAGGCAGATGAAGTGCTCACAGACAAGGTAAAGTTAAAGGAGCTCATCATCACCAAGCTCTTATTATATAAAATGTCAAAGAGACTTCCTTAAGAAAATGATCAAAACTGTGAACACTAAAATGACAACAAACTCACAAGTATCAACAGCTGAATCTAAAAAATAAAAACAAAACCCAAAGAAGCAAACCAGATTATGGAACAGAATCATAAGTAGGGGGATCATTTGGAGAGTTATCAGCTGGGAGGAGATTCAGGGGAGAAATGGGGATATGGTGCTGGGATTAAGAAGCATAATTGGTTGGTACAAAATAGACAGGGGGAAGTTAAGAATAATATAGGAAAGGGTGAAGCCAAATAACTTATATGCACAACCCATAGACATGAACTTAGTGGGGTGGGATTGCTGGAGAGAAGGGGGTTACTCGATGGAGGGGAGCAAAGGGGAAAATAATTGGAACTACTGTAACAACATAATTAATAACATACACTTTAAAAAACACTGTGGTACATTTACACAATGGAATACTATGCAGCAGAAAGAAAGAAGAATCTCCTATCCTTTGTGAGACAGGGATGGAAATGGAGAGTATTAGGCTAAGTGCAATAAGCTAGACAGTGTGAGCCAAATACCATAAGATCTCACCTATAAGGGGAAGCTGATGAACAAAACAAAAAAATGAACAAACCAGAACCAGAGACATGGAAATAATGAACAAACTAACAGAACCAGAAGGAAGGGGGAGGGAGATAACAGAAGAAAGAAGGGGAAGGGTCTAGTCAAGGAACAAGTATAAAGGACACATGGACATGGACAAAAGGGTGGGGATTGACTGTGGGAGCTGGGGGGTGGGGTGGGGCAGGTGGGGCAGGAGAGAGCAACGGGGGAAAAATTAGGACAATTGTAAAAGAAAAACAATAAAATAAATAAATAAAAATATAAACTCAACATTAAAATAACAGATGACCCAATTAAAAAATGGGCAAAGGACCTGAATAGACACTTCTCCAAAGAGAACACACAGATGGCCAATAGACATATGAAATATGCTCAATGTTACTAATCATCAGATAAATGCAAATTAAAACCACAATAAGATACCGTCTCATACCTGTCAGAATGTCTATCATCAATAAAGCAACAAATAAAAAGTGCAGGTGAGGATGTGGAGAAAGGGGAACCTCTTTGCACTGTTGGTGGGAATGCAGATTGGTGCAGCCACTGTGGAAAGCAGTATGGAGATAATACAAAAAATTAAAAATAGATCTTCCTTTTGACCCAGACATCCCACTTCTGGGAATATATCTGAAGGAACCCAAAATACTAATTCAAAAGAACATAAGCACCTCTGTTTTTTGTAGCATTATTTATAATTACCACGATATGTGTCCATCAATACCTGGGGTATTTACACAATAAAATACTACTGGGCCATAAAAAAGAAGAAAATTACCCTTTGTAACAGTATGGATGGACCTGGAGAACATTCTGTTAAGTTCTGTGAGCCAGTCAGAGAAAGACAAATGTCATATTATTTCACTCATGGTGGTATCTAATGAACAAACTGGACAAACAGGAAAAATGGGGACAGACTCATAGATGGAGAGCTAGATGACAGCTAGTGGGACAGGATGTTAGAGGTTTGGAGGGATTGAGCAAAACAGAAAAAAGACTCATGGACATGGACAACAGTGTGGTGGTTGCTGGGCAGAAGGTGGTATAAGGAGACTAAAGGGTAATGAAAAAAATACAATAAAGATTAAATAAAAGATTACATCTAGCCATAGCATATTTAAACTGCAGACAAATCAAAGATAAAGTTTTTTAAAAAAAGCAGGTGGGGAAAAACGACTTAGTTATAAATAAAGATAAGAACTTCATTTGGTTTCTCTTCATAAACCATGGAACAAGCAAAGAGAGTAAAATATTTATTGTTAAAAGAAAAATCACAAACTTAGAATTCTGTTCTCTGTAAAACAAACCTTCAAAAGTAAAGGAGAAATAAAGATTTACTCAAACAAACAGAAACTGATGAAATTTAATGCCAACAGATGTGCCTTGCAAGAAATGTTAAAAGATGTTTTTTAAAGAGAAAAAAGAATAATATAGGTCAGAAACTTGCATCTACATGAAGTAAGAAATAGCATCAAAAAATAAACAAGTGAGGGAAAAATATGTTACTTTTTCTTTGTTCTAACAGATAACTGTATTTAAAATAATGAGAAAATTATATGTATGTGGATATATATATACATATAATTATGTATAAATGACCACAATAATACAAGCGATGTAAGGGAGGAATTGGAAATATTTAGTTATTATGAGGTACTTGTACTACCCGTGAAGCAATATAGTATGATTTGAAAGTGGAATTGGATCGGTTGGAAAAGCACATTGCAAAGTCTAGGTTAACCAGTAATAAGAGTAAAATAAGAAATGTAACTAGTAGTCTAAGAAAGGAAATAAAATAATAGCATATACATTTCTCAATTAAAATTACAAAAGGCAGCATACAAGTGGAAAAAATAGGGCCAAAGAACAAGAACAGTGAATAAAAAACTAACAAATAGGGTAAATGTGAATCTAACTATATAAACATTCACTTTAAACACCAATAATATAAATACAACAATTAAAAGTCAATGATTATCAGAATGGCTCAAAAAATAAAGGCCTAACTATATGTTGTCTACAAGAAACACATTTTAAATATAAAGACACAAATAGATTAAAAGTAACAGAGTGGAGAAAATATACTATGTGTAGATTTAATTGTAGTCCCGGACATGTGAGTAATTCCAGCAAGCAAAATGGAGACGATTGGGGGGCCGCTGCATGCTCAGGCAAGTCAGCAGAGACCATGAGACCCCACCGTCCTTTTATTAGGATTTCAAAAGTTACAAAAATAGAACAGAGGGGGAGAGCTCTACAGTCAATAGTGAAAGAAATCTTACAATGTATCATTAGCGTGTGAAACACAGCTAGGGTAACTCATGGCTTAGATAGCACCTATCAAGGATACAAAACAGACTGGCTAGTCCTCAAGGCCAGCTCCAATTAAGACTTTATTTACAAGGAGGCAGATGGAGTACTTAACAGACCCCTTTTGATCTCAGGATTCCATGACTCAGTGGCCTGTACAGCCTAGAGCTGCAGGCGGAGACAAGGCCAGTTTATTTCCTGAGCCACAGGACACCTGGTTGGAGGAGCATGTGAACATGCCCCTATCCAGGGATCTGAGTTCCTGCTACATCTCTCCCTTTTTGTTTTACAGACGTCTTGTGAAGCATGACCGAGAAGATAGCAGATTTAACTTTCTGTTTTTGTTTTTTTTTATAGCACAGAAACATAACAAGCACTAAAAAGAGAATAAGGAATAAAGAGATTGTTCCAACATGAGGTCCAATAAACCTATTAATATATGGGACAGGATTCATTTTCTTAATTTCATTTATAACATTCTTAAAGATATTCTGACCAGATAATTGTTCTAAATGTTTCTTAAAAGTAGTATGAATTTTAGTTTGTAAGGTAATAATATGTTGGGTTAGATTATTATGATTAAGCAAATGTTTACGAATCTTTTCTCAAGGGAATTTAGTTTCATTATAAGGAATAGGAGTAATACAATAAGAAGATTGGTTCCAGTCACATTTTAACAATAACTGCCTTTTAACACTTTGTAACTGATTACCTACTAAAACAACCGCTTGATTCAAATCAGCTAACTCAGACTGCATTTTAGCATTAATTTGGCGTTGAGCAGTCCATAATTGTTCAGAATTCTGATGCCAAGTCCGTACAAAGTCTGCAGTCTGCACAGACTGATGAAGAGCAACACCAGCAGTCGCAGCAGTAGCTGTGACAGCAATAAGTCCCATGATGACTACAATAAGGAGGCCGATGAAACGCTTGCCTCAGCGAAGCAGTCGTTCAGTCACCGTACAAAGGAGTCCAGAGGCAGGGCTCTTTTGCCATGCACGGTCAAGCTGAACAGGCATCCAGACTCCAGTTCAGACTCTCAGGAGATACTTTCTTTTTCAGACAAAACCATAGAATGATTAACGCAAGTATGCAGAGAACAATTAAAACAAGAGATTTCTCCTGTTTCAGGAACCCAGGTAACTTTCCCTTTGAGTAGTAAATAGGGGAGTTTAACACAAGCCTGAAAATTTCTGGTAACATTTATTACAAAAGTAAGGTTATGTAAAGCATTGGCCTGATATAGCAATCCTGTCCAGACTTTAAGAGGTTCAAAAGCTGCACTTAATTTCCACAAATGAGGTTGAGAGTAAAAGCCTTTTATATAGGGTAATGGTGGTGAAAAACTGCTCTCTTGCCAAACAATGGAACTTTTGGCAATACCAGTTAACCACATACTTTGACTGTACCATTCTATTCTTTGGTGTGGGTCTGCCATACGAGCGGAGCCATAAGGACTCCAATTAATGATGCTCCCATAGGGAGTATTAACAAGAACTTGTACTTGTTCTCCTCTGCATTGAGTCTAACGGACCCAATAAGTAATTGAGAGAAACATTGGCATTTTACAGAGTGGCTCATCGGCTTGAAAAATACCCATATGGAGTAGTTGCAGACAACGATATTAATTATTTATTATAGAGACTAGAAGTATTTCCTTGCATTGTTAGCCAATTCTGAGGTCTATAATTAAGGCAATGATGCCCAGAACCAAAGCAAATGGGCAGACCAGATACTCCAGTAACATAATATGGAATCATTGTTCCTTCCTCATCAGGCTTTAAAGGATCACATGTATCAAAAGGACCGGGAAGCCAATTTGTTTCATTATGATATATATGAACAGTGGGGTCCCACAATGAGATCCCTCTCATTAAAGGAGAGTTAGCAATATAAGCCCAATAAGTATGATTTTCAGCATTGGCTTTGGGGGCCCGAATAGATAAAATGGCGAGCATTGCCAAAAACAAGGCCTCAGCTCTATGCAGGCTATGATTAGCTCGAACTAAGGCTCTTCCTTTATCTACCAACTGTTTAATTTGATTCAAAGTTGGCAGGTGTGTTCCTTGATTTCTTAGGGCCTTGCTGGGAGGTTTTCTTCTTCTCCATTTTAGAGTCATTTTCTGCATCCCATCTGGCAGGTTCCTCCAGTCCTCCTCGCTGCTGTCCTCTCGTCCCCTTTTCTGGGCGGACATGACGCAGCTTAAGGCATTTGTCAGGAATCCAAATATTCTGAGTGCCTGTGGAAATATAAGCATAACCTTGGCCCCATCGAATAACAGTTGCTGGGAGCCAATTGGAGGTTAAAACATCATAATAATAAACAGTTTGATTTATTGGTGAAACCGTTTTCATTGCCCAATGCCTTTGAGCTGCAACAAGAGAATCATCACCAATTTGCAAAAAATTTAGAGTAAATACTGCATTCATTAATCTTTTCTTTGGGGAGTCCATACTATATCCCCCTTTTTGTTTTTCAAGAAGCTCTTTTAATGTTTGATTATGACGCTTAATGAGAGCTTGTTCAGTGCTGTTATATGGAATGCCGGTAACATGTTTAGCACTACGCTGAGAAAAAAATTCCTGACCTTTTTTTAGAGAGATAAGCTGGAGCATTATTTGTTTTAATAGTTTTTGGCTTTCCAAGAACAGCAAAAGCTTTTAAGAGGTGTTTAATAACACATTCTGCATGTTTAGAGGACATTGCTGTAGCCGTGAAATTTTAGAGCAAGTATTAATAGAATGATGAACAAATTTAAGCTTTCCAAAACTAGGTATAATAGTAACATTTATTTGCCAGATTTGATTAGGTAGCAAACCTTTAGGATTAACACCTGTTGGTAAAGAAGGTTGATTAATAATTTGACATGTAGGACAGTCCCTAATAATTTGACGTGCTTGATGCCAGGTAACATTATGCCTGTGTCTAAGCGACCGAGCATTATTATGATGAAGCTGATGTTCAGCTTGGGCTTTATTAACAGAACCAACTAGAGTGTCTATATAATTATTGCCTTCAGTTAAGGGTCCTGGTAAAGCTGTATGGGAACGTCGTCGTCGGCAGCCGTCCGTCTCGAGAGATGATGGTGTAGCTTCTTAAGAGTCTATCTGCACCGCCGAGAATGGCTGTGCAGTCAGACTCGGGAGTGACACGGTATCTGTCTCCTCCCGTGTTGAATCGACTCTTGCGATGACGCTGGAGTGTCCTCTCCAGTGAAGCTGAAGCTACAGAGCCTGGGCAGGGTGATATGGAGGGTCTGCTGTTGCCCATGCAGCAGACCCCCCCTCTCTTCGCAGCTGAAGGATCCAAGGGAAAGACAGAGTCAATACAGCTTGGTTTCAGGTGCGCCGCAGGAGTTGCTGGTGTTGACTACAACGTCAAACCGCCTTAGGGACTCCGGCTCCGGATTTTCTGTCGGGGGTTTACTCCCTTAGCCTTTCCCCTGAAGAGGTATGCCGCAAGGCAGCGGAGGTTTTTTGGAGTCAGAGTTTTCCTTCTCTGATGTGCCCTGACTGGAAGATCGAACCAGCGACACTTATCTCGCAGGCCGACGCTCAATCCACTGAGCCAAACCAGCCAGGGAACGAATATGTGTGATATAGATAGAATGATGGCGAGTTTGGAGAATAAACTGTAGCTGTAAAAAAAGAGTATTAAGTTAATAACCATTCTGAGGTATGGTTACAGTTTTTAAGGTTTGAACAGTATGGGCAGCATACTGTGAATTTATAATGATGTTTAAAGGAGCTGAAAATACATTAGTTAGAAGCATAACAATAGCAAATAACTTTGCTTTTTGTACAGAAGTATAAGGGCTTTGAATAGTCTTACTATTCTTCAAGTTACTATAACCAGCAACACCTTATTAGCATTAGTAAAATATGTCTTTGTCTTAGATAAAGGTTGTGAGACAACACATTTGGGAAGTATTCACTGAGTTTGCTTTAAAAACTGAAACCTTTTGGAGGAGGGATATGAATTATGAATTTTACCTAGGAAGTCAGAAAAAGCATTTTGCCATATTTTACATAATATTTAATGATTAGCAATTTTTTATTGGTAAAAGGAACAATGATTTTATTAGTATTTTGACCTCAAAGTTGTCTAAAACATAATTTGCCACAAATTATAATTTGAACAGTTTTACTGAGATAACTTTTTAGTCTTTTGTTTGATTTGTGTGGTAAGAACAGCAATTTAATTATACTTTTTTCTTGACATAACACCCCAGTAGGAGAATGAGCACACTGGATAATGATTAGCTTAAGATTAATTAGTTGTTGAATACGATTTAATTGCCTATTTTGAAAATATTGTTCAATTAATTTAAGCTTTATTTTTAGTCTTTTTAGTTAGTGATTTGGGGCTGTTTAAATTGGAGTCACCTTCAAGCGTGCAAAAAGATTTTCAAGAGCATAGGTAGGAATTTCTAAAGAAGGTCGGAGCCAATTAATATTTCCTAACAATTTTTGAAAATTATGTAAGGTTTGAAGAGAATTTTTGCGAATTTTAATTTTTTGAGGTATTATATGACTTTTAGATACTTGGTACTCTAAATAACTCCACGGCTTCTTCTTTTGTATTTTTTTTTTGAAGCAATTTGAAGGCCATACTTAGCACACAAATTAGAAGTCAATTCAAACATTTGTAATAATTGTGCCTCAGATGGATGTGCTAGTAAAATATTATTTATGTAATGTAGGCACATTCCGTCTGGAAATTGACCTCGGAGTTCTTCCAGAGGTTGATTAACAAAATATTGGCGCATTTTGTAGGACTATTTAACATTCCTTGAGGAAGTACCTTCCACTGATATTTTTGACTAGGCTTTTGATTGTTAAGAGAAGGTACAATAAAAGCAAATTTTTCACAGTCCTCCGGCTGTTAGGGAATAGTAAAGAAGCAATTCGTTAAATTAATTATAATAATATGCCAATGTTTGGGGATTAATGAGGGTTAGGCAGCCCTGACTGTAGAGATCCCATAGGCTGAATTACCTTATTATTTTTCTTTAAATCAGTTAACATTCTTCACTTTCCAGATTTTTTCTTTAATGCAAAGACAGGAGAATTCCATGGTGATGTACTTGGTTCTATATGTTTCTGATTTATTTGTTCCTGTATTAATTGATGAGGCGCTTTTAACTTAACACTTGTTAGAGGCCACTGTTCTACCCATACCGGTTTATTTGTTAACCATTTAAAAGGAAGGGCAAAGCGCTTAACAGTGGCCTTTAAAATAAATTTGCATTAGAGGAGGGATGTCCCAGGCCTTGACAATTCTGTCCTGTCCTGGTATTGAATTCTGGCAGCTTAGGTTGTGAAAGAACTGGATTATAGCCCATATTAAACATAATATTCTTTGATATGGGGGAAATTGTGAGTATTGATAACGTAGCACTCCATTGCTGTAATAAATCTTTTCCCCATAAGGTGACAGATATTGGGGCCATATAAGGCTGTAAAACTGCCATTTGTCCTTTAGGCCCATAGCAAGAATAAGGCTTAGTGCTTTGATGTATTTTGTCAAGGGTGCCTAAGCCTACAAAGGTAGCCTTGATAATATTAGTGTCCCAGTGCTTAGGCCAATGTTCTAAAGATATAATAGATACATCAGCTCCAGTATTTGCCAATTCGGTAATAGAAGTTTCATCCTCAAATTGTACAGTTAACTGAGGCCTCTGATCATTAATCAGAGTGTGCCAGAAAACTTGTTTGTCAGTGCTTCCAAATCCCCCAGTGCGCTTAGCAGGCACAGATTTTCCGGGATGTATGGAAGAATTAATAATTGGACAATGCGCTACCCTTGTTTAAAGGAGAGAGGCTTTTCTGTTGTCATTATAACCTTAATTTCTCCCGTAAAATTAGGATTAATTATTCCTAAATGTACCGTAATTTCTTTACTAGTAAGGCTGCTTCTTCCTATTAGTAAACCAACACTGCCAGCCGGCAGGGGGCCATAAACACTAGTAGGAATTTTTTGAACCCCTTTGTCAGGAGACAAAAAAACGCAACAGGAGTTGGTATATTCAAGGCTGCGCTTGACCCGGTGGCATGGTATAATTCTGAGATTAGTAGTTTGGATTTAGGTTTTGATTCATTAGCTGATGGGTTTGCCCTGAGCTGACAGGAAACTGAGCAATTAGGCTCGTATTGTTTGATATTGGGCCCCGAGCCGGGCCCTGCTGCCAGTTTCCCGACCCCGCGTCATTTAAGTGGGGTAAGGGATTGCCTTGTTTGTCCTTTACAGATTTACACTCATTAGTCCAGTGCCTGTCTTTCTGACATCTCTGGCATAACCCTGGGGGAAGGGGTCCCTTCCCTTCCTTCTTTTTGTTCTTACAATTCTTTCTCATATGTCCTGTTTAACTGCAGTTATAACACATAACTTTAGTATTTTTCAAACTTCCTTTAAGAGCAGCAGCTAACAGATTTATGCCGTAAGGCGATGAGCCAATTTCTCTACATGCCTGGATATATTCATTAGTGGATCCTCCCTTTTGTTTTACAGGGAGAATAGCCTTTCTGCACTTATTATTAGCATTTTCATATGCAAGCGTTAGGAGGAGAAGATTTTGAGCACTTTCCCATTAATTGCTTTGCGTAATGCCTCCTGGAGTTTAGCAATAAAATTAGTGTATGGCTTATTAGGACCTTGGAAAGTTTTAACAAATGACTTAGTGATTTCTTTAGGCTTTTGTAATTTTTGCCAGGCATGTAAGCAAATTTCTTTAATTTGATTAATAACATCATTATTATATCGAGATTGTGCATTAATAGTTGTAAAAGCGCTGGAGCCTACAAGCTGCTTGAAAGTGGCAGCAGGGGGATTAAGGTGTGCATTATTATGGGCAATACGCTCTGCCTTTTCGCGCCACCAAGATTTAAATTGCAAATATTGGGCAGGCTCCAAAGAAGAGCGAGCAATAGTGTCCCAATCAATAGGACTGAGCAAGTTATTTGTGGTAAAGGAGGTGAGAAGCCCATACACATAAGGCAAATTAGAACCATACGATGTAACAGATGATTTCAAAAGTTTAAGAAATGAGAACTTTATGCCACGGTATTGAACCTGTAATTGCGGTTGAGCATTCCCCTGATGCATGCGTTGATCGTGAACAATAGGGAATAAAAGATTAGGCGTGGGAGAACTGTAGCTAGGGAGAGAGTCATTAGCATGTAAAAAACCAGAAGTATAATCATGAAATCGCACAGTTGGAGGGAGAGAGAAAACATTAGGATTTTTATATTTTGCTAAATTTTCTCCTGCTAATGAAAAGGAAGTTAAACTTGGTGCTGGCTGAGGTGGGGGGGGCTTGAGCAGGAGGAGGAGCACTCGGATGCAAAACGGGATGAGTATATCGCGGGGGCGTCGCTACAGGAGCTCACGGAATAGTTTTCTGAGACTTCTGTGAAACAGTGAGATTATCAAGTCTATGGTTCAGGCACTTTAAGAGATCAGAAATTTCCTGGAATATATTACTAGGCGGGCAGCCAGAAAGGGGGGGGGGGTACAGACAGTCACGTTTCTTCCCAGCCTGAGAATCTAGGGACGAAACAGAACTAGCGCTATTGGAGAGTGCAGCAGCCTCCTCCGCATCAGATGCAACAGTTGCAACTGCACCATCCCCCTCCGGAGGGCTAATTGCCGGCGCGTCAGGAAAACAAGAGGGAGGCCGCTTCTCCTGCTCAAGCGGTGGTGGGTGGGAAGGAAGAGGCTCAGAGTCCGAATCAGTTTGGAAAGGCTGTAAGGCAATCATAACCAAGTTATAAGCAGACCAAGTTTCATGATGAATAGGAGACCCAGACTGATGAGCGCATCAGAGCGCTTTGCCAACCTTTTTCCACACTTTTAAACTAAACTGATTTTTTTTTCTCTGGAACAAACCAATGATAATGCTTTTTAACCTGCTCAAAGAGGTTTATAAGGGCACTTTCCTTCACCTTAATTTGTGACCCTTTGAGAAATGATTGTATGAGGATCGCATATTCTTCTTCTAATGCTTCTAATGACTGCGAATTCCCCACATGACTCCGAGTCGTATTCACGAGAGGTATGCAAGGTCCACGCACTTACTCTTTCTCAGTTCTGCCTGTACCCTGGTTTTTACCCTCTGGTCCCTGTTTGGGCACCAGATGTAGATTTAATTGTGGTCCCAGACATGCGAGTAATTCCAGCAAACAAAATGGAGATGATCGGGGGGGCCGCTGCATGCTCAGGCAAGTCAGCAGAGACCATGAGACCCCACCGTCCTTTTATCAGGATTTCAAAAGTTACAAAAAATAGAACAGAGGGGGAGAGCTCTACAGCCAATAGTGAAAGAAATCTTACAATGTATCATTAGCGTGTGAAACACAGCTAGGGTAACTCATGGCTTAGATAGCACCTATCAAGGATACAAAACAGACTGGCTAGTCCTCAAGGCCAGCTCCAATTAAGACTTTATTTACAAGGAGGCAGATGGAGTACTTAACAGACCCCTTTTGATCTCAGGATTTCATGACTCAGTGGCCTGTACAGCCTAGAGCTGCAGGCGGAGACAAGACCAGCTTATTTCCTGAGCCACAGGATATCTGGTTGGAGGAGCATGTGAACATGCCCCTACCCAGGTATCTGAGTTCCTGCTACACCATGCTAACTGTAATTTTTTTAAAAAGTGGAAATAACAAACTTCCAGTCAAGGTGGCATAGTAGTTAAACTCTTAACTCACCTCCTCCCACAATTACATCAAAATTACAACTATATGACAACCATCTCTGAAAACCACTTGAAGACTAGTTAACAGAACTCCTATAACTAATGCTATACAGAAACAACCACATTAAAACTGGTAAGAGGGGAGGAGATGTGGACGGGGAAGGTCTTACACTCATGGTATAGCAATTAAAAAATGGGAGGAATATCTTTACTGTGAAGGTCCTACTTAGCAGTCAAGGGTCCTATCTCCACAGTGGGTTCACAGCCCATTGTCAGGAAGAGGAGTTCCTTAAACATCTGGCTGTGAAAATGAGCAAGGATTTCATCAGAGAGCAGATGGAGAAAGTGCTGCTCTTTAAGGGCCCATCCATAAAATTACTCACTGACAAACTCACTTGCTCTGAGCTCTAGTTCTGGGGGCAGTATCGAGAAAAGTGCCAAGGACAGACAGGTTAAAATTGAATCAATTAACTTCATTGTAGTGCTGAGGAGGCAGAAATTAGGCCAGCTTTCTCCAGGAATAGAAGTGATGGAAGTCTCCATTGCTCCTTTGTAAAGTTTTCCTCCAATGCAGTCAGCCCAGTGTGATAAGTAGGCACCAAACTTTTGCTCTCCATTGACCCGACTTATACCATTCACCCATTCCTGTTGTTCCATAAGAATATGCCCCATCCAACCTGCTTGGGCTGCTCAAGCCACTTCCAGCAGCTCTCCACACAAGCAGCCTGCCTTGACTTACACGGCAGAATTTCCTTAAAATCCACAAAATTCACAAAAGTGGTGGCTGCCTTAGGTTTGTGTTGCATACTTTCTCAAAGGTCTACAAATCCCAAATAAGTGTCAATCACCCTGGAGTCATGCTACAGACTCTCAAAAGTTCCCAGACCATACACAAGAATCAGCTTAACTTGGCATAAATTGTAGCCTTTACTGAGTGGTCACAAGCCCAGCACAAGTGGTGGTCAGCCTTGGCCAGTAACATAGTTTCAACTAAGCAGCCACAAGACAGGCACAATGTGTGGCTGGTCTCAGATCACATCACAGTACCCAGAACAACTGGAAACTTGCTTTGGTTTAGAGCATAGCCTATGGCAAGCACCTCCAAGCCCAGTGCAGGAGGCAACTATCTGCATATCACTTTATAGATCTTACCAAAATGCCTAAAGCCTGCAAAAGCAGTGGCTGATCTTGTCCAGCACTGAACATTCTTCCAAAAAGCCCCAGATTCACAATCCTGGTATCTAGCTTCAGATTACATCAGAGTCCCACCCAACCAGATCCACAAAGTATACACGCCAAAGGTGAATTTTGCTGGGACCGGAGCCTTTTTAAAGTGACTCCTGCTTTGTGGAGTCAGCCTCTACACAAAAGCTCATCTGCTGTAGTCATGGCCAGCACTAACAGCTAGTTAGTTTGAGGAAAAACTCCACCTACTGATATTCTAGAAGCAATCAAGGCCCAACAAGAACAGAAGAGTAAGCACAATCTACACATGGATCAATCCTGGAGCACCTAGATCAGGTGACAAAGAAGACTGTGCTAATGAGCCTCACAAAACACCTTCCACATGAGAAGAGACTGTCAAGACCAGAATACATAGAGATCTAACTAATATATAAAACTAACATGGGGAATTAAACAAAACAATGAAGACAAAAATATGACCAAAATATAGAACAGGAAAAAACTCCAGAAAAATTTTTAAACAAAATGGAGATAGGAGTTAAAACTACTGGCAGTAAGGGTGATCATTAAACTTGGGAAAAAAAGAGATAAACTTAATGATAATGATGGAAAATAGAGAACATAAAAAAGAACTAGTCAGAACATAAAAATACAATGACTGAAATGAAGAATACATTAGACTGAATTAACAGATTAAATAAAGCAGAGATCAAATAAACAATCAGAAGACAAGGCGACAGAATACCCATGCCGAATAGCAAAAAATAATAATAATAAAACATCATTCAGGGGATCATTGGAATAATATAAAGCATTAACATCATAAGGGTCCCAGAATGAGAACAGAGAGAGCAAAGAATTGAACACATACTTGAAGAAACAATGACTTAAAAACTTCCTTAGCTTGGCAAAAAATTATAGACACAGAAGTCCAGGAGGTGCAGAGAGTTGCAAATAAGATAAACCCAAAGAGACACACAAAGACACATCATAATTAAAATGACAAAAGTTAAAGTAAAAGAAATAATCTTATAAGTAGCAAGACAAAGGCAGTTAGTTACCCACAAGGGAGTTCCCATAAGACTGTCAGCTGATTTCTCAACAGAAAATTTGCAGGCCAGATAAAATGACAAAATATTCAATGTGATGAAAGGCAAAAACCTACAATCAAGATTACTCTACTCAGAAAAGTTATCATTTAGAATCAAAAGAGACACCGTTTTCCAGAAAGTAAATAGCTATAGAGTTTATTACCACTAAACAAATTTTACAAGAAATTTTCAAGGGACTTCTTTAGCTAGAAAAGATAAAAAATATGAATCATAAAATGTACAAAAGAAAATATTTCACTAACAATGGCAAACAGTAAAAGTTTGGATCAACCAATTGTAAAGATAGTACAAAGATTAAGAACAAAGTAGAAAGATTATGTGTAATTACAGTAAATGAAGTGATAAACACTAACACATAAAAATAAAAGAGTAAAAATAATAATGCAAAAAACATAAATATAGAAGGGGAGATTAAAAATTGTAGTGACTTTAAAATGTGTTAAAATTTAAGCAACCATCAAATTAAAGTAAATATTATAAACATAACTTGGTATATATGGAGTACATAGTAATCATAAACCAAAAACCTATAAGAGATAAACTAGAAGTAAAGAAAAAAGAATCCAAACATAACACTATAGAAACTCATCAACATAGAAGAAAGCAAGAGAATTAGAAAGGAATATAAAACTACAAAAGCAATCAGAAAAAAAATAATGAAGTGGCAATAACTACACACCTATCAATAATTATTCTAAATGTAAATGAACTAAATGCCTCAATAAGAAAAATATAGGGTAGAGGAGTGGATATTAAAAAAACCCAAAAACCTATATATATGCTGCCAACAAGAAACCCGCTTTAGATTGGGAGACATACACTGACTGGAAGTGAAAGAATGGAAAAAGATATTTCATTCAAGAGGACATACAAAGAAATCTGGGGTAGTAATACTTATATCAGATAAAGTAGACTTTAAAACAAAGGCCATAATGAGAGGCAAAAAAAAAAAAACCATATATTTTTTTCTTTATTTTTTTTATTTTATTTATTTTTATTGTTTTTCTATTATAGTTTCACTTTTTCCCCCATTGCTCCCCCCGAACAAGCCCACCCCTTCTCCCCCCAAAAAACCCCAACCATTTCTTAATGATAAAAAGAGAAATCCAATAAGATAATATAACTGTTGTAAACATCTATAAACTTATACTAGGAGCACTTAAATATATAAAGCAAACATTGTCAGAAATAAAGCAAGAAATTGACAATAATACAAGATGGGATAAAGGAGGTTTACTGCAGTTGTGATTACGTGAAATAGAATTTATTTTCACATTATTATTTATTAATTGTATTGTTTTCCACAAAGAACAACCATAAACCTATTATTGCCCCACCCTGCACAATCTTGCTGTTATTGAACCATTGCCCACCATCAACCTCTAGGAAAAATTCCAGAAGCAAAAGTTTGGTGATAAAGGAAAGAGATCTTTATTCAAAAACAGTCACTTAAGCCTATCAAGTCACAGCTTTAATAACTCAAGTCTATCAATTAAGGCTAAAATCTAAAGCTGGGTTCTCTATCTTTTCCCCTGTTAGTTTCTATAGGGTTAGTTTATAAACTAAAGAAATATAATACTCAAAAACAACACAATTCTGGAAGAATGGCAGGCTTCTGCTTCAGAGTCTATTCTCTCTAGAGCATCCAGGGAATAAATGTGCCACTCTCTGCCAAGCCAGTCTGATTGCAGGCTGTGCCCGGAATCCCTTTCCATACAAAATACCATCCCTTAGAAAATGTGATCATCCAGACACTCTCACGGAAGAAGAGCCTGAGAGCCTCAGCCAGACCAGAGTCAGAGAGACAGCTCAGGAATCAGAGAAGCTTGAGAGCCAAAAAGCCAGCCCTCTTTTTATTTCCGTTGGCTCAGGTGGGATTCAGCTTCTCAGCCAATCCCATCCTAGACTGCTTTTCATTCCTCAGCAAATTCCTCTTATGGCCCTTCTTACCTCCCAAGACATCTTTTTTAAAATTAATTTGTTCTATTACAGATGTCCCACTTTCTCCCATTGCTCTCCTCCACCATGTTTACCCCATCCATTCTTTCACAGTCAATCCCCACCCTGTCATCCATATCCATTGATCATTCACACAAGTTCCTTGATGAATCTCTTCCCCTTCTTTCTTCCCTTCTCCCACACCTCCTCTCCACTCTGGTCACTGTCAGTCCCTTCACTGTTTCCATGCCTCTGGTTCTGTTTTGCTCATTTGCTTGTTTTGTTCATTAGGTTCCTGTATTAGGTGAGATCATATGGCATTTGACTTTTGCAGCCTGGATTATTTCACTAAGCACAATACTCTCCAGTTCCATCCATGCTGTCACAAAAGGTTCCTTCATTTTTTCTGCTATGTAGTATTTCATTGTATAAATATACCACAGTTTTTTGATCCACTTGTCCACTGATGGGCACTTTGGCTGTTTCAGCACTTGGCTACTGTAAATAGTGCCACTATGAATAAAGGGTTGCATAGGTTGTTTTGAATTGGTGTTTCAGGATTCTTCAGGTATAATCCTAACAGTAGAACTGCTGGATCAAAAGGCAGTTCCACCTCTAGTTTCTTAAGGAAATTCCAAACTGATCTCTACAGTGGCTGCACCAGTCTGAATTCCCACCAACAGTGCACACTTAAGGGTCCCTTTTCTCCACATCCTCCTCAGCACTTGTTGTTGGTTGATTTGTTAATGATGGCCATTCTGACTGGTGTGAGGTGGTATCTCATTGTGGTTTTAATTTACATCTCTCTAATGGCCAATGGAGAGCATTCTTTCATGTGCCTATGAGCCCTCTGAAAGTCCTCTTTGAAGAAGTGTCTGTTCAAGTCCTTTGTCCATTTCTTAATTGGATTGTCTGTTTTCCTGGTGTTGAGTCATAAAGTTCCTTATATATTTTGGAGATCAAACCCTTGTCAGAGGTATCATTGGCTAATATGTTTTCCCATACAATTGGTCCCCTTTTCATCTTGCTGATGTTTTCTTTCCCTGAGCTGTAACTCTTTAGTTTGATGTATTTCCATTTGTTTAACCTTTTCTTTATTTCTTTCGAGTTAGGAGATATATTGGAGAAAATATTGCTACACGGGATAACTGAAATTTGATGGCCTATGTTTTCCTCTATGACTTATGGTGTCACAGCTTACATTTACATCTTATCTATCTTGAGTTTATTCTGCTGTATGGTGTAAGATGGTGGTCTAGTTTCATTTTTCTTTCATGTCCCTGCCCAGTTCTCCCAAAACAATTTGTTGAAGAGGCTATTTTCACTCCATTTTATAATCCTTCCCACTTTCTCAACTATTAATTGAACATAGAGACCTGGGTTTATTTCTGAGCTTTCTATTCTATTTCATTGATCTATATGTCTGCTCTTGTGCCATTATCAGACTATTTTGATTACAGTGACCTTGTAGTAGAGTTTGATGTCAGGTATTGTGATTCCTTCTCCTTTTTCTTCTTCTCAAGATTGCTGAGACTATTCTGGGTCTTTTCTGGTTCCATGTATATTTTTGAGTATTTGTTCTAGGTCATTTTAATAGGGATTGTGTAGAATATATAAGTTGCTTTAGCTAGTATGGGCATTTTAATGATGTTAATTCTTCCCACACATGTATATGGTTTATGCTTCCATTTATTTGTATCTTCTTTAATTATTTTCTTCAGTATTCTGTAGTTTTCTGAGTACAGTTCTTTTACCTCTTGGTTAAGTTTATTCCTATGCACTTTATTCTTCTTGTTGCTATATTAAAAGTTTTTTTTCTAGTTTCTACATCCAATATTTTATTGTTGGTGAACAGAAATGCCTTCAATTTCTCCATATTGACTTTGTACATTCTATTTTCCAAACTCACTTATTAGTTTGAGTAGATTTTTTGGTGGAGCCTATAGGGTTTTCTATATACGTTGTCATGTCTCTGCAAATAACAGTTTTATTTCCTCCTTTCAAATTTGGATGCCTTTAATTTTTTTTTGTCTGATTGCTGTGGCTAGAACTTCCAAAACTATGTTGAATAGAAGTGAAGAGAGTCGACACCCTTATCTTGTTCATGATATTAGGGGACTAACTTTCAGTTTTTGCCCATTGAATATGATGTTGACTGCAGTTTTCTCAAATATGGTCTATATTAAATTGAGGCATGTTTCTTTAATTCCCACTTGGCTGAGAGTTTTTTCATACATGGGTGCTATACTTTATCAAATGCTTTTTCAGCTTCTATGGATATGATCATGTGATTTTTTTCTTTCATTTTGATAATGGGATGTATTACATTTAATAGTTTGAGAATATTATACCATCCTTGTATGCCTAGGATGAATCCCACTTTATCATGGTGTATGATCTTCTTAATGTATTATTGGTTGCAGTTTGCCAATATTTTTTGAGGATTTTAGTATCCATGTTCATTAGCAATATTGGCCTGTAGTTTTCTTTCTTTGTTGTGTCTTGACCTGGTTTGGAATAAGTTAATACTGGCCTCTTAGAAAGTATTGGGACTCTTCCCTCTTCTGGGATTTTTTGGAATAGGTCGAGAAGGACAGGAGTTAATTTTCCCCTAACTGTTTGGTAAAATTTCTCTGTGAAGCCATGTGGTCTGGGGCTTTCATGTGCCAGGAGATTTTGTTTACTGCTTCAGTTACACTAGTTGTTATCAGTTTATTCAGGTTTCCTGCTTCTTCCTGATTCAGTTTTGGAAGATTATATGTTTCCAGAAACTTGTTCATCTCACCCAGGTTGTCACATTTCTTGTCATATAGTTATTCATGCAATCCTTTATATTTCTGTGGTATTGGTTGTAATTTCTTCACTTTTCTATCAATTTTATTTATTTTGATCCTCCCTCTATTTTTCATGATGAGTTTGGTTAAAGGCTTGTTGATTGTGTTTATCTTTTCAGAGAACCAGCTCCTCCTGGATTTATTGATCCTTTGAATTGTTCTTTTAGTCTCTATGCCATTTAATTTTGCTCTGATCTTATTTCCTTCCTTCTATTTGCTCTGGTCTTTCTTTATTGTTGTTTCTCTAGTTCTTGTAGCTGTAGGGTTAGGTTGTTTATTTGAGATTTTTTTCCCTTTTCAGGTATGCTAGTATTGCTATGATCTCCCATCTCTGGATTGCCTTTTCTGTGTCTCATAGGTTTTGGGCTGTTGTGGGTCCATTTTCACTTTTTTCCAGAAAATTTTTTATTTCTTCCTTAATCTCATTGTCAACTCATTTACTGTTTAATAGCATGTATTCAGTCTCTATCAATTTGAATAATTTGGGGTTTTTTCCTTGAGGTTGGTTTTTAGTTTCAAGTCATTGTGATCTGAGAAGATGCTTGATATAACTTCAATTTTCTTGAATTTGTTGAGGCTTGTTTTGTGTCCTACCATGTGGTCTATCTTTGAAAGTGTTCCATGTGCATTTGAAAAGGATGTATACTTTGTTTCTTTGGGGTGAAAAGTTCTGTATATATCAATGAAATCCATTTGATCTAGAGTGCTGTTCAATGCCACAATATCATTGGTGGTTTTTTTTCCCTTGGAAGACGTGTCCATTGTTAACAATGGTGTATTAAAATCCCCTACTATGTGTGTTTTGCTGTCAACGTTCTTCTGGATGTCCTCCAAGATTTAAAAAAATATATTTGGGTGCTCTTATGTTAGGTACATATATATTTACAAGGGTTATATCTTTTTGAAGGATTTTTTCCTTAAGTACTTTGAAATGTCCTTCTTTGTCTCTTTTTATGGCCTGTGTTGTGAAGTCTATTTTTTTATAAGTATGACTACCCCAGCTTTTTTTAAATACCTGTTTGCTTGGGATACTTTTTTCCATCCCTTCACTCAGTCTGTGTAGATCTTTTGTTCTGAGGTGAGTCTCTTGTAGACAGCATATTGTGGGTCATGTTTTCTTATTCATTCAGCTACCCTATGTCTTTTGATTGGTGCATTTAATCTTTTTATATTTAAGGTTATTATTGATAGATACTTATTCATTGTCATTTCCCCCTTCTTACCTGTGTTCCTCTCTCTCTCTCTCTCTCTGTTCATCTTCTTAAAAAGACCCTTTTGCATCTTCTGAAATGCTGGTGTGATATATATGTATTCTTTTAGCCTTCTTTTGTCTGGGAAACTCCTTATTTCACCTTCATTTTTGAATGAGAGCCTTGCTGGGTAGAGTAATGTTGGTTTAGGCCTTTGTTTTTCATTACCTGGAATATTTTTTTGCCATTCCCTACCGGCTTGTAGGGTTTTTGTTGAGAAATCAGCTGATAGCCTTATCTGAGCTCCCTTGTATGTTATTAGCTATTTCTCTCTTGTTGTTTATAGGATTCTCTAATTGTCTTTGAATGTTGCCATTTTAATTATGATGTGTCTTGAAGTGGGCCTCTTTGGGTTCATCTTCATTGAGAACCTTTATACTTCTTTGATTGTGTGATTTTTCTCTCATCAAGTTAGGGAAATTTTCTGTCATTACTGTCTCAAACAGATTTCTATGCCTTGCTCCTCTTATTCTCCTTCTGGTAACCCAGTTATATGAACATTATTATATTTCATGTTGTCCTGCAGCTCTCTTAAACACTCTTCATTCTTTTTCAGTCTTTTAAATTTTTGTTTCACTGTTTGGGAATTTTTTTCTACATTGTCCTCCAGCTCGGTGGTCTGATCCTTTGCTTTATCTAGCCTGCTTTTGATTCCTTCCACTGTGTTCTTCAATTTAGAAATTGTATTCATCTAGCTGGAATGAACGTCCCACAAAATAGCTATACAACAACAACCAAAACCAAAATACAATGAGATAGCCCAAATAAACAGCATAAACGGAATCCCAAGAGCATCAAGCTGAGGAGATCAGAGAGACTGCAGCAGTGAATCCCACAGGTGTCCTATTACAGAAGGTTACACCAAGAAAGTAGAAAATCTAAGCAGACCAATCTAAGAAACAAAAACAAAAAAAGAGAGTCACCTAAAATGGAGAGATAAAGAAATATCCCCCCAATGAAAGAAAGCAGGAATCCCCAGAAAGAGTGCTAGATGAAACAGAGGCAAGCAAACTACCAGACATGGAATTCAAAAGAATTGTTATAAGGAAGCTCAGTGAACTCAACAAACTCAGAGAAAAGTACAACTAACTCCGGGGTAACTACAAAGCACTCTAGAGAAGCTATACGAAACTTACTGAGAACTACACTAGCATTAGAGAGGACATATAAACTATCAGTAAGTACCAGGAGAAAATGAAGAACACAATTTTAGTATGGACATTTTAATTATGTTAATTTTTCCATCCATGAACATGGTATATATTTCCATTTATTTGTAGCTTCCTTAATTTCTTTCTTAAGAATTCTGTAGTTTTCCAGATACAGCTCTTTTACCTCCTTGGTCAAGTTTATTCCTAAGTAGTTTATTTTTCCATTTGCTATAGTAAATGTGATTTTTTACTAGTTTCTATCTCCAATATTTCATTGTTGGTGTATAGAAATGCCTTCAATTTCTGAATATTGACTTTGTATCCTGCTGTTTCAACAAATTCATTTATTAGGTTGAGTAGTTTTTTTGTGGAGCCTATAGGGTTTTCTATGTACACTATCATGTCATCTGAAAGTAATGAGTTTTACTTCTCCTTTTCAAATTTGGATACCTTTTATTTATTTTTCTTGTCTGATTGCTGTGGCTAAAACTTGCAAAACTTTGTTGAATAAGAGTGGAAAGAGTGGACATCCTTGTCTTGTTCCTGATCTTATGAAGAATACTTTCAGTTTTTTCCCATTGAATATGATGTTGGCTGCAGGTTTCTCATATATGGCTTTTATTATGTTGAGGTATGCTCTGCTATTCCCACTTTGTTGAGTGTTTTATAAATGAGTGCTGTACTTTATCAAATGCTTTTTCATCATCTGTTGATATGATCATGTGATTTTTGTCTTTCATTTTGTTTATATGGTGTATTACATGTATTGATTTGCGTATATTAAACCATCCTTGCATCCCTGGGATGAATCCCACTTGATCGTGGTGTATGATCTTTTAAATGTGTTGCTGGATCAAGTTTGCCAATATTTTGTTGAGGATTTTAGCATCTATGTACATCAGCAATATTGGCCTGTAGTTTTTTTTTTTTTATTCTTTGTTGTGTCTTGACCTAGTTTTGGAATTAGGATAATACTGGCCTCATAGAAACATCAAATTAACTTTTGAGACCAGCATTGCCGTGATACCAAAACCAGACAAAACACTAATGACTACAACAATAATAAACAATTCTACATAAGAATAATATTCCTGATATATATAGATGTAAAAATTTTAAACAAAATATTAACAAATAGAAATCAAGAACATTAAATTGACTATACACCATGACAAAGAATGACTTATTCCTAGGATGCAAGAATGGTTTAAACAACATACAATAATCAATAAATGCCAAACACCACATCAGTAAATTGAAAGTTAAATATCATATGATTCTATTTATAAATGCATTCGACAAAATTCAACATCTTTTTTTAGAGACAGAGAGCATGAGGGAGGGGAGAAAAGAGAGAGAGAGAGTGAGAGAGCAATAGAGCGAGAGAGATGTGAGAAAGAAACATCTACTGACCACCTACTGTACATGTCCTTATTTGGGGTCAAACCTACAATATAGGTATGTGCCCTAACTGGGAATCAAACTCACAACACTTCAGTACATGGGATGACATTTTAACCAACTGAGCCACCCAGCCAGGGCTCAACATCTTTCAATGATAAAAATGTGCAATAAATTTTATATAAAGGAATATACCTAAACATAATAAAAGTAATATATGACCAGCCAACAGCTGAAATCGTACTTAATGATGATACAGTTAAAACTTTTTTCTCTAGTATTATGGAAAAAACAAGGCTCCGACTTCCCCTCAAATTTAACCAAATACTGGAGTCTTAGCAGGAATAATTGGTCAAGAGAAAGAAATAGAAGATCCTAGATGATGATAGAGAAGATTAAAATTACACTCACTTACTCCCAGTACCAAACTGAAATTACAGCTACATAATAGAATAGTCAACTTGAATAACCAAATGGAGATTAGTTGAACAGATTTACAGAATAAGCCACACCAAGATTGGTAGGAAGAGCAAAGATACAAAAAGGGTTGGCTCTGTTTCCACATGTGACAAATGATAAGTTAGAGGAATATCTCAGCTGCAAAGGTTTCCCCTAAGGAATGTGGAGCCTCAACCCCATGCTAGGCTCCTGAGCCCATAGCTTCAGAGCTGGGAAGAGAAGCCCACATATCATCTGGTTATGAAAAGTAGTGAGGATTCTATTTTCCCAGGTGAGGAAGTAGTCAGCTAGTGGCTCTGAAGCCCTATTATAGGAAGCAGTGCACAAAATCTCATTCACAGCCACTTACCCTGGGTTTTGGTGCAAGGTTAGAAGCTCAGAGAAGACTGTAGCCATATGGGAAGAAATTGAGTTGTGTGGCTTTAGGGATAGGGTTGGAGAGACAGTCACCAATGTTCCTATGCTGAATTCCCCACAGATGCCATCTTTCCTAAGTTGAGCACTCCCCTCCATTTGGCATCAGCCTAGGGAAGTACACTTACCCCATCTTCCCAACTCCCTGTGGCCCTGCTCAAGCAAGCTTCTGTCCTAGAGAGGAGTCTACTGGATGGAATTTCTTGGAAGGCTATTGAGGAAGTACAGGTAGACTTTGGGGCATCAAAGATGCACAGGGAGAGACTGAGAGGATGAATTTAGGGCAAAGGCCCATTTTCCCGCATGCTGGCCAAATTTATATTCCCATGGCAGTGGCCTTAGGCAATGATGTACTGTGTGACCCAATGGTACTCACTGAGGCACCATTGTTCCAAGCTTGTGCCCTTCAGAGAAGCATGCTGGCTAAAGCCAGCCTGGACCAGCATTGTGATCTTTCTTGTGAAGCTTCAAGGACATCCAGCAGACTCAGGGACTGTCAGAGATGCACAAGGACAGACTCGGTTGTGTGACTTTGAAGCAAGAGCCATTCTCCTCTGTGAACATTAAACAGTATCATCACTCCTATGTAGTGCCTTTTCTCCATACAGCCAAATCTTAATCTGTTTGGGCCTATTGAATTCTATTGATAATCAGGGTAACAACTCTCTGCAACCCTTCACCAACATGAAAGTTCCCAAGCCCAGGCAAGTAGTGGCTGAACTGGTATATCCTGAGACTTTGCTGAGTGGCTCAGAACCAGCGCGGATATAGAGTTTGAATTTGTACTAACAATAAAATATTAGAAATAGAAACTAGACAGGGCAAACACACACAGGAGACTTCCGGCCAACATGGAAACCTAGAATGACACACTCCATCTCCCTCCACAACTAAGAAGGAATACAACTACTGCAAAACCAGAAATAACCAGAAGTTCTAGAAAATAAATGAAATTCCAGCATATGAAGTTATAAAGAAGAGGTGGTAGTCTGGATGGGTAAGAGGGGCAAAGCCAGGATGGATAGATCAAGCTGTGCTGAGACAGCAGCAGGGTGGGTCAGCGGTAGGCACAGACATCCATATTTAAGGGGAGGCGAGAAGCACCTAGGGAACACCCCTGGCTGCAGACCAGATCTGTCAGCTTGCAATTCCAATGCCAGGGAAGGCAGACCCCCATTTTTTTGGACTATGAGGCCCGAAGTGGGTGGGGATGGGGGAGTAGGATCTCGGTCTCTCAGTGGAGAGTGAATGGTAGGAATCCATCTTGAATCCCCACCCCACAGAAAACGCCGCAGCATAGTGAGAACAGTCGCTCAGTTGTGATGAGTGCATGGAGCTCCACCCCCCTATAGCATAGGAGGTATGATAGCCCTGCCCAGGAAGCAAATTTAAACACACACTGTCAGGGTGGCACAGATCATGATAGAGATCCCAGTGATGCAGCTGACCAGACAGCAAATATCTAATCTAATGAAGCAGCAGATAGAAAATCTTTCTGAGGCTCAGTTCAGAGCTTTGGTTTAAAAAAATGCTCACAGCCTTAACAGCAGATCTTGAAAAAGACGGGCAAGGAATGAAGGCTAGTACTACTGGAATGAACAAAAACACATATGAAACTAGTGGTGAGGGCAAGAAAACCAGGGATCAAATCAACAAATCGGAACATAAGAAAGGAACAAAGAGTCAACCAGTGCAGAAAGAAAAAACGAGGAGTGAGGAAAATGAGGAGAGGCTCAGAAACTTATTGGACAGCTATAAGCAGGCTAACATCTGAATCATAGGGCTGCCAGAAAGTGAAGAAGGAGAACTAGAAATTGAAAAATTATGTGAAAAAATAATGAACCAGAACTTCTCTAACTTGGGGAAGGAAATAGACTTACAGATTCAGGAAGCACAGAGAGTTCAAAAAAAAAAAAAATGGACCCAGGGAGAACCACATAAAGACACATTATAATCAAAATGTCAAAACTTAAGGATAAACAGAGAATCTTAAAAGCAGCAAGAGAGAAGAATTACATACAAAGGGGTCCCAATAAGACTATCAGCTGATTTCCAAAAAGAAACTCTGCAAGCAAGAAGGGACTGGCAAGAAATAGACAAAGTAATGAAAAGCAAAAACCTAAAACCACGATTACTCTATCCAGCAAAGCTGTCATTCAGAATACAAGGGCAGAGGAAGTGCTTCCAGGACAAAGTAAAACTGAAGGAGTTCATCAGATCCAAATCACTGTTATATGCAATGTTAAAGGGACTAGCTTAGAAGAAGGAGGATCAAAACTATGAACATTAAAATGAAAACTGTATCACAACAACCAACAACAAAAGCCAGGAAACTGAACCAAAGGCAAACTAAGTAGGCGACGAGAGAGGGAAAAGAATTATAAGTATGGAGAATACTATGGGGGGAAGTCAGCAGGGAGGTGGAAGGGTGGAAAGGGAAGGAGATGGTAAAGGAATTAAGAAGCATAGTAGAAGGGAGTGGAGTAGACAGGAAGATGTTGAGAAGAAATATGTGCACAACCAATGGGCATGGACTAAGGATGGAGGGCAACTGGAAGGAGGGGAGTGACTGAGTGAAAAGAAATTTGGACAACTGTAACAGCATAATTAATAAAGTATACTAAAAATAGAAATAGAAACTAGAAAAGATCCCAAGAAATACAAAGTACCTAAGAATAAACTTAATCTTGGAAAACTATAGAACATTAAAGAAAGAAAGATACAAATAAATGGAGGCACATAACGTGTGCATGGATTGGAAGAATTAACATCATTAAAATGTCCATATTACTCAAAGGAGTTTATAGAGTCAACATACTCCCTATTAAAATACCAATGACATATTTTAAAGACCTAGAGCAAATACTTCAACAATTTATATGAAACCAAAACAGACCCTAAATACCATCAGCAATCTTAAAAAGAACAAAGTAGGAGGAACTAAAATACCTGATATCAACTATACTACAAGGGCACTGTAATCAAAACAGTGTGGTACTGGCATAAGAACAGACATATTAGATCAATGGAACAGAATAAAGAGCCCACAAATAATCCCATATCTCTATAATCAATTAATATTTGACAAAGTGGGAGGGAGCATAAAATGGAGTAAAAATAGCCTCTTCAACAAATGGTGTTGGGAGAACTGGACAGAGACAAGAAAAATAAAAACCATGACCACCAACTTACACCACCAGAGTAAACTGAAGATCGATAAAAGACTTAAAAATAAACCATAACACCATAAAAGTCATAGAGGAAAACATAGGAAGCCAAATTTCAGATGTAGCAATATTTTCCCCGATATATCTCCTAGGGAAATGGAAATAAAGTAAAGAATAAACAAATGGGACTACATCAAACTAAAAATTTCCTGCTCAGTGCAAGAAAGCATCAACAAGATGAAACAGAAACCAATTGTATGGAAAAATATATTTGCCAATTATACCTCAGACAAGGGTTTGATCTAAAAATATATATAAAAAAATTTATATGACTCAACACCCAGAAGACAGACAATCCAATTGAAAAATGGGCAATGGACTTGAATGGACACTTCTCCAGGGAGGACATATAGAGTGACTATAAGCATATAAAAATGCTCAACATCGCTAGCCATCAGAGATGCAAGCTAAAACCACAATGAGATACCACTTCACACCAGTCAGAATAGCCATTAGTAACAAATCAACAAACAACAAGTGCTTAGGAGGATGTGGAGAAAAAGGAACCCTAAGTGTGCCCTGTTGGTGGGAATGCAGACTGGTGCAGCCACTATGGAAAACAGTATGGAATTTCATCAAAAAACTAAAAATGGACTGCCTTTTGATACATCAATTCCATAGGTAGAATTATACCCAAACAATCATAAAACACCAATTCAAAAGAACCTCTGCACCCCTATGTTAATAGCAGTGTTATTTACAATATCCAAGTTTTGGAACAGCATAAATGCCCATCAGTAGATGAGTGGATCAAAAACTGTGGTACATTTACATAATGGACTACTGCACAGCAGAAAGAAAGAAGGAACTCCTACCTTTTGTGACAACATCGATGGGAGTGGAATGTATTATGCTCAGTGAAATAAGTAGGTCAAAAGACAAATACCATATGATCTTGCCTAATACAGAAAGCTAATGAACAAAACAAACAAAAGAGCACAATAGAACCAATAGCATGTAAACAAGGAAAAGATTGACAATGACCAGAGGAATGGGGGGAAGGGAAAAAGGAGAGAAAGAAGGGGAAGGGTCTAGTCAAGGAACTAGTATAAATGACTCATGGATATGGAAAACAGGGTGGGGATTGACTGTTGGGGAGGGGGAGATGGGCAGGGCAAGGAAGAGCAATGGTTGAAAACACAGAACAATTATAATAGAAAACCAATTTAAAAAATTTAAAGAATATAAAATCGAGTGTGTTCCCTCTTTCTTAGTTTTTTTTAAAGAGTTTTAAGAGAATTGGCATTAATTTTCTAAAATGTTTGATAGTATTCACTCATAAAGGCATGTATTCTTAGGCTTTTATTTAGTAGGAGGCTTTTGTGATGAATATAGTTTTATTCAGACTTCATTTTACCTTGATTTGGTTGAAGTAGGTTGTATGTTTCTAGAAATGTATTCACTTATTTTAGGTATCTAATTTGTTGGTATATAATTTTTTATATTAGTCTTTTATTATCCTTTGTATGTGTAGCATTAGTTATAGTACATCTTTTTAAAATTCTGATTATATTTACTTGAACGTTCCTTTTTTTATTATACGAAGTAACATATTGTTAATTTTGCTTATCTTTTTCAAACCAGCTTTTAGTTTTATTTCATTTGTTCCAAGTTACTTTTAATTTTTTTTTATTGTAGATTACTCAGGAGAGTCTTGATTAATTTTCATATATTTCTAATAGCTTTACTTTTTCTATTATTATTATCTAGTTTTATATTATTTTTGTCAGAATAGATAATTTTTATAATGTTAATACTCTCAATTTTTAAGATTTATTCTGTGACTTTGCTTATGTTTTATCTTTTTTTAAAGTATGTTTTATTGATCTAGAGAGAGGAAGATGGTGGAGGAGTGAGGAGAGGCTGTGCTCTCAGATTCCTGAGACCAGTCTGTAGTTTGGACCAATTGCAGACAGAACATCTCAGTTAACAGCTGGACACTGGCAGGAGTCCAGCCTTGGCACTGCTGGATTAGAGAAAAACCATCTGGGAACAACCTGTTTGGTGAGGATAGCAGAAGAAAAAGGGACAAAACGGGACTCCTGACTGGGGTGGCTGCCTGAGCTGCGGCTGGAAGGACACAAAGGCTTTTTGGCGACCACAGGCTTCCCCAGAGGGGAGTCAGGAGAAAACCAGATCTCTGCCCGCTGGCAGAGACGGGACTCGACCAGCTGGCATTGACGCTGGAAGACAGGAGACAGCGTGCTGTTGTACAAGTGAAAACGTAATTTTTCCTTTGTATTTTTCTCTTGTGAACTGCAGAGAGGGGGGGAAAGTTTGGGGGCGATAGGACATTCTTGAGGAGTGCAGGCGCAGAAGTGCTCTCGCCCCCTCCCCAACCCTCCCTTTGGGTCATGCGGGCGCACATAGGGAAGTGCCCTCATTCACTAGCCCAGATGCTCAGGGTTGCACATCCAGGTACCCCTCAGACACACCCCAACAGACATAAGATCAGTGCCCCAACGGGCGCAGGGAGGGCCCACTGGACATGCAGAAGACGGTGCGCAGTCACCCCTGGCCAGCTCCAGTGGGCGCCAGGCTGGATTGCCAGGCCGGAGCACAGAGCACTTGCTCAGGCTTTGCTCGTGCTGCCCAGGCAGGCGCAGGAACAGTGGGTGGCTGCGGCATGGGAACAGCAGGCAGCAGCGACTCATGAACACTCACTTCTGCTAGCACAAGTGTCCGGGGCCCTGCCCTAAGTGGCGAGATACCGGATCTCAGAGCGCGGAGTGGCAGGGCTGAGGCTAGCTCCCCAGCCAGCTGCCTTGGGCGCGCACGGGTGCACATAGGCATCGAGCGCAAAAGCACCCGCCAATCGCTCACTTCCACTGTGCACAGTGTGTGGGGCCCAGCAATGGAAGGCAAGAGACCAACTCACGGAGAGCGGCTTGGCAGGCCTGAGGTGGGCTCTTGGGTGCCTTGTGCCCTGGGGCAACTCAGCTAGCTCCAACAGACGCCAAAGGAACGCGACTTGCCAGTCACCACGTGCACACTGCCGCTGCAAGGAATAGGAACCTTTCACGCACCACATTAGACCAGCTGTGGATGCAGAAAAAGAAGAGGACACATAAAGGCTGAACTGAGTAAAAACATTTCTTTTTTTTCCTCCTTTTTCTTTTATTTCCTGAAGGGGAAAAAAAATTATATTTCTAATTTGTTTCATACAATCTCTCCTTCTCATCCTTCCTCTTTAATTTTTGTTTATATATTTGTGGGTCTAGTTTACCCTCCCTTTCATTCTAAATAAATAGAATATAACTACTGTATAAATCCAATACGATACAATTCCACTTTCTTACTATATTCTGCACTCTTCCCTTTTTCTCTTCTATAGTTATTAACATACAATGTAAATATTATCTACTGTCTTGCACAGTCTCAACTATTATTAATCTATTATCCCCTGTCTCAAAAATAATATTTTTCCTCCCTAAAAACAACTCTTATCTATTCTTCCTATAGTATAAAAACTCTAATCTCTCTCCATTTATATTAATACTGGCTCGTTGGCTGACGATAGTGGGATAGAGGGTGGTGGATATTTTTGAGGGTGCGGGTCTCCTGCGTGGGCTCTGTGTTTATGTTTTTAACAACATCTCCACAAAATAACTCAAGACAAAATGGACAGAGTGACTCTCAGTCAACTGGCCAGAAAAAAGATCCTAACAAAGAACATCTGAAATATAACCAGAGAGCACAAACAAATGACATAAAGGGTAACCCAAGGACATCAGGCTCAGGAGATCAAAGAGACTGCACCACTGAAACTCCCAGATCTACCATAAAGAATCTCATACCACAAAGATGGGAAGTCAAAGCAGACAAACCCAAAAAACAAACATAAACAAGAAGAATCCAACATGGTAAGACACAGAAATAACCTCTCAATGAAAAGAAAAGAGGAATCCCCATAAAGAGAGGTAGATGGAATAGACATAGCCCAAATGTCAGACGTAGAATTCAAAACAATGGTGGTGAAGAAGCTCAATATACTCGACAACCTTAAAAACAACTATGACAACCTGCAAGGAAGTTACCAACAGCTCCAAGAAAATTACAGGGAACTTGCAGAGAACTATACCAGCATTAAAAAAGACATAGAAACTATCAACAAGAACCAGGGAGAAATGAAGAATGCAATCTCTGAACTGAAAAACACAGTAGAATCAGTCAAAAGCAGACTAAATGAAGCAGAGGATTGGATTAGTGAGTTAGAAGATAATGTAGAAAAAAATTCTCAGATGATACAGCAAAATGAAAAAAGATTGAAAAAGAGGTAAGGGAATTACAGGATAACATAAGGAAGAGCAATATAAGAGTAATTGGAATCAATGAGGGGTCAGAAGAACAAGGAATAGATAAACTGATAGGAGAAATAATGACAGAAAATTTCCCCAACCTGATGACAGAAAAAGTTATGCAAGTCCAGGAAGCACAGAGAGTTTGAATAAAGAGGAACCCCCCAAAACCCACTCCAAGGCACATCATAGTTAAAAAGGCAACATTCCAAGAAAAAGAGAGGATCCTGAAAACAGCAAGAGAAAAACAGCATATACAAGGGAGCTCCAATAAGGCTATCAGCCGCCTTCTTAACAGAAACACTACAACCCAGAAGGGAATGGTCAAAAATATTTCAAGCAGTGAAAAACAAAGGCCTACAACCAAGAATACTCTAAACAGCAAGGCTCTCATTCAAAATAGAAGGTGAAATAAGGAGTTTCTCAGACAAAGGAAGACTAAAAGAATACATCTCCACAAAACCAGCATTGCAAGAAATGCTAAAGGGAATGTTCTAAGAAAAAAAAAAAAAAAAAAGAGTAGAGGAACAGAGATACAAAGGGAAATTAATAAATATATGTCAACAATAACCTTAAATGTAAATGGATTAAATGCTCTCATTAAAAGACATAGGGTAACGAAATGGATAAGAAAACAGGACCCACATATTTACTGTCTACAAGAAACACACCTCAAAACAAAAAATTTACATAGACTGAAAGTAAAGGGATATAAAAAAAAATTCCAAGCAAACAGACCTGAAAAAAAAAAGCTGGGGTAGCAGTCCTCATATCAGACAAAACTGATTTCAAAGCAAGGGTAATAAAAAGAGACAAAGAAGGACATTTCATAATACTTAAAGTAACAATCCATCATGAAGATATAACACTGATAAACATATATGCACCCAACATAGGAGCACCAAAATACATAAAGCAAATACTAGAAGACCACAAGAAGGACATTAAAAACAACACACTCATAGTAGGGGACTTCAACACACCATTATCAACAATAGACAGATATTCCAAGCAAGGAAACACCAAGGATATGCAGTCACTGAACAACATACAAAACCAAATGGACTTAACTGATAGATATATATAAATTTTCACCCCAAAGAAGCAAAATATACATTCTTTTCAAATACACATGGGACATTTTCAAAGATAGACCACATGATAGGACACAAAACAAGCCTGAACAAATTCAAGAAAATTCAAATCATATCAAGCATCTTTTCGGACCACAATGCCTTGAAACTAGAAATTAACCGCAGAGAAAAAAATCAAGACACCCAAACTCAAGGAGAATGAAAAACATGCTATTTAACAATGAATGGGTTAACAATGACATCAAAGAAGAAATCAAGAAATTTCTAGAAACTAATGACACTGAACACACAACAGCCCAAAATCTATGCGACACAGCAAAACCAGTCTTAAGAGGGAAGTTCATAGCAATACAGGCATATCTAGAAAGGATAGAAGAAGCTCAAATAAAAAATTTAATCCTAAAGCTACAGAAACTAGAACAACAACAACAAACAAAGCCTAGGGCAAAAAGAAGGAAGGAAGTCATCAAGATCAGAGCAGAATTAAATGCCATAAAGACTAAACAAACAACCCAAAAAATCAACAAAACTAGAAGCTGGTCCTTCGAAAAAATAAACAAAATTGACAAGCCTCTAGCCAGGCTCATCAAGAAAAAAAGAGAGAAGACCCAAATGAACAAAATCAGAAATGAAAGAGGAGAAATCACGACTGATACCACAGAAATACAAACAATTGTAAGAAATTACTACAAACAACTGTATGGCAAGAAATTTGACAACCTAGAAGAAATGGAAAAAGTTCTAGAAACATATAACCTTCCAAAACTGAATCAAGAAGAAGTAGAAAGTCTCAAAAAACCAATAATAAAGAGTCAAATTGAAACAGTAATCCAAAATCTCCCTGCACACAAAAGCCCTTGACAAGAGGGCTTCACAGGCGAATTTTACAAAACATTTAGGGAAGAACTAACTCCTACCCTCCTCAAACTATTCCAGAAAATTCAAGAAGAGGGAAAAACCCCAAACTCTTTCTATGAAGCCAGTATTACCCTAATCCCGAAACCAGGTCAAGACACAATAAAGAAAGGAAGTTTCCTTTACTACAGGTCAGTAACACTACTGAACATAGATGCTAAAATTCTCAATAAAATATTGCCAAATAGGATCCAGCATTACATCAAAAAGATCGTACACCACGATCAAGTGGGATTCATCCCAGGAATGCAAGGATGGTTTAATATTCGCAAATCAATAAATATAATACATCACCTAAACAAAATGAAAGACAGAAATCACCTGATCATGTCAATAGATGCAGAAAAAGCATTTGATACAGTACAACACCCATTTATAATGAAAACATTTAGCAAAATTAGAATAGAGGGAGCATATCTTAACATAATTAAGGCTATATAGGAGAAGCCCGAAGCCAACATCACACTCAATGGACAAAAACTGAAAGCATTCCCACTGAAATCAGGAACTAGACAAGGCTGTGCACTCTCTCCACTTCTATTCAGCATAGTGTTGGAAGTCCTAGCCACAGCAATCAGACAAGAAAAAGAAGTAAAATGCATCCAAATTAAGAAAGAAGAAATAAAACTATCACTATATGCAGATGACATGATAGTATTTCTAGAAAACCCTATAAATACCACTAAAAGACTACTCGATATAATAAGTGCATTTGGCAAAATAGCAGGGTACAAAAAAAAAATACAGAAATCTAAGGCATTTCTGTACACCAACAATAAAATATCAGAGACAGAGACAAAAAAGAAAATACCATTTACTATAGCAACAAGAATAATAAAGTACCTAGGAGTAAACTTAACCAAAGAGATAAAAGACCTGTACACTGAAAATTACATAACGTTGAAGAAAGAAATTAAGGAAGATACAAATAAATGGAAGCAAATACCATGTTCTTGGATGGGAAGAATCAACATCATCAAAATGGCCATATTACCCAAAGCAATTTACAGATCCAATGCAATCCCTATTAAAATACCAATGACATATTTCACTGACCTAGAACAAATACTCCAAAAATTCATATGGAACCAAAAAAGACCCCGAATAGCAAAAGCAATTTTGAAACAGAAGAACACAGCAGAAGGAATCACGATACCAGACATCAAACAATACTACAAGGCCACCTTGATCAAAACAGTCTGTACTCGCATAAGAACAGACATATAGATCAGTGGAACAGAATAGAAAGCCCAGAAATAAACCCGTCTATATCGTCAACTAATATTTGATAAAGGAGGGAGGAGCATAAAATGGAGTGAGAAGAGCCTCTTTAACAAATGGTGCTGGGAGAACTGGACTGGAACGTGCAAAAAAATGAAACTAGATCACCAACTTACACCACATACAAGAATAAACTCAAGATGCATCGAAGACTTACATGTAAGCCGTGACACCATAAAAGTCATAGAGGAAAACATAGGCTGGAAAATTTCAGGTATCCCACGGAACAATATCTTCACGGATACATCTCTTCAAGGCAAGAGAAATAAAAGAAAGAGTAAACAAATTGGACTACATCAAACTAAAGAGTTTCTGCTCCGCAAAAGAAAACATCAGCAAGATGAAAAGGGATCCAAACATGGGAAAACATATTTGCCAATGATATCACAGACAGGGGACTGATCTCCAAAATATATAAAGAGCTTATATGACTCAACATCAAGAAAAAAAATAACCTAATTAAAAAATGGGCAAAGGACCTGAACAAACCCTTGTCCGAAGAAAACATACAGAAGGTTCATAGACACATGAAAAAATGCTCAACATCATTGGCTATCAGAGAGATGCAAATAAAAACCACAATGAGATACTACTTTACACCAGTCAGAATGGCCATCATCAACAAATGAACAAAAAACAAATGTTGATGAGGATGTGGAGAAACGGGAACCCTACTGCACTGTTGGTGGGAATGCAGACTAGTGCAGCCACTATGGAAAACAGTATGGAATTACCTCAAAAAACTAAAAATGGAACTGCCTTTTGAACCAGCTATTCCACAGCTAGGATTATACCAAAAAATCCTAAAACCCTAATTCAAAAAAACCTGTGCACCCCTATGTTCATAGCAGCCCGGTTTACAATAGCTAAGTTCTGGAAACAACCTAAGTGCCCATCTGTAGATGAGTGGATCCAAAAACTGTGGTACTTTTACACAATGGAATACTATGTAGCAAAAATGAAGAAGGAACTCCTGCCATTTGCGACAAAATGGATGGAACTAGAGGGAATTATGCTTAGTGAAATAAGCCAGGCAAAGAAAGAAAAATACCATATGATATCACCTAATTCAGGAAACTAAAGAACAGCACAAACAAAGGAACTAAATAGAACAAAGAGCAGAATAGCAGTCAATAGGGGGGAGGGGGGAGGGAGAGAAGGGGGATAAGTAAGGGAAGGGTCTAGTCAAGGAACATGTATAGATTACTCATGGACATGGACAATGGGGAGGGATATGATTGCGAGAGAAGGGGTGGGCTATGTGGGGGGGGCAATGGGGGAAAAATGGAACAACTGTAATTGAAAAACCAAAAAATAAAAGAAAACAAAAGTATGTTTTATTGATTATGTTGTTACAGTAGTTCCACTTTTTTTCCCCTTTTGCTCCCCTCTGCCCGGTACCCTTTTTCCCTCTAGCAATTCCACCCCTCTTAGTTCATGTCCATGAGTCGTGCTTATAAGTTCTTTGGTTCCACCCTTTCCTATATTATTCTTAACTTCCCCCTGTCTGTTTTGTACCAATCAATTATGCTTCTTAATCCCTGCACCATATTTCTATTTATCTCCATTTCCCCTCCTAGCTGATAACCCTCCAAATGATTTCCATACCTATGATTCTGTTCCTATTCTGGTTTGCTTAGTTGGATTTCATATTTTAGATTCAGTTGTAGATAGCTGTGAGTTTGTTTTTATTTTTGTGTTCATAGTTTTGATCTTTTTCTTAAGTAAGTCCCTTTGACATTTTATATAATAATGGCTTGATGATGATGAACTCCTTTAGCTTTACCTTGTCTGGGAAGCACTTCATCTGCCTTCCATTCCAAATGATAGTCTTGCTGGATAGAGTAGTCCTGATTGCAGGTTGCTTTTCAACACATTAAATACTGATTGCCAGTCCCTTCCTGCCTGCAAAGTGTCCTCTTAGAAATCAGCTGATAGTCCTATAGGCACTCCCCTGTAGGCAACTCTCCACCTCTCTCTTGCTACCCGCAGGACTCTGTCTTTATTTTTCACCTTTGGCATCTCAATCACGATGTGTCCTGGTGTGATCCTCTCTGGGTCCAGTTCGCCCGGAATCCTCCGTGCTTCCTGGATCTGTATGTCCATCTCCTTCACAGAATTTGGGAAATTTTTCTAATTTTTTTCAAATCTTGCTTTCTCATTCTATACTGATTACTGTTTTTTTCTTCCTTATGTACCAAATCACTGAGTTGAACCCCAGTTTTCTTCCCTTCACCATTGGTTTTGTGTGGATTTCCCTTCGTTTCACTTAGCATAGCCTTCACTTCTTCTCTTATGCGTTTGCCATACTCAAGCATGTCTGTCAAGCCTGTGAGCATCTTTATCACCAGTGTTTTGAATTCTGCATCTGTTAGGTTGTCTATCTACTCATCTGTGAGGTTGGCATTCCCCTTGTCGCTCAGTTCTCCCACTGGAACCTTGAACCGTTCCACCTTTTGGGCCATACTTCTCTGTCTCCTCATTCTGGCAAGCGTCTGTGTTTGCTTGCCTCCACATCCCAGGTAGGGCTGTCACTCCTGTTTCATTGTAAGGGGTGTAGCCTTAGGGATTCGTCAGTACAGGGTGACCTGTTTCACCACATTATGGTGCTGTATGTGGGGGAGGGTTCTGTGAGGGAACAATGCCGCCTGCCCAGAAATTGCCTTTTTTCCAGTCACTTCTCTCACTTCTGTATTGTTTTGCCATCTCTCTAGTTGTTTCCTTGGCCATTATTCCCAGAGTGGGTGGGTCTGCGGACATTCTAGGACCATGGGGACCCTTTAAGCAAGTCGACTTTGCTGAGAGACTGTCAGTTTCTGCCTCCATCCCAACCCACACTGGTCTGCACACTCAGAAGTAATGAGGCTTGATTTTCCCTAGTGCTGGGACTGTATGTTGCGAGGTCCAGTGAAGAGCTGGGAGCGCCCCCCAGATAAACCTCTGAAGTTGTAAAAGTGTGTGACTGCGCTTTCTCTCGGCCTGCCACTGCTGCCGCTACTGCTTCCACCACACCGCGTCCTCTCCGCCCCGGCTCTGCTCCTCCTACCTGTCTGGGTGAGTGTTTCTTCTTTATATCTTTGTTTGCTGGACTTCCATGCAGTTTGATTTTCTGGAACTTCTGTTTGAAATAGCTTTTTCCATCCCTTCACTTTCAGTCTGTGTAGATCGTTTGTTCTAAGGTGGGTCTCTTGTAGACAGCATATAAGTGGGTCATGCTTTCTAATCCATTCAGCTACCCTATGTCTTTTGATTGGAGCATTTAATCCATTTACATTTAAGGTTACTATTGATAGGTACTTACTCATTGTCATTTCCCCCCTTTGTACTTGTGTTCCTCTCTGTCTCTCTCTGTTTCTTCATCTTCTTAAAGCATACCCTTTAGCATCTCTTGCAATGCTCGTTTGGTGGAGACCTATTCTTTTAGCCTTCCTTTGTCTGGGAAACCCTTTATTTCACCTTCCTTTTTGAATGAGAGCCTTGCTGGGTAGAGTATTCTTGGTTGTAGGTCTTTGTTTTTCATTACTTGGAATATATTTTGCCATTCCCTTCTGGCTTGTAGTGTTTCTGCTGAGAAATCTGATGGTAGCCTTATTGGAGCTCCCTTGTATGTTATTAGTTGTTTTTCTCTTGGTGCTTTTAGGATTCTCTTTGTCTTTGAATGTTGCCATTTTAATTATGATGTGTCTTGAAGTGGGCCTGTTGTGGTTCATCTTCATTGGGACCCTCTGTGCTTCCTGGACTTGCGAGACTCTTTCTGTCCTCATGTTAGGGAAGTTTTCTGTCATTAGTTTTTAAAAAGGTTTTCTATCCCTTGCTCCTCTTCTTCTCCTTCTGGAATTCTTATAATACAGATATTATTATGTTTCCTGTGTCCTGCAGCTGTCTTAAAACCTCTTCGTTCTTGTTTAGTCTTTTTTCATTTTGTCGCACTGTCTGGGAGTTTTTTTTCTACATTGTTCTCCAGCTCGGTGATCCAATCCTCTGCTTCCTCTAGCCTGCTTTTAATTCCTTCTACTGCATTCTTCAATTGAGAAATTCTTCATTTCCTCCTGGTTCTTTTTGATAGCTTCTATGTCCTTTTTCATGAGGGTGTAATTCCCAATAAGTTCCTTGTAGTTTCCCTGGAGTTCTTTGTAGTTTTCCTTGAGCTCACTGAGCTCATTGAGCTTCCTCATAATCCATGTTTTGAATTCCATATCTGATAGTTCGCTTCCCTCTATTTCATTTAGCACTTTTTTGGGGGATTCTTCCTTTCCTTTTGATGGGGGGTTGTTTCTATGTCTCCCCATTTTTTGACTCTTCTTGTTTATTGCTGCTTCTTAGATTGATCTACACTTCCTGGATCTGCCCCTGGTGGTGTCAGATTGTGCATCAGTCTTGGCCTAGGCAGCCTGTTAAAGACTACCAGGGATCTACTGTCTTTGTCTGTCCCCTTTAGTTGTTATTCTATTCCATCTGTGATTAGCCATCTGGTTTAAGAACTGAGGGTGGGGCAGCTTAATCCCTGTAGGTGGGACTTTTGCTTCCTCTCAGGCTGATGCCACTCTGGAGTGGAATGGTCTGCCTCCAATATTCGGAATGAGTCAGCACTGGAACCCAATTGGCTGCTCCCTAAGTTCTCCCCTCAAAACCACCACCCCAGGTTCTCCCCAAGCATCTTCAGTCCTCTGCCTTTTCTCTGCTTGAGTCCAGGGTAAGTGGGGGCCAAAATATTTTTGTGTGTGATCCGCTTAAGAGCTCTTTCTCTCCAGCTGTTTCTCTCTGGCTAGCAAGAAACCCGGTGGCCTTTCGCCTTTCATAGCTGGATACTATTTCACTTTCCACTCTGTTGCTGTAGGCTGGGAAGCCCAGGTGTGGGTTTAGACTCTGCCTTTCTCAGGGGGAACTCCCAGCTGCTGAGCTGTTTCTCCATCCCTTCAGCTGATACCCATGGGAGCCTAGCGAGCCCTTTCGTGTCTCCGCATTTTATCCCAGTCATGTTGTGATGTAGCAGCCTTTTCTGTCTCTCCGTGGTTTTAAGACTTCTCTCCAGCCAGTGTTCAGTTGGTTATTCTAGATGATTTCTCCACAATTAAGTTGTAAATCCAGACTGGTCCTGGGAGGAGGTTAGTGTAGCTTCCACTTACTCCTCCATTATCTTGGATCTCTCCTATTTTCTGGAACTTCTGGTTGTTTCTAGTTTTGAGGTAGTTGCATTTCTTCTTAATTGTGGAGGGAGATGCAGAATGTCTGTCTACACCTCCATCTTGGCCGGAAGTCTTTGTTTTATCTTGAATAATGTTCTGTGTGTTCTTGAGAAGGATGTGTATTTTGCTTCTGCTGGAAGAAATGTTTAGTATATGTCTGTTAGCATAATTTGTCTAAAGTCTGGTTCAAGTCGAATATTTCCATTTTTATTTTCTTTCTGGATAATCTATGTTGTTAAAAGTGGGGCATTGAAATACTACTGTATTTCATCCTTCAGATATGTATTTTTTTAATGTATTTAAGTGCACCAATGATGGGTTAATATTTATTAATTTTTATTATATCTTCCTGATGAATTGTTCTCTTCAATATATTATGACCTTCTTCTTTTTTTACTATTTTTTCTTAAAGTCTATTTTGTGAGATGTAAATTTAGCTGCCCCTGTTTTATTCTGTTGGTTTCCACTTGTGTGGAATAAAGTTTTTATCTTTTCACTTTGAGCCTATAGTGACTATCCATAGGCACCATATACCTGGATATTTTGTTTTGTTTTTAATCCAGAAAGTCATCCTATGTTGTTAACTGGAGATTTCAGTCCATTTATACTTATAGTAATATTAGTAGGTAAAGACCTACTATTGCTATTTTATTACTTTTTTGCTTTTTTAGTTTCTTGCTTTTTCTTCCTCCCTTACTGGTTTTTTTTTTTAATATATCATTTCACACATTGATATTCTTTGATTCTTTTGTCTTTAGCTTGCTTCTTTTTTTGCTATAGCTTTAAAATATTTTGTCCCTACATTGAGGCTTAAATAAAACATTATCGTCGTCGTCGTCGGCAGCCGTCCGTCTCGAGAGACGATGGTGTAGCTTCTTAAGAGTCTATCTGCACCGCCGAGAATGGTTGTGCAGTCCGACTCAGGAGTGACACGGTATCTGTCTCCTCCCGTGTTGAATCGACATCTTGCGATGACGCTGGAGTGTCCTCTCCAGTGGAGCTGAAGCTACAGAGCCTGGGCAGGGTGATATGGAGGGTCTGCTGTTGCCCATGCAGCAGACCCCCCCTCTCTTCGCAGCTGAAGGGTCCAAGGGAAAGACGGAGTCAATACAGCTTGGCTTCAGGTGCGCCGCAGGAGTTGCCGGTGTTGACTACAACGTCAAACCACCTTAGGGACTCCGGCTCCGGATTTTCTGTCGGGGTTTACTCCCTTAGCCTTTCCCCTGAAGAGGTATGCCGCAAGGCAGCGGAGGTTTTTTGGAGTCAGAGTTTTCCTTCTCTGATGCGCCCTGACTGGAAGATCGAACCAGCGACACTTAGCTCGCAGGCCGACGCTCAATCCACTGAGTCAAACCAGCCAGGGGGAAAATAAAACATTATATACATATACATATATATATATATATATATATATATATATATATATATGTGTGTGTGTGTGTGTGTGTGTGTGTATACATATATATAACTTTTTATTTTAAGCTTATAACTTTAATCTCAAACTAAACTTTATCCTTACTCCTTCAAAATTTGTTTTTGATGTCACAATTTTTATATTTTATATAGTGTAGCAATTAAAAATTATTTATAATACTTGTGTTCTTTAACCTTTATACTAGAATTAATTGAATAACAGATCACCATCATATTGCAGTATTAGAGTATTCTGAAGGTACCTTTATACTTACCTTTACCAGTATGCTGTATATGATTTTATGTTACTAATTAACATTGTAACATTTCTGCTTGAAGAACTCTTTTAGCACTTCTTGTAAGACAAATGTGGTGTTAGTAAACTTCTTCAGGTCTTTTTTTTTTAATGGAAAGTCTTTATCTTATTTATTTATGAAGGAAAACTTTGCTGGGAAATTATTCTTGGTTGACAGTTTCTTTCTTTCAGCACTTTATTCCCTTCTGAGATACCCGCTGATAACATTTAGAGGGCACCTTTATGAGTTAAAAACAAAACAAAACATTTTTCTTTCATTTCTTTTAAAATTCTCTTTGCCTTTGATTTTAGGCAGTTTTTGAAATGTGGTATATTGGTGAAGGTTACTTGGGATTGAATTTTGGGCTGCTCTATGAGTTTCATGAATTTAAATGTCCAAATTTTTTCAAAGATTTGGGAAATTCTCAGCCATTATTAATTTAGATAAGCTTAACGTCCCCCCATTTCTTTCTCTGAGGCTCCAATTCTTCATTCTTTTTTCTTTAAGTATATTTTATTGATTATGTTGTTACAGTAATCCTAATGTTTTTCCCTTTGCTCCCTTCTTCCCAGTACTCCCTTCCCTCCAGCAATCCCACCCCGCTTAGTTTATGTCCATGGGTTGTGTACTTAAGTTCTTTGGCTTGGCCCTTTCCTATATTATTCTTAACTTCCTCCTGTCTAGTTTATATTTACCAATTATGCTTCTTAATACCTGCACCACTTCCCCACTTCTCCCCCTCCCAGCTGATAACCCTCCAAATTATCCCCATACCTATGATTCTGTTCCTATTCTGATTTGCTTAGTTGGATTTTGTTCTTATTTTTTAGCTTCAGTTGTTGATAGTTGTGAGTTTTTTTGTCATTTTAATGTTCATAATTTTGATCTTCTTTTTCTTAAGTAAGTCCTTTTGACATTTCTTATAATAATAGCTTGGTGATGATGAACTCCTTTAGCTTTACCTTTTCTGGGAAGCACTTCATCTGCCCTTCCATTCTATGATATCTTAGCTGGATAAAGTAATCTTGGTTGTAAATCCTTGCTTTTCATCACCTTGAATACTTCTTGCCAGTCCCTTCTTGCCTGCAAAGTTTCTTTTGAGAAATCTGCTGAGAGTCTTATAGGTAGGTACCTATAAGGTAGGTACCCTTTGTAGGTAACAATCTGTATTTCTCTTGCTACTTTTAAGATTCTTTATCTTTAACCTTTTGCATTTTAATCATGATATGTCTTGGTGTGGTTCTTTTTGGATATAGCTTGTTCGAACCACTCTGTGCTTCCTGGACTTGTATTTCTATTTTCTTCACCAAATATGGGGAATGTTCCTTCATTATTTTCTCCCATAAGTTTTCAATTTTTTGCTCTTCCTCTTCTCCTTTTAGCACTCCTGTGGTTTGGATGTTGGCATGTTTAAAGTTGTCCCAGAGGTTCCTAAGCCTCTCTTCATGTTTTTCAATTCTTGTTTCCTCACTCTGTACTGGTTGACCAGTTTTTCTTCTTATGTTCCAAATAATTGATTTGAACCCAGTTTCCTTCCCTTCACCATTGGTTTTGTGTGGATTTTCCTTCATTTCATTTAGCATAGCCTTTACTTCTTTCCTTATGAGTTTGCTGTACTTAAGCATATCTGTCAAGCCTGTGAGTATCTTTATCAGCAGTGTATTGCACTGTCCATCTGTTAGATTGGCTATATTCTCATCACTTAGTTTTCCCACTGGAACCTTGATCCATTCCCCTTTTGGGCCATACTTCCCTGTCTCCTCATCTTGACAAGCTTCTGTGTTTGTTGCCTCTGTGTCTTAGGTAGAGCTGTTGCACTTGTCTGGATGAGTATTTCTTCTTTATATCTTTGTATGTTGGACTTCCATGCAACTCAAATTCCTAGAACTTCTGGTTGTCTCTAGTTTTGAGGTAGTTGTATTTCTACTTATGTGTGGAGAGAGATGCAGTGTGTTTATCTAAGCCTTCAACTTGTCCAGAAGTTTACTGGATGAAAGTTTCTTCTGACAAATGTCAAGAAGGAAAAATATGAGTATATCATGGGCCCTTTGGTACTCTAGTCATGGCCATTTGATTCAAGAGTGGTCCAAACTGGGTCAATAAGAATAAAGTTCAGGACTTCTATTCTTTGGCTAGGGAAGAGCATGCCCTCTTCTGGGAGATGTGAATGAGAAAGAATATGACCCTTGTTGCTTCTAGCTGAAATTTTGCAATGTGGAAAGAAGCTAGCCTCAGGGAAGAGCCAACAATCAAGAAGGGAAGTACTGAGGCAAGTGCAGCCAAATCATCTTGAGCTCTGGTCATTTGCACCTGAGTCTCTTCCATCCTCTGGACTATTAGTTACATGAGCCAATGAATTTTCTTCATTGTTTATGCAATTTTATGTTGGGTTTTCTGTTGTTTGTAACTAGAAACATCCTAACTGATACAATCCCTGTGACTATCTTAGCAGGTATTTATTAGGTCCTTCCCTTTGAAACATTCTATTTTGATGTCTATGGGTATAATTATTTTGTAATTATCTTTAGTTTTGTGTTCTGTTAATAAATGAGGCACCAGCCAGGCTTCAAAGAAATAGGGTTTTGCTGAAAAACTACTATCATCAATTTTATATTGAATTCTTATTTTAGAATACAACTCAAAGCACACAGACACATGCAAGCACAGGTACATATACACACATGCACACACATATCTGCAGTTTCCCCCATTGTGCACCTTGCTGTATAAAATGAGAACTAACTTGAATTATAAATACAATTGATGGGGAAAATGGTACAAACAAATGGGGGGTGGATCTGTAATCTATGGTGATAATGGAAAAATACAATAAATCATTAATTCAAATGAAAAAAGGCAATTTCTGAATATTTATTTTTTCAAGACCAATTACTGCAGATTTACTGAATATTTTTAGTACTTCACATTTTCCTGATTCTTTGTGATCCTTGTATCCTTTCGTAAGTATGTCTTCACATTTAAATAAACAGTAGCCATTTTCAGACGCTATGGACTGACTTTAGTAAGAAAAGACTTTTACCTAGACGTGCAACATGCTGGATTATGTTGTACCCTTTATCTAGGGTACAGAGTACCTTGTACTATAAGCATGTGGTGTTTAAGGGGGAACTAGGGACGCATATTGACTCTCTGGCTCAGAATGCTAAGTTCCACGGCATTTGCAACTGTGTTGTCCTTGTCAAGCACTGTGGGTGTCTCCTGTAGCTTTAATGACTGTGAGAGTCCTCAGTAGTGTCTCCAAGTCTAGAAGCTAGGGGCCAGGACAGGCTACATTGGTGGCCAGAGCTGGTGGTATACATACATTTAGCTACAGGGGTCAGTTGCAGTAGTCTGTGTAGTGGCAAAGGCCAGTTATAGACATACAAGTGTCAGTGCCAGGGCAAGCAGTAAGGACCAGGACCAACTATGAGCTCACTGTCAACTTCAGAGGCACTGGTTGTTGACATGCCATGTGTTGGTTGCTAGGTTTGGCCATTGGCATATAACAATAGAGGCTGATAATAGGGGTTGGGCTAGGAACAAGCAGGTACACAGCTGGAGGGGTTAGCTCTTGTTGATGAAAAGGGTGCAGGCCAGTGATGAAAAGATCTAATCTTGACCCACATGCAGTTGCAGGTTCCCTGGCTATTGACTGGCATGCTCTCTCATGGATACATTAGTCCCCCCAGGTTTGTAAAATGTAGTGAAGGCTAGTTTTAGGACAGCAGTCATGCAAGTGCACAGCTGAATTAGCTAGACCCACTCTCAGGTATGGCGGTGGTGAAGGAGGTCAGCCTTGGGAGTCTAGGGTGGCAGTTGTGAGCCACAGAAGACTGGGCTGACTTCCAGTGCAGTTATTGGGCTCCAGTGTAGCAGGCAAAAGAAGGACTTAGAAAGGAATCAGTCAGCTAACATCAACAAATGTGTTTATCTGTGGGCTGAAAGCTGGTGGTTGTTCTGGCATTAATTTTCTTCAGTGGTGAAATCTGCTGTGTTTGCAGAGCAGCAGGTTGTGAACCACAATTTCTCTAATCATGTGGCTGCTATTGGTAGCCCCCACTCTTCTTTCTTGTTCCTAACCATCTTGTCTCAGCATTGCTGGACTGGTTTTGGTGAAAATAAACCAGGGTCTTCATGTGCTTCCCCAAAAGGCTAGAGAAGCTGGCCACCCACTTACATTCCTGGCATGAAGAAATGAGCATTGCTGACTTGGGAAATGGGATTATGCAGGCAAAATAAAACTTTTCCTTCTCTTCTGGTGTGGTGATTTTCAGGTGTATTTTTTTTGTTGTTGCTGAAGTTATTTTTGTTCATTGGTGCTGTCTGAGACAGAGACTGGGGCTTTCTGTTTTGCCATTTTAATACTGTCATTCTTGAAAACATACTTTAATACATTTAGAAATTTTTATGCCACATTTTTATTGTTTTTCTTTTCCTTTTAAAATTTGTTGTTCTTTTTACAGCTGTCCCAATTTTCCCCCATTGCTCTCTCCTGCACCTCCCACTCCCAGAGTCATTCCCTCCCTCTCATCCATGTCCATGGATTATTTACACATGTTCCCTTTCCCTTTTTTTCCAGAAGAAAGGAGATAAGAAGGATTCAAGAGGGTAACATCATTTTTTTGCTTCCCAAATGCTCCCAGACCAGGGATCATACATGCCAGGACTGGGGATAAAACCCACTCAGTAGATGAGTGGATAAAAAACTGGTACATTTACACAATGGAATACTATGTAGCAGAAAGAAAGAAGGAATTCCTGCCATTTGCAACAACATGGATGGAACTAGAGAGAATTATGCTTAGTGAAATAAGCCTGGCAAAGAAAGAAAAATACCATATGATATCACCTAATACAGGAAACTAAAGAACAACACAAATAAATGAACTAAATAGGACAAAGCAGAATAGCAGTCAATGGAGGGGTGAGAAGGGGGATAAGTAGGAGAAGGGTTTAGTCAAAGAACGTGTATAAATGACTCATAGACATGGACAGCAGGGAGAGATATGATTGTGGGAGAAGGGATGGGCTGGGTGGGGGAGATAAATGGTGGAAAAATGGGACAAATTTAATTGAAAATCCAAAAGAAATAAAAATTGTGTATTAGAGCTCTTTCTTGCTTTTGAGATAGGTCTGTAATGCAGTGAATCTCTCTTATAACTGATTTCCTTATGTCCTACCTATCTGGGGTTATGTTCTTATTTTCATTTGTTTCAAGGTATTTTTAAATTTCTTCCTTGATCTAGTTTTTAACCCATTCATTGATTAGTAACATATTATTTAGCTTAAGGTTTGTGTTGTTTAATTTTCTTCTTGTGATTGATTTCTAGTTTCATAGCATTATGGTCAGAGATGATGCTTTATAGTACTTTTATTTTCTTAAATATATTGAGACTTGTTTAGTGTCCTAAAATGTAAGCTATACAAGAAAATGTTCCACGTGCACTTAAAAAATGTATATACTGCTGCTTTGGGGTGAAATACTCTGAAGATATCAATTAAATCCCTTTGATCTAGTGTATCATTTAAGGCCATCATTTTCTTGTTGATTTTTTTCTGAAGTTCTATCCATTGATATCATAAGGGAGTTAAAATTCTTATTATGATTATTTTTCTGTCAATCCCTCCCTATTGATTTGCTTTACATATTTACTCTATGTTGAGTGTATAAATGTTTACTAGAGTTATTTCTTCTAGTTGAATTGCTCTGCTCCTTTTATCATTATTTAGTGTCCTTTATTTCTTACTATATCTTTGGTTTTAAAGTCAATTTTGTCAGATATAATTATGGCTATCCCATATTTTTTCTTTAATTTGTTTAAAATACATTTCCCATTACTTTAAATTTAGTCTGTGTGTAGTCTTCATTTTGAGGTTGGTTTCTTGAAGACAGCATATATATACACACACACAAACATATATATCATATATTACATATATGTATATATATATGTATGTTTTCTTATTTATTCAACTACTTTATGCCTTTATTTTTTTATCCTTAACCAACAATATTTGTTTAATCGCTTTTGGAGAGAGAGAGAGAATAGAGAAAGAGAGAGCGATGTGAGAGAGAAACTTTGTTGCTTCCTGTATGTGCTCTGGCCAAGGATAAAATCTGTAGTCCAGCTATTTGCTCTGACCTGTAATCAAACCCACAACAGTTTGAGGTACAGGATGATGCTCCAGCCAAGCAAGCCACACTGGCCATGGATACCTAAGTCTTTTATTCTTTCTTTCTTTCTTTCTTTCTTTCTTTCTTAATGTATTTTATTGATTATATTGTTACAATAGTTCCAAATTTCTCTCCTTTACTCCCGTCGACCCAGCATCTCCCTTCCCCAGCAATCCCATCCCCCCAAGTCCATACCCATGGTTCGTACATACAAGCTTTCACGCTTCACCCTTTCATATATTCCTCTTCTTCTCCCTTCTCTCTCTTTTTTAGTAAATATGTGATTAATTAATTATTTTAACAATAAAAAATAACTATCCCTCCCTCTCAGATATTAAGACCCTTTGTAATCTTGTAAAGGACAATGGGCGAAGGTCTCAAGCTCCTCTAGCTGCTTCAAGCTGGACATGGTCATCATCCTACCTACACTTGGGTCCAGAAATTCCTATTAATAGTGGGGGTGTGGAGGAGAGGGTGGCCTTCCCACATGGGGAAGGATCGGGCAGACTCCAGGTCAGTTGGCAGTCTCCAGATAACGGCGTGTTTGATTTAACAGGCTGGCATCCTTGTTGTGTTCTGGGAGCAACAGATTTGGCAAAAAGGATTAAAAGACATCATTCAATCCATAATTACTAGAAGACAAAAGGCAGGGATTAATTTTTCAATGTCCCACATTAGGGAAGAGAAGGACTTCTTTGGAGGAAGGTGTGCCAGGAACATCTCACCTGTCCAAAACACTTTTGCCCACCATACTTAGTTTGGGCTGAGGGAAATAATTTAGGTTTCCCCCCTCTCAGACCTCTGGGACCTTTCTGTTCAAGCCATTAGGATAGAAGAGAGAAACCAATTTTAAAGTGAAGCCCACAGACCATCCCATTCTTCACCAACCCAACCATTCAGTTCAGCCAAACCATTGAGTCTCAGGAGGCAGCGCTGCAGAGAGGATTAAGTGAGGCTTATACGTACAATCACTCAGGTAATGCGGTCATAGGCTTATGCCCTTTGAAAACAGAAAACACATGTTAATTTATGTAACATAACCCACAAACAAGTCTCTAAATCTGTGAAACTGTCTTATTGGGAAGACATCCAGTTGCAAGGCACTTGACATTCTACTTGCCTGAAACTTGAATCTCTTTGATGATATCACAGACATGATTTAATTTTCAAGTGAAACCATATTTTAAATGAAAAGAAACTGTTAAGATGGTTAGCTGCACTACTTTATAGTCTACCACTGATCATTGTGATTTTCCTTGAATAATGATTTTTCTCCCAAAGATTACACTCCTTGTCATTAAAAGGACTACATTAAGTTCATTTTTAATTTATCCTGTTCATTTGCATAAACACAACAGGAGCAGAAAATTATCACTTATGATCTTCAGTTCTGCTTTGCTGGAACTTACCCAAGGAACATTTAGGGTGACCCTCAGTCTGCTCTTCAGGGCACAGAAGCTGGGCCACATACCTGGCATTCATCCTTGCCTGTACACACCTGTCCTTCACAAGTCTTTCTGGTTTTTCATTGTGCCTTGAGGTCCCTTCTAGCCATCTTTAAGGAAAACAACCTTCTTTCCTTCCCTGGAGAGATTGCTGTGGACCGCACAACAAACCATGGTAGCGGGCCTTTTATCTTGCGGGCTTTTATTACCTTTGAAAGTCATTCCCAGTTCTTCAGGGCTTTTTGGTAACAACCTGAGCCCAAGCATGTCTTCTTTAAGCTTGACATTCCAGTCAAAAACTTGGTCAAAAGAAAAGGAACCTCTATTAACAACTGGTCTTATTAGTTCTATGCAAAGAAACTTATGTCATTACTTCCTTGTTTAGAATGCCAAACTCTGGAGGGATCAGATATTGAGAAAAACATACAACGTGAAGGAAAATCTTTGTCCTAATATTCACTGAACTGGCATTTCCATTCTTCACATTTTCATTTTTCCCCAATAAAAAATTTTTTTGTTTGTTTTTCCATTACAGTTGTCTCACATTTTTCCCCTTCTTGTTTCCCTGGACCCTGTACCTCCCTTCCCCCACATTCAGTTCCCACTCAGTTGCCCATGTCCGTGGCTCATTTATACATGTTCTTTGACTTGATCCTTCCCCTTCTTACCCCCTTCTCTCCCTCCCACCTCCCCCTTTGTTACTGTTAGTCTACTTCTTGTTTACATAGCTCTGGTTCAATTTTGCTCATTTGTTTGTGTTGTTCATTAGTTTACTGCAATAGGGGACAGCATAAGGTATTTTTCTTTCATTGCCAGCCTTATTTCGCTAAGCATAATCCTCTCTAGTTCCATCCGTGTTGTTGCAAATGGTAGAAGTTCGTTCTTTCTTTCTGCTACATAGAACTCCATTGTGTAAATGTACCACAGTTTTTTGATCCACTCATCTACAAATGGGAATTTAGGTTGTTTCTAGCACTTGGCTATTGTAAATAGTGCTGCTATGAACATTGGAGTGCATACGTTCTTTTGAATTGGTGTTCCAGGATTTTTCAGATATAATCCTAGCAATGGAATTGCTGGTTTAAAAGGCAGTTCCATTTTTAGTTTTTTGAGGAAATTCCAAACTCTTTTCCATAGTCACTGCACTAGTCTGCATTTCCACCAGCAATGCACTAGAGTTCCCGTTTCTCTGCATCCTCTCCAGCACAAGTTGTTTGTTGATTTGTTGATGATGGCCATTCTGACAGGTGTGAGGTGGTATCTCATTGTGGTTTTTATTTGCATCTCTCTGATGCTAGTGATGTTGAGCATTCTTTCATATGTCTATGGGCCCTCTGTATGTACTCTTTGGAGAAGTGTTTGTTCAGGTCCTTTGCCCATTTTTTAATTGGGTTGTCTGTCTTCTTGCTGTTGAGTCATATGAGTTCTTTATATATTTTGGAGATCAATCCCTTTTCTGAGATGTCATTGGCGAATATATTTTCCCATATGATTGGTTTCCTTTTCATCTTGCTGATGTTTTCTTTTGCTGAGCAGAAACTCTTTAGTTTGATGTTCCCCCATTTGTTTATTCTTTCCTTTATTTCCCTTGCCTTAGGAGATATATCAGTGAAAATGTTGCTACGTGGGATATCTGAAATTTTCCTGCCTATATTTTCCTCTAGGACTTTTATGGTATCACGGCTTACTTTTAAGTCTTTAATCCATTTTGAGTTTATTCTGGTGTATGGTGTAAGTTGGTGGTCTAGTTTAATTTTTTTGCATGTCCCTGTCCAGTTCTCCCAACATCATTTGTTAAAGAGGCTCTTTTCACTCCATTTGATGTTCTTTCTCCCTTTGTCAAATATTAGTTGACCATATGAACCTGGGTTTATTTCTGGGCTCTCAATTCTGTTCCATTGATCTATATGTCTGTTTTTATGCCAGTACCAGACTGTTTTGATTACCATGGCCTTGTAGTATAGTTTGATATCAGGTATTGTGATTCCTCCCACTGTGTTCTTCTTCCTCAAAATTGCTGTGGCTATTCGGGCTCTTTTTTGGTTCCATATAAATTTTTGAAGTATTTGTTCTAGGTCTGTGAAATACGTTGCTGGTATTTTAATAGGGATTGCATTGAATCTATAAATTGCTTTGGGTACCATGGACATTTTAATGATGTTGATTCTTCCCATCCATGAGCATGGTATATGCTTCCATTTATTTGTATTTTCTTTAATTTCTTTCTTCAGTGTTATGTAGTTTTCTGAGTACAGGTCTTTTACCTCCTTGGTTAAGTTTATTCCTAGGTATTTTATTTTTCTTGTTGCTATGGTAAATGGGAATTTTCTTTCAGTTTCTATCTCTGAGTTTCTATTGTTGGTGTATAAAAATGCCTTCAATTTCTTAATATTGACTTTGTATCCTGCTATTTTGCCGAATTCACTTATTAGGTTGAGTAGTTTTTTTTGTGGAATCTATAGAGTTTTCTATATACACTATCATGTCGTCTGCAAATAATGACAGTTTTACTTCCTCTTTTCCAATATGGATGCCATTTATTTCTCTTTCTTGTCTGATTGCTGTGGCTAGAACTTCCAAGACTATGTTGAATAGGAGTGGAAGAAAGCGGATATCCTTGTCTTGTTCCTTATCTCAGGGGGAATGCTCTCAGTTTTTGCCCATTGAGCATGATGTTGGCTTCAGATTTCTCGTATATGGCCTTTATTATGTTGAGGTATGCTCCCTGTATTCCCATTTTACTAAGAGTTTTTATCATAAATGGGTGTTGTACTTTATCAAATGCTTTTTCTGTATCTATTGATATGATCATGTGGTTTTTGTCTTTCATTTTGTTTATGTGGTGTATTATGTTTATTGATTTGCGAATATTAAACCATCCTTGCATCCCTGGGATGATCCCACTTGATCCCGGTGTATGATCTTTCTAATGTGTTGCTGGATCCGGTTTGCCAATATTTTGTTGAGGATTTTAGCATCTATGTTCATCAGCGATATTGGCCTGTAGTTTTCTTTCTTTGTTGTGTCTTGACCTGGTTTTGGAATTAGGGTTATACTGGCTTCATAGAACGAGTTTGGGAGTCTTCCCTCTTCTTGTATCTTTTGAAGTAGTCTGAGGAGGATAGGAGTTAGTTATTTCCTAAATGTTTTGTAGAATTCACTTGTGAAGCCATCCGGTTCAGGGCTTTTGTGTACTGGGAGTTTTTTGATTACTGCTTCAATTTCACTAGCTGTTATTGGCCTATTCAGACTTCCTGCTTCTTCTTGATTCAGTTTGGGAAACTATAGGTTTCCAGGAATTTGTCCATTTCCTCTAGGTTGTCAAATTTCTTGCCATACTGTTGTTCATAATAATTTCTTACAATCTTTTGTATTTCTGTTGTATCAATTGTGATTTCTCATCTTTCGTTTCTGATTTTATTTATTTGGGTCCTCTCCCTTTTTTCTTGATGAGCCTGGTTAAAGGCTTATCAATTTTTCTTATCTTTTCAAAGAACCAGCTCCTACTTTTGTTGATCTTTTGAATTGTTAGTTTAGTCTCTATGTCATTTAATTGTGCTCTGATATTGATGATTTCCTTCCTTCTACTTGATCTGGGCTTTGCTTGTTGTTCTTCCTCTAGTTCTTATAGCCGTAGGGTTAAATTTTTTATTGGAGATTCTTCTAGCTTTTTTAGATAGGCCTGTATTGCTATGAACTTTCCTCTCAGGACTGCTTTCGCTGTATCTTATAGGTTTTGGGTTGTTGTGTTTTCATTATCATTAGTTTCCAGAAACTTTTTGATTTCTTCCTTGATGTCATTGTTAACCCAATCATTATTTAATAGCATGTTATTCATTCTCCATGAGTTTGTATTTTTTTTAGTTTTTTCCTTGTGGTTGATTTTCACTTTTAAGCCATTGTGATCTGAGAAGATGTTTGATATAATTTCAATTTTCTTGAATATGTTAAGGCTTGTTTTGTGTCCTACCATGTGGTCTATCTTTGAAAATGTCCCATGTGCACTTGAGAAGAATGTATATTTTGCTTCTTTGGGGTTAAAACTTCTATATATATTGACTAAGTCCATTTGATCTAGAGTGTTGTTCAGTGCCTCAATATATTTGATGTTTGTTTGCTTCGAAGAGATGTCCATTGTTGACAATGGGGTGTTAAAGTCCCCTACTATGAGTGTGTTGCTGTCTATATCTTTCTTGGAGTCTTTCAAAATTTTCCTTATGTATTTGGGTGCTCCTAAGTTGGGTGCATATATATTTATAAGAGTTATATCGTCTTGATGGATTTTTCCCTTAAGTATTATGAAATGCCCTTCTTTGTCTCTTTTTATGGACTTTGCTGTGAAATCTGTTTTGTCTTATATAAGTATTGCTACCCCAGCTTTTTTTTCAGGTCCATTTGCTTGAAATACTATTTTCCATCCCTTTATTTTCAGTCTGTGTAGATCTTTTGTTCTAAGGTGCGTCTCTTGTAGACAGCATATGTGTTAGTCATTCTTTCTAATTCATCAGTTACCCTATGTGTTTTATTTATTTTTTTAAGTATATTTTATTGATCATATTGTTACAATAGTTCCAATTTTTTCCCCTTTGCTCCCCTCCGCCAAGCACACCCCCTCCCCAACAATCCCCTCCCCAAGTCCATGCCCATGGGTCATACATACAAGGTCTCCCGCCTCACCCTTTCATATATTCTTCTTCTTTTTTAAAAATAATTAATTAATTAGTTAAATATTTTAACAATAAAAAATAACAATTCCTCCCTCTCAGACTTAAGACCCTTTACAATCTTATAAAGGACAATGGATGAAGGCCTTGAGCTCCTCTAGCTGCTTCAAGCTGGACATGGTCGTCGTCCTACCTACCCATGGGTCAAGAAATCCCTAATAAGAGTAGGGGTGTGGAGGGGAGGGTGGCCTTCCCACAAGGGGAAGGATCGTGCAGACTCCAGGTTGGTTGTCTGTCTCTGGACAACAGCATGCTTGGTTTAACAGGCTGGCATCCTTGTTGTATTCTGGGGGCAACAGGGTTAAAAGACATCATTCAATCCGTAACCACTAGATGACAAAAGACAGGTATTAATTTTTCAATGTCCCACATTAGGGAAAAGAAGGGCTTTTTTGGAGGAAGGTATACCAGGTACATCTCACCTGTCCAAAACCCTTTTGCCCATTATACTTAGTTTGGACTGAGGGAAATATCTTAGGTTTCCCCCCTCTCAGGCCTCTGGGCTCTTTCTGTCCAAGCCATTAGGATAGAAAAGAGAAACCAGTTTTAAAGTGAAGCCCACAGACCACCAACCCAGCCACTTAGTTCAGCCAAACCATTGAGTCTCAGGAGGTAGCGATGCAGACAGGGTTAAGTGAGGCCTATACCTACAGACAATCACTCAGGTAATGAGATCATAGGCTTATGCCCTTTGAAAACAGAAAACGCATGTTAATTTATGTAACATAACCCACATACAAGTCTCTAAATCTGTAGGACTGTCTTATCGGAAAGACATCCAGTTGCACGGCATTTGACATTCTTCTCGCCTGTAAATTAAACATCTTGTATAATGCCACAGACATAGTTTAACTTTCAAATGAAAACAAATTTTAAATGAAAAGAAACTTTAAAGACGGTTAGTTGCACTACTTATTGTCTACCACTGGGCATTGTGATCTTCTTTGAATCGTGATTTTTCTCCCTAAGATTACCCTCCTTGTCATTAAAGGGACTGCATTAAGTCCATTTTTAATTTATCCTGTTCATTTGCATAAACACAACAAGAGCAGCAAATGATCCCTTACGATCTTTAGTTCTGCTTTGCTGGAACTTATGCAAGGAACATTTAGGGTAACCTTCAGTCTCCCCTTCAGGGCACAGAAGCAGATCCACATACCTGGCATTCAGCCTTGCCTGTAAACACCTGTCTTTTCCAGGTCCTCCTGGTTTTCCATTGTGCCTTAAGGTCCCTTCTAGCCATCTCTCAGGAAAACAACCTTCATTCCTTCCCTGGAAAGATTGCTATGGACCGCTCATCCATCCAAGGTACCAGGCCTTTTATCTGATGGACTTTTATTACCTTTGAAGGTCAGTCCCAGTAGCTCAGGGCTTTTTGGTAACAACCAAAGCCCAAGCATGTATCCTTTAGGCATGACATTCCAGTCAAAGTCTTAGTCAAAAAAAATCGTTATTAACAACTGGTCTTATTAGTTTTATGCAAAGAAACTTGGTCATTACTTACTTCTTTAGAATGCCAAATTCTGGAGGGATCAGATAGGGAGAAAATATATACAGTGTGAAGGAAAATCCTTGTCCTTCTAATATTCACTGAACTTGCATTTCTATTCTTTTTATTTTTATTTTCCCCCCCACTAAAAATTTTTCTGTTTGTTTGTTTTTCCATTACAGTTGTCTCACTTTTTTCCCCCTCTTGCTTCCCTGCACCCTGTCCCTCCTTTCTCCCACATTCAGTCCCCACCCAGTTGTCCATGTCGATGGGTCATTTATACATGTTCTTTGACTAGACCCTTCCCCTTCTTACCACTTCTCTCCCTCCCATCTCCCCCTTTGTTGCTGTTAGTTTATTCCTCGTTTACATACCTCTGGTTCTATTTTGCTCATTTGTTTGTGTTGTTCATTAGTTTCCTTTAACAGGTGATATCATAAGGTAATTTTCTTTTGTTGCCTGGCTTATTTCGCTAAGTGTAATTCTCTCTAGTTCCAATCATGTTGTTGCAAATGGTAGAAGTTCCTTCTTTCTTTCAGTACTTATTCATTGTCATTTTCCCCCTTTGTACTCGTGTTCCTCTCTGTCTCTCTCTGTTTCTTCATCTTCTTAAAGCAGACCCTTTAGCATCTCTTGCAATACTGGTTTGGTGGAGATGTATTCTTTTAGCCTTTTTTTGTCTTGGAAACTCCTTATTTCACCTTCCATTTTGAATGAGAGTCTTGCTGGGTAGAGTATTCTTGGTTGTAGGTCTTTGTTTTTCATTACTTGGAATATATTTTGCCATTCCCTTCTGGCTTTTAGTGTTTCTGCTGAGAAATCTGATGATAGCCTTATTGGAGCTCCCTTGTATGTTGTTAGTTGTTTCTCTCTTGCTGCTTTTAGGATTCTCTCTTTGTCTTTGAATGTTTGCATTTTAATTATGATGTGTCTTGAAGTGGGCCTGTTTGGGTTCATCTTCACTGGGACCCTCTGTGCTTCCTGGACTTGCATGATTCTTTCTCTCTTCATGTTAGGGAACTTTTCTGTCATTAGTTTTTCAAAGAGGTTTTCTATTCCTTGCTCTTCTTCTTCTCCTTCTGGAATTCCTATGATACAGATATTATTACCTTTCATGTTGTCCTGCAGCTGTCTTAGAGCCTCTTCAGTCTTGTTCAGCCTTTTTTCATTTTGTTGCACTGTCTGTGAGTTTTTGTCTACATTGTCCTCCAGTTCGCTGATCTGATTTTCTGCTTCCTCTAGCCTGTTTTTAATTCCTTCTACTGTGTTCTTCAATTCAGAGATCGTATTCTTCATTTCCTCCTGGCTCTTATTGATAGCTTCCATGTCCTTTTTGATGCTGGTATAATTCTCAGTAAGTTCCTTATAGTTCTTCTGGAGTTCACTGTAGTTTTTCTGGAGTTCTTTTTAGTTTCCGCTGAGCTCATTGAGCTTCTCCATAATCCATGCTTTCAATTCCATATCTGATAGGTGGCTCCCCTCTATTTCATTTAGCACTCTTTCTGGGGACTCTACCTTCCCTTTCGATGGGGGCTTGTTTCTCTGTCTCCTCATTTTTGTGACTCTTATTGTTTGTTGGTACTTCTTAGAATGATCTGCACTTCCTGGATCTGCCCCTGGTGGCGTCAGATCCTGTACCAATCTGGGCCTAGGCAGTCTGTTGGAGACTTTCAGGGATCTATTGCCTTTGTCTGGCTTCTTGTTAATCTATTCAATCTGTGATTAGCTGTCAGGCTTAAGGACCGTGGGCGTGGCAGCTTAATTCCTGTAGGCAGGGCCTTTGGTTCCCCTCAGGCTGACGCCACTTGGCTCGGAATGGTCTGCCTGCAGTGTGGGGATGAGTCAGCACTGGTACCCAGCCGGCCGCTTCCCCAGCTCTCCCCTCAAAGCCACCACACCGAACTCTCCCCAAGCATTTCCAGTCCTCTCTGTCTTCCCTCTGCTTGTGCCCAGGGTAAGTGGGGGCCAAAATATTTTTGTATGTGTTCCGCTTAAGAGCTCTTTTTCTCCAGCTGTTTCTCTCCGGCTAGCAAGAAACCCTGTGGCTTTTCGCTTTTCTCAGCTGGATACTATTTTACTTTCCACTTTGTTGCTGTAGGCTGGGGAGCCCAGCTGGGGGTTTGGACCCTGCCCTTCTCAGGGGGAATCCCCAGCTGCTGCCTCTGTTTCTCAGTCCCTTCAACTGCCACCCGTGTGAGCCCTGCCAGCCTTTCCGCGTCTCCACACTCCCTACCGGTCACGTTGTGATGTAGCGGCCTTTTCTGTCTCTCCGTGGTTATAAGACTTCTCTCCAGCTGGTGTTCGGTTGGTTATTCCAGATGATTTCTCCAAAATTACGTTGTAAATCCAGACTAGTTCTGGGAGGAAGTTAGTGTAGCTTCCACTTACTCCTCCGCCATCTTGTTTCTCCTCTGCCCTTCCATTCTAAATGATAGCTTTGCTGGATAGAGTAATCTTGGTTGTAAGTCCTTGCTGTTCCTCACTTTGAATACTTCTTACTAGCCCTTTCTTCCCTGCAAAGTTTCTTTTGAGAAATCAGCTGATAGTCTTATAGGAACCCCTTTGTAGGTAAGTGTCTACTTTGCTTTTGCTGCTTTTAAGATTTTCTCTTTATCTTAAAACTTTGGCATTAATTATGATGTGTCTTTGTGTGGTCCCCTTTAGGTCTATCTTTTTTTTTGGACTCTCTGTGCTTCTTGGAATTGTATGTCTATTTCCTTCACCAAATTTGGAAAGTTTCCTTCATTGTTTTTTCACATAAATTTTCTATTTCTTGCTTATCCTCTTCTTTTGCCACCCCTATGATTCAGTTGTTGGGACATTTAAAGTTGTCCCAGGGGTTCCTATATCTCTTTTCATTTTTTTTTTTCAATTTTTTTACTCATTCTGTACTGGTTGACTCTCTATTTATGTTCCAAATCATTGATTTGAACCCCAGTTTCCTTACCATCACCATTGGTTTTGTGTGGATTTTTCTTCATTTCATATATCTTATTCTTCATGTCTTCCCTTATGCATTTGCCATACTCAAGCATATCTGTCAATCCTCTGAACATTGTTATTACCAGTGTTTTGAATTATTCATCTGTGAGGTTGGCTATTTCCTTGTCTGAAAAGTTGGCTATCTCCTGGTCACTTAGTTCACCCACTGGAACCATGATTCCTATTTTTGGCCATACTTGTCTATCTCCTCCACTTGGCAGGCTCTGATGTTTGCCTCTGTTTCTTAGGTAGAGATTTCATACCTGTTATAATGTAAGGGGTGGAGCCTTAAGTATTTCTCAATATGGGGTGGCCCCTTTCACCATGTTGAGGCACTTTCTGTGGGGGAGGGGTCTGAGAGGGATCAATGCTGCTTGCTCAGCACCTCCCCCCTTTCCAGGACTTTTCCCACTTCCCATATGGGACTGGCACCTCTCTAGCTGTTGCTTTGGCCATGGTTCCCAGAGTTGGTTGGTCTGCAGATGTTCTCGGACTATGTGGGCCCTCTAAACAGGCAGACTCTACTGAGAGACTGGCAGTTTCTTCCTCCATACCATCCCCAACTTGTGTTCATAGTCAGAAATAATGTGGCTTTATTTTCCCCAGCTCTGGAACCATGAGTTTCAGGGTCGGGTCTGATGCTGGGAGTGTTCCCCAGGTGTCTCTCCCTACTTTTTAAAATGTGTGGCTGCTCTTTATGCTGCTCTTTAAAATGTGTGGCCTGCCACTGCTGTGGGTGTCACCACCACCACTGCCACTGGTGCCATGCTGCTTCCTTTCTACCCCAGTTCTTCCCCTCTTATCTGTCTAGATGAGTATTTATTCTTTGTTTCTTTGTTGGAGTTCCAAGTAGCTCAATTTTCTGGAACTTCTGGTTGTCTCCAGTTTTGAGATTGCTGTATTCCTTCTTAGAAGGGAGACACAGCATATCTACCTACACCTCCTTCTTGACCAGAAGTCCTCATATAAGCATCTTAACATGACCTTTCATTCAGTGAGTGCTGACCATGGTAGAAAAATCAAGACTCATACCCATAGAAAAGTAATAAGCTATACAAGAAAGTGTATAATAAAATGTTCAATGGAAAAGCAGAGTTTATAAGGCTTTAAGAAGTACATAAAAGAATGATTAAAGAAAACAAAATTTAATTTGCAAAACTGACAGTTTCTTAGAATAGGAAGTGTTTAAATTCTGCTTTATTAGCCCAGAAAAGTGGTTTTTTTTTTTTTTTTTTCTTCTAAATGATGCCAAAGCATCCAGGTGTCGTCGTCGGCAGCCGTCCGTCTCGAGAGACGATGGTGTAGCTTCTTAAGAGTCTGTCTGCACCGCCAAGAATGGCTGTGCAGTCCGACTCGGGAGTGACACGGTATCTGTCTCCTCCCGTGTTGAATCGACATCTTATGATGACGCTGGAGTGTCCTCTCCAGTGAAGCTGAAGCTACAGAGCCTGGGAAGGGTGATATGGAGGGTCTGCTGTTGCCCATGCAGCAGACCCCCCCTCTCTTCGCAGCTGAAATGGTCCAAGGGAAAGACGGAGTCAATACAGCTTGGCTTCAGGTGCGCCGCAGGAGTTGCCGGTGTTGACTACAACGTCAAACTGCCTTAGGGACTCCGGCTCCGGATTTTCTGTCGGGGTTTACTCCCTTAGCCTTTCCCCTGAAGAGGTATGCCGCAAGGCAGCGGAGGTTTTTTGGAGTCAGAGTTTTCCTTCTCTGATGTGCCCTGACTGGAAGATCGAACCAGCGACACTTAGCTCGCAGGCCAACGCTCAATCCACTGAGCCAAACCATTCAGGTGTAAAGGTAGAATTATTCTGTGTATTAGCTAGCTTTAAATAGCTCAGTTTTAGCATGGTTCACAAACTTCACTGTTATAGAAGCTAAGCCTATGTTATATATTCATAAAGTGAGTCGGTAGGGGGCCAACCATCAGGAGTAATGATCACTGCTTTAATCTATTAACCACTTGGCCATCCAAAGAAAGCACTGGAAATGCAAACCAAATATTGGAAAACTGGGTAATATTTTAAGAAAATATGAAAACTCAAATATTTTTATATAAAGAATCCCAATTTGTAAACATTAACAAAAATGAACAATATTTATTAGTGCATAATTGGCCGAATAAGACACATATAAGCGGGATGCAGAACTTCCATTCTCTGGAGGATTTTCTGAATCCATTAGAGCATTTTCTGAATCCATTAAAGTTTTGCTTCCCAGCAAGACTTTGAGTCTATTTTGACTCAAATAGACACTTAAAAATTATCACAGTTCTGGACATTTCTTATCTGACATTTACTTGGTATAGTGCAAGAAGATCCCAAAGAAGCCCATTTATAGCCACTTTGCACACCTGGATTCTTGCTAGGTACCAGCAGGGGCACGTTGTGCCTCACCATCTCTTTGTTCAGCAAATAATGAACTTGGCTGAGTTGTAATTGGAATTCTGGACCTCCATGTTTTAAGGTAAGTGGCCCTGATTTACTAAGCTGTCTTTTAAAAAAATTCTTGGGGTAGAACTATAGGTTAAGGGTTGGCAAGAACCCATGCTAAGGCAGAACTGAAGGAATAATGGGTGGCTGGTTTTTAACTTTGGTTTTTCAATTGAAATTGTTTTCTGAGAACCAGAATAAAAACACTCACTAGATGAATGAGAGGAATTCATTCAGCACTGAAGATAAGGGGCACTTTCTCCCTCCAGCCTAAATATCAGGTACTCTTAGATGACTAGGAACCTTTGTGGAGGTGTCAGCAGCATCTCCCATGATGCACAGGAAACCTATAGGAAATTTCAACTAAACTATAAATAATTGACTCATTTGGGGATATTCATTAAAGGTTGGTCAACAAGTGCTCTGGGTCTTCATGGCTGTATTAGACAGCTGCAGAGAGAAACCAAGGCATGTTAGAGGGTTGATGTGACTCAAGGAGAAAGGGCCTCATGGAACTCAACCCAGAAGCAACACACTTTGACCCACTATAGAGTATTCATATTCCTAAAAAGATTGTGCAGAATCTACAGATTCCAAATTAAAACTAAAATTAACATTGAAAACTTGTGCCTCTAAGGCTGGAAACTCTCAGACTTTAGCTTTCATTAATATTCCTGGTAGGAAGCCTATACAGTGATACCTTGGTTAATGAAGATAATTTGTTCGGGAATCACATTCGTTAGTGAAAACCTTCGTAAGCCAAAATGTGATTTCCCATAGGTATCTATAGAAAATCACTTAATTTGTTCTGGATGCTGACCACTATTTAAACATAAGTTTTTAAAATAGTAAAAAGCACACTATAAAAGGGCAAAAACTCACCAAAGGCTGAGATGAACAGCTACCCAAATGGATAAAGGAGAATGGAAAGTAGAATAAATAACTGACAACCTTTACACTATTATAGTACATTGTCATAAAATCTGAAGCAACTTATGTTATCAGACATCTCAATTCTCACTGTCTCAAACATAAACAACCCAGTCAGGTTGGTGGGTTTCCCCTATGTGATGTGGTCAGCTCATTTCTTTGTCACATACATACAGATGGAAGAGATAAGCTTCTGGAATGGCCCTACCATTCATGTTTGCTGCTTTAGGTTAGCGCATGCATCCATTGAAACATCCATTAGCCGAGTCCAAAAACAGCCAAAAAATTATTTTTTAACCAAAAAATTCATTAGCAGGGTCACTCATTAGCTGAGGTATCACTGTACTTGCAAGAGCTTTACAGAAATGGGAAGATTTAACTAGAAATGATATCAACTTAAAATGACCAAACAATTTCATTTTCTTTCAGTGCCTAAACCAATTTCTTTGCATGCAAAATTACAAAAATGTCAGCTCTAAACTTAAATTGAAGGAACGGGAAATACATCTTGATTTAGAAATTAAATGCTTCAGGAAGAAGCACAGATAAATCCTTTAGAAAAGTTAATAAGAAATTTTAGCAACTCTGAAATAAAGAAGACTTCTAAAGCTAATAAATGCCAGCACCCTATTTCTCCCTCTTCTACAGCTCCTCCACTATATTTGTTCTCTGAGCTTCCTTGTCCAAACTTGTGCTTTTCTTCCCTTCTTTTATCCCCCTCTATCTTCTCTATATATCCTCCACTACCACTTCATACTGTCTTAAAGAAAAATGAGAATAAAAAATCAGATAAGGATAATCCAAGAATTCTTGCAGCTCCCTTTAACTCAGGCAGAAAGAAAGTAGAAATTGTTTCCTGATTTTCTCCCAAACCCTGATGGGTTCACAAATGAATTTAACTAATAGAACATGTAATCCTGGCTATTCCAACCTATTCCAGTTAATATGCCTACTGGTTCCTGAGAGCAAAAGCAATGGAATTACTAAGTAAGATTTATTGAAAAACTCCTGCAAAGAAGTCTGTTCACCTCAAGGATTATAGGAAACTTAAATGAGAGTTAGAAAAATACACAGAAGCAAGCATAAGGCTGCTCCAAGGACTATGAGAAGCTGTTCCTCTTTCTCCTTACTGGTAGTTAAGAAAATATTAAAATTGCCATATAAAAGGGGAAATTACTAAGACCCTTTTAGATATTGGGGTCCCTTTGTCTGTTCTTAAGCACACCCAACTAACTGCTTTCTTAAGGTAAAGCTTTTTTCAAATGGAAGGAATATCTAATCAATGTCTGTTTTAAAAATCAAAACTTATTTCTTTCCAACTAGGGAATGTAATGGGACAATATATTTTTACAAGTAAAATCTACCCCAATTCACCTGATAGGGCAAGATTTTCTTAAAATCAGTGATACCCAAATATTCTTTTTCCAGAAAGATTAAATTTTCTTAGAACTAAATGAACCAGATACTGAATCAAATGATAAAATAATGATTTTAAATAAACCTCCACAGGAGAAACAAACCTTGAGACTGACCATCTTTTCTTCATGACTAACTTCCATGAGAGCCTGAGGGATGGTTTAACAGGATGCCCATCCCACTCAGAACAGCTCAAGGCAGTCCACAAACTTGTAGGGACACCTTTAAGTCTTGGCTTGTGATGTATCTGCCTCTATAAATGGGGAACAAGTCCACAATGCTTCAAAAGTCCCCTTTTGGGGTGTATACTCACCAACTGAGGAAAACTTGACCCTGAGTCCCACAAGAAAAAGGTTAACTTTTTGTAATATGGCCCGATCCCAATATAAAGTGAGCAATAGAGAGATTTTGAGACAGAGTACTAAGAAGCAAGGAAAATTCCTTGGCAATGGAATAGGGAAACTGGAACAGATAGCTCAAAACAGTAACTGAGCAATATACAGCCAGGTGCAAATGTCATCAGGGTAAAAAACCCCAAGTACCTGGCATGAGACAAAACTGGGAAAGCAAGGAACTCACCTTGATGGTAATCTTATCCCTCCTGGCCTTTCCTTCCTGGGGATAACATTTAGGAGAAAACAGGCCTCAGTTGAGTTTCAACTCCAAGCCCAGAAAAGCAGAAAAACCAGTTGGGCAATGCCAGGACTGACTAAAATGACTAAAGATGCCTTGTCTTGCCACTGACCAATCAGTGGAGACCATGACTCAGAAAGGGCACACCAGGAGAACTGAAGAATATTTGGCTGAAACACTCCCTTGAGATCTCCCCTAAGATTCCTGCCTGCAAGAAAGATTAAAACCTCAAGACAAAGGACACAGTGTACACACTTTCCTACTGGGGACCAGTCAGCACTGTTTTCTTTTCTCTCTTTCCATCCCCCACCCCCCAATTTATTCTTCATAGTCATGATTAAAATATAAGGCAATTGGCAGCTGCCAGCTTGTCCCAGGCTAATCCCCTGAACATAAACCCAAAGCTCCCTTTTCTATGACTTTCCAGTGAGCAAAGGCAGTCCAGGATAGGCTCTCCTATTGCTTCGATTCTAAACCCTTCCTTGTTTCACTGTCCCCAGCTTTAATAAATGTATTCTCATATTCACCTGGATTTGTGATCTCTCTCCTGCATGAAGTCAAAAACCCACACACTACTAGTTCATCCTAGGCAGATCTGCTCAAGGCCAGGCCCTTGTCTATAACTGAAACATAGGTCTGGCTGCCTGTCACTATAAAAGCCAATACTCAAGGGGCGGGTGCTGATATAAAGGAAAGTGGTTTATTTGCAGATGCTGGCCATTTGCAAGATTGGGGACTCATGTATCAAAGCCCATCTCCACCTCTCAATGGAAACAAAGTTGTTGTTTTTAAAAGAGGAAGACAGAAAAAGAACTAAGATTAAAGGAGGGGATTGCAAAATTCTCTACATGCAGATGAGCACAGTCCATTCTGATAAAGCAAATGGTGGTCTGGTGTTCATCATCCTGGTTTAATCATCCTGGCTTCATGTCACATTGGTTCCACAGTTGAAGGTCAGCAAATCTGGAGCTGGGATGCTTGAAGTTCAGGGTCTGCACCTTTTGAAGTTAGTCCTTATGGGGGACCCAAATGCTGGGAAACTTTAGTTTTAGTTAACAGCTAATAAAGCTTAGTAATCAATGTAGGTAAAGAACTGTTGTTTCAGGAACTGAAGGTATGACCCACCTTGCCTCCAGGAGACCATAAGCAGTTCCACCATTGTGCCCCAGGAAGACTGCAAGCAATCAAGATGGTATCTGAGCCATTATACTCCAGATGGAGATGACCACCAACTAGAGTGTTACTGAGTGAAAGGAATTCTCTCACATGGCGCCTTGGTGTAAAACCCAATAATTAGTGTTGAGGAAAACAAGTCTTTATTTACAATATTCTAACCTGGGGAGGGCTGTGAGCATTCTTGCTCAGAGCCCTGTTCTCCCACAGGACCCAGCACTTCCCTTGCTCCCCAAAAGACTATAAGGCAAAATTGAGCCAAATAGTTCCCCACCCCTTATCTGTCTGCTCTCTCTTTCAGAACCTGGGGTATGATGTCATCAGCCTCCATATAACAGTCCAGCAAAACATGTGTCATGTTGCACTGGATCACTTGTTGTTCTCTTTTCCCTTTCAAAACCACATGAATCTCCCTCTGTGCTTTCAAAGCTACATGGATCTCTCTTTCCTTCTAAAACTGCATGGTGATCTCCCTGAAAATAGTTACTGCCTTATTTTTAAATCCCTGACCATGGCCTGTGATACAGTGGCCATGGTAACCAGTTCTCATCATTTGCAGAACCTTGCACAGGCCCCATATACTCTTCCCTCACCATTCTATGGTCAAAACCCCTCCCATCTCCTTTAGGCCTTGGGAGAACCAAAGCCACTTGCATAACTAAGATACCAGCTACCAGTCATAGATATGTAAAGGCATCTTGAAAGCTGTCCCCTTCTCCCATTCCCCAACTGCAGGCTCTGGGGAATTTTGGGGATCCCACTCTATAACAAAGGCACAAAGACCACTGCCCAAGATACAAAGACCACCTCCCAGGACACAGAAAAAAGAATGCTGCAGCTTTTAGCTGATTAACCTTTTCCCTGAATTCTAAACCCTTCACCTACACTTTTCTTTTAATGGAATTTAAGATGGCCTGTTAGGGTACAAAATTTCTGTCTTCTCAGATTGCTGACAATCTGAATAAAGTGCCTATAAATACTCAATACCTGTCTCTGCTTATTGGGTCTGGTAGATTACAAGAAGCACAAACACTGGCTTTTCCAATTTCAGTTCCTAAGACTCTTACACAAACATGCTGTTCATCTACAAGCTGCATATTAGTCAGAGTCAGCATTATAGAAACAATGTCAAAAGAATAGTGGGGTGTATTACAATTCCCCACTGTTACAATTTCCACTTTTATATGTCCAATAACAATATGGCCAGTTAAAAGCACCATTAATTTTAAAACTACTTTTCAGCTAAGCCTGTTTCGCTGTGCCCAAGGGAAATGTATGGAAGTTCCATGTATCTAAGCCTTTATGGCTCTCAGAGGCAACCCTAAGCTATGTGTTGTCTATAACTTAGAAAAATGTACCTAGATAAAAGGAAACATGGCAAAAATGGGAGGATGAATTTGTCAGTCTATTATCAATGTCTGGGTCACAAGCCAATTGTTCAGATATTAAAAATGACCTAAGAGGGCCAGAAGTATGGCTCCAGAAAAAATTCAAAACCCATCAAATCCTTTTATCTTCTCCTATTCATCTCAAAAAAGCTCATAGATAATTGGCTTTATGAAACAAAAGTCCTTCTAGCTCCTGTTTCCCTTTCCCTTTGAATTGTAAATCCATGGTGTTCTTCAAGAGCTCTTATCTGGGCCATCTTTTAAAATGCAAATATATGTATGATTCAGGTACATGCACATTCTTTGTGGAAGTTAAGGATGATGAGGTGTGCTTACAGTAAGAATGTACATTATGCACCATCTTTTCTCCTTGGCTATAATCTGGCATAATTGGACAACTGGGCCATTCCAAGTTGACTAGAAACTCATCATCATGACACTAGATGGCATTTGTGTCTCCTCTCCAATGCCAGGACTTCCCCTTCTCAATTTAAGAAAGGGGTCCGGAATATAAGAATGGTGATCCATTGTTCAGCCAAGCCCTTATACGTCTCCTTGCCATGGGAAGAATGACATAGATTATATGCTGGGACATCTTCAGAGATGGAATGGAAGAAACAGGGAACAGTTTCTTAATGCCAAGAAATTGTTAATCCCAGACTTAGGAAAGACTAGAAGGTAATCAGTCTTTTTTTTTTTTTTCCTGGCCTAAATGCACGTATTTGTCAGAATACATGTGTAATAGCTGCAGCCATGCTTTTCAGCTTCTTTGTCTGCTTCCTCATTCAGGAAGCAACAGCTTTTTGATAGCTGCTGTTGCTTTCCATGGTTGCTTTATCAAGAGCGGTGAAAAACTTTAGCCATATCTGAATAAATCAACTCAATTTATTTTAGCTATTCTTTTCTAAATTAGTGAATTTTGATTAAAGATCGGATATTTATATATTTCAAAATGTTGAAGCATTTATATCTTTTAGCTTTTTATTCCAGGAAAGCTGTAGAGTGGATTGGAAGCTGTTGATAAATGTCTTACGCTTTGTTGGAGGTGTGTTTCTTGAAATGTTTCTAAAAGCCAATCTCAGGAATGCTAGTTAGTTACCCCTTGGTTATCATTGACCCTGGCTGGTTTGGCTCAGTGGATTGAGCGTCGGCCTGCTAGCTAAGTGTCGCTGGTTCGATCTTCCAGTCAGGGCACATCAGAGAAGGAAAACTCTGACTCCAAAAAACCTCCGCTGCCTTGCGGCATACCTCTTCAGGGGAAAGGCTAAGGGAGTAAACCCCGACAGAAAATCCGGAGCCGGAGTCCCTAAGGCAGTTTGACGTTGTAGTCAACACCGGCAACTCCTGCGGCGCACCTGAAGCCAAGCTGTATTGACTCCGTCTTTCCCTTGGATCCTTCAGCTGCGAAGAGAGGGGGGGTCTGCTGCATGGGCAACAGCAGACCCTCCATATCACCCTTCCCAGGCTCTGTAGCTTCAGCTTCACTGGAGAGGACACTCCAGCATCATTGCAAGATGTCGATTCAACACGGGAGGAGACAGATACCGTGTCACTCCCGAGTCGGACTGCACAGCCATTCTTGGCGGTGCAGATAGACTCTTAAGAAGCTACACCATCGTCTCTCGAGACGGACGGCTGCCGACGACCGACGACGGTTATCATTGGAAATCGATGTTTTTAAGAGTTAGAAGTTCTAATTAAGTTGGAAAGAAATTGTGTGGTTTTGGTAATAGAAAGCATAAATATGGAGATACATTTTTTAAATATGTTTTTTGATTATGCTGTTACAGTTGTCCTGATTTTCCCTTTCCTCTGCTCCCCTCCACCCGGTGGCCCCCCTCCCTCCAGTTGTCCCCCCCTTTTAGTCCATGTCCATTGGTTGTGCATATAGTTCTTCTCAACATCTTCCTGTCTACTTCATTCCCTCCTACTATGCTTCTTAATTCTTGCACCATCTCCCTCCCTTTCCCCCCTTCCTGCTGACCTCCCCCTTATATGTTCCCCATACCTATAATTCTTTTTCCACTCTCATTGCCTACTTAGTTTGCCTTTGTTTCAATTCCCTAGCTTCTGTTGTTGGTTGTTGTGATGCAATTTTCATTTTAATGTTCATAGTTTTGATCCTCCTTCTAAACCAGTCCCTTTAACATCTCATATAATAGTGGTTTGGATCTAATGAACTCCTTCAGTTTTACTTTGTCCTGGAAGCACTTTCCCTTTCTATTCTGAATGACAGTTTCACCGGATAGAGTATTTGTGGCTGTAGGTTTTTGATTTTCATTCCTTTGAATATTTCTTGCCAGTCCCTTCTTGCCTGCTGGGTCTCTTTTGAGAAATCTGCCAATAGTCTAATTGGGACCCCTTTGTACATGATTCTTTTCTTCTCTCTTGCTGCTTTTAAGATTCTTTCTTTGTCTTTAACTTTTGACAATTTGATTATAATGTGTCTTGGAGTGGTTCTCCCTGGGTCCAGTTTATCTGGAACTCTCTGTGCTTCCTGGACCTGTAATTCTATTTCCTTCCCCAAGTTAGGGAAGTTCTGCTTCATTATTTTTTCACATAATTTTTCAATTTCTAGTTCTTCTTCTTCACCCTCTGGAAATCCTATTATCCAAATGTTTGATTGCTTATAGCTGTCCCAGAGGTTTCTGATCTTCTCCTCACTTTCTTTACTTTTTGTTTCCTCTTTATGCACTGGTTGTCTGTTTGTTCCTTCCCTATGTTCTGGTTTGTTGATTTAACTTCTGGATTTTATTTCCTCACCACTTGTCTTGCATGTGTTTATGTTTGATTCAGTATGAGTAGCTTTTATTCCTTCCCTGTCTTGTTCCAAATCTTTTGTTAATTCTGTAAACCACCTTATCACTATAGCTCTGAACTGAGCCTCCAAAAGGTTTTTTATTTGTTCCTCTGTCAGATCTCTCATCTGCTGCCTGGTGAGCTGTGTCATCAGGATTTCAATCATTGTCTGCTTCATTCTAACAAATTTGTGTTTAGCTTTTTCTCCGGGCAGGCTATAGGGGGTAGAGCCCCATTCACTCGTTACTGCCCAGCGACTGGCAGCGATTGGCACCCTTTGTCACTGCTTTGCAGCGCTTTGTGTGGGAGCGGGGGTCCAAGATGGATTCATGCCATTACTCTCCGCTGAGAGATCAAGAGGCTCCTTCCCCACAGCCTTACCATCCAAGGCAATGGGGAGCCTGCCTTCCCCAGCATTGGAATCGTGAGCTTCCGGGTCTCGACTGCAGCCAGGATTGCTCCCCTGGCATTTCTCGCAGTCCCGCCACTATTCCTGCTGCTACCAGGATAACTCAGCCCAACTCTTCTGTCCTGATTCTGATCTTGCCCCTCCTACCCATCCAGATGAGCACCACTGGTTTATAACTTCATACGTTGGGCTTGCATGTGGTTTTATTTTCTGGAATTTCTAGTTATCTTTTGTTTTGAGATAGTTGTATTCCTTCTTAGTTGTAGAGGGAGACCAAGTGTGTCAGTCTAAGCCTCCATCTTGGCTGGAAGTCGGAGATACATTTTTGAAGGACAAAGATTGAAAGTGATTTGTTCTAAAGATGATTATTTCTGAATGTGAAAGAACTTTGTGAAAATATAAAAGCTGTAAAAGGGTTTGTAAAAGGTTGTGAAGGTTATAAATGTCTGTGAAAGTTTTAAGTTTATAAAGAATAAAAGAAAGAAAGAAAAACAGCCAGCCTCTCTTCTGTTGTTTAATTCCTTGGATTGAGATTTCCTTCCAGTCCTTCCAGCTGAATAAATAACAATGTGAACAAGGCTGAGATAACTGAATGCCACTTTTAAACCTTAAGCTAAAACTTTAAGTGGCTAAAGTTGCCCTTGCCTTCTCTACAAAAATTAGTAATTTAGATTATGTATATAGTTGTGATGTGTATCATCTTGATGTAATACATGTAGTGTGTTTTTGCTGCCCCCAGATGGCATTGCTAGGGTGTAATAATTTATCGCCCTAAAGAAATTAAATACTTATGTAAATTAAGCAGGATTCTGTGGTCTGAACAAAGTGTTTAATATTAAAATCAGTTTGGTTAATGTCTTTTAGAGTTACCATAAAATAATGCATTTTTTAACCTAGATTTACATAATTTTATGTTATAAACTTTTGGTTAAGTTTGTTTGACAATATTCCCTAAGTTTAAATTTTAAAAGATTTTTTACTGAGAGATGACTTTAGGTTATTGCAATGGGTCCTGAAGTACATCAAACATTTATTCTCTCTCCCTATAAAAGAAAAGTTTTTAAACTAATTAGGCCTCTTTGATATGCTTGAAATTACATGACAATCTTGGCTCCTCTCAAAAATAAACAGATTAATAATAATAACAATATATTTATTTATATATATAGATTTTTTTTACTAAAATAGACCTTCTAAAAATTTCAGCCTGACCTAAGGAGGAACTTGTAAAGAATAGAGCCAAGTTTAATCAGGGAGCTCCCAGGGATAGCAAGTATCTTGTCAGTGACACCAAAAAAGCCCAAAGTGATTGTTCCCTCTGGGGACATTCAGCAGTAGTACTTTGAGTGTTTTTGGCCCACACATTATGAGTTTAGGAATTATTTTTAATGGTCAGTAAACATTTTCAGTAAACCATGTGCAGCATTTAAAAATCTTGCATGTAACTTGTTCTTTACATATTGAAATTGTGTGTTAAATCTAAAATAAAAATGTGGGCTTTATATAGTTCTTTATGTCATTTTACAGTAATTATTCATTATGAAAATATTGTCATAGAATATTATATCTTACAGAAAAAAAAGCTTTTTAAGCATTTGCATTGTAATAATACCTACAATCATGTCATTTTATTTTGTCATTTATTGGCAGCTGTTTTTTTTAACTCTAATACATTTGCAAATGTTATCTGTAGGGATAAAGAAGCAAGCCAGTGACCCTCAAACCAGTAGAAGATAATTAACAGATGAATCATGGAAAAGGGGCGAGGAAAGTACATTCCGAAGCTCCTCACACATATCTCTGGGATCAAAAGGAAGAAGATTGTTGTCACCAAACACAGAGAAATGGGAAGATGTAGCTAGATAATTTTGCAAATAAGTTGGAGATAGACCTATAACTAGATTGCCCTTAGTAGTCACACCCTGAATTAAGTAGTTAATCGTGTTAGATTGTGAACCCAGATTAACCAGTAATGAAGAAATGGGGGAGAAGGAGAAGAAAGGGGGAGCTAATTGCATTAGTATAAACCAGTTTTCTTTGTCTACTTCACGCACACATGCTCCTGGCTGGTGGTGCTCCTGACTCTGCAGACTCGTGAATAAACACCTCACTTTGCTGCTCAAATCCTGTGTCCAGGTGATTTATTGTGAGCATTTGTCACAATTTGGGGGCTCGTCCAGCATCCTCTGCCTGTGTGCTAGAATGGGCTCTGAAGTGAGGTGGGGAGATGTGTCCTACCCACTTTTGGGTGGCCCACTCAATCCAGGGCCCACTCACCTCACAGTGTCCAGAAATGGACCTGAGACTTCTTATTGGGACAGCAGTAGAACTGACACAGGGGGAAACAAAAGCAAACACCATGGTAACCAGGCAACCTTATGCATGGGCCAAGGTAAGAAAATTGGGTTAATCACTGCCTTGGTGGTTGGGCATCCTCAGAGACTGAATGTGTCTGTGTTGCTGAGGTTGTGAGCAAGAAACTTCCAGTATGGGGGGTTGAGCTCACAGGTTTATGTGCAAGAAATCTTCAGTATGGGAGGCTGAGCACACAAGGCATGAACAAGAAACCTCTAATAAGGGGGGTTGAGATCACGGGCCATAGGCAAGAAACCTCCAATACAGGGAGTTGAACTCATGGTGCTTCCATATACAAGAAATCTCCAGTAAGGGGGTTGAGTTTTGGGGTCTACATACAAGAAAATTCCAGTATGGGATGTTGAGTATACAGGGTGTGAGCAAGAAGCTTGCAGTATGGGGGGTTGAACTTATGGGTTTGTGTTCAAGAAATCTTTAGTAAGGGGGGTTGAGAACACAACCAGATTCAGCCACAGCCACAGAAATTGACTGAGGATAGGAAATAAAAATTCTAAGCCTAGGGAAACTGAAGAATTATGGAAAATGTTAGAGCATTGGGGAGAAGATCACCAGACACAGAATAAGAAAAAACAGAAAATGGTAAAATATTGTTATATCCTTTGGCCAAAGGAACCCAATAATGGACAATCTGTTTTCTAGTCCCAATTTGGGTTTGATGAAACTTGGGTTTGTCAAGCCTTGATCTTATATGTGAGTGAGCAGGCATCAGCTTCTAAGAGAAGGAATATGCTCTCTGCTGGTTACAACCTACCAGCAGGTCTAAAGGTCTCTTCCCTGTAAAAGAAAAAGAAGATAAAGCCTAAGACCCTCTGTCCTGTCTCTCACAGCTTTATAGCCCTGGTCAGCTGGCAGCCAACTGGGCACAGGCACCGCAGACAGACAGTACAGACAAATCACGCCAGGGACACCTAACAGGTGCCCAACTGGTAGCCATGCCCATGACACCCAAGGCACTGGTGGGAACTTACTCTAGATTAAGAAAGGAATTAGAACAATGTAAGAAAGACCTGAAGACCTTTCCCATTCCCTCAGAGCTGCTGGTATTTCCCCTTAGGGAGGTCTCCATGGGCCCAGGAAAAATTAGATATGTCAAATCTCCTTTAACAAGCACTGAAGTTAGAAACTTCAAATTCAATATGAAGCATTTGGTAGAGGACCCCTTTGGATTGGCAGAAAAATTAGATCAGTTCCTTGAACCCAGCATATACACATGAATTGAATTAATGTCTCTACTAGACATCTTCAGCGGGGAAGAGAGGGGAATGATCAGACGGGCTGCTAGGAGGATATCGGAAAGGGAACATCCTCTTGGTCAGGTAATTGCCCCAGCTGAATGGGATAATAATAGGCCAGAGTATAGGGCTCAAATGAGAGATCTTAGGAGCCTCATTATCAGGGTAATTAAGGAGTCTGTTCCCTGAAGAACAGAATGTCTCCAAGGCATTTGAAATACAGCAAGAAAGAGATGAAACTCCATCAGCATTCCTACAGAATCTCAGGGACTAGATGAGAAAGTATTCTGGTCTAAATCCAGAGAATGCTGTAGGACAGGGACTCCAAAAAGTCATCTTTGTAACAGAAGCTGTTACAGATATTTGTAAGAAATTGCAGAAGGTAGATGAATGGGTCAGACAGAACAATTGAAAAATTCCTCAGGAAAGCTCAGAAAGTGTATATTAGAAGAGAGGAGGAGAAGCAGGAACTTCAAAAAGCTGCAGGATATCTGCAAATCTAGGAAACTTTAGCTGTCAGATACTGAGTTTAAGTATAGTCCTTCACAGTGTGGAAAAGAACAAGGATTGGAAGCATGTTATGATGAAATCTAAAGAAGTAAAGGGTATTTAGAAAGTTTGTGAATGTTGCAGAAGATCTTTGGAAAGTTGTAATGATAAAAATGAAACAGTTATGGAAGTTTTAACCTGAGAAAAGTAAACCACAGTTGCTTGTGTTATGATTTTATAAAAGCATATTTTCATCTATTCTGTTGTGGAATTCCCTTTATCTGTTTTTTACCAATGAGACCCAAGAAAAGTAATCTGTAAACCAGTCAGGGAGAATTCCTTTCAAAACCCAGGACCCAGGAGGGGTCATTCAGAGCTGGTGAGAGTTCCATTCTGGGTAAATGAACATGTCTCTGCCAAGGGTATGTCTCTTAAGGAGGCCAGTGGAAATACTGGACAGAAACGGCCTAGCTACCTGTGTTTTGAATTATTGCTCTGTTTATGCGTCGTCGGCGTCGGCAGCCGTCCGTCTCGAGAGACGATGGCGTAGCTTCCTGAGAGTCTATCTGCACCGCCAAGAATGGCTGTGCAGTCTGATTCGGGAGTGACAATCCCTGCCGCACTTGGTACAGGTGAAGGCAGATGGCCGTTGTTGCTGCTGTTGACGCTGCTTCCGCCTCGATCTTTTCTGGACCGCCTCCTCGTTGCGCGCAGCCTCTGCACGTGACGTACCTTGCCTGACCGCGAGCCTCCAGGCTAGGCGGTCGTCTGCTTGAACTTCCCACGTGTTGAGATTGATGGAGCATTGTGTCATGTCCTTTTTGCAGATGTCTTTGAACCGCAGTTTTGGGCGCCCTGTCATCCTCTTGCCTTCTGCTAGCTCGCCGTAGAGGAGGTCTTTGGGGATACGGCCTGCATCCATTCTTTTGACATGGCCGAGCCACCTGAGGCGTCTCTCGCTAAGAACTGCATGCAAACTGCTCATATTGGCTCGCTTCAGCACCTCGGTGTTGGGGACCTTATCCTGCCAGGCGACATGCTTTTAATAAAATGAGACACTATTCTATTGTTTTAAAAACCTACTTGTGTTGGTGGTTTACTTAGTGAAACTGATCCAAATGTTTGGCTGCCATTGCACTGCCATTTACTAATTCGAGGCATGGCACTTGGAGGACATTTAAGAGATGTTTATTGTTGGGTGAGTATACCCAAGCAGGGTATTGGTAGTATCTGCTTAGAAGGTTACACTGCCAGTTTTCTATTTTAGCCTGTAAATGCTGCCCTCAAGACTGTAAAGGAGGAAAGAGGAAGGACATCTCTAAAATCAGAGAAGGAAAACTCTGACTCCAAAAAACCTCCGCTGCCTTGCGGCATACCTGTTCAGGGGAAAGGCTAAGGGAGTAAACCCCGACAGAAAATCCGGAGCCGGAGTCCCTAAGGCGGTTTGACATTGTAGTCAACACCGGCAACTCCTGCGGCGCACCTGAAGCCAAGCTGTATTGACTTTGTCTTTCCCTTGGACCCTTCAGCTGCGAAGAGAGGGGGGGTCTGCTGCATGGGCAACAGCAGACCCTCCATATCACCCTGCCCAGGCTCTGTAGCTTCAGTTTCACTTGAGAGGACACTTCAGCGTCATCGCAAGATGTCGACTCAACACGGGAGGAGACAGATACCGGTTATAAGCTCAACCGATTGGCGAAGGAAACGAGCGCCAGGGGTCTCCTCTGACGGTGGGAGAGGTCATCGCACCTCACTGGACAGCTACCGTCTCGCCATGGCTCGCCTGCCCCACTGGGTGCGTGGGGATCAGAGAGGCGCCTCTCGAAAAGTGGGCCACAAAACACCCGCACCAGTTAATTCCAAGCAAACAACAAGAAAGAAGCCTCCGGCTCTTCGCCTCGCTAGCTGGAACATCAGGACCATGTGCCCCGGACTTACTGCAGACCTTCCGTGGATCAAGGGTGCCAGGAAAACCACTGTCACCGATAGGGAACTGGCACGACTAAACATCGACATTGCGGCTCTACAGGAGACCCGGTTGGCCGACAACGGAACTATCAGAGAAACCAACTACACCTTCTACTGGCAAGGGAAGTCTCCGGACCAACCAAGACAGCACGGTGTTGGGTTCGCTGTGAAGAACACGCTTGTTAACTCCATAGAGCCACCCACAGGAGGCACAGAGAGATTACTTACCCTCCGATTGTCAACAACTTTCGGCCCAGTCAGCATTCTTAGCGCGTATGCCCCAACCCTCTGCGCCACCACCGAAGAGAAAGAACAGTTCTACCATGCACTGGACGAAGCGTTATCCAAGATCCCCAGAAGTAACACTCTCTATCTCCTTGGAGACTTCAACGCAAGAGTAGGAGCCGACCACATGGCCTGGCCCACCTGCCTTGGAAACTTTGGGAGAGGAAAGATCAATGAGAATGGTCAGCGACTGCTTGAGCTTTCGTGTCACCACGGCCTGTGCGTGACAAACACATTCTTCAAGTGCAAAGAGATCCACCAGGTGTCATGGAGGCACCCCCGCTCCCGCCATTGGCACCAGCTTGACCTCGTCATCACCAGAAGAACGGATATTGGCAGCACCCTCCTCACCCGCAGCTACCACAGTGCAGACTGCGACACAGACCATGCCCTCGTGGTAAGCAAGGTGCGCATAATGCCGAAGAGGTTGCACCACTCCAAGATGAAGGGTCGCCCACGCATCAACACCAGTTGTGCCAGCAACCCAGTTAAGACCCAGCAATTCATCAACAAGATGGAAGATGCACTCGGCGAGGGAGTGGCGGCAGATGACATTATCGAATCCAATTGGCCACGTCTCCGCGACGCCATATACAACTCCGCCATTATTGCTTATGGGAAGAAAGAGCGGAAGAACGCTGACTGGTACGAGGCTCACTGGGAAGAAATGGAACCCGTGATCGAGGCTAAGAGGAAGGCCCTACTGGCTTACAAGGTCACGCCCACTCCCAGTACACTTCAAGCTCTACGGGCTGCCAGGAACAAAGTCCAGAAGACCGCCCACCACTGTGCCAACACCTATTGGCTAAACCTGTGCAGAAGCATCCAGGAAGCCGCCGATATAGGCAACGCACGAGGAATGTATGAGGGTATCAAGAAGGCAACAGGCCCAATCCCCTCCAAGATCGCCCCCCTTAAGTCCAAGACAGGTGAGGTCATCACTGACCAGGAACAGCAAATGCGGCGGTGGACCAAGCACTACCTCGAGCTGTACGCAACGAAGAACACCGTAACAGACACTGCTCTTAAAGCCATCCCAGACCTACCAGTCATGGAGGAGCTAGACACCCCACCTACTGCGGCAGAGCTCGGCAAAGCCATCGACCACCTCGCTTGCGGGAAAGCACCAGGAAGCGACGGAATCCCTCCAGAAATCCTAAAGAGCGGGAAACCAGTCCTGCTACAGCCGCTCCACCATCTACTCTGTCTCTGCTGGAAGGAGGGTTACATCCCCCAGGATATGAGAGATGCCAACATTATCACCATGTACAAGAACAAAGGAGACCGCAGCGACTGCAACAACTACCGGGGCATCTCTCTCCTCAGCGTCGTCGGCAAAGTATTCGCCCGGGTCGCTCTTGCCCGCCTGCAGACCCTTGCTTCCCGCATCTACCCAGAGTCCCAGTGTGGCTTCAGAGCTGGCCGATCAACAGTGGACATGATCTTCTCCCTACGCCAGCTGCAGGAGAAGTGTCACGAGCAGCATAAACCACTCTACCTCGCCTTTATTGACCTCACGAAAGCGTTTGATCTGGTCAGTCGAAGCGGACTCTTCAGCTTGCTACGGAAGATTGGCTGTCCACCACATCTTCTTGCTGTGGTCATGTCCTTTCACGACAACATGCACAGCACGGTGTCCTACAACGGCGCAACCTCTGAGGCCTTCCCAGTCAGCAGCGGAGTAAAGCAGGGCTGCGTCCTCGCGCCTACGCTGTTCGGAATCTTCTTCTCCATGCTCCTCCAATACGCCTTTAAGGACTGCAACGAGGGTGTCTTCATTCACACCAGATCCGATGGCAAGCTCTACAACCTGGCCCATCTACGAGCCAAGACCAAAGTCAAAGAGGTGCTCATCCGTGAGATGCTCTTCGCCGACGACGCAGCTTTGACATCACACTCCGAAGAGGGACTCCAGCAGCTAGTCACTTGCCTTTCCCACGCATGCAAGGAGTTCGGACTAGCAATCAGCCTGACGAAGACGAATGTTATGGCTCAAGGCACGGGGACTCCCCCATGCATCACCATCGACGGATACACCCTGGAGGTTGTCAACGACTTCACTTACCTCGGGTCCACCATCTCGAGCTCTCTGTCAGTCAACTTGGAGGTCAACCGGAGAATCGCCAGGGCAGCCACAGTTATGGCCAGACTGAACCGGCGAGCGTGGAACAATTCCAGCCTCACTGAGAAAACCAGACTGCGCATCTACCAAGCCTGCGTACTCAGCACTCTCCTCTATGGCAGCGAGACGTGGACCACCTACGCAAGGCACGAAAGGAAACTCAACAGCTTCCACGTGAGGTGCCTGCGACGCGTCTGTTTATGCACTGAAAGGAAAAACTGAGGTTTCCATGGGGAAGGTAAAATTTCACATGAAAGAAAGGGAACCAGGGAAAGTGTAAGGCTTGAAAATGAAAAAGGTTTGTTAGAAGTTTATAAAGGTTTTGAAAAGAAATTGTATGGTTTTAGTAATGGAAGGTATAATGCATGGAAATGCAGTTTTGAAGGACAATGCTTTTCCTTCACCTTTATATTTTTCTTCTTACCCGAATCCTCCAGTATTTAGCATTCTAAAAAAGTAAGAAATAACATAAGGTTCCTTTGCATAAAACTAATAAGACAAGTTGCTAATGGTGATTTTGTCAGCCAAGGCTTTAACTGAAATGTCGTGCCTGAAGGAGGCATTACTAGGCTCTGGTTGTTACCAGAAAGCCCTTAGGAATGGGAGTTGACTTTCAAGGCTAATGAAAGTCAAGGAGGAAAAAGCCTGATACCCTGGTTGGTTGTGCGGTTCATGGTAATCTCTCTAGGGAAGGAATAAAAGTTGCTTTCCTGATAGATGGCTAGGAGGAACCTTAAGGCACAGTGGAAAACCTGAAGGACTTGTAAAAAGCATGAGTTTTACAGGCAAGGCCAGATGGCAGGTGTGTGGTTTGGCTTATGTGCCCAGAGGGCAGACTGAAGGTCAATCTGAAGGTTCTTTGTGTGAGTTCCAGCAAAGCAGACTTAAAAGATTGTATGTGATCAATTGTTGCTCTTGTTGTGTTTATGCAAATGAATAGGCTAAATTAAAACTGGACTTGATGCAGTCTCTTTAATAACGAGGGTGATTTTAAGGAGAAAAATCATGATTTGAGGAAAATCACAAGCTCAGTGGTAGACTACAAACTAGTGCAGCTAATTGTCTTTAAAAGTTTATTTTCATTTAGAAGTTAAAAGTAGGTTTGTAAAATCATCAAAAATGTTCAATCTACCAGCAGAGTACCTGTCAAATTGCCACTGTTAAATATCATTCCAGCAAAGGCCATGTGGTTGGATGTCTTTAGAGTCTTACAGACTTAGAGGCTGGTTTGTGGGTTATATTGTGCGAATTAACATATATATTATTCCTTCTGTTTGCATAGGGCATAAGCTTATAATCTCATTACCTGAGTAATTGTCTGTTCATGTAGGCCTGACTTAAGAAGCCCATCTGCATCGCCACCTCCTGAGACTGAACTAAGTAGATGGGTTGGCAGTCTATGCACTTCACTTTAAAAATGGTTTCTCTTTGTCTGTCTCTCAGATTGGACAGAAAGGGCCCACAGTTATGAGAAGGGGGAAATCCTAAAATATCCCCCTCATCCCAAACCAAGTTGAGTATGCAAAAGGGCTTTGAACAAGTGTGACATGACTTGCACACATTCTGCCAATGAAGACAATTTTTTTCCTAATGTAGAACATTAATCATTAATCCATGCCTGTTGTCATCTAATGGTTATAGTTTTAATTATGGCTTTTAACCCTGTTGCCAAATTTGTTGCCCCCAGAATATGACAAAGATGCCAGTTTGTTCAGCAGTGTCAGCCCTTGGAGACTGAGCATGCCACTTCCCGGGGACAGCCAACTGACCTGGACTTTAAAAAATCCTTCCCCATGTGGGAAGGCCACCCTCCCCTCCTCACTCCCACTCTATTAGGGATTTCTAGATGCAAGGGTAGGTAGGACGATGGCCATGTCCAGCTTGAAGCAGCTAGAGGAGCACAAGACCTTTGCCCATTGTCCTTTATAAGATTATAAAGGGTGTTAAGTCTGAGAGGGTTGAATTGTTACAAAGGAAGTTTCCCCAAAATTCCCCAGAGCCTGCAGTTGAGGGGGACATAAGGGAAGAGGACAACTTTCAAGATGCCTTTGTATAGCCTTGACTGGTAGCTAGTATCTTAGTTATGTAAATGGCTTTGGTTCTTCCAAGGCCCCAAAGAGATGGGAGGGATTTTGACTGTAAAATTGTGATGAAAAGGAGGTCAACAGCCCCTGGTGGATTATTTGATCCTCACAGCTATATCAATGCCAGTGGGGTCCCAAAAGGATTTCCAGATGAGTTTAAGGCTAGGAATCAAATAGCAGCAGAGTTTGAATCAGTCCTCTTCTGGTGATCAACAATTAATAAGAGTGTTTATGGGGTAAAATATATTTATTATAATCAGCAGAGATTTATTAATCATACCAGGGATGTTAAAGAAGAAAGAGCTCAACAGTTTGATGCCATCAGTAGAATGACCTGGAAGAATAGGATGGCACTGGATATGATGCTAGCAGAAAAAGGAGGTGTATGTGTAATGTGCGGGGGACTGTATTGCACTTTTAACCCCAATAATACAGCTCCTGATGGAACTATCACTAAGGCTCTACAAGGACTGACCACCCTAGCAAATGAGCTAGCAGAAAACTCAGGCATTGACAATCCTATAACAGGATGGTTAGAAAACTGGGTTGGCAATTGGAAAGGAATGATCACGTCAGTTCTTGTCTCCCCTCCTTCATTGTAGTAGCAGGCATCCTTACTCTTTTAGGTTGTTGTATTATTCCCTGGATCAGAGGTTTAGTTCAGAGATTAAGTAAGACTGCACTAACTAAACAGATGCCAGTATTTTACCAACAGAATAATCTCCTGGAGGCTGAAGAAAATTCTTTCTATGAGGCAGAGAATCTAGAAATGCTCATGAGGTTTGAAGCAACAAATTAGAGGTTTGAGTAGTCAGTTTTCCAAATAAGACAGGAGGAATTGGTAGGGATAAAGAAGCAAGCCAGTGACTTTCAAACCAGTAGGAGATAATTAACAAATGAATCACGGAAAAGGGGTGAGGAAATTACATTCTGCAACTTCTCACACATATCTCTGGGATCAAAAGGAGGAAGATTGTTGTCACCAAACACAGAGAAATGGGAAGATGTAGCTAGATAACTTTGCAAATAAATTGGAAATAGACCTATAACTAGATTACCCTTAGTTAATCACACTCTGAGTTAAGTAGTTAATCATGTTAGATTGTGAACCCGGATTAACCAGTAATGGAAAAATGGGAGAGAAGGAGAGGGAAGGGGGAGCTAATTGTGTTAGGGAGTGGGAGCTAATTGCATGAGTTTAAAACCAGTTTTCCTGTCTACTTCACGTGCACATGATCCTGGCTGGATCATGTTTCAAATGTAAGCAGGAAGGCCATTGGGCAAAGCAATGTTTCCTAATCCTTGGCCTCTGCCAGTCCTGTGCCCACACTGCCACCTAGAGGGACACTGGGGAGTTGACTGCTCCAGTTGCCAGAGAGGGACTGGGCCAGAAAATCTCCAAACCTCTATACCCGTGGCAGACTTCCTTAGCCTGGCAACTGAAGACTGAGGAGTCCCTGGGCCGCTAGCCCTGGTACCCATTTCCAACGATGAGCCTAGGATAGACCTCCAAGTGGCAGGAAAGTGAATCTCTTTCCTGGTAGATACTGGGGCCACCTTCTCTACCCTCCCAGAGTTCTCTGGGCCACTAGTCCCATCCAGCACAACCATTATAGGAGTCTCGGGCATCAGGACTACTCCTCTCACCACCCCTCCGGTCACTTGTATATTACACAACATACCATTCATTCACCAATTTCTCATAACACCTCAGTGCCCAACCCCGTTACTAGGGAGAGACATATTAGCCAAGTTTGGGACAACTCTCCATCTCTTCCCCCTTACCCCCCCAGCTCTTCTAACATTCTCCTTTTGCTGGCCAGCGATCCAGACTCCACTCCCCATATCCACACTTACCCCATTTCCCCCGCCGTTGTACACCCCTCAGTTTGGGACATCGACCATCCCTCTATAGCTGCCCACCACATCCCAGTCACTCTCTCTCTCAAAGACCCCTCCCTCTTTCCATCCATATCTCAGTATCCCATTTCCCTCTCCCACCTCCGGGGACTCAAACCTCTTATTCACAAATTCCTCCAGGCGGGCATCCTAACAGCCACCCACTCCCCTTACAACACTCCCATCCTCCCCATTATCAAGCCCAATGGTACCTACCGTCTAGTACAAGACCTAAGGGCCATTAATTCGGCAGTTCTCCCTATTACCCAAGTAGTCCCAAACCCTTACACTATCCTCTCTAACATTCCGGCCACTACCACTCACTTTACTGTCCTCGACCTCAAAGATGCCTTCTTCACCATTCCCTTAAATCCTTCCTGCCGAGACCTGTTTGCTTTTACCTAGACTGATCCTGACTCTATGCATTCCCGCTAACTACTGTGGACAGTCCTTCCCGAAGGACTCAGAGATAGTCCCCATTTCTTCGGATAGGCTCTGGCCTCTGACTTACAATCTCTTATCCTGTCAGGCAGTAACGTCTTACAGTACGTTGATGATCTCCTCCTCTGTAGCCCTTCTCTAGAAACCTCCCAAAATGACACCGTCTCTCTCCTCAACTTCCTTGCAAGTAAAGGCTATCGAGTCTCCCCTACTAAGGTCCAATTCTCCTCACCCACAGTCTCCTACCTCAGCATACTCCTATCCCCGGGACTCAAGGCCATTACTTCAGACAGAAAGAAACTTATTTCCTCAATTCCTACCCCTTCCAACAAGGAGGAAATCCTCTCCTTCCTGGGACTGGCAGGTTTCCTTCGCTCATGGATCCCTAACTGCAGTGTCCTAGCAAAACCTCTCTACGAGGCAGCTAAGGGAGACCCCTCGGAGCCCCTAAGCCCTAAATTCCCCATAGCAACCTCATTTACTCAACTCAAACAAGCACTCCTCCAGGCTCCTGCCCTACACCTCCCTGACCTACGACTAGAGTTCCTCCTATATGTACATGAGAACAAAGGTCTAGCCCTCGGGGTTCTAGGACACCAGAAGGGACCCTCCTTTGCCCCTGTAGCTTACCTATCCAAACAATTAGATCCCACCTGCAAAGGATGGGCCCCCTGTCTACGGGCTCTGGCAGCTGCGACAGTATTAGCCTTAGAAAGCAAAAAGCTGTCCTTAGGTCAGAAGGTTATTATTAGGTCTCCACATAATCTCCAGGACTTAGTATCTAACAAGGCCACGCATCACCTCTCACATCCCGCCTCCAACAGTTTCACCTCATTTGCCTTAAAAATGCAAAATTTACCTTTCAACCCTGCTCTACCCTTAACCCAGCCACCCTACTCCCGGTTTCTTCAGACCCACCAACCCACTCCTGCCCCGAAGTCTTAATGTAGTTCCACTCCCCTTTCCCACACCTTACCTCCGCCCCTCTAACAGAAACAGACTTAACCTTATTTGTTGATGGCAGCTCCACCAAAACTAGGGACGAATCATCAGCTGCAGGATATGCTATAATCTCTGACTCCCATCACATCCTTGAGGCTCATCCCTTACCCCCTTCCACTACTTCACAACAGGCAGAACTTATTGCCCTGACAAGGGCGCTAATACTCGCCTCTAACAAAACAGCCAACATATATAGACTCAAAATACTGCTATCATATACTCCATTCAGCAGCAGCCATATGGAGGGAAAGGGGATTCCTCACAACTAAGGGTAGCCCCCTACAAAATCACTCCCTTATAAAACGTCTTTTAGAGGCAGCACTTTTACCAAAACAGGCCACTATAATCCATTGCAAAGGCCACCAACAAAACAATAATCCCATAAGCATTGGTAACAACCTATCTGACCAGGTCACCCGGAAAGTAGCTACCCGCCAACCCACCTCACAAGTATTTTTTCTAGCCTCTCTCCACCCTAATTATGCCCCTACGGAGGTAGAGGCATATACCCCCCTACCTAGGTCGACCAGTGGTACACCAAGAATAGCAAACTTATCCTTCCCAAAGCACAAACACAGGACATTCTACATGCCTTCCATAATACCTTTCATGTAGGGCATCGCCACCTCCACTCATATCTTTCTTCTTTCCTCTCCTGCCCCTCTCTATTAACAGACCTAAAGCGTATCACCACAGCCTGTTCCATCTGTGCCCTCTGCTCACCACAAGGGGGACTCCACCCCAAATCTTTTCCCACACACCAAGCAAGGGGCAATATTCCAGGTCAGGACTGGCAAATCGATTTCACCCATATGCCTCCCCACAAGGGATACAGGTTTGTCCTCACCCTTGTAGACACATTCTCAGGATGGATTGAGGCCTTCCCACAAGAAAAGAGGACGCCTCTACAGTAGCCTCAATTCTCACAGACCACATCATTCCATGCTTTGGCCTTAACTCATCCCTTCAATCGGACAATGGCCCGGCCTTTATTTCACATATTACCCAGGCCCTAGTTAACTATCTAGGAATAAAATGGCATCTCCATATCCCTTACCAACCCCAGTCCTCAGGGAAAGTAGAAAGAGCCAACCAAATACTGAAACACCACCTAAAAAAACTCCTCCTTGAGCTCCATCTCCCTTGGCCCCAACTCCTTCCTTTCACCCTCATGTGTATCCGAGCCATGCCCCGTAAACCCCTACATCTCAGTCCCTTCAAAATCATGTATGGATGACCCCTTGTACTTGCCCCTATCCCAGCTCCCAGCAACCTCGCTTTTGGTTCATACTTCTCTTTAGCTCACATGAGGGCGCAACTTCAAACATAAGTTAACAAACTACTACCACAACCTTTCCCTACCTCTACCACACAACTATCAGTACTACCTGGGCACACAGTCTACAAGCGCGCTAAAGGAGTGGGCCACTCCAGCCCGTTTGGACAGTTCCTCACACTGTCATCCTCTCTACACCCACCGCTGTTAAATTAGAAGGTGATGCCCACTGGACCCATCTCTCACATATCAAACCTTACCCTTCCAACTCCCCTAACTCGTTTATCTCTATCCCCACAGGTCCATTGTTTCTCAAAATCTCCAAATCTCCTCCAATCCAGGAGGAACCGGACTAGACCTTTTACTCTTCTTCTACTCTTCTTCTCAAAGCCATCCGACATCACACCCTATTGAACAACGAATATATTCAGTTAGCTTACTTCCATTACCACCACGTTAGATTTCTCCACTTCCTCCTCCAGGTATCCAAGGACCTATCCTGGTTTCGCTCACGCAACCTGGAAGTCTCCGACACTCTCCAGTGGATGCAGGACTTAGCCTGGCAAGGCTCTCTCTCTGATTTCACTCCAGAAGAGGCAGAAATATTCCAATTCTTGCTCCTCTCCCTCCTCTGTATCATTCAACCATGATCTACCACACTTCTCTTTTTACTCGGCATATTCTTACCTCCATCTTACACTACTCCCTTATCTTCCCTCCTTGAAGCTAGCTACATACCTCGATCCCTCAATCTCATGCAGGAACTCTTATGCCGAGCTAACTCCTCTTATGCCAATAAGTGCTGGATATGCATATCTATGTCCTCATCGGCATATTCCGCGTTACCAGTTCCCACTCGTATGTCTCATTCTCCCAAAGTACAGCTCCTATATCACGTTCAGAAAGGAGCAACCTTCTTTGAAAAGGCTGATTCCCTAATAAATAATTATCCCACAGCAGCCTCCAAATGAGCCAACCTATTATACCAAACTTATTTCACCCAATTACAGGCTTTTAAACCATCCACCCCTCCAGCACGGGGTCCAATTACCCTGAACACCCCTCTTCTCTCTCAAGCCCCCATCTGCTTCTCGGCAACTGGCTCTGTACTAGTAGGCCACTTAGCTACTAACCAATGTAATACAACTATTCCCATTCAATTACCCAACAACCATCTTTCCCAGCACGTTAATTATGAAGTTTCACCTACCGCAAATGGACTCTTTCTTCAACCGGTAAGGTTTACGGGACCCCCTTCCCTAGCAGCCATCGGAATAAACTGCTCCTTCCTTACCTCCAAAATCTACCCCTGGTTATTTACTTCCTTTATATCCAAATACCAATGTTCCTGCATAGGCAATACCCACATTTCACCCCTAATAGGTACAGCCCTATGCTCAACGCTTAGCGTCTAGAGTGCCGAGCTGGAACAGGGCAAAACATGCCCTCCCTATCCCCTTATACACCTCTTATCCATTCATATATCCTACTGTATTACTCAGGCAGGGGTATTTTACTTATGTGGGAGCAACACTTATATGTGCCTACCTACCAATTGGACAGGGACCTGCACCCTGGTCTGCCTCACCCCAGATTTAGACATTGTTCCCTCAGACACTCCGCTACCTATTCCCAGCACTCTACCGCTGCCCCTCAAGGTCAAAAGAGCAATTCAGCTTACTCCCCTTCTTGTAGCTTTAAGTATATCAACAGGAATAGTCACAGGAATAGGAGGCTTAGCAACAACTCTCACCTATTTTCACACCCTCTCAGAAGATTTACAAAAGTCCCTAGATGACATTGCCACCTCATTAGTACACATACAGGACCAAATCCCAAATCGACTCACTAGCAGCAGTTACCCTCCAGAATAGCAGGGGCTTAGACCTCCTAACCACGAAAAAAGGGGGCATTTGTGTCTTTCTAGGTGAGGAATGTTACTTCTATCTCAACCAGTCTGGACTGGTCCACGGCGCAGCGGCAAAGCTAAGAGAACGGGCCCAGAAAATCCGGGAACGGCAGACAGAATCCTGGGACCATTGGCTATGAACCAGCTGGATCTCCTGACTCTTATCCTTTTTAGGCCCTCTAACCTTCCTACTTGCTGCCTTAGCCTTTGGACCCTGTATCCTACACCTTTTTTCTAATTTCCTACAAAACTGCATCCAAGCTCTCACCAACCAGAAGGTCGGTGAAATTTATCTAGCCCTACAAACAAACTCCACAATAGCCAAAGGGGAATATGGCCCCCCTTAAAACCCTCAGGAACCCCCTCTCAATAACAACGCCCCCACTTAGCAGGAAGCAGCTATGGAGAAAGACTGATGACCCCTTTCCGGTCCCTGCCCTCCTTATCACCCAGCTCTTAAAAACAACCAAAAGGCAGGAATCTTAGGTTCAGTAAGAGCTTCAAAACCCCCCACCCAATAAGTTGATTAGCAGGAAGTAAAAACCACAAACAATGACTATTGAGAAGTCCAGTGAAAAGTTCCTCAAATCTTGAAAAACAACAGTAGGGGGTAGAAAATTTTTTACTCACTTATTCTATTCTTCTCCCCAGCAACATGCCCAATAAATCACCAAGTACCTTCTCCCAAACAACATACCCAACAAAACACCAAGTACCTCATTCTTCCCACCATTGTTCGTGCTGTTACCCCCAGACTCAACCCATTTTTCCCACCGTTACCCCCAGGCCAAACCAATCACTAGGCGCCCTGATACCCTGTTCCAGTAATTCTCTATTCCTCCCTTTAAAATCTTGTCAGCCTGTACGCCAGCTGTTGTTCTCTCCTTTGGGACAGCCAGGCAGGTTCCTCTTAATAAATCTTGCATCTCAGCTTCCTTGGTTTTGGTTTTTACTATTTCTAACATGCATGATGTCAGATTTGAATTCAAGTGTACAACAGCATAAAAGACATGGTGGATAGAATGATCCTCAGTCAGCTAGCCGGAGGGAAGGACCCAACAAAGAGCAACACAACAACAACCAAAATCCAATTACAACCAGACAACCCAAATAAACATCATAAAGGGCATTCCAAGAGCATCAAGTTCAGGAGATCAAGGAGACTGCACCACTGAATCCCACAGATCTCTTATCACAGAAGGTCACAATATGAAGATAGGGAGTAGAAGCAGACTATCCTAAGAAGGAAAAACAAACAGAAATTGCACATAAAATTAGGAGACAACAGAACAACCCCCAATGAAAGGAAATGAAAAATCACCAGAAAGTGTTAATTGAAATAGAGACAATTAAACAATAGGCACTGAGTTCAAAATAATGGTTATAAAGATGTTCAGTGAGCTCAGTGAGAACTTCAAAGAACTCCAGGGAGGCTATAAGAAACTTTCTGTGAACTACACCAGCATGAAAAAGACATAGAAACTATAAATAAGAGCCAGGAGAAAATGAAGAATACAATTTCTGAAATGAAGAACAGAGTATAAGGAATGAATGCAGAATAGATGAAGGACAGGATCAAATCATTAAGATGCATGATAACATATAAAAAAGTTTCCAGGCAGAACAACAAAATGAAAAAAGTCTCAAGGGGGGAAATAAAAGAGGCGTTAGGAGACCTGCAGGACAACATGAAATGAAATAATAATCATATCATAGGGATACTAGAAAAAAGAAGAGGAGAAAGGAATAGAAAACCTATTTGAAAATGTAATGACAGAAAACTTCCCTAACTTGATGAGAGAAAAAGACATGCAAATCCAGGAAAAACAGAGGACTGATCAAGATGAACCCACAAGGGGCTCATCCTAAGATACATCATAATTAAAATGGAAAAATACAAATACAAAGTAAAAATCTTAAAAAGACCAAGGGAGAAACAACTAGTAACATGTAAAAGAGCTCTGACAAGGCTATCAGCTGATTTCTCAACAAAAATACTATAAGCCAGAAGAAAATTACAAAAAATATTCCAAATGATGAAAACCAAAGGCCTGCGAGCAAGACTACTCTACTCAGCAAGGCTATTATTCAAGGTGGAAGGTGTAATAGGATTTTCCCAGACAAAAATAAGGCTAAAATAATACATCTTCACCAAACCAGCCTTGAAAGTGATGCTAAAGAGACTACTTTAAGAAAATAAAGAGAGAGAGAGAGAAAGAGAGAGAGAGAGAGAAATAGAGATACAAAGGGAATAATGGCAATGAATAATTACCTATTAATAATAAACTTAAATGTAAATGGATTAAGTGCTCCAATCAAAAACATAGGAATGGAAAAGGAAAGGTGATTTGCATATATGCTATCTACAAGTGACCCACCTCCGAACAAAACATATGAACAGAGTGAAAGTTAAGGGATGGAAAATGAATTAGCAGCTAATGGACATGAATAAAAAACTGAGATAGCAATACTTATAACAGAAAAAAAGGGATTTCAAAACAATAACAATAAAAAAAACAAAGTAGTACACTACATAATATTTAAGAGACTATTCCACCAAGAAGATATAATCCTTGTAAACATATATGCACTCAACATAAAAGTACCAAATTATATAAAGAAAATTTTGGAGGACTTCAAGAAGGATATCGACAGCAACACACTCTTAACAGGGGACTTTAACACACCATTGTCAACAATGGACAGATCTTCCTAACAAAGAATCAACAAGGATATTGTGGCATTGAACAACACTCTAGATGAAATGGACTTAATGGATATATACAGAAACTTTTACCCCAAAGAAGCAAAATATACATTTTCTTTCAAATGTACATGGAACATTTTCAATGATAGAGCACATTGTAGGACACAAAACAAGCTTTAACAAATTCAAGAACATTAAAATCATATCAAACATTTTCTTAAATCAAAATAGCCTGAAACTAGAAACCAACTTCAAGGAAAAAACTAGAAAATGGAACTAAAGAGAATTATGCTTAGTGAAATAAGCCAGGCAATGAAAGACAAATACCACATGATATCACCTAATACAAGAAACTAATGAACAACACAAACAAATGAGAAAAATTGAACCAGAGATATGTAAACAAGGAGCAGACTAAGAGTGACAAAGGGGGAGAAGGGAGGAAGAGAAGGGAGGTAAGAAAGAAAAGGATCTAGTCAAGGCACTAGTATAAATTACCCATACACTTGAACAACGGAGTGGGGATAGACTGTGGGAGAAGGGGTGGGCAGGGTGGGAACAATGGGGAAAAAAGTGAGACACCTGTAATAAATCAAAATTTAATATAATATTCAAATTTATGAAAACTGAATAACATGCTATTATATAATGAATGTGTTAACAATGAGATCAAGGAAGAAATCAAAAAGTTTATGGACACAAATGAAAATGTACACACAACAACCCAAAACCTATGGGACACAGCAAGGGCAGTCCTTACTTGGAATTTCATAACAATACGAGCCTACCTAAAAATGATAGAAAAATATCAAATAAACAACCTAACCCTACATCTACAGGAAATGGAGGATCAACAGAAAATGAAGCCTAGGGTGAGTAGAAGGAAGAAAATAATTAGAATCAGAGCAGAATTAAATGACATAAACACTAAAAGAACAATTCAAAGGATCAATAAATTCAGGAACTGGTTCTTTGAAAAGATGAACAAAATTGACAAGCCTTTAACCAGATTAATCAAGAAAAAAATAGAGAGGACTCAAATAAAATCAGAATGTAAGAAAAGAAATAACCAGTGATATCACAGAAATACAAAGTATTACAGAAATTGCTATGAAAAACTATATGCCAATAAATCTGATAATATGGGCAAAATTGTCAATTTTTTAGAAACAAATAATCTTCCAAAACTGAATCAAGAAGAAGCAGAAAGCCTGAATAGCCTTATAAAAACTAGTGGAATTGAAGCAGTAATCAAAAAAGTTCTGGCACACAAAATCTCAGGACCAGATGTCTTCAAAGGAGAATTTTACCATTTAGCAAAAAGCTAATTTCTATTCTTCTCAAACTATTCCAAAATACCAAGAAGAGGAAATACTCCCAAACTCTTTTCATGAGATGAGTATTATCCTAATTTCAAAACCAGGTCAAGACACAACAAAGAAAGAAAATTATAGACCAATATTGTTGCTGAACATAGATGCTAAAATCCTCAACAAAATATTGGCAAACTGTATCCATTAAAAAGATCATACACTATGGTCAAGTGGGATTCATCCCATAGATGCAAGGATGGTATAATATCCACAAATCAATAAATGTAAGACACCACATAAATAAAATGAAGGACAAAAACCACACAATCTTATCAATAGATGATGAAAAAGCATTTGAAAACATACAACACTCATTCATAATGAAAATGCTTCGCAAAGTGGTAATCGAGGGCGCATACCTCAACATAATAAAGGCAATATATGAAAACCCTACAGCCAATATCATACTCAATTAGCAAATCTAAAAGCTTTCCCCCTAATTTCAGAAACAAGACAGGTGTTCACCTTTATTCAACATAGTATTGAAATTTTTAGTGACAGTGACCATGCAGGAAAAAAAAAGGCACTCAACTTGGAAAAAAGGAAGTAAAACTGTCATTATTTGCAGACGACATGATAGTGTACTTAGAAAACCTTATAGACTCCCCCCCCCAAACTACTTGTCCTAATAAGCAAATTTGGCAAAATAGCAGGATAGAGAGTCAATATTCAAATCTAAGACATTTTTGTACACCAACAATGAAATGTGTAAAACAGAAACTAAGGAAAAAAATCCATTTACCACTGGAAAAAGTAAAATAAAGTACCTAGGAACAATTTTAGCAAAGGAGGCAAAAATTTGTATTCGGAAAACTACCAAACACTGGAGAATGAAATTGAGGAAGAAACATATAAATAAAAGCATATACTATATTCATGGACTGAGAGAATTAACATCATTAAAATGTCCATATTACCCAAAGCCATGTATAGATTCAATGCAATCTGTCTTAAAATACCAGTAACATATTTCACAGATCTAGAAAAAAATATTTCAAATATTTATATGGAATCAAAAATGACCTTGAATAGCCTCAGCAATCTTGAGAAAAAAGAACAAAGTAGGAGGCACACAAATTCTGTTATCAAACTATATTATAAGGTCACTGTAATTGAAACAGTCTTGTACTGACATAAGAGCAGACACATAGATCAATTTTACAGAATAGACAACCCAGAAACAAAACCAGGTTTCTATGGTCAATTGATATTTGACAAAGGGGTCAGGAACATAAAATGGAGTAACAATAACTTCTTCAACAAATGGTGTTGAAATAACAGGAATGTTATAGGCAAAGAATAAGAAAGAAAGAAACTACACCACCAACTTACATCATGCAACAGGAAATGCAAAATAGATAAAAGACTTAAACATAAGCCATATTACCACTGAAGTCCTAGAGGAAAAATATATGCAATAAAAATTCTGTTATCCTATACAGCAATATTTTCACTGATATATCTAGGGAAAGGGAAATAAAAGAAAGAGTAAACAAATGGTACTAGATCACATTAAAAAGCTCCTGCACATCTAAAGAATATGCAAAAACATATTTGCGAATGATACCTCAAACAAAAGTTTGATCTCCTAAATATATAAAGAACTCATATAAGTCAACACTAGGAAGACAAATAATCAAATTAAAAATTGGCAAAGGACCTGAACAGAGACTTCTCCAAAGAGGACATACAGAGGGACCATAGGCATATGAAAGGATGCTCAACATAACTAGCCATGAGTTAGATGCAAATTAAAACCACAATGAGATACCATCTCACATGGGTCAGAATGACTATCATTAACAAATCAACAACTGCCGGCAAGGATGGGGAGAGAAGGAAACCCTAGTGCACCATTGGTGGGAATATGTCCACAGCCACTGTGAAGAATAGTATGAAATTTCCTGAAAAAAACTCAAAATGGAACTGCCTTATGATCCAGTGATTCCACTGCTGGGATAATACCCTAAGAATTCTGAAACTCCAATTCAAAAGAACCTATGCATCCTTATGTTCATAGCAGCATTATTTACAATAGCCAAGTGCTGGAAACAGCCTAAGTGCCTATCAGTGGATGAGTGGATCAAAAAACTGTGGTACATTTACACACTGGAATACCACTAAGCAGAAAGAAAGAAGGAATTCCTACCCTTCGTGACAGCATGGATGGAACTGGAGAGCATTAAGCTAAGTGAAATAAGGCAGGCAGTGAAACACAGATACCATATGATCTCACCTACAAGAGGAAGCTAATAAACAAAATAATTGAGCAAAATAGAACCAGAGGCATGGAAACAAGGAACAGACTGACAGAGACCAAAATAGAGGGTGTTACAGCATAAAGGGGAAAAGAAAGGGAAGGGTTTAGTCAAGAAACAGGTATAATGGACACATGAACATGGACAACAGGGTGGGAATTGACTTTGGGAGTGGAGGCTGGGCAGGGCAGGTGAGAACAATAGGAGAAAATTGGGATAACTGTAATAAAACAATAATAAGTTTAAAAAAATAACATATGGCTCAAAGAGCACTCTCATTTGAAAGGGTACATTACTGAGTGAATAATGATGTGGTTTCTGTCATGAAAAGTACCTATACCAAGATTTTTGTAACTGATATTGAAAGAGAACAAACTCAGAAATTCCACAACAGAATGGACATATTGTAGCATAATAGTTATGGGTAGAAACATACTAAGTGAAGTGTACTAGAAGTCTAAATTTTGAAATATTGCAGGTCAAGAAATTTTTATAAAATGTGAAATACACAGATTTAAATTTAATGGGAAATTTACAGAATCTGATGGGAACTATAAGACTTTATTGAGAAAAAACATAATAAAAGTTGAATAAAGGGAGAAGATGGCAGAGGAGTAAAGGGAGGCTGTGCTTTCAGGCTCCTGAGACCTGTCTGTAGTTTGGACTAATTGCAGACAGAACATCTCAGTGAGCAGCTGCACACTGGCAGGAGTAGAGCCTTGGCTCTGCTGGATTAGAGAAAAAACATATGGAAACAACCAGTTTAGTGAGGAACAACCAGTTTAGTGAGGATAGCGGAGGAAAAAAGGACGAGATGGAATTCCTGACTGGTGTGGCTGCCCAAGCTGCAGCTGGAAGTACACAAAGGATTTTTAGTGACTACAGGCTTCCCCAGAGAGGAGTTGGGAAGAGAGCGGATCTCTTCCCACTGGAAGAGACGGGACTCAACCAGGTGGCATTGGCGCTGAAGGACAGGAGACAGCGTACTGCTATGCAAGTGAGAACATAATTTTCTCTATATTTTTTGCTTGTGGACTGCGGAGAAGGATGGAAAGTTTCGGGGTGGTTGGACATTCTTGAGAAGTGCAGGTGCAAATGTGTGCCTGTCCACTCCCCAACCCTCCACTTGGGTAGCACGGGCACGCATAGGAAAGTACCCTCATTCACTGGCCAAGGTGCGTGGAGCTACGAGTCCAGGTGCTCCTTGGACATGCTCCAACAGACATAAGATCAGTGCCCACAGGGAGGACCCACTGAACACGCAGAAGACCTGCCCAGACACTCCTGGCCAGCTCCAGTGGGCACCAGGCCCGAGCACAGACCACTTGCTCAGGCTCTGCTCGTGCTCACCCAGGCAGGTGAAGGAATGGCGGGTGCCTGCAGCGTAAAAACGGCGGGTAGCAGCGACTCACAGATGTTCACTTCCATTGGGCACAAGTGTCCAGGGCGCCTCCCTAAGAGGCAAGAGACCAACTCCCAGAGCACAGCTCCATGGGACTGAGGCTAGCTCTCGGGCTGCTTTGCATGCTCACAGGTGCGCGAGCGAGGAAGCACCTCAGCAGGCTTCAATAGGCACCAATCGCTCACTTCCACTGTGCCCAAGTGTCTGGGGCCCTACTCTGGGAGGCGATAGACCAGCTCCCGGAACGTGCTGCTCGGCGAGGCTAGCTGTCAGGCCACCTTGTATGCCCAGGGGCATGCGCACAAAGGCACGTTGGCTGGTTTCTACTGGGCGCCAAGGGATCACGTAGTGCCGGCCACCACAGGCGCACACCGCTGCTGCAAGGAACAAGAATGTCTGACCCGCCACATTAGACCAGTTGGGGATGGGGAAAAAGATGATACACAAAGGCTGAACTGAGTAAAAACACTCCTTTTTTCTTCCTTAAAAAAGGGAAAAAAGAAGAGAAGAGAGGAAGGAGAAAAAAGAAATGGAGAGAAAAGAAAAAAACAAAAAACTACACCTCTAATTTGTTTGATACAATCTCTCCTCATCCTTCCGCTTTAATTGTTGTTTATTTGTTTGTGTGTCTAGTTTAGCCTCCCTGTCACTCTAAATTAATAGAACATAACTACTATATAAATCCAATACTTTATAATTCCACTTTCTTACTATATTCTGCATTCTTCCCTCCTTTTCCTCTATTGTTATTAACATACAATGTAAATATTACCTACTGTCTTGCACAGTCTCAACTATTATTAATCTAACATCCCCTCTCTCAAAAATTATATTTTTCCTCCCTAAAAACAACTCTTATCTATTCTTCTTATAGTATAAAAGCCCTAACGTCTCTACATTTACATTAATACTGGATCGTTGGCTGATGATAGCGGGATAGAGGGTGGGGGATATTTTTGAGGGTGTGGGTCTCCTGCCTGGACTGTGTGTTTATGTTTTTAACAGCATCTCCACAAAAGAACTCAAGACAAAGTGGATAGAGTGACTCTGAATCAACTAGCCAGAAGGAAGATTCTACCAAACATCATCTGAATAAAAAAAATTACATAAAGGGTAACTCAAGAACATCAGGCTCAGGAGATCAAAGAGACTGCACCACTGAAACCGCCAGATCTCCTGTAAAGAATCTCATACCACAAAGGTGGGAAGTCAGAGCAGACAAACCCAAAAAACAAAAACAAACAAGAAGAATCCAACATGGTAAGACAAAGAAATAACCTCTCAATGAAAAGAAAAGAAGAATCCCCATAAAGAGAGATAGATGAAATAGACATAGCCCAAATGTCAGACACGGAATTCAAAACAATGGTGGTGAAGAAGCTAAATATACTCGACAACCTTAAAAACAACTATGACAACCTCCAAGGAAGTTACCAACAGCTCCAATAAAATTACAGGAAACTTGCAGAGAACTACATCAGCATAAAAAAAGACATAGAAACTATTAATAAGAACCAGGAAGAAATGAAGAATTCAATCTCTGAACTGAAAAACAGTAGAATCAGTCAAAAGCAGATTAAATGAAGCAGAGGATCGAATTAGTGAGTTAGAAGACTATGTAGAGACTTCCAGCCAAGATGGAGGCTTAGATGGACATGCTCGGCCTCCCTCTACAACTAGAGAGGAATACAACTACTTCAAAACAAAAGATAACTAGAAATTCCAGAAAATAAAACTACACGGAAGCCCAACGTATGAAGTTATAGACCAGCGGCGCTCTTTGGGCAGGTAGGAAGAGCGAAAGGGGGCGATGCTGTTTGCGGTCGCACCAGGGACAGTGGCAGGGAGGACAATCCCAGCGGCATGGAGGACAATCCCGGCTGCAGTCAAACCCCGGCGGCTCGTGACCCCAACGCTGGGAAAAGCAGCCACCACAACGCTTCGAACAGTGAGGCCCAGGGGGTGGGAGGACGGATCCCGGTCTCCTAGCGGAATAACTGCGTGAATCCATCTTGGACCCCTGCCCCCACACAAAGCGCCACAGCACTGCAAAATAGGTTGCAGATAGGCGCCGGTCGCTGGGTTGTGATGACAAAGGGCCACAGCACGGCGAGAAAGGTTGCTGGTCCACTGCCAGTCGCTGGGTTGTGATGAGTACACAGGCACTGCCCCCTATAGCCAGCCCAAGAAAACAAAACGCATCTGTCAAAATGAGGCAGACAACGATAGAAATCCCGGTGGCGCAGCTCACCAGGCAACAGATGAAGAATCTGACAGATGAACAAATAAGAAACCTGTCAGAGGCTCAGTTCAGGGCCATTGTTATCAGGTGGCTTACAGAATTAAAAAAAGATCTGGAAAAAGATGAGAAAGAATCGAAAAACACTCATACTGAAAGGAACATAACCACATACGAGACAGATGGTGAGGAAATAAAATCCAGAGTTCAAATCAACAAACCAGAACACAAAGAGGGAACAAATAGTCAACCAGTGCAGAGAGAGGAAACGGGAAGCAAGGATGAGAGGATCAGAAACCTCTGGGACAGCTATAAAAGGCCCAACATAAGAATTATTGATTTGCCAGAGGGCGAAGAAGATGAACTAGAAATTGAAAAATTAAGTGAAAATATAATAAAGCAGAACTTCCCAAACTTGGGGAAGGAAATAGGCTTACAGGTCCAGGAAGCACAGAGAATTCCAAAAAAACTGGACCCAGGAAGAACCACTCCAAGACACATTATAATCAAAATGTCAAAAGTTAAAGATAAAGAGAGAATCTTAAAAGCAGCAAGAGAGAAGAAAAGAATCATGTACAAAAGGGTCCCAATTAGACTATCAGCTGACTTCTCAAGGGAGACCCAGCAGACAAGAAGGGACTGGCAAGAAATATTCAAAGGAATGAAAATCCAAAACCTACAACCACGAATACTTTACCCAGCAAAGCTGTCATTCAGAATAGAAAGGCAGAGAAAGTGTTTCCAGGACAAAATAAAACTGAAAGAGTTCATTAGATCCAAACCACTGTTATAAGAGATGTTAAAGAGACTGGTTTAGAAAAAGGAGGATAAAAACTATGAACACTAAAATGAAAACTGCATCACAAGAAACAACAACAGAAGCTGGGGAATTGAAACAAAGGCAAATTAAACAGGCAACGAGAGTGGAAAAAGAACTATAGGTATGGGGAGCATATTGGGTGGAGGTCAGGGAGGGGGAAGTGGGAAAGGGAGGGAGATGATATAGGAATTAAGGAGCATGGTAGGAGGGAATGGAATAGACAGAGAGAGGTTGAGAAGAACTATATGCACAACTAATGGACATGGTCTAAAAGGGGGGGACAACTGGAGGGAGGGGGGCCACCGGGTGGATGGGAGAAGAGGGAAGGGAAATTGGAACAAATGTAACATTATAATCAATAAAACACATTTAAAAAAAAGATAATGTAGAAAAAAATTTCCAGTCGATACAGAAAAATGAAAAAAGACTGAAAAAGTATGAAAAAGAAATAAGGGAATTACAGGATAGCATAAGGTAAACAAAATCAGAATCATTGGAATTAAAGAGGGATTAGAAGAACAAGAAATAGATAAACTGATAGGAGAAATAGTGACAGAAAAATTTCCCAACCTGATGAGAGAAAAACTTATGCAAGTTCAGGAAGCACAGAGAGTCCCAATGAAGATGAACCCCCCCAAAATCCACTCCAAGGCCCATCATAATTAAAATGGCAACATTCCAAGACAAAGAGAGAATCCTAAAAGCAGCAAGAGAAAAACAGCAAATAACATACAAGGAAGCTCCAATAAGGCTATCCACTGATTTCTCAAAAGAAACACTACAAGCCAGAGGGGAATGCTCAAAAATGTTTCAAGCAATGAAAAACAAAGGTCTACAGCCAAGAATACTATACCCAGCAAGGCTCTCATTCAAAATGGAAGGTAAAATAAGGAGTTTCTCAGACAAAGGAAGACTAAAAAAATACATCTCCACTAAACCAGCATTGCAAGAGATGCTAAAGGGAATGTTCTAAGAAAAAAGAAGAGAAAAAAAAATAAAATAAGAGGAGAGGAACACAGGTACAAAGGGAAATGAATAAATACATGTCAATAATAACCTTAAATGTAAATGGATTAAATGCTCCAATTAAAAGACATAGGGTAACGGAAAGGATAAGAAAACAGGACCCACATATTTGCTGTCTACAAGAAACACACCTCAAAAGAAAAGATTTACATAAGCTGAAAGTAAAGGGATATAAAAAAAATATTCCAAGCAAACAGACCAGAAAAAAAAGCCGGGTAGCAGTCTTCATGTCAGACAAAACAGATTTGAAAGCAAGGGCAATAAAAAGAGACAAAGAATGACATTTCATAATATTTAAAGGAACAATCCATCAAGAAGATATAACACTGATAAACATATATGCACCCAACATAGGAGCACCTAAATATATAAAACAAACACTAGAAGACTCAAGAAGGATATTAAAAACAACACACTCATAGTAGGGGACTTCAACACTCCATTATCAACAATAGACAGATCATCGAAGCAAAGAAACACCAAGGATATGCAGGCAATGAACAACACACTAAACCACATGGACTTAATTGATATATATAGAACTTTCCACCACAAAGAAGCAAAATATACATTCTTTTCATGTGCACATGGGACATTCTCAAAGATAGACCACATGATAGGACACAAAACAAGCCTGAACAAATTCAAGAAAATTGAAATCATATCAAGCATCTTTTTAGACTGCAATGCCTTGAAACTAAAAATCAACCTCAGAGAAAAGAATCAAAGGCACCCAAACTCATGGAGAATGAATAACATGCTCTTAAATAACGAATGGGTTAACAATGACATCAAAGAAGAAATCAAGAAATTTCTAGATACTAATAATAATGAGCATACAACAGCCCAGAACCTATTGGACAAAGAAAAAGCAGTCCTAAGAGAGAAGTTCATAGCAATACAGGCATATCTGAAAAGATAGAAGAATCTCAAATAAAAAATCTAACCCTAAAGCTAAAAGAACTAGAACATCAACAAACAAAGCCTAGGGCAAAAATAAGAAAGAAAATCATCAAGATCAGAGCAGAATTAAATGACATAGAGACTAAACAACATTCTAAAAAACGAAAGAAACCAGGAGTTGGTTCTTCAAAAAAATAAAGTTGACAAGCTTCTAGCCAGGCTCATCAAGAAAAAAAGAGAGAAGATCCAAATAAACAAAATCAGAAATGAAAGAAGAGAAATCATGACTGATACCACAGAAATAGAAACGATTGTAAGAAATTACTACAAACAACTGTATGGCAAGAAATTTGGCAACCTAGAAGAAATGGAAAATGTTCTAGAAACATATAACCTTCAAAAAGTGAATCAGGAAGAAATAGAAAGTCTCAACAGACCAATAACCAACAAGGAAATTGAAACGGGAATCAAAAATCTTCCTGCACACAAAAGCCCTGGACCAGATGGTTTCACAGGCGAATTTTACAAAACATTTAGGAAAGAACTAACCCAAAAAATATAAGAAGAGGAAAAAATCCCAAATTCTTTCTATAAAGCCAGTATTACCCTATTCCCAAAACCAAGTCAAGACACAACAAAGAAAACTACAGGCCAATATCACTGATGAACATAGATGCTAAAATATTCAATAAAATATAGGCAAACAGGATAGAGCAATACATCGAAAAGATCATACACCACGATCAAGTGGGATTCATCCCAGGAATGCAAGGATGGTTTAATATTAGCAAATCAATAAATATAATACATCACCTAAACAGAAAGAAAGACAAAAGTTACATGATCATATCAATAGATGCAGAAAAAGCATTTGATATAGTACAACACCCATTTATGATGAAAACACTTAGCAAAATGGGAATAGAGGAAGCATACCTTAACATAATTAAGGCTATATATGAGAAGCCTTAAGCCAACATCATACTCAATGGACAAAAACTGAAAGCATTCCCACTGAAATCAGGAACTAGACAAGGTTGTTCACTATCTCCACTCCTATTAAACATAGTGTTGGATGTCCTAGCCACCGCAAGCAGACAAGAAAAAGAAATAAAAGGCATCCAAATTGGGAAAGAAGAAGTAAAACTCTCATTATATGCAGATGACATGATAGTGTACCTAGAAAACCTTATAAACTCCACTAAAAGACTACTTGATATAATAAGTGAATTTGGTAAAATAGCAGGGTACAAAATAAATATACAGAAATCTAAGGCATTTCTGTACACCAACAATAAAATATCAGAGACAGAGACAAAAAAGAAAATACCATTTACTATAGCAACAAGAAAAATAAAGTACCTAGGAATAAACTTAACCAAAGAGATAAAAGACCTGTACTCTGAACATTACGTAGCATTGAAGAAAGAAATTAAGGAAGATACAAATAAGTGGAAGCAAATACCATGTTCTTTGATGGGAAAAATCAACATCATTAAAATGGAATCACTATTAAAATACCAACGACATATTTCACAGACATAGAACAAATACTCCAAAAATTCATATGGAACCAAAGAAGGCTCCAAATAGCCAAAGAAATCTTGAGACAGAAGAACACAGCAGGAGGAATCACAACACCAGATATCAAATAATACTACAAAGCCACTGTGATCAAAACAGCCTGGTACTGGCATAAGAACAGACATGTAGATCACTGGAACAGAATAGAGAGCCCAGAAATAAACCCATGCCTCTATGGTCAACTAATATTTGATAAAGGAGGAAAAAACATAAAATGGAATAAGAAGAGCCTCTTTAACAAATGGTGGTGCGAGAACCTGATAGAGACTTGCAAAAAATTAAACTAAGCCATCAATGTACACCACACACGAGAATAAACTCAAGATGGACCGAAGACTTAAATGTAAGCCATGACACCATAAAAGTCCTAGAGGAAATCATAGGGAAGAAAATTTTAGATATCTCATGTAACAATATCTTCATGGATACATCTCCTAAAGCAAGAGAAATAAAGGAAAAAATAAACAAATGGGACTATATCAAACTAAAGAGTTTCTGCTCAGCAAATGAAAACATCAGCAAGATGAAAATGAAACCAACCACATAGAAAAACATATTTGCCAATGACATCACAAACATGGGACTGCTCTCCAAAATATACAAAGTGCCTATGTGACTCAATGTCAAGAAAACAAACAACCCAATTTAAAAAATGGGCAAACGACCTGAACAAACACTTTTCTAAAGAGGACATACAGAAAGTTCATTGACACATGAAAAAGTGCTCAATATCATTGGCCATCAGGGAGATGCAAATAAAAACCACAATTAGATACCATTTTATACCAGTCAGAATGGCCATCGTCAAGAAATCAACAAACAACAAGTGCTGACGAGGATGTGGAGAAACGGGAACCCTACTGGACTGCTGGGAATGCAGACTGGTGCAGTCACTATGGAAAAGAGTATGGAATTACCTCAAAAAACTGAAAATGGAACTGCCTTTTGAACCAGAGATTCCACTGCTTGGATTATATCCCCAAAATCCTGAAACACTAATTCAAAAGAACTTATGCACCCCTATGTTCATAGCAGCACTGATTACAATAGGTAAGTGCTGGAAACAGCCTAAGTGCCCATGTTTAGATGAGTGGATCAAAAAACTGTGGTACATTTACACAATGGAATACTATGTAGCAGAAAGAAAGAAGGAACTCCTGCCATTTGCAACAACATGGATGGAACTAGAGAGAATTATGCTTAGTGAAATAAGCCAGGCAACAAAAGAAAAATATCATATAATATAACCTAATACAGGAAATTAAAGAACAACACTAACAAATGAACTAAATAGAACAAAGAGCAGAATATCAGTCAATAAGGGGGAGGGGGGAGGGAGAGAAGGTGGATAAGTAAGGGAAGGGTTTAGTCAAAGAACGTGTATAAATGACTCATGGACATGGACAATGGGGAGAAATATTTTTGTGGGAGAAGCGGTGGGCTGGGTTGGAGAGAGAAATGAGGGGAAAATGGAACGTGTAATTGAAAAACCAAAATAAAAAATGAATTTAAAAAAAGTTGAATAAATTGAAAATCATGAAAAATTGCTGATTCAAAAATTTATTTGTTTTCTAATTCTGAGAAAAACTAAAAAGGGACATTGTGCATAATAATCAAGGGCTCGTGAATTAGATTCTATGGACTGATAAATATTAACATTCATTTTACAATGTACTCCTGAAAGACAAAGACTTCAAAGATGACAACTTACACCCAGGGGGGTTTTCTCTTATAAACAATGTTAATTAAAGACTCTCTACAACAATGTTGAAGCGGACCTTGTCAAGTGCCTAATTGCAAATGGATATCTGCCTCTGTTTCTGACACTTTCCTCTACACAGAGCAGCGATAAAAGACTTCTCAGGAATGAGAAACAGCAGTCTTCAGAGATAGACAGCTATCCCAAGACACTGACAAGGCCTGTTCAACTTGATGTTGAACTTTATTTGATTGCATTTACTAGTCTACTAATATCAACGATCACAATTATACTTGTTTAGGCTTTTCTCAAATATTGTGTATGTAGCCCTACTATTAATAATTACTGAAGTTGTATTAGATAACTTTTGTATTATTGATAATACTCTTTTTATGGTTTTTCTTTTGAATTTAGAAGAAATGCTACCACAAAAAAAAGAAAAGAAAAGAAGAAGGAGGAAAGAAATATGCATTGTTATAAGAGAAATTAAAGAGATAATTCATCCTGAATATACTTACTCCCTAACCAAATATAACCCTCTATAACTGCTGCTGAGGCTCAGGAAAATTTACTTATGAAACTCTTATTGTTCTCCTGGCCTTTGGAATTTTAGATGTTAATTATAATTTACAGCATTGTGTTCTTTAGCTTTGGCCCTGATTAAAACTTAAGAGTACAATTCCATTGTTAGGATTATACCTGAAGAATCTTGAAACGCCAATTCAAAAAAACCTATGCACTCCCATGTTCATAGCAGTGTTATTTACAATAGCAAAGTGCTGGAAACAGCCCAAGTGCCCATCTTTAGATGACTGGATCAAAAAACTGTAGTACTTTTACACAATGAAATACTATGCAGCAGAAAGAAAGAATGAACTACTACCATTTGCAACAACATGGATGGAACTAGAGAGAATTATGCTCAGTGAAATAAGCCAGACAATGAAAAACAAATACCATATGACTTCACCTAATACAGGAAACTAATAAACAACAGAAACAAAAGAGCAAAATTGAACCAGAGGCTTTTAAACAAGGAGCAGACTAACAGTTACCAGGGGGGTGAAGGGAGGGAGAGAAGTGGGTAAGTAAGGGAAGGGTCTGCTCAAAGAACTAGAATAAATGACTCATGGACATGGACAATGGGTTGGGAATTGACTGTGGGAGAAGGAGTGGGCTGGGTGGGGAGCAATGTGGGAAAAAGTAGAACAACTGTAATAGAAAATAAAGAAAGAAAGAGTACAACATCCAGTTGCAGTTAGTAGAAATCAGACTAATAACAGCACCTAAGTTTATTCCAATGAAACAGAAACTGGACAAAATAAATAATCACTATCTGATTGTAAAGATAATAAAGGTGAATGATTAAGCCTCAAATCTTCATGGAATACTAATTTACCTAATTCTGGTCTACCTACCCCAACAAATAATAATATGGCATATAAGAAAGAGGAATTTTTATTGGGAAGGGTTAAAAAAATCTGTTATACTAAGTGATCATTTTTGTAATAACATCAACTTTACATTAAATGCTGCTAGAATATAAAGTAATACTTAAATTATAGGCAAAATAACTTTGCCTGAAGTTAATAAAATTATGATAATATTGATACTGAAAATCCAATATAGTGGATAATTTAACTTTTTCTCCCTATGAAGTCATTTTTGTAAGAAGGAATTGACCAGAAGAAAAATTAGAGCTTCTGAATTATGAAATAGTAGAGCATCTTACTTAACACATCTGTCCAAACATGCCATAAGATAAAAGTGACAATGAATAAAGGAGAAAAACATATATTAGCATAATAAAAATTATAATAAATGAGGGTTTTTTGTTATCCTAGGATTCTTGTTCCCCTCAGACTCTCCTTGTCTAGTATTAGGCACTTTCTGCTCCTACTGGTTTAACACTGTTGCCCTAGTTCCTTGTATGTAAATGTTATACTAGATGCAGACAATGGGATACTATGCAGCAGAAAGTAAGAAGGACCTACCTTTTGCAACAGCATTGATGGAATTGGAGAATATTATGCTAAGCGAAATAAGTCAGGCAGTGAAAGACAAATACTACCCGTGAGAGGAATTTAGTGAACAAAATAAACTTATGAGCAAAATAGAGCCGGAGACATGGAAACATTGAACAGACTGACAGTGACCAGAGGGAAGAGGGTGTAATGCTAGATAAAGGGAAGGAACTAGTTAAAAAAATGTACAAATTAACCATGCACATGAACAACAGTATGGGATTTGACTGTGGGAGTTGGGGTAGGATGGGCAGAGGAGGTCAAATGGAAAAATTGGGACAAGGAAAATAGAATAACAATAAAAAGTCTTAAAAAAAGAAAAGTGGCAGAAAGACTGATCACTGTAGCTCAAAAATTAAGAATGATTCAGAAAATTTTTTAACAAAGACATACAGGGTATGACTTTCTCCCATTCACCTGCTTTTTATAAAAATTAATAATAATAATGATTTGACCTTTAATGCCATCTAAGGTTAGGGTCTTGCCCCAGCCCCAGGAGTCCACCCTGTTCAGCAAGACAAAGGCTAACTCTGAGACTTCCTGGAAATGAGCCTTTCTACCTAGCACCAAGGGACCTCATTATCTAACACAAAAGATTGGCCATCAATGCAGATTGACATAACTGAAAGGAGAATGTGTAGATGAGAAGGGGGTCACATAGTAAACCTGATAAGCTCAAGGAAGGCCTGCATGGTGGCCTTATTGACTCAGAGATATAAAGTAACCATAAAGGAGGACCTGAAATTAAAATTTATTAACTAAAAGTAATTTATGGCAGGTAGTCATATCCTAGGCTAGAATCTCCATGACAAAAGTCAGTCTTTACATTTTTAACCTGTCTTTTGTCTTTTTGCATCTATGATAACATACCTTTGGAATTTCAAAGTAATTTTCTTTTTCTGGACCCTTCAAAGCAGACACCACACAAGAGTACCAAAGTAGAGACCACAAACTCCTTGATTGTTATTGAGTTAATTGTTGACTGTTAACTACACTGTACTCACCTATGTAAAAGAAGTATGTCTTTATTATTTTAAATTTTATTCAATCTCAGAAGTTTCCTCATATTGCTTTCTCTCACTTCCATTATCTTATCAGCAATGAATTTCATGTAACCCATTTACAGTTCTTCTTTTGATTATTACATAGAAAGCAAGATGAAGAACTGCCATTCTCTGAGGCATTTTCTCAATTCATTGAGGTTTTGCTTCCTGGGAATTGTTGCCAGTTTGGCTCAAATAAACACATAAAAAATTCTTACAGGCTTAGACATTCCTTATGTTGACAGAGGGAAGTGGTAAGCAGTTATCAGATTCTACCAGAGAATGCAAGACATACGAGGAAATAGGTAAAAATTCATAGTATGTCATTCTTTACTAACCTAGGCAAAATTTTGTGTATGTTAAACTGGTCATCATGACAAAATGTATCTTCACATGAACATTTTAAGATTGTGGCTCCAGGCTTGTTATATGTATGGCCATCTAAGAATGTAGGCTATACTGAAGTCCATAGATTATGATTCTTGTCCCTGATCTCCATGTAAGGAATTCTTTGTGACTGCCTGGCTTTTTCTCTGAAATATATTCTCTAAGGCAGATGAAAGCTTGTCTGATTGTTTACAAATGTATCAGCAACATCAGGGGCAAATGCCTGCACATACTATAGATAAAAATTATTTAAATAAATAATTATTTTAGACCATTACAAAAATAACTGGACCAATTTATAACCTATTCAAATAGATGAACCAAGAAAAAGATAATAAGATTAAATAATCTTCTAAATAATTTAACACTAGATGATCTGTTGAGTATTTTCTATGCAGGCTAACACTCCATATATTTTTTTCTCTTCTTCCCCTTTATCCATGTTGCCATTATCTGGGATACCCCAAACAAATCCAAAGTGTTACTGCAAAACATTATCATACAGGATTATCAGATTTTATTAATTAAGGAATTTTCTTATGCTTAAAAGATTCACATTGAAAAAGTTTCTTTTAGATTCTCTCTGTGACTAGTCAGCTAAAAAAAAAAAAAAACCTCCATTATCTCACTACGCAATATTTTTAAAGGAAAAAGAATGAGATTCTTTTTCTTATAAGTGCAAGAGGAATTGGTTTTTAAATTTATTTTTCTGAAATGTCATTGTTAGTATATAGAAAAGATTGTACATTGATTGTACATTGATTTTGTATCCTGCAAATTTACTATATTTATTTATTGTTTCTAATAGTTTATTGGTGGAGCTTTAGGCTTTACTATATAAAGAATAATGTCACCTGCAAAAAGTGGCAATTTTACTTCTTCATTCCCAATTTGGATGTCTTTTATTTATTTCTCTTGCATGATTGTCTTGGCTAAAACTTTTCGTACTATGTTGAACAGGCATTTCTCCCACAGAAGACATGTTGGAAAATTACCAATAGATATATGAATAGATGTTCAACTTCACTAACCATTAGAAAAATGTAAATCAAAACTACAATGAGATACCAAATTATGCCTATTAGAATGGTTATTATCAGCAAGATAAACAACAGCAATTGTTAAATCAGTTGTGGAGAAAAAGAAACTCTCATTCACTACTGGTGGAAATGCAAATTTACTTGTACAGCCACTATGAAAACAGCATGGAGCTTCCTCAACAAATTAAGAATAGAGTTACTATATAACTCAGAAACCCCTCTTCTGTGTATCTACCTGAAAATTTTGAAATATTTGTTCACACTCTTATGTTCATTACAGCATTATTTACAATGGCCAAGGTTTGGAAACAACCAGTTTCTCTTTCTCTCAAGAGAAAACAGGATAAAGAAGAAGTGGTACATATACACAATGAAATACTACTCAGCCATAAGAAAAGATAAAATACTGCCATTTTCATCAACCTGTTACTGTATGGGGCCTGGTCAAAAGCAGATCTGCCTTAGACTGGCCTATGTGTATGGGTTCTTGACTTTGTGTAGAAAAGGTTTTACAACATGAATCTAGGTACTTTTGAGAGTATATTTATTAAAGATGGGGACAGTAAAACAAAAAAAGCACTTAGGGTAGAAGAAGTAATAGGACAGAGCCTAGGTGATGCACTACTTTGGTTCCCTAGAAATATTATGGGAATAAAGAGAGCCAAGGTGGGGTTGCTTTTAGCTTGCTAGGAAGTCAAAGAAAAATAGGGCCTTGGCTATAAGATCAAAAGTGGTGAGGAGTATTAAGGGATAAAGATATGACTTTGGGTGGTAAACACACGATGCAAAATAAAGACAATGTATCACAGAGTTGTATACTTGAAACTTACATTACCCCAATAAAAATTAAAAAATCACCAATTAAATAAAAGATAGGGCATTCAAATATATAAAATCAGAAATAAAAGATAAGTGACAACTGATATTACAGAAGTACACATTATTAAAAAAATCTTTTGAATAATTATATGTCAATAAAGTGGGAAATTTGTACTAAATGGATAAATTCCTTGAAATATACAAATTTCCAAGACTGAATCAAGAGAAAAAAATAGAATATATGAACACATCGATTATAACCAATACAATTCAATCAGTAATCAAAATACCCTCAAAAGCCAGAAACCCTAAACTAGTTTCACAAGTGAAATTTACCAAATATTAAAAGAATTAACATCTATCCTCCTCATAATACTTCAAAGAATTCAAAAAGAGTAAAGGTTCCAAAGCTTATTTTATATTGCCAGTATTATCCTGATTCTTAAACCAATTAAAAAGATTACAAAGAAATAAATTAAAAGCTAATATCCCTGATGAATATGGATGCAGAAACCCTCAACTAACTATTAGAAAACCAAGTTGAGAAATATATTAAAAAGATCACAAACCATGATCGAGTGGGATTTATTTCTGGAATGCAAGGTTGTTTCAATATCCACTAATCAATTAAGATGATATGCCATGAAAAGAATAAAAATAAAAATTATATATCAATAGACACAGAAAAAGCATTTGACAATATCCAGAACCCATTTATAATAAAAACTCAGCAAAGTGGGAACAGAGGGTAGATACCTCAACATATTATAGGCCATATCTGACAAACTTACAGCTAATATCATGCTTAATGGAAAAAAAAACCCTAAAAGTGATTTTTTTGGGGGGGCTAATAGCAGGCACAATACAAGGATGTCTGCTTTTACCACTCTTATTCAACATAGTACTGGAATTCCTAGCCATAGTAATCAGACAAGAAGAAGAACTAAAAGGCACTTAAATTATGTCATTATTTGGAGATTATTGGGGAAGATGGCAGAGGAGTGAGGGGAGGCTGCACTTTCAGGCTCCTGAGACCCTTCTGTAGTTTGGACTAATTACAGACAGAACATCTCAGTGAGCAGCTGGACACTGGCAGGAGTCAAGCCTTGGCACTGCTGGATTAGAGAAAAATCATCTGGGAACAACCAGTTTAGTGAGGATAGCGGAGGAAAAAGGGATGAGATGGGATTCTTGACTGGGGTGGCTGCTTGAGCTGTGGCTGAAAGTACACAAAGGCTTTTTGGTGACCACAGGCTTCCCCAGAGGGGAGTCAGGAGGAGAGTGGATCTCTGCCCGCTGGCAGAGACGGGACTCGACCAAGTGGCATTGGCACTGAAAGACGGGAGACAGCTTGCTACTGAGCAAGTGAGAATGTAATTTTTCCTTTGTATTTTTCTCTTGTGAACTGCAGAGAGAAAGGGAAAGTTTGGGGGTGATAGTACATTCTTGAGTAGCACAGGTGCAGAAGTGCACTCGCACACTCCCCAACCCTCCCCTTGGGTCGCACAGACACGCATAGGGTAGTGCCCTCATTCACTGGCCCAGGTGCATGGGGCCACATGTCGAGGAGCCACTCAGATACACCCCAACAGACATAAGATCAGCGCCCCAAAGGGCACATGGAAGGCCCACTGGACACGCAGAAGACCATGCGCAGACACCCTTGAACAGCTCCAGTGGGCACCAGGCCTCAGCGCAGACCACTTGCTCAGGTTCTGCTTGTACATGCCCAGGCAGGTGCAGGAACAACAGGGAGCTGTGGCGTGAATACAGCAGGCAGCAGCAACTCACAGATGCTCACTTCCATTATTGACAAGTGTCTCGCCCTGAGAGGCGAGAGACCAACTCCAGGAGCACGGCTCAGCAGGCCTGAGGCAAGATCTCAGGCCACCTTGTGCACGCACGGGTGCTGAGCGCAAGAGCACATCGGCCTGGCTTCAATAGTCACCAATCACTCGCTTCCACTGTGCAAGAGTGTTCGGGGCCCAGACCTGGGAGGCAAGAGACCAGCTCCCGGAGCACGTCTCAGCAGGCCTGAGGAGGGCTCTCGGGTCGCATTGTGCGCGAAGGGGCGCGTGTGTGCAAGGGCACGTCAGCTAACTCGAATGGACGCCAAAGGAAGGCGCGGTGCTGGTCATCGCACACACACCGCTGCTGCAAAGAATAGGAACCTCTGACTCGCCTCATTAGACCAGCTGTGGATGCAGAAAAAAAAGACGACACACAAAGGCTAAACTGAGTAAAAACATTTCTTTTTCCCTTTTTCTTTTTCATCCTAAAAGGAGAAGAGAAGGAAGAAAAAGGGGGGGGGAAAGAAACTGTATCTCTAATTTGTTTCATACAATCTCTCCTCATCTTTCCTCTTTAATCATTGTTTATTTGTTTGTGGGTCTAGTTTAGCCTCCCTTTCACTTTAAATAAATAAAATATAACTACTATATAAATCCAATACTATACAATCTCACTTTCATACTATATTCTGTATTCTTCCATCATTTTCTTCTATAGTTTTTAACATACAATGAAAATATTCCCTACTGTCTTGCACCGTCTCAACTATTATTAATCTATCATATCCTCCATCAAAAATTATATTTTTCCTCCCTAAAAACAACTCTTATCTATTCTTCCTATAGTATAAAAGCCCTAACCTCTCTACATTTATATTAAAACTGACTCATTGGCTGACGATAGCGGGATAGAGTGGGGGATATTTCTGAGGGTGCAAATCTCATGCCTGGGCTGTGCATTTATGTTTTTAACAGCATCTCCACAAATAGCCCAAGAACATCAGACTCAGGAGATCAAAGAGACTGCACCACTAAAACCCCCAGATCTCCTATAAAGAATCTCATACTACAAAGGTGAGAAGTCAAAGCAGACAAATCCAAAAAACAAAAACCAACAAGAAGAATCCAACATGGTAAGATGCAGAAATAACCTCTCAATGAAAAGAAAAGAGGAATCCCCATAAAGAGAGATAGATGAAATAGACATAGCCCAAATGTCAGACACGGAATTCAAAACAATGGTGGTGAAGAAGCTCAATATACTCGACAACCTTAAAACAACTATGACAACCTCCAAAGAAGTTACCAACAGCTCCAAGAAAATTACAGGGAACTTGCAGAAAACTACATCAGCATAAAAAAAGACATAGAAACTATTAACAAGAACCAGGAAGAAATGAAGAATGCAATCTGAACTGAAAAACACAGTAGAATCAATCAAAAGCAGACTAAACAAAGCAGAGGATTGGATTAGTGAGCTAGAAGATAATGTAGAAAAAAACTTCCAGTCGATACAGCAAAATAAAAAAAAGGTTCAAAAAGTATGAAGAAGAGTTAAGGGATTACAGGATAGCATAAGAAAAAACAATATCAGAGTCATTGGAATCAAAGAGGGTTCAGAAGAGCAAGGAATAGATAAACTGATAGGAGAAATAGTGACAGAAAATTTTCCCAACCTGATGAGAAAAAGCGTTATGCAAGTCCAGGAAGCACAGAGAGTTCCAATGAAGAGGAACCCCCAAAAACCCACTTCAAGGCCCATCATAATTAAAATGGCAACATTCCAAGACAAAGAGAGAATCCTAAAAGCAGCAAGAGAAAAACAGCAAATAAAATAAAAGGGAGCTCCGGTAAGGTTATCGACTGATTTCTCAAAAGAAACACTACAAGCCAGAAGGGGATGGTCAAAAATATTTCAAGCAATGAAAAACAGTGGCCTACAACCAAGAATACTCTACCCAGCAAGGCTCTCATTCAAAACGGAAGGTAAAATAAGGAGTTTCTCATACAAAGGAAAACTAAGAGAATGCATCTCCACCAAATCAGCATTGCAAGAGATGCTAAAGGGAATGTTCTAAGAAAAAAGAAGAGAAAAATAAATAAATAAAAGAGGAGAGGAGCACAGGTACAAAGAGAAATGAATAAATACATGTCAGTCGTAACCTTAAGTGTAAATAGATTAAATGCTCCAATTAAAAGACATAGGGTAATGGAATGGATAAGAAAACAGGACCCACATATTTGCTGTCTACAAGAAACACACCTCAAAACAAAAGATTTACACAGACTGAAAGTAAAGGGATATAAAAAAATTCCAAGCAAACAGACCTGAAAAAAAATCTGGGGTAGCAGTCTTCATATCAGAGAAAACAGATTTCAAAGCAAGGGCAATGAAAAGAGACAAAGAATGACATTTCATAAAACTTAAAAGAACAATCCATCAAGAAGATATAACACTGATAAACATATATGCACCCAACATAGGAGCACCCAAATACATAAAGCAAATACTAGAAGACCACAATAAGGACATTAACAACAACACACTCATAGTAGGGGACTTCAACACTCCATTACCAACAATCGACAAATCATCGAAACAAAGAAACACCAAGGATATGCAGGCATTGAACAACACACTAAACCACATGGACTTAACTGATATATATAGAACTTTTCACCCCAAAGAAGCAAAATATACATTCTTTTCAAAGGCACATGGGACATTTTCAAAGATAGACCACATGATAGGACTCAAAACAAGTCTCAACAAGTTCAAAAAATTGAAATCATATCAAGCATCTCCCCCTGAAATCAACAACAAGAAAAGGCTGTCCACTCTCTCCACTCCTATTGAACATAGTGTTGGAAGTCCTAGCCACAGCAATCATACAAGAACAAGAAATAAAAGGCATCCAAATAGGGAAAGAAGTAAAACTATCATTATATGCAGATGACAGGATAGTACACATAGAAAACCCTATAAACGCCACCAAAATTCTACTCGATATAAGTGAATTTGTCAAAATAGCAAGATACAAAATAAATATACAGAAATCTAAGACAGTTCTGTACCTCAGCAATAAATATCAGAGACAGAGTCAAAAAAGAAAATACCATTTACTATAGCAACAAGAAAAATAAAGTACCTAGGAATAAACTTAACCAAAGAGATAAAAGACTTGTACTCTGAAAATTATGGAACATTGAAGAAAGAAATCAAGGAAGGTACAAATAAATGGAAGCAAATACCATGTTCTTGGACGTGGAGAATCAACATCATCAAAATGGCCATACTACCCAAAGCAATTTACAACTTCAATGCAATCCCTATTAAAATACCAATGACATATTTCACTGACCTAAAACAAATACTCCAAAAATTCATATAGAACCAAAAAAGACCCCGAATAGCAAAAACAATCTTGAGACAGAAGAACGCAGCAGGAGGAATCACAATACAAGACATCAAAAAATACTACAAAGCCATTGTGATCAAAACAGTCTGGAACTGGCATAAGAACAAACATATAGATCAGTGGAACAGAATAGAGAGCCCAGAAATAAACCCAGGCCTCTATGGTCAACTAATATTTGATAAAGGAAGAAGGAACATAAAATGGAGTGAGAAGAGCCTCTTCAACAAATGGTTCTGGGAAAACTGGAGAGGGACTAAAAAAAAATGAAACTAGACCACCAACTTACACCACACATGAGAATAAACTCAAGATGCATCAAAGACTTCAATGTAAGCCCTGAAATCATAAAAATCCTAGAGGAAAACGTAGACAAGAAAATTTCAGATATTCCACGGAACAATATTTTCACCGATACATCTCCTAACACTAGAGAAATAAAGGAAAAAATAAACAAATGGGTCTACACCAAACTAAAGAGTTTCTGCTCCACAGAAGAAAACATCAGCAAGATGAAAAGGAAACCAATCATACGGGAATACATATTTACCAATGAAATCTCAGACAGAGCAGTGATCTCCAAAATATATAAAGTGCTTATATGACTCAACATCAAACAAACAGACAACCCAATTTAAAAATAGGCAAAGTAACTGAACAAACGCTTCTCCAAAGAGGACATACAGAAGGTCCATAGACACATGAAAAATTGCTTAACATCAGTAGCCATTAGAGAAATGCAAATAAAAACCACAATGAGATACCACTTTACAGCAATCAGAATGGCCATCATCAACAAATCAACAAATAACAAGTGCTGGTGAGGATGTGGAGAAACCGGAACCCTACCGCACTGTTGGTGGTAATGCATACTGGTGCAGCCACTATGGAAAACAGTATGGCATTACGTCAAAAAACTAAAAATGGGACTGCTTTTTTAACCAGCAATTCCACTGCTAGGATTATGCCTGAAAAATTTTAAAATCCTAATTCAAAAGAACTTATGCACCCCTATGTTCATAGTAGCCCTGTTTACAATAGCTAAGTACTAGGAACAGCCTAAGTGCCCATTTGTAGATGAGTGGATCAAAAAATGGCGGTACATTTACACAACAGAATACTATGTAGCAGAGAAAGAAGGAACTCCTGCCATTTGAGACAGCTTGGATGGAACTAGAGAGAATTATGCTTAGTGAAATAAGCCAGGCAAAGAAAGAAAAATATCATATGATACCACCTAATACAGGAAACTAAAAAACAACATAAACAAACGAACTAAATAGGACAAGAAGCAGAATAACAGTCAATAGGGGGGAGGGGGGAAGGAGAGAAGGGGGATAAGTAAAGGAAGGGTTTAGTCAAGGAATGTGTATAAATGACTCATGGACATGGACAACAGTGACGGATATGATTGTGGGAGATGTGGTGGGCTGGGTGGGGGGAGCAATGTGGGGAAAATGGGATAACTGTAATTGAAAAATCAAAATATAAAATCAAAAAAATAAATAAATATTTTATATATTCTTTCATTGAATATTTACAACTATCCTGTGAAGTAGATGCTCTAATTAACTACACTTTATAGTTTAAAAATTTGAGCATAAGTAAATTCACTTACATTCATGAGTCACATATTTAGGAGGAAAGCCCAATTAAAACCTAGGTATATCTCATACCAGATCAAATCCAATTTCACAAAAAAAATATTTTTATTCCTAAGACTAATATACATGCATGTGAATATTATGTATGAAGCTAATATAAACATTAAAATTTTTAACTCTTAAGATTTTTCCCCTGAGTGGATATTGTCATGCCAGTAACTGTTTGTATCTGGTCAGGCACACATGTGTACATATTATCAATGTCACAAATAAGCTAAGGGTGTTCAACAAATTGCTTCCCCCTGTCACTTAATGTATTTCCAACATATTTCTATATGCCCTTTTATTCCTATCTCAATCTATTTCTATCTATCTATCTGTCTACCTACCTATATCTCTATCTCTATTCCATCTCCATCTCTATCTCTATTGTCAGCTATGGAAGGCTTCAATAAGAGGTTACATTGAATCAAATATTTGAAGGAACTGAGGAGGGAACCATGATGATATCTTAGGGCAGAATTACCAGATAGAATGAATAACAAGTACAGTATCCCTGAGGCTGGAACACATGAGCATATACCGAGTACAACAAAGTCACCATGGTGCAGGAGAGGGAAGGTTAAAAAGAGGTGAGCTTTGAGGGGCAAGGGTTTTGATTAGGAAAAGTCCATTGGTTTTGTGTGGATTTTCCTTCGTTTCACTAAGCATAGCCTTCACTTCTTCTCTTATGCATTTGCCATACTCAAGCATGCCTGTCAAGCCTGTGAGCATCTTTATCACCATTGTTTTGAATTCTGTGATGTTAGGTTGTCCATCTCCTCATCTATTAGGTTGGCTCTCTCCTCATCGCTTAGTTCTCCCACTGCAACCTTGATCCGTCCCCTCTTTTGGGCCATATTTCTCTGTCTCCTCATTCTGGGTTGATTTCAATAGCTTCATAACAAGTGTTCCTGCTTCCTCCCTTACATGACATATATAACCTGACAGCCAGAAAGATGAAGTATAACTAAAGGCAGGTATGTTACTCATGGGCTTAAAAAAAAAAAACCCAAAGTTTACTATCCTCACCTAGTGTAAATGAAAAAAAAGCTGGGATAGCAATACCTATATCAAACATATATGCACTCAACATAGGAGCACACAAATATGCAAGGACAATTTTGAAAGACTTCAGGAAGGATATAGACAGCAACACACTCTAGCAGGGGATTTTGACACCCATTGTCGACAATGGACAAATCTTCGAAGCAAAGAAACACCAATGATATTTAGGCATTAAAGAACACTCTATATCAATTGGACTTGGTTGATATATATAGAAGTTTTGACCCCAAAGAAACAAAACATGTATTATTTTCAAGTGCACATGGAACATTTTCATAGACCACATGGTAGAACACAAAACAAGCCTCAATATATTTTTTTTAAAAATTGAAATTATATCAAGCATTTTCTCAGATCGCAATGGCTTAAAACTGGAAATCAACATCAAGGAAAAACTAAAAACATTCAAACTCAAGGAGAATAAATAACATCCCTTTAAATAATGAACAGGTTAACAGTGAGATCAAGGAAGAAATCAAAAAGTTTCTGGAAACAAATGATAATGAACACAAAATGCCCTAAAGCTATGGGACGCAGCAAAAGGAGTCCTGAGAGAAAAGTTTATAGCAATACAGGCCTACCTAAAAAAGGATATAAGGATCGAAAATACAAAATCTAATTCAAAAACTACAACTAGAGGAACAACAACAAATAAACCCAGAGTGAGTAAAAAAAAAGAAATCATCAATATAAAAACAGAATTAAATGACATAGAACCTAAGCAAACAATTCAAAAGACCAATAAAACCAGGAGCTCATTCTTTGAAAAGATGAAATTGACAAGCTTTTAGCCAGGCTCATAAAGAAAAATAAAGAGAGGACCCAAATGAAATCAGAAACAAAAGAGGAGAAATCACAACCGATATCACAAAAATATAAGGGACTGTAAGAAATTATGACAAACAACTACATGACAAGAAATTTGACTACCTGGATGAAAATAACAAATTTCTGGAAATAAATAATCTTCAAAAACTGAACAAAGAAGCAGAAATCCTGAATACACTGATAACAACTAGTGAAATTGAAGCAGTAATAAAAAAACTCCCAGCACACAAAAGCTATGGACTGGATGGCTTCACAGGTAAATTTTATGAAACATTTAGGGAAGAGCTAACTCCTCTCCTTCTCAAACTATCCAAAAAAATCCAAGAAGAGGGAAGACTGCCAAACTCATTCTATGAGACCAGTATTATCCTAATTCCAAAACCAGGTCAAGATGCAATTAAGAAAGAAAACGACAGGCCAACATCGCGGATGAACATAGATGCTAAAATCCTCAACAAAATGTTAGCAAATTGGATCCAGCAACACATTAAAAAGATTATACACCACCATCAAGTGGGATTCATCTCAGGGATGCAAGGGTGGTTTAATATTTGCAAATGAATAAACATAATACAGCACATAAACAAAACGAAAGACAAAAATCACATGATCATATCAATAGATGCTGAAAAAGCATTTGATAAAGTTCAATACCCATTTATGATGAAAACACTCAACAAAGTTGGAATTGAAGGAGCATACCTCAACATAATAAAGGCCATATATGAGAAACCTGCAGCCTACACCATACTCAATGGGAAAAAAATTGAAAGCATTCTAAGATCAGAAAAAAGACAAGGAAGTCTACTCACTCTACTTCTATTCAACATAGTTTTGGACATTCTAGCCACAGCAATAAGACAAGAAAAAAAGAAAGGCATCCAAATTGGAAAAAAGGAAGTAAAACTGTCATTATTTGCAGATGACATGATAGTGTACCTAGAAAACCTTATAAACTCCACTAAAAGACTACTAGATATAATAAGTGAATTTGGCAAAATAGCAGGGTACAAAATAAATATACCGAAATCTAAGGCATTTCTGTACACCAACAATAAAATATCAGAGACAAAGGCAAAAAAGAAAATACCATTTACTAGAACAACAAAGAAAATAAAATACTTAGAAAGGAACTTAACCAAGGAGGTAAAAGACCTGTGCTCAGAAAACTATATAACACTGAAGAAAGAAATTAAGGAAGATACAAATAAATGGAAGCATATACCATGTTCATGGTTGGGAAGAACAACCTCATCAAAATGTCCATACTTACCAAAGCAATTTATAGATTCAAAACAATCCTTATTAAAATACCAATGGCATATTTCACAGACCTAGAACAAATACTTCAAAAATTTATATGGAACCAAAAAAGACCCAGAATAGCCGCTGCAATCTTGAGACTTAAGAGCACAGTAGAAGGAATCATAATACCTGATATCAAGCTATACTATAAGGCTGCTGCAATCAAAACTATCTGGTACTGGCATAAGAAGAGACATTTAGGTCACTGGAACATAGTAGAAAACCCAAGAATAAACCACGTCTATGCAGACAACTAATATTTAACAAAGAAGGAAGAAACATAAAATAAAGAGAAAATAGCCTCTTCAACAAATGGTGCTGGGCCAACTAGACAGGGACATGCAAAGATATTAAACTACATCACAAACTTACATTATACCCCAGAATAAATTCAAGATGGATCAAAGACTTAAATGTATGCTGTGACACCATAAAAGTTGTAGAGGAAAACATAGGCAGGAAAATTTTAGATATCCCTCGTAGCAACATTTTCACTGATATATCTTCTAAGGCAAGGAAAATAAAAGAAAGAATAAACAAATGGGATTACATCAAACTAAAGAGTTTCTGCTCAGCAAATGAAAACATCAGCAAGATTAAAAGGGAACCTATCATATGGGAAAACATATTTGCCAATGATACCTCAGACAGGGATTGATCTTCAAAATATATAAAGAACTATATGACTCAACACCAGGAAGACAGACAATCCAATTAAAAAAAATGGTCAGAGGACCTCAACAAATATCTCTCCAAAGAAAAAATACAGAGGGTCCATAGACATATGAAAGAATGCTTGACATCACTAGCCATCAGGGAGATGCAAATTCAAACCACAATGAGATACCACCTCATACATATTAGAATGGCCATCATAAACAAATCAACAAACAAGTGCTGTTGAGTCTGTGGAGAAAATAGATACCTAGTACACTGTTGGTGGTAATGCAGACTGATGCAGCCATTATGGAAAACATATGGAATTTCCTTTAAAAAACTATAAATGGAACTACCTTTTGATTCAGCAATTTCATTGCTAGGAGTATACCTGAAGAATCCTGAAACACCAATTCAAAAGAACCTATGAACCCCTATGTTCATAGCAACACTATTCCTAATAGCTAAGTGTTGAAAACAGCCTAAGTGCTTATCTATAAATGAGTGAATTAAAACAAAAAACAAAAAACTGTGCTACAATTATCCAATGGAATATTATGCAGCAGAAATAAAGAAGGAACTCCTATTATTTGTGATAACATGGATGGAACTTGAGAGTATTATGCTTAGTGAAATAATCCAGGCAGTGAGAGACAAATATCATATGATTCATCTAATCCAGGAAACTAATGAGCAACAGAAACAAACAAGTAAAATAGAACATGAGGCAAATAAACAAGGAGCAGACTGACAGTGACCAGGGGGTGGGGAGAAGGGGAGTAATAAGAAAAGAGTCTAGTCAAGGAACTAGTATAAATGGCCCATGGACATGGACAATGGGGTGGGGATTGACTGTGGAAGAAAGGGTGGGAAGGTTGTGGGGAGCAGTGGGCAAAAAAGTGGAACAACTGTAATAGAAAAACAATAAATTAATTTTAAAAAAAGATATGATGTAAATTAGTTCCCAAGGCCTAAGTGCTTATAATAGGTTTCAGGGCCTTGCTTGGCCTCTTTGTGTTCTTATTTCAAAGCCAAAGCTTTTTATGCTGACCAAATGTATCATTATACAGTATTTTTTTACCTTTAGGGAAGAAAATGTGACTTGCTTTGCCAAATAATATTCAATCTGAGCTACACTTATATTTGGTGCTCTTGTATTTTTTGTAATTTAAATTTTATTTTTAATTACAGTTTACATGCAATATAATTTTGTATTAGTTTCAGGTGTACCTTGTAGTAGTTAGACAATCATATAGTTTACATTTGTTTCCCCCTCACCCCAATATTTCCAGTATCTAGCTGTACCTTACATAGTTATTACAATATTATTGAATATATTCCCTATGCTGTACTTTATATCCCCATTACTATTTCATAACTAACAATTTATACTTCTTAATCCTATTATCTTTTCACCCAGTCCCTCAAACTTCATGTTAGATTTTTCTTGGCACCTTAACATTTGTGTGCCTGAGATTACTGTGTTCCAGATACAAGTCTGGGTCCTTTAACATTTCATAAATTTAAGTTAGTCTACAATAACTCTGATGAGAGTTCCTATCTTCCTTTCATTGTGTAGTAAATAGAGGGGGCAAGGGTCAAATATAGGTCTCTAACAGTTGTATTTATAGCTTTATTAAGCCAGAAGATGTAGATTTTTCATACCCTAAGCTTCACACGGCCTGACCATTAATTTAGTCAGAAAGCCCCAATTCCATCCTTTGTATGCTTTACAGGCATATCCATAAAATCCATTATACACCTCTCATATGTTCTGGGACACTATTTTGCTCAATAAATACATCAGTCAAAGTTAACTGACTTGCACAAAGTCACATAATAAATTTGTATTTCTGTGACAGTGACAGACTCTGTACTTTTCTCCTGGCTCTAGGCCATGGCTCTATTCCTTTGCCCCAACTATCCCTATGGTTTTCAGGATTTGAAAAACACTTTAACTTTTGTAGAAAATACCACTTGAAGATAAGAAAGGCTATGCTAGGATCTCTCAGCCTATTACAAATGTTACCTTCCAACAGGCATATTAAGTGAAACTTGCCATTATGTGTTGGGGAGTTAGGGCCTGGTTTGTGAGCAACTGCTTTGGCTGTGGCCCTGAGGAAGATGAGCAGATTGTTTCTGTGTAATATATTAGATAGTCATCTTATATCTGTTTTCTGATGAGGTTAATGTGTTAACCAGGAGGGAGCTGCTAAAGATGTGCTTAACATATTCGCCCCGTAGTAGACTGGCCAACCTTCTTTTTGAGGCCTTGGGGAGATTAAATAGCATTACAAATAAATGAATAATGGGTATTCTGAATTACCTGCAGGACTAATTGGTCACATAAGAGAATGCTCTGTCTGTGGACTAGCATTTATAGAGCATCTGCAGAGCAAAAAAGAGCATTGTAGGCTCATAACGTTTTTGTAAGTCTAAATATACACTCAATTATAAACCATTTTCTTAACCTGCCTTGTTCATCTAAGGTGAATATTTTGTAACAAAATGGGTGTGCTTCAATATTTAGATTCATAATCATTTGTTTTGAAAACTGACCAGCCTGTGTCAAATTCTTGTATTCCGTTGACATTGCTTTAATTTAATTTTTATTCAAATTTGAATTAATTGTATATTGAATGTTAGTGGCTCCTTGTCAGTTCTTTGGCTACTCCAACATACCTAAAAGCTCTCCAGTTGCTATTACACTTCAACTAGCTGAAATCCCATGACTTTTGGTTATCAGTAAAGAACTAAATTTATCATTTTGAAATTGAAAGAAATGTAAAATTCAAGGAAAACAATTTTTGAATACAATATGATTTCAATTTGAACTAATTTCTCAATCTATTGAGAGCTAAGATAGTGATGTGAATTATGTCACCATATATGAGATGATAACTTAAATTCATGCTCAGTTGGTTGAAGTGTCATCCCATACACCAAAAAAGTTGCATGTTTGATCCCCAGTCTGGGCACATATTTAGGCTGTAGTTTCAATTTCCGGTTGGAGTGCATATAGCAGGCAATCAATCTATGTTTCTTCTCTCATCAATGTCTCTCTCTCCCTTTCTCTCTCTCTCTCTCTCTCTCTTTCTCTCTCTAAAAATCAGCAAACAAACCCTTGGGTGAGAATTTTTAAATAACGAGTATGGTAATCACTCTAAATGAATAGTTCTTTATTCAAAATAAAGTGACCAATAGAAAAAAGCAGATAGCATCATATACACAGGATTTAAACTGCAAAAGGAATGATTAAAATATATTTTATAAAAATAAAGAGCAAGGTTTAAAAGATATTATCTCTGGCTATGGGAAATTCACATTAATAATAATTCAAAATACTACTCTATCTATCTATAGTATAAAGTCATTTAATGGAATCATATAAGCAGGTTTAATGTATTTACTATTTAATCTCTTCATTTTAGAAATAAGATGCAGCGCAATAACAGTAGTAGAAATAATAATAATAGCTTCAACTAAAATTGAACACTTACAATGTCACAGACGTTGCTATAAGCATATTAAATTAGCTTATCTCATCCTCTCACAATGCTATGAAATCAATACCATAAGGAAAGCATATTATATTGTTCACAAAACTTGATTCAATTCCCTGTTTAAAATTAGCCCTAAAATTATTATGCATACAGATGTTTGCTTTCTTCTTAAGCATGAAGTACCACCTGTTGGCCCAGGGAGTTTGCTTTACTTGAGCAAAGAAACATATGGTAAGAGTCAAGAGATATGTAACATGAAAAGGGAAGTTCAACCTCATAATTAAAAATACCTCCAAAAGGAATTCGCTAAAGATGCAGGATACAAAATCAACTTTTCAAAAAAATCAGTTGTGTCTCTACACACTAACAATGAGCTATCAGAAAGGAAAAAAAAATTCACAATAACATCAAACAGAAAAAAATACTTTGGAATAAGTTTAACAAAGATAAGAAATCTATATGCTAAAAATTATAAGACAATGATGAAAGAAAATAAATGAGACACATAAATGGATATTTTGTGTTAATTGATTGCAAGAATTATAGAGTTAGGATGTAAATACTGCCCAAAATTATCTATAGATTCAACACAATCTCTATCAAAATTGCAATGGCATTTTTCACAGAAATAGAAAAATTAATTTAGGAATTTCTGTGAACCACAACAGATCCCAACTAGCAAAGCAATCTTGAGGTGGGGGAGGAGGAGAAAAGAAAAGAAAAGAAGGAAGAAAGGAAGAAAGGAAGGAAGGAAGGAAAAGAAAGAGAGAGAAAGAAAGAAAGAAAGAAAGAAAGAAAGAAAGAAAGAAAGAAAGAAAGAAAAAACAGATTATCAGAGTTTCATTTTTTTATTATACTTAATTATATTTTTAATTATATTTTTCAATAAAAGTTGGCATTCAATATTATTTTATATGTGTTCTTGGCTCTTTTGTCATATATTAATTGGGAATACAAACATAGGTTTATTTCTGAATTCTCTATTCTATTCCATTGATCAATGTGTCTGTTTTTATGTCAGTCTATACTGTTTTGATTGCTATATTGTTATAGTATAGCTTGATATCAGGTAGCATGATACCTCCAACTTTACGATTCTTCTTCAAGATTGCTGTGGCTATTTGAGGTTTGTGATTCCATTAAACTTTTTGGATTATTTGTTTTAGTTCTGTGAAAAATAGCATTGGTACTTTGATAGAACTTGTGTTGAATCTACATATTGCTTTGGGTAATATAGATATTTTGATGATGTTATTTTTAAATTTCTTATGAGAACAATATATCCTTCCACTTATCTGTATCTCTTTCAATTCTTTCTTCAAATACACAGTTTTCTGAGTACAGACTTTTTTATTGTCTTGGTTAATTTTATTCTTAGGTATTTTATCATTTTGATGTCATTGAAAATAATATTGTTTTCTTAGATTCTCTTTATAATAGTTAATTATTGGTGTATAAAAATGCAATGAATTTTTTAAAATATTTATTTTGTATCCTGCAACTTTACTGAATTTATTCATCGTCTTTAATAGTGTTTGGTAGAATCTTTAGAGTTCTATCTATATGGCATTATATCATCTACAAATAATGACATAATTTATTTTTTTATTTTTTATTTTTTGGCTTTTCAATTAGAGTTGTCCCATTTCCCCCCATTGTTCCCCACACCCAGCCCATCCCCTCTCCCGCAATCATATCCCTCCCCGTTGTCCATGTCCATGAACCATTTATATACATTCCTTGACTAAACCCTTCCCTTACTTATCCCCCTTCTCTCCCTCCCCCCTCCCTCCTATTGACTGCTATTCTGCTCTTTGTCCTATTTAGTTTGTTTGTTTGTATTGTTCTTTAGTTTCCTGTATTAGGTGATATCATATGGTATTTTTTTTCTTTCCCTGGCTTATTTCACTAAGCATAATTCTCTCTAGTTCCATCCATGTTTTTGCAAATGGCAGGAGTTCCTTCTTTATCTCTGCTACATAGTATTCTGTTGTATAAATGTACCACAGTTTTTTGATCCACTCATCTACAGATGGGCATTTAGGCTGTTTTCAGCACTTAGCTATTGTAAACAGGGCTGCTATGAACATAGGGGTGCATAAATTATTTTGAATTAGGGTTTTAGGATTTTTCGGGTATAATCCTAGCAGTGGAATCACTGGTTCCAAAGGCAGTTCCATTTTTAGTTTTTTGAGATAATTCCATACTGTTTTTCATAGTGGCTGCACCAGTCTGCATTCCCACCAACACTACAGTAGGGTTCCTGTTTCTCCACATCCTAGTCAGCACTTGTTGTTTCCTGATTTGTTAATGATGGCCATTCTGACTGGTGTAAAGTGGTATCTTATTGTGGGTTTTATTTGCATCTCTCTGATGGCCAATGATGTTGAGCATTTTATCATGTGTCTATGGACCTTCTGTATGTCCTCTTTCAAGAAGTGTTCATTCAGGTCCTTTGCCCATTTTTCAGTTGGGTTGTTTGTTTTCTTCATGTTGAGTCATATAAGCTTTTCATATATTTTGGAGATCAATCCACTGTCTGTGATATCATTGGCAAATATGTTTTCCCATATGGGTGGTTTCCTTTTCATCTTGCTGATGTTTTCTTTTGCTGATCAGAAACTCTTTAGTTTGATGTAGTCCCATTTGTTTATTTTTTCCTTTATTTCTCTTGTGTTAGGAGATGTATATGTGAAGATATTGTTCTGTGGGATACCTGAAATTTTCCTGCCTATGTTTTCCTCTAAGACTTTTATGGTGTCACAGCTTACATTTAAGTCTTTGATGCATCTTGAGTTTATTCTGTTGTGTAGTGTAAGTTGGTGGTCTAGTTTCATTTGTTGGCACATCCCTGTCCAGTTCTCCCAGCACCATTTGTTAAAGAGGCCCTTCTTACTCCATTTTATGTTCCTTCCTCCTTTAGCAAATATTAGTTGACCATAGAGACCTGGGATTATTTCTGGGCTTTCTATTCTGTTCCACTAGTCTATATGTTTGTTCTTATGCAAGTACCAGACTCTTTTGATCACAGTGGCTTTGTAGTATTGTTTGATGCCTGGTACCATGATTCCTCCTGCTGTGTACTTCTGTCTCAAGATTGCTTTTGCTATTCGGGGTCTTTTTTGGTTCCATATGAATTTTTGGAGTATTTGTTCTGCGTCTGTGAAATATGACATTGATATTTTAATAGGGATTGCATTGAAGCTGTAAATTGTTTTGGGTAGTATGGCCATTTTGATGATGTTGATTCTTTCCATCCAAGAACATGGTATTTGCTTCCATTTATTTGTATCTTCCTTAATTTCTTTCTTCAATGTTGCGTAATTTTCAGAGTACAAATCTTTTATCTCTTTGGTTAAGTTTATTCATAGGTACTTTATTTTACTTTTTGCTATAGTAAATGGTATTTTCTTTTTTGTTTCTGTCTGTGATATTTTATTATTGGTGTACAGAAATGCCTTAGATTTCTGTATGTGTATTTTGTGCCCTGCTATTTTGTCAAATTCACTTATTATATGGAGAAGTATTTTAGTGGAGTTTATAAGGTTTTCTATGTATACTATCATGTCATCTGCATAGAATGATAGTTTTACTTCTTCTTTCCCAATTTGGATGCCTTTTATTTCTTTTTCTTATCTGCTTGCTGTGGCTAGGACATCCAACACTATGTTTAATAGGAGTGGAGATACTGAACAGCCTTGTCTAGTTCCTGATTTCAGGGGGAATTCTTTCAGTTTTTGTCCATTGAGTATGATGTTGGCTTCAGGCTTCTCATATATAGCCTTAATTATGTTAAGGTATGCTCCCTCTATTCCCATTTTGCTGAGTGATATATTATATTTATTTATTTGCGAATATTAAACCATCCTTGCATCCCAGGGATGAATCCCACTTAATCATAACGTATGATCTTTTTCATGTATTGCTGGATCCTGCTTGCCAATATTTTATTGAGGATTTTAGCATCTATGTTCATCAGTGATATTGACCTGTAGTTTTCTTTCTTTGATGTGTCTTGATCTGGTTTACAGGCTTCATAGAAAGAGTTTGGGATTTTTTCCTCTTAGATTTTTTGGAATAGTTTGAGGAGGGTAGGAGTTAGTTCTTCCCTAAATGTTTTGTAAAATTCACCTGTGAAGCCATCCGTTCCATGGCTTTTGTGTGCAGGGAGATTGATTGTTGTTTCAATTTCCTTCTTTGTTATTGGTCTGTTGAGACTTTCTGCTTCTTCTTGATTCAGTGTTGGAAGGTTATATGTTTCTAGAACTTTGTCCATTTCTTCTAGGTTGTCAAATTTCTTGCCATATGGTTGTAGTAATTTCTTACAATCATTTGTATTTCTGTGGTATCAGTCATGATTTCTTCTATTTCAACTGATTTTGTTTATTTGGGTCTTCTCTCTTTTTTTCTTGATGAACCTGGCTAGAGGCTTTTTGATTTTGTTTATTTTTTTCGAAGAACAAGCTCCTATTTTGTTCATCTTTTGAATTGTTTGGTCTCTATGTCATTTAATTCTGCTCTGATCTTGATTATTTCTTTTCTTCTTTTTGCCCTAGGCTTTGTTTGTTGTTGTTGTTCTAGTTCTTGTAGCTGTAGTGTTAGATTTTTTACTTGAGATTCTTCTATCCTTTTCAGATATGCCTGTTTTGCTATGAACTTCCTTCTTAGGACTGTTTTTGCCGTGTCCCATAGGTTTTGGTTTGTTGTGTGTTCATTTTCATTAGTTGTCTGAAATTTCTTGATCTCTTCTTTGATGTCATTGTTAACCCATTAATTATTTAAGAGCATGTTTTTCCTTTTCCATACATTTGGATATCTTTGATTATTTTTCTGTGAGGTTGATTTTTAGTTTCAAGGCATTGTGGTCTGAAAAGATGATTGATATAATTTCAATTTTCTTGAATTTGTTGAGGCTTGTTTTGTGTTCTATCATGTGGTCTATCTTTGAAAATCTCCCATGTGCATTTGAAAAGAATGTATATTTTGCTTCTTTGGGGTGAAAACTCCTATATATATCAGTTAAGTCCATGTAGTTTAGTGTGTTGTTCAATGCCTGTATATCCTTGGTGTTCCTTTGCTTCAAAGATCTGTCTATTGTTGATAATGGAGTGTTAAATCTCCCTATTATGAGTGTGTTGCTGTTAATGATTTTCTTGTGGTCTTGTAGTATTTTCTTTATGTATTTGAATACTTCTATGTTGGGTATATATGTTTATCAGTGTTATATCTTCTTGATGGGTTGTTTCTTTAAGTATTATGAAATGTTCTTCTTTGTCTCTTTTTATTGCCCTTGCTTTGAAATTTGTTTTGTCTGATATAAATACTACTACCCTAGCTTTTTTTCATGTTCATTTGTTTGAAATACTTTTTTGTATCCCTTTACTTTCAGTCTGTGTAAATCTTTTGTTTTGAGGTGTATTTCCTTTAGACAGCAAATATGTGGGTCCTGTTTTCTTATCCATTCCATTACCCTATGTCTTTTAATTGGAGCATTTAATCCATTTACAGTTAAGGTTATTATTGACGTGTATTTATTCATTTCCCTTTGTACCTCTGTTCCTCTCCTCTTTTTTTTTTTTCTTAGAAGATTCCCTTTAGCATCTCTTGCAATGCTGGTTCAGTGGAGATGTATTTTTTTAGTCTTCCGTTGTCTGAGAAACTCCTTATTTTACCTTCCACTTTGAATGAGAGCCTTTCTGGGTATAGTATTCTTGGTAGTAGGCCTTTGTTTTTCATTGCTTGACATATTTTTGACCGTTCCCTTCTGGCGTGTAGTGTTTCTGTTGAGAAATCGATCGATAGCCTTATCGGAGCTCCCTTGTATATTATTTGCTGTTTTTCTCTTGCTGCTTTTAGGATTCTCTCTTTGTCTTGGAATGTTGCCATTTTAATTATGATGGGCCTTGGAGTGGGTTTTTGGGGGTTCATCTTCATTGGGACTCTCTGTGCTTCCTGAACTTGCATAAGTTTTTCTCTCATCTAGTTAGGTAAATTTTCTGTCATTATTTCTCCTTTCATCTTTTCTATTGCTTGTTCTTCTTTCTCTCCCTCTTTTATTCTGATTACTCAAATGTTATTTTTTCTCATGCTATCCTGTAATTCCCTTACATCTTGTTCATATTTTTTCAATCTTTTTTTATTTTGCTGTATTGTCTGGGAATTTTTTCTACATTGTACTCTAACTCTGATCTTATCCTCTGCTTCATCTAGTCTGCTTTTGACTGATTCTACTGTGCTTTTCAGTTCAGAGATTGCATTCTTCATTTCTTCCTGGTTCTTCTTAATAGTTTCTATGTCTTTTTTTTATGCTGGTGTAGTTGTCTGTAAGTTCCCTGTAATTTTCTTGGAACTGTTGGTAACTTCCTTGGAGGTTGTCGTAGTTGTTTTTGAGGTTGTCGTGAATGTTGAGCTGCTTCACCGCCATTGTTTTGAATTCCATATCTGACATTTTGGCTATGTCCATTCCATCTACCTCTCTTTATGGGGATTGCTCTTTTCTTTTCATTGAGAGGTTGTTTGTGCACCTTATCATGTTGGATTCTTCTTGTTTGATTTTGTTTTTTGGATTTGTCTGCTTTGACTTCCCACTTTTGTGGTATGAGATTCTTTATAGGAGATCTGGGGGTTTCAGTGGTGCAGTCTCTTTGATCTCCTGAGCCTGATGTTTTTGGGGTACACTTTATGTCATTTATTTATGCTCTCTGGTTATATTTCAGATATTCTTTGGTGGGATCTAGCCTCTGGCTACTTGATTGAGAGTCACTCTGTCCACTTTCTTTTGAGTTGTTTTGTGGAGATGCTGTTAAAAACATAAACACACATCCCAGCAGGAAACCCACACCCTCAAAAATATCCCCCACCATCTATCCCGCTATCGTCAGCCAATGAGCCAGTATCAATATAAATGTAGAGAGGTTAGGGCTTTTATATTATAGGAAGAATAGATAAGAGTTGTTTTTAAATAGGAAAAATACGATTTTTGAGAGAAGGGATCATAGATTAGTAATAGTAGCAAGTAGTGTCAAGACTATTCAAGACAGTAGGTAATATTTACATTGTATGTTAATAATAATGAAAGAAAAAGAGGGAATAATGCAGAATATAGTAAGAAAGTGGAATTGTTAGTATTAGGTTTATATAATAGCTACATCCTATTTATTTAGTTTGAAAGGGAGACTAAACTAAACAAAACAGACATACAAATAAACAAAATTAAAGAGGAAGGATGAGAAGGAGAGATGGTATGAAACAAATTAAATAGATAGTTTAAAAAAATTTTTAAATAAAAGTAAAAATTAAAATAAATATAAGAAATTTTAAAAAGGTAAAATAAAGTAAAATACAAATAAAAAAACTAAATTGAAATAAAAATTTAGAAATATATATATACAAAAGGAAAGTTTTTACTCAGTTCAGTCTTTGTGTGTCGTCTTCTTTTTCTGGATCCACAGCTGGTCTAATGAGGCAGGCCAGAGATTCTTTTTTTTTTTTTTTTTTTTCAATTACAGTTGTCCCCTTTTCCCCTAATTTTTCTCCCCCACCCAACCCACCCCCTCTCCCGCAATCATATCCCTCCCCATTGTCCATGTCCATGAGTCTTTTATACAGGTTCTTTGACTAAACCCTTCCTTTACTTATCCCTCTTCTCTCCCTCTTCCCTCCCCCCTATTGACTGCTATTCTGCTCTTTTTTTCTATTTAGTTCCTTTGTTTGTGTTGTTCTTTAGTTTCCTGTATTAGGTGATATCATATGGTATTTTTCTTTCTTTGCCTGGCTTATTTCACTAAGCATAATTCTCTCTAGTTCCATCCATGTTGTCGCAAATGGCAGGAGTTCCTTCTTTCTTTCTGCTACATAGTATTCCATTGTGTAAATGTACCACAGTTTTTTGATCCACTCATCTACAGATGGGCCCTTAGGTTGTTTCCAGCACTTAGCTGTTGTAAACAGTGCTGCAATGAACATAGGGGTGCATAAGTTCTTTTGAATTGGTGTTTCAAGATTCTTCGGGTATAATCCTAGTAGTGGAGTCGCTGGTTCAAAAGGCAGTTCCATTTTTAATCTTGTGAGGTAATTCCATACTGTTCTCCATAGTGGCTCAGAGATTCTTGATCTTTGCAGGTTTAGCGCTTGTTTGTAGCCGGCCGGCGTGCTTTTATGTGTGTGCAGGTGCACGCGAAAGGTGGCCTGCATCCTAGCTTCAGGCCTGCCGTGCCTTGCCCTGGGAGTTGGTCTCTCGCCTTTTGGGGCAATGCCCCTGACACTTGTGCACGGTGGAAGTGAGCATCTGTGAGTCGCTGCCTCCTGCTGTACCCGCACCGCAGCTGCCTGCCGTTCCCACACCCGCATGAGCGGGCATGAGCAGAGCATGTGCAAGTGGTCTGTCCTCCAGCCTGGTACCCCCTGGGGCTGCCAGGGGTGTCTGCGCACGGTCTTCTGCATGCCCAGCGGGCCTTCCCTGCACCCGTTGGGGCACTGATCTTGTGTCTGTTGTGGTGTGTCTGAGGGGTAACCAGACGAGTGACCGGTGACCTGGTTGTGCACCTGGGCCAGTGAATGAGGGCACTTCCCTGTGTGCACCCGCATGACCCAAGGGAAGGGTTGGGGAGTGGGCAAGCGCACTTCTGCACCTGCGCTCCTCAAGAATATCCTATCACCCCTGACCTTTCCTCCCCTTTCCGCAGTACACAAGAGAAAAATATAAAGAAAAATCACATTCTCACATGCACGGCAGTACGCTGTTTCTTGTCTTTCAGTGCCAGATGCCACCTGGTCCTCTCCTGGCTCTGCCAGCGGGCAGAGGTCTGCTCTCCTCCTCATTCCTCTCTGGGGAAGCCTGTCGTCACTACAAAGTCTTTGTGTACTTCCAACCGCAGCTCAGGGAGCCAACCCAGTCAGAAATCCTGTCTTGTCCCTTTTCCTCTGCTATCCTCACCAAACAGGTCGCTCACAGATGGTTGTTTTCTCTAATCCAGCAGTGCCAAGGCTCATCTCCTGCCAGTGTCCAGCTGCTCACCGAGATGTTGTCTGCAATTAGCCCAAACTACAGATGGGTCTTGGGAGCCAGAAAGTGCAGCCTCCCCTCACTTCTCCACCATCTTCTCAGATTTTCATTATATGGAATGTTTAGAAGGATGTGTACTAGTCAATGATACAAGCTTATATGTAATTTTTATCAAGAGATATGGCATGAAGAGAATAATAGAATTCATGCTAAGAACTTATCACAATGCCTTGGATAGAGTATGTCCTTAGTAATAAAAAGAGTGTAATTATTATAATTAATATTATAATATAAATAAATTATTAACAATAATAATGGAAGAAGAAAACTTTTAGTTTTATGTTATGCAAAGTCACATAGCTACTAAGTGACAAAACCATAATAAAACCAGAGATATGATTCAGGTAGCATGATTAATTCAATGCTTGCATCATGATCACTTAAGACATTGATCCCTTCATTATAATAAGCTATCCCTGAAAGGACAGGAACAAAACACCACAAAATGAGATGATTATCTGATAGTTATTAAGTACAAAATTATTATAGTCAAGAAAGGAAATTTCAGGAAAATAAATGTTAAACATGCAAAATCAAAAATAAAAATATAATAATGTATGTCAACTAAGTGTAATTTTCATATTAGAGAGGATTCCCAGGGTTCCAATGGCAAAGGGGCTGTTCCCCAAGCTGCCTGTAGTAACATCATGAAAGACCCAGAAGCAACATCTACAGGAGCTGCAACCCATGCCAGACTCCTATAAACTAGTTTATGAGGGCTGGTGGCGTTTCCAAAAATTTTAGAAGAGTCAAGAATATTCTGGAACAAGTTACTTCAACCTAATAATACAACATATCTTTGAAAAACTAACATTCATTTCTCTGAACTGCCACATGGCTATATTAACTTGTCTTTACATGGTATTCCACTGACCCTGAGCACCTGAAAGTTAGGGACTGTGTATCATTTTCCAAGTAGTCGCAGAACCTAGCCAATGCTGGTATATCACCCACACAAAGTAAATGTGTAATTGACAAACTAATGCATAAGGGAAAAGATCTCTCAAGGCAGCTAAAAAAAAATTAAAATAATCATAGTTTGAAGTTATATTTTTAAGTAAATCATCCATGGTAAAAAAATATTTGTAGGATAGTTTTATGTTAGTGGAGGCCTTACACATGTCTTAAGGAATTAATGAAGAGATTTTTTATGGTCAAAGAAGGAGAAATTCTGGTTAAGGAGAATAAAGGAGGACCAAGGACAGCATCTGTGGTAGATATGCTGTCTTCAAGCAATTTAAAATGTAGAACTAAAATGTTTTTAGGATGAGTATTTTTTTCATATAAGAAGAAAATACAACGTGGTTTTCCATCAGCATCTACCATCTCTTTTTCCCATCCATTATTCCTGAAAAATAGGAAAATCAAATGGAAGAATGTCTCCTCTGAGATTAAAAAAGAAAAATCTGACTCTATCGAATCAGTCCAAAGATGTGCTGTCCACCACGGCAGTTCTTTTAGGACAGGATTGGACTAGCCAGACCAGAACTATGTTGGAGCCAAGTAGAGAATGTTCACAACATAACAGCAGTACATATCCAAATGGAATTCTACGAGAATTCATCAGAAATTTCTTCATTTGGAGCTGGAGTTCCTTGAAGCTTAGCTCTGAATTTACCCTGTAGCATGGGTGGTGGTGGTGGTACCAGTACTCACTAAATAAATTATTGACGAAGTTGTCCTAAGTACTCCTGAGGTGCAGAGTATAAGACATGTTCATATTTTAACACTCTTTGATTGTTATCACAAAGGTCAGCACACATTACTTACTGTACCAACTGCCCAGAGCAGAAAGGAATGTTTCCAGTTTTTAATTATCTCAAGGTATTATCAGCAGTATATTGAATATAGTGATGTAAGCAGTAAATTAACATAGAATAAATCCCTATACTTTTTAGCCTCTATATAGTGAATATATGAGACATATATCCACATATATCCCCTGATAGTTTTCTACAGTTAATTAAATATAAGAAATTATGAGTTACATTAATCTTCTAAGGAAGTTATTTTAGACCATTTGGAATTCATATTGAAATCTTTATCTCCATGATGCAAAAGTATATACATCTACAAAATATTCATAATTATAGAAAGCCAGGTACTGTGTATGTGTGATTAGACATTGAAATAGTCAAATCCCAAGGGTTTGCAGTGTTAACATTTCCTTTTGAAAGGAAATATGATATTAAAATAAATTAGAGATTTGCAGTGCTTCTCTTCAAGATGACATATTATTAACTTTCATCAAAATACCTTATTCTAAGTGTATACTTTATGAAGGTGGAAATATTTAAAATGTTTAATATATTACATTGTACAGAATTTTGGTTAAGAATGATTGAATTTAGGCTGTGGTGATAATAGGCTAATAAATTCAATTACATAAAAATCCAAGTGTATAGACAAATTTAAAAAAAAGACTTCAAAACAAATACTATAGGTAAAAAGAATAGCAAAACAAATTTGCAACTCATATCATAAAGGGTTAATTTCTCTAATGTATAATGAGAAGAAGAACCCAACTGAAAAATAGGCAGAAATCAGAACAAATACATTTTCAGAAACAGAGCACATTTATAAACATGTACAGATGTTCAATAGCTTTTAAAAGTTTAATACAAATTAAAACTGCAATAAAATATAATTTCTCACCCATCAAAATCACAAATATTTGTGATTTTGAAAGTTGTTATGACTGAAGACAAACAGACATTTTTGGTGGTGTGGCAAAATGTTAAAATCCTTATGAAGGATTACATATGAATTTACTCCTTGACTCAGCAATTCCACTTCAAAGAATTCATTCTAAATGTATAGCTGAAGAAGTACAAAATATCATTTGCAGCATTGTTAATAATCATAAAATATGGTAAACAAATCATCTTTCTATAGGAAACTACTTAAACTATAGTACTTACACATAAAGAAATAGAATTTCTGAATATATGAACATGTGCAACTGGAGTTATCTGTTCCCTTGTATGGAAAGTCCCCGTAGGAACTGCTGGGTGACTACATTTCATATAGTAAGTTGTTATTTGTGTAAAATGTGTAGAAAATAAGAAAACATACACATGTGTATTTATATTTTTCTTTATGAAAACTGAAAATATACATACAAAACAATAAAGGACATTTCTTATAAGACAGATAGTATAATGGGTTGGGCAGAAATAAAAATAGAAGTGTTTTCAAAATATACCTTCCTATATAGCTTTCTATATAGAGAACAAGCAAATACTATTTAAAAATAAAATGAACTTCAAAAGCTACAGTATAATATACATCTTAAAGAAAAAATAGAAAGCACCTATTTCCCATAGGTGAATTTCACACATTGGTCCTTCTTCAAATCAAGATGTTTCCCAGAAGTATCTTTTTGTTAGATGTCACATTATCCACATAGAATAATATAGAATAGTATTAATAATATAGAATTTAATAATATAAAATATTAATGAATTGTTTTTTCTGTACAAATCTATAAATTCTGTGAAACCAACAGATGTATCATTTTATAAATATTCCTGTTGTACTTAATCAAACTACATATATGGTATGATCATTATTTCTAGTTGGATAATTACATAAGTGAGTTCACTGCTGTATCTTTGGCTGGTAAGATAATGGTTTGGTTTCCTACTTAATTCTTTAGAGTACTGTTAAGTTGTCTGCAGTGGGAATGCATTAATTTTATAATCAGAATAAATTCAGTAACAGTTGCTGTCAAGATTTTATTTCACTGACAAAAAACCCAGTTCAAAGATAGATCCCTATTATATGGCAAGAACAATTAAAATGCGTATAAGTGTTATTTAAACTGGTCCATATTGAAATTATGCAGGAGGTGGCACACTTCATTAACAACCTTGAGAAGTTAATCGAGCCCTACCAGCACATTTAAAACACTGGTTTTTTTTCTAAAACCAGAGAAATTTCCCAGAAACAGCAATGCTTTTGGCCCACCAAACAAGGCTGAATTCTGAGCCCACTATTGTATTATTTGCTAATGATATAGGCTGCCCATTTCCTTAACAAGCTGGGTTTGTTCATTGGATAATGAAACAAGTAATTTCAAGGTTATGTCACTCTTGGCAAGTGCAGTAACATTGATGGAAAAAGGAAGTTTTCAGAGCTAAGCGAAGACTGAAATCTTATTTGGAACCATAACCTACACAGCCTGCAGTAGAACCATCTTAAATTCAAAGGAATCTCTGATGCTCACAGATATGGAATGCCAATTTCCTTTTAAAAAGATGTAAGCTAGAATAGGTTAATTTGTTCAAATTCAGCCTCTACAAGTAAGTACTGTTGGAATTTAATTTCATTTAGTGTGTCTTTCCTTTAAATGTTTGTTTTGTAATTGTCTTTGCTCCTAATCACAGCCAACTTTTGATTATTCAATAGATAGTTATTTGTAAAAACTTGAGTTCTGAATTTTTTTCCTCATGTCCATTTTTATAATTTCACTGTTTACCTTCCTTCCATTATAGAAGCAGAGAAAAGAAAACTGAGTTAAAATAACTCGCTTTTTATAAGGCTCCGTCGGCAGCCGTCCGTCTCGAGAGACGATGGTGTAGCTTCTTAAGAGTCTATCTGCACCGCCGAGAATGGCTGTGCAGTCCGACTCGGGAGTGACACGGTATCTGTCTCCTCCCGTGTTGAATAAAAATAAGGCTATTTTTAAGTTAAATGTGCTATTTCCTGTCCATGGATAATTGCTAGTGCTTTTATGTCAAATTTTATAATTGAACCCATTGAAACACTTTCTTTTGTGAATATGTGAATAACAGAAAGAAAAAATGGTTTTGTGCACTGACCTGAGCAATCCAATTCTGCCCTCACTTTTGTTCGTGGTTCACTTGGTGACTCTGGATGAATCATATGTCTCACTGCTTCTTTGTGTTTTAGTGGGATAGTTCTCTGGCTGACTCTTGAAAAATCTTTGAGAAAAGAATTGTGGAAGATAATTTAAAATGCCTAAGAAATACACAAATTTCTCCAAGTAAGATTAAATATGACTTCAAGGACATGTGCAAGCAGACTTGCTTCTTTCAAGGAGACCTAAACTTAAATCCTTGTGCAGAACAACCAGCCAATTACCCATGCACATAAATCTCAACTTGTTCCATGGCCTAAAACATTCCATTTTCCTAAGGTTCTTTTGGGGTGTGTTATTCAAACAGACAAAATTACATCACAATCAACTCAAGTTATATCTAAAATATGATTGTATATTCTTTAGGTTACAACAAGGGTGAGTCATTATATATTTTCTTTGTTCATAGGAAGTTCTGTTATTTGACCACTGCTGCCTTAATTATAATGGTACTTGCCAATAACATTTGGTTAGAGAGATGTCCTAAATCTATACTCTTAAAGTGATACATGATCTCCATTGGCTAAGTGGAGTTGCCATATACATTAAGAGTTTAGGAAAATAAATATTTTCACAAAATATTTTATTTTGTTGTAATGAAAAGGGAAAGAATATTCATTTTTGTTTTTTATTGGAGGAAACAGAAGGGTATATTCAGATCTAGAAAGTGAAAAATTTACCATCTTTGTCTCTCTGGCCTATATATCTTCAGTCTTCCTTATGTAACAAGACATCCAGACTCCATTAGTGAAGACTGGGGACCAGCCAGTATGGAGGATGGCTGATGACTTCATTGCAATACTAAAGCCTTAGCCACATTATCCTCAAAGGAAAGGAGCCTGTAGAAAGACGCTAAAGAACACTTCACAATCTGCTTTATCTTGGGTTTTTTTATTTGTTTGTTTGTTTTTACACTAAAGGACAATATATCTATGAAACAGTTTGAGCTAATTAAAAAAAATAAATCATGTCTCTTCACAATATGTGTATTTACCAACACCTCTTATTTCTTGTCTAAATATTTTAGTGAATATTTTAGAGGAAACAGCTATGTCTAGACCTCTTAGTGGAATCTATTAGCTAAGAATCTATTTAATAAATCAGCTGACTTGGTAATTGAATAATAACTTTCATTGGTAGTTATGAACTTTTAGGAATATTTTATAGCTTCTGGAAGAATTTGGAGGAAAAAGAAAATTGAATATGAGGCTAATAATTTTTTCTATGTATATAATTACATAATCTTATTTTAATAGAATCAAAATTTGAAGCAATATTGAAGAAAAGTGAAGGCAAGTAAGACACTAATGCAAAATAAGCTGGAGGATTATGTGGAAAAATCCTCTTAAACATTCACCTCTGGCCTACAAAATGTTTGATGTACTTCTATTTTATCTTACATTTACTATTATAATTCTGATAATCTGACACATAGTTTATATTTTAGTAAAACTCACAACCTAAATAAGCTCTCTAAGCCTCCTCATTGTCCAAGGCTATGAAGTGGAAATATACTTTTGTTAGAATTAGAAAACATATGAGAAGAATATAAAGTTATATCAAAATTAGTATTTAACACATTAATTATATTGTAATAAACTATAAAGTAATAAAGACCCTTTTGAGTCTGGATTTTTCACAGACTGGTTTCATCTTTTCTATTTCATTTGTCTTTTCCCTTTTTCCTGTTGTGCATTTAGGCAAAGCAAAGAACATATTTTAATCAGACTGGCTTGGGGCCACTTAGCAAGTCTTACAGAGCATGCTGATTCCACTTACTTTTTCTTTGGGATTTGTAGGTCTTTGAGAGATTTTAGAAAACTCCTCTGCATGTCTTGAAGTTAGCCTCTTACATGGAGAGCTTCTTAAAGAGATTCAAGCTGGACATCTTATTCTGGTGGGCCAAGGATTGTAGGAATCACCTGGATAAGGTGAGCAATGTTAACCATGTTAACAGAGACTCATATTTAGTGCCCACCTGTGACTGTAGGCTATTCAGAGGAACAGATGAGCAAAAGAATGACACTTGTGAGCACTTTTACCTATGCCTTCCGGCTTTGGGTTGGGGGAGGTCTCAATTAAGAAGTGGTTATGCCTGCTATCTGGAGAGGGCTGTCTCTCCAGTCCCCAATCTGAGGCTAAACAATTCATTATTTTTCTGTATGTTGTTAATGCTTTTTGAGCTTTTGTCTCTTCACTGGAATTTAGTATAAGTGTTTATTCTGGGGCCCATTAAGAGGACTTGAGTCAGCAGCAGCACCTCATCTCACTTGGACCAAATTACCACTGATTTTCGCAGCCAGATGTGAGGAGTCCTCGTCCTGTCAGACATGCTCTTGTTTTGTAAGCCTGATGTGGGGCTGGGAATGCTTGCTTCTCATGGGGAAGCTCTGCAGCCAAGATATTCCTCCCAATTCTCAATCACCACACATGGGTGTGGGGTCAGCCCATTTTCATTCCCACTACTCCCACCAGTCTCATCATTACTCATTCTTTATCTCCTTAGTTGTAGAAATTTTATTCAGCTAGTCATCAGGAAGTTCTCAAGGGTGGTTATTTGATATTTTAGTTGTAATTTAAATGTGGTTGTGAGAGGAGGAAAGCGTAGCATTTACCTACTTTGTCATCTTGATCAGAAGACCTCTCACCTTCATTATTTAAAACATTGTTACTTGGTTAAAAATATTTTTTAAAGTATATTTTATTGATTATGTCATTACAGTATCACATTTTTTTCCCCTTTGCTCTCTTCTGCCTAGTATCCCCTTTCCATCCAGAAATCCTACCCCACTTAGTTCATGTCTGCAGGTAATGCATATAAGTTCTTTGGCTTCACCTTTTCCTATATTATTCTTAACTTTCCCCTGTCTATTTTGTACCAACCAATTATGCTTCTTCATCCCTGCACCATTTCCCCATTTCTCCCCCTTCCCCCTCCCAGCTGATAACCCCCCAAATTATCCCCATACTTATGATTCTGTTCCTATTCTGCTTTGCTTAGTTGGATTTTGTTTTTATTTTTTAGATTCAGTCGTTGATAGTTGTGAGTTTGTTGTCATTTTAATGTTCATAATTTTGATCTTTTTCTTAAGTAAGTACCTTTGACTTCTCATATAATAATAGCTTGGTGATGATGAACTCCTTTAGCCTTGCCTTGTCTGGGAAGCACTTAATCTGCCCTTCCATTCTAGATGTTAGCTTTGCTGGATAGAGTAATTTTGGTTGTAAGTCCTTGTTTTTTTATTACCTTGAATATTTCTTGCCAGTCCCTTCTTGACTGCAAAGTTTATTTTGAGAAATCTGCTTAAAGTCTTATAGGTACCCCTTTTTAGGTAACTCTCTGCTTTTCTCTTGCTGCTTTTAAGATTCTGTATCTTGAACCTTTGGCATTTTAATTATGTATCTTGGCATGGTCCTTTTTGGGTTTAGCTTGTTTGGGACACTCTGTGCATCCTCTGGTACCCCTATGGTTCATATGTTGGCACATTTAAAGTTGTCCCAAAGGTTCTTAAGCCTCTCCTCATGTTTTTCAATTCTCGTTTCCTCATTCTGGAGTGGTTGACTGTTTTTTTCTTTCTTATCTTCCGAATCATTTATTTGAACCTCGGTTTTCTTCTCTTCACCGTTGGTTTTGTGTGGATTTTCCTTTGTTTCATTTAGCATAGCCTTCACTTCTTCCCTCATGCGTTTGCCATACTTAAGCATATCTGTCAAGCCTGTGAGCATTTTTATCACCAGTGTTTTGAGTTCTGCATCCGTTAGGTTAACTATCTCCTCATCTGTTAGGTTGGCTATCTCTTCATCACTTAGTTCTCCCACTGGAATCTTGACCCATTCCCTCTTTTTGGCTGTACTTCTCTGTCTCCTCATCTTGACAGGCTCCTGTGTTTGTTTGCCTCTGTCACCTTCATTTTTTAAAAGATAGTTTGCAGGTAATTTACAGGTTTTTCCAGTACTTTGAATATGTTATTCTACTACTTTCTGGCCTGCAAAGTTTCCACTAAGAGATCCACTGGTACGTTTATGAGAATTTTCTTGTATGTGATAAATCACTGTTCTCTTGTTGATTTCAAGATTCTTATTTTTTGTCTGACATTTTGATTTTAATATCTCAGTGTGGTCTATTCTGTTTTTCAAGTCTGTGTTAAACTCCTCTAATAAACTTCAGCTATTGTGTTTATTTTACTCCAGAATTTATTTTTATATAATATATTGATATTTTATATATTTGTTTTTCCATAATTTACTTAGTTGTTTATCTGTATTCTCATTTAGTTTATTGAACATTTTTATGGACATCATTATTTTAAATTCTCAGGTAGCTGATGTATCTTTTTTTTTAAGGGTCAGTTTCTACAGTTTTACTTTGTTCCTCTGATTATGCCATGCTGACCTGTTTCTTTCTGTCTTGTAACTTTTTTCTGAGATTTGGAATTAAAAAACTATTTATATACTTTGTTGAGGGGAAGACCATCAGTCAGCCAAGCCAGGGGTTCTAGAACCTCTTGAGTCTTTTATTACATCTTTCTCCCCTGGTGTGTGACTGAAGAACTATAATTTTAATGTGCTATGTTTACCTCTGTTTCCAAAATCTAACAGTGATCTGTCAGGACTGAGTCAGGTGAAATAAAAATCAGTCAGGCAACCTCTATACAAGCCAGAATTTTCAATACAAACTTCATTATTTTGTGTCAATCTCAAGAAAAACACTATATAAGGGGTATACTTAGTGTTGTTCTGTAGTAGGCAGTATAAGGCAAGAGGCACAAATGCATACAACAAATGCTGCAAATTTTTCTTTTTCATTGGAATTTCTGCTTAGTTTTAGAACTATGAGCTGAAAGTTCTCATTTGGTCTCTAGAATTCTCACAGAGGTATAGTTTATAAACTATCATTAATTGAGAGCCTGTAGCTTCTTATTCAGCAAATCTGCTGATATCATCTCCTCTATCATTTATTTTCATAAATAAAGATTTATTGCAACACAACAATAGTTATTTATATTGGTATTATTTATGGCTGATTTTTACTACAACAGCAAATTTTGGAGTGGTGACAAATAACATTTGTCACATGAAACTTAAATATTTAGTCCATAGAAGTTTGCAATGCTCGAAAAATAAGGTATACTTTTTATCTCTTCTAAAGTAAAAGCTACAGTATTTATCATGCACCACAAGTCCTGTAAAGTATGGCTTCTGTTATGTTTATGACCATATTCCAATTGCAACCCAGTCCACCCCTGATCACATACATATTCTTGTTGTTTCACACTCCAGGAACACTTTTACTTCAGGAATTTGGTACTGTTTGGAGTGCCCAACAAAGAAATATCCCCATGGCTAGCACCAATGCTTTCAGATTTTTACTCAAAAGTTTCCTTCTTAGTGATTATCCATCATATATAAAATGTCAGCTATTACTCTTAATATTTTATGTTCTCCCCTGCTTTCTTTCTCATATTTACATATTTAACTTATTATCTTACCACTCTCCCTTTATTAAAATGTTATTTCCTCCTATAGAATATAATAAAAAATGGCCAAATTACTCACAGCAACATACAGCTTTAATGCTATTCCCATCAAAACCCCAATGGCATTTTTTTAGAATAATAGAACAACCACAACAACAACAACAAAACATTAGATTTGTATTAAGCCACAAAAGACCTCAAATATTCAAAGCATTCCTGAGAGAAAAAAAAAAAAGCAAAGCCAGAGGTATCACACTACCTGACTTCAAATTATACAACTACAATATTCAAAAGAGCATGGTATTGGCAGAAAACAAACACAAGACCAATGAAACAGTATTAAGAAACCAGAAAGAAACTCACATGTGTATGGGTAAATAATTTTTGACAAAGAATCCAAAAAAAATCATGCAATGGAGAAAAGAAAGCTTCTTTGATAAACAGTGCTGCAGATATTGGAAAGCTGTATGCAAAATAATAAAATTTACCTAAAAATAAATGAAAGACCTAAAACAATGAATTATGTAGAAAAAAACATAGGTTCTAAACTTATGAACTTTACTCTTAGAGAGGTTTTTATAAATTTGATCCAAAGGCAAGGAAAGTAAAAGGAAAAAAAATGAATGAGACTATGTAAAAATAGCTTCTGCACAGCAAAAGAAACCATCAATAAAATACAAGGCAACAGACTGAATGGGAGAAGGTGTTTGAAAACATCTCCGATAAGGGTTTAGTATCCAAAAAACTAAAGAACTTATACAACTCAACAACAAAAAACAATGCAATTTAAAAATGGGCAGAGGATATGAACTGTCATAAATGTGACCAACAGATACATGTAAAGATACTCAACTTCACTAACCATTAGGGTAATGCATATCCAAACTACAATGATATATCATCTCATACCTGTTAGAATGACTCATGGACATGGACAACGGGGAGGGATATGATTATGGGAGAAAGGGTGGGCTGGGTGGGGAGAGAAATGGGGGGAAAATGGGACAACTGTAATTGAAAAATCAAAAATTAAAATTAAAAAAAAAAGAAAGGCTTTTATCAACAAGACAAGTAATAACAAGTATTGGAAAGGTTGTGGAGAAAAAGGAACCCCCATTCCTTGCTGGTGGCAATGTAAACTGGTACAGCCACAATGGGAAACAGTAGGGAGGTTCCTCAAAAAATAAGAATTAGAATTACCATACCATCAAACAACTCCTTTTCTGAGTATCTACCACAAAACTTCAAAACATTTATTTGCAAAGATATATGCACCCCTATGATCAGTGCAGCATTATCCATGATGGCCAAGACATGAAAACAATTGAAATGTCCCTCAATAAATGATTGCATAAAAATGTGGTACATTTAGACTATGGAATAATACGTAACCATAAGAAAAGATGGAATTCTTTTATTTATGACAACATAGACAAATCTTGAGAATATAATGCTTAGCTAAATAAGTCTGTCAAAAAAACATCAATAACCATATGATTTCATATGTGGGATATTAAACTGAAAGCAAAACTTGACAAAGAAAAATAAACAAACAAAAACTCATTGACACAGACAATAGTATGGTGGTTACCAGAAGGTGTATAAGGATTAATAAAGGAGGTCGAATATATGGTGACAGAGAAGATTTGACTTTGGATTGTGAACTCACAATGCAATATACATAGAATTGTAAACTTGAAACCTATATAATTTTATTAACTAATAAGACCCTAATAAATTTAATTAAAAAACAGATGTCTATATGCTTTATTTACTACATTATCTTTAACACCTGAAATACTATTTAGAATATAGTAGGTGTTTCAAAAGAATATTGAATTAGTAAATGAATATAAGTGAGAGTAATCATGTTATTAAAACAACTGAAAAATTATGGTACTGTTATTATACTACATATTTAAATTTAACTTGCCTTCTCTATAAAGGAGTTCTAATATCATTGGAGTTCTTAAGAACCCAGAAAAAAAGAAACTGAATTTTAAGCTCTAGTTGGTTCTGAAATAAAAGTATCTATTTATTATACTTACTATTTCACAAAATTTTCAACTCATGTTGTCAGATCTTTATAAAAGGGAAAATATTTATTTGGTTTTCTCTTTTCATTTATGCAAAAAATAAAGTTTCACATAAAAAAGAGTAAAGTGTAATCTAAGGAAGGATTGTTATTTAATTATATAATGTGCATATTATACTTATTTTGTATTCTCCATATCATAATGCTGTCCTTTGCATTTAAATGGAGACTTGTTAGGATTTTGATAAAGTTCCAACAGAGCAATGGGCATTCAATATTTTTTCCTCAAAATACCACAATGTTCACAGCTAAGCTCAAACTACACATCTTGCAATCAATTTATCTCAGATCCCAAAAGGCCAACTATGTTGTGTGCAGATTCTCTTATAACCCAATCATTAAACTTCAACAGGTTTTCTTATTTAATTAAATGTGACAGTTTTAATTTCTCTTTAATTTGTTATAGAAATTGTATTCTGTAGGAACACACCCACTTCTAATATTCTCACTTTTTATGAAGAGAACATATTTTTATAAAGAAGAAAATACATTTAAAATTATAGTTGTCATTTGGAACGCACCAAAAGGTAGTTCTAGTCCTGCTGTATTGTACAACAATTATGCAAACTCCAGTTGTGAAGCTGTCTGATCAGTTCTTGAATAGAAAAAAGGGGCTCCACTAAATCCTGCCCACATGCAGATGTATACCTGCCTAGTAACTGTGTTTTTACCTCTTTGTAAATTTCAGTTAGATTATATTGAAACTTTTAAGACATATCTTGAAAGAAATACATAATTAAAATAGCTAAATAATTATTTTGTGTTGAGGGTGTAGAGAAAACACAACTAGTTTTATTTTATACTGAAGCAAAGTGATGAAACCTATCAATTTATAGTTCTTGGGATAGATTTCCAACTTAGTCCATAAAAATCTCTTTGTTTTTGAATTCTTGCAATAAAGATTTGTTAGGGACTGGCCTTATGACATCAACATAGGGTAGTGAGGAATGAGGGGAAGCTGCACTTTCCGGCTCCCGAGACTCGTTTTTAGTTTGGACTAATTGTAGACAGAAGAACATCTCAGTGAGCAGCTGAACACTGGAAGGAGTCGAGCCTTGGCAGTGCTGGACTAGAGAAAACCATCTGGGAATGACCTGTTTGGTGAGGATAGCGGAAGAAAAAGGGACAAGATGGGATTTCTGACTGGGTTGGCTCCCCGAGATGCAGCTGGAAGTACACAGAGGCTTTTTGGCAACTACAGGCTTCCCCAGAGAGGAATCGAGAGGAGAGTGGATCTCTGCCCATGGGTAGAGTCAGGAGTGGGCCAGGTGGCATCTGGCACTGAAAGACAAGAAATAGCATACTGCTGTGCATGTGAGAATGTGATTTTTCTTTATATTTTTCTCTTGTGTACTGTGGAGAGGGGAAGAAAGGTCAGGTGTTAAAAGACATTCTTGAGGAGCTTGGGCGCAAAAGTGCGCTTGCCCAGTCCCCAACCCTCCCCTTGTGTCATGCAGGCATGCACAGGGAAGTGCCCTCATTTACTGGTCCAGGTGCAAGGGGCCATGAGTCCAGGTGCTCCTCGGATGCACCCCAAGAGACATAAGATCAGTGCCCCAGTGAGCTCAGGGAGGGCCTGCAGAGCACACAGAAGACCGTGCGCAGACACCCCTGGCCAGCCCTAGTGGGTGCCAGTCCGGAGTGGAGACCACTTGTGCGGGCTCTGCTTATGCCTGCCCAGGTGGGTGCGGGAACAGCAGGTGACTGCGGCATGGGAACAGTGGGTGGTGGCAACTCACAGGCGCTCACTTCCACTGCACACAAGTGTCCGGGGCCTTCCCTCAAAGGGCGAGAGGCCAACTCCCAGGGCATGGCTCGGCAGGTCTGAGGCTAGCGCGAAAGCCACCATACACACGCACGTGAATATGCGCACTACCACCCTGGCCAGCTCCAACAGGCACCAAACGAATGCAACAGCCACCGAGGATGTACGCCACTGCTGCAAAAACCAGGAACCTCTGGCCCACCTCATTAGACCAGCTGTGCATCCAGAAAAAGAACAGAACACACAAAGGCTGAACTGACTAAAAACTTTCCTTTAGTATTTTTTAAATTTAATTTTAGTTTTTAATTTGTATTTTATTTTATTTTAATTTTTTAAATTTCTTAATTTTAATTTTACTTTTACTGTTATATTTTTATTATTAAAAATTTTTTTAAACTATCTCTTTAATTTGTTTTATAACAACTCTCCTTCTCATCCTTCCTCTTTAATTTATATTTATTTGTTTGTCTGTCCAGTTTAGCTTCCCTTTCACACTAAATAAATGGAAAATAACTACTATATAAATTAATACTATAAAATTCCACCTTCTTACAATATTCTACATTCTTCCCTCTTTTCATTTTATTATTATTAACATACAATGTCAATATTACTGTCTTGCATCTTCTCGATACTACTTGCTACTATTATTAATCTATCAACACCTCAATCAAAAATTATATTTTTCCTCTTTAAAAACAACTCTTACTTATTCTTCCTATAGTATAAAAAGCCCTCGTCGTCGTCGTCGGCAGCCGTCCGTCTCGAGAGACGATGGCGTAGCTTCTTGAGAGTCTATCTGCACCGCCAAGAATGGCTGTGCAGTCCGATTCGGGAGTGACAATCCCTGCCGCACTTGGTACAGGTGAAGGCAGATGGCTGTTGTTGCTGCTGCTGACGCTGCTTCCGCCTCGATCTTTTCTGGACCGCCTCCTCATTGCGCGCAGCCTCCGCGCGTGACGTACCTTGCCTGACCGCGAGCCTCCAGGCTAGGCGGTCGTCTGCTTGAACTTCCCATGTGTTGAGATTGATGGAGCATTGTGTCATGTCCTTTTTGCAGATGTCTTTGAACCGCAGTTTTGGGCGCCCTGTCATCCTCTTGCCTTCTGCTAGCTCGCCGTAGAGGAGGTCTTTGGGGATACGGCCTGCATCCATTCTTTTGACATGGCCGAGCCACCTGAGGCGTCTCTCGCTAAGAACTGCATGCAAACTGCTCATATTGGCTCGCTTCAGCACCTCGGTGTTGGGGACCTTATCCTGCCAGGCGACATGCAGGACGCGTCGCAGGCACCTCATGTGGAAGCTGTTGAGTTTCCTTTCGTGCCTTGCGTAGGTGGTCCACGTCTCGCTGCCATAGAGGAGAGTGCTGAGTACGCAGGCTTGGTAGATGCGCAGTCTGGTTTTCTCAGTGAGGCTGGAATTGTTCCACGCTCGCCGATTCAGTCTGGCCATAACTGTGGCTGCCCTGGCGATTCTCCGGTTGACCTCCAAGTCGACTGACAGAGAGCTCGAGATGGTGGACCCGAGGTAAGTGAAGTCGTTGACAACCTCCAGGGTGTATCCGTCGATGGTGATGCATGGGGGAGTCCCTGTGCCTTGAGCCATAACATTCGTCTTCGTCAGGCTGATGGCTAGTCGAAACTCCTTGCATGCGTGGGAAAGGCAAGTGACTACCTGCTGGAGTCCCTCTTCGGAGTGTGATGTCAAAGCTGCGTCGTCGGCGAAGAGCATCTCACGGATGAGCACCTCTTTGACTTTGGTCTTGGCTCGTAGACGGGCCAGATTGTAGAGCTTGCCATCGGATCTGGTGTGAATGAAGACACCCTCGCTGCAGTCCTTAAAGGCGTATTGGAGGAGCATGGAGAAGAAGATTCCGAACAGCGTAGGCGCGAGGACGCAGCCCTGCTTTACTCCGCTGCTGACTGGGAAGGCCTCAGAGGTTGCGCCGTTGTAGGACACCGTGCTGTGCATGTTGTCGTGAAAGGACATGACCACAGCAAGCAGATGTGGTGGACAGCCAATCTTCCGTAGCAAGCTGAAGAGTCCGCTTCGACTGACCAGATCAAACGCCTTCGTGAAGTCAATAAAGGCGAGGTAGAGTGGTTTATGCTGCTCGTGACACTTCTCCTGCAGCTGGCGTAGGGAGAAGATCATGTCCACTGTTGATCGGCCAGCTCTGAAGCCACACTGGGACTCTGGGTAGATGCGGGAAGCAAGGGTCTGCAGGCGGGCAAGAGCGACCCGGGCGAATACTTTGCAGACGACGCTGAAGAGAGAGATGCCCCGGTAGTTGTTGCAGTCGCTGCGGTCTCCTTTGTTCTTGTACATGGTGATAATGTTGGCGTCTCTCATATCCTGGGGGATGTAACCCTCCTTCCAGCAGAGACAGAGTAGATGGTGGAGCGGCTGTAGCAGGACTGGTTTCCCGCTCTTTAGGATTTCTGGAGGGATTCCGTTGCTTCCTGGTGCTTTCCCACAAGCAAGGCGGTCGATGGCTTTGCCGAGCTCTGCCGCAGTAGGTGGGGTGTCTAGCTCCTCCATGACTGGTAGGTCTGGGATGGCTTTAAGAGCAGTGTCTGTTACGGTGTTCTTCGTTGCGTACAGCTCGAGGTAGTGCTCGGTCCACCGCCGCATTTGCTGTTCCTGGTCAGTGATGACCTCACCTGTCTTGGACTTAAGGGGGGCGATCTTGGAGGGGATTGGGCCTGTTGCCTTCTTGATACCCTCATACATTCCTCGTGCGTTGCCTATATCGGCGGCTTCCTGAATGCTTCTGCACAGGTTTAGCCAATAGGTGTTGGCACAGTGGCGGGCGGTCTTCTGGACTTTGTTCCTGGCAGCCCATAGAGCTTGAAGTGTACTGGGAGTGGGCGTGACATTGTAAGCCAGTAGGGCCTTCCTCTTAGCCTCGATCACGGGTTCCATTTCTTCCCAGTGAGCCTCGTACCAGTCAGCGTTCTTCCGCTCTTTCTTCCCGTAAGCAATAATGGCGGAGTTGTATATGGCGTCGCGGAGACGTGGCCAATTGGATTCGATAATGTCATCTGCCGCCACTCCCTCGCCGAGTGCATCTTCCATCTTGTTGATGAATTGCTGGGTCTTAACTGGGTTGCTGGCACAACTGGTGTTGATGCGTGGGCGACCCTTCATCTTGGAGTGGTGCAACCTCTTCGGCATTATGCGCACCTTGCTTACCACGAGGGCATGGTCCGTGTCGCAGTCTGCACTGTGGTAGCTGCGGGTGAGGAGGGTGCTGCCAATATCCGTTCTTCTGGTGATGACGAGGTCAAGCTGGTGCCAATGGCGGGAGCGGGGGTGCCTCCATGACACCTGGTGGATCTCTTTGCAAAGTGCAAAGAGATAAAAAGCCCTAACCTCTCTACATTTATATTAATACTGGCTCATTGACTGACGATAGCAGGATAGAGGGTGGGGGATATTTTTGAGGGTGTGGGTTTCCTGCCTGGGCTGTGTGTTTATGTTTTTAACAGCATCTCCACAAAAGAACTCAAAATAAAGTGGACAGAGTGACTCTCAATCAACTAGCCAGAGGCAAGATCCTACCAAAGAATATCTGAAATATAACCAGAGAGAATAAACAAATGAAATAAAAGGTACCCCAAAAACATCAGGCTCAGGAGAGCAAAGAGACTGCACCACTGAAACTGCCAGATCTCCTATAAATAATCTCATACCACAAAGGTGGGAAGTCAAAGGAGACAAATCCAAAAAACAAAACAAAACAAAACAAAAAAAAGAAGAAGAATACAACATTGTAAGACACAGAAACAACCTCTCAATGAAAAGAAAAGAGGAATCCCGAGAAAGGGAGGTAGATGGAATAATCATAGCCCAAATGTCAGACATGGAATTCAAAAGAATGGTGGTAAAGAAGCTCCATGTACTCAACAACCTCAAAAACAAATATGACAACCTCCAAGAAAGTTACCAACAGCTCCAAGAAAATTACAGGGAACTTGCAGAGAAATAAACCAACATAAAAAAGGACATAGAAACTATTAAAAAGAACCAGGAAGAAATGAAGAATACAATCTCTGAACTGAAAAACACAGAAGAATCAATCAAAAGCAGATTAAACGAAGCAGAGGATCAGATCAGTGAGTTAGAAAAGGATGTAGAAAAAAATTCCCAGACAATACAATAAAATTTAAAAAGATTTAAAAAATATGAACAAGATGTAAGGGAATTACAGAATAGCATGGGAAAAATAATAACAGGATCATCGAAATAAAAAAGGGAGAAGATGAGGAGTAAGGGATAGAAAAGTTGATAGGAGAAGTAATGACAGAAAATTGTTGCAACATGATGAGAGAAAAAGTTATGCAAGTTCAAGAAGCACAGAGAGTCCCAATGAAGGGGAACCCCAAAAAACCCACTCCAATGCACATAATAATGAAAATGGCAACATTCAAAGACAAAGAGAGAATCCTAAAAGCAGCAAGAGAAAAACAGTAAATAACATATGAGGAAGCTCAGATGAGACTATCAACAGATATCTCAACAAAAACACTACAAGCCAGAAGAAAATGGTCAAAAATATTTCAAGCAATGAAAAACAAAGGCCTACAACCAAGAATACTCTACCCAGCAAGGCTTTCATTCAAAATGGAAGGTAAAATAAGGAGTTTCTCAGACAAAGGAAGACTAAAAGTATACATCTCCACCAAACCACCATTCCAAGAGATGCTAAAGGGAATGCTGTAAGAAAAAGAAGAAAAAAAGAGGAGAGGAACACAGGTACAAAAGAAAATGAATGAATACATGTCAATAATAACCTTAAATGTAAATGGATTAAATGCTTTAATTAAAAGACATAGAGTGACAGAATGGATACAAAAACAGGACCTACATATCTGCTGTCTACAAGAAACACACTTCAAAATATAAGACACACACAGACTGAAAGTGAAGGAAGAGAAAAATATTCCAAGCAAATGGACATGAAAAAAAAAGCTGGCATAGCAGTACTCGTATCAGACAAAATGGATTTCAAAGCAAGCGCAATGAAAAGAGATAAGAAAAACATTTCATAATACTTAAGGTAACACAATATCAAGAAGATATAACACTGATAAACATATATGAACCCAACATAGGAACACACAAATACATAAATAAAATACTAGAAGGCCACAAGAATATAAACAGCAACACACTCATAGTAGGAAACTTTAACACTTCATTATCAACAATAGACAGATTTTCAAAGCAAAGAAACACCACGGATATATAGATATTAAACAACAAACTAAACCACATGGACTTAACTGATATATGTAGAACTTGTCACCACAAAGAATCAAGAAATACATTCTTTTCAAATGCACATGGGACATTTTGAAAGACAGACCACAGGACAGGACAAAAACAAGCATCATAAAATTTAAGAAAATTGAAACTATATCAAGCATCTTGAAACTGAAAATCATCCTCAGAGAAAAAAATTAAAGTCATCCAAACAAAGCAGAATGAATAGCATGCTATTAAATAATGAATGGGTTATCAATGATATCAAAGAAGAAATCAAGAAATTTCTAGAAACTAATGATAATAAACACACAACAGCCCAAACCTATGGAACAAAGCAAAAGTAGTCATAAGAGGGAAGTTCATAGCAATACAGGCATATCTCAAAAGGCTAGAAGAAGCTCAAATAAAAAATCTAACCCTACAGCTACAAGAACTAGAACAACAACAACAACAAACACAGCCTAGGGCTAGGATGAAGAAGGAAATCATTAAGATCAGAGAAGGATTAAATGACATAGAGACCAAACAAACAATTCAAAAGGTCAATGAAAGTAGGAGCTGATTCTTTGAAAAAATAAAATTGATAAGCCTTTAGCAAGGCTCATAAGAAAAAAAGAGAGAAGATCCAAATAAACAAAATAAGAACTGAAAAAAGAGAAATCACAACTGATAACACAGAAATACAAAGGATTGTAAGGAATTACTACAAACAACTGTATGGCAAGAAATTTGACAACCTAGAAGAAATGGACAAATTTCTAGAAACAAATAATCTTCCATAACTGAATCAAGAAGTAGAAAGTCTCAACAGACCAGTAACGAAAAAGGAAATTGAAACAGTAATCAAAAATATCCCTGCATACAAAAACCCTGGACCAGATGGCTTCGCAGGTGAATTTTACAAGACATTTGGGAAGAACTAACTCTTACCTTCCTCAAACTATTCCACAAAATCTAAGAAAAGGGAAAAATCGCAAACTCTATGAAGCCAGTATTACCCTAATTTCAAAACCACATCAAGACACAAAAAGAAAAACTACAGGCCAATATCACTGATGAACATAGATGCTAAAATCTTCAACAAAATATTGTCCAACAGGATCCAGCAATACATCAAAAAGATCATACACCACGATCAAGTGGGATTCATCCCAGGGATGCAAGGATGGTTTAATATTCACAAATCAATAAATGTAATACATCACCTAAACAAAATGAAAGACAAAAACTACATGATCTTATCAATAGATGCAGAAAAAGCATTTGATAATGTACAACACCCATTTATGATGAAAACACTCAGCAAAATGGGAATAGAGGGAGCATACCTTAACATCATTAAGGCTATATATGAGAAGCCTGAAGCCAACATCATACTCAATTGACAAAAACTGAAAGCATTCCTCATGAAATCAGAAACAAGACAAGGCTTTCCACTCTCTCCACTCCTATTCAACATAGTGTTGGAAGTCCTAGCCACAGCAATCAGACAAGACAAAGAAATAAAAGGCATCCAAATTGGGAAAGAAGAAATAAAACGATCACTATATGCAGATGACATGGTAGTATACCTAGAAAACCCTATAAACTCCACTAAAAGGCTACTCGATATAATAAGTGAATTTGGAAAAATCGCAGGGAACAAAATAAATATACAGAAATCTAAGGTATTTCTGTACACCAACAATAAAATAGCAGAGACAGAGACAAAAAAGAAAATACCATTAATATAGCAACAAGAAAAATAAAGTACCTAGGAGTAAATTTAACCAAAGAGATAAAAGACCTGTACTGTGAACATTATGTATCATTGAAGAAAGAAATTAAGAAAGATACAAATAAATGGAGGCAAATACTATGTTCTTGGATGGGAAGAATCAACATCATCAAAATGGCCATACTACCCAAAGCAATTTACAGATTCAATGCAATCCCTATTAAAATACCAATGACATATTTCACAGACCTAGAACAAATACTCCAAAAATTCATATGGAACAAAAAAAGACCCCAAATAGCAAAAGCAATCTTGAGACAGAAGAACACAGCAGGAGGAATCACAATACCAGACATCAAACAATACTACAAAGCCACTGATCAAAACAGTCTGGCACTGGCATAAGAACAGACATATATATCAATCAAACAGAATAGAGTCCAGAAATAGATTCAAGGCTATACGGCCAACTAATATTTGATAAAGGATGAAGGAACATAAAATGGAATGAGAAGAGCCTCTTCAACAAATGATTCTGGGAGAATTGGACAGGGACTTGCAAAAAAATGAAACTAGACAACCAACTTACACCACACATGAGAATAAACTCAAGATGCATCAAAGACTTAAATGTAAGCCGTGACACCATAAAAGTCCTAGAGAAAAACACAGGCAGGAAAATTTCAGATATCCCACGAAACAATATTTTCACAGATACATCTCCTAAGGCAAGAGAAATAAAGGAAAAAATAAACAAATGGGACTACATCAAACTAAAGAGTTTCAAAGGAAACCATCCATATGGGAAAAATATTTGCGAATGATATCTCAGACAGGGGACTGATCTCCAAAATAGATGAAGAGCTTATATGACTCAACATCAAGAAAACAGGCAACCCAATTAATAAATGGGCAAAGGAACTGAACAAACACTCTTCCTAAGAGGAGGTACAGAAGGTCCATAAACAAATGAAAAAATGATCAACATCACTAGCCATTAGAGAGATGCAAATAAATACCACAATGAGATACCAGTTTATACCAGTCAGAATGGCCATCATCAACAAATCAAGAAACAAGAAGTGCCTTTAAAGATGTGTAGAAACGGGAATCCTCCTGCACTGTAGGTGGGAATGCAGACTGGTGCAGCCACTATGGAAAACAGTATGGAATTTACTCAAAAAACTAAAAATGGAACTGCCTTTTGAACCAGCGATTCCACTGCTAGGATTATACTAAAAGAATTCTAAAACCCTAATTGAAAAGAACTTATGCACCCCTATGTTCATAACAGCCCTGTTTACAATAGCTAAGTGCTGAAAACAGCCTAAGTGCCCATCTGTAGATGAGTGAATCAAAAAACTGTGGTATATTTACACAATGGAATACTATGTAGCAGAGAGAAAGAAGGAACTCCTGCCACTTGCCAAAACATGGATGGAACTGGAGAGAACTATGCTTAGTGAAATAAGCCAGTCAAAGAAAGAAAAATACCATATTATATCACCTAATATAGGAAACTGAAAAACAACATCAACAAATGAACTAAATAGGACAAGGAACAGAATAACAGTCAATAGGGGGGGGAGAGGGAAGGGAGAGAAGGACGATAAGTAAGGGAAGGATTTAGTCAAAGAACATTTATAAATGACTGATAGGCATGGACAACAGGGAGGGATATGATTGTGGGAGAAAGGGTGTGCTGGGTGGTGGGGTGCAATGGGGGAAATGTAGGACAACTGTAATTGAAAAACAAAAAATAAAATTAAAAAAACAAAACAAACCGAAAACATAATCTAGTGAGCAAGCAGACCGAAAGGACAGAATTACTTTGAATTATTATTAAAAGAATAAAAAGCAGAAACAAAAGATGAAGCAACTTTTTAAGGATACCCTAGAATTTGCTGTTTTGTTTAAAATGTAACACTAGAAACTACATGTTGAGAATTATATTTCAAGTTCATTTCCTTGATGCACACAAACACACACACATGCAAATACATATATATGTTACAAAAATATCATTGTCAAAAACAAATATTAAAAAAGTGTTATTGTTTCTTCTGATGTAGTGATTTTCTTGTTGTTATTATTGTTGTTATTTTTATTTATGGATGTGTTTTGGAAAAGGAAGAATCCTTATATCCCAAAGATTAAAAATATCTTGAGAGCCCTCATTGGTGTGGCTCAGTGGAATTGAGTGTGGACCTGTGAACTGAAAAGTCACTGGTTCAATTCCCAGTCAGGGCACGTGCCTTGATTGTGGGCCAGGTCTTCAGTTGGCGGCATGTGAGAGGCAACTGATAAATGAATCTCTTGCACATTGATGTTTCTCTCTCTCTCCCTTCTTTCCTCCCTCTCTAAAAATAAGTAAAAAATATATTTTAAAAAATCTTGAGAGTTAAGACTAATTCACTTCTGTAGGCACAAAGGTCCACCATATATGATAATAATAAGTGGTATGTAAATGTGAATAGAGTGTAGATATTCAGCTACTATACCTTTTGACTGAGAAGTAATAGGTAATTTAGTCAACATAATTGGAATTTAGTTGCTTTATTTTTTTATCATCATAGATTTATATCCAATGAACCAAATAATGTACTAATATTTTGGATATTTTATTAGCTTATGACCAAACAAGATCAGATATTTTCTGTAGATTTTATAGTTTCTAACCTTTAGCACCCAAATAAGCTGTTATCTTAAATCAGATTGTGAGTGGCTTAATAATTAATGTAGTTTTGTAGTTATTTTACCCATATACATTAAACTAGGCTCAGCCAAAAGTAAAGAAATATTTTCATTTTTTAATTGTACTGATACTTGTCTATCTGCTACCAGTGGACTCCTGGGATGGAAATCACAAGAAATTTCACACAGAAATTAGGCTCAGGTAATGGTGTGTATATATATATATATACACTTGTGAGTGTGAGGGAGACAGCATCAGAAAGAAGAAAGAAATGTGTGCTGTGTCCCAAACAAAAGCTGAGAAACAGTTCTAAAGAAGATGAGCAAGCAAAGATATCTAAGTGTGCGGTCTAAGCAGGTGAAGGCAGATACTCTTTGGAGACTGCATAATGGAAATATATGCTGCTTCATGCATCTCATGTTTCACTAGCTTGTTAAACCTGCCCACAGGCCTGTGTTTACTGCTATTATAGTGAGATTAAGGTCATGCAGTGCTCATTCTGGAGCTTAACTGCACATGTGTTAGAGTCAACAAAATCTCTTTGCCCCTGAAGGATAAAGTGGCACCTGGTGAACCTCAGTCTGGCTGCTAATTGAGTATAGGTTTCAGGCACAACAATGGAAATTTGAATCTTTCCTACAAGAGGCTCAGCCTGGCTCATATTGGCCAAAGCCATGGAAACCAAACCAGTCAATAAAGAAATCTATGTCAGTGCAAATAAGCAGAAGGATATTTAATATATAACTTAGAACCCTTGTTGTAGAGAATTATTTAAATTAACTACACACTTAAGAATCAGTATAACTTAGAGATCCAAGATGGTGGAGAAGTAAGTGGAAGTTACACTAACCTCCCAGGATTAATCAAGAATTACAACTTTATTGTGGAGAAATCATCTGGAATAACCAGCTGAACACGAGCTGGAGAGAAGCCTTATAATCATGGACAGACAGAAAAGGCTGCTTCATCACAACATGACTGGTAGAAGTGTGGAGATGTGAAAGGACTGGCTGGTCTCCCATGGGTGGCAGCTGAAGGGACTGAGAAACAGCTTAGCAGCCAGGGATTCCCCCTGAGAAGGGCAGGGTCTAAACCCCCAGCTGGACTTCCCAGCCTACAACAACAGACCAGAAAGTAAGATAACATCCAATTTTAAAGTGAAAAGCTGCAGGGTTCCTTTCAGTGGCCTGAAAGAAACAGCTGGAGATAAAGAGCTCTTAAAGGGATCACATACAAAAATATATTGGCACCCACTTATCCTGGGCTCCAGCACAGGGGAGACAGAGAAGACTAGAAATTCTTGAGGAGAGATTTGGCTTTGAAGAAAGAACTGAGAGACTAGCCAAGCAGGTCCCAGTGTTTACTCACTCCCCATACTGCAGGCTGACCACTCCCCTCCAAGTGGCATCAGTCTGAGGGGAAGCAAAAGCCTCAATTGCAGGAATTAATCTGCCCCACATTCGATGCTTTAGCCTGAGAGCTGATCACAGATTGAACAGATTAACAACTAAAGGAGGCAGACAAAGGCAGTAGAACTCTGGTAGTTTCCAACACCCTGCCTAGGTCCAGATTCGGACATGATATGATGCAACCAGGGGCAGAGCCAGAGCCAGGAGGTACAGATCAATCTAAGAAGCAGAAATAAACAAGAAGCGTCACAAAAAATGGGGAGACAGACAATCAACCTCCCATTGAAAGGAAAAGAGGAATCCTCAGAAAGAATGTTAAATAAAATAGAGGAAAGCAAACTATCAGACATGGAATTTAAAATATGGATTATAGGGAAGCTCAATGAGCTCAGCGAGCTATAAAAAACTTAAAGAACTGCAGGGAAACTACAATCAACTTAGAATTATACCTGCATTAAAAAAGACATAGAAGCTGTCAATAAGAGCCAGGAGGAAGTGACAAATACAGTTTCTGAATCAAAGAACATAGTAGAAGGAATCAAAAGCAGGCTAGATGAATCAGAAGGTTGGACAGTGAACTGGAGGACAATGTAGAAAAAAAAATTCCCAAGTAGTGAAACAAAATGAAATAAATAATGAAAAATAATAAAGATGTTTTAAGAAAGAGGCAGGACAACACAAAACATAATAATATACATATCATAGGGATACCAGAAAGAGAAGAAGAAGAGCAAGAGATAGAAAAACTGTTTGAAAAAGTAATGACAGAGGGGAGAACATGGCGGCAGAGTAGGTAGCAGTGTTAGCTGCTTGCTCCTATTGTGGAAAGGCTTAAAGTACAAACACGGAGACAAGTGAGTGAATGTGAATTTTGGACAATGCAAGCAGGGAAGGAAGTGTGAGAGCAAAGTGGAAAAGGACAAAAGGCTCACCCATGCTCTCAAGGGGAGTCCCTAGGCCCACCAGCCCAGTCGCTGGGCCCACCAAGCCCGACGCCACTACGGCACCAAACTCAGAGGAGCAGCTGCAGACCGGCAGCAGTGCTGTCTGCTTGCTCCTATCGTGGAAAGGTTTAAAGTACAAACACAGAGATGAGTAAGTGAGTGCGAATTTCAGACAGCTCCAGCAGGGAAGGGAGTGCAAGAGCGGAGTAGAAAAGGCAAAAGACTTTCCCATGCTCTCAAGGGGAGTTGCTGGGCTTCCAGCCCAGTCGCTGGGCCCACCGAGCCCGGCGCTGCTAGCACACCTCACCCCAGAGGGGCAGCAGCAGACTGGCTCACTGGCCCGGATCTGCCTGGAAACTGCTGCTTGCTGTAGGTGCTGGGACCAGCAGAATCCCAGAGAGAGACAATAGGAAGGTTTCCTTGAAACAGCCAGAGGTGCAGGAGGACAGAGAGTGGCCCAGACTGTGGGAAGCTGTGTGAACTGAGTCTGAGTGGGGAACCCCTGGACTGGAAGGTCTGAGCCGGGGGCACCACACCCTGGTTGCACACATCGTGGCATCACTGAACAGAAAGGAGCAGAGCCTGGCCAGGAAAGCTGCAACAGAAACGAGGGCTCGGTGGGGGCCCCAGGTAGGCCAGCAATGTGCACAGATGAACGGTGAGACACTACCTGCCAGAAACAAACACAGCCTAGGGCTGTGGCTTGGAGCATGGAGACTTCTTGGTAGAGGATTGAAGACAGGATCCAAGGCTGAGTGGGGACTAGAAACATGTGCACTGGCTTGCCAACAGAACAGCGTTGTTAGAAAAGCCCGAGGATTGCTGGAGGGTGCCACAGGACAAGTGGGAAGAGAACCAACTCTGTGGCTCACAGCAGATTGTTACAACAGGCCCTTGAAGGAGAGAAAAGCAACTACAGAAACCAGCCAGAGCGCCTCACAGCCAGCCAACAAGAAAAAAAAATTGGAACACATGGAATTTTGACCAGGTGTGGACCAGAAAAAGAAGACTACACACAAAGGCTGAACTGAGTAAAAGCTTTCTTTTAAATTTAAATTTAAATTTTAAATTTTTTATAAAATTCTTTTTCTCTTTAAATTATCTCTTTACTCTGTTTCATACCATCTCTCCCTCCCATCCTTCATCTTTAATTTTTGTTTGTTCATTTGTCTGTTTTGTTTAACCTCCCTTTCACACTAAATATATAGCATATAACTACTATATAAATCTATTACTATAAACTACCACTTTCTTACTGTATCCTGCATTCTTCACCCTCTCTTTTTTTGTTATTAACATACAATGTAAATATTACTTACTGTCTCGCACAGTCTTAACACTACTTGCTACTATTATTACTCTATCATCCTCCCTTTCAAAAATCATCTTTTTCTTCATTTAAAACAACTCTTATCCATTTCTCCTACAGTATAATAGCCCTAACCTCATTACATTTATATTAATACTGGCTCATTTGATGCCAACAGTGGGATAGAGGGTGGAGGATATTTTTAAGGGTGTGGGTTTCCTGCCCGGGCTGTGTGTTTATGTTTTCAATAGCATCTCCACAAAAGACCTCAAGATAAAGTGGACAGAGTGACTCTCAATCCACTAGCCAGAGGGAAGGTCCCACCAATGAGAATCTGAAATACAACCAGACAGCATAAACAAATGACATAAAGGGTACCCCAAGAACATCAAGCTCAGGAGATCAAAGAGACTGCACCAGTGAAACCCCCAGATCTCCTATAAAGAATCTCATACTTCAAAGGAGGGAAATTAAAGCAGACAAATCCAAAAAACAAAAACAAACAAGAAGAATCTAACATGGTAAGATGCAGAAAAAACCTCCCAATGAAGGGAAAGAGGAATCCCCAGGAAGAGAGGTAGATGGAATAGACATAGCCCAAATGTTAGACATGGAATTTAAAAGAATGGTGGTGAAGAAGCTCAATGTACAACCACAAAAATAACTACTACAACCTCCAAGGAAGTTACCAACAACTCCAAGAAAATTACAGGGAACTTACAGAGAAATACACCAGCATAAAAAACACATAGAAACTATTAATAAGAATCAGGAAGAAATGAATAATACAATCTCTGAACTGAAAAACACAGTAGAATCAATTAAAAGCAGGCTAAGCGAAGCAGAGGATCTCATTAGTGAGTTAGAGGACAATGTATAAAAAAATTCCCAGACAATATAATAAATGAAAAAAGATTGAAAAAGTATAAAGAATGTCTACGGAATTATAGGATAACATGAGACAAAATAATATCCGGATTATTGAAATTAAATAGGAAGAAGAAGAGGAACGAGGAATAGAAAAGCTGATATAAGAAATGACAGAAAATATTCCTAACTTGATGAGCAAAAAAGTCATGGATGTCCAAGATGCACAGAGTCCCAATGAAGAGGAACCCCAAAAGTCCCACTCCAAGGCACATCATAATTAACATGGCAACATTCAAAGAAAAAGAGAGAATCCTAAAAGCAGCAAGAGAAAAACAGCAAATATCGTACAAAAAAGCTCTAATAAGGCTATCAACCGATTTCTCAACAGAAACACTACAAGCCAGAAGGGAATGGTCAAAAACATTTCAAGAAATGAAAAACAAAGGTCTACAACCAAGACTATTTTAACCAGCAAAGCTCTCATTTAAAATGGAAGGTGAAATAAGGAGATTCTCAGACAAGGAAGACTAAAAGAATACATCTCAACCAAACCAGCATTGCAAGAGATGCTAAAGGGAATGCTTTAAGAAAAAAGAGGGAAAAAAGAGGAGAGAAACACAGGTACAAAGGGTAATGAATAAATATATGTCAATAATAACCTTCTGTGTAAATGGCTTAAATGCTCCAATTAAAAAGCATACGGTAGCAGAATGGATACGAAAACAGGACCCACATATTTGCTGTCTACAAGAAACACACCTCAAAACAAAAAAATTACACAAACTGAAAGTGAAGGGAGGGAGGAAAATATTCCTAGCAAACAGACATGAAAAAAAAGCTGGGGTAGCAATACTCATATCAGAGAAAATAGATTTCAAAGCAAGTACATAAAAAGAGACAAAGAAGGACATTTCATAATACTTAAGGAAATAATCCATGAAGAAGATATAACACTGATAAACATATAAGCAGGTAACATAGAAGCACCCAAAAAGTAATAAATTTTGAAAGACTTCAGGAAGGTTATAGACAGCAGCACACTCATAGTAGGGGAATGTAACACTCAATTATCGACAATAGACAGATCTTCGAAGAAAAGAAACACCAAGGATATATAAGCATTAAACAACACATTAAACCACATGGACTTAACTGACATATATAGAAATTTTCACCCCAAAGAAGCAAAATATACATTCTTTTCAAATGCACATGGGACATTTTTAAAGATAAACCACACAATAGAACACAAAACAAGCATCATCAAATTGAAAAAAAATGGAAATCATATAAAGCATCTTTTAAAACCACAGTGCCTTGAAATTAGAAATAAACCACAAGGAAAAAAAAATCAAAGACATCCAAACTAATGGAGAATGAATAACATGCTATTAAATAATTAATGGGTTAACAATGACATCAAAGAGGAAATCAAGAAATTTCTAGAAACTAATAATAATGAATACACAACAGTCCAAAACCTATGGGACACAGCAAAAGCAGTCCTAAGAGGGAAGTTCATAGCAATACAGGCATATCTGAAAAGGATAGAAGAATCTCAAATAAAAAATCTAATCCTAAAGCTACAAGAACTAGAACAACAACAACAAACAAAGCCTAGGACAAGAAGAAGAAAAAAAATTATCGAGATCAGAGCAGAATTAAATGACATAGAGACCAAATAAACAATTCAAAAGATCAATGAAACTAGGAGCTGGTTTTTTGAAAAAAATAAACAAAATTGACAAGAATTTAGCCAGCCTCATCAAGAAAAAAAGAGAGAAGACACAAATAAACAAAATCAGAAACAAAATAGAAGACATCACAACTAATATCACAGAAATACAAAGGACTAGAAAATTAGTACAAATAACTGTGTGGTAAAATATTTGACAACCTAGAAGAAATAGAAAAATTTCGAGAAATATATAACTTCCAAAACTGAATCAAGAGGAAGTAGAAAATCTCAGCAGACCAATAAAAAAGAAGAAAATTGAAACAGTAATCAAAAATCTCCCTGCACACAAAAGCCCTGGACCGGATGGCTTCACAGGCGAATTTTACAAAACATTTAGGGAAGAACTAAGTCTTACCCTCCATAAATTATTCCAAAAAAACAAAGAAGAGGGAAAAATCGCAAACTCTTTCTATGAAGTCAGTATTACCTTAATTCCAAAACCAGGTCAAGACACAACAAATAAAGAAAACTACAGGTTAATATATTGATGAACCCAGATGCTAAAATGCTCAACAAAATATTGGAAAACCGGATTCAGCAACACAATAGAAAGATCATCCACCACGATCAAGTGGGATTCATCCCAGTGATGCAAGGATGGTTTAATATTCGCAAATCAATAAATATAATGCATCACTTAAACAAAATGAAAGACAAAAACCACACGATTATATAAATAGATGCAGAAAAAACATTTTATAAAGTATAAAACCCATTTATGATGAAAACATTCAGAAAAATGGGAATAGAGAAAGCATACCTTAACATAATTAAGGCTATATTTGAGAAGCCTGAAGCCAACATCATACTCAATGGACAAAAACTGAAAACATTCCCCCTGAACTCAGGAATTAGACAAGGCTGTCCACTCTCTCCACTCCTATTCAACATAGTGTTGGAAGTCCTAGCCAGAGCAATCAGACAAGAAAAAGAAATAAAAGGCATCCAAATTGGGAAAGAAGAAGTAAAACGACCACTATATACAGATAACATGATAGTATACCTAGAAAACCCTATAAACTCTACTAAAAGGCTGCTCAATATAATAAGCGAATTTGACAAAATAGCAGGGCATAAAATAAATATACGGAAATCTAAGGCTTTTCTGTACAACAATAATAAAATATCAGAGACAGAGACAAAAAAGAAAATACCATTTACTATAGCAACAAGTAAAATAAAGTACCTAGGAATAAACTTAACCAAAGAGATAAAAGATTTGTACTCTGAAAATTATGCAACATTGAAGAAAGAAATTAAGGAAGATACAAATAAATGGAGACAAATACCATGTTCTTGGATGGGAAGAATCAACATCATCAAAATGTTTATACTACACAAAGCAATTTACAGATTCAATGCAATCCCTATTAAAATACCAATGACATATTTCACAGACCTAGAACAAATACTCCAAAAATTCATATGGAACCAAAAAAGACCAGAAATTGCCAAAGCAATCTTGAAACAGAAGAATATAGCAGGAGGAATCACGATACCAGACATCAAACAATACTACAAAGCTATTGTGATCAAAACAGTTTGGTACTGGCATAAGAACAGACATATAGATCAGTGGAACAGAATAGAGAGCCCAGAATAAACCCAGGCCTCTATGGTCACCTACTATTTGATAAAGGAGCAAGGAACATAAAATGGTGTGAGAAGAGCCTCTTTAACAAATGGTGCTGGAAACACTGGACAGGGACGTGCAAAAAAATGAAACTAGACCCCCAACTTACACCACACACAAGAATAAACTCAAGATGAATGAAAGACTTATGTAAGCCGTGACACCATAAAAGTCATAGAGGAAAACATAGGCAGGAATATTTCAGATACCCCACATAACAATAACTTCACAGATACATCTCCTAAGGCAAGAGAAATAAAGAAAAAAATAAACAAACGGGACTACATCAAACTAAAGAGTGTCTGCTCAGCAAAAGAAAACATCAGCAAGATGAAAAGAAAACCAACCATATGGTAAAACATATTTGCTGATCTCCACCATATACAAAGAGCTTATACAACTCAACATGAAGAAAAGGGACAACCCAATTAAAAAATGGGCTAAGGAACTGAACAAACACTTCCCTAAAGAGGACATACAGAAGGTACATAGACACATGAAAAAATGCTCAACATCATTGGCCATCAGAGAGATTCAAATAAAAACCACAATGAGATACCACTTTACACCTGTCAGAATGGCCATCATCAACAAATCAACAAACAACAAATGCTGACGAGGATGTGGAGAAACGGGAACCCTACTGCACTGTTGGTGGGAATGCAGACTGGTTCAGCTACTATGAAAAACAGTATGGAATTACTTCAGAAAACTAAAGATGGAACTGCCTTTTTAACCAGGGATTCCACCGCTAGGATTATACCCCAAAAATCTTAAAACCCTAATTCGAAAGAAGTTATGCACCGATATGTTCATAGCAGCACTGTTCACAATAGCTAAGTGCTAGAAACAGCCTAAGTGCCCACCTATAGATAGTGTATCAAACTCTGTGGCACATTTACACCATGGACTACTATGCAGCAGAAAGAGAGAAGGAACTCCTGCCATTTGCGACAACATGGATGGAACTAGAGAGAATTATGCTTAGTGAAATAAGCCAGGCAAAGAAAGAAAAATACCATATTATATCACCGAGTGGAGAAAACTAAGGAACAACACAAACAAATTAACTCAGTAGAACAAGGAACAGAATAACAGTTTTTAGAGGGAAGGCAGGAGGGAGAGATGGGGGATAAGTAAGGGAAGGGTTTAATAAAAAAAACATGTATAAATGACTCATGAACATGGACAACGGAGGCGGGGGATATAATTGTGGGAGAAGGGTTGGGCTGGGTGTGGAGGAGCAATGGGGAAATAATGGGACAACTGTAATTGAAAAACCAAAAATATTAAATTAAAAAAAAATAGTAATGGCAGAAAACTTTCCGAAGTTGAGGAGTGAAAAAGTCATGCAAGTCTCGAAGCACAGATGGTCCCAATGAAGATTAACCCAAACAGGTTCACTCCAAGACACATCATAATTAAAATGGCAAAATCAAAGACAAAGAGAGAATCCTAAAAGCAGCAAGAGAGAAACAGCTTATAAAATACAAGGGAGTTCTGATAAGACTATCATCAAATTTCTCAACAGAAACACTATAAGCCAGAAGGGAACGGCCAAAAATATTCCAAGCAATGAAAAACAAAGGCATACAACCAAGACTACTCTACCCAGCAAGGCTCGTATTTAAAATGGAAGGTGAAATAAGGAGCTTCCCAGACAAAAGTCTAAAAGAATAGATCTCAATCAAATGAGCATTGCAAGAGATGCTAAAGGGTCTGCTATAAGAAGATGAAGAAACGGAGAGAGACAGAGGAACACAGGTACAAAGGGGAAAATGTCAATGAATTAGTACCCATCAATAATAAACTTAAATGTAAATGGGTTAAATGCAGCAACCCAAAGACATGGAGTCGCTGAATGGATTAGAAATATGTCCCAGATATATGCTCTCTACAAATTACCCACCTCAGAACACTAAAAGAGAGGGGATGGAAAAAATATTTCAAGCAAATGGACATTACAAAAAGCTGGGATGGCAACACTTATATCAGACAAAACAGATTTCACAGCAAAACCTGTAAAAAGAGACAAAGAAAGACATTTTATAATATTAAAGGATCAATCCTTCAGGATGATATAACCCTTGTAAACATATATGCACACAACATAGGAACACCAAATATATAAAGAAACTCTTGAAGGACTTCAAGAAGGATATTGACAGCAACACACTTGTAATAGGGGAGTTTAACACCTCATTGTCAACAATGAACAGGTCTACAAAGAAAAGAAACACAAAGGATATTGAGCCATTGAAAGACACCCCAGATCAAATGAACTTAATTGATGTATATAGAACTTCTCACCACAAAGAAGCAAAAATGCATTCTTTTCAAGTGCACATGGAACATTTTCAAATACAGACCACATGGAATGATACAAACAAGACGCAACAGATTTTAGAAAATTAAAATTATATAAAGCACCTTCCTGAACCACAATGGCTTGAAACAAGAAATAAACCCCAAGGAAAAAATCTCAAAAACATTCAAACTCATAGAGGATGAATAACATGCTATTAAATAATGAATTGGTTAATAATAACATCAAGGAAGAAATCAAAAAAATTATGAAAACAAATGACAATGAACACATAACAGCAGAAAACATATGGGACACAGTGAAAGCAGTTCTGAGAGGAAAGTTCATAGCAACACAAGCCTACCAGAAAAGGATAGAAGAATCCCAAATAAAAAATCTAACCCCACAGCTACAAAAACTAGAGGAACAACAATAAACAAAGGCTAGAGAGAGTAGAAAGAAGAAAATCATCAAGATCAGAGCAGAATTAAATGACATAGAGACTAAACAAACAATTCAAACTATCAATAAAACCAGGAGCTGGTTCTTTGAAAAGATAAACAAAATCAACAAGTGTTTATCAAGGCAAATCAAGAAAAAAAGGGAGTGGACCCAAATAAGCAAAATTAGAAATGAGAGAAGAGATATCACAACCAATACCACAGAAATACAAAGAATGATAAGAACTTACTATGAACTGTATCACCAGAAATTTGACGACCTAGATGAAATGGACAAATTTCTGGAAATACATAATCTTCCAAAACTGAATCAAGAAGCAGAAAGCCTGAGTAGATCAATAAGAACTAGTGAAATTGAAACAGTAAACAAAAAACTGTCAGCACACAAAATCCCTGGAACGAATAGCTTCATGGGTGAATTTGGCAAGATATTTAGGGAAGAACTAACTTTTATCCTTTTCAAATTCTTCAAAAAAGTTCATGAAGAGGGAAGACTCCTAAACTCTCCGTGAAGCCAGTATTACCCTAATTTCAAAACCAGGTTGAGACATAACAAAGAAAGAAAACCACAGGCCAATATCACTGATGAACATAGATGCTAAAATCCTCATCAAAATATTGGCAAACTGGATCCAGCAAGATATTTAACAGGTCATGTATCACAACCAAGTAGAATTCATCCCAGGGATTCGAGGATGGTTTAATATTTGCAAATCAATAAGCATAATACAACACATAAACTAAATAAAGTCAAAAATCACATGATCATATCAACAGATGCTGAAAAATATTTGATAATTACAACACACATTTATAATGAAAATATTCAGCACATTGGAAACAGAGGGAGCATACCTCAATATAATAAAGGCCATATACTCTTTTTCACAGTGGCTGCACCGGTCTGCATTCCCACCAACAGTGCACAAAATTTCCTTTCAACCAACACTTGTTGGTTGTTGATTTATCGATGATAGCTATTCTGACAATTGTAAGGTGGTATTTCACTGTATTTTTAGTTTGCATTTCTCTGATAGTTAGTGGTCTTGAGCAACTTTTCATATCTATTGGTTATCTGATGTTATAATGATTCTGTTTTCTTTTATTTTTATTTTTTATTTTTTAAGTATATTTTATTGATCATGTTGTTACAGTAGTTCCAATTTTTTTCCCCTTTCTCCCCTCTACCAGTATTCCCCTTCCCTCCAGCAATCCCACACCCCTTAGTTCATGTCCATGGGTCATGCACATAAGTTCTTTGGCTTACCTTTTCCTATACTATTCCTAACATCCCCTTCTCTATTTTGTACCAGATGATTATGATTCTTAGTCTCTGCACCATTTCCTCATTTCTACTCCTCCCTGCTCCTATCTGATAACTCTCAATGATCCCCATACCTATGATTCTGTTTTTATTCTGGTTTGCTTAGTTAGATTTTATTTTTATTTTTTAGATTCATTTGTTGATAGTTGTGAGTTTGTTGTCATTTTAGTGTTCATAGTTTTGATCTTCTTTTTCTTAAGTAGGTCCCTTTGACATTTCATATAATAATGGCTTGGTTATGATGAACTACTTTAGCTTCACCTTGTCTGGGAAGCACTTCATCTGCCCTTTCATTCCAAATGATAGGTTTTCTGGATAGAGTAATCTTGGTTGGAGGTTGCTTTTCATCAAATTGAATACTGCTTGCCAGTCCCTTCATGCCTGCAAAGTGTCCTCTGAGAAATCAGCTGATAGTCCTATAGGCACCCCCCTATAGGCAGCTCTCCACCTCTCTCTTGCTGCCTCCAGGACTCTGTCTTTATCTTTCACCTTTAGCATCTCAGTCATGATGTGCCCTGGTGTGGTTCCCACTGGGTCCAGCTTGCCCAGGACCCTCCATGCTTCTCGGACCTGTATGTCCATCTCCTTCACAAAATTTGGGAAGTTTTTCTCATTTTTGTTCATTCTTGCTTCCTCATTCTGCACTGGTTGACTGTTTTTTTTTTTTTTTTTTCTTTATGTTCCAAATCATTGATTTGAACTCTGGTTTTTTTCCCTTCACCATTGGTTTTGTGTGGATTTTCCTTCATTTCACTTAGCATAACCTTCACTTCTTCTCTTATACATTTGCCGTACTCAAGCATGTCTGTCAAACCTGTGAGCACCTTTATCACCAGTGTTTTAAATTTTTCATCTCTTAGGTTGTCTATATCCTCATCTGTTAATTTGGCTATCTCCTTGTCGCTTAGTTCTCTGACTGGAACCTTGATCCTTTCCCCCTTTTGGGCCATACTTCTCTGTCTCCTCATTCTGACAGGCTCCTGTGTTTGTTTGCCTCTGTGTCCCAGGTAGAGCTGTTGCTCCTGTTTTGTTGTAAGGGGTTTGAGCCTTAGGGATTCGTCAGTACAAGGCATCTTGTTTCACCATGTTGTGGCGCTGTATGTGGGGGAGTGTTCTGAGAGGGAACAATGCTGCCTGCCCAGCATGTGCCTCTTTTTTTAGGCACCTCTCTCACTTTCTCAGTGAACTGGCACCCCTCTAGCTGCTGCCTTTGCCATCATTCCCAGAGTGGGTGGGTCTGTGGACATTCTAGGTTCGTGCGGGCCCTTCAAAAAAGCGGACTCTGCTGAGATCTGCAGTTTCTTCCTCCACCCCAACCCCCACTGGTCTGCACAGTTAGAAGGAATGAGGCTTGATTTTCCCCAGTGCTTTGACAGTGAGCTGCAAGGTCCAGTGAGGAGCTGGGAATGCTTCCCAGGTATCCCTCCTGACTTTTAAAAACATGTTATGCTCTTTCTGCCAGCCTGCTGCTGCCACCACCCTGGGTCCTCTCTGCCCCAGCTCTGCCCCTCCCTGTCTGGATGAGAATTTCTTCTTTATATCTTTGTTGGACTTCCATGCAGTTTGATTTTCTGAAACTTCTGGTTGTTTCTAGTTTTGAGGTAGTTGTGTTCCTTCTTAGTTTTGGAAGGAGATGCAGCATGTCTCTCTATGCCTCCATCTTGGCCAGAAATTGAATCTATACTGATTTTTTAATGGGTTGTTTTTCTATTACAGTTTTCACACTTTTTCCTCCTTTGCTCCCTCCATTCTGCCCACTTCTTCTCCCATAGTCAATCCCCACCCCATTGTTCATGTCCATGGGTCATTTATACAAGTTCCTAGACTAGACCCTTCCTCTCTTTAATTCCCTTCCCTCTTTCTCCCTCCCCCCAATGTTAAAAATGTGTTAGATTAAAAATAGAGTAAAACTCAAAAGATGGGCAGTAACAGAATAGAAAGAAAAAACAGCAGCGACTCTGGATTATATATCTGGATTAAGTACCTGGATTGGTCTTTTGTGTGTACAACTTGCACTAAAATAAATTAAACCTAAGAATTTTCTTTCTCATGAAAAATTGTATATAGATAAAGAAACGTATATTATTCTGGCAAATTGAAAAAATGAGAAAAAAAAGACTAATATAAAAATGTTTACTCATTTTGGGGGAAAGAGGAACACAGATATGTAGTAACCCTACCAAGCAAATTTTGGATTATTTAATAACAAGCTCATTAAATATCATATGTTTTTACTTTTTTGAAGGAATTTACATTTAAGGATTAGTGATGCTTGGAAAATAAATTTTTTCCCTTAATTTAGTATATTTAGATATTTTTTTAAAAAGATCAAACCAATAACAACTTTTTTACTAAAATATAGAAGAGAAAGCCTTATTAAAAGTGTAAAAGTATAACAGAGTGAAATGTTTGATCTATTTTTTAAAATTGATCTTATAAATAAATTATTGAACACTTTATAGTACAGTAAATTTGATTAAAAAATAGGAAAGAAATCAATTTAAAAAATACTCACGTTGAAATCAAATAAAGCAGCCAAACTGAGTGCAATCCAATGAATTCTGTAGGATGGTTTGCTTTTCAGTATATGACTACCACTGAGTCTTGTGCAAGTCTACTTTGTTCCCATAGTGTTTAGGATAATAAATGTGTGCTTTGTCTTGCATATAGACATGCTAATTATTAGAGGAATTCTGTTTGTGGCTTGAGTTTTACAAAAACAGCCCATCTCATTTTCCTTTTCCTTGACATAAAATAAGACTGAACTTGTATTTTAAGGTGAATTTGAGATACTACGAGGACTTTCATCTTCTCAGTTGGTGAATTCTTGACTAATATACCTTTCCTTATTCCAAACTTATATTTTGAGTTTTGGACATTTGAAGCACTGGGCACATGGATTTTGGACTGCACACCAATCAAAAGCTAGTGTCTGTGGCAGACCAATCCTAGATGGGGTTCCCTTCCATGAGTCCTAAGCAGCTGCCAACACCATTTTACTCTTAGCAGCATAGCTCATTTGGAATAAAGAAATGTCTTTGGACTTTGGTCTACTGTTTTGTTTGTGGGGTAAAATGTTCTGGTGTACATAGCTGGAAATCCTTTCTTTCTACCAGAGCTTTCTCATCCTCAAGGGAAATAGTCTGCATTTGGGGGGCTTTTATCTGAGAGTATGATTAGGATTATTTGAATCCTTCTACTCTATTATTACTTTCTTTTCCTGAGACAAAACCATCTGGATTCAGGGGCCACAGTCTGAGTAGTCAGGATTGTTGGACTATACCCATTTGTTTGTTGTACCTCTCTGCAAGCTTATAGGCTCAGTTTGAAAGTAGGGTAAGTTGCCTCAGCAAGTACAGCAGTAACTTATTTTCCTTCCATTTGGGCTTTACCCTAAGGATGAGTTAATTTGTCTTGTATTATTTGGGGGTATCCTATTCGAGAAGAAAATAGTTGTAGGACTTGTACCCAATTTGTAATCCATTTTGTTTGCATTTGTTTGTTTGGCCATTGATTTTGAAATATGTGACTTGCCTAGCGTATCTGAGGTTTGGTTAGGAGAGTACTCAGTTTATTGTCTTATGTGTCATTTGTGTGTCCATCTGAAGGTTGTTTCTCCCTATTGGCTGGGAAGTAATTAAAATGGTGTTTGTGCATACTTTGCTTGGAAAGAAGGTATAAAGTGGTGTCTAAAGATTCGTCTTTCCCTTACCTCCCATCTTCTTTGTCTCCAGACACATGACTGCCACCATTTTGTGTTCAGGCTCCATTACATTTCCATATTTTTCAGGCAATCTAAAGTCATTCTTCTTATTCTCTGAGTTTTCCAACTTCATTGTGCACACTCACTTCTGATGTTTGTCAACAGGTCCATCTTGAAGGAGTGAATTTCAGGCCTCTTGAAGACAAATACATTTTTTGACTGATTATATATTAATTTTAAAATGGTTCTAAAAAATGTTTACAGCATGCATAGCTTTGGTCATCTGAGCAAAATACCTCTGAGTTTTGCCTTTTACCTCGGACAAAAAAGCTAGCATTTTAAAGTGAAACCTGGAAGATTTCTTTCTGTGTTTATTGGTGTATTTATAAATGTCTATGTATGTATATAGCATGTTTCTACCACTGAATGGTATTACTAATTTGTAATGTTGAATTGGCTTAAAAAGTAAGAGCTTGTATGATAATTCTCAAAAATATAACAAAAAACTAACCCAAATGCTTTTCATAATTGGATGATCAGGGCAAATGTTTGACCTAAATGCTGGTTTTGAGCTTGGGTTGGTTAAATAGGCATATTTTTAGAATCATCAACATTAATAACACTTTTATTCTACCTGTGTTTATTAGTCAAATAACTTCATGTTATCTCTGTTGCAAAATTATTAGCAAAAAACAACTTGGTATAGTAAAATTTTTATAGGTAATCTAAATTTCATTTTTAGGAGCAAAATAATTAAATAAAGTAGGATAAAAAGTTTATTTTAAGTTTAAGTTGTTTTCTAAATTTCTGTGGTAACTTGGAATTTTAAAGTTATGTTAACTAAATTAAATAAAAGTCATTACTATATAAGAATTCTGATATAGAAAGTTTTATGTGTGGTCAGTCTTATTAAAATTAAAATAACTTTATTCAAGTAAATGAATTTAAATATCAAAAGTAAGCTGGTGTAAAATTATACTTTGGTTTTCTCTCTCCGCTAAAAGGGACATTTCTTGTATTATTGGTTTGCTACTGATATTGTGATAAAGTTTTTCATATAGAAAATAAAGATTCTGTGTTATATCTAAATTTTTTTGTTTATGCTGTCTGATTAGACCCTTAATTACTTAAGAAAACTGAATCTCCACAATAGTAAGAACAAAGTTTTGTTAATAACTGTACACTTTTGTATTTATGTTGGAAACTTTGTATTGCCACTTTGGTTAAATAGATAATTAAGTATTGCTTCATAATGATTTATGATTCTATTTAGTCAAGTGTCCAAACTTTTTGATATATTTTGAAAAACTTACCAAAATTTAAATTATAAATAGAATCTTAAATTAGGAATAACTGAGGTGTTTCAGAAGGGCACTTGGAATACCTCAAATGATTTGTTTTCTCTCCTTATAAAAGAGGAATATTAAACTAGTTCAGCTTTTTTGGGTGTGTGGAAAATATTGAGTTGGTCAAAAAGTCCTTTTTTTTGTGAAATAAAAGATACACTTTTTATTCTCACCAATAACTTTGTTGATTTGGATATTTTGAGTATCTTGGCTATTTCCTCCTATTGTCTTCTAGTGAGTGGAGTCCAGAGGTGCTGATAAACATCTTCCAATGCATAAGACAACTCCACAGCAAAGAATTATCTGGCAAAAATTTCAATAGTACCAAAGAACTTCGCAAACCACTTTTGACACATTCGATCAGTCATAGCACATTTTCCATACACTGTGCAAATATTTTTTCTTTTCTTTTTTGTGTGTTTCAGTTACATTTTAGATTTCTTGAAATAGTAAAACATAATACACCAAATAAGTTCTTCCATCTTCAATATTAAAATGGCTTCACAATAATTCACCAATTTTGTTGTTTTTTAAGATGTACGCTGATATGACAGCTGTCATAATACGATTAACAATATTGTGTCAAATGAAGTTAAAGACAACTAAACACTACTAGAACCATTGTATGAAAAACACTAAATGATATTTTGACTGACCCAATACAGAGCAACGCTGTCAAATTTAAAAAAATATTATGTGGTATTCACATGCACATGTTCTCATTACTTAAGTGAATGTTTTAGAGATTATAATATCCACAAGTTTACAATGTCCTGGTATAAAATTTTTATTTGCTATCTTAAAATGTTATGTTACAATGAAAAGCAAATTCCTCTTTAATTGCATTATAATCAGGGCTGTAACCATGCATCTGAATTTCTTGTCTTTTACAAAGTCTTTAGGTCTAACTTTGATAGCTATTTATAAGTTTGCTTCTAGCAAGATTATGTATCTTAATGATTGCATCAGTCTCAGAGATTTTATTAAAATCACAGGAGAACAAACATCCTGATGATCACCTTGAACCCAAATAGTGGGACACTACCAAATTGTTTTAAGAACCCATTCCTCTGATAAACTGATCCAAGGACAAAAAGTTATTCATATGGCTTCCAGCAATCAAAGGGGGAGAAGCTCCTGTTTCAGTTATAGATATACACCAGCAGTTCGTATACTAATGCAAACCTCTAACAGATCCCAAGTTAACGCTCAGGAGGAAACTAATAAAAGATAAGTAATACACAGCTCACTTCTGTGTATCCTTATCTTTACTTCACTTGCCTGTATTTCTAATATTTCACTTGCTTTAAACCATCTCCTTTGTACATAAACAATTTAAACAGTTTCCTTTACATTTATTCAACTGACTCAAAAGGGAAGGTTCCCAATATTTTGACTGTCTACTTGACTACCAGGAATGTTTTTTTGACAATATTTGGTAGGGAGCCCATGAATAGAAATATTTTAGTAGCTTCAAAAATAAAGTAAATAAAACTACTGAAGCCATGTAGTCTCAAAAGGAGGCCTTAGACTCTGGCCAAAGTTGTACTTTAATTGCTTTGAATTATATTCTAGCTTAACATGATGGTATCTGTGCACTGGTCAATGGAGGCTCAAGAGCTTTTAAGTCTTGAGAGGCCTTTAATTCTCAACAGCAAAGGCCACTCAGAAGGTTCCCATGGTAATTGGGTTTAAAGAATATATATTGCACTTTAAAGCTTGCTCTACTTTTCTTATCTCTTAGTTAACTATAAATAATCTGTATCAAAGAATGTGTGAAACCTTGCACCTAATGCCAGTGTGGTGTCAAGATGTTTAATAGACCCTAACACAAACTGGTCACTGTGCCCTCTATATTGATATCTATAATCAGTAACTGTCAACTATAATCCAGGTGCCTAAAAGCTAATTGATGATTTATGAATTTTGACCTTGTATCTCCCATGCATAACATTCTCAATAAAAGGCTTTCTCTACTAGAGGGAACAGCCACCTCCTTTTTCCCCCCAGAAAAATACAGTAACTCCCAGCAGGAAGTAGAAGCCAGGTCCACCATGCAGCTCTTTGCTTGTCCCATTACATCAGTTCTAGGTTGTGAGTCAGACAACCAAATCCTCAGCAACTAGAATAATTTACTAGTTGATACCAACATGTAAACATAACTTAAAAGGGCTTCACATCATCCAATGGGCAAGAAAGGATATTGAGGTCTATGAGAGCAAGATCCCTTTTAGTCTCTGCATCCTTGTATTATAAAATTATCTGCTGTGTTCAAGAAAGTCAAATATTTTTATGACTACCCAGTTTTTATGAAGCTGCTATTAGTTTTGTAGCCAGTTTTAAGAGTTAAAAAATATTTGCTATTTGCAGTCATTTGAAATGCAGGCTCAAATTAGTTGACAGTTTTTGTTTTTTTTTTATCAATGAAACAACCATGATAAAACAATTTGTACCTGACTTTCATTGGATTGTTATTAATTTGTGTGACACTCCTCACCCAATGTTTGGCATTTGGTAGGTGCTGAACTAAAGATGGCTACCACTCCTTCTACTAATTCTGCTATGGTTACTACCACTATCTCTACTACTATCTATAATAATACTGAACAAGAGGATTCAAGTTATATCATCTAACACTTAAAAAAATACATTTGACCCTAAAAATGTAAACCTGTAACAGAAACTCCAAAAGTATCACAAGAATATACTTGATGCATTTTAGTTTACAAATAGGATATGAAGCCAGCACTTAGAAAGTGATAGAATCCAACAGCCTACTTGGAGGACTGCAGTGGGAAAGATTAATGTATGTGTCTCTCTTGTGTAATCACTTGGTGTGAGGTCTGAAAACTGAAGCTTTCTTCTCTGAACCTTACCACTTGGTTTAATTCTAGCATAAACAACTGAGAAATGGTTTCAGTTGCATTCAGATCAGTTTAGATTAAGTTACAGGGAAATGGAGTGAACTGGATCTAATAATTGTCCAGAAGGCTAAAGGTTGATGCTCTGTTAGATATTATCGCAGGAAAAGATCAGTCTGATTCATATCCATCATGAAATGTAACTATCTTATCAGTGGGTGATGCTGATGCCCCTGGGTTAATGGAATACAGATGTTATACATAAATAAAAAGAGAAAACAAGGGTGTAGCAAGCCAGAAATTCCTATGTAAACCAGTTTGTGAGATATGTGAGCAATTATACATGATGAAACTGCAGAAAATATATGACATATAATGTTTTATGAAAAAGTACATAATTTTATGTTCCAAATCAGCAAAAATAAACACAGATTAAAGTATTCTTATGGGTCTAAATTATAAATCTAATGTAATTTGTTTCCATTTATATTCATTTCATTATAAATGTATTTAATCTCTAAAATATATTTCTTTTTTGTACTTTCAAAATAGGATCATTACACTGTATTATTACTGTATTAGTTATTTTAAAATTTTTATAGCTTTAATATTTACAAAATAATTTTCCCATTTTTTATATTTATGTAAGGAAAAATCTGTGAAATTTATAGAGCAGGTAGTTATTGATATTTTCTTTTTTAATGGTTTATTTTTATTGTATTTTTTCCATTAACAGCTATCCCCCTTATACACTTCTCCACTTCCAACCACTCCCTTTTTAATTTACAGAAGAAATAGGCTTTCAGAGCATTACAGAGTGAATGGCAGTTCTTTCACATGGCACCTTGGTGTAAAACCCAACAATTGGTGTTGAGGAAAACAGATCTTTATTTACAGTTTTCCAGCCTGGGGAGGGTAGTGAACAGTTCAGCTCAGAGCACTGTTCTCCCATGGGACCCAGCACTACCCTTGTTCCTCCAAAGGATAGAAGCCAAAAACATGCCCAGAAGTTCCTCATCCCTTATCTGTCAGCTCTCTCCTTCTGGATCTGGGGTACAATGTCATCAGCCTCCGTATAACAGTCCAGGAAGACATGTACCATGTTGCACTGGATTACGCATGGTTCTCCCTTTGTCCTTTCAAAGGCGCATGATGTTCTCCTTTCTCAAAACTGCGTGGAGAACCTCCTTCTCAAAACCACATGGAGAACTCTTCTCAAAACCACAGGGAGAACCTAGCTAAAATGTCTGCCACCTATTTTTAAACCCCTGACTGCATTCTCTGATGCAGTGAGTGTGGTAACCAGTTCTGACCATTCACAGAACCTTACACAGGCTGTGTGTGCTCTTCCACACCATTCAATGGTCTCAAACCCCTCCCATCTTCTTGGGGCCTTAGATGTATCAAAGCCATTTGTGTAACAAAGGCACTAGCCACTAGCCACAGGCATGTGAAAGCATCTTAAAAGCTGTTTCCTTTTCCCTATTTCCCAACTCGAAGGCTCTGGGGATTTTTGGAGACTCCCATTCTGTAACACCATGGGACCTAGCACTTGCCTTGCTTCCCAAAAGTCTTATAAGCCAAAAAGATGCCCAAAAGTTCCTCATTGTTTATCTGTCAGTGATCTCCTTCAAGATTTGGGATAAATGTCATCAGCTTCTGTATAACAGTCCAGGAAAACATGTGCTGTGTTGCAGTGGTTCATGGTGAAATCCAGGTTTTAATAGAGTCTTTTCCACATATAAAAGTTTAGAACATTTAAAAATCCAAGTCTGCAAGGCAGAGTCTTTGGTAGCTTGGAGTCTATGAAGTCAGCACGATTAAAGCAGCAGCATGCTTGCTTGCTTTCTAGCCTAGGCTGCATGGCCAGACCATTCCTATTAACTGCCTAGCTGCTTCTTCCTTTTCTCAGACAACATAGCCCTCCCTTTATCTCCTTTCAAATCACATGGCTTTCTCTCTGCCTAATGGCTGCCACCTGTGATGCAGTGGGTATGGTAACTTGTTCTGGCCATTAGCAGAACTTTTTGGAGACCCTGTAAGTTCTTTTGTCACCATTCTAGGGTCAAAGCCCTTCCCATCTTCTTGGTGCCTTGGAAGGCCATGGCCATTGGCATAACTAAGACACTAGCTATCCACTGTAGATATGCAAAGGCATCTCTTATGAAAAATGGCTGTGCTCCACTGAGTCCCATTTCTCATTCCCCAAACACGGGCTGTGGGGAATTTTGAGGACCCTTTTTTCTACCCTGTAACACCAGGACTGACTTTTCTCTTAGTCAGAGCCTTGGTTGACTCTGCACAAATTCACTGAAATAAGATCTGAGGCTGCATATGAACCTAGGGCACACTACATCCTGATGTGTGTGTTGGTCACCAGGTGCCCAACAAGCTGCTGAGCAAAGAGGGGAAGCAAGAACATGTATGTTCTATAGTGTTATTGTGATTCAGCAACCACCTGCTGAGACATTTACCTAAAACATTGTCGTTGGAAAGACTGGGTCCACAAATTTAGGCATGGCCTGAGATGTCCTATATTGTCTTTTAGAATTCACAGAAACCAAATTTTAGCTCCTCATTCTAAACTTGAACTGTCCTTAATTTGTATTTTTTTATTTGCATTCCTAAATATGCCCCTGTAGCACCCTGCCTTCAAGGCCACATTCCAACACCTCAGAGCCTTCGCTTGCATTCCTTGGGGAGGTGTTTAGGTTTCACATGTCACATATAATTCATACCAGAACAGTGTGTTTTCATTATCTAAAACAGAACAGATTAATATGTTTTTATGAAACCCATTTGTTTCTCAAAAATTTGGCTTAAGAGTATTTTAATAATCCAACTGGATAATGGCTTAAATATCCAAGCATCTGTGCATTGGCAAGCCAGGGAGCAAGGCAGAGAGATGAAGAAAAAAATGTTAGCAAACAGACAGAGCTTTCTCTATTTGAGGGGCTTTTTCTGAAACAGCTGCTCAGTGTCAAATTTTTAATTAAATAAGTATGTCTTCTAAGCTCTCTTGTGAGAAATAAGAATTGCTATACTCCAAACATCCAGAATGCACTAAAATATAATAATAAAATCATAATTTGCTAATTTCCAATTGCTTAGTATGTATATGTAGTTAGGAGGAGATATTTTTACAGATTTCTTCTACAAAAAAGAGGCTTTGTAGGAAATTTGCACTGGAGTGGGTGGGAGGCAAGAATGAGAAGGAAAATGGGAAAATCTAAGCAGGAAGTCCTTTAAACCTCATTCTGAAATTTCTACATCACTGACAAATTGAAGCTGCATGATGCATAGGAGAACTGTGTACTGGTATAAACACCTTCTTATTAATTGAAATAAAATATCACTCAATATCTAATATGTGTCATGACAATTACCACTAAATTTTAATTAGAAACACCATTTGATAAATTATTCTCTGATTTGTAAAACAAATATTACAGTCTTGTGTAAAAGCAGATCACCTTTAGTTAATACCATATATATGTGTGTATGTATATATATCGTCGGCAGCCGTCCGTCTCGAGAGACGATGGTGTAGCTTCTTAAGAGTCTATCTGCACCGCCGAGAATGGTTGTGCAGTCCAACTCGGGAGTGACACGGTATCTGTCTCCTCCCGTGTTGAATCGACATTTGCGATGACGCTGGAGTGTCCTCTCCAGTGAAGCTGAAGCTACAGAGCCTAGGCAGGGTGATATGGAGGGTCTGCTGTTGCCCATGCAGCAGACCCCCCCTCTCTTCGCAGCTGAAGGGTCCAAAGGAAAGACGGAGTCAATACAGCTTGGTTTCAGGTGCGCCGCAGGAGTTGCCAGTGTTGACTACAACGTCAAACCACCTTAGGGACTCCGGCTCCGGATTTTCTGTCGGGGTTTACTCCCTTAGCCTTTCCCCTGAAGAGGTATGCCGCAAGGCAGCGGAGGTTTTTTGGAGTCAGAGTTTTCCTTCTCTGATGTGCCCTGACTGGAAGATCGAACCAGCGACACTTAGCTCGCAGGCCGACGCTCAATCCACTGAGCCAAACCAGCCAGGGCTTATGTATATATATATATATATATACATATATATATATATATATATATACACACATATGTCTCTGTCTGTATATATATATATAAAATCACCCTCATTAATCTTTGTTATGGTGGTAGGGACCAAAACTGACTGCTGACCCTCAGAATCGCATGTTGATATCACAGGCTTGAGAATAAAAAGGCTCTAATTATTCTCTGTATGAAAATTATCTTATGAGTGAACAACACAGTATAAATGACTGATTTAAGAAAAACTAGAAGTACAGGAAAAGTAGAAGTAGTGAAATAAGCCAGGCAATGAAAGACAAATAGCATATGATATCACCTAATACAGGAAACTAATGAACCACACAAACAAATGAGCAAAATTGAACCAGAGGCATGTAAACAAAAAAAAAAAGACTAATAGCGACCAGGAGGGATGGGGAAGGAGAAAAGGAGTATAAGTAGGGGAAGGGTCTAGTTAAGGAACTAGCATAAGTGACTCATGAACATGGACAATGGGGTGGGCAGGGTTGAGGGGGAGCAACGGGGGAAAAAGTTGGACAATTATAGTAAAAAAACAATAAATAAATTAAAGATATATATATATATATAGTCAATAATATTGTTATAACTATGTATGGTTTCAGATAGATACTAGATTTATTACGGTGATTACTTAGTAAGTTATATAATGTCTAATCACTAGGTTGTACACCTGAAATAATATAATATTGTATCTCATCTGTAATTAAAAATTAAAATATTATTAAGATCAAAAAAAGAAAAAAGACATTATGATACCCTGTTTCACTGAATACTTAGTGTAGTGCATGGTTAGGAAATAATTCTTCAGGAATAAATCTCTAAATTTTCTAGTTTGTCCATACACTGATTTATCCCTTCATTTATTAATTTGTTCTTCCCCTCTCTCACACAGGATCCATGACTAAGAGCTTACAGTTGTTGATCATATGACAAAAGAGGGCAGGGTTTGTGTCCCTTTGCCATTTCTTGTATTGTCTCAGCTTCTCTGATATGGTTTCCTCAGTTGTAATGTTCTGAAGCTTGTTGAATTATATAAAAATGTTGAAGTATCACCTAGCAGAGTCAGCATAGGTGCTAAATAAATGTAACTTTTTCTCTTTTTTTCAGCGACAAATTAGTTTTAAAAGAAATCCCCAGGAATTTTATATTAAAAGTTAGCTATTTTTTACTGTTGTGGGCATTCTGATTTGTTTCACATGCTCTAAACTCTGTCCGTAGATCATTACTTTAAAACACTTTTAAAGGTAGTTATTGGGAGGTAAGAGAGAAACCTAGGGAGCAATAAAACTAAAAAGCAATAAAGCAAATATCAGCATCCCTGTTGTCAAATGTTAATTGTTTTTTGGTATGTTTCTTTTTTTAAGAAAAAGAATAAATGAGAATAACTTGGATTATTGATAAAATGGAGTGTCCTTCCTGTGACTTGAGAAGACAAGACTATAAACTTTACAAATGTCAATGTCAGACTGCATTTCTGATTGCTGGAGGCTGGATCATTTTTGTGGCCTGAAGGAACCCTGAATTTCCTTCTCTTCTTACTGTTTGCTATGTCTGGAGGGCTGGCATGTATTCAATTCTAATCCCATGTGAAGCTTTACCTGATAGAGAAGTTCCAAAATCAAACCAGTCTCTCAAGTATAGAGCACATTTGTTCTGTCTTTTAAACCTAGAAACCTATAATTAAAATTATTTTAAAATACAAACAAGCTTATGGGTGGTCAATACTATTTAGAGAATATATCAATTTAGTTCAATTTTTATTGAACACTTTGGTGATGTAATATTAACATATAGAGAAACCTCAAAATCTCATTGTAGTAAGTTATAAATTCACTGTTCCCTTTGCAGGCATTCAAACACTTTAGAAGAACGTGTTATACACTATCAAACATTTTCAAAATTGTTACACAATTATGCATAACTAAAAATTCATACTTTACTCTTTCTGTTTTTATATAGATATCTTTAAATTAAAAATATTTAAAAGCAAAACATCCATATGATGTCATTTTGAAGGTAGAGTTTAGACAATAACTCTACTGCTTGTTCTCATGTGGAGACTCTGATACACTAATTTTCATCTGGTTTGTCTTCACAATACTACACCATTTTTGTGAATTTGAGCAGCCTTCAGACTTGATTAAGTGTCCCTCCACTGTTGTATGTTTATTCACAGACATTTCATTCGTTTGACATTAATTATATTATTTGTGTTCTTGTATAATTTATAACCCAACACCACAGTCCATTTTTGACCACATTATATATATTAAATATTTTATTTACTCTTTGATTTTTAAAAATTAATGTGTCCAAGTCCTTTTGTAATACTGTCACTATAAAGTATACTTGTAGTGTGAACCAAGTTTAAGAAGAATGAACTATAATCATTTATCACCCAAGCTAAAATTGATAAACTATATTTTTAAAAAGTGTTTAATTTTTCTCATTTTGAATGGAATACAATGGACCGATATATAGACAATGCTGTTTCATTTGCATACTGATTGATTTAGGTTCAGAATGCAAACTAGATGTCAATATATGTATGAGTCAAATTTATAACTGTGTGTAGCCAAGTAAAAATGTTTATGTGCAGAATGAAAGATATATAGATGATTATGTGCTATGATTATTAAAGTTATGGCTTTGTAACAAATTACCTTAAAACTCAGTGGCATAAAGCAATTATTTATAAAGATCACAGGTCCTGAGAGCAATGGATTTAGACAAGAACTAATATACCTTTGAGAATGTAAATTGTGACATTTTGGAAAACAATTTTACAAAATTTATATGAAGGTTAAAAAGAAGGGTCATATATATTGATTCTGTAATCCTAGTTCTAAGAATTTGCTTTAGGAATATATATAGGAATACTAGGTGAGAAGATGGTGGAGGAGTGAGGGGAGGCTATGCTTTCAGGCTCCCGAGACCCGTCTGTAGTTTGGACTAATTGCAGACAGAACATCTCAGTGAGCAGCTGAACACTGGCAGGAGTCGAGCCTTGGCACTGCTGGATTAGAGAAAACTATATGAGAATGACCTGTTTGGTGAGGATAGCGGAGGAAAAAGGGACGAGACAAGATTTCTGACTGGGGTGGCTACCTGAGCAGTGGCTGGAAGTACACAAAGGCTTTTCGGCGACCACAGCTTTCCCCAGAAAGGAATCAGGAGGAGAGCAGATCTCTGCCCGCTGGCAGAGACAGGACTCACCCAGGTGGCATTGGCGCTGAAAGACAAGAAACAGTGTACTGCTGTGCATGTGAGAACATGATTTTCCTTTATATTTTTATCTTGTGAAATGCAAAGAGAGGAGAAAAAGTTGGGGGTGATAGGACATTCTTGAGGAGCGCAGGTGCAGAAGTGCGCTCACACACTCCCCAACCTTCCCCTTGGGTCGCTAGGGTGCGCATAGGGAAGTGCCCTCATTCACTGGCCCAGGTGTGCGGGGCTGTGCATCCAGGTGCCCCTCAGACACACCTAAACAGACACAAGATCAGTGCCCAAATGGGTGCAGGGAGGGCCTTCTGGGCATGCAGAAGACCGTGTGCAGACACCACTGGCCAGCTCCAGTAGGTGCCAGGCCGGAGTGCAGACCACTTGCTCAGGCTCTGCTCATGCCCACCTAGGCAGGCATGAGAATGGTGGGTGGCTGCGGCAGAGAAACAGCGGGCAGCAGCGACTCATAGACGCTCACTTCCATGGTGCACAAGTGTCTGGAGCCCCACCCCAAGAGGCCAGAGACCAACTCCCGGAGTGCGGCTCAGCTCGGCAGGCCTGAGGCTAGTGCTCAGACTGCCTTGTGTGTGCACAGGCGCGCGAACAAAGGCACCTCAGCCGGCTCCAACAGGCGCCCAAGGAATGCACCAGGCCAGCCACCATGGGCGCACACCGCTGCTGCAAGAAACAGGAACCTCTGTCTGGCCTCAGTAAACCAGCATTGGATGCAGAAAAAGAAGATGACACACAAAGGCTGAACTGAGTAAAAACATTCCTTTTATATATTTTTTAAATTTTAATTTCTATTTTAGTTTTTTTATGTGTATTTTATTTTATTTTAATTTTTTAATATTTATTATTTTTAATTTCAAATTTAACTTTAATTTTAATTTTTAATATTTAAAAAATTTTTTCCTTAAAAACTATATCTTTAATTTGTTTTATACAATCTCGCCTTCTCAACCTTCCTCTTTAATTCTTGTTCATTTGTTTGTGTGTCTAGTTTAGCCTCTCTTTCATACTAAATAAACAGAATATAACTACTATGTAAATTAATACTATACAATTGCACTTTCTTACTATATTCTACATACTTCCTTCTTTTTCTTTTATTGTTATTAACATACAATGTAAATATTACCTACTGTCTCGAATAGTCTCAACTATTATTAATCTCTCATCCCCTCTATCAAAAATCATATTTTTCCTCCTTAAAAACAACTCATTTATTCTTCCTATAGTATAAAAGCTCTAATCTCTCTACATTTATATTAATACTGGCTCATTGGCTGATAATAGCGGGATAGAGAGTGAGGGATATTTTTAAGGGTGTGGGTTTCCTGCCTGGGCTGTGTGTTTATGTTTTGAACAGCATCTCCACAAAAGAACTCAAAACAAAGTGGACAGAGTGCCTCTCAATCAACTAGCCAGAGGCAAGATCCCACCAAAGAGAATCTGAAGTATAACCAGACAGAATAAACAAATGACATAAAAGATAACCCAAGAACATCAGGCTCAGGAGATCAAATAGACTACACCACTGAAACCCTCAGATCTCCTATAAAGGTCTCATACCACAAAGGTGTGAAGTCAAAGCAGACAACCCCCAAAAATAAAAACAATAAGAATCCAACATGGTAAGACACAGAAACAACCTCTCAATGAAAAGAGGAATCCCCAGAAAGAGAGGTAGATGGAATAGACATAGCCCAAATGTTAGACATAGAATTCAAAACAATGGTGATGAAGAAGCGTAATATATTTGACAACCTCAAAAACAATTATGGCAACCTCCAAGGAAGTTACCAACACCTCCAAGAAAATTACAGAGAACTTACAGAGAACTACACCAGCATAAAACAGGACATAGAAACGATTAACAAGAACCAGGAAGAAACGAAGAAAACAATTTCTGAACTGAAAAACACAGTAGAATCAGTCAAAAGCAGACTAAACAAAGCAGAGGATTGGATAAGTTAGCTAGAGGATAATGTAGAAAAAACTCCCAGACAATACAACAAAATTAAAAAAGATTGAAAAAGTACAAAGAAGGCGTAAGGGAATTACAGGAAAGCATGAGGAAAAACAACATCAGAGTCATTGAGATTAAAGAGGGATAAGAGGAATGAGGAATAGAAAAGATGGTAGGAAAAATAATGACAGAAAATGTTCCCAATCTGATAAGAGAAAAAGTTATGCAAATTCAGGAAGCAAGAGAGTTCCAATGAAGAGGAACCCCAAAACACCCACTCCAAGGCACATCATAATTAAACTGGCAATATTAGAAGACAAAGAGAGAATCCTGAAAGCAGCAAAAGAAAAACAGCAAATAACATACAAGGGAGCTTCGATAAGGCTATAGACCAATTTCTCAAAAGAAACACTACAGGACAGAAGGGAATGGTCAATTTTTTTCAAGCAATAAAAAACAAAGGCCTACAACCAAGAATACTCTACTCAGCAAACACTCATTCAAAATAGAAGGTGAAATAAGGACTTTCACAGACAAAGGAAGACTGAAAGAATGCATCTCCACCAAAGCAGCATTGCAAGAGATGCTAAAGGGAATGTTTTAAGAAAAAAGAGGAAAAAAAGAGGAGAGGAACACAGGCCCAAAGGGAAATGAATAAATACATGTCAATAATAACTTTAAATGTAAATGGATAAATGCTCCGATTAATAGACATAGGGTAACGGAATGGATAAGAAAACAGGACCCACATATTTGCTGTCTACAAGAAACACACCTCAGAACAAAGATATACACAGACTGAAAGCAAAGGGATATAAAAAAGTATTTCAAACAAACGAACATAAAAAAAAGCTGGGGTATGAGTGCTCGTATCAGACAAAATGGATTTCAAAGAAAGGGCAATAAAAAGAAACAAAGAAGGACATTTCATAATACTTAAAGGAACAATCCTTAAAGAAGATATAACAATGATAAACATATATGCACCCAACATAGGAGCACTCAAATACATAAAGAAAATACTAGAAGACCACAAGAAGGATATTAACAACAACACACTCATAGTAGGGGACTTCAACACTCCATTATCAACAATAGACAGATCTTCGAAGAAAGAAACACAAAAGTATACAGGCATTGAACAACACACAAAACCACACACAATTAATTAATATATATAGAAGTTTTCACCCCAAAGGAGAAAAATATACATTCTTTACAAATGCACATGGGACATTTTCAAAGATAAACCACATGATAGGACACAAAACTAGCCTCAACAAATTCAAGAAAATTGAAATCATATCAATCATCTTTTCAGAACACAATGCCTTGAAACTAAAAATCAATCTCAGAGAAAAAAAAAAAATCAAAGACATCCAAACTGATGGAGAAGAAAAAACATGCTTTTAAATAATTAATGGGTTAACAATGACATCAAAGAAGAAATCAAGAAATTTCTGGAAATTAATAATAATGAACACATAAAAGTCAAAAAACTATGGGACACAGCAAAATCAGTCCTAAGAGAGAAGTTCATAGCAATACAAGCACATCTGAAAAAGATAGAAGAATCTCAAATAAAAAATCTAACCCTAGAGCTACAAGAACTAGAACAACAACAAACAAAGCCTAGGGCAAGAAGAAGGAAGAACACCATCAAGATCAGAGAAGAATTAAATGACATAGAGATCAAACAATTCAATAGAACAACGAAACTTGGAGCTGGTTCTTTGAAAAAATATACATAACCGACAAGCCTTCAGCTAGCCTCTTCAAGAATAAAAGAGAGAAGACCCAAATAAACAAAATCAGAAAAGAAAGATGAGAAATCATGACTGACACCACAGAAATACAAACGATTGTAAGAAATTACTACAAACAACTGTATGGCAAGAAATTCGACAACCTAAAAGAAATGGACAAAGTTCTAGAAACATATAACCTTCCAAAACTGAATCAAGAAGTTGTAGAAAGTCTCAACAGACCAATAACAAACAAGGAAATTGAAACGGGAATCATAAATCTCCCGGCACAGAAAAGGCCTGGACCGGATGGGTTCACAGGTAAATTTTACAAAACATTTAGGGAAGAACTAACTCCTACCCTCCTCAAACTATTTCAAAAAATCCAAGAAGAGAGAAAAATCGCAAACTCTTTCTATGAAACCAGTGTTACCCTAATTCCAGAACAAGGTCAAGACACAACAAAGAAAAAAAAAATACAGGACAATATCACTGATGAACATAGATGCTAAAATCCTCAACAAAATATTGGCAAACAGAATCCAGCAATACATCAGAAAGATCATACACCACGATCAAGTGGGATTCATCGCAGGGATGTAAGGATGGTTTAATATTCGCAAATCAATAAGTATAATACATCACCTAAACAGAGGAAAGATAAAATCTCATGATCATATCAATAGATGCAGAAAAGGCATTTAATAAAATACAACACCCATTTATGATGAAAACACTCAGCAAAATGGGAATAGAGGGAGCATACCTTAACATAATTAAGGCTATATATGAGATCCCTGAAGCCAACATAATACTCAATGGCCAAAAACTGAAAGCATTTCCCCTGAACGCAGGAACTAGACAAGGACGTCCACTTTCTCCACTCCTATTCAACATAGTGTTGTAAGTCCTAGCCAGAGCAATCAGACAAGAAAAAGAAATAAAAAGCATCCAAACTGTGAAAGAAGTAAAACTTTCATTATACGCAGATGACATTATAGTATGCATGGTAAACCTTATAAACTCCACTAAAAGACTACTCGATATAAGTGAATTTGGAAAAATAGCAGGGTACAAAATAAATATACAGAAATCTAAGGCATTTCTGTGCTATACTACCCAAAGCAATTTACAGATTCAATGCAATCCATATTAAAATACCAATGACATATTTCACAGACCTAGAACAAATACTCCAAAAATTCATATGGAACCAAAAAAGACCCCAAAGAGCAAAAGCAATCTTGAGACAAAAGAACATAGCAGGAAGAATCACAATACCAGAGATAAAACATTACTACAAAGCAACTGTGAACAAAACAATCTGGTACTGACATAAGAACAGTCATATTGATAAGTGGAACAGAATAGAGGGCCCAGAAATAAACCCAGGCCTTTATGGTCAACTAATATTTGATAAAATGGAGTGAAAAGAGCCTCTTTAACAAACGGTGCTGGGAGAACAGGACAGGGACATGCAAAAAAATGAAACTAGATTACCAACTTACAGCACACACAAAATAAACTCAAGATGGATCAAACACTTAAATGTAAGCCGTGACATCATAAAAGTCCTAGAGGACAACATAGGGAGGAAAATTTCAGATATCACACGTAACAATATCTTCACGAATACATCTCCTTAGACAAGAGAAATAAAGGAAAAAATAAACAAATGGGACTACATCAAACTAAAGAGTTTCTGCTCAGCAAAAGAAAACATCAACAAAATTAAAAGGAAACCAACCATATGGAAAAACATATTTGCCAATGACATCACAGACAGGGGATTGATCTTCAAAATATATAAAGAGCTTATACAACTCAACATCAAGAAAGCAAACAACCTAGTTAAATAATGGGCAAAGGACATGAACAAACACTTCTCCAAGAGGACATCCAGAAGGTCCATAGACACATGAAAAAATGCTCAACATCAATAGCCATCAGAGAAATGGAAATAAAAACCACATTGAGATACCACTTTACACCAGTCAGAATGGCCATCATCAACAAATCAACAAACAACAAGTGCTGGCAAGGATGTGGAGAAACAGAAACCCTAGTGCAGTGTTGGTGGGAATGCAGACTGACGCAGACACTATGGAAAACAGTATGGAATTACCTCAAAAAACTAAAAATGGAACTGCCTTTGGAGCCAGCGATTCCACTGCTAGGATTATACCCAAAAAATTCTAAAACCCTAATTCAAAAGAACTTATGCACCCCTATGTTCATAGCGGCACTGTTCACAATAGGTAAGTGTTGGAAACAGCCTAAGTGCCCATCTGTAGATGAGTGGATCCAAAAACTGGTACATTTACACAATGGAATACTATGCAGCAGAGAGAAAGAAGAAACTCTTGCCATTTGCGACAACATGGATGGAACTAGAGAGAATTATGCTTAGTGAATTAAGCCAGGCAAAGAAAGCAAAATACCATATGATATCACCGAATACAGGAAACTAAAGAACAACATAAACAAACTAGCTAAATAGGACAAAGAGAGAATAGCAGTCAATAGGGGGGGGAGGGGGAGGGAGAGAAGGTGGATAAGCAAGGGAAGGGTCTAGTCAACGAAAGTGTATAAATGACTCATGGACATGGAAAACGGAAAGGAATATGATTGTGAGAGAGGAGGTCGGCTAGGTGGGGACCAATGGGGGAAAAATAGGACAACTGTAATTGAAAAATCAAAAAATAAAAAATAAAATAAAAAAAATATATGTATATGTCGGAAGTTAACAGAGATGTTGACCAAGAATGACCAAGTGTAAGAATGTTTTCAGTATCTGTAGTAGCAAAACATTGTAAATGACAGTTAAATGTAAACCATTAAGAGCATAAGTAAGTAAACTGTGGAGTAGTTTTATTTTATTGGATAATAGCATAAAAATCATTTTGAAAACTATTCTGCCAAAAAATCAGACAGTATAAAATAATGAATAAATTAGCAAAGTATTGATTTTTATAGATAATTTGATTTCAAGAATACTGAATTTATATCTAGGAAATATTTTTTTAATGTTTTTTTTAATTGATTATATTGTTACAACAGTTCCAATTTTCTCCCCCTTGCTCCCCTCCACCCAGCACCCTCCTCCCCCAGAATCCCCCCCAAGTCCATACCCCTGGTTCGTAAAAATTAACTATCCCCCCCCTCTCAAATATTAGGACCCTTTGTAATCTTGTAAAGGACAATGGGCGAAGGTCTCAAGCTCCTCTAGCTGTTTCAAGCTGGACGTGGTCATCGTCCTACCTACCCTTGGGTCCAGAAAACCCTAATAAGAGTGGGGGTGTGGAGGGGAGGGTGGTCTTCCCACATGGGGAAGGATCGTGCAGACTCCAGGTCAGTTGGCTGTCTCCGGTCAACGGCGTGCTTGGTTTAACAGGCTGGTGTCCTTGTTGTGTTCTGGGGGCAACAGATTTGGCGAAAAGGGTTAAAAGACATCATTCAATCCATAACTACTAGATGACAAAAGGCAGGGATTAATTTTTCAATGTTCCATATTAGGAAAAAAAAAAAAAAGGGCTTCTTTGTAAGAAGGTGTGCTAGGCACATCTCACCTGTCCAAAACCCTTTTGCCCATTATACTTAGTTTGGGCTGAGGGAAATAGTTTAGGTTTTCCCCCTCTCAGCCCTCTGGGCCTTTTCTGTCCAAGCCATTAGGATAGAAAAGAGAAACCCGTTTTAAAGTGAAGCCCACAGACCACCCCATTCTTCCCCAACCCAGCCATTTAGTTCAGCCAAACCGTTGAGTCTCAAGAGACAGCGCTGCAGAGAGGATTAAGTGAGGCTTATGCGTACAGATAATCACTCAGGTAATGCGATCATAGGCTTATGTCCTTTGAAAACAAAAAACACGTGTTAATTTATGTAACATAACCCGCAAACAAGTCTCTAAATCTGGAGAAGAAACTTTTAAGACGGTTAGTTGCCCTGTTTTATACTCTACTACTGATCATTGTGATTTTCCTTGAATAATAATTTTTCTCCCTAAGGTTACCCTCCTTGTCTTTAAAGGGACTACATTAAGTCCATTTTTAATTTATCCTGTTCGTTTGCATAAACATAACAAGAGCAGCAAATGATCACTTATGATCTTTAGTTCTGCTTTGCTGGAACTTACCCAAGGAATATTTGGGGTGACCTTCAGGCTGTTCTTCAGGGCACAGAAGCTGAGCCACATATCTGGCATTCATCCTTGCCCGTACACACCTGTTTTTTCCAATTATTTCTGGTTTTTCCTTGTGCCTTAAGGTCCCTTCTAGCCATCTTTCAGGAAAACAACCTTCGTTCCTTCCCTGGAAAGATTGCTGTGGACGGCACAACCAACCATGGTACCAGGCCTTTTATCTCACGGGCTTTTATTACCTTTGAAAGTCATTCCCAGTTCCTCCGGGCTTTCTGGTAACAATCTGAGCCCAAGTATGTTTCCTTTAGGCTTGACATTCCAGTCAAAGACTTGGCCAAAAAAAAAAAAAAAAAAAAAAAAAGAACCTCTGTTGACAACTGGTCTTATTAGTTCTATGCAAAGGAACTTATGTCATTACTTACTTGTTTAGAATGCCAAACTCTGGAGGGATCAAATAGGGAGAAAAATATACAACGTGAAGGAAAATCTTTGTCCTAATATTCACTGAACTGGCATTTCCATTCTTCATATTTTCATTTTTCCCCCACTAAAAAAATTTTTTCTTTGTTTTTTCCATTACAGTTGTCTCACTTTTTTAGCCCTCTTGTTTCCCTGCACCCTGTCCCTCCCTTCCCCCACATTTAGTCCCCACTCAGTTGCCCCTGTCTGTGGGTCATTCATATATATATATATTTTTTTTTAACTTGACCCTTCCCCTTACACCTTTCTTTTCTTCCCCCCCGCCCCCCTTGTTACTGTTAGTCTACTTCTTGTTTACATACCTCTGGTTCAGTTTTGCTCATTTGTTTGTGTTGTTCATTAGTTTCCTGTCATAGGTGACAGCATAAGGTATTTTTCTTTTGTTGCCTGGCTTATTTCACTAAGCATAATTTTCTCTAGTTCCATCCATGTTGTTGCAAATGGTAGAAGTTCCTTCTTTCTTTCTGCTACATAGAATTCCATTGTGTAAATGTACCATAGTTTTTTGATCCACTCATCTACAGATGAGCATTTAGGTTGTTTCCAGCACTTGGCTATTGTAAATAGTGCTGCTATGAACATTGGAGTGCATACGTTCTTTTGAATTGGTGTTTCGGGATTTTTTGGATATAATCCTAGCAATGGAATTGCTGGTTCAAAAGGCAGTTCCATTTTTAGTTTTTTAAGGAAATTCCAAACTGTTGTCCACAGTGGCTGCACCAATCTGCATTCCCACCAGCAATGCACCAGGGTTCCCGTTTCTCCGCATCCTCTCCAGCACAAGTTGTTTGTTGATTTGTTGATGATTGCCATTTTGACTGGTGTGAGGTGGTATCTCATTGTGGTTTCTAGGAAATATTTTTGTATGGAGAAAAATAAAAATTTGAACCCTTGATATTTTATTTTTTTCTTTATTTGTTTAACTTTTCTCTTAGGAGCCTGAATTTTTATTACATTTCTTGGGGTGACAATGGTTAATAGAATCATATAGGTTTCAAATGTACGTTTCTATGATGCATGGACTATATATTGCATTATGTGCCCACCACCCAAAGTCAAACCACCTTCCATCACCATATATTTAACCCCCTCTACTCTTTACTACTTCCTATATCACTTCCCTCTGTTATCTCTGCCAATGTGTTTTAGTTTTATATCCCATATGTGAGTGAAATTACATGGTTCTTAGCTTTTTCTGACTAACTTATTTCACATAATATAATATTTTCAACGTTCATTTATGTTGTTGCAAAGAGCAGTATATCCTTGTTTCTTATGGTTGGGTAGTATTTTATAGTATATATGTACCACATCCTCTTTATCCAAATCTCTATAGAAAGACACTGATTGTCTCCATATTTTGGCCAGTGGGAATGCAGCTGCAATGAACATAAGGATTCACATATCTTTGTGAATGAATGTTTTTAAGTTTTTCAGAAGAGGGATTGCTTGGTCAAAGGTAACTTTATCCTTAATTTTGCGAGGAACCACGATATTGTTTACCATAGTGGCTGTACCAGTTTGCATTTCCACCAGCATGAATGACAGTAGTTCCATTTTCTCCATAACCCCTCCAACATTTTTTATTACCTATCCTGTTGATAATAGCTACTCTAACAGGTATGAAGTGGTTTATCACTGTAGTTTTGAAGCATTTCCCTAAGAGCTGCTGAAGTTGAATGTCTTTTCATGTATACATTGGCCATTTGTGTGTTTTCTTGTGAGAGGAGTCTGTTCATGTCATCTGCTTATTTTCTAATTGGATTATTTGTTTGGTGTTAAGTTGTATAAATTCTTTATATATTTTAGAGGATAATAATTTCTTCTTGGAGCTGTTTGAAAATATCATCACCCATTTGGTTGGTTGTCTTTTTGTTTTGTTGTCGGTTACTTTGTTGTGAAAAAGCTTTTAGTTTGATATACTCCCATTTCTTTATTTTTGCCTTTACCTTTGAGGTCAAATTTATAAGATGATTTCTATGTCAAGGTCCATATGTTCAGGACCTGTTTGCTTCTATATAGTTTATTGTTTCAGATCTTATATTTAAGCCTTTGATCCAGTTTTAATTAATTTTTGTACATGGGGACAAACAGTAATCTACTTTCATTCTTTCAAATGTGGTTTTCTAATTTTTTCAGCAGCACTTATTGAGAAATCTTTTTTTTTTTCATTGTATGTTATTGGCTCCTTTGTCAAAAATTATTTGCTGATGTACTTGTGGTTTTATTTTTTGGTCTCTCAATTGTGTTTCATTGGTCTGTGTCTGTTTTTCTTCCAATGGCATGCTTTTTGAATTATGTTAGTTCTGTAATATAATTTGAAGTCCACATAATACACCACACTAACAAAAAAAATAATAAAAATTATATGATCTTATCAATAGATGTAGAAAAAGCATTTTACAAGATACAATATACATTTATAATTAAAACACTCAGTAAAATGGGGTTAGAATGAAGTTACCTCAATATATTAAAGGCCGTATATGAAAAACCCTCAGCCAATATCATACTCAATGGTGAGAAACTGAAAGCATTTCCTCTAAAATCAGGAACAAGACAAGAATGTCCATTCTAACTATTTTTATTCAGTATAGTTCTCAAAGTCTTTGAGCAATTGGGCAAGGGAAAGAAATACATGGCATTCAAATTGGGAAGAAGTAAAAGTGTCACTTTTTGTAGGTGACATAATTTTGTAAACAAACAACCATAAAGACTTCATACACAGGTAGGGAAGATGGTGGAGGAGTGAGGGGAGGCTGTGCTTTCTTGCTCCTGAGACCTGTCTGTAATTTTGCCTAATTGCAGATAAAACATCTCAGTTAACTCTGGATACTGGCAGCAGTTGAGTTTTGACACTGCTGGATCAGAGAAGACCATCTGGGAGTTACCTGTTTGGTGGAGATAGAGGAGGAGAAAGGGACAAGATGGGATTTCTGACTGAATTGGCTTCCTGAGCTGTGGCTGGAAGTACACAATAACATTTTAGTAACCACAGGCTTCCCCAGAGAGAAATTGGGAGGAGAACGAGGCTCTGCCCACTGGCAGAGCCAGGAATGGGCCAGGTGGCATCTGGTGCTGAGAGGCAAGAAACAGCATACTGCTGTGTATGTATGAATGTATTTTTCCTTTTTCTTTTTGTCTTTTGTTTTATTGCAGAGAGGGGAAGAGAGGTTAGGGGTGGGATTAGATTCTTGAGGAGCACAGGTACAGAAGCGCACATGCTCATGCCTCAACCCTTCTGCTGGGTTGCCTGAGCACACACAGTGAGGTGACCCTGTCCTCCGGCCCAGGCGCACAACCAACTCACTGGCCATTGCACCCAGCTGCCCCTCGGGCCCGCCTCAACAGGGACAAAATCAACGCACCAGCCACCAGGCACAGACGCCCACTTCTGCAGTGCTCAGGTGCCTGTAGTCCCACTCCAATGGCGTAAAATCAAAACACTGGGCATGTAGGCCAACATGCGCAGGCACCCCTGGCCCACCCCAATAGTCGCCAAACCAACATGCCAGCCACTTGCCCAGGTGCTACTCAAACATGCCCCAGTGGGTGCAAGAAGAGCGGGCTGGCTGCAGCCCACAGATGCCTACCTCCACCACACACAGATGTCCGTGGCCCTGCCCCAATGAGTGAAAAACCAACTCCCCAGGCACGGCTCAGCAGGCACGAGGCTAGTGCGCAGGCCACTGTGAGCAACCACCCTGGTCCACTCCAACAGGTGCCAAACGAATGCACAGGCCACCACGCATGGGTGCCTCCAAGGCGTGACTCAGGAGGCTCAAGGCTAGTGTGCCCAACACCGCATGCAAGTGCACACCACTGCTGCTGTGCCCAGGAACCTCTGTTCTACCTCAATAGGTGCCAAACCAATGCACCACCTACTGAGCCCAGATGCCATCCAGGCACGCGCCAGTGGGAGGAAGACCAGTGGGCTGGCCACTATGCATAGGTACCCACCGCTGCTGCACACAGGTGCCCATGGCCTGGCCCCAATGGACACCAAACCAACTCGCTAGCCACCACAAATGGACACAGGTGCAACCTGGACACATCCCAATGTGTGTGAAACCAATGCACCACCCACCCCAATAGCCCCACAACAAACCCACCCACCAGCAAGTGGAGGTCCGCCAGAACAGGAGAGCAACCAATCTGCCTTGGACCCACCCTCCCCAGTGAGCAATGGGCCAACCCACCCCTGGCCTTCACGAAAGAATGTACTCACCTCTGGTTCAGGACAAAGGACAATGAAATGAACTAGAGGCACTCTGTAATAAGTTTTGGGTGCTGAATCTTGAGAAAGAGCTGGGAGAGCAGCAGACTAGGTCCCAGTACAGAAGCATCCCAAGTGCTATGTGAAAAATCACTTAAGCAGACTGCTCCCCTCCAAGTGGCATCAACTGGAGACAGCAACTCAACAACTGTATACAAGAAGAAGTTCACATCATAAAAGCAGAAAATAAAATCAGATCAATCTAAGAAGCAGAAGCAGAAACAAGACCAGTGCCCAAAATGGGAAGGCGGAATAACACCCTACCAAACAGAAACAACACTCCACCAAAAGAAAGGAGGGATTCCCAGAAGGAGGGATAAACGACATAGAAGCAAGCAAGCTATCAGACATGGAATTCAAAACAATAGTAATGAGGAAGCGCAATAAACTTGAAAAACTCAAAGAAAACTATAGTGAACTCCAGGGGAAGTATAAAGAACTTCAGGGAAGCTATAAGGAATTTACTGAGAACTACACCAGCATAAAAAAAAGACATAGAAACCATCAACAAGAACCAGAAAGAAATGAAGAATAGAATTTCTAAACTGAAGAACACAGTAGAATCAAAAGCAGGCCAAATGAAGCAGAGGACCGGATCAGTGAGTTAGAGGACAATGTAGAAAAAAAACTCCAAAAAATGCAAAAAAATGAAAAAAGACTGAAAAGGGTGAAGAAACTTTAAGAAAACAACAGGACAACATAAGACAAAACGACATTTGAATCATAGCAATACAAGGAGGAGAAAAAGAGGAGCAAGGGATAGAAAACCTGATTGAAAAGTAATCACAGAAAATTTTCCTAACTTGATGAGAGAAAAAGTTATGCAAGTCCAGGAAGCACAGAGGGTCCCAATGAAAGTGAACCCAAAAAGGCCTACTTCAAGGCACATAATAATTAACATGGCAATATGCAAAGACAAAGAGAAATCCTAAAAGCAGCAAGAGAAAAACAGTAAATAATATACAAGGGAGCTCTGATAAGGCTATCAACTGATTTCTCAACAGAAACAATACAAGCCAGAGGGAATGGTAAAAAATATTCCAAGTAATGAAAAACAAAGACCTAAGACCAAGAACACTACCCAGCAAAGCTCTCATTCAAAATAAAAAGTTTCCCAGACAAAGGAAGACAATAAGAATACATCTCCACCAAACAAGCACTGAAAGAGATGCTAAAGAAAATGCTTTAAGAAAAAGAATAAAAAGAAAGAGGGAGAAGAACAAGGGAACAAAAGAAAATGAATAAATACCTGTCAATAATAACCTCAAATGCACATGGATTAAATTCTCCAATCAAAAAACATAGAATAGTGAAAAGGATACAAAAACATGAACCACATATATGCTGTCTACAAGAGACACACCTCACAGACTGTAGGTGAAGGGATGGAAAAAAGTATTCCAAGCAAATGGACGTGAAAAAAAAAAGCTGGGGTAGCAATACTTATATAAGACAAAACAGATTTCACAGAAAATGCCATAAAAAGAGACAAAAAAGGACATTTCATAATACTTAAGGGAACAATCCATCAAGAAGATATAACCCTCATAAACATATATGCAACAAACATAGGTGCTCCCAAATATATAAGGAAAATATTGGAAGACTACAAAAAATATATCAACGGCAACACACTCATAGTAAGGAACTTTAATACCCCATTGACAACAATAGACAGATCTTCAAAGCAAAGAAACACCAAGGGTATTGAGACATTGAACAACACTCTAGACAAAATGGACTTAGTTGATATATATGTAAATTTCACCACAAAGAAGCAAAATATATATTCTTTTCAAATGCACATCAGACATTTTCAAAGACAGACCACATGGTAGGACACAAAACAAGCCTTAACAAATTCAAGAAAAGTGAAATTATATCAAGGATCTTTTCAGATCACAATGCCCTGAAACTAGAAATCAACCTCAAGAAAAAAAACTCAAAAACATTGAAACTCATGGAGAATGAATAACATGCTATTAAATAATGAATGGGTTAAAAATGACATCAAGGAAGAAATCAAAATTTTCTGGTAACAAATGAAAATGAACACATAACAGTCCAAAACCTACGGGATACAGCGAAAGCAATACTGAGAGGAAAGTTCATACAGGCCTACCTAAAAAGGATAGAAGGATCCCAAATAAAAAATCTAACCCCACAACTACAAGAACTAGAACAACAACAAACAAAGCCCAGAGCGAGTAGAAGGAAGAAAATCATCAAGATTAGAGCAGAATTAAATGACATAGAGACTAAACAAACAATTCAAAAAATAAACAAAAGTAGAAGCTGGTTTTTTGAAAAGATAAACAAAATCGACAAGCCTTTACTAGGCTCATCAAGAAAAAAAGAGAGAGAACCCAAATAAAAAAAATCAGAACCGAAAAAGGAAACACCACGACCGATATCACAGAAATACAAAGGACTATAAAAAAAATACTACGAATAACTATATGGCAAGAAACTTGGCAATGTAGATGACATAGAAAAATTTCTAGAAACATATAGTCTTCCAAAACTAAATCAAGAAGAAGTAGAAAGCCTGAACAGACCAATAGCAAAGAGTGAAATTGAAACAGTAACCAAAAAACTACCAGTGCACAAAAGCTCTGGACCAGATGGCTTCACAGGCAAATATTACAAAACATTTAAGGAAGAACTAACACCTACTCTTCTCAAACTAATCCAAAAAATTTAAGAAGAGGAAATACTACCAAACTCTTTCTATGAAACCAGTATTACCCTAATTCCAAAACCACATCAAGACATAACAAAGAAAGATAACTATAGGCCAATATCACTGATGAACATAGATGCTAAAGTCCTCAACATAATATTGGCAAAGTGGATCCAGCAACACATTAAAAAGATTATACATCAAGATCAAGTGGGACTTATTCTAGGGATGCAAAGATGGTTTAATATTTGCAAATCAATAAATGTAATACACCACAGAAACAAAATAAAAGACAAAAACCTCGTGATCATATGACTAGACGCTGAAAAGGTATTTGATAAAGTACAACACACATTTATGATGTAAACACTCAACAAAATGGAAATAGAGGGAGCATACCTCAACATAATAAAGGCCATATATGAGAAACCTGAAGCTAACATCATACTCAATGGACAAAAACTGAAAGCACTCCCCCTGAAATCAGGATCAAAACAAGGTTGTCCACTCTCTCCACTCCTATTCAACATAGTGTTGGAAGTTCTAGCCACAGAAATTAGACAAGAAAAAATAAATAAAAAGCATCCAAATTGGAAGAGAAGAAGTAAAATTGTCACTATTTGCAGATGACATGATAGTGTACATAGAAAATACTATAGACTCCACCAAAAAACTACTTGACCTAATAAGTGAATTTGGCAAAGTAGCAGGGTACAAAGTCAATATTGAGAAATCAAAGGCAATTCTATACACCAACAATAAAATATCAGATATACAAACTAGAAAGAAAATTTCATTTACTATAGCAACAAGAAAAATAAAGTACTAGAAATAAATTTAACTAAAAAGGTAAGAAACCTGTACTCAGAAAACTACATAACACTGAAGAGAGTAATTAAGGAAGATACAAATAAATGGAAGCATATACCATGTTCATGGATGTGAAGAAATAACATCATTAAAATCTCTGTACTACCCAAAGCGATTTATAGATTCAATGGAATTCCTATTAAAATACCAGCAACATATTTCACAGACCTAGAACAAGTGCTTCAAAAATTTATATGGAACCAGAAAAGAGCCTGAATAACCACAAAAATCTTGAGACAGAAGAACGCAAATAGGAAGACTCACAATACCTGATATCAAACTATACTACAAGGCCACTGTGATCAAAAGAGCCTGGTACTGGCATAAGAAGAGACACATAGATCAGTGGAACAGAATAGAGAGCCCAGAAATAAACCCAGGCCTCTATGGTCAACTAATCTTTGATAAAGGAGGAAGGAACATAAAATGGAGTGAGAAGAGCCTCTTTAACAAATGGTGCAGGGAGAACTGGACAAGAACGTGCAAAAAAATGAAACTAGACCACCAACTTACGCCACACACCAGAATAAACTCAAGATGGATCAAAGACTTAAATGTAAGACGTGACACCATAAAAATCTTAGCAGAAAAAATAGGCAGGAAAATTTCAGATATCTCACATAACAATATTTTCACTGATACATCTCCTAAAGCAAGGGAAATAAAGGAAAAAAATAAACAAATGGGACTACATCAAACTAAAGAATTTCTGTTCAACAAAAGAAAATATTTGCAAGGTGAAAAGGGAACGAAATATATGAGAAAACATATTTGCCAATGATACATCAGAAGGGATTGATCTCAAAAATATGCAAAGAACTTATACATCTCAACACAAAGAAGACAAACAGCCCAATTAAAAAATGTGCAAAGTTCCTGAGCAAACACTTCTCCAAGGAGGACATACAGAGGGTCCAGAGGCATATGAAAAAATGCTCAACATCATTAGCTATCAGAGAGATGCAAACAACAAGTGCTGGGGAAGATGTGGAGAAAAGGGAACCCTAGTGCACTGTTGGTGGGAATTCAGACTTTTGCAGCCACTATGAAAAACAATATAGAATTTCCTCAAAAAACTAAAAATGGAACTGCCTTTTGAACCAGCGATTGCACTATTAGTATTATACCCAAAGAATCCTGAAACCTTAATTCAAAAATATTTACGCACTTCTATGTTCATAGCAGCGCTGTTTACAATAGCCAGGTGCTGGAAACAACCCAAGTGCCCATCTGTAGATGAGTGGGTCAAAAAACTGTGGTACATTTACACAATGGAATACTATGCAGTAGGAAGAAAGAAGGAACTCCTGCTATTTGTGACAACAACATGGATGGAACTAGAGAGAATTATGCTTAGTGAAGTAAGCCAGGCAATGTATGAAAACTACCATATGCTATCACCCAATACAGGAGACTAATGAACAACACAAAGAAATGAATAAAATTGAACAAGGAACAGTTACAGTTATCAGCGGGGAGGGAGAAGGGTAAGTAGGGGAAGGGTTTAGCAAAGGAACTAATATAAATAACCCATGAACATGGACAACAGGGTCTGGATGGACTGTGGGAGAAGGTGTGGGCTGGGTGTGGGGTAGCAATGTGGGAAAAAGTGGGACAAATGTAACAGAAAAACAATAAAATAAAAAAAAGACCACACACACACACACACAAGATATTAGAAAACAATAAACAAATACAGTAAATTTGCAGGATACAAAATCAATGTATAAAAATCCACTGCTTTCCTGTATATTAACAATAAAATTTCAGAAAAATAAATGAAAGAAAAATTATTTTGCAATTGCAACCAAAAGTATAAAATACCTAAAAATAAGCTTAACAATAAAGGTGAACGACCTATGTGTATGTACTGAAACCTAGAAAGCACAAGAAATTGCAAAAGAAACAATAAGATAAAAAGGCATTCCATTTCATGGATTGAAAAAATGAACCTTTTTAAAATAACTATATTCCACAAAGCAATATACAGATTTAATGCAATTCCGATCAAAATCCCAATGTCATTTTCTAAAGAAATAGAACAAAAAATCATCATATTTGCAGGAACCACAAAAGATCCCTAATAGCCAAAGCAATCCTGAGGAAAAAAATGAAGCCAGAGGTATCACACTACTTGACTTCAAATTATAATTTTTGTATTTGATAAATTATTGTATTATTATAAAATATAATTACATAAAATTTGCCTTTTTAATCATTTTTAATTTTCCATTTTAGTGACACCAAGTACACTTATGTTAGGAAAACAGTCTCAAGGCCTGAGTGATTTTTCCTAAATGTTAAAATGTAGCACAGTATTTTGCAGATGCAGCTGTAAAATGATAAACTTTATTGGAACCCAATAGGATAAATGTAGCCAACTGCAAAGAATAAGTCAACATTTAATTTACCAAATAGTGTATGTAAGCCATGTCTAAGCCTTTATTTATGGAGTCAGAGATTTGGGTGTAAATCATCTGTCTTCTTTACTTGTGGCAAGTAAATAAGCCTACCTAAATACTTTTCCTTTTTGAGTAGAACAACCGAAGTGGCAAACCGTTGAGTTTAGTAACAGATTTTTGCACACCTGTTACTATCATTTACTAATTTTTTAAAGGCCAATTATCACCCTTTAGTAAAATTACAGTAAATATCATTTTCCAATTATTTTACTAAATCACAATTGTATCAAAATTTAGAATTAAACATTATTATAAATGATGAATTATTGGATTAGGTACATAAATTTTAAGTAAATATATTTAAATAAAAAAAAGCTTTGGGGCTCAGTTGGTTAAATAGTCTTCATTTTCTTACCATTATTGTTTCATAAAATCTTTGATAGGATCCAGAAGTGGCGTTGTTTCAAAGGTTTCAAGATCATTTCCAAAGGTGACTGCCATGGTTAACATTATAGAATTTATTTAAAATGATTTTAAAATAACTGTTTCTTTTAAAAAACCTCAAGGAAGTTAACGTTAAAAAATTGATAAGTAATATATATATATATGTACATTTTATAATATATCTGATAAATAATCTCAGTGAGATTTTGTTCATTTTAATTTTTATGTTGATTTTTAATTTTATTAGTAAAATAACTTGGTATAGGTGAAAAAAAAGAGTGAAATAGGTAAAAAGACACTTAGATCTTCAGAAAACAATTCTTACCAATCTTATACAATCCAGCTTCCATTCCCTAATCTAAACCTCTTGAGTCAGACAATTTATTTTTTTCTTTTTATTGATTTTTTGTTTTTTTTTTTCTTTTATTTCTTGGTTTTTCGATTATAGTTGTCCCATTTTTCCCCCATTGCTCCCCCCCACCCAACCCACCCTTTCTCCCGCAATCATATTCCTCACCGTTGTCCATGAGTCATTTATACACGTTCCTTAACTAGACCCTTCCCTTACTTATCCCCATTCTCTCCCTCCCCCTCCCCCCTATTGACTGCTATTCTGGTCTTTGTCCTATTTAGTTCGTTTGTTTGTGTTCTTTAGTTTCCTGTATTCGGTGATATCATATGGTATTTTGCTTTCTTTGCCTGGTTTATTTCACTTAGCATAATTCTCTCCAGTTCCATACATATTGTCGCAAATGGCAGGAGTTCTTTCTTTCTTTCTGCTACATAGTATTCCATTGTGTAAATGTACCACAGTTTTTTGATCCACTCATCTACAGATAGGCATTTAGGCTATTTCCAGCCTTAACTATTGTAAACAGAAATGCCATGAACATAGGGGTGCATAAGTTCTTTTGAATAAGGGTTTTAGGATTTTTGGGGTATAGTCCTAGCAGTGGAATCATTGGTTGAAAAGGCAGTCCCATTTTTAGTTTTTTGAGGTAATTCCATACTGTTTCCCACAGTGGCTGAACCAGTCTGCATTCCCACGAACAGTGCAGTAGGGTTCCCGTTTCTCCAAATCCTCGTCAGCACTTGTTTGTTGATTTGTTGATGATGACCTTTCTGACTGGTGTAAAATGGTATCTCATTGTGGTTTTTATTTGCATCTTCCTGATGGCTAATGATGTTGAGGATTTTTTCATGTGTTTATGGACCTTCCCTATGTCCTCACGGAGAAGTCTTTGTTCAGTTCCTTTGCCCATTTTTTAATTGGGTTGTTTGTTTTCTTGATGTTGAGTTGTATAAGCTCTTTATAAATTTTGGAGATCAGTCCCCTGTCTGTGATGTCATTGGCAAATATGTTTTTCCATATGGATGGTTTCCTTTGAAACTCTTTAGTTTGATGTAGTCCCATTTGTTTATTTTTTCCTTTATTTCTCTTGCCTTAAGAGATGTATCCGTGAAGATATTGTTATGTGAGATAACTGAAATTTCCCTGCCTATGTTTTCCTCTAGGACCTTTATGATGTCATGGCTTACATTTAAGTCTTTGATCCATCTTGAGTTTATTCTCGTGTGTGGTGTAAGTTGGTGGTCTAGTTTCATTTTTTTGCACATCCCTGTCCAGTTCTCCCAGCACCATTTGTTAAAGAGGCTCTTCTCACTCCATTTTATGTTCCTTCCTCTTTTATCAAATATTAGTTGGCCACAGAAGCCTGGGTGTATTTCTGGGTTCTCTATTCTGTTCCACTGATCGATATGTCTGTTCTTATGTCACTTCCTCTGAATTCTGTTGGTTAAAGCAGATCTCAGGGCCAGCCAATTCAAGAAGACAATACCACACAAGAGCACGGATATAAAAAGGCATGGTTCAATTTATCACAGAGATGTGACTTGTGCAAAGTTAACTATATGCTATTATCAATGAGAGGAGAATTTGATGCTAATATGTCTGTAAAATAAAACAGAAAAAAGAGAATTTTTTTTTCTGTGGCCAACATAGGAAAAAAACAGGAAAATAGGCAGAAATTAGTTAAATAATGATCTCATTTTAAGGACCATGGTTAAATCTCAGCTTCACCTTTTAAAAGAAACATAGAAATTTTGAAAATAGGTCAGAGGGAAATAGTAATTATGACTGGAGGACAAGAAAATAAATTTATAATGAAAACTTTTAAAAAAAATGAAATGATATAGCCTAGCCTGGAGAAAAGAAGACTAGAAAGTGACGTAATAATGATTCTCAAAACCTCAATCTGAATATTTGCCACTAATTCCTATTCACTAAGAAGAGAAAAAAAAGGTCTATTTAAATAGACCATGCAAGATTAGGTTGAAAGGTTTTCCTGGAATATGTGATGAATTAGATAAAGGAAGTGGCTGGTTTGGCTCGGTGGATTGAGCGTCGGCCTGCGAGCTGAGTGTCGCTGGTTCGATCTTCCAGTCAGGGCACATCAGAGAAGGAAAACTCTGACTCCAAAAAACCTCCACTGCCTTGCGGCATACCTCTTCAGGGGAAAGGCTAAGGGAGTAAACCCTGACAGAAAATCCGGAGCCGGAGTCCCTAAGGCGGTTTGACGTTGTAGTCAATACCTGCAACTCCTGCGGCGCACCTGAAGCCAAGCTGTATTGACTCCGTCTTTCCCTTGGACCATTTCAGCTGCGAAGAGAGGGGGGGTCTGCTGCATGGGCAACAGCAGACCCTCCATATCACCCTGCCCAGGCTCTGTAGCTTCAGCTTCACTGGAGAGGACACTCCAGCGTCATCACAAGATGTCGATTCAACACGGGAGGAGACAGATACCGTGTCACTCCCGAGTTGGACTGCACAGCCATTCTAGGCGGTGCAGATAGACTCTTAAGAAGCTACACCATCGTCTCTCGAGACGGACGGCTGCCGACGACGAGATGTCAGTACCAGATTGTTTTGATTACAGGGACTTTGTATTATTGTTTGATATCTGGTATCATGATTCCTCCTGCTGTGTTCTTCTCTCTCAAGATTGCTTTTGCTTTTCGGGTTTTTTTTTTTTTTTTTTTTGTTCCATATGAATTTTTGGAGTATTTGTTCTAGGTCTGTGAAATATGTCCTTGGTATTTTAATAGGGATTGCATTGAATTTGTAAATTGCTTTGGGTAGTATGGCCATTTTGATGATGTTGATTCTTCCCATCCAAGAACATAGTATTTGCTTGTATTTTTTTGTATCTTTCTTAATTTCTTTCTTCAATGATATGTAATGTTCAGAGTATAAGTCTTTAATCTCTTTGGTTAAGTTTACTCCTAGGTACTTTATTTTTCTTGTTGCTATAGTAAATGGTATTTTCTTTTTTGTCTCTGTCTCTGATAGTTTACTGTTGGTGTACAGAGATTCCTTAGATTTCTGTATATTTATTTTGTACCTTGCGATTTTTCCAAATTCACTTATTATATCAAGTAGCCTTTTAGCTGGAGTTTATAGGGTTTTCTAGGTATACTATCATGTCGTCTGCATATAGTGACAGTTTTATTTCTTCTTTCCCAATTTGGATGTCTTTTATTTCTTTTTCTTGTCTGATTGCTCTTGCTAGGACATCCAACACTATGTTGAATAGGAGTGGAGAGAGTGGACAGCCTTGTCTAGTTCCTGATTTCAGGGGGAATGCTTTCAGTTTTTGTCCATTGAGTATGATGTTGGCTTCAGGCTTCTCATATATAGCCCTAATTATTTTAGCATATGCTCACTCTATTCCCATTTTGCTGAGTGTTTTCATCATATATGGGTGTTGTACTTTATCAAATGCTTTTTCTGCATCTATTGATATGATCATGTGATTTTTGTCTTTCATTTTGTTTAGGTGATGTATTATATTTATTGATTTGTGAATATTAAACCATCCTTGCATCCCTGGGATGAATCCCACTTGATCATGGTGTATGATCTTTTTGATGTATTGTTGGATCCTGTTTGCCAAAATTTTATTGAGGATTTTAGCATCTATGTTCATCAATGATATTGGCCTGTAGTTTTCTTTCTTTGCTGTGTCTTGACCTGGTTTTGGGATGAGGGTAATTCTGGCTTCATAGAAAGAGTTTGAGATTATCCCTTCTTCTGGGATTTTTTGGAATAGTTTGAGGAGGGTAGGAGTTAGTTCTTCCCTAAATGTTTTGTAAAATTCGCCTGTGAAGCCATCCCGTCCAGGGCTTTTATGTGCCAAGATATTTTTGATTACTATTTCAATTTTCTTTCTTGTTATTCATCTGTTGAGACTTTCTACTTCTTCTTGAGTCAGTTTTGGAAGTTTATATGTTTCTAGAACTTTTTCCATTTCTTCTAGGTTGTCAAATTTCTTGCCATACAGTTGTTTGTAGTAATCTTTTTAGTATCATTTGTATTTCTGTGGTATCAGTCGTGATTTCTTCTCTTTCATTTTTGATTTTGTTTATTTGGGTCTTCTCTCTTTTTTTCTTGATGAGCGTGGCTAAAGGCTTGTCAATATTGTTTATTTTTTTGAAGAACTAGCTCCTAGTTTTGTCGATCTATTGGATTGTTTGTTGAGTCTCTATGTCATTTAATTCTGCTCTGATCTTGATGGTTTCCTTCCTTCTTCTTGACCTAGGCTTTGTTTGTTGTTGTTGTTTTAGTTCTTGTAGTTGTGGCGTTAGATTTTTTATTTGGGATCCTTCTATCCTTTTCAGATATGCCTGTATTGCTATGAATTTCCCTCTCAGGACTGCTTTCGCTGTATCCCATAGGTTTTGGACTATTATGTGTTCATTATCATTAGTTTCTAGAAATTTCTTGATTTCTTCTTTAATGTCTTTGTTAACCCATTTATTATTTAATGGCATGTTATTCATTCTCTACAAGTTTGGGTGTCTTTGATTTTTTTTCTCTGAGGTTGATTTTTAGTTTCATGGCATTGTGGTCCGAAAAGATGCTTGATATAATTTCAATTTTCTTGAATTTGTTAAGGCTTGGTTTGTGTCCTATCATGTGGTCTATCTTTGAAAATGTCCAATGTGCATTTGAAAAGAATGTATATTTTGCTTCTTTGGGGTGAAAAGTTCTATATATATCAGTTAAGTCCATGTGGTTTAGTGTGTTGTTCAATGCCTGTATATCCTTGTTGTTTCTTTGCTTTGATGATCTGTCTATTGTTGATAATGGAGTGTTGAAGTCCCCTACTATGAGTGTGTTGTTGTTAATATCCTTCTTGTGGTCGTATAGTATTTGCTTTATGTATTTGAGTGCTCCTATGTTGGGTGCATATATGTTTATCAGTGTGATATCTTCTTGATGGATTGTTCTTTAAGTATTATGAAATGTCCTTCTTTGTCTCTTTTTATTGCCTTTGCTTTGAACTCCGTTTTGTCTGATATGAGATCTGCTACCTTGGCTTTGTATTCAGGTCCGTTTGCTTGCAATATTTTTTTATATCCCTTTACTTTCAGTTTATTTAAGTCTTTTGTTTTGAGGTGTGTTTCTTGTAGACAGCAGATATGTGGATCCTGTTTTTTATCCATTCCGTTACCCTATGTCTTTTAATTAAAGCATTTAATCTATTTACATTTAAGGTTATTATTGATGTGTATTTATTCATTTTACTTTGTACCTTTGTTCCTCTACTCTTTTTTTTCTCCTCCTTTTTCTTAGAACATTCCCTTTAGCATCTTTTGCAATGCTGGTTTAGTGGAGATGTATTGTTTTATTCTTCCTTTGTCTGTGAAACTTCTTATTTTACCTTCCATTTTGAATGAGAGCCTTGCTGGGTAGAGTATTCTTGGTTGTAGGCCTTTTTTTTTTCATTGCTTTAAATATTATTGACCATTTTTTTCTGGCTTGTAGTGTTTCTTTTGAGAAATTGGTTGATAGCCTTATCGGAACTCCGTTTTATGTTATTTGCTGTTTTTCTCTTGATGCTTTTAGGATTCTCTATTTATCTTGGAATGTCGCAATTTGAATTATGATGTGCCTTGGAGTGGGTTTTTTGGGTTCATCTTTATTGGAACTCTCTGTACTTCCTGAATTTGTATAACTTTTTCTCTAATCAGGTTGGAAAAATTTTCTGTCACTATTTCTCCTATCAGTTTATTTATTCCTTGTTCTTCTGATCCCTCTTTAATTCCAATGATTCTGATATTGTTTTCCCTTATGCTATCCTGTAATTTCCTTACGTATCCACATACTTTTTCAATCTTTTTTCATTTTGTTGTATCGTATGCAAATTTTTCTCTACATTATCTTCTAACTCACTAATCTGATCCTCTGCTTCATTTAGTCTGCTTTTGATTGATTCTACTGTGTTTTTCAGTTCAGAGATTGAATTCTGCATTTCTTCCTGGTTCTTGTTAATAGTTTCTATGTCTTTTTTTATGCTAGGGTAGTTCTCTGCAAGTTCCCTGTAATTATCTTGGAGCTGTTGGGAACTTCGTTCGAGGTTGTCATTGTTGCTTTTAAAGTTTTTGAGTATATTCAGCCTCTTCACCACCATTGTTTTGAATTCTATGTCTGACATTTGGGCTATGTCTATTTCATCTACCTGTCTTTCTGAGGATTCCTGTTTTCTTTTCATTGAGAGGTTATTTCTGTGTCTTACCATGTTGGATTCTTCTTGTTTGTTTTTGTTTTTTGGGTTTGTCTGCTTTGACTTCCCACCTTTGTGGTATGAGATTTTTTTATGGTAGATCTGGGGGTTTCAGTGGTGCAGTCTCTTTGATTTCCTGAGCCTGATGTTTTTGGGTTACCCTTTATGTCTTTTGTTTATGCTCTCTGGTTATATTTTAGATGTTCTTTGGTAGGATCTTCCTTGTGGCTAGTTGATTGAGAGTCACTCTATCCACTTTATCTTGAGTTCTTTTGTGGAGATGCTGTTAAAAACGTAAACACACAGCCCAGGCAGGAGACCCACACCCTCAAAAATATCCCCCACTCTCTATCCCGTTATCGTCAGCCAACGAGCCAGTATTAATATAAATGTATAGAGGTTAGGGCTTTTATACTATAGGAAGAATAGATAAGAGTTGTTTTTTGGGAAAAAAATATGATTTTTGAGAGAGGGGATGAGAGATTAATAATAGTTGAGACTATGCAAGACAGGAGATAATATTTACATTGTATGTTAATAACAATAGAAGAAAAGGAGAGAACAATGCAGAATATAGTAAGAAAGTGAGATTGTATAGTATTAGATTTATATAGTAGTTATGTTTTATTTATTTAGAGTGAAAAGGAAGCTAAACTAGACACACTAACAAATAAAAAACAATTAAAGAGAAAGGGTGAGAGGGAGAGATTTTATGAAATAAATTAGATATATAGATTTTCGTTTTGTTTCTTTCCCCTTCCTCTTTTTTCTTTAAGGAAGAAAAAAAGAGGAGTGTTTTTACTCAGTTCAGCCTTTGTGTGTTGCCTTCTTTTTCTGTGTCCACAGCTGGTCTAATGAGGCAGGTCAGAGGTTCCTGTTCCTTGCAGCAGCAGCATGTGCCTGCAGGGGCCTGCATGGCGTGTTCCTTTGGCGTCTGTTGGAGCTAGCTGAGGTGCCTTTGAGTGCGTGTCACTGCACGCACAAAGCAGCCTGAGAACTAGCTTCAGTCCTGCCGAGCTGGGCTCCAAAAGTCGGTCTCTCACCTCTTAGGGCGGGGCTTCAGACACTTGTGTACAGTGGAAGTGAGTGTGAGTTATGCCGCCCACTGCTCCCGCACTGCAGCCACCCGCCATTCCCAGACCCACCTGGGTGGGCACGAGCAGAGCTTGAGCACGTGGACTGTGCTCCGGCCTGTAGACCACTGGAGCTTGCCAGAGGTGTCTGCGCATGGTCTTTTGCATGTCCAGTGGGTCCTCCCTGCACCCATTGGGGTACTGATCTTACATCTGTTGGGGCGTGTTCAAGAGGCACCTGGACTCGTGGCCCCGCGCGCCTGGGCCAGTGAATGAATACACTTCCCTATGTGCAACCTAGCGACCCAAGGGGAGGATTTGTGAGTGGACGAGCGCGCCTCTGCACCTGCACTCCTCAAGAATGTCCTATCACCCCCAAAGTTTCCATTCCTCTCCGCAGTCCACAAGAGAAAAATATTTTAAAAATTACGTTCTCACTTGCACAGCAGCATGCTGTTTCCTGTCCTTCAGCGCCAATGCCACCTGGTTGAGTCCTGTCTCTGCTAGTGGGCAAAGATCTGCTCTCCTCCCTACTCCTCTCTGGGGAAGACCGTGGTTGCCAAAATGCCTTTGTGTACCTCCAGCCGTAGCTTGGGCAGCCACCCCAGTCAGGAATCTTGTCTCGTCCCTTTTTCCTTTGTTATCCGCACTAAACAGGTTGTTCCCAGATGGTTTTTCTCTAATTCAGCAGTGCCAAGCCTGGACTCCTGCCAGTGTCCAGCTGCTCACTGAGATGTTCTGTCTGTAATTAGTCCAAACTACAAATGGGTCTTGGGAGCCTGAAAGCGCAGCCTCTCCTCACTCCTCTGCCATCTTCCTCTATGAGGCTGTTTTTATTTTGTTTGTTAATTTATTTTGTTCATTGGATCCCATGTATAAGTAAAATTATATGGAATTTATCTTTCTTTAATCAGCTTACTTCATTTAGCATGATACTCCACAGAGCAATCCATGCTGTTGTAAAAGGTAAGTTTCCTTCATTTGTACCACCAAGATTATTTCATTGTATAAGTGTACAACAGCATTGTCTCCACTTATGTACTGATGAGCACTTAGACTGCTTCCAAATCTTGGCTATTGGAAGTAATGCCGCAATGAACATAGGGGTGTATACATTCTTTTGAAAATGTGTTTCAGATTTCTTCAGATGTATTCTGAGGAGTGGCATCACTGGGTCATAAGTCAGTAACATTCTTAATTTTTTAAGGAAACTCCATATTGTTTTTCCAGTGAATACACCATTCTTCATTACCACCAGTATTGCACAAGGGCTCCCTTTTGTCTACAACCTTGCCAAGAATTGTTGTTCGGTGTTTTATTATTAAAATTCTGTCCATTTTACTCTTTTTGCTCTCTCCTTCTCCACCCACCTCCTCCTTTTCCCACGGTCAATTTCCAGTTAGATGTCAATGTCCAAGGGTCATTTATACATGTTCCTTGATTAGACCATTCCCTTTTTACTCCTTTTTTACCCTCCCCTATGGTTATTGTAAGTCAGTTCCTTGTTTATCTGCCTATAGTTCTATTTTGTTTATTTTTTTGTTTTTGTTTTTATATTTTGTTTACTACTTTGCTCTATTAGGTGAGATCATGTGATATTTGTCTTTCTTTCCCTGGCTTACTACACTTAACATTATACTCTCAAGTTCCATTCAATCTGTAGCAATGGGTAGGAGTTCCTTCTTTCTTTCTTTTTACTGTGTAGTATTCCACTGTGTAAACGTACCAGAGTTTTTTGATTCACTCATCCACAGATGGGCACTTAGGCAGTTTCCGACATTTGGCTATTGTGAATACTACTGCTATGAAAATAGGGGTGCATAGGCATTCTTTTGAATTGGTGTTTCAGGATTCTTTGCGTATAACTCCTAACAATGGAATCACTGGATTAAATGGCATTTCAATTTTTAGTTTTGTGAGGAAATTTTATACTGTTTTCCATAGTGGTTGCACCAGTCTACACTCCCACCAACAGTGCACTATGGTTCTTTTTTCTGCACATACTCATCGACATTTGTTGTTTGTTGATTTGTTGATGATGGCAATTTTGACCTGTGTGAGGTGGTACTGCATTGTGGTTTTTATTGGCATCTTCCTGATGGCTAGTGATCTTGAGCATTCTGTCATGTGCCTATGGGCCCTATGCATGTCTTCCTTGGAGAAGTATCTGTTCAGGTCCTTTGCCCATTTTTAAATTGCGTTATCTGTCTTCTTGGTGTTGAGCCATATAATTCTATATATATTTTAGAGATCAACCCTCATCTGAGGTATCATTAGCAAATATGTTTCCCCATACAGTTGATTCCCTTTTCATCTTACTGGTGTTTTCTTTTGCTAAGCAGAAACTCTTTAGTTTGATGTAACCTCATTTGTTTGCTCTTTGCTTTATTTCTCTTGTTCTAGAGGATATATTAGTGACAATATTGTTACATGGAATATCTGAAATTTCACTGCCTATGTTCCCCTCTAGAAATTTTATGGTGTCATAGCTTATATTTAAGTCTTTTACCCATCTTGAGTTTATTCTGGTTTATGGTGTAAGTTGGGGGTCTATTTTCATTTTTTTGCATGTCCCTGTCCATTTGTTGTAGAGGTTATATTTACTCCATTTTATGCTCTTTCCACCTTTATTAAATATTAATTGACCACAAAGACCTGGGTTTATTTTTGGGCTCTCTATTCTGTTACATTGATCTATATGTCTGTTCTTATGCCAGCACAAGACTGTTTTCATTACACTGGCCTCATAGTATAATTTTATATCAGGTATTGTGATTCCTCTAATTGTTCTTCTTTCTCAAGATTGTTGAAGCTCCTCAGGTTCTCTTTCAGTTCCATATAAATTTTAGAAAAAATTTTTCTAGGTCTGTGGAATATGTCATTGGTATTTTAATAAGGATTGCATTGAATCTATAAATAGTTATGGGTAGTATGGACATTTTAATGTTAATTCTTCCCACACATGAACATGGTATATGCTTCCACATATTTGTATCTTCCTTAATTTCTTTCCTCATTGTTCTATAGTTTTCAGAGTACAGGTCTCTTACCTCCTTGGCTAAATTTATTTTTAAGTACTTTATTTTTTTTACTTGCTGTAGTAAATTAGAATTTTTTTACTAGTTTCTATCTCTCACGTTTCATTATTATTGTACAGAAATGTCTTTGATATATAAATATTGACTTTGTACCTTGCTATTTTGACAAATTCACTTATTGTATTGGGTAGATCTTTGGTGGAGTCTATAACGGGTTCTATTTACACTATCATGTCATCTACAAATAAGGACAGTTTACTTCCTCTTTTCCAACTTGGATGTCTTTTATTTCCTTTTCTTTTCTAATTGCTGTGACTAGAACTTCCACAACTATGTTGAATAGAAGTGGTGAGAGTGAATATCCTTGACTTGTTTCTGATCTTAGGGGGAAAGCTTTCAGTTTTTTCACATTGACTATGATGTTATATATGGCTTTTATTATGTTGAGGTATGCTCTCTCTATTCCCACTTTGCTGAATGATTTTGTCATAAATGAGTGTTGCATCACATCAACTGCTTTTTCAGTCTCTATCAATATGATCATGTGATTTTTGTCTTTCATTTTGTTTATATGGTCTGTTACATTTATTGATTTGCATATATTAAAATATCCTTGCATCCCTGGGATGAATCACACTTTATCGTGGTGTATGACTTCTTAATATTTTGCTGGATCTGGTTTGCCAATATTTTGTTGAGGATTTTAGCATCAGCAATATAGGCCTATAGTTTCTTTCTTTGTTGTGTCTTGACCTAGTTTTAGAACTAGGATAATACTGGCTTTATAGAAAAAGTTTGGAAGTGTTCCCTCTTCTTGAATTTTTTGAAATAGTTCTAGAAGGATAGAAGTTAATCCTTCCTTAAATGTTTGGTAAAGTTCTACTGTGAAGCCATTTGTTTTGGGGTTTTTGTGTGCTGGAGTTTTGTTTTTTTTTTTTAATTACTGCTTTAATTTCACTAGCTGTTATTTGTTTATTAAGACTTCCTGCTTCTTCTTGATTTAGTTTTGGCAGATTATATGTTTCTAAAAATTTGTCTATTTCTTCTAGGTTGTCAAATTTCTTGCCATACAGTTCTTTGTAGTAATTTCTTATAATCCTTTGTATTTCTCTGGTATTAGTTGTGATTTCTCCTCTTTTGTTTCTGATCTTATTTGTGTCCTCTCTCTCTCTCTCTCTCTTGATAAGTCTAGTTAAAGGCTTGTTGATTTTATATTTTCAAAGAACAAGCTGCTGGTTTTATTTATATTTTGAATTGTTTGTTTAGTCTCCATGTCATTTAATTATGCCCTATCTTGATTATCTTTGATACAAAAGTAATGTCTGACTTTTTTAAAGGAAAGTTTTAGATGGTATTTATTAAATTTGTGCTTCTTCTTATAATTTTTTGATGTCACAGTGACTAATTTATACCTTATTTTTTCATATTATCAAAGTATTGTTCATAATTGTCTGCAATATTTGCACCATGTTTATCCCATCTAAAGACCATATTGGAAATGTTTTACTCTATGAGTTTCATAAAGGTGCCAAAGCAAGTACAGCAGCAAACTCTATTCAGAGCACTTATGGAAATGATGCAGTGACTGAAAGAAGTTGCAGGTGGTGGTTTTCCCATTTCCAAAGTGGGGATTTCAGTTTGAAAAATGAGCCAAAAGAAGGTTGTCCAAAAAAGGTTGATTCCAAAGTGTTGGAAGCTGTTGTCACAGAAAACCTCACCATTACCTCTAGGGAACTTGCAGAACAATTTAACCTAGCTCATACAACCATGCTATGCCAACTGAAAAGGATCAGAAAGGTTTCAGTAGTTGGAAAATGGGTCCCACACAAAATGTCTCCAGAGAATTTGCTACAGTGTGTTGCTTGTTATGAGTCATTGTTTTTGCGACACCTTCAGGCACCATTATTAGGTAGGCTTGTTACAGGTGCTGAGAAGTGTGTCCTTTACCGTAATATTACACACCATTGATCATGGATTAGTCAAAGAGGAAGAAGAGTTCGACAACCAAGAGGAGGACTTCATCCAAAGAACATCATGTTTAGTGTATGGTGGGATATGGAAGGAATTGTCCATTACACACTGTTAGACAACAGTCAAACAATTATTGCTAATCTTTACTGTGAACAACTTCATCATTTGAAAGCAGCTTTGAACCAAAATCGGCCCTCCTTAGTCAACAGAGTGGGTGTCATCTTCCATCACAATAATGTTCGTCCTCACACAGCTCGACTCACCAAAAATTTCTTGAAAGAGCTTGGTTGGAAAATATTGCTTTATCCTCCATATTCTCCTGACCTTGCTGTTGCGGGAAGACAGATCTCTGGGTAGGGGCATTCTCATGCCCCTCCACCCAGGTGGCATCCCATGACTCAGGAGATGATAAGAAACTCTTGTCTCCGCCTTTAGCTTTAGGCTGTAGAGGCCACTGAATCGTGGAATCTTGGGTAAAACAGGTTCTGTTGTGTACTCCATCTGCTTCCTTGTTAATGAAGTCTTAAAATGGAGCTGGCATTGAGGATTAGTCTGTCTGCCTTGCTTCCTTGATAGGTGCTAGCTAAACCAGGAGTTACCCTGGCTTTATTTTACATATTAATAATACTGAAAGAATTCTTTCACTTGTAAAATTCTCCTGTTGTTGGCTGGAATGCCACACCCCCTGTTCTGGTAGCCTTTGAAATCCTAATAAAAAGAGGATGAGGCTTCCCGCTCTCCGCTGATGGTCAGAGCGAGCCACTGTCCTCCGTTTGTTACTGGCCAATAATCCTGCCTGCCGGATTTATTTCAGCGTCTGAGAACATAATCAACACTATACCTTGCTCCATCGGATTACCACTTGTTTTGGAGACTACAGAAACATTTTGGTGATCTTAGGTTGACATCAAGAGAAGGTTGAAAATGAGTTGGATTCATATTTTGCTTCAAAAACCTAAAAAATTTTACGAACATAGCATTTATAAGCTAGTTGACAGATGAAATGAGGTTCTAGAAAGCAAAGGAGGTTATGTTAATGAATGAATATTTTCGTAATCATGGACTTTTTTATTTTTAAAACAGACCTCAAAATCAGACATTATTTTTGCACCAACCTTATATTTTCTTCCTTCTACTCACTCTGTGCTTTGTTTGTTGTTGTTCCTCTAGTTCCTGTAGCTCAAGGTTGGGTTATTTATTTGAGATTTTTCTATCCTTTTTAGGTAGGCCTGTATTGCTATGACCTTTCCTCTCAGGACTGCCTTTGCTGTGTCCTATAGGTTTGGGGCCATTGTGTGTTCATTATTATTTGTTTACAGAAATTTTTTTATTCCTTCCTTGATTTTATTGTTAACCCATTCATTACTTAATAGCATATATTTTTCTCCATGAGTTTGAATGTCTTTTGTTTTTTTCCTTGAGGTTAATTTCTAGTTTCAAGTCATTGTGATCTGAGATGTTTGATATAATTGCAAATTTTTAAAATGTGTTGAAGCTTGTTTTGTGTCTTACCATGTGGTTTATCTTTGAAAATATTCCATGTGCATTTGAAAAGAATGTATATTTTACTTCTTTGAGGTGAAACTTTCTTTATATTTCAGTTAAGCCCATTTGATCTAGAGTGTTGTTCAATGCCAAATATCCTTGTTGGTTCTTTGCCTGGAAGACTTATTCTTTGTTGACACTGGGATGTTTAAATTCCCTAGGATGACTGTTTGATTTTCAATATCTTTCTTGACATTCTCCAAGATTTTCTTTATGTACTTAGGTGCTTCTATGTTGGTTGCAAATATGTTTACAAGGGTTATATCCTGGTGTTGCATTGTTCCATTAAGTAGTATGTAACGACCTTCTTTGTTCCTTTTTATGGCTTTTGTTTTGATGTCTATATCATCTGATATAAGTATTGCTACCCCAGCTTTTTTTTTCAAACTGTAAGTATTTTATTCTGAGGTGGATCTCTTGTAGGTAGCATATATGTGGGATCATGTTTTCTTATCCTTTCAGCTACCCTATGTCTTTTGATTGTACCGTTTAATTGATTTACATTCATGTTATTATTGATAGGTAGTTATTCATTGCCATTTTTCATACCTGTGTTTCTCCCTCTCATTCTGTGTCTCTCTTTCTTCTCTTTCTCTCTCTTTTTTTACATCCCTTTAACATCTCTTGCAGTGATGGCTTGGTGGAGATGTAACTTTAGCCTTCATTTGTCTGTGGAGGTCTTTATTTCACCTTCCATTTTAAATGTGAACCTCCTGGATGGAGTTGTTTTGGCTGTAGGCCATTGCTTTTCATTACCTGAAATATTTTATGCTAGTATCTTCTGGCTTGTATTGTCTGTTGAGAAATCAGCTCATAGCTCTCTTAGAGCTTTCTTGTATGTTACTAGCTGTTTCTCCCTTGCTACCTTTAAGATTCTCCGTCTTTAAAATTTGCCATTTTAAATATGATGTGTCTTTAGTAGGCCTTTTTGGGTTCATCTTGATTGGGACCCTCTGTACTTCTTGAAGTTGTGTGAATTTTTCCCCCACCAAGTTAAAAAAGTTTTCTGTCATTATTTTTTCAATCAGGTTTTCTCTGCCTTGTTCCTTTTCTTCTACTTCTGATAATCTTATGATGTGAATGTTGTTATGTATCACATTGTTCTGAACCTCCTTGAAACAACCCTTCTTTTTGTATTTTTTCATTTTGTTGTTTTGACTGGGTATTTCTTTCTACATTGTCTTCCAGCTCACTGATTTGCTTGAAATATTTTTTTCATCCCTTCAATCTCAATCTGTGTTGTCTTGTAGACAACATATATGTGGGTCATATTTTCTTATGCATTCATATACTCTATGCCTTTTTATTGGAGCATATAATCCTTTTACATTTAAAGTTATTATTAATAGGTATTTATTCATTGTCATTTTTTCCCTTTGTGCTTGTGTTCATCTCTCTCTCTTTTCCTTCATCTTCTTATAGCAGTCCCTTTAGCATCTCCTGCAATGCAGGTTTAGTGGAAATATGTTATTTTAGCCTTCTTTTGTCTGGAAAACTCCTTATTTCACCTCCCATTTTGAATGAGAACCTTGCTGGGTAGAGTAATCTTCATTGTAGGCCTTTGTTTTTCATACATGGAATATTTTTTTGCCATTCTCTTATGGCTTGTAGTGTTTCAATTGAGAAATCCGCTGATAGCCTCATCAGACCTCCCTCATATGTTATTTGCTCTTTCTCTCTTGATGCCCTTAGGTTTCTCTCTTTGTCGTTGAATGTTGCCATTTTAATAATATGTGTCTTGGAGTGGGCCTCTTTGGGTTCATCTTCATTGAGACCCTCTGTGCTTCTTGGACTTGTATGACTTTTTCTTTCCTCAAGTATGGAAGTTTTATGTCATTACTTTTCCAAACAGGTTTTCTATCCCTTGTTTCCCTTCTTCTTCTTATGGTATCCCTATGATACAGGTATGATTACCTTTAATGTGTTCTGAAGCCTTCTTAAACCCTCTTCATTCTTTTTCAGACCTTTTTTATTTTGTTACAATCTCTGGGAACTTTTCTCTACATTGTCTTCCAGCTTGCTGATCTGATTCTCTCCTTCATTTAGCCTGCTTTTGATTCATCTTATTGTGTCCTTCAGTTCAGATATTGTATCCTTCACTACCTCCTCGCTCTTACTGGTAGTTTCTACGTCCTTTTTATTGCTGTTGTATTTTAAAGTAAGTTCCTTGTAAGTAAGCTTCCCTGGAGTTCTTTATAGTTTCCTTAGAGTTCTTTGTAGTTTCCCTGGAGTTTTCTGTAATTCCTCTGGAATTCATTGTAGTTTTCTCTGAGTTTGTCGTGTTCATTGAGCTTCTTTACAACCATTCTTTTGAATTCCATGTCTGATAGTTTGTTTGCCTCTGTTTCATCTAGCAGTATTTCTAGGGATTCCTTTTTCTTTTGTTGTTGTTTTTGGTTGGAGGATTTTTCTTTGTTTCCTCATTTTAGATGACTATCTTGTTTGTTTGTTTTTTTCTTTGATTTTCTTCCTTTATGGTGTGACCTTCTGTAATAGGAGACCTTTGGGATTCAGTGGTTCAGTCTATTTCATTTCCAGAGTTTGATGTTCTTTGTATGTCCTTTATTCCATCTATTTGCATTGTCTGGTTGTATCTGGTCTTTGTTATTGTTGTGTTTCTCTTTGGTGGGACTTTTCCCATGGCTAGCTGATTGTGAGTCACTCTCATCTTAAATTTTCCTGTGAAGGTGTTGTTAAAACATAAACACACAACCCAGGCAAGAAACCTACACTCTCAATAATATCCCGCACCAATAATCACACTATCAACAGCAAATGAGCCAGTAGTAATATAGATGTAAAGAGATTAAGGCTATTATACTAAAGGAAGGACAGATAAGAGTTGACTAAATAAAAGGAAAATAATTTTTGAGAGGGAATGTGGAAGAGCAATGATATTAGTGAATAGGGACAAGGCAAAGTGAGACAGTAAGTAAAATTTACATTGTATGTTTAAAAAATAGAGGGAAGAAGGCAGAATGAAGTAAGAGAGGGGAAGTGTATAGTATTACATTTAAACAGAAGTGTGAGAGTGAACATAAGCAAAACAAAAAAATAAGGAGAAAAAGGAGAAGAAGAAGAAGAAGAAGAAGAAGAAGAAGAAGAAGAAGAAGAAGAAGAAGAAGAAGAAGAAGAAGAAGAAGAAGAAAGGAGAAGGAGAAGGACAAGAGGAAGAAAAAGTAAGAAACAAAGTAGAGGAATAATTTCTCCCTAGTACTATGGACAACCTTTGGGCTATTATTGATATGGGTGAGATGAGAATAAGAGGAAAGACATAAGGAAAGAAAAGTTTAAGAAATGTCTCAAGGAAAGGGAAGTGAATTTGAGTTTGAGATGGTAGATGTGGTAGGTATACTAAGAATAAGGAATGAAAAACAGGCTAAGAGAGAAAAATTTTCCAATTTAAGTTGAAAAATGAAAAGGGCCGGAGAACGATATTAATGGAGTAGGAGGGGAGGACTATAGGATCTGAGATTTGAAATACTGAAAGAGTGAAGATCTATGAATAAAATTGCAGTAATGCCATTGTACTTATGCAGAGGCATACAAGACCGGAGGTCCTTACTGAGTCTTGGTCCCGCCTCAGTTTTACTTCTGAAAGAGTCTCAGTTTGGCCCCCATGCTTCAGCACCAGTCTTTGTGGGTTCTAATCTCCATGCGCTCTCCACTTCTAAAATTCACACTATCTCTCAGCCAGGGCTGGCCTCGGTCTTCCTGTACCTGGGAAAATTTCACCAAACCTTCTCACTGAATATCTCCAGGTTATTGCTGGAAAAAAATGCCTAGAGCAGGAGCACAGTTTCCGTGCCACTACACTACCCTGGCCTTCTCACTTCACCCCAGTAGATTCTGGCTAATGAGGCAGTCTGAGGATGAACCTATGCAGTGCAATTGGAGGCTCTGGGCTGGGCAGCCCAGTGACTCCGCTTAGAAAGTGCAGGCCATAGTTTTTGCCCAGTCTCGTGCTTTTCCCATGCTCCCATTCTTGTTTGCTTTATCTGAAAACTGTTCTCACTCACTCTCTGTTCCATGTTTATAATCCAAGTCCATTTTGCAATGACAGCAAAGAGACAAGGTTACTACTTATTCCACCACCATATTTCTCTTTCATTGTGGTTTCAATTTGCATTTCTTTGATTATTAGTGACATTGAGCATCTTTTTTTTTAGGTATATTTTATTGAATATATTGTTACAATAGTTCCAATTTTTCCCCTCTTCTCCCATCTTCTCAGCACCCCCTGTACCCCAGCAATCCCACCACACCCAGTCCATGCCCATGGGTCATGCATACAAGTTTTCTGGCTTCATCCTTTCCTATTTATTCTTTTATTAAAAAAGTAATTATATTTTATAGCAATAAAAAATAACAACCCCCCCAGACTTAAGACCTTTTATAATTTTATAAAGGAAAGTGGGCGAAGGTCCTGTGCTCCTCTAACTGTTTCAAGCTGGACTTGGTTGTTGTCCTGCCTACCCTTGGGTCCAGAAATTCCTAATAAGAGTGGGGGTATGGAGGGGAGGGTGGCCTTCCCACATGGGGAGGGATCTTTCAGATTCCAGGTCAGTTGGCTGTCCCAAGACAACGGCATGCTTAGTTTAACAGGCTGGCATCCTTCTTGTATTCTGGGGGCAACAGATTTGGCAACAGGGTTTAAGGCATCACTCAATCCATAATTACTAGATGACAATAGGCTGGTATTAATTTTTCAATGTCCCAAATGAGGGGAAGAAAAGGGCTTCTTTGGAGGAAGGTGTATCAGGCACATCTCACCTGTCCAAAACCCTTTTGCCCACTATACGTAGTTTGGGCTGAGGGAAATATTTTAGGTTTCGCCCCGCTCAGACCTCTGGGCCTTTTCTGTTCCACCCATTATGATGGGAAAGAGAAACCAGATTTAAAGTAAAGCCCACAGACCACCCCATGCTTCACCAGCCACTTAGTTCAGCCAAACTGTTGAGTCACAGGAGGCAGCAATGCAGACAAGATTATGTGAAACATATACATATAGACAATCACTCAGGTGATGAGATCATAGGCTTATGCCCTTTGAAAACAGAAAACACATGTTAATTTGTGCAACATAACCCACAAAAAATTCTCTAAATCTGTAAGACTGTCTTATTGGAAAGACATCCAGTTGCAAGGCATTTGACATTCTTCTTGCCTGTAAGTTAAACATCTTTGATGATGTCACAGACCTAGTTTAGCTTTCAAATAAAAACAAACTTTAAATGAAAAGAAACTTTAAAGCACTACTTTATAGACTCCCACTGAGCATTGTGATTTTCCTTGAATCACAATTTTTTTCCTTTAGATTACCCTCCTTGTCATTAAAGGGACTGCATTAAGTCCAGTTTTAATTTATTTTGTTCATTTGCATAAACAAAACAAGAGCAGCAAATGATCACTTATAATCTTTAAGTCTGCTTTGCTGGAACTTACACAAGGAACATTTAGGGTGACCTTCAGTGTGCCCTTCAGGGCACAGAAGCTGAGCCACATACCTGCCATTCAGCCTTGCCTGTAAACACTTGTCTTTTCCAAGTCCTTCACGTGTTCCATTGTGCCTTAATGTCCCTTCTAGCCATCTTTCAGGAAAGCAACCTTCCTTCATTCCTTGGAGATATTGCCATGGACCGCACAACCAAACAAGGTACAAGGCTTTTTTTTTTCTGGAGGGCTTTTATTACCTTTGAAAATCAATCCTAGTTCCTCAGGGCTTTTTGGTAACAACCAGAGCCCAAGAAAGTCTCCTTTAGGCATGACATCCAGTCAAAGTATTTGTCAACAAAACCTCTATTAACAACTGGTCTTATTAGTTTTATGCAAAGAACCTTATGTCATTACTTACTTCTTCAAAATGCCAAATTCTAAATGGATCAGGTAGGGAGAAAAATACAGTGTGAAGAAAAATCCTTGTCTTTCTGATATTCATTAAAATTGCATTTGCATTTTTATATTTTCTATGCCCCTCCATTAAAAACTTTTGTTTGTTTTTCTATTACAGTTGCAGTACTTTTTTCCTTATTGCTTCCCCACACCCTGCCCACCCCTTCTCCCATAGTCAGTCCCCACCTAGTTGTCCATGTCCTTGGATCATTATACATGTTCTTTGACTAGACCATTCCCCTTCTTAAACTCTTCTCTCCCTCCCCCTTCCCCCCCTGTCACTGTTAGTATATTCCTTGTTTACATACCTCTGGTTCAATTTTGCTTCTTGGTTTGTATTGTTCATTAGTCTCCTGTAATAGGTGATAGCATAAGACATTTTTGTTTTGTTCCCTGGCTAATTTTGTTAAGCATAATACTCTCTGGTTTCATCCATGTTGTTGCAAATAGTAGGAGTGCCTTCTTTCTTTATGCTACATAGTACTCCGTTGTGTAAATGTACAACAGTGTTTGATCCACTCATCTACAGATGGGCACTTAGATTTTTTCCAGCACTTGGCTATTGCAAATAGTGCTGCTATCAACATAGGGGTGCATAGGATCTTCTGAACTGGTGTTTCAGAATCCTTTGGATATAATACTAGCAATGGAATTGCTGGTTCAAAAGGCAGTTCCATTTTTAGTTTTTGGAGAAAATGCTATAACGTTTTCCATAGTGGCTGCACCAGTCTGCATCCCCACCAGCAATATACCAGGGTTCTCTTTTCTTTGCATCCTCGCCAGCACAAGTTGTTTGTTGATTTGTTGATGATGGCCATTCTGACTGGTGTGAGGTGGGATCTCATTGTGGTTTTTTTTTTTTTTTTCATCTCTCTCATGGCTAGTTATGTTAAGCATTCTTTCATATGTTTATGGACCCTTTGTATGTCCTCTTTGGAGAAGTGTTTGTTCAGGTCCTTTGCCCATATTTTAATTGGGTTGTCTGTCTTCTTGAAGTTGAGTCATATACATTCTTTATATATTTTGGAGATCAATCCCTTTTCTGAGGTATCATTGGGAAATATATTTTCTCATATGGTTGGTTCCCTTTTCATCTTGCTATTGTTTTCTTTTGCTGAGCAGAACCTTTTTAGTTTGATGTAGTCCTATCTGTTTATTCTTTCCTTTATTACCCTTGCCTTAGGAGATATATCAGTGAAAACATTGCTATGCGAGATATCAGAAATTTTATTGCCTATGTTTTCCTCTAGTACTTTTATGGTGCCATGGCTTGCATTTAAGTCTTTGATCCATCTTGAGTTTATTCTGGTGCATGGTGTAAGTTGGTGGTCTAATTTCATTTTTTTTGCATGTCCCTGTCCAGTTCTCCCAGCAGCATTTGTTGAAGAAGCTCTTTTCACTCCATTTTGTGTTCCTTCCTTCTTTGTCAAATATTAGTTGACCATATAGACCTTGGGTTATATCAGGGCTCTCTATTTTGTTCAATTGATCTATATGTACCACACTGTTTTTTTTATTACCATGGCCTTGAAGTATACTTTGATATCAGATATTGTGATTCCTCCTACTGTGTTCTTCTTTCTCAAGATTGCTGTAGCTATTTGGGTTCTTTTTTGGTTCCATATAAATTTTTGAACTATTTGTTCTAGGTCTGTGAAATATGTCATTGGTATTTTAATAGGGGTTGCATTGATCTATAAATTGCTTTGGGTTGTATGGACATTTTAATGATGTTGATTCTTCCCATCTATAAAAATGGTATATGCTTCCACTTATTTGTATCATTCTTAATTTCTTTCTTCAGGGTTATGTAGTTTTCTGAGTACAGGTCTTTTACCTCCTGGGTTAAGTTTATTTCTAGGTACTTTTTTTTTCTTTTGCTATGATAAATGGGATTTTTTTTTTTAGTTTCTGTCTCTGATATTTTATTGTTGGTGTACAGAAATGCCTTTGATTTCTGAATATTGACTTTGTTCCCTGCTATTTTGCCAAATTCACTTATTAGGTTGAGTAGTTTTTTTGTGGAGTCTATAGGATTTTCTATGTTCACTATCATGTCATCTGCAAATAATGACAGTTTTACTTCCTCTTTTCCAATTTGAATGCCTTTTATTTCTCTTTCTTGTCTGATTGCTGTGACTAGAACTTCCAAGACTATGTTGAATAGGAGTCGAGAGAGTGGATATTTTTGTCTTTTTCTGATCTCAGGGCATATGCCTTTACTTTTTGTCCATTGAGTATTATATTGGCTTCAGGTTTCTCCTATATGACCTTTATTATGTTGAGATATGCTCCCCCTATTCTCATTTTGCTAAGTATTTTCATCATAAATGGGTGTTGTAATTTATCAAATGTTTTTCAGCACCTGTTGATATGATCATGAGTTTTTTGTCTTTCATTTTGTTTATGTGGTGTAATACATTTATTGATTTGTGAATATTATGCCATCCTTGCATCCCTGGGATGAATCCCACTTGATCTTTCTGTATGATCTTTCTAATGTGTTGTTGGATCTGGTTTGCCTATATTTTGTAGAGAATATTTTTTTTTCTTTTTTTCTTTTTCTTCTTTTTAGTTTCCCTTTATTTTTTAATGTGTTTTATTGATTATAATGTTACATATGTCCCAATTTCCCTTCCCTCTTCTCCCCTCCACCCAGTGGCCCCTCTCCCTCCAGTTGTCCCACCCTTTTAGACCATGTCCATTAGTTGTGCATATAGTTCTTCTCAACCTCTGTCTGTCTATTCCATTCCCTCCTACCATGATTCTTAATTCCTATATCATCTCCCTCCCTCTCCCCCTTCCTCCTCCCTGCTGACCTCCCCCCAATATGTTCCCCATACCTATAGTTCTTTTTCCACTCTCGTTGCCTGTTTAGTTTGCCTTTGTTTCAAGTCCCTAGCTTCTGTTGTTGTTTCTTGTGATGAAGTTTTCATTTTAGATTTCATAGTTTTGATCCTCCTTTTTCTAAACCAGTCTCTTTAACATCTCATATAACAGTGGTTTGGATCTAATGAACTCTTTCTGTTTTGTTTTGTCCTAGAAACACTTTCTCTGCCCTTCTATTCTGAATGACAATTTTGTTGCATAGAGTATTTGTGGTTGTAGGTTTTTGCTTTTCATTACTTTGAATATTTCTTGCCAGTTCCTTCTTGCCTGCAGGGTCTCCCTTGAGAAGTCAGCTGATAGTCTAATTGGGACCCCTTTGTACATGATTCTTTTCTTCTCTCTTGCTGCTTTTAAGATTCTCTCTTTATCTTTAACTTTTGACATTTTGATTATAATGTGTCTTGGAGTGGTTCTCCCTGGGTCCAGTTTTTTTGGAACTCACTGTGCTTCCTGGACCTGTAAGCCTATTTCCTTCCCCAAGTTTGGGAAGTTCTGCTTTATTATATTTTCACTTAATTTTTCAATTTCTAGTTCATCTTCTTTGCCCTCTGGCAAACCAATGATTCTTATGTTGGGCCTTTTATAACTGTCCCAGAGGTTTCTGATCCTCTCATCATTTTCCTTGCTTCCTGTTTTTCCTCTCTGCACTGGTTGACTGTTTGTTCCTTCTCTGTGTTCTGGTTTGTTGATTTGAACTCTGGATTTTATTTCCTCACCATCTGTCTTGGATGTGGTTTTGTTCCTTTCATTATGAGTGTTTTTCGATCTTTCTCATCTTTTTCCAGATCTTTTTTTAATTCTGTAAGCCACCTGATAACAATGGCCCTGAACTGAGCCTCTGACAGGTTTCTTATTTGTTCATCTGTCAAATTCTTCATCTGTTGCCTGGTGAGCTGCGCCACTGGGATTTCTATAGTTGTTTGCCTCATTTTGACAGATGCATTTTGTTTTCTTGGGCCGGCTATAGGGGCAGTGCCTGTGTACTCATCAGAACCCAGCGACCGGTGGCAATCCACAACCTTTTTCGTCGCGCTGTGGCCCTTTGTCATCACAACCCAGCGACCGACACCTATCCGCAACCTATTTCGCAGCGCTGTGGCGCTTTGTGTGGGGGCGGGGGTCCAAGATGGATTCACACAGTTATTCCGCTAGGAGACCGGGATCCGTACTCCTGCCCTCTGGGCCTCACTGTTCAAGGCGATGTGGTGGCTGCTTTCCCCAGCATTGGGGTTGCAAGCTGCAAGGGTTTGACTGCAGCCGGGATTGTTCTCCCTGCCGCTGGGATTGTTCTCCCTGCCGCTGGGATTGTTCTCCCTGCTACTGGGATTGTTCTCCCTGCCACTGTCCCTGGTGCGACCGGAAACAGCACCAACCACTTTCGCTCTTCCTACCTGCCCAAAGTGCGCCACTGGTTTATAACTTCATACGCTGGGCTTCCGTGTAGTTTTATTTTCTGGAATTTCTAGTTATCTTTTGTTTTGAAGTAGTTGTATTCCTCTCCAGTTGTAGAGGGAGACCGAGCGTGTCCATCTAAGCCTCCATCTTGGCCGAAAGTTCATTTTGTAGAGAATAATATTATCTATGTTCATCAGGGATATTGACCTATAGTTTTCTTTCTTTGATGTGTCTCGACCTCGTTTTGGAATTAGGATAATGCTGGTTCATGGAAAGAGTTTGAGAGTCTTTCCTTTTCTTGGATCTTTGGAATAGCTTGAGAAGGGTAAGAATTCACTAAGTGTTTTGTAAAATTCTCCTGTAAAGCCCTCTGGTCCAGGGCTTTAATATGCCAGTTGTTTTTTTATCACTGCATCAATTTCACTCTTTGTTATTGGTTTGTTCAGGCTTTCTGCTTCTTCTTGATTCAGTTTTGGACGATTATATGTTTTTTGAAATTTGTCCATTTCATCTAGGTTGTCAAGTTTCTTGCCATTCAATTTTTTGTAGTAATTTCTAACAATCCTTGTATTTCTGTGATAGCGATTGTGATTTCTCCTCTTCCGTTTCTGATTTTGTTTTTTTGGTTCCTCTCTTCTTTTCTTTTTTTCTTATGAGCCTGGCTAAAGGCTTGTCAACTTTGTTTATCCATTTAAAGAACTAGTTCCTGGTTTTGTTGATCTTTTGAATTGTTTGTTTAGTCTCTATTTCATTTAATTCTCCTGTGGCCCTGATTATTTCCTTCCTTCTACTCGCTCTTGGCTTTGTTGTAAATCTAATTCTTGTAGCTGTGGGTTAGATTTTTTATTTGAGATTCTTCTATCCTTTTTAGTATTGCTATAAACTTTCTTTTCAGGACTATTTTTGCTGTGTCCCATAGGTTTTAGGCTGTTGTGTATTAATTATAATTTGTTTCCAGAAACTTCTTGAGTTGTTCCTTGACGTCATTGTTAACCCATTCATTATTTAACAACACATTATTTATTCTCCATGAGTTTGAATGTCTTTAAGTTTTTTCTTTGAGGTTGATTTCTAGTTTCAAGGCATTGTGATCTGAGAAGATGCTTGATATAATTTCAATTATCTTGAATTTTTTAAGGCTTGTTTTGTGTCTTACCATGTGGTTTATCTTTGAAAATGTTGCATTTCACATGAAAATAATGCATTTTTTGCTTCTTTGGGGTGAAAAAATTTAACTATATCAACTGAGTCCATTTGATCTAGAGTGTTGTTTAATGTCTCAATATCCTTGGTGTTACTTTGCTTTGAAGATCTCTCTAGTGTTAACAATGGTATGTTAAAGTCCCCTACTGTGAGTGTGTTGCTGTTTATATCCTTCTTTTAGTCTTCAAGATTTTTCTTATATTTGCGTCCTTCTATGTTGGGTACATATATGTTTTCCAGGGTTATATCTTCCTGATGGGAGGTTCCATTTAGTATTATGAAATATCCTTTTTTGTCTCTTTTTATGGCCTTTGCTGTGAAATCTTTTTTATCTGTCTGATATAAGTACTGCTACCCCAGCTTTTTTTTCAAGTTCATTTGCTTGATATACTTTTTTCCATCCCTTCACTTTCAGTCTGTGTAAATGTTTTGTTTGTTAGGAGTGTCTCTTGTAGACAGCATATACATGAGTCATGTTTTTGTATCCATTCCCTATTTTATGTCTTTTGATTAGAATATTTAATCCATTTACATTTAAGGTTATTATTGACTGGTATTTATTCATTTCTTTTTGTACCTGTGTTTCTCTCCCTTTCTCTTTTCATTTATTTTTTTAAAGATTTTTTAAAAAAATATTGTAAATTTGTAGTTATTTTAATTTTATTTATCTGTTTTCAGAGAGAGGGGAAAGGAGAAAGAGAGGGAGAGAAACATTAATATTCGGTTGCCTCTCACATGCCCCCAACTGGGGACCTGGCGTGCAACCTAGTCATGTGCCCTGACTGGGAATTGAATCAGCGACACTTGGTTCACAGGCTGACTCTCAATCCACTGAGCCACAGCAGCCAAGGCTCCTCTTTTTCTCAAAGCATTCCCTTTAGCATCTCTTGTAATGCTGGTTTGGTGGAGATGTATTCTTTTAGTTCCTTTGTCTTGGAAACTCCTTATTTCACCTTCCATTTTGAAAGAGAGTCTTTCTGGGTAAAGTAGTCTTGTTGTAGGTCTTGTTTTTCATTGCTTGAAATATATTTTACTATTCCTTCTGGTTCGTAGTGTTTCTGTTGAGAAATCAGTTGATAGTCTTATTGGAGCTCCCTTGTATATTATTTGTTGTTTTACTCTTACTGTTGCCCTGGCTGGTTTAGCTCAGTGGATTGAGCGTCGGCCTGCGAGCTAAGTGTCGCTGGTTCGATCTTCCAGTCAGGGCACATCAGAGAAGGAAAACTCTGACTCCAAAAAACCTCCGCTGCCTTGCGGCATACCTCTTCAGGGGAAAGGCTAAGGGAGTAAACCCCGACAGAAAATCCGGAGCCGGAGTCCCTAAGGCGGTTTGACGTTGTAGTCAACACCGGCAACTCCTGCGGCGCACCTGAAGCCAAGCTGTATCGACTCCGTCTTTCCCTTGGACCCTTCAGCTGCGAAGAGGGGGGGGGTCTGCTGCATGGGCAACAGCAGACCCTCCATATTACCCTGCCCAGGCTCTAGCTTCAGCGTCATCGCAAGATGTTGATTCAACACAGGAGGAGACAGATACCATGTCACTCCCGAGTCGGACTGCACAGCCATTCTCGGCGGTGCAGATAGACTCTTAAGAAGCTACACCATCGTCTCTCGAGACGGACGGCTGCCGACGACGACGACTCTTACTGTCTTTCTTTTGCTCTCTTTGTCTTTGAATGTTGCCATTTTAATTATTATGTCCCTTGGATTGGGCCTGTTTGGATTCATCTTCATTGGGACCCTCTGTATTTCCTGGACTTGCATGACTTTTTCTCTCCTCCTGTTTGGGAAGTTTTCTGTCATTACTTTTTCAATCACGTTTTCTAACCCATGCTCTTCTTCTCCTTTTTGTATCCCTATGATATGGATTGTTTTGTTTCACATTGTGCTGCAGTTCTCTTACACCCTATTCATTCTTTTTTAGTCTTTTTTCATTTTTTTTGCATTGTCTGGAAATTTTTTTCTACATTGTCCTCTAACTCACTGATCGGATACTCTGCTTCATTTAGCCTGGTTTTGATTGCTTGTAATGTGTTCTTTGTTCAGAAACTCTATTCTTCATTTGTTTCTGGTTTTTATTGATAGTTTCTATGTTCTCTTTCATGCTGATGTAGTTCTCCGTATGTTCTCTGTAGCTTCCCTGATGTTCTTTGTAGATTCCCTGGAGTTCTTTGTAGTTTTCCTGAAGTTCATTGTAGTTTTCTTTGAGTTTGTTGAGTTCATTGATCTTCCTCATTATTATTGTTTTGAATTCATTTTCTGATAGTTTTATTGTCTCTATTTCATCTATCCTTCCTTTGGGGAATTCCTCCTTTTTCTTTGTTAGATGTTGTTTTTGTTTGGTGCGGTGTTGTTCCTCCTCCTCATATTGGGTGGCTGGTCTTGTTTGTTTCTGCCTGTTAGATTGATCTGCTTTTATTTTCTGCCTTGTGGTGCGACCTTCTGTGGTAGGAGTCTGTGTAATTCAGTGGCGCAGACTTCTTGGTCTTTTTAACTTAATGATCTTGGGATGCCTTTATGCCTTTTATTTGGACTCAGTAGTAGTATTTTAGTGTTGTTTGTTGTGTTGCTCTTTTGTGGGTTCTTCCCTTAAATTAGCTGACTGAGAGTCACTCAGCCCACTTCTGACAGTTGTTGAGCTGCCTCTGGTTGATGCCTCTTGAAGGAGAGTAGTCTGTTTATGAGATTTCTCCCATAGCACTGAGGTTGAGTCTGCCCTGGGATCTCATCTGCTGCTCCCCAAGTTTTTTCTCCAGAACCAGCATCCAAAGTTTTCCAAAGATCCTCTAGTTTATTTCACATTTTTTTGGTTGTAGTCCAGGTCAACTGTGGAAAGTGCGCTTTTACCTGCCAGGTGGCAGGTGGGCCAGATTAAACTCTTTTTCTTTTTTTTTTTTAATGCACATAAAAAGACGCCAGGATTGAGGGCTGCTGCCTGGAGCTGGAGAAAGGTGAAGCAAGCTGGCAGAACCAAGAAGAGCTGAGCAAGCCTGATTACTGGCACAACCTGAGTAGTTACAGGCTCTGGAGGTGCCTTCTTAAGTAGTGGGGCAAGAGGCTTTAATTTCTTTTTTCTATTGTTGTTTTACTATAGTTTTCCCAATTTTTCCCTTCTCTGCCCAGCCCAACTCCCCTCCCACAGTCAATCCTTGCCCTGTTTTCCAGGTCCATGGATTATTTCTACTAGTTTCTTGATTAGATCCTTTCTCTTCTCTCCCCATTTCTCCTCCTCACACCCTCACCCTCTGGTCACTGTCAATCTGTTCCATGTTTTCATGCCTCTGATTCTATTTTGCTCATTTGTTTGTTTTGTTCATTAGCTTCCTGTATTAGGTGAGATCATATGGTATGTCTTTCTTTGCATGACTTATCACTAAGTGTAATACACTCTAGTTTCATCCATGATGTCACAAAAGTTTGCAGTTTCTTCTTTCTGCTACATATTGTTCCATTGTATATATGTACCACTGTTTTTGATCCACTCATCTACTGATGAGCACTTAGGCTATTTCCAACACTTGGCAATTGTAAATAAGTCTGCTCTAAACATTGAGGTACATAAGTTCTTTTGAATTTATATTTCAGGATTCTTCAAGTATAATCCCAGCAGTATAATTGTTTGATCAACAGGCAGTTCTATTTTTAGTTTCTTGAAGAAATTCCATACTTTTTTCCACAGTGGCTGCACCAGTCTGCTTTCCTACCAACAGTGCACTTAGGTTCCCTTTTCTCCACATCCTTGCCAGCAATTGCTTTTTATTGGTTTACGGTGGCTATTCTGACCCATGTGTGGTGGTAACTCTTTGTGCTTTTAAGTTATATCTCTCTGATTGTTAATGATGTTGAACATCCTTTCATATGCCTATGGGCCATCTGTATATCCTCTTTGGAGAAGTGTCTGCTCAGGTCCTTTGTCCATTTTTTAATTTTATTATTTGTCTTCCTGGTGTTGAGTCATAGAAGTTCTCTATATATTTTGAAGTACAAACCTTTGTCCAAGTTATCATTAGCAAATATATGCTCACATGAGGTTGCTTCTCTTTTCATTGACTGATGTTTCTTTAGCCAACCAGCTTTTAAATTTGATGTAGTTTTATTTGTTTATTCTTTCCTTTATTTCCTTTGCTATAGGACATACATTGGCAAAAATATTGTTACATGTGATATCTGAAATTTTACTGCCTATGTTTTCCTCTAGAATTTGTATGCTGTCATGGTTTACATTTAAGTCTTTTAACCACCTAGTTGAATGACATGTATATGGTGTAATTTGGTGGTCTAGTTTAATTTTTTTAATGTATTTATCCAGATTTCTCAAGACCTTTTATTTAAGAGGCTTTTAAATCCATTTTATGTTCCTTACACTTTTGTGAAATATTAATCAGCTATAGAGACCTGGGTTTATTTCTGGACTTACTCTATTGTATACCATTGACCTATATGTTTGTTCTCATATCAGTACCAGACTGTTTTGATTACAGTGGCCTTGTAATATAGTTTGATATCAGTTATACTGCATCCTCCTACTTTGTTCTACTTTCTCAAGATTGCTGATACTACTGTTTTTGATTCCATATAGATTTTTAAATTATTTGTTCTAAATCTGTGAAATGTGTCATCAGTGTTTTATAGGTATTGCATTGAATCTATACAATGCGCTGTATAGTACAGACCTTTTAATGATGTTAATTCTTTCTATGCATGAACACACTATATGCTTCCATCTATTTGTGTCTTCCTTATTTTTTTTCAATGTTCTGTAGTTTTCTGAGTACAGGTCTTTTATCTCCTGGTTAAGTTTACCTAAGTACTTTATTTTTCTTGATGCTATAGTAAATTGGATTTATTTTTTTCTAGTCCTGAGACTCAACGGTTTGGCTGAACTAAATGGCTGGGTTGGTGAAGAATGGGGTGATCTGTGGGCTTCACTTTAAAACTGATTTCTCTTTTCTATCCTAATGGCTTGGACAGAAAGGGCCCAGAGGTCTGAGAGGGGGGAAACCTAAACTATTTCCCTCAGCCCAAACTAAGTATAATGGGAAAAAGGGTTTTGGACAGGTGAGATGTGCCTAGCACATCTTCCTCCAAAGAAGCCCTTTTTTTCTTTCTTTTTTCTTTATCCTAATATGGAACATTGAAAAATTAATCCCTGCCTTTTGACATCTAGTAGTTATGGATTCAATGATGTCTTTTAACCCTTTTCGCCAAATCTGTTGCTCCCAGAACACAACAAGAATGCCAGCCTGTTAAACCAAGCACGCCGTTGTCCGGAGACAGCCAACTGACCTGGAGTCTGCATGATCCTTCCCCATGTGGGAAGGCCACCCTCCCCTCCACACCCCTACTATTATTAGGGTTTTCTGGACCCAATGGTAGGTAGGATGACGACCATGTCCAGCTTGAAGCAGCTAGAGGAGCTTGAGACCTTTGCTCATTGTCCTTTACAAGATTACAAAGGGTCTTAATATCTGAGAGGGAGGGATAGTTATTTTTTATGAACCAGGGGTATGGACTTGGGGGGGAGGATTGCTGGGGGAGGGAGATGCTGGGTGGAGGGGAGTAAAGGGGAGAAAATTGGAACTGTTGTAACAATATAATCAATAAAATACATTTAAAAAAAAAGAAAAGTTTCAAAGTGTTTTCTTTTCTTGAATTGTTTGGAATAGTTTGAGAAAAATAGAAGTTAGTTCTTTCTTAAATGTTTGGTAAAATTCCCCTGTGAATCCACCCTGTCTATGGCTTTTGTGTGTGTAATTTTTTTTTATTACTGCTTCAATTTTACTATTTGTTATAGGTCTATTTATGCTTTCTGCTCCTTCTTGATTCAGTTTTTGATGATTGTATTTCTAGATATTTGTCCATTTCACCCAGGTTTTCAGTTCTTGGCATGCACTTGTTTGTACAAAATCTTACAATCCATGTATTTCTTAAGTAGTGGTTGAGATATCTCCTCTTTCATTTCTGATTTTATTTATTTAGGTCCTTTCTTTTCTTTTTTTCTTGATTGGTCTGGTTAAAGGCTTGGTGATTTTATTTATCTTTTAAAAAAACCAGCTCTTGGATGTATTGATTTTTTGAATTGCTCTTTTAGTCCCTATGTTGTTTAATTCTTCTCTAATCTTGATTATTTCCTTTCTTCTACTTGCTCTGGGCTTTGTTTGCTGTAGTATTTCCAGTTCTAGAGATAGGGTTAAGATGTTTATTTGAGTTTTTAAAATTCCTTTTACATAGACCTGTAGTGATATAAACTTTCCTCTCAGGACTGCCTTCACTGTGTTTTGGGCTGTTGTGTGTTCATTTTCATTTGTTTCCAGAAACATTTTTATTTTTATTTGATCTTATTGTTAACCCATTCATCATGTAATAGCATGTCATTCAGTCTCCATGAATTTAAATGTTTTTGAGATTGTTTTCTTTGAGGTTGGTTTCTAATTTCAAGACATTGTGCTCTGAGAAAATTCTTGATTCAATTTCAATTTTCTTGAATTTGTTGAGGCTTTTTTTGTGTCCTACAAACATTTTTTATCTTTGAAAATGTTCCATGTGCATTTGAAAAGAACATATATTTTGCTTCTTTGGTTTTTTTTGTATATAAATTTAAGTCCGTTTGATCTAGGGTGTTCAATGCCACAGTAATTTTTGTTGTTCTTTTGCTTGAAAGGGTGCTAAAATCTCATTAATTCACCTTTGATTTTGAATGAGAGCCTTGTTGGGTAGAGTAGTTTTGCTTGCAGGCCTTTGCTTTTCATTGCTTGGAATATTTTTGCCATTCTCTTCTGGTGTTTAGTGTTTCTGTTGAGAAATGATCTGATAGACTTATCAGAGCTTTCTTGTATATTATTAGCTCTTTCTGTCTTGCTGCCTTTAGGATTCTTTCTTTGGTCTTTGAATTTTGCCATTTTAATCATAATGTATCTTAGAGTGGGCCTCTTTGTGTTCGTCTTCACTGGATTCTCTGTGCTCCCTGGACTTGTGTGACGTTTTCCCTCATGAAGTTAGGAAAGTTTCCTGTGTTTACTTTTTCAATCAAGTTTTCTATCTCTTGCTCCTCTTCTTCTCCTTCTCATATCCCTATGGTACAGGTATTATTATTTTTAATATTGTCCTGCACCTCTCTCATATCCTTTATATGTTTTTCAGTCTTTTGTTTGTTTGTTTGTTTTGTTTTGTTTTGTTGCTCTGTGTGGGAATTTTTTCTACCTTGTTCTCCAGCTCACTATTTTGATCCTCTGCTTCATCTAGCCTGATTTTAATTCCTTCTACTGTGCTCTTTATTTCTGAAATTGTATTCTTCATCTCCTCCTGGCTCTTATCGATAGTTTCTATATCCTTTTTTTGTGCCAGTGTATTTGCAGTAAATTTCTTGTAGCTTCCCTGGAGTTCACTGTAGTTTTCACTGAGCTCATTGATCTTTCATATAACTATTATTTTGAACTCAATGTCTGATTGTTTGTTTACCTCTATTTCACTTAGCGCTCTTTCTGGGGAATTCCTCCTTTCCTTTTGATTGGGTTTGTATTTTTTTTCTACCCATTTTAGGTGATTTTTTCCCCCCTGTGAATTAGATTGATCTGCTTTGTTTCCCTATCTTCATGGTGTGATCTGAGTTTGGATACCTGTGGGATTCAATGATGCAGTCTCCTTCATCTCCTGATGTTGATGCTGTTAGTATGTTCTTTATGCTGTTTATTTGTCCTGTCTGGTTGTAATTGGGTTTTGGTTGTTGTTGGGTCACTCTTTTGTGGGCCCTTCTCTTCTGCTAGCTGACTGAGAGTCTTTGCACACCATGTCTTGTATGTTGTTGTACACATGCTGCCAAAACAAAACCAAACATCCCAGGAAAGCAACTCATACCCACAAAAATAACCCCCACCCACAATCACACTATCAATAGCAAATGAGCCAGTATTAATAAGGGTGTAAAGAGTAAGGCTACTTTAAGAAAGGTAAAAAAGATAAGTGCTGAATAAAACTTTCTTCTCTTTCTGGATGTCCCAGTCTGGCCCTAGGCAGCCTGTTTGAGACTATTGGTGATCCACATTCTGTGGTTTTCTCATTCAGTTGTTAATCTAGTCAATCTGTAATCAGCAGTCAGGCTTAATAACCACAGGGTATGGGGCAGAGTAATTACTGTGGGCAAGGCTATTGCTTCCTCTCAGGCTGATGCCACTTGGAGGGGACTGTTATGCCTGAGAAGGATGGCTTCTGCTATATGGGGGTTAGGTAAGTACAGGGACCCCTTTAGCTATTCCCTCAGTTCTCTTTCCAAAGCCACTGCCCCTAAACTGTCCTCAAGTGTCTAGTCCACTCTGCCGTCCCTCTGCCAAGGCTCAGCATAAGTGATTGTCAATAAAATTTTGTGCATTGTCTCTCTGTGACTCCAGCCATCTCTCCCAGGCTAGCAAAAAACAAAACAAAACAAAACAAAACAAAAACAAAAAACAAACAAACAAAAAAAAAACACCCCTTTTGTAGCTGGATGGTATTGGGTTCTCTGTAGCTTTTATCTTGTAGCTGGGGAGCCCAGCATGGGTTTTAGACCCCACACTCCTCATAGGCATCCCTCCAGCCACTGAAATATTCTTCCATACCTTTAGCTGCTGCTCATTGGAGTTGAGCCAGCCCTCTTCCATCTCTTCCATACTCTGTACAAGACAGATTGTAATGAAACATTTTCTTCTGTCTGTCCATGGTTATAAGGTTTCTCTCCAGCTAATGTTCAGTTAGTTGTTCTGGATGATTTGTCCACAATTAAGCTGGAATTCTAATTAGACCTGGAATTAGTTTAGTGTAGCTTCCACTTACTCCTCTGTCATCCTGGATCTTTTTCATATATTAGGTATATTCTTTGAATTAAAATATGTCTTTCAGTATGAAAGCACAATTAGAAATCAAATGTATGATCTTATTACAAAAGTAATGTTTACCCAACTAGAAATTTTGATGTTAGCAATATTTAAACCAGGTTTCCAAAGAAGAATTCAATTAAAGTACCAGGGAAAATTCAGAGATAAATTGACACCCATGATACCTCCCTATAATAACCGTGCCTCCTTCTCAGGATAAATAATTATCAGCTCAGATAGCTGAAAATTATCTACAAACCACAATAAATGGAGCAAATTTAGCTACTAATCCAGACCATTGTCTTAGAGCTTGTGGCAAGATAAAATCAGAGGTAAATTTTTAAACTGACATATATTTTCTTTAGTTCATTACACAGAAATTTGGTTTTAATATTGTATTTCAATATTAAAACAGCCTTCCCAATGCACAGATTTTCTCACATCAGCTCAGTTCAGAACATTAGGACATTGTTTTGCACCGAAACACTCCTTCACTAGTCCTGACAGTTCAAGTAGCCCTGCACAGAAAGAGAATGAAAATTTTTCTTTAAGACTTTTGGACAAGCTAATCTTTCAAATTTCATGTAATCTAAGAGCTATGCAGTTAAAGAAGAAGGTAGCCTTTCTTGAAAATTTCCCTTAGGCATTAATAAAACTCAGGCTTGCATGGTATTTTTAGTTTCAATACTCTCATAATTTTTTTTTAATTAAAAGAGTATATGTCAGTAGAAGTAAAATCTGAAAACTCTAATCCAGTGTGTTTGTACCTTCTGTTTTAAATTTTATATTAAAAAATTATATTAAATTCTGATCAACTAACTGGGGTTATATCTCGGATATAGAATAAAATATTTTTTATGGAAAAAATATGTTTAGAACAAATGTAAATGTGACAGTTATTTAAATAGTTAATATATAACTTTCAACTACTCAAAAATACATGAAAATGTTCTCATTTTCCAGATTAATTTCTAGAAACTAAATGTTGGAAGTTCAAGAACCTTGAACTATTATTCTATATTTAAGCCAGTAAATTCACAAGAGTTTGTAGTACTGCTAAATGTCTTCAGGGTTAACTTTGTGTTCCAAAGTATCTTGTTCTAAGTTTGAAACAGAGTATTCTATCAAGGCTCATCCTGGTTATTTTCACTAATAATTAGACAATCCTAAAGGGATAAAAATAATGGTATTTTATGTATAACTCTTTTCAAACACTGAAAGGGTTTCTGAGTGAATACAAGGCTGCTTCTTGTTTGTAAACTATGGAAACCTGAAAAAAGTCATAAATTGTTCACTCTAGCCAATGTTCTTTTCAATTTATTTAAATCCTACTTCCACAACCATTCTAAGTGAACAAAACTCTGTGAAAGTGATATCTATGTGAAATAAGTCCAAAATTATTAAAATATAAATAATGTTTAATATTCATTTAATTGTATTAAATAATTGTTACTCTGCTGCCAGGTAACTAGAAATAAGTAAGTCAGCTACATGAAAAATAGAAAAATTTATTTGCTCTTGACCCACAAGTTGGATCTCTAATCTCAGCTCTGTTCCTCACAAGTTAAATGGTCTGAGCATGCTGAGGTTTGTTTGTTTTTTGTTTGTTTTGTTTGTTTGTTTTTTCCCAAAAGAATATAACTAAAAATCTTTATGGAAAATAAACAGAGGAAATAAAAAGAAGTAGGGGAATTTCAAAAAGAATGACTCTGCCATGTATGGGTTTTGGAATAGAAGTTGACTGAAGTCAGGACATGGGTGTCTGAGGAGCCCAGACTCCCCCATCCTCTTCAGCCTGGAGAGGAAGTCACAGGTCATGACTGCAGGGAGGTGTCTAAGGTATGGTGAAAAGTCAAGAGAATTGATCCTCTTGTGTGACCTTGAGCAAGCAGGCATCATCATCACTGACCTGAGACTCTGGTATAAAACAGACTCTGGCATCAGATTCACCCAGATTTCAGAAATGTCTCCTCAAAAGTTCTGTGACATGAGGACTCACAATTACTTTTATGAAGATGCCAAGCCCACAGCCCATTTGCAAATCACAGGTGTTAATAGTTGATTACATAGATTTCTCTTAGGTGATAGCCACGTGCCAAGTTTTACACAAATTATTTCAATTAATACTCAAAGCAGCCCTGATTCAGCATGTTCTATCACCATTGCTATCATATAGGTTATGAAAGTCAGTGTCCTACAGCTACTGAGGGGAGGCAGGTCCCCACACAGTAGTGTCTGACCTATTGCTTCTCAGTTTAGGCTGAAAAGAAGAATCACCTAAGGAAGCTTTAAAATAGACTGACCCTGGGTCCCTATCCCATATCTTCTGATTTCATTGGTCTGGGTGGGCCATAGCCTTAGTATTGCATTGTATTGTATGATTAGACCTTTCATTTTATTTTATTTTTTTATTGCCCAGACCCATTGAAGGAAAATACATACTTTCCATTTTATGACCATGTCCTCACAGAAGTGAAATGACCAATCCAAGGAAGTAACACAGTTGGGATTCAAATACAGCTCCCTCTGACCCTTTCCACAGCTTCCCAGGTGCTCATCTGCTTCTCTTACTCATTTAGAAGCTCTGAGGAGAGGAGCATGTTACTTTTGTATGACTACACTGGAGAACACAATTTTTGTTGAGTTATATCTGACACTTATTTTTGACTAACTTTTGGCATCTGAATCCAAAAATTACCTCAGTTTTTCTCTATTACATCAACTTTTTAAAGTACAGGATACCTTCCCTTTGTCTCCCAAATCATACAAAATGTACATAAAGGAAAATAAAGAAAAATTACCTGAATATACTGTTTATTTATAGTTATTTTATTCATCTAAAGGCTATCTATTGTTACTGTAAGTCAAATTGTGTACAAGTAGTAAAGTTCTGCTGTCAAATATACATATTAAGGCAAAAACTTACGCTTACAGCTTTTCCTGGAGTGTTCAATCTGTGGACAATCTCGCCTGATGCTCTAACAATAGGCAGCCATCATATGTACATCCCATCTACCCTGAAACCATGCCTCCATGATCTTCAAATCTTGATGGAATCATTCGCCTTTCTCATCACTGACTGCACCAAGGTTTTTCAGTCAGCATGATGGCTATTCAGAAAATGTACCTTGATGCTCATGTTGCAGCCAAAAAGTTGAAGCTCTCCAAGAGTTTCTGGACAATTTTGGTGTAATTCTGTGCTCGTTTATTTCCAATAAAGTCCTTGACAGAGTTTTTGAAGTACAACCAAGCATTCTTTTGAAGTTCTGACATTGTTCTGACATCTTTAATGAGCTTCCGAATTTGTAGACCATCAAACACACCGACCTTTATCTTTTCAAACAACAGGCTAGGAAATGCCAAAATGAGATACTTGAAACAGTCTTCTTCAGTTGACAAAGCTTTAACAAATTGCTTCATGAGACCCAGTTTTATATGCAGAGGTGGGAAAATAATGTTTTTTCTGTCAACAAGTGACTCATGTAGAATGTTTGGATCATCAGGTTTGAGGTCAGATCTTGGAGGCCAATTCAACTCCACCCAGTGCTTCTCATGAGCTCCGCTGTCCCACATACACAGAAAACAGAAATACTCAGTGTATCAGCGTTGCTGACCAAGAAGGAAGCAGATCTTTTTAAGATCAACACAGATGACCCAACTATGCTTGTGATATTGCAACAGATCAATGACTCTCTTTATGTCTTCGTATTCTTCAGGAAAACAAATGGAATGGTCAATTGGGACAGCACCAAATAAATTGCCATTTTGGAGGACATACTTCAACTCTGCTTTGAGCTAACAATGAACAGTCACCATCCAGTTGAATTCTAGATTAGAATTCCCAATTCCTCTATTAAACCATGTATGTTATGGCAATACACAAAGCCACCGTCACTTTGAAAGTACTGCAGAAATGCACTTTCTCTTGATAAAAGTAGGATACCTTCGCTCTTTTTTCAAGCAAGTTTTTCTCATGCAGTCTTGATGCTAGTAGTTCTGAAGCCTTTTTGGATAGTTCCAAATCTCATGCCAAGTCATTCAACTCATACTGATCAAATCCCTTACGAACTGAGTCATTTTCAATTTCAAAATCTTCATCATTGCTGTCACTTAGTTTTTCACCATACTCCTATTTTTTGAAAGAGGGTAGTTCAATGAAAACTGGCACTGGGATTTCAGCTGAATGAGCCACTGGGTGTATAGCTGATGGTAGACTAGGATACTCTATTTTACATTTATTTTTCTTGTTATATCCTGACGTTTTCACTATACAAAAGTAACAATACTTGAATTATTTCTGAGCTCTCGCCAAACCATAGGTAAACCAGATGGCAATTTATCATGTGTGCCCTTTGTCCCCATCCACAAACTTTTGACACACTGCTTGCACACCTTGTGATGGGCCTGAGACTTATCTTGATCACCAAGTTTTACTTTAAAATATGCAAAATAGGCTTGCCTGATGAATGTGCTGATGTTTGTCCTTTGACTGAGAGTGGTGAAACTCCCACAGATATAACAAAAGGAATCAGGGTTGTTTAAGTACTTATGACAAGAAATAGTAGCAGCAGACATTATCTGAAGGAAAGAAAATGAGTAAATATGTAAACAAAAAAATTAATTTTGCTAACTCCTTGTATACAGACAAGAACTTGGACTACACTTCAGAATATGATTCACTATATAGAGTGGCACACAACCTCTCACCACACTGTCTCATGTTTAACTGAATAGCCTAGAAAAGTATGAACCTGTCGCTAGTCTCCAAGGTCATCCCCCACCTCTCCCCACTTGAGGGAGGTTTGTTCTCAACCAATAAGAGAGCACTAGTGCTTCCCCAACCCAGGCTTGATCCAGCTTAGAGTGGTCACATTAAGATAAACTGTGTAAACCCTGGCTGCTGTGGCTCAGTGGATTGAGCATCGGCCTGCGAGCCAAGTGTCGCTGGTTTGATTCCCAGTCAGGGCACATGACTAGGTTGCACGTCAGGTCCCCAGTTGGGGGCGCGAGCGAGAGGCAACCACACAGTGATAAAAAAAGAAAAGATAAGCTGTGTAGAAAAAATGACATAATAGAAGAAAACTAACTGCAGTTTTGAAATCAGCATGCCTATGTAAGTCTAAAACAGCTGAAAAATTGAACTGAACAGGAATTACTTTAAAAATTGTTCCCCAGTGCTATTAATTATAATACTTAAAGGAGAATTTCTGGGCATGTTTATTAACCCTTCTAGGGTTCAGTTTCCTAGAAAATAGGAAGTAAACCTGATACCTGTGTTAAGGGGTTACTAAAGGAAGCAAATAAAATGAAGGCTTAGCTCAAATATTGTTAACACCCTACAGATGCTGACATGCTTAATTATGATTATAATTAGTATCATTTTTACATAAACACACTAGATATTTATGAATTCATATGAAAGAAATGAATGCAACAAGATCCTCTTTTACAGACCCCCTCCCTCCTTAAAGACCATTTATGGTCACAGGTGTGATGCTGGGTTCTGAAGTTTACACAATAGGGGACCTCTTCCGTGTATAACAAAAAGGAAACGAGAAGTAACACAATGATCACATTAATCCTTTTATTGCAACTCAGAAACTGGCTCCAGCTAGTTCCATCCTTATGAGTAATTTGTAAAACAAGTCAAAAGTTCTGGCGCCAAAGTCCCATCTGCTTTTAGAAACTTTCATTTTGAATCCAAGTATTGATCCTTTTTTTCCAATCATGCCTACTCCCCAAATTAATATGTATCTTTCCTTTTTTCCAGATTAGCCATTCCTGCACTGTTCAACTAAATTATTAATGACTTGTCTGTAAAGTTGGAATAAAGCATAATTTTGGGGGGGATTAAGCTATTAACAGTTCCCTTAATTCATCATTTGTGTAGATTGTCATGTTTGTGAATATTCCTTTCTCAGAATAACCCTTTCATTTTCCTGCTCTGCAAATTCCTTTTCATCCTTCAAACTTGATTTTTAACAATATTTTATTTATTTATTTTTAGAGAGAGGGGGAATGAAGGGAGAAAGAGAGGGAGAGAAAAATTAATGTAAGAGAGAAACATTAATCTCATATGTGCCTTGACCAGGGACCAAACCTACAACCCAGATATGTGCTCTGACCAGGAATTAAACCAGCGACCTCTCACTTTGTGAGATGAGGTCCAACCAATTGAGCCACAGGGGTCAGGACTCAAAAACAATTTGAGTTTTACCTTCCTTCTAAAATATTCTATGATTATCCAGGACAACATAGTCACTTCTTTCACTGTGTTTCCAAACCCCATTGTTTTGTATTTTAATCTTGTGCTATATACCACCATATCCATTAACACATGTATTTCCCCCATTAGACCAATGGTCAGGAGCTGTTTCACTTTTCCTTGTAATTTTTTATGTACCTACTCCAAGCCTAGAGTATAGCAGGCTTCCTGCAATTGCTGTGTGGATGAATGTTATTGATATTATTGATTATTCTCTTCTAAACGCTATGAAACTGGTTTTGGACCTAGCAATATATTCACTAAGCATCATAGTCTTTCCTCACCTTTGCAAGAATGGGTACAAATAAAACTAAAACCACCTACTTGTGGAACAGATAGGGGAGGGACTTTGGTTTCATCCCTTTGTGAAGATGCTGTGGAAAAGCAGTAACACAAATAAAATAGAATGGAGACTATGAAGTTAGGAAGACTGAATCAATCATCCTTAATTTCCCAACCTGACTGCTGGAGAGCTTTGCACACAGTACCTTCCTTGGTAATCCTTTTACCCTCTTTAAAAAAAAAATGCAAAGATATTGTAAGCATGAGCTGAGCAAAGATGTGTGGCATGTGACAGTGAGTGAGTGAGTGAAGTTTAGACCCTCATCCAGGTCTGGGTGGCAGGGCTAGGAAAGATCAGGCATTTGGGAGGAGTGGAGGGAAAATATTCACCACTAACAAGGAGTTAAAAACAGCATTGCACACAGACACTAATTAAGAGAAAGTTTTACCCAAGCATAGCATTTTGGGAATTATACATTGATGGCATCCGGGTAATATGCTACTATGTGTGTGTATGTGTTTTGTTTTGTTTAATATCTAAAAGAGAAACTTTCACCTTACCTCTGTACACATTTTAATAGTTTTTGGTTAACTAGTTTTTAAAAAGACATAGCACAGTAATATATTTTATCTGACTCTCCCAAAAGCCAAATTTTTAAACAAGGCAATTGTATTAAATTAAATAAGGCTATTATGATAAAGTTTTGAAATAAGCTTCACCATGCAAAAATAGACTCTGTCTTAGTTATTACACAGAACCACACGTATTTTTTCCTGCTATTGGTGCCACTTGGTGAATTGATGATGACTCCTTGAGAATCATTGACTGATTCTATTGTCATACACAGGCTAACCTTAAAAAATAATAGTACTCACATCAGAGCGGTTCACCCCTATTTTTACACATTAGACTCTGCTCAGAAGAATAAACCTTTCCTCAGCCCACACCACAGCCAGGGATTGAGGGAAGCATGGTTCTGAATTCTGCTAGTGTGATGTCAGTTGACTGTGTGCTGCTCCAAGGCCTTGGTATGGCTGGGAGAGAAGGCCTGCTTTGGTACATGCAGGTTCTCCCCAGAGGAAAAGTTCAAAAAATGTGCCCTTTAAAGAAAATATGAAAGGGTAATTTTCAAAATACAGGCCAACACAATATATTCATATTAATTTTTGCCCTGATCATCATCAAATATTCTATTTGCAGAATATATACTCTGTGAGGAAAAAATATTCTGAAAATGTGTCAAAGTTTGTTAGAAACTATAAATATAAAAATTCTTAGAGATATTTCAACATCCATTTAGGGTTCCTTTCTACTTCTATCATAGCCAGTAGAAGTTGATTTTCAGTTTCAGACTATATGAAATAGCATGCACTCATTTATAAAGAGACTGCCTTAATGACTGTCATTTTTCTCACCTCAAGATAAAAGACCATAGTTCATGCATTGATTAGAATTTACCTTTGCGTTATAGTGCAGTTCTTATTATTTGTTTGTTTGTTTGCCTTAATCTTAGTGTTTTTTAAAAAAACTCTATTCTTTTAAAAATTGTTGTTCTATCACAGTTGTCCTAACTTTTCTTCCTTGTCTTTCCACAGTCAAACCCCATCAAGTTGTACGTGTCCATGGGTCATTTATACATGTTCTTTGACTAGACCCTTCCCTTTCTTTCTGCCCTTCACCCCCTCTCCTGTCCCCATGGCCACTGTTATACTGTTTCTTGTTTCCATGCTTCTGGTTCTATTTTGCTCATTTGTATTGTTCATTAGATTCCTGTTATAGGTGAGATCATAATGTATTTCTCTTTCACCAACTGGCTTATTTCACTTAGCATAATACTCTTCAGTCCCATCTATGCTGTCCCAAAATGTAGGAGTTCCTTCTTTCTTTCTGCTGCATAGTATTCCCTTGTGTATATGTACTAGACTTTTTTATCCACTTATCTACTGGTGGGCCCTTAGGATGTTTCCAGCACTTGACTATTGTAAATAATGCTGCTATGAACATTAGGGTGCAACTGTTCTTTTAAGTTTGTTTCAAAATTCTCAGTGGAATAATAGGATAAAAAGGCAGTTTCATTTATAGTTCTTTGAGGAAATTGTACAGTAGTCCTTCTCTATATTGCGGTTCACTTATCATGACCTCACTGTATCGCAAGATTTTTAAAACTTTTATATTTAATTATTTATTGCGGATATTTTGCTATATCACGGGGTTTTGCGGTACTGTATATATATGTTGTTAAAGTGTAGAATATGTTTAAGAACATAAGTAGTGTTTATAAAAGTGTGGAAAAGGTTAATAAGGGAGTGGGAAAGGTTAATAAGGAACTGGGAACAGTTTATAAGTGTGCGGGAAGGGTTTATAAAAACCTTAAAATATATATAAATACCAAAATAAATGTAAAGTTCCTACTTCGCGGATTTTCACCTATTGCGGGGACGGGGGGAGGCTAGAACATAATACCTGTGATAAGTGAGGGAATACTGTATACTGTTTTCCACAGTGGCTGCACCAGCCTGCATTCCTATCAACAGTACTCTAAGGTTCCTTATTCTCCACATCCTTGACAGAGATTGTTGTTTGTTGATTTGTTAATGATGGTCATTCTGATTTGTTTGAGGTGGTATATCATTATGGTTTCAATTTGCACCTCTCTGATGGCTAGTGATGTTGAGCATTCTTTCATATGCCTATGGGCCCTCTGTATGCCCTTTTTGGAGAAGTATCTGTTCAAGTCCTTTGCTCATTTTTAAATTGAATTGTTTTTCTTGCTGGTATTAAGTCATATGAGTTTATATATTTTGGAGATCAAACCTTTGATGTATCATTGGCAAATATGTTTTCCCATATACTTGGTTCCCTTCTCATCTTGCTGATGTATCATTCTTTAGCCATGCAGGAGCTTTTAAATTTGATGTAGTCCCATTTGTTTATCCCTTCTTTTATATCCCCTGTCCCAGGAGATATATCGGGGAAAACATTGTTGCATGGGATATCTGAAACTTTACCTTTTAAATTTTTCTTAATGACTTTTCTGTTGTCATGACTTATAGTTAAGTTTGTATACATAGAGTTTATTCTAGTGTGTGGTGTAAGTTGCTGATCCAGTTTCACTTATTTGCATGTACGTGCCCACATCCCGCAACACCATTAATTTAAGAGGCACTTTTTACATCATTTTGAGCTTCTGCCCACTTTGACAAATATTAATTGACCAGAGAGGTCAATTAAAGTAAACTTATGTTTACCTTCAGGCTTTCTATTCTGTTCCATTGATCTATGTACTTGTTCCTAGGCCAGTACTAAACTGTTTTGATTACAATGGTCTTGTAATACAGTTCAATATCAGATATTGTGATTCCTACTACTTTGTTCATCTCTCTCAAGTGTACTGAGGATATTTTTGGTCATTTTTAGCTCCATATAAATTTTTGAAATATTTGTTCTAGTTCTGTGAAATATGTCATTGGTATTTTAATTGGGATTTTTTTGAATATATAGATTTCTTAGGGTAGTATGGACATTTTAATGATGTGAATTCTTCTAATTCAGGAGCACAGTATATGCTTCCACTTATTTGTTCTTACTTAATTTCCTTCTTCAGTGTTCTATAGTTTTCTAGGTACCAGTCTTTTACCTCCTTGGTTAAGTTATTCCTAAGTATTTTCTTTTTCCTTTTTTAAAGTATAATTTATTGATTATGTTGTTACAGTAGTTTCAATTTTTTACCCTTTGCTCTCCTCTTCCCAGTACCTCCTTCCCTCCAGCAATCCAACCCTTTCCTATATTATTCTTAACTTCCCCCTGTTTATTTTATATTTACCAATTATGCTTTTTAACCCCTGCACCATTTCCCTATTTCTCCCCCTACCTCTCCCAGCTGATTCTGTTTCTATTCTTGTTTGCTTAGTTGGATTTTGTTCTTATTTTTTAGGTTAAGTTGTTGATAGTTGTGTGTTTATTGTAATTTTAATGTTCATAATTTTTATCTTCTTTTTCTTAAGTAACTCCATTGACATTTTATATAATTATAGCTTGGTGATGATGAGCTCCTTTAGCTTTATCTTGTCTGGGAAGCACTTTATTTGCCCTTCCATTCTAAATGATAGCTTTGCTGGACAGAGTAATCTTGGTTGTAAGTCCTTGCTTTTCATCACCTTGAATACTTCCTGCCAGTCCCTTCTTGCCTGCAAAGTTTCTTTTGAGAAATCAGCTGTTAGTCTTATAGGCATCCCTTTGTAGATAACATCTGCTTTTCTCTTGCTACTTTTAAGATTCTCTCTTTATCTTTCACCTTTAGCATTTTAATTATGATGTGTCTTGGTGTGGTCTTTTTTGGGTCTAGCTTGTTTGGGACTCTGTGTGCTTCCTGGACTTGTATGTCTATTTTCTTCACCACATATGGGAAGTTTTCCTTCATTGTTTTCTCACTTAAGTTTTTAATTTCTTGCTCTTCCTCTTCTCCTTCTGGCACCCCTATGGTCTGTATGTTGGCATGTTTAAAGTTGTCCCAGAGGTTCCTAAGCCTCTCCTCATGTTTTTTCAATTCTTGTTTCCTCTTTCTGTACTGGTTGACTGTTGTTTTTCTCCTTATGTTCCAAATCATTGATTTGAACCCCAGTTTTTTTCTCATCACTGTTGGTTTTGTGTGTATTTTTCTTTTTATCATTTAGCATAGCCTTCACTTCTTCCCTGATGTGTTTGCTGTACTTAAGCATATTTGTCAAGCTTGTGAGCATCTTTATCACCAGTGTTTTGAACTCTTTATCTGTTAGGTTGGCTATCTCCTCATCACTTAGTTCTTATACTGGAACCTTGATCTGTTCCCTCTTTTGGGCCATACTTCTCTGTCTTGTCATCTTGAAAGGCTTCTGTGTTTGTTTGCCTCTGTATCTTAGGTAGGGCTGTCACTTCTGTTACGTTGTAAGGGGTGGAGCTTTAGGTTTTCTCATCAGGAGAGGGCTACCCGTTTCACCACGTTGTGGCTCTGTATGTGGGGGAGGGGTCTGAGAGGGAACAATGTTGCTTGCTTAGCACTTACACCTTTCCAGGCACTTCTCTCACTTTGTATGGGACTGGCACCCTTCTAGCTGTTGCCCTGGCTGTTGTTTCCAGAGTGGGTCTGCAGATGTTTTAGGACTATGGGGGCCCTTTAAACAAGGGAACTCTGCTGAGAGAACAGCAGTTTGTTCTTCTGCCCCAATCCCCACTTGTTTGCACAGTCAAAAGCAATGAGGCTTAATCTTCCCTGGCCCTGGGACCATGAGCTGCATGGTCTGGTCAGGAGCTGGGAATGTTCCCCAAGTGTCCCTCCCCACTTTTTAAAACATGTGACTGGGCTTTCTGGCAGCTTTCCACACCACAGCTGCCACTGCTACCACACCACATCCTCTCTGCCCTGGTTCCACCCCTCCTACTTATTTTTGTTTGTGGGGCTTCCATGTAGCTCGATTTCCTGGGACTTTAGTTCTCTCTAGTTTTGAGGTAGTTGTATTCCTTCTTAGTTGTTGAGGAAGACACAGCGTGTTTGTCTACTCCATTTTGGCCAAAAGTCTATTTTTCTTTTTGCTATAGTAAATGGGATTTTCCCCCTAGTTTCTGTTTCTGATATTTAATTATTGGTGTAAAATGGCCTACACCTTCTGAACATTAACTTTGTATCCTGCTGTTTTACCGAATTCATTTATTAGGTCGACTAGTTTTTTTGGTGAAGCCTATATGATCTTTTATATACACTATCATGTCATCTGTGAATAATGAGTTTTACACCCTCCTTTCCACTTGGATGCCTTCAATTTCTTTTTCTCCTCTGATCACTGTGTCTAGAATTTAAAAAACTATGTGGAATAAAAGTGGTGAAAGTGGACATCTTTTTCTTGATCCTAATCTTAGAGGGAAGATTTTTTATTTTTGTTTCATGAGTATGATTTTGGCTGTAGGTTTCTCATATATGGCTTTTATTATATTGATGTATGCTCCCTCTATTCCCACTTTGATGAGCATTTTTTATCATAAATGAATGCTGTACATTATCAAGTGCTTTTCAGCATCTATTGATATGATCATGTGATTTATGTCTTTCATTTTGTTTATGTGATGTATTATGTTAATTGATTTGTGAATATTATACCATTCTTGCTTCCCTAGGGTAAATCCCACTGGGTCATGGTGTGTGACCTTTTTAATGTATTGGTGGATCTGGTTTCCCAATATTTTGTTGAGGATTTTAGCATCTATGTTCATCAATGATATAGGTATGTAGTTTTCTTTCTTTGTTGTGTCTTGACCTAATTTTGGAATTAGGATAATACTGGCCTTATATAAAGAGTGTGGGAATCTTCCCTCTTGAATTTTTTGAAATAGTTTGAGAAGAATGGAAGTTAGCTCTTCCTTAAATATTTGGTAAAATTTGCCAGTGAAGTCATCCAGTCCAGAGCTTTTTTGTGTCTGAGATTTCTTATTACTGCTTCAATTTCACTAGTTGTTATCAGTCTGTTCATGCTTTCTGCTGTTATTTATTCAGTTTTGGAAGATTATGTTTCTAGAAATTTGTCCATTTCACCCAGTTTGTCAAATTTCTTGTAATACAGTTGTTTGTAGTAATTTCTGTTGTATCAATTGTAATTTTCCCTCTTTTGTTCCTAATTTTATTTATTTGAGTCCTCTCTCTCTCTCTCTCTCTCTCTCTCTCTCTCTCTCTCTTATGAGTCTGGTTAAAGGCTTGTTGATATATTTTTATCCTTTCAAAGAACAGGTTCCTGGATTTAATGATCTTTTGAATTGTTCTTTTGATCTCTATGTCATTTAATTCTGCTCTGATCTTGATTATTTTCTTTCTTCTGCTCACTCGGGACTTTGTTTGTTGTTATTCCTCTAGCTCTTGTTGATGTAGGGCTATGTTGTTTATTTGAGATTTTTAAATCTTTTTTAGGTTGACCTGTTCTGTATTGCTATGAACTTCCTTCTCATGTGCCCTACAGGTTTTTGGCTGTTGTGTGTTTAGTTTCATTTGTTTTCATAAATTTTTATTTCTTCCTTAATCTCCTTGTTAACGTGTTCATTTTTTATTAGCATGTTGTTAGTCTCCATGAATTTGAATCATTTTGAGTTTTTTCCTTGAGGTTGGTGTTTAGTTTACAGTCATTATAATCTGAGAAAATGCTTGATATGATTTCAATTTTCTTGAATTTATTGAGGTTTCTTTTGTATCCTACCACATGGTCAATTTTTGAGTGTTGCATGCACATTTGAAAAAAATGCATATTTTGTTTCTTGGGATGAAAGGTTCTGTATATATCAACTAAGTCCATTTGATCAAGAGTGTTGTTCATTGCCAAAATATCCTTTTGGTTTCTGTGCTTGGAGAATCTACCCATTGTTGACAATGGAGTTCTAAAATCCTCTACTGTGAGGATTTTGCTATTGATATCTTTCTTGAAGTCCTCCAAGATTTTCCTTATATATTTGGGTGCTCCTATGTAGGATGCATATATGTTTACAAGAATTATATCTTCCTGGCTGCTGTGGCTCAGTGGATTGAGCGTCGGCCTGCGAGCCAAGTGTCACTGGTTCGGTTCCCAGTCAGGGCACATGACTAGGTTGCACATCAGGTCCCCAGTTGGGGGCGCGAGTGAGAGACAACTACACAGTGATGTTTCTCTGCCTCTCTTTCTCCTTTCCCCTCTCTCTACAAATACAAATTAAAAAGAAAATAAATAGAAATGAATTTAAAAAAAAGAATTATGTCTTTTTGATGGATTGTTCACTTAAGTATTATGAAGTGTCCTTTTTTATCTCTTTTTATGGCCTTTGTTTGAAATCTACTTTTTTTGATATAAGTATTGCCAACCCATATTTTTTCTTTATGTCTGTTTGCTTGAAATATTTTTTTCATTTCTTCACTCTCAGACTGTTTAGATCTTCTGTTTTGCAGTGGGTTTCTTGCAGACAGCATATATGTGGGTCATGTTTTGTCTTTCATTCTGTTACCATATGACTTTTAAATGAATCATATTATACATTTAAGGTTATTATTTATAGGTATTTATTCATTGCCATTTTTCCCTTTGTTCCTGAGTTGCTCTCTTTCTCTTTCTTTTTAAAAAAATCTTCTTAAAGCAGTCCTTTTAGCATGTTTTGTAAATATTTTTTTGTGGAGACATATAATTTTAGCTATTTTTTTTGTCTGGGACACTTCTTATTTTGCCTTACATTTTTCATGAGAGCCTTGCTAGGTAGAGTTGTCTTGGGTGCAGGCCTGAGTTTTTCATTACTTGGAATTTTTTGACATTCCTTTCTGGTTTGTAGTGTTCTCTTGCAAAGTGAGCTGATAGCCTTATTTGAACCCCTCTGTATGTTACTAGCTGTCTCTCCCTTGCTGCCTTTAAGATTCTCTCTTTGTTTTTGAATTTTGCCATTTTAATTATGATGTGTATTGGAGTGGGTCTTTTGGCGTTCATCTTCATGATAACCTCTCTGTTTCCTAGAGTCAGATGGCCTTTTCTTTCAAGTGTGGAAAGTTTTCTGTCATTGTTTTTTCAAACACATTTTCTATTCCTTACTACTCTCCTTCTCCTTTTTGTAACCAAACCCTATGATACTAAAATTATGTTCCATGTTGTCTTGCAGCTCCCTTAAACACTCTTCATTTTTTCAGTATTTTTTTTGTTTTGTTTTGTTGACTGAATAATTTTTCTACCTTGTTCTCCAGATCACTGATCTGATCCTCTGCTTCATTTAGCCCACTTTTAATACCTCTAGTATGTTTTTATTTCTGAAATTGTATTCTTCATCTCCTCCTGGCTCTTTGGATATTTTAATGTCCTTTTTCATATTTTTTGTGCTGGTGTTGTTTGCAGTAAGTTCCTTGTAGCTTCTCTGGAGGTCTTTGTAGTTCTCACTTAACTCCTTGAGCTTCCTTATAACTATTATTGTGAACTCAATGTCTGATAGTTTGCTGGCCTCTATTTCCTTCAATACTTTCTGGGGATTCTTATTTGTTTTTTTGTTGTTGTTAATGTTTGTTTCTTTGTCTCCCCATTTTATGTGACTCTTATTTGTTTCTGCATATTAGATTGGCCTGCTTTGCCTCCCGGTCTTCGTGGTGTGATCTACTGTGATAGGAGGTCTTTGGGTTCAGTGGTGCAGTCTCCTTTGTCTTTTGAACTTGATACTCTTGGGTTGCTCTTTATGCCATTTATGTCTTTCTGGTTGTAATTGGGTTTTGACTGTTCTTGTGCCATTCTTTGGTGTGTCTTCCCATCCAGATGGCTGAATGAGAGTCACTCTGCTCACCATACCTTCTATGTTAATTGTACAGATCCTGCCAAAACAAAATGAAACAGCCCAGGAAACAAATCCACACCGCAAAAATAACCCTTATCTACAACCACACTATCACCAGCAAAGGAGCCTGTATTAATAAAGGTGTAAAGAGATTAAGACTATTTTAAGAAAGAAAAAATGAATATGAGATGACTAACAGGAAAAAAATAATTTTGAGAAGGTAGAGGGAGGACCAATAATTAGAGTAAGAAATAGGGACAAAGTGATGAGAGAAAGTAAAATTTACATTTTAATATAAAAGAGAGGAAAAAAGGTGGAGTGAAGTAACAGAAGGAAAGCATATAATATTAGATTTAAACAGAAATTTAAAGTGTATTTCTCTCTCTCTCTCTCTCTCTCTCTCCACAAACACACACACACACACACACACATATATACATACACACACACACACATATATACATACACACACATATATACATACACACACACACACACACACACATATAGTGAGAGAACAAAAAAAAAGTAGAAAAAAGAAAGAAAAAAATAAGAACCAAATTGGAGAAAAATATCTACCACAGCACAACCAATGAGCAAAGATTAATAGAGGTGGGATGGGAATAAGACGGAAAAAAAGAAAGACATAAAAACTAAAAACTTATCTTATGTCTAAAGGAAAGGGAAGTTATTTTGAGGTGATAGAGGGAGAAGAAATACTAAGAGTGAGGAATGAAAACCAGACTAAGATAGGGAAAAAATCAATTTTAAAATGAAAAAAGAAAAGTCAGGAAGAAGGTTAATGGAATAGGAGAAGGGAACAATAATATTTGAGATTTGAAATAAAAAAGTAGTGAATACCTAGGAATAAATTTGAAGAAATGCAACTTCAACTATCATATCCACAACCACAGTATCAAAAGATTGATAAAGAAGAAGAGAGAATAAGGGTATTTTAGGAATGGGAAAAGAATGTGAGATGACATGACAAAAAATTGTTTTAAGAGGCTAGAGAGGGGAAAAACAGTAAGAGTACAGACTGGAAAGAAGTCATAATGAAAGAGAGAATAGAACTTAAATTGAGAATAAGAAGATAAAATAAGGTAAAATAGAGTAAGAGAAGGGAGGAGCAAACTATGAGATTTGAAATACACTATGCTATAAAAACCAGTGATTCATATGAACAAATTTGAAGGATAAGAAATAAATGTTAAAAAGCTATACAGGAAAGTAAATAATGCAAACCATAAAGAAAACTGTGGTGAAATTCATCTCAGTAGTATCTAGCATTTACCACTTTCTTCTCTTTCTGGATCCACCACTGGTGATGTCAGATGGTGTTCCAGTGTCTCCCTAGGCAGCATGTTCAATACTACTAAACAGCCCAGTTATCCATAGTCTGTGGCTGTCTCCTTCAGTTGTTAATCTAGTCAATCTGTAATCAGCAGTCAGGCTTAAGAACCATAGTGTAGGTCAGAGTAATTCCTCTAGGTAAGACTATTGCTTCCCCTCAGGCTGAAGCCACTTGGAAAGGACTTCTCTGCCTGAGCAAGATGGCTTCTGCAGTATGGGAGATGACTCAGCATGAGAATCCTATCAGAGGCTCCCCAGTTCTTTCCCCAAAGCCACCATCCCCAAATTCTCCTCAAGCATCTCTAGTCCATTTACCCATTCCCTTTGTTGGAGCCCAGAAAAGTGACTGCAAATGAAGTTTAATGCATTGGCCTTTTAAATATATATTATTTATTTATTTATTTATTTATTTCTGTTACAGTTGTTCCACTTTTTCCCTCAGGCTTTCCCCCACTCCATCCACAGCTCCTCGACAGTCCATCCCTGTCCTGTTACCCCATTGTCCATGGCCATAGGTCATTTATAAGAGTTTCTTGACTAAACTCTCCCCTTTCTTTCTCCCCATCTCCTCTCCCCTCTACCCCCGGGTTGCTGTCAGTCTGCTCCTTGCTTACTTGCCTCTGGTTCTATTTTTCTCATTTCTTTGTGATGTTCATTAGTGTCCTATATTAGGTGATATCACATGGTATTTGTCTTTCACTGCCAGGCTTATTTGGCTAAGCATAATACTCTCCAGTTCCATCCATGTTGTTGCAAATGGTAGGAGTTCCTTCTTTCTTTCTGCTGCATAGTATTCCATTGTATAAATGTATCACAGTGTTTTAATCCACTCATCTACAGTTGGACACTGTGGCATTTTTCAGCATTTGGCTATTGTGAATACTGCTGCTATGAACATAGGGGTGCATAGGTTCCTTTGAATTGGTGTTTCGGGTTTCTTCAGGTATAATCCTAGCAATGAAATTGCTGGATCAAAAGGCAGTTCCATTTTCAGTTTTTTGAGGAAATTCCATACTGTTTTCCATAGTGGCTGCACCAGTCTGTATTCCCACCAACAGTGCACCAGGGTTCCCTTTTCTCTGCATCCTCACCAGCACTTGTTGTTTGTTCATTTGTTGATGATGGCCATTCTGTCTTCTGTGAGAACTTATCTTATTGTGGTTTTAATTTACATCTTTCTGATGGCTAGTGATGTTGAGCATTCTTTCATATGTCTATGAACCCTCTGTATGTCCTCTTTGGTGAAGTATTTGTTCAGGTCATTTGCCCATTATTTACTTGGGTTGTTTGTCTTCTTGTTGTTGAGTCATATAAATTCTTCATATATTTTGGAGATCAATCCCTTGTCTGAGGTATCATTGGCAAATATGTTTTCCCATATGGTTGGTTCCCTTTTCAACTTGATGATGTTTTCTTTTGCTGAGAACAAACTCTTTAGTTTGATGTAGTCCCATGTGTTTATTCTTTCCTTTATTTCTCTTACCCTAAGAGATATATAGGAGAAAATATTGCTATGTGGGATATCTGAAATTTTCCTGCCTGTTTTCCTCTAAGACTTTTATGGTGTCGCGGCTTACATTTAAGTCTTCTATCCATTTTGAGTTTATTCTGGTGTATGTTGTAAGTTAGTGGTCTAGTTTCATTTTTTTTTCATATCCCTGTCCAGTTATCCCAGCATCATTTGTTGAAGAGGTTTTTTCACTCAATTTTATGTTCCTTCCCTCTTTGTCAAATATTAGTTGAGCATATACACCTAGGTTTATTTTTGTCCTATTTATTCTGTTCTATTGATCTATATGTCTATTCTTATGCCAGTACCAGACAGTTTTGATTACAGTGGCTCTGCAGTATAGTTTTTTTTTGCCAGATATTGTGATTCCTTCTACTGTGATCTTCTTTCTCAAGATTACTGGCTACTCACAGTTTTATTTCGTTTCATATAAATTTTTGAAGTACTTGTTCTAGGTCTTTGAAATGTTTCACTGGTATTTTAATAAAGATTGCATTGAATCTATAAATAGCTTTGGGTAGTATGAACATTTTGATGATGTTTATTCTCCCCATCCATGAAAATGGTATATGCTTCCATTTATTTGTATCTTTCTTAATTTCTTTCTTCAGTGTTTTGTCGTTTTCTAAATACGGGTCTTTTACCTCCTTGGTAAGTTTATTTCTAGGTACTTTATTTTTTTTGTTGCTATAGTAAAGAGTTGTTTTTTACTTGTTTCTGTCTCTGATATTTTATTGTTGCCTTTGATTTCTGAATATTGACTCTGTACCCTGCTGTTTTGCCAAATTCACTTATTAGGTTGAGTAGTTTTTTCATGGACTCTATAGGGTTTTCTTTGCAAACTATCATGTCATCTTCAAATAATGACAGTTTTACCTCCTATTTTCCAATCTGGATGCCTTTCATTTCTTTTTTTTTTTTTTGCCTGATTTGTATGGCTAGAACTTCCAAGACTATGTTGAATAGGAGTGGATAGAGTGGGCATCCTTGTCTTGTTCCTGCTCTTAGGGGGAATGCTTTCAGTTTTTGTCCATTGAGTACAATGTTGGCTTCAGGTTTCTTATCTATGGCCTTTATTATGTTGAGGTATGCTCCCTCTATTCCCATTTTACTGAGTGTTTTCATCATAAGTGGGTATTGTACTTTATCAAATGCTTTTTCAACATCTATTGATATTTTCATGTGATTTTTGTCTCTCATTCTGTTTGTGTAGAGTATTACCTTTATTGATTTACAAATAATAAACCATCCTTGGTCTCAGGGATGAATCCCAGTTGATTCCAGTGTATGATCTTTTTAATGTGTTACTGGATCCAGTTTGCCAATATTTTGTTAAAGTTTTTTGTATCTATGTTCATCAGCATTATTGGCTTGTAGTGAGGTGGAGTTGCCTCAAATGCCCTAGACTCGGTTAGAACCTACTCTGTCCAGCAGAGGTTTCATGACCATGGTGGAACAAATCTATCCCGGACACTATACTATGTCTGGGGGGTAGTGAGGTGGCTACACTCTCTAGTGGATAATAGCAGCCAGACCTCTGCTCCTCATACTTTTTATTTAGAAAGATACACATGGGAGATACAAGGTCAAAATTCATAAATCATCAATAGCTTTCAGGTGCCTGCATTACAATTGACAATAACAGATTACAAGTTCCAGTACGGAGGGTACAATGACTAGTCTGTGCCAGGGTTTATTAAACATCTTGACCTCACACTGGCACTAGGTGCAAGGTTTCATATATTCCTTGCTAGAGATTGTTTATACTTAAGAGAAAAATAAAAGCAGAACAAGTCTAAAGCATAATAAAAATTTTTTAAATCCAATTCCCATGGAAACCCTCTGATTGGTTTTTGGGTATGTCTCCCACGCAGCCCTTTGTTGGGACTTAAAGAAAAGCTGGTGTGGGGGGTGGTCAGGCGCAGGCTGGAGCTACAATTCCCTAAACCACAAGAAGCAGTTCCTCACACTGTAGTTTTCTTTCTTTGTTGTGTCTTAACCTGCTTTTGGAAATAGGGTAATACTGGCTTCATAGAGAGAGTTTGGCAGTCTTCCCTCTTCTTGGATTTTTGGAATAATTTGAGAAGGCTAGGAGTTAGTTTTTCCCTAAATATTTTGTAAAATTTCCCTGTGAAGCCATCTGGTCCAGGGCTTTTGTGTGCCAGGAGTTTTTTTTATTACTACTTCAATTTCACTCTTTGTTATCAGTCTATTCAGGTTTTCTGTGTCGTCTTGATTCAGTTTTGGAAGATTATGTGTTTCTAGAAATTTGTCCATTTCATCTAGGTTGTCAAGTTTCTTGCCATACAGTTGTTTGTAGTAATTCCTTACAATCCTTTGTATTTATGTAATATCGGTTGTGATTTCTCCTCTTCCATTTGTGATTTTGGTTTTTTGGGGGGGCCTCTCTCTTTTTTTCTTGATGAGCATGGCTAAAGGTTTGTCAACTTTGTTTATCCATTCAAAGAACCAGCTCCTGGTTTTGTTGATCTTTGGAATTTTTTGTTTTGATGTCATTTAATTCTGCTTTGGTCCTGATGATTTCCTTCCTTCTACTTGCTCTGGGCTTTGTTTGTTGTTGTTCCTCTAGTTCTTGTAGCTGTAGGATTAGACTTTTGATTTGAGATTCTTCTGTTCTATTTAGATAGGCCTATATTGCTATGAACTTTCCTCTCAGAACTGCTTTCACTGTGTCCCATAGGTTTTGAGCTATTGTGTGTTCATTATCATTTGTTTCCAGAAACTTCTTAATTTCTTCCTTAATGTCATTGTTAACTTATTAATTATTTAATAGCATGTTATACATTCTCCCTGAGTTTGAATGTCTTTTTTTCCTTGAGGTTGATTTCTAGTTTCAAGACATTGTGATCTGAGTAGGTGCTTGATATAATTTCAATTTTCCTGAATTTGTTGAGGCTTGTTTTGTGTTCTATCATGTGGTCTATCTTTGAAAATGTCTCATGTGCACTTGAAAAGAATGTATTTTTTGCTTCTTTGTGGTGAAAAGTTATATATATATATCAACTAAGTCCATTTTGTCTAGAGTGTTGTTCAATGCCTCAATATCCTTGGTGTTTTTTTGCTTCAAAGATCTTTTCATTGTTGACAATAGGGTGTTAAGGTTCCCTACTATGAGTATGTTGCTGTTGAATTCCTTCCTGAAGTCTTCCAAGATTTTCCTTATATATTTGGGTGCTCCTATGTTGGGTGCATATATGTTTAAAAGGATTGTCTTCTTGATGGATTGTTCCCTTATGTATTATAAAATGTCTTTCTTTTTCTCTTTTATGGCCTTTTATTTTTTGTGAAACCTGTTTTGTTTGATATAAGTATTGCTACCCCTGCTTTTTTTTCATGTTCATTTGCTTGAAATACTTTTTTCTGTTCCTTCACTTTCAGTTGGCATAGATCTTTTGTTCTGAGGTGTGTCTCCTGTAGACAGCAAATATGTGGGTCATGCTTTTGTATCCCCTCTGCTACCCTATGTCTTTTGATTGGAGCATTTAATCCATTTACATTTAATATTATTATTGAAAGGTATTTTTTCATTGTGACTTTTTCCTTTGTACTTGTGTTTCTCTACATCTCTCTTTTTCTTCATTTTCTTAAAGCAGTCCTTTTAGCATGTCTTGCAATGCTGGTTTGGTGGAGATGTATTTTTTTTTGTTTTCCTTTGTCTGGGAAGCTTCTTAACTTCCTTCCATTTTGAATGAGAGCCTTGCTGGGTAGAGTAGTCTTGGTTGTAGGCCTTTGTTTTTCATTGCTTAAAATATTTTTTGCCAGTCCCTTCTGGTTTGTTGTGTATCTGTTGAGAAATCAGCTGAAAGCTTTATTGGTGCTTCCATGTATGTTATTTGCTGTTTTTCTCTTGCTGCCTCTAGGATTCTCTCTTTTTCTTTGAATGTTGCCATTTTAATTATGATGTGTCTTTGAGTGGGCATCCTTGGGTTCATCTTCATTGGGACCTTCTGTGCTTCCTGTACTTGTACTTGTGAGACTTTTTCTCTTCTCCTGTTTGCGTTCTGTCATTACTTTTTCAATCAAGTTTTCTATCCCTTGCTCCTCTTCTCATTCTGGTATCCCTATGATACAGATATTATTATGTTTCATGTTTTCTTGTAGTTCTCTTTAACCCTCTTCATTCTTTTTTAGTCCATTTTTATTTTGTTGCAATGTCTGGGAATTTTTTACTACATTGTCCTCTAACTCACTGATCTGATCCTCTCCTTCATTTAGCCTGCTTTTGATAGTTTCTTCTGTCTTCTTCAGATCAGAAATTGTATTCCTCATTTCTTCTTGGCTCTTATTGATAGTTTCTGTCTTTTTTCATGCTGGTGTAGTTCTATTAAGTTCCTTGTAACTTCCCTGGAGTTTTTTGTAGTTCCCCTGGAGTTTGTTGTAGTTTTTTTTTTTTTTTTTTGAGTTTGTTGAGTTCATTGAGCTTCCTCATTACCATTATTTTGAATTCCATTTCTGATAGTTCACTTGCCTCTATTTCATCTATCCCTCTTTCTTGGAATTTCTCCTTCCCTTTTGATGGGGTCGTGTTTCTTCATCTCCCCATTTTTGGTGGCTCTTCTTGTTTCTTCTTTTTAGATTTATTTGTTTTTATTTCTTGCTTTTGTGGTGTGACCTTCTGTGGTAGTAATCTTGTGTGATTCAGCGGTGCAGGCTCATTGATCTCCTTAATTTGATGCTCTTGGAATGCCCTTTATGACTTTTTTTTTTTTTTTACTCTGGTAGTATTTTGCTTTTGGTTGTTGCTGTGCTGCTCTTTGGTGGGTCCTTCCCTCCCATTAGCTGACTGTGTCTCCGCCCACCTTGTCTTGTAGAAAGTTGTTGAGCTGCTGCCTCCAGCTGTTGCCACTTGGAGGAGAGTGGTCTGCTTAAGAGATTTATCCCATAGCACTGGGGAGAAGTCTGCTCCAGGATCTGGTCCACTGCTCCCCATCTTTTTCTCCAAAACCAGCACCCAAAACTTTTCCAAAGTGCCTCTAGTTCACTTCAACTTCTCTGGGCTGCAGCCCAGGTCAAGCATGGCAGGCCTGGTATAGTCCTGGGGTGGGCCTGTAGCCCACCATGATGGGTGAACCTGGTGTTCTCTCCTGCGCCAGGGTGTGGCAGACTGGGGCAGCAGACATGGAGCGCTGGATCCAAGTCACCAGCCCAGGGCATGCTGGGGCATGCCAGCCTGGGCTGGGCCCAGGGTGGGCCTGGGGCAGGCAAGGTGCTGGCCTGTGGCTTGCGATGGAGGGTGGTCCTGGGGCACTCCCATGTGCTGCCGGGGGTGCTCCAGGCTTGGGGGAACTGGGACACTCCACACCAGCCAGACGGTGGGGGGAGGAGGGGGAAAGTGCACTCCTGTGCATACACTCCTCAAGAATCTCGCCTCACCCCTAGCCTTTCCTCCATGATCCACAAAAAACAATACATCACACACGCATGTGCGCGCGCGCACACACACACACACACACACACACACACACACACACAAATACGCTGCTCTTTACCTCAGAGCCCTATGCCACCTGGCCAACTTCTGGCTCTTCCATTGGGCAGTCTTGATCTCCAATCCCCAGTCCTTTCTTTTGAAACCTAAGGGCATTGAAAAATCTGTGTACTGCCAGCTGCCACCCAGGGAGCCAAGCCATCCAGAACTCAAGTTTCTCCCATCTCTTCACAATCTTCAACAGACAGGTTGCTCCGAGGTGCCCTACTCTGCCGCCAGCATCACCAAGCTGCATTGGCCTTTTTAAAAGCGCTCTGTGACTTCAGTAATCTCTCCTTGGCAGACAGAAATTCTGCTGTTTTTTATAGCTAGATGTAATCTGAGATCCTTTCCAGCTCTGATACTGTAGGCTGGGGATCTCAGCTTGGGGTTTAGACCCCACACTTCTTAGGAGGAATCCCCCAGCCATTGAAATTTTCCTCTGGAAGTTCAGCTGCCATCCACAGAAGCCCAGTCATTCCTCTTGCATCTCTTCCACACCCTGTGCCAGTCATGTTGTGTTGAAGCATCTTCTTCTGTCTGCCTGTTGTTATAAGGCTTCTCTCCAGCTATTGTTTAGTTGGTTATTCTGAATGATTTCTCCGCAATTTAGTTGTAATTCCAGGTTGGTCCTAGAAGGAGGTTAGTGTAACTACTACTTATTCCTCTGCCATCTTGGATCTCTCCAGTTGTAGTCAGTTTTTTTGTGAAATCATTTATTCTTGTAATGAGCCAACTGATCTGCATGTTTATGAAGCACCTATTATGAGTTAAGCACACTTCCAGGTACTAATCACTTAGAGTGACTCTTCTCAAACTCCAATGATAATCTTCATAAAACAGGTTTTAATTAATAAAGTCAGTAGTGAGGCCCATGATGTTGCATTTCTAAGAGGTGTTATTAACAGTACTTGTCCATGGAACTCCTAAACTGCTATATGAATTTAAAATAAGACGGCTTAAAAGGGACATAGCTGCAATTCAGTATTCATAAGAAAAGAGAGCAAATTCTAAGCAGGGTCAGATTTTTGAACTGAAGTTTGGATTTCCTATGGCCATTTAGCTGATTTAATGTACCATATTTTTCACACTATAAGATACACCTGACCATAAGATGCACCAAAGTTTAGAGGAGGGAAACAAGAGAAAAAAATCTGAACCAAATGGTGTACTAAAATATTTAAGAAAATATAACAGAATAATATTTCAACCATGTAAAGTGAACAGCAGTCAACAGCAGTATTAAGAACCATCACCACTGTCATTAACAAATGAGGAGATATTTTAAGGTTCAAATACTCTTCTAGTTTTCTGGGAACTCCAAGAACTCATCATTGCTAGTGCCAGAATTTATGAAGCTTAGTTGCTTACAATCACTGATATCACTTTCTTTGCTACCTTCATACTGACCAGATGCCCTGAGATTCAGCAGTAAAGTGGGACATTTAAGAATCCCCAGGGGTTTCACGTGGGCCCACTGCTTCCTCTTCTAACAGCTGTCACCACCACTGACAGGTCAGGTAATACACATAATGGTCTGTGATGCAATATTTGCTCCATAAGACACACATTCCCCGAAATATATACTTTTGGGGAAAAAAAATGTGTCTTATGGAGTGAAAAATGCAGTAATTATTGGCGGTGGGGGGAGGGGGAGAAGGCTAGACCTAATCAGTGAAAAAAATTTTTAGGCTGTACCTGCATAGAATCATCACATGACTAAACAACAACAACAACATCAAAAGACCAGAGAAGATATTGTTTTGGACTACAAGAAAAGATAAAATTTAATTTCTATGCCACGTTCAATTACATTTATTCAACTTAAATTTTAAACTGACTAAAATTTTGAATGGTACTTAAAGCACTAAAGTTCTGGTTTATTCCTGAAAACTCTGCAAAGTTGGTAAAAGTGTTTTTTTGTTTTTTGCTTTCTTTCTTCTATTGGCATGCTTGAAAAAACTACTGTATTTCATGAACGGCACTTTGAAAGCACTGATGCACTTACAAGAATTTTCTCAAGTACGGTTTTCTATCTGGAAAGTCAACTCTGGCAAGCAAAACCCCAGAGAAGATAGAATAATATGACTCAATACATTCCTAATGCATCATTTAAATTTTCATGCCTTGCTCTGGACAGGTGGCTCAGTTGGTTGGAACATCATCCAATACACCAAAAAGTTGCAGACCTTGATTCCCAGTCAGGGCATATACCTGGGTTGTGGGTTCCATCCCTAATTGGGGCATGTAAAGGAGGCAACTGATCGATGTGTCTCTATCACATTGATTTTTCTCTCTTATTTTTTTCCTCTCTCTCTCAAGTCAACAAAAATATCCTAAGGTGACGTTTAAAAATTAATAAACAAATACTTAATTAATAAACTTCCATGCCTGGAGGTTTGTTTTGTCTGTTTTTTGGAAATTTCACAACCTAAAAATGAATGGTGAGTAAGGCACAGTTCTTTTCCATATTTTGGGACTCAAGACAGAGTCTTACATCACAGTGACATTTCAGTTTAATGTATAATGCCTCATTTTTTTTATTTCAAACACTCTATTTTCTACTTTCCTAATATTCATGTTTTTCACAATTCTTATGTGGTAATGTAAAACTTCAAGGGGACACTAGTTAATTTGTCCCTGAAATTAAATACAGAATACAGTAGTCCCTCGCTATATTGCGGTTCACTTACCATGGGCTCACTGTACGGCGGGATTTTAAAAAATATTATATTTAATTATTTATCATGGATTTTTTGCCATATTGCGGGATTTTGCGGTACTGTATATGTATGTTGTTAAAGTTATATATGGTTTAAGAGTGTAGAATAAATGTAAGGTTCCTACCACACCAGGGGGTTCTGGAATGTAATGCCCACAGTAAGTGAGGGAATACTGTAACTCTAAATTTAGATTTTTTCATAAAGTTGCACAATATTATAATTTTTCTTTTTTAAAAAAATTTTTATTAAATTTGTCGTGGAGACATAAATTAATAAAATTACATAGGTTTCAAGAGAGCAAATCTATCTACATCCAAAGTCGGGTCTTCTTCCATCATGATTTAGTCCCCCTTTACCTTCTCCTCCCTCTCCCCACCTGTCATAATTACCATATTATTGTCTGTGTCTATGAGTTTTTCTTTCTTAATCCCTTGATCTTTTTCACCTATCCCTATACTCCCCTCCCTTCTGACAGCTGTCAGTTCTCTGTATCTACAAGTCTTTTTAAAAATTTTAAAAATTTATTTATTAGATTCAAATATAAGTGAAATCAAATGGTATTTGTCTTTCTATGACTGGTTCATTTCACTTAGCATAATACTTTCCAGGTCCATCCATGTTTTTTTATCTACTCATGTGCTGATGAGCACCTGGGCTGCTTCCAAATTTTGGCTATTGTAGATAATGCTACAATGAACATAGCAGTGCATATATTATTTTGAATTAGTGTTCCAGGTTTCTTTGGCTATATTCTGAGAGATGAAATCCCTGAGTTATAAGTCAGTTACATTTTTAATTTTTTGAAGAAACTCCATAGTGTTTTCTACAGTGATTACACCATTCTGCATCTCCATCAAGGGTGCCCAAGGGTGCCCTTTTCTCCACATCCTGACCAGCACTTTTTTTGTTGATTTATTGAGGATACCCATTCTGACAAGTATGAGATGATATCTCATTTTGGTTTTAATTTGCACTTCTCTAATAATTAGTGGCATTGAGCATCTTTTCATATGTCTATTTGCCATCTGTACATCTTCATTAGAGAAGGGCCTATTTAGATCCCCTGCCCATTTTTAATTGGATTGCTTATTTTTTTTGTGTTGAGTTATATAATTTATTTATAAATTTTGTATATTAACCCCATATTGGATGTATCATTGGTGAATGTACTCTCTCATTCGATGGGTTGTCTTTTTATTTTGTTGTTTCCTTTTCTATGCAAAACCATTTTAGTTTGATGTAGTCTTATTGGTCTATTTTTTATTTTGTTTCCTTGCCCAAAGAGAGGTATCAGAAAAAAATAATATTTCAAGCAATGTCTGAAATTTCCCTGCCTATGTTTTCTTCTAGGTTTTTTTTTAATGGCTTTCAGTCTTCATTTAAGTTTTTAATCTAATTTGAGTTCATTCTTGAGCATAGTGGAAGAAGGTAGTCTAGTTTCAAGTTTTTGCACATATCTGTCCATTTTTCCAATACCATTTATTGAATAGAGTTTGTTTATCATTGTGTATTATTACATCTTTTATCATAGATTAATTGACCATATGGAAATTTGTTATTTCTAGGATCTCTATTCTTTTTCATTGATCTATGTGTCCATTTTTATGTCAGTAACATGCTGTTTTGATTACTATGGCCCTGAAGTATAGTTTGATGTAAGGTAGCATGATACTTCCAACTTTGTTCTTATTCCATAGGACTTTCCTCAGTGCATTTTTATGTTTCTCTACACTTGTAGCATAGACCAGCACATTGAATACTCTCAGAATCTAAGTTTGTCTTCCATAACATTTCATCAAATGCTATCTAAAATTGAATAGCAGCCTAAAATTTGGAAGTATATTTAACTATTAAGCCCACAGATGATTACTAAATAAAAAGTTACACTTTGTCTTCCTTAAATTCTACTTTGAAGCATTTAGACATAATTTTAAAGCATGCACCCTGCACTCTAAAATTGTCTTCTTATATATAAAGAAACATCTTTTGTCAGCCACCAATATAATAGAATAAAGGTTGCTCCTTTTCGTATATCAAACTTTCATGAAGCCCAATAAATGGTAAAGCAGAGCCATGTTTGCCTTTACCCTAACAAATATTAATAAATATTGACTACTATCTAAGGTTAATTGTAAAATATGCTAAAACTGAGTTCCCTACATTTTTCTATGATTATTCTTCTAAGGAAAAAGTAGCTGAATATTATTAGCCTCTTCAAATGTACTGTCAGAATACCCTCGTGCTGTGAGTTCATTCCAAGCCAGGAGTATCACTTTACACCGTTTTTCACTGTACTCAAGGAAGCTTTATGGAAATGTTACAGAAATAAGCAACAAATGGAAACCTGGCCTTCTGCCAAACTTCTTCTCTGTCTGCTGTTCTAACAACATTTCTTTTCTTTTTCAGCACCTAATGAGTTCTATTAGCATATAGGACATTTATCTAAAACTAATTTTAGACATATAAGATAAACAATTACATCTCAAACTGATACATAGTATATCCACAGGTATCTTTCTAAGTGTATTACATTTATTAGATGTAAGTTTTTTAGAATACTTTTCATAGACTAATTCATTTAATCTTCACAATAACCCTTAAGGTAGGGACTGTTAGGATACTCATTTTATTATTATTTTTAAATGTGTTTTATTGATTATACTGTTACAGTTGTCGCAATTTCCCTTCCCTCTGCTCCCCTCCACCTGGTGGTACCACGCCCTCCAGTTGTCCCCCGCTTTTAGTCCATGTCCAATGGTTGTGCATATAGTTCTTCTCAACCTCTTTCTGTCTATTCCATTCCCTCCTACTATGCTTCTTAATTCCTATACCATATCCCTCCTTCTCCCCCGTCCCCCTCCCTGCTGACCTCCCCCCAATATGCTCTCCATACCTATAATTCTTTTTCCACTCTCGTTGCCTATTTAGTTTGCCTTTGTTTCAATTCCCTAGCTTCTGTTGTTGTTTCTTGTGATGTAGTTTTCATTTTAGTGTTCATAGTTTTGATTCTCCTTTTTCTAAACCAGTCTCTTTAACATCTCATATAATAGTGGTTTGGATCTAATGAACTCCTTCAGTTTTATTTTGTCATGGAAGCACTTTCTCTGCTCTTCTATTCTGAATGACAGTTTTGCTGGATAGAGTACTCGTGGTTGTAGGTTTTGGATTTTCATTACTTTGAATATTTCTTTCCAGTCCCTTTTTGCCTGCAGGGTCTCCCTTGAGAAGTCAGCTGATAGTCTAATTGGGACCCCTTTGTACATGATTCTTTTCTTCTCTCTTGCTGCTTTTAAGATTCTCTCTTTATCTTTAACTTTTGACATTTTGATTATAATGTGTCTTGGAGTGGTTCTCCCTGGGTCCAGTTGTTTTGGAACTCTCTGTGCTTCCTGGACCTGTAAGCCTATTTCCTTCCCCAAGTTTGGGAAGTTCTGCTTTATTATATTTTCACTTAATTTTTCAATTTCTAGTTTACCTTCTTCACCCTCTGGCAATTCTATAATTCTTATTATCGGTCTCTTATAGCTGTCTCAGAGGTTTCTGATCCTCTCCTCATTTTCCTTGCTTCCTGTTTCCTCTCTCTGCACTGGTTGACTGTTTCTTCTCTATGTTCTGGTTTGTTGATTTGAACTCTGGATTTTATTTCTTCACCATCTGTCTCATATGTGGTTTTGTTCCTTTCAGTATGAGTGTTTTTCAATTCTTTCTCATCTTTTTCCAGATCTTTTGTTAATTCTGTAAGCCACCTGATAACAATGGCCCTGAACTGAGCCTCTGACAGGTTTCTTATTTGTTCATCTGTCAGATTCTTCATCTGTTGCCTAGTGAGCTACGCCACCAGGATTTCTATAGTTGTCTGCCTCATTTTGACAGATGTGTTTTGCTTTCTTGGGCTGGCTATAGGGGGCAGTGCCTGTGTACTCATCACTACCCAGCAACAGGCGGCGATCCACAGCCTTTTTTGCCACGCCGTGGTCCTTTGTCGTCACTACCCAGTGACCGGCGGTGTTCCAGCAACCTTTCTCGCCACGCTGTGACACTTTGTCGTCACTGCCCAGTGACCAGTGGCAATCTGCAACCTATTTCGCAGTTCTATGGTGCTTTGTGTGGGGGCAGGGGTCCAAGATGGATTCCTACAGTTATTCTGCTAGGAGAACGGGATCTGTCCTCCCACCCTCTGGGCCTCACCGTTTGAGAGGATGTGGTGGCTGCTCTTCCCAGCATTGGGGTCGCGAGCTGCTGGGGTTCGACTGCAGCTGGGATTGCTCTCACTGCCGCTGTTCCTTGTGCTACCTCAAACAACACCGCCCAATTCACTCTTCTTACCTGCCCAAAGAGCGCCACTGGTTTATAACTTGGTAGGTTGGGCTTCTGTGTAGTTTTATTTTCTGGAATTTCTAGTTATCTTTTGTTTTGAAGTAGTTGTATTTCTCTCTAGTTGTAGAGGGAGACTGAGCATGTTTGTCTAAGCCTCCATCTTGGCTGGAAGTCAGGATACTGATATTATATATGAGGACATTGAAGTATGTAGAGGTGAAAGGATTTATACAGGGTTGGAGCCAAGGCTATTCTACATCACATATAGGCTGCTTCAGTACTTGCTTAGACTGTCCATGAACCTCACTACACAATAAACTGAATGAATAAGAAAGGACTATTGTAAAATAAATGGGGTGGATATACTTTTCATTTGACTTCATTTATTTTACATTACCTAGGTCTTACACAACAAAAATTTAAGCAATTATTTTGCATATTTTTCTTTCAAAGGTGAGTATTTTTAAAGTATTTTTGATTTATGTAACATGTCCAAATTAGCACATACTACAAATGGCTTTTATAGATAAAAAGTGTGGCATTTATTTGATTATCTATCACCTGTAATCATTTTGATTTTCTTTAAAGGGATGGGCCACATGAGTTGAAATAAAATTCTAAGGAACAAAAGGAAAATAAAAGAAAAAAGGAATTTAAAGTAAAAATGTATTTTAAAAAACTTGGATTCACATGAGTGTATGACATTGGAAATGCCTGTGTAATGGTGCACTCATTCATAAAACTGAGATTAGACACAGGAATTATCATGAGATTGCTGGGCCTTCCAGGTTTGAAAGAAAACACAAAAAACAGAAATATATCCAAATGTGATATTCCCTTATGAGAGTAGTTTAGTTGAACAGAAGTGTCACAGCCTAAAATTTCTGAGTAATATTCCTAGTACTGACAATGACTTGTTTAGTGACATTGGAAATCTGCCAGACCACTATGATTTCATTTCCTCCTCCGCAAAATTAGTAAAACTATTACCTATATCCCAGATGTTGGAAGATTAAATAAATATCAATGTTTGTGTAAAAATGAAATGTCATTTACCCAATAAATTCCAAGTAATCCAGATTTTTTTACTCTCACTTTTGACAGGCACTATAGAGAAAAAAATTAAGTTACTAAAATAGTTGATAGTATCATGGGTGGTTGAACCTTTCTTTGTAGTTGATTAACATTGGGAAATCTACTCTAACAATAGTAATTGTCAAAAATCATTATTGACCCCTTGCACCATAACACATTTCTGCATATATTTATCAGATTTTCATAAATTGAAAATGAAGAGCCAAGTATGTCAATTACACTTAAAGTTGAAAAAAAATCACAGTTTTGTATTCAAACTGGTCTCCTAAAACTGCCATGCTAATGAGGATAAGGTCATTGTTTCTACCTGCAGTGAGACTGCTGTACCACTATTTTCTAAGGCAACAGACTACTTATACCATCAACCAGGCATCCTGGAAATGCACGTGAATCACAGTGAGAAAAAAATCAATATATTGGTATGACTCCATTCACAATTGTGAGTAAACAGCTTAATATTCTATTCACATCTTATTTTTGTCTCACCATCTTGTGCTTTTGAAGACAAGATGGCAATTCTTTGTTCATTTATATATTTAAGTAAGCATTTATTGGTTATCTACTGTGTGGATGACACTGTGCTAAATAAGCACTAGAAATATATTCATTAACAACAAAAAATAGCCTTTGGTATAAAAATTATTTTTTAAAATGGGACGTAGACATTAAGTGTGTATAATCAAATGTTAAATCAACATGATGAGGACGTTCAGGGAGATCTAACATTTAGTAGGAATCAGGAAATATCTCTTTAAGGCGATGACACTTAATCTGCAATTTGAAAGTGGAGAAGACTATGGCTTAGGCAGAGGCAGTATGATGCACAATGAACCATGAAACTAAGAGAAAACAAAGTTCAGTTCGAGTATATCTCATGCTGAAGTAATGTGTGGATAGCTAGAAATAAGAATTTGAGTCTTTGTCTATGATTTTTTTTTTTTTGGTTAATCCTTTCACCTTTTTCATCCAGTTTTCTAAAACTGTACCTCTTAAAGCTGTCAGTTTGTTCCCTGTATCTATGAGTCTGTTTCTATTTGTTTGCTAGTTTATTTTGTCCATTAGATTCCACATATAAATAAAAGCATATGATATTTGTATTTCTCTGACTGGCTTATTTCACTTAGCTTAATGCTCTTCAGGTCCATCCATGCTTTCACACAAGGTATCATTTCCTTCTTTTTATGTTCAAATAGTACTCTATTGTGTAAATGTACCACAGCATTTTTTCTATCCTCACTGAAGGATATGTTTATTGATGAGAGAGAGAGAGAGAGAGAGAAAGAGAGAGAGAGAGAGAGAGAGAGAGAGAGAGAGAGAGAGGCATGAACATGAGGAAAACAGATAATTTGCCTTCTGCTTGATATGTGCATGACTGGGGTCTAACCTGCAACCTTAGTATGTTCCATGACCCAGGATTGAATCTGAAATCTTTTTTGGTATAAGACATGATGCTCCTACCAACTGAGCCACTTGTCCAGGGTCCACAGCTTTTTTATTCATTCATCTACTGATGGGCACTTGAGCTGTTTCCAGATCTTGGCTATCATAAATAGCACTGCAATGAACATAAGGGTGCATATATTATTTTGACTTAATGTTTCATGTTTCTTCAGATATATTCTGAGAACAGCCATCTGCCTTCACCTGTACCAAGTGCGGCAGGGATTGTCACTCCCGAATCGGACTGCACAGCCATTCTCGGCGGTGCAGATAGACTCTCAGGAAGCTACGCCATTGTCTCTCGAGACGGACGGCTGCCGACGACGACGACAGAATCCTTGAATCATAAGGTAGTTTCAGTGTTCATTTTTTTAGGTAATTCCATAAACTCCATACTGTTTTCCACAGGGGCTGTACCAGTCTGCATTCTCATCAACAGAGCACGAGGATTATTTTTTCTCAACATCCATGCCAACACTTGTTGTTTGTTGATTTTTTGAAGATAACCATTCTGACAGATGTGAAATGATCTCACTGGTTTTAATTTGCATTTCTTTGAAAATTAGTGAAAATGAACATTTTCATATGTCAATCAGCCAACATTGTGATTCTCAGGGGGAAATGGGGTTGAGGGGAGGTAGAAGAGGGTAAAAGGGGAATAAAAGTTACAGAAGAGGTAGTGAACACACAATACAATATAGAGATGATGTACTATATAACTGTACACCTAAAACATAGAATTTTATTAGCCAATATTACCCCAATAAATTCAATAAATAAAAAGAAAAAGTCTTCAATATATAGATTGTAAATAAAGTCATGGTTGAAGATAACATTTCACAGGGAAAATACATGCAGTCAGTAGAGTCCAGGTAAGAGACTGAGAAGCATTAATATTTAATAAAAAGGGAAAAGGGGTCAATAAAGACACCGAAGCAAAGACTATAATAAAATAAGAGTAACCATTAGAAGTTTGAGAAAAACAGGTTTTCTCACACAATGATGGTGGGAAAGTACACTAGAATAATTCCTATTGTGAGCAATTTGTCAATGACTGCCAATATCAAGAACAAAAATGCTTCAACAATATTTAATTTTTCAGAAGTTTGCTCTTTATATAGGAAAATACACAAAATCACATAAATGGTGATATTATTTATCTTAGTGTTTGTAAAAAATATAAGAATGAAAACCATCTAAATTGAATACAAATAAGAAACTGGTTAGATAAATTAAATTACAACCATATAATGGAATATATTGCAACTGTTAAAAACTGCTTTTTTCCATGATATTTTAAGTGAAAAAAAGGCAAGCTAGAACACTTAATTTATAAAAGGTTACCATAATTATATATGTTATAGTTCACAAACAAGTGTATATGAGGTCTGTCCAGAAGCTATCCAGCCATGTAATATGAAAAATATGAAGAATATACAAGATACAAGAAACATTATAAACAGGACAATGATGCTTCATTCCCCTTCAAAGTAGGCATTTTGGACTGACACACAGTTCTAATCTCCAACAGCGGCCCCAGTGTATTTTCTTGATTCTCAGCAATGGTCTGAAATCTCTTCCCTTGCAAAGGTGGTTTTAGTTTTGGAAAAAGCTAGAAGTCACTGGGCACCAAATCTGGGGTATAGGTGTATGAGGCACCTGGGTGATTTGATGTTTCACAAAAAACTCTGGACAAGACACGATGCATGATCAGGTATGTTGTCTTGATGAAGCTACCAATCACCAGTTGTCCATATATGTGGTTTTCTGAATCATATAAATAGTTTCCACAAAGTAATGTTCAAGCTAACCACAAAATTTGATGCATATTCATTGCTCTACTTGCTGATTCATTTTGAATGCGATGGCCACACCATACACATGTTCATTCAATAGCATCTTTCGCCTCCTCTCACTAGTACAGTGAAGTCATCACTGTTCTCACAAGCACATTCCAGTCCACTCTCCTTGGCAGCCAGGTTACACTGATGTCACATAAACAATTCTTTTTATATTAATAATTGTTGGACTATTTCCAAACAGACCTCATATGTTATTATGTATATAAACATATGCTTCAACAATATTTGAGTTTTCAGAAGTTTGTTCTTTACACATGTCTATATGTGTACACATATATACAATTACATATATAAATTGAAATGAGAAAATGGAGACAAAGTGTATAGGTATTCCTCTCTCTAGGAAGTGACTATCATTGTAAAGTAAGAGATATGGGTTACTACTGTTGAATCAATGGTGGCTTGGGCGAGAATAGAGATTAACATATTGACATGTTGATACAAATGAGATACTTTGAAGGAAAAGATGCAGATAAAGTAAAATGTGAAGATTTAGTAGAACAAGGCAAAAAGAAGGTATAAAGAGGTAAATTCCAGAGTATAGAAGGATAATTACTTAGAAGAGGAGGATGGACATCTTTTCAAAATATAACACATAAAAGGAAGAAAACTTATGGCGGATCACAGATTGAATAGATTAACAACTAAAGGAGACAGACAAAGGCAGTAGATCCCTGGTAGTCTCCAACAGCCTGCCTCGGCCCAGACGGGTAAACAATCTGAAATCACGAAGGGCAGATCCATAAAGTGAAGATCAATCTAAGAAGCAGCAACAAACAAGAAGAATCACAAAAATGGGGAGACAGAGAAAAAACCTCCCATCGAAAGAAAAGAAAGAATTCCCAGAAACAGTGCAAAATGAAATAGAGGGAAGCAAACTATCACATATGGAATTCAAAAGATGGATTATAGGGAAGCTCAATGAGATCACCGAGCTCAAAGAAAACTACAAAGAACTCCAGGGAAACTACAAGTAACTTACTGACAATTACACCGGCATGAAAAAGGAAATAGAAGCTATCAATAAGAGTCAGGAGGAAATGAGGAATAAAATTTCTGAATTCAGGAACACACAAGAAGGAATTAAAAGCAAGCTAGAGAAAGCAGAAGATCAGATCAGCGAGCTAGAGAACAACATAGACAAAAATTCCCAGACAGTGAAACGAAATGAAAAAAGACTGAATAAGAATGAAGAGGTTTTAAGACACCTGAAGGACAACATGAAACGTAATAATATTCGTATCATAGGAATTCCAGAAGAAAAAGAAGAAGAACAAGGAATAGAAAACCTGTTTGAAAAATTAATGACAGAAAACTTCCTTAACATGATGAGAGAAAGAGTCATGCAAGATTAGGAAGCACAGAGGGTCCCAATGAAGATAAACCCCAACAGGCCCACTTCAAGACACATCGTAATTAAAATGGCAACATTCAAAGACAAAGAGAGAATCTTAAAAGCAGCAAGAGAGAAATAGCTAATAACATACAAGGGAGCTCCAATAAGGCTATCATCAGATTTCTCAGCAAAAACACTACAAACCAGAAGGGAATGGCAAAAAATATTCCAAGCAATGAAAAACAAAGGTCTACAAGCAAGAATACTCTTCCCAGAAAGGCTTTCCTTCAAAATGGAAGGTGAAATAAGGAGTTTCCCAGACAAAGGAAGGCTAAAAGAATACATCTTTACCAAACCAGCATTGAAAAAGATGCTAAAGGCTCTGCTTTAAGAAGATGAAGAAACAGAGAGAGACAGAGAAGAACACAAGTACAAAGGGGGAAATTGACAATGAATAAAAACGTATTGATAATAACCTTAAATGTAAATGGATTAAATGCACCAATAAAGAGACATAGGGTAGCTGAATGGATTAGAAAGCATGACCCACATATATGCTGTCTACAAGAGACACACCTTAGAACAAACAATCTACACAGATTGAAACTGAAGAGATGGAAAAAAGTATTTCCAGCAAATGGACATGAAAAAAAGCTAAGGTAACAATACTTATATCAGACAAAACAGATTTCACAGCAAAGGCCATAAAAAGAGACAAAGAAGGGCATGTCATAATACATAAGGAAAAAATCTGTCAAGAAGATATAACCCTAGTAAAAATATGCACCCACCATACAAGCACCCATATATGTAAGGAAAACTTTAAAAACTTCAGGAAGGATATAGACAGCAGCAAACTCATAGTAGAAGACTTTAACACCCCATTGTTAACAATGGACCGATCTTCGAAACAAAGAAACACCAAAGATATTGAGGCATTGAACAACACTAGATCAAATGGACTTAGTTGATATATATAGAACTTTTCACCCCAAGAAGCAAAATATACATTCTTTTCAAGTGCACATGGAAGATTTTCAAAGATAGACCACATGGTAGGACACATAAGAAGCCTCAAAAATTCAAAAAAATTGGAATTATATCAATCATCTTCTCAGATCACAATGGCTTAAAATTGGAAATCAACCTCAAGGAAAAAACTCAAAGACATTCAAACTCATGGAGAATGAATAACATGCTATTAAATAATGAATGGGTTAACATTGACATCAAGGAAAAAATCAAAAAGTTTCTGGGAACAAATGATAATGAATATACAGAACCCAAAACCTATGAGATACAGTGAATGCAGTCCTTAGAGGAAAGTTCATAGCAATATAGGCCTACCTAAAAAGGCTAGAAAAATCTCTAATAAAAAACCTAACCTTACAGCTACAAGAACTACAAGAAGAACAAGAAAAGCGCAGAGGAAGTAGAAGGAAGGAAATCATCAACATCAGTGCAGAATTAAATGACATAGAGACTAAACAAACAACTCAAAAGATCAACAAAAGTAGGAGCTGGTTCTTTGAAAAGATAAACAAAATCAGGAAGCCTTTAACCAGGCTAATGAAGAAAAAAAGATAGGGGACCTAAGTAAATAAAATCAGAAATGAAAGAGGAGAAATCAAAAGCAATAACACAGAAATACAGTGGATTGTAAAAATTTTTATGAACAACTGTATCACAAGAAACTTGACAACCTAGATGAAATGGAAAAATTTCTGGAAACATATAATCTTCCAAAACTGAATCAAGAAGAAGCAGGAAGCCTGAACAAACCAATAACAACTAGTGAAATTGAAGCAGTAATCAAAAAAACTCCTGGCACACAAAAGCCCTGGGCCGGATGGCTTCACAGGTGAATTTTACAAAACATTTAGGAAAGAACTAACTCCTATCCTTTTCAGACTATTCCAAAAAACCAAGAATAGGGAAAACTCTGAAACCCATTCTATGAAGCCGGTATTACCCTAATTCTAAAACCACGTCAAGACACAACAAAGAAAGAAAACTGTAGGCCAATATTGTTGATGAACACAGATGCTAAAATCCTCAATAAAATATCGGAATACAGGATCCAGCAACACATTAGAAAGGTCGTACACCACAATCAGGTGGGACTCAACACAAGGATGCAAGGATGGTTTAATATTTACAAGTCAATAAATGTAATAAACTACATAAACAAAATAAAAGACAAAAACTATGTGGTCATATCAATAGATGCAGAAAAAGCATTTGATAAAGTACAACACCCATTTATGATGAAAACACTTAGCAAAATGGGAATAGAGGGAGCATACCTCAACAAAATAAAGGACATATATAAGATACCTGAAGACAACATCATAATCAAAGGGCAAAAACTGAAAGCATTCCTTCTGAGGTCAGGAGCAAGAACAGGATGTCTACTCTCTCCAATCCTTTTCAACATAGTCTTGAACGTTCTAGCCACAGCAATCATACAAGAAAGAGAAATAAAAGGCATTAAAATTGAAAAAGAAGTAAAACTGTCATTATTTGCAGACGACATGATAGTATACATATAAAACCCTATAGACCCTAAAAAATTACTCGACCTAATAAGGGAATTTGACTAAATAGCAGTGTACAAAGTTAATAGTCAGAAATAAAAGGCATTTCTGTACACCAACAATAAAATATCAGAGATATAAACTAAAAGAAAAATACCATTTACCATAGTAACAAGAAAAATAAAGTACCTAGGAATAAACTTGACCAAGGAGGTAAAAAAACCCTATACTCAGAAAAGTACATAACACTGAAGAAAGAAATTAAAGAATACGCAAATGAAAGCATATACCATATTCATGGATGGGAAGAATCAATAATAAAATGTTCATACTACTGAAAGCAATTTATAGATTCAATGCAACCTTTTTAAAATAACAATGACATATTTCACACACCTAGAAAAAATAGTTCAAAAATTTATATGGAACCAAAAAAGAGCCTGAATAGCCATAGCAAACTTGAGGAAGAATAACACAGTAGGAGAAATCACAATACCTGATATCAAACTATACTACAAGGCCACAGTAATCAAAAGAGTCTGGTGCTGGCATAAGAACAGAGATAAATCAGTGGAACAGAATAGAGAGCCCAGAAATGAACCCAGGTCTATTTGGTCAACTAACATTTGACAAAGGGGGAAGGAACATCAAATGGAGTGAAAAGAGCCTCTTCAACAAATGGTGTTGGAAGAACTGGTCAGGGACATGCAAAAAAATGAAACTAGATCACCAACTTACACCACACACCACAATAAACTCAAGATGTATCAAAGACTTAAATGTATGCCGTGGCACCATAAAAGTTCAAGAGGGAAACATAAGGAGGAAAATTTCAGATATTCCACGTAGCAACATTTTCACTGATATATGTCCTAAGGCAAGGGAAATAAAGGAAATCATAAGCAAATGGGACTACATCAAACTAAAGAGTTTCTGTTCAGCAAAAGAAAACATCAGCAAGATAAAAAGGGAACCAACCATATGAGAAAATATATTTGTCAATGATACCTCAGAGAAGGGATTGATCTCCAAAATATATAAAGATCTTATATGACTCAGCATCAAGAAGACAGACAACCCAATTAAAAAATGGGCAACGGACCTCAACAAACACTTCTCCCAAAAAGGACTAACAGCAGCTCCATAGACATGAGAAAGAATACTCAACATCACTAGCAATCAGAGAAATCTAAATAAAAACCACAATGAGATATCACTTCACACCAGACATAATGTCCATCATCAAGAAATCAACAAACAACTTGTGCTGGCAAAGATGCAGAGAAAAGGGAACCCTGGTTCATTGCTGGTGGGAATGCAGACTGGTGCAGCCACTATGGAAAACAATATGGAATTTCCTCAAAAAAGTAAAAATGGAGCTGCCTTTTTTACCAGACATTCCATTGCTAAAATTATATCTAAAGAATCCTGAAACATCAATTCAAAAGAACCTGTGCACCCCTATGTTCATAGCAGCACTATTTACAATAGCCAATTGCTGGATAAAACCTAAGTGCCCACCTGTAAATGACTGGATCAAAAAACTGTGGTATATTTACACAATGAAGTACCATGTAGCAGAAAGAAAGAAGGAACTAGAGAGAATTATGCTTAGAGTAATAAAACAAGCAACAAAACAAAAATACCTATGCTATCACCTATTACAGGAGACTAATGATCAACACAAACAAATGAGCAAAACTAAACTAGAGGTATGTAAACAAGGAGTAGACTAGCAGTGACCAGAGGGAGGGGGGAGGGAGATAAGGGGGTAAAAAGGAGAAGGGTCTGGTCAAAGAACATGTATAAATGATCCAAATACATGGATAACTGGTTGGGGACTGACTGTGGAAAAAGGCGTGGGGAGGGTGCGGTGAAGCAATAGAGAAAAAAATGGGACAACTGTAATATAAAAACAAACAAAAATTTTTAGTGGTGGGAAAAAAAGAAAATATAATGAATGCAAATGCAATTTTAGTGAATATTAGAAGGACAAGGATTTTCCTTCACACTGTATATTTTTCTTCCTACCTAATCACTCCATAATTTTGCATTCTGAATAAGTAAGTAATGACATTAGGTTCTTTACATAAAACTAAAGTCTTGTTGACCAAGACTTTGACTGGAATGTCAGGCATAAAGGAGACATGCTTGAGCTCTGGTTGTTACCAAAAAGTCCCGAGGAACTGGGATTGACTTTTGAAGGTAATAAAAGCCCTCAAGAAAAAAGACCTGGTACCTTGGTTGGTTGTGCGGTTCATGACAATCTCCCCAGGGGAGAAATGAATGTTATTTTCCTGAAAGATGGCTAGAAGGAACCTGAAGGCACAATGGAAAACCAGAAGGACTTGGAAAAGACAAGTGTTTACAGGCAAGGCTGAATGGCAGGTATGTGGCTCAGTTTCTGTGCCCTGAAGGGCAAACAGAAGGTCACCCTAAATGTTCCTTGTGTAAGTTTTAGCAAAGCAGGCTTAAAGATCATAAATGATAATTTGCTGCTCTTGTTGTGTTAATGCAAACAAACAGGGTAAATTAAAACTGGAATTAATGCAGTCCCTTCAATGACAAGGAGGGTAATTTTAAGGAGAAAAATTGTGATTCAGGGAAAATCACAATGCTCAGTGGTAGACTATAAAGAAGTGCAGCTAACTGTCTTTAAAGTTTCTTTTCATTTAAAGTTTTTCATTTGAAATTTAAACTAGGTCTGTGGTGTCATCAAAGATGCTTAATTTACAGGCAAGAAGAATGTCAAATGCCTTGCAACTGGATGTCTTTCCGATAAGACAGTCCTACAGATTTAGAGACTTGTATGCGGGTTATGTTACATAAATTAACATTGGTTTTCTGTTTTCAAAGGGCATAAGCCCATGATCTCATTACCTGAGTGATTGTCTATATGTATAGGCCTCACCTAATCCTTTCTGAATTGCTGCCTCCTGAGACAATGGTTTGGCTGAACTAAATGGCTGGGTTGGTGAAGAATGAGGTTGTCTATGGGCTTCACTTTAAAACTGGTTTCTCTTTTCTATCCTAATGGCTTGGACAGAAAGTTCCCAGAGGTCTGAAAGGGGCAAAACCTAAAATATTTCCCTCATCCCAAACTAACTATAGTGGGCAAAATGGTTTTGGATAGGTGTGACATGCCTTGTGCACCTTCTTCCAAAGAAGCCCCTTTTTTTCCCCTCTAAAGTGGGACATTGAAAAATTAATACCTGTCTTTTGTCATCCAGTAGTTATGGATTGAATGATGTCTTTTAACCCTGTTGTCAAATCTGTTGACCCCAGAAAACAACAAGGATGCCAGCCTGTTAAACCAAGCATGCCATTGTCCGTGAACAGCCGACTGACCTGAAGTCTGCAAGTTCCCTTTCTGTGTGTGAAGGGCACCCTCCCCTCCACACCCCCACTCTTATTAGGGATTTCTTGACCCAACGGTAGGTAGAACGATGACCATGCTCAGCTTGAAGCAGCTAGAGGAGCATGAGACCTTCCTCCATTGTCCTTTATAAGATTCTACAGGTTCTTATGTCTGAGAGTGGGGGATTGTTATCTTTTCTTTTTATAAAAATTAATGAATAAATTAATTGTTTTTAAAAAAATAGAAATTGTTGAAGCCAGAGAACTTGTATGTATAACCCATGGGCATGAACTGTGGGAAGGATGGGATTTCTGGGTGAGGGGGTGTGCAGGGCAGAGGGGAGCAATGGGGAAATAATTGAAACTATTGTAACAATATAACCAATAAAATATACTTAAAAGAAAGAAAAGATGGTTGTGCATGCAGGGATGGTACAGAGTTATCAATGAGGAGTTAAAGAAATTACTATCAAGTAATTTTATTTTCTGTGTCCAGAATGCCTAAATGGGGAGTTTTAATTTGTAAGTCTGAGAAATTGAACAAAATTTAAAATTGTAACTGTGACAAATGATATATCCCCTAGGGCAAGAGAAGTAAAGGTAAGCATAAGCAAGTGGCACTACAACAAACTAAAGACTTTCTGTTCAGCAAAAAAAAACCATCAAGATGAAAAGGGAACCAACCATATGGGAAAACATATTTGCCAATGATACCTTAGACAAGGGATTGATCTCCAAAATATATAAAGAACTTATACACCTCAACACAAAGAAGACAGACAACTCAATTAAAAAATGGGAAAATGACCTGAACAAACACTTCTCCAAGGAGGATATACAGAGAGTCCATAGGCATATGGAAGAATGCTCAAGATCACTAGCCTTCAGAGAGATGCAAATTAAAACCACAATGAGACATCACTTTATACCAATCAGAATGGCGATCATCAACAAATGAACAAACAACAAGTGCTGGCAAGGATGTGGAGAAACGGGAATCCTAGTGCACTGTTGGTGGGAATGTAGACTGGTGCAGTCACTATGGAATGCAGTATGGAATTTCCTCACAAAATTAAAAATGGAATTCCCTTTTGAACCAGTGATTCCATTGCTAGGATTATACCTGAAGAATTGTGAAACCCCAATTTAAAAGAACTTATGCACCCCTATGTTTGTAACAGTGCTGTTTACAATATCCAAGTGCTGGAAACAACCTCAGTGTCCATCTGTAGATAAGTGTATTAAAAAACTGTGGTACATTTACTCAGTGGAATACTATACAGCAGAAAGAAAGAAGACACTTCTGTCATTTGTGACAACATGCATGGAACTAGAGAGAATTTTGCTTAGTGAAATAAGGCAGGCATTGAAAGAAAAATACCATATGATGTCACCTGATTAAGGAGACCAATGAACAAAATTGAACAAGGAACAAAGTAACAGTTTTCAGGGGAAGGGGGGAGGGAGAGAAGGTTGGTAAGTAGGGAAAGGGTTTATAAATAACCCATGGATATGGAAAATGTTGGTATTGACTGTGGGAGAAGGGCTGGGCTGGATTGGGGTAGCAATGAGGGAAAGAAGTGGGACAATTGTAATAGAAAAACAAAAATAAAATAAAACAAATAGGAAACATATATGATAGGAAATGTGGAAGAAATGCTGGGTGGTATTGATGATACAGTGGATGATTTCATATATTTATTTCCACTTTATTTATGTTACCAATATCCTATTCATGCCAATTTAACAGATTAACTTGTCATAGCTATTTACTTTCATTCTTCTCCAATATCTCACGAAAATGATAGTAGTATTTAGAAAATAACTTTTTCTTACAGTGCTGAAAATGGAAATGAGATCATAAGGGAATTTCAGTTTTTGATGAATTTCAGATTAAAGAACTGAAGGAAAAACCAGAATGTAAAAAGTAAGAGATTAAAGAGGTAAAAATATGCAGCAGATGGGTAGGAAGTGCTGGAAAGTTACTTCTGATGAATGAGAAACTCCAAAGAGTTGTCAGATATTAAAAAATAAAATTGATTGTACAACTCTTTATCAATAACTAGAACACAGACAATAAGTAAGATCATATAAGCCAGTTGATATAAAAAGTGACAAGTAATGAAATATATTGAACTGTCATCAGTTTTCTCATCAGCAACATGCAGGTTAAAAGGAAATGTAGAGATGTATTAAAGTGATGATTGTAAAAATTTTAACTTAAAATTTTATATCCCATTATCAACCAAAGATCAACGTCACCGATTCAACACTGACCGGTGTTTCAGTTTGGGGTATTGTGAGGGGAGATAAACACTATTGAGTTCAAACAGCTCAATTTTGAAATAGTTGGGATGTGGAATAGCGCAGCTGTGAGGTGGCCTAGGCAAGACAGTCCATGGCTATGATGATACAGTTTCAGCATTACAGCTATGGTGTATTGAGAGAACTTCACTTGAATCTGGTGAGACAGCTCTCCTTTGATGTTGTAGCTCAGCAAATGCTGCTGTTCTAGCTGGGCAACCACAGTCTTCCATGGTACACTGCACCAAGACAGGGGTGAAGATGAATTATACAGAAGACAGTTTCCAACCCCTGTCTCTGATCAGTCTATTCTTATGGAGATGAGGACTGTAAATTATCATGTTACTTTGGCTGGAAGTACACAAAGGCTTTTTGGTGACCATAGGATTCCCCAGAAAGGAATCAGGAAGAGAGCAGATCTCTGCCCACTGGCAGAGCCAAGAGTGGGCCAGGTGGCATCTGGCACTGAAAGACAAGAAACAGCATACTGTTGTGCATGTGAGAATATGATTTTCCTTTATATTTTCTCTTCTGTAATGCAGAGAGGAGAGGAAAGGTAATGGGTGATAGGACATTCCTGAGGAGCGCGGGCGCAGAAGTGCACTCGCCCACTCCCCAATCCTCCCGTTGGGTTGCGTGGGTACACACAGGGAAGTGCCCTCATTCACTGGCCCACGTGCACAGCGCTGTGCATCCAGGTGTCCCTCAGACACACCTAAACAGACATAAGATCAGTGCCCAATGGGCACAGGGAAAGACTGTTGGGCATGTAGAAGACCATGCACAGACACCCCTGGCCAGCCCCAGTGGGCACCAGGCCGGAACACAGACCACTTGCGCAGGCTCTGCTCGTGCCCGCACAGGTAGGTGAAGGAAAGGTGGGTGGCTATGGTGCAGCAACAGTGGGCAGCTGCGACTCACAGACGCTCATTACCACCACCATGCACAAGTGTCCAGGGCCCCGTCCCAAGGGGCAAGAGACCAACTCCCGGGGTGCGGCTAGGCAGGCCTGAGGCTAGCGTGAAGACACCTTGCACGTGCCTGTGCGCACATGCACAAGCACCCTGGCCAGCTGCAACAGGCACCAAACAAACGCCGGCCACCTTGGGCGCCCACTACTGCTGCAAGGAACAGGAAACTCTGACCCACCTCATTAGACCAGCTGTGGATCCAGAAAAAGAAGATGATACACAAAGGCTGAACTGAGTAAGAACTTTCCTTTTGTATTTTTAAAAAAGTTTTACTTCTATTTTAGTTTTTTTATTTCTATTTTATTTTAATTTTTTTACATTTCTCATTTTCAATTTTAATTTTTAGTTTTATTTTTTATTTTTTAAAACTATCTCTTTAATTTGCTTCATTACATCTCTCCTTCTCATCCTTCCTCTTTAATTTTTATTTATTTGTCTGTCCAGTTTAGCCTCCCTTTCACAATAAATAAATAGAATATAACTACTTTATCAATCTAATACTATACAATTCCACAATCTTACTATATTCTGCATTCTTCTCTCTCTTTCTTTTATTCTTATTAACATACAATGTAAATATTACGTAATGTCTTCCATAGTCTAGACACTACTTGCTACTATTATTAATCTATCATCCCGTCACTCAAAACTTATATTTTTCCTCTTTAAAAACAACTCTTATCTATTTTCCTATAGTATAAAAGCCCTAATCTCTCTACATTTATATTAATACTGGCTCATTTGCTGATGATAGCAGGATAGATGGTGGGAGATATTTTTGAGGGTGTGGGTTTTCTGCCTGGGCTGTGTGTTTATGTTTTTAACAGTATCTCCACAAAAGAACTCAAGACAAAGTGGATAGAGTGACTCTCAATCAACTAGCCAGAGGAAAGATTCTACCAAAGAAAATCTGAAATATAACCAGACATCATAAACAAATGACATAAAGAGTAACCCAAGAATATCAGGCTCAGGAGATCAAAGAGACTGCACCACTGAAACCCCAGATCTGCTATAAAGAATCTCATACCACAAAAGTGGGAAGGCAAAGCAGGCAAATCCAAATAACAAAAACAAACAAGAAGAATCCAACATGGTAAGAAGCAGAAACAATCTCTCAATGAAAAAAAAAGAGGAATCCCCAGAAAGAGAGGTAGGTAGAATAGACATAGCCCAAATGTCAGACATAGAATTCAAAACAATGGGGGTGATGAAACTCAATACACTTGACAACCTCAAAAACAACTATGACAACCTCCAAGGAAGTTACCAACAGCTCCAAGAAAATGACAGGGAACTTATGGAGAACTACACAAGAATAAAAAAGGACATAGAAACTATTAACAAGAACCAGGAAGAAATTAAGAATACAATCTCTGAACTGAAAAACACAGTAGAATCAATCAAGAGCAAGCTAAATGAAGCAGAGGATCAGATTAGTGAGTTATAAGATAATGTAGAGAAAAGCTCCCAGGCAATACAGCAAAATGAAAAAAGATTGAAAAAATATGAACAAGATGTAAGGGAATTACAGAATAGCATAAGGAAAAACAACATACGAGTCATCAGAATAAAAGAGGGAGAAGAGGAGTGAGGACTAGAAAAGCTGATAGGAGAAGTAATGACAGAAAATTTTCCCAACCTGATGAGAGAAAAAGATATGCAAGTTCAGGAGGCACAGAGAGTGACAATGAAGAGGAACCCAAAAAAACCCACATCAAGGCATATCATAATTAAAATGGCAACATTCCAAGACAAAGAGAGAATCCTAAAAGCAGCAACAGAAAAACAGCAAATAACATACAAGGGAGCTCCCTCCGATAAGGCTATCGATCAATTTTTCAACAGAAACACTACAAGACAGAAGGGAATGTTCAAAAATATTCCAAGCAATGAAAACAAAGGCATACAACCAAGAATACTCTATGCAGCAAGGCTCTCATTCAAAATGGAAGGTGAAATAAGGAGTTTCACAGAGAAAGGAAGACTATAAAAATACATCTCCAACAAACCAGCATGCAAGAGATGTTAAAGGGAATGTTTTAAGAAAAAGAAAAACAAATGAGGATAAAAACAAAGGTACAAAGGGAAATGAATAAATACATGTCAATAATAACCTTAAATGTAAATGAATTAAATGTTCCAATCAAAAGACATAGGGTAACGGAATGGATAAGAAAACAGGACCCACATACTTGCTGTCTACAAGAAACACATCTTAAAATGAAAGATTTACACAGACTGAAAGTAAAGGGATATAAAAAAAAATTTCAAGCTAACAAACGTGAAAAAAAAAGCTGCGGTAGCAGTACTCATATCATACAAAACGAATTTCAAAGACTGGGCAATAAAAAGAGATAAAGAAAGACATTTCATAATACTTAAGGGATCTATCCATCAAGAAGATATAACACTGATGAACATATATGCACCCAACATAGGATCACCCAAATACATAAACAAAATACTAGAAGACCACAAGAATAATATTAACAGCAATACACTCATAGGAGGGGACTTTAACACAACATTATCAACAATAGACATGTCTTCAAAGCAAAGAAACAGCAAGGATAAACAGGCATTGAACAACACACTAAACCACACGGACTTAACTGATATATATAGTACTTTTCACCCCAAAGAAGCAAAATGTACATTCTTTTCAAATGCACATGGGACATTTTCAAAGATAAACCACCTGATAGAACACAAAACTAGTCTCAACAAAGTCAAGAAAATTGAAATCATATCAAGCATTTTTTCAGACCGCAATGCCTGGAAACTAAAAATCAACCCCAAAGAAAAAAAATCAAGACATCCAAACACATGGAGAATGAACAACATGCTGTTAAATAATGAATGGGTTAACAGTGACATCACAGAAGAAATCAAGAAATTTATGGAAACTAATAATAATGAACACACAAGAGCCCCAAACCTATAGGACACAGCAAAAGAGATCCTAAGAAGTAAGTTCATAGCAATACAGGCATATCTGAAAAGGATAGAAGAATCTCAAATAAAAAATCTAACCCTAAAGCTACAAGAACTAGAACAACAACAACAAACAAAGCCCAGAGTGAGTAGAAAAAAGGAAGTCATCAAGATCAGAGCAGAATTAAATGACATAGAGACCAAAAAACATTTCAAAAGATCAACAAAACTAGGAGCTGGTTCTTTGAAAAAATGAACAATATCAACAAGCCTCTAGCCAGGCTCATCAAGAAAAAAAGAGAGAAGACCCAAATAAACAAAATCAGAACCGAAAAAGGAGAACTCATGACTGATATCACAAAAAACAAAGAATTGTAAGAAATCACTGCGAACAACTGTACAGCAAGAAATTTGACAACCTAGAAGAAATGGACAAATTTCTAGAAACATATAACCTTCCAAAACTGAATCAAGAAGAAGTGGAAAGTCTCAACAGACCAATATCAAAGAAGGAAATTGAAACAGTAATCAAAAATCTCTTGGCACACAAAAGCCCTGGACGGATGGCTTCACAGGTGAATTTTACCAAACATTTAGGGAAGAACTGACTTCTACCCTCCTCAAAGTATTCTGAAAAATCCAGGAAGCGGGAAAAATCCCAAACTTTCTCTTTGAAGTCAGTATTACCCTAATTCCAAAACCAGGTCAAGGCACAACAATGAAAGAAAACTACAGGTCAATATCACTGATGAACATAGATATTAAAATCCTCAACAAAATATTGACAAACAGGATCCAGCAATACATCAAAAAGATCATACACCACGATCAAGTGGGATTCATTTCAGGGATGCAAGGATGGTTTAATATTTGCAAATCAATAAATATAATACATCACCTAAACAAAATGAAAGACAAAAATCACATGATCATATCAATAGATGCAGAAAGTACAACACCCATTTATGAAGAAAACACTCAGCAAAATGGGAATAGAGGGAGCATACATTAACATTATTAAGGCTATATATGACAAACCTGAAGCCAACATCATACTCAATGGACAAAAACTGAAAGCATTCCCCCTGAAATCAGGAACAAGACAAAGATGTCCACTCTCTCCACTCCTATTCAACATAGTGTTGGAAGTCCTAGCCATAGCAATCAGACAAGAAAAAATTGGGAAATAAGAAGTAAAACTATCATTATATGCAGATGACATGATAGTATACCTAGAAAACTTTATAATCTCCATTAAAAGACTACTCGATATAATAAGTCAGTTCGGCAAAACAGCAGAGTACAAAATAAATATAAAGAAATCTAAGGTATTTTTGTACACTCACAAAGAATATCAGAGACAGAGACAAAAAAGAAAATACCATTTACTATAGCAACAAGAAAAATAAAGTACTTAGGAATAAACTTAACCAAAGAGATAAAAGACCTGTACTCTGAAAATTATATAATATTGGAGAAAGAAATTAAGGAAGATTCCAATAAATGGAAGAATATATCGTGTTCTTGAATGAGAAGAATCAACATCATCAAAATGACCATACTACCCAAAGCAATTTACAAATTCAATGCAATCCCTGTTAAAATACCAATGACATTTTTCGCAGACCTAGAACAAATACTCCAAAAATTTATATGGAACCGAAAAAGACCCCGAATAGCAAAAGCAATCTTGAGACAAAAGAACACAGCAGGAAGAATCACAGTACCAGACATCAAACAATACTACAAAGCCACTGTGATCAAAAGAGTCTGGTACTGGCATAAGAACAGACATATAGGTCAATGGAACAGAAGAGTTTAGAAATAAACCCAGGACTATACAGTCAACTAATATTTGATAAAGGAGGAAGGAACATAAAATGGAGTGAGAAGAGCCTCTTTAACAAATGGTGCTGGGAGAACTGGACAGAGACGTGCAAAAAAATGAAACTAGACCACCAACTTAAACCACACATAAGAATAAACTCAATATGGATCAAAGACTTGAGTTTAAGCCATGACACCATTAAAGTCCTAGAGGAAAACATAGGCAGAAAAATTTCAGATATCCCACGTAACAATATCTTCATGGATACATCTCCTAAGGCAAGAGAAATAAAGGAAAAAATAAACAAATGGGACTACATCAAACTAAAGAGTTTCTGCTCATCAAAAGAAAATATCAGCAAGATGAAAAGGAAACCAATCATATGGGAAAACATATTTGCCAATGATATCTCAGACAGGGGACTGATCTCCAAAATATATAAAGAGCTTATATGACTCAACATCAAGAAAACAGACAACCCAATTAAAAAATGGACAAATCACCTGAACAAACACTTCTTTGAAAAGTACATACAGAAGGTCCATAGACAAATGAAAAAATGCTCAGCATCATTGGCCATCAGAGAGATGCAAATAAAAACTACAATGAGATACCACTTTACACCTGTCTGAATGGCCATCTTCAACAAATGAACAAACAAGTGCTGGTGAAAATGTGGATAAACAGGAACCCTATTACACTGTTGATGGGAATGCAGTCTTCTGCAGCCACTATGGAAAACAGTATGGAATTACCTTAAAAAACTAAAAATGGAACTGCCTTTTGAATCAGCAATTCCACGGCTAGGATTATACCCCAAAAATTCTAAAACCTTAATTCAAAAGAACTTATGCACCCCTATGGTCATAACTGCATTGTTTACAATATCTAAGTGCTGGAAGCAGCCGAAGTTGCTACCTGTAGATGAGTGGATCAAAAAACAGTGGTACGTTTACACCATGGAATACTATGCAGCAGAGAGAAAGAAGGAACTCCTGCCATTTGCGACAACATGGATGGAACTAGAGACAATTATACTTAGTGAAATAAGCCAGGTAAAGAAAGAAAAATACCATATGATGTCACCTAATACAGGAAACTAAACAGGAACATAAACAAATGAACTAAATAAGATATAAGCAGAATAACAATCAATCGGGGGTAGGAGGGGAGGAGAGAAGGGGGATAAGTAAGAGAAAAGTTTAGTCAAGAAACGTGTATAAATGACTCATGGACATGGACAGCAGGGAGAGATATGATTGTGGGAGAAGGGATGGGCTTGTTGGGGGGGGGATCAATTGGGGAAAAATGGGATAACTGTAATTGAAAAACCAAAAAATAAGATAAAAAATATATATCACTAATATAGTCAAGAATATGACAACTAAAAAATGAGCATAAGGATTAGACATAACAAAAGTGGACTTTACTGGTCTGGCCCTGAATATTTGGAAAATCAGCTGCTTCAAATGCCTTCTGTTCTTGATAACTTTTATTTGAGGTCCTCTGTAGACTTGGAAGTCCAGTAAGGTAAATGAGGTACATATGTAGGAGTCTTTTAAAAGGAGAAACATTAATTTGTGAATCAATATTTTTTAATTTTGTGATTCAGAAATTTTAGCTACCAATACCCAGTATGGTTTCTTTCAGCAAGGCTGGAAGGAGTCCTTGTGGAGATATCCTTTTCAATGAATTATATCATCAGGCTGTAGATCATAATGTTTGATATTCTTGTCTCTCTAGAAAATGCTGTAAATAGATTTCTCTATGAACTTTAAATTAATTTTAATACATTTATAAATTCTTTGCAATACATTAGAAAGTCTCCTTAATAAGGCAAGTTTTTGACTTCCAGCCAGGGTGGAAGGTTAGGTAGACATGCTCCACCTTCTTGCACAACCATAAGAAGGAGCACAGCTAACCTCAAAACAAAAAACAACCAGAACTGCAGAAAACTGAACTGTATGGAAGTCTGATAAACAGATTTAATGGAGAAATATCCATGAAGATGAGTAGGGGGTGCAGAGTTGGGGAGCTGGCATGGAGAGGATGTGGTGTGATGGCAGCGAGGCAGCAACAGCAAGTCAGTGGCAGTGGCCAGCAGAATGGTTTGTCCTGTGTGGCAGATAAAAGCCAGAAGGGACACCTGGGGTGTAATCCCAGCATCAGACCAGACCATCCTGCAGCCCAGGGTTCCAGTACTAGGAAAATAAAGTTTCCTAGCTTCTGACTGTGAAAACCAGTGGGGGTTGGTGTATTGGAAGAAACTTCCTGTCTCTCAGGAAAGTTCATTTAGAGGGCTCCCACAGTCCTAGGATGTATGTAAACCCACCCATTCTGAGAACCACCAAGAGGGCAACAGCTAGAGGGCTACCATTTGCATATGGGAAGTTGGTAAAATGACTGGAAAAGGATGACTGGAAAAGAAGAGAGTGCTGATAAGGTGACATTTTCCCCTCTCTGACCTCTTCCTCACATACAGTGTGATGAAGCAGTGAAATGGGTCACCCTGCACTGATGAATACCTAAGGCTCTGTCCCTTGCAACATACCTGTTAAGGTATGCCAAGACAGGAAATCAAAACAGCTCTACCTAATACATAGAGACAAACAAAGTGAGGCTGCCAAACTGAGAAGACAAAGAAATATGGCCCAAATGAAAGAACATATCAAAACTCCAGTAAAAGAACTAAGCAAAACAGAGATAACCAACCTATCAAATGCAGAGTTCAAAATACTGGTGATAAGGATACTCAGAGAACCCATTGAGTATGGCAAACGCATAAGGGAAGAAATGAATGCTACACTAAGTGAAATAAAGAAAAACACACAAGAACTCAATAGTGAAGGGATGGAAGCTGGGGTTCAAGTCAATGAATTGGAACATAAGGAAAAAATAAACAACCAGTACAGAATGAAGAAACAAGAATTCAAAAAAATGAGGAGAGGATAAGGGGACTCTGGGGCATCTCCAAAAGTCCCAACATCTGAATCATAGGGATGCCAGAAGGGGAAGAGGAAGAGCATGAAACTGAAAATTTATTTGAAAAAATAATGAAAAGAAACTTCCCCAATTTGGAAAAAGAAATAGACTTACAAGTCCAGGAAGCACAGAATCCCAAACAAGTTGGACCTGAAGATAACCGCACCAATACACATCTTAATTAAAATGCCAAAGGTTAAAGATAAAGAGAGAACCTTAAAAGCAGCAAGAAAAAAAGCACAGAGTTACCTACATAGGAGTTCCCATAAGACTATCAGCTGATTTATCAAAAGAAACTTTGCAGGCAAGAAGGGGCTGACAAGAAGTATTCAAAGTGATGAAAAGCAAGGACCTACAACCTAGATTACACTATCCAGAAAAGCTATCATTTAAAATAGGACAGATAAAGTGCTCCCCAGAGAAGGTAAAGCTAAAGGAGTCCATTATCACCAAACCATTATTATATAAAATGTTAAAGGAACTTTTTTTAGAAAAAGATCAAAACTATAAATAGTAAAATGACAATAAACTCGCAACTATCAAGAAATAAATCTAAAAAGCAAAAACAAAAACAAACTAAGCAAACAACTAGAACAAGAACAGAGTCAATATATGGAGATCATATGGAAGGTTATCAGAGGGGAGGGAGAAGGGGGAGGATGAAGGAAAAGGTACAGGGATTTAAACCCATAATTTGTAGGTACAAAATAGACAGGGACATTTTACAGATAGTAAAGGAAATGGAGAAACCAAAGAACTTATAAACACAATCCATGGACATGAACTAGGGATGGGGGATTGCTGGAGGGAAGGGGGTACCTTTTGGAGGGGAGAAGGGGGAAAAGTTAGGACACTGTAGTAGCATAATCAATAAAATACACTTTAAAAATAAGGCAAATTAAAAAAAATCTAGCCTCATAGAACTTCTGGTAAATATTTTAAAAGGCAAAATTTATATTTATTAAAGGAAATAGATTTCAGGTTAAACAATACAAAAGGAATAGTCTTAGGCCAAGGTAGATTAAAAGAGTCAACAAGTTTTTCCAGTTGAATTTTAACTACCTTGTCAGTTTATTCTAGCCAGAGGACTGGGAATAATAAGTGCAGTAGAGATGCTGCCCTATCAGCCAAATTTTTCATGCTTAGTATAAAATTTGTCTTTTTGAGTGGGTCTCACAATTATTATGACGCTCTTTGGGGGTTTTCAAAGTGGGAACAATTCTTTCTAGAAGTACTTATATGTCAGTGAATGCTGCTCCTGTAGCCCTTTGACATGGAAATTACCCTATAAGAACACATAGAAATCATCACTAATACATTTTTATTTTTAAAAAGGGGGCAAGTGAATTAAAATTAACTTTCCAAACCTCAGGGAGGCCTAATTAGTTTCATTTCCCCTTTGTATGAAGAGATTCCCTTAACCTAGTTATCAATTTAATCATGCTGACAGAGCCTTCACAAGTAATTACAAAAATTTAAATGGTTAGAAGCATTAATTATGTCTTTTTTGTATTAGGAAGGTTTCATTTACCTAAACAATCAAAGACCTGATAATGAGAGCATGGAAAGTATCTTTTATAAAACATAAAATCTTTACACACTCTCTACAACTTCCACAAACCATTTAGTTTTTATCCTATATTTTTTCTTTCAAAAAATAGAACAATCATTTTACTCTATGACAAAATTACTTTCTTTTGTGTCAACAGAAATGTTTTATCATTCTCATACCGTTTTTTAAAACCAACCACAGATATCTTATTTTCTATAAGCAACCATCTTCAATGACTATATTCTCTTAATGAGGCTTGTGAAAGTGTCAGAATCTTAATATGAGTCATTAGTGCCCTTCAAATCTTAAAAACGACACACTAAGATCTCCAAACTTAATATATTGTATGCCAGTCCAGAGGTTGGCAAAAGAGTAGACAATCCTTTTATCATTTCTTATTGTTATTTTATTACAGTTGTCCCAATTTTTCCCCCTTTGCCTTCCTCCACCCAATCAAACAACCACTCCCACAGTCAATTTCCTAACTGTTGTCCAGGTCCATGGGTCATTCATAAAAGTTCTTTGTCTAGTCCCTTTGCCTTCTTTCCACCTTTATCACCCTTTCTTCTCACTTTCAGTTTGTTCCATGTTCATATGCGTAGGGTTCTATTTTGTTCATTGGTTTCTCTTATAAGCGACATCATATGGTATTTTTGGTTCACTGACTGGCATACTTCACTCAGCATAATATTCTCCAGTTCCATCCATGCTATCTCAAAAGGTAGGAATTCCTTCTTTCTTTGTGCTGCATACTATTTCATTGTGTAAATGTGCCACAGTTTTTTGACCCATTTATTTACTGATGGGCACTTAGAATGTTTCCAACACTTGGCTATTGCAAAAAGCACCACTAGAAACATAGGGGTATATGCGTATTTTTACATTGGTGACTCTGCATTCTTAGGTTATATTCCTAGAAGCAGAATCACTGGGTCAAAGGCAGTCCTGTTTTTAGATTTGTAAGGAAATTCCATATGGTTTTCAACAATGGCTGCACCAGTCTACATTCTCACTAAGAGTGCACTAGGGTTCCCTTTTCTCCACATCTTCACCAGCACTTATTGTTGGTTGACTTATTAATAGTGAATATTCCGACAAGTGTGACATGATATAGCAATATGGTGTTAATTTGCATCTCTCTGATGGCTAGTGAAGTTGAGCATCTTTTCAGATGTCTATAAGCCATCTGTATGTCCTCCTTGGAGAAGTGTCTGTTTGGGACCTTTGCCCATTTTTAAATTGCATTGTTTGTCTTCCTTCTGTTGAGTCACGTTAATTCTATATGTATTTTGGAGCTCAAACTCTTGTCATAGGTACCATTGGCAGATGTTGTCCTGTAAGGTTGGTTCCTTTTTCATTTTGATTATGTTTTCTTTAGCCATGAATAAGCTTTTAATTTGATATACTCCTGTTTGTTTAATTTTTTCTTTATTTCCTTTGCCCTAGGAGATATAATATATCTACTACATGGGATATCTCAAATTTACTGCCTATGTTTTTCTCTAGAAATTTTATGCTGACAGAGTTTACATTTAGGTCATTTAACCACCTTGACCTGATTGTGGCATATAGTTTAAATTGATGGTCTAGTTTCATTTTTTTGCCTGTGTTTGTCCAGATCTCCCAACACCATTTATTTAAGAGGCTATTTTTACTCCATTTTCTGTTCATTATCTCTTTGTCAAATATGAATTGACCATAGATACCTGGGTTTATTTCTGAGTTCTACATACAGTACCATTGATCTATATGCTGGTTCTTATGCCTGTACCAGACTATTTTGATTAGAATGGCTTTGTAGTATAGTTTGATATCAGGTATTGGGATCCCTCCTGTTGTATTCTACTTTCTCAATATTGCTGAGGCTATTTGAAGTCATTTTTTAAATTCTATATACATTTTAGAAATATTTGTTCTAGGTCCGTGAAATATGCTATTCATATTTTAATAGTAATTGTGTTGAATTTATAGATTGCTCTGGATAGTAAGACCATTCTATTGATGTTAATTATTCCAATCTATGAACATGGTATATGATTCCACTTGTATCTTCCTTAATTTTTCTCTTCAATGTTCTATAGTTTTCTGAGTAGTCTTCTAGATCCCTGGATAAATTAATTCCAAGGTACTTTCTTTTCTTGTTGTTATAGTAAATGGGATTTTTCCCCTAGTTTCTCTTTCTGATATTTCAGTGCTGGTCTACAAAAATGCCTTTGATTTCTGAATATTATCTTAGTATCCTGCTATTTTTCTAAGTTCACTTACTGGGTTGAGGAGTTTTTGGGTGGAGACTACAGGGTTTTCTATGTACACTATCATGTCATCTGCAAATAATGACAGTTTTACCTCCTCCTTTCCAATTTAAATGCATTTTATTTATTTTTCTCTTCCCTGATAATTGCAGCTAGACCTTCCAGTACTATGTTGAATAACAGTGGTGAGAGCAGACACCCTTGTATTATTCCTATTCTTAAAGGAAATATTTAGTTTTTTCCACTGAATATAATGTTGGTTGTAGGTTTCTTGTATATTACCTTTATTATGTTGAGGTATGCTCCCTCTATTCCAACTTTGCTGGGTGTTTTTTATCATAAATGGTTGCTGAATTAGAATAGTTTCTTGGTATCTATTGATGTGACCATGTGATTTATGTCCTTCAAGTTGTTTATGTGGTGTATTACATTTATTGATTTGTGAATATTGTAGTACCCTTGTAGCTCTTGGATTAATATCACGTGATTATATTGTATGATTTAAAAAATATATTTCTAGTTGGGAAGATGGCGGAGGAGTGAGGAGAGGCTACGGTTTCAGGCTCCCGAGACCAGTCTGCAGTTTGGGCTAATTGCAGACAGAACATCTGAGTGAGCAGCTGGACACTGGCAGGAGTCAAGCCAAGGCACTGCGGGATTAGAGAAAATCCATCTGGGAACAACATGTTTAGTGAGGATAGCGGAGGAAAAGGGGACGAAATGGGATTCCTGACTGGGGTGGCTGCCCGTGCTGCGGCTGGAAGTACACAAAGGCTTTTTGGTGACCACAGGCTACCCGGGAGAGGAGTCGGGAGGAGAGCAGATCTCTGCCCGCTGGCAGAGACAGGACTCGACCAAGTGGCATTGGCGCTGAAGGACAGGAGACAGCGTGCTGCTGGGCAAGTGAGAACATAATTCTCCTTTATATTTTTCTCTAGTGGACGATGGAGAGGGGAAGAATGTTTGGGGGTGGTAGGCCATTCTTGAGGAGCGCAGGCACAGAGGCATGCTCATCCACTCCCCAACCCTCCCCTTGGGTCGCAGGGGCACATAGGGAAGTGCTCTCACTCACTGGTCCAGGTGCGCGGGGCCATGAGTCCAGGCGTCCCTCGGACATGCCCCAATGGACATAAGATCAGTGCCCCAACGGGCACAGAGAGGGCCCACTGAACACGCAGAGGACCGTGCGCAGATACCCCTAGACAGCTCCCGTGGGCGCCGGGCCCCAGGCCGGAAAGCAGACCACTAGCTCAGGCTCTGTTCGGGCCAGCCCAGATGGGTGAGGGAAGGCAGTCAGCTGCGGCGCCGGAACAGCTGGCGGCAGCGACTCACAGATGCTCACTTCCACTGAGCACAAGTGTCCGCGGCCCTGCCCTAAGAGGCGAGAGAACAACACCTGGAGCTCGGCTCAGTGGGACTAAGGGCACGGGCACTTGAGATTGAAAACACCTCAGCCTGAGGACAATAGGTGCCAATTGCGGGGCAAGTTCTCGGGCTGCTCGTGCGCGTGCAGGAATGCACGCAAGGACACCTCGGAGCGAACGCAGAACCACCTCTGCACGGCAACAATACGCGCCAATCGCGGGGCAAGCTCTCGGCCGCCCAGCCCGTGGAGGGGCTCGCGAACAAGAACACCTCAGCTGGCTCAGGCCGGCAGCAACGGAGCGTGCCGTGCTGGCAACCACGGGCGCACACCATTGTGGTAACTGCAGGCGCACACCATTGCTGCAAGAAACAAGAACCTCTGAACTGCCACATTAGACAAGCTGTGGACGCAGAAAAAGAAGGTGACACACCAAGGCTAAAACGGACATCTCCACAAAAGAATTCGAGATAAGTGGATAGAGTGACTCCCATCAACAAGCCAGAAGGAATATCCTAACAAAAAAATCTGAAATATAACCAGACAGCATAAACAAATGATATAAAAGGTACCCCAAGAACATCAGGTTCAGGAGATCAAAGAGACTGCACGACTGAAACCCCCAGATCTACCATAAAAAATCTCATACCACAAAGGTGGGAAGGCAAAGCAGACAAATCCAAATAACAAAAACAAACAAGAAGAATCCAACATGGTAAGATGCAGAAATAACCTCTCAATGAAAAGAAAAGAGGAATCCCCAGAAAGAGAGGTAGATGGAATAGACATAGCCCAAATGTCAGACATGGAATTCAAAACTATGGTGGTGAAGAAGCTCAATATGCTCAAAAACCTCAAAAACAACTATGACAACCTCCAACGAAGTTACCAACAGCTCCAAGAAAATTACAGGGAACTTGCAGAGAACTACACCAGCATAAAAAAAGACATAGAAACTATTAACAAGAGCCAGGAAGAAATAAAGAATACAATCTCTGAACTGAAAAACACAGTAGAATCAGTCAAAAGCAGAGTAAACGAAGCAGAGGATCGGATTAGTGAGTTAGAGGATAATGTAGGTAATAATTCTCAAATGACACAGCAAAATGAAAAAAGATTGAAAAAATATAAACAACATGTAAGGGAATTACAGGATAACATTAAAAAAATAATATCAGGATCATAGGAATAAGAGAGAGAGAAGAAAAGGAGCATGGAATTGAAAAACTGATAGGAGAAATAGTGACAGAAAATTTTCCGAACCTGATGAGAGAAAAAGTTATGCAAGTCCAAGAAGCACTGAGAGTTCCAATAAAGAGGAACCCCCAAAAACCCACTTCAAGGCACATCATAATTTAAATGGCAACATTCCAAGACAAAGAGAGAATCCTAAAAGAAGAAAGAGAAAAACAGCAAATAACTTACAAGGGAGCTCCAATAAGGCTATCAACCGATTTCTCAATGGAAACATTACAAGCCAGAAAGGAATGGTCAAAAATATTTCAAGCAATGAAAAACAAAGGCCTACAACCAAGAATACTCTACCCAGCAAGGCTCTCATTCAAAATAGAAGGTGAAATAAGGAGTTTCTCAGACAAAGGAAGACTAAAAGAATACCTCTCCACCAAACCATCATTGCAAGAGATGCTAAAGGGAATATTCTAAGAAAAAAAAAAGAGAAAAAACAAAAAAAGAGTAGAGGAACAGAGATACAAAAGGGAAATGAATAAATACATGTCAATAATAACCTTAAATGTAAATGGATTAAATTCTCCCATTAAAAGACATAGGGTAATGGAATGGATAAGAAAACAGGACCCACATATTTGCTGTCTACAAGAAACACACCTCAAAACAAGACTTACATAGACTGAAAGTAAAGGGATATAAAAAAATATTTCAAGCAAATGGACCTGAAACAAAAAAGCTGGGGTAGCAGTCCTCATATCAGACAAAACGGATTTCAAAGCAAGGGCAATAAAAAGAGACAAACAAGGACATTTCATAATACTTAAAGGAACAATCCATCAAGAAGATATAACACTGATAAACATATATGCACCCAACATAGGAGCACCCAAATACATAAAGCAAATACTAGAAGACCACAAGAAGGATATCAACAACAACACACTCATAGTAGGGGACTTCAACACTCCATTATCAACAATAGACAGATCATCCAAGCAAAGAAACACCAAGGATATACAGGCATTGAACAACACACTAAACCACATGGACTTAACTGATATATATAGAACTTTTCACCCCAAAGAAGCAAAATATACATTCTTTTCAAAGGCACATGGGACATTTTCAAAGATAGACCACATAATAGGACACAAAACAAGCCTCAACAAATTCAAGAAAATTGAAATCATATCAAGCATCTTTCAGACCATAATGCCTTGAAACTAAAAATCAACCTCAGGGAAAAAAATCAAAGACACCCAAACTCATGGAGAATGAATAACATGCTCTTAAATAATGAATGCGTTAACAATGACATCAAAGAGGAAATCAATAAATTTCTAGAAACTAATGACAATGAACACACAACAGCCCAAAACCTATGGGACACAGCAAAAGTAGTCATAAGGAGGAAGTTCATAGCAATACAGGCATATCTGAAGAGACTAGAAGAATCTCAAATAAAAAACCTAACCATAAAGCTACAAGAACTAGAATAGTAACAATAAACAAAGCCTAGGGCAAAAAAAAAAGAAAGGAAATCATCAAGATCAAAGCAGAATTAAACAACATAGAAACTAAACGAACAATCCAAAAAAATCAACAAAACTAGGAGCTGGTTCTTTGAAAAAAATAAACAAAATTGACAAGCCTCTAGCCAGGCTCATTAAGAAAAAAAGAGAGAAAACCCAAATAAACAAAATCAGAAATGAAAGAGGAGAAATCACGACTGATACCTCAGAAATACAAACAATTATAAGAAATTACTACAAACAACTATATGGCAAGAAATTTGACAATCTAGTAGAAATAGACAGATTTCTAGAAACATATAACCTTCCAAAACTGAATCAAGAAGAAGTAGAAAGTCTCAACAGACAAATAACGAAGAAGGAAATTGAAACAGTAATCCAAAATCTCCCTCCACACAAAAGCCCCAGACCGGATGGCTTCACAGGCAAATTTTACAAAACATTTAGGGAAGAACTAACTCCTCCCCTCCTAAAACTATTCCAAAAAATCCAAGAAGAGGGAAAAATCCCAAACTCTTTCTATGAAGCCAGTATTACCCTCATCCCAAAACCAGGTCAAGACACAGCAAAGAAAGAAAACTAAAGGCCAATATCACTGATGAACATAGATGCTAAAATCCTCAATAAAATTTTGGCAAACAGGATCCAACAATACATCAAAAAGATCATACACCATGATCAAGTGGGATTCATCCCAGGGATGCAAGGATGGTTTAATATTCGCAAATCAATAAATATAATACATCACCTAAACAAAATGAAAGACAAAAATCACATGATCATATCTATAGATGCAGAAAAAGCATTTGATAAAGTACAACACCCATTTATGTTGAAAACACTCAGCAAAATGGGAATAGAGGGAGCATACCATAACATCATTAAGGCTATATATGAGAAGCCTGAAGCCAACATCATACTCAATGGACAAAAACTGAAAGCATTCCCCCTGAAATCAGGAACTAGACAAGGCTGTCCACTCTCCCCACTTCTATTCAACATAGTCTTGGAAGTCCTAGCCACAGCAATCAGACAAGACAAAGAAATAAAAGGCATCCAAAATTGGAAAGAATAAGTAAAACTATCACTATTTGCAGACGACAGGATAGTATACCTAGAAAACCCTATAAACTCCACTAAAAGATTACTCGATATAATAAATGAATTTGGCAAAATAGCAGGGTACAAAATAAATATACAGAAATCTAAGGCATTTCTGTACACCACCAATAAAATACCAGAGACAGAGACAAAAAAAGTAAATACCATTTACTATAGCAACAAGAAAAATAAAGTACCTAGGAATAAACTTAAACAAAGATATAAAAGACATGTACACTGAAAATCATGCAACATTGAAGAAAGAAATTAAGGAAGATTCCAAAAAATGGAGGCAAATACCATGTTCTTGGATGGGAAGAATCAACATCATCAAAATGGCCATACTACCCAAAGCAATTTACAGATTCAATGCAATCCCTATTAAAATACCAATGACATATTTCACTGACCTAGAACAAATCCTCCAAAAATTCATATGGAACCAAAAAAGACCCCGAATAACAAAAGCAATCTTGAAACAGAAGAACACAGCAGGAGGAATCACGATACCAGACATCAAACAATACTACAAAGCCACTGTGATCAAAACAGTCTGGTACTGGCATAAAAACACACATATAGATCAGTGGAAAAGAATTGAAAGCCCAGAAATAAACCCAGGCCTCTATGGTCAACTAATCTTTGATAAAGGAGGAAGGAACATAAAATGGAGTGAGAAGAGCCTCTTTAACAAATGGTGCTGGGGGAACTGGACAGGGACGTGCAAAAATATGAAACTAGACCACTAACTTAAACCACACATGAGAATAAACTCAAGATGGATCAAAGACTTAAATGTAAGCTGTGATACCATAAAAGTCCTAGAGGAAAACATAGGCAGGAAAATATCAGATATTACACGTAACAATATCTTCACGGATACATCTCCTAATGCAAGAGAAATAAAGGAAAAAATAAACAAATGGGACTACATCAAACTAAAAAGTTTCTGCTCCGCAAAAGAAAACATCAGCAAGATGAAAAGGAAACCATCCATATGGGAAAACATATTTGCCAATGATATCACAGACAGAGGACTGATCTCCAAAATATATAAAGAGCTGATACGACTCAACATCAAGAAAACAAACAACCCAATTAAAAAATGGACAAAGGACCTGAACAAACACTTCTCTGAAGAGGACATACAGAAGGTCCATAGGCACATGAAAAAATGCTCAACATCATTGGCCATCAAAGAGATGCGAGTAAAAACCACAATGAGGTACCACCTTACACCAGTCAGAATGGCCATCATCAACAAATCAACAAACAACAAATGCTGGCGAGGATGTGGAGAAACAGGAACCCTACTACACTGTTGGTGGGAATGCAGACTGGTGCAGCCACTATGGAAAACAGTATGGAATTACCTCAAAAATCTAAAAATGGAACTGCCATTTGAACCAGTGATTCCACTGCCAGGATTATACCCAAAAAATCCTGAAACCCTAATTCAAGAGAACTTATGCACCCCTATGTTCATAGCAGCCCTGTTTACAATAGCTAAGTGCTGGAAACAGCCTAGGTGCCCATCTGTGGATGAGTGGATCAAAAAACTGTGGTACATCTACACAATGGAATACTATGTAGCAGAAAGAAAGAAGTAACTCCTGCCATTTGCGACAACATGGATGGAATTAGAGAGAATTATGCTTAGTGAAATAAGCCAGGCAAAGAAAGAAAAATACCGTATGATATCACCCAATACAGGAAACTAAAGAGCAACACAAACAAACGAACTAAATAGGCAAAGACTAGAATAGTAGTCAGTAGGGGGTAGGGGGGAGGGAGAGAAGGGGGATAAGTAAGGGAATGGTCTAGTCAAGGGACGTGTATGAATGACTCATGGACATGGACAACGGGGAGGGATATGATTGTGGGAAAAGGGATGGGCTGGGAGGGGGGAGCAATGGGGGAAAAATGGGACAACTGTAATTGAAAAACCAAAAAATAAAATTAAAAAAAAAGAAAATATATGATTTATGTAGGGGTAGTAGGAAAATCTGAAGTGTTGATATGATTGTGAATTTGGGCTAATATGTAAGGACGAGTAGGAGCTCTTGGTCGGCCTTCACAGGGTATGAAGGCTAGGTCTAGGGTGTGGTTGCAGAGAAGGGAAGGGTTGAATGTTACCAAGGAGCGAGGCTGAATGTGGGTGCCGCTTACATGTCTGAAGCAGATGAAGATAGTGGCAGGACCTATAATATGAGTGACAGTGGCTAGTGGCTGAGCTGCTCCAGGGAGATCTGCAGAACCCGTGTAGTAGGGGGATGGGAGAAAGTGGGCAGTAGGGTTATATAAGGTGGTGAGATTGGGTGGGAAAACGGTTATCTCAATGTCTGGGGGGTGGGAGGAATGGGGGCAGATTCAGCAGTTGGTTTTGTTGGTTAAGTGTGCTATTTGCTGTTTTGTGGGGGCTAAAGGATGTTGATATGAGTTGGCAAAGGTTAAGAGGGTGATAACCATAATTGTGAGGGGAGTTAGCATGGTCATGATGATTTGAGTAAGTCAGCGAGGGATAGAATTAGGATGAAAGTGTAAAAGTAAATTTCGTCAGGGGCGTAGTTGCTGAGAGTGCCCTGTAGCCAGGTATTCGAGACATGTTCTAAAAACTGCGAGATAGTCTGGGGGGGAGGGGCTTTTTGTATAATAAAAGTTCTTGTGAGATGAGATGACTAAAGAGTAGGGTCCATGGAAGGCTTATTTAGAGGAAGGTTGGGCTCGGGTGATTTTTACCATCAGGTTTTTAGGGGGGTGCAGGAATACGTGGGCGGTTTTGCTTGTGTCCTTTTTCAGATGAGGACATGCTGGGAGATGGTGGGTTTCAGATCCGAGGTTAGAGGAGATTTAGGTATCTGAGGAGCAAGTTTGATATGGGAGAAATATACCCAATATGGGATATATTTTTAGCTGGGTTAGCATGTCACTGTGATGTATTGTTTGGGATAATAAAGCATGTAGTGGTCTTGTGCTTAAGCAAAATTGGTTATGGAGTTTGGTGAAGATATGTTAAACATGATTATTGGGGAGTATTATTTTGTTATGTTGATGAAATTATTTTGTTGGGTTGCTTCAAGCTTAACTAGGGTGTATCTTTTTTCCTCTGCATAAGGGGGTGCCTCAGTAGGCATTGTAAGGAGGATGGAAGAGGCACGGGCTTGTTTTTTTTGCCTAAGTGTCTGCTTTTGTAATTTTTTTTTAGCTATGAGATCTGTCCTGGCTTGATGTGCCACTGCTTTTGTCAGGAGCTGAGCTGCTTGAAAAGGTTTGAGGATAAGATGTTTGTTGATGATAGGAGAGTGTTTAGAGGTGAGATATTTCCTTTTTGTAAATTGATATGTGTGAGTGTATGATGTCATAGGTATATTTGGAGTTAGTGTATATATTGACCTGACAATTTTTTTGTAAGGGCCAAAGCCTATGTTAGGGTAATAAGTTCTGCCTGTTGGGAAGAGGTATGGGAGGGAAGATGTCCCAACTCTACGATGGAGGTGAGGGTAGTGATGGCATATTCTGCTCCCTTTGGGTTGATCTTGTAGGAACTTTTATTTATAAACTAGGATTTCACCTGGGTTAGAGGGGTGTCTTGTATGTTGGGGAAGAGGTGTTAAAAGGAGGAGATATGTTGAGTGCAGTTATGGGTATGGATGTGGGAGTGGGGGAGAGGAAGTAATGAGGCAGGGTTGAGGAGAAGAGCTGATTTATGTAGGGAGATTTGAGTATTTTTAAGTAGTTGGTTGTGTAAGAACTGAATTTGGGATGGGGAGGCTGCAGCGATGGCCTGGTGAGTTAGTAGGCTAGAAATAGCATGAGAGGAGTGATACTGTTACCTGGGCAAAGGGAACTAACTTAAGGATTTTTTGACTGAGAATTGCTGCCACTGCTAAGGCACAGAGGCAGGCTGGACAGCCTATGAAGGGGGAATCAAGGGGTTTGGAAAAATAGGCTATAACCCATTGATCTGGTTTATATTGTTATGCTAATGGCCTAAGAGCAAAGCCATTTTTTGTGTTGGTGTATAGGAGGAAAGGTTTATTTGGGTTTGGAAAGGCTAAGGCTGGGGCTTGGCCAAGTGCTATTTTGAGTGTAGTGAAAGGTTTAAGAAAGGCTCGAGAGTTTTCTAGGGGTTCATACAAGTCTCCAGCTATTGCCTGATATAAAGGTTTGGCTGGAGATTTAAAATTAGGTATCCAAGCTTTGAAAAAATTGGCAAGGCCAAAAAATGATAGTTCTTGTTTAGTATGGGGCAGGGGGAAGGTATTTACTAGGTCCTATCTTTCTGGAGTTAGGTGTTTATCAGTGGGGTGATGGAGTGTCCAAGATATGTGACCTGAGTTTGAGAGTACTGGCCTTTGTTTCATGATATGCAGTATTTCTGACTGGCAAGAAAGTTTAGGAGTTAGGCGGTATGGAGATGAGAAAGGTTTTTAGATGGACTGAAGAGGAGGAGATCATCTACGTACTGTAGGAGGATGCTTGGGGAAAGGTCAAGCAGCTGTAAGTTGGCTGCTAGGGCTTGACTAAGGAGGTGGGAACTATTTCAAAACCCTTGAGGCAGGACTGTGTATGTCAGTTGTTGGGTTATTTTTGTGGTTGAGTCAGTCCAGGTGAAGGCAAAGAGGTCTTGGGAGGCTGGGAAGAGTGGGATAGTGAAGAAGGCATCTTTGAGGTCCAGGACGGCAAAGTGGGAGTTTTGAGCTTGGATGTGTGACAAGAGGGAATAAGGGTTAGGGATGATGGGGTTGATAGAGACAGTGGCCTCATTGATTACATGTAGATTTTGGAGAAGACAGTGAGACCTGTTGGGTTTTTTACTGCTAGAATGGGGGAATTGGCAGGAGAGGTGGCAGGTTGAAGCAGACCTGCTCCCAGTAGGCAGTTTATAATAGGCTTCAGACTGTTTAAGGCCGAGGTGGTTAATGGGTACTGAGGTTTGTGAGAAGTCTGAAGTCAAGTGTACTGTTTTCTGGCCACTGACTCTGGTTATTTAGAGGATATTAGGGACATGTGACAGTAGACAGAAAGACAAGTTGACAGGCCTTGACTTCTCCATTTAGTTGGAAATATCTGAAATTATGGACTGAACACCCAAAAGGGGTATCTTTGGGTGGGAGGGACTGGCTGATTCCCATGGCGATGGTTAGGGTTAATATGAATGAGTCCAAGAAAGAGGAGGAGGGCGAATCCAAGCCAACGTTCCCAGCTCCACACTCTGTTGAGACAAGTGGCCCCATTTCTACCAGAGAGTGGAGACCAAAGACCAAGAAGAGAGGTGCTGATTCATCCCAGGCATCCCTAGGAGGTGTCAGGCCCCAGAGAGTTGGTCCGGATTGACCTGAGGAGTCAAATGACTCTGAGAGTGGTTCCAACTGAGTGCTCAGATTTAGGGCTGAAGTGCCCAAAGTAGTCTCAGATAGACCAGGAAACAGAACCAGTGGAGGAGACGAAGGTGGGGACTCACCTATAAATCTGAGGGCTGGTATTGATTGGGAGTAAATGGCAGTTGGGGAAGGGGTTGGAGGAAAAAGGAGACAGATAGGGTCAGCAAGCCAGAGGGGAAGCTTCAGCACCGACTCATGGAGATCTGAGCAACTTAGGGTCCAAGGATTGGGGGCTGGCTTGGGATCCGAGGCCGACTTGGGAGTCCCGGTTGAGCCAGTGTCCAAATCCCAAGTTTTGGCACCATAATGTAAGAACGGAGTCTCTCATAAAGTCATGAAGATGCAGTGAGCAGGATAAATAAGTTTATCAAGTGAATCAGCAAGCAGGAGGGGAGCCATGCTGTGAGTGGCTCCAACTCTGGACTCCTAGGGAAGGAGGGGGTTGTTTTATAGGGGGAAGAGAAAAGGACTTATTGAATTTAGTCATTATCTGCTGATCTCGCAGCTGCAAGCATGATGGGCTTATCAAGGCCAAATGCAGCTTGGCTTGACACACCATGCCATTGTGGGGAAATCCCAGACCAGAATATTGCTACCTTCCAAGCAGCTGCAGGCGGGTGGGGGAAAAGCATGGGAAATGAGGCTGTCAGATACTAGGCCATAAACTTACACCATACACAAGAATAAACTCAAAATGGAAAAGAGACTTAAGTCACATAATCATAAAACTCATAAAAGAAAACAAGCAGTAAAATCTCAGACATCTTCTGTAGCAATATTTTTGCTGATATATCTCGTAGGTCAAGGAAAACTAAAGAAAAAATAAACAAATTGGACTACATTAAAATAAAAATCTTCTGCAAAACAAAACATCAACAAAATGCAAAAGGATCACACCATATGGCAGAGCATACCAATGATATATATCAGTACATTTGACAAGGGGTTAATTCCCAAAATGAATACAAAACTTACACAATTCAACACCAAGAAGGCAAACAATCAAATTTAAAAAATAAGTGGTTTCAATAAGAGTTCTCTAGGAAGGACATACAGATGACCAGTACACATATGAAAAGATGCTCAACTTCACTAATCATCAGAGATAAGCAAATCAAAACCACAATGAGATATGCTGGAAAGGATGTGGAGAAAAGGGACTCCTCATGCACTGTTGGTGGAAATGTAGATTGGTGCAGCCACTATGGCAACAGTATGAAGTTTCACCAAAAAATTAAAATGGAACTGAACTGCCTTTTGAACCAAATATCCCATTTTGGGAATATATCATAAGAATTCAGAAACACCAATTCAAAAGAATGTATATTCCCCTATATTTATTTCAGCATTATTTACAATAGCCAATATCGGAAAAAAGTCCAAGTGCCCCCACCTTCATTAAGCATTATTCACAATAGCCAAGACTTGGTACAAACCTAGATGAAAGGGTAAAGAAAATGTGGAAAATTATTAAGTCCTAAAAAGTTATGAAATCTTGCCATTTGCAATAACATTGAGCTTATAAGTGATGGGGATGTAATGTACAGCAGGGTGACTGCATATATGATTTTTTTTTTATTTTATTTTTTGGTTTTTCAATTACAGTTGTCCCAGTTTTCCACCACTGTTCCCCCCCACCCAGCCTACCCCTTATCCCACAATCGTATTCCTCCCCGCTGTCCATGTCCATGAGTCATTTATACACATTCCTTGATTAAACCCTTCCCTTTCCTAGCCAACTTCTCTCCCTCCGCCCTATCCCCTATTGACTATTATTCTGCTCCTTGTCCTATTTAATTCATTTGTTTACATTTTTCTTTAGTTTCCTGTATAAGGTGATATCATATGGTATTTTTCTTTCTCTGCCTGACTTATTTCACTAAGCATAATTCTCTCTAGTTCCATCCATGTTGTTGAAAATGGCAGGAGTTCCTTCTTTCTCTCTGCTGCATATTATTCCATTGTGTAAATGTACCTCAGTTTTTTCATCCACTCATCTACAGATGGGCACTTAGGCTGTTTACAGCAGTTAGCTATTGTAAACAGTGCTGCTATGAACATAGGAGTGTATAAGTTCTGTTGAATTCGAGTTTTAGGATTTTTCAGGTATAATCCTAACACTGGAATCTCTGGTTCAAAAGGCAGTTCCATTTTTAGTTTTTTGAGGTAATTCCATACTGTTTTCCATAATGGCTTCACCAGTCTGCATTTCCACCAACATTGCATTAGGATTCCCCTTTCTCCACATCTTCGTCAGCACATGTTGTTTGTTAATTTGTTGATGATGGCCATTCTGACAGGGGTAAAGTGGTATCTCATTGTGGTTTTTATTTGCATCTCTCTGATGACTGGAGCTGTTGAGCATTTTTTCATGTGTCTATAGACCTTCTGTATGTCCTCTTTGGAGAAGTATTTTTTCAGGTCCTTTGCCTATTTTTAATTGGGTTGTCTGTTTTCTTCATGTTGAGTTGTATAAGCTCTTTATATATTTTGGAGATCAGTCCCTTGTCTGAGATATCACTGGCAAATATGTTTTCCCATATGGTTGGTTTCCTTTTCATCTTGCTGATGTTTTCTTTTGCTAGGCAGAAACTCTTGAGTTTGATGTAGTCCCATTTGTTTATTTTTTTCTTTATTTCTCTTGCCTTAGGAGATGTATCCGTGAAGATATTGTTACATGTGATATCTGAAATTTTCCTGCCTATGTTTCCCTGTAGAACTTTTACGGTGCCACGGCTTACATTTAAGTGTTTGATCCATCTTGAGTTTATTCTCGTGTGTGGTGTAAGTTGGTGATCTAGTTTTATTTTTTTGCACATTCCTATCCAGTTCTCCCAGCACCATTTGTTGAAGAGGCTCTTGTCATTCCATTTGATGTTCCTTCCTCCTTTATTAAATATTACTTTAACATATATTCCTGGATTTATTTCTGGACTCTCTATTCTGTTCCATTAATCTATATGTCTGTTCTTATGCCAGTACCAGACTGTTTTGACCACAGTGGCTTTGTAGTATTGTTTGATATCTGGTAGTGTGATTCCTCCTGCTGTGTTCTCTGTCTCAAGATTGCTTTTGCTATTCGGGGTCTTTTTTGGTTCCATATGAATTTGTGGAGTATTTGTTCTATGTCAGTGAAATATGTCATTGGTATTTTAATAGGGATTGCATTGAATTTGTAAATTGCTTTGCGTAATATGACCATAATGATGATGTTGATTCTTCCCATCCAAGAACATGGCATTTGCTTCCATTTATTTGTATCTTCCTAATTTCTTTCTCCAATGTTATGTAATTTTCAGAGTACAGGTCTTTTATGTCTTTGGTTAAGTTTATTCCTAGGTACTTTATTTTTCTTGTTGCTATAGTAAATGGTATTTTCTTCTTGTTTCTGTCTCTGATATTTTATTGTTGATATACAGAAAGGCCTTAGATTTCTGTATATTTATTTTGTACCTTGCTGTTTTGCCAAATTCACTTATTATATCGAGTAGTCTTTTAGTGGAGTTTATAGGGTGTTCTAGGTATACTATCATGTCATCTGCAAATAGTGATAGTTTTACTTCTTTTTTCCAAATTTGGATGCCTTTTATTTCTTTGTCTTGTCTGATTGCTGTGGCTAGGACTTCCAACCCTATGTTTAATAGGAGTGGAGATAATGGACATCTTTGTCTTGTTCCTGATTTCAGGGGGAATGCTTTCAGTTTTTGTCCATTGAGTATGATGTTGGTTTCAAGTTTCTCAAATATAGCCTTAATGATGTTAAGGTATGCTCTCTCTATTCCCATTTCGCTGAGTGTTTTTATCATAAATGGGTGTAGTACTTTATCAAATGCTTTTTCTGCATCTATTGATATGATCATGTGATTTTTGTCTTTCATTTTGTTTATGTGGTGTACTATATTTATTGATTCGCGAATACTAAACCGTTCTTGCATCCCCTGAATGAATCCCACTTGATCGTGGTGTATGATCTTTTTAATATATTGCTGGATTCTGTTTGCCAATATTTTGTTGAAGATTTTAGCATCTAGTTCATCAGTGATATTGACCTGTAGTTTTCTTTCTTTGTTCTGTCTTGACCTGGTTTTGGGATGAGGGTAATACTGGCTTCATAGAAAGAGTTTGGGATTTTTCCCTCTTCTTAGATTTTTTTTGGAATAGTTTGAGGAGCGTAGGAGTTAGTTCTTCCCTAAATGTTTTGTAAAATTTGCCTGTGAAGCCATCCAGTCCAGGGCTTTTGTATGCCGGGAGATTTTGGATTACTGTTTCAATTTCCTTCTCTGTTATTGGTCTTTTGAGACTTTCTATTTCTTCTTGATTCAGTTTTAAAGTTTATATGTTTCTAGAAATTTGTTCTTTTCTACTAGGTTGTCAAATTTCTTGCCATACATTTGTTTGTAGTAATTTCTTACTATCATTTGTATTTCCGTGGTATCAGTCACGATTTCTCTTTTTTTGGTTCTGATTTTGTTTATTTGGGTCTTCTCTCTGTTTTTCTTGATAAGCCTAGCTAGAGGCTTGTCTATTTTGTTTAATTTTTCAAAGAACCAGCTCCTAGTTTTGTTCATCTTTTGAATTGTTTGTTTGATATCTATGTCATTTAATTCTGCTCTGATCTTAATGATTCTTTCCCTTCTTCTTGTCCTAGGCTTTGTTTGTTGTTGTTCTAGTTCTTGTAGCTTTAGGATTAGATTTTTTATTTGAGATTCTTCTATTTTTTTCAGATATGCCTGTATTGCTATGAACTTCCCTCTTAGGACTACTTTTGCTGTGTCCCATAGGTTTGGGGCTGTTGTGTGTTGATTATCATTAGTTTCCAGAAATTTCTTGATTTCTTCTTTGATGTCATTGTTAACCCATTCATTATTTAATAGCATGTTATTTATTCTTCATTAGTTTGGATGTCTTTGTTTTTTTTCTCTGAGGTTGATTTTTAGTTTCAAGGCATTGTCGTCTGATCAAATTCTTGATATGTCAATTTTCTTGAATTTTTTGAGGCTTGTTTTGTGTCCTATCATATGGTCTATCTTTGAAAATGTCCCATGTGCATTTGAAAAGAATGTATATTTTGCTTCTTTGGGGTGAAAAGTTCTATATATATCAGTTAAGTTCATGTGGTTTAGTGTGTTGTTCAATGCCTGTATATCCTTGGTGTTTCTTTGCTTCGAAGATATGTCTATTGTTGATAAGGGAGTGTTAAAGTCCCCTGCTATGAGTGTGTTGCTGTTAATATCCTTCTTGTGGTCTTCTAGTATTTTCTTTATGTATTTGGGTGCTCCTATGTTGGGTGCATATATGTTTATAAGTATTATAATATGTTGTTGGATTGTTCCCTTTAGTATTATAAAATGTCTTTCTTTATCTTTTTTTATTACCCTTGCTTTGAAATCCGTTTTGTCTGATATGAGGACTGCTGTCCCTGCTTTCTTTTTTTCATGTTCGTTTACTTGGAATACCTTTTTATATTTTTTTACACTCAGTCTGTGTAACTCTTTTGTTCTGAGGTGTGTTTCTTGTAGACAGCAAATATGTGGGTCCTGTTTTCTTATCCATTCCGTTACTCCATGTTTTTTAATTGAAGCATTTAATCCAGTTACATTTAAGTTTATTATTGACATGTATTTATTCATTTCCCTTTGTACTTGTGTTCCTCTCCCTCTTTTTTTCTTCTTTTTCTTAAAACATTCCCTTTAGCATCTATTGCAGTGCTGGTTTAATGGAGATGTATTCTTTTAGTTTCCTTTGTCTGAGAAACTCCTTATTTCACCTTTCATTTTGAATGAGAGCCTTGCTGGATAGAGTATTCTTGGTTGTAGGCCTTTGTTTTTCATTGCTTGAAATATTTTTGACCATTCCCTTCTGGCTTATAGTGTTTCTGTTGAGAAATCATTCAATAGCCTAATCGCAGCTCCCTTGTATGTTATTTTCTGTTTTTCTCTTGCTGCTTTTAACATTCTCTCTTTGTCTTTGAATGTTGCCAATTTAATTATGATGTGCCTTAGTGTGGGTTCTTTTGCGTTTCTCTTCATTTGGACTCACTGTGCTCTTTGAACTTGCATAACTTTTTCTCTCATCCGGTTGGGAAAGTTTTCTGTCATTATTTCTCCTATCAGCTTTTCTATTCCTTGTTCTTCTCCCTCTTTTATTTTGATGACTCCGATGTTGTTTTTCCTCATGCTATCTTGTAATACCCTTACATCTTGTTCATATTTTTTCAATCTTTTTTCATTTTGTTGTATTGTCTAGGAATTTTTTTCTACATTGTCCTCTAATTCACTAATCTGATCCTCTGCTTCATTTAGCCTGCTTTTGATCAATTCTACTGTGTTTTTCAGTTCAGAGATTGAATTCTTCATTTCTTCCTGGTTCTTGTTAATACTTTTTATGTTCTTTTTTATGCTGTTGTAGTTCTCCCTAAGTTCCCTGTAATTTTCTTGGAGCTGTTGGTAACTTCCTTGGAGGTTGTCATAGTTGTTTTTGAGGTTTTCAAGTATATTGAACTTCTTCACCACCATTCTTTTGATTTCCATGTCTGACATTTGGGTTATGTCTAGTCCATCTACCTCTCTTTCTGGGGATTCCTCTTTTTTTTTTTTCATTGAGAGTTTGTTTCTGATTCTTACCATGTTTGATTCTTCTTGTTTGATTTTGTTTTTTGGATTTGTCTGCTTTGACTTCCCACCTTTGTGGTATGAGATTCTTTATAGAAGATCTGTGGGTTCCAGTGGTGCCATCTCTTTTATCTCCTGAGCCTGATGTTCTTGGGATATTCTTTATGTCATTTGTTTATGCTGTCTGGTTATATTTCAGATGCTTTTTGGTACGATCTTTTCTCTGGCTAGTTGATTGAGTGTCACTCTGTCCACTTTGTCTTGAGTTCTTTTGTGGAGATGCTGTTAAAAACATAAACACACATCCCAGCAGGAAACCCACACCCTCAAAAATATCTCCTACCCTCTATCCTGTTATCATCAACGAATGAGCCAGTATTAATATAAATGTAGAAAGATCAGGGCCTTTATACTATAGGAAGAATAGATGAGTTGTTTTTAAAGAGGGAAAATATGATTTTTGAGAGAGGGAATGACAGATTAATAATAGTTGCAAGTAGTGTCGATACTATGGAAGACAGTAGGTAATATTTACATTGTATGTTAATAATAATAAAAGAAAAAAGGGCAGAATGCAGAATATAGTGAGAAAGTGGAATCGTATAGTGTTAGATTTATATAGTAGTTATATGCTATATATTTAGTGTGAAAGTGAGGCTAAACCAGACAGAGAAACAAATAAACAAAAATTAAAGAGGAAGAATGAGAAGGAGAGATTGTATGAAACAAATCAAAGAGATAGTTTAAATTTTTTTAAAAAATGAAGAAAAAATAAAAATTAAAATTAAAAATAAGAAATTATAAAATTAAAATACAAATAAAAAAACTAAAATAGAAATAAAAAAATGTTTTAAATACAAAAGGAAAGTTTTTACTGAGTTCAGCCTTTGTGTATCATCTTCTTTTTCTGGATCCACAGGTGGTCTAATGACGCGGGCCAGAGGTTCCTGTTCCTTGCTGCAGCGGTGTGCACCCATGATGGCCAGTGTTTGTTTGGTGCCTGTTGGAGCTGGCCGGGGTGCTTGTATGCACACACACATGAGTGTGCAAGGTGACCTGCGCCATAGCCTCAGGTCTGCTGAGTTGCTCCCCTGGAGTTGGTCTCTTGCCCCTTGGGGTTGGACCCCGGACACTTGTGCACTGTGGAAGTTAGCATCTGTGAGTCGTTGCCACCCGCTGTTCCCGCACCACAGCCACCCACCATCGCCACACCCACCTGGGCCAGCAGGAGCAGAGCCAATGCAAGTGGTCTGCGCTCCAGCCTGGCGCCCACTGGGGCTGGCCAGGGCTGTTTGCGCAGTCTTCTGAGTGCCCAGAAGGCCCTCCCTGCACCCATTTGAGCACTGATCTTATGTCTGTTGGGGTGTGTTTGAGGGGCACCTGGACGTGCAGCCCCATGCACCTGGACCAGTGAATGAGGGCACTTCCCTGTGTGCGCCCGCACGACCCAAGGGGAAGGTTGGGGAGTCCTGAGTGTGAGTTTTCAGTGAACAGTTCAGACTGTGTTTCAGGCACCATTCATCAATAATTAATAACTACATAAATATCTTTCTCTATTAGATTTATATTCATACATTTAAATTAAGATACACTTAGTCTGATACCTGAGTCTAGCTGAAAATATGACAAAGATTTGGCTTTTAAGTTTTAAAGTTTTAAGGGATTAATTCATCTATCAGAAGCACAATAATTCTGTATGTCTGAGTTAAATGTATTTCTTACTTCTGAAATAATGATGACACTATGCTAACATTCAAAAAGAGTCAAATAAAGCAAACCTTAATTCAAAGTCCAGAATGAATATTATCATGTCAGTGTACCTGTGGATGTTTAAAATGTTTCCAAAGTTCTTCAAATTTCCTATCATTGAGACATGGGGTCAAAGACCTCTCCTAATATTGGGCTCTGACTGCTTGACCAATGCCTTACTAGTGGATGTGATTCTAAGCTTGTTTCTGGGATCAGACCTCAAGAAACTGAGTACTTCCACTTTTTACATCTTGGCATACTCTTTCTCAGAACTCAGACATAATGCTCTGAGGAAGTCAAACTGAACTGTTGAGAGTTATGTGAAGAAAAATCTATAGCCAGAAAAAATAGTAGATACTACCATCTTCTTTGAGTCAACTTTGTTAGTGTCACATGGAATTGAGATGAAACACCCTCAATAAGTCTTGATCAGACTGAAAATGTATGAACAAAAGACTACTAAAACATCAAAATTACTAGAAATATCAACACAAATAGAATGTCTAGAAGTTATATGTGTAATATAGATGTATGTTAGTTTCGGCTCCTTGGCCTCGTTTCCGTTTTTCCCAAAGCCAAGGTCCCGAGGCGGGGGTGAGCCCAGGAGGAGTTTAGATCCACTTCCTGACCCGTATGGCATCTTGGAGGATCCTCCCAAGGGACCTGCCAGGGCCGCAGTGCTGATGGCCCCATCATTGGAGATTTGTCTCTTCGCTCTTGGGTAGTTTGTCGCGTGCTCAGCGTTCGGGCCGCACCGCGCCGGACCCTGTGCGCCACGCATGCCGACACACATCCCGCGCTCCCTCTGGGCGCACACCCTCTCCCTCGCCGGTCCTTCGGTCCTTTCTCACGTCCTCCTGTTGCGCTCCATTCTTGGGCTCCGCGTCCCACTGGAGTGGTCCTCCAGCACTGGACGCCGTTCCTCTTAGTCTCAAGCAGGGAGCAAAGCTGTAGATGCCTGAAGACTGTAAGCCCGTGCGGACAGTTGCCGTGAGTGTTTGGTCACTGCTACTTTCTTGACCTTGGCACTTGGGTAGGCGCTTTTAAAATATCCGGTGAATGAACAAGTCGCCCCTTCATCAGAATTGCCCCAGTTTCGGTGTGGAGCGGGTGACACCGGTGTCCAGGGGCTGTGGGTGTATTATCTGTTTTCGCGCCCGGAGGCACACGGGTTAAAGCCGACACAAGTAGCAGAAGACGAAAAACGCGTGTTGGAGTTACCCTCCCTCTATCCTCTGATGGTGGCTCTGCCGCTTTAGACCTCTGGTGATGACCTTGGACAAGCTACTTAAACATCTGTGGGCCGCCTTTTTCCCTGTAAAATGAGGTTATATAATAACGTGAATATTTAAGATAACCAGGTAAAGGTATATCGAAGATGATCATTAAAAGATACTGTTTTTTTTGTTTTGTTTTGTTTTTTAGTTTTCTATTTCTGAGGTTTTTTTTTTAAGTGTTGGCAATATTTGCTGAATTTTATCAAATGATTTTTGGCATCTATTACTATACTCATATCTTGTTCTCTCTATTAGTTGCTGTACTGACTTACAGTGACAAATTTCTTGATTCTTTTATTTTTGTGTAATAGAAGATGACATCCCACTTGAAGATGTCTTTGTCTCCATTTTATTTGCTTCCACCTGTATGAGTGTTTGGTGGATGTTAAACATGGCTTTTTGCATTTTTCAGGGGATACATACATCAGCCTCTATCTTTGAAAATATAACCCCGTGGAATTCTTAATAAGCAGTGTGAGCCTTCATGCACCATCTCTGTCTCCACTGTAGTCACTGCTTTATAAGACATCTCCTTATGGGACTTTTGATAAGACTTCTGGCTTTCTCTGCACCAGCTGCTGCTTTCCTTTTCAAAGAATTAGTTATGGTATTATTACAGCCTTTGTATCTAATTGTTTACTTATCAAGTATCTGCCTCTCTGTTTCATCTGTATTTGAAAAGAATTTTGTTCTTAATACCGTATTTAGTCTAGTGTCCCATCCTTTTTGAGAAACATTAATTTGTTGTTCCACATATTTATGCATTCATTGGTTGATTCTTATATATGCCCTGACCAAGGATCAAATCCACACCTTTGGCATATCAGGACAATGCTCTAACCAACTGAACTACCCAGCCAGGGCAAGACCAGATTTTTTAAAAATTGGGGGTGGGGTGCAGGTAGAAGGGGGATAAATGGTAATCGAAAAATAAATAAATAAATAAAAGAATAAACTATTTTAGAAAATTGGAGGAGAGAAGGGGTGGATAAGAGAACACTGCTCCTCTTCATATGGTTTGTCCACAAAACCAGAAAGTAAAAGGAAAGTCTGGGTTGGCAATGGATCAACATTTGTTAAAATGTGACAGATACTGTCTTGTCTATTAGAACTCTACACGTACATAAAATTCTTGCTATTGTGCCATAATTGGGTCCAAGACAGTTCCAAAAAAATGTGAAATTTAGTTATTGCAGTTACTGGAATACATTGAAATAGTTTCCATGCTGTCCCTGGCTGGTTTGGCTCAGTGGATTGAGCGTTGGCCTGCGAGCTAAGTGTCGCTGGTTCGATCTTCCAGTCAGGGCACATCAGAGAAGGAAAACTCTGACTCCAAAAAACCTCCGCTGCCTTGCGGCATACCTCTTCAGGGGAAGGGCTAAGGGAGTAAACCCCGACAGAAAATCCGGAGCCGGAGTCCCTAAGGCGGTTTGACGTTGTAGTCAACACCGGCAACTCCTGCGGCGCACCTGAAGCCAAGCTGTATTGACTCCGTCTTTCCCTTGGACCCTTCAGCTGCGAAGAGAGGGGGGGTCTGCTGCATGGGCAACAGCAGACCCTCCATATCACCCTGCCCAGGCTCTGTAGCTTCAGCTTCACTGGAGAGGACACTCCAGCGTCATCGCAAGATGTCGATTCAACATGGGAGGAGACAGATACCGTGTCACTCCCGAGTCGGACTGCACAGCCATTCTCGGCGGTGCAGATAAACTCTTAAGAAGCTACACCATCGTCTCTCGAGACGTACGGCTGCCGACGATAGATGTATGTTTGCACACAGAGACAGTGAAATAAAAGTTATAGCTCATTAGGTAAAACTGAAGATAAGTTTAGTAAACAAGAAGTTAAATACTGGTATATTACATCAAATGTAACATAAAAAGCAGAAAAGAAAAAAGGAGCTTTGTGATGAAAAATGGGAAATAATGATTAATGGCTGAAATATATCCATAATTTAATAAAGGCATACATTTTCCATTAAAATGTTCAAAGTATTAAAAGCAGAATAAGTAGAAGGAAGTACATTTCCAGAATACTTTAGTCTGAGTAAAAACTGTAAATGACAAAAAGAAAATTTTAATTGTATCCAGTGGAAAAATAGTTTACCTACAATAAACTGTAAAAAAAAAAAAAAGAAAAAGATATCATGCTTTTCAACAGCAGTAACTAAGGACAGAGAGAAGTAAAATATCTACCGCATATTAAGATAAATAACTATCAGTCTAGGGTTGCATTCTCAAAACATCATCATTCTAAAAGTAAAATAAAATTAAACAAAAACTGAGTGGGAAACACTATTTGCTTACTTTTAATATATTACTTATGATAGCTTTCACCAAAGGGATCTAAGTTAATGAAACTATACTTCCCTCTGTCTGTTTAATTAAGTGAATTCAGGAAAATTCAGGAGAAACAACTTCACAGAGTGAATTGATCCCTCTAATACTTGGAGTGAGCTGCTCACAGAAAGAATATCTTCTGTTCAGCTCTTCCAAGGACATAACCTCTGTCCATAATTATATAGCTTCTCTTGCTAGTAAAAGAAATATTGTTATCTTTATAGATATTCAATATTTTTTCTCAACTGTCAGAACATGAGCAGGGAACATGAAATTTTGAATAACACTCTCTATACCCTCTCTAAAAGAGTATGTAAGGGATAAATACAAAAAAGAAAGAATAACCTCAGAAAATAACTCTTGATTCTAGAAGGAATTGTGAATAAATAAAGTTATGTAAAATATAAGTACAAATAAATATTGACTATATAAATCAATTATAATAATGCTTAATTGATTGGGTTTTTAAAAAAATCTCCACAGGGTTTAAGTCTGGATAACATTAATGCATAAAACTAGAAAAGAGATGGTGGCTGGAATTAAGTATCCTAATTTATTTTATTGTTCAGGAATAGAGGAAAACTTTTGATTAATTTTAGAGGTTAAAAAGTATGTATAGTGCAGTTTCAATGGCAATAATAAAAATAATTTAAAGAAAATGATACCTTCCAAAGAAAAAGGTAAAAACAAAATCAGAGAAAAATAACACATTTAAACAAAGTCAAGAGGAAAGAAAAAGAAGCATTAAAATAACCAAGTAAAAAATACAAAATAAAGAGGTAGGATGAATACTGAAATTATAAACAGAAAAGTACTTCAATTGCCATAACAGAAATAAACTAGAAATCAATTACATGTAGTGGTTATGGATTGAATTATGTCCTTTAACCCTGTTGCCAAATCTGTTGCCCCCAGAATACAACAAGAATGCCAGCCTGTTAAACCAAGCATGTTGTTGCCCAGGGACAGCCAACTTACTTGGAATTTGCAAGATCCTTCCCCATGTGGGAAGGCTACCTTCCCCTCCACACCCCCATTCTTATTAGGGATTTCTGGACCCAAGGGTAGGTAGTACAAAGATCATGTCCATTTTGAAGCAGCTAGAGGAGCACAAGACCTTCAACCATTGTCCTTTATAAGATTATATAAGTCTGAGAGGGGTGAATTGTTAGTTTTTATTGTTATAAAAAATTAATTAATTAATTTAAAAAGACTAATATAGGAAAGGGTGAAGCCAAAGAACTTGTATGCACAACCCATGGACATGAACTAAGGGGGGTGGGATTGCTGGGGGAAAGTGGGTACTGGGTGGAGGGGAGCAAAGGGGAAAAATTGGAACTATTGTAACAACATAATCAATAAAATATACAAAAAAACCCCAAGAAAGTGGTTCCCAATTTTTTTTTAAAAGGACAAAATAAAAAGGTAGGATGAATATTGAAATTATAAACTTAAAAATACTTTAATTACCATTAGAGAAATAAACTATAAATCAATTATAAAAAAGGTTTCAGATATTCTCTATATGTCTAAATTAGAAAGTATTTTGAGTCAAATAAAAATTAAAGTAAAACATAAAAATTTGTGACATAGACACAGAGACACAGGGAATAAGAAGGTGGTTTAAGGGTGGAGGCAGAGACTCAAGTGGTGTACCTACAAGCTAAGGAATGCCACCAACCACCAGAAGCTAGAAGGAATGCATGGGTTTGTTTTGCCCTCAGAGCCTCTGTACAGAACCAATCCTGCTGACTCCTTGATTACAGGATTCTAGCTTCCAGAACTCAACAGAACCATCTTTGAAATAGTAAGGAAACCACTTTACAGTTTGCAAAGGAAACAACTATAGTTGCTGGAGAAGATGGTAGAATAGCATGTATAAATACTCTAGTGTTTACCAGATTCAGAGATTCATAGAGAAGACTTTTCTATATGTCTTTGAATATGTCAAAAGATTTGCCTTCATGGAGAGTAATTTTAATTCCCACAATTACAATAATCCACCAAATTTATCCTCAAAACATTGCTGCAAATAGTTTTGACATTGTACTGACAGACCCTCCCTAGCTTTTTGAAGAATGTCTCAGAAAAATTTCAAAACCATTGTTTCTGTTTGGGACAAGATTATGCTGTGCCATCCCATAGTTCCTTCATAGAAGAATAGGAAGAAAAATATCTTGGAGTGAAGATATACAAGTTTATTCCAAGACACACCCAAAATTTGGAAAGTGAATTTCTCTATTATAGTAATTATGATCCTGAGTTAGATTGTGAATGCTAACTACAAATACTAAAAAAAAAAATTTCAGTGACACCTGTGGACATTTTCCTTTTTTAATTTCTTTAGTAGATAGGAAAATTATAACCTTCTCTTCCAAAACTGGGTATATCCCTGGCATAGTTTTCAAAATTAATAATACAATGCCTCAGAAAAGTGTGATATATATAAAGAAATGCATAGTGGAAGATCTGTAGCATTATTATTTTAAAAAAGAAGAAAAACCTCAAATCAGTAAGACAAACTTCCATTTTAAGAAACTAGAAAAAGAAGAGTAAATTAGTCTAAAGCAATCAGAATATAACATAAATTAATAAAACAGAAAAGAAACAGTTAAAAATAAAATAAAAATTTAGTTGTTTAAAAATACAATGGTGGAGAGGGAGAAGGTAGCAGCTGAGTAGGTGGAAGCTAAGTCCACATGTTCTTGCCCTCAACTTGTATTCTTGGCTTCTCTTCTGACAAATAACCTGAACAGTTAGTGGAATCTTAGCTGATATGAAGTTTTTAAGCCAAAAAGTACAAAAAATTCTTCACAATGGGTGGTAAGGATGTTTTATAAATGGAAGGGGAAATGCCCCATGCAAGGCACCTACAGCAGCACAGAGACTAGTCAAAAATCATAGATTTGTGGCTCCCTCCCAGGGAAGGGGGTACCAGTCCTGCCCAGGGAATTCCATACTCTGGGCAGGAGTGACATGGGAAGATTTATGAGGTTGGGGAGATCCAGGCTACACACCATGTCCATAACTGCACTGCCAAATGTCAACTGGGAGAGTGTCAGAGAGAGGAGGGGACTCTACTTCCCAAAAAGATCAGAGGCCACACCTGGGTCAGGTGCAGAGAGGCTTTGGTCAGCTGTGACTGAGAGACTTTTGGCTTTTTGGACAGGCGGTGTGTGCAGAGAACTGGACAGTGACTTGGTACTTGGTACTCAGTATTATAGAGAAACTTTCTAAAAGGAGAGTTGAAGCATGATGGACAGGGACCACAGGTGCAGCTTCCCTGCCAGAAAAGGAACAAGATTGAAAGTACAGTTTACTGCCACTGAATACAGCTGGGCAGGGAAATCAGAAATTTGCACAGCAAAGGGATTTCTGGGCCCCAGCCCAGTGCAGCTAGCAAGCCAGGGACAATGCGGAAAGGAGTATGAGACTGTGTTTACTGCAAGGGCAGTGGGTGGGAATTTTATGGGCAAGAATTAACCACCTGAGATTATTTACAGCCAGGCAGAGCCACCTTCCTTGTCAGAGTTCAAAATCCTGGGAAGGGAAGGATGTACACAGCCCCACCTCCTGCAGGTTTGCAGGCACCATACCCAATAAGGAAGCTCTTCAGAACAGTCAGGATAGGCTTAGGCACCCCCTGCAGGGTGGATACCTACAGGAAAAAGACGGGAAGAGAAACTCCATAAGGGCCTATTTTGAACTCTCAGAGAGAAAAATATGCTCGTTCTTAGGGCCCAATTCCATTGAGACCAGCAAAGCAGAGAGATCAGAAATCAGTGCATCACAGAGAATCAGCTCTCACACAGAACTTCCATCAGCATGAAACAGGAAAAAGCTGATCCTCTTACACAGATTGGCACCTCCCTTGAGACTGATAGCTAGTTCATCAGAAACTATGTATTACTGGAAATAAGCTGGGACAGACCAAGATGGATGGCACACGCACAGAGAAACACACCCACAATTATCCCAGAAAAATAATTAACACCTCACAAGGGAAACCCAGGGGTCCCATTTTACAGATCACAATAGAAATCCCATCTAGAGGAAGGTGAAGGTGGTACATGTGGAGTTGCCAGAAGCTGGACAACCCATCCCTGGACCTTGAGATGATAAAAGTCAGAGGCAGATCCAGAAGGAGAAGACAGAAGGCAAACTCCAAACTCTGCTGAAACAAATTCCACCTCACTCCTCTTCAGAATTTGCATTACTTTTTTTCTCTCATAGAGCCTTTTAACACTTCTTCTTTTTCTTTAATTGCTTTCCAATCAATTTGCTGTTTTTGTCTTTTTTTAATTCTTTTTATTTATATTTTTCATTTTATTTTTGAAAGGTTATGTGTCCTGAAGCTTCCTCAGCATGGATGAAAGAACTGACTCAGAAACAAATTGTCTGAGGAAAGAGAAGGGTGAGTGTCTCTCATAGGAGATCACTGATCACTCTTTTCTCAGTCAGGGTTTTTATTGAGTTTGTTACATGGAGAAATGCATGGGGTAAGCAAGCAGACCTCCCCCAAATGGTTGGGAGTAATAACAAAGGGAAGCATAAATCAAGATAGGGAGATAGGTAGAAGATTGTGAGGCACCAAGGCATATCATAGAAGTCCATATCCCTCTTTTTACTTAAACATTTTGTTTTCACATTCTACTGAAAAGAATTTGGGGTTACACAGAGCAAGCAGGCTTCATTAGCTTTGAAAGGTACATTGTATTTCTATTCTACTTCTAAAATCCCCTGGAGTGTGGGACTGGCAGCATGGTATGTGGGGATCATTTGCCAGCTGGTTAAGACTTTTAGGCCTATATTCTGGTCCTGGGCTCCACACAGTGACTACAGCCCTCTGTACCAAACATACTGATCTCCCACAATTTTTATTTCAAATATCAAATTGTACCCTTCCCTTGTCTTACTTCATTTTGCCTTCTTCCTGCCCTTGCTTATTTGAGTTTGGAATTTTATTTTTTCATTTTTCTTAGACTGGAATATACTTCTTAAACATTATTTATTCTTACTCTATCTTCTCAAAATCATTTTTCTTTACTGCAGACAATATCATTTTTCTCTTTCTTAAAGTATTCTTATTCCCTTTCCATCCATATTAATTTTTTTTCTCATTTGTTATTGTTATTTACTTTGTGGTGGGTTTTCTTAAATTTTGTGCCTATTAGTTCACTATTTCTTATTTTACTCCAAACTTCATGTAATACTCTTCCCTTTTCTTTCTCTATTTTGCAATCTTATTCCTTTTTTACTTACATTTAAAATTTTATTTTCTCCTTTTTTTTGCCTAGTTTCTATACCCTACTCCTATATTTTTCCTTATTTTTCCTTCTCAAAATCATTTTTATTATTTTTTTGTCATATCATATATTTTTCCATAACAATACTTTTATCTCTTTCCAGCTTTATTAATCGTTGCTCATTTGCTGTTGATATTGCTATGTGGTAATGTAGTATTTTTCCTGGCACGGATTTTGTTTTCTGAATAGTTTTGCTTTTTTCTGCCAGCAACTGTACAACAGCATAGAGGATGTGGTGGGGGTTGTAAATCTCAATCAGCCAGCTGGAGGGGAAAACCCACAAATGAATGAGACACCAATAATCAAAGAACTAGTACAATGAGAGTCCACATAAAGTGAAGAAAAGGCATGCCTAGATCATCCAGCTCAGGAGACCAAAGAGATTGCATCACTGAGTCTCACGGAAGTATTAACACAGACTATCACCCCATGAAAACAGGGAGTCAAAGTAGAGCAATCACACATGCAGAAACAAATAAAAAGAGTCACCTAAAATGGGGATACAAAGAAACAACCCCAAATAAAAAAGAAAGGAGGACTCTCCCAGAAAAAGAACTAAATGAAATTGAGGCAAGTAATTGATCAGACATAGAGTTCAAAATAAAGGTTAAAAGGATGATCAAGGAACACAATGAGAACTACATGGATCTCTCTGGCAACTACAAAAAACTTACTGGGAACTACATCAGCATGAAAGAGGACATAGAAAACATAAATAAGAAGCAGGAAAAATGAATAATACAATATCTAAAATGAAGAACACTAGAAGGAATTAAAAGCAGGATGAACAAAGCAGAGGACTGAATCAGCAAGCTGGAAGACAAGGTAGGAAAAACACCAGTCAGAGCAACAAAGTGAAAAATGACTCAAAAAGAACTAGGATAATTTATGGGAGCTTCAGGACAATATGAAACATAACTAAATTCACATCATATTATACCAGAAGGGGAAGAAAAGGATCAAAGGATAGAAAACCTGATTGAAAAAATAATGACAGAAAACTTCCCTAACTTGGTGAGGCAAAAAGTCATGCAAGTTTCAAAAGCAGTGAAGGACTGAAAATCTACACAAGATGAACTCAAAGAGGACAAGTCCAAGACACATTATAATTAAAATGGCAAAATTTAAAGACAAAAAGAGAATCTTAAAGGCAGCAATGGAGAAACAGCTAGTAACATACAAGGGAGCACCAATTAGGCTTTTGGCAGATTTCTCAACAGAAAAACTACAAGCCAGAAGAGACTGGCACAAAATATTCCAAGTAATGAAAAGCAAGGACCTGTAACCAGACTACCATATCCAGCAAGGCTCTCATTTAAAATGGAAGGCAAAATAAAGAGCTATCCCCACAAAAGAAGGCTAAAGTGTACATTTTTCCAAGCCAACACTGCAGGAAATGTTAAAGGGACTGCTTTAAGAAAGAAAGAAAGAAAGAAAGAAAGACAAAGAAAGAAACAGAGGTACAAAATGGGGAAAATGGCAATAAACAAGTACCTATCAATATTAACCATAAAAATAATGGATCAAATGCTTCAATCAAAAGACAAAGGGTAGCTAAGTGGATAAGAAAACATAATCTGCATAAATAGTGTCCACAAGAGACCCACCTCAGAACAAAAGATAAACACAGGGTGAAAATGAAGGGGTGGAAAAAAAATTCCATGAAAATGGACATAAAAAAAGGGATAGCAATACTTATAACAGATAAAGGAGGTCACCATATAATAAAAGGGCTGCCCAACAAGAGAATGTTATCGTTGTAAACATATATGCACCCAACATAAGAGCACCTAAATATATAAGGAAAGCTTGGAAAATATTAAGAAGATCAACAGCAATCCAGTCATCATAAGGGATTTTAACACCACACTGTCAACAATGGATAAATCTTCCAAACAGAGAATCAATGAGGATATTGTGGCATTGAACAACACTCTAGATCAAATGGACTTAATTTATATATATGATCTTTCACTCCAGAAAAGCAAAGTATATATCCCTTCAAAACTCACACGGATCATTTTCAAAGATAGAAAACATGGTAAGACACAAAACAAGCCACAACAAATTCAAGAAAAATGAAATCATATCAAGCATCTTCTTGGATCACAATGGCTTAAAATTAGAATACAACATCAAGGGAAAAACTGAATACCACTCAAATTCATAGAGACTGAATAACATATTATAAATAATAAATAAATTAACAGTGAGATTAAAAAGAAATAAAAAAGTATATAGAAACAAATAATATTAAACTCACAACAACCCCTAACCCAGGACTCAGCAAAGGCAGTCCTGAGAGGAAAGTTCATAGCAACACATGCTTACATAAAGGAGATAGAAAAATCTAAAATAAAAAACTTAATCCTACATCTAAAGAACTAGAACAACAACAAACAAAGCCTAGAGTGAGTAGAAGGAAGAAAATAATCAAGATCAGAGCAGAATTAAATAACATAGACAATAACAATTTTTAAAAAAAATCCAGGAATCAATGAATCTAGGGACATGTTCAAAATATACAAAAATAAATTGTATTATATATTTGCCACAAATAATTATAACTTTTAAAATTGTACCATCTTTAATAGTACCAAAAATATAAAATATTTTGGTATAAATCTAAGAAACACTACCCATACAACGAAGATTAAAACAATACTTCTATCATTTGTGACAACATGGATGAAACTTGAGAGCATTATGCTTAGCGAAATAAGCCAGGCAGTGAAAAACTAATACCATATTGTATCACCTAATACAGAAAACTAACAAACAACACAGACAAACGAGAAAAATAGAGCCAGAGGTATGTAAACAAGGACCAGATTGACAGTGACCAGGGGGGCAAGGAGAGGGGAGAGGGGGGAAGGAAGGGAAAGGATCTAGTCAAGGAACTAGTATGAATAACCCATGAACATGGACAATGGGGTGGGGATTAACTGGGAGAAGGGGTGGGCAGGGTGCAGGGAGCAATGGGAGAAAAAGTGAGACAACCATAAAAGAAAAAACATAAATAAATAAACAATATTTTTTGGTGATGATAATGACAATGATTACAATGGTAATAATAAAATCAGCTAACACTTAGGTAGTGCTCACTCTACATACAGTGTTGTTCAATGTTGATATAAATTAGCTCATGTAATTTTTACCAGACCATTATGAGGTAAGTTTGATTATATCTCAGTTATACAGACGAGCATTCAGAGATGCTGTGAAGTGTATTATATAGGATGTGTGTAGGGTTAAAGAGTAAGCACATTCAGAGATGCTGTGAAGTGTATTATATAGGATGTGTGTAGGGTTAAAGAGTAAGCACATTCAGAGATGCTGTGAAGTGTATTATATAGGATGTGTGTAGGGTTAAAGAGTAAGCAGCAGGGCGAAGTTTTCAACACAAGCCTCCTGATTATCTCTCTTCTCTTATACATTAAGCTATGCTGCCTGAATAGAATTACTTTGCTTGTCCTCTTAACCTTACCCACTTGACTGTAAGTTGTTTATTTATTAAAGTCTCTTCATTTAAACCAAATTAATAAACTTTGTTTTCTACCAGACTATTTACTGATACAAAATTTCAAACTGAAGGTCTCTTAGAATACAAGTAGCCAAAGAACATTTACAATATAATACTATCTTTACAAATAAAAAAAATACACAACTAAATAAATACATATGAAATAAAAACATATTTAAATCCAGGTGATCTTTAAAAACGTTACATCAGGAGGGTGATTATATCAAGATAGAGACAGGGGAATGGAAAAAGAAGTGTACAGAACTTCAATGTCAGTGACCATTTCTTAAGTTGGCTGATGAATTTATAGGTTATACTATTACACTTCATAATATATGTAACATATATTATATGCTACATAATAAAATTAAAAAGTCACATCTCACAAGAAATATAACTTTTAAGTTAACTACAAAGAATTAAACTAAAGGTGATTATTTTATTGACTTAATAAATACTGATTAAGTATCTACTATGTGCTAGGTATGATTCTAGGCACTTGGGTTCAAAATAAAGAAAAGATAAAGTCTGTACTGATAGTCTATAATCATACATTTTGAGGACAGTTGAATAAACAAACATTAATTTAGAAGAAAGATCAAATGGGAAAAATGAATTAAGAAAGATTTAATTTATATAAAAATTTTTAGCAGTTTTTAGTCAGTTTTCTTGAGAGAATATCAAATCACTAGTAAATAAATATTTTATAATGAGGTGTTGTGGGTCAAAATGAGACAAAAATCAGAATGTTTATGGGAATCAATCATTTAACAAATATTTATTGATGGCTATTGTACAACGGGCCCTATGATAAGCACTAGAAATAAAATGACTGCCAAAATGTCAGTCTCTCTCCTCCCATAAACTTACCATCAAATTGTGGAGTAAGATGATAGGTAAGTAATCATTAACAAATGTAAAAACATTATGTAGAAATACAATAGGTTAAGATAATATATGATTAATAGTGCACCTAGTTAGTCAAGTCAAAGAAGTCTTCTCTGTAGCAGGAACATTGAAACTAAGATCTGATGAAAGACTAGTAAGATAAAGAGGGTGCATATGACAAAGAGGGAGCAGGGCAGGAGAAAGGGACTGAAAGAAATCTATGCATTGGGACAGGAGAGTTCCTGGTCAAGCTGGAGATGTGGACAATGGATTTCACACCATTTAACTTGAGTTCCAAGAGAACAAGGCACTTATCTAGAACAGCGTCTCCCATTAACAGGCACTCCATAAGTATTCATCAAGTAAGTGAAAGACTATGGAACACTCTGCACACTTTATTAATGAGGGCTTTCCCCACTTCATCCTAATTGTAATTTTAAGTGATCAAGGAGTTCTGAGAAGGTAGGTGATATGACTCTGTTGCACTGTGGAAAACAAATTGTAAAGGGTCCCAGGGCTAAGATCTTGAGTCTCCCAGAGTCTCAATGCAAGTGCCAACAAGTACCAAGGTGATGAGGTATAGCATAGGGAAGTGGTATAGTGGACAGATACAAAAACAATTAGAAGATAAAATTGGAAGAATTTAGGAAATAATTTGCACTATTTACCAACCATATTACCACGTATCCAATGGAAGACATTACTTAGCCAAATGCAGCCAATATTTATTAGCACAATAAAGGGGAAAACCAAGGTTAGCTTACAAAAAACAAAACCTGGCCAGATAGCTCAGATGATTGGATCATCATCCTGTACATGAAAAGTGTGTGGGTTTGATCCCTGGTCAGGGCACATACCTAGGTTGCAAGTTCCACCCTTAGTTAAGAAGGCAACCAATAGATGTTTCTTTCTCACATTGATGTTTCTCTCTCTCAATCTCTTTCTCATCAATAAAAACATACCCTTGAGTGAGTGTTCAAAAAAAAGAAAAAGAAAGAAAGAAAGGAAATCTAGATAGTATGGGATGGCAACTCAGACAAGAATACCGGCAGTCTGATAAGCCTTGCAGAGGCAGAACTCTTTCTAGACTATGTAATTATGGGATATTGAAAAGGTGCCTTCAATCTAGATGGCTAATAACTCACCAGAATTTATGCCACTGTCTTTTCAAGTAATTTCTACATTCCATCACATAGCAAATAACTAGTAGGTGTAAATTGCTCCATTCTAGCGATCGTTTAAAATCACTAACATCTGCTTGACTTGTAGACTCAACCTAATTCAATCAATGCTCCTTCAAGAATGAAAGAACATTTACTTTAGAATGAGTGACCAGATTAGCGCTCTAAATTCTGTGAAGAAAAAAAAAGTTCCCTACTTAAAACATTGCATAGTACAAATCTGATTCATCAGTGAACAAAACGTAACAGTTAAGCAAAAGAGTACAAAACCAGATATTTTCGAAATCTTATACCCAACACAGGAAAACATATGAGCTCTGGGACAAATCTAATAACTTGTACTCAGGGGCTGACACTGTATCTTTCTGTTTTCCAGGCAAATAGCAGACCTAGTTAAATGGTTGGAAAGTCTTTGCTTCAGAAGAAACAGGTTTAGGTTTTCCTACATAAAATAAAATAGTACCCAAGATATGAGCTAGACAGCGACTATGATGACAAATCTGTAACAAGTCTTAGAAAAGAGAAATCCAAAATTGTTATTTTATTGGGATTGGGTTTCTTGGGGGATTGGAAATTAAAACTTTATACTTCTAGATTTCAAATTTAAATTAACTGAAAACATGGATAACTTTTTAAAAATCAGAAAACAGACTGTGTGCTCCTGATACTTAGTTCAAGTTATTTTTCTGAAAAAGTATGGCTATTACCCTGCATTATACAAACCTTGAAGTGTTTATTAAGAAGTAGGAAAACAGAAAATTCTGCTTTTAAATTGAGAATTTTTCAGAAACATTGATAATCTTAGCATACTACAACCAAATCTGTGTTTATTTAAACATGAAACACTCATCTACAGAAACAATTTTTACATTGACATACATGGGATGAATAGGTCATGACTGCATCTTTTGAAAAACAAAAGATTGATTATGAACAATCATGTCTCCTAGTCCCCAATCTCACCAGCGTTAAATTACCTTTCTAACTAATATTATTAAAAAACAACATTAATTTAAACCTAATGAAATATTTTCCATTGTAACTATATGAGATACTCTTACTGAAATATTTTCAATTGTATTATATGAGAATAATCAAGATAAAGAGTCAAAGACTTGGAATTTTCTATAGTTCTGGTGAAGTTAGACAACTAGAATCCTTTTTATGCTTTTGTTTGACTGTTTTGACTTAATATCTTTACTATTTTTCCTGTCTTTGACAAAGTTTTTAATTCTTAAGAACTAAAACCTTCTTCTATATTCTTAATGTCTTTTCTCTAGCACATAATTAATTAATGATTGTATAAATTGTAACATCATGTTAATTTTGGTATAATTGCTTTATTTATTTCTTTAGAACTTTAATAAAAATGACTAGCCTATATTCAGAGATGAAAGCAGAAAACCATGTAAAATCAATATAACATAGCCTAATTAGTTCATACTTATTATTAGGAGAAATGCCCAGTTTGAATGAGTAAAAAACATGGATTATGTAATATTTACAAGAATTTATAGTACTATTTCTTTCAATTACATGCTGTATTTTAGTCCTGGTAACAAGATACTATTAACCTGATATTCTTTTTTTTAATATCTTTTATTGATTATACTGTTACAGTTGTCCCAATTTCTCTTCCCTCTGCTCCCCTCCACCCAGTGACCCGTCTCCCTCCAGTTGCCCTACCCCTTTTAGTCCATGTCCATTGGTTGTGCATATAGTTCTTCTCAACCTCTTCCTGTCTATTCTATTTCCTCCTACTATGCTTCTTAATTCCTGTACCATCTCCCTCCCTTTCCCCCTTCTCCCTCGCTGATGACCTCCCTTCAATATGTTCCCCGTACCTATAATTCTTTTTCCACTCATGTTGCCTACTTAGTTTGCCTTTGTTTCGATTCCCTAGCTGCTGTTGTTGGTTCTTGTGATGCAGTTTTCATTTTAATGTTCATAATTTTGATCCTCCTTCTTCTAAAACAATCCTTTTAACATCTCATATAATCATGGTTTGGAGCTAATGAACTTCTTCAGTTTTATTTTGTCCTGGAAGCACTTTCTCTGCCCTTCTATTCTGAATGACAATTTCACTGGATAGAGTATTCGTGGCTGTAGGTTTTGGATTTTCATTACTTTGAATATTTCTTTCCAGTCCCTTCTTGCCTGTAGGGTCTCCTGTGTGAAACCAGCTGAGAGTCTTATTGGGACCCCTTTGTACATAATTCTTTTCTTCTCTTTTGCTGTTTTTAAGAGTCTTTCTTTATCTTTAATTTTTGACAATTTATAATGTGTCTTGGAGTGGTTCTCCCTGGGTCCAGTTTTTCTGGAACTCTCTGTGCTTCCTGGACCTGTAAGTCTATTTTCTTCCCTAAGTTAGGGAAGTTCTGCTTCATTATTTTTTTCACATATTTTTTCAATTTCTAGTTCTTTTTCTTCGCCCTCTGGCAATCCTATTATTCGAATGTTTGTTCGCTTATAGCTGTCCCAGAGGTTTCTGAGCTTCTCCTTGTGTTCCTCCCTTTTTGTTTCCTCTTTATGCACTGGTTGACAGTTTTTTCCTTACCTATGTTCTGATTTGTTGATTTGATCTTTGGTTTTCATTTCGTCACCACTTGTCTCGTATGTGTTTTTGTTTGTTTCAGTGTGACTAGCCTTCATTCATTCCCCGTCTTGTTCCAAATCTTTTGTTAATTCTGTAAGCCATCTTATGACTATAGCTCTGAACTGAGCCTCAGAAAGATTCCTTATTTGCTCATCGGTTAGGTCCCTCATCTGCTGCCTGGTGAGCTGTGTCACCGGGATTTCAATCATGATCTGTCTTATTTTGTCAGTTTTCTCTTTACCTTTCTTTCCTGGGCGGGCTGTAGGGGGCGGTGCCCCATGCATTCGTCACTACCTGGACACCGGTGACATTTTTCACCACTCTGTGGCAGTTTGTGTGGGTGCGGGGGTCCAAGATGGATTCCTGCCATTACTCTCCATTGAGAGACTTGGATGCTCCTTCCCCATGGCCTCACCATCCAAGGCAATGGGGGGTCTGCCTTCCCCAGCATTGGAATCATGAGCTTCCGGGTCTTGACTGCAGCTGGGATTGCTCCCCTGGTGTTTCTCGAAGTACCACCACTATCCCCTCTGCTATTGTGGACAGCATAGCTTGACCTTTCTGTCCTGATTCCAATTTCACCCCTCCTACCTGTCCAGATGAGCACCGCTGGTTTATAACTTCATATATTGGGCTTCCAGATAGTTTTATTTTCTGAAATTTCTGGTTATCTTTTGTTTTGAGGTAGTTGTATTCCTACTTAGTTGTAGAGGGAGACAGAGTGTGTCAGTCTAAGCCTCCATCTTGGCTGGAAGTCCCTAACCTGATATTCTTAAGGGAGATGGATAGAATGTTTTGTAAAATAACATCACTTGAGAAGCTCCATAGGCTTGGAAATCACCTCTCTGTTGTATGTTAAATATTATTCATCATTACTATCTTGTCATTTTCCAATTCTGTTCCCAGCATTCCAGCATACCATAATCTGCACAGCACTCTTTGTTTATAGTAATTAAATTTTTTTGCAAATAAATGTTCACTTTTTGTTTTTTAACCATTTGTAGGAAATAATGCTAAATGAAAAGAAGTAGGGGTCAGCAAAAATCTTCAATAAATTACTGGCTAATAAATAATTCAAGTTTTGAATCTCTGTTGAGACAATTTACCTATGCTGAAAATGAATGCATACTTTCAACCAAGATGGAGGCATAAATACATGCGCTGCTTCTCCTCACAACTAAGAAGAAATTTACAACCACTTCAAAACTGAAAAAAAAAAAAAAACCCAAAAACCTAGAAAATACAAAAAATCAAAACTGCAGGGAAGTTCAGCAAGAAATAAAGAAGAAATAATCAACCAGAAAGGTAGGAGGGGCAGAGCCAGGTCGGAAAGAAAGAGGAGCGGAGCTGCAGCTGCAGGAGCAGTGCTTCTCTGGAGCAGGGCTAGAGGCAGTGTGGCTTGCAGGAGAGTGGCGGGCGGACACGGCTAGCTTCAGCCCTGACAGAAAACAGTCATTCTGATTAAACCTGAGAAATGATTCAAGCCCCAAACTAGACCACAGCTTGCCGTTCCAGTGCCTGAGAAAATAGAACTGCATTACTTCTGACTGTGAAAGCAAGTGGGTGCGGGGGTACAGGAAGAAGCTGCCAGTCTCAAAAAGGAGGCAGCTTGCTTAGTACAGAAAGAGGAAGAAGTTCCTAAAAAAGCTGTGGCAACTGGCACTTTTCCTTCTCAGACCCCTCCCCCACCTACAGCGCCAAAATGCAGTGAACCAGTTGCCAGCACTAATGAATACCTAAGGCTCTGCCCCCTATTACATAAGAGGTGTGACAGCCTTTGCCCAAACCACAGAGGCAAACATAGAAAGTTGAGGACACAGAGAAGTATGACCCAGAAGCGGGGGGCAGATCAACTAAGCAATGAGCAGATAACGGATGAGGAGATAGATAACTTAACAGATGCACAGTTTAAGGCATTGGTGATTAGGATACTCACAGCTCTGAAAACAAAGATTAAACAGTACAGGGAAAGAAGGAAGGCTATCCTGGCTGAAATGTAGAAAAATCCATATGAAACAAGTGGTGAAGGAAAGGAAACCAGGGTTAAAATCAACAAATTGAAACATAATGAAAAAATAAATAGTCAACCAGTACAGAAGGAGGAAATGAGAATTTAAAAAAATGAGGAGAGGCTTAGAAACCTCGGGGACAGCTATAAACATGCCAACATCGGAATCATAGGGTTGCCAGAAGGTGAAGAGGGAGAGCAAGAAATTGAAAAATTAGGTGAAAAAATAATGAAGGAAAACTTCCCTAATTTGAGGAAGGAAATGTACATACGGGTCTAGGAAGCACAGAGTCCCAAAAAAACTAGACCCAGGGAGGACCACACCAAGACACATCATAATCAAAAGGCCAAAGGTTAAGTGTAAAGAGAGAATCTTAAAAGCAGCAAGAGATAAGAGGAGAATTACTTACAAAGGGGTACCTATAAGACTGTCAGCTGATTTCTCAAAAGAAACTTTGCAGGCAAGAAGGGACTGGCAGAAAATATTCAAAGTGATGAAAAGCAAGGCCCTATAACCAAGATTACTCTATCCAGCAAAGATATCATTCAGAATGGAAGGGCAGATAAAGTGCTTCCAAGACAAAGTAAAGATGAAGAAATTCATCATCACCAAGCCATTATTATATGAAATGTTAAAGAGACTTATTTAAGAAAAAGGATATCAAAACTATGAACATTAAAATGAAAACAGTATCACAACTATCAACAACAGAAGCTAGGGAATGAAATAAAAGTAAACTAAGCAGACAACTAAAGTGTGAACAGAAACATAGGTATGAGGAGCATGTTGGGGTAGGGCAGCTGAGAGGGGGAAGAGGGAGAGGGAAGGAAATAGTGCAGGAATTAAGAAGCATGGTAGGGGGTTTGGGAATGGATGGGAATGTTGACAAGAGCTTTATGAACATGGACTAAGGGTGGTGGACTGTTGGAGGGAGGGGAGCAAAGGAAAAAATAATTGGGCCAACTGTAACAGCATAATCAATAAAACATACAAAAAAAAAGAAAATGGATACACAAAGTTTTAATATAATTTTATATTTCATAAAATATGCTTTTGATTCTTTTCAAAAATTGAAACAATGTAAATATACAAAACATAATATTGCCTAGATTTGGCCTACAGGCTTATGTATATCAATATAATTGACCCTGTTCATCGACTCATATATATACCTCTTAGACATGATATCATGCCACATTAGATGCAAAAAATTGAAAATGGCATTTAATGGTTAAATTCATATGTACAAGTCAGAGCTATTGAATTTTATTTTGCTAGCTTTCCTTATCTAATTTGTTGGGTTTTTTTTTCTCATATAATAACAAACACTTTAACCACAAGTTGTTATCTTACAAAACTATTTTGATTCCCTAATCTACATTAATAAGCAAATTTTCCATGATATTTAGCTTTTTAAAAAGTAAAAATTATTGCTTATTATATATTTCTTTCTGCAAATCTCAAGGGAACTCGCATAGATGTGGAAAATATCAGTTTTTTTCTTTCTGTTCTCCTCTGCCACCATGACTCAACATTTAATTTAGATAGAATGATTTGGGGTGTGACACATCTTGGCAGCATGAAGAAATGCTCAGGGCTTTCCAATAGTAGTCAATTTTTGAAAGTTTTTTGACGTTTACTTTTATTTTAAAATCATTTTTTATTTGTATTCTATTAGAATTTTCCCAATTTTCCATCTTTGGCCTCCTCTGCCCATTCCCTGACCCACTCCCACAGTCAATTCTCACACTATTGTCCATGTCCATAGGTCATTCATACATGTACTTTTTCTAGTCCCTCCCCCTTCTTTCCACCACTATCCCCCTCCCACTTCTTGTCTCTCACTTTCAGTCTATTTCATGTTTCATGCCTGTGGTTCTATTTTGTTCATTAGTTTATTTTGTTCATTAGTTTTCTCTTATAGGTGAGATTACATGGTATGTCTTTCAATAACTGACTTATTTCACTTAGCATATTCTCCAGTTCCATCCATGGTGTCACAAAGGGTGGGAGTTACTTCTTTCTTTCTGCTGTGTAATATTCCATTGTGTAAATACACCATGTTTTTTTTATCTACTCACCTACTGATGAGCAGTTAGGCTGTTTTCAACACTTGGCTATTGTTAATAGCACCACTATGAACATAGGGGCGCATAAGTTCTTTTGAATTGGTGACTCAAAATTCTTAGAGTATATTCCTAGCAGTGGAATCACTGGGTTAAAAGGCAGTTCCACTTTTAGTTTTTTTAAGGAAATTCCAAAACTGTTTTCCACAGTGGCTGAACCAGTCTGCATTCCACCAACAGTGCACTAGGGTTCACTTTCTCTGTATCCTTGCCAGCACTTGCTGTTTGTTGATTTGTTAATGATGGCCGTTCTAACCGGTGTGAGGTGACTTCTCAATGTGTTCCTTTCTTTCTTTTTTTTTTTTTACTTTGCATTTCTCTGATGGTTAATGATGTTGAGCATTTTTTCATATATCTGTGGGCCATCTGTATGTTCTCCCTGGAGAAGTGTCTATTCATATCCTTTGTTCACTTTTTAATGGGATTGTTTGTCTTCCTGGTGTTGAGTCATATCAGTTCTTTATTTATTTTGGAGGTTAAAATTGGCAAACATGTTCTCCCATACAGTTGATTCCCTCTGTATTTAGATAATGGTTTCTTTAACCATGAAGAAGCTTTTTAGTTTAATGTTATCCCATTTGTTTACATTTTCCCTGTATTTCTCTTGCCCTAGGAGATATATCAATAAAAATATTGCTGTGTGGGATATCTGAAATTTTACTGCCTATATTTTCCACTAGGACTTCTATGGTGTCTCAACTTATATTTAAGTCTTTTATCCATCTTGAGTTTATTCTGGTATATGGTGTAAGCTGGTGATCTAATTTCATTTTTTTGCATGTACCTGTCCAGATCTCCCAACACCATTAATTGAAGAGGCTATCTTTACCTTATTGAATGCTCATGCCCCCTTTGTCAAATATTGATTTTCCATAGAAACTTGGATTTCCTATTCTGTCTCATCTATCTATGTTTCTATTCTTATGTCAGTAACAGATTGTTTTGATTACAGTGACCTTGTAACAGCTATTGTGATCTCTCCTACTTTGTTCTTCTTTCTCAAATATGCTGAGGCTATTTGGGGTTTTTCTTAGGTTCTATATAAATTTGGAAATATTTGTTCTAGATCTGTGAAATATGCCATTGGTTTTTAACAAGAATTGCATTTCATCTATAGATTGCTTTGGGGGGAGTGGGTATGGGCATTTTAATGATGTTAATTCTTCCAATCCATGAACATGATATATGCTTCCATTTATTTGTATCTCCTTAGTTTCTTTCTTCAGTGCTCTATAGTTTTCTGAGTACAGTTCCAAAGATAGTCACTTTATTTACCTGCTTTTTTAGATCTTGCTTTACAAAAACAGATATAAGACTCTCTCAAATAAGGGTCTCTAGGATTTACAATTATTCACAGAAGCAATTCCATAGAAATAAATTATTTGTTACATATTCCAGACAGTTATATGAGCTACAGCTTTAAAATGTTTTTAATGTTTATTTACCTGCACCATCATCCCCTCAACACCACATAAACATAAAGATAATAGAGTTAAGACTCTTGAGATTAAGTAATTTGCCAAAGGTTATAACACTGACTAGTGACTAAAATAGTTTTAGAAACCTTGGGAGTGGGAGTCTTAATACAATGTTCTCCCCTCTGTCTTACGAAAAATGATATTGGGAAAGCCCTAGAGAAGTTACCAAAGTTCATATTCTGGAGTTAAATTGAGTGCTAGAGGCACACTTCAGGCTGTGTTTGTCATTTCACTTGATGAGCTTCATGCCTTGATGAGCTTTAATCCTCTTCAAGGCATACACACAACTCTTCCTTTACAATATACCTTTTGAGAAAGAACTACAGTTGTGGTTTGTGGATAAATTCAATAAATCTTTACCCAAGTTCCTAATGTGCTCCTGCATCACTAAGAAAAGAAGTATGTCATTAGGCCTGTTTCCTTGTTGATTTTCTGTTTGGAAGATCTATCCATTAGTGACAATAGAGTGTTGAAACCCCCTGTGACTGTATTTCTATCAATTTCTCTCTTTATATCAATCAATACTTGCTTTATAAATTTAGGTGCTCCTACATTGGGTTCATAAATGTTTACAATTAATTTCTTTATCATGATATAATATCATTTTTGTTTTTTATTATAGCCTTTGTTTTAAAGTCTACTTTGTCTAAAATAACCATTGCTACCTCAGCTTTCTTCCAATGTGAAGTGTGTCTTCTTATACATTCAGCTACCTTATGTCTTTTGATTGTTGCATTTAAGTCATTTACAATTTAAAGTGATTATTGATATGTATATTTATTGCCATGTTATTATTTATATTTTTGTTCCTTTTTTTTTCTTGCTTTTTATTAAAGAAGTCCCTTAACAGTTCTTGTAATACTGGTTGATGATGATAAACATCTTTAGATTTTTCTTGTCTGGGAGGCTTTTTATCTGTCCTTCAATTTTAAATGATAGCCTCACTGGGTAAAATAGTATTGTTGTAGGTCCTTGCTTTTCATCACTTTGTAGTCGTGCCAATCCCTCCCTCTGTCCTGAAAATTTCTTTAGTGGAATCACCTGAATGTCTTATGGGAGTTCCTTTTAGGCAACTACTTTTCTATTACTGCTTTTAAAATTCTGTCTTTGTCCTTATATTTTGCCATTTTAATTATGATATGTCTTGGTGTGGGTTTCTTTGGGTTAATTTTGCTTGGAGCTCTCAGAACATCCCAGATTTTTATGTCTACTTACTTCATCAGATTAAGAAAGTTTCCAGTCATTATTTCCTCAAGTAAGTTTTCAATACCTTGCTCTCTTTCTTACCTTGTGGTAGTCCTATGATGTGAATGTTATTATGCTATGTTGTCCCAGAGGTTCCTTTATACTACCCTCATTTATTATTATTATTATTATTTGCTGTTCCTATTGGGAGTTGTCTGCTACCTTGTCTTAAAATTACTGACTCAATCTTATGCTTCATGTAATTGCTGTTGATTCTTCCCAGTATTTTATTCATTTTAGTTATTTTATCCCTTATTTCTGAATGGTTTATTTTTAAAATTTCTATGTGTTTTATTTATGCTTTACTATATATTTGCTAAAGTTCTCACTAAGTTTTTTGAGCATCCTTAAAACCACTATTTTAAAATCTGTATTTGGTAGTTTAATTACCTCCATTTCATTTAGTTCTTTTTTGGAGTTTTCTTATGTCATTTCATATAGAATAAATAATTTTAAAATGTATATGGAAACACAAAAGAATCCCAAATAGCCACAATAATATTGAGCAAAAGGAACAAAGTTGGGTGTATCATGCTATCTGATATTAAACTATTGTATAAAGCTATAATACAAAACTATAGTAATCAAAATGAAATGGTAGTAGCATAAAAACAGATACATAGATTAATAACACAAAATACCCCAGAAATAAATCCACACCTATAAGGTCAATTAATCTATGACAAAGAGAGCAAGACTATACACTAGGGTAAGTACAGTCTATTCAATAAATGATGTTGGAAAAATTGGACTTATAGATGCAAAAAATGAAACTGGGCCACCTTCTTACAGCATATACAAGAATAAACTCAAAATGGATTAAAGAAAAATTATAAAACTCTTAAAAGAAAACAGACAATAAAGTCTTGAACATTTCTATTAGTAATATTTTTCTGATATATGTCCTCAGGAAAGGGAAATAAAAGAAAAAATTAAACAAATAGGACTATAACAAACTATAAAGTTTCTTCACAGCAAAGGAAACAATCAACAAAATAAAGAGACAACCTACTAATTGGGAGAAGATATTTGTGAAAGTTAGATCCTAAAAGAGCTTAATGTCCAAAATTTATTTTTAAAAACTCACATAATTTAACAACAAAAAGAACAAACAATCTAGTTAAAAAGTGGGCAGAGTACCTGAATGGATATGTTTTCAAAAGAAAATGCAGATGGCCAATAGAATGTGAAAAGATGCTCAATGCCATCAATCATCAGAGAAATGCAAATTAAAACAGCAATGAGATATCACCTCACACCTGTCAGAAAGGCTATTATCAATATATCAATACACAAGTGTTGGCTAGAATGAACATAAAAGGGAACCACTGTGCACTTTGGATGGGACTTCAAATTGGTGCCACATCTATGGAAAACAGTATGGGTGTTCCTCAAAAAAATTAAAAATAGAATGACCTTAGGACTCAGCAATTCAACTTCTGAGTATTTATCTTAAGAGATTCAAAATACTAATTCAAAAATATATGTACCTAATGTTCATTGTAGCATTATTTACAATAGTCAAAATATGGAAGAAACCTAAGTTCCCATCAATAGATGATTGGATAAAGACAATGTGGTATATATGTATAACTGAATATTAGTCATAAAAAATAATGGGATATTACCATTTTGGCAACATAAATCAACCTATGTGAAACAAGTGGGGCAGAGAAATACAAATATCATATGATTTCACTTAAATGTAGAATCCAAATCCCTGAACAAAATAACTGAATTCAAATAACAAAATAAATGAACAAGCAAATTAGAAACAAATTCATAGATACAGAAAGAAAATTGATAGTTGCTAGAGAAAATTGAGGTTAGAGAGCTGGGTGAAAAATATAAAGGCATCAAGAAGTCCAAACTGATAGTCATAGAATAGTCACAGTGATATAAAGTACAGCATAAAGAATATTGTCAATAATATTGTAATAAATATGTATGATTTCAGAAGGGCACTAGACTTATTGGAGGAATCATTTTGTAAGTTATATAAATGTCTACTGTTATGGAATAAACCTGAAACTAATATGAAAAGCCATTGAGTTTAAACTGTAAATGAAAAATAAAGAAATTTTAAAAAATGCAGATCATTTATCATAGTGTACACATAAAACCTATACAATTTACTAAACACTGTCACATTAAAAAATTAATATATAGAAAATCTTGGGAAGAAGATGGTGGAGTAGGTAGAAGTGTTATCTGCTTGCTCCTATTGCAGAAAGACTTAAAGTACAAACACAGAGACGAGTGAGTGAATGCGAATTTCAGACAATGAGAGCAGGGAAGGGAGTGCGAGAATGGAGTGGAAAAGGGCAAAAGGCGTGCCCACACTCTCAAGGGGAGTTGCTGCGCCCACCAAACAAGTCGCAGGGCCCTTTGAGCCTGGCGGTGCTGCCGCACCACACCCCAGAGGGGGAACTGCAGACCGGCTCACTGGCCCAGATCTGCCTGGAAACTACTGTTTGCCTTAGGCGCTGGGACCAGCAGAATCCCAGAGGGAGACAATAGGAAGGTTTACTTGAAACAGCCAGAGGTGTGGGAGGATGGAAAGCAGCCCAGACTGTGGGAAGCTGTGTGAACTGAGTCCAGGTGGGGAACCCCTGGACTAGCAGGTCTGAACAAGGGGCCGCACACCCTGGTTGCACACATCGCAGCACCACTGAACAAAAAGGAGTGGAGCTGGGCCAGGAGAGCTACAACAGACGCTGGCTTGGTGGGGGACCCAGGTGGGCTGGTAGTGTGCACAGAAGAACGGTGAGACACTACCAGCCAGGGACAGACACAGCCCAGTGCTGTGGCTTGGAGCATGGAGACCTCTTGGTAGGAGGATCGAAGACAGGACCCAACGCTGAGTGGGGGACTAGAAACATGTGCACTGGCTTGCCAACAGCACAGCGTTATTAGAAAAGCCTGAGGACTGCTGGAGGGTGCCGCAGGACAAGTGGGAGGAGAACCAACTCCGTGGCTCACAGCAGATAGTTACAACAGGCCCCTGAAGGAGAGAAAAGCAGCCACAGAAACCAGCCAGAGCTCCTCACAGCCAGCCAACCAAAAAAAAATTGAAAATTTAAAAATTTTGACCAGGTGTGGATCCGGAAAAAGAAGACTATACACAAAAGCAGAACTGAGTAAAACTTTCTTTTAAACTTAAATTTAAACAATTTTTTATATAATTTGTTTTCTTTCTTTTTCTCTTTAAACTATCTCTCTAATCTGTTTCATACCATTTCTGCCTCACATCTTTCATCTTTAATTTTTGTTTTTTTGTTTGTCTGTTTTGTTTAGCCTCCTTTTCACACTAAATATATAGCATATCGTCGTCGTCGTCGGCAGCCGTCCGTCTCGAGAGACGATGGTGTAGCTTCTTCAGAGTCTATCTGCACCGCCAAGAATGGCTGTGCAGTCCGACTCGGGAGTGACATGGTATCTGTCTCCTCCCGTGTTGAATCGACATCTTGCGATGACGCTGAAGCTACAGAGCCTGGGCAGGGTAATATGGAGGGTCTGCTGTTGCCCATGCAGCAGACCCCCCCTCTCTTCGCAGCTGAAGGGTCCAAGGGAAAGACGGAGTCGATACAGCTTGGGTTCAGGTGCGCCGCAGGAGTTGCCGGTGTTGACTACAACGTCAAACCGCCTTAGGGACTCCGGCTCCGGATTTTCTGTCGGGGTTTACTCCCTTAGCCTTTCCCCTGAAGAGGTATGCCGCAAGGCAGCGGAGGTTTTTTGGAGTCAGAGTTTTCCTTCTCTGATGTAGTTATATAGCATATAACTACTATATAAATCTATTACTATACACTACCACTTTCTTACTGTATCCTGCATTCTTCCCTCTCTTTTTTTATTATTAACATACAATGTAAATATTACTTACTGTCTTGCATAGTCTTAATACTACATGCTACTATTATTATTCTATCATCCCCCCTCTCAAAAACCATATTTTTCTTCATTTAAAACAACTCTTATTCATTTCTCTTATCGTATAAAAGCCCTAACATCTTTACATTTATATTAATACTGGCTCATTTGATGCCAATAGTGGGATAGAGGGTGGGGGATATTTTTGAGGATGTGGGTTTTCTGCCTGGGCTGGGTGTTTATGTTTTTAACAGCATCTCCACAAAAGAACTCAAGACAAGGTGAGCAGAGTGACTCTCAACCAACTAGTCAGACAGAAGGTCCCACCAAAGAGTAATGGAAATATAACCAGACAGCATAAACAAATGACATAAAGGGTACCCCAAGAACATCAGGCTCAGGAGATCAAAGAGACTGCACCACTGAAACCCCCAGAACTCCTATAAAGAATCTCATGTCTTAAAGGAGAAAAATCAAATGAGAGAAATCCAAAAAACAAAAACAAACAAGAAGAATCCAACATGGTAAGATGCAGAAACAACCTCTCAAGGAAAACAAAAGAGGAATCCCCAGAAAGACATAACCCAAATGTCAGACATGGAATCCAAAAGAATGGTGGTGAAGAAACTCAATGAACTCGACAACCTCAAAAATAACTACGACAACCTCCAAAGAAGTTACCAACAGCTCCAAGAAAATTACATGGAACTTACAGAGAACTACACCAGCATAGAAAAGGACATAGAAACTATTAACAAGAACCAAGAAAAAATGAAGAATACAATCTCTGAACTGACAAACACAGTAAAATCAATCAAAAGCAGGCTAAAAGAAGCAGAGGAATGGATTAGTGAGTTAGAGGACAATGTAGAAAAAAATTCCCAGGCAATACAACAAAACAAAAAATTATTGAAAAAGTATGAAGAAAGTGTGAGGGAATTACAGCATAACATGTGACAAAATAATATCCGGATCACTGGAATAAAAGAAAGAGAAGAAGAAGAACCAGAAATAGAGAAGCTGATAGGAGAAATAATGACAGAAAAATTTCCTAACCTGATGAGAGAAAAAGTCATGCAAGTCCAAGAAGCACAGAGAGTCCCAATGAAGAGGAACCCCAAAAGGCCCACTCCAAGGCACATCATAATTAAAATGGCAACATTCAAAGACAAAGAAAGAATCCTAAAAGCAGCAAGAGAAAAACAGTAAATAACATACAAGGAAGCTTTGATAAGGCTATTGACCGATTTCTCAACAGAAACACTACAAACCAAAAGGAAATGGTCAAAAATATTAAAAGCAATGAAAAACAAAGGCCTATTACCAAGAATACTCTACCCAGCAAAGCTCTCATTCAAAATAGAAGGTGAAATAAGGAGTTTCCCAGACAAAGGTAGACTGAAAAAATACATCTCTACCAAACCAGCATTGCAAGAGATGCTAAAGGGAATGTTTAAAAAAAAAAAAAAAAAAGAAGGAGAGGAACACAGGTACAAAGGGAAATGAAAAAATATATGTCAAGAATAACTTTAAATATAAATGAATTAAATGCTACAATTAAAAGACATAGGGTAGTGGAATGGACAAAAAACAGAACCTACATATTTGATGTCTACAAGAAACACACCTCAGAAAAAAAGACTTACACAGACTGAAATTGAAAGGATGGAGAAAATATTCCAAGCAAATAGACACGAAAAAAAAGCTGGGGTAGCAATACTCATATAAGCCAAAATGGATTTCAAAGCAACGACCATAAAAAGAGACAAAGAAAACTATTTCATAATATTTAAGGGAACAATCCATCAAGAAGATAAAACACTGATAAACATATATGCACCCAATATAGGAGCACTCAAATACATAAAGCAAATACTAGAAGACCACAAGAAGGATATTAAGAGCAACATACTCATAGTAGGGGACTTTAACACTCCATTATCAACAATAGACATATCTCCAAAGCAAAGAAACACCAAGGATATAGAGGCATTGAACTACACACTAAACCACATGGACTTAACTGAAATATATAGAACCTTTGACTCCAAAGAAGAAAAATATACATTCTTTTCAAGTGCACATGGGACATTTACAAAGATGGATCACATGATAGGACACAAAACAAGCCTCAAAAAATTGAAGAAAATTGAAATCATATCAAGCATCTTTTTAGACCACAATGACTAGAAAATAGAAATCAATGTCAAAGAAAAAAGTCTAAGACACCCAAACTCATTGAGAATAAATAACATGCTATTAAAAAGTGAATGGGTTAACAATGACATCAAAGAAGGGATGCAAACATTTCTGAAAACTAATGATAATGAACACACAATAGCCCCAAACCTATGGGACACAACAAAAGCAGTCCTAAGAGGGAAGTTCATAACAATACAGGCATATCTGAAAAGGAAAGAAGAATATCAAATAAAATATCTAACCCTAAAGCTACAAGAACTAGAACAACAACAACAAACAAATCCTAGGGCAAGAAGAAGGAAGAAAATCATCAAGATCAGAGCAGAATTAAATGACATAGAGACTAAACAAACGATTCAAAAGGTCAACAAAACTAGGAGCTGGTTCTTTAAAAAAATAAACTAAATTGACAAGCCCTTAGCCAGGCTCATCAAGAAAAAAAGAGAGAAGACACAAATAAACAAAATCAGAAACGAAAGAGGAGAAATCACGACTGATACCACAGAAATACAAAGGATTGTAAGAAATTACTACAAACAACTATATGGCAAGCATTTTGACGACCTAGTAAAAATGGACAAATTTCTAGAAACATATAACCTTCCAAAACTGAATCAAGAAGAAGTAGAAAGTCTCAACAGACCAATAACAAAGAAGGAAATTGAAGCAGTAATCAAAAACCTCCTGGCACACAAAAGCCCTGGACCAGATGGCTTCACAGGCGAATTTTACAAAACATTTAGGGAAGAACTAACTCCAACCCTCCTTAAACTATTCCAAAAATCCAAGAAGAGGGGAAAATTCCAAAGTCTTTCATGAAGCCAGTATTACTCTAATTCCAAAACCAGGTCAAGACACAACAAAGAAATAAACTACAGGCCAATATCACTGATGAACATACATGCTAAAATCCTCAACAAAATATTAGCAAACAGGATCCAGCAATACATTAAAAAGATCATACACCACGATCAAGTGGGATTCATCCCAGGGATGCAAGGATGGTTTAATATTTGCAAATCAATAAATATAATACATCACCTAAACAAAATGAAAGACAAAAATCACATGATCATATCAGTAGATGCAGAAAAAGCATTTGATAAAGTACAACATTAATTTATGATGAAAACACTGAGCAAAATGGGAATAGAGGGAGCATACCTTAACATAATTAAGGCTATATATGAGAAGCCTGAAGCCAACATCATACTCAATGGACAAAAACTGAAAGCATTCCCTCTGAAATCAGGGACAAGACAAGGCTGTCCACTCTCTCCACTCCTATTTAACATAGTGTTGGAAATTCTAGCCACAGCAATCATACAAGAAAATGAAATAAAAGGCATCCAAATTGGGAAAGAAGAAGTAAAACCATCATTATATGCAAATGACATGATAGTATACCTAGAACACCCTACAAACTCCACTAAAAGACTACTCGATATAATAAGTGAATTTGGCAAAATAGCAGGGTACAAAATAAATATGCAATAATCTAAAGCTTTTTTGTAAATCAATAAAATATCAGAGACAGAAACAAAGAAGAAAATACCATTTACTATAGCAACAAGAAAAATAAAGTACGTAGGAATAAACTTAATCAAAGACATAAAAGACCTGTACTCTGAAAATCACATAACATTAAAGAAAGACATTAAGGAAGATACAAATAAATGGAAACATATACCGTGTTCTTCGATGAAAAGAATCAACATCATAAAAATGGCCATACTACTCAAAGCAATATAAAGATTCAATGCAATGCCTATTAAAATATCAATGACATATTTCATAGACCTAGAAAAAATACTCCAAAAATTCATATGGAACCAAAAAAGACCCTGAATAGCCAAAGAAATCTTGAGGCAGAGAACACAGCAGGAGGAATCACAGTACCAGACATCAAACAATACTACAAAGCCACTGTGATCAAAACAGCCTGGTACTGGCATAAGAACAGACATATAGATTAATGGAACAGAATAGAGAGTCCAGAAATAAATCCAGGAATACACGGTCAACTAATATTTGATAAAGGAGAAAGGAACATCAAATGGAGTGACAAGAACCTCTTCCACTAATGGTGCTGGGAGAACTGGACATGGACGTGCAAAAAATGGAACTAGACTACCAACTTACGCCACACACAAGAATAAACTCAAGATGGATCAAAGACTTAAATATAAGCCATGACATCATAAAAGTCCTAGAGGAAAACATAGGCAGGAAAATTTCAGATATACCACGTAACAATATTTTCAAGGATACATCTCCTAAGGCAAGAGAAATAAAGGAAAAAATAGACAACTGGGACTACATCAAACTCAAGAGCTTCTGCCTAGCAAAAGAAAACATCAGCAAGATGAAAAGGAAACCAACCATACGGGAAAACGTATTTGCCAATGATATATCAGACAGAGGACTGATCTCAAAAATATATAAAGAGCTTATATGACTCATCATCAAGAAAATAGACAACCCAATTAAAAAATGGGCAAAGAACCTAAACAAACACTTCTTTGAAGAGGACATACAGAAGGTCCATAGGCACATGAAAAAATGCTCAACATCACTAGCCATTAGAGTGATGCAAATAAAAACCACAATGAGATACCACTTTACACCTGTCAGAATGACCATCATCAACAAATCAACAAACAAGTGCTGGCGAGGATATGGAGAAACAGGAACCCTAGTGCACTGTTGGTGGAATGCAGACTGGTGCAGCCACTAAGGAAAACACTATAGAATTACCTCAGAAAACTAAAGATGGGACTGCATTTTGAACCAGCGACTCCACTGCTAGGATTATACCCAAAAAAATCCTAAAACCCTAATTAAAAAAACATATGCACCCCTATGTTCATAGAAGCCCTGTTTACAATAGCTAAATTCTGGAAACAGCCTAAGTGCCCATCTGTAGAGAAGTGGATTTAAAAACTGTGATACATTTACACAATGGAATACTATGCAGCAGAAAGAAAGAAGGAAATCCTGCCATTTGCGCCAACATGGATGGAACTGGACACAATTATCCTGAGTTAAATAAGCCAGGCAAAGAAAGAAAAATACCATATAGTATCATTGAATACAGGAAACGAAGGAACAACACAAACAAATGAACTAAGTAGAACAAGGAACAGAATAATTGTTATTAGGGGGGAGCGGGAGGAGGGAGGGAGAAAAGGGGGATAACTAAGGGAAGGGTTTAATCAAGGAACATGTATAAATGACTCATGGACATGGACAATGGGGGGAGGATATGATTGTGGGAGAAGTGGTTTACTTGGTGTGGGGAAGCAATGGGGAAAAAATGGGACAACTGTAATTGAAAAACCAAAAAAAATTAATATATAAGTAAATAAAGTTATTGTTTAGATAAAAATAGAATAAAAATACATTTAAAAATTAAATTAAGTATTCTTAAAAATAAATGCAAATGTTTCCAAGATACAACATTTCCAAAGCATCTAAACATCTTGAGTTTTAGCTGCAGCTAAATAAAATATTTAGAATTTTTATTTCATTTATTCCTGGAATTTTTACTGATGTGCTTATGGGTAGAAAGAGTCTAGACCTGAAACAAGGTAAATGAGTAAATTAATTCACTAAATAAATACTGCTGATACATTACTATATCAAAGAGTGTAATTTAAGCACACTTTCTCTCAATGAATATGCATATTTGAACAATATTGAATGCTATATTGATTATGTGATGGCTCTGTTGTCTATAATAGAGTACAAAAGTAGAAATATTTGAGAAAGTCAAAATATCTTTAGTTTAAAAAAATACTAGCTAAAAATATAAAGGAGCTACTTGCCTTAAACCTCTATGTAGATTTAATTATCTGTTATTATAACAAAAGAATGTCAGTTAATGAAGCCAAAAGTATCATGCATATTTATTGTTAAAGTCACCTAGTGAGATTATTCACAATGAGTGGAGGGTACAATGTTCTAACTCTCCTAGGGTCATTTGAGAGGTAAAAATAAATAAGTAAAAATAAAAATAAATTACAGAGTAAGGTTTAATTGGGTTTAATTCTAGAAATTCAACCATTTCTTTCAGATTTTCCAATATGTTTTTAATATTTTACCATCTGTGTTAATTTTGTGGTGTTAGTTGTTACCTATTTGATCCTCTTTCATTTTTTTAAATCAAGTTTGACTTAAGGTTTATCAATTTTGTATATTTTTTCAAAGAACTAGCTCTTTCCCTTGGCTGGTGTGGCTCAGTGGATTGAATACACTCTTGTCCAAGACCAAGAATCCTTTTTCCTTTTTGATCAATCACTCCACCCCTCGCCTGACCCCATTAGATGTCATCCTGCTCCCCGTCTACAAGTCTGTCCCTATTTTTCCTGTTAGTTCAGTTTGTTCACTAGATTCCTCTTATGAGTGAAATCATAGAGTATTTGTCTTTCTCTAACTGGCTTATTTCACTTAGAATAATCTCCAGGTCAATCTACCCCATCACAAAGGGTAAAATTTTTCTTCTTTTTTATAATTGAGTAGTATTCTGTTGTGTGATTGTCCCACAGTTGTTTTATCCACTCATCTATTGATGGACACTTCAGCTGCTTCCATATCTTGGTGTTTCTAAATAATGATACAATGAACATAGGGGTGCTTCTGTTCTTTCAAATTAGTGTTTTGGGTTCTTTTTGCATAAATTCCCAGAAGTGAGATAGCAGAGTCAAAAGGCAATCCAGTTTTGATTTTTTGAGGTGTCTCCAAACTACTTTCCACAATGACTGTGCCAGTCTGCATTCCCACCAAAGTACAAAAGGGTTCCCCTTTCTCCACATCCTCATCAGCACTTGATGTTTATTGATTTATTAATTATAGCTGTTCCAACAGGTGTGAGATGATATCTCATTGTGGTTTTAATTTGCACTTCTCATGACTAGTGACATTAAGCTTCTTTTTATGGCCATCTCTTTGTCTTTTTGGAAAAGTGTTTATTCAGGTCCTTTACCCATATTTTAAAAGTATATTTTATTGATTATGTTCTTACAGTAGTTCCAATTGTTTTCCCTTTGTTCCCCTCTGCGAAGTACCCCCCTTCCTTCCAGCAATCCCACCCCCATTAGTTCATGTCCATGGATCATGCATATAAGTTCTTTGGCTTCACCCTTTCCTGTATTATTCTTAACTCCCCCCTGCCTATTTTGTACCAAAAAATTATCCTTCTTAATCCCTGCACCATATCCCCATTTCTCCCCTCACCCCTCCCATCTGAAAACTCTTCAAATTATCCCCATATCTATGATTCTGCTCTTATTCTGGTTTGCTTAATTGGATTTTGTTTTAATATTTTAGATTCAGTTGCTGATTGTTGTGAGTTTGTTTTCATTTTAGTGTTCATAGTTTTGATCTTTTTCTTAAGTAAGTCCCTTTGACATTTTATATAATAATGGCTTGGTGATGATGAACTCCTTTAACTTTACCTTGTCTGGAAAGTACTTCATCCGCCCTTCCATTCCAAATGATAGCCTTGCTGGATTGAGTAGTCCTGGTTGCAGGCTTTCATCACATTGAATACTGCTTTCCAGTCCCTTCCTGCCTGCAAAGTGTCCTTTGAGAAATTAGCTGATAGTCCTATAGGCAACCCCCTGTAGGCAACTCTCTGCTTCTCTTTTGCTGCCCCCAGAACTCTCTATCTTTCACCTTTGGCATCTCAATCATGGTGTGTCCTGGTGTGGTCCCCTCTCGGTCCAGCTCACCCAGGACCCTCCATGCTTCCCACACCTTTATGTCCATCTTCTTCACAAAATTTGGGAAGCTTTCCTCCATTATTTTTTCACATAAGCTTTCAATTTCTTGCCCTTCCTCTTCTCCTTCTGGTACCCCTATGATTCGGATGTTGGCACGTTTAAAGTTGTCGCAGAGGTTCCTAAGCCTCTCATTTTTTTCAGTTCTTGTTTCCTCATTCTGTACTGGTTGATTGTTTTTTTCTTTCTTATGTTCCAAATCATTGATTTGAACCTTGGTTTCCTTCCCTTCACCTTTGGATTTGTGTGGATTTTCCTTCGTTTCACTTAGCATAGCCTTCACTTCTTTCCTTATGCGTTTGCCATACTCAAGCATATCTGTCAAACCTGTGAGCATCTTTATCACCCATATTTTGAATTCTGCATCTGTTAGCTTGGCTATCTCCTCGTCGCTTAGTTCTCCCACTGGAACCTTGATCTGTTCCCCCTTTTGGGCCATACTTCTCTGTCTCCTCATTCTGAAAGTCTTCTGTGTTTGTTTGACTCTGTGTCCCAGGTAGAGCTGTTGCTCCTGTTATGTTGTAAGGGGCAGAGCCTTAGGAATTTGTCAGTACAGGGCGACCTGTTTCACCACGTTGTGGCACTGTCTGTGGGGGAGGGGTCCAAGAGGGAACAATGCCACCTGCCCAGCACTCGCCCCTTTTCCAGGCACCTCTCCCACTTCTGCACCAGATTGGCACCCCCGTAGATGCTGCCCTGGCTGTCGTTCCCAGAAAGGGTTGGTCTGCGGATGTTCTAGGACCATGGGGGCTCTTTAAACAAGTGGACTCTGCTGAGAGACCAGCAGTTTCTTCCTCCACTCCAACCCCTGCTGCATAGTACTCTATCATGTAAATGAACCAGAGTCTTTTGATCACTTATCTGCTGATAGGCACTTAGGTTGTTTCCAGCATTTGATTATTGTAAAATGCACTGCTATGAACACAGAAGTGCATAGGTTCTTAGAATTGGGGTTTCAGGATTTCTCAGGTATACTCCTAACAGTGAAATCACTTGATCAAAAGGCAGTTACATTTTTAGTTTTTTTGAAAAAATTTTATACTGCCTCAGTCTGCATTCCCACCAACACTGCACTAGGGTACCCTTTTCTCTATATTCTCACCAACACTTTTTCTTTGTGGTTTTGTTAAAGATGGCCATTCTGATTGGTGTGAGGTAATATCTCATTGTAGTTTTAATTTGCATCTCTCTGACGGTTAGTGATGTTAAGCTTTCTTTCATATATGTATGAGCCCTCTGTATATCCTCCTTGGAGTAGCATCTGTTCAAGCCCTTTGTCCATTTTTCAATTGAATTGTCTGTCTTCTTGGTGTTGAATCTTATAAGTCCTTTATATATTTTGGAAATCAAACCCTTGTCTGTGGTACAGTTGGTTCCCTTTTTGTCTTGCTAATGTTTTCTTTTGCTGAGCAGAAACTTTAGTTTCATGTAGATCCACTTGCTTATTCTTTCCTTTATTTCTCTTGCCCTGGATATATCAGCAAAAATACTGCTGCATGGGATAGCTGAGGTTTTACTGCCTATCTTTTCCTCTATGACTTTTATGATATAATGGCTTATATTTGTCTTTTATCCATATTGAGTTTATTCTGGTGTATAGTATAATTTGATGTTCTAGTTTCATTCTTTTGCATGTCCCTGTCTAGTTCTCACAACACCATTTGTTGAAGAGGCTATTTTCACTCCACTTTATGCTCCTTGCCTCTTTGGCAAATATTAATTGACCTCAGAGGCCTGGGTGTATTTCTGTCCTATCTATTCTGTTTTATTGATCTAAATGGCTGTTCTTATACCAATATCAGACTATTCTGACTACCGTGGCCTTATAATATGGTTTGATATCGGTATTGTTATTCCTCCTACTTTGTCCTTCTTTCTCAAGATTGCTGAGACTATTCAGGGTCATTTTTGGCTCCAATAAATTCTGAAGTATTTGCTCTTGGTCTTTGAAATATGTCATTGGTATTTTAATATGGATTGCAATAAATCTATAAATTGCTTTGGGTAGTATGGACATTTAAATGATGTTAATTCTTCCCATCCATGAACATGGAATATGCTTCCATTTATTTGTGTCTTCCTTAATTTCTTTCTTCATGTTCTGTAGTTTTCTGAGTACAGGCCTTTTACTTCCTTGGTTAAACTTATTTCTAAGTACTTTCTTTTTCTTGTTGCTATAGTAAATAGGATTTTTTTTCTTGTTTCTATCTCTGATATTTTATTGTTGGTGTACAGAAATGGCTTTAATTTCTTAATATTGAGTTTGTACCCTACTATTTTTCCAAATTCACTTATTAGGTCAAGTAGTTTTTTGGTGAAGTCTACAGGGTTTTCTATGTACACTATCATGTCATCTGCAAATAATGACTGTTTTACTACCTTTTTTCTAATTTGGATGCCTTTTATTTGTTTTTCTTGTCTGATCATTGTGGCTAGAACTTCTAAAACTATGTTGAATAAATATGGAGAGAGTAGACATCCTCATCTAGTTCCTGATCTTAGGAGGGAAGCATTTAATTTTTTGCTGATTAATTATGATGTTTTTGGCAGGTTTCCTGTGTGTGGACTCTATTATATTGAGGTATGCTCCATATATTCCCAGTTTACTGAGTGTTTTCATCATAAATGGGTGTTGAACTTTACCAAATGTTTTTTTAGCATCTGTTGATATAATGATGTGACTTTTGTCTTTCATTTTGTTTATGTAGTGTATTAAGTTTATTGAATTGTGAGTATTAAACCGTTCTTGCATCCCTGGGATGAATCCCACTTGATCATGGTATGTGATTGTTTTAAAGTCTTGCTGGATCCAGTTTTCCTACATTTTGTTGAGAATTTTAGCATCTATGTTCATCAGGGATATTGGCCTGTAGTTGTCTTTTTTTTTGTTGTGTCTTGACCTGGTTGTGAAATCAAAATAATATTGGCCTTATAGAAAGAGTTTTGGAGTCTTCCTTCCTCTTTGATATTTTGGAATAGTTTAAGTAGTTTCTTCCCTAAAAGTTTTATAAAACTCACCTGTGAAGCCATCCATTCCAAGGCTCTTGTGTGCTGGGAGTTTCTTGATTACTGCTTCAATTTCACTAGTTGTTATTGGTTTATTCAGGTTTTCTGCTTATTCCTTATTTAGTTTTGGAAGATTATATGTTTCCAGAAATTTGTCCATTTCATTCATATTGACAAATTTCTTGTTATATAGCGGGTCATAGTAATTTCTTACAATCCTTTGTATTTCTGTGGTATTGGTTGTGATTTCTCCTCTTTCATTTCTGATCTATTTACTTGGGTCCTTTCTCTGTTTTTCTTGATAAGTCTGGTTAAAGGCTTGTTGACATTGTTTATTTTTTTCAAAGAATCATCTTCCGGTTTTATCAATCTTTTGAATTGTTCTTTTCATCTCTATGTCATTTAATTCTGCTCTAATCTTGACTATTTCCTTCCTTGTACTTGCTCTGGGTTTTGTTTGTTGTTGTTCCTCTAGTTCTTGTAGATTTAGGGTTAGGTTATTTATTTGAAATTCTTCTATTTTTTTTTTTAGGTAGGCCTGTGTTGCTATGAACTTCCCTCTCAGAACCTCCTTTGCTGTGTCCCATAGGTTTGGGCTGTTGTGTGTTCATTATCATTTGTTTCCAGAAAATTCTTGATTTCTTTCTTGATGTTATTGTTAAACGATTCATTATTTAATAGCATGTTATTTATTCTCCATGAATTTGCAGGTTTTTGAGTTTTTCCCTTGAGATTGGTTTCCTGTTTCAAGCCATTGTGATCTGAGAAGATGTTTGATAAATTTCAATTTTCCTTAATTTATTGAGACTTGTTTTGTGTCCTACCATGTGCATTTGGAAAGAATATATATTTTGCTTCTTTGGGGTGAGACTTTCTATATATATCAGTTAAGTTCATTTGATCCTGAGTGTTGTTCACTGCCACAATATCTTTCCTGTTTCTTTGCTTGGAAACCTGTTTATTGTTGACAATGGGGTGTTAAAGTCCCCTACTATGAGTGTGTTGCTGTCGATATCCTTCTTGTAGTCTTCCGAGATATTTCTTATATATTTGGGTGCTCCTATGTTGGATGCATATATGTTTATAAGGGTTATATATTCTTAATGGATTTTTCTCTTAAGTATTATAAAATGTCCCTCTTTGTCTCTTTTTATGGCCTTTGTTGTGAAATCTGTCTTGTGTGATATAAGTATTGCTACTCCACCTTTTGCTTTCATGTTCATTTGCTTGAAATAATTTTGCATCCCTTCAGTTTCAGTCTGTGTAGGTGTTTTGTTCTGAGGTGGGTCTCTTATAGACAGTACTTGTGTCGGTCATTTTTTCTTACCCATTCAGCTACCTTGTGTCTTTTTACTGGTGCATTAAATCCATTTACATTTAAGGTTATTATTGATAGGTACTTATTGATTGTGATTTTCCCACCTTTGTACCTGTGTTCATCTCTGTCTCTGTTTCTTCTTCTTAAAGGAGATCCGTTAGCATGTCTTACAATGCTGGTTTGGTGGAGATGTATTCTTTTAGCCTTCTTTTTTTCTGGGAAACTCTATCTCCACCTTCCATTTTGAATGAGAGCCTTGCTGGGTAGAGTATTCTTGGTTTAAGGCCTTTGTTTTTCAGTGTTTGGAATATTTTTGCCATTCCCTTCTGGCTTATAGTGTTTCTGTTGAGAAATCTCCTGATAGCTTTATCAGAGCTTCCTTGTATGTTATTAGATGTTTCTCTCTTGCTGCTTACAGGATTTTCTCTTTGTCTTTGAGTTTTGCCAGCTTAATTATGATGTGTTTTGTTGTGGGCCTGTTTGGGTTCATCTTCATTGGGACCCTCTGTGTCTCCTGGACTTGTGTGAATTTTTCTGTCCTCAAGTTAGGGATGTTTTCTGTCATTAGTTTTTCAAACAATTTTCTATCCTGTGCTCCTCTTCTTCACCTCTGGTAGTCTTATGATATGGATTTTACTATGTTTTATTTTGTCTTGCAGCTCTCTTAAAACCTTTTCATTGTTTTTCAGGTTTTTTTCATTTTGTTGCACTGTCTGGTAATTTTGTTCCTACATTTTCCTCCAACTCACTAATCTCATCTTCTGCTTCTAGCTTGATTTTGATTCTTTCTACCATGTCCTTCAATTCAGAAATTGTATTCTTCCTTTCCTCCTGGTTCTTATTGATAATTTCTATGTCCTTTTTAATGCTTGTGTAGTTTTCAGTAAATTTTTTGTAGCTTCCTGGAGTTTTTCATTGTTCCCATGGAGTCCTTTGTAGTTTTCTTTTAGCTCGCTGAGCTCATTGATCTTCCCTATAATCATTATTTTGAATTCCGTGTCTGTTAGCTTGCTTACCTGTATTTCATTTAGCACTTCTTTTTTTTTATTGGGAAGTTGTTTCTTTTCACTGATTTTTTTTTCATCCTTCTTGTTTGTTCCTGCTTCTTAGATCGATCTGCTTTGACTTCACGTCTTCATGTTGTGACTTTCTGTGGTAGCAGAACTGTGGAATTCAGTGGTGCAGTCTCCTTGATGCTCTTGGGGGTGCTCTTTATGCTGTTTATTTGGGCTGTCTCATTGTACTTGGGTTTTGGTTGTTGTTGTTTTGCTCTTTGGTGGGTCCTTACCTCCAGCTAGATGACTGAGAGTCACTCCTCCCACCATGTCTTGTATACTTTTGTAGAGGTGCATTTTCTTTACTTCCTGGATCTGTCCCTAGTGGCATCAGATTGTGTCCCAGTCTGGTCCTAGGAAGCCTGTTTGATACTACCAAAGATCTACTCCCAAGTATAGGTCTTTTACATCATTGGTTAGGTCTACTCATAGGTTTTTTTTTTAAAAATAAAAATAGGATTGTTTTCTTAATTTCCCTATTAGTTCTTTATTGGCATATAAAAATGCAACTGATTTCTGGATATTAATTTTATATCTTGTTACTTTGCTGAAATCATTGATCAGTTCTAGTAGTTTCTTGGTGGCATATTTGATTCTCTATGTACAGTATCATATCATCTTCAAATAAAGGCAGTTTTCTTCTTTATTTCCAATTTGGATGCTTTTATTTCTTCTTCTTTACTTATTGCTGTTCCTAGAACTTCCAGTACTGTGTTAAATAAAAGAGGTGAAAGCAGACATCCTTGTCTTATTTTTTATCATAAGTGGAACCCTTTCAGCTTTTGCCCATTGAATATAATTCTGGCAGTGAGTTTGACATATATGACCTTTATTATGTTTAGGTATCGTATCGGCAGCCGTCCGTCTCGAGAGACGATGGTGTAGCTTCTTAAGAGTCTATCTGCACCGCCGAGAATGGCTGTGCAGTCCGACTCGGGAGTGACACGGTATCTGTCTCCTCCCGTGTTGAATCAATATCTTGCGATGACGCTGGAGTGTCCTCTCCAGTGAAGCTGAAGCTACAGAGCCTGGGCAGGGTGATATGGAGGGTCTGCTGTTGCCCATGCAGCAGACCCCCCCTCTCTTCGCAGCTGAAGGGTCCAAGGGAAAGACGGAGTCAATACAGCTTGGCTTCAGGTGCGCCGCAGGAGTTGCCGGTGTTGACTACAACGTCAAACCGCCTTAGGGACTCCGGCTCCGGATTTTCTGTCAGGGTTTACTCCCTTAGCCTTTCCCCTGAAGAGGTATGCCGCAAGGCAGCGGAGGTTTTTTGGAGTCAGAGTTTTCCTTCTCTGATGTGCCCTGACTGGAAGATCGAACCAGCGACACTTAGCTCGCAGGCCGAGGCTCAATCCACTGAGCCAAACCAGCCAGGGTTATGTTTAGGTATGGTCCCTCTAACTCCACTTTGCTGAGATTCTTTTTCATAAATAGGTCCTAAATTTTAGCACTTTTTTCCTGCATATATTTATATGGTCATGTAGTTTTTATTCTTCATTCTATTTATTGGGTAAATTACATTAATTGATTTGCAAATGTTGTACCAACCTTGCATTCCCAGAATATATCCCACTGGATTGTGGTATATGATCTTTTTGATGCATTGCTGTATTCAGTTCACTGATATTTTGTTGAGGAATTTAGTGTCTATGTTCATCAGGGATATTGGCCTATAATTTTCTTTCTTTGGCATTTATCTTTTTTTTTAATTTAAATAAATCTGGCCTCATACAATAAGTTTAAGCACCTATCCTCCTCCTGAATTTTATGAAATAGTTTGAGGAAAAGTGTTAGTTCTTCTCAGAATATTTGGTTTGATTCACCTGTGAAGCCACCTGGTCCAGGGCTTTTGCTTGTTGGAAGTTTTTTGATTACTGCTTCAATTTCACTAGGTATAATCTGTCTATTCAGATCCTCTGATTCTTCCTGATTTGGAATATTGCATGTTTCTGGGACTTTAGCTATGTCATATAGGTTGTCCATTTTTTTGGAATATAGTTTTTCGTAATCTTTCTTTAAATATTTTTTTATCATTTTGGTGTCAATTGTTATTTCTCCTCTTTGATTCATTGATCATATGTATCGTTTTTTAAGATTCTATTTTATTCATTTGAACTCTGATCTTTATTTATTCCTTCCTTCTACTCCCTTCAGGCTTTTTTTTCAGATGGATGCTAGATTTATTAAAATAAATATTTAGTATGTTATATAATGTCTAATCATTGGGTTATACACCTAAAGTTAATATAATGTTGTATGTCAACTGTAATTGAAAAACTTAAAAATTATTTAAAGTTAAAAATTTTTCCTCTCCCATTATCTGTATTTTTATTCTCCCAGATCATTTTACAATCATTGTACCTGTTACAAAGACTTTGGCAGTAACATCCACCCTTTTATTTGATACAACAATAGTTATTTCCCTATTATTACTAGTTATGTTAACAATTATAGCTAGGTAAAACATAAGAAAAAAGTAAACGTTTCATCATGCTACTGACTTTTGCAGTATTAACTGAAACATTTCTATATATCAAAAGTCTAATAAAAAAATTTTTTTGTCTTTTTTATGGTTGTTCTTTTACAGTTGTTCCAGTTTTTCCCCCATTGCTCAGGCCTACCCTTACCCACTCCCCTCCTCTGTTCCCAGTCAATTCCCACCCTGTTGTCCATGTCCATAGGTCATTTATACTTTCTACTTGACTAGACTTTTCTCCCTTCAAGCTTTGTTTGTTGTACTTTTCTTAATTTCTTTAAGTATGAAGCTAGATTATTAGAGCTTTTTATTGTTTTTTGAGATAGACATCGTCGTCGTTGGCAGCCGTCCATCTCGAGAGACGATGGTGTAGTTTCTTAAGAGTCTATCTGCACCGCCGAGAATGGCTGTGCAGTCCGACTCGGGAGTGACACGGTATCTGTCTCCTCCCGTGTTGAATCGACATCTTGCGATGACGCTGGAGTGTCCTCTCCAGCGAAGCTGAAGCTACAGAGCCTGGGCAGGGTGATATGGAGGGTCTGCTGTTGCCCATGCAGCAGACCCCCCCTCTCTTCGCAGCTGAAGGGTCCAAGGGAAAGACGGAGTCAATACAGCTTGGCTTCAGGTGCGCCGCAGGAGTTGCCGGTGTTGACTACAATGTCAAACCGCCTTAGGGACTCCGGCTCCGGATTTTCTGTCGGGGTTTACTCCCTTAGCCTTTCCCCTGAAGAGGTATGCCGCAAGGCAGCGGAGGTTTTTTGGAGTCAGAGTTTTCCTTCTCTGATGTGCCCTGACTGGAAGATCGAACCAGCGACACTTAGCTCGCAGGCCGACGCTCAATCCACTGAGCCAAACCAGCCAGGGCTGCCAAACCATGCTATGAATTTCACTCTTAAGATTGCTTTTCCAGTGTCCCACATATTTTGGATTGTTGTGTCCTCACTTTTATTTTTTTCAAAGTACTTTTTGACTTCTTCTTTGATATAGTTGTTGATCCATTCATTGATTCATAACATGTTGTTTAACTTCCATGTCTTTGCTTGTTTTTCAGTATTCTTTTTGTGGCTGATTTCTAGTTTCATAGCATTGTGGTCAGAGAAGCTGCTTGGTATGATCTCGGTTCTCTTAAATACATTGAGACTAATTTTGTGTCCTAATATGTGATTTGTGCTATAAAATGTTCTATGTGTACTTGCAAAAAATGTATATTCTCCTGTTTTAGGGTGAAATTCTCTACAAATATCAATTAAATCAATATATTCTAGTGTGTCATTTAAGGCAGATGTTTCCTTGTTAATTTTCTGTTTGAAATATCTATCCATTGATATCAACAAAGTGTTAAAATCTCTTACTTTGACATCATTACCGTTGCTCTCTCCCATTATGTCCATCACTATTTAAAAAAATATTTAGGTATTCCTATGTTGTTAGATTCATAAATCTTGTCAAGTGTTACAGTCTATTTTTAGATTCATTTCTTTATTATTATGTAAAGTTTTTTGCATTTTATTATAGCCTTTTTTATTATATCAGTCGTCGGCAGCCGTCCGTCTCGAGAGTATTTATCTGATATTAGTATTGCTACTGCAGCTTTTTATTTGTTTCTGTTTGCATGATATATTTTTTCCATTCCTTCACTTTCAGTCTGTGCATTTTTTCCTGAGGTATGTCTCTTGTATATATTGTTCTTGATTTTTTAAAAAAAATCCATTCTACTACTTCAATGTCTTTGATTGGAACACTTAAGTCATTTACAGTTAAAGTGATTATTTATCATCATCTATTTACATTTTATTCTTTATAACTCTATTCTTTTTTCTTTTTATGTTTTTTAAAAAATTCCCTTTAACATTTCCTTTTTTAAATTTTATTAAAAATTAATTTTTAATTTTCCCCATTGTTCCCCCCACCTAGCCCACCCCTTCTCCCACAATTATATCCCTCCCCATTGTCCATATCCATGAGTCATTTATACACATTCCTTGACTAAAACCTTCCCTTACCTATCCTCCTTCTCTCTCTCCCCTCTTCCCCCTACTGACTGTTATTCTGCTCCTTGTTCTATTTAGTTCATTTGTTTATGTTGTTCTTTAGCTTCCCGTATTAGGTGATACCATATGGTATTTTTCTTTCTTTGCCTGGCATATTTCACTAAGAATAATTGCCTCTAGTTCCATCCATGTTGTTGCAAATGGCAGGAGTTCCTTCTTTCTCTCTGCTACTTAGTACTCCATTGTGTAAATATACCAGTTTTTTGATCCATTCATCTACAGATGGGCACTTAGGCTGTTTCCAGTACTTAGCTATTATAAACAGGGCTGCTATGAACATAGGGGTGCATTAGTTCTTTTGATTTAGGGTTTTAGGATTTTTGGGGTAAAATCCTAACAGTGGAATTGCTGGTTCAAAAGGCAGTCCCATCTTTAGTTTTCTGAGGTAATTCCATATTGTTTTCCATAGTGGCTGCACCAGTCTGCATTCCCACCAACGGTGCAGTAGGATTCCCATTTCTCCACATCCTCGTCAGCACTTGTTGTTTGTTGATTTGTTGATGATGGCCATTCTGACAGGTGTAAAGTGGTATCTCATTGTGGTTTTTATTTGCATCTTTCTGATGGCTAATGATGTTGAGCATTTTTTCATGTTTCTATGGACCTTCTGTATGTCCTCTTTGGAGAAGTGTTTGTTCAGGTCCTTTGCCCATTTTTTAATTGGGTTGTCTGTTTTCTTGATGTTGAGTCATATAAGCTCTTTATATATTTTGGAGATCAGTCCCTTGTCTGATATATCATTGGCAAATATTTTTTTCCATATGGTTGGCTTCCTTTTCATCTTGCTGATGTTTTCTTTTGCTGAGCAGAAACTCTTTAGTTTGATGTAGTCCCATTTGTCTATTTTTTCTTTTATTTCTCTTGTTTTAGGAAGTGTATCCATGAAAATATTGCTACATAAGATATCTGAAATTTTCCTGCCTATGTTTTCCTCTAGGACTTTTATGGTGTATGGCTTACATTTAAGTCTTTGATCCATCTTGAGTTTATTATTGTGTGTGGTGTAAGTTGGTGGTCTAGTTTCTTTTTTTTTTTTTTGAAAAGAATGTATATTTTGCTTCTTCAAGGTGAAAATTTCTGTATATATCAACTAAGCCAATTTGATCTCGAGTGTTGTTCAATGCCTCAATATCCTTGGTGTTTCTTTGGTTCAAAGATCTGTCCATTGTTGAAAATGAGGTGTTAAAATCCACTACTATGAGTGTGTTGCTGTCTATATCCTTCCTGAAGTTTTTCAAAATTTTTCTTACATATTGGGGTACTCCAATGTAGGGTGCATATATGTTTACAAGGGTAATATCTACTTGGTGGATTTTTTCTACTATTATAAAATGCCCTTTGTCTATTTTTATGGCCTTTGCTGTGAAATCTGTTTTGTCTGATATAATTATTGCTACCCCAGCCTTTTTTTAGGTCCATTTGCTTGAAATATATTTTTCCATCACTTCACTTTTAATATGTGTAGATCTGTTCTAAGATGGGTCTCTCGTAGACAGCATACATGTGAGTCATGCTTTTTAATCCATTCAGCTACCCTATGTATTTTGATTGTTGGATTTAATCCATTTACATTTAAAGTTATAACCAATACATATTTATTTATTGTCTTTTACCCCCTTTGTACTTGTGTTCCTCTCTGTTTCTCTCTGTTTTTTCATGTTCTTAATATAGATCCTTTAGAATCTCTTGCAATTCTGGTTTGGTGGAGATGTATTCTTTTAGCTTTCAATTGTCATAGAAACTCCTCATTTCACCTTCCATATTGAATGAGAGCCTTGCTGGGTAGAGTATTCTTGGTTGTAGGCCTTTGTTTTTCATTGCTTGAGGTTTTTTTTTTTGCCACTTCCTTCTGGCTTGTAGGGTTTTTGTTGAGAAATCTTATGATAGCCTTATTGGAGTTCCCTTGTATGTTACTAGCTGTTTTTCTCTTTGTCTTTCAATGCTGTCATTTTAATTATGATGGATTTTGAAGTGGATCTTTTGGGGTTCATCTTCATTGGGCCCCTCTGTGCTTCCTGGACGTGTGTACTTTTTCTCTCCTCAAGTTAAGGAACTTTTCTGTCATTAGTTTTTCAAACAGTTTTTCTAGACCTTGTTCATCTTCTTCTCCTTCTGGTGTTCCTATGATACAGATATTATTATGTTTCATGTTGCCCTAAAGCTGTATTAAAACCTCTTCATTCTTTTTCAGTCTATTTTCATTTTGTCGCACTGTCTGGGAATTTTTTTCTTATTGTCCTCCAGCTCACTGATCCAATCTTCTACTTCCTCTATTCTGCTTTTAATTCCTTCCACTGTGTTCTTTAATTCATAAATTGTATTCTTTATTTCCTCCTGGCTCTTATTGATAAATTTTATGTCCTTTTTCATGCTGGTGTAATTCTCAGTAAGTTCCTTGTAGTTTCCATGGAGTTTTTGTAGTTGTCTTTGAGGTCGCTGAACTCATTGAGCTTCCCTATAATCCACATTTTGAATTCCATGTCTGAGAGTTTCCTTCCTTCTATTTCATTTAGCACTTTTACTGGGGATTCCTCCTTTCCTTTTAATGGGGGTTGTTTCTCTGTATTCCCATTTTTGTGACTCTTATTGTTTGTTGCTGTTTCTTAGATTGATCTGCACTTCCTGCATCTGCCCTTGGTGGCATCAGATTGTGTATCAGTCTGGGCCTAGCCACTCTGTTGAAGACTACCAGAGATCTACTGCCTTTGTCTCTCTTTTAGTTGTTAATCTATACAATCTGTGATCAGCTGTCAGGATTTACATTGATGATGGGGCAGATTAATTCCTGTAGGTGGGGCTCTTGCTTTCCCTCAGGCCGATGCCACTTGGAGGGGAATGGTCTGCCTGCAGTGTGGGGAATGAGTCAGCACTGGGACCCGGTCGGCTACTCCCTCAGTTCTCTCCTCAAAGTCACCTCCCCAAATTCTCCCCAAGTGTCTCTAATCCTCTCTGCCGTCCCTCTGCTTGAGTCCAGGGTAAGTTGGTACCAAAATATTTTTGTACATGATCCGCTTAAGAGCTATTTTTCTCCAGTTGTGTCTTTTAGGCCTGCAAAAAACCCTGTGGCTTTTTGCTTTTAACAGCTGGATGCTATTTTACTTTCCGCTCTTTTGCTGTAGGCTGGGAAACTCAGCTGGGGGCAACCTTCAGCTTTTGAGCTGTTTCTCCATCCCTTCAGCTGCCACCAGTGGGAGCCCTGCCCACCCTTTCACATTTCCACACTTCCTACCAGTCTCATTGTGATAAAGCAGCCTTTTCTGTCTCTCCATGGTTATAAGACTTCTCTCCAGCTAGTGTTCAGTTGGTTATTCCAGATTTCTCCACAATTAAGTTGTAACTCCAGACTGGTCCTGAGAGGAGGTTTGTGTAGCTTCCACTTACCCCCCCCATCTTGTATCCTCATCCACATAACGTTTTAATATTTCTTTTTTTGCTTCAATTGTATTCCAGCTAATTCACTATTCTTTGTCTTTTATTTTTATTTAGACTTTATATTATTTTATTTTATTTCAAATCTCACATTGCACCCTTCCTTTGTCTTATTCTAGTTTCCTTTTTTCCTGTCCTTTCTTATTTTTGTTGTAAACTTTATTTTCCACCACACTTCACCTTGCTCCTATTCTTTACTCTCACTCTTTTCACTACCTCTATGATCTCAAAGTCATTCTTCTCTCCATTAGTCAGCTCACATTCTTTTACCCCCTCATAATATTTTTATTTCTTTTCTATATTTATAAATTTTGGCTTGCTTGATTGAGATATTATGGCTACTGCTGTTCTCTTTTATTGATATTCCTACTTGTTCACTATTTTTTTAAATTTGAAATATCATAGATGACCCTCTTCTTGTCTTAATCCATTTTGTCTTCTTTCTGCCTTTGGTTACTTGACTTAAGAATTTTATTTTTTCCTTATTTATCTAGGATTCTATTCCTTACCTTTATTATTATTACCCTCTTATCCTCTCATTTTTACTTTTATTTACTGTAGACATCACATATTCTCTTTTCCCTTTTTTATCTTAATCTTATCTCCTTTCTACCATTATTAATCTTTGCTCTGCTCTCATTGTTATCGACCCTACTGTGGTTTTTCTGCAATTTCATCCTTCTGTTCACTAAATTTTTATTTTATTTCAAACCTCATAGTAGACTTTTCCCCTTTCTTACTTCATTTTGTCATTATCCTTCCCTGTTTTACTTATGTTTCAAATTTTACTTTCTCCCTTTTCTCACCTTGTTCTATTCCTCTTCTTATTTCTCCTTCCACTCCCCACTCAAAATAATTTTTTCTCCTTTAGTCACCTCATATATCATTTTCTCTATCTTATATTCTTAATCTCTCTCTGACTTTATTAATATTTGCTCAGTTACTGTTGATATTGCTTATGTCCTAGGGGGCATTTTTTGCTTGTGTGGGTTTTCTTTTCTTGTTATTATTGCTTTGTTAACCAGCACCTATACAACAGAATACAAGATGTGGTGGGAGTTGTGACTTGGAGTCAGAAGGCTGGAGGGGAAAACCCACCAATGATTAAGCCAGCAGTAATCAAAACACAAATACAATAAATTGCCAATGTAAACTGAATAAAGGGAAAACCTAGAGCATCCAGAACAAGACATCAAAGAGCCTGTACCACTAAGTCCCACAGAGCTCCCACAATAGAAGCTCACCCCATGAAGACAGGAAGACAAAGCAGAACAACCTGGGATGCAGAAACAAACAAAATGAGCCACCTAAAATGGGCAGACAAAGAATCCTGAGTCAAAAGGAAAGGAGAAATCTACAGAAAATGAGCTAAAAGAAATTGATGCAAGCAATGTATCAGACATAGAATTCAAAATAACGATTATAAGGATGCTCAAAGAAATTAGTGATAACTGCAAGCAACTCTATGGGAGATATAATGACTTAATGGGAACTACAGCAGCTTGGAAAAGGATATAGAAAGTATTAATAAGAAGAAGTAAGTGAAGGAATAAATGAAGAATACAATGTCTAACTAAAAAATAAAAGGAATTAAAAGCAAGCTAGATTTCCCACCAAGATGAAGGCTTAGACTGACACGCTCAGTCTCCTTCTACAACTAGAAAGAAATACAACTACCTCAAGACAAAAGATAACTAGAAATTCCAGAAAATAGAACTACATGGAAGCCCAAGGTATGAAATTATAAACCAGCAGCCCTCATTGGGCAGGAAAGAATAGCAAAAGAGGGCAGTGCTGTTTGCGGTAGCACCAGGGACAGCAGCAGGGAGAGCAATTCTGACTGCAGTTGAGCTACAGCAGCTCCTGACCCCAACACTGGGAAAAACAGCCACCGCATTGCCTCAGACAGTGAGGCCCAGAGGGCGGGAGGATGGATCTGAGTCTCCTAGCAGAGAACAATGGCAGGAATCCACCTAGGACCCCCGCCCTCACACAAAGAGTTACAGTGCCGCGAAATAGGTTGCATTTCTCCACCGGTGGCTGGGTAGTGATGACAAAGGTCCACAATATGACGAAAAAGGTTGCGGATTGTTGCCGGTTGTGGATTGTTGCTGGTCGCGGGCTTGTGATGAGTACACAGGCACTGCCCCATATAGCCGGCTCAAGAAAGCAAAACTCAAATCTGTCAAAATGAGGCAGACAACTATAGAAATCCCAGTGGCACAGCTCACCAGGCAACAGATGAAGAATCTGACAGATGAACAAATAAGACACCTGTCAGAGGCTCAGTTCAGAGCTATTGTTATAAGGTGGCTTGCAGAATTTAAAAAAGATTTGGAAAAAGATGAGAAAGAATTGAAAACCACTTATACTGTAAAGATCAAACACACATATGAGACAAATGGTGAGGAAATAAAATCCAGAGTTCAAATCAACAAACCAGAACATAGAGAAGGAACAGTCAACCAGTGCGGAGAGAGGAAACAGGAAGCAAGGAAAGTAAGAAGAGGATCAGAAACCTCTAGAACAGCTATAAGAGACCAAACATAAGAATTATAGAATTGCCAGAGGGCAAAGAAGAAGAACTAGAAATTGAAAAATTAAGTGAAAATATAATAAAGCAGAACTTCCCAAACTTCGGGAAGGAAATGCACTTACAGGTCCAGGAAGCACAGAGAGTTCCAGAAAAACTGGACTCAGGGAGAACCACTCCAAGACACATTATAATCAAAATGTCAAAAGTTAAAGATAAAGAGAGAATCTTAAAAAGAGCAAGAGAAAAGAAAAGAATCATGTACAAACGGGTCCCAATTAGACTATCAGCTGACTTCTCAAGGGAGACCTTGCAGGCAAGAAGGGACTGGAAAGAAATATTCAAAGTAATGAAAATCTAAAACCTACAACTATGAATACTCTATCCAGTAAAATTGTCATTGAGAATAGAAGGGCAGAGAAAGTGCTTCCAGGACAAAATAAACCTGAAGGAGTTCATTAGATCCAAACCACTATTATATGAGATGTTAAAGGGACTGGTTTAGAAGAAGGATCAAAACTATGGACATTAAAATAAAAACTGCAACACAAGAACCAACAACAGAAGCTAGAGAATTGAAACAAAGGCAAACTAAATAGGCAACGAGAGTGAAAAAAGAACTATGGGTATGGGGAACATATTGGGGGGAGGTCAGCAGGGAAGGGTAAGGGAGGGAGATGGTACAGGAATTAAGAAGCATAGTATGAGGGAATGGAGTAGATAGGAAGAGGTTGAGAAGAACTATATGCACAACCAATGGACATGGACTAAAAAGGGGAGACAACTAGAGGGAGGGGGCCACCAGGTGGAGGGTAGCAGAGGTAAGGGAAATTGGGACAACTGTAACAGTATAATCAATAAAACATATTAAAAAAATAAAAGCAAGCTAGACAAAAGAATAGGACTAAATCAGTAAACTAGATGACAAGCAGAAAGAAATACCTCATCAGAGCAACAAAATAAAAAAAGACTAAAGGTGAATGAGAATAGTTTAAGTGTTTCAATAACATGAAATAATGCATTCACATTATAGGAATATCAGAAGAAGAAGAAAAGGAGTAAGAGAGAGTAAACCTGGTTGAAAAAAACAATGAGAGAAAACTTCCCTAACTTGGTGAGGGAAAAATTCACACAAGTTCAGGAAACACAGAGGGTCCTAATCAAGATAAACCCAAAAAGTCCTACTCTAAGACACATTATAATTAAAATGACAAATTTTAAACACAAAGAGAGAATCTTAAAGACAGCAAGGGAGAAATAACCAGAAACATACAAGGGAGCTCCTGTATGGCTATCAACTGATTTCTCAAAAAAACAACAACAACAACAACAATAAAAACACTACAAGCCACAAAGAAAGGTAAAAAATGTTCGAGGAAATGAAAAATAAATGCCTACAATAAAGACTACTCTATTCAGCAAGACTCTCCTTTAAAATGGGAGGGGAAATAAAAAGCTTCTGAGACAAAAGGAGGCTAAAAGAGTACATATCCCCCAAGGCTGCATTGCCTGAAATGCCAAAGGATCTGCTGAAAAAGAGAAAAAAGAGAGAGAGACAGAAACAGAGAGAAAGAGAGAGAGAGATCCAAGTCCAAAAAAAAAAAAAAAAGTCAATGAATAAATACCTATCAATAATAACCTTAAACGTAAATGGATTAAATTCTCCAATTAAGACACAGGATAGCTAAATGGATAAGAAAACATGACCCACATTTATGCTGCTCTAAGGGACACACCTCAGAACAAAAGATCTAGACACATTGAAAGTGAAGGTATGGAAAAATATATTTCAAGCAAATGGACACAAAAAGAAAGCTGGCATAACAATACTTATGCCAACAAAATAGACTTCAAACAAAACCATATAAAGGAACAAAGGAGGTCACTACATAACTTAAGATAATAATCCAACAACAGAATATAACTCTTGTAAACATACATGCACCCAACATAGGAGCACCTAAATATATAAAGAAAATCTTGAAGAACTTCAAGAAAGATATTTATGACAACATAGTCATCATAAGAGATTTTAACACCTGACTGTCAAGAATAGATATAACTTCCTAAAAAATAATATTGTGCACTGAATGACACTCTATATCAAATGAACTTAATTATATATACAGAAACTTTCACTTCAAAGAAGTGAAATATACATTCTTTTCAAGTGCATATGGAATATTTTCAAAATAGACCACATGATAGGACATAAAACAAGCCTCAAAAATTCAAGAATTTTGAAATCATATCAAGCATGCGATCAGATCACAATGGACTGAAATTAGAAACGAACCTCAGGGAAAAAACTCAAAAACATTCAAACACATGGAGACTAAATAACGTGGTATTAAATAATGAATGGGTAAATGAGATCAAGGAGGAAATCCATAAGTTCATGAAAACAAATGAAAATAAGCACAACAACTCCAAAACTATGGGATACAGCAAAAGCAGAAGTTAAAGGGAAGTTCATAGCAATACATGTCTGCCTAAAGAAGATAGAAAAATATCAATTAAAACCCTAAACTAACATCACCAAGAAATAGAGTAACAACAGCAAACAAAACCCAGAGTGAGTAGGAGGAAATGATCAAGGTCAGAGCAGAATTAAATAATACAGAGACTAAATGAACAATTCAAAGGATCAATAAATCCAGAAGCTGATTCTGTGAAAATATAAGCAATACCAACAAACCATTAACCAGACTCATCAATAAAAAAGAAAGAGGACCCAAATAAATGAAATCAGAAACAAAATAGGAGAAGTTACAGCCGATACCACAGAAATACAAAAAATAGCAAGAAATTACTATGAACCACTATGGGCCAAGAAATCGGAAAACATGGGGAAAATGGACAAATTTCTAGAAACATAAAATCTGCAAAACTGAATCAAGAAGAAGAAAGCCTGAATAGTCCAATAACAGCTCGTGAAATTGAAGCAGTAATCAAAAAACTCTTGGCACTCAAAAGCCTTGGACTGGGCAGCTTCAGAAGTGAATTTTACTAAATATTTTAGGAAGAACTAAATCCTATCCTTCTCAAACTATTCCAAAAAATTCAAGAAGAGGGAAGACTCCCAAACTCTTTTTGCAAGGCCAGTATTATCCTAATTTCAAAGCCAGGTAAATACACAACAAAGAAAGAAAACTACAAGCCAATATTGCTGATGAACATAGATGCTAAAATCCTCAACAAAATACTGGCACACCTGATCTAGCAATACATTTAAAAGATTATACACCATGATCAAATGTTATTCATCCCAAGGATGCAAGGAAGGTACAATATTTGCATATCAATAAATGTAATACAACACATAAACAAAATAAAAGACAAACATCACATGATCAGATCACTATATGCTGAAAAAACATTTAATAAAGCACAGCACCCATTTATGATAAAAACACTCAGCAAAATGGAAGTAGAGGGAGCATACATCACCATATTAAGAGACATATGTGAGAAAACTACAGCCAACATCAATCATGAGGTATGGGCAAAAAATAAAAACATTTCCTCCTGAGATCAGAGAGAAGACAAGGAAGTTTTCTGTCACCACTTCTATTAAACATAGTAATGGAAGTTCTAGCAACAGCAATGAACAGAAAAATACATATGAGGCATCCAAATTGGAATGGAGTAAAACTTCATTGTTTTCAGATGACATGATAGCTACATACAAAACCCTATAAGCCCCACCAAAAATTACTGAACCTAATCAGTGATTTGGGAAAACAGCAGATACAAAGTCAGTATTCAGAAACCAGTGACATTTTGTATACCAACACTGAAATATCAGAAACAGAAACTGGGAAATGAATTTTATTTACTATAGCAAAAAGCAAAATAAAGTACAGAGGAATAAACTTAACCAAAAAGGTAAAAGATCTATACTCAGAAAACTACAGAACACTGAAGAAAGTAGTTAAGGAAAGTACAAATAAATGGAAGCGTATACCAAGCTCAAGAATTGGAAGAATTAACATCATTAAAATGTCCATATTATCCAAAGCAATCTATAGATTCAATGCAATCCTCCTTAAAACATCAATGTCTAGTTCACAGATGTAGAACATATATTTCAAAAATTTATATAGAATCATAAACAACCCCAAATAACCTCAGAAATCTTGAGAAACAAGAACAAAGTGGAAGGGATCACAACTGATATCAAACTATATTACAAGTCCACTGTAATCAAAACATTCTGGCACTGGCTTAAGAACAGGCACATAAATCGATGTATTAGAATAGAGAGCCCAGAAATAAACCCAAATCTCTATGGTCAGTTACTATTTGACAAAAGGGGGCAGGAGCATACAATGGAGTAAAAATCACCACTTCAATAAATGGCGTTGGGAGATCTGGACAGATACATGAAAAAATGTATGCCAACTTACACCATACACCAAAATAAACTCAAGATGCATAAAAGACTTAAATATAAGTCACAACACCATAAACATCCTGAAGGAAAACATAGGCAGTAAAATGTCAGATATCCCATGCAGCAATATTTTTGTTAACGTATCTCCTATGGCAATGGATATAAAAATAGAATAAACAAATGGGACTGCGTCAAATTAAAAATCTTCTGCTTGGCTAAAGAAAACATCACCAAAATGAAAAGGGAACCATCTGAATGGGAAAGCATGTTTGCTAATGATACATTGGACAAACGTTTGATCTCCAAAATACATAGAGAACTCATACAACTAAATACCAGGAAGACAAACAATCCAACTAAAAAATGGGCAAAAAACCTGAACAGACACTTCTCTAAGAAGGACATATAGAGGGCCCATACATATATGAAAGGATGCTCAACATTATTTGCCATCAGAGAGATCCAAATTAAAACCACAGTGAGATAATACCTTACCTCGGTCAGTATGGGCATCATTAACAAATCAACAAACAAGTGCTGGTGAGAATGGAAAGAAGGTGAACCCTAGTGCATCATTGTTGGGAATGCAGACTGATGCAGCCACTTTGAAAAACAATATAAAATTTCCTCATAAAACTAAAAATGGAACTGTCTTTTGATTTAGTAATCCCAGTACTGGGATTATACACTAATCCTGAAACACCAATTCAGAAGGAACTATGCACCCCAATGTTCATAGCAGTTTATTTACAATAGTCTAGTGCTGGAGCCAGCCTAAGTACCCATCAATAAAGGAGTGGATTTAAAAAAAAATGGTGCACTTACACAATGGAATACTATGCAGCAGAAAAAAGAAGGAATTCCTCTTTTTGTGATAGCATGGAAGGAACCAGAGAGTATTATGTTAAGTGAAATAAGCCAGGCAGCAAAAGATAAATACCAAATGATCTTACCTATAAGTGTATCCTATTGAAAAAAACAAACAAATGAGTGAAATAGAACCAGAGACATGCAAATAAGGAACTAACTGACAGCTACCAGAGGAGTTGTGAAGGGGAGGATGGGAAAAAGAGGCGAAAGGATTTAATCTTGAAACAAGTGGGACTTCTGGCCAAGATGGAGGCCTAGACAGACACAGTAGATCTCCCTCCACAACTAAGAAGTAATACAACTACCTCAAAAATAGAGACAACTATAAGTTCCAGAAAATCAAGCTACATGGAAGTTCAAGAAACAAAGATATAAAGAAAAAATATCTATCCAGACAGGTAGGAGCTGGGGTGGAGAGGACACGGTGTGGTGGTGCAGCAGCAACAGCGGCAGTGGCGGCAGTGGTGGCAGGCGGGCATAAAGTGCAGTTACATGTTTTAAAAAGTCGGGAGGGACACCTGGGGAGTTTTCCCAGCTTCCTACCAGACTACACAGCTCATGATCCCAGCACCGGGAAAATCAAGCCTCATTGCTTCTGACTGTGCAAATCAGTAAGGGTTGGGGTGGAGAAAGAAACTGCTGGTCTCTCAGCAGAGTTCGCTTGTTTAAAAGGCCTCCATGGTTCTAGAACATCCACAGACCCACCCACTCTAGAAACAATAGCCAGGGCAACAGCTAGAGAGACGCCAGCCCCATATGGAAGTGGGATAAGTGTCTGGAAAGGGCTGATTGCTGAGCAAGTGGCATTGTTCCCTCTCAGACAACTCCCCCACATACAGCACCACAACCTGGTGAAATGGGTCATTCTGTGCTTACAAATACCTAAGGCTCCATCCCTTACAATATAACAGGTGCAACAGCTCTATCTAAGACACAGAGGGGAACAAACTCAGGAGTCTGTAAAGATGAGGAGACAGAGAAGTATGGCCCAAAAGAGGGAACAGATCAAGTTCTAATGGAAGAACTAAGCGATGAGAAGATAGCCAACCTAACAGATACAGAGTTCAAAACACTGGTGATAAAGATGCTCACAGGCTTGACACATATGCTTGAGTTTGGCAAATGCATAAGGGAAGAAGTGAAGGCTATGCTAAGTGAAATGAAGAAAAATCCACACAAAACCAATGGTGAAGGGAAAAAAACCAGGGTTCAAATCAGTGATTTGGAACATAAGGAAGAGAAAAAGTGTCAACCAGTACAGATTGAGAAAACAAGAATTGAAAAAAAAGAGGAGAGGCTTAGGAACTTTTGGGACAACTTTAAATGTTCCAACATCTGAATCAGGGGTGCCATAAGAAAAAGAGGAAGAGAAAGAAATTGAAAGCTCATGTGAAAAAAATAATGGAGGAAAACTTCCCAAATTTTGTGAAGGGGTTGGACATACAGGTCTGGGAAGCACGGAGGGTTCCAAACAAGCTAGACCCAAAGAGGACCACACCAAGACACATCATAATTAAAATGTCAAAGGTGAAAGATAAAGAGAATCTTAAAAGCATTAAGAGAAAAGCAGAGAGTTACCTACAAAGGGGTGCCTATAAGACTATCAGCTGGTTTCTCAAAAGAAAGTTTGCAGGCAAGAAGGTACTGGCAAACAGTATTCAATGTGATGAAAAGCAAGGACCTACAATCAAGATTACTCTATTCAGCAAAGCTATCATTTAGAATGGAAGGGCAGAGAAAGTGCTTTCCAGACAAGATAAAGCTAAAAGAGTTCATCATCACCAAGCCATTATTATATGAAATGTTAAAGGGACTTATTTTTAAAAAGAAGATTAAAACTATGAACACTAAAATGACAACAAACTCACAACTATCAACAACAGAATCTAAAAAATAAAGACAAAATCCAACTATGCAAACCAGAATAGGAACAGAGTCATAGGTATGGGGATCATTTAGAGGGTTATCAGCTGCAAGGAGGAAGGAGGAGAAATGGGTAAATTGTGCAGGGGTTAAGAAGCATAATCAGTTGGTATGAAATAGGGAGAAGTTAAGAATAACATAGGAAAGGGTGAAGACAAAGAACTTGTATACACAACCCATGGACATTAACTAAGGGGGGTGGGATTGCTACAGGGAAGGGGGTACTGGACTGAGGGGAGCAAAGGAGAAAAAAATGGAACTACTGTAAGAACATAATCAATAAAATATACTTTAAAAAAAGAGAGAGAGAGAGAAAAAAGTAAAGGGTCCCTGGAAATGGACATCAAGATGTGGGTTGACTCTGGGAGTGGGGTGCTGTACATGGCAGGAGAGAGCAATGAGCGAAAAATTGGGACAATTGTAATTGAACTATAAAATAAGATAAATGGAAAAAATTCAAAAACAGAGAATAATAATTAGAGACTAAAAAGAACATAAAAATTTAAAGTATAAGATATTTTTAAAGCAGATAGACAAAATTTTAGCAATAGTTCCAAAGGAAAAGGAGAGACTACCCAAATCAACAAAATTATAAATGAAGTAGAAGTCATTGCAATTGACATCGCAGAAATACAAGAGTATAAAAGACTACCACAAACAATTATGCACCAACAAACTGGACAACTTAAAATACATAAAAAATTTGTCAAAAAAAGTGATTTATCAAAACTGAATCATAAAAAAATAAAAAATCTGATTGACCAGTTATTAGTATGAAGAGCAATAAACCAAAGTCCAGGAAAAGATAACTTCCCTGGGGTATTCTACATAAATTTAAAGAAGAATTATTACAATCCTTTACAAATTCTTTCAAAAGAAAAGAGGAAAATTTTGTAAGCTGTTTTGTCTTAATAACAAAGCCAGACAAGTACACTAAAAGGAAACGACAATCCAATATTTCTGGTAAACATAGATAGATGCAAAATTCTTAACAAAATATTAGCAAACAAATGGAACGAGGCATTAAAATTTTTATATAGAGACATGCTACATCTCCCTTCACAACTAAGAAGGAATACAACTACCTCAAAACTAGAAACAACCAGAAGTTCCAGAAAATCAAGCTGCATGGAAGTCCAACAAACAAAGATATAAAGAAGAAATACCTATCTAGACAAATAGGAGGGGCGGAGCTGGGGTGGAGAGGAGGCAGTGTGGTGGTGGGAGCAGTGGCTGCAGCAGCGGGTCTGTGGAAAGCACAGTTACACATTTTTAAAAGTCAGGAGGGACACCTGGTGTTGCGTTCCCAGCTCCTCACCAGACTGCGTAGCTCACGGTCCCAACTCCAAGTACCAGGGAAAATCAAGCCTCATTGCTTCTGACTGTGCAAACCAGTGGGGGGTTGGGGTGGAGGAAGAAACTGCCAGTCTCTCAGCAGAGTCCACTTCTTTAAAGGGCTCTACGGTCCTAGAACATCCACAGACCCACCCATTCTGGGAACGACTGCCAGGGCAATAGCTAGAGGGGCGTCAGTCCCATACAGAAGTGGGAAAAGTGCCTGGAAAAGGGGTGAGTGCTGGGCAAGCAGCATTGTTCCCTCTCAGACCCCTCCCTCCCATACAGCGCCACAACATGATGAAACAGGTCGCCCTGTATTGATGGATCCCTAAGGCTCTGCCCCTTACATCATAACAGGAGTGACAGCTCTACCTAAGATGCAGAGGTAAACAAACACAGGAATCTGTCAAGATGAGGAGACAACTTCTGGCCAAGATGGAGGTCTAGACTGACACGCTCCATCTCCCTCCATAACTAAGAAGGAATACAACTACTGCAAAACCAGAAATAACCAGAAGTTTCAGAAAATAAAGCTACATGGAGGTCCAACATATGAAGTTATAGAGAAGTGGTCCTCATCTGGATGGGTAGGAGGAGTGAAGCTGGGGCGGAGAGGTCAAGCTTTGCTGGCGTTGGCAGCTGTGTTGATGGCAGTGAGACGGCAGTAAGCACAGACACCTGTATTTAAGGGTAGGCAGGAAGCACCCTGGGGAGCACCCTCAGCTGCAGACCAAACTTGTCACCTCGTAATTCCAATGCTGTGGAAGGCAGACCCCCATCCATTGCCTCGGACTGTGAGGGCCGGAGTGGGTGGGGATGGAGGAGGAGGAGGCCCAGTCCCTCAGTGAAGAGTGAAGGGCATGAATCCACCTTGGACCCCCGCCCCCACACAAAATCCCACATTGTGATAAGGGTTGCCCAGTTGTGACAAGTGCATGGGGTTCTGCCCCCTATAGTGTGGGAGGAGTGACAGCCCCAACCAGGAAGCAAAGGTAAACACAGAAATGTCAGGATGGCACAGATCATGATAGAGATCCTAATCACGCAGCTGACTAGATGGCAAATATCTAATCTAATGGCTCAGCAGATAGGAAATCTTTCTGAGGCACAGTTCAGAGCTTCGGTTATACGAATGCTTACAGACCTAACAGCAGATCTTAAACAAGAATGTGGAAGGAATGAAGGCTAGCCCTGCTGAAATGAATGAAAACACAAACAAAACTAGTGGTGAGGGAAAGAGAACCAGGAATCAAATCAACAAATTGGAACATAGGGAAGGAACAAACAGTCAACCACTGCAGAAAGAGAAAATGAAAAGTGAGGAAAATGAGAAGAGGCTCAGAAACCTATGGGACAGCTATAAGTGGGCCAATATCTGAATCATAGGGTTGCCAGAAGGTGAAGAAGAAGAACTAGAAATTGAAAAATTGTGTGAAAAAATAATGAAGCAGAACTTCCCTATCTTGGGGAAGGAAATAGAATTACAGGTCCAGGAAGCACTGAGAGTTCCAAAAAAATTGGACCCAGGGAGAACCACACCAAGACACATTATAATCAAAGTGTCAAAAATTAAGATTAAAAAGAGTATCTTAAAAAGCAGCAAGAGAGAAGAAGAGAATTACGTACAAAGAAGTCCCAATAGGACTATCAGTTTATTTCTCAAAAGAAACTCTGCAGGCAAGAAGGGACTGGCAAGAAGTACTCAAAGTAATGAAAAGCAAAAACTTACAACCATGGTTACTCTATCTAGTGAAGCTGTCATTCAGAATAGAAGGGCAGAGGAAGTGCTTCCTGGACAAAGTAAAAATCAAAGAATTCATCAGATCCAAACCACTGTTATATGAAATGTTAAAGGGACTTGTTTAGGAGAAAGAGGGTCAAAACTATGAACATTAAAATGAAAATTGTATTATAACAACCAACAACAAAAGCTAGGGAATTGAAACAAAGGCACTAAAGAGGCAATGAGAGTGGGAAAAGAATGATAGATATGGAGAACATTTTGGGGGCAGGTCAGCAGGGAAGGGGAAGGGAGGGAAGGGAGAGAGATGGTACAAGAATTAAGAAGCAAAGTAGGAGGGAGTGGAGTAGATAGGAAGATGTTGAGAAAAACTATACGCACAACCAATGACATTGACTAAGGGAGGGTACAACTGGAGGGAAGGGGGTCACTGGGTGGAGGGGAACAAAGGGAAAAGAAATTGGGAAAACTGACAGCATAATCAATAAAGCATATTTAAAAAATTTATATATAATTATGTAATCATGGAGGCAATGGTTCCATATATGAATATCAATAAATATGATAAACTACATTAACAAATATACATTCTCAATAGAAGAATAAATTCTATTTGACAAAATTTAATATTCTTTTGTAATAAAAACTCTTGAATAAAAATCAAAAATAGTAGAATTGAACCTCTATGTATTGTAATAAAGGTTATATAAGAGAAACCCTCAATTATCATTATACTTGACAGTGAAAACATGAAAGCTTTTTCTCTAAGATCAGGAACTAGACAAGGATGCCCACTTTCACCACTTTTATTGAACATATTCTTGAGAGTTGTAGCCAGAGCGATTAAGAACGAAAAAAAGGGATCCAAGTCAAAAAAGGAAGAAATAAAATTGTCTCTATTGCAAACGAATGGTATTATATATAGATAACCTTAAATACTCCATCCCAAAACTGTTAGAATTAATAAATAAATTCAGTAAAGTGGAAGGATGAAAAATCAATATACAAAAATAAGTTGTGTTTGTATACACTAATAATTAACTATCTTAATGTGAAATTTTGAAAAGCAATCTTATTTACAATAGTATCAATAATATAGTTAAGAATACATTTAACCTAGAAGGTGACAAATGTGTACACTAAAAACTAAGATATTAATGAAAGGAATACAGGAAGACGAAAGGATAATAAAAAAGATAATCCATGCTCATTGGTGGGAATTATTGATATTGATAAAGTGTACATACACCCTAAGCCATCTATAGTGTAATGCATACTTAATGAAATCCAATTTTTACTGAGCAAAAGGAGGTTTTTTTCACGTGGCACCTTCGTGTAAGATTCAACTATTAGTGTTGAGGAAAACAGGTCTTTATTTACAATTTTCCAACATGGGGGGGTGTGGGTGCTGTACGCACTTTAGTTCTGAGCCCTGTGCTCCCATGAGGTCCAGCACTTCACTTGTTCCCTAAAAGGCTATAAGCCAAACACATGCCCAGAAGTTCCCCATTCCTTATCTGTCAGCTCTCTTTTTCAGGATCTGGAGTATGATGTCATCAGCCTCCATATGATAGTCCAGGAAAGCATGTGTCATGTTGCACTGGGTTATGGTGAAGTCCAGTAAAGGCACAAGTTCAAGTGCTCTCCCCATGTAAAAGTCCAGAAAGTCCAGGTCTACGAAGCAGAGTCCTTGGTGGCTTTGGAGTCAGCTGAAGTCAGCATAATCAAAACAGCAACATGCCTGCTTTCTTACTAGCCTAGGCTGCATGGCCAAATTATCCCTATGAACTGCATAGCTGCTCCTTCCTTCTCTTCAACTGCATGGCCCTCTCTCTGAAATGGCTGCTGCCTTATTTTGAAATCCCTGACCATGGCCTGTGATTCAGGAGTCAGGGTGACCAATTGTGCCCACCCTCAAAATCTCACACAGGCCCCTTAAGCTCTTTCATCACCATTCTATGCTCTAAACCCCTCCCATCTCCTTGGAGCCTTGGAAGGCCTTGGTCATTTGCATAATTAAGACACTAGCTATTGACCATAGATATGCAAATGTATCTCTCAGAAAAAATGGCTGTGCTCCAGAGTCTCATCCCCCATTCCCCAATCCGTGGGCTGTGGGGAATTTGGGAATGGCTTTTTTCCGTTCTGTAACACAATGGCATTTTTCACAGAAATCAAAAAAGAAATCCTAAAATTATTTTGGGACCATTAATAAACTTTGAATAGTCAAAGCAAAACCCTGGCTGGTTTGGCTCAGTGGATTGAGCGTCGGCCTGCGAGCTAAGTGTCGCTGGTTCGATCTTCCAGTCAGGGCACATCAGAGAAGGAAAACTCTGACTCCAAAAAACCTCCGCTGCCTTGCGGCATACCTCTTCAGGGGAAAGGCTAAGGGAGTAAACCCCAACAGAAAATCCGGAGCCGGAGTCCCTAAGGCGGTTTGATATTGTAGTCAACACCGGCAACTCCTGCGGCGCACCTGAAGCCAAGCTGTATTGACTCCGTCTTTCCCTTGGATCCTTCAGCTGTGAAGAGAGGGGGTGTCTGCTGCATGGGCAACAGCAGACCTTCCATATCACCCTGCCCAGGCTCTGTAGCTTCAGCTTCACTGGAGAGGACACTCCAGCGTCATCGCAAGATGTTGATTCAACACGGGAGGAGACAGATACCGTGTCACTCCCGAGTCGGACTGCACAACCATTCTCGGCGGTGCAGATAGACTCTTAAGAAGCTACACCATCGTCTCTCGAGACAGACGGCTGCCGAGTCAAAGCAATCTTAACAAAGAACAAGGATTTCAAACTGTATTACAAAGCTTTAGCCGTCAGAATGATATGGTATTTGACCTGGCTGCTGTGGCTCAGTGGATTGAGCATTGGCCTGCAAGCCAAGTATCCTTGGTTTGATTCCCAGTCAGGGCACATTACTAGGTTGCCCATCAGGTCCCAAGTTGGGGGCACAAGTGAGAGGAAACCCCACACAGTGATGTTTCTCTCCCTCTCTTTCTCCTTTCCCCTCTCTCTAAAAATAAATAAATAAACAAACAAATAAATACATTATTAAAAAATATATATATATATGTATGGTATTTGCTTAAAAACAGACCTATATATCAATGGAACAGAAAGAAGAGCAGAGAAATAAATCCATACATATATGTTCAGTTAATTTGCAACATAGAAGCCAAGACTGTATAGTGGGAAAATGTTAATATTGTAAATAAAATATGTTAAGGTAACTACGTGCAAAAACAAACAAAAAACAACACTGATTCCCTGTCTTATACTTTACATAAAAACCATCTCAAAATGGGCAGACACTTGAATTTAAATCCTAATAAATGTTGAAATGAATAACTGAAGGAATGACCTAATTATCAGAAAATACAGGGAAGATCATGAAAACTAAAGAATAGCCTCAATTAGCTAATACTCTATGACTGATAAAATAATTATTAGGTCCAGAGACTACAAGTTGCCTGCCCTGTAACCTGCCACCTGAGTCAGGCCTTGCAGAACAAGCTACGGCCAATGGTCGCTGAGTTCTCAGGAATTGTGGCCTGTAGTCACACAGGACATGAGCCATTGCCTGTGCTTCTCAGAATATGGAGGCAGCTAGAATGAACACCTGGACTTTTGGTATATGCTAATGAACCTGGTCCTGGACTTAGCCATTCCCAAAGGATATGCTGATAGATTTAGCCATTCCCAAAGGATATGTTGATGGACTGAACCCATTCCCAGAGGAAATGGTAATGGACCTAGCCTGATATGTTAACTAACCTGGTGGTATGTGTGTGGGGGAGCAATGAAATGTAAATGACCTACTGAATATGTTGGTAAGCAAACTCACCCTTAACAAAATGTGTGGTTGACAAGTATTAAAAAGTGCCTGCAGAAGTGTGGGTGGGACTCCTACGGGCCCATGAGGAGGATTGGGAGTCCCGATTCCCCATTCCCTTGTTCCCATGCCTCTTGCTCCTATGGGCCCTTGAGTTGGTCTGATTGCTGCCTCTCCCCTCCACCCACCCTTCTCTCCTTTTCTGTCAATAAACCCATTGCCTGATCCCACAGTGGTCTCTGGATGATTTCTCAGAGCAAGGCTGCCCTGAGAGTACTAAAACAAAGAGGGTCTGTGTCACCAGCCATGCACCCAATCATGAGATTCCCTACTAACAGAGGAAACAAAGGCATAGCTGGTGTCCTGGGGAGAGCTAATTACACCCTCATTGCCCCTTCTCCTCTCCCTTAATAATTTCCCAGAAACAATGACCTTAAGTCTCCTGACAGCCATCCCTAATCAGGGCACATTATTCTTTCACAAACACCTATAACCTGGACTCAAACCAACCAGCAGAGTGACCCATCACCCTAGGAGTCTGCTCCATGCCCTTAAAAAATCCCTCTATCTTTTCTCTTGGGACTGCAGTTGGCTCAGACTCAGCCACTTGCTTAAAGTCTTTGAACTGGTCCACCTGACTCCTCTCTTCTTCTGGGCACCAACCTAACAATTTTATCAATCCATTCATGCCCCACAAATATATCCAGGAAAGTTAACTCTGAACTTAGTATGTGCTTAATAAACAATTACTTTAAAACTATTTTAAAACTTTTATCTTTGTTATGCATTTGAAAGGTATGGAGGGGTGGTATTTGTGTGTGCATATATGATGGAATAGTGTTGCTTTGGTTTTACATAGAAAGGATAAAGGAGGGTCAGAAGTTCATTTAGCCCCCTATGCATACCTCTCCAAGAAGATCCTCTCTTAATAAGTCCTCCGTTCAGCTGTTTCCCCAAGACCATGCTCTTTGAAAAAAAAATAGCTAGAATTTCCAGTTTTTGCCCACTAGGAAAGTTGTTGGCTGTAGGTTTCTCATATATGGTCTTTATTATGTTGCAGTATGCTCCTTCTAGTCCCAATTTGCTGAGTGCTTTTATCATAAATGGTGCCACATTTTGTCAAATGTTTTACCTGTATCTATGGATAAGATTATGTGATTTTTATCTTTCATTCTATTTATGTGATGTGTTATGTTTATAGATTTGCAAATATTGTACCACTCTTGCATGCCTGTTGTAAGTCCCACTTGATTATGTTGTATGATCTACTTAATATATTGCTGAATTTGGGTTGCCAGTATTTTTTTGAGGATTTTAGCATCTATCATCATTAGAGATATTAGCCTATAATTTTCTTTCTTTTTTGTTTCTTTACCTGGTTTTGGAATTAGGAAAATGCCTGGTCTCATAAAAAATGTTTGGAAGTCTACATTCTTGAATTTTTTTGAATAGTTTAAGAAGGACAGTTGTTATTTCTTCTTTGAATGTTTGGTAAAAGTAGTCTGTGAAGCCATCCTGTCCAGGGATTTTGTGTGCCAAGTTTCTTGATTACTGTTTCAATTTTCCTAGTTGTTATTGGACTGTTTAGGCTTTCTGCTTCTTCTTTATTCAGTTTTGGTAGATAATGTGTTTTGGAAGTTTGTCCATTTTGCCTAGGTTGTCCAGTTCTTGGAATATAGTTTTTCATAGTAATTTCTTAAAATTCTTTTTTACTTCTATGTTATTGGTTGTTACTTCTCTTTAAAAAAAATTTTTTTTTTGTCTTCTCTCTTCTTTTCTTGATGAGGGTACTTAAAGCTTTGTCAATTTAGTTTATCTTTTGAAAGAACCAGCTCTTGGAGTGATCAATTCCTTTGGTTGTTTCATGTTTCTTTCTTTTTCTTTTTTATCTCTATGTCATTTAATTCTCCTCTGATCTTACTTATTTCCTTCCTTCTACTCACTATGGGGTTTGTTTTTGTGTTCCTCTAGTTCTTTTAAATGTAGGGTTAGGTTGTTTATTTGAGATATTTCTTTTTTTAAGTAGGCCTGTATTGCTACAAATGTCCCTCTCAGGGATGCCTTCACTGTGTCCCATAGATTTTGGGTTGTTTTGTGTTCATTTTCCTTTGTTTCCAGATACTTTTGTATTTCTTTCTTGATCTCATTGTTAACCCATTCATTGTTTAATGGCATGCTATTCAGTCTCCATGTATTTGAGTGTTTTTGAGTTTTTCCCTTGAGGTTGGTTTCTAGTTTTAAGCCATTGTGATTCAAGAAGATGCTTGATATTATTTTAATTTTTCTTAAATTTGTTAAAACTTGTTTTGTGTCCTACCATGTAGTCTGTCTTTGAAAATGATCCATGTGCATTTAATATATATATATATATATGTATATATATATATACATATATATATATATATGTATATATATATATATATATATATATTGCTTCTTTGGGGTGAAAGTTTCTATAAATATTGATTGTCCATTTAATCTAGACTGTTGTTCAATGGCAAAATATCTTTATTGATTTTTGTTTGGAAGATCTAGCCATTGTTGATAGTGCGGTGTTAAAATCCCCTATGATGACTGTATTGCTGTCAATCTCCCTCTTAAAGTCCTCCAAGATTTTCCTTATGTATTTAGATGCTCTTATATTAGGTGCAGATCTGTTCACAAAGATTACATTATCTTGTTGAACCACTCCCTTAAGTATTATGTAGTGATCTTCTTTGTTTCTTATTATGTCCTTTGTTTTGAAGTCTTTTTTGTCTGAAATAAGTATTGCTATCCCCACTTTATTCCATGTCCATTTGCTTGGATTATATTTTTCCATCCCTTCATTTTCAACTTGTGCAGATCTTTTGTTCTGAATTGGGTCTCTTCATCATATCTGTGGATCATGTATTCTTACTCAGCTACCCTATACCTTTTGATTGGAGCACTTAATCCATTTACATTTAAGGTTATTGATAGGTACTTGTCCATTGACTTTTTTTCCCTTTGTACCTATATTCCTCTCTCCTTTTCCCTCTCTCTCTTAATTCTTCATTTTAAACAGTCCCTTTAGTATTTCTTGGAGTGACAGCTTGGTGAATATGTACTATTTTAGGCTTATTTTGCCTAGAAAGCTCTTTCTTTTGCCTTCCATTTTAAATGAGAGCTTTGCTGGATAGAGTTGAAGGTCCTTGATTTTCATTACTTGGAATATTTTGTGCCAATACCTTCTGGCTTGTAGTGTTTCTGTTGAGAACTCATCTGATAGCCTAGTCAGATCTTCCTTCTATGTTACCATTTCTCCCTAGCTGCATTTAATATTTTCTCTTTGTCTTTAAATTTTGCCATATTAATTATACTGTGTCTTGGATTGGGCCCCTTTGAGTTCACCTTGATTGGCACCCTCTGTGCTTCCTGAAATTGCATGACTTTTTCCCTCACCAAATGAGGGAGGTGTTCTGTCATTATTTTTCAACCAGGATTTCTATCCTATGATCATTTTTTTCTTCTGTATTCCTGATACAATTTTTGTTACATTTCATGTTGTTCTGAAGCTCTTTCAAACTATTTGAATTCTTTTTTAGTGTTTTTGTTGTTTGTTCCTCTGACCTGCTGTTATTTTCTACCTTGTATTCCAGCTCAGTGATTCAGTCTTCTGCTTAATCTAGCCTGCTTTTAATTCCTTCCAGTGTAGTCTTCATTTTAGATTTAGTATTCCTCATTTTCTCTTGGTACTTATTCATAGTTTCTATGTCCCTTTTCACGCTGCCATAGTTCCCACTAAGGTCCTTGTAATTCCCATAAGGTTTCTTGTAGTTCTCACTGAATTCATTGAGTACGTTTATAACCACTTTTTGATCTCTATGTCTGATAGTTTGCTTGCCTCCATCTCATTTAGCTTTTTCTGGGGATTACTCCTTTCCTTTTGATTCAGATTGTTTTTTTTTTATCTTCCCATTTTAGGTGACTCTTTTTTGTTTGTTTCTGAATCTCAGATTGCTCTTTTTTGACTATCTGTCTTCATGGGGTGGCATTTTGTGGTAGGAGTTCTGTGGGACTCAGTAGTACAGTCTTTTTTAGCTCCTGATCTGGATACTCTAGCAATGTCCTTTATTCAGTTTAATGAGTTGCTTGTTGTATTTTGTCTTTATTGATTATTGATGGGTTATCCCCTCCAGCTGGTTGACTGAGAGTCACAACTCCCACTCTGTCTTGTATACTGTTGTTACACGTGCTGGCAGAACAAATAATAAGTATGCAGAAACCCAAACCCAGAACAGCAAATATACTCCCCTACCACATCGATGATAACAATAGCAAAGGAGCGAATTTTAATAAAGGTGGAAAAAGATTAAGAATATTGTATGATAGGAAAAAATAATATGAGATGACTAAAGGAGAGAAAAATTATTTTGAGAGCAAAGAAGGCTAAGAAATAGTGTGTTGTGAATAGAAACAAGGTGTAGAAATGGAGAAAATAAAATTTAAAACATAAGTAAATAATGAAAGGGTGATAGCAAAATGGAGTAAAAAAAGAGTAGAATATAATATGAGATTTGAAATAAAATAAAAAATAGTGAACCAACAGGAACACAATTGAAGAAAAACCACAATAGTATCAATAACAACAACAGTTGAGCAAAGATTAATAAGGTGGAAAGAGAGTAAGAATATTATAAGAAAGAAAAAAAGAGAATATGAGATGTCCACAGTAAAGAAAAATGATTTCAGGAGGATAGAGGAAGAATCCAGGCTAAGAAAGGGAAAAAATAAACTCCAAACTCAAATAAACAAGAGCAGGAAGAAGGCAAAATAGTATATGAGATTTGATTTAAAAAAATAATGAACAAGAGACTTCCGGCCAAGAAGGAGGCTTAGACTGACATGTCCGGTCTCCCTCTACAACTAAGAAAGAATACAACTACTCCAAAACAAAAAATAACTAGAAATTCCAGAAAATAAAACTACATGAAAGCCCAACGTATAAAGTTATAAACCAGCGGTGCTCATCAAGAAGGGTAGGAGGGGCGAGATCAGAATCGGGATGGAAGGGTCGAGCTGAGCTCTCTGAGGTAGCAGCGGGAATAGCGGCAGGAATGAGAGAAATGCCAGGAAAGCAACCGCAGCTGCAGTCAAGACCTGGCAGCTCGCGATTCCAATGCTGGGGAAGGGAGACCACCCATTCCTTGGATGGTGAGGTTGTGGGTCTCTCGGCAGAGGGTAACAGCAGGAATCCACCTTGGACCCCTGACCCCACACAAAGAGCTGCAGAGCGGCGAAAAAGCTCGCTGATTGTCACTGGTCGCCGATCGCTGCCAGTCGCTGGGCAGTGAAGAGTGCACGGGGCTCCCCCACTCCCATAGCCTGCCCAGGAAGAAAGCTAAACACAAATCTGTTAGAATGAGGCAGACAACAATTGAAATCCTGGTGATGCAGCTCACTAGGCATCAGAGGAGACCTGACAGAGGAACAAATAAGAAACCTTTCAGAGGCTCAGTTCAGAGCTATAGTCATAAGGTGACTTACAGAATTAACAAAAGATTTGGAACAAGACAGGGAAGGAACGAAAGCTACTCATACTTAAATGAATGAAAACACATATGAGACAAGTGTGAGGAAATAAAATTCAAAGATCAAATCAACAAACCAGAACATAAGGAAGGAACAAATAGACAACCAGTGCAGAAAAAGGAAAAAAAAAAACTAAGGAACATGAGGAGAAGATCAGAAACCTCTGGAAGAGCTATAAGAGACTGAACATTCAGATAATAGGATTGCCAGAGGGCAAAGAAGAAGAACTAGAAACTGAAAACTTATGTGAAAAAATAATGAAGCAGAACTTCCTAAACTTGGGGAAGGAAATAGACTTACAGGTCCAGGAAGCACAGAGAGCTCCAGAAAAACGACCCAGGGAGAATCACTCCAAGACACATTATAATCAAATTGTCAAAAATTAAAAATGGAGAATCTTAAAAGCAGCAAGAGAGAAGAAAAGAATTATGTACAAAGGGGTCCCAATAAGACTCTCAGCTGATTTCACACAGGAAACCCTACAGGCAAGAAGGGACTGGAAAGAAATATTCAAAGTAATGAAAATCCAAAACCTACAGCCACGAATACTCTATTCAGTGAAATTGTCATTCAGATTAGAAGGGGAGAGAAAGTGCTTCCAGGACAAAGTAAGCCTGAAGGAGTTCATTAGATCCAAACCACTATTATATGAGATGTTAAAGAAACTGGTTTAGAAGAAGGAGGATCAAAACTATGAACATTAAAATGAAAACTGTATCACAATGGCCAACAACAGAAGCTAAGGAATCAAAACAAAGGCAAACTAAATAGGCAATGAGAGTGGAAAAAGAACTATAGGTATGGGGGTTATATTGGGGGGAGGTCATCGGGGAGAGGGAAGGGGGAAAGAGAGGGAGATGGTACAGGAATTAAGAAGCATAATAAGAGGAAATGGAGTAGACAAGAAGAGGTTGAGAAGAACTATATGCACAACCAATGGACTTGGACTAAAAGAGGGGGACAACTGGAGGGAGGGGGGCTACTAGGTGGAGGGGAGCAGAGGGAAAAGAAATTGGGACAACTGAAGCAGCATAATCAATAAAACATATTTTTTAAAATGAGCTATTTTAAACTAAAAAAAAGTGAACAAGTACAAATAAAATTAAATAGAAGCATCAATAACCATAATATCCACATCAAACAAGCAATAATTAATAAAGGTGAAAAGAAAATAAGAAGAGGCCCTGGCTGCTGTGGCTCAGTGGATTGAGTGTCGGCCTGCGAGCCAAGTGTCTCTGGTTCGATTCCCAGTCAGGGCACATTACTAGGTTGCACATCAGGTCCCCAGTTGGGGACGCCAGTGAGAGGCAACCACACAGTGATGTTTCTGTCCCTCTCTTTCTCCTTTCCCCTCTCTCTAAAAATAAAATAAGCAAACAAATAAATAAATAAATTATTTTTAAAAAAAGAAAAAAAATAAGAGGGAAATGAGAAAGGGAAAAAAATGTGAGTTGACTAATGGGAAAAATGATTTTGAGAGGATAGGAGGAGGAGAACTAGCAAGCATAATAAATAGAAAGGGAGAAAATAAAATTCAAACAAAAATAAGAAAAAACAAGAAAAAGGCAAAATAAATTAAGATTAGGGAAGGGTACAATGTGAGATTTGAAATCCAAATAAAATAAAAAATATAAACAAAAAGAATAAACAAAGTCAAGTAACAATGAATAACTTGGAATATAACTGAAGAAAAACAAGAAATGTTAAAAGGTATGCAAAAGAAAACATATGCAAATTCTAAAGAAGAATGAGCTGGAATATATCTCAGCAGAGTTTGATGTTCACCTTCTGTCTTTCCTACTAGATCCACATCTGGCTTTTTATCAGCTCAAGGTTCCAGGGATGGGTCATCCAACTTCTGTCAGCACTGCATGTACCACCTCACCAGCATCTAGAGGGGGCTTCTGTTGTGATCAGGAGGGTGGGAACCCTGAGTCTCCTCTAAGAGGTGCTCCTCAGTTTTCTGTGAGTGTGTTCCCTTGCCCCATCTTGGTCTGTCCCAGCTTATTTTCAATAATGTGTAGTTTCTGATGAATTAGCTGTCCATTTCAGTAGAGGGGCCAATCTGTGTAAGATGATCAGCTCTTTCCTGTTTGGTGCAGATGACAACTCTGTTGTGGGTGGACCCTGGGTGGGGACCTGATTCCCCCTTGCTGTACATATTTCTGATCTCCCTGCTTTGCTGGCCTCAGTGGAATACGGCCCTGGGAACCAGTATATTTTGTCTCCCTTGAGAGAAGTTCGAAACGGACCCTGTTGGCATTTCTCTTCTTGTCTTTTTTTTTTACAGATATGCACCCTGGAAAGAGTTCTTAAGTCTATCCTGCCTGTTCTGCAGAGATTCCCCATTAGATGCAGTGCTTGCCATCCTGAAGGAGGTGGGGGCTGGGTACATCCTTTCTTTCCCAAACTCTGCCTGGGGAAAGGAGTTCTGCCTGCCTATAAATAATCTCAGGTACTCAACTCTTGCCTAATTCCCAGTCCACTGCCCTCACAGTAGACAATGTCTTGTTTTGTGTAGTCCTTGGCTTGCTAGCCTCACAGGGATGGGGCACAGATACCTTTGCTCTGCAACTATCTGATCACCCTGACCAGCTGTATTCAGTGGGAGAAAACTGTGATTTTAATCTTGTTCATTTGCTGCCAGGGTAGCTGTGCACTGGGTCCCTGCCCAGCATGTTTCAGCTCCCCTTTTAAAATGTCTCCCTGTGACATACCCACTGCAGTACTGAGTGACTATTTGGTTCTCCGCACACAACACCACTCTAAAAAGCCAAAAGTCTCTGCCTGACCTAGCTGCAGCGCCTGATAATTTTGGGAGTACCTCTCTGGCATTCTCCCAGCTGGTGTTTGGTGCTGCAGCTATGGACATGCTGTTTGCTGTGTGTGTGTAACCTGGATTTCCCCAATTTTATATATCCTCACAAGTCACTCTTGGCCAGGCCTGGTGTATTCTCTGGCCTGGGTTGGGAGGGAGCCACAAATCTGCAATTTCTGGCTAGGCTTTCCACTGCAGCAGTTCCCATGCATGGGGTATTTCCCCTTCTACTTATAAAATCTCCTTATCACCCATTGAGTTGTATCTTCTATTCTACTTGGCTTCCAAACTTTAAGATTACATTGATTGTTCAGGCTGTTTGTCAGATAATCAGTCAAGAATCCTAGTTTAGAGCAAGAGCAAGTGAACTCAACTTCCATCTACCTGGCTCCCAGCCAGCTTCTCCCTCTCAGAAACTAAGATTTTAGAATGCCAGTGCTGCCTGGAAATAAGCTACAGCTCTTGTTTATTCTTCCCCAAGACACACATACTTTTTTCATGAGGATACCAAGGTTCAGAGACATAAAGTTCCTTCACTCAACATGCGCACTGGTCCATCAGTGTTTATTCCACCTTGTGAAAATACAGGATACTGCTTAGAATCACACTCTTTGTCCCCCCTTCACATTTATTTTACTAAAATGAAACAACACCTTCATACCTGTCACAGGAAGTCTTCAAGGAAATGTAGTATATATTTAAACACTTCATAAAGACCATGGCCATGTCTAAACTTGGATACTAAAGAATAATGAGAAAAGAGTGATAGAAAAACCATAGTACTTGGCAACAACAGGTTCTGTCATTATTGCTTACCAATTTTACAACTTTAGAAGTGTAGTGCATAGCTCATTTGAAAACAGTGAACTTGTTGGAAATGGGGGATTTGGCAAAAAACCCATTTTCCTTTTTTACATATCCCTCTTCTCCAAAAGGAACAAAAAAAAAAAAAAAAAAACAGATGTGGAATCTAGTTCAAGGCATAGTTTTGAGTGCTTACTATCCCCAATCTAATTATATAAACTGAACTCCAAAAGGCACCTTGTATTTTTTAAATCTTGTTTTAAATCACAGAGGTTTTTCAAATTCACTCTCAACATCATTTCTATTTGTACGCCTTACAAAGAGCTTTTTACTAATGAATCAAAGTCATAACATTATTAATCAGTGAATCTGACCTTGAACCCAGGTCTTCCAACTCTATTCTAGTGCTCTTATTGGTTCATCAGTATCTAAAAATTGTTTGGTGAATCTTAATTAGATGATGAAAGAAGAAGGATGCCCATGTAAATATAGGACTAAGGTATTTTTTAAAGTATATTTTATTGATTATGTTATTACAATAGTTCCAATTTTCCCCTTTGCTCCCCTCTGCCCACTACTCCTCTTCCTTCCAATAATCCCACCACCCTTAGTTCATGCCCATGGGTCGCGCATATAAATTCTTTGGCTTCACCCTTTCCTATATTATTTTTAACTTCGCCCTGTCTATTTTGTACCACCCAATTGTGCTTCTTAATCCCTGCACCATTCCCCCATTTCTCCCCTTCCCCCTCCCAGCTGATAACCCTCCAAATGATCCCCATACCTATGATTCTGTTCCTATTCTGGTTTGCTTAGTTGGATTTTATTTTTAAGTATCTTTTATTGACTATGTTGTTACAGTAGTTCCAATTCTTTTCCCTTTTGCTATCTACCTCCCAGCACCCCTCACTATCCCCCAGCAACCCCCCGCCCCCAGTTCATGTCCATCTGTCACACATATAAGTTCTTTGGCTTCATCCTCTCCCACATTACTCTTAACGTCCCCCTGTCTATTTTGTACCAACCAACTATGCTTTCTAGTCCCTGCACCATTTCCCAATTCTCCCCCTTTCCCCTCTGAGCTGATAACCCTCCAAATGATCCCCACACATATGATTCTGTTTCTATTCTGGTTTGCTTAATTGGATTTTGTTTTTATTTTTTAGATTCAGTTGTTGATAGTTGTGAATTTGTTGTCATTTCAGTGTTCACAGTTTTGATCTTTTTCTTAAGTAAGTCCATTTGACATTTCATATAATAAGGGCTTGGTGATGATGAACTCCTTTAGCATCACCTTGTCTGGAAAGCACTTCATCTGCCCTTCCATTCAAAATGGTAGCTTTGCTGGATAGAATAATCCTGGTTGTAGGTTGCCATTCATTACATTGAATACTGCTTGCCAGTCCCTTCCTGCCTGCAAAGTGTCCTCTGAGAAATCAGCTGATAGTCCTATAGGCAACCCCCTGTAGGCAACTCTCTGCTTCTCTCTTGCTGCCCCCAGGACTCTCTCTTTATCTTTCACTTTTGGCATCTCAATCATAATGTGTCATGGTGTAGTCCCTCTGGGTTCAGATCGTCCGGGACCCTCTGTGCTTCCTGGACCTGTATGTCCATCTCCTTCGCAAAATTTGGGAAGTTTTCCTCATTTTTTTCAATTCTTGCTTCCTCATTCTGCACTGGTTGACTGTTTTTTTTCTTTCTTATGTTCCAAATCATTTATTTGAATCCTGGTTTCCTTCCCTTCACCATTGGTTTTGTGTGGATTTTCCTTCGTTTCACTTAGCATAGCCTTCACTTCTTTCCTTATGCATTTGCCATACTCAAGCATATCTGTCAAGCCTGTGAGCATCTTTATCACCAGTGTTTTGAATTCTTCATCTGTTAGGTTGGCTATCTCCTCATCACTTAGTTCTTCCATTGGAACTTGATCCGTTCCCTCTTTTGGGCCATACTTCTCTGTCTCCTCATTCTGAAAGGCTCCTGTGTTTCTTTGCCTCCACGTCTCAGATAGAGCTGTCGCTTTGTTATGTTGTAAGGGGTGGAGCCTTAGGGATTCATCAGTACAGGGCTACCTGTTTCACCATGTTGTGGCGCTGTATGTGGGGGAGTTGTCTGAGAGGGAACAATGCCACCTGGCCAGCACTCGCCCCTTTTCCAGCACCTCTCCTACTTCTGCACCGGACCAGTGCCCTTCTAGCTGCTACCCTGGCCATAGTTCCCAGAGTGGGTAAGTCTGCAGACCTTCCAGGACCATGAGGGCCCTTTTAAATAAGCGGACTCTGCTGAGACCCACAGTTTCTGCCTCCACTCCAACCCCCGTTGGTCTGCACAGTCAGAAGCAATGAGGCTCGACTTTCCATGGTGTTGGGACCGGGATCCGTGAGGTCCGGTGAGTAGCTGGGAATGCTCCCTAGGTGTTTCTCCTGACTTTTTAAAACATGTGACTGCACTTTCTGCTGGCCTGCCACTGCCGCTGCTGCTGCCACCACCACACCCTGTCCTCTCCACCCTGGCTCTGCCCCTCCTACCTGTCTGGATAAGTATTTCTTCTTTATATCTTTGTCTGTAGGACTTCCATGTAGTTTGATTTTCTGGAACTTCTGGTTCTTTCTAGTTTTGAGGTAGTTGTATTCCTTCTTTGTTGTGGAGGGAGATGCAGTGTGTCTGTCTATGCCTTCATCTTGGCCAGAAGTCTTGGGACTAAGGTATTTTTGAGTAGATGAAAACAAAGATGTTGATAGCTAAAATAATTTTATAATCCAAGGCAGCCAGCACCATATTTTTACACAGATAAATGAAAGTCTGAAAGGGAAAGTGACTTTCTCAAGTCATGAAGGAATCTGATGTCACATCCTTGGCTGTAATTTAGATATCTAGATGCCCACACTACTCAGAACATATGCCTGCTCTCTCCTGCTAGCACACAGATCCCTGATTTGATCAGACACCAAAGGCGGATTTAACGGCAGGTGCACCAGGTGTGCGCCCTGGGCCCCGACTTCTGAAGGGCCCTGCAAAACCCCAACTTTACACTTTTTTCTAATGAAACCAAGTTTGGTTTCATATGTGCAATTTTGATTACGTACAAGTTTATAACCGGTGGTAAAACCTGATAGTATGTTTATATTAGCTTATTTTCATTACTATGCTGCATACTCTACACATGCTACACTGCATAGGCCCTGCATGGCTATGCTACCACTCATCGGAGCAACAGAATCATACTTGCTACAGTACTTTGTACTTACAAAGGTTTTCTTGCAGTGCAGACTTACAATATACATAAATATGCAGGGGTGTAAATTACTCTGTGGATATGTACTTGTTTCATTTGTGGCTTTAAAAATAGTTTTCTATGCATATAAATAAATATTCAGGTAAGTTGAAATTATATTAAAATAAAATTAATTCCTATTATTGAAATTATATAAGATAAAATTAATTCTTGTTGTTACATCAGTGCCTAGATTTTCATAGTTTATGAATAATTTTTGAATTTTAATTAATCATTAATTTATTATAATATAATGAAAAATCTCTTCTCTAGAATTCTAATCATTCAGACTATTAAATTTCATAGTTTTCTTTTCACTGGTAGCTAGGAAAATGAAATGACCTAAAAACTTTGTGATTATTATTATGCTAGTATTAATTGTATTACATATATTACATTCAAATTATTGGAAATAAAAAATTAATAGTACTTATTTTTTATTTATTTAAAAATATGGTTAACATGTATTTTTATTTTCTCCATCTCTTTTTTTTAAGAGGCCCAATATTTTCTTCTGCACCTTGGGCCTCAACCAACCTTAATCTGCCTCTGACAGACACTCATTTTTTTCCAGCTAGGGAGAGCCATGTTGGACAGATCATCTTGAAACTCCCATTCCCCTTACCAACAGTAGACAAGTACATTGGCATGTGATGTAATCCAGGTCAGGAAGGAGGGAGAGGAGGTATGATGAGGGGATTCCAGGTGAAGTTTCCTCATGAGGACATAAAATGGAGTCATAAGAGAGAAGCCACACTTCTCCTTCTGGATGTTTTTGGATGTGAATGTGTTGTCTTGAACTATGGCAGCCAGATTTTAATCCTGAGGAACCAGCTTCAGGATGAACTCAAGTTAGGAAATTAGTTAATTAATCTTGCAATATTTAAATACAGAGCTTTATCTAAAAAACATAATATGTTTTTATTATTTTAAACCACTTTGAGTTGTAGGGACAGCTATTGTGTTTAATGAAGGTATAGAGGGATAAAATGTCAGTATAGATGGATGGATAGATGGATGGGTGGATGGAGGGATGGATGGATATGTGGATTAATATAAGTATATAACTATAGCCATCTATTATTTAATACTCATGAATATACAGAGCAGACATTATTGTTATGTTTATATTATAGAAAAGGTGACAGGCTCAGAGAAGTTAAATAATTTTCCCAAGGCCATGAAGCTATTGAGTGGTGTAAGAGATTCAAACTCAGTTTTTAACTTTACTTTTATTATTAACACTATTACAGATGTTCCATTTTTCCAGTGTGCTGTTGGCCAGAGGAAAGGGGGGGAGGGGATAGATGGAAATAGGCAAGAGGATTTAAACTTATTTTACCTGAAACAAAACCAATATTTTCTATGGCTCCTAATACTATTTAGAGATATGCGAAATACCTGAACCATTACAAAATGCTTCCATTAGCAGTAAAAAATAATTATTTAGCCCTGGCTAGGTTGCTCAGTTGGTTGAAGCATCACTTATATATCAAAAGGTTTCAGGTTAGATTCTAGGTCAGGGCACCTATATAGATGGCAGGTTTGATCCTTGGTCAGGGCACATATGGGAGGCAACTGATCTCTCTCTCTCTCTCCCATCCCCTCTATCTCTCACTCTGTCTCTCCCTTCCTCTCTCTCTAAAATCAATAAACATATCCTTGGGTAAAGATTATAAACAAACACATAAATAAATAAATATTTAAAAACAAAAACAGAAAACGGCTTTGTGAACTCTCTAAACAAAATTAGAACTAATTTATCTATTTACTGAGCAGTTATCCAGTAGTTCAACAAGAGCAATTGCTAGGAGAGCTGCACCTTCTACCATCTAATTCAGAACATTTTAAGGCAGGGTGTTAATAATTAAGTGATCACAACAGGCATGTACCAAGAACATTCTGGGTTAACTAGATGTCAAAGAGGGTGTCCATATCTCCCTCTCTCTAGAAGCATCATCATAGAGAAAAATATTTATAAAATAATGAGAATTATCTAATTGTTTTCCTGTATAAATGTTACTCTGTTTCTGTACCCTCTTGCTTTACATTTAATAATTAATAGTTTTTTCTTAAATTAAGAGGACAATGCAGTTTCAGAGTTTGGGGGTGACTTGGGAATTGAAAACAAATAGTTCTAGCTAGACCTCAAGCTAGAGAAGTAGTAATAATGGTACTTATTATTTTACCCCCTGACAAGCAGAGAAGAACAGTGTGAAGGTGGGGGGGGGAGTAACTGTGCCATGAAAAATTTAAATAAAGAAGAAAACAAAATGAGAAATGCCAAAGAGCTGCTTCTGAAAGAGAGCTGGTATCCAGGAGTGTATTTTACTTGCCTTATTTCACCACGACCCTGGGATAGTTTTAATTACTTGGTTCTTTTACAAAAAGCTCCTGACTATTTTGCCAGAGGGTCAAGGATAACAGCAGGACTTGCCATTTTCTTGTGCTCAAAGGGACACGAATCCCATATAGTTTCAGAAACACCCAGTCTGGAACAACTTAGAAAGAAGGATATACATTTTTCCTGAGCAATTTTTCTCCAAAAAGGCTTCTTCCAGAGACTGTGCTCACTAAGTCTCTGAGAAGTTGCCATCATCAGACACTGCCTAATAACCCACAATAAAATTTTGTCTGAGGTGGAGCAACTGTCTAGTCAATCTCATACTTAATACTCACATGTCCAAACACTGGAATTAGAGGACACATTAAAAAACACAAATAAAATGTTGGTTGATAAGAAAGAATTGATTTTGAATTAAAAAAATGAAAACTGAGAAATACAAGACATGATTGTTTTTTCTTTTGCCTTTTCCCCACTCCCAGTTCAGGAAATATGCCCCTTTTCTTAAATGACATTAATTACACTTTGCTCACTAACCCATTAAAATATTTATTTAATATGTTTCAATAAGATTTCACCTGGGAATTTTTATATACTAGAGCTTATTAAAAGAATGCTTGCATAGGAAAATTCAGCTTGTTTCTTCATAACAAAAAAAAATCTTGTCCACAGTATGGTTAAAAGGGATTGTCATTTTCATATTTTACTTTTTTAAATTTTATATTTTTCTTGTCTCTTTAACTGCATGTAAATCTTTAAGATTTCACAACCTCAATTTAAAAAAATAAAAAGCAAATAGAGAACCTGTATTCATAGAGGAATGGTGTTTGTTAAGGCCCCAGATGTTTTTTTCTGTATCTCCAGTGAATTGCTTGTAAAATTTTCAGGAAGTTTGGGAAAATTGCATTGACATCACTCAGCAAACCTTAGAAAAGCTTTACCAGGGGAAAGTTTGAAGGTCAAACTGAATATCTGGGGTACTGATTCTGTAATATTTGTACTCTCTTAATGCTGATGAATTTTTTAAAAATCTCAATTCCCTCCTTGCCTCCTACATTTCTAGTCTCTTTATTGAGGAATAATTTAAGAATTTAATCACATTTTGTTTTATCTTTGTTACAGGTTTTCTACCTTCTCAGAGCCTCAGTTTTGTGCTATGATATGGAAAAATGAAGAAACTAACTTTTAGGTTTACTTTACTTTGAATTCATGAAAATAATATGAATTAGTTTTATATTTAAAATTATTATGATTTGCTTATTTTAGTTTAAAAACTATTATTTTGATTCACCTTAAACTAAACAGCTGATGCCTATATTTTAATTTTAACAAGCACAGATTAATGGTATATTTAACAAGAAACCTTTTAAAATTTTATAATCTTATAGATTAGTTCATATTAATATATATTAGAATAATAGATGAAATCACAGACAAATATATTAGTAAAATAAGAAAGAAAAAATTGTCTTCTTAAAAATAATACATTTAAATGTTTCCAAGAGAAATACTTTATTAGTAAAAATATATTTTTGAGAAAAACATAAACTAAAAACATTGTGAAAATTTACATGTTATAGTTTTCACTGCCATATATTCTCTGTCAAAGACTTTTGGTGACAGCTTTATTGAGATATGTCACATATCACACAATTCAAACACTTCAATTTTTGAATTCAATAGTTTTTATTATATATACACACATACAGAAATATGTACAGTCATCATTATAGCCAAATTTTTATTACCTTAAAAAGAAACTTCATATTGTTAGTTATGGCCTCCATCCCCCTCCTCTCTTCCCTAGGCAATCACTAATCCACATTCTGTCTCCATAGATTTGCCTATTCTGGAGAGTTCAAAAAGTAGAATCAGGTAATACATGGTCTTTATGATGAGCTTTTTTTGTAATTTATAGCTTACATTGAATATAATGCTGCATTAATTTTATATGTACAACATAGTAGTTAGAAAATCATGTATGTTACGGAATGGTCCTCCTGATCTTTCAAGTACCATCCTGGCCCCATACATAGATATCAATATTATTCACTATATTCCCTGAGCTGTAAGCTACAGCTCTGTGATCATTTTGTAACTACCAATTTGTACTTCTTAATTCCTTCACTTTTTTACCCAGCCCCTCAACTTCCATTAACAACAGTATTTTGCTTATTTTGTTCATTAGATTCCACCTATAAGTGAAGTTATACGGTATTATTTGTCTTTCTTATTTCACTAGCATAATGCCCTCTAGAATGCCCTCCAGGCCTATACATGCTGTAGCAAAAGGTAAGATTTCAATTTTTTGAGGTGCAATAGTATTCTATTATGTAAATATACAACAACTTTTTAATCCACTTGTCTATTAATGGGCACTTGGATGGCTTCTATATCTTGTCTATTATAAATAATGCTTCAGTGAACATACGAGTGCACATATTCTTTTGAATTAGTGTTTTGGGTTTTTGTAAATATATTTTCAGAAGTGGAATTACTCAAACATAAGACAATTCCAATTCTAATATTTGGAGGAACCTCAACAATGTTTTCTGTAGAGATTGAATCATTCTGCATTCCCACCAACAGTACACTAGGGTTTTTTTTCCTCCACATCCTTCCCTAAACTTGTTTATTGATATATTTGTGATAACCATTTGACAGGTGTGAGGAGGTATCTCATTGTTTTGATCTGCATTTTTCTGATTATTAGTGATGTTGAGCAACTTTTCCTGTACTCAACATCTGTATTTCTTAATTGGAGAAGTGTCCATTCAGTTCTTCTGCCTACTTTTAATTTTTTTTCTGGTGTTGTCTGAGTTCTTTATAAACTTGAGACAGTAACTCCTTACCAAGTGTATCATTCAAGAATATGTTCTCCCATTTTGTGGGCTGTCATTTTATTTTGTTGATGGTTTCCTTTGCTGTGCAAAAACTTTGTAGTTTGGTGTAGTCTCATTTGCTTATTTTTCTTCTTTTGTTTACTTGCCTGAAGAGATATATCACAAAAAATATTGCTCAAAGAAATATCATAGGTTTTACTGCCTATATTTTCTTATAAGAATCTTAAATTTATGTCTTTAATCCATTTTGAATTTATTCTTGTATATGGTATAAGAAGGTGGTCTATTTTCATTTTTTTCAATGTATCTTTCCATTTTTTCCAAAATCAGTTTTTAAATCTTCATCTGAGGATATGTATATTGATTTGAGAGAGAGAGAGAAACATCAATGTGAGAAACATAAATTGGTTGCCTTACATACCTGCCCTGATGGGGATCAAACTGATAACTTTTTTGTGTATGAGATGATGCTCCAACCAACTAGCTATCCATCCAGGGCTCCAACATCATTTATTAAACAGACCGTCTTTACCCCATTGTATATTCTTCCCTCTTTTGTCAAATATTAAATGACCATTTGGCATGGGTTTGTTTCTGGGCTCTATTACTGGCTTCTTTCAATTAGCATAATATTTACAAGGTTTACTCATGTCATGGCATGTATCAGTACTTTCAGTGGCTGAATTAAATACACTTCTAGTATGTAGATTTGAATTATTTTTCATGTATCATTATTAAATGACTGAAAATAAAATTCTAATAAACACCTTTTCATCTTAAAATTTATTTATAATTTTTAGTGATATACATTTTATTTTATTTTATAATTATTTATTTATTTATTGTTTTTCTATTACAGTTGTCCCATTTTTCCCCCATTGTTCTCCATCCCCCGCCCATCCTTTCTCCCACAGTGAATCCCCACCCTGTTGTCCATGTCCATGGGTCATTTATACTAGTTCCTTAACTAGACCCTTCCCCTTCTTACCTTCTTTCTCCCCCTGCCTCCTCCTCCCTGGTCACTGTCAATCTGTTCCTAGTGTACATGCCTCTGGTTCAATTTTTCTCATTTGTTTGTGTTGTTCATTAGTTTCCTGTATTAGGTGATATCATATGGTATTTGCCTTTTATTGCCTGGCTTATTTTGCTAAGCATAATTCTCTCTAGTTCAATCTATGTTGTTGCAAATTGTAGAAATTTAGTGGCTCTTCAAAAATATGTTGATTTTAAAATTTTAAAATTCTAAAATTTTCTCTCTCTTGCTAATTCTTTCCTTTGAAAATATAATTAATATATTAAGTAATATGTCTTCTCTCTTAAAAATTTATCAACAAAGATCCCAGTGTTCAGTAAAATATACATGACTATTTGTTCAATAGGGTCAGTTTTTTAAGAAATGAATAAGATAGGATTTATTATAGATATTCTGGGAGAAAACTTTTACAACAGAAAGGATTCCAAGAATCTTTTATGTCCAAGCATGATAGTCATTATTTATTGAAGAACTTGCTAGAAGAGTTCACATGTGAAATGAGTAGTCCTCTATCTACTACACAATGTGAAAAGCTCTTTATATATTCATGTTTATTAAACCCTCACATTTATTTAATCCGCAATTCTATAAATCATATGTTAATATCTCTTTCAGTTTACAAATGTGAAAACTGAGGCTTGAAACCTTTTTATATATTTCTCAAAAGGACAAAGCTAGCAAGTAGCAGAGTCTAGATTCAAAACCAGAGACTAATCTCAAATCTTAGTTTAAAAAACCCAGAGTCTAAACTTTTGTTCTTCAAATTTTTACAATGTAAATTTCCTAGCATATAGTGAGGCTTAAAGTTTTCTAGAGGGGATACTAACTACATGAATTCTATAATTAATATTATACAGTATTTGAGTTATTCCATATTTATCCATTTACTCATTCTTCTGTTAATCCATCAGCCCCTATTATTTTTAAAATTATTTTATAGCAGAGCCCAGTTTGGGCAATAGGTAACTCAGAGCATAAATCATGGCTCACTTATTTTATGTGCCTCAGTCTTAGCCTCCATTTACTCATTTGTAAAGTGGAAACAATAATAATACTATTGTAACATGGGGAATTGTAACCCACTTCATCATTCTTTTGACATTTTTTCTGTAAATGCTGACTCTGATTAATATGTAGCTTGTAGGTAAATAGCATGTTTGTATAAGAATCCTAGGAACTAACTTTAACAGATACATACTTCATCCTTCAGAAATCCCAGCTCTGGGACATTGCTGATCTTCAAATGTAAAATCAGGATGGCGGCAACCAGGATGACGCACATCAGATAATTTTTTGACAGTTTTTGAAGTCCTTATCAGTATAGACTGGGCTGGTCTTCACATAGAGAACTATTCAACCCCCTCTCCTTGATGTCTTGTTCTGCTCTCCCTCTTTCTCCTTATAAAAATTTATGCATGCACTGAGATGTTAAGATGGGCTTTGATATAAGAGTCCCCCATCTTTTCGAGGACCAGCACTTAAGTAAGCCACAGTCTTTTTTACGGCACCTGTCTCACAAGTTTGGCTTTTGTTGAGGCAGGTAGCTGTACCTGCACTTGGTTATACTATGAAAGGTTATTTGTAAAAATGGTCCCAATCTTTCTCCTGGACCTACAACCCTTTGTTATGTTACTTTACAACTCTTTCCATCAAGAAGTGGAGTCTACTTCCCTCCCCTTAAATCAGGGCTGGCCTTGTGGACTGTAACTTGCTTTGGACATTAGAAAAGCATCAGAAATGATAATGTGCTTGTTCTGAAACTACACTTCACAAATCATGTGTATGGACAAGATATCTCCTAGAAACTTGCCCAGCTCCTATGTGAAGAAACTTAGGCTGAAAGGCTGAAATGAGATACTATCCAGAGCTAAGAAAACAACACAGCTAAGGCTATTCTAGACCAGCCAGCCCCCAAATGACTCAGCAGCTGACCACAGACTCAGAGGGAGGCAGTGAGATCAGAAGAGTCACCCAATGCAGTCTATCTTGAATTGCTCTCCCACAGAAAATCGTGAGCTAAATAAATAGTTGTTTTTAATCTACCAAGTTTTGGGCTATAACATGATACAAAACTGATACAAAAATCTTCACAGAGATATTATAAAGATTAAAGACAAATACTACATATAAAATATTTTGAGCTGTGTTTGTCATATAGGAAATTATCAGTAAACATTAACTATCATAGTTACCACCACCACCATCATCATTCATTAGGCATAAACTGCTATAGTTTGCTAATGCCCACTCTAAGATCCACTTCCTTCATGACTGCAATTTTCCCTTCTCTTCTTTCCTTAGAAATATTTCATGGCCCAGCTCAAACATCATATTCTTGAAGAAATCTTCCTTGGGCTACCTACCAAATTAACTTTGTTTTCTCCTAAGTTCCTTCCTTGTTCATTTACCTCATACCATATGGTAATATGTATTCGTATTAGAGTCTCTCCCCAAACTATACTGTAAGCATCCAGAGTCTACCTAATTCACATGGGACCTCAGGAATAGCACAGTATTCAAATAATATTTTATTTTATTTATTTTTAAATATATTCTATTGATTAAGCTATCACAACTGCTTTTATTTCCCCCCTTTGCCCTGCTATACCCAGTGCCCCCATTCCCTCCAGTAATTCCCCTTCAGTTCATGTCCATGAGTCATGGTTATAAGTTGTTTGGTTTTTCTATTTCCTGTACTATTCTAAACATCCTCCTGTTTATTTTGTACCTACCAATTATGCTATTTCATCCCTGCCTCATTTCCCCCATTCTCTTCCTGTCCCCTCCCAGCTGATAACCCTCCAAATGATCCCCATACCTATGGTTCTGTTCCTGTTCTTTGTTTAGTTCATATTTTTTAATATTCTATTGTTGATAGTTGTGAATTTGTTGCCTTTTTAATGCTCATAGTTTTGATATTCTTCTTTTTCTTAAATAAGTTTTTTTAACATTTCATGTAATAATGGCTTGGTGTTGAACTCCTTTAGCTTTACTTTGTCTGAGAAGCCCTTAATCTGCCCTTCCATTCTAAATGATAGTTTTGCTGGATAGAGTATTCTTGGTTGTAGGTCCTTGCTTTTCATCACTTTGAATACTTCTTGTCAGTCCCTGCTTGCCTGCAAAGTTTCTTTTGAGAAATCAGCTGAGAGTCTTATGGGAGCTGTTTTGTAGGTAAGTCTTTGCTTTCTCTCCTGTTGTTTTTAAGACTCTCTCTTAATTTTTAACCTTTGACATTTTAATTATGATGTGTCTTGGTGTGGTCCTCTTTGGGTTCAACTTATTTGGGACTCTGTGCTTTCTGGACTTGTATGTCTATTTCTTTCACTAAATCATGGAAGTTTTCTTTCATTATTTTTTCAAATAAGTTTTCAATTTCTTGCTTTTCCTCTTCTCCTGAAATTATTATGACCCAGATGTTGGTACCTTTGAATATGTCCTAGAGGCACCTTATATTTTCTTCTTTTTATAAAAAATTCTTTTTTCTATAGCTACTCTGGTTGTTTGCTTATTTCTTCCTTATGTTCCAAATCATTTATTTCAATCATGGTTTCATCTTCTCCATTGTTGGCTCATTGTAAATTATTATTTATTCACTTAGTGTAATGCTCATTTCTTCCTCAGTCTTTTTTATCTTGTTGCCATATTCAGTGAGTTTGAGCATCCTGATCGTCATTGTTTTGAACTCTGCATTTGATAAGTCAGTTATCTCCGTTGCATTTATTTTTTTTTCCTGAGGTATTGTTCTGTTCTTTCATTTCTACCATATTTCTTTGTCTCTTTAATTTGGCAGCTTTCTTGTGTTTGTTTCTGTGTATTAGGTATAGCTGCTTTGACTCCCTGTCTTAGCATCCTGACCTATTGTAGAAAAGGCACTTGTAAATTGTGCGGGGTGGAGCCTTAGGTAATCACCATGGCAGGGCAACCCACTTCACTGCTTTGTGGCTCTGTGTGGAGAGAGCACTAGGAGTTGGAACAATGCCACTGCATGGCATCTGGAGGTTTGCCTGGCATTCACCCTGTGTGACTGGCACCCTTCAACCTGTTGCCTTAAAGCTGAATCCAGGAGGAGGTGAGTTTGTGTATATTTTACATCTATGTGTACTCTTTAAGTAGACTTTCCTGAAAATTTAGCAGTTTTTTCTGCCACCCCAACCCCTACTGTTTTTTTACAGCCAGAAGTAATGGGGATTTTTATTCCTGGTGCTGGGACCTTGAGATTTATGGTCTGGCCTGCAGCTTTAATCACCATCTCCCAAGGTATCCCTCCTGATTTTTTCCACCACATGTGAAAGTGGGACCACCTGTTCTGCCCCCACCACTTCTCCAGGACACACCACATCTCTGCATCTCCACCCCTTCTACCCATTTGAGTGAAGACAGCTTCTTTCAATTATTGGTTGTAGGACTTTCATACAGCTGAGTGTTATTCTTCTTTTCTTTTTTAAGGTCTAGTTGTAATTCTTTCGGTGGTTGTGTGAGGACGTGAAGCAAGTTTACCTACAGCACCATCTTGACAGAAAGTCTCTAATATTGTATTTATTCTATTCTATTTTAATTAATTAATTAATTAACTTTTGTCTTTGTGTGGGTCTCTTTGGTTTCACCTTGATTGGGACTCTGTGCTTTTTGATCATCTATGACTTTTTCCTCCACCCGTTTAAAGAAGTTTTCTGCCAGTATATTTTCAAACAAGCTCTCTATCCCTTGTTCACTTTATTCTTCTTCTGGTACCCCTATGATATGAATATTGTTACATTTCATGGTGTTCCACATCAAATACTATGCAGCAGAAAGAAGAAACTCCTACCTTTTGTGACAACATGGATGGAATTGGAGAGTATTATGCTTAGTGAAATAAACCAGGCAGCAAAAGACAAATACCATATGATCTAACCTAATTCTGGAACTAATGAACAAAACAAACAAATGAGCAAAATAGAACCAGAGGGATGGAAACAAGGAACAGACTGACAGTGACCAGAGGGGAAGAGGGAGGAGGAGAAAGGGGGAAAGAAGGAGAGGATTTAGTCAAGGAAATAATGCAAATGACCCCTGGACATGGACACCAGGGTGGTGATTGACAGTGGGAAAAGAGAGAGATGGGAGTGGCAGGGGAGAGCAATGGGGAAACAATGGGACAACTGTAATAGAAAAATAAAAAATGGAAAATATATGAACAGGAAAGAAGATGTCAAAACTGGAGTAAGAAGAGTTAAGAGTAAAATAAGAAATGAAAGAAAACAAATAGAGCAACAAAAATATAAGAAGAGGGACTGCTGGCCAAGATGGACACCTAGACAGACACGCTGCATCTCCCTCCACAACTAAGAAGGAATACAACTACCTCAAAACTAGAGACAACCAGAAGTTCGAGAAAACTGAGCTGCATGGAAGTCCAACAAAGATATAAAGAAGAAATACTCATCCAGACATGTAGAAGGAGCAGAGCTGGGGTAGAGAGGGCATAGTATGGTGGTGGTAGCAGTGGCGGCGGCAGGCTGACAGAAAGTCTAGTCACACATTTAAAACGTCAGGGGGTACACCTGGGGAGCACTCCCAGAACCAGACCGGACAAGACTGTGCAGCTCATGGTCCCAGCGCCGGGGAAAATAGAGCCTCATTGTTTTTGACTGTGCAAACAAGTGGGGGTTGAGATGGAGGAAGAAACTGCCGGTCTGCCAGCAGAGTCTGCTTGTTTAAAGGACCCACATGGTTCTAGAATGTCTTCAGACCCACCCACTCTGGGAACAACAGCCAGGGCAACAGCTAAAGAGGCACCAGTCCCATACAAAGTGGGAGAAGTACCTGGAAAATGGGGAAGTGCTGAGCAAGCAGCACTGTTCCCTCTCAGACCCCTTCCCCACAAATAGCACCACAACGTGGTGAAACAGGTCTCCCTCTACCAACACTTCCCTAATGCTCTGCCCCTTACAATGTAACTGGAGCGACAGCTCTACCTAAGACACAGAGGCAAACAAACACAGGAGTCTGTCAAGATGAGACAGAGAAGTATGACTCAAAAAACGGAACAGATCAAGGTTCCAGTTGGAGAATTAAATGACGAGGAGATAGCCCAACTAACAGATGCAAAGTTCAAAACACTGGTGATAAAGAAGCTCACAGGCTTGAGAGATATGCTTAAGTATGGCAAATGCATAAGGGAAGAAGGGGAAGCTATGCTAAATTAAACTAAGAAAAATCCACACCAAACCAATGGTGAAGGGAAGGAGACTGGGGTTCAAATCAATTATTTGGAACATAAGAAACAAAAAAAAAAGTCAACTAGTATAGAATAAGAAAATAAGAATTTTAAAAAATGAGGAGAGGCTTGGGAACCTCTGGGACAACTTTAAACGTGCCAACATCTGAATCATAGTGGTACCAGAAGAAGAAGAGGAAGAGCAAGAAATTGAAAACTTATGTGAGAAAATAATGAAGAAAAACTCTCCAAACTTGGTGAAGGAAATAGACATACAAGTCCAGGAAGCACACAGAGTCCCAAACAAGCTAGACCCAAAAAGGACCACACCAAGACACATCATAATTAAAATGCCAAAGGTGAAAGATAAAGAGAGAATCTTAAAAGCATTAAGAGAAAAGCAGAGAGTTACCTACAAAGGGGTGCCTAGAAGACTATCAACTGGTTTCTCAAAAGAAACTTTGCAGGCAAGAAGGGACTGGCAGGAAGTATTCAAGGTGAGGAAAAGCAAGAACTTACAACCAAGATTAGTCTGTCCAGCAAAGCTATCATTTAGAATGGAAGGGCAGATCAAGTGCTTCCCAGACAAGGTAAAGCTAAAGGAGTTCATCATCAACAAGCCATTATTATATGAAATGTCAAAGGGACTTACTTAAGAAAAAGAAAAGCAAAATTATGAACATTAAAATGACAACAAACTCACAACTATCAACAACAGAATCTAAAAAATAAAAACAAAATCCAACTAAGCAAACCAGAATAGGAACAGAATCATAGGTAAGGGATCATTTGGAGGGTTATCAGCTGGGAGGGGGAAGGGGGAAGAGTGGGGAAATTCTGCAAGGATTAAGAAGCATAATTGTTTGGTACAAAATAGACAGGAGGATGTTAAGAATAATATAGAAAACGGTGAAGCCGAAGAAGTTACATGCATGATCCATAGACATGAACTAAGGGGGGTTGGATTGCTGGAGGGAAGAGGGGTACTGGGAAGAGGGGAGCAAAAGGAAGAAAAAATTGAGACTACTGTAACAACATAATCAATAAAATATACTTAAAATAATAAGAATAAATAATAATAAAAGGCTAAGAAAAATAAAAATATATTAACAAGAGTAATGAAAAAGAACGAAGTGGAATTTGTCACATCAGGGGTTAGTGCTTGCTTGCTGGGTTCTTCTTTTGGGTATAGCTCCAATGGTGTCTGAAGCTGGTATAAGCCAATGTCAGGTCCTGTTCACATCTAGCCCTTGTCAGCATGTTTGAAGCTATAAGCAATCCACATTTTATAGCTGTTTCCTTCAGCCTTGGATGCATATAGGATTGGTCAAGCTGCACTGCAAAGGTGGCTTCAATCAGCACTTGGCCCAGGGCTGGGTCAGCGAATATCCAAAGCACTGCAAAATCTGCTTCCACCTTCCTCTGCCTGCTGTTCTGCTGTCAGTCTTAGACTAATCACTTACCTGACTGTTTCTGAGTGGACTTCTGGTAGAATATTTGGATGGGACCCCTGGATCTTCCATAGGAGGTGGCATTCAGCCTCCAGTGAAAATGGTTGGTGTGTTCTTCCACTCCTGAGCCACTCACCTATGTCTGTTCTGGATTATTTTCCTGAACTTGGTAGAGTGGGAAATAATCCCTAATAGGCCCATGGGTAGGGCCTCAAGAGCCCATATTTTAGGTGTGCCAGAAACCATGAGCATGTTTCTGTGACTCTCCTGTGAAGGGGGAAGTGCCAGTATGGTTCCCTGAAAAGTGTATAAAATGGCTGGCTGCAACCTAAAGCCAAACTCTGACATCCCCTCAGTCTACATATGTTGCTGTCTCTTCAGCAGCAGTTAAGATGAAAGATGGGGGAAAACAAAAACAAAAACAAACAAGCTGTGCATGGGGGGATGAGAAGGATTCCAAAGGATGGGGTGAACAGGATTTCAGAGGGTGGGGAGAGCAGTATCGCACAATGTGGAATAATTGCCTTTCCCCTGTGAAGAGCTTGCTCTTCTCAAGAAAGTAGGTTGCTGTGGGTGTGAGTTATTTCCTAGCAGAGAAATCCCTACAGCCACTTCCTCACATGTCACCCCAGTGCTTCTCGCTCCAAAGTCTTCCTGTGTGACTCCAGTCCATGCTGCCCTTCGTTTGCCCAAGTGCAAGGTGAGTGGCTACAAACACAAAACCTGTGCTTTGACCCCTTTAGGAAAAAAAATGGTGGCTTTGTCTTCAGTGGGCTTCATCTCTACCCAGCAGGCAAAAACCCTATCACCTTTCACTGCTAGATGCCACATGGGCAGCTGATCCTGGCACTGGTGCTGCTCCATGCTTGGGAGCCTGGTCTGGGTTTGGATTTAGGCTTTTCACCTTTCAGGAGGAAACTCCCACAGTTGTGCCGTAAGGTTGGCCAACCATCCATGTGAATTGGGCCATCCCCTTTCATGTCCCTGCCCTTCCTACCAGCCACTAGTTGATTTCTGGCTGTCCTTGGTTAAAAATTTCTTTCTCGGGTAGTCTTTGTTGCTTTTTTTTAAATTTTTTTTTTTATTTCAGGGGGCTGTTATCCTCTTTAGTTTTATTTCGAGTTTGGTTCTGGGAGAGGTGCAAGAAATATCCTTCTACTGCGCTGCCATCTTGGGACCACAATGTCTAAAATATCCTTACACACTTTTATTTCTCTTTCCATCACCAAAGTTTCCATTCCACAATATAACTTAAGCAATTATAAATGTGGAAACAGGGAAGGGCACATTTTATTTAGTCTAACAACTTATTTTACACACAGGGTTATAATTTGAGAAGAAGACTTAATACCTCTGAGTTACTTTTCATAGAGAAGTTGTGACCCTTACAGTACTCACTGATGTCCTCTCTAACCTACCACTCAGAGTAGCAATTGCAGTCTGGTTTAGAGAAGCTAGCCCTGTTAGATTTCTGAATTCTTTCTAATTTTCCTAAATGTTGTGCAATTATCACCACTTAACAAAATAATCAGCACTTGTCAAACATTAACAACTTTATCTTTGTCCACGTGTTCAAAAGCACATGCACGCATAACAGTTGTTAACCTTCAAGTCTTACCATCTGTATTTCTACATCTCAGAAGAGTTTCTCCAGCATTTCCCAGCTGACACCATTGTTCAAAGCCCACAGGTGGTTTGGCACTTACCACACAGTGGATTTCTATAATCTTCAGCTCACTTCCTTCCCTTAAGTGCACTCTTGACCCAGTCCTAGGCAGAAAGCACCTCAAGGAAGGGATTGTGTTCATCTTTGGCACAATTTCATCCATTGTGCTTGGCCCTGATGTCTCTGCCCTTGTATGAATATAAAATAATCACCAGACAAAGGCTGTTCTTTTCTCTGAAAGGAAGAATGTGTTTTCACTATTTACTTTTACTTTCTTCTTTTTTTATTTAGACATTTCAAGTGAAAGCTTTAATTTTTAAAATAACTAAAAAATAGGCACATACAAATGAAACTTAACTTTGTGCACATTGTTATAGTGCCTTCAAGAAAAGTGCTAATTGCTATTATCCTATGGCAAATTATCATCAATCCTGCTTTAGATACTGAGAAAAAATTATTGGAAAAGAAAATTTTTAAAAATGAAACTTGTTCTAACACAGTCTGTGAGTACTCCATATATTATCATAAACCCTGAACATAAGCTGTTATAAGTGAAGTAAAAGTAAAATTATGAGGTGTAGTGCTCATTTTGTTAACTATCAAGAAAAGAAAACAGGTCCAAACTTTGGGAGGAAAATGTGAACATTGTGAAATTCCGTGTCTTCCTGCCCCTGGGATATTTATTTATTGGAAATTATATTGCGTGGAAGAAGTCTATATAAATTAAGTTCCTAGTTATTATGTCACATGTAACTGCATTGTAGAATACACCCACAATCTTGCAGTTATGTAAACTAAGCTGTCAAGCACTTGTTATTTTAAAGCAGGAACAAGGCAGCTCCCCTGACAGGCCTGTGATCCCAGTTCCCAGCCTGATTCATGGCCAGTGCTGAGACACAGGAAGTACACGTCTACTATAATCTAAACACCATGAAATGGAACATAGAAAGCAGTTCAGAAAGGTAAAAATAAGCTAAACACTATAACCCAGACAAGAACCATACAACACACTAGAAGAAAGAAAAAATTAAGCCTATGAACTACAGAGTCAGCTTTTACACAATTGGGGATACCAAGCATCAGCTACAGAATTTGTAGGCTCTCATACAAAATAAAAATGAAGGACCCCTTGTTCAAAAATTAAGAATCTCTAGACAGACAGAACAGCATTAAAACCAAGGACCTTCTAAAAGTAGCACACTGTGTAAATGCACAAGTCACCCACCCATGAAACTGGCCCTAAGGGTACCTTTTAAACAACTAATTAGTTAAGAAGCCACAAAATGTCATTGCATTAGGTAGAGTGGGACATTGTCTTTCATCTGTATTTTTCTATAGCAGCATCATGCATTTAAAATGTAAATGCATATTGATATGCATTATATATATTTAAAGGGTTTTTAAAATGTGCAGTTGTATAGCAAATGCTTATGGTCAGCGTAATTCTTTCCATATTTTTCTGCTCAGACAGTAATTTGAATTGTACATCAATTCAACAACAATAAAGTCTGGATTTATTGCTTAGTTAGGAATCAAAACAGTGTTTACTGCTCTATGAACAGCCACTGGGAAAAAAGGAATATTTAAACTATGCTATTATAAATCTGATTTTTGTTTCTTTGATGGTAGGGAGTTTGACCATCCTACCATAAATAAAGCTAATTTATAATATACAGAGAGGAGCAAAAGTAGGTTTACAGCTAGTTGTATGGAAAATAATACAATAATTAATAAATAATAATGTTGCTATAGACAAGGAGCACCAATGAGTTTCCTTCATTGGCCAAGATGGCACATGGGGAGGTTCTTACACTGAGCATGCCAAAAGCTAGAAATATGAATGGAAAAGGACAAAGCCACCAAAAGCTAGCAAGATAATTGGATAGAAAAAATATGCCCACCCCTCCCTATCTCTATAAGAACCACAGACTAAAGCAGGAAGGGGGAATGGTCTTTGAGATAGGAGTTCACCATTCTCCCGGGTCATGGCACCTGAATAAACCTCTTTCATTTTGCACTAGCACCTGTCTCACAGGTTTAGCTTTTTTTGCGACAGGCAGCCAAACCTGTATTTTATGTTACAATAATTCAAGAACAAACTCTGTGCTCCATGTAACCACAACTGTAAATCTATCTTTGAACCATCTGACATTTCCTATAAAAAATGTATATTTAACTGTTAATACTTTTCATATAAGAGGAAATTACACTTTACTCATTAGTATGCTGTACAAAGAGGAGGTACAAAATCTTGCCTTCAGTCCAAAGAAGAGTTTGTAAAAGTGAAGAGCAAGACATTACGGAGACATTAGATTTGAGTAGCAAGTCTGCTCTCCAAAGCACCTTTTATTTTAGCAAAAAGGTGAGTTTTTGGCAGGAAACTCTGATCCAAGGTAGCAAAACTGAGAGACCAGTGTGCCCTCAGGAAGTTCACTGAACAGTAACATCATCTGCCATAATTTACCTACACCAACCTGTCAACAGGCAGTGGGAGGCCATTCTGCTAGAGCTATAGTAATTAAATCCCTCTGTGCTCATAAAAGTAAAATAAAATAAAAATGCAATTGCCTGCTGTTGGTCAGTGGAATTACGCTGAGTGGAGGTAAATTTCACTTTCACCATGTGAGAATGAAATTATTGCCCTTTAAGCTGACTGCCAATTCTGCATGAAATCTCTTGACATTTCAATAATTCATCTTGTGTTTGGGATGTGAAGAAGCTTAGAAATAGCACATATGTTATACATTGGAATAATATTTTATGTGCAGTCAGGGTCCTGAGAACCATGACAACATAATCACGTTAAGATTCTTTAATTAGACCAAGAGAAAACTATTATTTCTTAAGTAATTTGGGTACTTTAAACCTTTTTCAACTTCTTTAAGTCACTTGGAATTATTTTGATAGTCTGCTGATTTTCAAGATTTCAATTTAATTTTAAAACTGCATTTTATAAATGAGTACCTCCATTAATATGTGAAGATTGTTAATAATCAGTCTTTTTATTACATTGTGAAATTGTCAGGAAAATTGTCATTTGTAAATGATTTTATGTCACAGTGTTTAAAAACCCTTTTTAATGTAATCTTAACAAAACTCCCACTGTCTGAAATAACTCACAGTCAAGTAAGTATCAACAAGCAAATTATTTTGCCCAACCCATCAATAAAAAGCCAAACATTTAGAAAAAGTCATCTTTAAACATTAATAAACTTCTCAAAGTTTCTTTCTGAGTCTCAAAATACTCTCAAATATAATCTCATAATTTTTGTGTTTCTTATTTCACCTAGTGAAATAAAAATGTTAAATAACTTTAAATGAAGAAAAAATGCTTTAGTTTTAATCAATATTTTATATCTTGCCAAACACAAAGTGCTGTGTTCAAAATCAATAATTCAATACATCCCTTGTAGTTTAATTGACTTACTGCTTTTAGACATTCTGCATAGCTACTACTGTAAAATGGAATTAAAATAAAATGGTGTGCAGCCAGAACTGAATAATCTATACATACTTTATCCATACCCCAGGGTATGTGAAAAGACTACTCAGGGAGTCAATCAGCCTGACATCCTCCACGTGGAACTGACTTGTTGAATTTCAAATACTTTAATTTCAATAAAAGCAACATTTTGAACCTGACTAATAATGGAGAGATCATCTATATCCAAATCATTAATTCCTTAGAGACAGAAGAATGCATATTAATACATATTAACCAAGTAGAGCATGACACACAGGTAACCAGAATTGAATATATAGCATTTTTGTAATTGGAAAAAGAAGAAAGTATGCTAAGTATTAACAGTAGCAGTAATAGGTAAATCCTGGTAACTCAGTTTGGAATAAAATGTTCTCAACTGTATGATGACTTTATTCAGCAGAGTTTCACATTTTAATGTAAGTAATAATAAGGTGTAAATTTCATATTTTCAAACTATATCTTTACAGAAGTTTTCATTTTCATATCTTTATTTTAACCATATTGTGGATTTTCTCTGAATTATCTTCATTGTCTTTGATTTTAGAAAATTCAAGGATGATTTCTAAGGATGGCTGAGCAGACAGAAGCTAAGCCCACTTGCTTGTGCCCCAGCATAGATTTTTAGCTGATTTTCTGACAAGTGACCTGAACAATCAGTGGAGTATCAGTTGACAGGAATTTTTGAAGCCAAAAAGTACAGAGGATGCTCTGCACCATCCAGTATAAGATTTTATAAGTTGCAGGGGAAGTACCCTGTGTAAAGCACTTGCAACAGAGGGGAGAAACAGCCCCCAAAAGTAGCTTAGTAGCTCCCTTCCCTCCTCAAACAGTGATCCCTAGTTCTTCACAGTGAACCATAAAGCCTAATCAAGAGAAATTGGGGAGGATATATGGAGTCTGGGAGATTCAGCCTACACACACACAGTGAGCAGCATATCCATAACTGCACCAACTGGGTAAGTTCCAGAGATAAATTCTGTCTCCTAAAACTCTCAGAGGCACTGGCAGGCTGCAGCCAGCCCTGACATAGAGAAACTTTTTGCATTTTGTGCAGGTGGAGTGCATGGAAAAATGGTCAGTGACTCAGTGCTGCAGTGTGGGTGCGACATAGAGACTTTTTAAAGGGGAGTTGAAGCATGGCTGGGCAGGATCTCTGCATGTGTGTGCAGCTGCCCTGCAAGCAAAGAAAGCAAATTGAAAGTGAAGTGCATTCCCACTGAATCCAGCTGGGCAGGAAGATCAGAAAGCTGTCCAGAGAAGGGATTGTGGGGCCCCACCCAGCATAACTTGCAAGCAGGGGCATGTGCACAGAATGGAGTTTGGGTCTGAGTCTCCTGCAATAACAGTGGTCTGGCAGCTAGATGGGTAAGTGTTGAGCGCCTAAGATTCTTGGCAGCCAGGCAGGTCCCCTTATGCTGAAAAGTACTAAATTCTTGGAAGAAGGCATACCCAACCCCCTCCTGCAGGACTGAAAACTGCAGAACCATTAGGCCAAGCTCAGGAACCCCCTGCCAGGTACATATTCACAGGGAAAGAAAGATAATCTCCAAAAGGTCCTCTCTGACCTTCTATCAGACACAGTAAGCTACGCTTGTTTCTCACTGAAACCAGCAGAGCAGAGAGATTATAAATTGGCGCAGCAACTGGTATTCAGGGCCCCAGTGAGCCCCAGCTCTTACACAGAAATGCCATTAGTGCAAAGTAGGAAGGCGCTGACCCTTTTACACAGATTGGCCCCTCACATGAAACAGACAGCTAATTCATCAGAAACTATATGTTATTGGAAATAAGCCTGGACAGACCAAGATGTGTGGTGCATGGGTGGGGGAATGACACTCACATCTTCCCTGAAGACTAAACAGTACATCTCAAGAGAGAAGCAGGGGTCTCACCCTCCCAATCATATCAAGAGTGCCCTCTAGAGGCAGGTGGAGGTGGTCATATGGTGCTGTTGGACATTAGATCATCCACCCCAGTGTCTTGTGCTTATTAAAAACCAGCAGGGCAGAACAGTGAGGAACAGCCATAGCTGAAAGAGACAGCCACAAACTGTGGGTCACTTGTAGCCTTGAAGAGGCTGCCTAAAGCTAGACTGGGACACCATCTGACATTATCAGCTATGAGTCCAGAAGGAGAAGACAGTAGCCAAACTAAACTCTGCTGAGACAAATCCTATCTCATTCTTTTTCATTATCTGCATTATTTTTTCTCCTGCATAGCTTTTAAAACATTTTTTCTTCAATTTTATTCCTATTATTTCACTATTTTTTATTTTAGTTTTATTTCAAATCTCATATTTTACTCTTCTTTTCTCTTACTCTTCTTGCTTTCCTTCTTCTCTTTTATGTTTTCATTTAAAATTGTAGTTTTTCCTTTTCATGCCTTGTTTCTATTCCTCAACTCTTACTATTTTCTCCCCCTCTATCCACTCAAAACCATTTTCTTTCCACTGGTCATCCCACATTCTTTTTTGCTTTCTTATAATATCTTTATACTCTTTTCACCTTTATGAATCTTTGCTCATTTGTCATCAATATCATGGCTGTTGTTGCACTTCTTCAGTTTTATTCCTAGAACTTTACTATTTTTTATTTCAAATCTCATAATTTACTATTACCCTGCCATACTTCATTTTACCTTCCTCCTTCCCTTTATTATTTTTATTTTATTTCTTTACTTGTTCCCTTCCTTAGCCTGGTTTCTAATCCCTACTCTTAATATTCATCCTCCTTCTTTCCTCTCAAAATTATTTTTCTTTTCCATTAGTTATCTCACATTTGTTTTTCCTTCCTTATAATATTCTCTTTCCACCTTTATTAATCTTTGCTCATCTGTTGTTGATATTGCAGTTGTGGTTGGGGGTATTTTTGCTGGTGTAGGTTTTGTTTTCTGGGTTGCTTCATTCTGGCAGCACCTGTAAAACAGTATTCAAGATGTGGAGGGAGTTGCAACTCTCAGCAAGCCAGAGGGAGAACCCACCAATGAATGAAACAAGCAAAAACTGAAACACAGTTACAACAAGAGAGCCCACATAAACTGAATAAGAAGCATATTTAGAGCACCCAGCTCAGGAAATAAAGGAAATTACACCACTGAGTCCCACAGGTCCCCTAACACAGAAAACCACCCCATTAAACAGGAAATCAAAAGAGGTTAATCTAATATTAAGAAACAAACAAAAAAAAAGTCACCTAACATGTGGAGACAAAGAACCAACCCCCAATCGAAAGGAAAGGAGGAATCCCCAGAAAAAGTGCTAAGTGAAACTTAGGGAAGCAATTTATCAGACACAGAGTTCAAAGCAATAATTTTAATGATGCTCAAGGAATACAGTAAGAACTATAAGAAACTTTATGGAAGCTACAAGGAACTCAGTGCGAACTACATAACCATGAAAAATGACACAAAAACTATAAATAAAAATTAGATGGCAATGAAGAATACAGTACCTGAAATAAAGAATATGCAAGAAGGAATTAAAACTAGGCTTGATGACAGAGGATTGAATAAGTGAGTTGGAAGACAAGGTAAAACAAAACACCCAGTCAGAGCAACAAAATGAAAAAAGACTCAGAAAGAACAAAGGTAGTTTAAGGGAGCTGCAGGACAACATAAAATAGAACAATATTCACATCATGAATACCAAAGGAAAAGAAAAGGAGCAACAGATAGAAAAGCTATTTGAAAAAATAATGACAGAAAACTTCCCTAACTTGGTGAGGGAAAAGTCATGCAAATTCAGGAAGGAGAGAGAGTACCAATCAAGATGAACTGAAAGAGGCCAACTCCACGTACACCATAATTAAAATAGCAAAATATAAAGACAAAGAGAGAATCTTAAAGGGAGCAATGGAGAAACAATAACATAGAAAAGAGCTCCAATAAAGCTATAAGCTGATTTCTCAAAAGAAATACTACAAGCCAGAGGGAATGGTAAAAAAATAATAATTCCAATTAAGAAAAGCAAAGATGTGCAACAAAGCCAATGCTACCCAGCAAGCTCTCATTTAAAATATAAGGTGAAATAAGAAGATTTCCAGACCCCCTCCCCCAAAAAGTTAAAAGACTACAACTCCACCAAACTAGCATTTCAAGAGATTATGAAGGAGCTTCTTTAAGAAGATGAAGAAAGAAAAAGAGAGAAAGAGGTAAATGAATAAATACCTATCAATAATAAACTTAAACATAAATAGGTTAAATGCTCCAATCAAAAGACATAAGATAGATCCAAGATGGTGGAGGAGTAAGTGGAAGCTACACTAACATCCTCCCAGGACCAGTCTGGACTTACAACTTAATTGTGGAGAAGTCATCTGAAATAACTAACTGAACACTAGCTGGAGAGAAGTCTTATAACCACAGAGAGACAGAAAAGGCCTATTCATCACAACGTGAATGGTAGGAAGTGTAGAGATGTGAAAGGGCTGGCTGGGCTCCCACAGATGACAGCTGAAGGGACTGAGAAAGAGCTCAGCAGCCTGGAATTCCCGTTGAGAAAGGCAGGGTCTAAAGCCCCAGCTGGGCTTCCCACTCTGAAAAACAGAGCTGAAAGTAAAATAGTATCCAGCTGTGAAAAGCAAAAAGCCACAGGGTTTCTTGCTGACCTGAGAGAAACAGTTGGAGAAAAAGAGCTCTTAAGCACATCATGTACAAAAATATTTTGGCCCCCACTTACCCTGGGCTCAAGCAGAAGGAAGGCAGAGAGGACTAGAGACACTTGGGGAGAAATTGGGGCGGTTGCTTTGAAGGGAGAACTGGGGGAGTAGCCAACCAGGTCCCAGTGCTACCCAATACTGCAGGCAGACCATTACCCTCCAAGTGGCATCAGCCTGAGGTGAAGCAAGAGCCCTGCCTACAGGAATTAAGCTGTGACACCCTTGGTCCTTAAGCCTGATGGCGGATCACAGATTAAATAGATTAACAACTAAAGGAGACAGACAAAGGCTAGATCTCTGCTAGTTTCCAACAGATTGTCTAGGCCCATACTGGTACATGATCTGACACTGACAGGGGCAGATACAAGAGTGCAGATCAATCTAAGAAGCAGCAACAAACAAGAAGAGTCACAAAAATGGGGAGACAGAGAAACAACCAACCATTGAAAAGAAAGAAAGAATCCCCAGAAAGAGTGTTAAATGAAATAGGGGAAGGAAACTATCAGATATAAAATTCAAAAAATGGATTATAGGGAACTTCAATGAGATCAGCGAGCTCAAAAAAATCTACAAAGGACTACAGGAAAACTACAAGGAACTCCAGGGAAACTACAGAGAACTTACTGAGAATTACACTGGCATGAAAAAGGATATAAAGAAGAGGAAGATGGTGGAGGAGTGAGGAGAGGCTGCGGTTTCAGGCTCCCGAGACCAGTCTGCAGTTTGGGCTAACTGCAGACAGAACATCTCAGTGAGCAGCTGGACACTGGCAGGAGCCAAGCCAAGGCACTGCTGGATTAGAGAAAATCCATCTGGGAACAACCTCTTTAGTGAGGATAGCGGAGAAAAAGGGGACGAAATGGGATTCCTGACTGGGACAGCTGCCGGATCTGTGGCTGGAAGTAAACAAAGGCTTTTTGGAGACCGAAGGCTACCCAGGAGAGGTGTTGGGAGGAGAGCGGATCTCTGCCCGCTGGCAGAGACCAGACTCGACCAAGTGGCATTGGCACTGAAGGACAGGAGACAGCGTGCTGCCAGGCAAGTGAGAACATAATTCTCCTTTATATTTTTCTCTAGTGGATGGTGGCGAGGGGAGGAAAGTTTGGGGGTGGTAGGCCATTCTTGAGGAGTGCAGGTGCAGTAGTGCACTTATCCATCCCCCAACCCTCCCCTTGAACCACGGGGGCATGCATAGGGAAGTGCCCTCATTCACTGGCCCAGGTGCGCAGGGCTGCGCGTCCAAGTGCCCTTGGGACACACGCCAACAGACATAAAATCAGTGACCCAACGGGCGCAGGGAGGGCCCACTGGGCACGCAGAAGACTGTGTGCAGTCGCCCCTGGCCAGCCCAGTGGGCGCCAGGCCAAAGTACCAGGCCGGAATCCGGAGCGCAGAGCACTTGCCCAGGCCAGCTCCCCAGCCTCTTGGGTGCACACCGGCACTGGAGCCAAAAAACACCTCAAGGGCTTTCCGGGAGTGAGGCGCGGCCGCCTTTCTCAGAGCGCCGCGCGGCCAGCTTTCTAGGAGCGCGGTACGGCAGGCCAGAGCCTAGTTCCCCGGACACCTTGGGCGCGCACCGGTGCTCGAGCCAAAAAAAAACACCTGGAGGGCTTTCCCGGAGCTTGGCACAGCCTGCTTTCTAGGAGCGCAGCGTGACAGTCCTGAGCTTAGTTCCCCAGCCGCTTTGGGCACGCACAGATGCTTGAGTGAAAATAAAAAACACCTCGCCAGCTTCCCCAGAGCACAGCATGGCCTGCTTTCCTGGAGCGCGGCGTGGCAGACCTGAGGTGGGCTCTTGGCTGCCTTGCATTGCACCCTGCTGGCAACCTCGCACACACCACTGCTGCAAGGAATAGGAATCTCTGACCCATCACATTAGACCAGCTGTGGACGCAGAAAAAAGAAGATGACACAAGAAGGCTGAACTGACATCTCCACAAAAGAATTCGAGATAAAGTGGATAGAGTGACTCTCAATCAACAAGCCAGTAGGAATATCCTAACAAAAAAAAAAAAAAAAAAAAAGAATCTGAAATATAATCAGACAGCATAAACAAACGATATAAATGGTACCCCAAGAACATCAGGCTCAGGAGAACAAAGAGACTGCACCACTGAAACCCCCAGATCTACCATAAAAAATCTCATACCACAAAGGTGGGAAGGCAAAGCATACAAATCCAAATAACAAAAACAAACAAGAAGAATCCAACATGGTAAAATGCAGAAACAACCTCTCAATGAAAAGAAAAGAGGAATCCCCAGAAAGAGAGGTAGATGGAATAGACATAGCCCAAATGTCAGACATGGAATTCAAAACTATGGTGGTGAAGAAGCTCAATATGCTCAAAAACCTCAAAAACAACTATGACAACCTCCAACGAAGTTACCAACAGCTCCAAGAAAATTACAGGGAACTTGCAGAGAACTACACCAGCATAAAAAAAGACATAGAAACTATCAACAAGAACCAGGAAGAAATGAAGAATGCAATCTCTGAACTGAAAAACACAGTAGAATCAGTCAAAAGCAGACTAAACGAAGCAGAGGATCGGATTAGTGAGTTAGAGGATAATGTAGGTAATAATTCTCAAATGATACAGCAAAATGAAAAAAGATTAAAAAATATGAACAAGATGTAAGGGAGTTACAGGATAGCATTAGAAAAAATAATTTAAGGATCATAGAAATAAGAGAGGGAGAAGAAAAGGAGCATGGAATTGAAAAACTGATAGGAGAAATAGTGACAGAAAATTTTCCGAACCTGATGAGAGAAAAAGCTATGCAAGTCCAAGATGCATTGAGAGTTCCAATCAAGAGGAACCCCCAAAAACCCACTCCAAGGCACATCATAGTGAAAATGGCAACATTCCAAGACAAAGAGAGAATCCTAAAAGCAGCAAGAGAAAAACAGCAAATAACTTACAAGGGAGCTCCAATAAGGCTATCGGCCGATTTCTCAACAGAAACATTGTAAGCCAGAAGGGAATGGTCAAAAATACTCCAAGCAATGAAAAACAAAGGCTTACAACCAAGAATACTCTACCCAGCAATGCTCTCATTCAAAATAGCAGGTGAAACAAGGAGTTTCTCAGACAAAGGAAGACTAAAAGAATACATCTCCACAAAACCAGCATTGCGAGACATGCTAAAGGGAATATTCTAAGAAAAAGTAAGAGAAAAAACAAAAAAAGAGTAGAGGAACAGAGATACAAAAGGGAAATGAATAAATACATGTCAATAATAATGTTAAATGTAAATGGATTAAATGCTCCCATTAAAAGACATAGGGTAACAGAATGGATAAGAAAACAGGACCCACATATTTGCTGTCTAAAATAAAAACACCTCGAAACAAAAGATTTACATAGACTGAAAGTAAAGGGATATAAAAAAATATTCCAAGCAAATGGACCTGAAAAATAAGCTGGGGTAGCAGTCCTCATATCAGACAAAATGGATTTCAAAGCAAGGGCAATAAAAAGAGACAAAGAAGGACATTTCATAATACTTAAAGGAACGATTCATCAAGAAGATATAACACTGATAAACATATATGCACCCAACATAGGAGCACCCAAATACATAAAGCAAATACTAGAAGACCACAAGAAGGATATGAACGACAACACACTCATAGTAGGGGACTTCAACACTCCATTATCAACAATAGATAGATCATCCAAGCAAAGAAACACCAAGGATATACAGGCATTGAACAACACACTAAACCACATGGACTTAACTGATATATATAGAACTTTTCACCCCAAAGAAGCAAAATATACATTCTTTTCAAAGGCACATGGGACATTTCAAAGATAGACCACATAATAGGACACAAAACAAGCCTCAACAAATTCAAGAAAATTGAAATCATATCAAGCATCTTTTCAGACCACAATGCCTTGAAACTAAAAATCAACCTCAGAGAAAAAAATCAAAGACACCAAAACTCATGGAGAATGAATAACATGCTCTTAAATAACGAATGGGTTAACAATGACATCAAAGAAGAAATCAAGAAATTTCTAGAAACTAATGACAATGAACATACAACAGCCAAAAACCTATGGGACACAGCAAAAGCAGTCCTAAGAGGGAAGTTCATAGCAATACAGGCATACCTGAAAAGACTAGAAGAATCTCAAATAAAAAACCTAACCATAAAGCTACAAGAACTAGAACAGCAACAACAAACAAAGCCTAGGGCAAAAATAAGAAAGGAAATCATCAAGATCAAAGCAGAATTAAACGACATAAAAACGAAATGAACAATCCAAAAAATCAACAAAACTAGGAGCTGGTTCTTTCAAGAAATAAACAAAATTGACAAGCCTCTAGCCAGGCTCATCAAAAAAAAAAAGAGAGAGAAGACCCAAGTAAACAAAATCAGAAATGAAAGAGGAGAAATCATGACTGATACCTCAGAAATACAAACAATTATAAGAAATTACTACAAACAACTATATGGCAAGAAATTTGACAACCTAGTAGAAATGGACAGACTTCTAGAAACATATAACCTTCCAAAACTGAATCAAGAAGAAGTAGAAAGTATCAACAGACCAATAACAAAAAAGGAAATTGAAACAGTAATCCAAAATCTCCCTGCACACAAAAGCCCTGGACCGGATGGCTTCACAGGCGAATTTTACAAAACATTTAGGGAAGAACTAACTCCTACCCTCCTAAAACTATTCCAAAAAATCCAAGAAGAGGGAAAAACCCCAAACTCTTTCTATGAAGCCAGTATTACCCTCATCCCAAAATCAGGTCAAGACACAGCAAAGAAAGAAAACTACAGGCCAATATCACTGATGAACATAGATGCTAAAATCCTCAATAAAATTTTGGCAAACAGGATCCAACAATACATCAAAAAGATGATACACCATGATCAAGTGGGATTCATCCCAGGGATGCAAGGATGGTTTAATATTCACAAATCAATAAATATAATACATCACCTAAACAAAATGAAAGACAAAAATCACATGATCATATTAATAGATGCAGAAAAAGCATTTGATAAAGTACAACACCCATTTATGTTGAAAACACTCAGCAAAATGGGAATAGAGGGAGCATATCTTAACATCATTAAGGCTATATATGAGAAGCCTGAAGCCAACATCATACTCAATGGACAAAAACTGAAAGCATTCCCCCTGAAACCAGGAACTAGACAAGGCTGTCCACTCTCCCCACTTCTATTCAACATAGTGTTGGAAGTCCTAGCCACAGCAATCAGACAAGACAAAGAAATAAAAGGCACACAAATTGGGAAGGAAGAAGTAAAACTATCACTATTTGCAGACGACATGATAGTATACCTAGAAAACCCTATAAACTCCACTAAAAGACTACTTGATATAATAAGTGAATTTGGCAAAATAGCAGGGTACGAAATAAATATACAGAAATCTAAGGCATTTCTGTACACCAACAATAAAATCTCAGAGACAGAAGCAAAAAAGAAAATGCCTTTTACTATAGCAACAAGAAAAATAAAGTACCTAGGAATAAACTTAACCAAAGAGATAAAAGACCTGTACACTGAAAATTATGCAACATTGAAGAAAGAAATTAAGGAAGATACAAATAAATGGAGGCAAATACCATGTTCTTGGATGGGAAGAATCAACATCATCAAAATGGCCATACTACCCAAAGCAATTTACAAATTCAATGCAATCCCTATTAAAATACCAACGACATATTTCACTGACCTAGAAGAAATACTCCAAAAATTCATATGGAACCAAAAAAGACCCCGAATAGCAAAAGCAATCTTGAAACAGAAGAACACAGCAGGAGGAATCACGATACCAGACATCAAACAATACTACAAAGCCACTGTGATCAAAACAGTCTGGTACTGCCATAAGAACAGACATATAGATCAGTGGAACAGAATTGAAAGCCCAGAAATAAACCCAGTCCTCTATGGTCAACTAATCTTTGATAAAGGAGGAAGGAACATAAAATGGAGTGAGAAGAGCCTCTTCAACAAATGGTGCTGAGAGTACTGGACAGGGACATGCAAAAAAATGAAACTAGGCCACCAACTTACACCACACACGAGAATAAATTCAAGATGGATTAAAGACTTAAATGTAAGCCGTGATACCATAAAAGTCCTAGAGGAAAACATAGGCAGGAAAATTTCAGATATCACACGTAACAATATCTTCACGGATACATCTCCCAAGGCAAGAGAAATAAAGGAAAAAATAAACAAATGTGACTACATCAAACTAAAATGTTTCTGCTCAGCAAAAGAAAACATCAGCAAGATGAAAAGGAAACCAACCATATGGGAAAACATATTTGCCAATGATATCACAGACAGGGGACTGATCTCCAAAATTTATAAAGAGCTTATACGACTCAACATCAAGAAAACAAACAACCCAATTAAAAAATGGGCAAAAGACCTGAACAAACACTTCTCCGCAGAGGACATCCAGAAGGTCCATAGACACATGAAAAAATGCTCAACATCATTGGCCATCAGAGAGATGCAAGTAAAAACCACAATGAGATACCACCTTACACCTGTCAGAATGGCCATCATCAACAAATCAACAAACAAGAAATGCTGGCGAGGATGTGGAGAAATGGGAACCCTACTGCACTGTTAGTGGGAATGCAGACTGATGCAGCCACTATGGAAAACAGTATGGAATTACCTCAAAAAACTAAAAATGGAACTGCCATTTGAACCAGTGATTCCACTGCTAGGATTATACCCGAAAAATCCCGAAACCCTAAGTCAAAAAAACGTATGCACCCCTATGTTCATAGCAGCCCTGTTTACAATAGCTAAGTACTGGAAACAGCCTAGGTGCCCATCTGTGGATGAGTGGATCAAAAAACTGTGGTACATCTACACAATGGAATACTATGTAGCAGAAAGAAAGAAAGAACTCCTGCCATTTGTGACAACATGGATGGAATTAGAGAGAATTATGCTTAGTGAAATAAGCCAGGCAAAGAAAGCAAAATGCCATATGATATCACCCAATACAGGAAACTAAAGAGCAACACAAACAAACGAACTAAATAGGCAAAGACTAGAATAGTAGTCAGTAGGGGGTAGGGGGGAGGGAGAGAAGGTGGATAAGTAAGGGAAGGGTCAGGTCAAGGAACGTATATGAATGACTCATGGACATGGACAACAGGGAGGGATATAATTGTGGGAGAAGGGATGGGCTGGGAGGGGGGAGCAATGGGGGAAAAATGGGACAACTGTAATTGAATAACAAAAAATAAAATTAAAAAAAAAAAGAATGACTTGAAATTAGAAAACAACATCAAGAAAAAAACTCAAAAATAATCAAATACATGGACATTGAATAACATGTTATTAAATAATGAGTGGGTCAACAATGAGATTAAAGAAGAAATCAATAAGTACATGGAAACAAATGAACATACAACAACCCAAAACCTATGGGACACAGTTAAGACAGTCTTTAGAGGGTAGTTGATAGCAATACAGGCCTATCTAATGAAGACAGAAAAATGTCAAACAACCTAACCCATTATCTAAAAGAGCTAGAGTAGTGACAAAAATAAAGCTCACAGTGAATAGAAGGAAGAATATAATAACGAACAGATCCTACCTAAGTAACATAGAGACTCAGATCATAATTAAATGACATAGAGACTAAACAATAAAATAATTTAAAAGATAATTAATCCAGGAACTAGTTCTTTGAAAAGATAAACAAAATGGACAAACCTTTAACCAGACTCATCAAGAAAAAGAGAGAGTACCCAAATAAGTAAAATCAGAAACAAAAGAAGTAATAACTGATACCACAGAAATACAAAGGATTATAATAAATTACTATGAACAATATACCAGTAAATTGGACAACCTGGGTGAAGTGAATAAATTTCTAGAAACATACAATATTTCAAAACTGGTCAAGAAGAAATAGAAAGTCTTATTAGATCTATAACAACTAGCAAATTTGAAGCAATAATAAAAAAACTCCAAGCACATGTGGCTTCACAGGTGAATTTTACCAAACATTCATGAAAAGGGAAGACTCCCAAACTTTTCCTATGAGGCCAGTATTATCCTAATTTCAAAACCAGGTAAAGATACAACAAAGAAAGAATATATTACAAGCCAATATCTCTGATGAACATAGAAAAATTCTCAACAAAATATTGGCAGTCAGAATCCAGGAATATATTAAACAGATCATATACCACTATCAAGTGGTGTTTTTTTCAGGGATGCAAAGATGACACAACAATTGCAAATAATAAATGTAATAGACCACATAAGCAAAATGAAGGACAATTATCACATGATCATATTAATAGATGCTGAAAGCACTTGATAAAATCCAGCACCCAGTTATGATGAAAACACTCAGCAAAGTGGGAACAGAGGGAGCATACTTCAAAATAATAAAGACCAACTACAAGAAACTTACTGGCAACATCATACTCAATGGGCAAAAACTTAAAGCTTTCCTCTTAAGATCAGGAACAGGACAATGGTGTCTGCTTTCACCACTCTTATTGAAGAGAGTACTGGAAGTTCTACCCACACATATCAGGCAGGAGGGGAAAAAAAGCATCAAAATTGAAAAGGAGGAAGCAAAACTGACTATTTGCAGACTACATGATTGTGTATACAGAAAACCCCATAGTCTCCACCAAAAGACTACTCTACCTAGTAAGTTAATTTTGCAAAACAGCAGGATACAAAGTCAAGATTTAGAAATTGATGGCATTTTTGTACACCAACAATGAACTATCAGAAAGAGAATCTAAGAAAAAGAATCCTATTTATTAAAGCAATCAGAAAAATAAAGAACCTAAAATAAATTTATCCAAGGAGGTAAAAGACATGCTCTCAGTAAACTATAGAACACTGAAGAAAGAAATTGAGGAGGATACAAATAAATGAAAGCATATACTGTGTTCATGGATTGGAAAAATTAACATTAAAATCACCATCCTACCCAAAGCAATTTATAGATTCAATGCAATTCTTATTAAAATACCAATGACATATTTCACAAACCTAGAACAAATATTTCAAAAGTTTATATGGAAGAAAAATACCCTGAATAGCTTCAGCAATCCTGAGAAAGAAGAAAAAAGTTGAAAGGATCACAATACGTGATACCAAACTATTACAAGACCACTGTAATGAAAAGCATCTGGTACTGGAATAAGAAGACACATAGATCAATGGAACAGAATAGAGAGCCTAGAAATAACCCCATGTCTCTCTGGTCAATGAATATTTGACAAAGTTGACATGAGCATACAATGGAGTAAAAATAATCTCTTCAATAAATGACATTGGGAGAACTGGGATGGTACATGCTAAAAACAAACAAACAAACAAACAAACAAAAAAACTGGACCACCAACTTACACCAAACACCAGAATAAACTAAAAATGGATAAAAGTCTTAAATGTAAGTTGTGATACCATAAAAGTCCTTACAGTAAACAGTCCATAAAATTTTAGATACCTCATGTTGTAATATTTTTTTGCTAATATAACTCTAAGGCAAGGGAAATAAAAAAATCCCAAATGAGACTATATCAAATTAAAAAGTTTCTGCATGGCTAAAGAAACCATCATCAAAATAAAAAGGAAACTAAATTTATGGGAGAATAGTTGCCAATGATACAACAGACAAAGATTTAATCTCCAAAATATATAAAGAACACATACAACTCAACACCAGTAAGACAAACAATCCAATTAAAAAATGGACAAAGGACCTGAATAGACACTTCTCCAAAGAGGACATACAGATGGCCTATCAGCATATGAAAAAATGCTAGCCATTATAGAGATGCAAATTAAAACTACAATGAGATTTTACCTCACTCCTGTCAGAATGGCTATCATTAATCAATCAACAAACAATTGCTGGAAAAGATGTGGAGAAAAGGGAATGCTAGTGCATTGTTGGAGGGAATGCAGACTGATGTCGCCACTTTGGAAACAGTATTGAATTTCCTCAAAGTATTAAAAGTGGAAATTCTTTTTTATCCAGCAATTCCACTGCTGAATATCCCAAAACACTAATTCAAAAGAACTTATTCACCCCTATGTTCATAGCAGCGCTATTTACAAGAGCCAAGTGCTGGAATCAGCCTAAGTGCCCATCAGTAGATGAGTGGATTAAAAAACAGTGGTACATTTACATGATGGAACACTATGCAACAGAGAGAAAGAAGGAATTCCTGTCTTTTGTGACAGCATGATTGGGACTGGAGCTATTAGGCTAAGTGAAATAAGCCAGTTAGTGAAAGACAAATACCATATGATCTCACTTAAAAGAGGAATCTAATAAACAAAATAAAGTAACAATCAAAATAGAACTAGAGACATGGAAAAATGAAACAGATTGACAGCTTCCACCGGGGTTTGGGGAAATAGGAAATGGTGGGAAGAATTGAAAGAGATTAGTAAAAGTACATGCATGCATGACCCATGGACAGGGACAATGGTGAAGGGAATGATGGTGGAGTAGGGTTGAACTGGCAAAGGGCAAAGGGGAAACAATTGGGACCACTGTAATAGAATAAACAATAATAAATTAAAAACAAAATTCAAGGATAAAAGCTTAGAATGGTCACAATACTTATTTGAATTTAAATACTTTATTTTCTTAGAGTAAATAATCTTCATCCTTGAGCTCCTTGCAATATAATAGGATCTACAAAATATAAATACAAACACCTGTTTATGCATAGGTATGTATGTATTTATATCTATGCATCTATAGAGTCATAAATGTATGTAGACATATACATTTATTAATATATTATGAATATATATTCATTAAACATCCACTAAGGCAACACATTTAAAAATCATATATCCAGAAAGAACTCCATGAAGTCTTTGGACCTCTGTCTGTAAGTAGGTCACTTTTTTGTCATTTCAAAAAAGATGGCGGACTGGGCAGTGCACAAATATTAGCAATTGACAAAACTGGATGATGTACTTGGGTTTAATTGTTCTATCCTTTTGAGAAATGTGCATGTTTTAAAATGTTCATGTAAAATATTAAATATAAGAAATGGCAGTATATGTTGTTACTAAGGTTTTCTCTATTTTTTGTTTTGCTTTCACTGTTTATTCCTGATTTTTAAAAAATCATAGTTTCTATTGCACATGTATTATCTTTAGCAAATAATTTAATCACAGCTTGGTAACTGAAGTTGTTGATATGTACAGTAATATCATCAATTCATTCTGCAAAAGATTTTGTTATTATAAACTATTTCAAACATCAGGGTTATTTAAGAAGAATTTATATTGCAGCCATTTGATTATATTTTACCCAATCTAAGGTGGCATCAACCAACAATAAGATATGCTATTATTTTATGTATGATTGAGAATGAACTTCAACAATTAAATTACTGAATATTCTCTCATCTCTTTATATTTTATATTATTTTATTTTATTTGACTTGACTTATTTTATTAAAAACATTGTAGGATTATTTAAACATTGTTTATTACACCACATTTGAGCATATATAAAAATTAAAGTATTAGTAAAAATTTGATAATAATATTTCTAAAAATCTTTACCTCCTACTCCAAATAGGAATTTTCTTGAGAGTGCTGCTCCTTCACTTTTTTCTCTAACATTTTCTTTTAAGCTGCTGACACCTATTCTGAAAGTTTGTATTTACCTGTGTGTATTTTTTACATATGTAATATATTTTCCCCAGCTTTTTAAGTTGAAAGTGATCAAAACTATAGGGACATTAAAAAAAATTATTCAATGAATCCCTGTGAACCCTGATATATCACATATATTGCACAGTTTCTTCTTCTTTCATCATTTAGATTTTGATTAATTATTTAAAATAACTTATAGACATCATTACATGTCACTTCTAAAAATTTTAGTGTGCATCTTCTATGATGAGAACATTATCCAGCATAACCACAATCCCATTACACTATCTAAAAAATTTTCATTAAATAGTAATACATGAAATCCATAAGTAAGCTTCCCTGATTATCCCCAAATGGTCTTCTGTAACTTTCTGTTCCCTGACCCAATATTCAATCATGTTGATTAGTATATCTGTGAGTCTCTTTTAATCTGGGTTAATTTTGTGTGTGTGTGTGTGTGTGTGTGTGTGTGTGTGTTTGTGTGTGTGTGACATTGACTTTGTTGGAAAGTGCAGGCCTGTCTTTTTATAGAATGGCTCACTTATGGATTATCTAAATGGCTACTCATTAAAGTGTTTAGATTAAACATTTTTGGTAAAATGTTACATAGATAACATTGTATATGTCTAATTGTATCACGCCAAGGAGTCAAAGTGTTGGTTTTTTCCATTACTGTTACCGCTAAACTTAAACACTTTGTTAATCAGATAGCTACTATACTTTATAATGATAATATGCCCCTTAAAAATAAATATCTATTGAGAGATACTCTAAAGCATTGTCAATATCCCATTCTCCCAAAAATCTATTACATAATAATGTTAGTGTTCTTTATTATTCTGTTTAAACCAATTATTAGATTGGAAGCTAGAAAGCATTCTATAAGTTTTGATGCTGATGTTTTTTTTATTTTATGAAAAAATATCAAAAAGGTATATAGTCAACAGTTAAAATTGACATTATTTCCTATAGTCTCTAAATGGTATATTAACCAAATATTGTTTCCCATTGTCAAGTTTATCATCAAGAATCACAACTCAAGAAGCAAACAATTCAATTTAAAAAAGTGGCAAAGGACCTGAATACACTTCTCCAGGAGGATTAACAGATGGCCAGTAGACATATGAAAAGGTGATCAATGTCACTAATCATCAGAGAAATGCAAATTAAAACCACAATGAGATATATCACCTTACACCTTTCAGAATGGCTATCATCAACAAATCAAGAAAGAACAAGTGTTGCCAATGATGTAGAGAAAAGGGAACCCTCATGCACTATTGGTAGAAATGCAGATTGGTGCAGCCATTGTAGAAAGCAGTAAAGAATTACCTCAAAAGTTAGAAAAATGGAATTGACTTTTGACCTAGCAATCCCACTTCTGGGAATATATTTGAAGTAAAAAACCTTAAATACTAATTCATAAGAGTATATGCACCCATATGTTCATTTCAGCATTATTTACAATAGCCAATATTTGGCTATTATAAATAGAGTGGTTAAAAAAGCTGTGGTACATTTACACAAGAAAATACTACTTGGCCATAAAAAATAAGAAAATCTTACCCTTTGAAACAGCATAGATGGACCTGGAGAGTATCATGCTAAGTGAAATAAGCCAGTCAGAGAAAGACAAACACCATATGATTTCACTTATATGGAATGTAATGAACAAAATAAATTGACAGACAAAACAGACCCAGAGTCACACAGACAGAGAACAGACTGACAGTTGTCAGAGGGGTAAGGTGTGGGACAGCTGGGTGAGAAAGAAAGAAAGAAAAAAAGCCTCATAGACATAGACAACAGTGTGGTGATTACCAGAGGGAAAGGGACGGGGAGAGGTAGAAGAGAGTAAAGGGAGAATAAATGGTGATAGAAGGAGACTTGACTTTGGGTGGTGAACTCACAGTACAGTATATAAACAATGTATTATAAAATAGTACAATTGAAACTTATATAATTTATCAACTAATAAATTCAATAAAAAAAGAATGACAACCAAGTTTATACTTTGACAAGCAATGACACCTACCATATGAATTTGTCTGGCCAACAGAGATGATAAGATGTCATCAACTTTAGAACCATTCTCACTGCAGAGATGATACAGTGTAGAAAACTACACAAAGCTCACTTTGGAATAAATAAATTAGGGCAATTCTGAATTTAGCTAAGTAGTATTACATGGTTTTCTAAATACTTTTAGAAATGTCACAAAAGGTAATATCACACAAAAAAGAGATGAATGGTGTCTGTGATCTCCGGAGGCTGCTGAATCGGACCTCGGCCAACCATAAAAGATGACAACAGCAGCTTGGCCAACATTTGAGCCTGCGAGAGGTGGGCGAGGAAAAGGAGAAGGTGATTTGAGCCAGCTCTCAAAGCAGTATTCTAGTAGAGACCTGCCTTCTCATACAAAGATAAAATATAGACAGGCCACTCAGGATGCCCCTGAAGAGGTTCGGAACCGTGACTTCAGAAGAGAGTTGGAGGAGAGAGAGAGAGCTGCTGCAAGGGAGAAAAATAGAGATCGTCCGACTCGAGAACATACAACCTCCTCTTCAGTGTCAAAGAAGCCGCGATTAGACCAGATTCCCGCTGCCAACCTTGATGCAGATGATCCTCTAACAGATGAGGAAGATGAAGATGAAGATTTTGAAGAAGAGAGTGATGATGATGACACTGCAGCTCTTCTCGCAGAATTGGAAAAAATTAAAAAAGAAAGAGCTGAAGAGCAAGCCAGGAAGGAACAAGAACAGAAAGCTGAAGAAGAAAGGATTCGAATGGAAAACATTCTGAGTGGAAACCCTCTCCTTAATCTCACTGGCCCATCCCAGCCTCAGGCCAACTTCAAACTTAAAAGAAGGTGGGATGATGATGTTGTTTTCAAGAACTGTGCAAAAGGAGTAGATGATCAGAAGAAAGACAAAAGATTTGTCAATGATACGCTGCGATCTGAATTTCACAAAAAGTTTATGGAGAAATATATTAAATAGTACAGTTTTATGTGCTTAAAGACTATGAAATAGTATGATGAAAGATGAAAGGGATTCCTTTGTGGACCACATGATGCTATGAAAATGTGTCATCAACCAAGAAGCACCCCGATTGTGTGTCCGAGGGAGCATGGGGTGTCATACCTTTGCAGAAGCTCCTTTCTTGGCCTGAGACGAGCTCCTGAAGCATGCCCGAGAAGCCTGTGGCACTCACTGTTCTTCTGGATACTCAGCCGCCAGGTTTCTCTGGAATGAGAGTTTGCACAGTGACACACATTAGATGCAAAGACTAAGAAAGTTTTAAAATCAAACATGCATGAAATAAAACCTTTGGAAATTGAAAAAAAAAAAGAGATGAATTAGTGAATTCATAAATTAAGTGAATTAGTGAATGAGTGACTACATGAGTGATAAAATGTGTGTTCAAATAAGTGCATGTGTAACATTAAGTTATTATGGAAATGCTATCACAATAATGATTTGAAGATTTAATACATGGTATAGGAAAGGTTTCCCAGGAGAACAACATCCAGATAGGGATTAGTATACAGAAAGTTTATTGGAAAAGGTTTTGAGAATAAACATCTTTGTGGGTAGAAAAGATATCACAGGTCATTGGGTTGAACTGGGTTGCATTGTAGTCACCAATAACCCCCTTTGGTATGCTGTGAAGCTGGAACAGTCCTTCAGAGTTGAGCTCAAATAAAAGGAGAGAGCTGAGATGTAAGATTCCTTACTTGATCAGTCACTGAATACAGATCAGATCAGTACTTTGAAGAAGGCATGACCTTGAGGAAGGTGGCTTCCTTCAGCTTAGGAAATTCTTAAGGAGATCTGACAGCAAAGGAAATTTGTGTTTTAGTTATGAAGGGGATCTGAGTGACACATCATGACAGCAACTACAATGCATTCAAATACTACAAGTGTTAATGGAGTAAGTAGATTTAAATTGCATATAAATATATAAAACAAGGACTTATATGTAATAGACTATAGAAAATTATTTTAAAATGTCAATTTAAAATACATTATTTAAAAAATATAACAAAATGATGCTATATAAAGTCAAAGTTTAAGTTTTTATCCAATAGTATTGATACACGTTATAAAATATTGATAATATTTATATTATAAATAAATTAACATATACCGCACTAATTATGTGATACATATAGTAGAAAAATCTTTACAGTGTACATGTTTAGCTATTAGTCCATTTTGGGGGGGTTTGGATTCCTGACATCTAATTTGCCTGTTTGTTTGTTTAATGGGTTTGTTAAATCAAACATGTTATACAGGATGGGTTAATAATAGTTACTATGGAGTCTTGTAACAAACATTAGACATATTTTCAAACCTAAATTGTGTAATTTTGGTGAATATTCACTGATTTTCATCAACCTTAAAAATGAAATGTACAAAAGTAAAATTAAACTAAGCTACAGGTATAGACAGTTTCTAGTTTTATTTGGTCATCCTGAGTGCATTTATTTAATAAATTTTTTCTCTAAATATTTTATGGCCAGATTCTAGGCAGTGAATATAAAACAAGAACTAAGTTTAGAGCAATTGAGACTGACAATAAAACAACAATGAAGAAACAAAATTAGATCAGCACCATAGCAATAGGTCTACAAAAACAAAACCAACCTAACCAGTGGTTGAAGGAAGGCTTCCTAGGCTGTTTAAACCTTAATAAAGTTTTGAGGAAGAGTAGGAGTTACTCATCAATAAAAGGTGCATGGTGGGGTGGGAGGAGGCAGAAGGAAGACCGTATGCAGATAATAAACATTTATTAAGCATCTATCAAGCATCAGAAGCCCATCTAAATACTTTACACATATTATACCACTAATTGTCAAAACAACTCTATTGATCACATATAATGATTACACAACTTATATAAGAGGCTACTGAGAATTACAACATGTAAAGAATAAGCCCGCAGGCACACACAAGACAGAAGCAAAATTAAGACTTTGACCTTTGGGGAGGTAAATAGGTATGAAACAATGTCTTAATCTATTAAGAGAACTGTCAACATTTTAAGTCTGGTGGCATAAGAAGGGATGTGAGATCAGGAAATGAAATTCAATAGGCAATTTGAAACCAAATCATGAATGCTCTATATCAAGCTAATGAGTTTGAACTTCATCCTGAGAGACTTGCAAGATTGGATTTGTATTGTAGAAAGATTACTCTGATAGCACTGTGAAGAACTCACTGAGCTGGTCAGGAGTCCATTGCAGAATTCTAAACTGTAAGCAGTGAGTGCTGGAATTAAAGCATTTGTCAGAGGTAAAAAGAGAGGAGGAGATAGATTTAAATATAATTAAGTTGTAAAATCAACAGCACTTGATGCCCAGTTAGCAAAACAGAGGAAGTTAAAGAATAGATTGTGCCTGACTCCCAGGTTTCTGCCTTGGTAAATTGGGTGACTAGATGGGTTCACTAAATAAACCTAACTGCCAATAGAGCTTGCAAGAAAAATTATTCTTAAAATTTTTAAATGTTATATTCCAAAAATAACAGTATTTTGCCTAGAATATCAATGTTACCATTCCTTTAGATCATTTGGCATGATTTCAATTTGAGTCCAGGATTCTAGTTTCCATCACTCCATCTCTTTTCATACTTCAGTTTTCTGTAGACCTTCTTTGTTTTCTTCTAATATTTCCCTATTTTCTATGATATTTAAGAGTTGGATGATTTCTGAAAGTCCTCTCTCCTTGAGTATTAATTATCTATTACAGTAAACAAATGATCCAGAAACCAAAAGCTTACATAAAAAAGGATATTTTTTTCTCACATAGTCTCTGTGACTCATGAAGTTGGAAACAGCTTAGGTAAATGATCTGGCTTGGCATTTCTCATGAGGTTACTATCAAAATGTGGACCAGGGCTATAGTCATCAGAAGGCTTAACTATAGCTGAAGAATCCACTTACAAGGTGGCTCACTCACATGGCTGTTGGCAGGAGGCCTGTTTCTTGCACTGAATCTCTCCATTGGACCACTAGACACAGTGCCCTTGTGACCTGACAGTTGGCTTCTCCAAGAACAAGTGTACCAAGAGAATGATCATGGAGGAAGTTATAATGCCTTTTACAACCCAGTCTTGGAAATCACATATCATTACTTCCACTACACTACTTCTTAGAAATAAATCACTATGTCCACACCACACTAAATGGGAACAGAAATTATGAACTTTGATTAATAAAAATATATAAATATTAGCTCATAGATTGTAACAAATGTAGAAACACTAATATTAAGTATAGGGGAAATTGGGATTGGAAGGAAGAGGTATTGTGAAAATTGTAAATTTTGCTCAATTTTTTCTGCATTAAAAAATAAAGTCTAATACTTTCAAAAAGGATATTAGACATACTGGTAAAATGGACAATTCATACATAGCTGGGTGACTCAGTTGTTTGGAGTGCCATCCTGTACACCAAAAGTGTGCAGGTTCAATCCCCAGTCTGGGTATACGGCACATATCTAGGTTGTGGTTATACCCTGGTTGGGCACCTATGGGAGTCAACCAATCAATGTTTCTCTCTCACATCAATGTCTTTCCCTCTCTGTGTCCCTCCCTCCCTCCCCTATTCCCTCTCTAAAATCAATAAATATATCCTTGGTGAGGATAAAATAAAATAAATAAAATGGACAATTCAACTTGTACAGCAAATGAATAAATATCAAATATTAAAAAAATAGAAAGAAGGAGGAAAGGAAAGGATAAAAAGGCATTGTAATTACCTTTTTAAAAATTAAGAAAAAAATTTTCACTTGGCTAATTAATTTCTCTACCATTGACACCGTATTGAGATAATTGCATATATTTTTGTATTTTTGACACAAATATTATTTTATAAAACACAAGCTACAGTGTGGACCTGTGAGGTCTAAAAGAGATTCCAATAGACCACAGGATCTACTCACTGCTTTCATAATTCATTGCCTTGAGTAGCTTTCTATTGCCCCTTACTTTAAAATAAAAAAGAATTATACAACTTGGTAGTTAACAAAGTTCTGAAGTCAGACTAAATACGTTCAAGCCTTGTTTTATCACTAATTAACTGTGGATATCAAATTAGTCTAGTTACATATACAGGGGTCCCCAATCTTCAGGCTGAGAACTGGTAACTGTCTGGGTCTGTTAGGATATGGGCTGCATAGCAGGAAGTGAGCTTGAATGTAATGTGCTTGAATCATCTCCAAACCAGCCCTCACATCCTGGTCTGCGGAAACATTGTCTTCCATGAGAACAGTCCCTGGTGCCAAAAAGGCTGGAGACTGCTGACATAGTGAGCATTCAATGTTACCTACTACAAGTTTTTGCATTTATGCTTTGACATTAACCAATTGAATAAAAAATTCAGTTTAAATGTTCTAACCATATCTTTCCTATATTTCTAATAGAATTATTTTCATGAATATGCTTCCCATTTAGAAAACCCCTCTTAACTTGAAGCTAAAATGTTCCATTTCATATTTTCCAGGTTATCAGTAAAGGTAGTTTAATTTTTAATCATTATCTTTTTTCTTTCTTGCATAACAGAAAATTAGAAATATCTATTTTCCTTAATTAAGGCCAACATTGGAAGCAAATTCAATGCAGCAGGATCCTCGGAAGTGAAGCCACTGAACCCAAACCCAAAAAACATTGCACCATAAGACTACAGAGACAGTGACCTCAGCAAAACTAACCCCTAGACAGGCTGTGGGAAATAAGACAAATTATAATTGTATTTCAGAAAATATAACTTTTCAGAACACCAGTACTTGCAGTCACACACATTAAATGAAAAATTTCCCTCATTTGATGAAGTACTGAGCTCAGACTTCTGAGAAATTTGTCTATGAGGAGCAAGATGTTCCAGGCACCAGGTCTTTCTATTTCAGTTTTCTAGTTGCGTAAAGAAAATAGTACCAAATTTCAGAGATGGATATTATTAAACAACATTAGTTGTATTCATTCTGTTTCCCACTGACATAGAAACTTAAGATTTTTCCTTTCTATTAACACACTTGCTTTCATTACCTTAGCTAATGTAATCTTGAGAGAGCTTAAATGATTGAAGCAATACAGGAGAAAATAAATTTCTGTTTGGTGACACTTAGGATCTTAGGTCAAAGAAAAGGAATTATTATTTTTAGGTAGAAGGTACTGAAAACCCAGGCACTGTTAATTGATAATGCCTCTATCTGTCCTATATAGACCTAATTTGCTTCCATTAACTAGTTTCACTAATAACATAAAATAAAAAGGCAATGCATTTATCCTTTCATCTGTAATACATTTGATTAGATTTTCATCTCTGCAGGATGATTTTTAATACCAGATGTGCATCTTACTTTTATGGAGAACTTAAAGGAGTGTAATAATTCTCTGCAAATTGAGTTGCCAAAGCTGTACCAGAATTTTGATGTTTCCATTAATAAAAGATGTATGCCTGCAGGAGATACAGGTTTGTGATCTCAGGATCCAGAGTTTAGGGGAAAAGGGAAATGATTTGCATCTATCTTCACAATGATTAAATGTACAAGCATTCAGAAAGAGGAGCTCTAAAGTGTTATACAAATCTAACAAGACCTGTTTGGACCTAGGTCTTGTCCTGGCATGTATTTTTAATAGCTTTATCCATGTTAGATGCTGGCGCTGTATGTCATCGTAGCTTCAGAGCTGGGAACAAGGGCTATACTGAGAGAAAACTGAATATCAGGGAATCATTTCACCAAGCACACACACCTGATTGATCAAAATGCAATGCCAGAAGAAAAAAGACAATTCAAATGTCAGAAAAATTACAGTGACATCCAGGCCTAAAAATAGAATTAATAACTAATAAAGAAATGACACCACTCACAAGAAAAATAAGTAAACATACTTTAGAATCAACCATATCTCATATTTCACAGGTTGAAAATATATTATTAGAATCTGGGGATACTGTGCCTTCAAAATGTCTGTGGTGTTTTAAAATCCATTACAAAATACACCTGCCAATGAATACAATCTAGTCTCTATTTTAATCAATTAATTTTTATTGTGAATTTTCTATGCATAAGGCACTATACTAGATATTATAAGAGAAAAACAGGAATCGATTGAGTACTGAGTTTTTTTAAAATGTAAATTCCTTTAATTTTGTTTAAATAAAAATATAATTATAAATTTACACTAATTATAAAATTTTCTAGACAGAAAAATATGCTAAAACATAAAACTGCTGTCTAGAGGGGAGGAAGATGGTGGTGAAGTACGTAGCAGTGTTGTCTGCCTGCTCCTATCGTGGAAAGCTTGGGATACGGACAAAGAGATGAGTGAGTGAGTGAGTACAAACTATGGACAGCTCGAGTGGGGAAGGGAGAGTGAAAGCAGAGTGGGTAAGGGTAGAAGGCTTGCCCTCGGTCTTGAGAGGATTCACTGAACACACCAAGCCCCACGCTCCCACCGCATCACACCCCAGAAGGACAGCTACAGACCAGCTCATGGACCAGAATCTGCTTGGAGATTGCAGCCTAGTGTGGGCATGGGGACCAGTGGAGTCCTGTAGGGGAACAATTGAAAGGTTTCTGTGAAGTGGACGGAGGTGCGGGAGGACAGCAAGTGGCCCAGACTGTGGGAAGCTGTATGATCTGAATCTGGGTGGAGATCCCCCAACATGCAGGTCTGGGCTGGCAACCCCATGCCCCAGGTGCATGCATCGCAGTGCCAATTAAAAAAGAGGAGCTGAATTGGGCTGGGAGAGCTGCATTAGAAACACAGTCTTGGTCATAGCTCCAGACCAGCGGTCAGGGCACACAGGCGAACGGTGAGACGGCGAGTGACCCAGAATATGGGAAACTGTGTGAACTGAGTCTGGTGCTGGCGGCACCACATACCAGGCACGTGCATACATCGCGGCGCCACTGATCAGAAAAAAGTGGAATTGGGCCGGGAAAACTGCATTAGAAACACGGTCTCGGTCAGGGCCCAAAGTGGGCAGGCAGAGCGCACAGGCAAACGGTGAGGCGCTGCCAGCCAGGGACAGACACAGCTAGGTGCGGTGGTTCAGAACACAGAGACTTCTTGGGAGGAGGAGCAAAGGCAGGATCCAAGGCAGAGTGGGGACTAGGATCATGTGCACTGGCTTGCCAACAGAACAGCGTTACTAGAGAAGCATGAGAACTGCTGGAGGGTGCCGCAGGAAAAGTGGGGAGAGACCCAATCTGTGGCTCAGAGCAGAGAGTTACAGCAGGCCCCTGAGTGAGAGAAAAGCAGCCACAGAAAACAGCCAGAGCTCCTCACAGCCAGCCAACCAAAAAAAAAAAAATCGAAAATCATGGAATTTTGACCAGGTGTGGATCCAGAAAAAGAAGGCTGTACACAAAGGCTAAAATGAGTAAAAACATTTTTAATTTTTTATAAACATATTTTTCCCTTTAAACTCTCTCTTTAATCTGTTTTATACCATCTCTCCCTCCCATCCTTCATCTTTAATTTTTGTTTGTTCATTTGTCTGTTTTGTTTAGCCTCCCTTTCACACTAAATATATAGCATATAACTATTATATAACTCTAATACTATACACTACAACTTTCTTATTTTATCCTGCATTCCTCCCTCTCTCTTTTTTTTATTAACATACAATGTAAATATTACTTAATGTCTTGCATAGTCTTAATACTACATGCTACTATTATTACTATATCATCTTCCCTCTCAAAAATCATCTTTTTCTGCATTTAAAACAACTCTTACCTATTTCTACTATAGTATAATAGCCCTAACCTTTTTACATTTATATTAATACTGGCTCATTTACTGCTGATAGTGGGATAGAGGGTGGGGGATATTCTTGAGGGTGTGGGTTTACAGCCTGGGCTGGGTGTTTATGTTTTTAACAGCATCTCCATAAAAGAACTCAAGACAAGGTGGGCAGAGTGACTCTCAATCAACTAGCTGGACAGAAGGTCCCACCAAAGAGTAATGGAAATATAACCAGACAGCATAAACAAACAACATAAAGGGTACCCCAAGAACATCAGGCTCAGGAGATCAAAGAGACTGCACCACTGAAACCCTCAGATCTCCTAAACTCCTGTAAAGAATCTCATACCACAAAGGCGGGAAATCAAAGCAGACAAATCCAAAAAACATAAACAAAGAAGAATCAAACATGGGAAGATGCAGAAACAACTTCCGAATGAAAGAGAAAGAGGAATCCCCAGAAAGAGAGGTAGATGGAATAGACATAACCCAAATGTTAGACATGGAATTCAAAAAAATGGTGATGAAGAAGCTCAATATACTCGACAACCTCAAAGGTAACTATGATAATCTTCAAGGAAATTACCAACAGCTCCAAGGAAATTAAAGAAAATTTATGGAGAACTACCCCAACATAAAAAAGGACATAGAAACTATTAACAAGAACCAGGAAGAAATGAAGAATACAATCTCTGAACTAAAAACACAGTAAAATCAATCAAAAGCAGGCTAAACGAAGCAGAGGATTGGATTAGTGAGTTAGAGGACAATGTAGAAAAAAATTCCCTGACAATACAACAAAATAAAAAAGGATTGAAAAAGTATGAAGAATTTCTAAGAAAATAACAGGACAACATAATATCTGGATCATAGGAATATAAGAAGAGGAAAAGCAAGGAATAGAAAAACTGATAGGAAAAAAATGACAGAAAATTTCCATAACCTGATGAGAGAAAAAGTCATGCAAGTCCAAGAAGCACAGAGAGTTCCAATAAAGAGAAACCCCGAAAGGCCCACTCCAAGGCACGTCATAATTAAAATGGCAACATTCAAAGACAAAGAAAGAGTCCTAAGAAGCAGCAAGATTAAAACAGCAAATAGCATACAAGGGAGCTTCAATAAGGCTATCATCAGATTTCTCAACAGAAACACTACAAGCCAGAAGAGAATGGTCAAAAATATTTCAAGCAGTGAAAAACACAGGCCTACAACCAAGAATACTCTACCCAGCAAGGCTCTCTTTCAAAATGGAAGCTAAAATAAAGAGTTTCTCAGACAAAAGAAGACTAATAGAATACATGTCTACCAAACCAGCATTGCAAGAGATGCTAAAAGGAATGATCTAAGAAATGAAGGGAAAAAAAAGAGAGGGAAAGGAACACAGGTACAAAGGGAAATGAATAAATACATGTCAATAATAAACATAAAATGATTAAATGCTCCAATTAAAAGACATAGGGTAGCGGAATGGATACAAAAACAAGACCCACATATTTGCAGTCTACAAGAAACACATCTCAAAACAAAAGACTTACACAGACTGAAAGTGAAGGAATATAAAAAAATATTCCAAGCAAATGGACATAAAAAAAAAAAAAGCTATCATAGCAATACTCATATCAGACAAAACAGATTTCAAAGCAAGGGCCATAAAGAGACAAAGAAGGACATTTTATAATACTTAAGGGAACAATCCATCAAGAAGATAAAACACTGCATACCCAACATAGGAACACTCTAATATATAAAGAAAATGCTAGGAGACCACAAGAAGGATATTAACAGCAACACACTCATAGTAGGGGACTTTAACAATCCTTTATCAAAAATACACAGATCTATGAAGCAAAGAAACACCAAGGATATACAGACACTGAACAACACACTAAACCAAATGAACTTAACTGGTATGTATAGAACTTTTCACCCCCAAAAGTCAAAATATATATTCTTTTTAAATGCACATGGGACATTTTCAAAGATAGACCACATGATAGGACACAAAACAAGCCTCAACAAATTCAAGAAAATTGAAATGATATCAAGCATCTTTTCAGACCACAATGTTTGAAACTAGAAATCAACCACAAAGAAAAAAAGCAAAGACACCCAAACTCATGAAGAATGAATAACATGCTATTAAATATGAATAGGTTAACAATGACATCAAAGAAAAAATCATGAAGTTTCTGGAAACTAATGATAATGAACACACAATAGCTCACAACCTATGAGACACAGCAAAAGCAGTTTTGAGATAGAAGTTCATAGCAATACAGGCATATCTGAAAAGGATAGAAGAATCTCAAATAAAAAATCTAACCCTACAGCTACAAGAACTAGAACAACAACAACAAACAAAACCCTGGGTGAATAGAAGGAAGGAAATCATCAAGATCAGAGCAGAATTAAATGACATAGAGACCAAACATTCAAAAGATCAATGAAACTAGGAGCTAGTTCTTTGAAAAAAATAAACAAAATTAACAAGCTTTTAACCAGGCTGATCAAGAAAAACAAAAGAGAAGACCCAAATAAACAAAATCAGAAACAAAAAAGGAGAAATCACGAGTGATACCAGAGAAATACAAAGGATTGTAAGAAATTACTAAAAACAACTGTATGGCAAAAAATTTGACAACCTAGATGACATAGACAAATTTCTAGAAACATATAACCTTTCAAACTGAATCAAGAAGTAGAAAGTCTCAACAGACCAATAACAAAGAATGAAATTGAAACAGTAATAAAAAAATATCCTGGCACACAAAAGCCTTGGACCAAATGGCTTCACAGGCAAATTTTTCAAAACATTTAGGGAAGAACTAACTCCTACACTCCTCAAACTATTCCAAAAAATCCAACAAAGGGGATAACTCCCAAACTCTTTCTATGAAGCCAGTATTACTGTAATTTCAAAACCACGTAAAGACACAACAAAAAAGATAACTACAGGTCAATATCACTGATGAACATAGATGCTAAAATCCTCAATAAAATATTGGCAAACAGAATCCAGCAACATATTAAAAAGATCATACACCATGATCAAGTGGGACTCATCCCAAGGATGCAAGGATAGTTTAATATTCACAAATCAATAAATATAATACATCACCTATACAAAATGAAAGACAAAAATCACATGATCATATTAATAGATGCAGAAAAAGCATTTGATAAAGTACTACACCCATTTCTAATAAAAACACTCAGCAAAATGGGAATAGAAGGATCATACCTTAAAATAATTAAGGCTATATATGAGAAACCTGAAGGCAACATCATACTCAATGGACAAAAACTGAAAGCATTCCCCCTGAGATCAGGAAGAAGACAAGGATGTCCACTCTCACCACTCCTATTCAACACAGTGTTGGAAGTCCTAGCCACAGCAATCAGACAAGACAAAGAAATAAAAGGTATCCAAATTGGATAAGAGGAAGTAAAACTATCATTATATGCAGATAACATGATAGTATACATAGAAAACCCTATAGATTCCACTCTAAAGCTACTCGATATAATAAGCGAATCTGGCAAAAATAGCAGGGTACAAAATAAATATACAGAAATCAAAGGCATTTCTGTACACCAACAATAAAATATCAGAGACAGAGACAAAAAAGAAAATACCATTTACTCTAGCAATGAGAAAAATTAAATACCTAGGAATAAACTTAACCAAAGAGATAAAAGACCTGTACTCTGAAAATTACATAACACTGAAGAAAGACATTAAGGAAAATACAAATACATGGAAGCAAATACCATGCTCTTTGATAGGAAGAATCAACTTCATAAAGTGGCCATACTACTCAAAGCAATTTACAAATTCAATGCAATCCCTATTAAAATACCAATGACATATTTCAGCGACATAGAACAAATACTCCACAAATTCATATGGAACCAAAAAAGACCCTGAATAGCCAAAGAAATCTTGAGGCAGAAGAACACAGCAGGAGGGATCACAATACCTGACATCAAACTATACTACAAAGCCACTGTGATCAAAACAGTCTGGTCATCGGCAGCCGTCCGTCTCGAGAGACGATGGTGTAGCTTCTTAAGAGTCTATCTGCACCGCCGAGAATGGCTGTGCAGTCCGACTCGGGAGTGACACGGTATCTGTCTCCTCCCGTGTTGAATCGACATCTTGCGATGATGCTGGAGTGTCCTCTCCAGTGAAGCTGAAGCTAAAGAGCCTGGGCAGAGTGATATGGAGCAGACCCCCCTCTCTTCGCAGCTGAAGGGTCCAAGGGAAAGACGGAGTCAATACAGCTTGGCTTCAGGTGCGCCGCAGGAGTCTGGTACTGGCATAAGAACAGACATATAGATCAATGGAACAAAATAGAGAGTCCAGAAATAAATCCAGGACTAAAAGGTCAACTAATATTTGATAAAGGGTGAAGGAACATAAAATGGAGTGAGAAGAGCCTCTTCAACAAATGGTCCTGGGAGAACTGGACAGCGACGTGCAAAAAAAGTGAAACTGGACCACCAACTTACACCACACACGAGAATAAACTCAAGATGGATCAAGGACTTAAATGTAAGCCATGATGTCATAAAAGTCCTAGAGGAAAACAGGCAGAAAAATTTCAGATATTCCACATAACAATATTTTCAAGGATACATCTTCTAAGGCAAGAAAAATAAAGGAAAAAAAATAAACAAATGGGACTACATCAAACTAAATAGTTTCTGCTCAACAAAGAAAACACCAGCAAGATGACATGGGAACCAACCATATGGGAAAACATATTTGCCAATGGTACAACAGATAAGGGATTGATCTCGAAAATATTTAAAGAACTTACATATCTCAACACCAAGAAGACAGACTGCCCAATTAAAAAATGGGCAAAGGACCTGAACAAACACTTCTCCAAGGAGGATATTCAGAGGGTCTATAGGCCTATGAAAGAATGCTCAACATTACTAGCCATCAGAGAGATGCAAATAAAAACCACAATGAGATACCACTTTACACCATTCAAAATGACCATCATCAACAAATCAACAAACAGTAAGTGCTGGTGAGGATGTGGAGAAACGGGAACCCTACTGCACTGTTGGTGGGAATGCAGACTGGTGCAGCCACTATGGAAAACAGTATGGAATTACCTCAAAAATCTAAAAATGGAACTGCCTTTTGAACCAGTGATTCCACTACTAGGATTATACCCAAAAAAATCTAAAACCCTAATTCAAAAAAACTTATGCACCCCTATGTTCATACCAGCACTTTTTATGATAGCTAAATGCTGGAAACAGTCTAAGTGCCCATCTGTAGAGAAGTGGACTTAAAAACTGTGGTACATTTACACAATGGAATACTATGCAGCAGAAAGAAAGAAAGAACTTCTGCCATTTGAGACAACATAGATAGAACTAGAGAGAATTATGCTTAGTAAAATAAGTCAGGCAAAGTAAGAAAAATACCATATGATATCACCTGATACAGGAAACTAAGGAACAACACAAACAAATGAACTAAATAGAACAAGGAAGAGAATAACAGTTATTAGTGGGAAAGGGGAAGGAGGGAAGGGGGATAAGTAAGGGAAGGTTTTAATCAAGAACATGTATAAATGACTAATGGACATGAACAACGGGGGGGGGATATGATTGTGGGAAAAGAGATGTGCTGGGTGGGGGAAGCAATGGGGGAAAATGGGACAACTGTAATTGAAAAACAAAATAAAAATTCTATATATATATTTTTAAAAAACCCTCCTGTCTAGAACTAACCACAATTGAGATTGTTATTTCAGGCTTTAAAAGATGTATATGAAAACATGTATGTGTTTATATATAAGCATATATAATACATATTTATATATACTATTGATACTATATATACACATATAATTTATTCCTTTTTAAAATTGTCCTCTCTAAGCTCTGGAGTTGATTCTTATTAGTGAATTTTTTAGTTCAGATTGCTATCAAGGACATTAATACAATAGAAAAGGCAGAGAGCTGTGATGGTAAAAGCAGAATGGAGTAGATCTAGAGTTACACAGATAACAGAGACTGAATACAATTAAATGCCAAAGACTATGTTGTACTGTACTTATTGCTATAAATTTCTAAAATAACTTCAAATGTTTGTTTTTATTTCCTCATTGGACAAATATTCATTTAAAAAGTTGCTTAGAGAATTACTTTTTACAAGGGGAAGTATATTTTAATTTTCAGTTGTGTATTTACAGCTCTCTTGCAATGGGTATAGAGATTAGTCTGCTCTGTTGGTTGGGTCTGTCTGTACGAAGTTGATTTGTGATGTGAGAAAACATCAACTTTGTGTGTTTCAAACTAAATATTAAGGGATCTATTCAGTTTTCCTTATTACATATTTATTAAATGGTTCATAAATATAGCTTCTTACTATGATATCTTGTAGTTTCTTCTGATGTTTATATATAGTTATTCTTTCAAATATGGTATATACTTATTCCTTTAAACATGGTACAATACTCTGGGTTTATAGTAGTACATGTCTGCCCATCTTCATTGTCAATCATAACTTCTATCTTAAGATAACATTTTTTCTCCGTTTTAATGTGTGTTTACTTTGAATTCTTCTTTGTCTGATGTTGATATTGTTCATCTGCTTTTCATTAGTTCTCACATTGTATAGTATGGTTTATCCTATATTTTATAATTAAATTTATTGGAGTGATGGTTAACAAAACTATTCAGATTTCAAGTGTATAATTCTATGATACATCACCTGTAAATAGCATCACATATCCACCACCCAGTCAATACTCCTATACTTCTATTTTTGTTTCAAGAGCCATGTCTTGGAAAAAATACATCTGAACTCTTTTTCTATTAATATCAAAGTCCTTGTCTTTTAGTAGATTAATATATTCTACTTATATTTATTTTCATAACTGTGCTTTTGTCTCTTTATATTTTTCTTTATTAAAATGTCTTGTTTACTTTCTTGTATTTTTTATATTGGTTGATTAGCTCACTCAGAATATTTATTAAGCACCTATGTGCCAAATATCATTACTCTTGCCCAATCACATTGAAGGGTTTCCATAAGATAGATACAGTCCCAAGGGTTTTACATACATTTACACATTTAATATTTAAGGACAGGTAAGTTGGTATTGTTATTATACCCATTTTAAAGAGGAGAAAACTGATGCACAAAATCAATTTACAGTCCATCCAAGGTGAGTAGTTCATAAGTGGTGGAGTCAGGAAATGAAACTGGGGAATCTGACTCTAAAACTCTCTGACTTGGAAGTTCTATTTTCTACTTTTATTTCATGGCTATTTCATCTTTAAACCTATTTGCACTTATATTTAGCAACATGAAAATAGAACCAGAATCTGTGTTTATTCTATTATAGGTTTTATCTTTATGGTTTTTTCTATAAATGTTGGGAGAGTCTTGGACCACTTGCATCTATACATCCTCAGTTCCAGTTTCTGTATTTTCTACCACACACCTGGCTCATGGTAAATGATCATGAATATTGTGTAGATGAAGAACCATCAGGTTTACCTAACTGGTTTTATGAGATATCCAACTTGTTCTTCATAGTTTCTATTGAGTTTCTTAATTCCTTGAATATTTTTTTACCTTCTTGTACACTTTCATACTTTCAGGTCACTCCATTTTGTTATAGTTAAACTATAAATTAAATCTCAATTATTTTTTCCATTCTCTGAAGTAACTATGTTTTTACTTTGCTTTATGGTCCTGCTCTTTAGAATATATCTTTATATAAGAATCTGAGAAAAGAATACCTCATGACTTAAAGTCATGTAACTTTGATACATATTTGAACATACTTAGTTATTAAAAAACGTACTGCATGAATTATAGTTGGAATATTTAGACAAATTATTTTTAACCAGTAGCTTTCACTAAAATATGTACAATTTAATTAAAAGAATGAACTCATATGCCTCAACATCAGGAAGACAAACAATCAAATTAAAAAATGGGCAAAGGATCTGAATAGACGCTTCTCCAAGGAGGACATACGGAGATCCCATAGACATATGAAAAGATGCTCAACATCACTAGCCATTAGAGAGATGCAAATTAAATCCACAGTGAGATATCACCTCACACCTGACAGAATGGCAATTATTAATAAATCAACAAACAATAAGTGCTGACAAAGATGAAGAGAAAAGGTACACTAGTACAGTGTTGGTGGGAATGCAGACTGGTGTATATAAGAAGATACTGGAAAGATGGCGAGTTAATCAATTGCTTGAAATGCAAGAACTAAAAACTTCCTTTTTCAGTTAGCAGGAACACATATCACAATCCATCTCAGTACAAATATCCTAGGCACAATCTCTTTACCTCATGGATATACACTCAGTGATGCCATTGTACACACCAGGACAATATTCTGCTCTTTTGATTTTCACTCAGTGCATGAAAGGCACATTTTTAGCTCTTTCTCTCTTCTCACTCAATGACATATTATTTTACCTTTTTCTAATGATTTCCTATGGGTTTTAGGAACTCCATATTAGCCAGAATATTTTTGTTAACTAGACAGAGAACATGGACCTTTTCAAATTGCAGGTCAACTATTCTGTTTGGGGGTGGGAATGGAGAGAACAGGCCGGAGGAAGGGAAAATAACAGTACACATTGTGAAAGCCACTATTCCCCTTGCTGACGAATGTACGAAGAAACAATAAGGAGGCCAAAGAATTACTAAAAAAGGATTTGTTGCCTGTTAAGATACCTGCTAAGACCTTTGCTTCTGCTACCATTTCTAACTATATCTCAGAAATAAAATAAAATAAAATAGAGAGAAATATAAAGTAATAATGGGAATTATGTAAAAACTGAGCTTTTTTTTCCCCCTCCTTCAGTGTCACTCCAGCTGTTATTCCCTGGAAGCCTAATTGTAACAAAATTAGAATTCAGTTAGATCTAAAGATAACATTAAAACCCTTTGCTTATTTTTTCTCCCTTGATTTTCACAGTTTATCCTTGTATATGTTCAGGGCAAGGGAAGCTTAGTTTCTACAACCACTTTTCAAATTTAGTTTTATCTGTTTATTTTCTTCAAATGATTTCCATTGATTTTGACATTATACTGCAGACAACGTTAACCACCTTTAAGACACACTGCCAGGTTTGACCACTGAATCCACTCAAGGTGGGTTAAAGTCAACTATTGCCCCAGTAGCTCTAGTTGCAGGAAAGCCAGAGGGTATCCATTTGGTCTATAATTAGGTCATTTCTCTCTCACCCTGGGCAAGTGCGTGTAATTATAAATTAATTTAAAATCCCGCTGTGAGAAAAGAAATTCACTACACTTGTAATCTAAGTGGAAAAACAAAAGCAGCAGGAAGTACATCTTTAAAAACATGTTTTGAATGTGGATGGAACTAGAGAGAATTATGCTTAGTGAAATAAGCCAGGCAAAGAAAGAAAAATACCATATGATATCACCTAATACAGGAAACTAAAGAGCAACACAAACAAACGAACTAAATAGGCAAAGACTAGAATAGTAGTCAGTAGGGGGGAGGGGGGAGGGAGAGAAGGGGGATAAGTAAGGGAAGGGTCTAGTCAAGGAACATGTATGAATGACTCATGGACATGGACAACGGGGAGGGATATAATTGTGGGAGAAGGGATGGGCTGGGAGGGGGGAGCAATGGGGGAAAAATGGGACAACTAAAAAAATAAAAAATAAAAACATGTTTTGATATTTCCTTTAAAATTGATCTTCAAAAGTAGTTTTTCATTCTACTATTCATTTTACTAGGTAGGATTTTCATTATTGTGTATTTAAATTTCACATCAATTTAAAGTTATACTGCGGCCTTGAGGTTTTGATGCTTCCTACAGAATTTATTTACTACATTAGCAAATCAAAACTATTATTTGGGGAATGAAAATTTATTAAGAAGCCAGACTTTGAGTGATGCTTTAAAGTGTGGCCCTGTGCTGGCCTTGGCAGGATGATTTGTAATGGTCACATTTTTTATTCTTAGTGCCACATTTTGGCATTTTTAAACTTATCTCTGTTTTCACAAAAAGTTATGTTTTTAAAAAATGAGATAAAACATTTGAAGATAAAAAACCACCTGGTTCACTGTGTATTACTGCAGTGGTGGTTCTTTTAATGTGTTTGGCTGAGTTGTTGTTCTATTTTACTTGTATTATCCAAACCTGTGGTTAAATATATTATCCTGCACATTTTCAGAAAGAAGATACATGTAAGAACATGCATGTCTGATGAAAAAAAAATAACCTCAACCAAGGGTTTTCTCTCATTAAACTTTGTCTTAATGGGTCTCAAAAATTCTGTGACAGATTTTGGTCAATTTTTTTCCATTAAAAAGTACTGATTTTAATACTAATAACAACTTACACACACACACAAATAAAATACCAAATGGTTCACAAAAAATTCTCCTTTCCTTCTGAAGGTTTTATGATGCATTGTAATCATTAACCAGTCCCTTATTATTAAACTTAAATGGCCAATTGAGACAAATAGTTCTGAGACTGTTCTTCCACCACTGATTAAGACTGGGGTGGCAGGTGTTGGGGGTAATCATTTAGCCTTCTGAGCTTTCTGGGAAGACTTAGTGACTTTGCCAGCTCCAGCTGCCTTCTTGTCCACTGTTTTATGACACCCATAGCAACTGTCTGTCTCATGTCATGAACAGCAAAGTGGCCCAGAGGAGGATAGTGAGAGAAGCTCTCAACACACATGGACTTGCCAGGAACCATATCAATGATGGTAGCATCACCAGATTTCAAAAGCTTTTGGCCATCTTCCAGTTTTTTCCCAAAACAATGATTGATCTTCTCCTTCAGCTCAGCAAATTTTCAAGCAATATGGGTTGTGTGACAATCCAGAACAGGTGAAATCAAACACTGATTTGGCCTGGATGGTTCAGGATAATCAACTGAGCTGTGAAGTCAGCTGTTTCTATTGGTGGGTTGTTTTTGCTGTCACCAGCCACATTGCCACAACAAACATCTTTGACAGACCTGTTCTTGACATTGAAGCCCACGTTGTCTCTAGGAAGAGCTTCATTTAAAGCTTCATGGTGCATTTCAACAGACTACTTCAGTTGTAATGTTTACTGGAGCAAAGGTGACCAACATGCTGGGTTTGCGAACACCAGTCTCCACTCAACCCACAGGGACAGTACCAATACCACCAATTTTATAGACGTCCTGGAGGGGCAGATGCAGAGGCTTGTCAGTTGGATAAGTTGGTGACAGGATGCAATCCAGAGCTTCAAGCAGTGTGATTCCATTGGCGTTGCCATCTTTACGGGTGACTTTCTATCCCTTGAACCAAGGCATGTTAGCACTTGGCTCCAGCATGTTAGCACTTGGCTCCAGCATGTTGTTGCCATTCCAACCTGAAATTGGCATGAATGCTACTGTGTCAGGGTTGTAGCCAATTTTCTTAATATATATGCTGACTTCTTTAATGATTTCCTCATATCTCTTCTGGCTGTAGGGTGGCTAGTTGGAATCCATTTTGTTAACACCAACAATCAGCTGTTTCACACCCAATGTGTAAGCCAGAAGAGCATGCTCATGGGTCTGCCCATTCTTGGAGATACCTGCTTCAAATTTACCAACACAAGCAACAACACTCAGAACAGCACAGTCAGCCTGAGATGTGCCTGTAATCATGTTGTTGATAAAGCCTCTGTGTCCTGGGGCATCGATGATGGTCACATAATACTTGCTGGTCTTGAATTTCCACAGGGAGATATCAGTGGTGATACCACAATCATGTTCAGCTTTAAGTTCAATCAAGACCAGGCATATTTAAAGGAGCCATTGCCCATCTCAGCAGCCTCCTTCTCAAATTTTTCAATGGTTCTTTTGTCGATCCCGTCACATTTGTAGACTTGCCAGAATCTACATATCCAATGACCACAATGTAGATGTGAGTCTTTTCCTTTCCCATTTTGGCTTTGATTTAGTAGTGATGGTTTTCATGACACCTGTGTTCTGGCAGCAAACCCATTGCAAAAAAGCTCAACCAAGATTTGACTTGCTAAACTTCTCATTTCTGTCAGGGACTCAATCTCTTTCAAGTTAGAAAAATGACACCAGGTTTTGCCTAAACTATCAGGTTGGTGCAAAAGTAATGTCTGACATTTTTTAAAAGAAAGTTTTAGATAGTATTTATTAAATTTGTACCTCTTATACTTTTTTGATGTCACATTTACTGATTTATACCTTATTTTTCAGATTATTGAAGTATTGTTCATAATCGTCCACAATATTTGCACCCATGTTTGTCCCATCTAAAGACCACATTAAAAATGTTTTACTCTATGAGTTTCATAAAGGTGCCAATGCAAGTACAGCAGCAAAATCTATTCGGAGCACTTATGTGGATGATGCAGTGACTGAAAGAAGTTGCAGGAGGTGGTTTTCCTATTTCTGAAGTGGGGATTTCAGTTTGAAAAATGAGCCAAAAGAGGGTCATCCAAAAAAACTTGATACCGAAGTGTTGGAAGCTGTTGTCACAGAAAATCCCACCATTACCTCTAGGGAACTTACAGAACAATTTAGCATATCCCATACAACCATGCTACACTAACTGAAAAGGATCAGAAGGGTATCAGTGGCTGGAAAAGGGTCACACATGAACTGTCTCCAGAGAATCTACAAAGGGAGGGTAGAGTGGACTAAGATACTTTAGGAGAATCTGAGGTTGGTGGTTATGGGGAGAGAACTGGAGAAAGAGCTGCCAGAATCCCTGTGCTGAGTCAGTACCCATACTTCAGAAGCCATCTTTCTCAGGCAGAACACTCCTCTCCTAGTGGCATCAGTCTGAGGCTAAACAATAGACCCAACTGCAGGAATTACTCTGCCCTACCCTGTGATTCTTAAGTTGGGCTTCTGATTAGAGCTTGAGGCTATATCACTGATCAGTTTAACAATTCTGGCAGAAAATAGAAAGAAGCAGCCAAAATGGGAAGATGAAGAAAAAGACTCCAAATGAAAGAACAAGAGAATTCTCAAGAAAAATAGTGGAGTGTTTAGAGTAATGATTATGATACTCAACAGCATGAAAAAAGACATAGAAACTATAAAAACAGACCAGTCAGAAATAAAGTGTACAATATCTGAAATAAATAATATGCTTGAAGGAATAAATAGTAACTTAGACAAAGCAGAGTATTGAATAAGTGATTTGGAAGACAAGGCAGGAAAAACACCCAAGAAGAGCAGCAAAAAGAAAAAAAGAATTTTAAAAAATGAGGCGAGCTTAAGAAACATTTTGTACAACAGGAAATGTAACAACATCTGCATCATGAGATACCAAAAAATAAGAAAGTGAGCAAGGGATCGAGAAGCTATTTGAAGAAATAATGATCAAAAGCTTTTCTAATCTGGTGAAGGAAGCTCAGAGAGTCCCACATAGTGGACCCAAAGAGGTCTACACCAAGACTTATCATAATTAAAATGACAAGGCTTAAAGACAGTGAGAGAATACTAAAAGCCACAAGAGAAAAGCTGATAGTTAATTACAAGGGAGAACCAATCAGACTGTTATCTGATTTCTGAACAGATACATATCACGCCAGAAGGGATTGGTATAAAATATTCAAGGTGGTGAAAAACAAAGAACTACAATCAAAGCTACTTTATGCAGCAAGGCTATCATTTAAAATCAAAGGAACTTCACAGGTAAGAAAAATCTAAAGGAGTATTTTTTAACAAAAAAATGTACTGTAACAAATGTTAAAGGGCTTACTTTAAGAAGAATAAGAAAAGACACAGAAAAATAGTCTAACAACAGAATGACACTATGTATCGATGAATAATCACCTTAAATGTAAATGGCTTAAATGCTCCAACCACAGACATAGGGTAGTTGAATGGGTAAAAAAACAGGTTCATATATATGTTGCTTCAAAGAGACACATTTCAAGTTGAAAGATACAAACAAACAAAAAGTCGTCGGCAGCCGTCCGTCTCGAGAGACGATGGTGTAGCTTCTTAAGAGTCTATCTGCACCGCCGAGAATGGCTGTGCAGTCCGACTCGGGAGTGACATGGTATCTGTCTCCTCCCGTGTTGTATCGACATCTTGCGATGATGCTGAAGCTACAGAGCCTGGGCAGGGTGATATGGAGGGTCTGCTGTTGCCCATGCAGCAGACCCCCCCTCTCTTCGCAGCTGAAGGGTCCAAGGGAAAGACGGAGTCAATACAGCTTGGCTTCAGGTGCGCCGCAGGAGTTGCCGGTGTTGACTACAACGTCAAACCGCCTTAGGGACTCCGGCTCCGGATTTTCTGTCGGGGTTTACTCCCTTAGCCTTTCCCCTGAAGAGGTATGCCGCAAGGCAGCGGAGGTTTTTTGGAGTCAGAGTTTTCCTTCTCTGATGTACCCTGACTGGAAGATCGAACCAGCGACACTTAGCTCGCAGGCCGACGCTCAATCCACTGAGCTAAACCAAAAGATATTACATGCAAATGGAAAGCAAAAATAAAGCTGGGATAGTGATACTTATATCTGACAAAATAGACTTTAAAACCAAGGTTATAGTAAGAGACAAAGAAGGATGCTACATAATGATAAAGAAAACCATCCAACAAGAGGATTTACCCCTAGTAAATACTTATGTGCTCAACATAGAAGCACCCAAGTATGTGAAGCAAATCTTGATGGACATAAAAGGGAGAGATCAAAAGAAATACAGTCATAGTTGGGAGTTTTAATACTTCTCTTCAAAGGATAAATCTTCCAGGCAGAAAATCAATGAGGAGACAGATGCCTTAAATGACATAATAGATCAAATTGATTTGATGTTATCAGAGCATTTCACCCCAAAGCAGCAGAACATACATACTTTACAAGTGCGCATTAAATGTTTTATTGAATAGACCACATATTAGGACACAAAACAAGTCTCAATAAATTTAAGAATATTGAAATCACATCGAGCATTTTCTCTGACTATCAATCACAATAAGGACACTGAAAAACGTGCAAAGACATGGAAGCTAAATAACACGTTAGTAAACAATGAATGGGACAGCAACAAGATCAAGGAAAAAATAAAAAATACCTTGAAACAAATGAAAATGAGGACAAAACAATCCAAAATATGTGGGACCCTGGGAAAGCAATCCTAATAGAGAAATTTATAGTATTATAAGCCTTTCTCAAAAAATAAGAAATATATCTCAGTAAATAACCTAACTTCATACTAAAAGGAACTTGAAAAAAAAAAGAAAGAAACAAATTCCAAAATGGGTAAAAGTAAGAGGATAATAAATATCAGAACAAAATAAAGTCTAAAAAATTTGACCCAAAAGATCAATGAATCCAAGAGCTGGGTCTTTGAAAAGATTTTTTAAAAAGGCAAATCTTTAACAATACTCATCAAGAAAAATGTATAAAGGATCCAAATAAATAAAATCAAAATTGAAAGAGGAGAAAAAAGCAACTGACAAAACAATACAAGGGATTTTAAGAAAATATTAAGAACAACTATATGCCAACAAATTGTACAACATGGATGAAATAGATAAATTCCTAGAAACATACAATCATTCAAAATTAAATCAGAAAAAATCAGAGTATCTGAATAGACAGATTCGTCGGCAGCCGTCCGTCTCGAGAGACGATGGTGTAGCTTCTTAAGAGTTCATCTGCACCGCCGAGAATGGCTGTGCAGTCCGACTTGGGAGTCGTCGTCGTCGGCAGCCGTCCGTCTCGAGAGACGATGGTGTAGCTTCTTAAGAGTCTATCTGCAGCACCGAGAATGGCTGTGCAGTCCGACTCGGGAGTGACATGGTATCTGTCTCCTCCCATGTTGAATCGACATCTTGCGATGACACTGAAGCTACAGAGCCTGGGCAGGGTAATATGGAGGGTCTGCTGTTGCCCATGCAGCAGACCCCCCCTCTCTTCGCAGCTGAAGGGTCCAAGGGAAAGACGGAGTCGATACAGCTTGGGTTCAGGTGCGCCGCAGGAGTTGCCGGTGTTGACTACAATGTCAAACCGCCTTAGGGACTCCGGCTCCGGATTTTCTGTCGGGGTTTACTCCCTTAGCCTTTCCCCTGAAGAGGTATGCCGCAAGGCAGCGGAGGTTTTTTGGAGTCAGAGTTTTCCTTCTCTGAATAGACAGATTATACCTACTGAAATTGAAGCAGTAATCAAAACACTCCCAACATACAAAAGCCCTGGACCAGATGATTTCACAGGTGATTTTTACCAAATATTCCAAGAAGAACTAACACCTCTCCTTCACAGACTATTTCAAACAGTCAAGAGGAGGGAATGCCCCCAAACTCATTTTGTGAGGCCAGCATTATCCTAATTCCAAAACCAGAGAAAAAATAGAACTAGAGGCATGGAAACAAATAACTTAATGACAATGACCAGAGAAAAGGCAGTAAGGGGAGAAGGGGGAAAAGAAGCGGATGGGTAGAGTCAAGGGACTAATATAAATGCCCTATGGGCATTGCAAATAGGGCAAGGATTGACTGTGGGAGACGAAGGTAGGGGGAGAGAACATCAGCAAGATGAAAAGGGAGCTAGCCATATGGTAAAACATATTTTCCAATGGTACCTCAGACAAGGGTTTGATTTCTAAAATATATAAAGAACTTATATGACTCAACACCAAGAAGACAGGCAATCCAATTTAAAAATGGGCTAAGAACCTGAATAGACGCTTCTCCAAGGCGGACATACAGGAGCCCATAGGCATATGAAAGATTGCTCAATATCGCTAGCAATCAGAGAGATGCAAATTAAAACCACAATGAGATACCACCTCACACTGGTCAGAAAGGCCATCATTAACAAATGAACAAACAAGTGCTGGCAAGGATGTGGAAAAAAGAGAACCCTAGTGCACTACTGATGGGAATGCAGACTTGTGCATCCACTATGAAAAACAATATGGAATTTTCTCATAAAACTATGACCCAGCGATTCCACTTTTGGGAGAAAAAAATGGGACAACAGTAATAGAATAACAATAATTTTTTTTCTTTCAGTGAAAAAAAAAGACACAAAATTATAGGCCAATATTCCTGATGAAGGTACATGCTAAAATCCTCCACAAAATATTAGCAAGTTGAATACAACAATGAATCAAAAAGAACATGTACTATGACCAAGTGGATTTATTCTTGGAATACAAGGTTGGTACAGCATTTAAAAATCAATAAATCTGATGCACCACATAAACAAAATGAAGAATAAAAAAAAAATGTCATATCAATAGAGGCAGAAAAAACATCTGATAAAATCCAGCACCCATTTATGATGAAAACTGTCAGCAAAGGGGGAATAGAGGAAACATGCTTCAATGTAATAAAGTTCATATAGGACAAACCCGGAGTCAACATCATTTTCAATGGGTAAAGCTACAAGAATAATTTCCCTTACAATTAGGAACAAGACATTGATATATGCTTTCACCACTCATACTCAACATAGTACAGGAATTGCAAGCCACAGCTATGAGAAAAGAAAAAATAAAAAGCATCCAAATTGAAAAAGAAGCAAAATTGCATTATTTGAAAATTACATGAATTTGTATATAGAGAAAACTGAAGTCTACCAAAAAAAAAGAGAGAAATGATAAACGAATTCAATAAAGTAGAATTCTAAATAAATATTCAGAAATCAGTTGCACTTTATACACCAATAATGAACTCTCAGAAAGAGAAACTAAGAAAGCAATATCATTTACCTTTGGAACAACAGCAACAACAAAAATGAGGTACCTAGGAATGAACTTAACCAAAGAGATAAAAGACCTCTACTCAGATAACTATAAAACATTGAAGAAAAAAAATAGAAGAAAACACAAACTAGAAGCATATACCATGCTCATGAATTGGAAGAACACACTTCATTAAAATGTCCATACTACACAAAGCAATCTATGAATTTAAGACAATTCCTATTAAAATATCAAAGGCATATTACATATCTAGAACAAATATTCCTAAAGTTTATATGGAACTTAAAAAAAGACACCAAATAATTCTCAGCAATCTTAAGAAACAGCAAATCTTATGGAACATAATACTGACTATAGAATATACTACAAAGCCATTGTAATAAAAACAGCCAGATATTAGCATGAGAATAGACATATAGATCAATCAAACAGAATAGAGAGCCCAGAAATCAACCCATGCTTTTATGGTTAATTAATATTTGACGAAGGAGGCAAGAGCATACAATGTAGAAAAACATTCTCTACAATGCACAAATACATGCAAAAAGTAACTAGACTATGTAATTACACCATACACAAACATTAAATGAAAATGAATAAAAACTTAAATGTAAGTCACAAAAACATAAAAGTCCAAGAGGAATACACAGGCAGCAAAATCTTAAACATCTCACATAATAATTTTGGCGCTATGTCCACTAGGACAAGGGTAATCATTGTATGGGAGAACATATTTATCAATGATAAATCTGACAAGGATAAGGGGTTAATCTCTAAAATATATAGGGCTTATACAATGCAACATTAGGAAGACAAGCAACCCAACTAGAAAATGGGCAAAAAATTTGAATAGACTCTTCTCCAAAGAGGACACACAAATGGCAAAATACAGATTTTTTTTTAATGCTCAATGTCATTAATCACCAAAGAAATGCAAATTAAAACTACAGTGAGGTATCACTTCACACCTCTCAGAATAGCTACCATCCATAAAACAACACACAACAAGTGCTGGGGAGGATGTAGAGAATAGTAGCTCAAAAAACTGGTACACCTACACAATGGAATACTATGCAACAGAAAGAAAAAAGAAATTCTTACACTTCACAATAGCATGGACGGAACTGGAGGATATTATGCTAAGTGAAATAAGGCAGGCAGTGATAGACAAATACCATATGATCTCACCTATAAGAGGAATCTAATGAACAAAACAAATGAGCAAAATAGAACCAGTAACATGGAAATAAAGAACAATCTGATAGTGACCAGAGGGGTAGAAAGAGGGGGGTAATAAGGGAAAGAAGGAGAGGGGTCTAGACAGAAAACAATTATAAATGATCCATAAACATGAACAACAGAGTGGGAATAGACTATGGGGGCAGGGGATGGTGTGGGCAGGGCAGGGGAAAGCAATGGGGAAAAAATTGGGACAACTATAATTGAACAATAATAAAATTTTAAAAATGAAAAATAAAGAAAACCTAATGCACTGTTGGTGGAAATGCAGTATTTTTTTCTGATCTATTGTCTTGAGCAAGGTAAAAAAGAAAAAAAAAGTGGAACTACAAAAAACTAAAATGTTTTTGCACAGAAACATTTCTTCAAAGAGTGCATACAAGTGGCAATAGACATATAAAAAGATGTTCAACATCACTAATAATCAAAAAGATGTAAATTAAAATTAAAATGTGCTCTCACACCTGTCAGAATATCTATATTAATAAATCATCAAACAACAATTGTTGCTGAAAATGTGGACAAAATGGAAACCCTGTGCACTGTTGTTGGAAATGAAGATTGGCATAGCCACGGTTGAAAGCGGTATAAAATAATCTCAAAAATTAAAAACAGAACTTTTTTTTCATTAAAAACTTTTTAAATATTACAGTTGTCCCATTTTCCCCTCACTGCTCTTCCATGCCCCCTCTCCCACACTCAATCCATACCCTGTTGTTCATGTCCATGGGTCATTTATACTAGTTCCTTGACTAAACCCTTACCGCTTCTTCCCCCCGTTTTCACCACCTCCCTCCCTCTGGTCACTGTCAGTCTGTTCCTTGTTCACATGACTCTGGTTCTCTTTTTCTCCTTTGTTTATTTTGTTCATTAGGTTCCTGTATTAGGTGAGATCATATGGTATTTGTCTTTCACTGCCTGGCTTATTTCACTAAGCAAAATACTCTCCAGTTTCATCCATGTTGTCACAAAAAGTAGGAGGTCCTTCTTTCTTTCTGCTGCATCCCATTGTGTAAATGTATCAGTTTTTTGGTCCACTCAACCACTGATGAGCACTTAGGCTATTTCCAGCACTTGACTATTGTAAGTAGCACTGGATGAACATAAGGATGCATAGGTTCTTTTGAATTGGTGTTTCAGGATTCTTCGGGTATAATCCTAGCAGTGTAATCATTAGATCAAAAGGCATGTGATCAAAAGGAAGTTCCATTTTGTTTTTGTTTTTTTTGCTCAGTGAAAGAAAACATCAGCAAGATTAAAATGGAGTCAACCATATGCTAAAACATATTTGCCAATGATACTTCAGATGAAGGTTTGATCCCTAAAATATATAAAGAACTTATATGACTCAACACCAAGAAGACACACAATATAATTTAAAGATGGGCAAAAGACCTGAACAGACACTTAGCTGAGGAGGACATACAGAAGGCCTATAAGCATATGAAAGATTGCTCAACATCACTAGCCATCAGAGAGATGCAAATTAAATCTATAAATAGATACATCTCAAACCTGTTAGAATGGCCATCATTAACAAATCAACATACAAGTGCTGGTAAGGATGTGGAGAAAGTGGAACCCTACTGCACTATTGGTGGGAATGCAGACTAGTGCAGCCACTATAGAAAACTGGAATTTTCTCAAAAACCTATGACCCAGAGATTCCACTTCTGGGACTATATCTGCAGAAACACAAAACACTAATTCAAAAGAACATGTGCACCCCTGTGTCTCATAGCAGTGTTATTTTTAGTAGCTAAGATTTGGAAGCAGCCCAGTATCCATCAATAGATGAATAAAATACTAGTTGGCTACAAAAAATAAAGAAAATCTTACCCTCTGAGCCAGCATGGCTGTAGCTGGATAGAATTATCTTAAGTGAAATGTCAATTGGAGAAAGACAAGTACCATATGATTTCACCACTATGTGAAATTTACTGAACAAAATAAACTAACAAAAAAAATTTGAAATAGACTCATAGATAAAGAACAGACTAATAGCTGTCAGATGGAATTGAGGTTATAGGACTGGGTAAAAAAGATGAAGAGTTTAAACTAAAAAACAAAACAAAACAAAACCTCATAGACACAGAAGAATATGGTGATTACCATAGGGAAAGGTGAGTAGGAGTTGGTAGAAGATGGTATTAGAGGTGATAAATGGTGATTGGAAACTTGACATGGGGTGGCAAACACACAATAAAATATACAGATGATATAGAATTGTACACCAGAAACCTAATAATTTTATTAACTAATGTCACCCCTATAAATTCAATAAAAAAGAAAAAGAAAAATGACATTTTGAATTAAAAGAAAATAAAAATATAACTTCTATTTTTGTGAAGTGCAATGAAAGATGTGCTTAAAGTCATATTTATGGCATTGAATATTCTGAAAAGGAAAAATCAGAATGGCCATCATTAACAAATCAACAAACAATAAGTGCTGATGAGGATGTGGAGAAAAGGGACCCTTAGAGTACTATTGGTGGGAATGCAGACTGGTGCAGCCACTGTGGAAAATAGTATGGAATTTCCTCAGAAAACTAAAAATGGAACTGCTGTTTGATCCAGTGATTCCACTGCTAGGATTATACCCCAAGAATCCTGAAATACCAATTAAAAAGAACCTATGCACCCCTATGCTCATAGCAGCCCTATTTACAATAGCCAAGTGCTGGAATCAGACTAAGTGCCCATCAGTGGATGAGTGGATCAAAAAACTATGGTACATTTACACAATGGAATACTATGTAGAAGAAAGAAAGAAAAAACTACATTTTCCGACAGCACAGATGGAACTGGAGAGAATTATGCTTAGTGAAATAAGCCAGGCAGCAAAACACAAATACCATATGATCTCACCTAATACAGGAAACTAATGAATAAAACAAACAAAGTAGCAAAACAGAACCAGAGGCATGTAAACAAGGAACAGACTAACAGTGACCAGAGAGTAGGGGGGAGAGGGAAAAGGGGGAAAGAAAGGGAAGGGTCTAGTCAAGGAACTAGTATAAATGACCCATGGACATGGATGACAGGGTGAAGATTGTCTGTGAGAGAGGGGTGAGGTAAGTATGGCAGGGGAGAGTAGTGGGGGGAATATGAGATAACTATAATAGAAAAAAATACATAAATAAACATTAAAAATAAATAATAAATAAAAAGGAAGTTTTAAAGTAAAGCACTTAACCTTTCACCTTAGAAACCTTGTGTCCCCTGCTGTGGCCAGGCATAGCATTCAGTGACTCTCTTTGGGACCCTGAATGTAACTTCTTCCTTTTATGCCTAATTTTCCTTTTCCACTCCTACACTGACTTTACCATACCATAGCCAACATTTATATTCTTAACACAGATGTCATGTAAGTATTTCTATTGTGCTGTATCCCCTAAAAAAAAATCATAATCCTTGAAAACAAAATGTCTCACTTGTAACTTCTATAGAGTTTCAGTGTTTTGAAAATTGTGCATATAATTTGTAGGACTTACGGCAAAGATGGAGGCTTAGACAGACATGCTTGGTCTCCCTCTACAACTAGAAAGGAATACAGCTACCTCAAAACAAAAGATAACCAGAAAGTCCAGAAAATAAAACTACATGGAAGCCCTACATATGAAGTTATAAACCAGCGGTGCTCATCGGAGGGGTAAGAGGGGGGAAATTGGAACCGGAACGGAAAGGTCGGGCGGCGCTGTTTGTGGTAGCAGCGGGGATAGCGGCAGAGGGAGCAATCCTGGCTTAAGTCGAGTCCCGGCAGCTCGCGACCCCAACTCTTGGAAAGGCAGCCCCTCATTGCCTCGGACAGAGAGGCCCAGAGGGCGGGGGGATGGATCCCGGTCTCCCAGTGGAAAATAATGGCAGGAATCCATCTTGGAACCCGTCCCCACACAAAGTGCCACAGTGCAGCGAAAAAGATTACGGGCCATCACCGGTCACTGGGTGGTGACAAGTCCATAGGGCTCCATCTCCTACAGCCTGCCAAGGAAGCAAAGCAAACATAAATCTGTCAAAATGAAGCAGACAATGATTGAAATCCCAATGACGCAGTTCACAAGGCAGCAGATGAGGAACCTGACAGACGAACAAATAGGGAACTGTTCAGAGGCTCAGTTCAGAGCTATTGTTAAAAGGTGGCTTACAGAATTAACAAAAGATTTGGAACAAGACTGGGAAGGAATAAAAGCCACTCATCTGAAATGAACAAAAACACATATGAGACAAGTGGTGAGGAAATAAAATCCAGAGATCAAACCAACAAACCAGAACATAGGGAAGGAACAAACAGTCAACCAGTGCAGAAAGAGAAAACAAAAAGTAAGGGAAGTGAGGGGAGGATCATAAACCTCTGGGACAGCTATAAGCAAATGAACATTTGGATTATAGGATTTCCAGAAGGTGAAGAAGAAGAACTAGAAATTGAAAAATTATTTGAAAAAATAATGAAGCAGAACTTCCCAAACTTGGGGAAGAAAATAAACTTACAGGTTCAGGAAGCACAGAGAGTTCCAGAAAAACTGGACCCAGGGAGAACCACTCCAAGACACATTATGAACAAATTGTCAAAAATTAAAGATAAAGAGAGAATCTTAAAAGCAGCAAGAGAGAAGAAAAGAATCATGTACAATGGGGTACCAATTAGACTATCAGCTGATTTCTCAAGGGAGACCCTGCAGGCAAGAAGGGACTGGCAAGAAATATTCAAAGTAATGAAAATCAAAAACCTACAACCACAAATACTCTATCCAGCAAAGCTGTCATTTAGAATAGAAGGGCAGAGAAAGTGTTTCCAGGACAAAATAAAACTGAAGGAGTTCATTAGATCCAAACCACTATTATATGAGATGTTAAAGGGACTAGTTTAGAAGAAGGAGGATCAAAACTATGAGCATTAAAATGAAAACTGCATCGCAAGAAGCAACAACGGAAGCTGAAGAATTGAAACAAAGACAAACTAAGTAGGCAATGAGAGTGGAAAAACAGCTTTAGGTATGGGGAACATATTGGGGGGAGGTCAGCAGAGAGGAGGAGAAGGAAAGGGAGGAAGATGATGCAAGACTTAAGAAGCATAGTAGGAGGGAATGAAATAGATGGGAAGAGGTTGAGAAGAACTATATGCACAACCAATGGACATGGACTAAGGAAGGAGGACAACTGGGTCGAGGGGAGCATAGGGAAAAGAAATTGAGACAATTGTAACAGCATAATCAATAAAACATATATTTTTAAAAATGAAAGTATGTTTTTCTTTCTATTCAAGTATTGACTATATTGCAAGATGTACTGTGGCTTTTTCTTACGTGTATTTAGATAACTTAATATTTAGAATCAATCCTCAGTTTCCATAGTACCTCCAAATCAATTTTTTTCATATTCTACAACAACACCTTCCCCCCATAAAAAATGTACCAAGACAGCTCTAATTGTCAAAGAGGCTATCTTGGAAGACATCTCTCAGGTCATTTGTTGTCAAATAAATCATCAGGGACATCCTGACAACTTGGTAGTGATTTTTATGTGGAAAGATACTAAGAGCATCCCAGACACATTGAAAGCAGATTAGGAGCCATATTAGACCATTCTTCAAATTTTTTATTAAAACAAACTAGGTTACTGATCATCCCTTAATATTATTTTGTTAAAAGTTTATCTAAGTCAGAGCTTTAAGAAAAATGATTCTTCCTTCCTCCTCTCTTTCCATCTTCATTGCCTTTTTTTCAACAAAATGACATAGATTTAGATTGCAACTGGTTATGAATTTGCTTCTTAGTCAAACTGAAAGTAATTCTAAACTGATTTTACAATCTATTGGTTTCCAGAAGTTTGATAAATCCCGGAAATTTCTTTAGAAAGATTTAGTATCTCTGTGTAGAAGCTTTGAACCACGTAAAGAAACTGGCTAACCTTGAATTTTTCAGGTTTAAACAGTTGGACACAATGTGGAAAAAAAAATGTATGAATAACAGAAACTAGCTAAAATGCTGAACTCATTTTGAAAAGTACATAATATTTTGATTCTAAAGTAAAAAAAAGACCTTTATAAATTTTTAAAAAATATGTTTTATTGATTTTGCTCCCTGGGTCCAGTGCTTCTGGAACGCTCTGTGCTTCCTGGACCTGTAAGTTTATTTCCTTCCCCAAGTTCGGGAAGTTCTGCTTCATTATTTTTTCACATAATTTTTCAATTTCTAGTTCTTCTTCTTCACCTTCTGGCAATCCTATAATTCAGATGTTCATTTGCTTATAGCTGTCCTAGAGGTTTCTGAGCCTCTCCTCATATTTCTCACTTTTTTGTTTCCTCTTTCTATGGCGGAGATGCCACACACACCCTAGGCTTGGTTGGAACTTGCTCTGTTCAGCAGAGGCTTTGTGACCATGGTAGAACAAACTTTTACCCAGGACACTTTGTTATGTCTTGGGGAAGGACGATGACTGCCTCTCTAGTGGAGACCAACAGCCAAACCTTCATCCCTCATGTCTTTTATTGAGGAGGATACATATGAGAGATACAAGGCTAAAATTCATAAATCGTTTATTGTATTCAGGCATTTGACAGTAACAGATAACATACACTAATTTGGGAGTCACAATGACTGATTAGAGTCAAGGTCCATAAAACATTTGGACCAGGTGCAGGGTTCCATATACTCCCTGCTAAAGATAGCTTACACTACATTGCTGATAAAGAAAGGAGAACAAGTTTTAAAGCACAATGAGCTTAATAAGCACTCTTTGATCTAATTCCCATGGCAACCCTCTGAGTGGTTAACAGTCATGTTCCGCACATAGCCTTATGTTGAGACTTAGAGATAAGCACAGCCAGGATGCTGGCGGCTTGTCATGCTCAGGCTGGGTCTACAATTCCTTAAACTACGAGGAGTGGTTGCCCACATCTTTCTGCACTGGCTGACTGTTCCTTCCCTAGGTTCCAATTTGTTGATTTGATCCCTGGTTTACCTTTCCTCACCACTTGTCTTGTATGTGTTTTCATTGATTTCAGTATGACTAGCCTTCATTCCTTCTCCGCCTTGTTCAATATCTTTTGTTAACTCTGTAAGCTGCCTTATGACTATTGCTCTGAACTGAGCCTCAGAAAGCTTATCTATTTGTCCATCAGTTAATTCATATATTTGCTTTTTGGTCAGCTGCGTGATTGGTATTTCAATCATGATTTCTGCCATCCTGACCATTTTCATTTATCTTTCCTTCTTGGGCGGGGCTGTCATACCTCCTGCGCTATCGGGGGAAGAGCCCAGTGCACTCGTCACTACTGGGCAACCGTTCTCACCACACTGTGGCACTTTGCATGGAGGTGGGGGTCCAAGATGGAGTCCTGCTGATCACTCTCCGCTGAGAGACCAGGAGCCTTCTCCTCTGTCCCCATGCCCTCTGTGCCTCACAATTCGAGGCAATGGGGGTCTGCTTTCCCTGGCATTGGAATTGCGAGCTGATGGGTCTGGACTGCAGCTGGAGGTGCTCCCCTGGTGTTTCTAGCCTCCCCTTAAATACGAGTGTCTGTGCTTATCGCATTCCCATCACTTGTCACTGCAGCTGGTGCTGGCAGCACAACTTGATCACTCTGCCCCGGCCTCGCTCCTCCTCTCAATCCGGATGAACACCACTTCTTTATAACTTTATACATTGGACTTCCATGTTGCTTTATTTTCTGGAACTTCTGGTTATTTCTGGTTTTGTGGTAGTTGTAGTCCTTCTTAGTTGTGGAGGAAGACAGAGCATGTCAGTCTAAGCCTCCATCTTGGTTGGAAGTCTAATTAAACATATTTTCATTTTGATCTATGTGATATCAAAGCATATGTTATCAGACAAGCAGAAAATCTCAAAGCTATAATATATCAAATACTATATTTTAAAAACATAGTCAAAAACATGAAACAAACTAAAAAGTTTACATAACTTGAACTATCAATAATTTTAAAACTAAAAATTTAAAACATTCAATGCAGATAAAACTTTGTTTAAGAAGAAAAACAGAACAAGGGATTTTGTGAGAGCCAAAAGGAAAATAAGAATGTACACCTTTCATTTTTCCCCCTCCAAAGCTTTCCTTTGAAAGGCGAATTCTCCTCCAGGACCCATTGAATAGGAAGAATAAAAGGCTAAATGCAATTCAAGTTTATGCATTTATGCCAAATAATTGGTAACTTTGGCCAAGATTCAAGTTCATTCTGAAGTATTAAATCAAAGTGTTAAAAGTTCAGTTCCATCAGTTTAGAATGTCTTTAATAGTGAACTACAAATCAGTCATTTTCCTCATTCCCCTGTAGTCAATATAGTCTAGGTGATAGAAGCAAAGTAGTGCTAGGAAAGGACTTGGTCCCAATGGCAAAAATAAGCCAAATAATTAAAACAGTAAATTTCATACTTAACAGCAAAGGGGAGAGATTGAAGAAAAGGAAGTAACCCAATAGAGAAGACACTTGAAAGAGAAAGAAAATATTCTGTTCAGTACATAATTGGAAAGAGCAGGAATATACAAGGGAGAAAAAAATCTCAGCACACCCCAAAGTTAGGCTAAATTGTAAGAGATATTTCACAAAGGTTCCCCTGGCTGGTTTGGCTCAGTGGATTGAGCGTCGGCCTGCGAGCTAAGTGTCGCTGGTTCGATCTTCCAGTCAGGGCACATCAGAGAAGGAAAACTCTGACTCCAAAAAACCTCCGCTGCCTTGCGGCATACCTCTTCAGGGGAAAGGCTAAGGGAGTAAACCCCGACAGAAAATCCGGAGCCGGAGTCCCTAAGGCGGTTCGACGTTGTAGTCAACACCGGCAACTCCTGCGGCGCACCTGAAGCCAAGCTGTATTGACTCCGTCTTTCCCTTGGACCCTTCAGCTGCGAAGAGAGGGGGTGGTCTGCTGCATGGGCAACAGCAGACCCTCCATATCACCCTGCCCAGGCTCTGTAGCTTCAGCTTCACTGGAGAGGACACTCCAGCGTCATCGCAAGATGTCGATTCAACACGGGAGGAGACAGATACCGTGTCACTCCCGAGTCAGACTGCACAGCCATTCTCGGCGGTGCAGATAGACTCTTAAGAAGCTACACCATCGTCTCTCGAGACGGATGGCTGCCGACGACGACGACGACGACGACGACGACGATTTCACAAAGGGGTCTGAACTTGAAAAAAAATTAATGAAAGAGGAGAAAACAGGTAAGAAGAAAAAAATTGAGCAAACATCCTTTCCCCCAGGCTTCCAGAATTGGCAGGTCACGTGCAGAGACCTGTGAGAAAGATGGGAGATGCTGTCTGTGAAGTGGGGCTGTAGCCAGAATGAGAGGCTGAGACATTAACTCTTGTGTTTTTAAATATTGAGAACAATGAAGTTATTACTTAGAGAAAAATATAACATTGTTAAATAGCTTTTAATTAAATTCATCAAGGAGAAATAAATGTGAATTAAACTTTTCATAATTTTATTTTGATAAATAAAATTACAGTTTCTAGCACATCATTTACAGAACTATAATACTCAATTAAATCTGAAATTTTTCATTAATAAAAGGCATATGTGAGGAAAGTCTAATAAGCAAATGCATTACACTTTCTTTTGTAAAACATACATTAGAATGTCTTGATTGATAGTGACACCAGCCTTTATTCACTGCCTTCAAATGAAGATTCCTTTATATTGATATTAAATGGTGTTTGGCCTAAGAGACAGGGAGAAAACAAAAAATTAATCATTCTTTCCCCCTTTCTTCATTTAAAAGTTCATATTGTTATTGATTAAGGCTGGAGCTTTTTTTTTTTTTTCTTTACCTGACAGATTCTTCTTTTCTCCTTGTGGAAAAGAACTCAAGGAACTCTATAGCCTTCTCCAAAGATTCTAAATAATCCAGACTACATAGATAATCTTCCAGGAGCTAGAAGGAATACAAATCTTTTCCTAGAATATGGTAGGTGCGGCGATTTTGAAGCAGACTAAAGGCAGTTTTTCAATAACTCTCATGTGATTTTTTTAATAGCCAGCAAATCTAGAAAATGTTGAATTTATTTGTAAGAAAAGTAAATAGTGGCAAAATCAACAAGTTTATTCCTTAAGGGAACGTAGAGAAAATTGGTCTAAAGATTAAGTCAGTTCTAGCCATTTAAGTTGGAATACAAGAGAACTGCTCTGGCACAAGAAAAGAAGAAATAAAAACATAAATCATATAGATGCAGAAAAAACATTTGACAAAGTACAACACCCATTTATGATTAAAAAAAAACACTCAGAAAAATGGGAATAAAGGGAGTATACCTCAACATAATAAAGGCCATGTATGGAAAAACTGAAGCCAACATCATACTCAATGGGCAATAGCTGAAAGCATTCCCCCCTGAGGTCAGGAGCAAGACAAGGATGTCCACTATCTCCACTCTTATTCAACATGGTCTTAGAAGTTCTAGCCACAGCAATCAGACAAGAAAGAGAAATAAAAGGCATCCAAATTGGAAATGAGGAAGTAAAATTGTCATTATTTGCAGATGACATGATAGTGCACATAGAAAATCCTATAAACTCCACAAAAAAACTACTTGACCTAATAAGTGAATTTGGCAAAATAGCAGGATATAAAGTCAACGTTCAGAAATTGAAGGCGTTTCTGTACACCAACAATAAAACACCAGAGATAGAAACTAAAAGGAAAATCCCACTTACCATAGCAACAAGAAAAATAAAGTACTTAGGAATAAACTTAACCAAGAAGGTAAAAGACCTTTACCCACAAAACTACATAACACTGAAGAAAAAAATTAAGGAAGATATAAATAAATGGAAACATGGTATCATGTTCATGGATGGGAAGAATCAATATCATTAAAATGTCCATATAACCCAAAGCAATTTACAGATTCAATGCAATCCCCATTAAAATACCAATGACATATTTCTCAGACCCAGAACAAATACTTCAAAAATTTATATAAAACCAAAAAAGATCCCAAATAGCCATAGCAATCTTGAGGCAGAAGAACACAGTAGGAGGAATCACAATACCTGATATCAAACTATACTACAAGGCCACGGTAATCAAAACAATCTGGTACTGGCATAAGAACAGACATATAGACCAATGGAGCAGGATAGAGAGCCCAGAAATAAACTCAGGTCTATATGGTCAACTAATATTCGACAAAGGGGGTAGGAACATAAAATGGATTGAGAAGAGCCTCTTCAACAAATGGTGCTGGGAAAACTGGACAAGGACATGCAAAAAAATGAAACCAGACCACCAACTTACACAGTATACCAGAATAAACACAAGATGGATCAAAGACTTAAGTGTAAGTTGTGATACCATATAAGTCCTAGAAGAAAACATAGGCAGAAAAATTTTAGATATCCCATGTAGTAACATTTTCACTGATGTATCTCCTAAGGCAAGGGAAATAAAGGAAAGAATAAACAAATGGGACTACATCAAACTAAAGAGTTTCTGCTCAGCAAAAGAAAACATCAGCAAGATGAAAAAGGAACCAACCATATGGGAAAATATATTTGCCAATGATACCTCAGAAAAGGGATTGATCTCCAAAATATATAAAGAACTTGTACACCAAGAAGACAGACGACCCAATAAGAAAATGGGCAAAGGACTTGAACAAACATTTCTCCAAAGAGGACATACAGAAGGTTCATAGACATATGAAAGGATGCTCAACATCACTAGCCATCAGAGAGATGCAAATAAAAATTACAATGAGATACCATCTCACACCAGTCAGAATGGCTATTATCAACAATCAACAAACAATGTATGATGGCAAGGATGCGGAGAGAAGGGAAGGAACCATGGTGCACTGCTGGTGGGAATGCAGACTGGTGCAGCCACTATGGAATACAGTTTGGAACTTCCTCAAAAAACTAAAAATGGAACTGCCTTTCGAACCAACAATTGCATTTCTAGGACTATATTTGAAAAATCCTGAAACACCAACCCAAAAGAGTCTATGCACTCCTATGTTCATAGCAGCACAATTCACAATAGCCAAGTACTGGAAACAACCTAAGTGCCTGTATATAGATGAATGGATCAAAAGACTGTGGTACATTTACACAATGGAGTACTACGTAGCAGAAAGAAAGAAGGAACTCCGATCATTTGCAAAAACATGGATGGAACTAGAGAGAATTATGCTCAGTGAAATAAGCCAGGCAACGAAAGAAAAATAGCTTATGCTATCACCTATTACAGGAGACTAATGAACAACACAAACAAATGAGAAAAATTGAACCAGGTGTATGTTAACAAGGAATAGTCTAACTTTGACAAGGGGAGGGGAGAGGGGAAGAAGGGGGTAAGAAGGAGAAGTGTCTAGTCAAAGAACATGTATAAATGACCCACTGACATGGACAACAGGGTGGGGACTGACTGTGGGGGAAAAGGTGGGCAAGGTGTGGGGAAGCAATAGGGAAAAAAGTGGGACAACTGTAATAGAAAAACAAACAAAAAAATTTTAGAGAGGGAAGGAAAAGAATATATAAAGAATGGAAATGCAATTTTAATAAATATTAGGACAAGAATTTTACTTCACACTGTATATTTTTCTCCTATCTGATCCCTTCAAAATTTGTTATTCTGAAGAAGTAAGTAATGACATAAGATTCTTTGCGTGAAAATAATAATAATAGAGGTTTTGTTGACCAAGACTTTGACTGGAATGTCATGCTAAAAATAAAAACATGCTTGGGCTCTGGTTGTTACCAAAAGCCCTAAGGAACCAAGGGTGAACCTAGAAGGTTATAAAAGCCCACGAGGGAAAATGCCTGGTACCTAGTTGGATGTGCGGTCCATGGTAATCTTTTCAGGAAAGGAATGAAGGTTGCTTTTTTGAGAGATGGCTAAAAGGGACCTTAAAGCACAATGGAAAACCTGAAGGACTTGGAAAAGACAGGTGTCTACAGACAAGGCTGAATGGCAGATACGTGGCTCAACTTCGGCGCCCTGAATGGCAGACTGAAGGTCACCCTAAGTGTTTCATGTGTAAGTTCCAGCAAAGCAGACTTAAAGATCATAAGTGATCATTTGCTGCTCTTGTAGAGTTCATGCAAATGAACAGGATAAATTAAAAATGGACATAATACAGTCCCTTTAATGATAGAGGGGGTAAGCTGAGGGAGAAAAATCATGACCCAAGGAAAATCACAATGCCCATTGGTTGACTGTAAAGTAATACAGCTAACCATTGTTAAAGTCTCTTCATTTAAAGTTATCTAGCATTTATAAATCAAACTAGATCTATGACATCACCAAAGATGCTTAATTTACAGGCAAGAAGAATGTCAAATGCCTTGCAACTGAATGTCTTCCCATTAAGACAGGCTTACAGATTTAGAGAATGGTTTGTGGGTTATACTACATAAATTAACATGTGTTTTCTGTTTTCATAGGGTATAAGCCTAAGATCTCACTACCTGAGTGATTATCTGTACGTATAGGCCTCACTTAATCCTGTCTGCATCGCTGCCTCCTGAGACTGAACAGTTTGGCTGTACCAAGTGGCTGGGTTGGTGAAGAATGGGATGGTCTATGGGATTCACCTTAAAAGAGGTTTCTCTTTTCTATTCCAATGGCTTGGACAGAAAATACCCAGAGGTCTAAGAGGAGGGAAACCTAAAATATTTCCCTCAGCCCAAGCTAAGTATAATGGGCAAAAGGGTTCTGGATGGATATAATGTGCCTGGCACACCTTCCTCAAAAGAAGCCCCCCTTTTTTTTTCTTAATTAGGGACATTGAAAAATTAATACCTGCCTTTTGTTATCTAGTGATTATGGATTGAATGATGCCTTCTAACCCTGTTGCCATATCTGTTACCCCCAGAATACAACAAGGACACCAGCCTGTTAAACCAAGCATGCCGTGGTCTGGGGACAGCCAGCTGACCTGGAATCTGCACGACCCTTCTCCATGTGGGAAGGCCACCCTCCCCTCCACACCCCGACTCTTATTAGGGATTTCTGGACCCAAGGATAAATAGGACGATGAACACACCCAGCTTGAAGCAGCTAGAAGAACAGAAGACCATCGCCCACTCTCCTCTATGAGAGTACAAAGGGTCTAAAGTCTGAGGGGGGGGGTGTTACTTTTTTTATTGTTATAAAAAAATTAATGAAGTAATTCTAAAATAATGGTAACATAGGAAAGGGAGAAACTGGAGAGATTGCATGCAGAAACCTTGGACATGGACTGGGGAAGGGAGGAATTGCTGGGGGAGGGGGATGCTGGGCGGGGGTGAACAAAGGGGAAAAAATGGAACTATTGTGACAATATAATTTATAACATGTAATAAAAAATGAAATAAAAAAACATAAATTATGAAATTATTTTATTTTTAATTTTATCTCTAGTCTCTTCTGAATACTAAACACTATCTATACTTGAATGCAAAATGATTTTCTTTCATGGAATTATGCTTTATGTAAAATATTAAGGGATTCATATCAGGTAAGCAAAAAAATCAGCTGTCAACAGATTCATCCCAAAATGTATATGATCATTATGATTCTGTTATCCATCTTCTTTTTCCTCTGTTTTTTCTTAATCAAGTCTTTAATCATATCTTGTGTTTATTACCCTCATCTATATTTTAAAATTGCTAAATTCTTCTCTATTTTACAATTTAACTTTTCCCAGTTGTCCACATAATATATCTCAGTTCCTTAGGCTCAAATTCTTGACTAAACTTTGAAAGATCAACCTTCACATGATCAACAAGTTTATTCACCCATTCTATTTTTTATAGGGAAATTTTCAAATTCTTCCATATATGTGCTTTTATGTATATTCCTACTGCTAACTCCCTGTATCTGACTTTATTAGTTCATATCCAAACTATTACTGTAAACTCCTAATTGGGTTCTATTTAATCTACCTCAGAGGTAGCCATGATAATGACACTCCCAAGGGAAAATAAATTTTTTAAAGTATATTATGTTGATTATGTTGTTACAATATCACAATTTATTACCCTTTGGTCCCCTCTGCCCAGTACCCACCTTCCCTCCAGCAGTACTCCCCCTTAGTTCATATCCATGGGTTGTACATATAAGTTCTTTGGCTTGGCCCTTTCCTATATTATTCATAACTCCCCTATGTCTATTTTGTGCCAACCAATTATACTTCTTAATCCCTGTATCATTTTTCGATTTCTCCCCCAACCCCCTCCCAGCTGATAACCCTCCAAATGATCTCCATACTTACGATTCTGTTCCTATTCTGGTTTGCTTAATTGGATTTTGTTTATATTGTTTAGATTCAATTGTTGATAGTTGTAAGTTTGTTTTCATTAATGTTCACAGTTTTGATCTTCTTTTTCTTAAGTAAGTCCCTTTGACATTTCATATAATAATAGTTTGGCGATGATGAGTTCCTTAAGCTTCACGTTGTCTGGGAAGCACTTTATCTGTCCTTCCATTCTAAATGATAGCTTTGCTGGATAGAATAATCTTGGTTGTAAACTCTTTCTTTTCATCACCTTGAATACTTCTTGCCACTCCCTTCTTGCCTGCAACGTTTCTTTTGAGAAATCAGCTGATAGTCTTATAGGCACCATTTTGTAGGTAACTCTCTGCTTTTCTCTTGTTGCTTTTAAGATTCTCTCTTTATCCTGAACCTTTGGCATTTTAATGATGTTTCTTGATGTGGTCCTCTTTGGGTCTATCTTGTTTGGAACTCTCTGTGCTTCCTGGACTTGTATGTCTATTTCCTTTGCCAAATTTGGGGAGCTTTTTCTTCATTATTTTCTCACATAAGTTTTCCATTTCTTGCTATTTCTTTTCTTCTTGCACCACTAAGGTTCAGATGTTTGCACATTTAAAGTTATTCCAGAGGTTCCTAAGCCTCTCCCCTTTATTTTCAATTCTTCCTCATTCTGTACTAGTTGACTGTTTTTTCCTTCCTTATGTTCCAAATCATTGATGTGAACCCCACTTTCCTTCCCTTCACCACTGGTTTTATGTGGATTTTCCTTTGTTTCATTTAGCATAGCTTTTACTTCTTCCCTTATGCATTTGCCCTACTCAAGGATATCTATCAAGTCTGTGAGCATCATTATCACCAGTGTTTTGAACTCTGCATCAGTTAGGTTGGCTATTTCCTCATTTGTTAGGTTGGCTATATCCTCGTTGCTCCCACTGGAACTTTGATCTGTTCCCTCTTTTGGGGCATCCTTCTCTGTCTCCTCAACTTGACAGGACCCTGTGTTTGTTTGCCTCTGTGTCTTAGGTAGAGATATTGCACTGGTCATGTTGTAAGGTGTGGAACCTTAGGTATTCATCAGTACAGGGAGACCTGTTTCACCACGTTGTGGCGCTATATGTGAGGAGGGGTTTGAGTGGGAATAATGCTGCTTGCTAGCACTCGCCCTTTTTCCAGACACTTCTCCCACTTTGTATGGGACTGGCACCTCTCTAGTTATTGCCCTGGCCATTGTTTCCAGAGTTGGTGTGTCTGTGGAAATTCTAGGACTGTGAGTGCCCTTTAAACAAGCAGACTCTGTTGAGAGACTGGCAGTTTCTTTCTCCACCCCCACCACCACTGGTTTGCACAGAGAAGTAACAAGGCTTTATTTTCCCCAGCACTGGGACTGTGAGCTGCGCAATCAGGTCTGATGCTGGGATTGCTCCCCCGGTGTCCCTCCTGACTTTTTAAAATGTGCGATTGTGCTTTCCGCTGGCCTGCCACTGTTGCTTCTGCTGCTGTTGCTGCTACCACCACACCATGTCCTCTCTGACCCGATTCCACCCCTCCTACTTGTCTGGATGAGTATTTCTTCTTCATATCTTTATTTTTGGACTTCCATGCAGCTCGATTTTCTGGAACTTCTGTTTGTCTCTAGTTTTGAGGTAGTTGTGTTCATTCTTAGTTGTGGGTGAAGACGCAGCATGTCTGTCTAAGCCGCCATCTTGGCTGGAAGTCTAAATTTTTAAATTTAAAATGTTATCATTTGCCACAATCCAAACAGCACCATTCTGAAGATACAGAAATTAGAATCTGGGAGTATCAATGGAGAGGGTTTCTAGCAAAGATATGAGAATCTCAGTGAGAACTATGGAAACCTGTGTCCTAGCAGTGTGGAAAAAATAGAGATAAACCTAGTAACACAAAACTGCAACCCAGCCTGGAGTAAGCTCAATTCCTGAGTATATTAACACTATCTGACTCTAAGGTACAGTCTGTATAAGCTAAGATAATTATGAGCTAATCAGAACTGGAGCCTACAAAATAACTGCCATTGAATAAAAATTTACTAGGCATACATACCAAGAGAGAAGACTAGAAATAATCTGTCTCTTAAACCAAGTTATTAAACTTATCAAAAATGCCCAGAGTGAGTAGAAAGAAGGAAATAATTAAGATCAGAGCAGAGTTAAAAGACATAAAGATGAAAAGAAAAATTCAAACAGTTAATAAATCCAGGAACTGGTTCTTTGAAAAGATTAACAAAATCAACTAGACTGTAACCAGACTCATCAAGAAAAAAAGAGAGGTAACTTAAACAAACAAACAAAATCAGGAACAAAATAGGAGAAATTACCATCAATAGCAACTATATGCTAAGAAATTTGAGAACCTGGGTGAAATGGACACATTTTTAGAAACATATAATCTTCCAAAACTGAATCAAGAAGAAACAGAAAGCCTGAGTAAACCAAAAACAGCTATAGAAATTGAAACAGTAATCAAAATACTTCCGACCTTTTAAATAAATGGTGTTGGAAGATCTGGACAGATACACACACACACACAAATGAATCTAGACCACCAACTTACACAATACACTAGAATAAACTCAAGATGGATAAAAGATTTTAATGTAAACCATGACACCATAAAAGTCCTAGAGGAAAAATAGACAGTAAAATTTCATATATCTCACTCAGCAATATTTTTGCCAATCTATTTCCCAGGGCAAGGGAAATAAAGAAAAGAGTAAACACGTGGGACTACACCGAACTAAAAAGCTTCTGCTTGGCTAAAGAAAACATCAGCAATATGGCAAGGGAACCATCTATATGGGAAAACATATTTGTCAACAATACCTCAGAGAAAGGTTTGATCTCTAAAATATATAAAGAACTCATAGGATTCAACACCAGGAAGAAAAACAATTTAATTAAAGAATGGGTAAAGGATCTTAACAGATACTTCTCCAAGGAGGACATTCAGTAGGCCCATAGGCATATAAAAGGATGTTCAACATCACTAGCCATCAGAGATATAGAATTTAAAACCACAATGAGATACCATATCACACCTGTCAGAATGGCCATCATTAATACATCAACAAACAAGTGCTGGTAAAGATGCAGAGAAAATGTAACCCTAGTGCATTGTTGATGGGAATGCAGACTGGCACAGTGACTGTGAAAAGCAGTATGAAATTTCCTCACAAAACTAAAAATGAAACTGCCTTTTAATCCAGTAATTCTACTGCCGGTATTATACCCTAAGAATCTTGAAATACCAAGAATCTATGCACCCCAATGTACATAGCAGCAACACTTACAATAGTCAAGTGCTGGAAACAGCCAAAGTGCTCATCCATAAATGAGTGGATCAAAAAACTGTGGTATATTTACAAAATGGAATAGTACACAGCAGAAAGAAAGTAAGAACTTGTACCCTTCATGATACCATGGATGTAACTGGAGAGTATTATGCTAAGTGAGTGTAGCCAAGCAGTGAATACCATGTGATCCCACCTATAAGAGGAACCTAATGAACAAAACAAATGAGCAAAATAGTACCAAAGGCATGGAAACAAGGAACAGACTGAAAGTAATCAGAAGGGTAGGGGGAGAAAGTAACTGGGGGGAACAAGGATAAGGGTCCAGTCAAGCAACATGTATTAATGCCCCATGGATATGGACAACAGCGTGGGGATTGACTGTGGGAGTTGGGGAACATGGGCGGGCTGTAGTGAGCAATGGGGAAAATTGAGACAACTGTAAAAGTACAATAATAAAAATTGGCAAAAAAAATCCCTAAATTGTTATAAATCTAAAAAAGAAAAAGGAATATTAAGACAATAGAAAAAAACAAATGCTAAACTAGAATTATATACCGAGAAAAAAATAACCTTCAAAAGTGAAATTTATTTAAGTATATTCTATACCTATATAATTTGGGAGAATTTATTGCCAGCAGACTGAAACTAAAAGGAATAAGGGTTAGTCTTCAGATAGTGTAAAAATAATCTCAGATAACAACACAAAAATACAGAAATAAATTTAAAACAACAAAATGTGTTTGAGTTATTGAAATGCAGTGTAATGTTTGAATATTATGACTAAATAGAAATGAATAGCTTTTCATTATGAGTGCTCAGTCACCTTGGTTAATGTCACACCTATCAGACAGGGACTTTGTCTTATTATCTATTGTATCGCTAATGATTAAAATGGTGACTAGAATATAGTAAGTACTCAGAAAACATTTTTTAATTTAATGGCTAAATGAATACTCCCTGCAGCTTTGCACCATATCTGAAAGTCTTGGGCAATAACAGACATGACTCTAGCTACACAGTGTTAAGAAAATTATGGACTGAGATGAAAATCCATGTTTATTTTGGGGGAAGTAAAGAAGGAAGGAAGGGAGGAGATGGAATCTCACATAACATTGTATAGCTAACACAGGAAAGATAAGGGTGAAAGTTCAACCCTATTGTACCCTCCAGTCTTAATATGCTGAAAGGAAAATTTTGTAACTGTGAAGAAAAGAGAGTCAGGTTTCCCTCTCAAAATATTTAGTCTTTATCATTTGTGAATCAATACTGTTTTAAAGGTGATAATGACAATTTTAAGAGCAACACAATAAGACTGATAATTCCCAAAAGGAATATCATCATCAAGAAAAGGACTACAGGATGGTGCATATGTTAGCAGGTTTATAATCAGTGAGATTCATGCTGCTGTCACATTAAGTTGGAATAGAAGGCGGTTATTATAAGTGCTATTGTTACATCAAGGTGCCAACAGACTGGCACTTCTGCTACCATCCTAGGATGGTCATAAACTCATGTTATTTTCTTCTGCAAGTTTAGGGAGAAATAAGTTGCTGTCAAAAAGCAGATGTAAGTGTATTAAGCAGGCTGGCTGAGAAAAAAAGAAACACTCTTGGATCTTTAAAAATTAACCAAGGCTTCAGTTATGTTTTAAAAATAGTGGTTGGTAAGTAAAAACTTAAAATTTTCAGATCTCTCATTTAATTGGGCCTTGCATACTCCTCCTGGTGTTTAGATAAAGAAAGAATATGTAAATTACATGTTATAATAATGGGCAGAAAATAAGCCCCCAACAGAAACATTCACTTTTCCCCATTGAAATTTTAGGTATTTGATGCTTATCATCTGAATGCATCAATTACATGTCATAAAAAGCATATACATAACTGATGCTAATATTTATGGTACAGGCTTGAATTATCTGATCATTTCACATTAGTCTAGCACTAACTAAGCTTAAGTATTGATAAGTTATTTTTAAGTTCTATTATTTGTTCTATATTAGTATAAACAATATTGAAAGTATACACACACATATTATCCTATATAAAACCCCTGTTTAGGATCTTTCTCATTAGTAATTGGCATGCTTCCCTAATTCTTTGTCAACCAGTGAGCATTGTAGATTAGCCATTTAGACTCCCTTTTGTCCTTATTTGTCAATCTTAGTCACAGGGTGTTGGAAAAATTAATTAGTTAACATGAAGATTCTTTGAAGATGAAAAGTATCTTGAAATTGCTAAGTTGTGCTAGCAATTCTCTATAATACCTATTTTTTTATATTTGTAAAACTTCATGCACTTCTCACTAGCCCTTAATTTTTAAAAAATATGTTTATTGATTTGAGAGAGAGATAAACATTGATTGCCTTCCATATATCCGCCCTGACCAGATTGAACTCACAACCTTGATATGTGCCTTGACTTGGAACCAAAGGTCCAACCTTTTGGTGTATGGGGATGACACCTTGACCAACTGAGCCACAATGGACAAGCCCTATTAATATTTTTTGCTAACATTATATATTCAGATTATTTTTAAAAATGAACTAGACATCTTTTCCTTCACAAGGCTAAAAATACTTATTTGCCTATGTCCTCATATCACTCCTTCTCACTTTTCACTACTAAGTATTAATATATTTCTATCTGAGATCTTATAATTCATGAAATCTTACTCACTGGTTATTTTTTCATACTTACATTTCTTGAATTTATTGGAATTGTGGACTGGAATACATAAATGGCACTAAAGAATAAAGGAAAAGTCACTATTACTGAATGTTAGAGGTTTTGGCCTTGAGAATCATTCATTTGGAACAAACAACAGTCCAAATGGCTTAAAAATCTACTTTTGCCATTCACTGAGCAAGAAAGAAGCAATTTCTTTTTTCCAAAGATCTAAATTTTTCATAATAAAAAGTTATTTAAATTGTTTGTTATGATATTAAAATATATACTTAAGGAAGTTTGATGAAGTTTCCCAAGTATTCCAACTTCTGACCTTGGAACCAGGCAGTGGTATCTACTATCCAGAAGCATCTTTGAAAGCCGAAAGAAGAAAGAATTTCTCCAACACACATAATCTGTGATTAGAAGGCTCATTTTCAGTAAGCATCTGAACGAATAATTATCTAGAGTTATCACAATTATTTTATGTACCTAAATTTGTAAAACAGAGGTATTCACTTAAGATGAAATCTTGGGAAGAGAGGAAGATGGCTGAGGAGTGAGAGGAGGCTGTGATTGCTTGCTCCTGAGACCTGTCAATAGTTTGGACTAATTGCAGACAGAACATCTCAGTTGACATCTGGATACTGGGAGGAGTTGAGCCTTGGCATTGCTGGATCAGAGAAGACTGTCTGAGAGTGACCTGTCCGGTGAGGATAGTGGAGGAGAAAAGGACGAATCAGGATTTCTGACTGGGTTGGCTCCCTGAGTTGCGGCTGGCAGTGTGCAAAGATTTTTTAGTGATCCCAGGTTTACCTAAAGAGGAGTTTGGAGGAGAGTGAGGCTCTGCCCACTGGCAGAGCCAGGAGTGGGCCCGGTGGTGTCTGGTTCTGAGAGGCAAGAAACAACATGCTGCTGTGTGTATATGAATGTTTTACCTTTTTCTTTTTCTCTTTTGTTTTTTGTGGAGAGGGGAGGAGAGGCTAGGGATGGGATGAGATTCATGAGGAACTCAGGTGCAGAGGTGCATTCACCCACTCCCCAACCCTACCCCTGTGTCGCGCGAGCATGCACATGGCAGTGCCCCAGTCTGCCTGCCCAGGCGCGCAACCAACTCGCTGGCTGCCATACCTGGGCACCCTCCACGCCCACCTCAACAGGCACAGAACCAGCACACCAGCCACCTCTCATAGACACCCACCTATGCTGGGCACCGGTGCCTGTGGCCCCACCCTAATGGGCACAAAATCAACTTGCCAGCTGCTGTGCATGGGTGCTACCCAGGCATGCCCCAGTGGGTTCGAGGCTAGCGCGCTGGCCGCCGCTTGCAGGTGCATGCCACCGCAGCGCCCAGGCACCCTCAGCCCTCCCCAATAGGCACCAAATCAATGCGATGGTCGCCGTGCCCAGGCGCCACTCAGGCATGCCCCAGCAGGCACAAAAACAGTGGGCTGGCCGCTGCACACAGGCGCCCACCTTTGCCACGCACAAGTGCCTATGGCCCTACCCCAATGGGCGCAGGACCAGGACGCTGGCCACCATGCACAGGAGCCACCTGGACATGTCCCAACAGGTGTAAAACCAATGCACCAGCCACCCCAATAGGCCTACAATGAATCTGCTTACCAGTGCACAGAGGCCTCTCCCTCCACCAGAACAGAAGAGCAACCAGTGCGCCTTGGACCCGCCTGACTCGGTAGACAAAGAGTCAACCCACCCCTGGCCTGCACGAGTAAATGCACTCACCTCTGGTTGAGGCCAAAAGATGGTGAAATGAACTAGAGGCACTTTGTAATAAGCTTTGGGTGTGGGCTCTCGAGAAAAAGCTGGGAGAGCAGCAGACAAGGTGCCAGTACAGAATCATCCCAAGTGCTACAGGACAAGTCACTTAAGCAGACTGGTCCCCTCCAAGTGGTGTCAGCTGGAGGCAGCAGCTCAACAACTGTATACAAGAAGGTCACACCATAAAGGCAGAAAATAAAAGCACATCAATCTAAGAAGAATAATTAAGACCAGTACCCAAAATGGAAAGGCAGAATAGCACCCCACCACTAAAAACAACACTCCACCAAAAGGAAAAGAGGAATTTCCAGAAGGAGAGATAAATGAAATAGAAGAAAGCTATCAGACATGGAATATAAAAAAATAATAATGAGGAAGCTCAATGAACTCGACAAACTCAAAGAAAACTACAATGAACTACAGGAAAGCAACAGGGAGCTTACAGAGAACTATACCAGCATAAAAAAAGACATAGAAACTATCAATAAGAACCAGAAAAAAATTAAGAATACAATTGTTGAACTGAAGAACACAGTAGAATCAATCAAAAGCAGGCTAAATGAAGCAGAGGATCGGATCACTGAGTTAGAGAAAAATGAGAAAAAAATTCCCAAACAATGCAATGAAATGAAAAAAGACTGAAAAAGAATTAAGAGGGTTTAAGAGAACTGCAGGATAACATGAAATGAAACAATATCCATATCATAGGGATAAAAGAAGGAGAAGAAGAGGTGCATAAGATAAAAAATCTGATTGAAAAAGTAATGACAGAGAAATTTTCTAACCTGATGAGAGAGTCATGCAAGTCCAGGAAGCACAGAGAGTCCCAGTGAAGATGAACCGAAAAGAGGCCCACTCCAAGGCACATCATAATCAAAATGGCAACACTCAAAGACAAAGAGAGAATCCTGAAAGCAGCAAGAGAAAAACAACAAATAATATACAAGGGAGCTCTGCTAAGGCTATCAACTGATTTCTCAACAAAAATGCTACAAGCCAGAAGGGAATGGCAAAAACGATTTCAAGCAAAGAAAAACAAAGGCCTACAACCAAGAATACTCTACCCAGCAAGGCTTTCTATCAAAATAGAAGGTGAAATAAGGAGTTTCACAGACAAAGGAAAACTAAAAGAATACATCTCCACCAAACCAGTATTTCAAGAGATGCTAAAAGGAATACTGTAAGAAAAAAAGAAAAAGGGAGAGGAACACAGATAGAAAGGGAAATGAATAAATTCTTGTCAATAATAACTTTAAATGTAAAATGATTAAATGCTCCAATCAAAAGACATAAGGTAGCAGAATGGATATGAAAACAGGACCCACAGATATGCTCTCTACAAGAGACACACCTTAAAACAAAATATTTATACAGACTGGAAGTGAAGGAATGGAAAAAATTATTCCAAGCAAATTGACATAAAAAAATGGGGTAACAATACTTATATCAGACAAAACAGATTCCACAGCAAAGGACATAAAAAGAGACAAAAAAAGGGCATTTCATAATACTCAAGGGAACAATCCATCAAGAAGATATAACCCTGGTAAACATATATGCACCTAACATAGGAGCATCCAAATATATAAGGAAAACACTGGAAGACTACAAGAAGCATATCAACAGCAACATATTCATAGTAGGTGACTTTAATACCCCATTATCAATAATAGACAGATCTTAGAAACAAAGAAACACCAAGGATATTGAGGATATTGGACTTAATTGATATAAATAGAATTTTTCACCCCAAAGAAGTAAAATACAAATGCTTTTCGAAAGCACATGGGGCATTTTTAAAGATAGACCACATGGTAGGACACAAAACAAACCTCAACAAATTCAAGAAAATTGAAATTATATCAAGCATCTTCTCAGATCACAATGTCTTGAAACTAGAAATCAATCTCAAAAAAAAAATCTGAAAGACATTCAAACTCACAGAGAATGAATAACATGATATTAAATAATGAATGGGTTAACAATGACATCAAGGCAGAAATCAAGTAGTTTCTGGAAAGAAGTGATAATGAGCACACAACAGCCCAGAACCTATGGGACACAGCAAAAGTAGTCCTGAGAGGAAAGTTCATAGCAATACAGGCCTACCAAAAAAGGATAGAAGAATCTCAAATAAAAAATCTAACTCTACAGCTACAAGAACTAGAACAACAAAAACAAACAAACCCCAGAGCAAGTGGAAGGAAGGAGATCATCACGAACAGAGCAAAATTAAATGACATAGAGACTAACAAACAATTCAAACGATCAACAAAAGTAGAGCTTGTTCTTGGAAAACATAAACAAAATTGACAAGCCTTTACCCAGGCTAATCAAGAAAAAAAGATAGAGACTTTTGGCAAAGATGGAGGCTTAGACTGACACACTTTGTCTCCCTCTACAACTAAGAAGGAATACAACTACCTAAAAACAAAAGATAACTTGAAATTCGAGAAAATAAAACTACATGGAAGCACAATGTATGAAGTTATAAACAAGCGGTGTTTGGATGGGTAGGAGAGACGAGATCAGAATCAGGATGGAAGGGTTGGGCTGGGCTGGCTGCGGTAGCCTCAGGAATAGTGGTGGGACTGCGAGAAATGCCAGGAGAGCATGCTGGCTGCAGATGAAACCAGGAAGCTCATAATTCCAACGCTGGGGAAGGCAGACACTCTATTTCCTCAAACAGTGAGGCTGTGGGGAAGGAGCCTTCCAGTCTCTCGGCAGATAGTGATGGCAGGAATCCATCTTGGATGCCCACCCCGACACAAAGCACCACAGAGCGGTGAAAAAGGTTGCCGATCCCCACCAGCAACTGATCACTGCTGGTCTTTGGGCAGTGACGAGTGCACGGGGCTCCGCCTCCTATAACCTGCCCGGGAATAAAGCTAAACACAAATCTGTTAAAATGAAGCAGACAGCAATTGAAACCCCAGTGATGCAACTCTCCAGGGAGCAGATGAGTGCCCTTACAGAGGAACAAATAAAAAACATTTCAGAAGCTCAGTTCACAGCTATAGTTATAAGGTGGCTTACAGAATTAACAAAAGATTTGGAACAAGACAGGGAAGGAACGAAAGCTACTCATACTGAAATGAACGAAATCACATATGAGACAAGTAGTGAGGAAATAAAATCCAAAGATCAAATCAACAAGCCAGAACATAGGGAAGGAACAAACAGTCAACCCGTGCAGAAAGAGGAAACAAAAAGTAAGGAAAATGAGGAGAAGATCAGAAACCTCTGGGACAGCTATAAGCAATCAAACATTTAGATAATAGAATTGCCAGAGGGTGAAGAAGAAGAACTAGAAATTGAAAAATTATGTGAAAAAATAATAAAGCAGAACTTCCTGAATTTGGGAAAGGAAATAGACTTACAGGTCCAGGAAGCACAGAGAGTTTCAGAAAAACTGGACCCAGGGAGAATCACTCCAATACACATTACAATCAAATTCTCAAAAATTAAAGATAAAGAGAGAATCTTAAAAGCACCAAGAGAGATGAAAAGAATCATGTACAAAGGAGTCCCAAATAGACTATCAGAGAATTTCTCAAAAGAGACCCTGCAGGCAAGAAGGAACTGGCAAGAAATATTCAAAGTAATGAAAATCAAAAACCTACAGCCATGAATACTCTATCCAGCAAAACTGTCATTCAGAATAGAAGGGCAGAGAAAGCGTTTCCAGGACAAACTAAAACTGAAGGAGTTCATTAGATCCAAACCACTATTATATGAGATGTTAAAGGGACTGGTTTAGGAGAAGGAGGATCAAAACTATGAACATTAAAATGAAAACTGCATCTCAAGAACCAACAACAGAAGCTAGGGAATCGAAACAAAGACAAACTAAGTAGGCAACGAGAGTGGAAAAAGAACTATAGGTGTGGAGAACATATTGGGGGGAGGTTAGCAAGGAGGGGGAAGGGGCAAAGGGAGGGAGATAGTACATGAATTAAGAAGCATAGTAGGAGGGAATGGAGTTTACAGGAAGAGGTTGAGAAGAACTATATGCACAATCAATGGACATGGTCTAAAAGGGGGGAACAACTGGAGGGAGTGGGCCCACTGGGTAGAGGGGAACAGAGGGAAAAGAAACTGGGACAACTGTAACAGCATAATCAATAAAACATATTTAAGGAAAACATATTGCTAAATAAAAAAAAAAAGAAAAGAAAAAGAGAACTCAAATAAACAAAATAAAAAACAAAAGAAGAGAAATCACAACCGATATCACAGAAATACAAAAGATTGTGAGAAATTACTACAAACAACTATATGGCAAGAAACTTGACAACCTAGATGAAATGGACAAATTTCTATAAACATATAATCTTCCAAAACTAAACCAGAAGAAGCAGAAAGCCTGAACAGACTGATTACAATGAGTGAAATTGAAACATTAATCAAAAAAACACTGGTACACAGAAGCCCTGGACTGGATGGCTTCACAGGCAAATTTTACAAAACATTTAAGGAAGAACTAACTTATACCCTTCTCAAACTATTGAAAAAATCCAAGTAGAGGGAAGACTCCCAAACTCTTTCTATGAAGCCAGTATTACCCAATTTCAAAGCCAGGTCAAGACACAAGAAAGAAAGAAAACTACAGGCCAATATCACTGATGAACATAGATGCTAAAATCTTCAACAAAATATCGGCAAACCTGATCCAGCAACACATTGAAAAGATCATACATCATGATCAAGTGGGATTCACCTCAGGGATGCAAGGATGGTTTAATATTTGCAAGTCAATAAATATAATACACCACATAAACAAAATGAAAGACAAAAATTACATGATTATATCAATAGATGCTGAAAAGGCATTTGATAAAGTACAACACCCATTTATGATGAAAACACTCAGAAATATGGAAATAGAAGGAGCATATCTCAACATAATAAAGGCCATATATGAGAGACCAAAGTCAATGGACAAAAACTAAAAGCATTCCCCCTGAAATCAGGATCAAGACAAGGATGTCCACTCTCTCCACTCCTATTTAATATAGTGTTGGAAGTTCTAGCTACAGCAATCCAACAATAAAAAGATAAAAGACATCCAAATTGGAAAAGAAGAAGTAAAAGTCTCATTATTTGCAGATGACATGTTAGTGTATGTAGAAAACCCTATAGACTCCATGAAAAAACTACTCAACCTAAATAGTGAACTTGGCAAAATAGCAGGGTACAAAGTAAATATTCAGAAATCTAAGGCATTTCTGTACACAAACAATAAAATCTCAGAGACAGAAACTAGAATAGAAATCCCATTTACTATAGTAATAAGAAAAAGAAATAAATTTAACCAAAGAGATAAAAGACCTGTACTCAGAAAACTATATAACCCTGAATAAATTTAAAAAGATACAAATAAATGGAAGCATATATCATGTTCATGGATGGGAAGAATCAACATCATTAAAATGTCCATACTACCCAAAGCAATTTAGAGATTCAGTGTAACCCCTATTAAAATACCAGAGACATATTTCACAGACCTAGAACAAATACTTCAAAAATATATATAGAACCAAAAAAAAAACCCTGAATAGCCAGAGCAATCTTGAGACAGTAGAATGCAACAGGAGGAATCACAATACCTGACATCAAACTATACTACAAGGCCACTGTAATCAGAACAGCCTTGTACTGGCATAAGAACAGATATATAGCGCAATGGAACAGAATAGAGATCCCAGAAATAAACCCTGGCTTCTATGGTCAACTAATATTCGACAAAGGGGGAAGAAACATAAAATCGAATGAGAAAAGCCTCTTCAACAAATGGTGCTGAGAGAATTGTCAGGGAAGTGCAAAAAAATGAAACTAGACCACAGTTCACCCCACACACCAGAATAAACTCAAGATGAATAAAAAAGTTTAATGTAAGACGTGACACCCTAAGAATCAACAGGAAAACATAGGTGGAAAAATTTCAGATATCCCATATAGTAATATTTTCACTGATACATCTCCTAAGGCAAGGGAAATAAAGGAAAAAATAAACAAATGGGACTACATCAAACTAAATAGTTTCTGCTCAAGAAAACATCAGCAAGATGACATGGGAACCAACCATATAGGAAAACATGTTTGCCAATGATATAACAGATAAGGGATTGATCTCAAAAATATTTCAAGAACTTATATATCTCAACACCAAGAAGACAGACTGCCCAATTAAAGAATGGGCAAAGGACCTGAATAAACACTTCTCCAAGGAGGATATTCAGAGGGTCTATAGGCCTATGAAAGAATGCTCAACGTCACTAGAGATGCAAATAAAAACCACAATGAGATAGCACTTTACACCTGTCAGAATGACCATCATCGACAAATCAACAAACAACAAGTGCTGGTGAGGATGTGGAGAAATGGGAACCCTAGTGCACTGTTGGTGGGAATGCAGACTGGTGCAGTCAATATGAAAAACAGTATGGAATTTCCTCAAAAAACTGGAAATGAAACTGTCTTTTGAACCAGTGAAACCACTGCTAGGATTATATCCCAAAAATCCTAAAACCCTAATTCAAAAGAGCCTATGCAACGCTATGTTTGTAGCAGCACTGTTTACAATAGCCAAGTGCTGGTCTCAGCCTAAGTGCCCATCTGTAGATGAGTGGATTAAAAAACTGTAGTACACTTACACAATGGAATACTATGCAGAAGAAAGAAAGGAGCTCCTTCCATTTGTGGCAACATGGGTGGAACTAGAGAGAATTATGCTTAGGGAAGTAAACCAGGCAATGAAAGAAAAATACCATATGATATCACCAAATTCAACAGGCTAATGAGCCAAACAAACGATAAAAACAAATGAACAAAATTGAACAAGGAACAGAGTAACAGTTATTGGGGGGGAGCGGTGAAGGAGGGAATGGGGAAAGTAAGGGAAGGTTTTACTAAAGAAACTAATATAAGTAACCCATGAACATGGACAAAAGGGTGGGGATTAACTGTGGGAGAAGGGGTGGGCTGGGTGGGGGTGGGTAGCAATGAGGGAAAGGTTGGGATAACTGTAATAAAAAAAAACAAAAATAAATTTAAAAATGCATATGCATAGTGTGTGTAAAACATTGTTTAAGAAATAATTAGAAATAAATGTACTACTGGACTAAAAAAAAAGAAAGATGAAATCTTGGAGTTTTTTCACAGTTCCAGCTATGAAGAACCCAAGCATTATATTTTTATATTTTCATTGCTCTTTTGTTTTTTACCATTTTGATTATAAGTGGGATCATGAAATATTAAAGGTATAAAAAGTGTTTAAATGTATCAGCTTTTAAAAAGAAGTGTTCTTCATATTTTTATTAAATTTTCTCCCTCAAGAAATTATGGTACTGACCAATGTTTTTATAAAAACAGGAATTACAAAACTCAGCTACACTCAAGTGCTTTTTGCTTTGTATAGCTAACTTAATTTAGATAATATTTTTATATGTGAATATATTTATCATGCATCATGTCTCAAATAGGATGAGCAAAAAACAATGAATCACCATCAAAATAAAATAAAAATAATTTTGGTGCAATATATTAATAGTAAATCATATTGCTGTGTACATACACATATACATACATATATATCATAACACGGGAACAATTTTTTGACATAATTCCTGTTGAGTTTGATTTTTTTCAGCTGTTTTAGACTTAAATAAGCATGCTGATTTTAAAACTGCAGTTAGTTTTCTTCTATCATGTCAAGTTTTTCTATAGAGCTTATCTTTTTTGTGTGTGTTTTATTGATTATGCTGTTACAGTTGTCCCAATTTCTTTTCCCTTTGTTCCCCTCTGCCCAGCAACCCCCTCCCTCCAAAAGTCCCCCACCCCTAGTCCATGATCATGGGTTGTGCATAAAGCTCTTATCAACATCCCCCTGTCTATTCCCTACCCTCCTACCTTGTTTGTTAATTTCTGAACCATTTCCCTCCCTCTCCCCCTTTCCCTTCCCAATTGCCCTCCCCCCACATGCTCCCTATAGCTATGATTCTGTTCCCACTCTAGTTGTCTGCTAAGTTTAGCTTTGTTCCATTCCCTATATTCTGTTGTTGATAGCTGTGATACTGTTTTCATTTTAAAGTTCATAGTTTTGATATCCTTTTTCTTAAATAAGTCCCTTTAACATTTTATATAATAATGGCTTGGTGATGATGACCTCCTTCAGCTTTACTTTGCCTGGGAAGCACTTTATCTGCCCTCCAATTCTGAATGATATCTTTGCTGGATAGAGTAATCTTGGTTGTAGGGACTTGCTTTTCATCACTGAATATTTCCTGCCAGTCCCTTGCCTGCAAAATTTCTTTTGAGAAATCAGCTGACAGTCTTATAGGTACTCCTTTGTACGTAATTCTTTTCTTCTCTCTCACTGCTTTTGAGATTCTCTCTTTACCCTTAACCTTTGGCATTTTGATTATGTTGCATCTTGGTGTGGTCCTCCCTGGGTCTAGTTTGTTTGGGACTCTCTGTGCTTCCTGGACCTGTATGTCCATTTCCTTCCCGAAATTAGGGAAGTTCTGCTTTGTTATTTTTTCACATAATTTTTCAATTTTTTGCTCTCCCTCTTCATCTTCTGGTAACCCTATGATTCAGATGTTGGCACGTTTATAGTTGTCCCAGAGGTTTCTAAGCCTCTCCTCATTTTTTAAAATTCTCATTTCCTCCTTCTGTGCTGGTTGGCTGTTTGTATCTTAATTATGTTCCAATTTGTTGACTTGAACCCTAGTTTCCTTTCCTTCACCACTTGTTTAATAAGGATTTTCTGTAATATCAGCCAGAATAGCCTTCATTCTTTCCCCATCCTGTTTAATCTTTGTTGTTAGAGTTGTGAGCATCCTAATCACCAATGCCTTAAACTGTGCTTCTGTTAAGTTATCAATCTCCTCATTCTTTAGGTGTGCTATCTGCTGATTGTTTAATTGTGCCACTGGAACCTTGATTTGCCCCTGCTTCTGGGTCATACTTCTCTGTCTTCTCATCTTTCTGTGTTTGCATCTGTGATTTGGACAAGGGCTGTCACACCTCTTATGGTACAGGAGGTGGAGCCTTAGGTATTCAACAGTACAGGGAAACCTGTTTTAGCATGTTTTGGCGCTGTATGTAGGGGAGGGGTCAGAGAAGGAACAATGATGCTTACTCAGCATTTGCCCCTTTTCCAGGCACTTCTCCCACTTTCAAATGGGATTTGTGCCTTTCTAGGTATTGTGCTTTCTGTCCTTTCCAGAGTGGGAAGGACTGTGGACGTTCTAGGACCATGCAGGCCCTTAAACAAGTGGACTCTGTTGAGAGACTGGCAGTTTCTTCCTCCACCCCACCCCCACTGGTTTGCACTGTCAGGAGCAATGAGGCATGATTTTTGCTGGCGCTGGGACCATGATCTGCAGGGTCTCGTCAGGAGCTGGGAATGCTCCCCATGTGTCCCTCTCAACTTTTTAAAATGTGTAACTGCACTTTCTGCTGGCTTGCTGCTGCCATCACTGCTGCCACCACCACACCCTGTCCTCTCTGCCCTGGCTCTGCCCCTCCTACCTGTCTGGATAAGTATTTCTTCTTTATATCTTTGTTTGTTGGACTTCCATGCAGCTTGATTTTCTAGAACTTCTGGTTGTCTCTAGTTTTGAGATGATTGTATTCCTTCTTAATTGTGGAGGGAGACCTAGTATGTCTGCCTAGGCCTCCATCTTGGCTGAAAGTCTGTAGAGCTTATCTTAATGTGACCACTCTAGGCTGGATCAAGCCTGGATTGAGGGAAGCACTAGTGCTCTCCTATTGGCTGAGAGCAAATCTCCCATGAGTGAGGAGGGGTGGGGGATTACTTTGGAGACCAGCAGCAGGTTCATACTTGCCTAAGCTATTCAGTTACACATGAGACAGTGTGATGAGAGGTTGTGTGCCACTCTATATAGTGAATCCGAAGTGTAGTCTGAGTTCTTGTCCATATACAAGGAGTTAGCAGAATTTTTTAAATTTACATATGTACTTATTTCTTTTCCTTCAGATCATGTCTGCCTCTTTTCTTCTCATCATAAGTGCCTAAACATCCTTGATTCATTTTGTTATATTTGTGGCAGTTTCACCATTCCAAGTCAAAGGACAAACATCAGTGCATTTGTCAGGCAAACTTATTTTGCATATTTTAAAGTATAACTTGGTGATCAAGATACATCTTGGGCTCCTCACAATGTGTGCAAGCAGTGTGTTGAGAGTTTATGGGTGTGGATGAAGGGAACACGTGATAAGTTGCTATTTGCTATAACTATGGTTTGGCAAGAACCCAGAGATCATTCAAGTGACTATTACTTTTGTATAGTGAAAACGACAGGCTATAACAAAAAAATAAATGTAAAATAGAGTATCCTAGTCTACCATCAGCTATATATGCCCAGTGCCTCATTCCGCTGAAATCCCAGTGCCAGTTTTCACTGAACTACCCTCTTTCGAAAAACAGGAGTACTGTGGAGAACTAAGTGACAGCAATGATGCAGATTTTGAAATTGAAGATGACTCAGTTCATAAGGGATTTGATCAGCACGAATTGAATGATTTGGCATGAGATTTGGGACTATCCAAAAAGGCTTCAGATATCCTAATATCAAGACTGCATGAGAAAAACTTGCTTGAAAAAGGAGCAAAGGTATTCTACTTTCAATCAAGAGAAAGTGCATTTCTGCAGTATTTGTGAAGTGATGGTGGCTTTGTGTATTGCCATAATATACATGGTTTAATGGAAGAATTGGGAATTCCAATCTATAATATAACTGAATGGCGACTGTTCATTGATAGCTCAAAACAGAGCTTGAAGTGTGTCTTCTTCCACAATGGCAATTTATTTGGTGCATTTCCAATTGGCATTCAGTTTGTTTTCATGAAGAATATGAAGACATAAAGAGAGTAGTTGATCTATTGCAATATCACAAGCACAATTGGACCATCTGTGTTGACCTTAAAATGGTCTGCTTCCTTCTTGGTCAGCAACATGGATACACCAAGTATTTCTGTTCTCTGTGTGTGGGGGGGTCAACAGAGCTTGTGAGAAGCACTGAGTGGAGTTGAATTGGCCTCCAAGATCTAACCTTAAACCTGGTGGTCCAAACATTCTACATGAGCCACTTGTTGACAGAAAAAACATTATGTTTCCACCTCTGCACATAAAAGTGCATCTCATGAATCAATTTGTTAAAGCTTTGCCAACTGAGACTGTCTTAATTATCTCACTTTGGCATTTCCTAGCCAAATTTTCATTTGAAAAGGTAAAATACTTTACTATGTGTGTTTGGTAGCAGAACTTTATTACTGTACACAATTTGACTTGTAGTAACAATATATAGCCTTTATATGAATAAAATAACTCTAAATAAGCAGTCTATTCAGGTAATTTTTTCTTTATTTTCCTTTGTATGTACATTTTGTATGATTTTGGGGACAAAGGGAGGGTATCCTGCACCTTAAAAAGTTGAAGTGATAGAGAAAAACTAGGGTCATTTTTGGATTCATATGCCAAAAGTTAGTCAAAACAAGTGTCAGATCTAACTCAATAAAAATTGTGCTACTATAGAAAAACATTTTTTAAGTACCATATCATTTTTGTGATAAATAAAATGTTGTGCCTTATATATATAATTAATATATACAATTTGATGAGTTTGTAGATAAGTATAAACCCATGAAGCCATCACCACAATCTGTACCCTGAAATCTATCCATCACCTCCTAAAGCTTTCTCTCATGTTCATAAACCTTTCTCTTCCTTTTTGTTTTTCTTCCTTCTCTTTTTCTTCTTCTTATTTATTATTATTATTATCTTGTGATAAGTACATATAAGATCTTCCCATAGGACATTTTAATGTCTACAATACAACATTATTAACTAAAACGTGATGTTGTACAGATGTCCAATATTATTTATCTTGCATAATTGAAACTGAATTATTTGATTAATACCTCCCATTTCCTTCTTCCCTCAACCCCAGGCCACCACCATACCACAGTCTGATTTTGTAAGGTTAATTATTGTAAATTCATAATATGGTATTTGTGTTTCTGTATGGGGATTATTTCATTTAGCATAATATCCTCCAAGTTCATTCATGTTATTGGAAATAGTGTGATTTACTTATTTTTAAATGATGAATAACTTTCCATTTTATGTATATACTACATTTTCTTTAACCATTTATCCATTGATAGCTATTTAGGTTGCTTCCATGTCTTGACTACTGTGAATAATTTGCCATTAAATGTGGGAGTGCATATCCATATATCTTCAAGACTTTGATGACAATTCCTTTGGATATATACCCAGAAGTAAAGTTGCTGGATCACACAATAGTTCTTTTTTCAGATTTTTTTTTTATTAATCTCCATATCGTTTTTCATAGTGACTGCACTGATTAACATTCTCACCAATAATGTACATGAATTACCCATTTTCTGCATTATCCCCAAGATTTATCTTTTAAAAAGTAAATAAAAGCCTATCTAAAAAGTGTGAGGTGACATCTGTTGATCCTGAAAGTAACTACTATTAAGAAGAGCTTCTGGTGGCTAGTTGGGCTTAAATTTACAGTCAGAGTCTAGCAGCCATTGCTTAACTGGGGCCTCCCACACACACATTCTCCCTAAAGTCACCATCTTGGACATTAGCTGATTACATGTTGTGAGGATAATAGAGTCTGTCACACTCCCTCACTTATGTTGTAACCTTTATTGCTGTTGTGGATTATGGGTACAGGGCTCAGCCCTCCTCACCAAGGAAATCTCACTGAAGATTGATTTTGTATAGACTGTAAGATGAGGAAGCCTTAAGGGGTGGAGTGTGAGGACAAGAGAGTCTGTCAGTCTCCCTCACACCAGATGCCCAAGCATGGGCTGTTTAGAGATAATAATTAGATTCACATGTGCAGTGCACTTACAGTTACATAAGCATTGATATTATATTTTGGCTAGGATCCAGCTTTGTCTATGCACAATATAAAAGGGGCAGGAACCCCCACAGGAGTTGTTGGCACAGTGATCAGGGGACGCAGCAAGAAGCAAGGGCTGCGTGGCCAGCCACGGGAGCGCACCTGGAAGCCAGCTGGTGGTCCAGTGCCAAAACAAGGGTGAAGGGCAAGTGTGAATACTGTAATGTCTGAAAAAAAGGAACTTTCAGAGCTTCCAAACTTGCCTCACATAATTTTCTGATTGTCACACAAAAAGAATCATCACTGGGTTTCAGGACAATAAGTATGCATCTATCTATTCCACTAGGGTGTTAGTTTCCACCCTAGGGGTGAAAAGACAAAGCAGTTACTGGAACCAACATTGGCAAGTCCCTCCCTTCAGGCAACATACATGTAAGATTCTGATCTGTTGACAACAGTGTCAGGCAGAGGGGGCCTCCTGGGGTGCGCATACCACACCTTTTGCGCTTCAAACAGGGTCTCTGCATCTACTTGCAGTAGGAGGGGGGAACTCATAATAGAACACAGAAATTATAAAGGAACCATGGAGGAGTGTCTCATGGCCAGCTGGCCCTAGATAAGTTATTCATAACACTGGAGGCCATTGTCTTATTACCCATGTCACTATCTGCAAGTCTTTCTCTACTCCCTGTCCCCAAGGAGCAACAAGTGACAACCAACGCAAGTGGGGAGCCTTTATATTCCAAGGCCAGGTCCAAGTAGCCATCTGGCCTTACTCCAGGGCCTCTGGTGCAGGCAACAAGATGTTCCCTTGTCTTCATAAGCCTGGCTTCAGAAGGGCATCCTTGGTCTGCACCTGTAGCTGGATAGGAGCAGCAGTCTGGTGGAGCAGCGCTTCCATGAGAGCTGGCCCTCCCCTCTGGCTCTTCTCATTCAGTCTCTTCTCAGAAGGGAGCAGCAAGACTACCTACAAAAACCTTACAATTCCTGCCTTACCTTCAGTTGCCCCTCTGAATCAGAGGCTAACAGAGCCCAGGCTGCCTCCCCAGACAGTGAAAAGGAGAAATTGATTGGGCAGAACTGCTCTTTCAATCCTGAGGTACCTATGATAGCCCCCAAATCACCACTCCATTCTCCCTAGTAGCCTCCAAAAGAAAATCTTAACATTCATTCTCAGTTTGACCCTTTGGACTGAAAAATAGTCCCACAAGGAAAACAATACTACTGGTCCCATGAGGAAGACAACTACTGCCCATCAGATACACCAATTGTGTAACATTTACCCTCAGCAAATAAGCCTGGAAAACCATTGCATGCCTCCATGGATCATTTCCCAATACCAAAAGGCACTTTTGAGGCTTGGCAATTGGACTTTAACCAGCTCCCTGTTTACAAGGTTATAAATATGTACTGATTATGCTTTGCAAGTTTTCACATTGAGTTTAGGCTTTCCCATGCTACCTTGTCACCATTATGGTAGTAGCTAAGGCCCTACTAGAAAAGATTATTTTAACTTGGGGTGCCCCATGAGAACTCCATAGAAGTCATGGAACTCGTTTTGCAGGACAAATGATCAAAAATGTATGCAAAATTTGGCCCATTTATCAACATTTTTATTGTGCTTATCATTCCCAGTTCTTTGACTTGGTGAAACAAACAAATGTAACTATTAAAACCCAGCTGCCAAAAATCTGTGAAGCATCTAGGCTGCCAGAGCTTAAGGTCCTTCATTGGTCTTTATCAACTTTTGTTCTACCCCTATTGGAAAAAATAAACTTTCCCCTTGTGAGATTGTTATAGGTCATCCACACAGCTGGACAAAGGACTATACCAACTGGTGCTTATTAAGGTTGGTCTCTTATTTTACTGCAAGGAGCTCATCTGCACTTTGTGACATAATATTAACCTTGTTGAAGATTCTTTCAACAGTGTGTGCCTGGGAGACAAAGAACATTCTGATATCCTCAGACCTGGAAACTATGTACTGGAAATGGCCTCAAATAAAAAATTTTCTCCACTATCACCTATTATAGGAAACTAATGAACACCACAAACAAATGAGCAAAATTGAACCAGAGGCAAGAAGAATTCAAATGCCTTGCAACTGGATGTCTTTCCAATAAGACAATCTTTCAAATTTAGAGACTTGTTTGTGGGTTACGTTACATAAATTAACATGTGTTTTCTGTTTTCAAAGGGCATAAACCTATGATCTCATTACCTGAGTGATTGTATGTACGTATAGACCTCACTTAATTCTGTCTGCATCGCTGCCTCCTGAGACTCAACAGTTTGGCTGAACTAAGTGACTGGGTTGGTGAAGAATGGAGTGGTCTGTGGGCTTCACTTTAAAACTGGTTTCTCTTTTCTATCCTAATGGGTTGGACAGAAAGGGCCCAGAGGTCTGAGTGGGGGGAAACCTAAAATAAAAAAAATAAAAATTTTCTCCAGCCCCACTGAAAAAGGCCTTATTAGGTACTTCTAACTAATCTATCTGTGGCTAATTTTTAAAGCATTGATACATGAATTTATACTTCTCATTTTAAAAAGCCTCCAGATCCAATTGCAGAGTGAACTGCTTAGCCTGTTGCAAAGATTGAACCCTTGCTGATCAAAAACCCAGCAATCAGGACAAGAAGTAGAAAACATCCAAAATGAATGTATCTCCCAAACTTTTGAAACTAGATTAGTAACATGGACCCTTCTTATGTACCATTCTTATGGTACTAATATAACATTAATATACCTGAATATTTTTATGGTTGACCCTCCAAAGACAGGTTCATTGTGCTCCCAGTGTTCTAGACACTTTGCATCATTTTTCCTTGACGATGAAATACTTCTTGATAATTCTTGCTACTTTAACTTTTGTAAATGGGAAATATTCGTGTAAGAATGTTAAGGTATAATACTCTCAAACACTGGCGTCCTCAGGGAATTAGTCTGAATGCTGGATCTGCCTGTTCCTATCTTTGGTAAAACTGATGATTTCATAGTTCTTTTTGTTACCAATTTCTCAACCAGCTATAACTTTACTGTTAATTTTATCAAACCACTCCTTTTAAAAAACTTATTAGGTTAAGTTGAAAAAGGGGTTCCAATGTTTTTCCTTTGTATATTTTAACCCACTCCATACATTGGTCACCATGCATATATATATATATATACACACTATCCCTAGGTGAAACCAATCACCTCCCTAAGTTCAATTAATGTCTAACCACTTCTTATCACATTGCTACCTATATCTTAAATGCCTTAAATCTGGTTGCACCTATTTCAACCCTGACCATTCTTGAACTCATTTTTGTAAGGCAATCATGAGAAAAAGTAGCTCACACTGTCACAAACATAAATGTTCAAGCATTTTGGGAAAGACTTTTAAAGGGGTCTTCAACCCAGACTGAGCCCTGGTTAGAAAATGTTCTCACCACCCTTCTTGTTAATGAATCCAAAAATGAACAAACTCTCACAGGAATGCTTTATGCCCCCACAGGTTATATTTTGGTCTGTGCATATAAAAGTCATATGAGTGTAATTGTCCAGATAGCTGGAGGCTTACTGGGCAATTCCTTTTGGACCACTCGATTTCCCCTTTTACTTTTACTATCCTCAAACTAACAATGGCCACCATTTCAATTCCCATCAGAAAAAAAAGAGGGTCTTTCCAATAGTAGATGACTACTCTGACAAGGTGACTTTTGCTTATCAAGATAACTGTTGTGGCAGGTTTTTAGAAGATTATTGTAATATTTTTCTTGTAATTGCGTTTTCGTGGGGCGACCTTGGAATCACTCAATTGGACATAATGATGCAGAATCTAACTGGAATCATCTACCAAGTTGCTGCTCAACTGCCAGAGCTATTTAAGTCCTGCAAATATCTTGAGATTTCTTAGCATGAGTAATATTCCTTGACAACTGAATTACCCTTGATTATTTACCACAACCCAATGTGGAGTTCATGTCATAGCCAATACCTTCTGCTGTACCTGGATACATATTTCTTCACAGAGAGAATTAGAAACAACCAAACTCCTTAATCTTGCCAAATTCCTTAAATCACATTCTATTTTTTTCTTCTATTTCTTCTGGCTGGTTAGGATTCAAATTTCTTAATATTTCAGTTGGTTCCCAACTAAGCTCAGAGCTGTTTTAAGGTCTGGACTGCAAATTGTGCTGTTCATTATTGTTCTCATTAATTGTATGTTCTTCATTGTTAAGCTATTGATGTTCTGTATAACCAAATGTTAAAAACTCTTTACAAAAACTTATGCAATAAATGTGAAAAGAATAGAAATTATACTTCAAGCCACTGTACCCCATCCTCTTTTGTAACCCATGATGTTGAATACTCTTTTTCTAATTATTTCCAATCTCCTGTGATGTTACAAATTAAATTCCTTTTCTGCACTTTAAATTTTTATGAACTGTTTTGATTGGTGAAAGCTTTTTGAGGTTGGCAAGTCTCAGAGACCTCTTGTAAGCAAATAACTCTAGTTTCTCTGTTGGCTACCACCCTGCCACAGAAATCCCACTTAGGGACTAGACTGAACCAGAGCAGTAGCCAAACCACTTTGGTACTAACATAGAAAAAACTAACCTGATGGATTATCAATGCTGTCTGTCAACATGTTTTGCTTGAAAGGGAGAAATGTCAACCCAAAGAATAAATCTTCCAATTAAGGAAGTCTTCTCATGGTTATTTGGGCTACAACTTACAAAGAGTCTAACTGCCATTGCTAAACAGGGACTTCTCACACACATCTCACTTTAGGGAAAAGCCACAATGAACTTTCTGCCTCCTGCATTGTGTCCCTATGATCTGAGCTGACCCTTATACAGGAGGTCCTAGGATTGCAATTCAACAAAGCACTGAGGCTTTCCTGATCCAATCACAGTTGCTCGGCTATATCCTCATTTGTACATTCAACAATCAATCAGAACAGCTCTATTTTGATAAATCAGGATGATGTTATTTGGATCAAAGAGTAAAAACTTGGAGTCCTCATTTGCATATAAAGAGGTCAATCAGAGACCAAGGTAAGCACTCTATATGAGCTAGCTTCCCTTGTCTCAAAGCCACACTTCCAGTTTCCACTGAAGATTGAACTTCCTCAGTTAGAACAGAAACACCAAAGATGTCCTGCAGTATGAAGCCATAACATTGGAGCTATAACACTGAAGCTGTCTCACCACATCTGAGCTGTAAGACCAGAACTATAACACTGGTGTTTTCTTGCTGGAGCTGATCTATGACACCAGAGCTATAATACCAGAGCTGTAACACCAAAGGCACTCCACCCCAGCCACACTGGCATTACTTGAGCTGTGTTATCCCCAAGTTGTTCCATGCCTGAACTTTCACAGCCTTTCTATTCCAGAGCCATGCTGTTCCAGAGCTGAGGAGTTTCACAACTGAGCTGCTTTCCACTTCATTCAAAATTGGGGATTCCTGTTGGTATGAAACCTTAATTGACACATCTCATTATGGTGTAAATTTGAATATCCCTAATGATTGGTAATGTTGAGAATTTTTTGTATATCTGTCTTTAAATGTCTTCTTTGGAGAAATGCCTATTTAGTTCCAGTGTGCATTTTTTAATTGGGTCATTTGTTCTCTTACTGTTGAGATGTATGTGTCCCTTATATATTTTGGATATATATATATAAATATTTTGAATATATATATACATATATATTTTTTAACAGTAATGCTTTAATTACATTTTTTATTTTATTTTTTGATTTTTCAGTTACAGTTGTCCCATTTTTCCCCCATTGCTCCCCCCCACCCAGCCCACCCCTTCTCCCACAATCATATCCCTCCCCATTGTCCATGACCGTGAGTCCTCCATACATATTCTTTGACTAAAACCTTCCCTCACTTATCCCCCTTCTCTCCCTCCCCCTCCCCCCTATTGACTGTTATTCTGCTCCTTGTCCTATTTAGTTCATTTGTTTATGTTGTTCTTTAATTTCCTGTATTAGCTGGTATCATATGGTATTTTTCTTTCTTTGCCTGGCTTATTTCACTAAGCATAATTCTCTCTAGTTCCATCCATGTTGTCGCAAGTGGCAGGCGTTCCTTCTTTCTCTCTGCTGCATAGTATAGTGGGTAAATGGGTTTGTTTTCTGAATTTACCACTTCAAATAATTTGTTCTTAGCATATAAAAATACAATTGATTTTTCTTATAATGATTTTGTATTCTACAACTTTATCAAACTTTTTTATTCTAAAATAATTTTTGTGGAATCTTTAGGGTTTTATACATGTAAATTTATGTCATCTGTAAATATATGATTCATCAATAATAGAATTAGAATGTAGTACCAGTATTAGTATTAATACTAAAAATGTATTGATCATTTATTATGTGCCAGATAGATAAGAAACTAGAACACATTATCTCTTTAGATCCTTGCCACCGTTCTATAAGATATAAACCTGTATCATCCACAGCTTTGAAATGAGTAAACTAAAAATTAGGCAGGATGAGGTAAACATACTGATGCTAGGTACAATATTTTAAGGGGGCACCAAAAAACTCCATAATCCAACGTAAACAATATTTTGATACAACTCTTTAAAAACCTAAAATAGTGCAAAAATTTATGATGAACAAAGTGTCATTTTAAAAGAGTACCACTATTATTAATTTTTTAATTTTGCTTCACATTTCAGTACGGCTCAGCATCCATTGATAATGATGCTGACCTTATATTAATTTAAAATTGTAATGTTTATTATAAATCCTCTTTAAAAATTTTAATTTTTAGAAATATTTTATTAAAATACTGTTTATTGTGGTACAGCCTTTTTGGAGAACATTTTAATGACTTCTTACATAACAACATATTTTTACCATACAATTTAGCAACAGCACTCCTTGGATTTTATCCAAAGGAGTTGAAAGCTTATGTCAACATAAAAACTTGCACATGGATGCTTATAGAAGCTTGATTCATAATTGCCAAGACTTTTAAGCAACAAAGATGTTTTTAAGTAGGTAAATAGAAAAACAAATACTGCTTCATCTAGACAATAGAATATTATTCAACATTAAAAATAAATGAACCATTTGGCCATTGAAATAGATAAGGAAAGTTAAAATTATTAATAAATAAAAGAAGTCAATCTGAAAATGATACATACTGTGTAACCATTTTTTAAAAGGCAAAACTATGAAAATAGTAAAAAGATCAGTGTTTGGAAGGAGGGGGGATATATAGGCAGAGGTACAGAAGATTTTTAGGGCAGTGAAATAATTCTGATACACAAAATATACAATATCAAGACTGAATCCTTATGTGAAATCTATGGACCTCAGGTGATTACGATGTGAAAATGTAAGCTGATTAAGTGAAACAAAGCTATTACCTTGGTTGGGAATGTTAATAATGGGGATCCTATGCATGTGTAGGGGCAGAGTCCTTGGAATATTTGTACTTTCCTCTTAATTTGGCTGTCAACTTCAAACTTCCCTATAAATAGTCTGAAAAAACATATTATTTATCTTGACTAATACATTTTTTGTGTCTCTTCTAAATTTTTCTTACTTCATCCTAGTCCTAGCCCTAGATAGAAGATGCAAAACAATTGGAAAAACTAAGTTGTAAGTCTAGCTACTATTATGCTCCTTATTACTTTGCTATGTTTTTATATATAGCTATGTTCAAATTTCTAATGATTTTACATTTAAAATTATATCACTTATTTGTCATATAAAGTATATATTATGATAATAAATAAAAAAATATTGGCAAATTTATGTCATCATTTGATAATAGCTACAGTTGTTGACTACATCAAGTAGGTTAGTGCAAAAGTAATGTTGGACTTTTTTAAAAGAAAGTTTTAGACAGTATTTATTAAATTGTGCCTCTTCTTACAATTTTTTGATGTCACAGTGACTAATTTATACCTTATTTTTTCAGATTATCCAAGTATTGTTCATAATCATCCACAATATTTGCACCAATGTTCGTCTCATCTAAAGACCACATTAGAAATGTTTTACTCTATGAGTTTCATAAAGGTACCAATGCAAGTACAGCAGCAAAATCTATTCAGAGCTCTTATGTGGATGATGCAGTGACTGAAAGAAGTTGCAGGAGGTGGTTTTTCTATTTCTGAAGTGGGGATTTCAAGTTTGAAAAATGAGCTAAAAAAGGTCATCCAAAAAAACTTGATACCGAAGTGTTGGAAGCTGTTGTCACAGAAAACCCCACCATTACCTCTAGTGAACTTGCAGAACAATTTAACATAGCTCATAAAACCATGCTATGTCAACTGAAAAGGATCGGAAAGGTTTTAGTAGCTGGAAAATGGGTCGCACACAAACTGTCTCCAGAGAATCTGCTACTGCATGCATGTTGCTTGTTGTGAATCATTGCTCTCGTGACACCTTCAGGCACCATTTTTAGATAGACTTGTTACAGGTGCTGAGAAGTGAATCCTTTACCATAACATTAAATGCCACCGATCATGGATCAGTTGAGGAGGAAGAAGAGTTCAACAACCGAGAGGAGGACTTTATCCAAAGAAGATCATGTTGAGTGTATGGTGGGATATGGAAGGAATTGTCAATTATGAGCTGTTAGACAGCAATCAAACAATTACTGCTAATCTTTACTGTAAATAACTTTATTGTTTGAAAGTGGCTTTGAAACAAAAGCAACCCTCCTTAGTGAACAGAAAGGGTGTCATCTTTCATCACAATAATGCTCATCCTTACACATCTCAACTCACCAAAAATTTCTTGAACGAGCTTGGTGGGGAAAATTGCTTCATCCTCCATATTCTCCTGACCTTGCTAATTCTGATACTCACTTGTTTCAGGGACTACAGAACCATTTTGATGGTTGACATCAAAAGAAGAGGTTGAAAATTAGTTGGATTCATATTTTGCTTCAAAACCTAAATAATTTTACAAGTGTGGCATTTATAAGCTAGTTGACAGATGGAATGAGGTTCTAGAAAGCAATGGAGGTTATGTTAACAAATAAATATTTTCATAATCATGGGCTTTTTGATTTTTAAGATATACCTCAAAATGAGACATTATTTTTGCACCAACCTTATATATGCAAAGGAACAGAAACATATATAATTGTCAATTTAAGTTATTAGTTCCCCAATAAAGGAAGAGTTAATAAAATAAAAGATCAACACATCCTCAAACTTTCATAAAATGACAGGAAAAGAAGGAAAAGCATAAAACTACAAGAACAAGCATGACAAAAAAGAAAAAGACAGCAGACATAAATAGCACACTTTTGAGGGTGAAGAATGAATTGATTATGATTACTACTTCTTGAGAGAAGCAGAGAAAGTTGTACAACAGGGTGTGGATTGACTGTGGGAGAAAGGGGTGGGCTGAGCAGGGGAGAGCAATGGGGGAAAATTGGGACAACTGTAAAAGAACAACAATATATAAGGGGAAAAAAGTTGAAACTTAAATGCCTTCAGAGAGAAATGTCACAAAGGAGCAATTTGATTTCTACTACACACTCTATAAAAATGTGTGGATAACTTATATTGCTGAATTAAACATATATCAGGTAGGATATTAAAGAGGTTTCTTCTATAGAAACAGGCCCCCAAATTTTAATTTTTATGTGCAAATATACTCTGAATTGGCTGGCTTCCTGGTGAAATACATAGATCCAAAATTTGCAATTTAGTTTTTAATCCTTACTACACTACATATGAGCAGATATAAAGACAGTACCAGATTTTGGAGGAAAATATGGAGTTTGAAGGAAATAAAGAATAAAACTGATATTGCATTCTCTTAAGAGCTGAGCAATAAATATAAAATAAAATAAGAACAGATTCCTATAGAAGGACTTATAAAGTAAGATTTCATAGGAGTTTTAAGTATGCTAGAAGATATTTTAATTATGTTAATTTTTCCAATCCATGAAGATGGTATATACTCCCACTTATTTGTATCTTCATCAATTTCTTTATTCCATGTCCAATAGTTTTTTAAATTTATTTATTATTTTTCTATTACAGTTGTCCCACTTTTTCCCCCATTGTTCCTCCCCGCCCTTCTCACCCCTTCTCTCCATTGTTCATGTTCGTGGGTCATTTATACTCGTTCTTTTTCAATAGTTTTCTGAGTATAGGTCTTTTTCCTTCTTCATTAAATTCATTCCTAGGTAGTTTTTTTGTTGTTTTGCAATAGTAAATGGGATTGTTTCCTTAGATTCTCTTTCTGATGGTTCATTATTGGTGTAAAAATGCCACTAATGTCTGAATATTGACTTTGTATCCTGCTACTTTACTGAATTCATTTATTAGGTTGAGTAGTTTTATCGTGGATCCTATAAAATTTTCTATGTATAATATCATGTCATTTGCAAATTAGAGTTTTACTCCCTCCTTTTCAATCTGAATGCCTTTTATTTCTTCTTCTTCTCTGATTGCTGTGGCTAGGATTTCCAGTTCTGTGTTGAATAAGAGTGGTAAAATAAGACAACCCCATCTTGTTCCAGGTATTAAAACACTTTTAGTTTTTGCCCACTGAGTATGATGTTGGCAATGTTTTTCATATTAAAAAGCTTCAGTACAGCTAAATAAACCATTAGCAAAATGAAGAGGGAACCCACTATATGGGAGAACATATTTTCCAGTGATACATAGGACAAAAGTTTATTTTCCAAAATATATAAAGAACTCACATGACTCAATACCAGGAAGACAGATAACCTAATTAAAAAATGGACAAAGAACCTGAATAGACACTTCTTGAAAGAGGACATACAGATGGCCCATACACATATGAAAAAAAAAATGTTGAATATCACTGTTCATCAGAGATGCAAATTAAAACCACAATGAGGTAACGCGAGCAACAGCACTACCTAAGAAACAGAGGCAAACAAACACATGAGTCTGTCAAGATGAGAAGACAGAGAAGTATGGCTCAAAAGGGGGAATGGATCAAGGTTCCAGTGGGAGAACTAAGCAATGAGGAGATAGCCAAGCTAACAGATGTAGAGTTTAAAACACTGGTGATAAAGATGTTCACAGGCTTGACAGATATGCTTAAGTATGGCAAACACATAAAGAAAGAAGTGAAGGCTATGGTATATGAAATGAATGAAAATCCACACAAAACCAACAGTGAAGGGAAGGAAACTAGGGTTCAAATCAATGATTTGGAACATAAGGAGGAAAACAACAATCAACCAGTACAGAATGAGGAAACAAGAATTGAAAAAAATGAGGAGAGGCTTAGGAACCTCTGGGACAACTTTAAACATGTCAACATCCAAACCATAGGGGTGCCAGAAGGAGAAGAGAAAGAACAAGAAATTAAAAACTTATGTGAGAAAATAATAAAAAAAAAAACTCCCCATACTTGGTGAAGGAAATAGAGATACAAGACCAGGAAGCATATAGAGTCCCAAAGAAGCTAGACCCAAAGAGGACCACACAAAGATACATCATAATTAAAATGCCAAAGGTTCAAGATAAAGAGAGAATCTTAAAAGCAGCAAGAGAAAAGCAGATTGTTACCTACAAAGGGGTGCCTATAAGACTATCAACTGATTTCTCAAAAGAAAATTTGCAGACAAGAACGGACTACCAAGAAGTACTCAAGGTGATGAAAAACAAGGACTTAAACCAAGGTTACTCTATCCAGCAAAGCTATTATTTAGAATGGAAGGGCAGATGAAGTGCTTCCCAGACAAGATAAAGCTAAAGGAGCTCATCATCACCAAAATGTTATTATATAAAATGTCAAAGGGAATTACTTAAGAAAAAGAAGATCAAAATTATGAACACTAAAATGAACAACAAACTCACAACTATCAACAACTGAATCTAAAAAATAAGAACAAAATCAAACTAAGCAAACCAAAATAGGAACATAATCATAGACATGGGGATCATTCGGAGGGTTATCATCTGGAAGAGGGAAGGGGGAGAAATGGGAAAATTGTGCAGGGATTAAGAAACATAATTGGTAAATACAAAATAGAGAGGGGGAAGTTAAGAATAATATAAGAAAGAGTGAAGCCAAAGAACTTATATGCATGATCCATGGACATGAACTAAGGGGGGTGGGATTGCTGAAGAGAAGGGAGGTTTTGGGCAGAGAAGAGCAAAGCGGAAAAAACTGGTGCTACTGTAACAACATAATCAATAAAATATACTTTTAAAAAATCTACAATTCAGGAAACTCAAACTTTAGTTTCTTGCGTTGGGGTTCTTCGATTGGTCTTCATATATTATCATAAAGACAAAATTTCTGATAAATATAAAAGAAAAAAATAATACCACAATGAGATATCACCTCACACCTGTCTGAATGGCTATCATTAATAAATCAGCAAACAATAAGAGATATAGAGAAAAGGGAACCCTAGTGCACTGTTGGTGAAACCACAGACTGGTGCAACCACTCTGGAAAACAGTAAGTAGTCACAAAATTAAAAATGGAACTGCTTTTTGCCCCAGTGATTCCATTTCTTGTAATATATCAAAATAATTCCAAAACACCAATTCAAAAGAATATATGCACCCCTATGTTCATAGCAGTGCTATTTGTATTAACCAAGTTTTGGAAACACTTGAAGTGACCATCAGTAGATGAGTGTATTTCAGGAAGAAAAAGATGGTGGCAGAGTAGCTAACAGCCTTGTCTAATGCACCCATTATGGAATTGACATGGAGTAAAAAGCACAGAGCAGAGAGTAGTGAGAGCAGCTGTGAGTGAATGCAAAAAGGAGCGGGAGCACAGGGACCATGTGGGAGTGGGGAAAGACTGTAGCCAGCATTTTCTAAGTAGAGTCACCAGGGTTGCCCAGCAAAGCACTTTTGGCTGCACCATGTAGGGGGCAACCACAGTTTGGCTCAGTATCTCTGAGCTACCATGGAGAAGAATAGAGAAGGCCTGGGTGATGTGGGCCCTGGAAACTGTGCTCCCACCATAAGCACCCTTCCCAGGGACATCTGGGAAGGATTCAGTGAAAATGTTTGGATGAAACTGTTGGAGGTATGGGATGATGGAGGCCAGCCCTGACTGTGAGACACTGTGTGATTTTTGGAAAGGGGGAGCTCATGGAGAACAGAATCCCCAGAAACCAGTGCTGCAGCATGGGGGCCACACAGAGACTCTTTTGGAAGGAGAGCTGAGGCAAGACCCTAGATTGGCATGCATACATGCAAGCACAGTGGCTCTGTTAAACAAAAAATGCAGAGGACTAAAGTGCACTGCAGGACCAGTAGGTGGGACCTGATCCAGTGTGGCTCACAGTGGAGAGCTGATGTAAGAGCAGAGTGAGTGAGAGAACAGCAGCCTCAGCACCCAGCTAGGTTTCAAAGCCAGACAACCATAAAGAAAGTTATAAACTCCATGGAACTTTGACTGGACTGGATCTAGAAAGAGAAGAAACCAGTAAAAACCAGACACTACTGAGATTAATTATACTGTGGTTTTTTCATGAGTTATTTTCTCTCCTGAATAACATTTTACATTCATTTCTTCTCCTCCCAGTTTATACATTTTAAGTCACCCACTTTTATATTTTAGTTTATATAAAATCTTATATTTTGCTCCATGCTTCTGTTACTCCAATATTCTATTTTATCTCCTCCTCTTACTTTTCTTTTAAATGCTATCTTCTCTCTTAGTATTACTAGTATCCATTCCATGCTCTTATGATTTCACCCCACTCGTGTCTCAAAACCATTTTTCTTGTCATTAGTCATCTCACATTCTTTTTCCTGTTCATTAAATATACTTATTCTCCCTCTACCTTGACCAATATTTGCATATTGGTTGTGGGTATGGTGGTAGTGGTGTTGTTACTGAAATTTTATTACTAGATCTTCACTATTTTGGTACTTCAAATATCAAATCCTACCATCCTCCTGTCTTACTCCATTAGCACCTTCCTCCAGACCTTTATTTCTCTCATTTTAAATTTGAATTTTTCCTCTCCTAGTGTTGTTTTCATTCCTTGCTCTTAGAAGTCCTTCACCCTCTATCATCTCAAACTCACTTCCCTTTCCTTTAGACACCTTGTAAGCTTTTGTTTCTTTATTTTTTCCCTCTTATTCCCATCACACCTATATTAATATTAGTTAATTGGTTGTCAATAGTGCTGTGGAGAAATTTTTTAAAAATTTGGTTCCCACTTTTTTCCTTTCTTATATTTTTTGTTTTGTTTATGTCCTCTCTCACACACACACTACACACACACACACACACACACACACATATTTATAACTTCTGTTTAAATCTAATATTATAAACTTCCTCTCTCTTACCTCATTCTACCTTCTTCCTTGCCTTTTTTATATACAACTTAAATTTAACTTTCTCTCATTGCTTTGTCCTACTAGCTACTCTTTTTTTATAAGCTTCAATATACTTTATTTATACATCATTTATTGAAATAAACTTTGTATGTACATATCTTCTACATAACTTTTAGTACCATTTTTTTGGTATGATCAACTGTATAGTATTCACCTATGTGCAATGGCACACACAACAGGTTTCGCAAATATATCTAGTTTATTTTTTAATTTTTTATTTATTTTTATTTTTTAGTATGTTTTCTTGATTATGCTGTTACAGTTGTCCCAATTTCTTTTCCCCCTGCTCTCCTCCACCCAGTGGCTCCCTTACCTCCAGTTGTCCGCCCTTTTAGTCCATGTCCATTGGTTGTGCATATAGTTCTTCTCAACCTCTTCCTGTCTATACCATTCCCTCCTACTATGCTTCTTAATTCCTATACCATCTCCCTCCCTCTCCCCTTTCCCCCGTCCCTCATGACCCCAGTATGTTCCCTATACCTATAGTTCTTTTTTCACTCTCATTGCCTATTTGGTTTGCTTTTGTTTTGATTCCCTAGCTTCTGTTGTTGGTTCTTGTGGTGCAGTTTTCATTTTAACGTTAATAGTTTTGATCCTCTTACTCCTAAACCAGTCCCTTTAACATCTCATATAATAGTGGTTCGGATCTAATAAACTCCTTCAGTTTTACTTTGTCCTGGAAGCACTTTCTCTGCCCTTCTATTTTAAATGACAGTTTTGCTGGATAGAGTATTTGTGGATGTAGGTTTTTAATTTTCATTGCTTTGAATATTTCTTGCCAGTCCCTTCTTGCCTGTAAGGTCTTTTTTAAGAAATTCGCTGATAGTCTATTTGGGACTCCTTTGTACATGATTCTTTTCTTCTCTCTTGGTGTTTTTAAGATTCTCTCTTTATCTTTAATTTTTGAGAATTTGATTGTAATGTGTATTGGAGTGTTCTCCTTGTGTCCAGTTTTTCTTGAACTCTCTGTGCTTCCCAGACTTGTAAGTCTATCTCCTTCTTTCAGTTCAGGAAGTTCCGCTTCATTATTTTTTCACATAGTTTTTAAATTTCTAGTTCTTCTTCTTCGCCCTCTGGCAATCCTATTATCTGAATGTTCAGTCGCTTATAGCTGTCCCAGATGTTTCTAATCTTCTCCTCACTTTCCTTACTTTTTGTTTCCTCTTTCTGCACTGGTTGTCTGTTTCTTCCCTATGTTCTGGTTTGTTGATTTGATCTTCGGATTTTATTTCCTCACCACTTGTCTCGTATGTGATTTCATTCATTTCAGTGTGAGTAACTTCTGTTATTTCCCTGTCTTGTTCCAAATCTTTTGTTAATTCTGTAAGCCACCTTATAACTATAGCTCTGAACTGAGATTCTGAAATGTTTTTATTTGTTCCTCTGTCAGGTCGCTCATCTGCTGCATGGTGAGCTGCTTCACCAGGATTTCAATCATTGTCTGCTTCACTCTAACAGATTTGTGTTTAGCTTTCTTCCCAGGCAGGTTATAGGGGGTGGAACTCTGTGCACTTGTCACTTCCTGACGACTGGCAGTGATTAGCAGTCGGCGGAGATCGGCAACCTTTTTCACTGCTCTGAGGAGCTTTGTGTGGGGACGGACATCCAACATGGATTCCTGCCATTACTCTCCACTGAGAGACCAGGAGGTTCCTTCCCCACAGCCTCACCGTTCAAGGCAATGGGGGGGGGGGGGCTCTGCCTTCCCAAGCGTTGGAATCGTGAGCTGCCAGGTTTCAACTGCAGCCGGCATGCTCCCCTGGTGTTTCTCGCAGTCCCATCATTATTCCCAAGGCTACCGTGGCCAGCTCAGCCTGACCCTTCTGTCCCGATTTTGATCTCGCCTCTCCTACTCATCCAGTTGAGCACCGCTGGTTTATAACTTCATACACTGGGCTTCCATATAGCTTTATTTTCAGGAATTTCTAGTTATCTTTTGTTTTGAGGTAGTTGTATTCCTTCTTAGTTGTAGAGGGAGACCAAGTGTGTCAGTCCAAGCCTCCATCTTGGCCGGAACTCCCCTACTAGCCACTCTTATTGCTCCTCATCTTCCCCTCTCAAAAATCATTTTTCTTTCAGTTAGACAACTTTTATCTTTTTGTATAATAGTCTCATTTTTTTTTTACATCTCTATTAATACTGACTCATTTGCAATTGAGAGCTGATTTCAGGTGGGGGTTATTTTTGTGGGTGCGTGTTTCCTGCTTAGGTTGTGTGGCTTTGTTCTGACAGCACTTCCACAAAAGTATAAAACATGTAATGGGCAGAGTGACTCTCAGTAAGCTAGCCAGAGGGAAGGACCTATGAAAGAACAACACAACAACAACCAAAAAAACAGACAGCATAAATAAATAACATGATTGCAATCCTAAGAGCATACAGTTCAGGAGATTTAGGAGTCCACACCACTGAGTCCTACAGGACTCGTGATACAGAGGATCACACCATGAAGAGAGGGAGTCAAAGCAGATCAATTTAAGAATCAGGAAAAACAAGAAGAGTCACCTAAAATGGGGAGATGAAAAAACAGTTCCCATATAAAAGAAAGAAGAAATTTCCAGAAAGAATGCTAGATGAAATAGAGGGAAGCAAACTATCAGACATGGAATTCAGAACAATGGTTATAATAAAGCTCAATGAGCTCAGTGAGCTCAGAAAAAACTCTAAAGAACTCCAGGGAAGCTACAAGGAACTTACTGAGAACTATACCAGCATTAAAGAGACCTGGAAACTATCAATAAGAGCCAGGAGGAAATTAAGAATACAACTTCTGAACTTAAGAACACAGTAGAAGAAATCAAAAGCAAGCTAGATAAATCAGAGGGTCAGGTCAGTGAGCTGGAGGACAACAAAAAGAAAAATTCCCAAACAGTACAACAAATGAAAAAAAAAATTGAAAAGGAACAAAGATGGCTTAAGAGAGCTGTAGGATAACATGAAATATAATAATATCAGTGTCATAAGAATACCAGATGGAGAAGAAGAGGAGGAAGGAATAGAAAATATGTTTGAAGAAGTAATTACAGAAAACTTTCAAATATGATGAGAGAAGTCACACAAGTCAGTAAGCAAAGAGGGTCCCAATGAAGATGAACCCCAAACCCATTCCAAGATTATTATAAATAAAATGGCAACATTCAAAACAAAGAAAGACTCCTAAAGGCAGCAAGAGAAAAACATAAAATAACATACAAGGAAGCTCATTTCTCAACACAAATACTATAAGACAGAAGGAAATGGAAAAACATATTCCAAAAAGTGAAAAACAAAGGCCTACAACTAAGACTACTCTACCCAGCAAGGCTCTCATTCAAAACAGAAAGTGAAATAAGGAGTTTCTCAAACAAAGGAAGGATAAAATAATGCAACTTCACCAAACCAGTATTGCAAGAGATGCTAAAGCTACTGCTTTAAGATAAAGAGAGAGAGAGAGGATGCAAAACAACTACAAAAAGAAAAAGTCATAAAGAATATGCACCTATTAATAATAACCTTAAATGTAAATGGATGAAATGCTCCAATGAAAATACATAAGGTAGCTAAATGGATATGAGAACATGACCCACTATACACTGTCTACAAAAACCCACCTTAGAACAAAAGATATACACAGACTGAAAGTTAGGGGATGGAAAAAAATAAAAATAAACATAAAAAGAAAAGGTAGGGTAGCAATACTTATGTCAGACAAAATAGATTTCACAATAAAGGCCATAAAAAGAGACAAAGAAGAACATTTTGTAATACTTAAGGGAACAATCTATCAAGAAGACATAACCCTTGTAAACATATATGCACCCAACATAGGAGCACCCAAATACATAAGGAAAATGCTGGAAGACTACGAGAAGGATATCACCATAAACACACTTACAGTAGGGGACTTTAATACCCCATTGTCAACAATGGACAGATCTTCCAAGCAAAGAATCACCAAGGATAATGAGGCACTGAACAACACTTTTGATCAAATGGACATAATTGATATATACAGAACCTTTCACCCAAAAGAAGCAAAACATACACGCCTTTCAAGTGCACGTGGAACAGTTTCAAAGATAGGCCACATGGTATATAATTTGAGGTTATATCAAGCATCTTTTTAGATCACAGTGGCTTGAAACTGGAAACCAACCTCAAGGAATAAACCCCAAAACATTCAAATAATGGAGACTGAATAAGCTATTGAGTAATGAATGAGTTAACAATAAGATCAAAGAAGTCAAAACGTTTCTGGAAAGAAATGAAGATAAACACAAAACAGCCCCACACTTATGGGACACAACAAAAGTAGTCCTGAGAGGTTAGTTCATAGCAATATAGGCCCACCTAAAAAGGATAGGAGAATCTCAAATAACCAACCTAACTCTTCAGCAGTAAAACTAGAGGAACAACAACAAAGCCCAGAGCAAGTAGAAGGAAGACTATAATAAAGAACAGAAAAGAACAAAATAACATAAAAACTAGAAGAACATTTCAAAGAATCAATAAATCCAGGAAGTAGTTCTTTGAAAAGATAAACAAAATTGACAAACCCATAACCAGATGAGTCAAGAAAAAAGAGAGTGGACACAAACAAATAAAATCAGAAAGGAAACAGAAAAAAATCAAAACCGATATTGCAGAAATGCAAAGAAATGTAAGAAATTACCGTGAAAAACTATATGACAAGAAATTTGACATCCTGGGTGAAATGGACAACTTTCTGGAGATATATAATCTTCCAAAACTGAATCAAGAAGAAGCAGCAAGTCTGAGTAAACTGAAAACAACTAGTAAAATTGAAGAAATAATAAAAAAATTCCTGGTACACAAAATCCTTAGATTGGATGGCTACAGAGGTGAATTTTACCAAACTTTTAAGGAAGAACTAACTCCTCTCCTTCTCAAACTCTTCCAAAAACTCCAGGAAGAGGGAAGACTTCCAAACATTTCATGAGAGCAGCATTATCCTAATTCCAAAACCAGGTCAAGACACAACAAAGAAAGAAAACTACAAGTCAATATGCTGATGAACATAGAAACTAAAATCCTCAATAATATATTGCAAATGAGACCCAGCAATACATTAAAGAGATTATACACCATGATCAAGTGGGATTTATCCTAGGGATACAAAAATGGTTTAATATTTGCAAATAAATAGATACAATACACCACATTAGCAATATGAAAGAAAAAATTATATGGTTGTATTAAAAGATGCTGAAAAAACATTTGATAAAATAAAGCTCCAAATTATGATAAAAACACTCAACAGAGTGGGAATAGACAGATCATGCTTCAACATAATAAAGGCCTTATACAAGAAACCTACAGGCAACATCATACACAATAGGTAAAAACAAAAACCTTTCTCCCAAAGATCAGGAACAAGACAATGGTATCCACTCATTCCACTTCTATTCAACTTAGTCTTGGAAGTTCTAGCCGCAGAAATCAGACAAGAAAAAGAAATAAAAGGCATCCAAATTGGAAAAGAGAAACTAAAACAGTCATTATTTGTGGATGGCATAATAGTATACAAAGAAACCCTGTAGATTACACCAAAAATCTACTTATTCTAATATGAATACTGGTAAAATTGCAGGAGACAAAGTCAATATTCAGAAACTGAAAACATTTTTGTACACTAACAATTAAATATTAGAGATAGAAACTAGAGAAAATCTCACTTACTATAGCAGAAAAAAAAAAAACCCAGGAATAAACTTAACTAAGGAGGTAAATGACCTGAACCCAGAAAACTATAGAACTTTAAAGAAAGAAATTAAGGAAGGTAGAAATAAATGGAAGCATATATTATTTTCATGGATGGAAAAACTAACATCATTAAAATGTCCATACAACCCAGAGCAATTTAGAGATTCAACACAATTCCTATTAAAATACCAACGATATATTTCACAGATCTAGAACAAATATTTAAAAATTTATATGGAGCAAAATATGACCTCGAATAACCTAAGAAATTTTGAGAAAGAAGAACAACGTAGAAGTAAACACAATACCTGATATAAAACTATTACAAGGCCACTGCAATTAAAATAGTCTCATACTGGCATAAGAATAGAAATATAGATCAATGGAACAGAATAAAGAACCCAGAAATAAACCCAGGTCTATATGGTAAACTAATATTTTACAAAGGGGGAAGGAACATAAAGTGAAGTAAAAATAGCCTCTTCAACAAATGGTGTTTGAAGAACTTGACAGGGACATGCAAAATAATTAAACTAGACCACCAACTTACACCATACACCAGAATAAACTCAAGATTGATAAAAGACTTAAACATAAGCTGTGCCACCATAGAAGCCTTAAAGAAAAACATAGGCAGTAGAATTTCAGATATCCCATGCAGAAATATTTTCACCAATGTGTATCTTAGGGAAAGGGAAATAAAGGACAGAATAAACAAATAGGATTACATCAAACTAAAATGTTCTGCTCATCTAAAGAAAACATCAGTAAAATGAAAAGTGAACCAACTATACAGAAAAACATATTTGCCAATGATACCTTGGACAAGCATTTGTTCTCAAAATATATAAAGAATTCATACAACTGAACACCAGAAAGACAGACAATCCAATTTAAAAAATGGGCAGAGGACCTGAACAAACACTTTCCCAAGGAGGACATAAGATATCCCATAGACATATAAAAGGATACTCAACATCACTAGCCATCAGAGAGATGCAAATTAAAACCACAATGATATACCACCTCACATCTATCAGAATGGCCATCAAAACAAACCAACAAACAATATGTGCTGGCGAGGATGTGGAGAAAAGAGAATCCTAGTGCACTGTTGGTGGGAATGCAGACTGGTGCAGCTGCTGTGGAAAACAATTTGGAATTTCCTCAAAAAACTAAAAGAGGAGGAAGAGGAAAAAAGATGACAGTGGAGTATGTAGCAGTGTTGTCTTCTTGCTCCCATCATGGAAGGACTTGGAGTACAAACATGGAGAGGATTGACTGCAGATTTCAGATAGCGCAAACAGAGAAGAAAGTGTGGGGGCAGCATGAAAGCGGGCAAAATGCTCGGCCCATACTCTCCAAGTGGAGTTGCCAGGCCTCCCAGCCTGGTGCCTCTGCTGCACTGCACACAAAAGGGGCAGTTGCTGACTGGCTCATTAGCCAGGATCTGCTTGGAAACTTCCTCCTCCTGTAGGCACACCAACAAGCAAAGTCCCAGAAAGAGACAGTGAGAAGGTTTGGTTTAAACAGCTAAAGGTGTGGGAAGGCAGGGACCAGCCTGGACTGTGAGAAACTGTATGAACTGAGTCTAAGTGAGGACTCCCTTGGCTATAAACCCTGGGCTGACAACCCTGAACCTTGGGTGCTCACACCAAGGCTCCACCAAACAAAAAGGCAGAACTGAGTCAGGGACAGGGGCCCATACAGGAAAGTTGAGGCAGAACTGCAAACTCGGTAGGGACCGTAGGCAAGCAAGTGGCACAGGCAGGGATGCACGCTGGTGCTACAGTTTGGAGGCAACAAAGACTTTTTTGGAGGAGCAGAGACAGGACCTGAGGCTGGGAAGAAACTATTGACATGTGTGCACCAGCAGAACAGTGTTGCTAGACAAGCTTGAGGAGGGCTGAGGGTGCCACAGGGCAGGGAGAGAAGGGACTCAAATAAGTGCGGCTCATAGCAGAGCTGCGGCAGGCCCACGAATGAGATAATAGCAAGCTCAGAATCAAGCTAGACCTCCTCATGGCCAGGCAGCCAGAAAAGATTTGAAACCCATGAAATTTTGACCAGGAGCAGATCCAGAAAAAGAAGACAGTGCCCAAAGGTTGTACTGGGTAAAAATGCTTTCTTTAATCTGTTTCCTAACTTGTCTCTCTCCTATTTTTCTTCTTTAATTTTGTTTGTCTGTTTTGTTTATCCTCCCTTTCACACTAAACATATAGCATATAACTGCTATATAAACATAATAAATACTATACACTTCCACTTTCTCACTTCATTCTGCATTTTACCCTCATTTTTTCAACATACAATCTAAGTATTACTTACTGTCTAGCATAGCCTTGACCCTACTTGCTACTATTATTATTTTATCATCTTCCCTCTCAAAAATCATCTTTCTTTCATTTAAAACAACTCTTATTTGTTTCTCCTAAAGTATAATAGTCTTAATCTCTTTACATTTACATTAATACTGGCTCATTTGCTGCTGTTAGTGTGATTGTGGGTGGGGGATATTTTGGAGGGTGTGGGTTTCTTGCTGGGGTTGTGTATTTATGTTTTAACAGCACCTCTGCAAAAGAGTTCAAGATAAGGTGGGCAGAGTGATTCTCAATCAACTAGCCAGAGTGAAGTATCTAACAAAGAGTAACTGAAATACAACCAGACAGCTTAAACAAATGTCATAAAGCGCATCCCAAGAGCATCTGGCTCAAGATATCAAAGAGATTGAAACACTAAATCCCACATATCTCATATACAGAATCTCATACCACAACAGCAGGAAATCAAATCAGACAAACACAAGAACCATAAACAAACAAGAAGCATCCAACATGTGGTGACAGAGAAACAACCTCCCAAAGAAAGGAAAAGAGGAATCCCTAGAAAGAGAGATAAATGAAACAGACTTAAGCCAAATATTAGATATGGAATTCAAAATAATGGTTACAAGTAAGTTCAATGACCTTGACAAACTCAGAGAAAACTACGATGAACTCCAGGGGAATTACAAAAAACTCCAGGAAAACTACCAAGAACTCCAGGGAAGCTTCAAGAAACCTGTGGAGAACTACACCAGCATAAAAAAGGACATAGAAATTATCAATAAGAACCAAGGAGAAATGAAGAATACAATTTCTGAATTGAAGAACACAATGGAATCAATCAAAAGTAGGCTAAATGAAGCAGGGGATTGGATCAGTGAGTTAGAGGACAATGTAGAAAAAAATTCCCAAACAACAAAATGAAAAAAAGACTTAAAAAGAATGAAGAGGGTGTAAGAGAACTGCTGGACAACATAAAATATAAAAATATTTGACTGATAGGGATAAAAGAAGGTGAAGAAGAGGAGTATGGAATAGGAACCCTGATCAAAAGAGTAATGACAGAAAAATTTCCTAACTTGTAGAGAGAAAAAGTCATGCAAGTTCAGGAAGTACAGAGGGTCCCAATGAAGATAAACCCAAAAGGGCTTACTTCAAGGCACATCATAATAAAAATGGCAAAATTCATAGACAAAATGAGAATTCTAAAAGCAACAAGAGAGAAACAGCAAATAACATACAAGGGAGCTCCGATAAGGCTATCAACTGATTTCTCAACAGAAAAGCTACAAGCCAGAAGGGAATGGCATAAAATATATCAAGCAATGAAAAACAAAGGTCTACAACTAAGACTACTCTACCCAGCAAGGCTCTCTTTCAAAACAAAAGGTGAAATAAAGAGTTTCCCAGACAAAGAAAAACTAAAAGCATACATCTCCACTGAACCAGCATTGCAAGAGATGCTAAAAGAAATGCTTTAGGAAAAAGAAGAAGAAGAGAAAGGGAAAGGAACACAGGTACAAAAAGAAATGAATAAATATGTGTAAATAATAACGTTAAATGTAAATGGAGTAAATACTCCAATTAAAAGACATAGGGTAGTGGAATGGATACCAAAACATGACCCACATATAAGCTTTCTACAAGAGACAAACCTCAAAATAAATGATTTACAGAGCCTGAAAGTGAAGGAATGGGAAAAGAGTATTCCAAGCAAATGGACATGAAAAAGAAGCTGGGGTAGCAATACTTATATCAGACAAAATGAATTTCACAGGAAAGGCCATAAAAATAGATAAAGAAGGGCATTTCATAATATTCAAGGGAATAATCCATCAAGAAGGAAAACTCTGACTCCAAAAAACCTCCGCTGCCTTGCGGCATACCTCTTCAGGGGAAAGGCTAAGGGAGTAAACCCCGACAGAAAATCCGGAGCCGGAGTCCCTAAGGCGGTTTGACGTTGTAGTCAACACCGGCAACTCCTGCGGCGCACCTGAAGCCAAGCTGTATTGACTCCGTCTTTCCCTTGGACCCTTCAGCTGCGAAGAGAGGGGGAGTCTGCTGCATGGGCAACAGCAGACCCTCCATATCACCCTGCCCAGGCTCTGTAGCTTCAGCTTCACTGGAGAGGACACTCCAGCGTCATCACAAGATGTCGATTCAACACGGGAGGAGACAGATACCGTGTCACTCCTGAGTTGGACTGCACAGTCATTCTCGGCAGTGCAGATAGACTCTTAAGAAGCTACACCATCGTCTCTCGAGACGACGGCTGCCTACGACGAATCCATGAAGAAGATATAACCCTGTTAAACATATATGCACCCAACATAGGCACATCCAAATATATAAGGAATATACTAGAAGACAACAAAAAGAATACACTAGATCAAATAAACTTAACTGATGTATATAAAAGTTTTCACTCCAAAGAAGCAAAATATACATTTTTTTCAAATGTGCATGGAATATTTTCAAAGATAGACCACATGGTAGGATACAGAACAAGCCTTAACAAATTCAAAAAAGTTGAAATTATGTCAAGCATCTTCTCAGACCACAATGCCTTGAAACTACAAATAAACCCCAAGGGAATAAAACCAAAGACATTCAAACTCATGGAGAAGGAATATCATGCTATTAAATAATGAATGGGTTAACAATGACATCAAGGATCAAATCAAGAAGTTTCTGGAAATCAATGATAATAAAAACACACCATCCCAAAACCAATGGGACACAGCAAAAACAGTCATGAGAGAAAAGTTCAGAGCAATACAGGCCTACCTGAAAAGGATAGAAGAATCTCAAATAAAATTTTAACAATATAGCTACAAGAACTAGAACAGCAAACAAAGCCCAGGGCAGTAGAAGGATGGAAATCCTAAAGATAAGAGCACAGTTAAATGACGTAGAGACTAACCAAATAATTCAAAAGATCAACAAAAGTAGGAGCCAGTTCTTTCAAAAGATAAACAAGAGGGAGAGAAGGGGAATAAGTAATGGAAGGATTTAGTTAAGGAATGCGTATAAATGACTTATGGACATGGACAACAGGGAAGGATATGATTGTGGGAAAAGGAGTGGGCTGGATAGGGGGAGCACTGGGGAAAAATGGGACAACTGTAATTGAAAAAACAAAAATAAATAAATAAATAAACAAAATAAGCCATGAGCCAAGCTCATGAAGAAAAAAAGAGAGGACCTAAATAAAAAAATATCAGAAACAAAAGAGAAGAAATCATGACAGATATCACAGAAATACAAAGAATTGTAAGAAATAACTACAAACAACTTGTATGGCAAGAAACTTGACAACCTAGATGAAATGGACAAATTTCTAGAAACATATAATATTGCAAAAATGAATCAAGAAGAACTACAAAGCATGAACAGACTGATAACAAAGAGTGAAATTGAAACAGGAATCAAAAAACTCCCAGCACACAAAAGCTCCAGACTGGATGGCTTCACAGGTAAATTTTACAAAACATTTAGGGAAGAACTAATGCCTACCCTTATCAACCTAGTTCAAAAAATCCAAGAAGAGGGAAAAATCCCAAACTCTTTCTATGAAGCCAGTATTACCCTAATTCCAAAACAAGGTCAAGACACAACAAAGAAAGAAAACTACAGGCCAATATGGCTGATGAACATAGATGTTAAATTCTCAAAAATATATTGGGAAGCAGAATGCAGCAACACATTGAAAAGATCATGCAGCACAACCAAGTGGGATTTACTCCAGGGATGCAAGAATGATTTAATATTTGCAAAACAATAAATATAATAAACCACCTAAACAAAATGAAAGACAAAAATCACTTGATCAAATCAATAGATGCAGAAAAAGCCTATGATAAAGTACAACACACAATTATGATTAAAACATTCAGTAAAATGGGAATAGAGGAAGCCTACCTCAACACAATTAAGGTTATATACGAGAAACCTGAAGCCAACATTATACTCAATGGGCAAAAAATTAGAGCATTGCCCCTGAGGTCAGGAACAAGACAAGGATGTCCACACTCTCCACTCCTATTCAACATAGTGTTGAAAGTTCTAGCCGCATCAACCAGACAAGAAAAAGAAATAAAAGGCATCCAAATTTGAAAAGAGGAAGTAAAATTGTCATTTGCAGATGACATGATACTATACATAAAAAACCCTATAGATTCCACGAAAAAAACTACTCAAGATAATAAGTGAATTTAGTAAAATAGCAGAGTAGAAAGTCAATATACAGAAATCAAAAGGCATTTCTGTACATCAGCAATAAAATATCAGATAGGAATTAAAGGAAAATCCCATTTACTACAGAAACAACTAAAATAAAGTATCTAGGAATAAAGTTAACCAAAGAGGTAAAAGACCTGTACTCTGAAAACTACATAACACTGAAGAAATAAATTAAGGAAGATACAAATAAATGTAAGCAAATGCCATGTTCATGGACAGGAAGAATAAACATCATTAAAATGTCCATACTACCCAAAGCAATTTACAGAGTCAATGCAATTCCTATTAAAATACCAATTACATATTTTACAGACCCTGAACAAATACTTCAAAAATTCATATGGAACCAAAAAAGACACTGAATAGCAAAAGTAATCTTGAAACAGAAGAACACAGCAGGAGGAATCACAATACCAGACATCAAACTGTACTACAAAGATACTGTGATCAAAACAGTCTGGTACTGGCATAAGAACAGACATATAGATCAATGGGACAGAATAGAGAGCCCAGAAATAAACCCAGGTCTATATGGTCAACTAATACTTGGCAAAGGGGGAAGGAGCATAGAATAGAGTGAGAAGAGCCTCTTTAACAAGTGGTGCTGGGAGAACTGGACAGGGACATGCAAAAAAATGAAACTAGACCACCAACTTACACCACACACCAGAACAAACTCAAGATGGATCAAAGACTTAAATGTAAGCTGTGACACCATAAAAGTTCTAGAGGAAAACATAGGCAGAAAAATTTCAGATATCCCACGTAGCAATATTTTCATGGCTACATCTCCTAAGGCAAGAAAAATAAAGAAAAAATATAAACAAATGGGACTACATCAAACTAAAGGGTTTCTGCTCAGCAAAAGAAAACAGCAAGATGAAAAGGAAACCAACCCTATGGAAAAACGTATTTGCCAGTGATACCTCAGACAAGGGGTTGATTTCCAAAATATATAAAGAACTTGCACATCTCAACATGAAGAAGACAGACAGCCCAATTAAAAAATGGGCAAAAGACCTGAATAAACACTTCTCCAAGGAGGATATACAGAGGGTCCATAGACTCATGAAAGAATGCTCAACATCACTAAACATCAGAGAAATGCAAATAAAAACCACAATGAGATACCACTTTACACCAGTCAGAATGGCCATCATGAACAAACCAACAAACAACAAGTGCTGGCGAGGATGTGGAGAAATGGGAACCCTGCTGCACTGTTGGTGGGAATGCAGACTAGTGCAGCCACTATGGAAAACAGTATGGAATTACCTCAAAAAACTAAAAATGAAACTGCCTTTTGAACCAGCAATTCCACTGCTAGGATTATACCTGAAAAATCCTAAAACCCTAATTCAAAAAAACTTATACACCCTTATGTTCATAGCAGCACTGTTTATAATAGCTAAGCACTGGAATCAGCCTAAGTCCCCATCTGTAGATGAGTGGATTAAAAAACTGTGGTACATTTACACAATGGAATACTATGTAGCAGAAAGAAAGAAGGAACTCCTGCCATTTACGACAACATTGATGGAACTAGAGAGAATTATGTTTAGTGAAATAAGCGAGGCAGTGAAAGAAAAGTACCATATGATCTCACCTAATACAGGAGACTAAAGAACAACACAAACAAATGAACTAAATAGAACAAGAAAGAGAATAACAGTAATTAGGGGGGAGGGAGGAGGGAGAGAAGAGGGATAAGTAAGGGAAGGGTTTAGTTAAAGGACATGTATAAATGACTCATGGACATGGACAATGGGGAGGATATAATTGAGGGAGAAGGGGTGGGCTGGGTGTGGGGGGAGCAATGGGGGAAAAATGGGACCACTGTAATTAAAATTTTTTTAAATTAATTTTTTTGTCAATAATAAATAAATAAATTTTAAAAGAAAAGAAAAAAAAAGAAACAAAATACCATGATGTTTTTCACAAAATTAAAACAAATAATCCAAAAATTTATACAGAACCACAAGAGACACAGAATAGCCATGGCAATCTTGAGAAAGAACAATCTTGGCAACATGAAGCTATTTAATATCAAAATATGCAGCAAATTTATAGCAATCAAGGCAGCATGGTTCTGGCATAAAAGCAGACTCATATATCAGTGGAACAGAATAGGAAATCTAGAAATAAACCCACATATATGAAAAATTAATATTTGACAAAAAAGCAAGAACATACAATGGGTTAGAGACAATCTATTCAATAAATAGTTTGTGGAAAATGGAGTGATACATGCAAAAATAAAAATAAAACCAGACCATCTTTTTACATTACATACAAGAATAAACTCAAAGTGGATTAAATACCTGTATGTAAAACTCAAAACCATAAAACTCCTAGAGGAAAATATGGGCAGTTAAAATCAATGACATTTCTCTTAGCAATATTTTTTTTCCTGATATATCACCTTAGACAAAAGTAAACTAAATAAAACACGAACAAATATAACTGTATCAAGCTAAAAAGTTTTTGCACAGCAAAGGGAAACCATCAATGAAAGGAAAAACAACTTACTAAAAGAAAGAAGATATTTTCCAATGCTACATCTATAAGGGTTTAATATCTAAAATTTATAGAGAATTCATACTACTCAACACCAAAAAAAAAAAAAAAAAGGATATCCAATTAAAAATGGGCAGCAAACTTGAATAGACACTTCTTTAAAGAGGCCAAAAGACATAAAAAATATTACTCAACATCACTAATCATTAGAAGAAATATGAATTAAAACCACAATGAGATATTACCTCATACCTGTCAGAGTGGCCATCAATAATAAATCAACAAAAAACAAGTATTCTTTGGGATGTGGAGAAAATGGAACCTTTGTACACTTTAGGTGAGAAGGCAGTCTGGCATAGGCACTGTGGAAAGCCATTTGGATTTATCTCAAAAAATTAAAAATGGAGCTGACTTATGACCCAGTAATTTCACTTCTGGGCTTTATGAAGAACTATGAAACACTACTTTCAAAAGATATATGCACCCCTTTGTTCACTGTGGCATTATTTACAATAGCCAAGATATGGAAGCAACCTAAGGGTCCATCAATAAGTGAGTAGATAAAGATGTGGTACATATACAAAATATAGTATTACTCAGCCTTTAAAAAATGAAATCTCATCATTTGCAAGAGCATAGGTGGACCTAGAGTGTACTACACCAATAAAATGAGCCAGAAAGAGAAAGACAAATATCATATTATTTCTCTTACATGTAGAAATAATAACTGAACAGATACAGGCATGTAGAGACAGAGAAGAGACTAATGGTTACCAAAGCAGAAGGGGTGTTGGGGAACTGGGTAAAAGGTGAAGGGATTCAGAAGTGGACATTGGTAGTTACAAAATAGTAATAGGGATGTAAATTGTATCATAGGAAATATAGTCAATAATATGAGGGGAGATTCAAAAACCCAGAATGCATTTATAAAAAATTGTGTATTTATTCTTACACGTTTAAACTTCAGTCATTTTCAAAGTACTCTCCATTTGAAGCAATACATCTATCAAGACTCTTTTTACTGCTCAAAACAGTTTCTGAACTTGTCGGTCTTGATGTCTTTAATGCTTCTGCTGTCTTTTGTTTCACCTCTTCAACATCAGCAAAATGTTTCCTATATTTCTAAGTCGTCGGCAGCCGTCCGTCTCGAGAGACGATGATGTAGCCTCTTAAGAGTCTATCTGCACCGCCGAGAATGGCCGTGCAGTCCAACTCGGGAGTGACACGGCACCTGTCCCCTCCCGTGCTGAATCGACATCTTGCGATGACGCTGGAGTGTCCTCTCCAGTGAAGCTGAAGCTACAGAGCCTGGGCAGGGTGATACGGAGGATCCGCTGTTGCCCATGCAGCAGACCCCCCCTCTCTTCGCAGTTGAAGGGTCCAAGGGAAAGACGGAGTCAATACAGCTTGGCTTCAGGTGCGCCGCAGGAGTTGCCGGTGTTGACTACAACGTCAAACCGCCTTAGGGACTCCGGCTCCGGATTTTCTGTCGGGGTTTACTCCCTTAGCCTTTCCCCTGAAGAGGTATGCCGCAAGGCAGCGGAGGTTTTTTGGAGTCAGAGTTTTCCTTCTCTGATATTTCTAAGTATATTTTATTGATTATATTGTTACAATAGTTCCAATTTTTCCCCTTTGCTCCCCTCAACTAGCACCCCCGCTCCCCCAGCAATCCCTCCCCCAAATCCATACCCATAGGTCATACACACAAGCACTCCCACTTCATCCTTTCATATATTCTTGTTCTTATTTTTAAATAATTAATTAAATAATTAATTATTTTAACAATAAAAAATAACATTCTCTCCCTCTCAGACTTAAGACTCTTTATAACCTTATAAAGGACAATGGGCGAAGGTCTCAAGCTCCTCTAGTTGCTTCAAGCTGGACATGGTCATCGTCCTACCTACCCCTGGGTCCAGAAATCCCTAATAAGAGTGGGGGATGTGGAGGGGAGGGTGGCCTTCCCACATGGGGAAGGATCGTGCAGACTCCAAGTCAGTTGACTGTCCCCAAACAACAGCATGTTTTGTTTAACAGGATGGCATCCTTGCTGTATACTGGGGGCAACAGGTTTGGTAAGAGGGTTAAAAAACATAGTTCAATCCATAACCACTAGATGACAAAAGGCAGGTATTAATTTTTTAATGTCCCCCATTAGGGAAAAAAATGGGGGCTTCTTTGGAGGAAGATGTTTCAGGTATATCTCACCTGTTCAAAACCCTTTTGCCCATTATACTTAGTTTAGGCTGAGAAAAATATTTTAGGTTTCCCCCCTCTCAGACCTCTGGGCTCTTTCTGTCTAAGACATTAGGATAAAAAAGAGAAAACAGTTTTAAAGTGAGGCCCACAGACGTCCACATTCTTCACCAACCCAGCCACTTGGTTCAGCCAAACCATTCAATCTCATGAGGCAGCAATGCAGATAGGATTAAGTGAGGCCTTGTCCTTTAACCCTGCTGCCCCCAGAATACAACAAGGATGCCAGCCTGTTAAACCAAGCATGCCATTGTCCAGAGACAGCCAACCAACCTGGAGTCTGCATGATCCTTCCCCTTGTGGGAAGGCCACCCTCCCCTCCACACCTCCACTCTTATTAGGGATTTCTTGACCCAAGGGTAGGTAGGACGATGACCATGTCCAGCTTGAAGCAGCTACAGGAGCCTGAGACCTTCATCCATTGTCCTTTATAAGATTGTAAAGGGTCTCAAGTCTGAGAGGGAGGGATCGTTATTTTTTATTGTTAAAATATTTAACTAATTAATTAATTATTTAAAAAAAAAAAAGAAGAAGAATATATGAAAGGGTGAGCCATGGGCATGGACTTGAGGAGGGGATTGTCGGGGAAGGGGGTTGCTGGGCGGAGGGGAGCAAAGGGGAAAAAATTGGAACTATTGTAACAATATAATCAATAAAATAAACTTTAAAAAAAGGATTAAGTGAGGCCTATACATACAGACAATCACTCAGGTAATGAGATAATAGGCTTATGCTCTATGAAAACAAAAAACACAAGTTAATTTATGTAACATAACCCACATACAAGTCTCTAAATCTGTAGGACTATCTTATTGGAAAGACATTCAGTTGTAAAACGTTTGACATTCTGCTTGCCTGTAAATTAAGCATCTTTGATGATACCACAGACATAGTTTAACTTTCAAATAAAAACAAATTTTAAATGAAAAGAAACTTTAAAGACAGTTAGCCACACTATTTTATAATCTACCACTGAGCATTGTGATTTTCCTTGAATCACGATTTTTCTCCCTAAGATTACCCTCCTTGTCATTAAAGGGACTGCATTAAGTTCATTTTTAATTTATCCTGTTCCTTTGCATAAACACAAAAAGAGCAGAAAATGATCACTTTGGATCTTTAGTTCTGCTTTGCTGGAACTTACACAAGGAACATTTAGGGTGACCTCCAGTCTGCCCTTTAGGCACAGAAGCAGAACCACATTCCTGGCATTCAGCCTTGCCTGTACACACCTATCTTTTCCAAGTCCTTCTGGTTTTCCATTGTGCCTTAAGTTCCTTCTACCCATTTTTCAGGAAAACAATCTTCATTTCTTCCCTGGAAAGATTGCCATGGACCGGGAATGCATCCAAGGTACCAGGCCTTTTATCTTGTGGGCTTTTATTACTTTTGAAAGTCAATCCCAGTTCCTCAGGGCTTTCTGGTAACAACCAGAGCCCAAGCATGTCTCCTTTAAGCATGATATTCCAGTCGAAGTCTTGGTCAAAAAAACCTCTATTAACAACTGGTCTTATTAGTTTTATGCAAAGAAACTATGTCATTACTTACTTCTATAGAATGCCAAACTCTGGAGAGATCAGATAGGGAAAAAAATATACAGTGTGAAGGAAAATCCTTGTCCTTCTAATATTCACTGAACTTGCATTTCCATTCTTTATATTTTCATTTTTTCCAGCACAAAAAATTTTTTTTTCCTCCTTTTGTTCGCTGACCCCTGCCCCGCCTTCTCCCACATTCAGTCCCCACACAGTTGTCCATGTCGGTGGGTCATTTATACATGTTCTTTGACTAGACCCTTCCCCTTCTTAACCCCTTCTCTCCCTCCTGCATTCCCCCTTGCTACTGTTAGCTTATTTCTTGCTTCCATAGCTCTGATTCAATTTTGTTCATTTGTTTATGTTGTTCATTAGTTTCCTGTAATAGGTGATAGCATAAGGTATTTTTCTTTTGTTGCCTGGCTTATTTCACTGAGCATAATTCTCTCTAGTTCCATCCATGTTGTTGCAAATGGTAGTTCCTTTTTTCTTTCTGCTACATAGTACTCCATTGTGTAAATGTACCACAGTTTTTTGATCCACTCATCTACAGATGGGCACTTAGGTTGTTTCCAGCACTTGGCTATTGTAAATAGTGCTGCTATGAACATAGCAATGCATAGCTTCTTTTGAATTGGTGTTTCAGGATTCTTCAGATATAATTCTAACAATGGAATTGCTGGTTAAAAATGCAGTTTTCTTTTTAGTTTTTTGAGGAAATTCCAATCTGTTTTCCATAGTGACTGCACCAGTCTGCATTCCCACCAGCAATGCACCAGGATTTCCATTTCTCTGCATCCTCACCAGTACAAGTTGTTTGCTGAATTGTTGATGATGGCCATTCTGACTGGTGATAGGTTGTATCTCATTGTGGTTTTTGTTGCATTACTCTGATGGTTAGTGATGTAGAGCATTTTTTCATATGTCTATGGGCACTCTGTATGTCCTTTTTGGAGAAGAGTTTGTTCAGGTCCTTTGTCCATTTTTTAATTGGGTTGTCTGTCTTTTGGTGTTAAGTCACATAAATTCTTTATATATTTTGGAGATTTTTCCATTGTCTGAGATATCATTGGTGAATATATTTTCCCATATGGTTGGTTTCCTTTTCATCTTCCTGATGTTTTCTTTTGCTGAGCAGAAACTCTAGTTTGATGTAGTCCCATTTGTTTATTCTCTTCTTTATTTTTCTTGCCTTAGGAGACAAATCAGTGAAAATGTTGCTACGTGTAGTATCTGAAATTTTCCTGTCAATGTTTTCCTCTAGGACTTTTATGGTGCCATGGCCTACATTTAAGTCTTTAATCCATCCTGAGCTTATGCTGGTATATGGTGTAAGTCGGTGGTCCAGTTTCATTTTTTTGCACGGCTCTGTCCAGTTCTACCAGCACCATTTGTTGAAAAGGCTCTTCTCACTCCATTTTATGTTCTTTCCTCCTTTATCAAAGATTAGTTGACCATAGAGGACTGGGTTTATTTCTGGGCTTTCAATTCTGTTCCACTGATCTATATGTCTGTTCTTATGCCAGTACCAGACTGTTTTGATCACAGTGGCTTTGTAGTATTGTTGGATGTCTGGTATCGTGATTCCTCCTGCTGTGTTCCTCTGTTTCAAGATTGCTTTTGCTATTCGGGGTCTTTTTTGGTTCCATATGAATTTTTGGAGGAATTGTTCTAGGTCAGTCAAATATGTCATTGGTATTTTAATAGGGATTGCACTGAATATGTAAATTGCTTTGGGTAGTATGGCCATTTTGATGATGTTGATTCTTCCCATCCAACAACATGGCATTTGCCTCCATTTATTTGTATCTTCCTTAATTTCTTTCTTCAATGTTGCATAATTTTCAGTGTACAGGTCTTTTATCTCTTTGGTTAAATTTATTCCTAGGTACTTTATTTTTCTTGTTGCTATAGTAAATGGTATTTTCTTTTTTGCTTCTGTCTCTGCTATTTTATTGTTGGTGTACAGAAATGCCTTAGATTTCTGTATATTTATTTTGTACCCTGCTATTTTGCCAAATTCACTTATTATATCAAGTAGTCTTTTAGTGGAGTTTATAGGGTTTTCTAGGTATACTATCATGTCGTCTGCAAATAGTGATAGTTTTACTTCTTCTTTCCCAATTTGGATGCCTTTTATTTCTTTGTCTTGTCTGATTGCTGTGGCTAGGACTTCCAACACTATGTTGAATAGAAGTGGGGAGAGTGGACAGCCTTGTCTAGTTCCTGATTTCAGGGGGAATGTTTTCAGTTTTTGTCCATTGAGTATGATGTTGGCTTCAGGCTTCTCATATATAGCCTTAATGATGTTAAGGTATGCTCCCTCTATTCCCATTTTGCTGAGTGTTTTCAACATAAATGGGTGTTGTACTTTATCAAGTGCTTTTTCTGCATCTATAGATATGATCATGTGATTTTTGTCCTTCATTTTGTTTAGGTGATGTATTATATTTATTAATTTGCGAATATTAAACCATCCTTGCATCCCTGGGATGAATCCCACTTGATCATGGTGTATGATCTTTTTGATGTATTGTTGGATCCTGTTTGCTAAAATTTTATTGAGGATTTTAACAGCTATGTTCATCAGTGATATTGGCCCGTAGTTTTCTTTCTTTGCTGTGTCTTGACCTGGTTTTGGGATGAGGGTAATACTGGTTTCATAGAAAGAGTTTGGGATTTTTCCCTCTTCTTGGATTTTCTGGAATAGTTTGAGGAGGGTAGGCGTTATTTCTTCCCTAAATGTTTTGTAAAATTCACCTGTGAAGCCATCCGGTCCAGGGCTTTTGTGTGCAGAGAGATTTTTTATTACTGTTTCAATTTCCTTCTTTGTTATTGGTCTTTTGAGACTTTCTACTTCTTCTTGATTCAGTTTTGGAAGCTTATATGTTTCTAGAAATCTGTCCATTTCTATTAGGTTGTCAAATTTCTTGCCATATAGTTGTTTGTAGTAATTTCTTATAATTATTTGTATTTCTGAGGTATCAGTCGTGATTTCTCCTCTTTCATTTCTGATTTTGTTTATTTGGGTCTTCTCTCTTCTTTTCTTGATGAGCCTGGCTAGAGGCTTGTCAATTTTGTTTATTTTTTAAACGAACCAGCTCCTAGTTTTGTTGATTTTTTGGATTGTTCATTTCATTTCTATGTCGTTTAATTCTGCTTTGATCTTGATGATTTCCTTTCTTCTTTTTGCCCTAGGCTTTGTTTGTTGTTGCTGTTCTAGTTCTTGTAGCTTTATGGTTAGATTTTTTATTTGAGATTCTTCTAGCCTTTTCTGATATGCCCGTATTGCTATGAACTTCCCTCTTAGGACTGCTTTTGCTGTGTCCCATAGGTTTTGGGCTGTTGTGTGTTCATTGTCATTAGTTTCTAGAAATTTCTTGATTTCCTCTTTGATGTCATTGTTAACCCATTCGTTATTTAAGAGCATGTTATTCATTCTCCATGAGTTTGGGTGTCTTTGATTTTTTTTCTCTGAGGTTGATTTTTAGTTTCAAGGCATTGTGGTCTGAAAAGATGCTTGATAGGATTTCAATTTTCTTGAATTCGTTGAGGCTTTTTTGGTGTCCTATTATGTGGTCTATCTTTGAAAATGTCCCATGTGCCTTTGAAAAGAATGTATATTTTGCTTCTTTGGGGTGAAAAGTTCTATATATATCAGTTAAGTCCATGTGGTTTAGTGTGTTGTTCAATGCCTGTATATCCTTGGTGTTTCTTTGCTTCGATGATCTGTCTATTGTTGATAATGGAGTGTTGAAGTCCCCTACTATAAGTGTGTTGTCGTTCATATCCTTCTTGTGGTCTTCTAGTATTTGCTTTATGTATTTGGGTGCTCCTATGTTGGGTGCATATATGTTTATCAGTGTTATATCTTCTTGATGAATCGTTCCTTTAAGTATTATGAAATGTCCTTCTTTGTCTCTTTTTATTGCCCTTGCTTTGAAATCCGTTTTGTCTGATATGAGGACTGCTACCCCAGCTTTCTTTTCAGGTCCATTTTCTTGGAATATTTTTTTATATCCCTTTACTTTCAGTCTATGTAAATCTTTTGTTCTGAGGTGTGTTTCCTGTAGACAGCAAATATGTGGGTCCTGTTTTCTTATCCATTCCGTTACCCTATGTCTTTTAATGGGAGCATTTAATCCATTTACATTTAAGGTTATTATTGATGTGTATTTATTCATTTCCCTTTTGTATCTCTGTTCCTCTACCCTTTTTTTGTTTTTTCTCTTACTTTTTCTTAGAATATTCCCTTTAGCATCTCTTGCAATGCTGGTTTTGTGGAGATGTATTCTTTTAGTCTTCCTTTGTCTGAGAAACTCCTTATTTCACCTTCTATTTTGAATGAGAGCCTTGCTGGGTAGAGTATTCTTGGTTGTAGGCCTTTGTTTTTCATTGCTTGAAATATTTTTGACCATTCCCTTCTGGCTTGTAATGTTTCTGTTGAGAAATCGGTCAATAGCCTTATTGGAGCTCCCTTGTAAGTTATTTGCTGTTTTTCTCTTGCTGCTTTTAGGATTCTCTCTTTGTCTTGGAATGTTGCCATTTTCACTATGATGTGCCTTGGAGTGGGTTTTTGTGGGTTCCTCTTGATTGGAACTCTCAGTGCATCTTGGACTTGCATAGCTTTTTCTCTCATCAGGTTCGGAAAATTTTCTGTCACTATTTCTCCTATCAGATTTTCAATTCCATGCTCCTTTTCTTCTCCCTCTCTTATTTCTATGATCCTTAAATTATTTTTTCTAATGCTATCCTGTAAATCCCTTACATCTTGTTCATTTTTTTCAATCTTTTTTCATTTTGCTGTATCATTTGAGAATTATTACCTACATTATCCTCTAACTCACTAATCCGATCCTCTGCTTCGTTTAGTCTGCTTTTGACTGATTCTACTGTGTTTTTCAGTTCAGAGATTGAATTCTTCATTTCTTCCTGGTTCTTGTTGATAGTTTCTATGTCCTTTTTTATGCTGGTGTAGTTCTCTGCAAGTTCCCTGTAATTTTCTTGGAGCTGTTGGTAACTTCGTTGGAGGTTGTCATAGTTGTTTTTGAGGTTTTCGAGCATATTGAGCTTCTTCACCACCATAGTTTTGAATTCCATGTCTGACATTTGGGCTATGTCTATTCCATCTACCTCTCTTTCTGGGGATTGCTCTTTTCATTTCATTGAGAGTTTGTTTCTGCGTCTTACCATGTTGAATTCTTCTTTTTTGTCTTTGTTATTTAAATTTGTCTGCTTTGCCTTCCCACCTTTGTGGTATTAGATTTTTTATGGTAGATCTGGGGGATTCAGTGGTGCAGTCTCTTTGATCTCCTGAGCCTGATGTTCCTGGGGTACCTTTTATATCGTTTGTTTATGCTGTCTGGTTATATTTCAGATTTTTTTTTTGTTGTTAGGATATTCCTTCTGGCTTGTTGATTGGGAGTCACTCTATCCACTTTATCTCGAATTCTTTTGTGGAGATGTCAGTTTCAGCCTTCTTGTGTTGTCTTCTTTTTCTGCATCCACAGCTGGTCTAATGTGATGGGTCAGAGATTCCTATTCCTTGCAGCAGTGGTGTGCGGGAGGTGGCCGGCAAGGCGCAATGTAAGGCAGCCAAGAGCCCACCTCAGGTCTGCCACGACGCGCTCCAGGAAAGCAGGCCACGCCGCACTTTGGGGAAACTGGCAAGGTGTTTTCTTTTTTTTTTTTTCACTCAAGCATCAGTGCAAGCCCAAGGCAGCTGGGGAACTAAGCTCAGGCCTGCCGCGCCACGCTCCCAGAAAGAAGGCCTTGCCAAACTCCAGGAAAGCCCTCCAGGTGTTTTTTTGGCTCGAACACCGGTTTAGCACCCAAGGCGTCTGGGGAACTAAGCTCAGGACTGCTGCGCCGCGCTCCTTGAAAGCAGTCCGCGCCAAGCTCCGGGAAAGCCCTCCAGGTGTTTTTTTGGCTAGAGCACCAGTGCGTGCCCAAGGTGTACGGGGAACTAAGCTCCGGCCTGCCGCGCCACGATCCTAGAAAGCTGGCCTCGGCCGCGCTCCGAGGAAGCCGGCGGCACTGCACTCCGGGAAAGCCCTTGAGGTGTTTTTTGGCTGGAGTGCCGGTGTGCACCCAAGGGGCTGGGGAGCTAGCCTCAGGCCTGCAGCGCTGTGTTCTGGGCGTTGGTCTTTCTCCTCTTAGGGCAGGGCTGCAGACACTTGAGCTCAGTAGAAGTGAGTGTCTGTGAGTCCTGCGGCCCACCATTCCCGCTCCTCCTGAGCAGGCACGCGCAGAGCCTGGGCAAGTGCTCTGCGCTCCGGATTCCGGCCTGGTACTTCAGTCTGGTGCCCACTGGGCTGGCCAGTGGCGACTGCGCACAGTCTTCTGCGTGTCCAGTGGGCCCTCCCTGCGCTTGCTGGGTCACTGATTTTATGTCTGTTGGCGTGTGTCCGAGGGGCACCTGGACGCACAGCCCTGTGCACCTGGGCCAGTGAATGAGGGCACTTCCCTATGCGCGCCCCACGACCCAAGGGGAGGGTTGGGGGGTAGATAAGCGCACCACTGCACCTGCGCTCCTCAAGAATGGCCTACCACCCCCAAACTTTCCTCCTCTCTCCATCATCCATTAGAGAAAAATATAAAGGAGAATTATGTTCTCACTTGCCAGGCAGCACACTGTCTCCTGTCCTTCAGCGCCAATGCCACGTGGTCAGTCCAGTCTCTGCCAGCAGGCAGAGATCCGCTCTCCTCCCAACTCCTCTCCCAGGGCAGCCTGTGGTCCCCCAAAATCCTTTGTGTCCTTCCAGCCGCAGCTCCGGCAGCCGCCCAAGTCAGGAATCCCATTTCATCCCCCTTTTCTCCGCTATCCTCAATAAAGAGGTTGTTCCCAGATGGATTTTCTCTAATCCCAGAGTGCCTTGGCTCGACTCCTGCCAGTGTCCAGCTGCTCACTGAGATGTTGTGTCTGCAGTTAGCCCAAACTGCAGAAGGGTCTCGGGAGCCTGAAACTTCAGCCTCTCCTCACTCCTCCGCCATCTTACCTCTCTCTCCTCTTACATTTCTGATTTTATTTATTCGGGTCCACTCTTTTATTTTCTAGATGAGCCTGGTTAAAGGCTTGTCAATTATGTTTATCTTTGCAAAGAACAAGCTCCTACTTTTGTTGATCTTTTGAATTGTTTGTTTAGTCCCTATGTCATTTAATTCTGCTCTGATCTTAAGGATTTTATTCCTTCTACTTGATCTGGGCTTTGCTTGTTGTTCTTCCTCTAGTTCTGTAGCTGTAGGGTTAAATTTTTTATTAGAGATTCTTCTGGCTTTTTAAAGTAGGCCTGTATTGCTATCAACTTTTCTCTTGGACTGCCTTAGCTGTGTACCATAGGTTTTGGGATGTTGTGTGTTCATTATCATTAGTTTCCAGAAACTTTTTGTTTCTTTTCTTGATGTCATTGTTAACCCATTTATTATTTAATAGCATGTTATTCATTCTCCATGAGTTTGAATGTTTTTGAGTTTTTTCCTTGAGGTTGATTTCCAATTTTAAGCCATTGTGATCTGAGAAGATGCTTGATATAATTTCAATTTTCTTGCATTTGTTGAGGCTTGTTTAGTGTCCTACCGTGTGGTCTATTTTTGAAAATGTTCCACGTGCGCTTGAGAAGAATGTATATTTTGCTTCTTTGGGGTGAAAAGTTCTATATGTATTGACTACGTCCATTTGATCTAGAGTGTTGTTCAGTGCCTCAATATCTTTAGTGTTTCTTTGCTTCAAAGATCTGTCCATTGTTGACAATGGAGTGTTGAAGTCCCCTACTATGAGTGTGTAGCTGTCTATATCTTTCCTGGAGTCTTTTAAAATTTTCCTTACATATTTGGTTACTCCTAAGTTGGGTGCATATATGTTTATAAGGGTTATATCTTCTTGATGGATTTTTCCCTTAAGTATTATGAAATGCCCTTCTTTGTCTCTTTTTATGGCCTTTGCTGTGAAATCTGTTTTGTCTGATATAACTATTGCTACCGCAGCTTTTTTTCATGTTCATTTGCTTGAAATACTTTTTTCCCATCCCTTCACTTTCAGTCTTGTAGATCTTTTGTTCTACGTAGGTCTATTGTAGACAGCATATATGTGGGTCATGCTTTCTAACCCATTCAGCTACCCTATGTCTTTCGATTGGAGCATTTAATCCATTTACATTTAGGGTTATTACTGATAGGTACTTATTCATTGTCATTTTTCCCCTTTGTACCTGTGTTCCTCTCTGTCTCTCTTTGTTTCTTCATCTTCTTAAAGCAGACCCTTTAGAATCTCTTGAAATGCTTGTTAGGTAGAGTTGTATTCTTTTAGCTTTTTTTTTTTTTCTGGGAAACTCCTTATTTCACCTTCCATTTTGAATGAGAGCCTTGCTGGGTAGAGTATTCTTGGTTGTAGGCATTTGTTTCATTGCTTGGAATATTTTTTTGCCATTCCCTTCTGGTTTGTAGTGTTTCTGCCGAGAAATCTGATGATAGTCTTATTGGAGCTCCCTTTTATGTTATTAGTTGTTTCTCTCTTGCTGCTTTTAGGATTCTCTCTTTGTTTTTTAATGTTGCCAGTTTAATTATGATGTGTCTTGAAGGTGGCCTGTTGGGCTCATCTTCATTGGGACCCTCTGTGTTTCCTGGAATTTGTGACTCTTTCTCCCTTCATGTTAGGGAAGTTTTCTGTCATTAGTTTTTCTGAGCGGTATTCTATCCCTTCCTCTTCTTCTTCCCCTTCCGGAATTCTGTAATACAGATATTATTACGTTTCATGTTGCCCTACAGCTGTCTTAAAACCTCTTTATTCTTGTTCAGTCTTTTTTCATTTTGTTGCACTGTCTGCGAGTTTTTGTCTACATTGTCCTTTAGCTCGCTGATCCAATCTTCTGCTTCCTCTAGCCTGCTTTTAATTCTGTCTACTGTGTTCTTCAATTCAGAGATTGTATTCTTCATTTCCTCCTGTCTCTTATTGATAGCTTCTATGTCCTTTTTCATGCTGGTATAATTCTCAGTAAGTTCCTTATAGTTTTTCTGGAATTCCTTGTAGTTTCCCTGGAGGTCTTCGTAGTTTCTGCTGATCTCATTGGGCTTCTCCATAGTCCATGTTTGAATTCCATATCTGATAGTTTACTCCCTTCTATTCCATTTAGCATTCTTTTGGTGATTCTACCTTTCCTTTTGATGGGGGGTTGTTTCTCTGTCTCCCCATTTTTATGACTCTTATTGTTTGTTTTTGCATCTTAGAATGATCTGCACTTCCTGGATCTGCCCCTGGTAGCATCAAATTGTATACCAGTGTGGTCCTAGGCAGCCTGTTGGAGACTTCCAGGGATGTACTGCCTTTGTCTGTCTCCTTTAGTTGTTAACCTATTCAATCTGTGATCTGCCATCAGGCTTAAGGAACGAGGGTGTGGCAGCTTAATTCCTGCAGGCAGGGCTTTTGCTTCCGCTCAGGCTGAAGCCACAGTTACTTGGAGGGAAATGGTTTGCTTGCAGTATCGGGGATAAGTCAGCACTGGGATTTCGTTGGCTGCTCCCACAGTTCTCCCATCAAAGCCACCACCCCAAACTCTCTCCAAGCGTCTCCAGTCCTCTCTGCCTTTCCTCTGCTTGAGCCCAGGGTAAGTTGAGGCCAAAATATTTTCGTGTGTGATCCGCTTAAGCATTTTTTTCTCCATCTCTTTCTCTTCTGCTAGCAAGAAACCCTGTGACTTTTTGCTTTTCACAGCTGGATAATATTTTACTTTCCACTTTTTTGCTGTAGTCTTGGAATCCCAGTTGGCACTCTAGACCCCGCCCTTCTCAGGGGGAACCCCTGGCTGCTGAGCTATTTCTCTGTCCCTTCAGCTGCCACCTATGGGAGCCCAGCTAGCCCTTCCACGTCTCTGCACTTCCTACTGGTCACATTGTGATGTAGAGGCCTTTTCTGTCTTTCCGTAGTTATAAGACTTCTTTACAGCTAGTGTCTGGTTGGTTATTCCAGATGATTTCTCCAAAATTAAGTTTGAAATTCAGACTGGTCCTGAGAGGAGGTTAGTGTAGCTTCCACTTACTCCTCCGCCATCTTGGATCTCATGACTTCCATTTTTATTTCTTCTTTATTTTCTAGGATCCTCAATATAATGGGATTTTTCAATGAAAAAATGTGACTTCTTTTCAAAATATCAAAATGTTTCATTTTCAGGACTTTTTATCATCTTGGGAAGCAAAAAAGAAAAAGAAATCACTTTGAGTGAGATCCAGTGAATAGGAATGGTGGGGAATGGGGACCATGCAGTTATGATCAAAAACTGCTGAACGCTCAGCACAGTGTGGGCAGGTGTGCTCAAAAATCACCCATCATTAAACTGGCAAACATGTTGAAAGAGTTTTCAAGAAAGTTTACTGAAGTCAGATGCAGCCTCTCACAACAGTACCAGCTGGTACACTGATACAGTTGAATTTCTAGAATACTCACCTTAGCAAAGGAAGACTGTTTTACAGGGGACTGCTTTCCAGAAGATAATTCAAATTTTGGGAGTCCCCCCTCATACTTTAATTACTATGTATAGTGCCAGGTGGGTACTGGACTTATTGGAGAAACACTTTGTAAATTATATAAATATCTGACCACTATACTGCACACCTGAAACTAATATAAAATAATATTGAATGCCATCTGTAAATAAAAATAAAATTTAAAAAAATTAAAGTCTTTGTAGTAAAATATTTCACAAATCTCTGAAAATATTTTTGTTTAATGAGAATATTTTTTTAATTTAATTATTGACATCACTCTAAATCAATATTTACCAACATTTGATTTTAAAATTATTATAATTTAAATTATAGGCCAAATGAAACACTTATGCTTTAAAATTACTAAATTTGTGACTGTAAATTCATTCCTGTCTAGAATGAAGGCAATGTAGAATGAGCTGCCTCAGGATGAAATTTTATGAGAATCTGGCAAGCACCCCTTTCTGGAGGTGATGTTATTGAACAGAAAGAGTTCATACACCTGGCATTAGCAGAACAAAACACTAAACACCAAAAATTGCAGTAAAGAAATATTGACTATTTTATTATGAATGGTGCTGTCTAGGAGAGTGGGTAGCTAATGCTCAAAAGCTCAAACTACCTGATGGCATATAGTTGACAGATTATATACGGCAATATCAAGAGATACTGGAAGTTCAGTGTTCAAGGTTATACTGGGAGGTGAGGGAAGAATAAAAAATCATTTCTTCAGGTCTTAATAACAGTTCTGAAGTCTTTTCTGGTGTCCCTGTTCAGGCTCATGGGAAAGTGGCCAAAGGTTGTTCTGCTCTAGGGCTCAGAAACATAACTTAGGTCAAGATGATTTTATCTATTTTTTTAGGATTTTATTTATTTATTTATTCATTTATTTATATATTTATTTTTATTTTTTTATTTTTTTTTTTAGAGAGAGAGGGGAAGGCAAGGAGAAAGAGAGGCAAACACTAGTTGGTTGCCTCTTGTATGCTTCCCATCTGGGACTGAAACTGTAACCCAGGCATGTGCCCTGAGTAGAAATTGAACCAGCAACCTTTTGCTTTGAAGGATCATGTCCACCACCTAACCCACACCTATCAGAACAAGGTGATATTATCTTTAGCTGGCCAGAGGTCCTGACATTGTGACTATGAATCAGGTCCAGGCTATTCTCTTCTGCTGCCTCAGGGATTTCTGATACTCAGGGGAAAGATTCTGTCTCTTAAGTGTTATATATGCAGGGAGGTGGAGATAGGGAGAAAGGTAGAGAGAGGGAGAGAAAGGGAGGAAGAGGAATAGAAAAAGTTTTTAGAGCTAGATCTTAAGCTATATTTAATAAAAGTTGGTTTCAATTTCTCTTAGTGAGTTAGGCTTTGGCATGACAGCCCTAAGGCAGTCACATGAACCATGGCAGAGGAGCCCAGCCTGGTGTTTAAACCCCGCACTTCTCAAGGGAAACCCCTGGCTGCTGAAATATCCCTTCAGCACTTCAGCTGCCACCCATGGGAGCCCAGCCAGCCCTCCTGCACCTCTATATTTCCTACCAGTCTCCTCGTAGTGGTGCTGTTCCTTCTGTAGGTCCTTGGTTATAAGGCTTCTCTCCAGCTAGTGTTCAGTTGGTTATTCAGAATGACTTTTCTATAACTTAGTTGTAATACCAGTTTTGTCCTGGGAGGAGGTTAATGTAGCTTCCACCTACTCTGCTGCCATCTTCGATTTTATTCTTTGCAACAGCATGGATGGGCCTGGAGAACATTATGTTAAGTGAAATAAGACAATGAGAGAAAGACAAATACCATATGATTTCACTCATATGTGGAATCTAATGAACAAACTGAACAGACAAGCAAAATAGAGATAGACTCATAGAGAGCAGGCTGACAGTCTGGAGGGAAAAATTGAGGGTGGAAGAATCACAAAAAAAGGAGAAAGGACTCATGGGCACAGACAACAATGTGGTGATTACAGGGGTGGGTTATAAGGGGGATAAATGGTAATGAAAAAAATACAAAACTATTTTTTAATTAAAAAAAGAAAAAAGAAGTTCCAACCCTCTAAATAAAAAGTGCAGTTGATAAAAGATATTTTCTTCCTCAGAACTTGACACTTTGTATGTAAAGCAACCACAGTATTATTATTTATTCTTTCAGATATACTGAAAAAATAAACAGAACACACATATACCCACAAAAAGAGACACACAAGCAAATACACTGACACACATACACACAAATATATACACACAGAGAGTCACTGATCAAGAGATCAATGTTGTCCATGTCTTAAAATTGAAGATGACTCCCTGCAGTTTACCTAAATAAACCAGGCCAGGGTTGACCCAGATCCAGACAATAACTGTTCACAGAGGCTTTAAAGAGACTCTACTAGATACATTTCAGATTAATCTCAGCCCCAGCAAAGGGGCATTTAAAGATCTATTGAGGTTAAAGGACATTCTTTTTGATAATTAAAATTTTTCAGGCCAGGACCACTCATTTCTTTGGACTTTACAATATTCTGCAACTATATAACTCAGTGTTGGTACTAGTTCCAGATGTCTAAACTTAGCAGATCATCCAAAGCTAGATGGCTTAAAACAACAATCATCATTTACTATCTATCAGGTTGGAGGTCAGCACTTCTATAGTGGCTTGGCTTTCAGTTCTGGTTCATGTGCCCTTGTGATGATGCAGTCAGGTGGCCCCTCAGACTGTCCAGGAATCTTCTCACCTTTTTGGTACCAGGGCTGGGGACAATCAAAGAACAGGGATGGACAGCTGGGTTCTTTGGGAATCTCTGGTTTCTACGTATCTCTCCACAGAGTCTCTCTCCAGCATAGGATCTTCAAGGAGTAGCACATCTTATAAGTTGGCTCAGGGCTCCCAACATGTGTATTGCCAATGAGAGCAGAGACCCAAGGTCACCAAACAAAACTTTCACTATATTCTAGCCATTAGAAGTGAGTCATTAGGAGAGAGACATTAGACTCTATCTTTTAAAATGAGGTATGCAAAAAATTTCATATGTATTTTAAAACCATCTTAATGATTATGCCAAATAATTACATATTTTCATAAGTACCAATAGGTTTTTACCCAACAAAATAGCAGGCATTAAGTTTGAAATATATGTCATATTTCTTCATTTTTTACTATATACCAAAATGATTATTAAACAAATTTATTATAAAATAAGGAGATCTATAAATAAATAGAATCAATAAAATAAATACATAAATATCTGGATAAAATTTTCATAAAAATGTCAGGGTAATGGCTTAGAAAATGTTATCAGGTCCCATGTGTCACTCATTTACTACTCCTCTGAGTATTATCTGTCAGAAAAGATAGAGGTTGGTGCTTTAAGAAAATAATATTCACAATTTTAAACATAAGTAGAAACAGTTAATGTGGTAAATAAACATCCTCCTACATTCTCTTACAAAATTACTGCTTCCAAACCACTGAAATTATTTTCTGGACATTTTTCCTTTGAAAATAATTCTAATTTTAGGATGATGGAAAATAGAGTAATAATTAATTCAAACCCAACAAGTAATAATTATTTTTGCCTTCTTGTTTCTGCCTCATGGAATATTTCTGCAGTCAACTGATATGCCACCACCTAGAATAACACTAGGTGTCTGCTCCATATTCTACAAGTGTTAACACAGACTATCAGAGTCTTGTAATTAGCAAAACTCATCTTGTTAAGGGAAATTTAGGCTTTTATTAATTTAAAAAATCATTTTTTAATAATAATAAATATTTAGTCCAACATTCAAATTTCCCTAGAGGAGAAAAGAAAAAGTATAAGCCAATGTTTATACCCCTTCCATGATACTCCCAGAAAAAAAAATTCAGTGAATTTCCCGTAGAGAGGTTAAAATTTAGAATTCTAAATAGAATAGCAGAGGTGAAAAATATGGTAACTAAGATCAGCAGAGGATTAAACGGAGTTTGTAAAAAATAAGTGCTCATGCTGGGAATTTTGTTTTACATTTTATTTTCAAGGTTAAATTTGCCACATGTTATGAAAGCAGTGTCGTCGTTGGCAGACGTCCGTCTCGAGAGATGATGGTGTAGCTTCTTAAGAGTCTATCTGCACCGCTGAGAATGGCTGTGCAGTCCGACTCGGGAGAGACACGGTATCTGTCTCCTCCCGTGTTGAATCGACATCTTGCGATGACGCTGGAGTGTCCTCTCCAGTGAAGCTACAGAGCCTGGGCAGGGTGATATGGAGGGTCTGCTGTTGCCCATGCAGCAGAACCCCTCCTCTCTTCGCAGCTGAAGGGTCCAAGGGAAAGACGGAGTCAATACAGCTTGGCTTCAGGTGCGCCGCAGGAGTTGCCGGTGTTGACTACAACATCAAACCGCCTTAGGGACTCCGGCTCCGGATTTTCTGTCGGGGTTTACTCCCTTAACCTTTCCCCTGAAGAGGTATGCCGCAAGGCAGCGGAGGTTTTTTGGAGTCAGAGTGTTCCTTCTCTGATGTGCCCTGACTGGAAGATCGAACCAGCGACACTTAGCTCGCAGGCCGACGCTCAATCCACTGAGCCAAACCAGCCAGGGCCAGAAAGCAGTGTATAAATCTACTATTTCAAGTCATTTACACATTTTTCTATAATAAAGCCTAATCAAGAAATTAAGAAGAAAAAAATGCTCATTTCTAAATGTGTTTTATATTTGTCAATATCTGCCACAGTGAAGTAATCAAAATAATTCAAGAACCAAAGAAAGACACATTTTATGGACACAGATGTCCTATCTATCAAGTCTTATACAGAAAATAAGTGTCTTTTTTGTGAAGAAGGTCTGAAGCCACAGGTAAGAACTGTTTAGTAAAGAGTTTTGGCTTAGAAATAAGTAAAAGAGAGAAAATACAAATTTAAATTGCCAAATATATAAAATAAGAAACATTTTTCCTATTATGGATAATAAAATTAATTAATTTTTAAAGCAAAGTCATCTCCTTCAGGTAGATTCTTTCCCTATTCCCTATAGTTTAGAGGCAGACTGACCCTATGGACTGTTTCACATAGAGTATTAAAAAGAATGGGATCTTGTGCTTTGAATTCTTATACTGATATTAATAGTCCCTAAATCCCTACCACTCTGGGGTCTTTGTCATACAGCAGGTTTTTAATTAGTATACTTTAAAAACATAATCAAAGCTGAAATTATATTTTTATTATCTCCAGTAAAAAGCCATAATGGAAGCCAGGACCCAGAGGAAGAGAGACTTACTCTCTGCTGAGTTAATATTCATTTCTTATATACTATAATGCAAAGAGCATCAGAAAGGAAGTGATAGATCCAGATTCTTAATTCCCTGGACCTTAGTTAGCTTTGAGAGTTGAAATCAGGGCTCACCCTTTCAGGTCCTCTACTTCAACACCTGTACACTTGGATAATTATCTAACATCCTTTCAGCTCTGACCTAATAGAATTATTCAAAAGTAATTATTATGACTTCTGTAATAAGGCCTAAAACTTAAAATAAATGCCAAAAAAAGAGATAATAAAGAAAATTTATTTAAATTCTCCTTTTGAGACTATTTGGCTATGACACACCCAGCCCAGTTCATGGAGACTGATTAGTTTCTATTGCTGAGTAGACACACTTACAAGGTAACCATTACTTCACCCATAAAATATTTATTGAGATTCAGATAGATATCAAACATGGCAGTAGATGCGAAGAAAAAAGTAGGTGTAAGCCCAGTTCCTCCCTAGAAACATGACAGCACACACAGATATCTGAAACCAACATACCTCAAAAGATACAACATGATGTACATTTAATAAATAGAATAAGTGAATGTGATATTAGCACAATAATGCACAGGAGGAGAACATTTGACTAAGTGTAGCAATGTCTGGGAGGGCTGTGGCTTTAGCCTTCTGTAATTTCCTTTAACAGCCTGTAAAATTATCACAAAGAAGTATAGAATCTATACCAAAAATAAAGTGCTTGCCATTTAGTCTCAAAGCTTTTACCTCCAATCAATCAACCATGCCATTAGTGCTATCCCTAAATACAAATGGAGGACCTACCCCTGATTATAGTCACTTTTTAAAGAGACCATGTTTAGTTGGTTAGTGACTGGTCAATTCATAATTCAGGGCTTGTATAAACTACCCTGAATAGGCAAACATTTAAAGCAATGAAAATGATAATGAGGGTTTTTTCTGAAACTAAAAATGTACAGTTGAGCCTACTAAGAAAAAGTGGTATGAAACCAGGTAATGAGTTCAAAGCAACACATTATACGCAGAAAACTAGTCAAAGTTTTCCTTTCAGTCACTAAGGTCTCTTTTCACAGAAATGTCCTGCTTCCAAACAGAAACTGTCTGAAGTTTATATAAACACTTTCTAAATAACTTAGACAATGTTAAATGTTACATGAACAGGTAAAATCTGTAACAATCTGTGTAAAATGAGGAGGAATGTTTTTGTTAATGCTTTAGCTTTTATTGTGTGTAACCCAAGGGCTCACAGACTTTATCCTAATACTTATTTACATTTTTACTTTCATGTTCCTCTTTCCTCTTCTTTAACCCTCACTGCAGAATTCAGAGGATCCCAACAGTAGCGCCCTGTTCTGTGAGAGAAGAGCAGAGCTGAGGTGGAAAAACAGGAAGAAGTAGCAGCTGAGGAGACTGCAGAGGTCAGCAGTATACCATCAGGACAAGCATTATGAGACCCAATGAGTACATGAGACTTTATCCTATGGGGCATGGATAGCCATTGAAATATGCCCAGGAAGAGAAAAGTGGTAGGGAGCATTATTAATGAGTGTTTCTACACTATCTCTCATGCTTCAGAATGAAGACTATATCAGGTCAAAGACTAGCATACATCAAGCTGTTGTATGGCCCAGGAGTTTGAGCAGAACAGGGTGGTAGCTTGAACTTGGCTGATAACAGTAAGCAGGGAGGATAGGGGCAATTCAAGAGGGGTTTTGAAAACAGAATCAATAAACTTTGTAAATAGCTCTATTTGTGGGCATAAGAGTTTGAGTGTTTAAATGTTATTTCACACTTCTCTTGATAGAACTTCAGGTCTCTATTTTATTTCATGGTCTTCTCTCTGTGGAAGGAAGTGGCAATTCTAACATCAGAGGTGAAGATAGCATTGGCACCTTTCCACTACCTATTGCTTTAGACTAACTATTACCACCTAAGTAGCCAAATTCAAATTGGCTACAGCATTGAGTCATTCCTATGTGTGAAAGAATACACTCTTTAAAAAATTTGCAAGCATAAGTTCTTTGTTTTCATATGTTTTTACTCTTTCTGTTCTTAGTAGGATTTAAAACTGAAATTTCAAAATATCCTGAGAAGACACTTTTTATGTTTCTGACCACATGGAAGCAAAATAAGAAGACAGACTGATACTCATCATATTTGCAGACCAATTCTTAAAATAAATTTTAAAAAAATATTAAGAATTTGATGTTCTGAATATCTTTTCAAACTAAACCATACTACTTCCATTCTCAAAATCATAAATTTAACGTATTTTTCTAGTTATTTTTGGCATTATTTTTGTATGTTTTACAAGCAGCTCTCTCTGAGGGCTTTATGCTTGTTTGTTTTTCATGGTGCCTAACCACAAGTAAAATAGTTTGGGTTTTGACAAATACACAAATGTCTATCAAAATGGTTTTGTAAAAGTCTATTATCACCATTACTCTCTGTCATTAATCTTCTTCTCTGAAGTTTTATACCTAGAAAGCATTTACTTCCATAGAGAAAGCGAACAGTAATAACTCTTAAATAACTTGAGAATGGGTTTTTGGTGGAATAATTCTGAGAACATAAATTCATTGAAAACAGTAAAACACAGTAGATTTAAGGTCTCAAAGGGTCAAACAATTATCAAGTAACATAACAACATAAAGTAGAAATAATGAAATTGTGAATAAATCTAATTTTCCCAGGAAAAACATCTCAGGAGGTCATTTCCCACAGGCCCTTTTTATGAAAAAGTTTTGAATTGGTTTACAAACACACACATATGCACACCCAAAAGACAAAACAAAAAAACAAAAAAAACATTAAAGCAGAATTAAAAATAGGCGAGATGTGATGCAAGGAACTCTGGGGAGACTCTGCCAAGTGTCACCACACCAATTCTCCTCTCCTGCTGGACCAGGGGAAGATGCAAGGCCATAAAGTGTGAGGGAAAGAGGCCTGTAACTCTTCGTTGTAGAGGCAATGAAAATCCTCCCCTGCCACTTCAGCTGAGAAGGCTGTGTGTTCCCAAAAACAAAAGGGGGAGACCAACTCCACTTAGATAGGGGATGGAATACACTGGGGAACACAATTTTTATTGAGTTAGATGTGACCCTTGTTTTTGACTAAGTTTTGGCGTCTGAATCCAAAAATGACCCCAGTTTTTCTCTATCACATGAACTTTTTAAGGTACAGGATACCCTCCCTTTGTCCCCAAAATTATACAAATTGTACATAAAAAGGAAAATAAAGAAAATTATCTGAATATACTGTTTATTACAAGTTATTTTATTCATATAAAAGCTATGTATTGTTACTGTAGGTCAAATTATGTACAAGTAGTAAAGTTCTGCTACCAAACTCACATATTAAGGTATTTTATCTTTTCAAATGACAGGCTAGGAAATGCCAAAATGAGATACTTGAAAAAGTCTCCTTCTTTTGGCAAAGCTTTAACAAATTGCTTCATGAGGCCCAGTTTTATGTGCAGAGGTGGGAATATAGTGTTCTTTCTGTCAACAACTGACTCATATAAAATGTTTGGATATTCAGCTTTGAGGTCAAATCTTGGAGGCCAATTCAACTCCACCCAAAGCTTCTCATGAGCTCTGCTGTCCCACATACACAGAAAACAGGGATACTTGGTGTATCCACACTGCTGACCAAGAAGGAAGCAGATCATTTGAAGGTCAATACAGATGATCCAATTGTGTTTGTGATATTGCAACAGATCAATGACTTTTTATGTCTTCATATTCTGCATGAAAACAAACTGAAAGGCCAGTTGAGACTGCATCAAATAAATTGCCATTGTTGAGGAGGATACACTTCAAGCTCTGCTTTAAGCTATCAATGAACAGTCACCATTCAGTTGCATTCTAAATTGGAATTCCCAGTTCCTCCATTAAACCATGTATTTTACGGCAATACAAAAAGCCACCATCACTTTGAAAGTACTGCAGAAATGCACTTTCTCTTGATCAAGCAAGTTTTTCTCATGAAGTCTTTAAAAAATAATTTATTTATGTTTGTTTGTTTGTTTTATTTGTTTTATAGAGAGGGGAAGGGAGAAAGAGAGGGAGAGAAACATCACTGTGTGGTTGCCTCTCACTCATTCCCCCAGCTGGGAACCTGATATGCAACCTAGTCATGTGCCCTGACTGGGAATTGAACCAGCAACACTTGGATCAGAGGCCGACACTCAGTCCACTGAGCTACAGCAGCCAGGGCTCCTCATGCAGTCTTTTTAAAAAATATTTAATAGTTTTGTTTTTGTTTTTTTAAATATGTTTTATTGATTATGCTGTTACAGTTGTCCCAATTTCCCTTCCCTCTGCTCCCCTCCACCCGGTGGCCCCCTCACTCCAGTTGTCCCCCACTTCTAGTCCATGTCCATTGGTTATGCATATAGTTCTTCTCAACCTCTTCCTGTCTATTCCATTCCCTCCTACTTTTCTTCTTAACTCCTATACCATCTCCCTCCATCTCCCCCTTCCTCCTCCTTGCTGACCTCTCCCTAATATGTACCCCATACCTATAGTTCTTTTTCCACTCTCGTTGCCTACTTAGATTGCCTTTGTTTTGATTCCCTAGCTTCTGTAGTTGGTTCTTGTGATGCGGTTTTCATTTTATTATCCATAATTTTGATCCTCCTTCTTCTAAACCAGTCCCTTTAACATCTCATATAATAGTGGTTTGGATCTAATGAACTCCTTCAGTTTTATTTTGTCCTGGAAGCACTTTTTTTGCTTTTCTGTTCTGAATGAAAGCTTCGCTGGATAGAGTATTCATGGCTATAGGTTTTTGATTTTCATTACTTTGAATATATTTTCTACCAGTCCCTTCTTGCCTGCAGGTACTCCCTTGAGAAGTCAGTTGATAGTCTGATTGGGACCCCTTTGTACATGATTCTTTTCTTTTCTCTTGGTGCTTTTAAGATTCTCTCTTTATCTTTAATTTCTGACAATTTGATTATAATGTGTCTTGGAGTGTTTCTCCCTGGGTCTAGTTTTTCTGGAACTCTCTGTGCTTCCTGGACATGTAAGTCTATTTCATTCCCCAATTTAGGGAAGTTCTGCTTCATTATTTTTTCACATAATTTTTCAAGTTCTAGTTCTTCTTCTTCACTCTCTGGCAATCCTATAATCAGAATGTTCATTCTCTTTTGGCTGTCCCAGAGGTTTCTGATCCTCTCTTCACTTTCTTTTCTTTTTGTTTCATCTATCTGCACTGGATGACTGTTTGTTCCTTCTCTATGTTCTGGTTTGTTGATTTGATCTCCGAATTTTATTTCATCACCACTTGCCTCGTATGTGTTTTCATTTTTTCAGTATGAGTGGTTTTCTTTCCTTCCCTGTCCTGTTCCAAATCTTTTAATTCTGTAAGCCACCTTATAACAATAGCTCTGAACTGAGCCTCTGACAGGTTTCTTATTTGTTCATCTGTCAGGTTCTTCATCTGCTGCCTGGTGAACTGCATCACCTGGATTTCAATCGTCGTCTCCTTCATTTTGACAGATTTGTGTTTTGCTTTGCTTCCTGGGCAGGCTGTGGGGGGCGGAGCCCCATGTACTCGTCACTACTTGGTGACTGGCGGTGATCCCAACCTTTTTCGCCGTGCTGCGGTGCTTAGTGTGGGGGCGAGGATCCAAGATGGATTCCTGCTCTTATTTTCCACTGGGAGACTGGGATCTCTCCTCCTGCCCTCTGGGCCTCACCATCCGATGCAATGGGGGGGTGCTTTTCCCTGGGTTGGGATGGAGAGCTGTCGGGGCTCAACTGCAGCCTGGATTGCCGGGATTGCTCCCGCTGCCACTCTTCTCGCTGCTACTGCAAACAGCCTCACCTGACGTTTCTGTTCCAGTTCCAATTTCACCCCTCTTACCTGTCCAGGTGAGCACCATTGGTTTATAACTTCATATATTGGGCTTCCATGTATTTTTATTTTCTGGAATTTCTGGTTATCTTTTGTTTTGAGGTAGTTGTATTCCTTTCTAGTTGTAGAGGGAGACCAAGAGTGTCCGTCTAAGCCTCCATGTTGGCCGGAAGTTCTCCTCATACAGTCTTGATGCTAGGAGTTCTGAAGGCCCTTTGGATAGCCCCAAATCTCATGCCAAATCATTCAACTCATGCTGATCAAATCCCTTATGAACTGAGTCATCTTCAATTTCAAAATCTTCATCATTGTTGTCACTTAGTTCTTTGCCATACTCCTGTTTTTTGAAAGAGGGTAGTTCAATGAAAATTGGCACTGGGATTTCAGCTGAATGAGGCACTGGGTGTATAGCTGATGGTAAACTAGGATACTCTATTTTACATTTATTTTTCTTGTTTCATCCTGTCACTTTCACTATACAAAAGTTACAGTCACTTGAATGATCTCTGGGCCCTCACCAAACCATAGGTATATCAATTGGCAATTTATCATGTGTTCCCTTCATCCACATCAGTAAACTCTCAATGTGCTGCTTGCACACCTTGTGAGGAACCCAAGACTATCTTGACCACCATGTTTTACTTTAAATTATGCAAAATAGGCTTCCCTGACAAATGTGCTGATGTTTGTCCTTTGACTGGGAATGGTGAAACTGCCACAGATATAACAAACTGAATCAGGGTTGTTTAGGCACTTACAATGAGAAGTAGCAGAGGCAGACATGACCTGAAAGAAAGGAAATAGCACATATGTAAATAAAAAAATAAATTCTGCTAACTTCTTATATACAGACAAGAACTCAGACTACACTTTGGAATACAATTCAGTATATAGAGAGACATACAACCTCTCACCACAATATCTCATGTATAACTAAATAGCCTAGACCTGTCACTAGTCTTCAAGGTCATCCCCCAACCCACCCCACTCGAGGGAGGTTTGCTCTCATCCAATAGCAGAGCACTAGTGCTTCCCTCAATCCAGGCTTCATCCAGGCTAGAGTGGTTGCATTAAGATAGCTGTATTTAAAAACAAACAAACAAACAAAAAAAAACCTTGATATGATAGAAGAAAAGTAACTGCAGCTTTGAAATTAGCATTCCTGTTTAAGTCAAAAACAGCTGGGATTCAAGATGGTGGAGGAGTAAGTGGAAGCTACACTAGCTTCCTCCCAGGACCAGTCTGGATTTACAACTTAATTTTGGAGAAATCATATGGAATAACCAACCAAACACTAGCTGGAAAAATTTCTTATAACCACGGAGAGAAAGAAAAGGCCGCTACATCACAACATGACCAGTAGGGAGTGTGGAGATGTGGAAGGGCTGGCTGGAATCCCACGGGTGGCAGCTGAAGGGACTGAGAAACAGCTCAGCAGTCCGGGGTTCCCCCTGAGAAGTGTAGGGTCTAAACCCCCAGCTGCGCTTCCCAGCCTACAGCAACAGAGTGGAAAGTAAAATAGTATCCAGCTGTGAAAAGCAAAAAGCCACAGGGTTTCTTGTTAGCCAGAGAGAAACAGCAGGAAAAAAGGAGCTCTTAAGTGGATCACATATAAAAATATTTTGGCCTCCACTTACCCTGGGCTCAAGCAGAGGGAAGGCAGAGAGGACTGGAGACATTTGGGGAGAGTGTGGCGTGATGACTTTGAAATGAGGACAAGGGGAACAGCCGACCAGGTCCCAGTGCTGACTCATCCCCAGTACTGCAGGCAGACCATTCTCCTCCAAGTGGCATCAGTCTGAGGGGAAGCAAAAGCCCTGCCTACAGGAATTAAGCTGCCACATCCATGGTCCTTAAGCCTGATGGCTAATCACAGATAAAATAGATTAACAACTAAAGAAGACAGACAAAGTCAGTAGATACTTGGAACTCTCCAACAGGCTGCTTAGGGCCAGACTGGTACATAATCTGACGCCAGCAGAGGCAGATCCAGAAAGGGCAGATCATTATAAGAAGAACCAACAAAAAATAAGAGTCACAAAATGGGGAGACAAGAAACAACCCCCCATCGAAATGAAAGGTAGAATCCCCAGAAAAAGTGCTAAATGAAATAGAGGAGAGCAAACTATCAGATATGGAATTTAAAAATGGATTATGGAGAAGCCCAATGAGCTTAGCAGAAACTACAAAGACCTCCAGAGAAACTATAAGGAACTCCAGAAAACTATAAGGAAATCACTGAGAATTACACCAGCATGAAAAAGGACATAGAAGCTATCAATAAGAGACAGGAGGAAATGAAGAATACAACCTCTGAATTGAAGAACACAGTAGAAGGACTTAAAAGCAGGCTAGAGGAAGCAGAAGATCGGATCAGCGAGCTAAAGGACAATGTAGAAAAATCTCACAGACAGTTCAACAAAATGAAAAAAGACTGAACAAGACTGAAGATGTTCTAAGACAGCTGCAAGACAACATGAAATGTAATAATATCCAACTTCCCAGACACAGTTCAGTTTTACCAGCAGCTCCCAATCATTCTATCCTGATTGGGGAGGTTTTGCTTATGTTGTAGTGCTCTCCAGCTCTTAATGCATAACCACGTGGAGTTTCCAGCCTCCTTGTAAACTGCATGGAGTTCTCCTTTTCCTTTCAAAGCTGCATGGTATTCTCCCAGCCAAAATGTCTGCCACCTATTTTTTTTTTAATTTTTTTATTTTGGTTTTTCAATTACAGTTGTCCCCTTTTCCCCCAATTTCTCTCCCCCACCCAACCCACCCCCTCTCCCACAATCATATCCCTCCCCGTTGTCCATGTCCATGAGTCTTTCATACAGGCTCTTTAATTAAACCCTTCCCTTACTTATCCCCCTTCTCTCACTCCCCCCTCCCCCCTATTGACTGCTATTCTGCTCTTTGTTCTATTTAGTTCCTTTGTTTGTGTTGTTCTTTAGTAGGAAGACTGTATCTCTGACTTTTCTAAAACTAGCCTGGTTTGGTAGGGGGAGGCAGAACTATGTGTTTTGTGGGTGTTTTAAAGAAAATAAGACTTAACGGCAAAAATCCGCAAATAATCTAAATCTATATAAACATTAAATAAACAATTCATTTTCTTTTCATCAAACTCCGGCATTGAGAGTTATGCTTCTGGCAGCAGTCAATTGAGCCCCTAATAACTGAATAGCTCATGGGTTCTGTTTCAATCGGGGCAACCAATGAGTTCTGTTACAAGCTCACATATCACCTGCTGAAAGGCCTTCTCTTATTTCTGTTTTATTTTATTCACAGCACTATTATTTAAAAGTACATGCAGAAGAATAATCAATGAATACTATGAATAAATTTATAGTTATAAATTCTACAGCTTAGACAAATGAACCAATTTCTCTAAAAAACAACAAACTACCAAAATTCAATTAATATGAAATAAACAATCTGGATAGCACTATAACCATTAAAAGAATTGAATTTGTAATTAAGGAGCTTCTGATAAAGAAATCTCTAGTCCCAGGTGGTTTTACTACAAATTCTACCAAACATTAAAAAAAAAAAAAAAAAAGAAATGTAATAATATCCATATCATAGAAATTCCAGAAATAGAAGAAGAAGAGCAAGGGATAGAAAACTTCTTTGAAAAACTAATGGCAGAAAACTTCCCTAACATGAGGAGTGAAAGAGTCATGCAATTCCACAAAGCACAGAGGGTCCCAATGAAGATGAATCACAACAGGCCCACTTTAAGACATATCATAATTAAAATGGCAACATTAAAAAACAAAGAGAGAATCCTAAAAGCACCAAGAGAGAAACAACTAATAACATAAAAGGGAGCTCCAATAAGGCTATCATCGGATTTCTCAGCAGAAACACTACAAGTGAGAAGGGAATGGCAAAAAAATATTCCAAACAATGAAAAACAAAGGCCTCCAACCAAGAATACTCTACCCAGCAAGACTCTCATTCAGAATGGAAGGTGAAATAAGGAGTTTCCAAGACAAAAGAAGGCTAAAAGAATACATCTCCACCAAACCAGCATTGCAAGAGATGCTAAAGGGTCTGCTTTAAGAAGATGAAGAGACAGAGAGAGACAGAGAGGAACACGAGTACAAAGGGGGAAAATGACAATGAATAAGTATGTATCGGTAATAACCTTAAATGTAAATACATTAAATGCTCCAATCAAAGGACATAGGGTAGCTGAATGGATTAGAAAGCATGACCCACATATATGCTGTCTACAAGAGACCCATCTTAGAACAAAAGATCTACACAGACTGAAAGTGAAGGGATGGAAAAAAGTATTTCAAGCAAATGGACATGAAAATAAAGCTGGGAGAGCAATACTTATATCAGACAAAGCAGATTTCACAGCAAAGGCCATAAAAAGAGACAAAGAAGGACATTTCATAATACTTAAGGGTAAAATCCATCAAGAAGATATAACCCTTATAAATATATACGCACCAACTTAGGAGCACCCAAATATGTAAAGAAAATTTTGAAAGACTCCAAGGAAGATACAGACAGCAACACACCCATAGTAGGGGACTTTAACATCCCATTGTCAACAATGGACAGATCTTTGAAGCAAAGAAACACCAAAGATATTGAGGCACTGAAAAACACTCTAGATCAAATGGACTTAGTCGATATATATAGAACTTTTCACCCCAAAGAAGCAAAATATACATTCTTCTCAAGTGTACATGGAACATTTTCAAAGATAGACCACATAGTAGGACACAAAACAAGCCTCAACAAATTCAAGAAAATTGAAATCATATCAAGCATCCTCTCAGATCACAATGGGTTAAAATTGGAAATCAACCTCAAGGAAAAAACTCAAAAGCATTCAAACTCATGGAGAATGAATAACATGCTATTAAATAATAAATGGGTTAACAATGACACCAAGAAAGAAATCAAAAAGTTTCTGGAAATTAATGATAATGAACACACATCCCAAAACCTATGGGATACAGCGAAAGCAGTCCTGAGAAGAAAGTTCATAGCAATACAGGCCTTTCTAAATAAGCTAGAAGAATCTCTAATAAAAAATTTAACCCTATAGCTACGAGAACTAGAGGAAGAATAACAAGCAAAGCCCAGATCAAGTAGAAGGAAGGAAATCATTACGAGTAGAGCAGAATTAAATGACATAGAGACTAAACTAACAATTCAAAAGATTGCCATAAGTAGGAGCTGGTTCTTCGAAAAGATAAACAAAACCGACAAACCTTTAACCAGGCTCATCAAGAAAAAAAGAGGACCCAAATAAATAAAATCAGAAACGAAAGAGGAGAAATCACAACTGATACCACAGAAATACAAAGAATTGTAAGAAATTATAACGAACAACTGCATGGCAAGAAACTTGACAACCTAGAGGAAATGTACAAATTCCTAGACACAAATAATCTTCCCAAACAGAATCAGAAAGGAAGCAGAAAGTCGGAATAGACCAATAACAGCTAGTGAAATTGAAGCAATAATCAAAAAACTCCCAGCACACAAAAGCCCTAGACCAGATGGCTTCACAGGTCAATTCTACAAAACATTTAGGAAAGAACTAACTCCTATCCTTCTCAGACTACTCCAAAATATCCAAGAACAGGGAAGACTCCCAAACTCGTTCTATGAAGCCAGTATTACCCTAATTCCAAAACCAGGTCAAGACACAACAAAGAAAGAAAACTACAGGCCAATATTGCTGATGAACATAGATGCTAGAATCCTCAACAACACATTAGAAAGATCATAGACCTCGATCAAGTGGGATTCATCCCAGGGATGCAAGGAGGTTTAATATTTGCAAATCAATAAATGTAATACACCACATAAACAAAATGAAAGACAAAAACCACATGATCATATCAATAGATGCAGAAAAATCATTTGATAAAGTACAACACCCATTTATGATGAAAACTCTCAACAAAATTGGAATAGATGGCGCATACCTCAATGTAAAGAAGGCCATGTATGAGAAACCTGAAGCCAACATCATACTCAATGGGCAATAACTGAGAGCATTCTTCTTGAGGTCAGGCACAAGACAAGGATGTTCACTCATTTCACTCCTATTCAACATAGTGTTGGAAGTTATAGTCACAGCAATCAGACAAGAAAGAGAAATAAAAGGCATCCAAATTGGAAAAAAAAAAAGAAGTAAAACTGTCATTATTTGAAGATGACATGATAGTAGACATAGAAAACCCTATAGACTCCACAAAAAAAAAAAAAAAAAAAAAAAAACTACTCAAACTAATAAGTGAATTTGGCAAAATAGCAGGGTACAAAGTCAATATTCAGAAATCAAAGGTATTTCTGTACACCAGCAACAAAATCTCAGAATTAGAAACTGAAAGAAATATTCCATTTACCATAGCAAAAAAAAGAAAAAGAAAAAAAAAAAGTACTTAGGAATAAACTTAACCAAGGAGGTAAAAGACCTGTACTCAGAAAACTGCATAACACTGAAGAAAGAAATTAAAGAAGATACAATTAATGGAAGCATATACCCTGTTCATGGATGGGAAGAATCAACATCATTAAAACGTCCATACTACCCAAAGAAATTTATATTCAATGCAATCCCTAATAAAATACCGATTACATTTTTCACAGACCTAGAACAAATATTTCAAAAATTTATATGGAACCAAAAAGGAGCCCGAATAGCCACAGCAATTTTGAGGCAGAAGAACACAGTAGGAGGAATCACAGTATCTGATATCAAACTATAATACAAGGCCACATTAATCAGAACTGTCTGGTACTGGCATAAGAACAGACGCTTAGATCAATGGAACAGAATAGAGAGCCCAGAAATAAACCCAGGTCTCTATGGTCAACTAATAATTGACAAAGGGAATAGGGACATCAAATGGAGTGAAACGAGCCTCTTCAACAAATGGTGTTGTGAGAACTGGACAGGGACATGCAAAAAATGAAACTAAACCACCAACTTACACCATACACCAGAATAAACTCAAAATGGATCAAAGACTTAAATGTAAGCCATGACACCATAAAAGTCCTAGAGGAAAACATAGGCAGAAACATTTCAGATATCCCACGTAGAAACATTTTCACTGATATATCTCTTAAGGCAAGGGAAATAAAGGAAAGAATAAACAAATTGGACTACATCAAACTAAAAAGTTTTTTCTCAGCAAAAGAAAACTTCAGCAAGATGAAAAGGAAACCAACCATATGGGAAAATATATTTGCCAATGATATCTCAGACAAGGGATTGATCTCCAAAATATATAAAAAACTCATACAGCTCAACACCAAGAAGACAGACAACCTAATTAAAAAATGGGCAAAGGACCTGAACAAACACTTCTCCAAAGAGAACATACAGAGGGTCCATAGGCATATGAAAGAATGCTCAACATCACTAGCCATCAGAGAGATGCAAATAAAAACCACAATGAGATACCACCTCACACCAGTCAGAATGGCCATCATCAACAAATCGACAAACAACTTGTGCTGGAGAGGATGCAGAGAAATGGGTACCATGGTGCATTGTTTGTAGGAATGCAGACTTGTGCAGCCACTGTGAAAAACAGTTTGAAATTTCCTCAAAAAACTAAAAATGGAACTGCCTTTTGAACCAGCAATTCCATTGCTAGGATTATATCTTAAAAATTTGGAAACACCAATTCAAAACAACCTATGTACCCCAATGTTTTTAGCATCACTATTTACAATAGCCAACTGCTGGAAACAACCTAAGTGCCCATCTGTAGATGAGTGGATCAAAAAACTGTGGTACATTTACACAATGGAGTATTATGTAGCAGAAAGAAAGAAGGAACTTCTACCATTTGAAAAAACATGGATGGAACTAGAGAGAATTATGCTTAGCAAAATAGGCCAGACAACAAAAGAAAAATACCTTATGCTGTCACCTATTACAGGAAACTAATGAACAACACAAACAAATGAGCAAAATTGAACCAGAAGTATGTAAACAATGAGTAGACTAACAATAACAAGGGGAGAGGTGGGAGGGAGAAAAGGGGATAAAAACGGGAATTGTCTAGTCAAAGAACATGTATAAATGACCCACGAACATGGACAACTTAGTGGGGACTGAATGTGAGGGAAGGGAGGGACAGTGTGCAGGGAAGCAAGAGGGGGAAAAAAGTGGGACAACTGTAATGGAAAAAAGAAACAAAAAGATTTTTAGTGGGGGAAAAATAAAAATATGAAGAATGGAAATGCCATTTCAGTAAATATTAGAAGGACAAGGATTTTCCTTCACATTGTATATTTTTCTCCCTATCTGATCCTTCCAGAATAATTTATGATGTAAGTTTCTTCGCATAAAACTAAGAAGACTAGTTGTTAATAGAGGTTTTCTTTGATCAAGTCTTTGACTGGAATGTCATGCCTAAAGGAGACATGCTTTGGCTCTAGTTGTTACCAAAAAGCCCTGAGGAACTGGGAATGACTTTCGAAGGTAATAAAAGCCCACGATATAAAAGGCCTGGTACCGTGGTTGGTTGTGCGGTCCACAGCAATCTTTCCAGGGAAGGAATGAAGATTGTTTTCCTGAAAGATGGCTAGAAGGGACCTTAAGGCACAATGGAAAACCAGAAAGACTTGGAAAAGCCAGGTGTATACAGGCAAGGCTGAATGCCATGTATGTGGCTCAGCTTCTGTGCCCATAAGGGCAGACTGAAGGTCACCCTAATTATTCCTTGCATAAGTTCCAGCAAAGCAGAACTAAAGATCCCAAGTGATCATTTTCTGCTCCTGTTGTGTTTATTCAAATGAACAGGGTAAAATAAAAAATGGACTTAATGCAGTCCCTTTAATGACAAGGAGGGTAATCAGAGGGAGAAAAATCGTGATTCAAGGAAAATCACAACAATCAGTGGTAGACTATAAAGTAGTGCAGCTAACCGTCTTTAAAGTTTCTTTTCATTTAAAATACATTTTCACTTGAAAGTAAACTATGTCTGTGGTATCATCAAAGATATTTAATTTACAGGCAAAAAGAATGTCAAATGCCTTGCAACTAGATGTCTTTCCAATAATACAGTCTTACAGATTTAGAGACTTGTTTGTGGGTTTTGTTACATAAATTAACATGTGTTTTCTGTTTTCAAAGGTCATAAGCCTATGATCTCATTACCTGAATGATTGTACATATAGGCTTCACTTAATCCTCTCTGCATTGCTGCCTCCTGAGACTGAGCTGTTTGGCTGAACTAAGTGGCTGGGTTGGTGAAGAATCGGGTGGTCTTTGGGCTTCACTTTAAAACTGGTCTCTCTTTTTTATCCTAATGGCTTGGAATGAAAGGGCCCAGAGGTCTGAGGGGGGGAAATCTAAAATATTTCCCTCAGCTCAAACTAAGTATAATGGACAAAAGGGTTTTGGACAGGTGTGACATGCCTTGCACACCTTCCTCCAAAGAAGCCCTTTTTTTCCCCTAATGTGGGAGATTGAAAAATTAAGCCCTACCTTTTGTCATCTTGTAGTTATGAATTGAGTGATGTCTTTTAACCCTTTTGCCAAATCTCTTGCCCCCAGAATACAACAAGGATGCCAGCTTGTTAAACCAACACGCCGTTGTCCGGGGACAGCCAACTGATCTGGAGTCTGCACAATCCTTCCCCATGTGAGAAAGCCACCCTTCCCTCCATACCCCCACTCTTATTAGAAATTTCTGAACCCAAGGGTAGGTAGGACGATGACCATGTCCAGCTTGAAGCAGCTCAAGGAGCTTGAGACCTTCGCCCATTGTCCTTTATAAGATTATAAAGGGTCTTAATATCTGAGAGGGAGGGATTGTTCTTTTTTATTATTAAAATAATTAATTAATAATTTATTTATTAACAAAAAGAAGAATATAAGAAAGGGTGAAGCAGGAGAGCTTGTATGTACGAACCATGGGCATGGATGAGGAGAGGCATTGCTGGGGAAGGGTGTTGTTGGGTGGAGGGTAGCAAAGGGGAAAAATTGGAACTATTGTAACAATATAATCAATAAAATATACTTAAAAAAACAGCTGAAAAATTGAACTCAACAGGAATCATGTTCAAAATTGTTCCCCTGTGATATCTGAGTGGAATAAAACCTCTGCCAAACTGCTGGGGACTTTTTGTTTATTATGCTAAACCATGGAAATTTGCAGGTGTTTTGTTAACACATAACCTAGCCTATCTTGAGGAATACTATGAGTTATTATTCTGAAAAAAATTCACCAAAAGTCATGGATAAGAGAGATTAACAATGTATGAAGCCTAAACCAAGTAATTATTCACAAAATGTTATTAAAATATTGGGTAATTTTTTGAATATTTGTATCTGTTAGATACTCTACATGCTTTATCTCACTTAATCCAGATGTGGAAAGTGGAATTTAAAGGAATTAAGTAATTTGCATGATTTCTAAGGAAATAAGCAGGACTTCAGTGGAGTAGGTTTGACTCTAGGGTGCTATTGGGACTGTTATTTCAAAGAAGGTTTACACTGAGGGTCACCATGCCTCAGTAAAAGAAAAATTTTCCTGGTTATAAGGAGAATGGAACTTGGTACATGAATTGTTAAACAAGGGGCATAGCAGACTATTTATTTGATAGTAAAAAATTATTTTTAAAAATCATGGCTATGGATTTGACAGACTGAGATTAAGACTCTAAAGTGACTATTTCCTTTAATTCTGGTAAACAGAATGTCACAGAAAATTCAGTGCTCCCTAAGAGAGATGCTCTCATCTTTTTTTAAGAAAAACTTTTTATTTCAAGAAGCAATTTAAATATTTCAACTAATAGTATTCTGAAGTAATTTCAAACTTACTGAGTTAAAAAGGGCATTCACTGAGATTTTTTAATTGTTGACATTTCCTCCCCTCAAACACACACACATACACATACTCATTATTGGTTTGTCGTGAACTATGTAAGAGTTAATTGCAGAGTGATGTAACCAAAATGGAAACCTAAACCTCTATTACCTCAACAAATAACAATTAGACAGCTATCCACACAACAGAACAACTCTTGGAAGAGCTCTGGAGTCCACTTAAGAAATTTTAGCACCACAATGGGACAAAAAAACCTGGGAATAACTACACAAGAGAAGGAAGAAATCTTTGTTTTGTCTTCACCTTCTTATCCTCTAAGCCAGCATTGCTTAGCACTAGGAGAAAATTTCTCTTTGTCAAAAAAGGCAGAGCAAGGTGAGTGACCATCTTCTCTACTACTTCAGGCCACTGAACAAATGTCCTGCTTCTGTTTGACCTGATTGCAGATGAAAAGCTGAAACATATGGAGATAGCTATGACCAAGTAAGAAAAGCATGCTTTGTCAATAGCACTCACAAAGTCCGTAGACAAGCCCAATAGCTTTTACCACTGAAGAAGAAACTACGATCCAGCGGAGTGGTCACAGACCCCTGAATACTTTACTAGCTTTGCCTCAGAGGTACCTGCATTGGTTAACACCAGCTGTTTGAATCCCTCACCCATCCATCCCCTGCCTCTCCACCACACACACACACACACACTTACCATCGTGTGGGAATTGTACCAGCAACCCACTCATGCCCTTGTGATTTTACAGGTACAAGATGCCTGCCTACATCTCACAGCTGACTCCCTCTGCTGCTGGGTTCAGGGCCAGTCCCTTCTGCTGTGTACTTGCACAACACCAGCCTCAGGCCCATCACTAGTTCCCAATGCAGTGTGCATGCCTGGAGGCAGATTGTGCAGCAGCAAGATAACCAGCCAACAGCCAGAGCCCAAAGTTCCTTGTGGGCCCAGACCAGGTTGTGTCTTTTTCACTGACTTGTGTCACCATGTTCACCTTTAGCTAGTACCTCTAGCTGCACATCTGCCTGCTCTCAGCCTGACTGTCATCACTGGAACCAACTGCAGTGTACATACTTGGGATAGATTGTGAAGCCATTGGGGGGGGGGGGCACGCCAGTAGTCAATGCCCCTAGAACTTCCAGCAAGCCTGTAGTTGGTCCTTGGCCTTGCTGCCTGACCTGAACTCTACCACTATGTGTGTATCTGCAACCAACTCCTGCTACTAAACAGGAAAATAAAACCAGACCTTGCAGCTGAGTGTCTGCACATCACCAGCTCTAGACACCACCACTGCCTGCCCTAATTCCTAGCTGCTGGGCCTGGAGGTGCCACCTAAGCACTCCCAATAGTCTTTGTAGTTACTACAGAGTCTTCACAGTACTCTCCATGGTCCAACTGTTATTAACATTGTGGACCTCAGTGAGCTGGACCAAAGGAACGTTATGCTCCCTGAGACATTACCACCACACATGGTATATATGGCACCCTGTAACCCTAGATTCAGGGTCAAAATATACTTTAGAGTATCCCACCTACAATTGAGTTTTCCCTTACCAAAGTCAGTCCACAAAGTCTGGAAGAGGATACTGCTTTTCCAAATGCTTAGACACCTATGTAAAACACAGGGATCATGAAGAATCAGGGGGAAATGACTCCACCAAAAAATTCAGTAAACCTCTTATAACTGGCCTCAAAGAAATGTAGATCCAGGAATTACCCCCCAAAAAATAAAAAAAATAATTGTTCTAAAGATGCTTAGAGAACTACAAGAGAAATAATTTAGCGACATCAGGAAAATAATATATTAACAAGATAAAGAGGTTCAGGATGGCAGTGAGTAGGTCAAAGTTATACTTACCACTCAGAACCATATCAGAGTAGTGGCTAAAGTACAGAAAAATTAACCTGAATAACCATTTGAAGATTAGCTGAACATGAGAAGGGGGATAGCTTTCTTGAAGGGCTAGTGCACATAATCTCAGTCATGCACTCACCTTGGGCTCTAGCAGATTGATGGTGACTGAAATTGGATGGGAGTCATAAAGGAATATATTGAGTGGTATGACTGTGGAGAGAGAACTGGAGTCAGAACATCAAGGGCCCCTGATCTGGGTCCCCCTCCCACCCCACCCCACCCACTAATGCTATCTTTTATAAGTCAAGCATCCCCCTCCATACAATATCAGCCTAGAGACTGGTAATAGCACATACTGCTGACTTCCTGAAGGTCCTGCCTTGCAGGGATCTCTCCCAGTGGAGCAGTTTCTGGTGAATTCCATCCCTTATTAATGAGCATGAGAGAAGATTCAGGCAGGCTCAAAAAGTACCAGAATCACAAAGGCAGAAATGGACTTGTAGGGCTAAAAGAAAGGGCCAATTTCTTCCATGGGCCTGCATGGCTCCTCTGTTCCTATACAGAGCCCTCCCTCCACACAGCCAAATATTGATCTAGTTTATCCTAGTGCACTCTGTTAGCTTCATTCTGGTGATTCCTTTGGACCCAAGCCCACCACAAAGACCTGCAGATACCATGCAGATGGTGGCTGGCTTGGTGTACCTTGAGGCTTTCTGAATGATGTGGAGAGCAGGATCAATAAAATGGCATTTTTCCAGTCAAGATAGCATAAAATATTTAAAACAAAATGGAGTTACTCGTGTCAACCAAGATGGCTGCCAGTCAGCATTGACACTTCAGTTTAAAAGGGATACTATTTAAGTCATGCTAGATACATCTGGCAAGGAGACATGCCTAAGGTATCTGCACACATGATCAGAACAGCAATGTATGCAGAGCAGCCCACCCATAAAGAGGCTCCTAAGGGAATTCCCCATTAATCATCAGGGTGCCAAAAAATTATCAAAAGAGCCAGAAGGGTGGAGTACACCACTCTCAAGGGTATAACTGATGCAGGCTCCAGACTACTGCTGAGACAGGTGAGTTCCACACACCAAAATGCTGTTCCATGATACACTGAGCTCCCTTGGCATCAGCTGCCAAAAGCTCTGCCCTGCTGGACTGAGGACTTCATCTGCCTTGCTGATTACCTGGCTCTGGAAATCCTGCCTTGAAAGACACTAGTGACTCCCTTTCCCAGTGTGCTATCTCCTGGACCTCCAGACAGACTTTGGTACTTGGGTTCATTGTTCCCCACTTATTGCTGTTTGCTATATTTCTCTTAGATTGTTGGAGTGTAAGTAAGATATTAATATTTGTTGATGTGAATCTGCATTCAATAAAAGCTGAATGAATAGCATAGTTACCTTGAATGACACCTGTCTATTCTTTGGTGCTGGGTTGTTCAGTAGGCAGCTAGCTGAGCAGTTGCCTGACTGACTTATAGGAAAGACTATATTGTGAACATATGCTTGTGACATTAATCTCAGACTGGCACTGGTATCGAATTTGATGTATACCAGATGAACACCATTAGCCCCTGCCTGGTGACTCTGAGAACCTATTTCACACAACTCCTAAACTGCCAGAATCCCTTCCAGTAACTGAGCCCAACAAACAGCCAGAAAACAAAGGTGGATCTCAGGGTAAATTGGGCAGAAGCAGCCACAGACTATGGATAATTTGGTAGCTCGAGACACCAAGGTATGGTACAGGCAGCATCTGATAGTGACCTACACTGGGGTCCCTACCAAGAGACCCTCAAAAATAACATCTAGTGGAGAACTTCATACCACACCAGAGTAGCTCCACAAGTGGCACACCCATAAGGAGATCATGGCAGGAACCACATTCTGCCAAAGCCAATTCCACTTCATGGGGTCAGTCCCCACACACCAGTTCTTATACTGTGGTCAAGATCAATTCTGATAGTCAGCCACCATGAGGGTCAACAACACACATGCACAGGGTAATAGCAATCAAGATTCAACTATAAAAGAAGAGATCACATAACCCACAGGAGAATCATTCCTAGAGGACCTAGCTTAGGTGACCAAGGCAATTTATACCACTGAAACCCACAAGACATGTACTATATAAGACCAACATACCAAGACTGGGAGACATGACAGATCTACCTAATCATACCCCAAATGAAATAAAAGAGGAAATCTCTAATAAATAATTAAATGAAATAAGACAACGAAGATAGTAGATACAGACTTCAAAGCAATGACTATAATAATGCTCTGGAAAATTAGGAAAAGAATAGATGAACTCAGTGAAAATGTAAACAAACTGTTGGTAAGCATAATAAAAGAGATAGAAATCGTAATATAAATCCAGTCAGAAATAAAGAATATAGTGTATGAAATAAAGAATACACTAGGGGGATTAACAACAGGTTAGATGAAGCAAAGGACTGAATAAGCAATGTAGAGGACAAGATAGCAGAAAACACCCAATCAGAGAAGCACAATTTAATGATAATAATAATAATAAATTTAAAAAACATGGAAAGTCTAAGGGACCTAAGAAACAACACCTGCATCTTAGAGATACCAGAAAAAAATGAGAGACAGTAAGGAATTGATAAACTATTTGAAGAAATAATGACTGAGAACTTTCATAACCTGGAGGAAGAAAAAGACACACAAGTCTAGGAGGTGCAGAAAATCCCAGACAAGATAAACCCAAAGAGGCCCAAACCAGGATACAACACAATTAAAATGGCAAAGGACCTCCTATAAGACTGTCAGCTGATTTTTCAACAGAAACATTTTAAACCAGAAGGAATTGACATGAAATATTTGAAGTGATGAAAAACAAGAACCTACAAACAAGATGACACTACTAAGTGATGCTGTAATTTAAAATTAAAAGAGAGCTCTGGCCAGTATTATTCAGTTGGTTGAAATGTCATCCTGTAAACCAAATGGTCATGGGTTTGATTCCAGATCAGGGCAAATGCCTAGATTATGGGTTCAGGCCCTGGTCAAGACACATACAGGAGGCAACCAATTGATGTTTCTTTCTGACATTGATTTTTTTTTTCTCTCTCTCTCCCCCACCCTTTCTTTCTCTTTAAAATCAATACAAGTTCCGTAGGTAAGAAAATTAATTAATTAATTGATTGATTAAAGGAGAAATAGCTTCCTTAATAATAAAAAGTTAATGGATTTTATCAACAACAAAACAGTATTACAAAAAAATGTTAAAGGGACTTTATAATAAGAAAAAGAAAAAAGAGAGCTACATAAATGTGAAGAATAAAATGACAAAAAATGTGAACCTATCAATAATCACTATAAATGTAAAAGAATTAAATGCTTCAATCAAAACTCATAGGGTAGTTTTATGAGTTAAAAAAATCCATATGTATATGCTGTCTTCAAGACACCCACCTCAAAATGAAAGGCACACACACACACACACACACAGACTTTAAGTAAAGAGATGTAAAAGAAGATACTTCATGCAGATGGAAACAAAAACAAGTCAGGGTAACAATACTTACAGGAGACAAAATGAACTTTAAAACAAAGGCTACAGCAAGAGACAATGTTATTACATGATGATAAAGGAATTGAATCAACAATAAGAAATAAACCTTAGAAATATTTATCCACCGAACATATAGCACCAAAATAAAAAAAGGAAATATTAATGAACATAAAGGGAAAGATCAAAGGTCATACAATCATAATATGGGACTCTAATACTCCATTGACATCAATGGATAGATCTTACAGACAAAAACATCAACAAGAAAACAGTGGCCTTAAATGACATATTAGACTAAATAGATTCAATTGATATTTTTAGCACATTTCATCCTAAAACAGCAGGACATAAAATTTCTTCAAGTGCACATAAAACATTTTCCAGGATGGTCTACATGTTAAGCAGTAAAACAAGCCTCAATAAATGTTAAGAAGTTTGACACCATATCAAGTATCTTCTTTTCTTTTTTTTTTTTTAATTTTATTTTTTGGTTATTCAATAACAGTTGTCCCATTTTTTCCCCATTGCTCTCCCCTCCCAGCCCATCCCTTCTCCCACAATTATATCCCTCCCCGTTGTCCATGTCCATGAGTCATTCATACACGTTCCTTGAATAGACCCCTTACTTACCCCTTTCTCTCCTTCCCCCCTCCCCCCTACTGACTACCATTCTAGTCTTTGCCTTTTTAGCTCGTTTGTGTTGCTCTTTAGATTCCTGTATTGGGTGATATCATATGGTATTTTGCTTTCTTTGCCTGGCTTATTTCACTAAGCATAATTCTCTCTAGTTCCATCTGTTGTCACAAATGGCAGGAGTTCCTTCTTTCTTTCTGCTACATAGTATTCCATTGTGTAGATGTACCACAGTTTTTTGACCCACTCATCTACAGATGGGCACTTAGGCTGTTTCCAGCACTTAGCTATTGTAAACAGGGCTGCTATGAACATAGGGGTACATAGGTTTTTCTGACTTAGGGTTTTAGGATTTTTCGGGTATAATCCTAGCAGTGGAATCACTGGTTCAAATGGCAGTTCCATTTTTAATTTTTTGATGTAATTCCATATTGTTTTCCATAGTGGCTGCACCAGTCTGCATTCCCACCTACAGTGCAGTAGGGTTCCTGTTTCTCCACATCCTCGCCAGCATTTCTTGTTTGTTGATTTGTTGATGATGGCCATTCTGACAGGTGTAAGGTGGTATCTCATTGTGGTTTTTACTTGCATCTCTCTGATGGCCAATGATGTTGAGCATTTTTTCAGGTGTCTATGGACCTTCTGGATGTCCTCTGCAGAGAAGTGTTTGTTCAGGTCCTTTGCCCATTTTTTAATTGGGTTGTTTGTTTTCTTGATGTTGAGTTGTACAAGCTCTTTATAAATTTTGGAGATCAGTCCCCTGTCTGTGATATCATTGGCAAATATGTTTTCCCATATGGTTGGTTTCCTTTTCATCTTGCTGATGTTTTCTTTTGCTGAGCAGAAACTTTTTAGTTTGATGTAGTCCCATTTGTTTATTTTTTCCTTTATTTCTCTTGACTTGGGAGATGTATCCGTGAAGATATTGTTACGTGGGATATCTGAAATTTTCCTGCCTATGTTTTCCTCTAGGACTTTTATGGTATCACGGCTTACATTTAAGTCTTTAATCCATCTTGAGTTTATTCTCGTGTGTGGTATAAGTTGGTGGTCTGGTTTCATTTATTTCCACGCCCCTGTCCAGTTCTCCCAGCACCGTTTGTTAAAGAGGCTCTTCTCACTCCATTTTATGTTCCTTCTTCCTTTATCAAATATTAGTTGACCATAGAGGCCTGGGTTTATTTATGGGCTTTCAATTCTGTTTCACTGATCTATATGTCTGTTCTTATGCCAGTACCAGGCTGTTTTGACCACAGTGGCTTCGTAGTACTGTTTGATGTCTGGTATCGTGATTCCTCCTGCTGTGTTCTTCTGTTTCAAGATTGCTTTTGCTACTCGGGGTCCTTTTTGGTTTCATAGAAATTTTTGAATTATTTGTTCTAGATCTGTGAAATATGTCATTGGTATTTTAATATGGATTGCATTGAATCTGTAAATTGCTTTGGGTAGTATGACCATTTTGATGATGTTGATTCTTCCCATCCAAGAACATGGTATTTGCTCCCATTTATTTCTTTCTTCCTTAATTTTTTTCAATATTACGTAATTTTCAGTTTACAGGTCTTTTATCTCTTTGGTTAAGTTTATTCTTAGGTACTTTATTTTTCTTGTTGCTACAGTAAATGGTATTTTCTTTTTTGTCTCTGTCTCTGATATTTTATTGTTGGTGTACAGAAATGACTTAGATTTCTGTATATTTATTTTGTACCCTGCTATTTTGCCAAATTCACTTATTATATCAAGTAGTTTTTAGTGGAGTTTATAGGGTTTTCTAGGTATACTATCATGTCGTCTGCAAATAGTGATAGTTTTACTTCTTCTTTCCCAATTTAGCTGCCTTTTATTTCTTTGTCTTGTCTGATTGCTTGGCTAGGACTTCCAACACTATGTTGAATAGAAGTGGGGAGAGTGGACAGCCTTGTCTAGTTCCTGATTTCAGGGGGAATGTTTTCAGTTTTTGTCCATTGAGTATGATGTTGGCTTCAGGCTTCTCATATATAGCCTTAATGATGTTAAGGTATGCTCCCTCTATTCCCATTTTGCTGAGTGTTCTCAACATAAATGGGTGTTGTACTTTATCAAATGCTTTTTCTGCATCTATAGATATGATGATGTGATTTTTGTCCTTCATTTTGTTTAGGTGATGTATTATATTTATTGATTTGTGAATATTAAACCATCCTTGCATCCCTGGGATGAATCCCACTTGATCATGGTGTATGATCTTTTCGATGTATTGTTGGATCCTGTTTGCCAAAATTTTATTGAGGATTTTAGCATCTATGTTCATCAGTGATATTGGCCTGTAGTTTTCTTTCTTTGCTGTGTCTTGACCTGGTTTTGGGATGAGGGTAATACTGGCTTCATAGAAAGAGTTTGGGATTTTTCCCTCTTCTTGGATTTTTTGGAATAGTTTGAGGAGGGTAGGCGTTAGTTCTTCCCTAAATGTTTTGTAAAATTCGCCTGTGAAGCCATCCGGTCCAGGGCTTTTGTGTGCAGGGAGATTTTGGATTACTGTTTCAATTTCCTTCTTTGTTATTGGTCTTTTGAGACTTTCTACTTCTTCTTGATTCAGTTTTGGAAGCTTATATGTTTCTAGAAATCTGTCCATTTCTACTAGATTGTCAAATTTCTTGCCATATAGTTGTTTGTAGTAATTTCTTATAATTGTTTGTATTTCTGAGGTATCCGTCGTGATTCCTCCTCTTTCATTTCTGATTTTGTTTATTTGGGTCTTCTCTCTTCTTTTCCTGATGAGCCTGGCTAGAGGCTTGTCAATTTTGTTTATTTTTTCAAAGAACCAGCTCCTAGTTTTGTTGATTTTTTGGATTGTTCATTTCGTTTCTATGTCGTTTAATTCTGCTTTGATCTTGATGATTTCCTTTCTTCTTTTTGCCCTAGGCTTTGTTTGTTGTTGTTGTTCTAGTTCTTGTAGCTTTATGGTTAGATTTTTTATTTGAGATTCTTCTAGCCTTTTCAGATATGCCTGTATTGCTATGAACTTCCTTCTTAGGACTGCTTTTGCTGTGTCCCATAGGTTTTGGGCTCTTGTGTATTCATTGTCATTAGTTTCTAGAAATTTCTTGATTTCCTCTTTGATGTCATTGTTAACCCATTCGTTATTTAAGAGCGTGTTATTCATTCTCCATGAGTTTGGGTGTCTTTGATTTTTTTTCTCTGAGGTTGATTTTTAGTTTCAAGGCATTGTGGTCTGAAAAGATGCTTGATAGGATTTCAATTTTCTTGAATTCGTTGAGGCTTTTTTTGTGTCCTATTATGTGGTCTATCTTTGAAAATTTCCCATGTGCCATTGAAAAGAATGTATATTTTGCCTTTTGGGGGTGAAAAGTTCTATATATATCAATTAAGTCCATGTGGTTTAGTGTGTTGTTCAATACCTGTATATCCTTGGTGTTTCTTTGCTTCGATGATCTGTCTATTGTTGATAATGGAGTGTTGAAGTCCCCTACTATGAGTGTGTTGTCGTTCATATCCTTCTTGTGGTCTTCTAGTATTTGCTGTATGTATTTGGGTGCTCCTATGTTGGGTGCATATATGTTTATCAGTGTTATATCTTCTTGATGAATCGTTCCTTTAAGTATTATGAAATGTCCTTCTTTGTCTCTTTTTATTGCCCTTGCTTTGAAATCTGTTTTCTCTGACATGAGGACTGCTACCCCAGCATTTTTTTCAGGTCCATTTTCTTGAAATATTCTTTTATATTCCTTTACTTTCAGTCTATGTAAATCTTTTGTTTTGAGGTGTGTTTTTTGTAGACAACAAATATGTGGGTCCTGTTTTCTTATCCATTTCGTTACCCTGTGTCTTTTAATGGGAGCATTTAATCCATTTACATTTAACGTTATTATTGACATGTATTTAATTACTTCCCTTTGTACCTCTGTTCCTCTACTCTTTTTTTCTCTTCTTTTTTCTTAGAATATTCCCTTTAGCATCTCTTGCAATGCTGGTTTGGTGGAGATGTATTCTTTTAGTCTTCCTTTGTCTGAGAAACTCCTTATTTCACCTTCTATTTTGAATGAGAGCCTTGCTGGGTAGAGTATTCTTGGTTGTAGGCCTTTGTTTTTCATTGTTTGAAATATTTTTGACCATCCCCTTCTGGCTTGTAATGTTTCTGTTGAGAAATCGGTCGATAGCCTTATTGGAGCTCCCTTGTAAGTTATTTGCTGTTTTTCTCTTGCTGCTTTTAGGATTCTCTCTTTGTCTTGGAATGTTGCCATTTTCACTATGATGTGCTTTGGAGTGGGTTTTTGGGAGTTACTCTTGATTGGAACTCTCAGTGCTTCTTGGACTTGCATAGCTTTTTCTCTCATCAGGTTCGGAAAATTTTCTGTCACTATTTCTCCTATCAGTTTTTCAATTCCATGCTCCTTTTCTTCTCCCTCTCTTATTCTTATGATCCTGATATCATTTTTTTAATGCTATCCTGTTATGTCCTTACATCTTGTTCATATTTTTTCAATCCTTTTTCATTTTGCTGTATCATTTGAGAATTATTACCTACATTATCCTCTAACTCACTAATCCGATCCTCTGCTTTGTTTAGTCTGCTTTTAACTGATTCTACTGTGTTTTTCAGTTCAGAGGTTGTATTCTTCATTTCTTCCTGGTTCTTGTTGATAGTTTCTATGTCCTTTTTTATGCTGGTGTAGTTCTCTGCAAGTTCCCTGTAATTTTCTTGGAGCTGTTGGTAACTTCCTTGGAGGTTGTCATAGTTGTTTTTGAGGTTTTTGAGCATATTGAGCTTCTTCACCACCATAGTTTTGAATTCCACGTCTGACATTTGGGCTATGTCTATTCCATCTACCTCTCTTTCTGAGGATTCCTCTTTTCTTTTCATTGAGGGGTTGTTTCTGCATCTTACCATTTTGGATTCTTCTTGTTTGTTTTTGTAATTTGGATTTGTCTGCTTTGCCTTACACCTTTGTGGTATGAGATTTTTTATGGTAGATCTGGGGGTTTCAGTGGTGCAGTCTCTTTGATCTCCTGAGCCTGATGTTCTTGGGGTACCTTTTATATCGTTTGTTTATGCTGTCTGGTTATATTTCAGATTTTTTTGTTAGGATATTCCTTCTGGCTTGTTGATTGACAGTCACTCTATCCACTTTATCTCGAATTCTTTTGTGGAGATGTCCGTTTTAGCCTTGGTGTGTCGCTTTCTTTTTCTGAGTCCACAGCTGGTCTAGTGTGGTGGTTCAGAGGTTCTTGTTTCTTGCAGCAATGATGTGCGCCCATGGTTGCCACAATAGTGGGCGCCCCTGGTTGCCCGTACTGCAGGCTCCCTTGCTGCCCGCCATAGCCAGTTGAGGTGTCCTTGCGTGCTAGCCCCTGCCCGGGCGGGGCGGTTCAGAGCTTGCCCAGCTATTGGCGACTATTGTTGCCGGGCCAAGGTGGTTCTGCGTTCGTGCTGAGGTGTCCCTGCGCACGTCCCTGCATGCCCGAGAGTGGCCCGAGAACTTGCCCCACGATTGGCGCCTATTGTCCCCGGGCTGAGGTGTTTTCACGCTCGCGTACCCGTGCTCTTAGTCCCGCTGAGCCGAGCACCAGGAGTTGGCCTCTTCCCTCTTAGGGCAGGGCCGCGGACACTTGTGCTCAGTGGAAGTGAGCGTCTGTGAGTCGCTGCTGCCCGCTGTTCCAGCGCCACAGCCGACTGCCTTCCCTCACCTGTCTGGGCCAGCACAAACAGAGCCTGAGGTAGTGGTCTGCTTTCTGGCCTGGGGCCCGGCGCCCACGGGAGCTGTCTAGGGGTATCTGTGCACGGTCCACTGCGTGTTCAGTGGGCCTACCCTGTGCCCATTGGCTCACTGATCTTATGTCCGTTGGGGAGTTTCCAAGGGACTCCTGAGCTCGCAGCCCCGCGCACCTGGGACAGTGAGTGAGAGCACTTCCTTATGCGTGCCCCCGCGACCCAAGGGTAGGGTTGGGGAGTGGATGAGTGCGCCTCTGCCCCTGCGCTCCTCAAGAATGGCCTACCACCCCCAAACTTTCCTCCTCTCTCCACCATCCACTAGAGAAAAATATAAAGGAGAATTATGTTCTCACTTGCCCGGCAGCACGCTGTCTCCTGTCCTTCAGCGCCAATGCCACTTGGTCAAGTCCCGTCTCTGCCAGCGGGCAGAGATCCGCTCTCCTCCTGATTCCTCTCCGGGGTAGCCTGTGGTCGCCAAAAATCCTTTGTGTACTTCCTGCCACAGCTAGGGCAGCCCCCCATCAGGAATCCCATTTCGTCCTCTTTTCCTCCGCTATCCTCACTGAACAGGTTGTTCCCAGATGGATTTTCTCTAATCCCGCAGTGCCTTGGCTCGACTCCTGCCAGTGTCCTGCTGCTCACTGAGATGTTGTGTCTGCAATTAGCCCAAACTGCAGACGGGTCTCCGGAGCCTGAAACCACAGCCTCTCCTCAGTCCTCAACCATCTTCCCCTCTTCAAGTATCTTCTTTGACCTCAATATTATTAAAGTAGGAGTCAATAACAAGAAATTAGCTGAAAAAAAAAACATGAACATGTGGAGGTTAAATAACATGTTAATAAACAGTAAATGGATAAGCAATGAGATCAAGGGAAAATCAAAAGATACTTTGAGATGAATGAAAAAGAAGAAAAGACAACTCAAAATTTATGGGATACAGAAGAAGCAGTTCACAAAGGGAAATTTTTTAATAACACAAGCCAAGTTGAGAAAACAAAACAAAAAAATCTCAAGTTAACAATTTAACCTTTTACCTAAGAGGACTAGAAGTAGAAAAACAAAAATTTACCACCATCAGTAGAGAATGAAAATAACTATATCAGAGTAGAATTAAATAAAATAGAATATTTTTAAAAATGTAAAAGGTCAATAAAACCAAGAGTTTATTATTAGAAAAGATGAATGATAAACCTCTATGTTTAACCAGACATTAAAAAGAGAGAAATTTAGAGGAGACTCCAACGGGCCCTCAAGGTGGACAGGAGACCCTTGAAGTGCATTGGGAATCTCTTTCCCCTTCCCTTGCTCCCACAGGCTCTCAAGTAAGGCAGGAAGTTTCCTCTTACTTCTAACACCTTTCCCTCCCTCCCTCCCTTCAATAAAGGTGGTGTAAAATCTTTAAAAGAGAGAGAGAGAGATTTAGGAAAATAGCAAGGTACAAAATCAATATTCAGAAATAGAAGGCATTCCAATACACCAACAATAAAATAGTGATGAACACAAGAACATATTCCCATTTACTATAGCAACAAGAAAAATAAAGTACTTAGGAATAAACAACCAAGGAGATAAGAGACCTGTACTCGAAAAACTACAGAATGCTGAAGAAAGTAATTAAGGAAGATACAAATAAATGGAAGCATATACCATGTTCACAGGTGGGAAGAATTAACATCATTAAAATGTCCATACTATCCAAAGCAATTTATCGGTCCAACACAACCCTTATTAACATGCCAAAGGCATATTTCACAAACCTACAAAAAATATTTTAAAAATTTACATGGAACCCAAAAAGACCCTGAAGAGACTCAGCAATCTCGAGAAAGAAGAACAAAGTCAGAGGACTCACAATACCTGATATGAAACTATACTACAAGGCCAATGTAATCAAAACAGTCTGGTACTGGCATAAGGTGAGACATACAGATCAATGAAATAGAATAGAGGACCCAGAAATAAACCTAGATCTCTATGGTCACTTAATATTTGACAAAGAGGGAAGGAGCATAAAATGGAGTAAAAATAGCCTCTTCAACAAATGGTGCTGGGACAATTTGACAGGGACATGAAAACAAAAACAAAAACATGAAAGTAGACCATCAACTTACACCATACACCAGGATAAACTCTAGATTGATCAAAGACTTAAGTGTAAGCCATGACACCATAAAAGTCATAGAAGAATATATAGGCAATAAAATTTGAGATATCCCATGTAGCAATATTTTCACCAGTATATCTCCTAGGGCAAGTGAAATAAAGGAAAGGATAAACAAATGGGACTACATCAAATGAAAAATTTCTGATTAGCAAAAGAAAACATCAGCAAGATGAGAAGGGAACCAACCATATGGGAAAACATATTTGCCAATGATACCTCAAACAAGGGTTTAATTTCCAAAATATGTAGAGAATTTATAAGACTCAATGCCAAAAGACAGACAATCCAATTAAAAAACAGGCAAAGGACCTGAACAGACACTTCTCCAAGGAGGACATACAGGCCTACAGGCATATGAAAGAATGCTCAACTTCTGGCCAACATGGAGGCGTAGAGAGACACACTGCATCTCCCTCCACAACTAAGAAGGAATACAACTACCTCAAAACTAGAAACAACCAGAAGTTCCAGAAAATCAAGCTGCATGGAAGTCCAACAAACAAAGATATAAAGAAGAAATACCCAGACAGAATCTTACACAAAAGATGAAAGAAATATTGATGCCTGCCAAATTCTAGCTGTGCATGTGCTTGCAAGAGAAGGAAACATAACCACAGCTGCTGATCACATTCAAAATCTGATTAAGGTGTTAGAGACAAGAGAACCCCAAAATCCAAGCCTCCATCTTAAAAAAATTCTTGTGGTTGGCAGACTGTGTGGGAGGCACCAGGTGATTCTACAGTTAGTGTGTAACTTCATCAGATTCACCTTCATGGCCACACATTCCTGGACCCACATGGCCATAGAGCTGGGCTACCTCTTCATCCTGCAGGACCAAGTGAAAGAGACGACTGTGTGATACTTGGAGGCCATGAAACTGGACAAGAACAGCATGGCTGGCTTGACAGGCATCATCTGATGTCAGATCTTAGAGGGCCACCTGGAGGAGGCTGAGCACCAGCTGGAATTCCTGAAGGAGGTGCAGCAGTCCCTGGGGAAGTCTGAGCCCCAGTCGCCAAGCCAGATCATGTCTCCACTTCTTAAACAAGTCGCTGCGATCTTGACTCCTGTAGTGAAAGCAGCACCAGCTCTGATTGACCCCCTGAATGTGATGGCTCAGGTCAAGTATCTCTCAGGAGAGCTGGAGAATGCCCAGAACATCCTGCAGTGCTGCCTGGAGCTGGACCCCACCTCCGCAGATGCCCACCTCCTCATGTCCTAGATACACCTGGCTCAGGGCAACTTTGCCATGTGCTCCCATTGCTTACAGCTGGGCATCAGCCACAACTTCCAGGTCCGAGACCACCCCCTCTACCACTTCATCAAGGCCATGGCCCTCAAAAAGTCTGAGGACTATCCAGAAGCCATAAAGACACTGAAAATAATCATAAAATTACCAACTCTGAAAATGGAGGAAGGCAAGACATTGTGCAGGCCCTCCGTGCAGCCCAGCGAGCAAGTGTCCATCTTGCTGGAACTGGCAGATGCCCTCCGGATGAATGGGGAACTGGTAAGAAAGGCCCAGCTCCTTCCCCTTGGGACTGGGGCACGTCCTGGGGGTCCAAGGCAGGCCTGCACACCAGGCCTTTTGATTCTGGCTGATACTTACTTTGGCTATTATATGAGCCTTTACTCATTTGAGAGCATATCTTTCTCCTGCCTAAAAGGCTTCAGTGGCTCCCAGCGCCCTCAAGATCAAGTCCAAACCTGACTGGGACACACTTGACCTGTCTGTCCCCTGCCTACATCACTGTCCCTCTTGGGATCAGGGTGGCGAAGCATACAGGCCCGTCAGATCCATCACAGGTGGTGGTGCAGATCAGGCAATGCATACCTTCCAATGGGTGCCAGTCACACCATAGTCCTTACAGCTATGTTCCCATGGAGTTTTGCAGGGTGTATACAACCTGTATGAGGCAGCCTTGGTACCTTGAAAGGTCTGACAGGCAAAAGGCTGGGGGCAGGGGAGTTGGGTTCAGCATGCTCCCTTGGCCTCACTGGCCTCACCCACTCACTGCTCACCAGGGAGGAGGTGGTCAGCAGAGCTCCAGGACCATCTCCATGTACTGGGACATCCTGTCTCCTCCTGCAGTGATCCTGGCATAGCCAAGGAATCAGCCCATGAGGTCTTTCTCCTTCAAGTCAAAATTTGCCTTCTGGGCAAAGATGGGAATGTGGAAGACTGTTTATGGTACTTCCCTCCCTTAAATCTGCCAAAAGAAACAAAAGAATTAAAAGTAGAGAAAAAATCTCCATCAAAACAGCTGTCTCTAAGAATAGTTGACCGTCAGTCATTCGTTCAGCTATTGGCAAAGGACCTGTTTTATTCCAGGCACTGTGGTGGGGCTGGGGATAAGCCAGAACAGGCCACAGGATCCCTGTCATTTTGGAAGTTACCATGGGTGACAGAGAGAAAGTAGGGTACAGTGGTGGGGGTCCTGAGGTTCCAGCATTTGATTGAAACTTTCTAAACTGGGGATGTGGCCAAGCCACAGGAAAAGCAGGGACATTTCAGGAGGAACCTTCTTCCAGCCCTGAGAAGGGTAGGGCTGCTGAACAAAAAACTCCCTTCTGAAATGCCCATGGTTTTCTCTGGCCCAGACATCTTCACTGGGGAAGTCAGCCAGAAGAAACAAAGGAGGGAAATAACCTGGTATCAGTTTCCCAGCTTGCTCAGCCAGGGTAAAAATCTGTGAGCCATGGCCTTCACTGTGAGGCAGCGGGTTCCATCCTGACCCTAGCTTCTCACAAAGGCTGTCCTCAAAGGGAGAAAGCTAAGTGGGGAGGTGCATCAGGGCAGCTGTGCTAGGGTACTCTCCCTCCCCAGTCCAGTTCATGAGAAGAGGGCAAGTTTAAAGGGAGCCATTCCCATTAGTGATCAGAAGGGGTCCAACATGGATCTATAGGTCATGGAAGGAAGGAAGGAATGAAGGAAGGAAAGAAGGAAGGAAGGAAAGAAAGAAGGAAGAAACAAAAGGAAGGGAAGATAAAATAGACAAAAGACAAGATTATACTTTAAGAGAAAGTACTATAAAAACTAGAACTATTTTTTTCAAAAAAACATTTCTGCACTCAATGAAGAGAAAAAGAACATGAAGTCTTGTAAAATGAGCTCAGAGCAGAACACAAGAGATCAAGAAAGGGGTCCTAATAAAACAGGGAGGATAAAAAGTCATCTGCAGAGTTAACAAAAGTAACCACAGTAAACAATGATAGTGTTATAAAAGTATCATTTCATGCTGAAGCTCTCTGACTGGAGCAAAGGGTTAAGAAAACCAGGAAAAGTGATTGCAGTGATTTGAGAGAATGATGGACAAGCAAGACAGACAACATATCTCCAACAAAGGCATAATCAATGTTCCTGCAGCAGAGAGCCCCAGCACAACACAGGAAGCATTCAAGACATCACAGGAGAAAAATTCCTTTAGGGAAGGCATGATCACAACTAAGAGAGGCCCTCTGTATTGGAGAAATAGCAGTAAAATATTAAGGCCAGGGAATATCCTAATGAAGTTATGGAAATAAAGATTGAACAGTGTAAATGAAGGTTCCTACAGGTATCTAAGTAAAAAAAAAAAAATCAACTTGGCCACAGACTTTTACTCAACAATACTAAATTCAGAAAGACAATAGAACAATATTTACAAAGTGTAGAGGAGAAAACGATGTGCCCCAAAATGTCTTTCATGTATAAAAACAATAAAGAACACTCTAAATATGGAGAGAGAAAAAAGAATGCTCAACATCACTAGCCATCAGAGACATGCAAATTAAAACCACAAAGATTCTACCTCACACTGGTCAGAATAGCCATCATAAATGAACAAACAAGTGCTGGTGAGGATGTGGAGAAAGGGTGCACTATTGGTGGGAATGCAGACTGGTGAAGCCACTATGGAAAACAGTATTGAATTTCCTCAAAAAACTAAAAAAATGGAACTTGCTTTTGATCCAGCAATTCCATTGCAAGGATCATACCTGAAGGATCCTGAAACACTAATTCGAAAGGACCTATGTACTCCTATGTTCATAGCAGCACTATTTACAATAGCCAAGTACTGGAAACATCCTAAGTGCCCATCAGTGTATAAGTGGATCAAAATACTGTGGTACATTTATACAATGGAATACTATGCAACAGAGAAAAAGGAAGGAACTCCTAGCTTTTGCAATGACATAGGTGGAACTGGAGTGTATTATGCTTAGTGAAGTAAGTCAGGCCATAAAAGACAGGAACCTAATGAACAAAACAAACAAATAAGCAAAACAGAACTAGAGGCATGTAAACAAGGAACAGACTGACAGTGACCAGATGGGAGGAGAGAGGGGGAAAAGAAGGAAAAGAGTCAAAGGGTCTAGTCAACGAACTAGAATAAATAACAGATGGACATGTACAACTAAATGGGGATTGACTGTGGGAGAGGTGGTGGGCATTGTTGAGAAGAGCAAGGGGGGAAAAGATGGGATGACTATAATAAAAAATACAATTAAAAAAACAACAACAGAGAGATAGTGAGAGAGGGGACCCAGAGAAGTAAAATCAGAAATAAAAGAGGAGAAGTAACAACTGACATCACAAAAATTAGAAAGAATTATAAAAAAATACTACAAAAATAATATGCCAACATACTGGACAATCTGAAAGAAAAGGATAAATTTCTAAAATCATATAAGCTCACAAGAATGAATAAAGGGGAATCAGAAAATCTGAGCAAATTACATCCAACAAAATCAAAGAAGTAAACAAAAAATTCCAATAAACAAAAGTATTGAACTAGGGGAATTTTACCAAACATTCAAAGATCTAACATCTATTCTGCTTAAACTATTCATAAAATTTAAGAGAGAGAAAGACTCCAGAACCTATTTTACAATGCCAGCATTATCCTGATTTTAACACCAGATGAAGACAGTACAAAGAAAGAAAATTATAGGTCAATATCCCTCATGAACATAAGTTCAAAAATCCTCAAAAATGTTAGCACACCTAATCCAGCAATAAATTAAAATGATTATACATCATGACGAATCGAGATTTATATCTATAATGCAAGCTTGGTACAATATCTGCAAATCAATTAACATGATATGCCACATGAACAAAATGAAGAATGAGTCATGTGATCTTATCAATAGATGCAGAATAGCATTTGACAAAATCCAGCACCCATATATAATAAAAGTTTTTACAAAAGTAAGAATAAAGGACACATACCACAATATAATAAAGACCATGTAAGACAAACCCACAGCTGACATCATATACAATGAGTAAAACTAAAAGCATTATCCTTAAGATCAGGATCAAGATAGGGATGTCTGCTTTCACCACTCTTATTCAAAATAGTACTAGAGGAGGAGTAAGATGGTGGAGGAGTGAGGAGAGGCTGCGGTTTCAGGCTCCCGAGACCCATCTGTAGTTTGGACTAATTGCAGACAGAACAGCTCAGTGAGCAGCTGGACACTGGCAGGAGTCCAGCCTTGGCACTGCTGGATTAGAGAAAAACCATTTGGGAACAACCTGTTTGGTGAGCATAGCAGAAGAAAAAGGGACGAAATGGGATTCCTGACTGGATGGCTGCCTGAGCTGTGGCTGGAAGGACACAAAGGCTTTTTGGCGACCACAGGCTTCCCCAGAGGGGAGTCAGGAGGAAAGAAGATCTCTGCCCACTGGCAGAGACGGGACTTGACGAGGTGGCATTGACGCTGGAAGATGGGAGACAGCGTGCTGTTGTTCAAGTGAAAATGTAATTTTTCTTTTATATTTTTCTCTTGTGAACTGCGGAGAGGGAGAGAAAGTTTGGGGGTGATAGGACATTCTTGAGGAGCGCAGGCGCAGAAGTGCGCCGACCCACTCCCCAACCCTCCCCTTGGGTCTCGCGGGTGCGCATAGGGAAGTGCCCTCATTCACTGGCCCAGGTGCGCAGGGCCGCGCGTCCAGGTGCCCCTTGGACACACCCCAACGGACATAAGATCAGTGCCCCAAAGGGTGCAGGGAGGGCCCACTGAACACACAGAAGACTGTGCGCAGTCACCCCTGGCCAACTGCAGTGGGTGCCAGGCCAGAGTGCCAGGCCGGAGCGCAGAGCACTTGCTCAGGCTCTGCTCGTGCCTGCCCAGGTGGGCGCAGGAATGGTGAGTAGCTGCGGCGTGGAAACAGCGGGCAGCAGCGACTCAGAAACTCACTTCTACTGAGCACAAGAGTCCGGGGCCCCACCCTAAGAGGCTAGAGACCAGCTCCCTGAACAGGGCTCTGCAGGCCTGAGGCTAGCTCCCCGGCAGCCTTGGGCGCGCACAGGCCCGCAAGCGCTCGCCTGCTTCAATAGGCATCAATCGCTCACTTCCACTGTGCACGAGTGTCCGGGCCCAGCCCTAGGAGGTGAGAGACCAACTCCCAGAGAGTGGCTTGGCAGGCCTGAGGTGGGCTCTTGAGCGCCTTGCGTGCAGGGGCACCTCAGCTTACTCCAACAGGCGCCAAAGGCACGCGCAGTGCTGGTCATCGCACGCACACCGCTGTTGCAAGGAATAAGAACCTCTGACCCGCCACATTAGACCAGCTGTGGATGCAGAAAAAGAAGATGACACACAAAGGCTGAACTGAGTAAAAGCATTCCTTTTTTTTTTTTTTTTTTTTTTTTTTCCTTTTTCATTTTCTTCCTGAAGGGGAAAAAAAAATTATATCTCTAATTTGTTTCATACAATCTCTTCTTCTCATCCTTCCTCTTTAATTGTTGTTTATTTGTTTGTGGGTCTAGTTTAGCCTCCCTTTCACTCTAAATAAATGGAATATAACTACTATATAAATCCAATACTATACAATTACACTTTCATACCATATTCTGCACTCTTCCCTTTTTTCTTCTATAGTTATTAACATACAATGTAAATATTACCTACTGTATTGCACAGTCTCAACTATTATAAATCTATTATCCCCTCCCTCAAAAATAATTATTTTTTCTCCCTAAAACAACTCTTATCTATTCTTCCTATAGTATAAAAGCACTAATCTCTCTACATTTATATTAATACTGGCTTCTTGGCTGGCAATAGTGGGATAGAGGGTGGGCAATATTTTTGAGGGTATGGATCTCCTGCCTGGGCTGTGTGTTTATGTTTTTAACAGCATCACCACAAAAGAACTCAAGACAAAGTGGATAGAGTGACTCTCAATCAACTAGCCAGAAGGAAGATCCTAACAAAGAGCATCTGAAATATACCCAGAGAGCATAAACAAACGACACAAAGGGTAACCCAAGAACATCAGGCTCAGGACATCAAAGAGACTGCACCATTGAAAACCCCAGATCTACCATAAAGAATCTCATACCACAAAGGTGGGTAGTCAAAACAGACAAACAAAAAAAACAAACATAAACAAGAAGAATCCAACATGGTAAGACGCAGAAACAACCTCTCAATGAAAAGAAAAGAGAACACCCATAAAGAAAGGTAGATGGAGTAGACATAGCTCAAATGTCAGACACAGAATTCAAAACAATGGTGGTGAAGAAGCTCAATAGACTCGACAACATTAAAAACAGCTATGACAACCTCCAAGGAAGTTACCAACAGCTCCAAGAAAATTATAGGGAACTTGCAGAGAACTACACCAGCATAAAAAAAGACATAGAAACTATCAACAAGAACAAGAAAGATATGAAGAATACAATCTCTGAACTGAAAAACATACTAGAATCAGTCAAAAGCAGACTAAACGAAGCAGAGGATCGTATTAGTGAGTTAGAAGATAATGTGGAAAAAAATTCTCAGACGTTACAGCAAAATGAAAAAAGACTGAAAAAATATGAAGAAGAGGTAAGGGAATTACAGGATAGCATAAGGAAGAACAATATCAGAGTCATTGGAATCAAAGAACGTTCAGAAGAACAAGGAATAGAAAAACTGATAGGAGAAATAGTGACAGAATATTTTCCCAACCTGATGAGAGAAAAAGTTATGGAAGTCCAGGAAGCACTGAGAGTTCAAAAAAAGAGGAACCCAAAAAAACCCACTCCAAGGCACATCATAGTTAAAATGGCAACATTCCAAGACAAAGAGAGAATCCTAAAAGCAACGAGAGAAAAACAGCAAATAACATACTAGGGAGCTCCGATAAGGCTATCGACCGATTTCTCAACAGAAACACTACAGGCCAGAAGGGAATGGTCAAAAATATTTCAAGCAATGAAAAACAAAGGCCTACAACCAAGAATACTCTACCCAGCAAGGCTCTCATTCAAAATAGAAGGTGAAATAAGGAGTTTAGCAGACAAAGGAAGACTAAAAGAATACATCTCCATCAAACCAGCATTGCAAGAGATGCTAAAGGGAATGTTCTAAGAAAAAGGAAGAGAAAAAAATAGTAGAGGAACAGAGGTACAAAGGGAAATAATTAAATACATGTCAATAACAACTTCAAATGTAAATGAATTAAATGCTCCAATCAAAAGACATAAGGTAACAGAATGGATAAGAAAACAGGACCCACATATTTGCTATCTACAAGAAACACACCTCAAAACAAAAGATTTACATAGACTGAAAGCAAAGGGATATAAAAAAGTATTCCAAGCAAACGGACCAGAAAAAAAAGCTGGGGTAGCAGTCCTCATATAGGCAAAACGGATTTCAAAGCAAGGGCGATAAACAGAGACAAAGAAGGACATTTCATAATACTTAAAGGAACAACCCATCAAGAAGATATAACACTGATAAACGTATATGCACCCAACATAGGAGTACCCAAATACATAAAGAAAATACTAGAATACCACAAGAAGGACATCAACAACAACACACTCATAGTAGGGGGTTTCAAAACACCATTATCAACAATAGACAGATCATCCAAGCAAAGAAACACCAAGGATATACAGGCACTGAACAACACACTAAACCACATGGACTTAACTGATATATATAGAACTTTTCACCCCAAAGGAGCAAACTATACATTCTTTTCAAAGGCACATGGGACATGACACAAAACAAACCTCGAAAAATTCAAGAAAATTGAAATTATATCAAGCATCTTTTCAGACTACAATGCCTTGAAACTAGAAATTAACCTCAGAGAAAAAAATCAGACACCCAAACTCATGGAGAATGAATAACATGCTATTAAATAATGAATGGGTTAACAATGACATCAAAGAAGAAATCATGAAATTCCTAGAAACTAATAACAATGAATACAGAACAGCCCAAAACCTATGGGACACAGCAAAAGCGGTCTTAAGAGGGAAGTTCATAGTAATACAAGCATATCTGAAAAGGTTAGAAGAATCTCAAATAAAAACTCTAATCATAAAGCTACAAGAACTAGAACAACAACAAACAAAGCCTAGGGCAAAAACAAGGAAGGAAATCCTCAAGATAAGAGCAGAATTAAATGACATAGAGACTAAACAAACAATCCAAAAAATCAACAAAACTAGGAGCTGGTTCTTTGAAAAAATAAACAAAATCAACAAGCCTCTAGCCAGACTCATCAAGAAAAGAAGAGAGAAGACCCAAATAAACAAAATCAGAAATGAAAGAGGAGGAATCACGACTCATACTACAGAAATACAAAGGATTGTAAGAAATTGCTAAAAACAACTGTATGGCAAGAAATTGACAACCTAGAAGAAATGGACAAATTTCTAGAAACATATAACCTTCCAAAACTGAATCAAGAAGAAGTAGAAAGTCTCAACAGTCCAGTAACAAAGAAGGAAATTGAAACAGTAATCAAAAATCTTCCTGCACACAAAAGCCCTGGAACGGATGGCTTCACAGGCGAATTTTACAGAACATTTAGGGAAGAACTAACTCCTACCCTCCTCAAACTATTCCAAAAAATTCAAGAAGAGGGAAAAATCCCAAACTCTTTCTATGAAGCTAGTATTACTCTAATCCCAAAACCAGGTCAAGACACAACAAAGAAAGAAAACTACAGGCCAATATCACTGATGAATATATATGCTAAAATCCTCAACAAAATATTGGCAAACAGGATCCAGCGATACATCAAAAAGATCATACACCACGATCAAGTGGCATTCACCCCAGGAATGCAAGGATGGTTTAATATTTACAAATCAATAAATATAATACATCACCTAAACAAAATGAAGGACAAAAATCACATGATCATAGCAATATATGTATAAAAAGCATTTGATAAACTACAACACACATTTATGATGAAAACACTCAGCAAAATGGGAATAGAGGGAGCATACCTTAACATCATTAAGGCTATATATGAGAAGCCTGAAGCCAACATCATACTAAATGAACAACAACTGAAAACATTCCTCATGACATTAGAAACTAGACAAGGTTGTCCACTCTCTCCACTTCTATTCAATATAGTGTTGGAAGTCCTAGCCACAGCAATCCGACAAGAAAAAGAAATAAAAGGCATCCAAATTGGGAAAGAAGAAGTAAAACTATCACTATATGCAGATGACATGATAGTATATCTAGAAAACCCTATAAACTCCACTAAAAGACTACTCGATATAATAAGTGAATTTGGCAAAATAGCAGGGTACAAAATAAATATACAGAAATCTAAGTCATTTCTGTACACCAACAATAAAATATCAGAGACAGAGACAAAAAAGAAAATACCATTTACTATAGCAACAAGAAAAATAAAGTACCTAGGAATAAACTTAGCCAAAGAGAAAAAGACCTGTAAACTGAAAATTACGCAACATTGAAGAAGGAAATTAAGGGAGAAAGAAATAAATGGGAGCAAATACCATGTTCTTGGATGGGAAGAATCAACATAATCAAAATGGCCATGCTACCCAAAGCAATTTATAGATTCAATGCAATCCCTATTAAAATATCAATGACATATTTCACTGACCTAGAACAAATACTCTAAAAATTTATATAGAACTGAAAAAGACCCTGTATAGCCAAAGCAATCTTGAAACAGAAAAACACAGCAGGAGGAATCACGATACCAGACATCAAACAATACTACAAAGCCACTGTGATCAAGACAGTCTGGTACTGGCATGAGAACAGACATATAGATCAGCAGAACAGAATAGAGAGCCCAGAAGTAAACTCAGGCCTCTATGGTCAACTAATCTTTGAAAAAGGAGGAAGCAACATAAAATGGAGTGAGAAGAACCTCTTTAACAAATGGTGCTGGAAGAACTGGACAAGAACGTGCAAAAAAATGAAACTAGACCACCAACTTATGCCACACACAAGAATAAACTCAAAATGGATCAAAGACTTAAATGTAAGCTGTGACACCATAAAAGTCCTAGAGGGAAACATAGGCAAGAAAATTTCAGATATCCCATGTAACAATACCTTCACAGATACATCTCCCAAGGCAAGAGAAATAAAGGAAAAAATAAACAAATGGGACTACATCAAACTAAAGAGTTTCTGGTCAGCAAAAGAAAACATCAGCAAGATGAAAAGGAAACCAACCATATGGGAAAACATATTTGCCAGTGATATCACAGACAGGGGACTGATCTCCAAGATATATAAAGAGCTTATACAACTCAACATCAAGAAAACAAACAACCCAATTAAAAAATGGGCAAAGGACCTGAACAAACACTTCTCTGAAGAGGACATCCAGAAGGTCCATAGATACATGAAAAAATGCTCAACATTATTGACCATCAGAGAGATGCAAATAAAAACCACAATGAGATACCATTTTACACCAGTCAGAATGGCTATCATCAACAAATCAACAAACAAGAAATGCTGGCGAGGATGTGGAGAAACAGGAACCCTACTGTACTGTTGTTTGGAATGCAGACTGGTGCAGCCACTATGGAAAACAGTATGGAATTACCTCAAAAAACTAAAAATTGAACTGCCTTTTGAACCAGCGATTCCACTGCTAGGATTATACCCGAAAAATCCTGAAACCCTAAGTCAAAAAAACGTATGCACCCCTATGTTCATAGCAGCACTATTTATAATAGCTAAGTGCTGGAAACAGCCTAAGTGCCCATCTGTAGATGAGTGGATCAAAAAACTGTGGTACATTTACACAATGGAATACTATGTTGCAGAAAGAAAGAAGGAACTCCTGCCATTTGCGACAACATGTATGGAACTAGAGAGAATTATGCTTAGTGAAATAAGCCAGGCAAAGAAAGCAAAATATCATATGATATCACCTAATACAGGAAACTAAAGAACAACACAAACAAACGAACTAAATAGGACAAAGAGTGGAATAGTAGTCAATAGGGGGAAGGTGGAGGGAGAGAAAGGAGATAAGTAAGAGAAGGTTCTAGTCAAGGAACGTGTATAAATGACTCATGGACATGGACAATGGGGAGGGATATAATTGCAGGAGAAGGGGTGGGTTGGGTGGGGGGGAGCAATGCGGGAAAAATGGGACAAGTGTAATTTAAGAACCAAAAAATAAATGGAAAAAAAAAAACAAAAACAAAATAGTACTAGAAGTCTTATTGACAGCAATCAGACAAGAAGAAATAAATGGTATACAAATTGGTAAAAGTGTCATTATTTGCAGATGACCTAATACTATATAGAGAGAATCATGAAGATTTCAACAACAACAACAACAACAACAACAAAAAAAATCTATTAGAACTTATAAAAGAATTCAAATGAAAGTAGCGGGATAAAAAATAAATATTAAGAAATTAGTTGTATTTTTATACATCAATAATGAACTATTAGAAACGAAAACTAAGAAATCAATTCCATTTAGAATTGTATTAAAAGTATTCTACATATCTGGCTTCTGTGGCTCAGTGGATTGAGTGTCAGCCTGCAAACCAAGTGTCACTGCTTCGATTCCCAGTCAGGGCACATGACTAGGTTGCACGCCAGGTCCCCAGTTGGGGGCGCGTGAGAGGCAACCACACATTGATGTTTCTCTCCCTCTCTTTCTCATTTCCCCTCTCTCTAAAAACAGATAAATAAAATAAAATAAAAATAAAAATAAAGTAACCTTGTTAAAAAATAAATTAATTAAAACTATTCTACATAAAAATTAATTTAACCAAGGAAGTAAAGAATCTGTACTCAGAAAATTATAAGATATTGAAAAAAGAAGATACTGATAAATGGCAGCTTATATCATACTCCTAGTTAGAAAGAATTTGAATCATTAAAATGTCCATATCATCCCAAGAAATCTATACATTTAGTGCAATTTCTATCAAAATACCAATAGTATTCTTCACAAAATAAGAACAAATAATTGGATTTCCAGCCAAGATGGAGGCATAGATGGACACACTGTGTCTCCCTCCACAACTAAGAAGGAATACAACTACCTCAAAACTAGAAACAACCAGAAGTTCCAGAAAATAAAACTGCATGGAAGTCCAGCAACCAAAGATATAAAGAAGAAATACTCATCCAGACAGGTAGGAGGGGTAGAGCTGGGGTGGAGAGGACACAATATGGTGGGGGCAGCGGTGGCGGGCTGGCGGAGAGCAGTTACATGTTTTAAAAAGTCAGGAGAGACACCTGGGGAGCATTCCCAGCTCTTCACCAGACCACCTAGCTCAGGGTTTCAGCACTGGTGAAAATCAAGCCTCATTGCTTTTGATTGTGCAAACCAGTGGGGGTTGGGGTGGAGGCAGAAACTGCCAGTCTCTCAGCAGAGTCCACTTGTTTAAAGGGCTCCCACAGTTCTAGAACATCTGTAGACCGATCCACTCTGGGAACAACAGCCAAGGCAATAGCTAGAGAGGCACCAGTCCCATACGGAAGTGGGAAAAGTGCCTGGAAAAGGGGCAGGTGCTGGGCAAGTGGCATTGTTCCTTCTCAGACCCCATATACAGCACCACAATGTGGTGAAACAGGTCTCCCTGTACTGATGAATTCCTAAGTTTCCATGCCTTACAACATAACAGGAGCAACAGCTCTACCTAAGACACAGAGGCAAACACACACAGAAGACTTGCAGCCAAGATGGAGGCCTAGACTGACATGCTTCATCTCCCTCCACAACTAAGAAGGAATACAACTGCCACAAAACCAGAAATAACCAGAAGTTCCAGAAAATAAATGGAAGTCCAATGTATGAAGTTATGGAGAAGTAGTGCTTGTCTGGATGGGTGGGAGGGGTGCGGCCAGGGTGGAGAGGTCAGGCTGTGCTGGCAGTGGCAGCAGCAGTGATGGTGGTGGAACGGCGATGAACACAGACACCCATATTTAAGAGGAGGTGAGAAGCACCTGGGGAGCACCCCTGGCTGCAGACCAGACCCGTCAGCTTGCGATTTTGGTGCCAGGGAGGGCAGGCCCCCATTGCTTTGGACTGTGGGGCCTGGAGGGGGTCAGGACAGAGGAGGAGGCTCCCAGTCTCTCAGCAGAAAGTGGGTGGCAGGAATCCATCTTGGACCACCACCCCCACAGAAAATGCCACAGAGTGATGAGAAGGGTCACCCGGTTGTGACAAGTGCACAGGGTTCTGCTCCCTACTGCATTGGAGGTGTGACAGCACGGCCCAGGAAGCAAAGGTAAACACAATACTGTCAGGATGGCACAGATCATGATAGAGATTCCGGTGATGCAGCTGACCAGACAGCAAATATCTAATGTAATGAAGCAGCAGATAGGAAATCTTTCTGAGGCACAGTTCAGAGCTTTGATTATACGAATGCTTACAGACCTAACAGCAGATCTTAAACAAGATGGGGAAGGAATAAAGGCTAGTCCTGTTGATATGAACAAAAACACATACCAAACTAGTGGTGAGGGAAAGAAAACCAGGGTTCAAATCAACAAATTAGAACACAGGGAAGGAACAAACAGTCAACCAGTGCAGAAAGAGGAAGTGAAAAGTGAAGAGAACGAAGAGAGGCTCAGAAACCTATGGGACAGCTATAAGCAGATTAATATCCAAATCATAGGGTTGCGAGGGGAAGATGAAGAACTAGAAATTGAAAAATTATGTGAAAAAATAATGAAGCAGAACTTCCCTAACTTGGGGAACAAAATAGACTTACAGGTCCAGGAAGCACTGAGAGTTCCAAAAAAACTGAACCCAGGGAGAAACACACCAAGACACATTATAAACAAAATGTCAAAAATTAAGGATAAAGAGAGAATCTTAAAAGCAGCAAGAGAGAAGAAGAGAGTTACGTACAAAGGGGTCCCAATAAGACTCACAGCTGATTTCTCAAAGGAAACTCTGCAGGCAAGAAGGGACTGGCAGGAAATATTCAAAGTAATGAAAAGCAAAAACCTACAATCATAATTACTCTATCCAGTGAAGCTGTCATTCAGAATAGAAGTGTGGAGAAAGTGCTTCTGGGACAAAATAAAATTGATGGAGTTCATCAGATCCAAACCACTGTTATATAAAATGTTAAAGGGACTTCTTTAGGAGCAAGAGGATCAAAAGTATGAAAATTAAAATGAAAACTTTATCACAACAACCAACAACAGAAGCTAGGGAACCAAAACAAAGATAAACTAAGTAGGCAATGAGAGTGGGAAAAGAATTATAGGTATGGGGAACATTATGGGGGGAGGTCAGCAGGGAGGAGGAAGAGGGAAAAGGGAGGGAAATGGTACAGGAATTAAGAAGCATAGTAAGAGGAAGTGGAGTAGACAAGAAGATGTTGAGAACTATATACACAATCAATGGGCATGGACTAATGGGGGAGCAACTGAAGGAAGGGGGTCACTGGGTGGAGAGGAACAAAGGGAAAAGAAATTGGAACAACTGTAACAGCATAATCAATAAAGCATATTTAAAAAAAGAACATATAATCCAAAAAGTTTTATGAAAACAAAAACTCCCTGGATACAGCAATGTTGAAAAAGAAAAACAAATTTGGAGCTAGCACAGTACCTGATATCAAAGTATACTACAAGTCTATACTAATAAAAACAGCATAATAATGTCATAAAATCAGACACATAGACTAATAGAACAGTAGAGAGAACCCAGAAATAAACCCACATTTATATAGTCAATTAATAATAAACCCACATTTATATAGCAATACTATACAATGAGTTAAGACAGTCCATTCAATAAATGGTGAAGGAAAAATCGGGTAGATACATGCAAAAAATAAAACTAGACCACATTCTTATACCAAATACAAGAACTAAGTCAAAATGTTTTAAATTCTTCAATATAAAATTTGAAATCATAGAAAAATGGCAGCAGGGTAGCCAGAAGCCTGCTGGGTGTGCTCCTGTTGCAGGGGAGATTGGAGGACAGACAGAGAGCAGAGACTGGATGAGAGTGACTTTCAGATAGGGCAAACTGGAACAGAAGCATGAAAACTGCGGCAGAGAGAAGGAACCCTGGCCTGCTCTTTCTAAAACAAGAAGCTGGAGTTCCCACCCTAGCCCAGCACCTCAGGCTGCATTAGGAAGGGACACTTTCAGGTCAATTCAATAGCAGGGATCTAACTGGGGTGAAGAGCAAAGGCCAGGAAAGTGCAGGGGCCTGGAGGCTGCGCTCCCACTGGGGGCGCCCTGTCCTGCAATATCCAGGAGGGACTCAAAGGAAAGGTATGCTGGCCTTCCCCTGGGTCTGGATCTTTGGCTAAATTGTTGAGAAATCATATATATGACCACTGGACACTGCTAGGAGTTGAGTTTAGTGGCTTTAGGCGAACACAGGAGGCTGCTTCTTAGCAACCTGTCAGGTGCAGATATCAGAAGAGATGTGCTGTTGGCTTGGCACCCTCGGACAGTGGCTCTGAGTGAAGACAGGTTTTACAGCACCTGGAAGGTTTTCCCTGAGAGGTTTGGGGGCTGAAACTCAGTCTGGCTGGGCTCACTGGCAGATCTGAGAGTAAGCCAGGAGGGGTCTGGCTCTAAGAGGCATAAAGCAACTTTGTTGTTGTTGTTGTTGTTATTGTTGTTGTTTGTTAGTTTGCTTTTGCTGACTGAGGAGGAACAGTTGGAGATGCAGTGAGATACTTAAGGGAAGCTCATGGGTGCATTTGCTTTGGGCTCAGGTGGCTGGGGCATGGGGGAGGAGAGGTAGACTTTGAGTGCTGTGGGAGAAATCATTTGGGGATACCACTCTGCTTCTAGAGGCTCTAAGAGGCCAAAGCAACGTGTGTGTTTTTTTGTTTTGGTTTTTTCCTGCCAACCCAGGAAGAACAGCTGGAGGTGTGGTGAGATTCTTAGGGACAACTCACGTGCACACTTGCCCTAGGCTCCAGCAGGAACGGTAGACTGGAGACCTGGAGAACTGTGAGAGAAACCATTTGGGCAGATCACTCCCTTCGCATTGGCAACAGCCAAAGGGGAAGCAGTAGCCCCGCCTGAAGAAAGTACTCGGCCCCACCCCATGGTGCTTAAGCCTAACTTCAGATCACAGAGTGACTAAAGAGCAAAAGAGAGAGACCCTGGCAGATGAGCACCGATAGTTGAGAATAGAACACTTAGATCCAGACTTGGACACAAGCTGAAGTCAATAAGGTGATTTCAGAAAGAGAAGAAAGTATAGAAAGAAAGGAGAAAAAAATACAAAAGCTACAGAGACAAATTCCACTATGACCTTTGCATACATATCCTTTAAATAGTCCTTGTTTGTTCTCTCAGCCTATGCATTATAAGTAAATAATCTTTATGTTATATTTTATTTTAAATCTCATATTTTGTTCCTCACTTTTCTCAACCAATTTTACCATTTGATTCCCTCCTCTTATCTTTGTTTTAAATTCTATATTTTCTCTTACTACTACTCATTTCCAATTGGCACTCATTTTGTCTCCAGCTTCTTCTTTTTTCAATGATAAAATACACTTACTCTATCCCTACCTTGACCAATCTGTGACATTTCTATAACTTTATTCATAGATCTTCACTGTTCTGATATTTCAGATCTCAAATCTTATTGTTCCCCTCTCCTAATCCACCTGTATCTTCCTCCAGCCATTTCCTTCTTTCACTTTAAATTTAAAATTTTTCCTGTCTTATCCTGGTTTTCATTCCTCACTCTAAGTATTCTTGCTCCTTCTATCATCCCCAAATCACTTTCCTTTCCTTCAGACATCTCTTAAGCTTCCCTTTCTTTCTTTTTTACCACTTACTCCCATCCCTCTTACATTAATCTTAGCTCATAGGTTACTAATAGTGCTGTGCTGAAGGTTTTTTTTTCTAATTTGGGGATTATATTTTTTCTTTTTTCTTATTCATCTTCCTTATTATTTTTTTCTCTGTGTGTGTGTCTATGTTGGTTCTTTCACACACACACACACACTATATATATATATATACATTTTACAACTCTTGTTTAAACCTAATACTACACATTTCCCCTCTCTTAATTCATTCCACCTTCATCCATCCCTTTTTAATATATGGTATAAATTTTACTTTATTTCTCTCATTGCCTTGTCCCTACTCACTATTATTGTTCCTCCCCCTCTACTCTAAAAAATCATTTTTCTTTCAATTAGGCAACTCTTATTTACTTTCCCTTTCCTATAATAGTCTCAATCTCATTATATCCTTTTAAATACTGGCTTATTAGCAATTGATACAGTTATTGAGAATGGGGGATGATATCTTTTTGGGTGTGGGATTCTTGTCCGGCCAGGTGGCTTTGTTTTAGCAGCAGCTCAACAACTGTTTACCAAATGAAGTGGATGTAGTGACTATCAGTCAGCTAGCTGGAGGGATGGACCCACCAAAAAGCAACACAAAAACAAGCAAAGCTAAAATTTTACCAGACAGCCCAAAGAAAAGGCATAAAGGGAATCCCAAGAATATCAAGTTCAGAAGATCAAGGAGTCAGCACCACTGAATCACAGAGAACTCCTACCACATAAAGTCATAACACAAAGACAGGAAGTCAAATCAGATCAATCCAAGAGGAAGAAACAAATGAGAAGAGCCACATAAAATGGGAAGATGAAGAAACAACAACCCATTGAAAGGAAAGGAGGAATGCTCAGAAGGAGGGATAGATGAAATAGAAGCAAGCAAACTATCAGACATGGAATTCAAAATAATGGTTATAATGAAGCTCAATGAGCTCAGTGAGCTCAGAGAAAACTACAAAGGACTCCAGGGAAGCTACAAGGAACTTACTGAGAACTATACCAGCATTAAAGAGACCTAGAAGCTATCAATAAGAGCCAGGAGGAAATGAAGAATACAACTTCTGAACTTAAGAACACAGTAGAAGAAATCAAAAGCAGGCTAGATGAATCAGAGGATCAGATCAGCGAGCTGGAGGACAACATAAAGAAAAATTTCCAAACAGTGCAACAGAATGAAAGAAGGATGAAAAAGAGTGAAGAGTGTTTAAGAGATCTGCAAGACAACATGAAATGTAATAATATCCACATCATAGGGATACCAGAAGGAGAAGAAGAGAAAAAAAGGATAGAAAACCTGATTAAAAAATAATGACAGAACACTTCCTGAACATGAGGAGAGAAAAAGTCCCACAAGTACAGGAAACACAGAGGGACCCAAAGAAGATGAACCTAAGGAGGCCCATTCCAAGGCACATCATAATTAAAATGACAAAACTCAAGGACAAAGAGAGAATCCGAAAGGCAGCAAGAGAAAAACAGCAAATAACATACAAGAAAGGTCCAAAAAGGCTACCAGCTGATGTCTCAACAGAAACACTAAAAATAAGAAAGGAATGGCAAAAAATAGTTCAAGTAATGAAAAGCAAAGGCCTACAACCAAGAATACTCTATCCTTCTAAAGAAGGCTCTCTTTCAAAATGGAAGGTGAAATAAGCAGTTTCACAGACAAAGCAAGACTAAAAGAATACATCTCCACCAAACAAGCACTGCAAAAGATGCTAAAGAGAATGCTTTGAGAAGAAAAAAGGGAGGGAGGGAGAGAGAGAGAGAGAGAGAGAGAGAGAGAGAGAGAGAGAGAGAGAGAGAGAGAGAGAGAGAAGAAGAAGAAGAAGAAGAAGAAGAAGAAGAAGAAGAAGAAGAAGAAGAAGAAGAAGAAGAAGAAGAAGAAGAAGAAGAAGAAGAAGAAGAAGAAGGAGGAGGAGGAGGAGGAGGAGAAGGAGAAGAAGGAGGAGGAGGAGAAGAACACAAGTACAAAGGGGAAAAATTACAATGCATAAGTATATATCAATAATTACCTTAAATGTAAATGCTTTAAAAGTTCCAACAAAAAGGCATAGGGTAGCTGAATGGATAAGAAAACATGACCCACATATATGCTGTCTAAAATAGATCCACCTCAGAATAGAAGCCCTACACACACTGAAAGTGAAGGGGTGGAAAAAATTATTTCAAGCAAATGGACATTAAAAAAAAACTGGGATATCAATCCTTATATCAGACAAAATAGATTTTCACAACAAAGGACATAAAAAGGGACAAAGAAAGACATTTCATAATACTTAAAGGAATAATCAATCAAGAAGATATAACCCTTGTAAAAATATATGTATCCAACATAGGAACACTCAAATACATAAGAAAAATTTTGGAAGACTTCAAGAAAAATATAAACAGCAAAACACTCATAGTAGGGAACTTTAACCCCCTATTATCAACAAAAGACAGATCTTTGAAGCAAAGAAACACCAAAGATACTGAGTTATTGAACAACACTCTAGATCAAATAGACTTAATTTTTATATATATATATATATATATATATATATATATATTCACCCCCCAAAAGCAAAATATACATTCTTTTCAAGGGCACATAGAATATTTTCAAAGATAGACCACATAATAGGATAAAAACAAGTCTCAAAAAATTCAAGAAAATTAAAAATCATATCAAGCATCTTCTTAGACCACAATGACTTGAAAATGGAAACCAACCTCATGGAAAAAAACTCAAAAGCATTCAAATTCATGGAGATAAGATAACATGCTATTAAGAAATGAATGGGTTAACAACGACATCAAGGAAAAAATGAAAAAGTTTCTGGAAACAAATGATAATAAACACACAGCAGCCCAAAACCTATAGAACACAGCAAAGGCAATTCTGAGAGGAAAGTTCATAGCTACACAGGCCTACCTAAAAAAGATAGAAAAATCCCAAATAAACAACCTATTCTTACATCCTCAAGAACTAGAGGAACAACAGCAAACAAAGCCCAGGGCACATCATGGAAGGGAATAATTAAGGTCAGAGAAGGATTATATGAGATAGGGACTAAAACAACCATTGAAATTATCAATATATCCAGGAGCTGATTTTTTGAAAAGATAAACAAAGTCAACAAGCCTTTAACCAAGTCCATTAAGAAAAAAAGAGAGATGACTGAAATAAATAAAATCTGAAATAAAATAGGAGAAATTACAACTGATACAACAGAAATACAAAGGATTGTAAGAAATTACTGCAAACAACTATATGCCAAGAAAGCCTGGGTGAAATTGACATATTTCTAGAAACAGATAATCTTCCAAAACTGAATCAATAAGGAGCAGAACTCCTGAATAGACAGATAGCAGCTAGTGAAATTGAAGCAGTAATCAAAAATCTCCTGGCACAAAAAAAAAAGCCTTTGACCTGATGGATTCACAGGCAAATTTTACCAAAGATTTAGGGAAGAGCTAACTCCTATCTTTATCAAACTATTCCAAAACATTCAAGAAGAAGGCACACTCCCAAACTCTTTCTATGGGCCAGTATTATCCTATTCCAAAACCAGATAAAGACACAAGAAAGAGGAAACTACAGGCTAATATCTCTGATGAACATAGATGCTAAACCCCTCAACAAAATATTGTAAACCAGATCCAACAATACATTAAAAGATCATACACCATGATCAAGTGTGATTCATCCTAGTAGTACAAGGATGATATAATACTTGCAATTCGAAAAATGTAATACACCACATAAAGAAAATGAAAGACAAAAATTACATGATCATATCAATAGATGCTGAAAAAGTATTTGATTCAGTACAGCACCCATTTTTGATGAAAATGATTAGCAAAGTGGTAACAAGGGGAGCATACCTAACATACCAAAAGCCATACAGGAAAAACCTACAGCCAACACCATACTCAATAGGAAAAATTAAAAACTTTGCCCCTAAGATCAGGAGCAAGCCAAGGATGCCCATATTTACCACTTTTATTCAACTTAGTATTGAAAGTTCTAGCCATAGCAATCAAACAAATAGAAAAAATAAATAAAAGGAATCCAAGTTGGAAACAAGGAAGCAAAATTGTCATTGTTTGCAGTAACATGATAGTGTACATAGAAAACCCTATGGGCTCCACAAAAAAACTACTTGACCTAAAAAAGTGAATATAGCAAAATAGTGGGATATAAAGTCAATATTCAGAAATCAAAGGCATTTTTGTACACCAACAATGAAATATCAGAAACAGAAACTAGAAAAAAATCCCATTTACTATAGCAACAAGAAAAATAAAGTACCTTGGAATAAACTTATCCAAGAAGGTAGAAGACCTGTACTTGGAACACTACAGAACCTGAAGAAAGAAATCGAAGAAGATATAATTATATGAAAATATATACCATGTTCATAGACTGAGAAAATTAACATCGCTAGAATGTCCACATTACACAAAGCAATTTATAGATTCAACACAATCCCTATTACAATTCCAATTATGTATTTCAAAGATTTAGAACTAATATTTCAAAAATTTATATGAAATCCAAACAAACCCCAAATAGCCTCAGCAATACTGAGAAAGAAAAACAAGGTAAGAGGAATAACAATACCTGATATCAAACTGTATTACAAGGCCACTGTAATCAAGACAGTGTGATACTGACATAAAAACATACTCCTAGCTCAATGGAACTGAATAGAGAGCCCAGAAATAAACCCATGTCCCTATGGTCAATTAATATTTGACATAGTGAGAAGGAGCATAAAATGGAGTAAAGATAGCATTTTCAATAAATGGTGTTGGGAAATATGAACAAGCACATGCAAAAAATAAATAGAAACTAAACCACTAACTTACACTGTACATCAGAATCAAAACAAGATGGATAAAAGACTTAAATATGAGCTGTTACACTGTAAAAGTCCCAGAGGAAAACATACACAGTAAAATTAGTTACCCGACTCAGCAATATTTTCACCAATATCTCCTGAGCAAGGGAAATAAATGAAAGAATAAACAAATGGTACTACATCAAATTAAAATGCTTCTGCATGGCTAGAGAGAACATCATATAAATGAAATGGCAACCAATCATATGGAAAAATGTATTTCCCAATGATACCTGGGACAAGCATTTTATCTCCAAAACTATAAAGAACTCATATGACTCAACACTGAGAAGACAAACAATCCAATTAAAAAATTGTAAAAGAACATGAACAGTCACTTCTGCAAGGGGAACATAAAGGGGGCCCATAGAGATATGAAAGAATGCTCAATATCACTAGCCATCAGAGAGATGCAAATTAAAATCACAATGAGATACCATCTCACACCTGCCAGAATGTCCATCCATTAACAAATCAGCAAACAACAAGTGCTGACAAGGATGTGGAGAGAAGGGAACCCTAGTACATTGTTGGTGGGAAAGCAGACTGGCACAGCCACTGTTAAAAACAGTATGTAATTTCCTCAAAAAACCAAAAATTGGACTGCCTTTTGATCCAGTGACCTCACTGCTGGGATTATACCCTAAGAATCCTGAATCACCAATTCAAAAGAACCTATGCACTCCAACATTCATAGCAGCATTTTTTACAATAACCAAGGGCTAGAAACCACCTAAGTGTCCATCAGGAGAGATGAGTGGATCAAAAAACTGTGGTATATTTACACATCGGCATGGGTGGAACTGGAGAGTATTATGCTAAGTGAAATAAGCCAGATGGTGAAAGACAAATACCCTATGATGTCACCTAAAAGGTGAACCTAATGAACAAACAAGCAAAGGAGCAAAAGAGAACCAGAGACAGTAAGAAACAAACTGACATCAACCAGAGGGGATGGGGAAAGGATGTAAGAGGGGATAGAAGGGGATAGAAGGAACAAATATAAAGAATCCATGGACATAGACAAGGTGGTTTTGACTGTGGGAGTGGGGTTGGGCAGGGCAGGGGAGAACAATGGGGGGAAAATTTGGACAGGAGTAATTGAACAACAATAAAATAAAATGAATATTTTAGAATAAAAGGCTTAAACCTTCTCCTATTCCCATTATAAATACCTGGTCTAATCTTTGCATGTCCAATCTAAGGGGAGAAGACTAAACATTAGTTAATTATTGAAATTTTTTAAATTGAGCTGTCAGCAGTTCAGAAACCTTACTTATTAATAAGGAAATGCCTGCAGTGAAACCAGTATTTTGGGGCATAATGTAAAAATGGGATAATAAAATGTTTAATTTGAACATGATCCCCCTGCCTATGAGAAGGACAAAGATATCCTATCAGAAAATGGGAACTGGATATAGCTGATAGGATTCAGGACACCTAGCAGGACTCCATGTACTTAAGAGCTCTATGCTATAAAATTGCCTAGATTCAAAACCCAGGCCCATCACATCTTACCTATGAGGCTGGGGAAGGTTAAACTTCTTCATTTCAAATGGAGGCTCTATATATTATGAAACATGTAGAAGAATTTTGAGATATAAATTAATTAATATGTATAAAAGTACTTACAAACATGCTCTCAATCAATGTTAACTTTTTTTATTGTTGTTCAACTATAGTTGTCCCAATTCTCCCCCCATTGCTCTCCCCTGTCCCTCCCATGCCACTCCTGCAGTCAATCCCCACCCATTGTCCATATCATTCATACTAAACACTTCCCTTTATATTTTTAAGTATATTTTATTGATTATGTTGTTACAGTAGTTCCAATTTTTCCCCATTTGGCCCCCTCTGCCCAGTAACCACCTTTCCTCCAGCAATCTCACCCCACTTAGTTCATGTCCATGGGTCATGCATATAAGTTCTTTGGCTTCACCCTTTCCTATATCATTCTTAACTTTCCTCTGTCTATTTTGTACCAACAAATTATGCTTCTTAATCCCAGCACCATTTCCCCATTTCTTCCCCTTCCCCCACTCAGATGATAACCCTCCAAATGATCACCATACCTATGATTTTGTTTCTATTCTGGTTTGCTTAGTTAGATTTTGTTTTTATTTTTTAGATTCAGTTGTTGATAGTTGTGAGTTTGTTGTCATTTTAGTTTTTGTAGTTTTGATCTTTTTCTTAAGTAAGTCCCTTTGATATTTCCTATAATAAGGGCTTGGTGATGATGCACTCCTTTAGCTCTACCTTGTCTGGGAAGCACTTCATCTGCCTTTCCATTCTAAGTGATAGCTTTGCCGCATAGAGTAATCTTGGTTGTAGATCCTTGATTTTCATCACCTTGAATACTTCTTTCCAGTCCCTTCTTGCCTGCAAAGTTTCTTTTGAAAAATCAGCTGATAGTCTTATAAGCACCACTTTGTAGGCAACTCTCCACTCCTCCCTTGCTGCTTTTAGGATTCTCTCTTTATCTTCCATTTTTGGCATTTTAATCATGATGTGTCTTTGTGTGGTCCCCTTTGGGTCCAGCTCTCCTGGGACTTTCCATGCTTCCTGGACTAGTATGTCTATCTCCCTCACAAAATTTGGGAAGTTCTCCTCCATTATTTTTTCACATAAGTTTTCAGTTTCTTGCCCTTCCTCTTCTCCTTCTGGAACCCCCATGATTCGGATGTTGGCACATTTAGAGTTGTCCCAGAGGTTCTCAAGCCTCTCCTCATTTTTTTCAATTCTTGTTTCCTCATTCTGGAATGGTTAACTGTTTTTTTCTTTCTTATGTTCCAAATCATTAATTTGAACCCTGGTTTTCTTCCCTTCACCATTGGTTTTGTGTGGATTTTCCTTCATTTCATTTAGCATAACCTTCACTTCTCTTATGCATTTGCCATACTCAAGCATATCTGTCAAGCCTGTGAGCATCTTTATCACCAGTATTTGGAATTATTCGTCTGTTAGGTTGGCTATATCCTTATCACTTAGTTATCTCACTGGAACATTTATCCATTTCCTCTTTTGGATCACATTTCTCTGTCTCCTCATCTTGACAGGGTCCTGTGTTTGTTTGCCTCTGTGTCTTAGATAGAGCTGTTGTTCCTGTGACATTGTAAGGCATGGAGACTTATAGATTCATCATACAGGGTGACCTGTTTCACCCCTTTGTGGCACTGTATATGGGGGAGTGATCTGAGAATGAACAATGCCACTTGCCCAGCACTTGACCTTTTCCTGGCACTTCTCCCACTTCCATATGGGACTGGTACCTCTCTAGTTGTTGCCCTGGCTATTGTCCCCAGAGTGGATGGTTCTATGGACATTCTAGAATTGTGGGAGCCCTTTAAACAAGTGGACTGTGCTGAGAGACCGGCAGTTTATGCCTCTGCCTCAGCCCCCACTGGTTTTCACAGTCAAAAGCAATGAGACTTGATTTTCCCTGGTGCTGGGACCCTGAGCTGCTCGGTCTAATGAGGGGCTGAGAACACTCTCCAGGTGTCCCGCCTGACTTTTAAAAATGTGTGACTGTGCTTTCTGCCAGCCTTCCACTGCTGCTGCTGCCGCCACTGCTGCCACCACCACACCACGTCCTCTCTGTTACAGCTCCACCCCTCCTACTTGTCTGGATGAGTATTTCTTCTTTTTATTTTTGTTTGTTGGACTTCCATGCAGTTTTATTTTCTGAAACTTCTGGTTGTTTCTAGTTTTGAGGTAGTTGTATTTTTTCTTAGTTGTGGAGGGAGATGCAGCATGTCTGTCTACGCCTCCATGTTGGCTGGAAGTCCTAAATACTTCCCTTTCAATGTTAGTTAACTTTTGATACCATACCTCAGTATGCTGAGATCTTAGTGAAGTCTATGCTCTTTTGGATCTCATTTGTCCCATGAAGTTGATACAATAAATCAGCACCTAGCCAAGGCCATGCTTTCCAAGCAGAATTAGCAACCCTCGTGGAGAGTGGTGGTCATCTCTGTACTCCTCATAACCATTGTGAAGTTCACTGAAAGCATTTTCTTATTAAGGAAGGAGGGTTCTAAGTTGCTACTGCCTCATTTCATTTCTAAGAAATCTGCTACAACTAGTGGTCAGACTGCTCTCTCAGTTTGGAAATGTGAAGTCTAGGTCAAAGATTACCTCCAGTAATTTGAAATGTAAACTTTTGCTAATAAGTTCTAAAATGGTATTATTGAAATCAATGTGTCAGCTACTTAATGCAATGACTGACATGTGACTATATTTTTAACTCATGAGTTATTATTTAATTATCCTGGCTGGTTTGGCTCAGTGGATTGAGCGTCGGCCTGCGAGTTAAGTGTCGCTGGTTCGATCTTCCAGTCAGGGCACATCAGAGAAGGAAAACTCTGACTCCAAAAAACCTCTGCTGCCTTGCGGCATACCTCTTCAGGGGAAAGGCTAAGGGAGTAAACCCTGACAGAAAATCCGGAGCCGGAGTCCCTAAGGCGGTTTGACGTTGTAGTCAACACCGGCAACTCCTGCGGCGCACCTGAAGCCAAGCTGTATTGACTCCGTCTTTCCCTTGGACCCTTCAGCTGCGAAGAGAGGGGGGGTCTGCTGCATGGGCAACAGCAGACCCTCCATATCACCCTGCCCAGGCTCTGTAGCTTCAGCTTCACTGGAGAGGACACTCCAGCGTCATCGCAAGATGTCGATTCAACACGGGAGGAGACAGATACCGTGTCACTCCCGAGTTGGACTGCACAGCCATTCTCGGCAGTGCAGATAGACTCTTAAGAAGCTACACCATCGTCTCTAGAGACGGACGGCTGCCGACGACGATATTATTTAATGCACCTACTGAAGTTATTCTAATCTAAAATTTGTCTGAGTCCTTCAAATACAAAATTTAATTCTCCTTCTTTGTCCCAGTAATGTCCTTCCCTAAAAGCACTTCTTTCCATACCCATGAATTTCACCTCCTGTCACAGTCTGTTGCCTTTACAGTCACTCCCAAGGTTGAATGTGTCAGCATCTGTATGTGTAACTTTCCCATCATCATTTCAGCCCAGATTTTTTCTGGGGCTCTAAATCAGGTTATCATAATGTGACAGCTCACTCAATATCTTGTAACTCTCCAGCCTCTTGCCATGAACTCACATTCACAAATTCATATTTTAGAGAAAATCTTTAAATAAAAGCTTAGATTAGGTAAACATTATAGTTTAGTCTGAATATCTGCCGGGGTTCACATTCTCCACCGGGAAATATGACTAAATTATAAATAGCAATTAAACCCATTCAATAGTAGTTGAAAGTTTGGGTTTTTCAGATAAGGCAGCTTGACTGAATATAGGGCCAGTGGTCTGAACTAGGGAGAGGCATCCATAGATTTCAAGTTTCAGGCTTACGTTCTTTGCCACAGCTCTTTTGGTCCACAAAGAAAATGGCTATGTAGAGACCATAATAAGGTAGATCACACTTTTGATAATGCTGGAATATTTAAATATGGGAGGAACACAGTACATAGGCAGACAGGTGAGTGAATCAATGAGTTTTGCCACTAAACCACTAAAATGTCTGTGTGATCTTGAACAAGTCAGAATTCTTGTAGCACTTATGCTCATCTATGAAATTAGAGTTAGGGCAATATGACTTTGAAGCTCACTCCATGATCCCATACTGAAAGGCTTTTTGACATATATCAGCAGCCAAGCTCAAAGGCAAATTCTGAGGAGTCAGAATCTAACGTTAATTCTCCTAGTGAAACTGGCTCATACTGATGATTCTATATTTTTGCACTCTCTTTGAAAGTATATTTACAAGATTCTATTATTATTTCTCTTATCTTAATACCAAATTAATATAAATTATTATCATACTTTCCCTTTTATAGGTATAGAAAGATAGGTTTTCAATTTTAAAAATCTGGCTGAAGTCATATCTGAATGTAAATTTAATAGTTGTGTCAAAACAAATTTTTTTTAACAAAGTAAATAGAACTTGCCTTAAACTATTTAAGTTCTCATTTATGGAATCACTATTTCACATAGATATATATGCAACTACTTTTTCTGGTAACACCTTAACTATTTCTTCAGTTCTGTATCTATAGCCTTTGAAACTTGCAGTTGCCACAGATTTACTTACTGTCAGGTATTGCTAAAAGACTTAAGAACACTTACTGTTTAGCTTATGGTTACTCAAGAAAATATAGGCATTAAAGGAACTGTCCAAATTAAGAATAAAACCAATAAAATCTCATTTATTTCTGAACTTATACTTTGTACATTCTTCACAAATACTAAAAGCTGTTGTATTATATGGGGAGAGATAATAACAGGCTATGCAACCTTGAACAAGTCACTTATTCTTATTTATGAAATCAGAAACTTAAACCAGATATCTTTCCCAGATCTAAAATTCTACACCTCTAAAAGTTAATGTTTTCTTTTTCTTCTTTTGTTCATTCTTATTTTGTATATGTTTCAGATGTACAGCACAGTGGCCAATCATATACTTTACACAGCACTCCCCCTGATATTTCCAGTACCCCAACTGGCACATAGTTATTGCAACATTATTGACTATATTTCCTATGCTGTACTAATATCCCTGTGACTATTTTGTAACTATTAATTTGTACTTCTTCTTTCAGATGACATTTAATTATGACACAGACTGGCTTGTTATTACCATACAATGCAGTTTAAATTAACCCAAACAAAATCCCATCCTCAGCAACACAAAAACAATGTCAAGAGCAAATTTGATTTACATGGGAATTAGGTCTAGCTTTGGATTTCAGCATTATTATGAGTTCCCCAGAGTGCCCTGGATTATCCTCTACCCTGTTCAACTGGGCAGTAAATCTTCAGCATGTGAAATCAGTGCTTGCTTGGATAAATAAATGAATCTCAATGTGAAGCAAATGCAGTAAATCATCATCTTTCTGCTCCTCAATCTCCCTTTTCTGCCAAATTTCTATGGAAACAAACAAACAAAAATGGCAGAAGAGAAAAGAGAGCAGAAAATATTTTCATCCCACTCCATTATTTGTTTGATCAAGATTGACCTACATTTTATCAGCAGGGCCTGCACCTTCCATTCCATCTATCAGAATAATTTTCAGCACATAGGCCAGTGCTTACTTTTTGTAGATATATTAAGCCACATCTCCTATTAGGCAGGGTTTTTTGTAAAGAAGTTATTTCTTAAGCACATCCAGCTGTTTTCTTAAGTGTACCTTTAGGAATAAGGGGACAGGAAGCCTGAGAAGACATAGCTAGCTCTGCACTACCCCTCACAGCCTCAACCAAAAACTAAAATCTCAGAGAATTTCCCTTGTTAATAGCACATCAGCAGCACCTCCTTGGAAAAGGGACAGTCATATTATTTCTTTACTTGGTCATTACAAGTCCTGAATAATTACTTTCCTCATTCAAATTTAATTTGCATTAAGCGCAGTGTGTTTATTTTTTGAGATCTAACCTTCAAATCTGGCAGATATTAGCCTGTGATTAGGAATGCAGAACTCCTGGGAAAACATCTGGTTTCATTCTGAATAAATGCTTGAATTTATTCTCATCAAAAACTTCACTGAATGTTCTTCCTAATAAAGTATATATTTCATATACATTACTTTAAAGTAAAAAATAGATTGACAAATGACCACTAAGAAAACAATTAATAGATTGTTTGATACATTACCATAAGTTAATTATTAAAATGATTTCTAAAATCATCCTATTATTTTAAAGAACTACATGCAGACTGACAGCATTTCAATTTGACAAATGAGTATTGAATCGATTTAGCCATTTTTTAGCTCTTTCTTTTATTCTCACCTTTTGTCCTTTAAATTTATTGTGCCACTGTTATAACTGCAGAATGTAAAGTGCAGATAACCTTTTTATATGGAAAACCTCTCATGAGGTTATTAAGAGTTACAAAACATAACAAAAAGTATGAGAATATTTTAGCTATAAGTTAATAGTCACTTAATAGATAATATTGGCTTTTGGCTACCAAACATGCTCACATATGAATATGTGTACATAGTGTATGCACACAAGTATTTCTGTGTGAATTGGACAATAAACCAGGGGTGTTTCATTTTAATTTATGGGTTATGTTGGAGAAGAACTAAATTCTTCCAATAAAGACTGATGCATTTCTATCTAGATTAATAAGAATACTGGGTATCTACCTTCTCTATTGTGTACAGTTAGAATCTTCAAGAAATAATTTATCTCATTCTAAATATTTATCTTTTTTTGGTGCTGAAAAGCTGAGAGACTGTTCACACTTAACTTGATAAAATGTTGTTGACTCATCTAACATAGGTAGACATAGATTCACTTGAATTTTATGAAAGCAGAAATGATGCAATTTCTGTACTTTCTCATTTTCTTCTTCAGGGAGCCTGACTCCCAAACAGCACTCTACATGTGTTAAAAAATACAGATGGTTCAAAACAGCATGTGTCAAACTCAAGGCCTTGGACACCTGCATGTATTCAGCATTTCTCAAGAGGTAACATCAGTTATAGTCTAACTTAACATGGGTAATTGACTGGTATTTTATTTTCTTGCAATAAATAAACATAATATTTCACTCTGTTATATTTTTCAGAAATTTTTATAATAGTAGTCTCATGAATATGGATATATTCTCCTTTCCTAGCCCTCCTAGAAATATTTAAAACTTGTAAAAAGTTACATTAAAAAGATCTTATTCACAGAAAACCCAAGAAATCAATATCTTCTAATATTTGGTATGAACTGCAAAACAACACTGAGAATTTGTAGATGAAATTATTTCACAAAAGTCTTTCTATTTCACCAAATGTTTGCTCTGAGTTGTGTGATGCTGGTGACACATGCCTCAAATCTGGTGGTTCCACTGCAGTCATTTCAGTGCCAAGGGCTCTTTGACACTGTCATGGACTATTTTGATCCTCAACGATTTGACACACTTAAAAAATAAAATATTATAAGCTTTTATATAAGTAACTTATATGCAAACCCATCCTGTCCTTGAGACTTATCCATTTCAGACCTCCAAACTATAAGGTGGGCATAAGTAAAGACATGTAAATCAAGGAAGAAAAGTCAGAGATGAGGCAAAATTTGGACAAATTACACATCATTGAGAGCCATGTTCAAATGTAACTTTTCATGTATTTTCATGAATCTCATCAATGGTCTGAAATCATTCTTTTTTAAAGGTGACTTTAGCTTTGGGATAAGCCAGAAGTCTCAGGGTTCCAAATCTGGTCTGTAGAGGGGTTCAGTTTCCTGGGTGATTTGATGTTTCACACACACACACACACACACACACACACTCAAACTCTGCATGAGACATGGTGCATGAGAGGGCACATTGTCCTAATGAAGCTGCCAATCACCAGTTAGTTACCCATAGCTTCAGCCTTCTGAATCATTCAAGTAGTTTCTGCAGAGGAATGTTCAGCTTAATGCAAAGTTTGATGCAGATTCGTTGCTCTACTCATTCAGTAATTTTGGATGTGATGACCACACAGTACACATGCTCACTCAATGGTGGGCATCTACCATCACACACTGATGAGTACAGTGAAGTGGTCATTGTTCACACATGTGCATTCCAGTACGTTCCCCATGGATTCCAGGTTACATTTGTGCTGTGTAAACACTTCTCATTATATTAACAATGGCTGGACTTTTTCTGTACAGTCATTGCATATCTCAAATACACACCAGACAGTGGGGTGCAGTTATGATAAAATAGAGTCAAAGAGAGCCCTGCCAAACTCACTGAAATCCCACCCTGACTGTGGACATACATACGGTGATGTTCAATGAAAAGCAACATCAGTGGCTTCACACCGTGAAGGTGTAATAGGGCAAAGACTTCACCCCAGTAATCTACCTAATCACTTAACAAATGAACTAGTAAATAAAATTAAGAAGTCCAGAGAGCTCTAAGGGTGGGGGTAACTAGTGTCAAGAGTTGCTGCAATGTAATATCTAAAAGATCCAAATGTTCTAAGAAACTGGTAAGTATAACCTGTAAATCAGGGAGGGGGAGGGGAAGCAGGCAACAGCAACTGAGAGTAGAGATGCTAGATCTAACTAAAAAAAATTTCAAAGTAGCCATTATAAATTATACTAAATGAAACAAACCAGTCAGAAAAAGACAAATGTTATATGGTCTCACTTATACGTGGAGTCTAATGAACAAAATAAACTGACACATAAAACAGAAACAGGGGCATGGATACATGAAACAGACTGACAGCTGTCATAGGGGAGAATGGTGGGAAATGGATGAAAGAAGGTGAACCGATTAGCTAAAGAACATATACGTACAACTCATAGACACAGACAACAGTGTGGTTATAGCCAGAGGGGAGGGGGTTGGGAGATTGGTAGAGGTGAGGAAAGGGGGCAAAAATGGAGATATCTGTAAATGTGTAAACAATAAAATTTTAAAAAAGAATTAATGGAAACCACGATTAAAGAAGTAAAAGAAAGTTTGCTGACAAATGGTGCCTCAAATAGAAAATATCAATAAATATTTAGAAATTATTTTTAAAATACTAAATGGAAATTTTGAAGTTGAAAAATATAATAATTGAAAATATTTAAATTACTAGGAGAACTTTGGAGTATATTTGGTTTAGCATAAGAAAGAATTCACAAACTTAAAGATAGATTTATAGAGAGTATGCAATCTAAGAACAGAGAGAAAAAGAGTGAAAAAACAAACAAAGGCCTTAGTACAATGTGGGTCATTATTAATTATACCAATCTTCATTTGATGGTAGTATCAGAAAGAGAGGATAGAAAGAAACAAACAAACAACAACAACAACAACAAAAACAGAATAAGGCAAGTTAGGTTTACAGTTGTGAGTACACAAAACATAGTTTATTCTTGTATTATTATTTAAATTATTATATTACTTATTTGTGTTATAACTGTAAACCTACTTATTTCTACCCCTGTATTCAAAGATATATGGTGGAAAAGTCCCCAAATTTATTTTAAAACATAAATGTACATATGTGGGAACTCAACAAACCCCAAATAAGATAAACAAATCTTTTACATCCATAAACATCATAGTAAATATGTTAAAAAACAATGGCAAGAAAAACATCTGAACACAAAGTGACTCATAACTAACAAGAGAACCCAACAGGACTAAAAGCAGAGTTCTCATAAGAAACAATGAGGACCAGAGTAGTGGTGTAACATATTTAAAACACTCAAAAATGAACAAACAAACAAACAAACAAAAAAACAGAAAATGTCAGCCAACAACCCTACATGAGCAAATGTATGTTTCAAATATGAAGCTAAATACAACTGAAAGAATTTATAGCTATCAGACTTGCCTTACAAAAAAAAAAAAAAGAAGGAAGAAAAATAGTAAAGAAACTTCTTCACTGAAAGCAAGTGATCCCAGAAGGTAAAGATATTAAAAAATAAAGAGTCCTGGGGAAGGTTACTGTGTGATTATAAAAGACAGCATAAATGCATGTCTTCTCTCAGCTAATTAAAAAGAACAATTATATAAAACAAAATGAATATAACACATTTTAAAGACTATAATGTAATAGATAGAAATATATTTGTAAATAAGAGCATAGAGGAGGTAGAAAGGAGCAAAGCTCTACTGGGCTAAGAAAATTACTCCAGATGGTTATTTAAATTTACAGAAAAAAATTAAAAAATCCAATAATGATAAGTAAAAAAGTTAAGGTAACAAAAGCTAAGTATAAATTCTTTCTTCCTTTAGTTACTTTGAAGGACATAAACCTATATAAGGTAATAACTGACACAATGAAATATTGGGTTTATAACATTTTTAGTGTAATATATTGAGAGAAATTTTAAAAGATCTAAAAAAATTATAAAATCATTTCATATTCATAGATTAGAAAGTTTAATTCTAATGGCAATATTCCCAATATTAATCTATAAATTCAATGCAATCCCAATCATAATCCCAGCTGGTTTCTTTGTAAAAATTGAGGAGTTAATTCTAAAATTTATATGAAATTGCAAGTGACCTAAAATAGGCAATACATCCAGCACTATTTACAATAGCCAAGTGCTGGAGATGGCCTAAATGCCCATATGCACATGAGTGGATCAAAAAACAGTACATTTACACAATGCAATACTATGCAGCAGAAAGAAAGGGGGAACTCCTACCATCTGCAACTACATGGATGGAACTAGAGAGAATTATGCTTAGCAAAATAAGCCAGGCAACAAAAAACAAATACCATATGATATAACCTAATACAGAAAACTAATGAACAACACAAATAAAATAGCAAAATTGAACCAGAGGCATGTAAAGAAGGAGCAGACTAACAGTTACCGGGGGTGGGAGTGGTGGTGTGGGAGACAGGGGTAAGTAAGGGAAGGGTCTAGTCAAGGAGCTAGTATAAATGACCTATGGACATGGACAACGGGATTGGGATTGACTGTGGGAGAAGGGGTGGGCAGTGTGAGGGGGAGTAATGGGAGAAAAGTGGGACTACTGTAATAGAAAAATAATAAATATATAATAAAAAACAATCTTGAAAATAAAGAAGTCCTAGAAAAAAACATGGACAGTAAAATTTCAGATATCCCACATAGTAATATTTTTGCCAATATATATCCTAGAGAAAGAGAAATAAAGGCAAAAATAAACAAATGACACTTCATCAAACTAAAAAGTTTCTGCTCAGTGGAAAACAAAAACAAAAACCAGCAAGATGAAAATGTCATAAAACGTATCAGAAAACATATTTGCCAATGATATATTAGAGGAAGCTTTGATCTACAAAAAATATAAAGTACTTACATGACTCAACAACAGTAAGACAAACAATCCAATTAAAAAATGGACAAAGGATCTGAATAGACACTTCTCTAAGGAGAACATACAGATGGCCCATAGACATATGAAAAGATGCTTAAGATAACTAGCCATCAAAGATATGCAAATTGAAACCACAATAAGATATCACCTCACAACAGTCAGAACAGCCATCATTAATAAATCAACAAACAACTCGTGAGGATGTGGAGAAAAAGGAACCCTAGCGCACTGCTGAAGCCATTGTGGAAAACGATATGGCATTTCCTCAAAAAACTAAAAATGATACTGTCTTTTGACCCTGTGATCCCACTGCTGGAATAATACCCTAAGAATCTTGAAACACCAACTCAAAAAAACATATGCACCGCTATGTGCATAGCAGTGCTACTTATAATAGTCAAGTGCTGGAAAAAGCCCAAGTGCCCATTAGGAAATGATTGGTTAAAAAAAACTGTGGTACGTTTACACAATGGAATACAACTTTGCAGAAAGAAAGAAGGAACCTTTTGTGAGAGCATGGATGACTGGAGGATATTATGCTAAGTGAAATAAGCCAGTCAGTGAAAGACAAATGCCACATGATCTCACCTATAAGAGGAATCTAATTAACAAAATAAACTAACAAACAAAATAGAACCACAGGCATGGAAACATGGAACAGACAGACAGTGACCAGATGGGTGGGGGAGTAGGATAATGGTGGAAAGAAGGGGAAGAAAGAGAGAGAGTCAAGATGGTAGAGGAGTGAGTGGAGGCGACACTGACCTCCTCCCAAGACCAATATGGAATTACAGCTTAATTGTGGACAAATCACCTGGATGACCAACTGCACTGGCTGGAGAGAAGCCTTTTAGCTGCAGGTGGATGGCGGAGGACACTTTACTGAGATGTATCAGGTGCATATCTCAGATCAGATGAGGGAGTGCTGGGTGGGCTCCCACAGGTGGCAGCTGAGGGTATGGAGAGATGTTTCAGTGCTCCAAGGGTTCCCTTGAGAGGAGTGGGGTATAGACCCTAAGCTGGGTCCACTGACAGAACCAAGAGTAAACCAAAGAGTGTCTGACTCTGAGAAACATAAAGCCGTATTTTGTTTGTTTGTTTGTTTGTCTGCCATCCTGGGAGGAATGGCTGGAGACACAGGAAGATTCTAGAGGGGAAGGGGTGCAGGATTGCATTCACAGCCATTTGCCCTGGGCTCAGGCAGAAGGAGGGCAGAGTGGACTACAGATGCTTGGAAAGAGTTTGGGTTGGTGGTGTGGTGTCAAGGAGAGAGAAGTGGGGGAGCATCAGATGCGACTCCAGTGCTGGCTCATCCCCAGTGCTGTGGGAGAAATATTTTAAGCAGACCACTCTTCTCCAGGTGACATCAGTGAGAGGGGAAGTAACAGCCCCACTTAAAGAAATTTTCAGCCCCCCTCCATGGTGCTTAAGCCTGACTGCAGTTTACAGAGCAACTAAAGTAAAAACTGAAAGAGACAGCCACAGGCAGCAGAACACTGGTAGCCTTGAACAGGCTGCCTAGAACCAGACTGGGACACAAACTGAAGCACCAGTGATGGATCCAGAAAGAGAAGAAAGTGGTAAAAACCACATACTATGAAGACAAATTCTGCTGTGATCTTCTACAGGAGTTATTTGTCTCCTACATATGCTTTCAACAGTTATCTTGTCCTGCCAGTTTGTGCATTTTAAGTAACAAGTCTTTATATTATAGTTTATTTCAAACCTCATATTTTGCTCTTCCCTTTTCTTATTCCATTTTATCATCTGATTTCCTCTTCATATTTTAGTTTTAAATTCTATCTTCTCTCTTGCTATGACTCATTTCAAATCTGCACTCATTATTTCTCACCTCTCCAGCCCAGCCATACCATTTTTCTTGTACTTAGTCACCTTACATTCTCTTTCCCACTCATTAAATACACTTTTTCTCTCTGCACCTTGATCAATCTGTCCCCATTAAGTGTGATATGGTGGTAGTTGTGGCATTTCTCTAACTTTAATCATAGATCGTCACTATTTCAGTATTTCAAATCTCAAATCTTATTATTCCCTACTCTTACTCCATTTATATCTTCCACCAGCCCTTTTCTTTTTTTTATTTTAAATTTGAATTTTTCCCTGTTTTAGCCTGGTGTTCATTCTCACTTGTAAATTCCATCTCCTCTATCATGTCAAGATCACTTCCCTTTCCTCCAGACATCTCTTAAGCTTCTCTTTCTTTCTTTGACCTCTTACTCCCATTCCACCTATATTGATATTAGCTCATAGGTTGTTGATAGTGCTGTGGTGAAACTTTCCTATAATTTGGTTCATGTTTTTCTTCTTTTTCATCTTCTTTATTATTATTTGTGTTTTTCTTTCACACACACACACTATATGTATATTTTAAACCTAATAATATATGCTTCCCCTCTTCATTTGACTTCTTCCCTTCATTTTTATATATGATGTAAGTTTTACTTTTACTTTCTTTTTCTCATTGCCTTGTCTGCTTGCTACTATCATTGCTCCTTTCTCTCCCCTCTCAAAAAACGTTTTTCTTTCAGTTAGTCAACACTTTTTTGTTTTTCCTTTCTTATAATAATCTTAATCCCTTCACATCCTTATTAATAGTGGCTTATTTTCAGTTGATACTGTGATTGAGGGTCAAAGGTACCTTTGTGAGTGTGGCTTTCTTGCCTGAGTTGGTGGTTTTGTTTTAAAAGCAGCTCAACAGCAGTTTATAAGATGTGGTGAACAGAGTGACTCCCAATCAGCTATGCAGAAGGAAGGACTCACCAAAGAGCAACAAAACAAAAAGCAAAACCCAAATACAACTAGACAGCCCAAACAAATGGCATAATAGGCACCCCAAGAGCATCAAGTTAAGGAGATCAAGGAGTTTGAACCACTAAATCCTACAGGACTCCTATCACAGAGGGTCACACCACGAAGGCAGGAAGTCAAAGCAGATCAATCTAAGAAGCAGAAATGAACAAGAAGAGTCAGCTAAAATGGGGGGGAGCAAAGAAACAACACTCCATCAAAAGGAAAAAAGGAATTCCAAGAGAGATTAATGAATAAAATAGAGGCAAGTAAACTATCAGACATGAAATTCAAAATAATTGTTTTAAGGAAGCTCAATGAGCTCAGTGAGCTCAGAGAAAAATACAAAGGACTCCAGAAAAACTACAAAGAACTCCAAGAAAGTGAAAAAGAACTTACTGAGAATAACACCAGCATTAAAAAGAACATAAAAATATCAATAAAAGCCAGGAATAAATAAAGAATACAATTTCTGAATTAAAAAACACAGTAGAAAGAGTCAAAAGCAGGCTAGATGAAGCAGAGAATTGGATCAGCAAGCTACAGGATAACAGAAAAGAATTCCCAGACAGCACAACAAAATGAAAAAGATTGAAAAGTAATGAGGAGGGTTTAAGAGAGCTGCAGGACAACATGAAACATAATATCAGTATTATAGAACAACCAGAAAGAGAAGAAAAGGAGCAAGTGAAAGAAAACCTGTTTCAACAAGTAATGACAAAAAACTTCCAGAGCATGAGGAGATATAAAGTCTTGCAAATTCCAGAAGCACGGAGTATTCCAATAAAGAGAGAATCCTAAAGGCAGAAAAAGAAAAGCAAATAATAACATACAAGGGAGTTCTGAGAAGGCTATAAGTGAATTTTTCAAAACACACATAGCAAGAGATTTTAGCAATCCACTGACAATAATGGAAAGATCTTCCAAGCAAAAAATGACCAAGGATATTGTGGCATTGAACAATACCCTAGATCAAAAGGACTTAATGGATATATACAGAACTGTTCACCCCAGAGAAGCAAAATATACGTTCTTTTCAAATGCAAATAAAATATTTTCAAAGATGGACTACAAGGTAGGACACAAAAAAAGACTCAACAAATTCAAGAATATAGACATTATATCAAGCATTTTCTCAGATCACAATGACTTGAAACTAGAAAATAAACTTAAGAAAAAAGTCAAAAACATTCAAATTCATGGAGACTGAACAACATGCTATTAAATAATGAATGAGTTAACAATGACATCAAGGAAGAAAATAAAAAGTTTCTGGAAACAAAGAAAAATAAACACACAACAGCTCTAAACCTATGGTACACAACTAAGGCAGTCCTGAGAAGAAAGTTCATAGCAATACAGGCCTACCTAAAGAGGATAGAAGAATCTCAAATAAAAAATTTAACCCTACAGCTACAAGAACTAGAGGAACAACAACAAAGTCCAGAGCAAATGAAAGAAAGGAGCTCATCAAGATCAGAGAAGAATTAAAAGACATAGAGACTAAAAGGACAATTCAAAGGATCAACAAATCCATGAGCTGATGCTTTGAAAAGATCAATAAAATCAACAAACCTTTAACCAGGCTCATCAAGAAAAAACGAGAGAGGGCACAAATAAATAAAATCAGAAATGAAAGAGGAGAAATCATAACCAATACCACAGAAATACAAAAGATTATAAGAAATTACTACAAAGAGCTATATGCCAAGAAATTTAACAACCTGGAAGAAGTGGACAAATTTCTGGAAACATAATCTTCCAAAATTGATTCAAGAAGAAACAGAAAGCCTGAATAGACTGATAACAACTAGTTAAATTAAAGCAGTAATTAAGAAACTCCTGGCAAACTAAGTCCTGGACTGGATAGCTACACGGGTGAATTTTACCAGACTTTCAGGAAAGAGTTAACTCCTCTCCTTCTCAAACTATTCCAAAATATCTAAGAAGAGGGAAGACTCCCAAACTCTTTCTATGAGGCCAGTATTATGCTAATCACAAAACCAGGTAAAGACACAATAGAGAAAGAAAACTACAAGTCAATATCTCTGATGAACATAGATGCTAAAATTCTCAACAAAATATTGGAAAACTGGATGCAGCAATACATTAGAAAAATTAAACACTATAATCAAGTGCTATTTATCCCATTGATGAATGATAGTATAATATTCACAAATCAATAAGTGTTATGCACCATATAAACCAAATGAAAGAAAAAATCATGATTATATCAATAAGTGCTTAAAAATCATTTGATAAAATACAACATCCATTTATGATAAATGTACTCAGCAAAGTGGGCATAAAGGAAGCATACTTCAACATAATAATGGCTATATATAAGAAACTAGAAGCCAATATCATATTCAATTGGAAAAAACTAAAACCTTTCCCCCTAAGATTAGGAACAAGACAAGGATGTCCACTCTCTCCCTTTCTACTCAACATAGTTTTGGAAGTTCTAGCCACAGTGATCAGACAATAAAAAGAAATCAAAGGTATCCAAATTGTAAAGGGGGGAGTAAAACTGTCTTTATTTGAAGATGACATGATAGTGTACATAGAAAACCCTCTAGACTCCACCAAAACACTATTAAACCTAATAAGTGAATTTGGAAAAATAGTGGAGTACAAAGTCAATATCCAGAAATAAGACATTTTTTTACACTAGCAATGAAATATCAGAGATAGAAACTGGAGAAAAAAATTCTGTTTACTATTGCAACAAGAAAAATAAAGTACCTAGAAATAAACTTAATCAAGGCAGTAAAATATCTGTAGTCAGATACTAAAGAACATAAAGAAATTAAGGAAGATACAAATAAGTGAAAATTATACACCATGTTCATGGATGGGAAAAAGTTAGCATCATTAAAATGTCCCTACTACTCAAAGCAATGTGCAGAATCAACACAATCCCTATTAAAATACCAATGACATAATTCAAAGATCTACAACAAATACTTTAAATATTTACATGGAACAAAAAGAGACCCTAAATAGCCTCAGCAACCTTGAGAAGAAAGAACAAAGTAGGAGGAATCACAATACCTAATATAAAACTATTAAAAGGCCACTATAATCAAAACAGTCTAGTACTGACATAAGAAGAGACATATAAATCAATGGAACAGGATAGAAAGCCCAGAAAGAAACCCATGTTTCTATGGTTGATTAGTATATGACAAAAGGGGCAAGTTCATAAAATGTAATAAAAATAGTCTCTTCAACAAATGGTGTTTGGAGAATGGAACAGGAACATGCTGAAAGAAAACAGAAACTAGACCATCAACTTACACCATACACCAGAATAAACTCAAGTTGCATAAAAGACTTAAATGTAAGATATGATTCCATAAAAATCCTAGAGTAAAACATGGGCAGTAAAATTTCAGATAACTCAAGCAGAAATATTTTCACCAATATATCTCCTAGGGCAATGGAAATAAAGGAAAGAATAAACAAATGGGACTACACTAAACTAAAAAGTTTGTGCTCAGCAAAGAAAACAACAAAATGAAAAAGGGAACACCTGTATGAAAAAACATATTTGTATGTTTGTAACTCTGGAGTATCCAGCACAGAAAAACAGAGGAGAAGGAGGGGGAGGGGGAAGGGGGTTGACTTGCATTATAATAAAAGCAGCCTGCTTCATGTATTGGTGCACACCTTTGATTTGGCTTTTTGGCTGCACCTAGAGCTGCAGATCTGTGAATAAACAACTGCCTTGGTTACTGCTAAAGTCCTGTGTCCCAGTGCTGTTATTGTGAGTGTTTCTCACAATACCTTGGACAAGGGTTTGATCTCCAAAACATATGAGGAACTTATATGACTCAACAACAGGAAGACAAACAATCCAATTGAAAACTGGGCCAAGGAACTGAACAGACACTTCTCTGAGGAAGACATACAGAGGTCCCATAGGCATACAAAAGGATGCTCAACATAACTAGTCATGAGAGAGATACAAATTAAAACCACAATAAGATATTACCTCACACCTGTCAGAATGGCTATCATGAACAAATCAACAAACAATTGCTCACGAGGATGTGGACAAAAGGGAATACTAGTGCACTCTTGGTTAGAATGAAGACTGCTGCAGCCAATGTGGAAAACAGTTTGTAATTTTCTCAAACACCTAAAAATAAGACTGCCATTTAGAGGATCCAAGATGGCAGAAGAGTAAGTGGAGGCTTACTAACCTCCTCCCAAGACCAATCTGGACTTAAAATTTAAATATGAAAAAATCATCTGGAATAACCAACTGAACACTACCTGGAGAGAAGTCTTAAAACCACAGAGAGACAGAAAAGGCTGCTTTATCACAATGTGACTGGTAGGAATTGCGGAGACGTGAAAGGGCTGGCTGAGCTACCACGAGCAGCAGCTGAAGGGACTGAGAAACAGCTCAGAAGCCAGGGTTTACCCCTGAGAATTACAGGGTATACATCCCCAGCTGGGATTCCCAGCCTACAGCAACAAAGCAAAAAGTAAAACAGCATCCAGCTGTGAAAAGCAAAAAGCCAAGGGTTTTTTGCAGGCCTGAAAGAAACAGCTGGAGAGAAAGAGCTCTTAAGCATATTATATACGAAAATATTTTGGCACCCACTTACCCTAGATTAAGGCAGAGGGAGGGTAGAGAGGACTAGAGACAGTTGGGGAGAGTGTGGGTTTGGTGGCTTTAAGGGTAGAACTAAGGGGGTGGCCAGTCGGGTCCCAGTGCTGATTCATTCCCTGTGCTGCAGACAAATCATTCCCTTCCAAGTGGCATTAGCCTGAGGGGAAGCACAAGCCCCACCCACAGGAATTAATCTGCCCCACCCTCGGTGCTTAAGCCTGACTGCTGATCACAGATTGAATATATTAACAACTAAAGGAGACAGAGAAAGGCAATAGATCTCTGGTTATCTCCAACAGACTGCTTAGGCCAAGAATGGTACAAAATCTGATGCCACCAGGAGCACATCCAGGAAGTACAAATCAATCAAAGAAGCAGCAACAAACAAGAAGAGTCACAAAAGTGGGGAGAGAGAAACAACCCCCCCATCAAAAGGAGAGGGGGAATCCCCAGAAAGAATGCTAAATGAAATAGAGAAAGGCAAGCTATGATACATGGAATTCAAAACATGGATTATAGGGAAGTTCAATGAGCTCAGCGAGCTCAAAGAAAACTACAAAGAACTCCAGGGAAACTACAAGGAACTTATTGAGAATTACACCAGCATGAAAAAGGAAATAGAAGCTATCAATTAGAGCCAGGAGGAAATGAAGAATACAACTTTTGAATTGAAGAACACAGTAGAAGGAATTAAAAGCAGGCTAGAGGAAGCAAGAGATCGGATCAGTGAGCTGAAGGACAACATAGAAAAAATTCACAGACAGTGCAACAAAATGAAAAAAGACTGAACAAGAATGAAGAGGTTTTAATAGAGCTGCAGGACAACATGAAACGTAATATTATCCATATCATAGGAATACCAGAAAAAAGAGAAGAGAAGGAAGGGATAGAAAACCTGTTTGAAAAACTGACAGAAAACTTCCCTAACTTGAGGAGAGAAAAAGTCATGCAAGTCTAGAAAGCAGAGAGGGTCCCAATGAAGATGAACCCCAGCAGAATCACTTCAAGACACATCATAACTAAAATGGCAACATTGAAAGACAAAGAGAAAATCCTAATAGTACCAAGACAGAAACAGTTAATAACATAAAAGGAAGCTCCAATAAGGCTAGCCTCAGATTTCTCAACAGAAACAATACAAGCCAGAAGGGAATGGTCAAAATTATTCCAAGCAATGAAAAACAAAGGCCTACAACCAAGAATACTCTACTCAGCAAGGCTCTCATTCAAAATGGAAGGTGAAATAAGGAGTTTCTCAGACAAAGAAAGACTAAAAAAATACATCTCCACCAAACCAGCATTGCAAGAGATGCTAAAGGGTCTGCTTTAAAAAGATGAAGAAACAAAAAGGGACAGACAGGAACACAAGTACAAAGGGGGAAAAGGACAATGAATAAGTACCTATCAATAATAATCTTAAATGTAAATGGATTAAATACACCAATTAAAAGACATAGGGTAGCTGAATGATTTAGGAAGCATGACCCACATATACGCTGTCTACAATAGACCTACTTTAGAACAAAAGATCTACACAGACTGAAAGTGAAGGGATGGAACACATATTTCAAGCAAATGGACAGGAAAAAAAAATCTGGGGTAGCAATATTTATATCAGACAAAACAGATTTAACAGCAACGGTTATAAAAAAGACAAAGAAGGACATTTCATAATACTTAAGGGAAAAATCCACCAAGAAGATATTACCCTTGTAAACATATATGCACCCAACCTAGAAGCACCCAAATATGTAAGAAAAATTTTGAAAGACTTGAAGAAGGATATAGACAGCAACACACTCATAATAGGGGACTCTAACACCCCACTGAAAACAATGGACAGCGCTTCAAAGCGAAGACACACGAAGGATATTGAGGCATTGAAAAACACTCTAGATGAAATGTACTTAGTTGACATATATAGGACTTTTCACACCCCCCAAAAAGCAAAATATACATTCTTTTCAAGTGCACATGGAACATTTTCTAAGATAGACCATATGGTAGGACACAAAACAAGCATCAAAAATTCAAGAACATTGAAATTACATCACGCATCTTCTCAGATCTCAATTTCTTGAAAATGGAAATCAATCTAAAGGAAAAACCTCAAAAACATGCAAACTAATGGAATATGAATAACATGCTATTAAATAATGAATGGGTTAACAATGACATCAAGGAAGAAATCAAAAAGTTTTTTGAAACAAATGATAATGAACACACAACAAACCAAAACCTATGAGATACAGCGAAAGTAGTTCTGAGATAAAAAATGTATAGCAATACAGGCCTACCCAAAAAGGATAGAAGAATCTCTAATACAAATCCTTACCCTACAGCTACAAGTAGTTGAGTAACAACAACAAAGCCCATAGATAGTAGAAGGAAGGCAATCATCAAGATCAGAGCAGAATTAAAGGACATAGAGACTAAATAAACAATTCAAAAGATCAATAAAACCAGAAGCTGGTTCTTTGGAAAGATAAAGAAAATAGACAAGCCTTTAACCAGGCTCATCAACTAAAAGAGAGGACCCAAATAAATAAATTCAGAAATGAAAGGAGAAATCATAAATGATACCACAGAAATACAAAGGATTGTAAGAATTATTATGAACAACTGTATCACAAGAAATTTGACAACCTAGATGAAATGTACAAATTTCTGGAAACACATAATCTTCAAAAACTGAATTAAGAAGAAGCAGAAAGCCTCAACAGAACAATAACAACTAGTGAAATGGAAGCGGTAATCAAAAAACTCCCAGCACACAAAAGCCCTGGGCTGAATGGCTTCGCAGCTGAATTTACAAAACACTTATGAAAGAACTAACTCCTATCCTTCTCAGATTATTCAAAAAAATTCCAAGAATAGGGAAGACTCCTAAACTCTTTCTATGAAGCCAGTATTACCCTAATTACAAAACCGGGTTAGGACACAAAAAAAGAAAAATACAGGCCAATATTGCTCATGAACATAGATGCTAAGATCCTCAAAAAATTATTGGTGAACAGGATCCGGCAACACATTTGACAGATTATACCACGATCAAGTGGGATTCATCCCAGGGATGCAATGATGGCTTAATATTTGCAAATCAATAAACATAATACACCAAATGAACAAAATGAAAGACAAAAATGCATGATCATATCAATAGATGCTGAAAAAGCATTTGATAAAGTACAACACCCATTTATGATTAAAACACGTAGCAAAATGGGAGTAGAGGGAGCATACCTCAACATAATAAAAGCCATATACAAGAAACCTGAAGTCAACAACATGCTCAGTGGGCAAAGACTGAAAGCATTCCCCCTGAGATCAGGAACAAGACAAGGATGTCCACTCTCTCTACTCCTGTTCAACATAGCTTTGGAAGTTCTAGCCACAGCAATCAAATAAAAAAGAAAATTAAAAGGCATCCAAATTGGAAAAAAGGAAGTAAAACTGTCTTTATTAGCAGATGACATGATAGTGTACATAGAAAACCATACAGGCTCCACTAAAAACAATGTGACCTAATAAGTGATTTTGGCAAAACAGCAGGGGAAAAAGTCAATATTCAGAAATTGAAGGCATTTCTGTACACCAACAACTAAATATCAGAGATAGAAATTATGAAAAACATCCCATTTACTATAGCAACATGAAAAATAAAGTACCTAGGGATAAACTTAACCAAGGAGGTAAAAGACTGTACTCAGAAAACTACATAACAATGAAGAAAGAAATCAAAAAGGATACAAATAAATGGAAGTATATACCATGTTCATGGATAGGAGGAATCAACGTCATTAAAATGTCCATATTACCCAAAGCAATTTATAGATTCAATGCAATCCCTATTAAAATACCAGCGACATATTTCACAGACTTAGACCAAATACTTCAAAAATTTATATGGAACCAAAAAAGAGCCCGAATAGCCAAAACAATCTTGAGGAAGAAGAACACAGTAGGGGTAACCACAATACCTGATACCAAACTATACTACAAGGCCATGGTAATCAAAACCATCTGGTACTGGCATAAGAACAGATATATAGATCAATGGAACAGAATAGAGAGTCCAGAAATAAATCCAGGTCTATATGGCCAACAAATATTTGACAAAGTGGGAAGAAATATAAAATGGAGTGAAAAATTCCTCTTCAACAAATGATGTTGGGAGAACTGCACAGGGACATGCAAAACAATGAAATTAGACCACCAACTTCCACCATACACCAGAATAAACTCAAGATGGATCAAAAACTTAAATGCAAGATGTGACACCATAAAAGTCCTAGAGGAAAGCATAAGGAGGAAAATTTCAGATATCTCTCATAGCAATATTTTCACCGATATATTTCCTAAGGCAAGGGAAATAAAGAAAAGAATAAACAAATGGGACTACATCAAACTAAAGAGTGTCTACTCAGCAAAAGTAAACATCGGCAAGATGAAAAGGGAACCAGCCGTATGGGAAAATATATTTGCCAATGATTCCTCAGACAAGGGATTGATCTTCAAAATATATATAGAACTTATATGACTCAAGACCAAGAAGAAAGATGGCCCGATTGAAAAGTAGTCAAAGGACCTAAACAAACACTTATCCAAAAAGGATATACAGAGGTGCCATAGGGATATGAAAAAATGCTCAACATCACTAGTCATCAGAGAGATGCAAAAGATGCAAATAAAAACCACAGTGAGATACCACCTCACACCAGTCAGAATGGCCATCATCAACAAATTGTCAGACAACAAGTACTAACGAAGATGTGGAGAAAAAGGAATTCTAGTGCACTGCTGGTGGGAATGCAGACTGGTGCAGCCACTATGGAAAACAGCATGGAACTTCCTTAAAAAACTAAAAATGGGACTTCCTGTTGAACCAGCAATTCCGTTGCTAAGATTATATCTGAAGAATCCTGAAACACCAATTCAAAAGAACCTATGCACCCCAATGTTCATAGCAGCACTATTTACAATAGCCGAGTGCTGGAAACAGCCTAGCTGCCCAACTATAAATGAATGTATCAAAAAACTGTGGTAGATTTACAAAATGGAGTACTATGTAGTTGAAAGAAAAAAGAAACTTCTACTATTTGCAACAACCTGGATGGAGTTAGAGAGAATAATGCTTACTGAAATAAGCCAAGTAATCAAAAGAAATATCATGTGATATCATCTAATACAGGAGGCTAATTAACAACACAAACAAATGAGCTAAGTAGAACCAGAGATATGTAAACAAAAAGTAGACTAACAATGACAAGGGGAGAGTAGGGAGGGTGAGAAGTGGGTTAGAAGGGGAAGGGTTTAGTCAAAGAACATTTAAAAATGACCCAGGAACACGGACAACAGGGTGGGGACTGACTGTGGAAGAGGGGGTGGGCAGGGTGTGGGGAAGCAATAGGGAAAAATGTGGTACAACTGCAATAGAAAAACAAAAATACAAAAATTTTTAGTGGAGGAAAATAATGAAAGCAAAATAAATTAACAGCTAAGCCAGCACCCCCCCCCCAAAAAAAAACCCTTACATGTAGGAAAGTGAACAAATAAAAATATAAGGAATGGAAATGCAATTTTAGTAAATATTAGGACAAGTATTTTATTTCACACTGTATAAATTTCTCCCTACATGATCCCTCCAGAATTTGGCATTCTGAAGAAATAAGTAATGACATGAGATTCTTTGCATAAAACTAATAATACCAGTTGTTAATAGAGATTTTCTTGACCAAGACTTTGACTGGAATGTCATGCCTAAAAGAGACATGCTTGGGCTCTGGCTGTTGTCAAAAATCTCTGAGGAAGTAGGATTGACTTTTGAAGTAATAAAAGCCCACGAGAAAAAAGGCCTGGTATCTTGGTTGATTGTGCAGTCCATGACAATCTCTCTAAGGAAGAAACAAAGGTTGCTTTTCTGAAAGATGGTTAAAAGGGACTTTAAGTCACTATGGAATACCTGAGGGACTTAGAAAAGATAGGTGTTTACAGGCAACGCTGAATGGCAGGTTAAAATTTGACTTAATGCAGCCACTTTAAGGACAAGGACGGTAATCTTAAGAAGAAAAATCATGATCAAGGAAAATAAAAATGCTCAGTGGTAGATTATAAACTAGTGCAGCTAACCGTCTTTAAAGTTTCTTTTCATTTAAAGTTTGTTTTCATTTGAAAGTTAAACTAGGTCTATGACATCATCAAAGATGCTTAATTTACAGGCAAGAAGAATGTCAAATGCCTTGCAACTGAATGTCTTTCCAATAAGACAGTCTTGCAGATTTAGAGACTGGGTGGTGGGTTATATTGCATAAATTAACCTATGTTTTCTGTTTTCAAAGGGTATAAGCCTATGATCTCATTACCTGAGTGATTGTCTACATATAGGCTTTACTTAATCCTGTTTGCATCTCTGCATCCTGAGACTCAATGGTTTGGCTGACCTAAGTGGTTGTGTTGGTGAAGAATGGGGTTTTCTGTGTGCTTCACTTTAAAACTTGTTTCTCTTTTCTATCCTAAAGGCTTGGACAGAAAGGGCCCAGAGGTCTGAGAGGGGAGAAACCTAAAATATTCCCCTCAGCCCAAACTAACTATAGTGAAAAAAAGGGTTTTGGACAGGTGTGTTGTACCTGGCACACCTTCCTCCAAAGAACCCCTTTTTTCCCCCTAATGTGAGACATTGAAAATTTGATACCTGCCTTTTGTTATATTGTGGTTATGAATTGAATGATGCCTTTTAACCCTGTTTCCAAATCTGTTGCTCTCAGAATAGAACAAGGTTGCCCGCCTGTTAACCCAAGCACGGTGTTGTCCGGGGACAGTCATCTGACCTACAGTCTGCACGATCCTTCCCCATGTGGGAAGGCCACCCTCCCCTCCACACCACCATTTATATTAGGGATTTATGAACCCAAAGGTAGGTAGGACGACAACCATGCCCAGCTTTAAGCAGCTCGAGGGGCACGAGACCTTTGCCCATTGTCCTTTATAATATTATAAAGGGTCTTAAGTCTGAGGAAGGAGTTGTTATTTTTATTGTTATAAAAATCAATTGATTAATTATTTTAAAAAGAAAGAATAATATAGAAAATGGTGAAGCCAGGGAACTTGTATGCATAACCCATGGAGATGAATTAAGGGGGTGGGATTGCTGAGGGAAGAGGGGTACTTGGCAGAGGGGTGCAAAGGAAAAAATATTGGAACTATTGTAACAATATAATTAGTAAAATATAAAAAAGAAAATAAAACAGACAAACAAAAAAAACCCTGCCTTTTGATCTAATGATTCCACTCCTAGGATTATACCCCAAGAATCTTTAAACACCAATTCAAAAGAATCTATGCAACCTTATGATCCTAGCAGTACTATTTACAATATCCAAATCCTAGAAACAGCCTAAGTGCCCTTCAATGGATGAGTAAATCAAAGAACTGTGGTACATTTACACAATATAATACTATGCAATAGAAAGAAATATGAAACTCCTACCTTTTGCAGCAGCATGGATGGAACTGGAGAGTATTACACTTAGTGAAATAAGTCAGCCAGTGAAAGACAAATACTATACGATCACAACTCATACAGTAACCTAATGAACAAAACAAACAAATGAGCAAAATAGAGTCAGAGGCATGTAAACAGGGAACAGACTGACAGTGGCCAGATGGGAAAGGTTGGGTGGCCAGGGGACAAAGAAGGGAAGAGATTAGTCAAGGAACTAGTATAAATAATCCATGTATATGGACAACAGTGTGGGAATTGACTGTGGGAGAATGGATGGGATGGGCGGGATGAAGAGACCAATGCTGGAAAAATGGGACAATTGTAATATAACAACAATAAATCAAGTAAAAAAAAAAAAGTGAAAGGGACTACACAAAGAACATAGATGGATGATCCATGGACATGGAACACAAGCATGGAGATTGAGTGTGGCATAACGGGGTGAGTAGGATGGATGGAGGAGGGCAAAGGAGGAAAAATTCAGATGAGTGTAATAGAATAACAGTAAAAAAATGTTTTAATAAAATAAAAAATAAAAATAAATAAATAAATAATGATGTTGATGGATTCGCATATCTTAATTTTAAAATCTATTATAGGGGAACACTAATCAAGATAGTGGTATATTGATATAAGGACAGACACATAGTCAATGGAATAAAATTGAGAGTTCAGAGATAAACCTATTTACCTATGGTGAACTTGTTTGAGAAATAATACAAGATTGTTCAATAAGGGAAAAATAGTCCTTTCAAAAATGGAGATGGACAACTGAATAACCTCATGAAAAGAATGAAGTTGAATGCTTTATCTCTTACTACATATAAAATTTACTCCAAGTGGATGAGAACTAAATGTAAGAGCTAAAACTATAAGACTCTTAGAAGAAGGCATAGAGGTAAATCTTCATGACCTCAGACTTGGCAATAGACGCTTTGCTGTGTCACCAAAAAACAAGGAAACAACCACGCCCCAAAAAAAGACAAATTGGACTGCAAAAGTAAAAATATTAGTGCTTCAAAGGACATTATCAACGAACTGAATACACACTCCTTAGAATGACATAAAATATTTATAAATTACATATCTGGTAAGGGTAGGAAAAACTAAAGAGAGAAGTAGATTTGAGGTTTTCTAGGGCTTAAAAGAATGAGGATGGGAGAAAAAGAGCTAAGGAATAAGGGCTTTCTTATTCTATATTTAGAAATAAATTTGTTCTAAAATTGACGATGGTAACAGTGAATATGTTTGTTAATATACTAGCAAGTACTGAATTGTATATTTTAAAGGCTTAATTTTATGGGAAGTGAATTTCATCTCAATAAAACAAAAATCTACAAATACTAAGTATGAATTTTATTTTTTACTGTAAAAGTTTTTAATTTAGCAGTGGTAAAATAATAAAAAGTTTTATATATAAAATAAATAAAATGTAGTTAAACAGAAATAAAATAATAGTTATCTATAAAAATATAAACAATGCAAAAATAAATAAAAAAGCCTAAGAGAATTGGTGGGTTGGGGTAGAATAAAAGGCAGGGGTATAACTTTGTAACATTACTTGTTTATTTTTTTCTTTTTAAGAATTTCACATTTTTTCTTTTCGTTTTTTTTTTTCTTTTATTTTTTGGTTTTTCAATTACAGTTGTCCCGTTTTTCCCCCATTGCTTCCCCCCACCCAGCCCACCCATTCTCCCACAATCATATCCGTCCCCGTTGTCCATGTCCATGAGTCATTTATATACGTCCCTTGACTAGACCCTTCCCTTACTTATCCCCCTTCTCTCCCTCCCCCCTCCCCCCTATTGACTGCTATTCTGCTCCTTGTCCTATTTAGTTCATTTGTTTATGTTGTTCTTTAGTTTCCTGTATTAGGTGATATCATATGGTATTTTGCTTTCTTTGCCTGGCTTATTTCACTAAGCATAATTCTTTATAGTTCCATCCATGTTGTCGCAAATGGCAGGAGTTTCTTCTTCCTTTCTGCTACATACTATTCCATTGAGTAAACCTACCACGGTTTTTTGATCCACTCATCTACATATGGGCATTTAGGCTGTTTCCAGTACTTAGCTATTGTAAGCAAGGCTTCTGTGAACATAGGGGTGCATAAGTTTTTTTGAATTAGGGTTTTAGGATTTCTCTGGTATAATCCTAGCAGTGGAATCACTGGATCAAAAGGCAGTTCCGTTTTTAGTTTTTTGAGGTAATTCCATAGTGTTTTCTATAGTGGCAGCACTAGTCTGCATTCCCACCAGCAGTGCAGTAGGGTTCCCGTTTGACCACATCCTCGCCAGAATTTGTTGTTTTTTGATTTGTTCATAATGGCCATTCTGACAGGTGTAAAGTGGTATCTCATTGTGGTTTTTATTTGCATCTCTGATGGCTAGTGATGTGGAGCATTTCTCATGTGTCTAATGACCTTCTCTGTGTCCTCTTCAGAGAAGTGTTTGTTCAGGTTCTTTGCCTGTTTTTTAATGGGGTTGTTTGTTTTCTTGATGTTGAGTCGTATAAGCTCTTTATATATTTTGGAGATCAGTCCCCTGTCTGTGATATCATTTGCAAATGTTTTCCCATATGGTTGGTTTCCTTTTCATCTTGCTGATGTTTTCTTTTGCTGAGCAGAAACTCCTTAGTTTGATGTAGTCCCATCTGTTTTTTTCCTTTATTTCTCTTGCCTTAGGTGATGAGTCCATGAATATATTGTTACATGGGATATCTGAAATTTTCTTGCCTATGTTTTCCTCTAGGACTTTTATGGTGCCATGGCTTACATTTAAGTCTTTGATCCATTTGAGTTTATTCTGGTGTATGGCGTAAGTTAGTGGTCTAGTTTTATTTTTTTGCATGTCCCTGTCCAGTTCTCCCAACACTATTTGTTGAAGAGGCTCTTTTCGCTTCATTTTATATTCCTTGCCCCTTTGTCAAATATTAGTTGAACATAAAGAACTGGGTTTATTTCTGAGCTCTCTATTCTGTTCCATTGATGTATTTGTCTGTTCTCATGCCAGTACAAGACTGTTTTGATTACCGTGGCATTGTAGTATAGTCTGATATCAGGTATTTTGATTCCTCCTACTGTGTTCTTCTTCCTCAAAATTGCTGTGGCTATTCGAGCCCTTTTTTGGTTCCATATAAATTGTTGAAGTATTTGTTCTAGTTCAGTGAAAAATGTCATTGGTATTTTAATAGGGATTGCATTGAATCTATAAATTGCTTTGGGTAGTATGGACATTTTAATGATGTTGCTTCTTTCCATCCATGAACATGGTATATGCTTCCATTTATTTGTATCTTTTTAGATTTTTTTCTTCAGTGTTATGTAGTTTTCTGAGTACAGGTCTTTTACCTTCTTGGTTAAGTTTATTCCTACGTACTTTATTTTTCTTGTTGCTATGGTAAATGGAATTTTTCTTTCAGTTTCTATGTCAGAGATTTTGTTGCTGGTGTACAGAAATGCCTTCAATTTCTGAATATTGACTTTGTACCCTGCTATTTTGCCAAATTCACTTATTTGTTTGAGTAGTTTTTTTGTGGAGTCTATAGGGTTTTCTATGGACACTATCATGTCATCTGCAAATAATGACAGTTTTACTTCTTTTTTTCCAATTTGGATGCTTTTTATTTCTCTTTCTTGTCTAATTGCTGTGGCTATAACTTCCAAGACTATGTTGAATAGGAGTGGAGAGAGTAGACATCCTTGTCTTGTTCCTGACCTCAGGGGGAATGCTCTCAGTTTTTGCCCATTGAGTATGATGTTGGCTTCAGGTTTCTCATATATGGCCTTTATTATGTTGAGGAATGCTCAGTCTATTCCCATTTTGTTGAGAGTTTTCATCATAAATGGGTGTTGTACTTTATCAAATGCTATTTCTGCATCTATTGATATGATTATGTGGTTTTTGTCTTTCATTTTGTTTATGTGATGTATTACATTTATTGATTTGGGAATATTAAACCATCCTTGCATCCCTGGGATGAATCTCACTGGATCATGGTGTATGATTTTTCTAATGTGTTGCTAGATCCGGTTTGGCAATATTTTGTTGAGGATTTTTAGCATCTATGTTAATCAGCGATATTGGTCTGCAGTTTTCTTTTTTGGTTGTGTCCTGACCTGTTATTGGAATTAGGTATATACTGGCTTCATAGAATGAGTTTGGGCTTTTTTCCTCTTCTTTTATCCTTTGGAATAGTCTGAAGAGGATAGGAGTTAGTTCTTTCCTAAATGTTTTGTAGAATTCACCTGTGAAGCCATCTGGTCCAGGGCTTTTGTGTGCCAGGAGTTTTTTGATTACTGCTTCAATTTCACTAGTTGTTATTGGTCTATTCAGGCTTGCTGGTTCTTCTTGATTCAGTTTTGGAAGACTATATGTTTCCAGGAATTTGTGCATTTCCTCTAGGTTGTCAAATATCTTGCCATACAGTTGTTCGTAATAATTACTTACAATTCTTTGTATTTCTGTGGTATCAGTTGTGATTTCTTCTCTTTCGTTTCTGATTTTATTTATTTGGGTCCTTTCTCTTTTTCTTGATGAGCCACGCTAAAGGCTTGTCAATTTTGTTTATTCTTTCAAAGAACCAGCTCCTATCTTTGTTGATCTTTTGAATTGTTAGTTTAGTCTCTATGTCATTTAATTGTGCTATGATCTTGATGATTTTCTTTCTTCTACTTGATCTGGGCTTTGCTTGTTGTTCTTCCTCTAGTTCCTGTAGCTGTAGGGTTAAATATTTTATTAGAGATTCTTCTAGCTTTTTTAGGTAGGGTTGTATTGCTATGAACTATCCTCTCAGGACTGCTTTTGCTGTATCCCATAGGTTTTGGGATGTTGTGTGTTCATTATCATTAGTTTCCAGAAACTTTTTGATTTTTTTCTTGATGTCATTGTTAACCCATTCATTATTTAATAGCATGTTATTCATTGTCCATGAGTTTGAATGTTTTTGAGTTTTTTCCTTGAGGTTGATTTCCAATTTTAAGGCATTGTGATCTGAGAAGATGCTTGATATAATTTCAATTTTCTTGAATTTGTTAAGGCTTGTTTTGTGTCCTACCATGTGTTCTATCTTTGAAAATGTTCCATGTGTACTTGAGAAGAATGTATATTTTGCTTCTTTGGGGAGAAAAGTTCTATATATTTTGACTAAGTCCCTTTGATCTAGAGTGTTGTTCAGTGCCTCAATATCTTTGGTGTTTCTTTGCTTCGAATATTTGTCCATTGTAGACAATGGGGTGTTAAAGTCCCCTACTATGAGTGTGTTGCTTTCTGTATCTTTCTTGGAGTCCTTCAAAATTATCTTTACATATTTGCGTGCTCCTAAGTTGGGTGCATATATATTTATAAGGGTTATATCTTCTTGATGGATTTTTCCCTTAAGTATTATGAAATGTCCTTCTTTGTCTCTTTTTATGGCCTTTGCTGTGAAATCTGTTTTGTCTGATATAACTATTGCTACCCCAGCTTTTTTTTCATGTCCATTTGCTTGAAATACTTTTTTCCATCTCTTCACTTTCAGTCTGTGTAGATCTTTTGTTCTAAGGTGGGTCTCTTGTAGACAGCATATATGTGGGTCATGCTTTCTAATCCATTCAGCTACCCTATGTCCTTTGATTGGATCATTTAATGTATTTACATTTAAGGTTATTACCAATACGTACTTATTCATTGTCATTTTCCCCCTTTGTACTCGTGTTCCTCTCTGTCTCTTCATCTTCTTAAAGCAGACCCTTTAGCATCTCTTGCAATGCTGGTTTGGTGGAGATGTATTCTTTTAGCCTTCTTTGTCTTGGAAACTCCTTATTTCACCTTCCATTTTGAATGAGATCTGTGCTGGGTAGAGTATTCTTGGTTGTAGGCCTTTGTTTTTCATTGCTTAGAATATTTTTTGCCATTCCCTTCTGACTTGTGGTGTTTTGCTGAGAAATCCGATGATAGCCTAATTGGAGCTCCCTTGTATGTTATTAGTTGTTTCTCTCTTGCTGCTTTTAGGATTCTCTCTTTGTTTTTTAATGTTGCCATTTTAATTATGATATGTCTTAAAGTGGGCCTGTTGTGATTCATCTTCATTGGGACCCTCTGTGCTTCCTGGACTTTGTGACTCTTTCTCTCCTCATGTTAGGGAAGTTTTCTGTCATTAGTTTTTCAAAAGGTTTTCTATCCCTTGCTCTTCTTCTTCTCCTTTTGGAATTCCTATGATACAGATATTATTATGTTTCATGTTGTCCTGCAGCTGTCTTAGAACATCTTCAGTCTTGTTCAGTCTTTTGTCATTTTGTTGAACTGTCTGGGAGTTTTTGTCTACATTGTCCTCCAGCTCGGTGATCTGATCTTCTGCTTCCTCTAAACTGCTTTTAATTCCTTCTACTGTGTTCTTCAATTCAGAGATCGTATTCTTCATTTCTTCCTGTCTCTTATTGATAGATTCTATGTCCTTTTTCATGCTGGTGTAATTCTCAGTAAGTTTCTTGTAGTTTTTCTGGAGTTCTTTGTAGTTTCTGCTGAGCTCATTGAGCTTCTCCATAATCCATGTTTTTATTTCCATATCTTATAGTTTGCTCCCCTCTATTTTATTTAGCACTCTTTCTGGAGATTCTACCTTTCCTTTCACTGGGGGGTTGTTTCTCTTTGTCTCCCCATTTTTGTGACTCCTATTGTTTGTTGGTGCTTCTTAGAATGATCTGCACTTCCTGGATCTGCCTCTGGTGGCATCAGATCATCTACCAGTCTGGGCCTAGGCATCCTGTTGGAGACTTCCAGGGATCTACTGCCTTTGCCTGTCTTCTTTATTTGTTAATCAATTCTATCTGTGATTAGCTGTCTAGCTTAAGAACCGTGGGTGTGGCAGCTTAATTCCTGTAGGGAGGGCTTTTGCTTCCTCTCAGGCTGATGCCACTTGGAGGAGGGGAAATGGTGTGCCTGCAGTACTGGGGATGAGTCAGCACTGAGACATGGTTGGTTGCTCCCGTAGTACTCCCCTCAAAGCCACCGCACCAAACTCTTTCCAAGTGTCTTCAGCCTCTCTTCCTTCCCTCTGCTTGAGCCCAGGGTAATTGGGGGCCAAAATATTTTCATATGTGATACACTTAAGAGCTCTTTTTCTCCAGTTGTTTCTCTCCGGCTAGCAAGAAACCCTGTGGCTTTTCGCTTTTCATAGCTGGATACTATTTTACTTTCCATTCTGTTGCTGTAGGCTGGGAAGCTCAGCTGTGGGTTTAGACCCTGCCCTTCTCAGGGGGAACCCCCGGCTGCTGAGTTGTTTCTCAGTCCCTTCAGCTGCCACCCATGGGAGCCCAGTCAAGTCTTCTGCATTTCCGCACTGCCTACCGGTCACGTTGTGATGTAGCGGCCTTTTCTGTCTCTCCATGGTTATAAAACTTGTCTCCAGCTAGTGTTCGGTTTGTTATTCCAGGTGATTTTTCCAAAATGAAGTTGTAAATCCAGAATGGTCTTGGGAGGAGGTTAGTGTAGCTTCCACTTACTCCTCCACCATCTTGGATCCGTCTGTAGTTATTTCTTACTATCGTTTGTATTTCCGAGGTATCAGTCGTGATTTCTCCTCTTTCATTTCTGATTTTGTTTATATGGGTCTTCTCCGTTTTTTTTCTTGATGAGCCTGGCTAGAGGCTTGTTGATTTTGTTTATTATTTTGAGGAACCAGCTCCTAGTTTTGTTGATTTTTTGAATTTTTTGTTTAGTCTCTATGTCATTTTATTCTGCTCTGATCTTGATGATTTCCTTCGTTCTCATTGCCCTAGGCTTTCTTTGTTGTTGTTCTAGTTCTTGTAGCTTTACAGTTAGGTTTTTTATTTGTGATTTTTGTATCCTTTTCAGATATGCCTGTATTGCTATGAACTTCCCTCTTAGGACTGCTTTTGCTGTGTCCAATAGGTTTTGGGCTGTTGTGTGTTCATTGTCATTAGTTTCTAGATATTTCTTGATTTCTGCTTTGATGTCATTGTTAAGCCATTCATTATTTAACAACATGTTATTCATTCTCCATGAGTTTGGGTGTCTTTGATTTTTTTTCTCTGAGGTTGATTTTTAGTTTCAAGGCATTGTGGTCTGAAAAGATGCTTGATATGATTTCAATTATCTTGAATTTGTTGAGGCTTGTTTTGTGTCCTATCATGTGGTCTATCTTTGAAAATGTCCCATGTGCCTTTGAAAAGAATGTATATTTTGCCTTTTGGGGGTGAAAAGTTCTATATATATCAATTAAGTCCATGTGGTTTAGTGTGTTGTTTAATGCCTGTATATCCTTGGTGTTTCTTTGCTTTGATGATCTTATTGTTAATAATGGTGTGTTGAAGTCCCCTACTATGAGTGTGTTGTTGTTAATATCCTTCTTGAGGTCTTCTAGTATTTTCTTTATGTATGTGGGTGCTCCTATGTTTGGTGCATATATGTTTATCAGTGTTTTATCTTCTTGATGGATTGTTTCTTTAAGTATTATGAAATGTCCTTCTTTGTCTCTTTTTTTGCCCTTTCTTTGATATCTGTATTGTCTGATATGAGGACTGCTACCCCAGCTTTCTTTTCAGGTCCGTTTGCTTGGAAAATTTTTTTACATCCATTTACTTTCAGTCTATGTAAATCTTTTGTTTTGAGGTGTGTTTCTTGTAGACAGCAAATATGTGGGTCCTGTTTTCTTATCCATTCCGTTACTCTATATCTTTTAATTGGAGCATTGAATCCATTTACATTTAAAGTTATTATTGACATGTATTTATTCATTTCCCTTTGTACCTGTGTTCCTCTACTCTTTTTTTTTTCTCTTCCTTTTTCTTAGAAAATTCCTCTTAGCATCTCTCGCAATGCAGGTTTGGTGGAGATGTATTTTTTTAGTCTTCCTTTGTCTGAGAAATTCCTTATTTCACCTTCCATTTTGAATGAGAGCCTTGCTGCGTAGAGTATTCTTGGTTGTAGGCCTTTGTTTTTCATTGCTTGAAATATTTTTGACCATTCTCCTCTGGCTTGTAGAGTTTCTGTTGAGAAATAAGTCGATAGCCTTATTGGAGCTTCCTTGTATGTTTTTTTGCTGTTTTTCTCTTGCTGCTTTTAGGATTCTCTCTTTGTCTTGGAATGTTGTCATTTTAACTATAATGTGCCTTTGAGTGGGTTTTTTTGGATTCTTCTTTATTGGAACTCTCAGTGCTTCCTGGACTTGCATAAATTTTTCTCTCATCAGGTTGGGAAAATTTTCTGTCACTATTTCTTTTATCAATTTATCTGTTCCTTGTTCTCCTGATCCCTCTTTAATTCCAATGACTCTGATATTTTTCTTCCTTATGCTATCCTGTAATTCCCTTACCTCTTCTTCATACTTTTTCCATCTTTTTTCATTTTCCTGTATCGTCTGAGAATTTTTTCTACATTATCTTCTAACTCACTAAACTGATCTTCTGCTTCATTTAGTCTGCTTTTGACTGATTTTACTGTGTTTTTCAGTTCAGAGATTGAATTCTTCATTTCTTCCTTTTTTTTGTTGATAGTTTCTATGTTTTTGTTTATGTTGTTGAAGTTCTCTGCAAGTTCTCTGTAATTTTCTTGGAGCTGGTGGTGACTTCCTTGGAGGTTGTCATAGTTGTTTTTTAGGTTGTCGAGTATATTGAGCATCTTCACCACTATTGTTTTGAATTTTGTGTCCGACATTTGGGCTATATCTATTCTATCTACCTCTCTTTCTGGGTGTTCTCTTTTTCTTTTTCATTGAGAGGTTATTTCTGTTTCTTATCATGTTGGATTCTTCTTGTTTTTGTTTGTTTTTTTTTTTTGGTTTGTCTGTTTTTACTACCCAGCTTTGTGGTATGGGATTCTTTATAGAGGGTCTGGGGGTTTCAGTGGTGCAGTCTCTTTGATCTCCTGAGCCTGTTGTTTTTGGGGTACCCTTTACGTCATTTGTTTATGATGTCTGGTTATATTTCAGATGCTCTTTGTTAGGGTCTTCCTTCTGGCTAGTTGACTGAGAGTCACTCTATCCACTTTGTCTTGAGTTCTTTTGTGGAGATGTCAGTTCAGCCTTTGTGTGTTGTCTTGTTTTTCTGTGTCTACAGCTGTTCTAATGAGGCAGGTCAGAGGTTCCTTTTCCTTGCACAGTGGTGTGCCCCCGCAAGGCATGTTCCTTTAGGGCCTGTTGGAGCTAGCTGAGGTGCCCTTGCACGCACACTTGTGAGCGTGCAAGGGGTCTGAGAGCTTGCCTCAGGCCTGCTGTGCTGCTTCCCGGAGTTGGACTCTTGCTTCTTAAGGCTGGGCCCCAGACACTTGGGCACAGTGGAAGTGAGTGATTGGAGACTATTGAAGCCGGCGAGGTGCTTTTGTGCTTGTGCGCCCATGTGTGCCCAAGGCGGCTGGGGAACTAGCCTCAGGCCTGCCACTCCGTGGTCCCGAAGTTGGTCTCTCACCTTCTAGTGCTAGGCCCTGGACACTTGTGCTCAGTAGAAGTGAGTGTCTATGAGTCGCTGCTGCCTGCTGTTTCCCCACTGCAGCCACCCACCATTCCCACACCCACCTGGGCAGGCACAAGCAGAGCCTGAGCAAGTGCTCTGCGCTCTGGCCTGGCGCCCACTGGAGCTTGCCAGTGGGGACTGCATACAGTCTTCTGCGTGTTCAGTGGGCCCTCCATGTGCCCGTTGGGGCACTGATCTTATGTCTGTTGGGGTGTGTCCAAGGGGCACCTAGACGTGCGGCCCTGCGCACCTTGTCCAGTGAATGAGGGCACTTCCCATGCGTGCCCGCATGACCCAAGGGGAGGGTTGGGGAGTGGGTGAGTGCAGTTCTGCTCCTGAGCTCCTCAAGAATGTCCTATCACGCCCAAACTTTCCCCCCCTCTCCGCAGTTCACAAGAGAAAAATAAAAAGAAAAAATTACATTTTCACTTGCACAGCAGCACGCTGTTTCCTGTCTTCCAGTACCAATGGCGCCTGGTTGAGTCCTGTCTCTGCCAGAGAGCAGAGATCCACTTTCCTCCTGACTCCCCTCTGGGGAAGCCTGTGGTCGCCAAAAAGCCTTTGTGTCCTTCCAGCCACAGCTCGAGCAGCCACCCCAGTCAGGAATCCCATTTTGTCCCTTTTTCCTCCACTATCCTCACTTAACAGGTTGTTCCCAGATGGTTTTACTCTAATCCAGCAGTGCCAAGGTTCGACTCCTGCCGGTGTCCAGCTGCTGACTGAGATGTTCTGTTTGCAGTTAGCCCAAACTACAGATGGGTCTTGGGAGCCTGAGAGCACAACCTCCCCTCACTTCTCCGCCATCTTCCACCCTCCCTCCCCCTTTTTCTTTTCCTGGCCAAAGATTTACATCCTATTTGCTTTGAGGTTTTTTTCCCTTCTTAGTCTATCCTTCAGGGCACTTTGCCCATTATTTTTCTATTATGTTTTTTTCTCTAGTGTAAATGCTTACATACTTAAAAAGATACTAAACATTTAATGACTTTATTAAATAATAATATATTTATATAAAAATTTTATATATTCTATTTTATAAAAACTGTAGTTTTTTTTAATGTGAGATATTAAAATAGACCCTTAGACTAATGAAAAAGCCTAAATTAAAGAAGACAAAAATAAGAACATAAGTTCAAAAGGTCACATAGTTTGTCTTTTTTAAAACTAAGATAGAGGTAATTTTGAGTCAGCTTGTAAAATTCTACGTACAACACAGTTGCTTACAAGGAAAATTTTTCCACATTTTAGACATTACAAAGACTTTTTCAACAATCCACTGCTAAGTATGTTTTGTGCTACTGAGAGAGTTACCTTGGAATTGTTCTTGGCTTTATTTGTTATTTTTTCGAATCATAAAATGTACATCCCTTGCTCAACTCTTATGTGTAAATGTTACTAAGTGTGTTTCTGCTCTAATAGTATTATTTCACATGGTTCTAAAAATGACACGATAAGCACTTACTAAAATTGCATCAACAAAGCCAATTTTATATGATCTCAGAACTAACATAATCAAAAGAATAAAAATTCAAGAAAAAATATGGAACAGAAAGAAATCAAACAGATGCTTCAAATAAAAAAAAATATTTCAATGAGGGAGTTATACAGAGTGTTTTGAAAAATGTTAAGTTAGCTAGCAAGGACTACTGAGACACCCAGACTCAGAACAGTGAGAAACTATTACCAGAAGAGGGGCTGAAAGGGCAGGGAGGTATTCTCAAAGTCTGTGAGAGCAGGTGTTCCATCAATGAGAGATACATACAGGCACAACAAGAAAAAGAGTGAGGAAGAAATCAACCCAGATCTCAATCTCCCTCCTTTTGTTTTTAATCTCCAGCTAGTGTCAGAGAAAACTACCAACTAGGGAGCCCAGGGAACAAAGCCTCTGGGGTATCAGCTCCCTTCACTAAGGATGGGATATAATATATCAGAAACAAATGCAGACTAAGCTAGCCAAGGTACTAGGAAAAAGGACCCCCCAGGAATCTCAAGAAATGTCTCTGCATGAAATTTCCAAGACCCAGGTGTAACTGCCAATTTTTAGGCCTCCTGTAACAGTATATTTTTCAAGAGGCATTTCCACTGATGAATAGGAATCATCATTTTCCTTTGTTATCACCTCATGATTTTACCTCTAGTGTAGAACATTTCACAGTCATTTCTAGTTACCTAATCTATGCATTAAAACTTTCTTGGGAAAACATGCAGAATTGGAAATAGACAAATTAGCATTCCTTTTATGGGGCCTGGGTTGAAGACTGGTATGCTCAATCAGAATGGGAGATTCAGATCAGGAAGTCACAGCTTCTCCTTTTTCCTGAGGCTACTTACTATACGTGGAATCTCTGGTATCCTTAACTAAATTTAGTCTCAAAATGCAGGGCTACTTGATCATTACCTCATAATTCTTATCACAACTAAGGCTCTCTAATTGAGTGGTGCCAAAGTCATCACAGAACAAATTCAAATCTCTCTAGTGCTTGTAGCCTTAATTTTTAAGGTAAGCACTTGTGAAGTATGTCTTGCTAGTTGTTCTATCATGCAATATCAAAGTCATTGTGCCTGTGTCAGTAGTCAAGGTCACAGCAGGAAAAGAAGTCTGCTCCAATGGCTCAGTTGAAGAGATTTTAATGAAACAAGTTTACAGATGTGAACAGAGTTAAGGGTACCTCTAAAGGATGCTGAGGCATCCATAAATTTTCAACTATGGGTTGCTATTACCACCAATAAGGCAGAAAAGATAAAGGCAGGTGATAAATAAATATGAGCAGATCTTTGTGAGACCCAGACCTCTAAAGAAGGGATAGATAGAACCTGTAGTCATGCAGAAACACAGATGCTTCTAAAAATGAACCATGGACACAGGGAGGGGAGGAGAAGGTCAATTCCCTCACTTCTCTCTCCTTCTGCATCTAGTATCTGATTGAAACTCCACTGGTCACACCTCACTACTTGGCAGGTGGTGTAGTTCATGGGAATCAGTGTGCCTGGTATGAAATGTAGCAAGGCAGTGAATAGCTAGCAGGAGGGAAGCAGAGGAGGATGTCAAACAGAAAATAGCCAATACAGCATCCCTCCAATAATAACTCACTAAAACTACTATATAACACATAAAATATTGGGAGAAGAGTAGATTTGAATCCTTTGTAAGGGGACACAATCACTGAAGTGCCAAAAATTTTGCTAATTATATATAACAAATGCCTAGTAAAACATCAAAACAGCACTAAAGTTTCTATTTTAGGAATAAAACTGGTTCAGGCACAAAAAAACTAAAAATTTAATCTGGTGGAATTCTCTGCATTAAGTATGTACATATGTAATAAATATATATCTACATATAATATATAGATATAGTATAAATTTATATATACAAATTATACAGTATACATAATTATATATTATATATTCAATTTTATTGATATATTTATATTACACATTTTGTTTTTATTTATATATTATATATAAAAATATATTATTTATATTATATGTACTTGTATCTGTATTTATATGTAGTATACAGGGTAGGGCAAAAATAGGCTTACAATTATGAGTACACAAAAACAGTTTATTCTTGTATTATTATTTATTAATTATTGTATTATTTTCCATACATACTGTAAACCTACTTTTGCCACTTGTATATTTACATAGATATATAATATATGTTGCACTTTTATCAGTAACTGTTCTCAAAATTTCTTAGGAAGTAATTCAACTTTATTCCCTAAATCAAATAAGGTGTGGTATATCGTTTGGAAAGAGTACAATTGATAATTATGAAAATTATTGCACATTGCTTTGAGTACTATGATACAACATGAAAGCTCAGTGGCTAAAGATTCCCTATAAAACATATTTCTCCTGTTTAGTATGCACAAGGTTATCTCTCTTTTCCACTATAGATTTATTACATCTGTCACATCACAAACTATATGATCTATCAGAGAATGTCAATATGCTCAAATACATTGTTTTCCTAAGTTTGATTTTATAACTGCTTTTTCACTTAGTAACAAGAGAAGCAAAATTGGTTACAGACCCTAATAATAATAAGCTATATTAGTAAATTATTGTGAGAAGAAATATCATTGTAAATGAGAATTCCATCAAATAAATTCATTGAATTACAGTCTTTATAAGTGCAGAGTACCTCCAGTTTAATCTTCAGATATCATTCTTGCCATGCCTTTTACTTTCTTGCTGTTAAAGCTATTTTTACTAGGTTTAACTCTTCCTTAAATTATATTTAAAGCCAGCTATTTACACAGTTGTAGCTTCTTGATATTTTTATTGACATTGTAACATCTAGAACTGAAAATAAAATTCATATTACATTTTAATATTTACTAAAATATTTTATTATTGGTAATTTTATAATTTAATGTGTTTTCAGAAATTTTTAAAGTATATTTTATTGATTATGTTGTTACAGTAGTCCCAATTTTTTTCCCTTTGTTCCTCACCACCCAGCAGCACCTTTTTCTCCAGCAATCCCACCTCCCTTGGTTCATGTCTATGGGTCATGCATATAAGTTCTTTGGCTTTGCCCTTTCCTATATTATTCTTAACTTCCCCTGTTTAATTTGTACCAACTGATTATGCGTCTTAATCCCTGCACCATAACCCCATTTCTCCCCCTCTCCCTCCCAGCTGATAACCCTCCAAATGATCCCTATACCTATGATTTTGTTCCTATGCTGGTTTGCTTAGTTGGATTTTGTTTTTATTTTTTAGATTAAGTTGTTGATAGTTGTGAGTTTGTTGTCATTTTAGTATTCATAGCTTTGATATTCCTTTTCTTAAGTAAGTCCCTTTGACATTTCATATAATAATGGCTTGGTAATGATGAACTCCTTTAGCTTTACCTTGTCTGGGAATCACCTCATCTGTCCTTCCATTCTAAATGATAGCTTTGCTGGATAGAGTAATCCTTATTGCAGGTTGCCTTTCATCACATTGAATACTGCTTGCCAGTCCCTTCCTGCCTGCAAAGTGTCCTCTGAGAAACCAGCTGATAGTCCTATAAGAAGCCCCCTCTAGGCAACTCTCTGCCTCTCTCTTGCTGTCCCCAGGACTCTCTCTATCTTTCACCTTTGGCATCTCAATCATGATGCGTCCTTGCGTGGTCCCCTGTGGGTCCAGCTTGCCCGGGACCTTCTTTGCTTCCCAGACCTGTATGTCCATCTCCTTTGCAAACTTTGGGAAGTTTTCCTCATTTTTTTCAATTCTTGCTTCCTCACTCTGCACTGGTTGACTGTTTTTTCTTCTTTATGTTCCAAATCATTAATGTGAACCCTGGTTTTCTTCCCTTCACCATTGTTTTTGTGTGGATTTTCCTTTATTTCACTTAACATAGCCTTCACTTCTTCTCTTAGGCATTTGCCATACTCAAGCATATCTGTCAAGCCTGTGAGCATCTTTATCACCAGTGTTTTGAATTCTGCATCAGTTAGGTTGTCTATCTCCTCATTTGTTAGGTTGGCTATCTCTTCATCGCTTAGTTCTCCCACTGGAACTTTGATCCATTTCTCTTTTTGGGCCATACTTCTCTGTCTCTTCATCTTGACAGGCTCCTGTGTTTGTTTGCACCCACATCCCAGGTAGAGCTGCTGCTCCTGTTACATTGTAAGAGGCAGAGCCTTAGAGATTTGTCAGTGCAGGGCAACCTGTTTCACCACATTGTGGTGCTGTATGTGGGGGAGGGGTTCGAGAGGGAACAATGCCACCTGCCCAGCACTCATCCCCCTTCCAGGCACCTCTCCCACCTCCGTAGTGGACTTGTGCCTCTCCAGTGGCTGCCCCAGCTGCCACTCCCAGAGTGGGTGAGTCTGCGGATGTTTTAGGACCATGGGGGCCCTTTAAACAAGCGGACTCTGCTGAGAGACTGGCAGTTTCTGCCTCTGTCCCAACCCCCACTGGTCTGCACAATCAAAAGCAATGAGACTCGACCTTCCCCAGTGCTGGGACTGTGAGCTTCGAGGGCTGGCGAGGAGCTGGGAACTCTTCCCAGGTGTGCCTCCTGACTCTTTAAAACGTGTGTCTGCACTTTCTGCTGACCTGCTGCCACTGCTGCCACTACATTGCGTCCTCTCTGCCCTGGGTCTAGCCCCCACCCCCACCTGCCCGGATGAGCATTTCCTCATCACATCTTTGTTTGCTAGACTTCCGTGTAGTTTGATGCTCTGGAATTTCTGGTTGTTTCCTGTTTTGATCTAGTTGTATTCCTTCCAAGCTGCAGAGGGAGATGCAGTGCATCCGTCACGCCTCCATCTTGGCCGGAGGTCTCAAGTCCTACCCAGAGATTTTTTTGAGTAACGATTCAAACATATCTTTCCTTGCAACACAATGAAACTCTTTAATGGCTCCTACTTAAGAGAAGTCCACATTCACCTTTCCACTTACCCCAAATCTCATTGAACAGTACCTCTCAAATTCACACGTAAGTGTGCACATCCAAACACACACATATCCATTATTGCATTTGAAAAAATAGATGGCATAAGATCATATTAATGATTCAGAAATTGTATAATTTCTTAAAAACAAACCCAAAAAGATTATATTACCAAATACCTAATTATAGATGAGTGGCCTAAGATTCAATTTAGGTCACTTCTGGATAAGTGTAATAAATGCATTGTCTTAACTAAACTTCAGTAAAGCCTCCTACATTGAGTGTACCACGGAGCATTGTGCATCCCATTGAAAGTCTTGGGGATTGTGTTATGCTACATCCTGTGCACAAAAAAATGCTGCTGTAGCATTTTCATGTTTCTATGGGCAAAACTGCTTCAGTGAAATGAAAGACTGTCACCATTGAACCTAGCATGGATATTTAGGATAAAGACAAACAAAGAAGCCCTCCATTTAACAGCAGGTGAAACACCCCTGTACGCAAAGGAGCAATAACCTGCCCAAGACAAAAAAAGAAATCTCCCATGTGCTCCACTTATAGGGGCACTTCTTCCTATTTGCTGACTTGAGGGGGTCCACAGTGTGTTACACACCCTCAACAAAAACACACCAATCACAAGGTCCAGGAAAAGCCACCTGCAGACTCAGTCCTTGGACTTCTTCTTCACTTACACTTACTTTTTGGTGCATTAATAGTGTCAAAAAATAAAATATGGAGCCACTTTAAAATGGAGCTTCCATGCCAGAGAAATTGCCCTCCATATCTTCTGCCTTAAGTCTCTGGATGTTAAAACAGGGCAAAACAATCTTTGAACTGTGCCTACAGGAGCCTTATGTCTCTATGAACTATTTGCAAAGATAGTAAAGCAGTTTTTAAGACTACTGAACTGATCAGTACTGGACTAAATACTAAAAACATTGCTAGAATTAACATCACTATATTATCTGACTCAATAGAAATGCCTCCCTTCTATTGATGTAATAGTTCCTCCTTTTTCATAAATACCCATTGCCTTTGTCTCCTAACCAGATCATTATTTGGGCTTCTGCCTGAATCCGTGCATCCTGAGTAGCTATTCTTATTGATCTCAAATAAATGCTTATTTCCTCTCATTTTGAAAGACATTTCATTTTGAAGCTAACATATCTGGTATAACAAACAGAATCTAAAGTGGTTTCACCATATGGACTGGAATGACCTGGAACTGGGAACAGTACTTACAAGCCTCCATTGTGCTCACTTCTCCCATGATCTGATATCTTCTAGACTTTGAGGCCCTTTTTCATAGACATCAGATGCCATTATCTGAGATCAGGAGGGTTTTTTTTTTCCTTCAATGGGGGATGATTCCTCCTGGTGCTGGCATGAAATAGTACACTACAGAATGGATAATTACTTATTTAATTTTGCTCCTATAAAATGCATTCTTTAAGTGATAAATAGAAATTTCTAAAAATCATAGCAATTTCTAATGAATCTTAAAAGAAATGTTGGCCATCTGAGCAAGTGCTCTAAAATTTGTTCCACTTTGTTCTAGCTAAAACCTGACAAGGTATTACAAAGAATCTAATAACTTTATATTCAGAAATTTTACAAAATTAGAAGTCTAAGAGGATTGTTTAAGCTTAAGTAGTTTTCACGGTCTTTCTATTGAAAACCAGAAATGTAAGCACAGACTACAGCTATCTGACACTAAAAAAAACAAAGAAAGAAAAAGAAAAGCCTTAAAAAAGGAAACAAAGAACCCACACAAACAGCTGAAAAGGCTCCCTAGTCTATGCCACATGCTCCCCCAACCCAGTTTCCTTAAAAGTTATCAAAAATAAATAAAAATCTTAAAGCTTTAGCTATCTGAATAGATAAACTTAACATACCCAAACAGTTATAAATTAATGGGTTGTGTCTGTGTGTATCAATGTGTATATGTGTGAGAACAATAGAGTCTTCCTAACCCCAGATTCCCAGGCATGGGCCACTTAGAGATAATAATTAGATTCATGTGCACAGTGCACTTTCAGTGTAATAAGCATTATGTCATATTTTGGCTAGTAGCCGGCTTTGTCTATGCATAGTATATAATGGGTAGAATTTCCACAGGAGCACAGTCAAGGTAGATGTGCAGGTGATTTGGCACATAAACACGGTGGGGAGCAAGAACAAATGTTGTAATATCTGCAATAAAGAAATGCAAGAAATTCCTTCACTACCCCAGCTATTTTTCCAGTTTCCCAAATCAAGACTGAACCTGCTTTTATTCCCCAGACCCAAAAATATGTATATGCATATAGATATAAATATATATGTATGTATTTCATATATACATGCAATGTACAAGCAGGGTTATTAGATGGGTTTATGAAAAAAGTTCTGTTTAATTTGCAAAAAATTAAGTGCTTCATAGATTCAGAGATATAACAAAAACAAACCCAAATGCTATTTAGGATCATGTGCTCTTGGAAAATAGTTAATATTAAAATTAATATGTTTATTTAATTAAAACAGACATGTTTATAAAGATATCACCATTTAATATAATATTTTTATTTTGTTTGGGTTTACAAAAAATAACTTCAGGTTATTTCTATGACAGGTTTCTCAACAACAACAAAAAAATAGCTTTGGATAATAACTGGCTATGTCTATCTAATGTCTCTAAAATTTACATGAGTAATCCAAGCATAATAATGAAGAAATCATAAATTAAATAAATGTAAATAGAATAAAAGGCTATGGGTGAAACTTTTCACCAATATATTTTACAATTTATATACTTAAAAATAATTGCTGAAAATCTTTTGATAACATGCAAACTTAGAGTTCTACTAAGTTAAGTTAAAGGATTGAAAAACTATTGAATATTTAGATTATTTCAAATAATATAAAAACTGACACATTACTTATTAACTAAATACAGGTTTGCATACTGTTGACCTCAATACAGAAAAATTAAAGATGTGTGGGTTGATTAATAAAAATCTCTTATTCCAGATTAAAGAAATACATTTTTTTAAGTTATGAAATATAGTTATTTGCCTATCAAAGAGCCTATACTTCTGGAGGTTATAAAATCTATTCATAAAAGTGCCACTCTAAATAATGTTAATTTTTTACTCTTGGTTGTTACTAATATTAAAGTCTCTAAAAATTAATAATTCTAATTTTATGGGAGATCCAAGATGGTGGAGGAGTAAGTGGTAGCTACACTAACCTCCTCACAGGACCAATCTGGAATGAAAACTAAATTATGGAGAAATCATCTGGAATAACAAACTAAACAATAGCTAGAGGGAAGCCTTATAACCATGGACAGACAGAAGAAACTGCTTCATCAAAATGTGACTGGTACGGAGTGTGGAGCAGACGTGAGAGGGCTGGCTGGGTTCCCACAGGTGGCAACTGAAATCTGGAGACAAATTTCAGCAGCCAGTGGCTCACTCTGAATAATATAGCATCTAACCCCCAAGTTGGGTGCCCAGCCTACAGCATCAGAGCTGGAAAGGAACCCAGATAACATTTAGCTGTGAAAAGCATCAGGGTTTCTGCCTGTCAGGGAGAGATGACTGGAGTCACAGGGAGCCTCTTTAAAGGCCAATGCATAAAATTTCTTTTACATCCATTTACCTTGGGCTCCAACAAAAGGGGAAAAGAGTGGATGAGAGATGCTTGAGAAGAGTTTGGGGATGGTGGCTTTGGGGAGAGAACTGAGGGAACAGCCAATAAGATCCCCATGTTGAGTTATCCCCCATACTGTGAGGACCATCTTGCTCAGGCAGAGCAGTCCCCTCCAAGTGACATCAACCTGAAGGGAAATAATAATCCCACCTGCAGTAATTACTCTGCCCCACCCTGTGGTTCTTAAACTTGACTTCTGATTACAGATTGACTAGATTAACAATTGAATAATACAGCCACAGTTTATGGGTCACTAGTAGTCTCCAACAGGTTGCCTAGGCCCAAACTGGGACACTACCTGACATCACTAGGGGAGGATCCAGAAGGAGAAGAAAGCAGTAAAAACTAGATACTACTGAGATGAATTTAACTGTGGTCTTCTTCATGATTTGCATTATTTCTATCCTGCATGGCTTATTAATATTCATTTCTTATCCTTCAAGTTTGTGCATAATAATAATTATTATAGTTTATTTCAAATCTCATATTTTGCTCCTCCCTTCTCTTACTCCGTTTTACCTCCTTCTTCCTATTTTTATTTTTGTTTGAAATTCTATTTCCTCTCTTGCTATAATGTCTTTCAATTCTATACTCTTACTATTTCTTTCTTCACCATCCTCTCAAAACCATTATTTTTGTGGTTATTCATCACACATTATTTTTTTCATTCCTTTGTGGATATGGTGGTGGTTATTGTATTTCTTCCATTTATTTCTAAATCTTCACTATTTTTGTATTTTAAGTCTCAAATTTTACCATTCCTCTCCTATTCCATTTTGTCATTTCATTGCCCTTTCCTTTTGTTTTAAATTTTAATTTTTCCCTGTCTTAGCTAGGATTTCATTCCTTACTCTTACTATTCCTTCTCCCTTTGCCATCTCAAAATCACTTCTTTTTTGTCTGGACATCTCTTAAGCTTTTCTTTATTCCTTTTTTTACCATCACACCTATATTAATCTTTGCTCATTGGTTGTCAATAGTGCTGGATGGATCTTTTTGCTAATTTGGTTTCTATTTTTTCTTTCCTGTTTCTTTCTTTTTTTATTTTTTGGTTATTTTATTGTTCTCTCTCATTATATATATGTGTATATATATTTAAATTTATGGTTAAATCTAATACAACATGCTACACTATTCTTTCTTCATTCCACCTTTTTCCCTCCCTTTTATTATTTATGCTGTAAATTTCACTTTCATCGCGTTGTCCTACTCCCTAATATTATTATTGCTCTTCCCTCTACCCTCTCAAATAATTTCTCTTTCAGTTAATCATTTCAGATAACTTTTCCTTTCTTATAAGAGTCTTAATCTCTTTACAACTTTATCAATACTGGCTTTATTGCTCTTCACAGAGTGCAACTTATTTTCATGGGTGTGAGTTTCTTTCCTGAGCTGGTGGTTTTCTTCTGGCAGCACCTGTATAACAACATAGAAGACATGGTTGGCAGAGTTACTCTCAGTCACCCAGCCAGAAGAAATGACTAAATAAATAATGACCCAACAATAATCAAAAGCCAGTTACAGCCAGAGAGCCCACATAAATAGCATAAAGGGAAGCCCAAGGGCATCAGGTAGGGAGATCAAGAAGATCTTGATCCCACAGGTCTCCTAAAACAAAAGGTCACACCACAAAGACAAGAAGTAAAGCAGATCAAAAAATAGAATAAACAAACAAGAAGAGTCACTGAAATGGGGAGACAAAAAAAAATCCCTAATCAGAAGAAGAGGAGAAACCCCCAGAAAGAGTGCTAAATGAAATAGTGGCAAGCAAACTATCAGAAATTGAGGCAAAAAAAAAAAAATGGTTAGAAGAAAGCTCAATTAGTTCCGTGAAAACTACAAAGGACTGAAGGAAAGTTACAAGGAACTTACTGTAAACTACACCAGCATTTAAAAAGACACAAAAACTATCAATAAGAGCCAGGAGAAAATTAAGAATGTAGTTTCTGAAATAAAGAACACATAGAAGGAATTTAAAACAGGCTAGATGAAAAAGAGAATCAGATCAGCAAGCTGAAGGACAATGTAGAAAAACATTCTTAGACAGAACAATTAAAAAAAATTTTTTTAAGCTAATAAAGGTTTAAGGGAGCTGGAGAACAACATGAAGTGTAATAACATTTATGTCATATGGATACCAAAAGTAGAAGAAGAGGAGCAAGGGAGAAAAAACCTCTTTGAAAAAATAATGACATAAAACTTCAGTAACTTGATGACAGAAAAAGTCATTCAAGTACAAAAGCACAGAGGGTCCCAATGAAGACGAATCCAAAGATGTCCATACTAATACACAGCATAATTAAAGTGGCAAAATTCAAAGACAAAGAGAGAATCTTGAAGGCATCAAGAAAGAAACACCTAGTAACATACAAGGGAGCTCCAATAAGACTATAAGTCGAATTCTCAATAGAAACACTACAAGCCAGAAGGGAATGGAAAAAAATATTCCAAGTAGTGAAGAGCAAAGGCCAGCAATGAAACAAATACTTTTATAAGCAGCAAGGCTCTCATTTATAATGGAAGGTAAAATAAAGCATTTCCCGGGCAAAATAAAGCTAAAAGAATACATCTCCACCAGACCAGCAGTGAAAAAAAGGCTAAAGAGACTGCTTCAAGAAGATGAAGAGGAAGAGAGAGAGAGAGAGAGAGAGAGAGAGAGAGAGAGAGAGAGAGAGAGAGAGAGAGAGAGAGAGAGAGGAATACAGGTACAATGAATAATGTGCCTATCAAAAATAACCTTAAATGTAAATGGACTAAATGCTCCAATCAAAAGGCATATGGTAGCTGGATGGATAAGAAAGCATCACCTGCATATTTTCTGTCCACAGAGAGTCACCTGAGAACAAAAGATCTACATAGACTAAAAGTGAAGGGATGGAAAAAATATTTCATACAAATGGACATGAAAAAAATGCTGGGATAGCAATATTTATATCAAACAAAATAGACTTCAACACAAAGGCCATAAAAGAGGCAATGAAGGACACTTCATAACAATTAAAGGAACAATCTATGAAGAAGATGTAAGTCTTGTGAACATATATTCACCCAACAGACAAGCACCCAAATATGTAAGGGAAATCTTGGAGGACTCCAAAAAAGATATCAGCTCCAACACACTAGTAGTAGGGGATTTTAAAACATCATTGTCGATAATGGATAGATCTTCCAAGCAAAAAATCAACAATTATATTGTGACCTTGAACAACACTCTAGATCTAATGGACTTAATGGATATATACAGAAACTTTCACCTGAAGGAAGCAACATATACATTCTTTTCAAATGCATAGGGGCATTTTCAAAGATAGACCACATGGTGGGACAAAAAAACAAGCTTAAACAAATTCAAGGAGTTTGAAATTATATCAAGATCTCAGATCAAAACAGCATGAACTAGAAACAAACCTAAAGAAAAAACTCAGAAACATTAAAATCCATGGAGACTTAATAACATACTATTAAATAATGAATGGGATAACAATGACATCAGGGAAAATTTTACCAATCAATAAAAAACAAACAAAGAAAAATCCTACAACTAATGCCTATCCTTCTCAAGCTGTTTCAAAAATAAAAGCAGCAAAAGAAAAGATTCCAAATGCTCAGCAAAGTAGAAAGTGAAGGAGCTTATCTCAACATAATAAAAACCATATATGAGAAACCTGAAGACAATATCATACTCAATGGGCAAAAACTAAAACCTCCCCCTCTAAGATCAGGAAAATGACAAAGGCATCCATTCTCTCCACTTCTATTCAACATTGTTTTGGAAATTCTAGCTATAGCAATCAGGAAAAAAAAAAAAGGCATCCAAATTGTAAAGGAGGAAGTAAAACTGTCATTACTTGCAGATGACTTGATAGTGAATATTAAAACCCTATAAGCTCCACCAAAAACTAGTCAACCTAATAAGTGAATTTCACAAAATAGTGGGATACAAGCTCAATATTCAGAAATTAAAGGCATATTTGAATACCCACAGTGAAATGTCAAAAACAGAAACTAAGGAAATAATCCAATTTACTATAGCAAGAAGAAAGAGAAAATATCTCAAAATAAACTTTACCAAGTAGGTAAAGGACCTGTAGGCTGGAAAACTATAGAATTACATAGAAGGAAATTAAGGAAGATACAAATAAATAGAAGCATATACCGTGTTCATGGATAGGAAAAATTAACATCATTAAAACGTCCATACTGTCCAAAGAAATTTATAGATTCAATGCAATCCCTATTAGCCACCAATGACATATTTCACAGATATAGAACAAATATTTCAAAAATTTACATGGAAACAAAAATGACCTGAACAGCCTCAGCAATCTTAAGAAAGAAGATCAAAGCTGGAGGGATAAAAACATATGATATCAAACTATATAATAAGGCCACTGTAATAAAAAAAAGACTGGTACTGGCATAAGAACAGACACATAGATCAATGGAACATAACAGAGAGCCCAGAAATAAAGCCAGATGTCTACAGTCAATTAACGTTTGACAAAGGGGGCAGAAACATAAAATGGAGTAGAAATAGCCTCTTCAACAAATGGTGTTGGGAGAGTTTGACAGGTACATGCCAAAAAATGAAACTAGACCACCGATTTACACAATACACCATAATAAACTTAAGGTGGATAAAAAACTTAAATCTAACCTGTGACACCATAAGGGTCATAGAGAAAAACATAAGCAGTAAACTTTCAGATATCCCACACTGCAAAATTTTCACCAATACATCTCCTAAGGCAAGAAAAATAAAGGAGAGAAAAAACAAATGAAACTACATCAAACTAAAAATTTGGCTAATAAAAATATCAGCAAAATGAAAAGGAACCAAACATATGGAAACACATATTTTCAATAATATCTTGGACAAGGGTTTGATCTTCAAAATATATACATAACTCATATGACTCAACATCAGGAAGAAAAACAATCCAATTACAAAACTGGCAAAGGACCTGAACAGGCATTTCTCCAAGGAGGACGTACAGAGGGCCCATAGGCATACGAAAGATGCTCAACATCACTAGCCAACAGAGAGAAGCAAATTAAAACCACAATGAGACACCACCTCTCTCAGGTAAAAATAACCATCATTAACAAATCAACAAACAGGTGCTAAAGAGTATGTACAGAAAAGGAAACCCTAGTGCACTGTTAGTAGAAATGCAGACTGGTGCAGCCACTGTGGAAAACAGTATGGAATTTTCTCAAAAAATTAAATATGGAACTGCCTTTAGATTAATTGATTCTAATGTTAGAATTATACCCAAAGAATCCTAAGACTCAATTCCAGAGAACCTATGTACCCCTATATTCATAGCAGTGCTATTTACAATAGCCCAAAGCTGGAAACAGCCTAAATACCCCTCGCTGGATGAGTGGGTCAAAACACTGTGGCACATCTACACAATGGAATACTATGCAGTAGAAAGAAAGAAGGGACTCCTACCATTTGTGACAACATGGATGGAAGTGGGGAGTATTATGCTAAGTGAAATAAGCCAAGCAGCAAAAGACAAATACCATATGATCTCACCTAATACAACCTAATGAATACAACAAACAAGTGAGAAAAATAGAACCAGAGACATGGAAACAGGGGACAGACTGACAATGACCAGAGGGGAATGGGAGGGGGAGAAGGTGGGAAAGAAGAAGGGGCTAGTCAAGGAACAAGTATAAATGACCCATCAACATAAACAACAAGGTGGGCAATAACTGTTAGAGAGTGGGTATGGGTGGGACAGGGGAGAGCAAAGACGGAAAAATGGGACAACTGTAATAGAAAAACAGTAAAAATATATATGGAAAAAAACAAACAGAAAAGATAACATATTTTTTGAAAGTAACTATTAATCTTGGTTTCAAGATAACAAGAAAATCTTCTTGGAATTTAAAAATGTACTTGCTGAAATTTAATTATCAATTATGGTTATAATTTCATAAGAGATGCTCCAGAAAACTGAATTGGTAATTGTAAAAATTTCTTCTTGAGCAATTCTTATATAACTTTAAAAGAAAAGATACAAAGCATGGAAAAGAATTTAAGAGACAAGAAATATGGAGCAAGAAAATACAATATTCACTCACTAGAATTATCAGAAGAGCTGAAGTAAGCCCTGGGGAAATAAATTTTTAAAAATAAGTAGGAAAAAAAATCTTCTGAGCTGAAGACAGACTTGAGTTATGAGGAAAAAGGAGAACACAACTGACACAAGGAGGGTGTATTAAATTATAGAGGGTCAATAATAAAAAAATGAGAGATTCAGCTGAGATAAAATTAAGTCATTAAGGAAAAAATATCCACCAGGTTTCTGCATGAGAAAATTAAAAGAACTTCTGGCCAAGATGGAGGCTTAGACTGACACGCTCAGTCTCCTTCTACAACTAAGAAAGAATACAACTACCTCAAAACAAAAGATAACTAGAAATTCCAGAAAACAAAACTACATGGAAGCCCAATGTATGAAGTTATAAACCAGTGGTGCTCATCTGGATGGGTAGGAGGGGCGAAAATTGCAGCGGAAAGGTCAGGTGGTGCTGTTTCTGGTAGCAGTGGGGATAGCGGCGGAACTAAGAGAAACACCAGAGGAGCAAGCCCGGCCACAGTCGAGTCCCGGCAGCTTGCAACCCCAATGCTGGGGAGGGACAACCCCCCATTGCCTTGGACGGAGAGGCCCACAGGATGGGAGGACAGATCCCAGTCTCTCAGCAGAGAGTAACAGCAGAAATCCATCTTGGACCCCCACCCTCACACAAAGGACCACAGAGCAGCGAAAAAGGTCGCCAATCACCGGCAGTCACCGATCACTGCCAGTCGACAGGCAATGATGAGTGCATGAGGCTCTGCCCCCATAGGCTGCCTGGGAAGAAAGCTAAACACAAATCTGGTAGAAAGAAGCAGACAGCGATTGAAATCCCGGTGATGCAGCTCACTAGGCAGCAGATGAGAGACCTGGCAGAGGAACAAATAAAAAACCTTTTGGAGGCTCAGTTCAGAGCTATAGTTATAAGGTGGCTTACAGAATTAACAAAAGATTTGGAACAAGACAGGGAAGGAATGAAAGCTACTCATACTGAAATGAATGAAAACACATACAAGACAAGTGGTGAGGAAATAAAATCCAAAGATTAAATCAACAAACAGGAACATAGAGAAGGAACAAACAGACAACCAGTGCAGAAAGAGGAAAGAAAAAGTAAGGAAAGTGAGGAGAAGATCAGAAACCTCTGGGACAGCTATAAGCGATCAAACATTCGGATAATAGGATTGCCAGAGGGTGAAGAAGAAGAACTTGAAATTGAAAAATTATGTTAAAAAATAATGAAGCAGAACTTCCCGAACTTGGGGAAGAAAATAGACTTACGGGTCCAGGAAACACAGAGAGTTCCAGAAAAACTAGACCCAGGGAGAAACATTATAATCAAAATGTCAAAAATTAAAGATAAAGGGAGAATCTTAAAAGCAGCAAGAGAGAAGAAAAAAAAATCATGTACAAAGGGGTCCCAAATAGACTATCAGCTGATTTCTCAAGAGACCCTGCAAGCAAGAAGAGACTGGCAAGAAATATTCAAAGTAATGAAAATCAAAAGCCTATAGCCACGAATACTCTATCCAGCAAAACTGTCATTCAGAATAGAAGGGCAGAGAAAGTGCTTCCAGGACAAAGTAAAACTGAAGGAGTTCATTAGATCCAAACCACTATTATATGAGATGTTAAAGGGATTGGTTTATAAGAAGGAAGATCAAAACTATGAACATTAAAATGAAAACTGCATCACAACCAACAGCAGAAGCTAAGGAATTGAAACAAAGGCACTCTAAGTAGGCAACGAGAGTGGAAAAAGAACTATAGGTATGGGGAACATATTGGGAGTAGGTCATCAGGGAGGGGGAAGGGGGAAAGGGAGGGAGATGGTACAGGAATTAAGAAGCATAGTAGGAGGGAATGGAGTAGACAGGAAGAGGTTGAGAACTATATGCACAACCAATGGACATGGACTAAAAGGGGGGGACAAGTGGAGGGAGGGGTACCACTGGGTAGAGGGGAGCAGAGGGAAAATAAATTGGGACAACTGTAACAGCATAATCAATAAAACATATTTTTTAAAAAAGAAGCTAAAAATAGAAAATTAAAAGTAAATACAGATAACTTCTGGTAAAATTCTATAAAGAGAAGAATTCAATTTTAGAAACAAAATGGTTACCTCATTAAGAAATGAATTTAAGACCCATGAACATGGACAACAGTGTGGGAATTGAGTGAGGGAAGGAGTGGGGGTAGGTGGGATCGGTGAAAGAGGGCAAAGGGGAAAAAAACTGGGACAACTGTGATAGAATAGCAAAAAATTACTTAATTTAAGAAGAAAAAAATTCAAGATAACATCAGATTTTTCACTGTAATTATAAATGCTAAGAAACATACAATTTTAACAGAGTACTGGGAAATGTGTAGATTTAATATATGCTTCTGTGGATGAAAAGGAGCCATGTACTAAACCTCATAAGCTCAAGAGAGACCTGTGTGATGACCTTATGAACTCAGAGACATAAAGTAATCACATAGGATGGTCTGGACTTAAAAACTTTCTAACTAAAGCAAGTCATGGAGGACAGTCTTGTCCTAGGCTAGAATCTTCCCTGACAAAAGCAAATCTTTACCTTACTTAAGCCTGTTTATTATTTTTTTGCATCTATGATAACATACCTTTGGACCCCTCAAATCCCCTCTCCGTTATTGTTTACATGTTCATTGTTGACTATTTACTATCCTGTACCTACCTATGTAAAAGAAGTATGTGTCTATAATTTTACTTCTTATCCAATCCCAGAGGTTTCCCCATTTTGCTTTCTTCTGCCTCCTTAATCTATCACCAATGGATTTCATGTAACCAACTTACCTCTTTTCTTTTTATTGTAATGTATAAAATAAGGTGCAAAACTGTCATTTTCTCAATCCTTTGAGGTTTTGCTTCCTGGCAATTGTTGTCAGTTTGACTCAAATAAACTCATTAAAATTCTTACAAGTTTGGACATGTCTTACGCTAACACTTCTATGCTCAGACACAAAGGTAATTGGTAAAATAACTATCTAATATTTATGTGAAGTTCTACCCAATTGCTTTTTCTCATAAACATATTAAACTGATGTGATTTTTCTCCTTTGGGATAAAAAATTTTGATTATCTTACTAAAGTACCATAGTCAGTATTAGATAGGAACTCCAGAAGAACGTTGAAAATATATAACTAGATCTTAAGACAAATGAGCCTACTATATCATAGTCATGCATTCAGATATGGTAAGACTTATTCACGGTTGCTAACAAATCTTGCACATTATTTTAAAACAAGATCCATATATTTAATAACAGAACCTGGTGCATATTAACTATCAGTTAGGAAAATATAAAATAACTGCAGTTGAAAGCATGAAGTATACATTTATATATGTAAACCTTAACAGTTACTGGGAACATCCCCCTACATTTGTCATTTTCTGGAATTATTTTCACTGCCCTGGGGAACTCCTTTTCTTATCCATTAATAACAAAGCAAAAGACATGATTAATGGTTATGTTTCCTGGAATATTTGCTTTTGCAGTGATGTATTCTGCCCTGTCTTATATTCTAAAAATCATACAAGGTTCTTGGAATGATGGTTCATCAAGTCTGTTTATTTATTGCTTTAGTAAAATATCTATTATTATATCATTAGGAGAATATATCATTTCAGAATATTTATTTTATATTACATATATTGTTATCCCATTGGAAAGGTGTGGACAGAAAAATAATTTTCACAACTGTGAATATCAATATAAAACAAATATAAAAAATTGCTTACATTAAACAAATTCTAAATTTTCAAATCATATGACATAAGTTTAATTAATGTACTCTATGTTCCCACAATGACAACTATCATGCTGAATAAAACACATTTTATATGTTATTCTCAATAACTTAACTGTTATATACATTTTAAATATACATAACATGCAATATATTACAGTAATATATATTTAAATATATTTATAAAATTTATTAAATTTCACAAATATTTTTATACAAAAACATAAATAATTATATATACACTGGTGTCACAATTACTCCAGGCATCCTGACATAAGGTGATTGGATGAAAGCATCCAGTTATAGAGATTCAGTCTAAACATTTAGGTGAAAGGTACACTATAACACCAATGTTATATTGCTGGGGTAAAAATAAGGTGCAATTTTCCCATTTTTACCTTTCCTATGATCATTTTAGGTAGACAATCTAAACATCAATCAGAGCTTCCTTTTTCTATGTATTGTTTCCTGGTGCTAGAACACTTCTTTGAACCAATGTTCAGTTAAGACTTTCATGCTTCTTGGAAGCTTTGTCTAATCACAAGACACCCACTGAGTATGGCCTTTGTTGTTTTTCCTTTAGAAAGTAAGTCAATGTCCACACCCACTTGCAGTTGTCACCCATACCAGATCACTTTCACTATTTTTCCAAGTAGGGGAGATGTCAGCAGGTGTACATTTTCCATTCTACATTGTTTAAAAGCTTTTCCCTCTTGTATCAAATACTTTCATATCTTTTACCTTCTCTAGTGGCACTAAATCTCTTAAGATTTCTTTGAAAGAGGTAGTCTCAGATTAAAATCAATTATTTTTTCAGTGTCTTTACTGAAATATGTAAAAATAATTAGATATTTAATATAATATAGTTTGACTGATAACATCCACTTAAGTAATGTAAGCATTCTCTGCTCAGATCCAGCACATACCATGTGTTTCTTTTCCTCTGAGGTCACCATCTCAAAGCAGAAAAGCCCATAACTTGCTTCAGAGACAGTTTTTGTCATTTACAAACATTAAAATGTAAGGTGTGCAAATATAAAGACAATTAGAACATACTATCTTCCCTGTTATTCTCCTTCATAAACACTTGAAATATACTTTCTAGTTTGAGAACAAACTTATTTACTCAGAGCACATGTTCCACTTGCTTTTCCAGAATATTTAGAGAAAGGGTGACACTGCCACTGAAAAGGTGTGATGTGACACTAGGGAGCAGGAGAGACTGGAAATTTTAGCTGTATCAACATATTTTGTTCACCTTTCCCCCAGATACTATAAAACTGGGAGAGAAGTAGACAAAGAGCTTTTGTAACTTGGAAAAAGGACTGCTTTGGCAAATAGCCTTAGATCAATTCCCTTATTCTTTTGCTTTCTATATTTTAAAGTTTTTCCAGACATACATTTCTCTCATTCAGCAAATAATCACTGAGCAAATGCCATATCAGGCATTGTACATCTTGAAGAAGCATAGTGAGAAAAAGACAAAAATAGTCTCTTTCTCAAGATCATCAGTGTGCAAGTGACAAGGCCACTCCATTTGGATTCTTTTATGAGGTGCTGCTGGACATGACCATGACCATGGAACACACCCAATTTTCACAGTGAAGCCCATCTGGCTTAGCATCTGGGAAATATGGTATCAAGAGACTTCAGTAAAAAGTTTGAAATATATGTTTTGGAAACTTATATGTGCAAAAGCTTCCTGTCAGATGATTTCTTTAAAGTTCTAGCAAATCCCAGAAATTAGAGATAAACAAGTTTCTCATGAGGTCCATAAATTATTAGAAACACTAAACTAAATATAACTGTTAAGTGTCCAAAAGTTACATATTTTTCTAAGCTTTATCTAAAATTCTGGTCATATCATGAGACCAATTAGGAAATAAAAAAGAACTTATCCATGAAACTTGCATATGACTGTTATCTAATATTTCCAATGAGGTTCTTATACAAGATTAAATTTTATTTTTAAGATGTATATGTGAAGTTAATCACTCTATTTAGCTTTAATCTGCTTTAAAGATAAACCTTGAATATAGGTTTAAAGTTTAGGTAGTCTCTTCTATGCCCCACAGCACTCTGGGGTTCTCCCCTTCCAGGCTTCATTGCACAGTCCTGTAACAGCCTGATTTCCTCTGTCCCCTTCATGGCCAACTTATTTATGAAAGAGGGTCCATGTCCCTTTTAATCATCATTGTATATCCCAGTGCTTGGCAAATATGAAGTATTCATAAATAGTTTTGCATATATGAATAAATAATACATTTATGTGCACTTTGGAATGTAATAAAATTCATTGTTTAGGTATCTATGAGTTAGTATCTCACTCAAATAAAAACTCTTAAGAGTTTTTCTTAATATCAATAATGTATTAAAGTCATGTAACTAATGTCAAGAACAGGGCTTTGCAGTCAAACGTCTGGATCAAATCCTGGTTCCATTGGCTATTCAGATTACTTCCTGATATAGGGCTTGTGAGCACAAAAAGAAAACTTATTTTTTAAAATGTTTAGTCCAATATCTTTATATCTTCTATTTCAGGAGGCCAATGCCATTTTCATTAGCAAAATAAAGCATAAGGCAGAACCAGATCTTTGGCCCTGATCAATGGATGCTGTCTGCAGGTTTTTCACTGTCAAGGGCTTTGCCTTAGCACTAAGCATGAGTTTATGCCCAAAATTAGACATTTCTCTCTTTCCATTTTCCACTCAGATAAAGTTGCTGTTTTAGAAGTATCAACAGACTTTGAACAAATATTTCTCTAGCTAGCTCCACCTCAAATGTCTGTATAAAATATCTACAGAAACCAAAAAGGAAATAAACTTTACTTGAGCCATAAAACCCATGCTATACATTACATGCTTTCCTTCACAGGTGGCACTTGTGTAATGTAGGTGGTTTTAGACTTTATAGGATAATTTAACAATTTCACATGTGGAAAATGTGTAGACAAAGATGTTAAGCATTGCATTGTTTAATATAGCAAAAACAATCTAAAGTCTAAATATCCCTCATTTAGTTAAATGACAAATTTGACAAAAATATTTTTTGTTCAAAACTATAAATTTTAATTTATTTATTATAATATTATACATATTTTAACATTTATAATGGAAAAGCCTTTATCTTAAAGACAGAAATGAATTTAAAAACTATCTAAACAAAAAAAAATAGCTTCAGTCAAGATGGCAGCGTGGGTAAATGTGGTATTCATATTCTCCCACTACCACATCAAAATTACAACTAAACTACAGAACAACCATCATTCAGAACTACCTGAAATCAAGCTTATCTGTGGTCTCTTAACTAAGGGTATACAGAAGAGGTCACGTGGAGACTGGAAGGAGAGGTGAAGATATCTAATAGGCTAATCCCACACTCACATGTGGAGGATGAAAGTTGGGAGGGATATTTTGCTGTGGAGGTCCCCACTGAGGAGTAAGAGGGTCCAGCCCCACACCAGGCTTCCCATTCCATGATCCCATTGCTGGGAGGAGAGGTTCCCATAATTTCTGGCTGTGGCAACTAGGGGAGATTGTGGCTGAATGAGAAGCAAGGCTGTCCTCTTAAAAGGTTCTCACACGGGAGCAGCTTGAAAGGTAACAGGGGCATATGGGGAGGAACTGAATTATCTGGCTTCAGAATAAGGGCTGAAGTGGCAGCTTTATCCCAGACAGAAATGTTGGGAAGGGATAGCAGAGACCACAGTTCTTTTGCTGAGCCTCTCTCACCCTTAGGGTTGGCAAGCAGGCACCATATCAGAGACTCCATAAAACTGACTACTACTACTTACCACACCTTGGGGATTCCCTGAGAGGCTGACACACCCACCTTGCAGCCTCACCTCTCCAAAAAAGAAGTTCCAGTGGATTTATACACAAACAACATGTTTGGCCCAATTCTAGAGACTTTCCTAAGATATCTAAAAGGTTCAAAAAACACAAACAAGCAGCATCTGGCCTTGGCATACTCTGTACCTCTTGTTAAGTGACATCAGGCCTGTCACTAGTGGAAGCCAGTCTTGACTCCCAGCTTAAACTCTCCCTAGAACTTCCAAGTCCAGCACAAGTAGCAGCCATTTGCAGATATTTTTGTGGCATGTGCAGGGTGCTTCCAGGAAGGTCACAAGCCACTGCCATTGGCCCAAACATCCTAAGAAGTCCCAGAATCAGTGTACCCAGTGAACAGTTTAATATCATGTTAAAGCACCACCCAACCACCACCACAATTGACACACTCAAGGGCTGACCCACTAGACACCAGAGCCCCACTGAAGTGAGTCCTACTCCATGGGGTCAATTCCTGTACAGCAGATCTTCTGCTGTGGTTACTGCTAGTTCTCACAATTGATCATTGTGGGGGTAAATTCCTCCCATTTTCAGAAATCAAGGCTCAACCACAATAGGAAGGTGTTTTGGTCTACCCAAAGGATGCACGTGGAGTGCCCATCAAGGGTGACCATGGAGGCTGTAGCACTAGGCCCTACAGGACATTCAGCTAACAATGGGAGATGTAGCAGCAATATCTAATGCATATAAACAAACACATGGAGGTAGTAAAAATGAGAAAATAAAGAAACATGTTCCAGATAAAAGAACAGAACAAAACTTCAGAAAAAGAACTAAACCAAATAGAGATAAGCAGTCTACTAGATGTAGAGTTCAAACATTGGTTATGAGGATGCTCAAATAACTTAGGGGAAAAGTAGATGAGCCTAGTAAGAACTTCAGAAAAGAAATTTAAAAAATAAAAAGAACCAGTCAGAAACAAAAACACACTAACCAAAATATAGAATACATTACAAGGAATCAAGGGTAGAGTAGATAAAACAGAGAATCAAATCAGCAATTTGAAAAATAAGAAAACCAAAAACACCCAACTGAAATAGCAAAAAGAAAAAAGAATGCAAAGAAACGAAGATAGTTTAGTCTCTGGGACAACTTAAAGCATATTAACATTTACATCATAGAGCTGCTGAAAATAAGAGAAACAGAGAGAGTAAAAAATTGAAAACCTATTTGAAAAAGTAATGACTGAAATCTTAAGCTGGTGAAGGGAATAGACATACAAATTAAGGAAGCACAGAGAGTCCCAAACAAGATGGACCCAAAGAGGCCCGCAAAAAGACACATCATAATTGAAATGTCAATTGTTAAAGACAAAGACAAAATATTAAAAGCAGCAAGAGAAAAGCAGCTAGTTACATGCAAGAGAGATCCCATGAGACTTCTAGCTGATTTCTCAGCAGAAAAGTTGCAGGCCAGAAGGGATTAGCATGAATTATTTAAAGTGATGAAAAGCAAAGACTTAAATCCAAGATTATTCTACCCAGAAAAACTTTCATTTAGAATTGAAGAAAAGATAAAAAAAACTTCCCAGAAAATAAAAAGCTGAAGGAGTTTATCACCACCAAACCAGTATTATAAGAAATGTCAAAGGGTCTTCTTTAAGAAAAAAAAGAAAGAAAAAAGAAAAAAAGGAAAGAATATATGGCAATAAATACATATCTATCATCCATATTTTCATTGTGACATTACTTGTAATAATCAAGATATGAAATAAATCTAAGTGTTCATTAACAGATAAATGGATAAAGAAATAGTACATATATACATTGGACTATAACTCACCCATAAAATGGAATTAAATCTTGTCATTTGCAACAATATGAATGGACCTAGAGGGTATTGTGCTGAGTGAAATATCAGTCAGAGAAAACAAATGATACATGGTTTCACTTATATGTGGAATATAAAAAACAAAATAAACAAGCAGAACAGAAACTCATAGATATAACAAACATTTTTATGGCTGCCAGATGTGAGGAGGATTGGGGGATGGGTGGAAGAGGTCAATTACAGAATAGTCATGGGGATGTAAAGTACAATATATAGTCAATAATATTGTAATAACTATATAAAGTGTCAGGTGGGTGCTAGATTTATCAAGGCCATCACTTCATAAGTTATATAAATGTCTAATCACTGAGTTGTACACCTGAAATTAATACAGTATTGTACATCAACTGTAATTATAAACCAAAAATTATTTTTAAAAAAATCTAAACATAAATCAACATATGAAAAATATAAAGCGAGCAAAATAACAATATTTCTGGAAAGATGTTCACCAAAATGTTGACTTACAGGTGTTCAGGTTTTAATTATGTAAACATTATGATGTTTAAGTTATTGATAGCTGCATGTATTTAAATTGTCTCTTCTGATACACAGCCAAGTTTGGAAGCCACTAATTTCTAGGACAAGACCCTCACTTTTTCATCTGTGTAAGACATTTTTTTAGTTCTATGATAATTACTTGTTGGATAAATACAGATATGTGAATAAATAAACTTTTGAATATTAGAAGAATATCATACATTTTATATGGAGAAAGGGCATTGAATCAGTAGCCTTGGTAAATAAAAAATTTTGACAAGAACTTTGTGAGCCAAGATCCCCTTTGTACTGAGAAGAAAAATGGCAAGTAAGACCATTCTTGAATAAATTTTAGAAATTGATAAAGCCCATTTTTGCATCCTCTTCTCCTCCCTCTCGTTTTACAACCAGACACTCAGAACTCTCCTATTCCTCCCCACTTTTAACAAAAGTTGCTTTCAGGTGAGTATAAGATGACTGTCACATATATGTTGACAAGAATTCAGGTCATTTTCTTCTTCCCAGGTGTCTTGGTATATAAGGTTCTTCTTTGATAACCTCCTTTGTTTGTAGTCAGGTTCTTTAGTCATCACACTCCAAAGTTATGCTTATGGGCCTATGATGTAAAGCTAGTTGATGCAACTTGCTTAGAATACAGCACTTTATGCACTAATTTTATGTTTGGAATAGATGTGAGTAGTTTCTTTTCAGTTATGTATTTTTTAAAATTGGGGTATTGTGTTCACATGAGTAGCCTCTATCTCAGTCCTTAGACCCCCAATGAAATAAAAAAATTAAAAAAAAAAAAAAACAGTTCAGTAAATACCTATATGATTCCTAACACCTAGCCATTCTTATAAGAGCTAAGTTTAGTCAGGATCATGTCCAGCTGGCTCCATGGAACAGAGGCCTAATGGCTCTGTCTCAAGGCCAGCCTAGGCCACAGATATAAACAAGGTTCTTCCTTGCTCTACTTGCTGTGTCCCACTGTCAGAGGGACTGGTCCTTTTTTGACTAACCAAGGCCTACTTTTCCAGTGGACCCTTTTAGTATGACTCTTCCTGTTTGTTTGTTTGTTTGTTTGTTTTAATCTGCACATACAGAATCTGAGAGGGCTGAGAAACCAACACTTTAGACTTGTCTTTTTGGAAGAAATTATAGTACAACTTTTTTGTGTTTCGGTCATACTCTGTGAAACTATATCTTTAAGTAAAGGCACATGCACTTAAAGGAAAAATAAACTGCCTTTTCTCTACCCTTGAACTAGTAAATTGTGAAAATTATGGAGTAATGTGTTTTGATCTAACTGAAGGAACTCTTGATACCAATAGGTAAGGGTTCTGGAGAGTATTTCCAAAACTCATTAAGTTAGTCATTAAACAATAATTTACCCCATCAGTAGTAAAGGTGAGTCTGGCACCAACCTGAAGGTCATTCCCTCCTTGAATGTTGAACAGAGCTCTCTCCTTCCTACCAAGACATAGAAGCACAGCCTCTATATGTAGAGCCTTTGTTAGGAACACTAAAAGAAAGATGGGTTTCTAATAACATCGTTTATTTTTTTTAATGTAAATTAACCTAACCTCAAAATGATTATAATAAAGACTAACATTTATTGAGGAAAAAATGTTCTTTATTTTTCTTATATTGTCTACTGAAACAGAGCACTTGAACTGGTGTTTCAGGATTCTTCAGGTATAACCCCAGCAGTGGAATCACTGGATCATAAAGCAGTTCATTTTTAGTGTTTTACTGTTTTCCACAGTGGCTGCACCAGTCTGCATTCCCACCAACAGTGCACTAGGGTTCCCTTCCCTTTGCATCCTCACCAGCATTTGTTGTTTGTTGATTTGTTAGTGATGGTCATTCTAACCAGTATGAGGTGAAACCTATGCACCTTTATGCTCATAGCAGCATTATTTAACATATCCAAGTGCTAAAAACAGCCTAAGTGCCCATTAGTAAATGAGTGGATCAAAAAATGGGTCCATTTACACAATGGAATACTACACAGAAGAAAGAGAGAAGGAACTCCTACCTTTTGTGACAGCATGGGTGGAACTGGAGAGTATTATGCAAAATGAAATAAGCAAGGTGGCAAAAGACAAATGCCATATGATCTCACCTACAAGAGGAATCTAATGAACAACACAAGCAAATGAGCAAAATAGAACCAGAGTCATGGAAACAGGGCACAGACTGACAGTGACCAGGGTGAAGGGGAAGGGGGAGAAGGGAGAAGGAGGGGGAAGGGTCTAGTCATGGAACATGTATAAATGACCCACAGACATGAACAACAGGGTGGGGATTGACTGTGGTAATGAGGGGTGGGTGGGGCAGTGGAGAGCAATAGGAGAAAAATGGGAAAACTGTAAAATAAGAACAATAAAATAAATAGCTAAAAAAGAATTCTGTAAATCCAGTTTGCATGGTGGTTATGCAACTGTATATATTTGTTAATTTCTTAGAATTGTACATCTAAAATGTATATAAGTTAAATGTCAATAAACATGAAGTTAAGAAAAAAAGAAAAACAGTTGAATTACCAAATTTTCAGGAAACTATTTGGTAAATTTCCCTGAAAAAATTATTTGCGGACCATTGTAAAATATCTAAAATATGTTTTTAATTACTTATCCAATTATTAATGTAATATTTAGTATATTCCAGGAACTCTGATACATACTAGGAATACAATGGTATAAAGGACAGAAAAAGCAGGTGAAAATTTTATTTAATAAGAGATAAAGAAAATGAAATCTTCAACCTACCACCACAACCACCCTTGTAAAGCTGATCAATAGTCAATACTAGGTCAATTTAATCTTGTAGCATTTGACAGAGTCAACTATCCCTTCTCCCTTTGTTGATGGGACTGCTTCTCCTGGTTGATCTTCACTATTTCCTCACCTTCCTGACCACTGTTGGGTGGAGTGGCCTCTCCTCTAATCTGGATTCACTCTCATAGTAATATCTTCTTGGTGTTTTCAAAATCTTCTCTGCTGATGAGTCTTACTTTACAGCTTCTGCTCAGACACCCTCTTTGAATTCTAGACTTATATTACAATTTTAATATCTCCATTTTGGATCTTAGAAATCATAACCTAAACTAAACTAAACTAAAAATGAAATCCCCATTCTTCCCCTAAAGTAGCTTCAGCCTTCCCCATCTCAGTTCATTATAATTCCATCTTTTCAGTTGCATAAGTAAAATATCTTAGAGCCTTTAATGACCAGTATGTCTTACATACCCTGTACCTAATCTGTTAGGAATCCTTTGTTTTTGCCTTCAAAACATACCCAGACTCAACCACTCTCATCCCCAGACTTCACATATCATGGTAATTTTGTCCTTAAATTATTGCATGCTCCAACTGAACTTGCAGATTCTGCTCTGCATCCTCTGTTATCAATTCATAACAAATAGAGTTACCCTTCTCTATTTTAGCTCAGATTTTTGTCCCTCTCCTACAGAAACCTTCCTCAGGCTGATTCAGAGTAGGAACCAATGTCCTCAAAACGATCTGTGAGTCCCTGCACATTCTTCATTGCTCTCTCAATTCATATCTCAGGGCTCTTTTTTGCCAATTGTATTTCAGCTATAGTGTTTTCCATAAGTGTACTCTTAAGATTCATCACTAGGATCATGCCTCAGTGCCTTTGGACTTGCTGTTTTCACCTGCTGAAATGTTCTTCTCCAAATACCTGCTAATCCCACTCCCTTACCTCCTTCAGTTTTTACTCAAATGTAATCGTCTTTCTGGAGACTTTCCTAGGCATTCTAGTTGCAAGTATAGTCCCTCAGCCACTCAGACTCCCTAGTTCTCCTTTCCTGCTTTAATCTTCTCCATATCTGTCATTAGCATGTGACTTCTTTATTTAACTTATTTATTGTCTATTTTCCTTCATTGAAGCATTTGCTCCTATAGGGCACACATTTTTTTTTTGTCATTTTTAAAAAACTGTTGTCCTCTGTTTTTTGTTTTCTTTTTAAAACAAGTCTTTTTAAAATTGTTTTTCTATTACAGTTGTCTTACTTTTTCCCCCACTGCTCCCCCCCACTGTGCCTACCCCTTCTTCCACAGTCAATCGCCACCCAATTGTCCATGTTCATGGGTCATTTATACTAGTTTCTTGAGTAGACCCTTCCCCTTCTGACTCCACTTCTCTCCCTCACCCCTTCCCCCTGGTCATTGTTAGTCTGCTCCTTGTTTATATGCCTCTGGTTCAATTTTGCTTGTTTGTTTGTGTCTTTCATTATATCCTTGTATTAGGTAATATCACATGGTATTTTTCTTTCATTGCATGGCTTATTTCTTTAAGCATAATTCTCTCTAGTTCCTTTCATGTTGTCGCAAATGGTAGGAGTTCCTTCTTTCTTTCTGCTGCATAGTATTCCATTGTGTAAATGTACCAGTTTTTTGATCCACTCATCTAGAGAAGGGCACTTAGGTTGTTTCTAGCACTTGCCTATTGTAAATAGTGCTATGAACATAGGGATGCATAGGTTCTTTTGAATTGGTGTTTTGGGATTCTTAAGATATAATCCTAGCAATGGAATTGCTGTATCAAAAGGCAGTTCCATTTTTAGTTTTTTGAGGAAGTTCCATACAGTTTTTCATATTGGCTGCAACAGTCTGCATTCCCACCAACAGTGCACTAGGGTTTGCTTTTCTCCACATCTTTGTCAGCACTTGTTTGTTGATTTCTTGTTGATGGCAGTTCTGAGTGGTGTGAAATGGTATCTCACTGTAGTTTTAATTTGCAACTCTCTGATACCTAGGGATATTGAGCATTCTTTCATATGCCTATGGACGCTCTGTATGCCCACTTTGAAGAACTGTTTGTTCAGGACCTTTGTCCTTTTTTAAATTGGGTTGTCTGTCTTCTTGGTGTTGAGTCATGTAAATTCTTTATATAGTTTGGAGGTCAATCCGTTCCCTGAGGTATCATTGGCAAATATGTTTTCCCATACAGTTGGTTCCCTTTTCATCTTGCTGATGTTTTCTTTTACTGAGCAGAAACTCTTTAGTTTGATGTACTCCCATTTGTTCATTCCTTTATTTCCTTTGCCTTAGGAGATTTATTGGAAAAAATATTGCTATGTGGGATATCTGAAATTTTCTTGCCTATGTCTTCCTTTAGGACTTTTATGGTGTCACGGCTTATATTTAAGTATTTTATCCGTCTTGAGTTTATTCTGGTGTATGGTGTAAGTTAGTGGTTTAGTTTCTTTTTTCTTTTCTTTTCTTTTTTTTTTTTCAGGTCCCTGTCCAGTTCTCCCAACACCATTTGTTGAAGAGACTCTTTTCACTCCATTTGAAGTTCCTTCCCCCCTTGACAAATATTAGTTAAACATAGAGGCCTACATTTATTTCTGGGTTCTCTATTCTGTTTCATTGACCTATATGTCTGTTCTTATACCAGTGCCAGACTGTTTTGATTACCGTGGCTTTGTAGTATAATTTGATATCAGATATTGTGATACCTGATATAAAATTTTGAAGTATTTGTTCTAGGTCTGTGAAATATGTTGTTGATATTTTAACAGTGATTGCATTAAATCTATAAATTGCTTTGCATAGTATGGACATTTTAATGATGCTGATTTTTCCCATCTATGAACATGGTATATGCTTCCATTTATTTGTATCTTCCTTAATTTATTTCTTAAGTATTATGTAGTTTTCTGAGTACAAGTCTTTTACCTCCTTGGTTAAGTTTATTCCTAGGTACTTTATTTTTCTTATTGCTACAGTAAATGTGATTTTTTTTTTCTAGCTTCTATCTCTGATAGCTTATTCTTGGTGTACAAAAATGCCTTCAATTTTTGAATATAGACTTTTAAGTGCACTGTTTTGCCAAATTCACTTATTAGATCCAGTAGTTTTTTAACAGAGTCTATAGGGTTTTCTATGTACACTATCATGTCATCTGCAAATAGTCACAGTTTTACTTTCTTTTTTCCAATTTGGATGCCTTTTATTTATATTTTCTTCCTTGATTGCTGTGGCTTGAACTTACAATAGTATATTGAATACGAGTGGAGAGAATGGACACCTTTTTCTTGTTCCTGATCTTAGGGGAAATACTTTCACATTTGTACATTAAGTTTGATGCTGGCTTTAGATTTCTCATATATGACCTTTATTATGTTAAGGTACACTCCCTCTATTCCCATTTTGCTGAGTGTTTTCATTATAAATGAATGTTGTATTTTTTCAGAATCTATTGATATGATTATGTAATTTTCATCTTTCAATTTGTTTATGTGGTGTATTCCATTTATTTGTTTATGAATATTAAACCATCTTTGCATCCCTGGGATGATTCCTACTTGATCATAGTGTATGATCTTTTTAATATGCTGCTGGATACGGCTTGCCAATATTTTGTTGAGGATTTTAGCATCTATGCTCATCAGTGATATTGGCCTGTAGTTTTCTTTCTTTGTTGTGTCTTGACCTGGTTTTGGAATTAGGGTAATACTGGCTTCATAGAAAGTTTGGGAGTCTTCCGTCTTCTTGAATTTTTTGGAATAGTTTGAGAAGAACAGGAGTTATTTCTTCCCTGAATATTTTGTAAAATTAACCTGTGAAGCCATCCAGTCCAGAGCTTTTGTGTGCCAGGAGTTTTTAAATTATTGCTTCAATTTCATTAGTTGTTATCAATCTATTCAAGTTTCTGCTTCTTTTTGATTCAGTTTTGGAAGATTATATGTTTCCAGAAATTTCTACAGTTCATCTAAGTTGTCAAGTTTCTTGCCATACAGTTGTTTGTAGTCATTTCTTACAATCCTTTGTATTTCTGTGGTATCGGTTGTGATTTCTCCTCTTTCATTTCTGATTATCTTTATTTGGGTTCTCTCTATTTATTTCTTGATGAGCCTGAATAAAGGCTTGTCAATTTTATCTTTTCAAAGAACCAGCTCCTGGTTTTATTGATCTTTTGAATTGTTTGTTTAGTCTCTATGTCTTTTATTTCTGCTCTGATTTTGATGATTTCCTTCCTTCTACTCACTCCGGGCTTTGTTTGTTGTTGTTTCTCTAGTTCTTGTAGCTGTAGGGTTAGATTTTTTATTTGAAATTCCTCTATTTTTTTTAGGTAGGCCTTTATTGCTATGAATTTTCCTCATAAGACTGCTTTTGCTGTGTTTCATAGGTCTGGGGCAATTATCTGTTCATTATCATTTATTTCCAGAAACTTGTTGATTTTTTCCTTTTCTTTTTCCTGTCTTTTTGGTGTGACCTTCTGAGAGAAGTATTTTGTAGTATTCAGTGGTGCATGTCCCTTGATCTCTTGAACTTGATGCTGTTGGGATGCCCCTTATGCCTTTTATTTGGACTCTCTGGTAGTATTTTGTTTTTGGTTGTTGTTGTGCTGCTCTTTGGTGGGTCCTTCCCTCCAGTTAGATTATTGAAAGTCACTCCGCCCAACTTGCTTGTAAACAGTTGTTGAGCTGCTGTTAAAATATATCTGCAAATCCAGGCAAGACTCCCACACTAAAGAATTCCCCACCCTCAATCACTCTATTAACTGCAAATGATCCAGTGTTAATAAAGTTGTATGGAGAGCAGGAGACAGAAAACTCCTGTAGAAGATCTCAGTGGAATTGGTCTCTATAGTATTTTTTTTTTTTTCATTTTATTCTCTTTCTGGATTGGACCTTGATGTCCCAGTCTGGATCTAGGCAGCCTACTAGTGTTCTATTGCCTGTGTCTATCTTTTTCTTTTCATTTTGTTTTGTTTTCTCTCTAATAGCTCTGTAATCTGCAATCAGTCCTAAGCACAATGTGGGACTGGGCCTAGTAATTTCTCCAGGAGTGGCTGCTGCTCATCCTCTGGCTGGTACCACTTTAGGGGGAGTAGTCTGCTTAAGAGATTTCTTCCATAGCACTGAGGATGAGTCTGCGCTGGGATCTGGTCTACTGCTCCCCCAGTTCCTTCTCCAAAACCAGCCCCCAAAAATTTTCCAAAGAGCCTCTAGTTCACTTCGCCCTCTTTTGCTGCAGCCCAGGACAAGCTAGGGCACAAACTTATGTTGTTTTATTTACTGCTGTGACTTCAGTGCCTAAAACTGTGCCTGGTACCCAGTGGCTGCTCAATAAACGTGTTAAATAAACAATTGTACAATATTTCATAATTACAATAGTTATTTACAAATAGTTTTCTGATGTGGGAACTTATACCAGGAGAGACAGAGAAGGCTTTGTTAAGAATATGACAATTGAGGATGGGTAATTGGCACAAATTAGCTAGGTGGAACAAAGGCGGAAGACTCTTAGCCAGAGTGTAAGTATGGTGGTGAGGCCAGACCTGAAAGAAGGTGGGTGTGGCTGGAGAAATGAGCAAAGAAGAGAGTGATCTGAATCAGAATGGCCATGTTGGCCAGAACCCAGTCATGTAGGGCATGTGAGAAATATAGACATTTTGAATTTTGTCTTAAGAAGTATGAGGAGCCAATTTATCATGTTAAGTAGAAGAGTTGTGTGATTTTATTAGCATTTTAGAAAGACAGAGAGGTAGCTTTAACTCTAATGAGAGAATGATTGGAGGAGGGAAAGGCAAATAGGAGGTTCCTACTCCCACAGAACATACATTCTCATGGAGAGAAAGAAAGTAATAAATCATCTAATATTGCATTTCATCAATTCAAATCACTCATTTTTTCATATTTTAAATTTCTGAAATGGTGATTGGTTACAACCAATAGTCTTAGATTTGATAAAATGTGCTAAACAAGTCGTCGTCGTCGGCGGCAGCCGTCCGTCTCGAGAGACGATGGTATAGCTTCTTAAGAGTCTATCTGCACCGCCGAGAATGGCTGTGCAGTCCGACTCGGGAGTGACACGGTATCTGTCTCCTCCTGTGTTGAATCGACATCTTGTGATGACGCTGGAGTGTCCTCTCCAGTGAAGCTGAAGCTACAGAGCCTGGGCAGGGTGATATGGAGGGTCTGCTGTTGCCCATGCAGCAGACCCCCCCTCTCTTCGCAGCTGAAGGGTCCAAGGGAAAGACGGAGTCAATACAGCTTGGTTTCAGGTGCGCCGCAGGAGTTGCCGGTGTTGACTACAACGTCGACCCGCCTTAGGGACTCCGGCTCCGGATTTTCTGTCGGGGTTTACTCCCTTAGCCTTTCCCCTGAAGAGGTATGCCGCAAGGCAGCGGAGGTTTTTTGGAGTCAGAGTTTTCCTTCTCTGACTAAACAAGTAAACATCAGCTAAAGATACACACTATGATATGAGGAATGTATAATGTGACAGAGAGTGAGTATAGGACTATTTGGGGCTCTGTGGTAAGGCAAGACTTTTCAGAGTGGTGAGATTTAAAATGGAATCAGTTAACCAAAGAGGATATGGAAAGAGAACATACCAAGCAGAGGGGACAGTTAGTACTAAGGCCCGGGGATAGGCATGAGCTTGGTGTACATCAGTTATCTATTGCTAAGTGACAAATCATCTGAAAACTTAGTAATTTAACCCAACTTCATGTGTTTTTCACAGTAGGTCAGTAGTTTGGGCTGGGTTCACTCTATGTTGCAAGTTGACTGAATGTGGCAGTAACCATGGGTCACTCATCAAACAGCAGGGTAGTTCAAGCTTCTTCATAAGCAGTGGAGAGAGAAAAGTCCCAACTGTGTAGTGCTTATCGGGTCTCCTCTTCCATCACATTTACTCTTGTCTTATAGCTCAAAACAAGTCACATGGGCATGTCAGAGGCAACATTAAAGAGCCATAGAATGGCATCCACATGGACATTTGACTCATTGGGGTACTTCCTCTCACAATATTGCCCTGGGAGTATGAAAAATAGAAAGAACTCTAATGTGGTTTAACCATAACTAACCAACGCATGGTGGGAGATAATACATTCAAAGGGGTAGGTGAGCTTAAAAAGGGTTCAGGTTGTGTAGAGTTTCAGGAAAGGTCTGATTATTTTCTAAGTGGATAGAGAGACACCATACTGTTTTAAGTAAAGAAATAATTTGATTTGGTTTACACAATTCATTCTGGATATCTACAATTCACAATTACAGATGTGTATTATTTAATAGGACAAGAATGTAAGCAAGAAGTCAGTTGTCCTAGGAAAGGACAACTGTGGTGTGCCCAAGGGTGGTGGCAGTGAGATGAGAAGTGGATGAACAGAAGGTCTTTAGGATGCAGTGCTGAGGCCTTGGATAAATCTGGAAGATTTAAAAATTCTGAGAGCCTTCCTCTTTGCCCAGTAACACATCCTGGTCCCCACAGCTCACATGACACTCAGGGCCTGTGCAGGGGATCTTGTTCATAGTCAGCAATCAATACAACTGCTAAATGCATCAGTACATTAACAAATTAATTACCCCTTTTATTTTTTAACATCAATCCTAACTGCCTGGATACAGACAAGGGCCTAACTAATTTAGCTTTTTCATGTCACTGTGAGATATGTTTTGCTGTTATCTTTAGTATATTATTTGCCTTTGCTGTATTTAGCCAATTACCCCAAAATGTACTGACTTAAAATAATAAATATTTATTACCTCACAGTTAGGAATCATAATGGTTCTGGCTCAGCCTCTGACAGAGTCTTCAGATGGATGCCAGGCAGGACTGTAGTAATCAGTATGTCTGACTGTGCTGGAGGACCTGCTTCTCAGGCATTGCTCTCACACAGGTGGAAAGTTGGAGCAGAATGAGGGTAAGAGGTCTTTGTTTCTCACAAAGCTGGTACCTCCACATGGAAATATCCACAGGCTTCTGAGTGCTTCCACAACACAGAGACTGACAAAAAAAACGTTTTATCCTCTTTAGGACCTACCTAGTCTTGAAAGTCACACACCATCACTTTGCCATATTTTATTCATTACATGTGAGTCCACATCCAGGGGGAAGAGAATCAGATTCTACCTTTTAAAAGGAGATGAATCAAAGAACTTTTGGGCAGATTTGAAAACCATTAGAAGTAATAATAATTACCATCTTTTGAGTATTGTTGTAGTACTTTGTGATCGATGGCACGCAAGTAATTCCAGCAGACAGAATGGGATGGATGGAGGGCTGCCGCACACTCAGGCAGGTCAGCACTGAGCAGTGCAAGTACCTTCCTTTTATTAGATTTTGCAGATATGCTAATCAACAGGGAGGGGCCAAGAATGAGCTCACAGGCACATTCCAGGAATGACTACAATGTACTTGAAACTTACAACAGAGGAAGCTTAAAGGATTAACTGAAGAGAACACTTCCTGATAAACAAGTCTATATATCATCTATAGATTCAAAAACAGAAAAACAGAAATTCAATCATCTATTCTTTTAAGACTATGGAACAGACGCATTGTTCCTTAAACACTAACAGAAAGCAATCAAGGTTAAACACCATTTGTGCTTAGTTTTGTTTGATTTCGTTATCAACATCAGGGAAGATGGAGTACTCAGCAAGATGCTTTGTAAGTCACAGGATGTCTTTAAGGTCCTGAGGCCTGAGCAGTCAGAGACTGTCAGCAACAGCAAGTTCAGCTGGCTGCTCGGATCATTAAACACCTGGACCAAGAGGCATGTAAACATACTTCAAATCAGAAGTCTTGATTTCCAGCATCAAGTATGAATAAGGGGTCAAGAACTGTGCTATTTTCTATACCTTCTCTCACCCACATCTTAAAATTTGCAATTTACAGATGAGAAGATTGAGGCTGAGAAGGTTCCCTGACATGTCTAAGATGTTAAGGCTAAAAAGTGACAGGTCCAGGACTCTACATCCAACTAGCCTGACTCCAAAATGGTTTCTATTTTGTCCCACCATAGGGCCTTTACCTTTTCTCAAACTACATACTAAATCTTAAGAAAAAGCTTGGCATTTCAGAAAAGTAATCATGCTTATTTTAAGCAATCTGCTATGCATAAGCACTGATTGCTTATATAAAATTTTAAACCTTACTATTTAGAATTATGAAAATCATTAAGGCTTATAACATAATTTAAACATATTAAACAAGTCAATGGTATAAATAATACTACATTTAAAATGTGATATTTTTCGGAGAGAAAATTTTAAACCTTACTATTTAGAATTATGAAAATCATTAAGGCTTATAACATAATTTAAACATATTAAACAAGTCAATGGTATAAATAATACTACATTTAAAATGTGATATTTTTCGGAGAGAGTAAGATGGCGGAGGAGTGAGGAGAGGCTGCGGTTTCAGGATCCCGAGACCCATCTGCAGTTTGGGCTAATTGCAGACAGAACATCTCAGTGATCAGCTGGACACTGGCAGGAGTCGAGCCAAGGCACTGCGGGATTAGAGAAAATCCATCTGGGAACAACCTGTTTAGTGAGGATAGCGGAGGAAAAGGGGACGAAATGGGATTCCTGACTGGGGCGACAGCCCGAGCTGCGGCTGGAAGTACACAAAGGCTTTTTGGCGACCACAGGCTACCCCGGAGAGGAGTCGGGAGGAGAGCGGATCTCTGCCCTAACCCTACCCTTGGGTCGCGGGGGCGCGCATAGGGAAGTGCTCTCACTCACTGGCCCAGGTGCGTGGCCGACCAGGCGTCCCTCAGACACTCCCCAATGGACATAAGATCAGTGCCCCAACGGGCACAGGGAGGGCCCACTGAGCACGCAGAGGACTGTGCGCAGATACCCCTAGACAGCTCCCATGGGCTCCGGGCACCAGGCCAGAAAGCAGACCACTAGCTCAGGATCTGCTCGTGCCCGCCCAGATGGGTGAGGGAAGGCCGGCAGCTGCAGCACGGGAACAGCGGGTGGCAGCAGCCCACAGATGCTCACTTCCACTGTGCACAAGTGTCTGCGGCCCTGCCCTAAGAGGCAAGAGACCAACTCCCGGAGCTCGGCTCAGCGGGACAAAGGGCACGGGCGGCGCCTGAGCGCGAAAACACCTCAGCCAGGGGACAATAGGCGCCAATCGCGGGGCAAGCTCTCGGCCGCCCCGCCCGTGCAGGGATGCACGAGGGGACACCTCAGCGCGAACACAGAAACACCTCGGCCCGGCAACAATAGGCGCCAATCGCAGGGCAAGCTCTCGGACCGCTGCGCGTGCAGGGACGCACGCAGGGACACCTCGGCGTGAACACAGAAACACCTCAGCCCGGCAACAATAGGTGCCTACCGCGGGGCAAACTCTCCGGCCGCCCGCGCGTGCAGGGGCTCGTGCGCAAGGACACCTCAACTGGCTCCAGCAGGCAACAAGGGAGCGCACCGTGCCAGGAACCGCGGGCGCGCACAATTGCGCTGCGCACGCGCACCATTGCGGCAACCGCGGGCGCACACCAGTGCTGCAAGAAACAAGAACCTCTGAACCACCACACTAGACCAGCTGCGGACGCAGAAAAAGAAGGCAACACACCAAGGCTAAAACGGAGTAAAAACATCGCTTTTTTTTTTTCTCTCTCTTTCTTCTTTCTTTCTTTTCTTTCTTTACTTCTTTATTCTTTTCTTTCTTCTCTATTCTTGGGTTTTTTTGGGGGGAGTGATTTTTTTCTCCCCTTCCAAAAAGAATAACAAACTTTATCTCTAACATGCTGCATATAACCTCTCCTTCTCATCCTTTCTCTTTAATCATTGTTTATTCATTTGTGTGTCTAGTTTAGCCCCCCTATCACTCTAAATAATAGAATATAATTACTATATAAACCCAATACAATACAATACCACTTTCTTACTATATTATGCATTATTCCATCCTTTTCTTCTATTTTTATTAACATACAATGTAAATATTACCTACTGGCTTGCAGAGTCTCAACTATTATTAATCTATCACCCCCTCTATCAAAAATTATATTTTTCCTCCCCCAAAAGAAATCTTATCTATTCTTCTTATAGTATAAAAGCTCTAATCTCTTTACATTTATATTAATACGGGCTCGTTGGCTGACGATAGCGGGATAGAGTGGGGGATACTTTTTGAGGGTGTGGGTCTCCTGCCGGGGCTGTGTGTTTATGTCTTTAACAGCATATCCACAAAAGAACTAAAGACAAAGCGGATAGAGTGACTCTCAGCCAACTAGCCAGAAGGAAGATCCTACCAAAGAACATCTGAAATATAACCAAACAGCATAAACAAATGACATAAAGGGTAACTCAAGAACATCAGGCTCAGGATATCAAAGAGACTGTATCACTGAAACCCCCAGATCTCTGATAAAGAATCTCACACCACAAAGGAGGGAAGTCAAAGCAGACTACCCCCCCCAAAAAAACAAACAAATAAATAAATAAATAAAAACAAAAAGAATACAACATGGTAAGACACAAAAATAACCCCTCAATGAAGAGAAAAGAGGAATCCTCAGAAAGAGAGATAAATGAAATACACATACCCCAAATGTCAGACATGGAATCCAAAACAATGGTGGTAAAGAAGCTCAATATACTCGACATCCTTAAAATCAACTATGACAACCTCCAAGGAAGTTACCAGCAGCTCCAAGAAAATCACAAGGAACTTGCAGAGAACTACAGCAGCATAAAAAAAGACATAGAAACTGTTAACAAGAACCAGGAAGAACTGAAGAATGCAATCTCTGAACTGAAAAACACAGTAGAATCAGTCAAAAGCAGACTAAACAAAGCAGAGGATCGGATTAGTGAGTTAGAAGATAATGTAGAAAAAAACTCCCAGACAATACAGCAAAATGAAAAAAGATTGAAAAAATATGAACAAGATGTAAGGGAATTACAGGATAGCATGATAAGAAATAATATCAGGATCATAGGAATTAGAGAGGGAGAAGAAAAAAAGCATGGAATTGAAAAACTGATGGGAGAAATAGTGACAGAAAATTTTCCGAACCTGATGAGAGAAAAAGTTATACAAGTTCAGGAAGCACAGAGAGTCCCAATGAAGAGGAACCCCCAAAAACCCACTCCAAGGCACATCATAGTTAAAATGGCAACATTCCAAGACAAAGAGAGAATCCTAAAAGCAGCAAGAGAAAAACAGCAAATAACATACAAGGGAGCTCCGATAAGGCTATCAACTGATTTCTCAACAGAAACATTACAAGCCAGAAGGGAATGGTCAAAAATATTTGAAGCAATGAAAAACAAAGGCCTACAACCAAGAATACTCTACCCAGCAAGGCTCTCATTCAAAATAGAAGGTGAAATAAGGAATTTCTCAGATAAAGTAAGACTGAAAGAATACATCTCCACCAGACCAGCACTGCAAGAGATGCTAAAGGGAGTGTTCTAAGAAAAAAGAAGAAAAGAACAACAGAGGAGAGGAACAGAGGTACAAAGGGCAATGAATAAATACACGTCAATAATAACCTTCAATGTAAATGGATTAAATGCTCCAATTAAAAGACATAGGGTAACAGAATGGATAAGAAAACAGGACCCACATATTTGCTGTCTACAAGAAACACACCTCAAAACAAAAGATTTACATAGACTGAAAGTAAAGGGATATAAAAAAATATTTCAAGCAAACGGACCAGAAAAAAAAAGCCGGGATAGCAGTCCTTATATCAGACAAAACGGATTTCAAAGCAAGGGCAATAAAAAGAGACAAAGAAGGACGTTTCATAATACTTAAAGGAACAATTCATCAAGAAGATGTGACTTTGATAAACATATATGCACCCAACATAGGAGCACCCAAATATATAAAGAAAATACTAGAAGACCACAGAAAGGATATCAACAACAACACACTCACAGTAGGGGACTTCAATACTCCATTATCAACAATAGACAGATCATCCAAGCAAAGAAACACCAAGGATATACAGGCATTGAACAACACACTAAACCACATGGATCTAACTGATATATATAGAACTTTTCACCCCAAAGAAGCAAAATATACATTCTTTTCAAGTGCACATGGGACATTTTCAAAGATAGACCACATGATAGGTCACAAAAGAAGCCTCAACAAATTCAAGAAAATTGAAATCATATCAAGCATTTTTTCAGATCACAATGCCTTGAAACTAGAAATCAACCTCAGAGAAAAAAATCAAAGACACCCAAACTCATGGAGATTGAATAACATGCTATTAAATAATGAATGGGTTAACAATGACATCAAAGAGGAAATCAAGAAATTTTTAGAAACTAATGATAATGAGCACACAACAACCCAAAACCTGTGTGACACAGCAAGAGCAGTCCTGAGAGGGAAGTTCATAGCAATACAAGCATATCTGAAAAGGCTAGAAGAATCTCAAATAAAAAACCTAACCATAAAGCTACAAGAACTAGAACAACAACAACAAACAAAGCCTAGGGCAAGAAGAAGGAACGAAATCATCAAGATCAGAAAAGAACTAAATGACATAGAGACTAAACAAACAATCCAAAAGATCAACAAAACTAGGAGCTGGTTCTTTGAAAAAATAAACAAAATCGACAAGCCTCTAGCCAGTTTAATCAAGAAAAAAAGAGAGAAGATCCAAATAAACAAAATCAGAAATGAAAGAGGACAAATCACGACTGATACCTCAGAAATACAAATGATAGTTTGAAATTACTACAGACAACTGTATGATAAGAAATTTGACAATCTAGAACAAATGGACAAATTTCTTGAAACATACAACCTTCGAAAACTGAATCAAGAAGTAGAAAGTCTCAACAGACCAATAACAAAGAAGAAAATTGAAACAGTAATCCAAAATCTCCCTGCACACAAAAGCCCTGGACCGGATGGCTTCACAGGCGAATTCTACAAAATATTCATGGCAGAACTAACTCCTATCCTCCTCAAACTGTTCCAAAAAATCCAAGAGGGGAAAATCCCAAACTCGTTCTATGAAGCCAGTATCATCCTAATCCCCAAACCAGGTCAAGATACAACAAAGAAAGAAAACTACAGGCCAATATCACTGATGAACATAGATGCTAAAATCCTCAATAAAATATTGGCAAACATGATCCAGCAATATATCAAAAAGATCATACATCATGATCAAGTGGGCTTCATTCCAGGGATGCAAGGATGGTTTAATATTCGCAAATCAATAAATATAATACATCACCTAAACAGAATGAAAGAAAAAATCACATGATCATATCAATAGATGTAGAAAAAGCATTTGATAAAGTACAACACGTATTTATGATGAAAACACTCAGCAAAATGGGAATAGAGGGAGCATACTTTAACATAATTAAGGCTATATATGAGATGCCTGAGGCCAACATCATACTCAATGAACAAAAACTGAAAGCATTCCCCCTGAACTCAGGAACTAGACAAGGTTGTCCACTCTCTCCATTCCTTTTCAACATAGTATTGGAAGTCCTAGCCACAGCAATCAGACAAGAAAAAGAAATAAAAGGCATCCTAATTGGGAAAAAGGAAGTAAAACTTTCATTATATGCAGATGACATGATAGTATACCTAGAAAATCCTATAAATGCCATTAAAAGACTACTCGATATAATAAGTGAATTTGGCAAAATCGCAGGGTACAAAATAAATATACAGAAATCTAAGGCATTTCTGTACACCAACAATAAAATAGCAGAGACAGAGACAAAAAAGAAAATACCATTTACTATAGCAACAAGAAAAATAAAGTACCTAGGAGTAAACTTAACCAAAGACATAAAAGACATGTACTCTGAAAATTACATAACATTGAAGAAAGAAATTAAGGAAGATACAAATAAATGGAAGCAAATACCATGTTCTTGGATGGGAAGAATCAACATCATCAAAATGGCCATACTACCCAAAGCAATTTACAGATTCAATGCAGTCCCTATTAAAATACCAATGACATATTTCACAGACCTAGAACAAATACTCCAAAAATTCATATGGAACCAAAAAAAGACCCCGAATAGCAAAAGCAATCTTGAGACAGAAGAACACAGCAGGAGGAATCACAACACCAGATATCAAAAAATACTACAAAGCCACTGTAATCAAAACAGTATGGTACTGGCATAAGAACAGACATATAGATCAGTGGAACAGAATAGAGAGTCCAGAAATAACCCTAGGCCTTTATGGTCAACTAATATTTGATAAAGGGGGAAGGAACATAAAATGGAGTGAGAAGAGCCTCTTCAACAAATGGTGCTGGGAGAACTGGATAGGGACCTGCAAAAAAATAAAACTAGACCATCAACTTACACCACACACGAGAATAAATTCAAGATGGATCAAAGACTTAAATGTAAGCCGTGACACCATAAAAGTCCTAGAGGAAAACATAGGCAAGAAAATAACAGATATCTCACATAACAATATCTTCACGGATACATCTCCTAAAGCAAGAGAAATAAAGGAAAAAATAAATAAATGGGATTACATCAAACTGAAGAGTTTCTGCTCAGCAAAAGAAAACATCAGCAAGATGAAAAGGAAGCCAACCATATGGGAAAACATATTTGCCAATGACATCACAGACAGGGGACTGATTTCCAAAATATATAAAGAGCTTATACAACTCAACATCAAGAAAACTAACAACCCAATTAAAAAATGGACAAAGGACCTGAACAAACACTTCTCTGAAGAGGACATACAGAAGGTCCATAGACACATGAAAAAATGCTCAACATCATTAGCCATCAAGGAGATGCAAATAAAAACCACAATGAGATACCATTTTACACCAGTCAGAATGGCTATCATCAACAAATGAACAAACAACAAGTGCTGGTGAGGATGTGGAGAAAAGGGAACCCTACTGCACTGTTGGTGGGAATGCAAGCTGGTGCAGCCACTATGGAGAACAGTATGCAATTACCTCAAAAGATTAAAAATGGAACTGCCTTTTGAACCAGCGACTCCACTACTAGGATTATACCCGAAGAATCTTGAAACACCAATTCAAAAGAACTTATGCACCCCTATGTTCACTGCAGCACTGTTTACAATAACTAAGTGCTGGAAACAACCTAAGTGCCCATCTGTAGATGAGTGGATCAAAAAACTGTGGTTCACTTACACAATGGAATACTATGTAGCAGAAAGAAAGAAGGAACTCCTACCATTTGCAACAACATGGATGGAACTAGAGAGAATTATGCTTAGTGAAATAAGCCAGGCAAAGAAAGAAAAATACCATATGATATCACCTAATACAGGAAACTAAAGAACAACACAAACAAAGGAACTAAGTAGAACAAAGAGCAGAATAGCAGTCAATAGGGGGGAGGGGAGAGGGAGAGAAGGGGGACAAGTAAGGGAAGGGTTTAGTCAAAGAATCCGTATAAATGACTCATGGACATGGACAACGGGGTGGGATATGATTGCGGGAGAGGGGATGGGTTGGGTGGGGGAGAGAAATTAGGGGAAAAGGGGACAACTGTAATTGAAAAACCAAAAAAAAAAAGTGATATTTTTCAAAGCTGTTAATTATTCTTAATTTAAAATCATAATATTTTCACTAGCAAGATTCATACAATCTAAAATTTCTTGGATAGGCCCTGGCCTGGCACCTTAGTAGGTTAGAGCATTGTCTCAACATGCCAAGGTTGACAGTTTGATTCTGAGTCAGCGCACATACAAAAATCAATCAATGAATGAATAAAAATTGGAACAACAAATTGATGTTTTGATGTCTCTATTTATCTCTCTTTCTCTCTCTCTCTCCCCCATCCCTGCTTCCTATCTCTCTTTCTTTAAAGTCAATAAATTAAAAAATAATAAAATTAAAGTTCTTGGATAAGAATTTGTGTCTCTGTTAGTACTGGAAAAATTAAATGCTAAAATTTCTCCTAATATCTCACACATTTTCACCACTTCATTCTTTCAAGCTGATTTAACCTCTTTCTTATCTTCAAAGATGTATGGCATCTCAGATTATATGTTTTTTTCTTGTTTTTATTTAAATGTGGTATGATTAAGGATATCTCAATGCTTTAATCCAAACTTTGAATAATATAATGCTAATAAAGCAACATCTTTTGGGGAGCAACATTGACATTTGCAAACATGCTAAGAAATGCAAACTATAGCTAGCACACAGAAGTCGTTACACCATATATGGAGATATACTTAGTTCAGGCTGTGCCAGCTATGAAAAATGAGCTTGTGTTGGAGAACCTTGAACATCTGTCCCAAACAATAATAACTGACATAAAAAAATGCAATGAAATAGAGACTCCATAGCCATAAGAGAATGAGTTAGAATCTTGTTTCCCAGCCTTCAGCCTGTGGCAGACACCTCCTTTCCAAATAAGTTTATTCATATGTTATAGTGAGGACCAGGCTAACCTGAGAGAGGCCAGGGACATGCCCATATGTTTTCCATTTGGGATTTCTTTTAAGATCTTCCACTGAGGGTTTTCCATCTTTCACAAAATGCATTTTTATTTTTTTCTGTCAAGTCGTCACTCTCTCACTGTTCTGCAAAATTTTACCCAATTATCTCACTCTCTGTCTTTCATACTCTTCTTTACACACAGATTATTAGGGAAAAATCTGCCTCTATCTCCCTGTTTTAGATGCAGCATCCACTAATTTTGGAAAGAAAGTTTATTCTGAAATAAGTATAATAATGACAGGTAACATCTATAGAAAGAGCTCACTATGTGCCCAGTTCTCTTCTAAGTGCTGATATTACACTACCTTAATCTTCATCACAACCCTGTAAGAAAGGAAAGGTAACACTATCACCCATATTTTATAAATATGGAACAAAGGCACATATATCAAGTGATATACCTACTGTTATAGAACTAATACTGATGGAGCCAAGGTTGAAACCCCCATTCTTAATAATGCATCACAGCTGCCTCTGAAACTGTCTCTGACTGACACAAAAGAGCTGTGAGTAGTAAAAAAGGCTTAACCTTGATCTGAAATGGTCAGACTCATTTTTCTATTTTAGCTCTACATTTCAGGAAGTTTAGAACATGGATCAAATAAAATCCCTTAAAATACAACAGCACAATAACCAGTGAAAGACTGGTATATATAATATATATTTATATTATGTCATCCTCAATACTGTAACATTTGATGTTTGTGCTTTATGACACTAAAGAAGCAAGTTGACCTAGACAACCATCGTATGAAATATTTTGAAAAATAAATGTACCTTTGTAGTGTTTTGAGGCAGATGACCTTGGTTTGAATCACAGTTTTACCACTTACAAGTTGTATTCCTACTGTGCCTCAGCTTTCAAATGTGTAAAATGGCATAATAATGATACCTACTTTGTAGGCTTCAGGATTAGAAGAGTCAATCCATATTAAGCTATTAGAACAGTTCCTGACACATAGTAAACTCTTGAAATGTTAATTATGATTTCACTTGAGCAAATACCATTCTCACCCCCATTTTATAGATAAGAAGACTAGGGAAAAGAGTGGTTGGATGACTGGCACCAAATCATATGTTATGTAATTAAAACAATATTTTTACTTCGAAGTATTATTTCACAACAGTGTTTTTAGAGAGACTAAAAGAATATATCTCCTTTTTACCACTTTTATCTGTCATTCTCACCCTTGCTTCTTCTATACATACTGCTCCCTAAAACATCATACTATAGTTCCATGCATGTAACATTATTTCACCTTCAGAACAACCCTAGTGAAGACAATGAGGTTGCTGATTTAAACTGTACACTTTTTGAAACTGTGAAATTATAAGAACACTTACTATGTCCTAGGAATATAAGCACCCTGAGTTTCAGACATAATATCCTAAAATTAAATATTCAACAGTGAATTTTTAAATTACCAAACACCAGTTTTAAAATGCTGCTGAGTGGCAGATTGTTATCAGAGACAGCAATAGAATAAGAAGCAGAGACATCATATGGTATTTGTCTTTCACCGACTAGCTTATTTCACTTAGCATAATACTCTTCAGTCCCATCCATGCTGTCACAAAGGGTAGGAATTCCTCATTTCTTTCTGCTGCATAATATTTCTTGTGTAGATGAACCACAGTTTTTGAACAAAATAAACTAACAAACAAAACAGAACCAGAGACATGGAAACAGGAAACAGACTGGGTGCTGCCGGAAGAAAGGGGGAAAATGGTGGAAAGAAAGGGAAGGGAGTAGTCAAAGAACATGTATGAATAACCCATAGATATGGACAATGGTGTGTGGATGGACTGTGGGAGCAGGGAGTGAGGTGAGATGGAGGAGAAAGGGGGAGAAATTGGGACAACTGTAGTAGAATAAACAAGAATAAAAAAGAACCAGAGATAGGCAGCTTAGCTTAGAGGATACTGACATTTTGCTCTTGCTTGTGACTATATAGTGACTTCTAGTCTATAGACAGGCAGCCCACAGGGAGAGGGTCATTCTAGGGCTGCACATACACACACAGCTGATAGACCCCCATGGACAACCCCTTTTCCCAGATGTCCCTCAGGCAACCCATGTGAGACCATTTTCCCCTCTAAACTCTTCACATCCTAGGACTCTTGTTTTCACTGGTGCAAAAATATGAGAGGATTTTTAGGAAGAAAGGGATAGGAAAATTGTTCTTCTAAGAATGACCCTATATGAATCATGATTTTTTTAAAGTTGCCATGTTTTTTTTTAATTTTATTTTATTTGTTTTTGAGGAAATTCCATTCTGTTTTCTACAATGGCTGCACCAGTCTGCATTTCCACTAAGTGCATCGAGGTTTCCTTTTATCCACGTCCTTGCCAACACTTGTTTATTGAGTTATTAATGCTAGCTATTCTGGCAGGTATGAGATGTTTTCTTATTGTGGTTTTAATTCACATCATTCTGATGATTAGCAACATTCAGCATTTTTCCATATGTCTATTAGCCATCTGTATATCGTCTTTGAGAAGTGTCTACTCAGATCCTTTTTTAATTGTATTGTTTGTTTTCTTGGTATTGAGTTATTTAAGTTCTTTATAAATTTAGGATATTAACCCTTTATCTGATGTATCATTGGTGAATATGTTCTCCCATTCAGTGGGCTCCCTTCTCTTTTCATTTTGTTGAAGATTTTCTTTGCTGTGCAAAAGTTTTTAGTTTGATGTAGTCCACTTGTTTAATTTTTTGCTTGTGTGTTTCCCTTGCCCAAGGAGATATATCAAAAAATATTGCTCTGAGGAATGTCATAGATTCTACTGCCTATGTTTTGTTCTAAGATTTTTATGGTTTTAAGACTTACATTTAAATCTTTATTCCATTTTGAGTTTATTCTTGTGTATGGTATAAGGAAGTGATCTAGTTTCACTTTTTTGAATGTATCTGTCCAATTTTACCACCGGTATTTATTGAATAGACTGTCTTTACCCCACTGTATGTCAAGTGCTTATCAGTAAATTAGTGTGATGCTGGAAATCAAGGTTCCTAAACTGAGGCATGCCCTCATGCCTCTCGGTCCAGGTGCTCTATGACCTGAGCTGGCGAGCTGGACTCGCTGGCGCCGACAGTCTTTGACTGATCAGGCTAAGGGTTTCAAGACATTCTGTGACTTAAAAGGAATCTTGCAGAGTACTCCATCCTCCCTGATGTTGCCAAGGAAACCAAACCAAGCCAAGAACAGGTGGTGTTTAAACCTGTGTGCTTTCTGTTAAAGTTTAAGGAACCGTGTGGCCGTTCCCATAATCTTAAAAGAATAGATGATTGAATTCCTATTTTTTGCTTTTAATAGAAATCATTCTTCATAGTTTATATATTAACCTCCCATTGTTTTAATCCCAAGTAAGTAGTTGTATATTGTAATCATTATTGAAATGTACCTGTGAGCTCATTCTTTACCCTCCCTATTGATTTCTATACTCGCAAAACTCAATAAAAGGAGAGGTCTCTGCATAGCTCTTCGCTGACCTGCCAGAGCGTGCGGCAGCCCTCCATCCGACCCATTCTCCTTGCTGGAATTACTTCCGCGCCCTCGCCACATTTAATACAACATTAGTGGATCAAATTACTGTGGTATATTTACACTATAAAATACTACTTGTCCAGGAAAGTGTTATACTAAATGAAATAAGCCAGTCTGAGAAAGAAAAATTACATACGATTTCACTTATATGTGGAACATAATTAACAAAACAAATTAACAAAAAAATAGACACAGACTCATACATAGAGAACAGATTGACGGTTGTCAAATGGTGAGTGAAAAACGTGAAGGGATTAGGAAAAAACCTCTTGGATACAGACTACAGCATGGTGATTTCCAGAGGAAAAGGGGGATGGCAAGAAGTGAAGAGGACATAGAGGGGATAAATGGTGATGGAAGGAGACTTAACTTGGGGCAATGAACATACAATGCAATTTAAAGATGATGTAGTATAGAGTTGTACACTTGAAAACTATGTAACTTTATTAACCAATGTCACTCCAATAAATTGAACTAAAATAAAAATATATAAATGAAAAATAAAAGTTGCCTTGTTCACCAGGTTCAGAATGGAAAATAGTGCAAATTCTCCCTCAGAATGTTAAAGACATGTGATCAGATTTAATTTCTGTAGGGATGGGATTAATAAGCTGAGTTAATGTGTTAACAGGGAAGTATTCTGTAGATGGTAGACCTTGATATTTGATCTTAAAATTGAGGAAAGAGTGGAAAACAGGAGACTTCTCTTACACAGTAAGAAAGACTGCCTTGGACAAAGTGAGACCAAAGAAGCTAAAGAGCTTGGAAGCTGAAAATTACAGGGAACTTGCAGAGAACTACACCAGCATAAAAAAAGACATAGAAATTGTTAACAAGAACCAGGAAGAACTTAAGAATACAATCTCTGAACTGAAAAACACAGTAGAATCAGTCAAAAGCAGACTAAACGAAGCAGAGGATCAGATTAGTGAGTTAGAAGATAATGTAGAGAAAAACTCCCAGACAATACAGCAAAATGAAAAACGATTGAAAAAATATGAACAAGATGTAAGGGAATTACAGGATAGCATTAGGAAAAATAATTTAAGAATCATTGGAATACGAGAAGAAGAAGAAAAGGAACATGGAATTGAAAATCTGATAGGAGAAATAGTGACAGAAAATTTTCCGAACCTGATGAGAGAAAAAGCTATGCAAGTCCAAGAAGCAATGAGAGTTCCAATCAAGAGGAACCCCCAAAAACCCACTCCAAGGCACATCATAGTTAAAATGGCAACATTCCAAGACAAAGAGAGAATCCTAAAAGCAGCAAGAGAAAAGCAGCAAATAACATACAAGGGAGCTCCGATAAGGCTATCAACTGATTACTCAACAGAAACATTACAAGCCAGAAGGGAATGGTCAAAAATATTTGAAGCAATGAAAAACAAAGGCCTACAACCAAGAATACTCTACCCAGCAAGACTCTCATTCAAAATAGAAGGTGAAATAAGGAGTTTCTCAGACAAAGGAAGACTGAAAGAATACATCTCCACCAAACCAGCATTGCAAGAGATGCTAAAGGGAGTGTTCTAAGAAAAAAGAAGGAAAGAACAAGAGAGGAGAGGAACAGAGGTACAAAGGGCAATGAATAAATACACGTCAATAATAACCTTAAATGTAAATGGATTAAATGCTCCAATTAAAAGACATAGGGTAACGGAATGGATAAGAAAACAGGATCCACATATTTGCTGTCTACAAGAAACACACCTGAAAACAAAAGATTTACACAGACTGAAAGTAAAGGGATATAAAAAAATATTCCAAGCAAACGGACAGGAAAAAAAAGCCGGGGTAGCAGTTCTCATATCAGACAAAATGGATTTCAAAGCAAGGACAATAAAAAGAGACAAAGAAGGACATTTCATAATACTTAAAGGAACAATTCATCAAGAAGATATGACTTTGATAAACATATATGCACCCAACATAGGAGCACCCAAATACATAAAGCAAATACTAGAAGACCACAAAAAGGATATCAACAACAACACACTCATAGTAGGGGACTTCAACACTCCATTATCAACAATAGACAGATCATCCAAGCAAAGAAACACCAAGGATATACAGGCATTGAACCACATGGATCTAACTGATATATATAGAACTTTTCACCCCAAAGAAGCAAAATATACATTCTTTTCAAGTGCACATGGGACATTTTCAAAGATAGACCACATGACAGGTCACAAAACAAGCCTCAACAAATTCAAGAAAATTGAAATCATATCAAGCATCTTTTCAGATCACAATGCCTTGAAACTAGAAATCAACCTCAGAAAAAAAAATCAAAGACACCCAAACTCATGGAGATTGAATAACATGCTATTAAATAATGAATGGGTTAACAATGACATCAAAGAGGAAATCAAGAAATTTTTAGAAACTAATGATAATGAGCACACAACAACCCAAAACCTGTGGGACACAGCAAAAGCAGTCCTGAGTGGGAAGTTTATAGCAATACAGGCATATTTGAAAAGGCTAGAAGAATCTCAAATAAAAAACCTAACCACAATGTTACAAGAACTAGAACAACAACAACAAACAAAGCCTAGGGCAAGAAGAAGGAATGAAATCATCAAGATCAGAGCAGAACTAAATGACATAGAGACTAAACAAACAATCCAAAAGATCAACAAAACTAGGAGCTGGTTCTTCGAAAAAATCAACAAAATCGACAAGCCTCTAGCCAGTCTAATCAAGAAAAAAAGAGAGAAGACACAAATAATCAAAATCAGAAATGAAAGAGGAGAAATCACGACTGATACCTCAGAAATACAAATGATAGTTAGAAATTACTTCAGACAACTGTATGACAAGAAATTTGACAATCTGGAAGAAATGGACAAATTTCTAGAAACATACAACCTTCCAAAACTGAATCAAGAAGAAGTGGAAAGTCTCAACAAACCAATAACAAAAAAGGAAATTGAAACAGTAATCCAAAATCTCCCGGCACACAAAAGCCCTGGACCGGATGGCTTCACAGGCGAATTCTACAAAACATTCAGGGAAGAACTAACTCCTATCCTCCTCAAACTGTTCCAAAAAATCCAAGAAGAGGGGAAAATCCCAAACTCTTTCTATGAAGCCAGTATTATCCTAATCCCAAAACCAGGTCAAGACACAACAAAGAAAGAAGACTACAGGCCAATATCACTGATGAACATCGATGCTAAAATCCTCAATAAAATATTGGCAAACAGGATCCAGCAATACATCCAAAAGATCATACATCATGATCAAGTGGGCTTCATTCCAGGGATGCAAGGATGGTTTAATATTCGCAAATCAATAAATATAATACATCACCTAAACAGAATGAAAGACAAAAATCACATGATCATTTCAATAGATGCAGAAAAAGCATTTGATAAAGTACAACACCCATTTATGATGAAAACACTCAACAAAATGGGAATAAAGGGAGCATATCTTAACATAATTAAGGCTATATATGAGAAGCCTGAGGCCAACATCATACTCAATGGACAAAAACTGAAAGCATTCCCCCTGAACTCAGGAACTAGACAAGGTTGTCCACTCTCTCTACTCCTTTTCAACATAGTGTTGGAAGTCCTAGCCACAGCAATCAGACAAGAAAAAGAAATAAAAGGCATCCAAATCGGGAAAGAGGAAGTAAAACTTTCATTATATGCAGATGACATGATAGTATACCTAGAAAATCCTATAAACTCCACTAAAAGACTACTCGATATAATAAGTGAATTCGGCAAAATCGCAGGGTACAAAATAAATATACAGAAATCTAAGGCATTTCTGTACACCAACAATAAAATAGCAGAGACAGAGACAAAAAAGAAAATACCATTTACTATAGCAACAAGAAAAATAAAGTACCTAGGAGTAAACTTAACCAAAGAGATAAAAGACCTGTACTCTGAAAATTACATAACATTGAAGAAAGAAATTAAGGAAGAAACAAATAAATGGAAGCAAATACCATGTTCTTGGATGGGAAGAATCAACATCATCAAAATGGCCATACTACCCAAAGCAATTTACAGATTCAATGCAATCCCTATTAAAATACCAATGACATATTTCATAGACCTAGAACAAATACTCCATAAATTCATATGGAACCAAAAAAGACCCCGAATAGCAAAAGCAATCTTGAGACAGAAGAACACAGCAGGAGGAATCACAACACCAGATATCAAACAATACTACAAAGCCACTGTAATCAAAACAGTATGGTACTGGCATAAGAACAGACATATAGATCAGTGGAACAGAATAGAGAGTCCAGAAATAAACCCAGGCCTCTATGGTCAACTAATCTTTGATAAAGGAGGAAGGAACATAAAATGGAGTGAGAAGAGCCTCTTTAACAAATGGTGCTGGGAGAACTGGATAGGGACCTGCAAAAAAATGAAACTAGACCACCAACTTACACCACACACAAGAATAAACTCAAGATGGATCAAAGACTTAAATGTAAGCCGTGACACCATAAAAGTCCTAGAGGAAAACATAGGCAAGAAAATATCAGATATCTCACTTAACAATATCTTCACGGATACATCTCCTAAAGCAAGAGAAATAAAGGAAAAAATAAATAAATGGGATTACATCAAACTGAAGAGTTTCTGCTCAGCAAAAGAAAACATCAGCAAGATGAAAAGGAAACCGACCATATGGGAAAACATATTTGCCAATGACATCACAGACAGGGGACTGATTTCCAAAATATATAAAGAGCTGATACGACTCAACATCAAGGAAACAAACAACCCAATTAAAAAATGGGCAAGGGACCTGAACAAACACTTCTCCGAAGAGGACATACAGAAGGTCCATAGACACATGAAAAAATCCTCAACATCATTAGCCATCAGGGAGATGCAAATAAAAACCACAATGAGATACCATTTTACACCAGTCAGAATGGCCATCATCAACAAATCAACAAGCAACAAGTGCTGGCGAGGATGTGGAGAAACGGGAACCCTACTGCACTGTTGGTGGGAATGCAGACTGGTGCAGCCACTATGGAGAACAGTATGGAATTACCTCAAAAGATTAAAAATGGAACTGCCTTTTGAACCAGCGACTCCACTACTAGGATTATACCCGAAGAATCTTGAAACACCAATTCAAAAGAACTTATGCACTCCTATGTTCATTGCAGCACTGTTTACAATAGCCAAGTGCTGGAAACAACCTAAGTGCCCATCTGTAGATGAGTGGATCAAAAAACTGTGGTACATTTACACAATGGAATACTATGCAGCAGAAAGAAAGAAGGAGCTCCTGCCATTTGCAACAACATGGATGGAACTAGAGAGAATTATGCTTAGTGAAATAAGCCAGGCAAAGAAAGAAAAATACCATATGATATCACCTAATACAGGAAACTAAAGAACAACACAAACAAAGGAACTAAATAGAGCAAAGAGCAGAATAGCAGTCAATAGGGGGGAGGGGAGAGGGAGAGAAGGGGGATAAGTAAGGGAAAGGATTAGTCAAAGAACCCATATAAAAGACTCATGGACATGGACAACGGGGAGGGATATGATTGCTGGAGAGGGGGTGGGTTGGGTGGGGGAGAGAAATTAGGGGAAAAGGGGACAACTGTAATTGAAAAAGCAAAATAAAAAAAATAAAATAAAATGAAGAGCTTGGAAGCTGAGGGAATATTTAGTGATGCAGGTTTCAATGTTGAGGAATGAAGACAAAAAGTGCAAAGTTGTGAGAAGATAGTTTTCACTTGGGTGCTTCTGAAACTTACTAAAATATCTTCAAAATGCTAATGAAACCCTCTCTGGATTTCATTCAGAACAATATCACAATATGAGTGATATCCTTAGCATGGTGACATATTTCATCTGAAGGGACAATAATTATGTTTTATATAAATATTTTCTAACTCCACTATCCATCTTGGTTAATGGAGAAAATTATATCTTTATTAATCAAGTATCTTAGAGTAATCAAAAGTGCATTGATGTGGACTTTAGTACTATGTAGTAAGTCAAAAAGAAGAAATGAAATATCTTCCTAATTTTTTTTTTTACCTATTCTTAATGACCTTCATTTGATTTATTACCTTAAAGGGTATTCGGGGAATGTTTTAGATAGCTTACCTTAGAAAATTGGTCAGAAGATTACTTCTCAAAAACCAATAAGAAGAAACATGGTATTTCTAGAACATAATATAAGAAAGCACGTGTCATAATATAAATAATATTGTACAAAATAGAAACCAATGTAAAAAACTGAATCTTACCAAGAGAGGGATATTTCACGTGATAAAATGTATCAAGAATCTTTATATTAACACATTTTTATTTTAATATAGTTTCTTTGCTTATTTTATAATAAAATATTTTGTATTTTCCCAAAATAAATGTAGAATGTGATTTACAAGTGAGAGTTTTTCATACATGTATGGATTCTGATTTAAAGAAAAAATAACTATTGAGGAACACAAAAGTAGGAGAAGCAATATAAAAGCACTAGGTAAAATATTCAAAGTTCAAAAGATAAAACGGATAACTAACTCAATTATTCAGTAAATATGAGCTTTTGTTTCTAAACCCTGCTCCTCCCCTCATCATATCATTGACTCCATTTTTATAATATTTTAGGGAAAAAATTTGGGTTAACTTCTGAAAGGTAATAGGCTCATTTCCCTTTCCTCATGTTGGCACAGCCCCTGGTTGTTTAGGCAAGTCAAGTGATAGTATCAATGTCACCTCTCCTTTCCTTGTGATAATGCTCTTCAGTAGCAGCTTTGCTGCTTCCCCTTGATACCTGGGGCTTTTCGCTTCAGGCTGTTTCTCTTATTAAGAGAAATTAGGCACAGTTTAATAATTTTATTATTCTGACTTATATGGGTCATTAAGAGAAAGCTCCAGACAGTGAAGTCCAGGAATACCCAGGAATTACCCAATTCTGCACAGCATTTAGCTTTCATTTTTGGTTATTTGCATCTGCTAGAAAAAATGTGTAACAGAGGATTCTGGGCAGATGGCTGGGCAGCAGGGAAGGAAACCCAGACGGGGTATGAAAAGCTGCCTTCACTATAGAGGGAGGGGCAGTGGGAGAAGGAAGGCTGCCCAAGGCAACAGTAAACAAACGAACCTCCCACCAGCCAGCCTACATTGCCCTGGCAGCCAAGCAGTGCAGCCTACAACGCAGCATCCTAACACCGCTTGCACAGAGCCTGCGCTGGGCTGTGGGGTCTGAAAAGATCACAACACACTGTAGCAAGGTTACTCTCTGCTCTAGCCCAGACGCTTCTGCCCCTCCCTGTACATGGACAGAAGCTTACTCCCAACACTTCCCATCATGGCAGCCAGAAGAGGAGAAGAGATGCTGCCAGGAATCTTATGGACACTGACCTGGATGAACAGCACATGCGCCAGTCTAGTAAAATGAGCAGAGGAAATGGACTTAGACTTTAAAAATGGAGTGCCTGAAAGGCTGGCTCTTTCTGTCCCCTGTGCTAGCCAGTCAGGGGTTCAAAACTAGAACATTCCTGGTGGTGGGCTCTGGAGACCACATGGTCAGGTGCCAAGCCTCATGCCCCTCCCGCACAGAAAGATGTTGTGACAGCGCACTGTGCTGCCCAGCTTTGCTTGACCAGGCACACAGATGCACCAGCGAGCCAATGGCCTGAAGGACAGAACTGTAGGTGCTGGGCAGGTAGGCAACTGTGAGAAAACAGGGCAGCATGCCATGAGAAGGATGCCAACACACACAGACTCCAAAGGACATCTGGAGTCATACTGTGACTGGTGAACTCATCAAGTGGCCTGGATAACCATGCTGCAGCCACCTGTGTATTGCAAAGGACAGTATAGGTATATTTTTAAATGGGGGAAGGGATTCTAGGTACATCCTTGAACTGAGCTGGCTAGGGTTTGGGGTGTTATTCGCCTTTGGGTACTTAAAAGGGAATGGGTTTTGAAGCAGAAGCCCATTATTCTTTCAAATATGGTATAGACTTTGACTAAGGAAACTCTCTTTTTCACAAAACCTCTGCCTCTGGAGTTTATTGGCAGCAAGCAGCAGGAAGAACCCCATGTGGCTGTATGGTAACAAGTGGAAAAACAGCAGAACAGAGTCGGTACCATTTCTATTCAAATCTTGAAATTATTTTTTTCTCACACCTGATAGTCCCTTCTCATGACATCTCAGACTAATCATTAAAAAAAAGGTAAAGAATGGCAGAACACTGCATGCACAGCATTGCAGGTGTGGTAAGAATCTTCCTACTTTTCCTGTCTATTAGCAACATCAATACATTCTCAACCATGATGAGCTGGCAGGTACAGTAAATCAAGAACTTCACCTGTTAGCCAGGTTGATTTTCACAGTTTTGTCCTACTAAGATCTTTTGACATTTCTTCCAGAAAACATTTTAGGAAAAGAGAGAGAAGGTGCTTAATATACCATCTGAGTTCAAAGCTTCAGTTAAAGTAAATATACTGATAATTATTCTAAATTGTTAGTTTTTCTTTTTTTATTGCTTTGCACTGGTATGCTTACTTTAATCTTTTAAAACATCTGGTACCTCAGCTCCCAGAAATGAGATCATAGCCAGTTACCTGGTTACTTCTCCTTCCACCTGAGCAGGCCATATGAAAACTTAATGCTCTGGTTATGGCAGAATCAGTCTCCAGTTGCTCGGGGTTAATATAAGAATTCAAACTTATCATAGCTCCAGTATTTGGATAAGACAGCTACAGACTCTGCCCAAAAGATCCAGACCCTATCCATTTTATATTAGCTAATATGTTTTAATAATATCTGGAAAGAAAAAAATGCTGCTCGGTCTATAAAACAAGGCCCTGGCTATATAAAAAGACAACCAAGACTCACTACTGATTTTTTTTTTTTTCACAATTTTACAGTTAAAGAGAATCCCAGGCCAGAACAGAGGAAAAACTCCTGGATGACCTTTCTTCCATTTCCTGCCAAGGGAGAAACAGGCTCCTGAGACCATCCAGCAGACTGGGAGGAAGTCAGGGATATACCTCTGAACAGACTTTGTTCATTACAACAAATCTTGGCACTTCTGATCAAGTCATTGTTTAATGAGAAAAGAAATAAATGCTTGAAATTTTGCCATGGATTCAGAGGCAAAAGGCAAAGAAAAATGTATCCCTACGGAAAGTAAGCTTTAGAAAATTCAGAGCTTCTTTGTAGAGCAGGGATCTACCAGATGAGTCGGTAGAGACTGGAACTTAAGAATTAGTTGAAACTATTAGATGTGAAGCAAAACTAGAAAATGGGACTGTAGCTGTTGTAACACATTACAGTTCAAGGGGCCTTTCTATAAAGGGAAAGGAACTCAATATTTCCAGAACTATCATCTTCTACCCTACCTCTGATTGCATCTTGGTTCATTTAAAAAAAGAAAAAGGCAAAAGATTAATTAATTAATTAATTTAATGACATTTAGATGCTAATAACAAAAGCCAATATTTATAAGGTGGATTAAATTCTTATAATAACAATGTGATCTAGGATATATGATTCTCATTTAACAGTTGAAGAAATTATAAAAGGAAACTTGTTTTTAAAGTCCAATTTCAGATAAAAGTAACAAATCAGACTTCTTCCTAGAATGGGTAAAATAGGTAATTCTTCTATTTTCCTATGATTCTCAATATCTCTACTATCAGCTGACCACTTACTCCTATGTGTCACCTACCTCTTCAGCAAAGATCATCTTGATTTTCTAAAATTTCCAATATCCTTTTCCTTGGTGTTTTAGCTAACACTCTTGCCCATACGCTAAACCTGATTTCTGATCATTTTATTTTTAGATTTCTGCACATCACCTAATTAGTTGTAACTCAACCTAGACAGAACTTGCCTACATTGTCCATATTTTTCTTGCCCTCCAGATGTGGCTTCACTTACCATGTACTCTCTAACAAAAGAAACTAAAGCTAGTCTAGAGTGTAAGTGTGTGTGTGTGTATATATATATATATATATATACACGTCGTCGGCAGCCGTCCGTCTCGAGAGACGATGGTGTAGCTTCTTAAGAGTCTATCTGCACCGCCGAGAATGGCTGTGCAGTCCGACTCGGGAGTGACATGGTATCTGTCTCCTCCTGTGTTGAATCGACATCTTGCGATGACACTGAAGCTACAGAGCCTGGGCAGGGTAATATGGAGGGTCTGCTGTTGCCCATGCAGCAGACCCCCCCTCTCTTCGCAGCTGAAGGGTCCAAGGGAAAGACGGAGTCAATACAGCTTGGCTTCAGGTGCGCCGCAGGAGTTGCCGGTGTTGACTACAACGTCAAACCGCCTTAGGGACTCCGGCTCCGGATTTTCTGTCAGGGTTTACTCCCTTAGCCTTTCCCCTGAAGAGGTATGCCGCAAGGCAGCGGAGGTTTTTTGGAGTCAGAGTTTTCCTTCTCTGATGTACCCTGACTGGAAGATCGAACCAGCGACACTTAGCTCGCAGGCCGACGCTCAATCCACTGAGCTAAACCAGCCAGGGCAATATATACACACACACACACATATATACACACACACACATATATATATATAATTTATTTATTTATTTATTTATTTATTTATTTATTTATTTACATAATCACTTACAAAGTGCTCTCCAAGCTCTCCTTCTACATCCGTATAACCACTTACTCCACCAATGTAAGTGCAAAGAACTGAGTAGACATATAATAAACCAGAACCCAATGTCACTGCTGTCTGTGAAATGACTCACATCCTAACTTCCTTATTGACAATAACCTTTGCTTAGGTTGCTTGCTACCTTTTGTTGATAATGACAAACTTTACTGAAAATGACAAGTTAAAGTAACCAAGCTACAGTATTTTGAATTAGAAAACTCATAATGCAGAATAGAAATATAGTAAATAAATTAAGAATAAGTGACAGTAAGTAGGACTATAGTATCTTAAGGTTACTAACATGGGTAGAGTTTGTGAAAATTAATCATGTCACTATCCTAATTAATCCTGAGTGTGCAGTTGTCATTATAAGACATTATTTAGAGGAGTGAAGCACAGAATTGTTAAGACTAATGGAATTTGTTTATATTTATTATATTATATATGTTATATAACAAAAATGTCACATTATATAGGCCATATTTAATGACATAAACAGAAATGGAAAAAAAGGAGGAAGGCATTAACAAATGAAGGAAGGTCAGTCCACAACATTACTTGAAATTCACTACAAGTGAGGCAGAGAGCTGGTGTCTCTGCCCCCACTTCATTATTCTTTTCTGTTCATCTTCCACAGTGTTGCCAGAAGCCGTCTAAAATAAATCTGATGATTTCCTGTCCCCCACCCAAGCCTACAATTCTGTAACAGGCAGTTGTGGCTTGCAATTCTTTTTGACTATGGCTCACAGAAACACATTTTATGCCTTGATTCAATATGTATACACATGTGTATATACACACTCACATAACTAAAAACATAAATTTTATGGACAATACACTGGCAGTTTTCAGGAACTTAAAGTGATAAGGGTTGAGTTTAGCTAGTTAAAATAGCATAGTTCTGTATCTTGATTGTGGTGGCAATTACATGAGATTATACCTGCAGTGGAATCATATGGACCTCTATACACACACTCAGACAGATGAGTGTGTGTATAACTGGTGAAATCCGTTGTATAAGCTCTATGGCTTATAACAATGTCAAATTTCTGATTTTATATTGTGCTGCAGCTGTATAGTGTTAACCCTGGAGGAAGATGGAAGAGAGGTGTGTGGGACCTCTCAGAAGAAAAATGGGGACAGATTCATAGATGAAGAAAAAGATGACAGCTGAAGGAGTGTTCAGGGGGTGAAGAGATTAAGTAAAAAGGAAAAGGGACTCATGGATGTGGACAACAGTGTGGCAATTGCTGGGAAACTAAATAATAATGGAACCAAAATACAATAAAGATTAAATTAAAAATATAATAATAATAAAGAAATTTCACAGACATACTAATGTTAGTGTGGGTGATGTGTTCTGATGTTTTATTTTCTCTTTGCTTGCATGTGTGTGTATATGTGTGTTAATGCAGGCTGTAATGCATCAAACTATTTCATAACTTTTGACTGGATTGTGAGGCTCACAATTTGACAATGCTGACTTAGAGAAGAAAGCCCTACCTATTTATCATAATCAGAGCTCAGACTAACTTTGTATTTTTATTTCCCATCAGTACCTCACCATCAATCTTACTCTTTAGTCACAGGAAATCATTCACCAGCCCTCAAACATTGTCTTCTGTGTCTCTGTGCAGGGTCTTGATCTCCTTGAAATGCTCTTCTCTTTATTTTCTAGACAGTCATTCTTCAATAGAAACTCAGTTCCTGTTTTCTAACACCTAACCCAACCAGATACATGCTATGCTCTGAGCAACCTTAACACCTCTACTAAATTTACTCTTCTAATAATATCTGACTTTGTCATTCTTCATTGAACAATTCATGATGGAGACTGTGGCTAAACATTGGATCCCAAGTACTTATACAACTTGGGACACTCTAGTCTCTCAATAAATGCTGAAGAAATGAATGATAGAGGTGGAAAATAGTAGGACAAATACTATGAGGAAGTCTTCAATATATTTTAATAACATTTGGGTTTATTCTGAAAACAAAAATATGTTCAGTGTAAAGACATTAAAAATATAAACAAATAAAAAAATTAGAAAAGAAAATAATTATTAACCCCCACTCTCCAGAGATGATCACTACTATTTTGATGTTTCCTTAAAGTACTTTTATGCATAAAATATATACAAACACACACAGACACATTTTATAAAGTTGGAAACACAATGGTTATGTGTGTCTTAATGTAGTGTCTATTTCAAGCATTTTCCATGCAATTCAATATCATTCAAAGCATAGTTTTTAAGAACTTATTTATAAGAATGTGTCATATCTGTTCTCCTGTTTGAACACCTAGCTTGTTTTCACCTTTTGCCACTATAGATCATGCTGCAATGGCTGTCTTTGAACTTGGAGTTTTATTAAAAATCTCTTAAAATCATTGTGTGATACTGTGTTTTCATTTTAGCTAGTTTGATAGGCCAAAATATAGTATTAGTTTGCATGTATTATTGGGAGATGGAAATGATAGACCTCACTGAGGTTGGGCCATAGAAGAGTATGATCTGAACCAAGGTTATATGGGCTGATTTCCTACAATCTGAACACTTGTTCTTCATTAAATGTTAGTGATAAAGTTTATGAAATAATAAACATTGTTCAGATTACATAGGAAAACATGCAGGCTCCCCAGGTTATGAGCCATACAAACACACAAACCAGCAGACACTGCCTTTACTATTGGCAGGTTTTGTCATCCACTGCACACACCTCAGGACAGGACCACCACATCCATGCTGGTGCACCTTCTCTGGCTACTTTTCCCAACCCTTACCCACCTAACCATTCACAGTCATGTTCTCCAGAGTCATTCCTTGCCCCTTCCAGCAGCAGTAGGGACTCTCCAAGCATAAATGGTCTAGGTATAGAGGGGACATCCAGGGCATACCTTATCTGCTGGCCAGTGGGCCTGAACTCCTAGCAGCTGCAACTGGTTCTGCACCTGGGCCCTACAGGTAAGGAATCCCTGCAATTTGACCTGCTCACAGGTCCCCAAAGCAGGATGCCCCTGGCTATCCCCAATATTCCTCTCTCTCCAAAAGTATCCACACAGTTTTCCTCTTTCCTGATAAAGAGAAGCAGATAAACATCACATTGGCTTTGAGCATGTTGAAGTAGGAGTTAAGACAGGATTCTATCTCTGGGGCTGCCTTTCCCTAATTATGTGAGAACAGACATAGGACCAGACATCATTATTTCTTTGTGATTTCCTTCACCCCCAAGTGGTGATATTTGTAGTTCTCTAAACAGAATGAGACTGGCATGAGGTCAGCAAGTGTGTATGATAGCATTGTTACAGGCAGGTGATGGAGTTGTTGCAGGTGGGTGGTAACATTGTTGCAGGGGGTTAGTGGCATCACTACAGGAGGATGGTGGCATTGTTGCAAGTGAACAGCAGCATTGTCTAAAGCAGGCTGTGGCAGGTGGGTAGTGGCATTGTTGCATTGAGAGGTGGCATTGTTTCAAGTGGGCAGTGGTGGACAGTAGGGCTACAGAGTCCTCCACAGGAATCACAGGTACGTTCCTGAGTGGGCTCCTCACCAGTGGTGGGAAATGCTTCAGGGACCAAATGCTATAGACAAAGTATTCACATCCTTTTAATTTTGCTGCCCAGCATACTCCTTCTCCATGTGGTGTAAAAATGGCTTCACCTTCAAGCTTCACCTCAATAAATTAAGACAAGAATAATAGGCCAAGGTTCTAGCATAGGAAAAGTTAGTAACAATGATTGGATGCCCCTCAGACCCAGTGGAGATTAGTCCTAGGGCATGACCTTTATTAATCTGCCTCCACTTTCTGCATCTGGCTCTGACACTACCACTCACCTAAAAATCAGGTGCGTGTTCTTGATACTGAATAGTCTTTTTTTTTTTATATTAATTCTTCTTTTTTATTTTTACTTTTTGTAATTTTTTTAATTTTATTTTTCAATTACAGTTCACATTCAATATTATTTTGTATTAGTTTCAGGTATACAGCATAATGGTTAGATAATCACTTTACAAAATGTTTCCCCTGATAGTTCCAGTACCCACGTGGCAACATACATAGCTACTACAATGTTATTGACTGTATTTCCTATGCTGTACTTCACATCCCTGTGACTATTTTGTAACTACCAACCTGTATTTTTTTTTAAGTATATTTTATTGATTATATTGTTACAATAGTTCCAATTTTTTTTTCCCCTTTGCTCCCCTCCGCCCAGCACCCCCCTTCCCCAACAATCCCCTCTCCAAGTCCATGCCCATGGGTCGTACATACAAGCTCTCCCGCCTCACCCTTTCATATATTCTTCTTCTTCTTTTTTAAAATTAATTAATTAATTAGTTAAATATTTTAACAATAAAAAATAACAATTCCTCCCTCTCAGACTTAAGACCCTTTACAATCTTATAAAGGACAATGGATGAAGGTCTCGAGCTCCTCTAGCTGCTTCAAGCTGGACATGGTCGTCGTCCTACCTACCCGTGGGTCAAGAAATCCCTAATAAGAGTGGGGATGTGGAGGGGAGGGTGGCCTTCCCACAAGGGGAAGGATCGTGCAGACTCCAGGTTGGTTGGCTGTCTCTGGACAACGGCATGCTTGGTTTGACAGGCTGGCATCCTTGTTGTATTCTGGGGGCAACAGGGTTAAAGGACATCATTTAATCCGTAACCACTAGATGACAAAAGACAGGTATTAATTTTTCAATGTCCCACATTAGGGAAAAGAAGGGCTTCTTTGGAGGAAGGTGTGCCAGGTACATCTCACCTGTCCAAAACCCTTTTGCCCATTATACTTATTTTGGACTGAGGGAAATATTTTAGGTTTCCCCCATCTCAGGCCTCTGGGCTTTTTCTGTCCAAGCCATTAGGATAGAAAAGAGAAACCAGTTTTAAAGTGAAGCCCACAGACCACCCCGTTCTTCACCAACCCAGCCACTTAGTTCAGCCAAACCATTGAGTCTCAGGAGGCAGCAATGCAGACAGGATTAAGTGAGGCCTATGCATACAGATAATCACTCAGGTAATGAGATTGTAGGCTTATGCCCTTTGAAAACAGAAAACACATGTTAATTTATGTAACATAACCCACATACAAGTCTCTAAATCTGTAGGACTGTCTTATCGGAAGGAAAATCCTTGTCCTTCTAATATTCACTGAACTTGCATTTCTATTCTTTATATTTTTATCCCCCCCCACTAAAAAATTTTCTGTTTGTTTGTTTTTCCACTACAGTTGTCTCACTTTTTTCCCCCTCTTGCTTCCCTGCACCCTGCCCCCCCCCACAGTCAGTCCCCACCCAGTTGTCCATGTCCATGGGTCATTCATACATGTTCTTTGACTAGACCCTTCCCCTTCTTACCCCTTCTCTCCCTCCCATCTCCCCCTTTGTTACTGTTAGTTTATTCCTTGTTTACATACCTCTGGTTCAATTTTGCTCATTTGTTTGTGTTGTTCATTAGTTTCCTGTAACAGGTGACAGCATAAGGTAATTTTCTTTTGTTGCCTGGCTTATTTCGCTAAGCATAATTCTCTCTAGTTCCAATCATGTTGTTGCAAATGGTAGAAGTTCCTTCTTTCTTTCAGTACTTATTCATTGTCATTTTCCCCCTTTGTACTCGTGTTCCTCTCTGTCTCTCTGTTTCTTCATCTTCTTAAAGCAGACCCTTTAGCATCTCTTGCAATGCTGGTTTGGTGGAGATGTATTCTTTTAGCCTTCTTTTGTCTTGGAAACTCCTTATTTCACCTTCCATTTTGAATGAAAGCCTTGCTGGGTAGAGTATTCTTGGTTGTAGGCCTTTGTTTTTCATTGCTTGGAATATTTTTTGCCATTCCCTTCTGGCTTGTAGTGTTTCTGCTGAGAAATCTGATGATAGCCTTATTGGAGCTCCCTTGTATGTTGTTAGTTGTTTCTCTCTTGCTGCTTTTAGGATTCTCTCTTTGTCTTTGAATGTTGGCATTTTAATTATGATGTGTCTTGAAGTGGGCCTGTTGGGGTTCATCTTCATTGGGACCCTCTGTGCTTCCTGGACTTGCGTGACTCTTTCTCTCATCATGTTAGGAAAGTTTTCTGTCATTAGTTTTTCAAAGAGGTTTTCTATCCCTTGCTCTTCTTCTTCTCCTTCTGGAATTCCTATGATACGGATATTATTACGTTTCATGTTGTCCTGCAGCTGTCTTAGAACCTCTTCAGTCTTGTTCAGTCTTTTTTCATTTTGTTGCATTGTCTGGGAGTTTTTGTGTAGGTTGTCCTCCAGCTCGCTGATCCGATCTTCTGCTTCCTCTAGCCTGCTTTTAATTCCTTCTACTGTGTTCTTCAATTCAGAGATCGTATTCTTCATTTCCTCCTGGCTCTTATTGATAGCTTCTATGTCCTTTTTCATGCTCACGTAATTTTCTGTGAGTTCCTTGTAGTTTTTCTGGAGTTCTTTGAAGTTTCCGCTGAGCTCATTCAGCTTCTCCATAATCCATGTTTTGAATTCCATATCTGATAGTTCGCTCCCCTCTATTTCATTTAGCACTCTTTCTGGGGATTCTACCTTTCCTTTTGATGGGAGGTTGTTTCTCTGTCTCCCCATTTTTTTGACTCCTATTGTTTGTTGGTGCTTCTTGGAATGATCTGCACTTCCTGGATCTGCCTCTGGTGGCGTCAGATCATGTACCAGTCTGGCCCTAGGCAGCCTGTTGGAGACTTCCAGGGATCTACTGCTGTTGTCTGTCTTCTTTGATTGTTAATCTATTCAATCTGTGATTAGCTGTCAGGCTTAAGGACTGTGGGTGTGGCAGCTTAATTCCTGTAGGCAGGGCTTTTGCTTCCCCTCAGGCTGACGCCACTTGGAGGGGAATGGTCTACCCGCAGTACTGGGGATGAGTCAGCACTGGGACCCAGTCAGCTGCTCCTCCAGTTCTCCCCTCAAAGCCACCGTGCCAAATTCTCCCCAAGTGTCTCCAGCCCTCATTGCCTTCCCTCTGCTTGAGCCCAGGGTAAGTGGTGGCCAAAATATTTTCGTATGTGATCCACTTAAGAGCTCTTTTTCTCCTGCTGTTTCTCTCCGGCTAGCAAGAAAGCCTGTGGCTTTTCGCTTTTCACAGCTGATACTATTTTACTTTCCACTCTGTCGCTGTAGGCTGGGAAGCCCAGCTGGGGGTTTAGACCCTGCCCTTCTCAGGGGGAATCCCCGGCTGCTGAGCTGTTTCTCAGCCCCTTCAGCTGCCACCCGTGGGAGCTCAGCCAGCCCTTCCACGTCTCCGCACTCCCTACCGGTCACGTTGTGATGTAGCGGCCTTTTCTGTCTCTCCGTGGTTATAAGACTTCTCTCCAGCTGGTGTTCGGTTCGTTATTCCAGATGATTTCTCCAAAATTACATTGTAAATCCAGACTAGTTCTAGGAGGAAGTTAGTGTAGCTTCCACTTACTCCTCCGCCATCTTGTTTCTCTTTGAAAAATGAATATGTTCAACAGAATCTATATATCTTAAGGGAGGATATGAATATAATTCCGGTAAGTGTTCAAAAATACTATATTTTTAGCCTGAACAGTGGCATAAGGTAAGGTAATGTGTCAAGCCACAGTATTATGAATCCAGGGCAAAGATCTGTTCCAATGACATAATGTAATTATGACTAGAAAGGAGATTCTTCTCCAAGTCCAGTAGGGGCTCAATTCTTTCTATTCATACTGGTCATAGTCACTTTGAATGACAAAGCCATTTGATGGATGGTAGATGGATATGTATTATTCATAGATACATCTCCAAAGGAATTCCATAAATCACAGGTTTTCTGAAGCAGAGCATTTCAGTGAGCTGGGAGTGAATCCTAGGGGTAAAGAGGTAGTGTTGGTCCTGGTTAATTTGTCACTTATAAGCAGTGGCATTTTATGCCCTGGAGCTTTCTTGTGCTTTCTTAGCACTACCTTTACCTCTTCCCAGAGATCCCTTGATTCACTGATCTTTGACCCTGGATACACATTATTATTGCCCTGGAGCTTTATAGAACCCCAATGTTAGTGTCACACCCTAAAGATTTTTCATTGATCTGGAGTGTGGCCTGAGCACCATTATTTTTCCTTCTCCCCAGTTGATTCTAATGTGGATCCAGGGTCTCAAAACAATGAACAAATTGCAGTTCCTCTAAATTGGTTAAAAATATGCAAATAAGAGATTTTCACATTTTAACTAATTAGGAAAAAATTAAGTATTTTTTTTAGGAACATTTCCCAGTTACTTTGATACCAAATAAGTAACGCATAGTCCATTTTAGTTAGAAATCTCTAGGAAAACAAAAGCAAGAGAATGTGTGTATACATAAATAGATGATAGATAGATAGATAGATAGATAGATAAACATACAATTATTTTTAAAAATTAAGTCATGTGATTATGGAAGCTCTCAAGTAAAAAAATTACCTGGCAAGCCAGCAGGCTGAAGCTCCAAGGAAGAGGTGATGTTGCAGAATTTATTCATCCTCAAGAGATCTCAAGTCTTTCTTCCTTCAACTGATTGGATGAACCCAACCATGTTATAGAAGGTGGGTGGGGGGGTAACTTGTTTTACTTAAAGTTTACTGATTTAAATGCTAATGACATTTAAGAAGTACCTTCAAAAGAACATCAAAGTTGGTGTTTAATCAAACAACAGGTCATTAAATAGCTTAGCCAAGTTGACATATAAAACTAACCATCATGAGACAAGATGGTGGCAGACTAAGTGGAAGTTACACTAACCTCCTCCCAGGACCAAATTGGAAATACAACTAAGTTAAAGAAAAGTCATCCTGAATAACAACTGAACAATAGTTGGAGGAAGCTTTATAACCAAGGACAGATGGAAGAAAACACTTTATTACAACAAGATTGGTAGGGAGTGTAGAGGAGACATAACAAGACTGGCTGGGATCCTATGGGCACCAGAAGAAGATCTGAAGGGATATTTCAGAGGCTAGGAGTTTCTCCTGAGAAGTGTGGGGTCTAAACCCCAAAGAGGCCTCCATAGCCTACAGCATAAGAGCTGGGAGAGGAACCCAAAAACATCTAGTTGTGAGTTTCTGTCTCTCAGGGAGAGATGGCTGGAGATGCAGAGAGCCTCTTAAAGGGGCAATGCCCCACATTTTGTTTCCAGCCACTTACCCTGGGTTATAGCAGAGGAAGAGCAGAGTGGACAAGAGACATGTGAGGAGAGTATAGGGTTGGTGGCTCTGGGAAGAGAACTGAAGGAGTAGCCACCAGGATCCCTATGCTGAGTTATTCACTATACTGTAGGAGCCATCTTTCTCAGGCAGAAGACTCCTTTCTGAATTGTATCTTCTTGAAGAGAAGCAATAGCCCTGCCCACAGAATCACTCATGCCCCACCATAGCCAGGTTCCATTTGCACACTTCCAGGCCCAGAAAAGGGAGCAACAAGCTGTGGATCACTTACAGAGCTCCAAGCAGATTGCCCAGGGCCAGTAACAGGTAGTGCCTGACATAGGTCTGGACCAGAGTCTGTGAAGATCTACCCATTACATAGAAACAACTAGAGAGAATCAGCAAAATGGTAAGACAAAAAAACAGGCCCCAAATGAAGGAATGAGAGAATCCTCCAGAGGAACTAAATGAAATGGAGGAAAACACTTTATCAGAGAGTTTAGAGTAATGATTATAAGGATTCATAACAGCCTTAAAAAGACATAGAAATAATTAAAAAGGAACAGTTAGAAATAAAGAATGCAATGTTTAAAATAAATAATATAATGCACTGGAAGGAATAAACAATAGGTTAAATAAAACAAAAGATTGAATCAGTGATTTAGAAGACAAGGTAGCAGAAAAAAAAAAAAAAAAGAAAAGAAATGAAGAGAGCTAAGAAACCATTGGGAAAACATGAAGTATAACAACACTTGTATCATGAGACTACCAGAAGAAGAGAGTAAGCAAGGAATTGAGAACATATTTGAAGAAATAATGATTGAAAACTTCTAAATCTGATGGAGGAAAAAGACACACAATCCGAGAAAACTCAGACAGTCCCAAACAATTCAGACCCAAAGGGGCCTACACTGAGACACATCATAATGAAAATGACAATGCTTAAAGACAAGGAGAAAATCCAAAATGCCACAAGAGAAAAGCAGGTAGTAACCGACCAGGAAGCTCCAATAAAACTGTCATATAATTTCTCAACAGAAACATTTAGGCCAGAAGTAATTGACATAAAATATTCAAGGTGATGAAAAACAAAGACATACAACTAAGGTTATTTTACCCATCAAGGTTATCATATAAAATTGAAAGAGAAATAAAAATCTTCCCAGACAAGCAAAAGCTAAAGGAGTTTGTTAACGCCAAACCAATATGGTGACAAATGTTAAAAGGCTTGCTTAAAAAGAAGAAGAAGAAGGAAAATAGTTTAAAAATACAATGGCACTAAATACATATCTATCAATAATCATCTTAAATGTAAATGGCTTAAATGTTCCAACCAAGACATGGGATAGCTGAATGGATAAGAAAACAAGATTGATATATATGCCATCTTCAACAGACCCACCTCTGATTTAAAGATACACAAAGACTAAAAAGAAAGGAATGGAAAAAGATTTTTTATGCAAATGAAAAGGAAAAAAAAAAGGCTAGGGTAGCAGTACTTACATAAGGTTGGTGCAACAATAATGTCTGATTTTGAGGTCTACTTTAAAAATAAAAAAGCTCATGATTATGAAAATATTTATTGTTAACATAACCTCCTTTGCTTTCTAGAATCTCATTCCACCTGTCAACTAGCTTATAAATGATATGCTTGTAAAATTCTTTAGGTTTTGAGGCAAAATATGAATCCAATTTATTTTCAACCTCTTCTCTTGAATTCAACCTAAGACCATCAAAATTGTTCTGTAGTCTCTGAAACAAGTGATAATCAGAAGGAGCAAGGTCAGGAGAACATGGAGAATGAAGCAATATTTCCCAACCACGCTCTTCCAAGAAATTTTTGGTGAGTCAAGCTGTGTGAGGATGAGCACTATCATGATGGAAGATGACAGTTTCTGTTGACTAAGGAGGGTTGCTTTTGGTTCAAAGCTGCTTTCACACAATGAAGTTGTTCACAGTAAAGATTAGCAGCGATTCTTTGATTGTTGTCTAACAGTTCGTAATGGGCAATTCCTTCCATATCCCACCATACACTCAACATGATCTTCTTGGATGAAGTCCTCCTCTTGGTTGTTGAACTCTTCTTCCTCCTTGACTGACCCACAATCAGTGGTGTTTAATGTTATGGTAAAGGATCCACTTCTCAGCACCTGTAACAAGCCTACCTAAAAATGGTGCCTGAAGGTCTCGTGAAAGCAATAATTCACAACAAGCAACATGCTGCTGCAGATTCTCTGGAAACAGTTCATGTGCGACCCATTTTCCAACTACTGAAACCTTTCTGATCTTTTTTAGTTGGTGTAGCATGGTTGTACAGGCTACATTAAATTGTTCTGCAAGTTCTCTAAAGGTAATGGTGGGGTTTTCCATAACAACAACTTCCAACACTTGGGAATCAAGTTTTTTTGGATGACCCTTTTTTGGCTTGTTTTTCAAACTGAAATCCCCACTTCGGAAATGGAAAAGCCACCTCCTGCAACTTCTTTTAGTCTCTGCATCATCCCCATAAGTGCTCTGAATAGACTTTGCTGCTGTACTTGCATTGGCACCTTTATGAAATTTATAGAGCAAAGTATTTCTAATGTAGTCTTTAGATGGGACAAACATGGGTGCAAATATTGTGGATGATTATGAGCAATACTTCAATAATCTGAAAAAATAAGGTACAAATTTGTCACTGTGACATCAAAAAATTATAAGAAGAGACACAAATTTAATAAATACTATCTGAAACTTTTTAAAAAATGTCAGACGTTACTTTTTCACCGATCTGATATCTGACAAAATAGACTTTAAAACCAAAGCTATAGTAAAAGACAAGGAAGAACATTACATAATGATAAAAGGAAAAATCCAATCACAGGACACAATCCTAGTAAACATTTATGCTCCCAATGTAGAAGCACCTAAATATGTAAAGCAAATCTTGATGGATATAAAAGGAGAGATCGACAGAAATACAGTCATAGTAGGGGATTTTAACACCCCATTGATTACAATGGATAGGTCATCCAGTCAGAAAATCAACAAGGAGACAGCAGCTTTAAATGACACATTAGATCAAATAGATTTACTTGATACCTCCAGAGTATTTCATCCCGAAACAGAAGAATATACATACTTTTTAAACCCGCATAGAATTTTTTCTAAGATAGACCACGTGTTAGGTCACAAGGCAAGTCTCAATAAATTTAAGAAGATTGAGGGAAAGAGAAATGGTGACAGGGTGGTCAGCAGACTGGTGGGTGTGCTCCTATTGTGGAGGAGACTTGGAGGACAGACAGAGCAGAGAGTGGGTGAGAACGGCTTTCAGATATGGCAAACAGGGAAAGGAGGAAGGGAACAGTGTGGGAGAGAGAAGGAACCCTGGCCCAAATGTTCTAAGGTGAGTAGCCCAAGGTCCCCACACAAGTCCAGCACCTCAGGCTTCATTGGGAAGGTACACTGGTAGATCAACTCAGTAGCAGGGATCTGAGGTGGTGAATAGTGAAGGCTGAGAAAGTGCAGAGACCTGGAGGCTGTGCTCCAACCATGGGCGCCCTGTCCACCAATATCCAGGAGGGACTCAATTAAAAGGTGTGCTGGCCTTCCCCTGGGTCTGGATCTTTGGCTTTATTATTGAGAAATCATATATACACCCACTGGACTGCCTGGAGTTGAGCATTGTGGTGATGGGTGGAAGCAGGAGGTTGCTTTCTAGTGACCTGTCAGGTGCAGATCACAGAAGAAACACTGGCAAGTTGGTGCCTGTGGGTGGTGGCTCCATGCACAGAGAGATATTACAGTGCCCAGAAGATTTTCCCTGAGAGGTTTGGGAGCTAAAACTCAAGCTGGGCCCACTGGCAGAGCTGAAAGTAAGCTAGGACAGGTCTGGCTCTAAAAGGCATAAAGCAACATGCTTTGTTTTGTTTTGTTTTTGTTTGTTCACTTGTTTTCACCAATCAATATGCTTTATTGATTATGCTGTTACAGATGGCTCAATTTCTTTTCCCTTTGTTCCCCTCCACCCAGTGACCCCAGCTCCCTCCAGTTGTCCTCCCCCCTTAGTCCATGCCCATTGGCTGTGTATATAGTTCTTCTCAACATCTTCCTATCTACTCCACTCCGTCCTACTATGCTTCTTAATTTCTGTACCATCTCCCTCCTTTTCCCCACTCCCCCTGCTCTGCTGACCTCCCCGCAAAATGTTCTCCACACCTATAATTCTTTTCCCACTTTTGTTAGCTACTTAATTTCCCTTTGTTTTGATTTCCTAGCTTCTGTTGTTGGTTGTTGTGATAATTTTAATTTTAATGTTCATAGTTTTGATCCTCTTTCTCCTAAAAAAGTCCCTATAACATTTCATATAACAGTGGTTTGGATCTAATGAATTCCTTCAGTTTTACTTTGTCCTGGAAGCACTTTCTCTGCCCTTCTATTCTGAATGACAGCTTTGCTGGATAGAGTAATTGTGGTTGTAGATTTTTCCTTTTCATTACTTTGAATATTTCTTCCCAATCCCTTTTTGCCTGAAGAGTTTCTTTTGAGAAATCAGCTGATAGTCTTATTGGTACCTCTTTGTACATAATTCTCTTCTTCTCTCTTGCTGCTTTTAAGATTTTCTCCTTTATCCTTAATTTTTGACATTTTGATTATAATGTGTCTTGGTGTAGTTCTCCCTGAGTCCAGTTTATTTGAAACTCTCTGTGCTTCTTGGACCTGTAAGTCTATTTCCTTCCCCAAGTTAGGGAAGTTCTGCTTCATTATTTTTTCACATATTTTTTTAATTTTTTGTTCTTCTTCTTCATTTCTGGCAACCCTATAATTCAGATGTTCGCTCAATTATCGTTGTCCCAGAGCTTTCTGAGCCTCTCCTCATTTTCCTCACTTTTCATTTTCTCTTTCTGCACTGGTTGACTGTTTGTTCCTTCTCTATGTTCCAATTTGTTGCTTTGATCCCTGGTTTTCTTTCCCTCACCACTAGTTTCGTATGTGTTTTCATTCATTTCAGCAAAACTAGCTTTCATTCCTTCTCCGTCTTGTTTAAGATCTGCTCTTAGGTCTGTAAACATTTTTATAACCAAAGCTCTGAACTGTGCCTCAGATAGATTTCCTATCTGCTGCTTCATTAGATTAGATATTTGCTGGCTGTTCAGCTGCATCACCAGGCTCTCTATCATGATCTGTGCTATCCTGACAGTTTTGTGTTTACCTTTGCTTCCTGGGTGGGGCTATCACACCTTCTACATTATAGGGGACAGAGCCCCGTGCACTCATCACTACTGGGCGACCCTTCTCACCACACTGTGGCGAGTTTTGTGTGGGGGTGGGAGTCCAAGATGGATTCCTTGTTGTTCACTCTCTGCTGAGAGACCAGAAGCTTCCTCCTCCCTCCCCATGCCCTCTGGCCCTAACAGTCCAAGGCACTGGGGGTCTGCTTTCCCTGGCATTGGAATCGCGACCTGACAGGTTTGGTCTGCAGTTGGGGGGTGCTCCCCAGGCACTTCTCACCTCCCCTTAAATACGAGTGTCTGTGCTGGCTGCTGTCCCACTGCCATCACCGCAGCTGCCACTGCCAGCAGAGCTGGACCTCTCCACCCCATCTGTACCCCTCCTACCCTTTCAGATGAACACCACTTCATTATAACTTCATATGTTGGACTTCTATGTAGATTTATTTTCTGGAACTTCTGGTTATTTCTGGTTTTGCAGTAGTTGTATTTCTTCTTAGTTGTGGAAGGAGATGAAGCGTGTCAGTCTAGGCCTCCATCTTGGCCAAAAGTGAAAAAAAACTTTTGATGTTTAATAATTATTTTCTCTAAAGGGATATCAGGACCATGAAGTTTGAGAACTACTGATCCAAGTTCTCATAATTACACAACTAAAACTAGACTGGGAAAATGTCTCACCAAAGCAGCATTCTATCTTGGCAGCAATCTTTGCTAGCATTGGCTCCTTAACCTGTTCTTCCTGTGTCTCTTTATTCTTCTAAAACTCACTCAATCTTCCAGGCATATCTGAAATGTCTCCATATCCAAGAAACTCTTCTTGGAAAGCATAAGACACATCTCACCATCCCTGACTTCCATTGTGTTGTCTGTGCCTCATTATACATTCTTTTATATCTTATCACATCAACTAGACTGTAAAATCTTTGAGGCTACAGATGATGCTCAATAATTCTTTATCTTTTTATATATAGCATATTTGTATAGATCTATATAATTTAATTTAAATGTGATCATACAATTTTTTCTCATGTTTATTTATTTATTTTTTAATTTTATTCTTATTGTCTTTCTATTACAGTTGTCCAACTTTTTCCTTCATTGCTGCCCTTGCCCAGCCCACCCCTTGGCTCACAGTTAAACCCCACCCTGTTGTTTGTGTCCATGGGTTATTTGTACTAGTTCCTTTACTAAATCCTTCCCCTACTTACCCCCTTCTCTCCCTCCTGATAACTGTTACTCTGTTCCTTGTTCAATTTTGTTCATTTGTTTGTGTTGTTCATTAGTCTCCTGTATCAGGCGATATCATATGGTATTTCTCTTTCATTGCCTGGTTTATTTCACTAAGCATAATTCTTTCTAGTTCCATCCATATTGTCACAAATATCAAGAGTTTCTTTTTTTTTTTCTGCTGCATAGTATTCCATTGTGTAAATGTACCACATATTTTAATCTATTCATTTACAGGCGGGCACTTAGGCAGTTTCCAGCACTTGGCTATTGTCAACAGCACTGCTATGAACATAGGTTCTTTTGAATTGGTGTTTCAGGATTCTTTGGGTATAATCATAGCAGTGGAATAGCTGGTTCAAGGCAGTACCATTTTTAGTTTTCTGAGGAAATTCCATACTCTTTTCCATAGTGGCTGCACCAGTCTGCATTCCCACTAATGTTACAGAAACAGGGGAGTACAAAAACAAACCCCAGAGTTTGCGGTTGGGAGATAGGGAAAAGGAAGCAGCTTTCAGGATGCCTTGCATGCCTGGGGCTAGTGGCTGGAAACTTTGTTGCACAAAGATCCGCTTTGAAACTTCCAAGGTTCAGGAAGATGGGAGGGGTCTTGGACTATGGGATGGTATGGAAGGAGCCTACAGAGCCTGTGTAGGGTTCGGTGATTGGTCAGAACTGATTGCAACACCCACTGCATCAGAGGACGCAGTCAAAGATATATAAGCAGCTGCGGACATTTTGGCGGGCATGCTCCCTCCATGTGGATTGGAGGAGGGGGTCTCCAGGCTGCTTTAAGAGGCTCTTGCCATGTGGTTTTGAGGAGAGATCCATGCAGTTTACAGGAAGAAGGCAGTTTACAAGGAGGCTGAGAATCCAGGCGGTTCTGCATTGAGAGCTGGAGGGCACCACAGCACAGAAAGGACCTCCCAAATCAGAATTGAGTGATTGGCAGCTACAGGTAAAGCTGAACTGTGCCTAGGAAGTAGGGAAATGGTGTTTCCAACTTTTCTAAGACTGGCCAGGTTTGAACAGTGTTTCTAACTTTCCTAAGACTGGCCAGGTCTGGGAGGGGGAGGCAGAGCTATGTGCAAATAAACAATTCTTTTTCTTTTCACTAAACTCTGGTATTGAGAGTTATAATTCTGGTGGTGGGCAATCGGGCCCCTAACTAAACAGCCCGTGGGTTCTGTTTCAGTCAGAGCAGCCCAGGGATTCTGTTACACTTGTTAGTGCACTCAGGTTTCCATTTCTCAATTTTCTTGCCAGTAGTTGTTGTTTATTGATTTGTTGATGATGGCCATTCTGACTGGTGTGAGGTGGTATCTCATTGTGGTTTTTATTTGCATCTCTCTGATGACTAGTGATGTTGAGCATTTTTTTATGTGTCTATGGACCTTCTGTATGTCCTTTTGGAGAAGTGTTTATTCAGGTCCTTTTCCCATTTTTTAATTGGGTTGTTTGCTTTCTTGATGTTGAGTCATATAAGCTCTTTATATATTTTGGAGTTTAGTCCCCTGTCTGAGATATCATTGGCAAATATGTTTTCCCATATAGTTGGTTTCCTTTTCATCTTGCTGATGTTTTCTTTTGCTGAGCAGAAACTCTTTAGTTTGATGTAGTCCCATTTGTTTATTTTTTTCTTTATTTCTTTTGCCTTAGGAGATGTATCTGTGAAAATATTGTTACGTGATATATCTGAAATTTTCCTGCCTATGTTTTCCTCTGGGACTTTTATGATGTCACGGCTTACATTTAAGTTTTCGATCCATCTTGAGTTTATTCTCGTGTGTGGTGTAAGTTGGTGGTCTAGTTTCATTTTTTTGCACGTCCCTGTCCAGTTCTCCCAGCACCATTTTTTAAAGAGGCTCTACTCACTCAATTTTATGTTCCTTCCTCGTTTACCAAATATTAGTTGATCATATATTCCTGCATCTATTTCTGGGCTCTCTATTCTGTTCCATTGATCTAAATATCTGTTCTTATGCCAGTACCAGACTGTTTTGATCACAGTGGCTTTGTAGTATTGTTTGATGTCTGATATTGTGAGTCCTTTTGCTGTGTTCTTCTGTCTCAAGATTCCTCTCAAATTCACTTATTGAGTCAAGTAGTTTTTTTGTGGAGTCTGTAGGGTTTTCTATGTACACTGTCATGTCATCTTCAAATAATGACAGTTGCACTTCTTTTCCAATTTTGATGCCTTTTATTTCTCTTTCTTGTCTGATTGCTATGGCTTGGACTTCCAATACTACGTTGAATAGGAGTGGAGGGCATGGATATCTTTATCTTGTTCCTGATCTCAGGGAAAATGCTTTCAATTTTTGTTCATTGAGTATGATGTTGGTTCAGGTTTCTTGTCGTCGTCGGCGGCGGCAGCCGTCCGTCTCGAGAGACGATGGTGTAGCTTCTTAAGAGTCTGTCTGCACCGCCGAGAATGGCTGTGCAGTCCGACTCGGGGGTGACATGGTATCTGTCTCCTCCCGTGTTGAATCGACATCTTGCGATGTCGCTGGAGTGTCCTCTCCAGTGAAGCTGAAGCTACAGAGCCTGGGCAGGGTGATATGGAGGGTCTGCTGTTGCCCATGCAGCAGACCCAGGTTTCTTGTATATGGCTTTTATTATGTTTAGGTATGCACCCTCTATTCCAAGTTTGCTGAGTGTTTTTATTATAAATGGGTGTTGGACTTTATCAAATGCCTTTTCAGTATTTGTTTATTTATATCGTGTGGGTTTTGTCTTTCATTTTGTTTATGTGGCATATTATGTTTTTTGATTTACAAATATTAAACCATCCTTTCATCACTGGGATGAATCTCACTTGATCATGGTGTATGATCTTTTCAATGTGTTGCTGGATCTGGTTTGCCAATATTTTGTTGAGTATTTTAGCATCTACATTCATCAACAATATGGACCTGTAGTTTTCTTTCTTTGTTGTGTCTTGACCTGGTTTTGGAATTAGGGTAACACTGTCTTAATTGAAAGACAGGAAACTAAAGAGCAACAGAAACACACGAACTAAATAGACAAAGACTAGAATAGTAGTCAGTAGGGGAGAGGGGGGAGGGAGAGAAGGGGGATAAGTAAGGGAAGGGTCAGGTCAAGGAATGTATATGAATGACTCATGGACATGGAAAACGGGGAGGGATATAATTGTGGGAGAAGGGATGGGCTGGGAGGGGGGAGCAATGGGGGAAAAATGGGACAACTGTAATTGAATAACAAAAAATAAAATTAAAAAAATATAAATTAAAAAAAAAAGAAAGAAAGAGTTTCTGAGTCTTCCCTCTTCTTGTTTTTTTTCGAATAGTTTGAGAAGTGTAGGTGTTAGTTCTTCCCTAAATGTTTTGTAAAATTTGCCTGTGAAACCGTCTGTTCCAGGACTTTTGTGTGCCAGGTGTGTTTTGATTAGTGCTTCAATTTCACTCTTTGTTATCAGTCTATTCAGGCTTTACACTTCTTCTTGATTCAGTTTTAGAAGATATGTTTCTAGAAATTTCATTTTCATTTCATCTAGATTGTCAAGTTTCTTGCCATACAGTTGTTTGTAGTAATTTCTTACAATCCTTTTATTTCTGTGATATCGGTTCTGTTTTCTCCTCTTTAGCTTCTGATTTTGATTATTTGAGTTCTATCTCTTTTTTTCTTGATGAGCCTGGATAAAGGCTTGTCAATTTTGTTTATCTTTTTAAAAAACCAGCTCCTGGTTTTATTGATCTTTAGAATTGTTTGTTTAATCTCTATGACATTTAATTCTGCTCTGATATTAATGATTTCCATCCTTCTATTTGCTCTGGGCCTTGTTTGTTGTTGTTCCTCCAGTTCTTGTAGCTGTAAGGTTATATATTTTATTTGAAATTCTTCTATTCTTTTTTGGTATGCTTGTATTGCTATGAACTTTCTTCTCAGGACTGCTTTTTTCTGTGTTCCATATATTTTGGGCTCTGTGTGCTCATTATCATTTGTTTCCAGAACTTCTTGATTTCTTTCTTGATGTCATTTTTAACTCACTTATTATTTACTAGCATATTATTTACTCTCCATGATTTTGAATGTTTTTGAGGTGTTTTTTTTTTTTTTTTTTTGAGGTTGATCTCTAGTTTCAAGGCGTAATGATCTGAGAAGATGCTTGATATAATTTCAATTTTCATGAATTTATTGAGGCTTGTTCTGTATCCTACCATGTGGTCTATCTTTCAAAATGTCCCATGTGCATTTGAAAATAATATATATTTTGCTTCTTTGGGGTGAAAAGTTCTATATAAATCAGCTAAGTCCATTTGATCTAGAGTGTTGTTCAATGCCTCAATATCCTTGGTGTTCTTTGCTTCAAAAATCTGCCCATTGTTGACAATGAGGTATTAGAGTTTCCTACTATGAATGTGTTGCTGTTTATATCCTTCTTGTAGTCTTCCAATATTTTCCTTATATATCGGTGTGCTTCTATGTTGGGTGCATATATGTTTACCAGGGTTCTATATTCTTGATGGATTGTTCCCTTAAGTATTATAAAATGTCATTCTTTGTCTCTTTTTATGGTCTTTGCTGTGAAATCTGTTTTGTGTGAATTAAGTATTGCTACTTCAGCTTTTTTTTTTTTTTAATGTCCATTTGCTTGGAATACTTTTTTCCATCCCTTCACTTTCAGCCTGTGTAAATCTTTTGTTTTGAGGTGTGTCTCTTTTGGGTCATATTTTCATATTCATTCCACTATCCTATGCTTTTTGGAGCATTTAATCCATTTACATTTAAGGTTATTATTGACAGGTATTCATTCATTTCCTTTTGTACCTGTCATCCTCTCCCTTTCTCTCTTTTTCTTCTTTTTCTTAAAGCATTCCCTTTAGCATCTCTTGCAATGCTGGTTTGATGGAGATGTATTCTTTTTGTCTTCTTTTGTCTGGGAAACTCCTTATTTCATCTTCCATTTTGAAAGAGAGCCTTGCTGGGTAGAGTAGTCTTGGTTGTAGGCCTTTTTTTTCACTGTTTGAAATATTTTTTTTTCATTTCCTTCTGACTTGTAGTGTTTCTGTTGAGAAATCAGTTTATAGTCTTATTGGAGCTTCCTTGTATGTGGCTTTCTGTTTTTCTCTTGCTGCCTTTAGGATTCTCTCTTTGTCTTTGAATGTTGCCATTTTAATTATGATGTATCTTTAAGTGGACCTTTTGTGTTCATCTTTATTGGGACCTTCTGTGCTTCCTGAACTTGCATGACTTTTTCTCTCAAGTTAGGAAAATATTTTGTCATTACTTTTTCAATCAAGTTTTCTATGCCATGCTCCTATTCTTCACCTTCTTTTATCTCTATGTAATGGATATTGTTTTGTTTAGTGTTGTTCTGCAGTTCTCTTAAACCCTCTTTATTCTTTTCAGTCTTTTTTCATATTGTTGTGTTGTTTTGGAATTTTTTTCTACGTTGTCCTCTAACTCACTGATCAGATCCTCTGCTTCATTTAGCCTGTGTTTCATTGATTCTACTGTGTTCTTCAGTTCAGAAATTGTATTCTTGATTTCTTCCTGGTTCTTATCGATTGTTTCTATGTCCTTTTTATTCTGGTATAATTCTCAGTAAATTCCTTGTTGCCTCCGTGGAGTACTTTATAGTTTCCCTGGAGTTTGTTTTACTTTTCTTTGAGTTTGTTGAGTTCATTGAGCTTCCTCATTACTATTGTTTTGAATTCCATGTCTGATAGTTTGCTTGCTTCTATTGCATCTATACCTCCTTATGGGAATTTGTCCTTTCCTTTTGGTGAGGTTTTGTTACTATTTGTTGGGGTGTTATTCAGCCTCCCCATTTTGGCCACTGGTCTTGTTTCTTCTTCTTAGATTTATTTGCTTTTATTTTCTGCATTTGTGGTGTGATCTTCTTGTACACAGTTGTTGAGCTTCTGCCTCCAGCTGCCGTCACTCTGAGGGGAGCAGTCTGCTTATGTGATTTCTCCCGTATTGCTGGGGATGATTCTGTACTACACCCTAGTCCACTGCTCTCCCAGCTCTTTCTCAAGAGCCAGCACCCAAAACTTATTACAAAGTACTTCCAGTTCACTTCACCCTCCTTTGGCCTCAGCCAATTGTGAGTACACTCCCTCAAGAGGCCAGGGGCGGGTTTAGCACTGGCAAGGGGCTAGCTGTGGGTGTACTGGTTGCTTGCTTGTTCCGGTGGATGGGGAGGCCTCTGAGTGTGGGCAGGCAGCTTTATTGCACACCTCTTGGGCGGGCCAGAGGTGCCCAGGCTTGCCAGCAAGCAGGTTGGTTGCGCGCCTGGGAAGGTGGACCAGGGCACTTTTGTGTGCGCACTTGCTTGACCTAGGGGGAGGGGTGGGGAGTTAGTGAACATGCCCTTGCTTTCCTCAAGAATCTTGCTCCACTCCTAGCCTCCCCTCCCCTTTCCACAAAAAACAATCAAAACAGAAAAAGAAAAACACTTTCATACACACAAAACAGTATGCTGTTCCTTGCCTCTCAGAGCCAGATGCCACCTGGCTCACTCCAGGCTCTCCCCACTCCTCTCCTCCTGACTCCTCTTTCGGGAAACCTAGGGCCGCTAAAAAATCTTTGCATTCTGCCATCCACAGCTTGGAGAGCCAAGCCAGTAAGAAATCCCATCTTGTCCCTTTCTCCTCTGCTATCCTCACCAGACAGGTTTCTCCCAGATGGTCTTCTCTGAGCCAGCAGTGCCAAAGCTTAACTCTTGCCTGTATTCAGATGTTAACTGAGATGTTCTCTCCACAATTAGCCTAAACTACAGAGAGGTCTCGGGAGCAAGCAAGCACAGCCTCCCTTCACTTGTCCACCATGTTTTCTCTTCTTTGTTCATCCAATTTTAATGTGTGCATCAGAACAGGTCATGAACAGGTTTTTTGCCACAGTTTCCCTTTTAGAAATCAACCTTGGCCCTTAAATTTTTATTTTTGTGTAAATGAAGAACCTTCTTTACACAACAGTTCTTCAACTGCTAACAGGACTTTTCTTAAAATAGGCTGATGCTTAGTTCAATAAATGGTAACTGGGAGAGGAGACATATATGATCTGGATTTTTATTATTATCATTAAGCATTTTGCAAATAGATCTCCCAGAAACTTTTAAGAAACAGCCCTCCTTAAAAGAGCTGTGGTCAGAGTCATCATTTTTAAAAGATAGATGAGATATGAGAATAACCATGAAAAAGTGTATATATTTTTTAAAAGAACTTTAAAAACTGCAAACATAATAGCATCCAAGATGGCCGTGCAGTAGGTGGAAGTTACAACCACCTCCTCCTCCCAAAAAACTGTAATTACAGTTAAAATATAAAACATCAACCCGAATGACCAAATGAAGACTAGCTGAAGGGAAGTCTTATAAACAAATATTTATAGAAGAATCCACATCAAGACTGGTAAGAAGGGCAGAGATGCAAAAAGGGATTGCCCCACAGCCCCATGCAGCAGCTGAGATTATGTAAGAATATCTCAGCTGCAAAGATTTCTCCCTGAAAATATAGAGATCTCAACCCCACACCAGGGCCCAGCCAGGAGCATCTGAACCAGGAACAGATGTCTACAAAACATTTGGTTATAAAAATCAGTAAGGATGGCAATGAGAGTTAGGGGTTGTTAGAGACCCAGGCACCCTCTTAAAAAGTCAGTGCACAAACTCATTTTCAGCTACTTATCCTGTGCTCCAGTGGAAAGAGGTCAGAGGACACTAGAGTTTTGTGAGAAGAGACTGAGGAGCTCTAAGGAGAAAGCTGAAGAAACAACCACTGGGGTTTTAGTGTTTAGAGTCTCTTTCACTGTGAAGGTGCCAGTTTTGGGGATGGACTACTAACTTCCATATAACATCAGCCTGGGGTAAGTTCAATAGCCGCAGAATCCAGATTCCCTGTTGTCTCACCCTCAAAGCCCACACCCTACGGAGGAGACAGCTTCCTGGGCCTCAGGTGTGGAGGTCCAGGAAGATTCAAGAAAGGAGTTTTAATGACTGAGTTTTTTGTGGCTCTGTGTCAGAGGGCATTACCCTTACCTTCCAATAAGCCTTACAAATTTCTTACTATCACAGGGGATCTACTGGACCCACCTTCTGGATTCTTAATGGTCCTAATATCCTGACATCTGGCAGCTCCACCTGCCACCTCAGGCTCACCATCATGTCTGGACAGAATCTGGGACAGGTTGAGTTCTGTGGCTCTATAACTGGGGCCATTTTTCCATCTCATACCCAACCAGTGCAGAGCCATCTCTTTACATGACCACCAAATCTTCGTGTGTTTGTGCTTGCTAAATTTTTCTGGCCTCACCCTGACAAATCCCTGAGAACCAGCCATACCACAAAGGTCTGCAGACTTTAGGCAGGTGGAAGCTAACCTTGGTATATCCTGGGACTTTTGCTGAGTGATCTCAGACCCAGCAGTACTTCAAGTTATATTCTGTATCAATCTGGTGAACACCACTCGCTGGTGACTCACTGAAAACCTACCTCATTCAACTCAAATACCACCAGAGGCTTTTTCAGTGACTGAGCCTCCCAGTCAGTCAACAGGCAGAGCCAAGTGGAGGCAGGTGGAGGCAGATCTCAGGATGCCATGAGACTTTTGCTAAGCTTCCCCTGAGCTTGGTGCTGGTAGCAGTTGGCTTTGGTGCACAGCTTGGAATCACCCATGCACACCAAGGCCCAACAGAGGCAGTCACAAACTGGTTTCCAAGGCCAAGTCACAGGCAGCATCCGATACTGACCTGCACCAGAGTACTTCCCAAGAGGCTCAGAACTAAAACATCAAGTGGTAAGTTCAGACAACATCAGATCAGAATCCAATTAATTTCACAAGAAGCACATTCCAAAGAAGATATCAGCAGACTCCATACTCTGGTTAGGCAAATTCCACTTTCTGTGATTAATGCATGCACAGCAGTTCATACACTATGGTTGAGGCTTATCCTCACAATTAGCCAGCCTTAGAGTCAACCCCACACATGAATGAGCCAACAACAATTAAGATACAATTACAGCAGGGGATTCAAGATGGCGGAGGAGTAAGTAGAAGCTGCACCAACTTCTTCCCAAGACCAATCAGGAATTACAACTAAATTTTAGAGAAACCATCCATAATAATCAACTGAACTATAGCTGAAGAGAAGCCTTATAACCAAAGACAGAGAGAAGAAAATACTTCACCACAAATGAGTGGTACAGAGTGTGGGGGAGACAAGAAAGAGCTGACTGAGCTCCCATGTGTGGCAGATGAAGTGCTAGAGGGAAATTTCAGAAGTTGCGAGGTTCTCCCTGAGAAGTGTGGGGTCTAAAACCCAAGCTGGCCCCCAGCCTATAGCACCAGAACTGTAGAAAGAAAAGGGGTTTCCTTCTGTTAGAGGGAGACAGCTGGAGGCACAGGAAGCTTCTTAAAGAGAAAACACATAAAATTTTATTTACAGCTGCTTACCCTGGGTTCTGGCAAAAAGAAAAAGAAAAAAGAAAGAAAAAAAATAAAAGCAGAGTGGACTAGAGATTATTGAGGAGAGTCAGGGGATGGTTACTTTGGGGAGAGAACTGAGGGAATAGCATGCAGGATTCCTGTGCTGAGCCATTTCCCATACTGCAGAAGCCATCTTATTCAGGCAGAAAAGTCCCCTCCAAGTGGCATCAGCCTGAGAGGATGCATTATCACCACCCACAAGAATTATTCTGACCCACATTGTGAGTGGTAAGCTTGACTACTGATTATAGATTCACTAGATTAACAACTGAAAGAGACAGCCACAGACTGTAGATCACTGGTAGTCCTGAACAAGTTACCTAGGGCCAGACTGGGACACCATCTGTCATTACCAAAGGTAGCAAACACTAGATTCTACTGATATAAATTCCACCATGGTCTTATTCATGATTTGAGTCATTTTCAATCCTGTATCACTTTTTAACATGCAATATTTTTTCCTTTAAGAGTACCTATTAGGTAACTATTTTATGTTATAATTTATTTCAAATTTCATATTTTGTTCCTCCCTTCTCTTACTCGATTTTATCTTCTTTCCTTTTCATATTTTCATTTTAAATTATATTTTATCTCTTGTTACAGTCGGTTTTCATTCTGAACTCTTACTATTTCTTCCCTCTCCTGCCTCTCAACACCATTTTTCTGGTCATTAGTCATCTCACTTTTTTTTTCAAATTCTTAAAATACCCTATTTTCTGCACATTTATCAATCTTTATTCATTGGTTATGGATATGGTTGTTGTTGCAATTCTTCAGTTCATTTCTAGATCCTCTATATTTTTGTATTTAAATTAAAGATTTTACCATTCCCCTCTCCTATTCATTTTGCTCTCCTCTTGCACATTCTTTTATTAATTTTAGATTTTATTTTTTCCCTGTATTAACCTGGTTTCATTCTTCACTCTTAATATTCTTTATACCTCTAGTATCTCAAATCACTTCTTTTTCCTCTAGACATCACTTAAGCTTTTCTTTCTTTCTTTTTTATCTCTTATTTCCACATATACGCTGTCTACAAGAGACCCTTATAAGAACAAAAGATCTGCACAGACTGAAAGTGGAGGTATGGAAGAAAATATTCCAAGCCAATGGACAAGAAAGAAAATCTGGGTTAGCAATACTTATATCAGACAAAACTGACTATACAAAAAAGGCCATAGCAAGAGACATAGAAGGACATTTCATAGTACTTAAGAGAACAATCCATCAGGAAGATGTAATCATTATAAACATAAAATTACCTAACACAGGAGCACCCAAATATATAGTAAAAACCTTGGAGGACTTCTTGAAAGATATCAACAGCAATACACTCATTGTAGGGGATTTTTATACCATATTATCAAAAATTGATAAATCTTTCAAGCAAAGAATCAACAAGGATATTGTGGCATTGAACAACACTCTAGATCAGTGGACTAATGGATATATACAAAACGTTTTACCCCAAAAAAGCAAAATACACATTCTTTTCTAATGCATATGGAACATTTTCAAAGAGAGACCACATTAGGACACAAAACAAGCCTCAACAAGTTCAAGAAATTTGAAATCATATCAAGCATCTTCTCAGATCGCAATGACTTGAAACTAGAAAACAACCTCACAGAAAAACTGAAAAGCATTCAAATTCATAAGACTGAATAACATATCATAAAATAATAAATGGGTTAACAATGACATCAAAGAAGAAAAAATATTCCAGAAAAAATGAAAATGAACATACAACAGCCCAAAACATTAGGGACACAGTGAAAGCAATCCTGAGAAGGAAGTCATAGCAATACAGGTTTACCTAAAAAAATAGAAAAATCTCAAATAAACAACTTAACCCTACAAGAACTAGAGTAATGACAACAAACAAAACTCAGACCAAGTACAAGGAAGGAACTAATCAAGATAAGAGAAGAATTAAATGAAATAGTGACAGAAAGAGCAATACAAAGAATCAACAAATTTAGGAGCTGGTTCTGTGAAAAGAGAAACAAAATTGTTAAGCCTGTAACTAGTCTCATCAAGAAAAATAGAGAGAGGACCCAAATAAAGTCAAGAATGAAAAAAAAAAAGAAATCACAACAACACTACAGAAATACAAAGACTTTTAAGAAATTACTATGAACAACTATATGACAAGAAATTTGACAACCTGGGTGAAATAGACAAATTTCTGGAAACATATAATTTTCAAAAACTGAATCAAGAAGATGCAGAAAGCATGAATAAACTGATAACAGCTAGTGAAATAGAAGCAGTAATCAGAAAAATTCTGGCCCACAAAATCCTGAGACCAGATGGCTACAAGGCAAATTTTCCCAAACATTTAAGAAGATCTAATTCCTCTCCTTCTCAAACTATTCCAAACATATTGCCAATGATACCTTGAAAAAAAGTTTGATATCAAAGGGATATAAAGAATCCATACAACTCAACACCAGGAAGACACAGTCCAATTAAAAAATGGGCAAAGGGCCTGGAGAAGCAGTTCTCCAAAGAGGACAAATAGAGGACCCATAGACAAATGAAAGAATGTTCAACATCACTAGCCTTCAGAGAGATGCAACTTAAAATCACAATGAGTTACCACCTCAAATTGTTCAGAATGGCCATCATTAACAAAAAGCACGTGCTGGTAAGGCTATGTAGAAAAAGGAACCTTAGTGCACTGTTGTTGGAAATGCAAACTGGTGCAGCCACTGTGGAGAACAGTATAGAATTTCCTCAAAAACTAAAAATGGAACTGCCTTTTGATCCAGAGATTTCAATACTGGGATCCTACCTAATGAATTCTGAAACACCAATTCCAAAGAACCTATGTCCTCCTATGATCATAGCAGTGTTATTTATAATAGCCAAGTTCTGGATATAGCCTGAATTCCCTCAGTACATGAGTGGATCAAAAAACTGTAGTACCTTTACACAATGGAATACCATGCAGCAGAAAAATAAGAAGGATCTTCTACCCTTCATGACAACATGAATGGACCTGGAGAGTATTACACAAATGAAATAAGTTAGGCGGTGAATGATAATTACCATATGATCTCACTTATAACAGGAATCTAATGAGCAAAACAAACAAGTGGACAAAATAGAACCAGAGTCATGGGAAAAAGGAACAGACTGACAATAACTAGAGGGGAGTGAGGGTGGGGATAATGAGGGAAAGTAAGGAAAGGGTCTAGTCAAAGAATAGGTATAAATGACCCATGGACATGGATAACAGGGTTGTGATTGACTGTGAAAGAGTGGGATGGGTGGAGCAGAGGGAAGCAATGGGGAAAAATTAAGACAACTGTAATAAACAATAAAAAAGACTTAATTACAACAGGAGGACTCACATAACACACAGAAGGGATATTTCTGGGTTTCCCAATTCAGGTAATCAAGAAGGCAGATTCACTGAGTACCACAAGATATCTAATAAAGGGCCACTCTACTAAGACTGGGAGACAGAGAAGATCTGATATACCAAATATACAGAAATAAACACAATATTTAAGCCAAAATGGAAAAACAAAAAAACATGCCACAAAAGAAAGAACAAGAGAAATCTCCAGAAAAATATCTACATGAAATGGAGGAAAGCAATCTACAAGATGGAGAGTTCAAAACAAAGGTTATAATAATGCCAATGGAACTTAGGGCAAGAAGGGATGAAATTATAAGAATTTAAACAAAGAGATAATAAGTATGAGAATGGACATAGAAACCATAGAAAAGAACCAATCAGATATAAAGAATATACTATCTGATATAAAGAATACACTATAAGGAATAAATACCAGGTTAGATAAAGCAGAGGAACTAACCAGTGACTTGGAATACAAGGAAACATTAACACCTAATCAAAGAAGGAAAATTAATTGGCTATTTTAAGGAACATTTGGGACAACACAAAGCATCATAACATCCACATTTAAGGGTACCACAAAAGAGAGAGAAGAAGGCATTGGGAACCTAGTGGAAGAAATAATGATAAAAAGTTTCTTAAACTGGTGAAAAAAAGACACACAAATCCAGGAATTTCAGAGAGTCCTAAACAAGATGAACCCACAGAGGTCCACACCAGGAAACATCATAATTAAATAGCAAAGATTAAAGACAAAGGAGAATCTTAAAGTCTGCAAGAGAAACACAGTTACTGTGGGGAAAATGGAGTCAGTTAGGCTCCCTCACCCTGTGCAAAGCACTCGCCATTATATAACTATAGATGTCATATTTTGGAAAGCAGCTGGCTTGGTTTATGCATAGTATATAGGAAGTGTGTGACCCCCATTGGGGAGAGTGAGCAAGCATGAACATGGAGTGTCCTAGTACCCAGAATAAAGGCATATCAGGTATTCCCTAGATTCCACGTCTTTTCTTCCAGCTACTGAGTCCAAGTTGAACCTGCCAGGCCTTAAGCATATGCAGTACGATTGGCATAGTTGTCAGCAGAATTCATTGCAGCATAGACTTGCCAGAGCTTTGTGAGCTGAGACAGAGATGGCACTTTGCAAAGTGATGGAGTCCTGTGAGCTATGGGAAAAGGAAAAAGCCTTGGAGGCTCAGGAATGGAAGATCTCCAGAAAATAGTGTTGTGGCAATCCCCCTCCTGCTCCTCACTTTCAGCTTATGACTCAGAAGAGGGGGGAAAGGAGCCAGTTCCCCTGCAAGCTCACCTGGTAGTGATGCAGAGGATGAGATTGCTGCAGCCTGTCATTCCAAGCTAGCCCCACCCGGATGGTTGCATGCACAATGCATCACCCCTATATGCAGGCTGAGCTAGTAGATTTAGGGAAGAAGTTTCAGCAGTGGCCTGGGGAGCCTCTGGCACAGTGTTCCCTCTCTTTGGGACTTAGAGGTGATGGCATTTTGCTTTCTGGCCAGGAAATGTATACTGAGTTACAACAGATGTTGCAAAAGCTGGGAACTTATTATGTTAATGGCATTATGCTAACTTTTGACAGCTTACAGGTTTAAAATCTGCTGCATCAGCAATGAGAGTAGGACAGCCCAGACTCCCACACTTGCCAGGTGGGAGGCTTACCTACAACAGAGAAACACTCTCTCCACTAGCCCTTTGCAAGCTGAGTTGAAGGTGGTATTAGGCTCTGTTACTTATGTAGTTGAGAAATCTACTGCTCCTGCTGCAGTAGAAGAAATGGAAACTGGTATGTTCTTTCCATGAACAGAAGGCACCCATCCTTGCAGATACCTGGTACACAGATGGGTCTGACAGAGGACAACCTGACACTAGAGGTGGTCAGAGTAGCCAATAGGCAGGGCTGAGAGCTCTGTGGCTTGTAGTTGTAAATGAAGTCACTACAATGGTGGCAAGTCTGGGAGAAGTCGAGAGCCAGCGAGCCCAGAAGGGAGTATGAGTGGTATCTCAAGTCCCCTCCTCTCCTCAGGTAAAGAGTAAACCCATGCAGGTGACCCATGCCCAGATATGGGTGGATCTTTTAGGGGTTAGCGTCAACTGAAACAAGATTGACAAGAAGCCAAATGCCTGTCTATTAGAACTGTGGAAACAGTTGTGAGCTGGCCAATCTTTTTAGCAGCCCCAGAGGAGAAGGCAGTGAAAAAGCAGTCTGGGGTTGTACCCCAGGAGACCTGTTCTGTTCATCTTGAAGATTATATGGCTGTTCTAGCCACCTCCAGAGGGATATGGGAGAAGGATGTACTCTCTTTTATAGAAATCCTGAGAAGTTTCCAGGGGCCTGAGGCCCATATAGATAGTTATGGGAGAGGGAGGTCACAGTGTGAAAGTGAAGGCTATGTAGCTTTCCCTGAGTATTGGGTGACTGCCCCTCTGTAAGTATATTGTCTATGTGTCCTCACTCCTGAATGTATCTTGGGCATTGATGTACACCAAGAATTATAGCTTGTAGCTACAGACCACTATGGGGGAGTTCCGCATATGAGTGTGGGTAGTGAAGGCAATGAAGGCTATTCTGCAGGGGCATGTTGAGCATCCCCTGGTGCAGCCACTGCCCCACAATAGGTGACAGAAGCTAGACAGAACTTGCTGCAATGGAGCACTTGTGTATTGCCTATGGGTGACCTCTGATTATTAAAAGTGATCAGGGAATGCATTTTACTGGGGCCCAAGTATAACAATGGGCCTGTGATATGCAGACAGACTGTGAATTTCATGTTGCTTATCACCCCCAGTCTGCAGGGATTATTGAACAGTATAATGGTTTGTTAAAACAAGGCCTATAGGTCACAGCAGCACTTTGAGGTACTGAACAAAAGGTTTGTGGACTGTTTTCCAGACTCTAAGTTAGAAAAGTAAGAAGGTAGTCCCAGCTTCACTGGAAGCATTACTCAACCAGAGTGCTGCTCCTATCCAACTGCAGGTGCACACCAAGGAAGCTCTCATGAAGCCAGGCATAGGAAGATAAAGAAATATTCTGTTACCTGCACTGGAGGACCTGGAGCAAGGTCAGATGGCTACTTAGATCTGGATCTGGCCTGGGGAGATGAAGGCTTCTCACATGTGTTGGCTAGTTCTTCTTGCTCCCTGGGGGAAGGAAGAAGAGAAAAACCTGCAGATAGTGTCATGGATAATTGGACAATGGCTCTACACATTCTTACTGCCTCCCACAGTAGAGGGTGTGCCTTAGTTGGAGCTGAATTCTGTATGTATATCCCTGATGTGTACCACAATGTTAGTCAAGCTTTGCAGGCCTTGGCTTCTGAAGCTCTTGCCATTGAATGCCTGACCAGAGACCCATTGCAGGAATGGTGGTCATCCCTAACTTCTGGTTGGAGGTGGGCCCTTGATGAATTAGGGGGTAGTGTTTGTTTTTTGGTCGCTTGTTGCTGTAGTCTCTATTTCTGTTGTGGGTTAGCTTTCCTCACCAAGGGACCCTTGTGGAAGATGGATCTCATGTAGATTATATGGTGAGGAACTCTGAAGGGGTGGAGTGTGGGGGAAATGGAGTCAGTCAAGCTCCCTCACCTGGATGTCTGGGCATGAGCAGCTAGTGGTAATAATTAGACTCACATGCACAGAGAACTTGTTGTTATATAACAATTGATGTGATAATTTGGCAAGCAGCTAGATTTGCCTATGTATAATATGTAGGGAGGGTGGGAGCCCCACTGGGGAGAGCAAGCAAGTATGAATGCTGAGCGTCCCAGTACCCAGAATAAAGGCATGTCAGATATCCCCTCAATTTAACATCTTTTCTTTTGGCTGCCCAAGCCCAAGTTGAACCTGCCAGGTCCTGAACATTTGGAGTACAGTTACCTACACAGGAGCTCCCATAAGGCTATCAGCTGATTTCTCAACAGAAACATTTCAGGCAAGTCTTTCATTTAAAATTAAAGTAGACCTGGCTGCTGTGGCTCAGTGGATTGAGTGTCAGCCTGCAAACCAAGTGTTGCTGGTTCAATTCTCAGTCAGGGCACATGCCTGGATTGTGTGCCAGGTCCCCAGTTGGGGGCACATGAGAGGCAACCATGTGCTGATGTTTCTTTCCCTCTCTTTTCCTTCTCTCTAAAAACAAATAAATAAAATATTTGAAATTAAAGTAGAAATAAAAAGCTTCCCAAAGGAAAAAAAATACTAAAGGAGTTCATTACCAAAAAACCAGTAGTACAAGAAATGTTAAAGGGTCTTCTTTAAGAGGAAGAAAATTTTTAAAAGATGAACAAAGACATAAAGAATGCAATTGAAATGAATATATATTTATCAACAGTCACTTTAAATGCAAATGGATGAAATGTTCCAATCAAAAGAAATAGAATAGCTGAATGGAGAAACAAACAGGACTCATTGTATATGCTGTCTACACAAGAGTCACCTCAGAACAAAATGTATACAAAGACTAAAAATAAATGGGTGAAAAAAGATATTTCTTGATAACAGAAACAATAAAAATAGCTGAGGTAGCAATACTTATATGAGACAATAGAGACTTCAAAACAAAGCTATAAGACACAAAAAAGGACACTACATAATGAAAAAGGATTAATCCAATGAGAATATATAACCTTTGTAAACATTTATGCACCCAATATAGAAGCACCTAAATGAATAAAACAGGTCTTGATAGACATAAAGGGAGAAATTGACAGTGACACTGTCATATCTAAAGATTTTTAACATCCCATTGATATCAATGAATAACTCTTCCAGACAGAAAATCAGCAGGAAAACAGTCGCCTTAAATGACACACTAAACCAAATGGATTTAATTAATAATTTCAGAAGAGCAGAATATACATTCTTTACAAATGCACATGAAACATTTTCTAGGTAGACCACATGCTAGGACACAAAACAATCTTAAAAATATCAAAATCATATCAAGCATCTTCTCTGACCATAATGCTATGAAACTCGAAATCAACCACTAGGAAACACACACACTAACACACAAAAAACACACAAAGATATGGAGGCTAAATAACATGTTACTAAACAATGATTGTCTTAACAATGAGATCAATGAAGGAATCAAAAGGTACCTTGGAAAAATTAAACTGAAACACAACAATCCAAAATCTATAGGACACAACAAATCAGTCTTAAAAGAAAATTTTATAGCATTATGAGCCTACCTCAAGAAACAAGAATAATCTTAAACAACTGAACTTTATATCTAAGGGAAAAAGAAAAAAAAACAACAAACAAAGCCTAGAGAGAGTAGAAGAAAGGGGGGAGGGAGATCAACGCAAAGATAAACAAAATTGAATATAAAAAATAATACAAAGAATCAATGAAGCCAAGAACTGATTTTTTTAGAGTGATGAACAAGAATTTAACAAACCTAAAAAATCTTAAACCAGACTTATGAAACAGAGAGAGAGAGAGAGAGAGAGAGAACCCAAGTAAATAAAGGAGAGATGAAAAGGTGAAGTAACACCTGACATCAAAAAAATATAAAGAACTGTAAAACAATGCCAATGAATTGGACAATCTAGATGATTTGTATAAATTTCTACAAATCTCCTAAAACTGAATCAAGAAGAAACAAAAAATCTGAGCAGACCAATTACGACTAATAAAATTGAAGTAGTAATCAAAAAACTTCTAACAAAAAAAGTTTTGAAACTGATGGTTTCACTGGTGAATTTTATCAAAAATTCAAAGAACTAACACCTATTCTTCTCAAACTATTCCAAAAAATTCAAGAGGATAGGGGACTCTAAAGGTCATTTTATGAGACCAGAATTATCCTATTCCAAAACTAGTTAAAGACATTATAAGAAAGAAAATTACAGGTCAACGTAAATGCAAAAATCCTCAACAAAATATTAGCAAAATGAATCAAGCAATGTATTAGAAAAAGATCATACACCATGATCAAGTGGGATTTATTTCTGTGCTGTAAGGTCAGTACAATATCCACATCTCAATTAAGGTGATATGTACAAAACAAAAACAAAATTAAGAATAAAAAATCATATGGTCAGACCAATAGAAACAGAAAAAGCTTTTGACAAAATACAGCATCCATTTATAATAAAAACTCAGCAAAGTGGAAATAAAGGGAACATATTTCATCATAACAAAGACCACATATGACCAACCCACAGCTGACATCATACTCAATGAAAAAATACTAAAAGCATTTTCCTTAAGATCAAGAACAAGACAGGGATCTCCACATTCACCACTCTTATTCAACATAGTACTGGAAGTCCTAGTCATATTAGACAAATTACAAAGTAAGAAATAAAAGTGTGTTTGGGGAGTCACATTATACTGTATATAGAGGACCCTAAAAATTTCATCAAAAATAAAAAACCTACTGAACCTGATAAATACATTCAGTAAAGTAAAAGAATACAAAATATACCTCGAAAATTCAGTTGCATTTTATATACCAATAATAAAATATCAGAAAGGGAAAATAAGAAAACAATCCCATTTACTATCACCAAGAAAAAATTAAATACCTAAAAAAAAATTAACCAAGAAGGTAAAAGACCTATATTTGGAAAATAATATGACACTGACAAAAGAAACTGAATAAGATACAAATTAATGGATTAATATACTGTGTTTATGGAAAGAAATATTTTTTACTTTTATTTTAAAAATTAGTTAATTTATTTATTTTGGGTGGGGAGGACCCCCACTCTGTAACAATTCCCCCCTCTCAGACTTAAGACCCTTTATAATCTTATAAAGGACAATGGGCAAAAGTCTCGTGCTCCTCTAGCTGCTTCAAGCTGGTCATGGTCATTGTCCTACTTACCCTTGGGTCCAGAAATCCCTAATAAGAGTGGGGGTGTGGAGGGTAGGGTGGCCTTCCCATATGGGAAAGGATCCTGCAGACTCAAGGTCAGTTGGTTGTCCCCGGACAACAGTGTGCTTGGTTTAACAGGCTGACATCATTGTTGTATTCTGGGGGCAACGTATTTGGCAACAGGGTTAAAAGGCATCATTCAATACATAACCACTAGATGACAAAAGGCAGGGATTAATTTTTCAATGTCCCACATTAGGGGAAAAAAAGGCTTCTTTGGAAGAAGATGGGCAAGGCATGTCACACTTGTCCAAAACCCTTTTGCCCACTGTACTTAGTTTGGCTTGAGGGAAATATTTTAGATTTCCCGCCTTTAAAACCTCTGGGCCCTTTCTGTCCAAACAATTGGATAGAAAAGAGAAACCAGTTTTACAGTGAAGCCCACAGACCACCCCATACTTCACCAACACAGCCACTTAGTTCAGCCAAACCACTGAGTCTCAGGAGGCAGCGATGCAGACAGGATTAAGTAAGGCCTATATGTAAAATTACTCAGGTAATGAGATCATAGGCTTATGCCCTATGAAAACAGAACACACATGTTAACTTACACAATATAACACATAAACCACTCTCTAAATCTGTAAGATTATGTTATTGGAGAGACATCCAGTTGCAAAGCATTTGAAATTCTTCTTCCCTGTAAATTAAGCATCTTTGATGATGTCACAGATATAGTTTAACTTTCAAATGAAAACAAACTTTAAATGAAAAGAAACTTTAAAGATCAATCGTTTGCTGCACTAGTTTAGCATCTACCACTGAGCATTGTAATTTTCCTTGAATTGCGATTTTTCTCCCTAAGATTACCCTCGTCGTTAAAGGGACTGAATTTGAGTCCAATTTTAATTTATCCTGTTCATTTGCAAAAACACAACAAGAGCAGCAAAGGATCACATATAATCTTTAAGTCTGCTTTGCTGGAACTTACACAAGGAACCTATAGGATGACTTTCAGTCTGCCCTTCAGGGCATAGGAGCTGAGCCACATACCTGTCATTCAGCTTTGCCTGTAAACACCTGTCTTTTCCAAGTCATTCGGGTTTTCCATTGTGCCTTAAGGTCTCCTCTAGCCATCTTTCAGAGAAGCAACCTTCGATCCTTCCCTAGAAAGATTGCCATGGACCGCACAACCAACCAAGGTACCAGGCCTTTTATCTCATGGGCTTCTATTACCTTCGAAAGTCATCCCAGTTCCTCAGGGATTTTTGGTAACAACCAGAGACCGTGAATGTCTCCCCTAGGCATAACATTCCAGTCAAATTCTTGGCCAACAAAACCTCTATTAACGACTGGTCTTATTAGTTTTATGCAAAGAACCTTATGTCATTACTTATTTAGTTAGAATGCCAAATTCTGGGTGGATCAGGTAGGGATAAAAATATACAGTATGAAGGAAAATCCTTGTCCTTATAATATTCCATTTCCATACTTTACATTTTCTTTTGTTCACTTTCCTACATGCGAGGGTCTTTTTTTGGGGGGGGGATTTGTGGGCTCATTTTTTAATATATTCTCCTTTCACTTTTTCCCCACTAAAAATTTTTGTTTGTTTTTCTATTAGAGTTGTCCCACTTTTTTTTCCTATTGCTTCCCTGCACCCTGCCCACCCCTGCTCCCACAGTCAGCCCCCATGAAGTTGGTCATGTCCATGGGTCATTTATACATGTTCTTAAACTAGACCCCTCTCCTCCTTACCTCCTTCTCTTCCCCCTCTTCTTACTGTTAGTCTACTCCTTGTTTACATACCTCTGATTCAATTTTGCTCATTTGTTTGTGTTGTTCATTAGTCTCATGCAATAGGTGATAGCATATGGTATTTTTCTTTCATAGCCTGGCTTATTTTTCTAAGCATAATTCTCTCTAGTTCCATCCATGTTGTTGCAAATGGTAGAAGTTCCTTCTTTCTTTTTGCTACATAGTACTCCATTGTGTAAATATACCAGTTTTTTGATCTACTCATTTACAGATGGGCACTTAGGTTGTTTCCAGCACTTAGCTATTGTAAATAGTGCTGCTATGAACATAGGGGTGCATAGGTTCGTTTGAATTGGTGCTTCAGAATTTTTCAAATATAATCCTAGCAATGGAATTGCTAGTTCAAAAGGCAGTGCCATTTTTAGTTTTTTGAGGAAATTCCATATTGTTTTCCATAGTGACTGCACCAATCTGCATTCCCACCAGCAGTGCATTAGGGCTCCCTTTACTTCACATTTTTGCCAGCACATGTAGTTTGTTGATTTGTTGATGATGGCCATTCTGAATGGTGTGAAGTGGTATCTCATTGTGGTTTTAATTTGCATCTCTCTGATGGCTAATGATGTTGAGCATACTTTCATATGCTTATGGACCCTCTGTATGCCCTCTTTGTTGAAGTGTTTGTTCAGATTCTTTTTCCATTTTTTGATTAGGTTGACAGTCTTCTTGTTGTTGAGTTGTATAAGTTCTTTATATATTTTGAAGATCAATCCCTTGTCTGAGGGGTCGTTGGTAAATATATTTTCTCATATGGTTGGTTCCCTTTTCATCTTGCTGATGTTTTCTTTTGCTGAGCAGAAAATCTTTAGTTTGATGTAGTTTCATTTGTTTATTCTACCTATATTTCTCTTCCCTTGAGAAATATATTGGTGAAAATACTGGTACGTGAGATATCTGAAATTATCCTGCCTACGTTTTCCTCTAGGACTTTTATGGTGTCATGGGTTACATTTAAGTCTTTGATCCATCTTGAGTTCATTCTGGTGTGTGGTGTAAATTGGTGGTCTAGTTTCATTTTTTTGCATGTCACTGTCCAGTTCTCCCAACACCATTTGATAAAGAGTCTCTTTTCACACCATTTTATGTTCCTTCCCTTTTTGTCAAATGTTATTTGATCATATAGACCTGGGTTTATTTCTGGGCTCTCTATTCTGTTCTATTGATCTATATGTATGCTCTTTTGTCAGTACCAGACTGTTTTGATTACTGTGTCCTTGTAGTATTGTTTGGCATCAGGTATTTGATTCCTCCTACTGTCTTCTTGTTCCTCAAGATTGCTGTGGCTATTCAAGGTTATTTTTGGTTCCATATAAATTTTTGAAGTAATTGTTCCAGGTCTGTGAAATATATTACTGGTATTTTAATAGGGATTGAATTGAATCTATAAATTGCTTTGGGTAGTATGGGCATTTTAATGATGTTGATTCTTCACATCTATGAACATGTTATATGCTTCCATTTATTTGTATCTTCCTTAATTTTTTTCTTCCATTTTATGTAGTTTTCTGAGTACAGGTCTTTTACGACCTTGGTTAAGTTTATTTCTAAGCACTTAGTTTTTCTTGTTGCTATAGTAAATGGGATTTATTTTTAAGTTTCTACCTCTGATATTTTATTGCTCGTGTATAGAAATACCTTCAATTCCTGAATATTGACTTTGTACCCTGCTATTTTTCCAAATTCACTTATTATGTCGAGTAGTTTTTTGGAAGAGTTATTATAGCTGATTCAACAAGAATAAACCACTTGGAGACAGTGGATAGGGAAACCAAAGGGTTTATTGCTGGCAGCTAGGTTGAGACTATGTCTCTAAAATGGTGCCGATTATGAATGGGGTTTAGGGCAGGGTTTATATAGCAGATTTTCAGGTGGGAAGCGGGGTGGGGAAGTGTTTGTTGTAATCAGGTTGTGCAACTGCAGGTTGATAACTGTTCCAGGAACTGGGGCTGCACCTGGTCGAAGCATGACTGTCATGGGATATTGGGCTTCAAGTGCTGGAAGCCCTGCAAGAGAAAAGTCTCAAAGAGGCAATTACTTAATGTTAGCAGCAGGCATTGGCAAATTTTTACAGGCCTTAGGCAATGGAGCCCTCAGGGGATGACTGGAGTTTCTTACAAGAAATGGCTGAAGTCCCTACATAATTTTTTCTCTAGTCCCTTGACTACCCCGGTCAAGGAAGTCTAAGGACTGCCATTAAGGTTATTAAACCTCTGTTCTCAGGAGGGGCTCAGTGGCAAGGATGAGAAGTTGAGTATCTTCTATGCTAGCTTTCAGGCATTGAGTGAGGTACCAGAGTACACAAGGGAGGATTGTCACTGCTAAAAGAAGAAGCAACAGGGGCCCAGTAAGGCTAGACACTAAAGTGGTCAGCCACAGGCGCAAGTTCAACATGTTTAGGTACCACGAGAAGTTCTTTTGCTATCATGTTCTTGTTGCTCTATGCAGTCCTTTACAGTCTGTAGAGTGTTTCTGATGACACCAGTTCGATTGGCATAGAAGCAACAGGTCTCTCCTATGGCAACACAGAGTCCTCCTTCTTTCATAAAGAGGAAATCCAGGTCTCTACGGTTTTTCAGGACTACTTCAGCTAGAAATTCCATCTGAGTGGTTATTTCCCAGATTGTTTCTTGTAAATATAACAGGTCCTGGTCAACCACTACAGAGAGGGTCTTGGGTCTGGTATGGCTGGTAGTGAGTCTCACCATCCCATTGGCAAGCAATCCTGCTATGGCGGTTCCAGTTTAGGGAGAACGACTACTCTCTGTACCCGAGGCATCTCTGAGGGGAGGAAGAGTAGGTTACCTTCTCTCCTGGCATGGACAGTTACTTGTGGGAGAATTTGGGCAAGTATGCAAGGCCCCGAGGTTAGATTGCCCTTTGAGAGGCATGGCGTAATGCCCGTAGGGCAAATGAATCTGGAGCCAGTCAGGGCCTGGAAGTAGCTGCTTGAATACTGGATGCTTTGCGTGCCGACAGACTTGGCGAAGACAAGTTGGGTATCCCCTGGTGTGGAGCTGCTGGAGGGGCTGATACAAGCCCCGTTTCCAAGAACCTCTTCTATCAGGAAGAAAGTGGTGGAGTCAATTTTTCCACATCTGGTGATGACACTTAGGTTATGGTTTATTCCAACAGCAGTATAGAAGGGAAGTGTTGCCTGAAAACATAGCCAGTAGTCTGCAGCAGTTTTGGGATGACTTTGGTTCAGGGCTTGATGCATGTCTGCTACTAGCCCAAAGAAGCCAGGTGGTCCTTCAGGGATACCCGTGGGTGGCAGAGACGGCTTGGTTGCGGAGTTGCTTGGGCATGGGCCCTGCTTCCAGAGAGCTGGCACTTGATTAGTTTGGTGGGGTATGTGCAGGTTCTGCTGCAGTCCTGGAAACTGAGGAACTGTATGTCGGTGCACTGGGGGTCTGGCTAAAATTGTGAAGAAGATACTGGGATCTGGCTCATCAAAGACCACAAGCCTCAGTCCCCAGAGGTGTCCTGTGCCTGTCCAGGTGTCATTTGCTGGGTTTACTATGGTCAGGTCTAGAGGTGTTTCTCTCTTGCCCGGCCTGATCAGCCAATATGTGGCTTTTAGGAATCTTTGGTTAATTATCCTCGTACGACCCAGAGGCCTAGGTCCTCACAGCCCCAATAGGGACAAAAATAGTGCTTGGCACTGTAACAGTGTTTGCTGGGGTTTTGGCTGGAACAGAAATAGAAGTTTCTGTGCCACCCGGAGTTGTGAGGAAAAAAGTCTTCAAGGTGGAGGTTGAAAGCCAGCAGTTGTTTTGTAGTATTCCAGTCTTGTTCCACTATCAGGCGGCCTGTCATTATGTTGATGATGTGGATGTTTAAAGGAGGCGGGGCTGTGACAGCACAATGGGCAAGAGTGAGGATGAACCAGACCCAAAAAGCCGGATAACGGACTCCTAGACCTTAGAGGACTTCCACTGCAAATTTTGCCGCTTTTCCTCAAGGCGTCTTGACTTTCGAGGGGGCGTGGGTTCTGAAGGCTCCGATGGAGGACCAACAGCCTGGAGCTGCTCCTCAGGCATTTCATGAAGAGGATAAGGCTTCACCCTGATGTGGTGGATCCATGCGGTGATGCTGGTGACCTTGGGGGTGGTGGTGAGAATGACAGTATGAGGACCTTCCCACAAAGGGCCTAAAGGTTGTCTTTTCCAGACTTTTGTCAAAACCTGATCCCCTGGCTTGTAGGGATGCAAGGGAGTAACTACTGGTATTGGGTGTCGCTGCAGGACCCTTTTCTGAATGGCTTCCAGGGTCTTCTGGAGCACCTGTTGTTGGTTAACTAGGGATAATTCCCTTTTAACCTGCATGTCTCCCACTTGAGGTGTGAGTGGTGGTGGCCTTCCATATACAATTTCAAATGGAATCAGCCTGTCCAAGTATGGAGTACATCTGACTCAGAATAAAGCAAGGGGTAGAAGTTCTGTCCAAGGGGCCCCAATTTCCTGATGAAATTTGTGAAAAGTTTGTTTTAGGGTCTGATTTATGCATTCCACCTGACCTGCACTCTGAAGTCAGTAGGCTGCGTGGAGGTTCCACTTGATGTGGAGGGCATGGATCACTGCCTGAACAATCTCTGCTATGAAGGCAGGGCCATTGTCAGATCCGATGCTGAGGAGCATGCCATAGTGAGGGATGATCAAGTTTAAAAGAGTCTTTGCTACTTCTTGGGCCTTTTCAGTGAGGGTCAGGATTGCTTCTGTCCACCCCAAGTAAGTGCAAACTAGGTCTAGCAGATATTTGTAGCCCCCCAGCACTGGGCTGACCTCAGTGAAGTCTACTTCAACATCCTCGAACAGTGATATGCCCTGCCTGCGGACAGCCAGTGGCTGAGACCTGCCCACCTTGGGATTGTTTTTCAGGCATGACTTGCAACACTTGGCAGCTGAAGTGCAGGCAGCTCAAAGGTTCTGGATGTAGTACTCCTTTTCTAAGGAAGCTGCTAAGGCTCCTTTTCCAAAAAGGGAAGTTTGGTGCAGTTCGATAGCCAACTGGAGGCCTACAGAGTTTGGAATGAAGATCTTTCCATATGGGAAGATTTGCCAGTTGTTTCTTCATGGGCCCCCTCAGCCTGAGCCCAAGCCTTTTCTGCTTGGGAGTAGTGCAGTGGCTCTGAAACAGTAACCTGTATGGGGGAGATGGGGGCTTCAGGAGCCTCTCTTCTCCCCTGTAAGGCTGCCTCTTTGGTGGCTTGATCTGCCAATTGATTTTCTACCTCTGTCATTGTTTCCTTTTTGGTTGCCCTTGCAGTGGACTACTGCTACCTGTGCTGGCTTCCACACAGCCTGTGATAAGGCTAGAATTTCCTCAGTATTTTTGATAGTCTTTCCTTCTGAGGTTAACGAGCCCCTTACTGTATAGATGGCCCCAAGGCATAGCAGGAGTCTATATAGATTGTGACCCTCTTGTCCGTTGCCTCTTCTAGTGCCCAGGTGAGGGCAATTAGTTCTGCTCATTGAACCAACCATCCTTGAGGCAGGGGCTCTGCTCAAACTATTCCTTTTAGGGTGACCACTGCCGCTCCTGCATAGTGAGTGTCATCCCTAGCAAAGCTGCTCTCGTCCATGAGCAGGACTTCGTCGGGGTTCTGCAGTGGGACATCTTTCAGGCCAGGCCGAGAGACACATACCTGGTCTATTGTTTCTTCACAATCATGTTCTGGGTTTCCTTCTTCAACTGGGAGCAGGGAGGCTGGGTTCAGAGCTCGCACAGCTTACAGGCATAGTCGGGGTTCTTCAAGGAGAGTGGCTTTATAATGTGTGAGGCGACTGCCTGTAAGCCACTTGCCTCCCATCCCCCAAAGTATTTTCTACAGCATGAGGGGTCCCCACCATGAGGTCCTGTCCTAATATGAGTTTGTCAGCCTCTTTGACTACTAGGATGGTAGCTGCTGTTGCTCGGAGACATGAAGGCCACCCCTGAGAGACTGCATCTAGCGTTTTGGAAAGATATGCAACTGGCCTTCTCCAAGGGCCTAGAGTATGGATGAGAACCCCTCTTGCCACTCCCTTTTTCTCATGGACATAGAGGTTAAAGGGTTTAGTTATGTCTGGCAAGGTTAAGGCCAGGGACTCTGTGAGCTCCTCTTTCAGTCTCTGGAAGGCTGCATCCTCCTTTTCTCCCCATTCCAGTGGAGAGCTGGGGTCCCAGGTGGCCTCCTGGAGGGGCTTAGCAATAACTGGGAAGTTGGGGATCCAGAAGTGACAGAATCCCGCAGTTCCCAGGAATTCATGGATTTCCTTCTTTGTCCTTGGGGTCAGGATTCACATGATGACCCCCTTCCATTCTGTCGACAACCTTCTGGTTCCCTCAGAGAGTATGAATCAGAGGAACTTCACTTTTTGTTAACAGATTTGGGCCTTGTGTTGTGCAACCTGATATCCCTTTTTGTTTTGAAGTAGGGCTAATAACCCAGCTGTTCTCTCTCTGCATTCCTCCTCAGTCTGTGCAGCTAGTAACAAATCATCTATGTACTGGAGGAGTGTTAGATGGGGGTTAGCCTCCTAGAAGGGGCTAAGGTCCTGTCCTAGGGCCTCCACAAACAGTGTAGGGGAGTTCTTGAACCCCTGGGGTAGTTGGGTCCACGTAAGCTGCTGCTTATGATTAGTCTCTGGATTTTCCCACTCAAAGGCAAAGATGTCCTGGGACTGGGGGTGTAGCGGGATGCAGAAGAAGGCATCTTTCATATCCAGGGTAGTATAACATGTCTTGTCAGGTGGCAACAGACTCAAGCGGGTGTGGGGGTTTGGCACCGTTTGGTGGATGGTCTTAATGACTGCATTGACACCCCTCAGATCCTGCACTGGCCTGTAATCATTAGTCCCTGGCTTTCAGATGGGCAGAAATGGGGTATTCTAAGCCGACTGGCACTCTCTGATGATTCCTTCATGGAGAACTTGGTTCATATGAGGCTTTATTCCTAGTCGAGCCTCCCAGGAGATTGGGTACCACCAGAGATGAACATGCGTGGCATTGCTTAACAGCTGGACCATGACAGGAGGTACATGGGTGGCTAGACCAGACGGTTTTCTGCCCATACCCCCAGAAAGGCTTGTATAAAGTCCCCTGAAATGAGACTTCGCGGCGACCCAGGTGATTCGAGAAGATGATATTCTCTTCAATAGGTACAGTGATTGCTAAAACCATCCAAGGGTGTACGTGTAACTCGGCGCCTTCTGGAGAGAAGGAGATGTGTGCTCTGCGTTTCCAAAGGAGGTCCCATCTGAGCAATGGGAAGGGGTATTCAGGGACGAGCAGGAATGAGTGAGTGGTGGTGGCTTCCCCTAAATGCACCTTGCAAGAGGCACTGTAAGAGTATTCAGCCATGTTCCCGGTGGCCCCATGAATCCTGGTGTGTTTGCCAATGGCGGGTCCAACTGGAGAGGTAACCACTGAAACCTCTGCTCCTGTATCAACTAAAAAAGTCATAGAATGGCCCCCAACATCTAGAATGACCATGGGCTCCTGGGGGCCCAAAGTGAGGGACCCCTGGCTGCCTCAGTCTGAGCCTACCTCTGCCATGGCCATGACTTTTAGGAAAGGCTTCTTTTGCTTTGGACATTCATTTTTCCAATATCTTTTTTCTTTGCAGTAGCCAAACTTTCTCCTTGGCGTCCCTTTTCCTTGCCCTTGTTTTTCTTCTGTGCACCTGATGGCTGTGAATCCGAGGTGTCCCAGAGGGCAGCAGCAAGTACCTGAGCTTGTCTCCTTTCCTTTTCAATTTTCTTCTTCTTGTCAGTTTTGTCTTGGTTGAGATATACCTTTGTTGCTATCTAGAGGAGCTGGCTCATGTTCATGCCAGCAAATCCTTCCAACTTCTGTAACTTCTTTTGAATGTTGGAGGTGGCCTGGGAGATGAACATAATCTTGACCATGCAGCCATTCTCCATGGCTTTGGGATCCAAGGGTGTGCATATCTGGTATGCCTCTCGGAGGCACTCAAGGAATGCCGTGGGGCTCTCCGTGGGGCCTTGGATGACTTATGAAACCTTATTTATGTTTGTAGGCTTTTTGGCAGCCTTGACCATGCCTTGCATGATGGGCTCAGAGGGCCTCCATCCAGGCCGGCTATTGAGGTCCCAATCAGGGGGCAGATCGGGCAGGACTGCCGGTGCTGCAGCTTCCTTTTCCTGTTCAGTTCCTACTGCCTGGGCCTTTACATCCTCCCTAGCAGCTTTCAGGATTAGTTCCCTCTCTTCAATAGAGAACAGCGTCATGAGGGGCTGTTGACAGTCCTCCTATGTCAGCTGATGGGATTGGCAGACAGACTCAACCAAGCCTGTCAAGGCTCAGGGCTGTTCCAAGAACAGGGGATTCTGAGCCCACCAATTATAGAGGTCACTGGTCGTGAAGGGGACATACACAAAGGTTGTCCAAGGACCACCTGGGCCTGGGCCTACTGCCTCCCTCAAGGGAAGAACTGGGAAAGCTGCCTGGGCCCCACTGGTGGATGGGGGAGGCTGCTGCCAAGAGCACATGTGGGAAACTAGAGGACTTGGGTCCCCTAAGTGGCCATTGGTGCTGTTCGGGCCCTCCTCTTGGGCCAGCAGGTAGTCTTCCTGAAGATCTCCAGTATAAGAGGAGGCTGAAGGAGATGATTTTCCTTGGGGACTGAGGGGAGAGGAGGCGGCCATTGTGACAGTCCCTTTTTGCCAATCCTGGAACCCTCACAGCGACTGAATGTGTGGCCTGGCACAACAGATTTAACACATGCCTGCCATGTTAGGAGGACCTTGTGAGCCTCTGTCCTTGCACATCCGTGCAGTCAAGGTGGAAGAGCTTCAGATAACTCTAACCACTGGACAATGTAGTCTATCTGGTCAGGGTGTCCCAGATCCCCAAAGACTACTCTGCGGACCCAGCCGATGGTGGCAACATCTAGAGTCCCTTCAGATGGCCATCTGACCCCAAAAGTGGGCCATTCTAATTCACAGAGTCCGCAGCATAGCAGGGTCCATGGGAATATCTCCAGACCCCTATAACTAAATCCCTTGTGAAAGCTGTTGAGCATACAGTCCAGGATAGTAGATTTAGTTTGACAGACCCCCATAATGACTACAGTAACTGTGCCAAAGATGCAGAGACCATGAATGATGGCAAGGATTGGGATAATGAGCCAGGAATGACATCCCCCCTCTTGGCACAGATGAACAAGGGAAGGGTGCTCCTCAGAGGAAGCCACTCTGATGCCCGCCTGGCCTCTCCTCTTATGTGGACATAGACCTGTCTTAGCTAAGGCTGCTCAGGCAGAATCTGGGTTAATCAGCCATTATGCTGTATGACAGGTCGAGGAACCACAGGTTGGGGCCCACTTGAACTCTGTAGCCATAGCCATGGAACCACATACTGGAGGATTTAGGGGCTTGCCCCTAATTCCCCTCACTCATTCACTTCACATGCACACAGAAGATAAACAGTTTTCCTCCCCATCCCTTGTCTGGACTTGAGCCCTTCTGGGATGCACCATGTCAACTAACAGGTGGTCGAACTAAAACCTGATTCCAGAAAGCTCAATAACCAACCGGTCTGACTACTTCAGACCAACCAGATTCTCACTAAAGGAGAACTAAACTCGACCCTGCGTCCACATATCGAGGGGCACCTTGCCCACAGATGACAGGTGCCTCTAGGATTTACCTATCCCAGTGGCTGTCACTCACCTGTTCAACGAGACTGGTCATCCACCTTTGTTGTCCCTATACGGGGCTGCTGGAGGAAACCATGGCCCCATACAATCCACGAAGACATGAGAGCTGGTCAAAATTCTGAGCATGAGGCCACAGTCTCATTGCTATTTGGAGAACCACACGGGTCCCACTGAGCCCCCAGGGGGTCCAGTGGAGTCAGCACTGTGCTCCAGAAAGGACATCTTGCTGGGGCATCCAAAATGTTATGGCAGATTCAGCAAGAATAAACCACTCGGAGACAGTGGATAAAGTCGGCGGCGGCGGCAGCCGTCTGTCTTGAGAGACGATGGTGTAGCTTCTTAAGAGTCTATCTGCACTGCCGAGAATGGCTGTGCAGTCCAACTCGGGAGTGACACGGTATCTGTCTCCTCCCGTGTTGAATCGACATCTTGCGATGACGCTGGAGTGTCCTCTCCAGTGAAGCTGAAGCTACAGAGCCTGGGCAGGGTGATATGGAGGGTCTGCTGTTGCCCATGCAGCAGACCCCCCCTCTCTTCGCAGCTGAAGGGTCCAAGGGAAAGACGAGTCAATACAGCTTGGCTTCAGGTGCGCCGCAGGAGTTGCCAGTGTTGACTACAACGTCAAACCGCCTTAGGGACTCTGGCTCCGGATTTTCTGTCGGGGTTTACTCCCTTAGCCTTTCCCCTGAAGAGGTATGCCGCAAGGCAGCGGAGGTTTTTTGGAGTCAGAGTTTTCCTTCTCTGATGTGCCCTGACTGGAAGATCGAACCAGCGACACTTAGCTCGCAGGCCAACGCTCAATCCACTGAGCCAAACCAGCCAGGGTGAGTGGATAAAGTAAGCAAAGGGTTTATTGTTGGTGACATTTTAGAGACATTGTCTTGACCTGGCTGCTGGCAATAAACCCTTCGTTTTCCTATCCACTGTCTCTGAGTGGTTTATTCTCACTGAATCTGCCATAACAGAGTCTATAGGGTTTTCTATGTAACTATTATGTCATCTGCAAATAATGACAGTTTTACTTCCTCTTTTCCAATTTGGATGCCTTTTATTTCTCTTTCTTGTCTGATTTCTATGGCTAGAACTTCCAAGACTGTTGAATAGGAGTGGAGAGAGCAGATATCCCTGTCTTCTTCCTGACCTCAGGGGGAATGCTTTCAGTTTTTGCCCACTGAGTATGCTGTTGGCTTCAGGTTTCTAGTATATAGCCTTTATTATGTTGAGGTATGCACCACTATTCTCATTGGGATGATTGTTTTCATCATAAATGGGTGTTGTACTTCATCAAATGCTTTTTCAGCATCTATTGATATGATCATGTGTTTTTTGCCTTTCATTTTGTTTATGTGGTATATTATGTTTATTGATTTGCAAAAATTAAACCATCCTTGCATCCCTGGGATGAATTCCATTGATCATGGTGTATGAGCTTTTTAATGTATAGTTCTTGTAGTTGTAGGGTTAGATTTTTTATTAGAGATTCTTCTATCCTCTTTAGGTAGGCCTATATTGCTATGAACTTTCCTCTCACAACTGCTTTTGCTCGATTCCATAGGTTTTGGGTTGTGTATTCACTATCTTTTGTTTCCAGAAACTTTTGGATTTCTTCCTTGATGTCATTGTTGACCCATTCATTATCTAATAGCATGTTATTCATTCTCCATGAGTTTGAATGTTTTTGAATTTTTTCCTTGAGGTTGTTTTCCAGTTTCAAGCCATTGTGATCAGATAAGATGCTTGATATAATTTCAATTTTCTTGAATTTGTTGAGGCTTGTTCTGTATCTTACCATGTGGTCTGTTTGAAAATGTCCCATGTGCATTTGAAAAGAATGTATATTTTGCTTCCTTGGGGTGAAAAATTCTATATAAATCAACTAAGTCCATTTGATCTAGAGTGTTCAATGCCTGTATATCCTTGGTGTTTCTTTGCTTCGAAGATCTGTCCATTGTTGACATGGGGTGTTAAAGTCCCCTACTATGAGTGTGTTGCTATCTATATCTTTCCTGAAGTCTTTCAAAATATTTCTTACATATTTGGGTGTTCCTAAATTGGATGCATATATGTTTAGAAGGGTTATGTCTTCCTGATAGATTGTTCCCTTGAGTATTATGAAATACCCTTCCTTGTCTCTTTTTATGATCCTTGCTGTGAAATATATTTTGTATGATATAAATATTGCTACCCCAGATTTTTTTTCATATCCAATTGTTTGAAATATTTTTTCCATTCCTTCATTTTCAGTCTGTGTAGATCTTTTGTTCTAAGGTCTGTCTCTTGTAGACAGCATATATGTGGATCATGCTTTCTAATCTATTCAGCTACCCTATGTATTTTGATTGGTGCATTTAATCCATTTACATTTAAGGTTATTTTTGATAGATACTTATTCATTGTCATTTTCCCTCTTTGTACTTGTGTTCCTCTATGTCTCTTTCTGTTTCTTCATCTTCTTAAAGCAGACCCTTTAGCATCTCTTGCAATGCTGGTTTAGTAGAGATGCACTCTTTTAGCCTTTTGTCTGGGAAACTCCTTATTTCACCTTCCATTTTGAATGAGAGCCTTGCTGGGTAGAGTATTCTTGGTTGTAGGCCCTTGTTTTTCATTGCTTGGAATATTTTTGGCCATTCTCTTCTGGCTTGTAGTGTTTCTGCTGAGAAATTTGATGATAGCCTTATTGGAGTTCCCTTGTATGTTATTAGCTGTTTCTCTCTTGCTGCTTTTATAATTCTCTCTTTGTCTTTCAACATTGCCATTTTATTTATGATGCATCTTGAAGTGGGCCTGTTGAGGTTCATCTTCATTGGGACCCTCTGTGCTTCCTGGACTTGCATAACTTTTTCTCTCATCAAGTTAGGGAAGTTTTCTGTCATTACTTTTTCAAACATATTTCTATCCCTTGTTCTTCTTCTCCTTCTGGTATTCCTTTGATATGGATGTTATTACATTTCATGTTGTCTTGCAGCTATCTTAAAACCTCTTCATTATTTTTCAGTCTTTATTCATTTTGTTGCACTGTCTGGGAATTCTTTTCTACGTTGTCCTCAAATTTGCTGATCAAATCTTCTGCTTCCTCTAGCCTGCTTTTAATTCTTTCTACTGTTTTCTTCCATTCAGAAATTGTATTCTTCATTTGCTCCTGGTTCTTATTGATAGTTTCTGTGTTTTTTTTTCATGCTGGTATAATTCTCAGTAAGTTCCTTATAGTTTCTCTGGAGTTCTTTGTAGTTTTCTTTGAGCTCGCTGAGTTCATTGAGCTTCTCTATAATCCATGGTTTGAATTCCATGTCTGATAGTTTGCTTTCCTCTATTTCATTTAGCACTCTTTTGAAAATTCATGTTTTCATTTTCCCTGGGAGGTTGTTTTTCTGTCTCCCCATTTTTGTGACTCTTCTTGTTTGTTGCTGCTTCTTAGATTGATCTGCACTTCCTGGATCTGCCCTTGGTGTTATCAGATTGTATACCAGTCTGGGCTTAGGCAGCCTGTTGGAGACTACCAGAGATCTAGTTTTGTCTCTCTCCTTTAGTTGTTAATCTATTCAATCTGTGATCTGTCATCAGGCTTAAGGACTGAGGGTGCGGCAGATTAATTTCTGCAGGCGGGGCTTTTTCTTCTTAGGCTGATGCCACTTGGAGGGGAATGGTCTTTCTATGGTATGGGGAATGAGTCAGCACTAGGACCCGGTCAGCTGGTCCCTCAGTTCTCTCCTCAAACCCACTGCCCCTAATCCTCCACAAGTGTCTCTAGTCCACTCTACCCTTCCTCTGCTTGAGCCCAGAGTAAGTGAGTGCCAAAATATTTTCATACGTGATTTGTTTAAGAGCTCTTTGTCTCCAGCTGTTTCTTTCACAACAAAAAATCCTATGGCTTTTTGCTTTTCACAGTTGGATGTTATTTTACTTTCTGCTCTGTTGCTATAGGCTGGGAAGCCCAGCTGGGGCTTTAGACCCTGCCCTTCTCAGGGGGAACCTTCAGCTGCCACCCATGGGAGCCAAGCCAGCCCTTTCGTTTCTCCACACTTCCTATCAGTCACGTTGTGATGAAGTGGCCTTTTCTGTCTTTCTATGGTTATAAAACTTCTCTCCAGCTAGTGTTCAGTTGGTTGTTCCATAGTATTTCTTCACAGTTAAGTTGTAATTCTGGATTGGTCCTGGAAGAAGATTAGTGTAGCTTCCACGTACTCCTCCGCCATTTTGGACCCATGGATAGGAAGACTTTACGTTTAACATTGTTAAAGTATCCACACTACCTAATGCAATTTATACATGTATTGCAATTTATATCCAAATATCAATGATGTAATTCACATAACTAGAACAAATAATCCAAAATGTTATATGGATAGACAGAAAACCCCAAATATCCAAAAAAATCTCGAGAAAGAAGAACAAAGTTGGAAGAATCATGCTACCAAATATCAAACTATACTAAAAGGCCATAGTAATCAAAAGAGCATGGTACTGGCATCAAAACAGACATACAGATCAATGGAAAAGAATAAATGTCCCAGAAATAAACCTATGCCTATATGGTAAGTTAATATTTGACAAAAAGTCAGAGCATAGAATGGTATAAAGACAGTCTAATAAATGTTGTCGTGTAAATTGGATAGGTTTGTGTAAAAAAAAAAAAAAGAGAGAAACTAGACCATCTTCCTATGCCATACATAAGAATAAACTCAAAATGAATTAAAGACTTAAATGTTGTACTTGATACCCAAAAAGTTCTAGAGGAAAACCTAGACAGTAAAATCATAGACATTTTTCTTAGTAGTACATTTCTGATATATCTCCTTGGGTGAGAAAAAAGTAAATAAATGGGGTTATATCTATCTAAAGATTTTTTTTGCACAACAGCAACAACAACAACAAAAAAACCCATAAACAAAATGAAAAGATAACCCACTAAATGGGAGAACTTATTCACCAATGATACTTCTGATAAGGGGTTAATATCTAAAATTTATAAAGAACTCATGGCACTCAATACCAACGAAACAAACAATTCAATTTAAAAATGTGCAAAGGACCTGAACAGTTGCTTCTTCAAAGAAGACATACAGATGGCCAAAACACATGTGAAAAGACCCCAAATATCACTAACTGCCAGAGAATGGCAAATTAAAACCACACTGAGATATCACCTCACAACTGTCAGAATGACTATCATCAATAAATCAACAAACAACAAGTGTTGGCATGGATGTTGGTGGGAATGAACATTGGTGAAGTCAGTATGGAAGAAAGTTTAGAATTTTCTCAAAAATTAAAGCTAGAACTGCCTTGTGACCCAGCACTGATAAATCCGAAGAAACTAAAAATCTAATTCAAAAGAACTTATGCACACTTATTTTCATTGCAGCATTATTTATAATAGGCAAGCTCTAGAAACAACCTGAGTGTTCATCAATAGACGAGTGATTAAATAAGAGGTGGTGTTACATACATAAAATAGGATATTACTCAGCCATAATAAAGAATAACATTTTATCATTTGCTATAGCATGTATGGACCTAAAGGGTATTATGCTAAATGAAATAAGTCAGTCAGAGAAAGATAAATACCATATGTCTCACTTGTATGTGGAATCTAAAGAACAATATAAATGAACAAACACAACGAAAACATACTCACAGATACAGAGAACAGACTGATGGTTACCAGAGCAAAAGGTTTTTGAGAAAGAGCAAAAAATGTAAGTGACTGAGAAGTACAAATTGGTAGTTACAAGATAGTCAAGGGATGTAGAGTACAACATATATAGTCATTAATATTGTAATAACTATGTATGGTGCCAGGTAGGTACTGGAAATATCATGGGAACCACTTTGTAAAACATATGATTGTCTGACCAATATGCTCTTCACCTGAAACTAATAAAAAAAAATACTGTATTTAAAATATAATTGAAAAAATTAACAAATAAATAAGAAAAACCACAAACATGATAATAATTATATCAGAATGGTATGATTATGGATGATTTTCTTTGCTTCACAAAATTTTTTGTAATGTGAGTTGCATTGATTTTTTACAATTTCATCATATATTTAAAATCTAGTTGTACCTTTCATAAAGGCAACTTTTACCAGTTGGGATTTGTGATTAAATACATCAAAAGCCAACTGTGAGAATTGTGAAATATGAATGATGTTTCAATAATGTTGTTTAAAAAAACAAGTGTGACTTATTTGACAGGAATATATGTATAAAAAATTTTGCAGTAAGAGTTAACAAAAAATTCTAGGATATTTGGGTAATCCTTTCAGGATATCAGCAGAAAACAGAACATGCTTTGCAGTACAAAGCCAGGCAAGTCTACATCAAAATGTGTTGCTAAGCTTTGGTGCTGCATCCCATGGACACTCACATTTGCTATAAATTTTTGAAGATTGCTTTACAGTGTTCGGCAGGAGCATCTGATTGATTAAATCTAAGTCACACCAGTGGTAAGAAGCAGGGAGAGGGGATATTCATCTACTCCTTTGGCTTCTGTTAATAATGTTGATTCTCTCTTCTAACATGATATTTGAAATGAAGGAGAGCTCCAAAATAGAAAATTGTTTAAATGCTGGAAAGTCAAACACTGGCACATGTCTACCATAAGAATATAAAAAACTATAGCATCTGAAAGGGCCACAAATAAAAATTATAATAAGTTTATTGCAATGGGTTACATAAACAATGTTCTCCAAACACTTAAGAAAACTATTTTGTATCTTTTGAAGATAATGTAAAAAGCCTCAATTCCTCTCGACTATGCCTTTTGGCAGCAGATATTTCAAATTACTCTCATCACTCTTTTTAATTGTTCCAAATCCTGTCCATTTTTCAAGGCCATTTTTAAGTCCCTACTCCCTCATAAAGTGACATATATTATTTTCTGCTAAAACAATCACCTGCCCATCAACTAAAGTACGTGCACTTGAAAACATCCTAGAATATAAATAAAAGCAAATGTTAAGATGAAGAGAGTAATCAAGATGCCAACTACATCTTCTGAGAAAACAATATCCCAGAAGAGGTGTTAAGCATTTACACCTGTGAGAAATGTTCACACTAAAACCCCAGGACACAGGACTTCAGTAGCAAAGTGGGGCATTTATTCATGATTCTGCAGAAATGGGTGCACAACCAGAGGCAGGCACACCGAAGTGAAAAAACAAACTGGTTTTATCCCTAACATGAGTATACAGTCTACCTAGAAATATAACATAGTGGTTATTTGTATTAACCTGGAGCAAGTAGACTGCAGTTCAAGGCCACTTTCTTCATGGTTGTGTAATCTTTGGTTTAGTTATTTAATTTTCTAAACTAGAGTTGCCTTAATGGCAAACAGTAATAATACTAGCATCTACCACTTAGGATTCTTCTTGGGACTACATGAGATAATCCACATAAGTAAGTTAGCAAGTGCCTTATTCATAATCGCTTGACAGAAGTTAGCTATGATTATTACATATTGACAGCAATTCAGATTTGAAGTTTATTTCTTCATATAAGTAATAATCATTCATGTTAATGTCATTGGCTTCAGCACTAGTAGCAAACAACAGAAATTTACCCAGCTTGACATTTAAATAACTACTTAATTTTAGAAGGTAATTTAGCTATTAGGTAACATCATTTTTTTTAATGGGTTGAAGGTGGTTTTATTGGTTTTTTTTTTCCAGTTTTTAAAAGGTTAACATAAAATTCATCCCTGTTAGGTACTTCCATCAAACTTTTATATTGCAGAGGGACATAAGAACAAAGATTCAATTCCCACCACCTCTGCTCTTGAGAAAAGGATACTCAGGCAAGAAGAAAAGAGTAAAACTTTGGAATAGGAAAAGGAAGAGGAAATGAATTTGCATGCTAAAAAGAGAAGTAAGGACAAAACACAAATAATGCACTAGTTACAAGGGCCTCCAAAGTATCCTGAAATGTTATTCACTGCTGAGACAACAAATTTGAGATGACATGTTACCTTCTGTGCTGTTTTTATTTTTTTACTTCTTCTATAAAAATAATTTTTATTTATTTTTATTGTGTTTTATCCATCACCATTTAGTCCACTTATACCTCTGTAATCAATCCACTGTTGCCCATGTCCATGTCCATGAGTCCTTTTACCTTTTTGCTTGATTCCTCCATACTCTTAACGTCTCTATCCCCTTAGCTGTCATTCTTCTCTCTATAAATCTGTCTCTGTTTTGCTTACTAGTTCAGTTTGTTCATAAGATTCTGCAGATAAGTGAAATTATATGGTATTTGTCCTTCAATGACAGGCTTATTTTACTTAGCATAATAATATACAAGTTTATCCATGCTGTTGAAAATGGTAAGTTTTCCTTCTTCTTTATGGCCCAGCAGTATCCCATTGTGTAAATGTCCCATAGTTGTTTTGTCCACTCATCCACTAATGGACATTTGGGCTACTTCCATATCTTGGTGATTGTAAATAATGCTGCAATAAACAAAGGGGTGCTTATGTTCTTTCAAATTAGTGTTTTGGGTTCTGTCAGATATATTCCCAGAAGTGTAACTGTTACAAAATAGGGGTGTCCAAAAACCCCCAGAGCTTGTGGGTGGGGGATGGGGAAAAGAAAGCAGCTTTCAGGATGCCTTTGGATGCCTGGGGCTGGTGGCTAGTGTCTTTGTTACACAAATGGCTTGGATGCTCTCAAGGTCTCAAAAGGATGGGAGGCGTCTTGGACTGTGGGATGGTATGGAAAGAGTACACAGAGCCTGCATAACATTCTGTGAATGGTCATAACTGGGTACCATGCCAACTGCATCACAGGACACAGATGGGATTTAAAAATAAGTGGCAGACATTTTAACTATACACGCCATGCGGTTTTGAGAGGGGAACAATATGCAGCTTTGAGGACACACCTTGCAGCTTGGAGAAGAGGGAATACCTTTGTGGTTTTGGAAAGGAAGGAAGTCCACGCAGTTCTGGATTAAAAGCTAGTGGGCACCACAACACAGAAAGGCCTCCCCAATCAGAGTCGAATGATTGGCAGCTACTGGTAAAGCTGAACTGTGTCTAGGAAATAGGGAAATGGTATCTCTAATTTTTCTAAAACTAACCTGGTTTGGTAGGGGAAGGCAGAAATAAGTGTTTTGGGGTGTTTTAAGGAACATAAGACAACATCAAAAATCAACAAATAGTCTAAATCTATATAACTATTAAATAAACTACTCTTCTTCTTTTCACTAAACTCTGGTATTAAGAGTTATAATTCTGGTGGCGGGCAATCGGGCCCCTAAAAAAACAGCCTGTGGGTTCTGTTTCAATTGGAGAGCCCGGGGGTTCTGTTACATGATCACTAGGTCAAAAGGCAAATCTATTTTTAATTTGACCTGTTTATGAATGCATTGACTTAGGAAGAAACAGGAGCGGGCTTTAATCCCATCCCCCAATTCAAAGTTAGTGTCTTGTCATCAACTGTTCTTGCTAGCTGAGAGAAGAAGGAAAAAACTAAGTCTGAAAAAGCTGTTAAGAACAGTTTAAAAAAAAGAAGAAACCTGATCTTTTCTTTTTTTGTTTGAATATAGCAAAGCTTATGCTTTCAGTGGAAGCATCTGAAGTAGTATTTTCTTTAATCATAGGTCAGAAGAAATGCCTTCTGTTCACACAGCAGTCAATCAGCCCAAATAAAAGAGGCAGTTAATTTTTTGTTTGGTTTCTGGTTTTTTCAATCAAACTAAAAGTTCTTTATCTCTGCCTCTGGACTTATATCAGAGCTAAAGAAAATAATCAGGCATGTATTGACATCCAAGCTTAAACATTTAATGTACAGTTATAGCACCTACTCCAGCTGACCAGTTAATGGGAAAGACAGACAAATAAATGACACAGGGAAACAGTTTTTAACATAATTCATGTTGAGTTCTATTTTTCAGCTGTTTTAGACTTAAATAGACATGCTGATTTCAAAACTGCAGTTAGTTTTCTTTTATCACGTCGTCAAGATTTTTCTATACAGCTTATCTTAATATGACCACTCTAGGCTGGATCAAGCCTAGATCTAGGGAAGCACTAGTGCTCTCCTATTGGCTGAGAGCAAACCTCCCTCAAGTGGGGAGGGGTGGGGGATGATCTTGGAGACCAGCGACAGGTTCATACTTGCCTAGGCTATTCAGTTACACATAAGACAGTGTGGTGAGAGGTTGTGTGCTGCTCTATGTAGTGAATCGTATTCCGACGTGTAGTCCGAGTTCTTGTCTGTATTCAAGGAGTTAGGAGAATTAATTTTTTAATTTACAATGTACTTATTTCCTTTCCTTCAGATCATGTCTACCTCTGCTATTTCTTGTCATAAGTGCCTAAACAACCCTGATTTGTTTTGTTATATCTGTAACAGTTTCACCATTCCCAAAGGACAAACATCAGCGCATTTGTCAGGCAATGGTATTTTGCATATTTTAAAGTAAAACTTGGTGAAGTAAGTCTTAGTCCCCTCACAAGGTGTGCAAGCAGTGTGTTTAGAGTTAACAGATGTGGAAGAAGGGAACATGTGATAAATTGCCATTTGGTATACCTATGGTTTGGCGAGAGCCCAGAGATCATTCAACTGACTGTTACTTTTGTATAGTGAAAACGTCAAGATAGAACAAGAAAAATAAATGTAAAATGGAGTATCTTAGCCTGCCATCAGCTATATGCCCAGTGCCTCATTCAGCTGAAATCCCAGTGCCAGTTTTCATTGAACTACCCTCTTTCAAAAAACAAGAGTATAGTGAAGAACTAAGTGACAGCAACGATGAAGACTTTGAAATTGAAGATGATTCAGTTCATGAGAAATTTGATCAGCCTGAGTTGAATGATATGGCATGAGATTTGGGACTATCCAAAAAGGCTTCAGATGTCCTAGCACCAAGACTACATGAGAAAAACTTGCTTGAAAAAGGAGCGAAAGCATCCTACTTTCAATCAAGAGAAAGTGCATTTCTGCAGTACGTTCAAAGTGATAGTGGCTTTGTGTATTGCCACAATATACATAGTTTAATGGAGGAATTGGGAATTCCAATCTAGAATGCAACTGAATGGTGACTGTTCGTTGATAGCTCAAAGTGGGGCTTGAAGTGTGTCCTCTTTCACAATGGCAATTTATTTGGTGCAGTCCCAATTGGCCATTCTGTTAGTTTTTATGAAGAATATGGAGACATAAAGAGAGTCATTGATCAGTTGCAATATTACAAGCACAATTGGATCATCCGTGTTGACCTTAAAGTGATCTGCTTCCTTCTTGGTCAGCAACGTGGATACACCAAGTATCCCTGTTTTCTGTGTATGTGGGACAGCAGAGCTCATGAGAAGCATTGAGTGGAGTCAAATTGGCCTCCAAGATCTGACCTCAAACCTGGTGATCCAAACTTTCTACATGAGCCACTTGTTGACAGAAAGAACATTATGTTCCCACCTCTGCACATAAAACTGGGTCTCATGAAGCAATTTGTGAAAGCTTTCCAACTGAAGGCGACTGTTTCAAATATCTCATTTTGGCATTTCCTAGCCTGTCGTTTGAAAAGATAAAATACCTTCATATGTATGTTTGGTAGCAGAATTTTACTACTTGTACACAATTTGACCTACAGTAAAAATATATAGCCTTTATATGAATAAAACAACTCTAAATAAGCAGTATATTCAGGTAATTTTTTTTAATTTTTCTTTTCTGTACATTTTGTATGATTTTTGGGACAGAGGGTATCCTGTACCTTAAAAAGTTGATGTGATAGAGAAAAATTGGAGTCATTTTTTAATTCAGATACCAAAAGTTAGTAAAAAACAAGTGTCAGATCTAACTCAGTGGAAATTGTATTCCCCACTGCGATTTGATCCAGCTTTACTTAGGAAACATTAAGAGGTAATCTTGTTAGCATGGTAAAGAGCATAAACAATACTTCTACATAATGTAGCATTGTGACCTAAATCCAGCTCTTCCAGGAGAAAAGGGAAGAATTAAGGTGATTAAAATGTATCTTATGAGAATAGAGTTACACAAAAAGAAGCATTTCCTGATGCTAAAAGATGTTAAAATTAGGATCACTTGCCTCAGAGTTGATTTAGTTCCTGCATTTCCTTCTTTTTTAGGAATTTTTAAAATTCCAACTGGTTTTGATGCCACTTTTCTACTACAGCTCCCAACTAGAAATTCATTCAAGCAATTTTGTCAAATGCAAATGAGCCAATAGATTTAATCAATAGTTATTTTCAAATTCTCTAGGATCCAGCACAAACCCACCCTACTTCCTTGTCTATGCTTATAGACAAGTGTTTAAACTAGCTAGACTCTCTGGAATAAATTGGCATGACACCAATATTAGAAAATGTAATTCAAGAAGCAATTATTAAGCTATTATTATTGCAGAGTATTGTACTAAATTTTGTGGGATTAACTGATGAATACAGGGATTTACATTTGTTCATATGGAAAAACACATGCAGGTTCTGATTATTACAATAGCTTTATTAATACAAAAGAATGTCATAATGAAATGGTGTACTTACCTTTACCTACCGGCCCTGGCTGGTTTAGCTCAGTGGATTGAGCGTCGGCCTGCGAGCTAAGTGTCGCTGGTTCGATCTTCCAGTCAGGGTACATCAGAGAAGGAAAACTCTGACTCCAAAAAACCTCCGCTGCCTTGCGGCATACCTCTTCTGGGGAAAGGCTAAGGGAGTAAACCCCGACAGAAAATCCGGAGCCGGAGTCCCTAAGGCGGTTTGACGTTGTAGTCATCACCGGCAACTCCTGCGGCGCACCTGAAGCCAAGCTGTATTGACTCCGTCTTTCCCTTGGACCCTTCAGCTGCGAAGAGAGGGGGGGTCTGCTGCATGGGCAACAGCAGACCCTCCATATCACCCTGCCCAGGCTCTGTAGCTTCAGCTCCACTGGAGAGGACACTCTAGCGTCATCGCAAGATGTCGATTCAACACGGGAGGAGACAGATGCAGTGTCACTCCCGAGTCGGACTGCACAGCCATTCTCGGCGGTGCAGGTAGACACTTAGGAAGCTACACCATCGTCTCTCGAGACGGACGGCTGCCGACAACGACCTTTACCTACCTCTGTACATGTTAGTTTATGCCTTTACATGAGTTAAAACCTTATTAAGACAAATATGTAAATAATTAGAGTGAAAATCAAAATTACATGTCAATTTGGAGAAACAAACGAATGCTGCAAAACATAATTGGAAAGACTTTCCTTTTTCCTTCCACCACAGCACTGTCACCTGTTAATGACAGTTGCCATAGTAAATGACCCAATGGTTGAATTACTGCCACCTTCCTATTATAATTCCTTCCACACTTGTCACATTCTTGTGATCCCTTACTCAGCACTTTCACTTCAGTCACCATGATTGCAGTGACCTGACTGCAAAACCATTGCAGAAAGTCAGGTTTTATTGCCTTGACCATTGTGCTTATGAAAGTTACTCTTGCCAGAGAAGGTAGACTCATAAAATCGTGCAGTTTTTCTCTTCAAGATCTTTACAAAAACACCTAATATTTATTCAGTAGTATTTTGAAAATCAACATATATAAACATTTCTAATTAATATATCATGGGATCATATACTTCATTTTTTCTTCCCTCTGATCTCTTTCTAGTTGTAATTAAACTGCTGTGACAACTTATGCCTTTTTTATGTTTCCAGAATAATCTTCCCCTTTTTCTACCAGAACCATTAGAAAAAATAAAGTTCTAACATTGCTTTGTGTGACTAACACCAAGATCTTATTTGGATTCAGTTTAATTCATAGCAAATAATTAATCTAATCCAGTCAGGCCTCCGTGGGTCTTCTATAGCAAATGCTCTTCATGTACCTGATGAAAATTATAAATGGAAATATTCCACCAACCACTTTCCTTAGTTTCAAAAGACCTATAAAACATTAGAACCATAAAGAACCTTAGAAAACTTTATTTCATTACACAAAAGAAGAAATAGTAACTGGGCACTATATGAGAAAATGTATCACATTTAACTTAACCACAACCAGTTAGGAATGCACCATTCTCCCTCTCCTACAAATAGAGAAAGAAATTCAGAAGTGTGAGACCGAATATGAACCCAAGCTTCAGCAGCTAGGTCTCTGTATCTGGTGGTCTGGTTCCTGTCCTATGCTGACTCCCCAGGGTCAACTAAGTTCATGAACTTTATGTGACAGTGATAGAGCCAGGATAACCTAGTCCTGCTGGTTATTAGTTCAGAGCTCATATAGTTCTGCAGGTTGAATCTCAGAGAAGTTGTTCTTGGAAGGCAGCAGCCTGGCTTCACCTTGTGAGAAATGCTCACAATAAAACACCGGGCAGCAGCAAATGAGGCATTTATTTAAGAATCTACAGAGGCAGGTGCACAGCCAGCCAGGGGCATGCACACCCAAGCAGAAAAAGCAAATTGGTTTTACCCTAATGTGAGTAGCCCCAACCCCTTTTCCCCATTAACTGGATACTCCAGAGTTACAATCTAATGTGATTAACTAAGGGTAGTGATTAATTAAGAGTAATCCAATTACAGTATTTCCTTACTTATCAGGGGTATTACGTTCTAGACCTCCCCCTCTGCCCCCCGCAATAGGTGAAAATTCACGAAGTAGGAACCTTACATTTATTTTAGTATTTATATATATTTTAAGGCTTTATAAACCCTTCCCACACACTTATAAACTGTTCCCAGTCCCTTATTAACCTTTCCCATTCCCTTGTTAACCTTATCCACACTTTTATAAATACTAGTTATGTTCTTAAACATATTCTACACTTTTAAACCTACGTAACTTTAACAACATAAGTATACAGTACTGCAAAATCCTGCGATATAGTGAAAAATCTGCGATAAGTAATTAAATATAATATTTTTAAAAATCCTGCGATACAGTGAGGCCGCGATAACTGAAACGTGATATAGAGGGGGACTACTATAGGTCTGTCTCCAGCTCTCCCTTGAAGATTCCCTAACTTGTTTGCTGAGTTGTCTAGCTACATTTCCCATTTCCCTGTGTTTGGTGATGAATATGTTCCTCTCTTTGATCTCAGAGACATTTGTGATGAGCTGTAGAATGTCATTTCCTGACTTGGATACTGATATTTTTCCTTTGTTTTACTTTGATACAGAGACCAACCCCTCTTTCAAGATTCAGTTATAGAGTTGGTCTTAGCTGTTAATTATTTCCTACTGGTTTGAGAGTCACCAGCTTCTTTGTCCCTTACAACCTTTACTGCTGCTGAAAAAGCAGCTCTTATGGTCCCTACGGAACAGATGCCCTGTGTTTATTCTTCCCTCTTTCTTAGTCTTTATTCTAATATTATATTCTTGATTTCAGTTAATACAGAATATTGAGTAAAACACTAATTTTCCTTCTCAGAAGTAACCATTTTGGGGAGTGCATATATTGTTTCAGACATTCTCCATGCAATTGTGGTCTAAATGATACCTTTTCACATTAATGTAATCATTATACTTCATTATATAATTTACTGTTTCAATTGAACATGGCTTAAATGTTTCCCACACCACATTCAGGTAACTTTATTTATTTGAACTCATTCCAAGTATCCCACTGTATAAGTGTACCATTATTTCACCACCAACATTTGGTTTGTTCCTAGTTTATGTCTATTACAAATAGCAACATAGCAAAAGAAAGTTATAAAGGTAGTAGAAGGAAATATAGGAGAATTAAAAAAAAAAACCTAGGCAAAGTAAAACCTATCTTCACAAGATATAAATCCCCCCAAAATAAAAGATTTACAGTCTTGAAACTATAACATTCAAAATATGAAATAATTATAAAAATGATTAAAAACAATATAAACATAAGAAGAATGGCTATCAAAGAATATAAAGAACTCACAGCAATAAGAAAGTAGCGCTACACTAAAAAGAATACAATTATTTTATATGATTTAATATGATACTTTATTTAATCTATTTATTATAATTGGTTACAATAATATATTTCCCATGTTGAACCATTCTTGCATTTCTAACATCATAATCAATTAAGGTTTTTCTTTAATAAATTAAGATTCTACTCCTTGAGTACTGCATTTAGATTTGTTCATGAGATTGGAACATAGTTTATTTGATAGAAAATATTTACTATTTTTTCAAACTTTTTCTGTTACAGAAATTTTTTGGTTTTTTATTTCCATGTTTATTCTCCGAGACTGCCCATTTTTAAACAACAGAATTTAATTCACTTACATTAATTTTAATGTAATCAGAAAAATGCAAAATAACATATCATATACAAATTAGTCACCAGATTGCCAACAAGTAAAATTTCAGAGTCCTCATGTGATGTTTATTATTGTTGTAATATTTAAACTTAACCCTGTTAATTTTTATTTTTATTTTTAGTGTTATTTTTATTGTTTATGCTGTTACAGTTGTTCCAACTTTTTCACCTTTTCCCCACCTTCAACCAGCTCCATGCTCTTCTCACCCAAAGCCAATCCTCATATTGTTGTCCATGTCCATGGGTTGCGCATAAATGTTCTTTGATTACCCCTTCACCATATTTCATCCTGCCCCACCATCCTTTTTGGCAGTTGTCAGTTCTGTTTTATGTATCTAAGCTTCTATTATGATTTTTTTCATTGGTTATTGTGGTCAGTAGATTCTGCATATAAGTAAGATCATGTTATATTTTTCTTTCAATGACTGGCTTAATTTATTTATCATCATTTTCTCCATGTCTAGCCATGCTGTTGCAAAGTGTAAGAGTTTCTTATTTTTTACTGCTGCATAGTATTCCATTGTGTAAACATATCAGAACATATTTATCTGATGGACAGTTAAGCTGTTTCCTAATCTTGGCTATTGTTAATAGTGCTGCTATAAATATAGGGGTGCATTTATTTTTTGTATTGGTGTTTTGGGATCTTTGGGGGTATATTACCAGATATTTAACATTTATTCTTGTTAGTTTCTCTCTGTTCCTCCTTTTATATTTTATATATTTTTGTTTACTTTCCTGCCTTTGGTAGTATTGATTTCTTTATTTTATTTTTTCTCTTCGAATGGTCCAAATGTGATAAACCTTAACACTGTTTTTTTGTAACTGTAGCAATTGCTCTTAAAATTTTACCCACAAAACCAAGCATATTTATTTCTGAATTACCTCCATAAACAAGAAGGAACCTCAGTGTGTTGTCACACTCATCCTTTCCTCACCGCTTCTGAATTCACAAATGTCATTGATTTTAGTTCTGGATTGTTATTTACTTTTTATTATGCATCAATAGCTATTAAACCTTTTGTGTGCTTCTTTGATCACTGATACAATCACTATTATTTCATACATTTATTTTTTATTTCAATGCTATCTATTAAAGGATAGTTCTTTCAGCCCTGGCTGGTGTAGCTCAAAGGGTCTCCAGTTTGATTCCCATTCAGGGCACATGCCTAGTATGCAGGCCAGGTCCCCAGTTGGGGGTGCACAGGCAATTACACATTGATGTTCACCTCTGTTTCTCTCTCCCATCCCCTCTCTCTAAAAGTAAATAAATAAAACATTTTTTAAAAGAATAGTTATTTCAGAGATAGTCAGTGTACAGTATATTTTCAATGTCTAAATTTGTCTTTATTTCTCCCCATAAATATGAATGCTGTTTTATTGCGTGAGGCCCTTCAGGTTAGAGGTAAGGGAGGGAAATATGCTGTCAGTCAGTTTAACCCACTTTTGAAAAAGACTTCATTGTCTCAGTCAATGAGAACTCTGATGCCGGGGGGATTCCTGTTCCTCTGTAGGTGTGTTTTTCCCCTCTTTTCCAACAACTTGTGCTTTCTCCAGGTTGTCTATAGAATACTCATTATGCATAGTACACCCAGCATTCTTTCCTTCTTCAGGCTGACAGCTGTCATCACTTTATGAAAATTATGTTTTACTTTTCCTCAAGATGATTAAAAGCACAGGCTTTGAGCCAAACAGTGTGTATTTGAATCTCCTCCACCACCCTTTAGTACTGTGACTTCAGGTAAATCCTCAGTTCTCTCATTTTAAAAATGAGGCTAATTCTTAGAATGGTTGAGTTTCTAAGAGATAGCTCTTAGAAAGGTGCCTGGCACATTGCAAATTCTTAATAATTCACTTAATTTTTCCCCATACTTCTGTTCACTTAATCATTTTTCATTTTCTTTATACATGATCAGTCTTTATTTTTTCTCCATGATTTTGGTTTTCCTAGAAGATATAACAATTTTTGGTTATTTTTATGTTTGAAAAACTAGGTTAACTAGATTAATGAGGGAAGATGACTGTCATGTGCTTTCTTCTGTAGTTATATACTACTGTTTTCCAAAAATGTGCCCCCCTTAACCTTAGATATTATTCTCCTAAGCTTCCCACCTGTTTTCTCCTATGAATAGTTTAGGCTTTGATTCCTCCATCCTTTCTAGCTTCCAGGAATCCCTCACAAGTTCTCACCCAATGATAATTTACTCTCCAACCTTCAAGTTCCACTGTACATACATTCCTTTTAATGACATTTTATGTCATTAAGGGGAGTGCGGTCAAGATAGGAAGAGACATGTGTTCTCAGCTAGCTCCCTAGATGCAGCCCCTTTTCCACTACTTTTTTCCTATCTCCTTTTCTGCTCTCTCATGAATATTCAAAAAAGATCTAAAATCCACGGCATGACCTCTATGACCTTCACATATAGTCATCCATTGAATCAACCAACTGTGAATTTTTAAAAAAAAGATTTTAAAAATAGTTTATGGTTCCTGAGGTGTACTTTGTAGTCAGGCCTACAATGGTTGTGTCTATACTAAATACGTACATACTTTTTCCTTGTCACTATTCCCTAAACCTTATGGTATATTTACATAAAATTAGCATTTTATTAGATATTATAAGTAATATAGAGATGATTTAAAGCACAGCAGGTCCTCAAATAACATCTTTTTCTTCAACATAGTTTCATTATAAACATTGATGAGATTCTATGGGGACTTAACTCTTCTTTCTTTCAATTAGCCTATGGTAAAATCATTTTTGTTATATAGTACATAATTTTGCCAAGTCACAGAACTTAAGGACATTGTTAAGCAAAGAATTGCTGCATATAGGAAGGTGTGTGGAGGTTATATGAAGACACTACACCATATATATAGGATACTTGAGGATTTGGTATATGGATGTCTTAGAAACAATCCCCTGTGGATACCAAGGGAAGACTGTATTACACTTTTTAGTTCCTGCATACTTCTGATTCACCTCTCACCACCCTCTTTCTCTCATACTCTATGTTTTAACCATATTGAATTTCTATTTCTTAAATATAGTATGTCATCTTTCACATCCTGTTCTTCACATGTATCATCCCTTTTTCTAATGACTGCTCTTTCGGGGGCCTCTCATCCTCTCATCAGTAAAATGAAGCCTTGAAATAAATTATCTTTAGGATACCTTCTAATGTTAAATGTTTATAATTATATGTTAATAAACTTATTGATATCTGAACATTTTCATCTTACTTCCTTAGTATAGTTAAGTTTCACATATTCTAAAAATTGTGTGGGAGCCAAATAATTAGTTTAACCTTATTTTTCTATATAACACCTCAAACTTATAAAACTTTTAATATCAGCCAAAGTATTTCTCAAATGCTGAGTAAGAATAATATATCAGCATAGCAGTTTGGAGTGAGGTTACTAAGAATAGTAGCCCAGCTACCAGGATAGCACTTCTTTTAGTTTGGAGCTCTAATTAAAAAAAGAAAGAAATTTCTGACAGAGCTTAACAAATTGTCATCAATTAACAGAAAAACTCAAGTTATGACCTTGAATTGCAGGACATTTAGTAGACATTAAAAATTTTTTCCCCTAGATCCCAGAGGCAATGTGTGTGAGCATATCTAGTCTTGCTGATAATAATTTGTCCTCTTATAGTTTGACCCAGTGAGCAGCAAATAGTTTGCCTTGGATTTCAGTTACACAGCCATTTCTTCCCATGCTAAGTGGTTGAATTTATTTTCTTTAATCTGCTGTAAATATCACTTCTCCAAGATGACTTTCTAGGTTCTACCTCTATGCCTCGCTCAGTTTGTTTATGTTTTCCTTCCCCCAGGAATGGCTTGCTCTGTGGAAACTTAATCCCTATGTTATAAAATACATAACCTATCAATAAATGCTGCAGCTCTGGTCATTGAATGAAAGGGAGGAAATTCACTTTGAATCATCATCTTAGAAACTAAAAATGTCTGGTTCAGAGGACATTTGCAGTCTGGAAAGGTTTTCCCATGGGAAGTGGTGGTTTTGCATTGCTGCAGACACTGTTGTTATTGTTCATACACATGAATAGTTGCAGTTCTCACAAATATGAAATTCCACCAATTGAATATCCTGGAAAACAATCCCAGGCTCCAAGAATAACACATGTGTGAGCTTACTGTCAAGCTATATAAGGAGATTCAATCTCTTGACCACTTCACTGCCAGAAATTATGGGTACCATATAATTTATCATCTATACTGGGACAGATTTGAAAGTAAAAAGAGCTTTATTAAAAACTCCAGTCCAAAAGGCACAAACAAAATAGCCTTAGAAAAAAGGAACAGATACCCACAGAGTTAAATATACTAATGGCAGAGCTGAATATCAGGCCAAATCGCTTGTATTACCACATATTGTGGTTGAAAGGATTAATCCATTTTACATTCTGATAGAAAGGAACATGTATTCCCCACTCCTTTAATTTTCATGCAGAAGCATTTTAGTGGAACTTGTCCTCCTTACCCAAATTCCATGCCTTACACTTCAATCGGCATCAGGGACAAGAGACTTTCTAACTATTGAGTCAATAAGAGGAAACTGATCACAGTGTTTTATCCTTACCCTCCTGGAAACCAGCCTGCCAGCAAAGGGTATGACTCTGGTTCTCTCTCTGCCTTGCTGTTGACACTTGCCCCAGAAGGTAGCTTGGAGAGGCTGGGGGTTGCCAGTGAGCAAACTATCTAATTCAGGTGGAAAGTTTAAAGAAGCCTTTTTTTGCCCACAGGAAAAAAAAAAAAAGCATATTCTCCATCTGGCATTATCAGTAATAAAGCAGACTTAAAACATTATTTATCTGTTTCATGATTCTTAATTTTCAGTTGGCTTTCAACTTGAAAGGGGAAGTTTCTGGCTGGAAATAGTGAATAAAAAGAATCTCAAAAATGCATAAGAAAAAAGTAAAAAAGAGATAAGAGAGGCAAACAACTCTCATGGTAAAAAAAAAAAACAGCCTGGTTGTTACTTCAAAATTAATTTGAATATCAAAATTTTAAAGGATTCAGTATCATATTAATTTTTAGATACACACAAAAATCTTGAAAATATTTAGCCTTAAGAAAATTTTAGAAGAAGCACCAACAAACAATAGAAATCACAAAAAATGGGGAGACAGAGAAACAACCCCCCCATCAAAAGGAAAGGTAGAATCCTCAGAGAGAGTGCTAAATGAAATAGAGGGGAGTAAAATATCAGATACGGAATTCAAAACATGGATTATAGAGAAGCTGAATGAGCTCAGCGGAAACTACAAAGAACTCTAGGAAAACTACAAGGAACTCACAGAGAATTACACGAGCATGAAAAAGGACATAGAAGCTATCAATAAGAGCCAGGAGGAAATGAAGAATACGATCTCTGAATTGAAGAACACAGTAGAAGGAATTAAAAGCAGGCTAGAGGAAGCAGAAGATCTGATCAGCGAGTTGGAAGACAATGTACACAAAAACTACCAACAATGCAACAAAATGAAAAAAGACTGAACAAGACTGAAGAGGTTCTAAGACAGCTGCAAGGCAACATGAAACGTAATAATATCCATATCATAGGAATTCCAGAAGGAGAAGAAGAAGAGCAAGGGATAGAAAATCTCTTTGAAAAACTAATGACAAAAATTCCCTCAGATGAGGAGAAAAAGAGTCACGCAAGTCCAAGAAGCACAGAGGGTCTCAATGAAGATGAACCCCAACAGGCCCACTTCAAGACATATCATAATTAAAATGGCATAATTCAAAGACAAAGAGAGAATCTTAAAAGCAGCAAGAGAGAAACAACTAATAATATACAAGGGAGCTCCAATAAGGCTATCATCAGATTTCTCAGCAGAAACACTACAAGCCAGAAGGGACTGGCAAAAAATATTTCAAGCAATGAAAAACAAAGACCTACAACCAAGAATACTCTACCCAGCAAAGCTCTCATTCAAAATGGAGGGTGAAATAAGGAGCTTCCAAGACAAAAGAAGGCTAAAAGAAAACATCTCCACCAAACCAGCAATGCAAGAGAAGCTAAAGGGTCTCTTTTAAAAAGATAAAGAAACAGAGGGAGACAGAGAAGAACACGTGTACAAAGTGGAAAAATGACAATAAATAAGTACTTATTGGTAATAACCTGAAATGTAAATGGATTAAACGCTTCAATTAAAAGACATAGGGTAGCTGAATGGATTAGAAAGAATGACCCACATATATGCTGTCTACAAGAGACACACATTAGAACAAAAGATCTACACAGACTGAAAGTAAAGGGATGGAAAAAAGTATTTCAAGCAAATGGACATGAATAGAAAGCCGGGGTAGCAATAGTTATATCAGACAAAACAGATTTCACAGCAAAGGCCATAAAAAGAGACAAAGAAGGACATTTTATAATACTTAAGGGTAAAATCCATCAAGAGGATATAACCCTTATAAATATATATGCACCCAACTAAGGAGCATCCAAATATATAAAGAAAAATTTGAAAGACTCCAAGAAAGATATAGACAGCAACACACTCATCGTAGGGGACTTTAACACCCCATTGTCAACAATGGACAGATCTTCGAAGCAAAGAAACACCAAAGATATTGAGGCACTGAACAACACTCTAGATCAAATGGACTTAGTTGATATATATAGAAGTTTTCACCCCAAAGAAGCAAAATATACATACATCTCAAGTGCATATGGAACATTTTCAAAGATAGATCACATGGTAGGACACAAAACAAGCCTTAACAAATTCAAGAAAATTGAAATTATATCAAGCATCTTCTCAGATCACAATGGCTTAAAAGTGAAAATCAACTTCAAGGAAAAAACTCAAAAACATTCAAACTCATGGAGAATGAATAACATGCTACTAAATAATGAATGGGTTAACAATGACATCAAGGAATAAATCAAAAAGTTTCTGGAAACTAATGATAATGACCACACAACAACCCAAAACCTATGGGATACAGCGAAAGCAGTCCTAAGAGGAAAGTTCATAGCAATACAGGCCTACCTAAAAAAGCTAGAAGAATCTCTAATAAAAAAATTTAACCCTACAGCTACAAGAACTAGAGGAAGAGCAACAAGCAAAACCCAGATCAAGTAGAAGGAAGGAAATCATCAAGATCAGAGCACAATTAAATGACATAGAGTCTAAACTAACAATTCAATAGATCAACAAAAGTAGGAGCTGGTTCTTTGAAAAGATAAACAAAATTGACAAGGCTTTAACCAGGCTCATCAAGAAAAAAAGAGAAAGGATCCAAATAAATAAAATCAGAAATGAAAGAGGAGAAATCACAACTGATACAACAGAAATACAAAGGATTATAAGAAATTATTACGAACAACTGTATGGCAAGAAATTTGACAACCTAGAGGAAATGGGCAAATTCCTGGAAACCTATAGTCTTCCCAAACTGAATCAAGAAGAAGCAGAAAGTCTGAATAGACCAATAACAGCTAGTAAAATTGAAGCAGTAATCAAAAAACTCCCAGCACACAAAAGCCCTGGACCGGATGGCTTCACAAGTGAATTTTACAAAACATTTAGGAAAGAACTAACTCCTATTCTCCTCAGACTATTCCAAAAGATACAAGAAGAGGGAAGACTCCCAAACTCGTTCTATGAAGCCAGTATAACCCTAATTCCAAAACCAGGTCAAGACACAACAAAGAAAGAAAACTACAGGCCAATATCGCTGATGAACATAGATGCTAAAATCCTCAACAAAATATTGGCAAACCAGAACCAGCAACACATTAGAAAGATCATACATCACGATCAAGTAGGATTCCTCCCAGGGATGCAAGGATGGTTTAATATTCGCAAATCAATAAAGGTAATACAGCACATAAACAAAATGAAAGACAAAAACCACACGATAATATCAATAGATGCAGAAAAACCATTTGATAAAGTACAACACCCATTTATGATAAAAACTCTCAGCAAAATGGGAATACAGGGAGCATACCTCAACATAATAAAGGCCATATACGAGAAACCTGAAGCCAACATCATACTCAATGGGCAAAAACTGAGAGCATTCCCTCTGAGATCAGGAACAAGACAAGGATGTCCGCTCTCTCCACTCCTATTCAACAAAGTCTTGGAAGTTCTAGCCACAGCAATCAGACAAGAAAGAGAAATAAAAGGCATCCAAATTGGAAAATAGGAAGTAAAACTGTCATTATTTGCAGATGACATGATAGTGTACATAGAAAACCCTATAGACTCCACAAAAAAACTACTAAACTTAATAACTGAATTCTGCAAAATAGCAGGATACAAAGTCAATATTAAGAAATCGAAGGCATTTTTATACACCAACAATAAAAACTCACAGATAGGAACTGAAAGAAAAATTCAATTTACCATAGCAACAAGAAAAATAAAATACCTAGGAATAAAATTAACCAAGGAGGTAAAAGACCCATACCCAGAAAACTACATAACACCGAAGAAAGAAATTAAAGAAGATACAAATAAATGGAAGCATATACCATGCTCATGGATGGGAAAAATCAACATCATTAAAATGTCCATACTACCCAAAGCAATTTATAGATTCAATGCAATCCCTATTAAAATACCAGCAACATATTTCACAGACCTAGAACAAATACTTCAAAAATTTATATGGAACCAAAAAAGAGACCGAATAGCCACAGCAATTTTGAGGAAGAACACAGTAGGAGGAATCACAATACCTGATATAGAACTATACTACAAGGCCACGGTAATCAAAGCAGTCTGGTACTGGCATAAGAACAGACATATAGATCAAAGGAACAGAATAGAGATCCTAGAAATAAACCCAGGTTCATATGGTCAACTAATATTTGACAAAGGGGGAAAGAACATCAAATGGAATGAAAAGAGCCTCTTCAACAAATGGAGTTGGGAGAACTGGACAGGCATATGCAAAAAAATGAAACTAGACCACCAACTTACACCATACACCAGAATAAACACAAAACGGATCAAAGACTTAAATGTAAGCCGTGAAACCATAAAAATCCTAGAGGAAAAAATAAGCAGGAAAATTTCAGATATCCCATGTAGCAACATTTTCACTGATATATCTAAGGCAAGGGAAATAAAGGAAAGAATAAACAAATGGGACTACATCAAACTAAGAAGTTTCTGCTCAGCTAAAGATAACATCAGCAAGATGAAAAGGAAACCAACCATATGGGAAAATATATTCGCCAATGACATCTCAGACAAGGGATTGATCTCCAAAATATATAAAGAACTCATACGACTCAACACCAAGAAGACAGACAACCCAATTAAAAAATGGGCAAAGGACCTGAACAAACACTTCTCCAAAGAAGACATACAGAGGGCCCATAGACGTATGAAAGTATGCTCAACATCACTAGCCATCAGAGAGATGCAAATAAAAACCACAATGAGATACCACCTCACACCAGTCAGAATGGCCATCATCAACAAATCAACAAACGACTCGTGCTGGAGAGGATGCGGAGAAACGGGAACCCTGGTGAATTGCTGGTGGGAATGCAGACTGGTGCAGCCAGTATGGAAAATAGTTTGGAATTTCCTCAAAAAACTAAAAATGGAACTGCCTTTTGAACCAGCAATTCCATTGTTAGGATTATATCCGAAAAATCCTGAAACACCAATTCAAAAGAACCTATGCACTCCAATGTTCATAGCAGCACTATTTACAATACCCAAGTGCTGGAAACAACCTCAATGCCCATCTGTAGATGAGTGGATCAAAAAACTGTGGTACATTTACACAATGGAGTTCTATGTAGCAGGAAGAAAGAAGGAACTTCTACCATTTGCAACAACATGGATGGAACTAGAGAAAATTATGCTTAGCGAAATGAGCCAGGCAACGAAAGAAAAATACCTTATGCTGTCACCTATTACAGGAAACTAATGAACAACACAAACAAATGAGCAAAATTGAACCAGAGCTATGTAAACAAGGAATAAACTAACAGTAACGATGGGGGAGATTGGATGGAGAAAAGGGGGTAAGAAGGGGAAGGGTCAAGTCAAAAAAAATGTATAAACGACCCATGGACATGGGCAACTGAGTGGGGACTGAATGTGGAGGAAGGGAGGGGCAGGATGCAGGGAAGCAAGAGGGGGAAAAAAGTGAGATAACTGTAATAAAAAAACAAATAAAAAAAATTTTTTTAGTGGGGAAAAAATGAAAATATGAAGAATGGAAATGCCATTTCAGTGAATATTAGGACAAAGATTTTCTTTCATGTTGTATATTTTTCTCCCTATCTTATCCCTCCAGACTTTGGCATTCTAAACAAGTAAGTAATGACATAAGTTTCTTTGCATAGAACTAATAAGACCAGCTGTTAATAGAGGTTCCTTTTTTTTTTCTTTTCTTTTTGACCAAGTCTTTGACTGGAATGTCAAGCCTAAAGGAGACATACTTGGGCTCAGGTTGTTACCAAAAAGCCCTGAGGAATGGGGAATGACTTTCAAAGGTAATAAAAGCCAGCGAGATAAAAGGCCTGCTACCATGGTTGGTTGTGCGGTCCAAAGCAATCTTTCCAGGGAAGGAACAAAGGTTGTTTTCCTGAAAGATGGCTAGAAGGGACCTTAAGGCACAATGAAAAACCAGAAAGACTTGGAAAGGACAGGTGCGTATAGGCAAGGATGAATGCCAGGTATGTGGCTCAGCTTCTGTGCCCTGAAGAACAGACTGAGGGTCACCCTAAATATTCCTTGGGTAACTTCCAGCAAAGCAGAACTAAAGATCATAAGTGATCATTTGCTGCTCTTATTATGTTTATGCAAATGAACAGGATAAATAAAAAATGGACTTAATGTAGTCCCTTTAAAGACAAGGAGGGTAATCTTAGGGAGAAAATTCATTATTAAAGGAAAATCACAATGATCAGTAGTAGACTATAAAATAGGGCAACTAACCATCTTAAAAGTTTCTTCTGATTTAAAATATGGTTTCACTTGAAAATTAAACCATGTCTGTGATATCATCAAAGATAATCAAGTTGCAGGCAAGTAGAATGTCAAGTGACTTTCAACTGGATATCTTCCCATTAAGACAGTCTTACAGATTTAGAGACTTGTTTGTGGGTTATGTTACATAAATTAACATGTGTTTTCTGTTTTCAAAGGACATAAGGCTATGATCGCATTACCTGAGTGATTGTCTGTACGTATAAGCCTCACTTAATCCTCTCTACAGCGCTGCCTCATGAGACTCAATGGTTTGGCTGAACTAAATGGCTGGGTTGGTGAAGAATGAGGTGGTCTGTGGACTTCACTTTAAAACTGGTTTCTGTTTTCTATCCTAATGGCTTGGACAGAAAGGGCCCAGAGGTCTGAGAGGGGGGAAACCTAAACTATTTCCCTCAGCCCAAACTAAGTATAATGGGCAAAAGGGTTTTGGACAGGTGAGATGTGCCTAGCACACCTTCCTCCAAAGAAGTCCTTTTTTTCATTTTCTTTTTCTTTCTCCTAATATGGAACATTGAAAAATTAATCCCTGCCTTTTGACATCTAGTAGTTATGGATTGACTGATGTCTTTTAACCTTTTTCGCCAAATCTGTTGCCCCCAGAACACAAGAATGCCAGCCTGTTAAACCAAGCACGCCGTTGACCGTAGACAGCCAACTGACCTGGAGTCTGCACGATCCTTCCCCATGTGGGAAGGCCACCCTCCCCTCCACACCCGCACTATTATTAGGGTTTTCTGGACCCAAGGGTAGGTAGAACAATGACCATGTCCAGCTTGAAGCAGCTGGAGGAGCTTGAGACCTTCACCCATTGTCCTTTACAAGATTACAAAGGGTCTTAATATCTGAGAGGGAGGGATAGTTATTTTTTAGGAACCAGGGGTATGGACTTGGGGCGGGATTGCTGGGGGAGGGAGGTGCTGGGTGGAGGGGAGTAAAGGGGAGAAAATTGGAAGTATTGTAACAATATAATCAATAAAATACATTAAATAAAAATAAAATCAAAAAAAAAAGAAAATAAAAAGATCTGAAACTTTCAGAACAATCCTGAAAAAGAAGAACAAAGTTCTTATAGTTTCATATATTGAGACTTACTGTAAAGATATAATAATTAAGAAAGTGTGATATTGAGATAATAAATGAAAAATGGGCCAATGGAACAATATATAGAATCTAGAATCAAACCACATATAGGCTCATTAGATTCACAGCAACAGTGCCATTGCAATGCAATAGAGAAAGGATAACTTTGCACAACAAATGGTCCCAGGCCAGTTGATTCTCCATATGGAAAAATAACTGTAGTCATGACTCCTAATTCACACTATTCACAAAATCCATTTCATCTATATTATAATCCTACATGTAAAGGTAAAACAATAATGCATTTAGAAGAAAATAGGATATATCATGATTTAAAAAAAGAAAAATTTTAAAGATATTTCTCTTTTTTTGTTGTTGTTTAGTTTTTATTTCATAATCATAAACTTGACTCTGCAATTCAGCTGGACTTGGAAGGGGTAAGGAAAATATGGAACCCAATGAACTGCGGTGAGAGCACAAAGATTATAGAACATTCTAAGCAAACAGAGGTAAAGGGATGTTTCCTAAGGTATAGAAGGAATGGTCTGGTGGTTAAGATAAAAACCCAATTCAAATATATTTAGAATTGTCCACAGTCAGTAATGGTGATCTTGCTGGTCTTGCGATTCCTGGACACATAGTGCTCCATGGCTATCACAACACCCATGCTGTCTTTCACCTGGCCGAAGACCACATGCTTGCCATCCAGTCACTCAGTCTTGGCAGTGCAGATGAAAACCTGGGAACCATTTGTGTTGAGTCTAGCAATTGCCATGGACAAGATGTCAGAACCTATGGGCTTCAGGATGAAATACTTAACTTTGAAATTCTCCCCGTAGATGGACTTGCTGCCTGTGCAATTATGTCATGTTAAGACCACCCTGGCACATAAGTTCCAGAATAATTCTGTGAAAGCAGGAACCTTTATAACCATATCCTTTCTCCCCAGTGCTGAGAGCACAAAGGTTTTCCGCTGTCTTTAAAACTTTGTCTGCAATCAGCTCAAAAGATACACAGGCCAAGGGCTCGCTGTCTGCAGCGATGTGGAAGAACATGATGGTGTTGACCATGGCTGGATGCAGGAATATCCATGGTGGTGGCAGCATCTGCAAGACCAGGATATTTCTCTTTAAGCATAGAAAACATAGCAGGAGTGGTGGAGAGACTACATAAATATATTAAAGTTGTCTTAAAAGGTGGGAGATCCCAGAAACACCAAACTTGTAAATAAATAATCACAGAGAATGTGATGACATCTATCTAGCACAAACACACATGAGCACATACACTCACACACATCATACATACACAGATCATATACACTAATACACACATACCTTCCTGAAAATCACCGTATTATCTAAAGTATCAAAAATCAGCAATAAAGCTTCTGTCATTTTTTTTTATTTCCGAATATGAGACTTGGAAAGAAAGCCTTCCTAGGAAGCAGTAACCAAAAAAGGAATATTGTTATTTCAGTATGTATTGGTCATTTCTCCATGTCATGTTACAGAGCGCGGTAGTCTTCAAAATCCAGTACTCCAAACAAAACATTAGCTCTGTAGCAGTGACTGAAAAAAAGAATTTTTAATTACTATAGACAAGCCAGACACTTTTAAAAACCACTAATTAAGCTAGACAAATAATTTCACAATAAAAACTATTTTATTTTATTTTAATTTATTTTTTGATTTTTCAATTACAGTTGTCCCATTTTTTCCCCCACTGCTCTCCCCCACACAGCCCACCCCTTCTCCCACAATCATATTCCTCCCCGTTGTCCGTGTCCATAAGTCATTGATATATGTTCCTTGACTAAACCCTTACCTTATGTATCCCCCTTTTCTCCCTCCCCCCCCCCTATTGACTGCTATTCCACTCTTGTCCTATTTAGTTCATTTGTTTATGTTGTTCTTTAGTTTCCTGTATTAGGTGATATCATATGGTATTTCTTTCTTTCTTCTCCTGGCTTATTTCACTAAGCATAATTCTCTCTAGTTCCATCCATGTTGTCGCAAGTGGCAGGTGTTCCTTCTTTCTCTCTGCTGCATAGTATTCCATGCTGTAAATGTACCACAGTTTTTGGATCCACTCATCTACAGATGGGCACTTGGGCTGTTTCCAGCACTTAGCTATTGTAAACAAGACTGCTATGAACATAGGGGTGCATAAGTTCTTTTGAATTAGGGTTTTAGGACTTGTCGGGTATAATCCTAGCAGTGGAATCGCTGGTTCAAAAGGCAGTTCCATTTTTAGTTTTTTTGAGGTAATTCCATACTGTTTTCCATAGTGGCTGCACCAGTCTGAATTTCCACCAACACTGCAGTTGGGTTCCCTTTTCTCCACATCCTCACCAGCACTTGTTGTTTGTTGATTTGTCGATGATGGCCATTCTGACTGATGTAAAGTGGTATCTGATTGTGGTTTTTATTTGCATCTCTCTGATGGCTAGTGATCTTGAGCATTTTTCATGTGTCTAATGACCTTCTGTATGTCCTCTATGGAGAAGTGTTTATTCCAGTCCTTTGCCCATTTTTTAATTTGGTTGTTTTCTTGATGTTGAGTTGTATAAGCTCTTTATATATCTTGGAGATCAGTCCCCTGTCTGTGATGTCATTGGCAAATATGTTTTCCCATATGGTTGGTTTCTTTTTCATCTTGCTGATGTTTTCTTTAGCTGAGCAGAAAATCTTAGTTTGATGTAGTCCCATTTGTATATTTTTTCCTTTATTTCTCTTGCCTTAGAAGACGTATGTGAGAACATATTGTTATGTGGCATACCTGAAAATTTCCTGCCTATGTTTTCCTCTAACACTTTTATGGTGTCACACCTTACATTTAAGTCTTTGATCCATCTTGAGTTTATTCTTGTGTGTGGTGTAAGTTGGTGGTCTAGTTTCATATTTTGCAAGTCCCTGTCCAGTTCTCCCAGCACCATTTGTTAAAGAGGCTCTACTCACTCCATTTTATGTTCTTTCCACCTTTATCAAATATTAGTTGATCATAGAGGCCTGCGTTTATTTCTGGGCTCATTATTCTGTTCCACTGATCTATATGTCTGTTATTATGTCAGTACAAAGCTATTTTGATCATAGTGGCTTTGTAGTATTGTTTGATGTCTGGTATTGTGATTCCTCCTGCTGTGTTCTACTGTCTCAAGATTGCTTTTGATATTCGGGGTCTTTTTTGGTTCCATATAAATTTTTTGAGTATTTTTCCCAGGTCTGTGAAATATGTCATTGGCATTTTAATAGGGATTTCAATGAATCTGTAAATTGCTTTGGGTGGTATGACCATTTTGATAATGTTGATTCTTCCCATCCAAGAACATGGTATTTGCCTCCATTTATTTGTATCTTCCTTAATTTCTCTCTTCAATGTCACATAATTTTCAGAGTACAGGTCTTTTATCTCTGGTTAAGTTTATTCCTAGGTACTTTATTTTTCTTGTTGCTATAGTAAATGGTACTTTCTTTTTTGTCTCTGTCTCTGATATTATATTGCTGGTGTACAGAAATGCCTTAGATTTCTGTATATTTATTTGTACCTTGCTATTTTACCAAATTCACTTATTATATCCAGCAGTCTTTTAGTGGAGTTTATAGGGTTTTCTAGGTATACTATCATGTTATCTGCATATAATGATAGTTTTACTTCTTTCTGAATTTGGATGCCTTTTATTTTTATTTTTTGTCTGATTGCTATGGCTAGGACTTTCAATACTCTGTGGAATAGGAGTGGAGAGAGTGGACAGCCTCGCCTAGTTCCTGATTTTAGGGGGAATGCTTTCAGTTTTTGTCCATTGAGTATGATGTTGGCTTCAGGTTTCTCATACATAGCCTGAATTATGTTAAGGTATGCTCCCGCTATTCCCATTTTCTTGAGTATCTTCATCAAATGGGTGTTGTACATTATCAAATGCTTTTTCTGCATCTATTGATATGATTCTGTGATTTTTGTCTTTCATTTTGTTTGGGTGAGGTATTATATTTATTGCTTTGTGGATGTTAAACCTTCCTTGCATCCCAGTGATGAATCCCAGTTGATCGTGGTGTATAATCTTTTGATGTATTGCTGGATCCTGTTTGCCAGTATTTTATTGAGGATTTTCACATCTATGTTCATCAGTGATATTGACCTGTGGTTTTCTTTCTTTGTTGTGTCTTGACCTGGTTTTGGGATTAGGGTAATACTAGCGTCATAGAAAGAGTTAGGGATTTTTCCCTCTTCTGCAATTTTTGGAATACTTTGAATAGTGTAGGAGTTAGTTCTTCCCTAAATGTTTTGTAAAATTCACCTGTGAAGCCGTCCAGTCCAGGGCTTCAGTGTGCAGGGCGATTTTTGATTACTGTTTCAATTTCTTTCTTTGTTATTGGTCTGTTGAGACTTTGTACTTCTTCTTGATTCAGTTTTGGAAGGTTATATGTTTCTAGAAATCTGTCCATTTCTACTAGGTTGTCAAATTTCTTGCCATGCAGTTGTTTGTAGTAATTTTTAATCGTTTGTATTTCTGTAGCATCAGTCGTGATTTCTCCTCTATCATTTCTGATTTTCTTCATTTGGGTTTTCTCTCTTTTTTTCTTGATGAGACTGGCTAGAAGCTTGTCATTTCTTTTTTTTTTTCCGAAGTACCAGCTCCTAGTTTCATTGATATTTTGAATTGTTTGTTTGGTCTCTATGTCATTTAATTCTGCTCTGATCTTGATGATTTCCTTTCTTCTTCTTGCCCTAGGCTTTGTTTCTTGTTTTTCTAGTTCTTGTAGCTTTAGGGTTAGATTTCTTATTTGAGACTCTTCTATCCTTTTCAGATATGCCTGTATTGCTATGAACTTCCCTCTTAGGACTGCTTTTGCTGTGCCCCATAGGTTTTGGGCTGTTGTGTGTTCATTATCATTAGTTTCTAAAAATTTCTTGATTTCCTCTTTGATGTCATTGTTAATGTATTCATTATTTAATAGCATGTTATTCATTCTCTATGAGTTTGGGTGTCTTTAATTTTTTCTCTGATGTTGATTTTTAGTTTCAAGGCACTGTGATCTGAAAAGATGCTTGATATGATTTTAATTTTCTTGAAGTTGTTGAGGCTTGTTTTGTGTCCTATCATGTGGTCTATCTTTGAAAATGTCCCATATGCATTTGAAAAGAATGTATATTTTGCTCCTTTGGGGTGAAAAGTTCTATATATATCAGTTAAGTCCATGTGGTTTAATGTGTTGTTCAATGTCTGTGTATCCTTAATATTTCTTTGCTTGGTTGTTGATAATGGAGTGTTGAAGTCCCCTACTATGAGTGTGTTGCTGTTAATATCCTTCTTGTGGTCTTCAAGTAATTGCTTTATTTATTTGGGTGCTCCTATGTTGGGTGTATATATGTTTATCAGTGTTATATCTTCTTGATGGATTGTTCCTTTAAGTATTATGAAATGTCCTTCTTTGTCTCTTTTTATAGCCCTTGCTTTGAACTGCATTTTTTATGATATGAGGATTGCTTGCAATACTTTTTTATATCCCTTTACTTTCAGTCTGTGTAAATCTTTTGTTTGGAGGTGTGTTTCTTGTGGAGAGCAAATGCGTGGGTCCTCTTTTTTTATCCATTCCGTTACCCTATGTCTTTTAATTGGAGCATTTAATCCATTTACATTTAAGGTTATTGCTGACATGTATTTATTCATTTCCCTTTGTACCTGTGTTCCTCCCCCTCCCCCTTTTTTTTCTTTTTTCTTAAAACATTCCCTTTAGCATCTCTTGCAATGCTGATTTGATGGAGATGTATTCTTTTAGTCTTCCTTTGTGAAACATTTTATTTCATCTTCCGTTTTGAATGAGAGCCTTGCTGGGTAGAGTATTCTTGGTTGTAGGCCTTTGTTTTTCATTGCTTGAAATATTTTTGACCATTCCCTTCTGGCTTGTAGTGTTTCTGTTGAGAAATTTGTTGATACCCTTATGGGAGCTCCCTTGTATGTTATTTGCTGTTTTTTGTTTTGTTTTTTTTCTTGCTGCTTTTAGGATTCTCTCTTTGTCTTTGAATGTTGCCATTTTAATTATGTTGTGCCTTGGAGTGGTTTTTTTTTGGTTCCTCTTCACTGGAACTCTCTGTGCTTCATGAACTTGCATAATTTTTCTCTCATCAGGTTGGGAAAATTTTCTGTCATTATTTCTTCTATGAGCTTTTCTATTCCTCATTTCTCTTCTCCCTCTTTAATTCCAATGACTCTGATGTTGTTTTGCCTTATGCTATCCTGTAATTTCCTTACATCTTCATACTTTTTCAATCTTTTTTCATTTTGTCGTATTGTCTGGGAATTTTTTTTCTACATTATCCTCTAGCTCACTGATCTGATCCTCTGCTTGGTTTAGTCTGCTTTTAATTGATTCTACTGTGTTTTTCAGTTCAGAGATTGCATTCTTCATTTCTTCCTGGTTCTTGTTGATCGTTTTTATGTCTTTTTTTATGCTGCTGTAGTTCTCTGCAAGTTCCTTGTAATTTTCTTGGAGCTGTTGGTAACTTCCTTAGAGGTTTCCATAGTTGTTTTTGAGGTTGTCAAGTATATTGAGCTTCTTCACCACCATTGTTTGAATTCCATGTCTGACATTTGGGCTATGTCTATTCCATCTACCTCTCTTTCTGGAGATTCCTCTTTTTCTTTCATTGAGAGGTTGTTTCTGTGTTTTACTATGTTGGATTCTTTTTGTTTGTTTGTTTTTAATATGTCTGCTTTGACGTCCCGTTTTTGTGGTTTGAAATTCTTTATAGGAGATCTGGGGGGTTCAGTAGTGCAGTCTTTTTGATCTACTTAGCCTGACGTTCTTCGGGTACCCTTTATGTCTTTAGTTTATGCTGTATGGTTATATTTCAGATGCTCTTTGGTAGGATCTTCCCTCTGGCTAGTTGATTGAGAGTCACTCTATCCACTTTGTCTTGAGTTCTTTTGTGGAGATGCTGTTAAGAACATAAACACACAGCCCAGGTAGGAGACCCACACCCTCAAAAGTATCCCCCACCCTCTATCCCACTATCATCAGCCAATGAGTCAGTATTAATATAAGTGTAGAGAGATTAGAGCTTTTATACTATAGGAAGAATAGATGAGTTGTTTTTAAGTAGGAAAAATATGATTTTTCATAGAATGAATGATAGATTAATAATAGTTGAGACTATGGAATACAGTAGGTAATATTTACATTGTATGTTAATAACGAGAGAAGAGAAGGATGGAAGAATGCGGAATATAGTAAGAAAGTGGGATTGTATAGTATTAGCTGTATTGACTCCGTCTTTCCCTTGGACCCTTCAGCTGCGAAGAGAGGGGGGACTCTGCTGCATGGGCAACAGCAGACCCTCCATATCACCCTGCCCAGGCTCTGTAGCTTCAGCGTCATCACAAGATGTCGATTCAACACGGGAGGAGACAGATACCATGTCACTCCCGAGTCGGACTACACAGCCATTCTCGGCGGTGCAGAGACTCTTAAGAAGCTACACCATCGTCTCTCGAGACGGACGGCTGCCGACGACGACGACGACGACGACGATATATTCTATTTACTTAGTATGAAAGGGAGGCTAAACTAGACACACAAACAAATAAACAAAAGTTAAAGAGGAAGGAAGAGAAAGACAAATTGTATGAAACAAATTAAAGATAGTTTTTTAAGGAAAAAATGTTTATAAAAAGGTAAAAATTAAATTTAAAATTAAAAATAAGAATTTTTAAAAATAAAATAAAATAAAATCCAAATAATAAAACTAAAATAAAAATAAAAATTTAAAAAATATATAAAAGGAATGTTTTTACTCAGTTCAGCCTTTGTGTGTCATCTTCTTTTTCTGCATCCACAACTGGTTTAATGAGCCGGAGCTGAGGTTCCTGTTCCTTGCAGCAGCGGTGTGTGCCCACGGTGGCCAGTGCGGCGCATTCCTTTGGCGCCTGTTGGAGCACGCTGAGGTTCTTTTGCGCACACACTTGTGCACGCGAAAGGCGACCTGAGCTCTAGCCTCAGGCCTGCTGAGCTGCTCTCCGGGAGTTGGTCTCTTGCCTCTTGGGGTGCAGCCCCGAACACTTCTGCACAGTTGAAGTAAGCCTCTGTGAGTCGCTGCCGCCTGCCGTTCCCCCACCCGCCTGGGCGGGCACAAGCAGAGCCTGAGCAAGTGGTCTGCACAAACTACTTTCTTTTTGTTTGATTGTTTTTTTTTTTATTGTTTTGCCATTTTGTTTACTGTTCTATTACAGTTATCCCATTTTTCTCCTATTGCTTTCCTCTGCCCTTCCCACCTCCTCTCTCTCCCAAAGTCAATCCCCACCCTGTTGTCCACGTTTATGCATCAGTTATATTACTTCATTGAATAGACCCTTCCCTTTATCTCCTTCTTTCTCCCTTTCCTTCCTCCCCTCTGATCGCTGTCAGTCTGTTCCTTGTTTCTATGCCTTTGGTTCTGTTTTGCTCACTTGTTTGTTTTGTTCACCAGGTTCCTGTATTCGGTGAGATTATATGGTATTTGTCTTTTACCGACTGACTTATTTCACTAAGTATAATACTTTCCAGTTTCATCTATGTTGTTGCAAAGGTAGAAGTTCTTTCTTTCTGCTGTGTAGTATTCCATTGTGTAAATGTACCACAGTTTTTTGATTCACTCATCTACAGATGGGTACTTAGGCTGTTTCCAGCACTTCGCTATTGGGAATAGTGCTGCTATGAACATAGGGGTGCAAAGGTTCTTTTAAATTGGTGTTTCAGGATTCTTTGGGCATAATCCTAGCAATGGAATTTCTGGATCAAAAAGCAGCTCCAGTTTTAGTTTTTGGAAGAAATTTCATACTGTTTTCCGTAGTGGCTGCACCAGTCTACATTCCCACCAACAGTGCAGTAGGGTTCCCTTTTCTTCACATCCTCGCCAGCATTTGTTGTTTGTTCATTTGTTGATGATGGCCATTCTGACCAATGTGAGGTGGTATCTCACTGTGGTTTTAATTTGCATCCCTCTGATGGCTACTGATGTTGAGCATTCTTTCATATGCCTATTGGCCCTCTGTATGTATCCTTGGAAAAGTATTTGTTCAGGTCCTTTGTCCATTTTTTAATTTGGTTGTTCATCTTCTTGGTGTTGAGATGTGTAAGTTCTTTATATATTGTGGAGATCAAATCCTTGTCTGAGGTATTATTGGCAAATATGATTTTCCATATTGTTCCTTTGTCATCTTCCTCATGTTTTTTCTTTTTTTCTGTTGAGCAGAAACTTTTTAGCTTGATGTAGTCTCGTTTGTTTATTTTTTCCTTTATTTCTCTTACACTGGGAGATATATTGACAAAAAATATTGCGTGGGATATCTGAGATTTTACTGCCTATGTTTTCCTCTATGACTTGTATGGTATCAAGGCTTACATTAAAATCTTTATGCATCTCGAGTTTATTCTGGGTTATGGTGTAAGTTAGTGATTTAGATTTTTTTTTTTTTTTTGCATGTCCCTGACAGGTTCTCCCAACACCATTTATTGAAGAGCCTATTTTCATTCCATTTTATGCTTCTTTCCCCTTTGTCAAATATTAATTGACCATGGAGGCCTAGGTTTATGTCTGGGCTCTCTATTCTGTTTCATTGATCTATATTTCTGTTCTTATGTCAGTACCAGACTGTTTTGATTACAGTGGCATTGTAATATAGTTTTATACGAGGTATTGTGATCCTCCTATTTTGTTCTTCTTTCTCAAGATTGCTGAGGCTATTCAGGGTCATTTTTTGTTCCATATACATTTTTAAATTATTTTTTCTAGATATCTGAAATGCATCATTGGTATTTTAATAGAAATTACATTGAATGTAGAGATTGCTTTGGGTATTATGGACATTTTAATGATGTTAATTCTTCCAATCCATGAACATAGCATATGTTTTTATTTATTTGTATCTTCTTTAATTTCTTTTTCCAGTGCTCTGTAGTTTTCAAAGCACAGGTAATTTACCTCCTTGGTTAAGTTTATTACTAAGTACTTTACTTTTCTTTTTGCTATAGTAAATGGGATTTTTTTCTAATTTGTGTCTGGTATTTCATTGTTGGTGTATAGAAATGCCTTCAATTTCCGAATATTGACTCTGTACCTTGCTATTTTACCAAATTCATTTATGAGGTCGAGTACTTTCTGGTGGAGTCTATAAGGTTTTTTATGGATGCCATCATGTCATCTGCAAATAATGACAGTTTTACTTCCTCTTTTCCAATTTGGATGCCACTTTTTTTTTGTTTGTTTTATTTGTTTGTTTGATTGCTCTGGCTAGCAATTCCAAAACTATGTTGAATAGAGGTGAACAGAGTGGACATCGTTGTCTTGTTCCTGATCTTAGGGGGAAAACTTTCAGTATTAGCTAATTGAGTATAATATTGGTGGCAGGTTTTGTTTTGTTTTGTTTTTGTATATGACCTTTATTATGTTGAGTTAGACTCCCTCTAGTCTCAATTTGTTGACAAGTTTTATCATAAGTGGGTGCTATACTTTATCAAATGCTTTTTCAGCATTTATTAATATGATCATGTGTTTTTTGCCTTTCATTTTGTTTATGTGGTGTATTATGTTTAATGATTTGCAAATATTATACCATCCTTGCATCCCTGGGATGAATCCTACTCAATCATAGTGTCTGACATTTTTAATGTGTTGCTGGATCCAGTTTAACAATATTTTGTTCAGGATTTTAGCATCTATGTTCATTAGTGATATTGGCCTGTAGTTTTTCTTTTTTTGTTTGTTTGTTAGTCTTGACCTGGTTTTGTGATTAGGATAATACTGGCCTCATAGGAAGAGTTTGGAAGTCTTCTTTCTTCTTAGATTTTTTTGGAATAATTTGAGAATGATAGGAGTTAGTTCTTCCCTGAATGCTTGGTAAATTTCACCTGTGTAGCCTCCAGTCAGGGGCTTTTGTGTGCCAGGAAATTTTTAAATTACTGCTTCAATTTCACTCATTGTTTTCAGTTTACTTAGGTTTTCTGCATCTTCTTCATTTAGTTTTTGAAGATTATATGTTTCCATAAATTTTTCCATTTCACCCAGGTTGTCAAATTTCTTGTCGTATGGTTGTTAGTAATAATTTTTTACAATTATTTGTATTTCTGTGGTATCAGTTATGATTTTGCTACTTTCATTGCTGGTTTTATTTATTTGATCCTTCTCTCTTTATTATTTTCACAAGACTAGTTAAAGCCTTGTCAATTTTTTTTTTATCTTTTCAAAGGACCAGCTCCTTGTTTTATTGATTTTTTGAATTGTTCTTTTTGTCTCTATGTCATTTAATCCTGCTCTGATCTTGATTATTTCCTTTCTTATACTTGTTCTGGGTTTTGTTTGTTGTTGTTTTACTAGTTCTTGTATTTCTAGTGTTAGGTGTTTATTTGAGATTCTTATACTCTTTTTAGGTAGGCCTGTATTGCTATGAACTTCCTTCTTATGACTGTCTTTGCAGTGTCCCATGTGTTTAAAACTGTTGTGTTTGTTTTCATTTGTTTCCGGAAACTTTTTGGTATCTTCCTTGATGTCACTGTTAACCCATTTATTATTTAATAGCACGTTATTCACTTTCCATGAATTTGAATTTTTTTGAGTTTTTCCCCTTCAGGTTAGTTTCTAGTTTCAAGCCATTGTGATCTGAGAAGATGCCTGACATAATTTTAATTTTTTGACTTTGTTGAGGCTTGTTTAGTGTCCTACCTTGAAGTCTATCTTTGAAAATGTTCCATGTGTATTTGAAAAGAATGTGTATTTTGCTTCTTTGAGATGAAAGATTCTGTATATATCAATTAAGTCAATTTGATCTAGAGTATTGTTCAATGCCTCGATATCCTTCGTGTTTCTTTTCTTGGAAGATATGTCTATTGTTTACAATGTGGTGTTAAATTTCCCCTACTATGAATGTGTTTCTGTCAATATCCTTCTTGAAGTCCTCCCAAATTTTTCTTATATATTAGGGTGTTCCTATGGGGTTGCATATATGTTTATAAGAGTTATATCTTCTAGATGGATTGCTCCCTTTATTATGAAATGCTCTTCTTTATCTCTTGTTTTGGCCTTTGTTGTGAAATATGTTTTTTTCTGATATAAGTAGTGTTGTATCAGCTTTTGTTCATGTGCATTTGCTCAAAGTAAATTTTTTCCATCCCTTCACTTTAAGTCTTTGTAGATCTCATGTTTTGAGGTTGGTCTCTTATAGACAGCATATAAATGGGTCATGTGTTCTTCACCATTCAGCTACGCTATGTCTTTTGATTGGTGCATTTAGTTCACTTACACTTAGGGTTATTATTGATTTGTACTTATTCATTGTCATTTTTCCCCTTTGTACTTGTGTTCATTTCTGTCTCTCTCTGTTTCTTCATCTTCTTAAAGAAGACTCTTTGACAGCTCTTGTAATGCTGACTTGGTGGAGATGTATTCTTTTAGCCTTTTTTTGTCTGGGAAACTACTTACTTCACCTTCCATTTTAAATGAGAATCTCACTGGATAGAGTAGTCTTGGTTGTAGGTCTTTGGTTTTCATTCCTTGGGATATTTTTTTGCCATTCTTTTCTGGCTTATAGTGTTTCTGTTTGATAAACAGCTGATAACTTTCTCAGACCTTTTTGTATGTTATTAGCTGTTTCTCCCTTGCTGCTCTTAGGATTCTCTCTTTGTCTTTGAATGCTGCTATTTTAATTATGGTGAATCTTGGAATGAGCTCCTTTGGGTTCTTCTTCATTGGCTCCCTCTGTGCTTCCTGGACTTGCATGACTTTTTCTTTAATCAAGTCAGGGAAGTTTTTTGTCATTAGTTTTTCAAATAGGTTTTCTATCCCTTGCTCTTCTTCTTGCTCTTCTGCTATCCCTATGATGTGGATATTCTTTTGTTTCATATTGTCCTGCAGCTCACTTAAAACCTTTTCATTTTTTTTTCAGTCTTTATTCATTTTGTTGCACTGTCTGTTAATTTTTTTCTATGTTGTCCTCCAGCTCACTGATCCAATTATCTACTTCATCTAGCCTGATTTTGATTCCTTCTACCATGTTCTTCAATTCAGAAGTTGTATGTTGTATTCTTCATTTCCTCCTGGATTTTATTGACACTCTTCTTTTTTTTTTTTAATGCTCATGTAGTTCTCAGTAAGTTCCTTGTAGCTTCCCTGGAGGTCTTTGTAGTTCTCCTGCTGTTATTTCTAGTTTTCTTTGAACTCACTGAGCTCACTGAGCTTCTCTATAATTATTACTTTGAATTTCATGTCTGATAGTTTGCTTGACTCTATTTTACTTAGCACCCTTTCTCAAGATTCTTCCTTTCCTTTTGGTGGGGGTGTATTTCTTTGTCTCCTCATTTTTGTGACTCTTCTTTTTTATTTCTGCTTCTTAGATTGATTTGCTTTGTCTTCCTCTCTTTGTGTTGTGGCCTTTTGTTGTAGGAGACCTATGGGATTCAAGGGTGCAATCTTGATGTGAATTCGATGCTCTTTGGATGATTTTTTATTTTTTGCCATTTATTTGAGCTGTCTGGTTATATTTGAGTTTTGGTCATTGTTGTGTTGCTCTTTGGTTGGTCCTTTGCTCTGGCTAGATGACTGAGAGTTACTCTTCCAACTGCATCTTGAATGCTGTTGTAAATGTGCACTTTATTTACTTCCTCTGTCTGCACATGGTGATATCAGATTGTGTTCCAATCTGGGCCTGGGTAGCCTTTTCAATACTACTAGAGATATACTGTCTTTGTCTGTCTCCTTTTGTTGTTAATCTATTCAATCTGTGATCAGCTGTCAGGCTTAAGCACGAAGGGCAGGGCAGATTAATTCCTGCAGGCAGGGCTATTGCTTCCCCTCAGGCTGATGCCATTTGGATGGGAGTGGTTTGCCTGCAGTATTGGATATGAATCAGCACTTAGACCTGGTCAACTGTTCCCTTGGTTCTCTCCTCAAATCCAATGCCCCAAACTTTCCTTAAGCATCTCTAGTCCACTCTGCCCTCCCTCTGCTTGATTCCAGGGTAAGTGGGTGTCAATGTATTTTTGTACATGTTCCCTTTAAGAACTCTTGGGCTCAAGCCATTTCTCTCAGGTCAGCAAAAAAACCTGCAGCTTTTCTCTTTTCAGAGATGGATGCTATTTTACTCTCAGCTCTGATGCTGTAGGCTAGGAAGCCCAACTGGAAGTTTAGAATCCACCCATCTCCAGGAGGAACCCCTGGCTGCTGAGATGCTTCTCTGTCCCTTAAGCTGCCACCTGTGGGAGCCCAGCCAGCCTTCTCATGTCTCCATGGTTTCTACCAGCCATGCTGTGATGAAGCAGCCTTTTTTGTCTGTCTGTGGTTATACTACTTTTCTCCAGCTAGTATTCAGTTGGTTATTCTGGATGACTTCTTCACAATTAAGTTGTAATTCCAGATTGGTTCTGGGAGGATGTTAGTGTAGCTTCTATTGCTCCTCTGCCATCTTGGCTCTCCAATCTGGAAACTATTTATTTTCAATGTAACATTACTTCAGAATTCAAATAAAATATAAGCTATTTTTTGCCAGATTTCTTCAGATTATTATAATAATTATTCTACTTTAACTGGAAAAGGCAGATAAATCAGCAACTATTTGAATTAAAAAGACTTCTAATTTCTCTTGATAAGTTATGGCAGTTTTATAATTAATATTTTAACCTACCTGGTATCTTACCATTTAGAATAGTAAATGGCTGTAGACAGGATCAGTTGGCTCTAGACATCACCACACATTACCCAAGGGCTCAAATTATCTTTGTTATATAAACTGATTAGTAACTTCATACTTTTAAAATGTTATAAAGTTGGGGAAAGAAAGGCAGTGCAGCATGAATTGACACTGGATTTAGATATGTACAATTCTGGGGTACTTATCTTCCTGAGTCTTTATGTTTCTGGTAAAATATTCACCCTTACTGGTCTAATTATAGCCCCAGAGGAAAATGGAACACAGGTAGTGAATGTGAGTTCAATGCTCAGAAATTCTTCACTGTTGACATGGGCAAATTTGACATTTTGCCAGCTTTATCACTGAGCAAAAACATGTATTTTTCATTGAGCAAAGGTTTGAAAATTTTGCCATGAGCAAAACACATTTTTATTGAACCTTGAGTAATTTCCAATGATAGAAAAATATTTCCATCTCTAGAATTTTTGTCTTACAAAAATACTAAAACTCTGACAAGAGATAAAATACCTAACCCCAAATAATTTGTGTAGCAAGAAAACTAGATTAGAGGAGGTAGTTTCATAGTCTTCCATTAATTCTTCTGGCAGTGTGAAAGACTTTGGAAACCCCCTGCATGAAGCAGATACTGTGTCAAGGGTTGGAAGCTCTTTATGACCACAATAAAATATAATACCTGGATCAGGAGAAAGGAAACCAAGTAATAATTTCTCCTGACTCATATCCCCAAATGAGTCATATCTTCAACCCCATGTATACAGCAGGATAGCTTACTCAACAGAACTATGCTCACCAACCAGCTCTCTTACACATCATTGATTTCACAGAGATTCAGGCCATGGCTGGTTGAATGTTCAGAGCACCCAGTGAAACTCCATAGCTTAGCAAGTGTCCCAGAAGCATGTCAGATCAGGCCCTCCACTGCACAAAAGAGAAAGAAACTCAATTATCTCTATACTTACCTCTCCTACCCTACTACTGTTAACTAAAGTTTATTTCTACCCATATAATGCTAACAGAAATCTCCAATCTGGGGTGCTATAAAAAAAAAACTTTATTCAGATAAACCATTTGCAAACAAGAGAAATATAGACTCCAGAGAACTGAAAGTTACTTTCCCAAGAAGGAGAGGAAGCTCACCATATAAAGAAAGTTCCTGCCCTGGTCACAGATTGGCCTCTTTTTATGCAAATAAGGAATTCAAATCTACACAGTTTGATTGGTCTAAATAGCATTGTCCTCATTGGTCAGAATTGGTCAGCTATGGAACCTCTCTGATCAGTAAAGATGCAATGAAGATCTAGCTGCATAGCTCCAATTGAATGGGCCAGTCTTAGTCCTATTGGTTAAATATGATTTTAGGAACTCCTTTATAAGAATCTGCTCAAGTAGCAGGAACACACTGTAGGAGCTTTGGCAGCACAGTCTATACTCTTTCCTTGAAATGCAGTGTGAGAGGCCTCTTTCAGCAATTGCTGCAAGACTCGTTAAGAACGGATGCACAGTTAACCATAAAAAGTTCTACTTGACAGATCTATTTCTTCTCAAGGGTCACACTACTAAGTTCATGAGAACATAGACCAGGTCTTATTTATACTCACATGTTCCCAAATGCTGAGGAGGCCCTGGCACCTAACATAAAATGGGTGCCACTAAATTGTTTCTGATTTGTACTGTTTTTCTATACAGGTGTCTGGTTTTATTTATTTATTTTTATTTTTATTTTTTAAAGTATATTTTCTTGATTATGTTGTTACAATAGTTCCATTTTTCCCCCTTTGCTGCCTTCTGCCCAGTACCCGACTTCCCTCAGGCAATCCCACCCCTCTTAGTTCATGTACATGGATCATCATATAAGTTCTTTGGCCTCACCCTTTCCTATATTATTCTTAACATTCCCCTGTCTATTTTGTACCAACTGATTATGCTTCTTTGTCCCTGCACCATTTCCCCATTTCTCCCCCTCCCCCATCCCAGCTGACAACCTTCCAAATAATCCCCATACCTATGATTTTGTTCCTATTCTGGTTTGCTTAGTTGGATTTTGTTTTTATTTTTTAGATTCAGTTGTTGATAGTTGTGAGTTTGTTGTCATTTTAGTGTTCATGGTTTTGATCTTCTTTTTCTTAAGTAAGTCCCTTTGACATTTAATATAATAATGGCTTGGTGATGAGGAACTCCTTTAGCTTCACCTCATCTGGGAAGCACTTCATCTTCCCTTCCATTCTAAATGATAGTTTTGCTGAATAGAGTAATCTTGGTTGTAGGTTCCTTTTCACCATGTTGCATACTGCTTGCCAGTCCCTTCCTGCCTTCAAAGTGTTCTCTGAGAAATCAGCTGATAGTCCTATAGGCAACCCCCTGTAGGCAACTCTCCACCTCCCTCTTGCTACCCCCAGGACTCTGTCTTTATCTTTCACCTTTAGCATCTCAGTCATGATGCATCCTGGTGTGGCCCCTCTGGGTCCAGCTCGCCCAGGACCCTCTGTGCTTCCCAGACCCATATGTCTATCTCCTTCGCAAAATTTAGGAAGTTTTCCTCATTTTTTTCAATTATTGCTTTCTCATTCTGCATTGGTTGACTGTTTTGTTCTTCCTTATATTCCAAATCATTGATTTGAACCTTGATTTCCTTCCCTTCACCATTGGTTTTGAGTGGATTTTCCTTCATTTCACTTAGCATAGCCTTCACTTCTTCCCTTATGCATTTGCCGTACTCAAGCGTATCTGTCAAGCCTGTGAGCATCTTTATCACCAGTGTTTTGAATTCTGCATCTATGAGGTTGTCTATCTCTTCATTTGTTAGGTTGGCTATCTCCTCGTCACTTCGTTCTCCCACTAGAACCTTGACCGTTTCCCCTTCTTGGCCACACTTCTCTGTCTCCTCACAGGCTCCTGTGTTTGTTTGCCTCCACGTCCCAGGTAGAGCTGTTGCTCCATTAAGTTATAAGGGGCGGAGCCTTAGGGATTCATCAGTACAGGGCGACCTGTTTCACCATGTTGTGGCGCTGTATGTGGGGGAGGGACCCGAGAGGGAACAATGCCACCAGCCCAGCACTCGCCTCTTTTCCAGGCACCTCTCCCACTTCTGCACTGGACTGGCACCCTTCTAACTGCTGCCTTAGCTGTCATTTCCAGAGTGGGTTGCTCTGTGGATGTTCTATGACCATGGGGGCTATTTACACAAGAAGACTCTGCTGAGACCAGCAGTTCCTGATTCCACCCCAAGCCCCACTGGTCTTCCCAGTCAGAAGCATTGAGGCTTGATTTTCACCTGTGCTGGGTCCGTGAGCTGTGATGTCCAGTGAGGAGCTAGGAACACTCCCCAGGTGTCCCTGCTGACTTTTTCAAATGTGTGGCTGTGCTTTCTGCTGGCCTGCAGCTGCCACCGCTGCTGCCACCACCACACTGCATCCTCTCTGCCCCAGCTCTGCCCCTCTTACCTGTCTGGATGAGTATTTCTTCTTTTTATCTTTGTTTGCTGTACTTCCATGCAGTTTGATTCTCTAGAACTTCTGGTTGTTCCTAGTTTTGAGGTAGTTGTATTCTTTCTTAGTTGTCTATTTATATATATATTTTAAAATTATAATTTATATTCAGTATTATTTTATATTAGTTTCACATGTATAGCAAGGAAGTTAGGCAATCTTATACTTTACAAAGTGTTCCTCTTGTTATATCCAGTACTCAATTGACAAGGAGGGTTAAGGAAGTGGATGAAAGAGGTGAAGAAATTGAGAATTGCAGATTAGTAGTTACAAAATAGCCATAAGCAGGTGTCTGATTTTAAATTAGTAAATCTTAAAGGGATTATTTGCTTCCTAAACCTGACAGAGACTATTGAACCCAGGTTTTATGGAGATTTTTTCTCAGAGATTGGTTTCAACAAATAACCCAAGGTCACCTTTACAAGAGAGTTTTCAAACTGTAGGTTACATCTCTGATTTGATAGTTTGAACTGACTCCAAGATATTATGATGATCTTACTGACAGTAAACCAGATTAATAATACTGGTTTCAGAGTGTAAGCTAATGATTCCTTTCTTACTATATGAGGTATCCTTGAATAGTTGTAATATTGCATAGTTCTGTAGTTCTTGCTGTATGCCTGAGGCTGTACACATGCCCAAGTAAGAATGCCCATTCCCAAGAGAACTAATCAGGAGAGTGAACAAAGCCATCAAATATCCTGGGGGCATTTCCAGCATATCTGCAGTACTCATTTTGCACTTTGACAACTTAGAGGGGCTTAGAAGGCTTCTTCATATCACTACAGAATTGCAATTGACAACAACTAGAAAAAATTTCAGCTCAGTATTTAGGAAAAATAAGAGTGCCCTAGAGAGGACAGAGGAAGAGCAGACAAAGGCAATCTGTGGCTCTCCTATTTCTGCTCTTCCCTGTGCAACTGTTGATCTAGGAGAGATGCAAAAGATAGGAGAGCTCCCAGAGCTCCTCATCCTAACAGATTAAGGGCCTATTCTGAAACAAAGTAAAAGAGAGGTGTTTCTCTTCTGTCGTTTTCCAACAAAGAGGTAAGATTTATAAAGTTCTCTGTCGCCATGAAATTAGCAAAATGGTATTTTCCACAATCAAAAATTATTTTCAAATTCCCAAGGAAGAGAAAAAATATCATGGAATTATGGAAGAGATAATGACTATAGATGATGAGGTCCACATTTTACTTCCTTTAATATGGAAGATATTGATCTCCTTTATCTTAATTTAAATAAAGTGAAAATAAATGAATTCACTTTCTAAATATATCAATAGCCAAAAACTAAGCCAACATTGGTATCAGATAGTTCTCACACAGTAGTTTGTTAATTAAAATAATGACTGCACTGGCTGGTGTGGCTCAGTGGACTGAGTACTGGCCTGTAAACCAAAGGGTCACAGGTTCAGCTCCTAGTCAGGACATCTGCATGGGTTGCAGACCAGGTTCCAAGTTAGAAGCACATGAGAGGCAACCATACATTCATGTTTCTCTCCCTTTCTTCCCCTCTCTCTAAAAATAAATAAATAAAATATTTTAAAAATAAAATAATCACTTGGTGTTCTAAACAAGTTCAATTAAAGAATATCATTCAAATAATCCTTGAGTCCCAGCAAAGTGAAACTTATGATTTAATTAATAAGGTTTTCTCTAGACATAGAGAAGAAGTGCCATAAAAACCCAGAGATGCTTATAATTCTCAAATCTATTCTGACTGTCTTGACATCATTTATCCCATATATACAAACCCATACACTGAACATTAATTTCTACCAGGAAATATGGAATTTGATTTTCTAGTGCTATACAATAAGTTTCTCAATCATAGTGAAAGAAACGGAACAAATTTGGTATCAAGTCATTGAAATAAATATTTGATGTCCCAAGAACAAGATAAATACAAATTATTTCACAAACTTTTATAGAGTTGTGTGAAAAAAAAACTATTATCAGAGGACAACTCAGAATCACCAAGTCTGAGTTAAAGCTCAAACTGAATTTATGAGCTTAACAACAAAGAAGAAAAGAAAAAATTATTAAGGTTTTTAATGATCCTAATTTATACAGTCACATAATTTTATAAAAGGAAAAAGTATACATTTACAGTGAGAAGAGCTAGCTAAAGTTAAATTTAAATTGACATTTATTCCATGCTTGACCCTGGAAGTATCACTTAATAACAAAGATTTATTGAGGATTTAAGTTCTAAGCACTGTTGTAACAATTTTATATGTGTAAAGTCATCAACTCTTATTTTTTATTGTTTTAATTCTTATTATTTTTTATTTTTATTTATTATGATAGCTATGTAATAAATAGTATTATTAGCCTCATTTTATAGATCAGGTAAGTAAAGCACAAAGTTGTAAAGTAACTTACAGAATATTTCAAAGCTACTAAGTAGAGAAGTGGAATTCAAACCAAAGAAGATTCAGACTACAATAGACCACACTCTCACTCCACTGCCTCTCAATTTAAGTTTATTGCGCCTCAATTTACTCAAATTTTATTAGTAAAATACCACTTACCTCATTGTTCCGGGACCAAATGCAAAGTAATCTTGAAAAGAATTGAGTTACAAAGATAAAGGGCACTATTGATATACAGATCTTTAACTTAATAATATTCATTGTGTTGGCTAGAAAAAAATCCCTGATCAAATCTACATCCTTTGATGTAACAAGAATAGAAGTTGTGAGACAGGAAAGAGAAATTTGAGGAAAAAAGGGGGAAGGAGAGCAAGATTAATTATATATATTTCAGAGATCTAAAGAGTCACAACTAGAGAAAGAAAGGGTCATAAGAAGAAAATATTCTGTAAGAATGGGTAATAACATGTAAAAATGTCTATAATTCATTAAGTTAAAGGGTGAATAATAAAAAATCTGTATAATATTATTCTAATGCGAAAGAATATATTCCAACATATGTTCTTACATGTAGAACACTGGAAGCCTGGAAGAATGGAAGAATGTATGTTAAGTTGTTGTGTGATGGCATTTCATTTTAGGCCATGATGGAACGATAAGACCTCTCCTGTCTTAACCAATTAGAAAACTAGACAAAAATCTAGTTAACAATTTTCAAACACGGAAAAAAAAGCACTGCAGGACAAAAATCCCTAAAGAAGAAGAAAAAAAAAGTAAACAAATGAAGTGAGTTCTGGATCGTGGCTAGGTATTGGTGAAGAAACTAGGAAGTATACTGGCATAAAAACCAACATATAGATCAATGGAACAGAATAAAGAACCCAGAAATAAATCCACCTTTAGAGTCAATTAATATTAGAGGAAGCAAGCACTTACCATGGACTAAAGATAATTTATTCAATAAATGATGTTAGGAAAATTGGACAGAACATGCAGAAAAATGAAACTAGGTCACCTTTGCACCACACACAAGAATAAATTAAAAATGGATTAAAGACTTAAATGTTAACTTGAAACCATAAAAATCCTTGAAGAAAACATAAGCTGTAAAATCTCAGATATTGCTCAAAACAATATTTTACCTGATATTTCACCTCAGACAAGGGAAACAAAATAAAAAATAAACAAATGGGGCTACATCAAACCAAAAAGTTTTACACAGCAAAGGAGACCGTCAAAAAAATAAAGACAACACACAGAATGGGAGACCATATTCGCTGATACATCTGATAAGGAGTTAATATCAAAAATTAATAAATAACATAAAAACATCAAAAAATCAAAACAATCCAATTAAAAAATGGACAAAGCACTTGAATAGGTACTTTTCCGAAGAGGACATGCAGATGGCTGATAGACATATGAGAAGATGCTCAGTGTCAATAATCATCAGAGAAATGCAAATTAAAACCACAATAAAATAGCACCTCAGATCTATCATAATGATTATCATCAATACATCAGCAAATAAGTACTGGCAAGGATGTAGAGAAAGAACCTTTGTACAATGTTGGCGGGAATGTAGATTGGTGTAGCCACTGTGGAAAGCAGTATGGCGATACCTCAAAAAAATTCAAAATGGATCTGCTTTTTGACCAAGAGTTCCCAATTCTGAGAATACATCCAAAGGAACCCCAAAACACTAATTTGAAAAAAGCACAAACACTCCTATGTTCATTGCAGTGTTACTTACAATTGCCAAGATATGAAAGCGGCCCAAGTGCTCATGGGTAGATAAGTGGATAAAACAACTATCGGACATTTACACAATGGGATACTGCTGGGCTATAAAAAAGAAGGAAAACTTACCACTTTAAATAGCATGGATAAACCTGTATAAGATTATGCTAAGTAAAATAAGCCAATCAGATAAAAACAAATACTACATGAATTTTACTCATATGTGGAGTCTAATGAACAATGAACAAACTGAACTAACAAGTAAAATACAGGCCCATGGTTAGAAAGAAGGATAAAAGATATGGGTGGGGGGGTGGTTAAGGGATAAAGGGTTTGAGCAAAAAAGGAAAATGACTCATAGACATGGACAGTGTGATGATTGCAGTGGATATGAGGGTATAGGATAAATGGTAATGAAAAAAATACAAAAAATTTTTAAACTATGAAGTGAAAATAGTCTAGTAACCTCGCTAATTGGAGGATACAGATCTCAGAATTTAGGGAAATTAAGATAGACAGAATTTATAAAGTAGAGTAATGAAAAGGTAAGCTACATAAAATGAAAGCTGCAGAGATCTGGAGGGATCCCCTTTGTCAATCCTTGGCACCAATTCAATGCAATAGGAATCCCCAGATTGGAATGATGTGAAGAATGAAACTTTATTCAGTGCAAAGCAGCTAAATTGTGATATAGCAAGGCTGTGAAAACTGCACAGCTCTGAGGCAGCCAGAGGATAATGAGGCCCTGGGGCCAGGCCACTCTCTTGCTAGACATTTTCTATCTGCTCTTTGATGACCCTCTTAGCTTCTCCCTGGCTTGTGCTGCACTGGTCTTGTCTTCTTTGCTCTGGTCTGCTCAGTGCCAGTCTGCTCTGGTCCACTCTGGTATGTTCCACTCTGCTCCAGTGAGATGCCTTTAGTGTTTTAGCTCAGCCAAGGAGGCTTTTGTGGAAAGAATACGTGCACTCCCAGAGCCAGAGAGAGCTGGTGTATGTAGATATAAGTCCCCAGTCCTTGTCCCTGATTGGTCTGTCTTCATGAAAATGAGGATGCCAGCTCTGGCTCAGTAGATTGAGCACTGGCCTGGAATGGGAAGGTTGCCAGTTTGATTCTCAGTCAGGGCATGTGTCTGGGTTGTGGGCTAAATCCCCAGCTGGGAACATGCAAGAGGTCACTGATCACACATTGATGTTTCTCTCCCTCTCTTTCTCCCTCCCTTCCCCTGTCTTTGAAAATAAATAAATAAAATCTTTTTTAAAAAATGAAGACTCCAAGTCTTCACAATTTGGCCCAAAAGGCACTGTCTTAATTTGTCAGAATAGAGCCATTCTAGTTGGTTGGAGATGCACAGCTCTGGATGGGGAAAGCCTCCATCTTATTGATTGAAATAGGATTCTATGAACTCCTTAAAAGGGCTGGTTCTGATGGCAGAAACACAGTACAGGCAGACAGTTCAGTGTAGAAGCAGGTAGTTCAATGCAGATTTCTTCCTGATATGCATTTTGTATGAGAAGCCCCTGTGTAGAAATGGCTGCTATGATCTTTCTTTCTTTCTTTCTTTCTTTCTTTCTTTCTTTCTTTCTTTCTTTCTTTCTTTCTTTCTTTCTTTCTTTCTTTCTTTCTTTCTTTCTTTCTCTTTCTTTCTTTCTTTCTTTCTTTCTTTCTTTCTTTCTTTCTTTCTCTCTCTTTATTTCTCCCTTCCTTCCTTCTTTCCTTCCTTCCTTCCTTCTTTCCTTCTTTCTTTCCTTCCATTTGAGCCCAGTTAGTCACTGGGATCCCTTTTTAGTAAGTTTTTTTCTCAGGGTTCATACCTTGCATTATTGGCTCAGTACTATTTACAGATACATGTAGGAAAACTACCCAGACTGGAGAGAGAGTCATCAACAAGCAAACAGAACAGGCCATGAGCTTGGAATTGGGACAGCCAGAGCAGGAGCAGGAGCTCACTGCTCAATGGTGGGGAAGCTGGGCTCAGCATCTTCTGCACAGGCCACCCTCAGGTTGAGCAGCCAGATGATCAAGGCTTTTTTTCCTGGTCCTCGGCATGGTTATGATGGTGGTCAGCCATCCACTACTTCACATAAAACTGCCCATCCAGTTGGTGGGTTGTGAGCTGATGTGCACCTCCATTGGGACCAATGGGCTGGAGAGGAAGGTCCTCTCTCTGCTGAACTTCTTCACCTGGGCAAAGTACATTGTGAAAATGGATGGAAATGTAGGACTGTTGCAGGCCTGAGCCCCCAACTGATGTCCAATGCCATCTCCACTGTGACCTGGGGCAGTATAAAGAAAGTTTTTCCTCTAGATGAGACTGAGCAAGTTTCCAACAAAGATAACATGAAGCTTCTCTGAGAAAAGTGGTGAAGGCACCCTCCTATCAGATTATAACGCAGTGCATGCCATGCATGCTGGCCCACTTCCTAATGACATCTCAATAAACTGCATGGTCCAATTTGTGGGACAAGAGGCCAAACACAGTGGTGTGCTGAGCTCCACTGGGAAGATTTCCAAAGAGGAAAGGCTTCTGGGATTCTTTGTTGGCTTAAATACTCACCTCTTGGGAGATGTGGTTTTCTTGTGGGGCTGTAACCTATTGGCCCATTTCATTAAAGCCTACATGGGTATGACACTGGGAATGACACCTCAGTGGGCTGGGAATGACCAGAATCAGGGTCCCCAACTCAGCCAGGCCATGGACATACAGAGATACCCCAAATTTGTGATGGGGATTGTGGTAAGAATACTGACCTACTCCTTCCTGCTGGTCAGTGACTTCACAGCCATAAATAAAGCTGTAGGCTGGGCTTCCCCCTACTCTGCAGGGTTCAAATCCTGGATTGACTGCTGGAAGCACCTGACTGCTGGGGTCACCTCTTTCACAGCACCAGCCTCCTTTTCCACTGGGAGTCATCAGGATCATGTTTTTCCTTGGAGTAATCTGAATCACTTAAGTACAGCTGTCCCAGCCTGGTTGCTGTGGGAGAGGCCTGATCATCTAGGACGTTTATAAGATGATTCCAACCAAGCAACACCTAGATGTGCTCCAGTCCAGCTAGCCTTCAGTATCCATATTTGCCATGAATCTGTACATAAGTGAGAGTTGGGTTAGAGTGAGCCTGTGCCTAGCAGATTGGTCATGTATTAAACCTGGGGAAGGTGGGGTAGGGCTAGGGAACTAGGGCAGAATTTCTTTACTTCATGTATTTGCTATGTCTGTCCAGTGCAGGAGGCCAGAGAATGGCCCATGGAGTCCCAGGTTGCATGGGAGAAGGCTCAGGGTTTATGATTCCACTGACACTCACATCCCAGTGAGGCCCTGCTCTTATCCTCCAGCTCAGATGGAAATAAAACATGATCCCCTTTCACAAGGCCACTATCATCTCCAGGCCTATGCTAGGAAGCTATTGCTAGGTACTACCTTTATTTTTCTCAACATTAATTTTCTGATATAAAGGCAGCACCTTCTGAATGGAAAATTATATGACTGTTCAGAATGTGCCACTTCATCAAATGCTCATGTGATATCTTGTGTGCAAAATCTGATTACCTGTGCTGTCATGAACACCCAGAAATTAGGCATATCAGTATCTCTAGTCCTACTCAATTTAAAGTTCCTGATAAGATTTGACTCACTCTCCCTCAAATAAATATACTTATATTCTGCAAAAAGTATTGCATTAGTAATGAGGACAAATTAGCCCAGACAAAAGGCTATTCCATATTCACCTAAAAACACTCAGAAACAATCCTTAAAAAAATCAAGTTGATTTCAAGTATCAAAACCAAGTCCCAGAACAAACCCCTCAAATATTTAAGTACCAAAAAGTCTAACACTCAATAGCATTTAATCAAAAATAGTCAGGCATGCAGAGAAGCAAAAAATAAACAGGAGGCAAAAAATATTGATCAATAGACACTGACCCAGCAGTGATACACATGATAGATCAGTAGCAGGGCTATTAAAAATATATTTCTTATGCTCAGATAGGTAAAGAAAAAAATTATAATAAAGAGAAAAATGGACAGTATAAAAACACTAAATGGAACTTTTAGAGATAAAAGATAAAATATTTGGAGTGAAAAATATTGGATGAGAGCAACAATACCTTAAGTAATGCAGAATAAAAGATAAATGAACTAGAATACATAGCAAGACAAACTAATCAAAATAGAATACAGCAAGAAAAAGGACAGGAAATATAAGAAAAGAGGATCAGTGCTATTTAGAACAATATTAATTGGCCTCATATATATGTAATTGGATTCCCAAGGACAAGTGAAGAAGTAAGAAGATAAAATGCAATTTTAAAATTTTTATTAAAAAAACGTAATCCCCAAATTTAAAGAAAAAAAATGTGAACTCAGGTAGAAAAATGTAAAAAAGACACCAAGACACAAAGTGATTAGATTAAAATAATAAAGAGTAATAATAACAAATACTTAGTAGTCACCAGAGAGAGGAAAGTAAGGAAATAATAAGAATTGAAGCAGAACTGAATAAAAATGAAAACATAAAATAATTACAGAAAATTGTAGAAAACAAAATCTGGTTCTTTGAAAATGTCAATATAATCAAAAAGCATATAACCATGCTAAGAAATGAAAAAGAGAGAAATATAGTATCAGAAATGAAAAATGGTATATCACTAAAGACCCCATGGAAATTAAAAAGACAATAAAGAAATACTATGATCATCACTGCTTACAAAGTAGATCAACAAGATAAAATAGGACAATTCTTGGCAAAACACAATTGGCTGAAGCTACAAAAGAAGAAAGAGAACATCCAAATAGGCCTATATGTTAAATAAATTAAGTCAATAATTAATAACCTTCCAAAAAATAAAGCACCAGTCCTAGGTAGATTCATTGGTGGTTTACAAAACATGAAAGGAAGAAGTTATATCAATCTCTTCCAGAATATAGAAGCAGAGAGAATACTTCCTAACTCATTCCATAAGGCCAACATTATTCTCATACTAAAACAAGCCAAGAAAGCTACAGACCAATACCTCTCATAAACAGATGAAAAAATCCTTAACAAAAATATTAGTACATCAAATCCAATATTCTATAAATAACACTATATGCCACAGCCAAATGGGACTTACCCCAGGAACACAAAGGCTTATTTCAAATTTTAATATGAATTAATACTAATGAACAACATAAACAAATGAGCAAAATAGAACCAGAAGCCAGTAAACAAGAAGCAGATTGACACTGATCAGAGGTGATAGGGAAAGGGAAGGGTTTAGTCAAGAAACTAGTATAAATGACTCATGGATATTGACAATGGAGTAATGAGGTGGGGATGAGCTGTGGGAGAAGGGGTAGGTGGGGTGGGGGTTAAGCAATGGGGGGAAAGTAGGACAACTGTAATAGAAGAAACAATAAATAAATTTAAAATATCAGGCATCATCCATACAATGGAATAAAAAATAAAACAAAATAAAATAAATTAATATAATCTATCATATAAACAAGCTAAGAAGGAAAAAAATGCATAATTCTATCAAGAAATGCAGAAAAATCACTTGACAATATCCAATACCATTTATGATAAAAACTATTAGTAAGCTTGGGATTCAATGAAACATTCTCAATTTGTAAAAAAACTACTTACAAAACACACACAGACACACACACGCACACACACAAACCCTGCCTTTAACATACTTAATGGTAATAAACTCAATGTTTCCCACTAAGATTAGGTACAAGGAAAGAATGTGCTCTCTTAATACTCCTTTTAAACAACATTCTGGAATTCTATCTAATGCAATAAGACAAGAAAAGTAAATGAAGGGTACCTTAACTGAAAAGGTAAACATAAAACTGTCTTTGTGTGCAGATGACATGCTATTTATGTGGAAAAAATTTAAAGAACTCACCAAAATTTTCTAGAACTAATAAGCAATTACATAGAAAATCATAAAATACAAGGTTAATATACAAAAGCAATTTGTCTTCTTACAAAGAAATAATAAACCAATGGAATTTGAAATTTAAAAAACATTATTATTCAAGTTAGTATCTACAAAATAAAATATATAGGTATATATACAAGATCTCTATAGGAAAACCTACAAAATTCCCATGAGCAAGATCAAAGAACTAAATAAATGCTTAAAATTTTCATATTTATGATTAGGAAAACAATACTGCCAAGATGTAAGTTTTTCCAAACTTCATAGATTCAATAAAACCCTAATCAAAGCCCAAGTAAGTTGTTTTGTGGTTATCAACAAACTGTTTCTCAAGTTTATATAGAGAGGCAAATGAACAAAGCAGCCATCTCAATATTAAATGGAAACAAAGTCAAAGGACTGACATTACCCAACTTCAAGACTTACTATAAATCTACAGTAATTATTGGTGAAATAATAAATACATATATTAAAGAAACAGAATAAAGACCCCAGAAATAGACCTACATAAATAAAGTCACGTGATCCAATACAAAGCAGCAAAGGCAATACAATGATAAAAAAATTAAGTGTTGACAGGCTGCCCCGGAGAGGAGTCGGGAGGAGAGCAGATCTCTGCCCGCTGGCAGAGATGGGACTCGATCAAGTGGCATTGGCGCTGAAGGACAGCAGACAGCGTGCTGCCGGGCAAGTGAGAACATAATTCTCCTTTATATTTTTCTCTAGTGGACGGTGGAGAGGGGAGGAAAGTTTGGGGGTGGTAGGCCATTCTTGAGGAGCGCAGGCGCAGAGGCGCGCTCATCCACTCCCGAACCCTACCCTGGGGTCACAGGGGCACGCATAGGGAAGTGCTCTCACTCACTGGCCCAGGTGTGCGGGCCGTGAGTCCAGGAGTCCCTTGGACACTCCCCAACGGACATAAGACCAGTGCCCCAACGAGCACAGGGAGGGCCCACTGAACACGCAGAGGACTGTGCGCAGATACCCCTAAACAGCTCCCGTGGGTGCCGGGCCCCAGGCCGGAAAGCAGACCACTAGCTCAGGCTCTGTTTGTGCCTGCCCAGACAGGTGAGGGAAGGCAGTCGGCTGCGGCACTGGAACAGCGGGCAGCAGCAAATCACAGACGCTCACTTCCACTGAGCACAAGTGTCCGCAGCTCCGCCCTAAGAGGAGAGAGACCAACTCCCGGAGCTCGGCTCAGCGGGACTAAGGGCACAGGCGCACGAGTGCAAAAACACCTCAGCCCGGGGACAATAGGTGCCAGTCGCGGGGCAAGCTATCAGACCGCCTGCGTGTGCAGGGACGCTCACGCCAGGACACCTGGGAGCTAACGCGAAAACACCGCAGCCCGGCAACAATAGGCGCCAATCCCAGGGCAAGCTCTCGGCCGCCCGCGCATGCAGGGGTGCGCGTGCAAGAACACCTCAGCTCCCTCCAGCGGGCAACAAGGAAGCACGCCATGCCGGCAACCACGGGCACACACCATTGCAGCAACCGTGGGCGCACACCAGTGCTGCAAGAAACAAGAACCTCTGAACCACTACACTAGACCAGCTGCGGATGCAGAAAAAAAAGGCGACACACCAAGGCTAAAACGGAGTAAAAACATCTCCCCCCTTTTTTTTTCACTTATTTTTCTCTCTTTTTTCTTTCTTTCTTTCTTCTTTAGTCTTTATTTTCTTTCTTTCTTTCTTTCTTCTTTTCTTTCTTCTTTTTTCTTAAGATTTAATTTTCTTTTTTATTTTTTCTTCTTTTTTCTTTCTTATTTCTTTTCTCTTTCTTTCTTTCTTATTTTCTTTCTTATATTTTTGTTGGTTTATTTTTCCTTCCAAAAGAAAAACAAACTTTATCACAAATGTGTTGCATATAACCTCTCCTTCTCATCCTTTCTCTTCAATCGTTGTTTATTTGTTTGTGGGTCTAGTTTAGCCCCACTATCACTCTAAATAATAGAATATAATTACTATATAAACCCAATATAATACAATCCCACTTTCTTACTATATTATGCATTATTCCATCCTTTTCTCCTATTTTTATTAACATACAATATAAATATTACCTACTGGCTTGCAGAGTCTCAACTATTATTAATCTATCACCCCCTCTATCAAAAATTATATTTTCCCTCCCTAAAAACAACTCATCTATTCTTCTTATAGTATAAAAGCTCTAATCTCTTTACATTTATATTAATACGGGCTCGTTGGCTGACGATAACAGGATAGAGGGTGGGGGATATTTTTTGAGGGTGTGGGTCTCCTGCCCGGACTGTGTGTTTATGTTTTTAACAGCATCTCCACAAAAGAACACAAGACAAAGTGGATACAGTGACTCCCAACCAACTAGCCAGAAGGAAGATCGTACCAAAGAATACCTGAAATATAACCAGATAGCATAAACAAACGACATAAAAGGTAACTTAAGAACATCAGGCTCAGGATATCAAAGAGACTGCACCACAGAAACCCCTAGACCTCCCATAAAGAATGTCATACCACAAAGGAGGGAAGTCAAAGCAGACCATCGTCCCCCCAAAACAAATAAATAAATAAAAATAAACAAAAAGAATCCAACATGGTAAGATGCAAAAATAACCCTTAAATGAAAAGAAAAGAGGAATCCTCAGAAAGAGAGATAGATGAAATAGACATAGCCCAAATGTCAGACATGGAATTCAAAACAATGGTGGTAAAGAAGCTCAATATACTCGACATCCTTAAAAATAATTATAACAACCTCCAAGGAAGTTACCAGCAGCTCCAAGAAAATTATAGGGAACTTGCAGAGAACTACACCAGCATAAAAAAAGACATAGAAACTGTTAACAAGAACCAGGAAGAATTGAAGAATTCAATCTCTGAACTGAAAAACACAGTAGAGTCAGTCAAAAGCAGACTAAACAAAGCAGAGGATAGGATTAGTGAGTTAGAAGATAATGTAGAAAAAAACTCCCAGACAATACAGCAAAATGAAAAAAAGATTGAAAAAATATAAACAATATGTAAGGGAATTACAGGATAGCACGAGAAGAAATAATATCAGGATCATCGGAATTAGAGAGGGAGAAGAAAAGGAGCATGGAATTGAAAAACTGATAGGAGAAATATTGACAGAAAATTTTCCGAACCTGATGAGAGAAAAAGTTATGCAAGCCCAAGAAGCACTGAGAGTTCCAATAAAGAGGAACACCAAAAAACCCACTCCAAGGCCCATAATAGTTAAAATGGCAACATTCCAAGACAAAGAGAGAATCCTAAAAGCAGCAAGAGAAAACATCAAATAACATACAAGGGAGCTCCGATAAGGCTATACATCGATTTCTCAACAGAAACACTACAAGCCAGAAGGGAATGGTCGAAAATATTTCAAGCAATGAAAAACAAAGGACTACAACCAAGAATACTCTACCCAGCAAGGCTCTCATTCAAAATAGAAGGTGAAATAAGGAGTTTCTCAGACAAAGGAAGAATAAAAGAATACATCTCCACTAAACCAGCATTGCAAGAGATGCTAAAGGGAATATTCTAAGAAAAATGAAGAGAAAAAACAAAAAAAGAGTAAAGGAACAGAGATGCAAAAGGGAAATGAATAAATACATGTCAATAATAACCTTAAGTGTAAGGACATTTCTTAACACTTAAAGGAACAATCCATCAAGAAGATATAACACTGATAAACATATATGCACCCAACATAGGAGCACCCAAATACATAAAACAAATACTAGAAGACCACAAGAAGGATATTAACAACAACACACTAATAGTAGGGGACTTCAACACTCCATTATCAACAATAGACAGATCATCCAAGCAAAGAAACACCAAGGATATACAGGCATTGAACAACACACTAAACCACATGGACTTAACTGATATATATAGAACTTTTCACCCCAAAGGAGCAAACTATACATTCTTTTCAAAGGCACATGGGACATTTTTAAAGATAGACCACATAATAGGACACAAAACAAGCCTCAACAAATTCATGAAAATTGAAATCATATCAAGCATCTTTTCAGACCGCAATGCTTTGAAACTAAAAATAGATTTCAGGAAAAAAAATCAAAGACATCCAAACTCATGGAGAATCAATAACATGCTATTAAATAATGAATGGATTAACAATGACATCAAAGAGGAAATCAAGACATTTCTAGAAACTAATGACAATGAACACACAACAGCCCTAAACCTATGGGACACAGCAAAAGCAGTCCTAAGAAGGAAGTTCATAGCAATACAGGCATATCTGAAAGAAGTAGAAGAATCTCAAATAAAAAATCTAATCCTAAATCTACAAGAACTAGAACAACAACAAACAAAGCCTAGGGCAAAAAGAACAAAGGAAATCATCAAGATCAAAGCAGAATTAAACGACATAGAAACTAAACGAACAATCCAAAAAATCAAGAAAACTAGGAGCTGGTTCTTTGAAAAAATAAACAAAATTGACAAGCCTCTATCCAAGCTCATCAAGAAAAAAAGAGAGAAAACCCAAATAAACAAAATCAGAAATGAAAGAGGAGAAATCACGACTGATACCTCAGAAATACAAACAATTATAAGAAATTACTACAAACAACAATATGGCAAAAATTTGACAACCTAGTAGAAATGGACAGATTTCTAGAAACATATAACCTTCCAAAACTGAATCAAGAAGAAGTACAAAGTCTCAACAGACCAATAACAAAGAAGGAAATTGAAACAAAATCAAAAATCTCCCTGCACACAAAAGTCCTGTACCGGATGGCTTCAAAGGCAATTTTACAAAACATTCAGGGAAGAACTAACTCCTACTCTCCTCAAACTATTCCAAAAAATCCAAGAAGAGGGAAAAATCCCAAACTCTTTCTATGAAGCCAGTATTACCCTCATCCCAAAACCAGGTCAAGACACAGCAAAGAAAGAAAACTATAGGCCAATATCACTGATGAACATAGATGCTAAAATCCTCAATAAAATTTTGGCAAACAGGATCCAACAATACATCAAAAAGATCATACACCATGATCAAGTGGGATTCATCCCAGGGATGCAAGGATGGTTTAATATTCGCAAATCAATAAATATAATACATCACCTAAACAAAATGAAAGACAAAAATCACATGATCATATCTATAGATGCAGAAAAAGCATTTGATAAAGTACAACACCCATTTATGTTGAAAACACTCAGCAAAATGGGAATAGAGGGAGCATACCTTAACATCATTAAGGCTATATATGAGAAGCCTGAAGCCAACATCACACGCAATGGACAAAAACTGAAAGCATTCCCCCTGAATTCAGGAACTAGACAAGGTTGTCCACTCTCTCCACTCCTATTCAACATAGTGTTGGAAGTCCCAGCCACAGCAATCAGACAAGAAAAAGAAATAAAAGGCATCCAAATTGGGAAAGAGGAAGTAAAACTTTCATTATATGATAGTCGTCGTCGGCAGCCGTCCGTCTCGAGAGACGATGGTGTAGCTTCTTAAGAGTCTATCTGCACCGCCGAGAATGGCTGTGCAGTCCAACTCGGGAGTGACACGGTATCTGTCTCCTCCCGTGTTGAATCGACATCTTGCGATGACGCTGAAGTGTCCTCTCCAGTGAAGCTGAAGCTACAGAGCCTGGGCAGGGTGATATGGAGGGTCTGCTGTTGCCCATGCAGCAGACCACCCCCTCTCTTCGCAGCTGAAGGATCCAAGGGAAAGACGGAGTCAATACAGCTTGGCTTCAGGTGCGCCGCAGGAGTTGCTGGTGTTGATTACAACGTCAAACCGCCTTAGGGACTCCGGCTCCGGATTTTCTGTCGGGGTTTACTCCCTTAGCCTTTCCCCTGAAGAGGTATGCCGCAAGGCAGCGGAGGTTTTTTGGAGTCAGAGTTTTCCTTCTCTGATGTGCCCTGACTGGAAGATCGAAGCAGCGACACTTAGCTCGCAGGCCGACGCAGGGTACAAAATAAATATACAGAAATCTAAGGCATTTCTGTACACCAATAATAAAATATCAGAGACAGAAACAAAAAAGAAAATACCATTTACTATAGCAACAAGAAAAATAAAGTACCTAGGAGTAAACTTAACCAAAGAGATAAAAGACCTGTACTCTGAAAATTACATAACATTGAAGAAAGAAATTAAGGAAGTTACAAATAAATGGAAGCAAATACCATGTTCTTGGATGGGAAGAATCAACATCATCAAAATGGCCATACTACCCAAAGCAATTTACAGATTCAATGCAGTCCCTATTAAAATACCAATGACATATTTTACAGACCTAGAACAAATACTCCATAAATTCATATGGAACCAAAAAAGACCCCGAATAGCAAAAGCAATCTTGAGATGGAAGTACACAGCAGGAGGAATCACAACACCAGATATCAAACAAAACTACAAAGCTACTGTAATCAAAACAGTCTGGTACTGGCATAAGAACAGACATGTAGATCAGTGGAACAGAATAGAGAGTCCAGAAATAAACCCAGGCCTCTTTGGTCAACTAATATTTGATAAGGGAGGTAGGAACATAAAATGGAGTGAGAAGAGCCTCTTTAACAAATGGTGCTAGGAGAACTGGATAGGGACGTGAAAAAAAATTAAACTAGACCACCAACTTACACCACACACGAGAATAAACTCAAGATGCATCAAAGACTTAAATGTAAGCTGTGACACCATAAAAGTCCCAGAGGAAAACATAGGCAAGAAAATATCAGATATCTCACGTAACAATTTCTTCACAGATACATCTCCTAAAGCTAGAGAAATAAAGGAAAAAATAAACAAATGGGATTACATCAAACTAAAGAGTTTCTGCTCAGCAAAAGAAAACATCAGCAAGATGAAAAGGAAACCAACCATATGGGAAAACATATTTGCCAATGACATCACAGACAGGGAACTGATCTCCAAAATATATAAAGAGCTTATACGACTCAACATCACGAAAACATACAACCCAATTAAAAAATGGGCAAAGGACCTGAACAAACACTTCTCCGAATAGGACATACAGAAGGTCCATAGACACATGAAAAAATGCTCAACATCACTAGCCATCAGGGAGATGCAAATGAAAACCACAATGAGATACTATTTTACACCAGTCAGAATGGCCATCATCAACAAGTCAACAAACAACAAGTTCTGGTAAGGATGTGGAGAAACAGGAACCCTAGTGCACTGTTGGTGGGAATGCAGACTGGTGCAGCCACTATGGAGAACAGTATGGAATTACCTCAAAAGATTAAAAATGGAACTGCCTTTTGAACCAGTGACTCTACTACTAGGATTATACCTGAAGAATCTTAAAACACCAATTCAAAAGAGCTTATGCACCCCTATGTTCATTGCAGCACTATTTACAATAGCTAAGTGCTGGAAACAACCTAAGTGCCCATCTGTAGATGAGTGGATAAAAAAACTGTCGTACATTTACACAATGGAATACTATGTAGAAGAAAGAAAGAAGAAATTCCTGCCATTTGCAACAACATGGATGGAACTGGAGAGAATTTTGCTTAGTGAAATAAGCCTGGCAAAGAAAGAAAAATACCATATGATATCACCTAATACAGGAAACTAAAGAACAACACAAACAAAAGAACTAAATAGAACAAAGAGCAGAATAGCAGTCAATAGGAGGGAGGGGGGAGGGAGAGAAGGAGGACAAGTAAGGGAAGGGTTTAGTGAAAGAACATATATAAATGACTCATGGACATGGACAACGGAGAGGGATATGATTGCGGGAGAGGGGGTGGGTTGGGTGGGGGAGAGAAATTGGGAGGAAAGGGGACAATTGTAATTGAAAAACCAAAAATAAATTTAAAAAAAAATTAGTTTTCAACAAAAGCTGCTGAAACAACCAGGTATCCACATAAAAAAAAAAAAAAAAATCTAAGCATCGACTTTACATCTTCACAACAATTAACTTGAACTCAATCATAAATCTAAAAGTCATATGCAGAATTATGAAACTCCTAGAAAAAAACATGGGAGAAAACCTGGATGACCTTGGCTATTGCAACATTTTTAGGTACAACAAAAAAGACATAATCCATGAAAGAAATACTGTAATTGACAAACTGTGCTACATTAAAATAAGAAGCTTCTCCTCTGCCAAAAACTACATGAAAAGAATTAGAAGACAAGCCACAGACTGGAAGGAAATATTTGCAAAAGCACACCTGATGAAAGACTCTTATCCAAAATATATAAGAAAATCATACCTTATAACTCAACAATAATAAAACAAACAGCTCAATAAAAATATGCCGAAGATTTTACAGATACATACCAAAAAAAGTATCTACAGATGGGAAATAGCATAGAAAAATATGTCCACATCATATGCAATCAGGGAAATGCAAATTAAACAACGAGATGCCACTACAAACCTATTATACTGACCACTTTGCAAGACAGTTTGACAGTTTCTTACAAAACCAAACATACTCATACCATATAATCCAGCAACCACACTCCTAGTATTTACCCAAAAATGAGTCAAAATGTTATGTCCACAAAATACTTGTACACAGATGTTTATAGCAGCTTTATTCAAAATTGCTAAAATATTAAAGCAACCAGGATGTGCTTCAGTAGGCGAATGGATAAACTGTTTTATATCCAACAATGAAATATTATTCACTACTAAAAAAGAAATGAAGGAAGCTTAAATGCATATTACTGAATGAAAGAAAACAATCTGAAAAGCCTATCTACTATATAATTCAAACTTTATGACATTCTGGAAAATGCAAAACTATGGAGCAATACAAATACAAGTGGTTGTTAAAGGTGGGATGAGATGAAGACATGAATAGTAAGAGCACAGAGGATTTTCTTTTTCAGACATTGAAATGTTCTGTATGACATTGCAATGATTTGTATTTCTTTATACATTTATCCAAATCCATAGAATGTAGAACAACACCAAGAGTGAATCCTAATGTAGAATATGAACTTTGGGTAATTATGATGTGTCTATGTGCCATTCTGGTGAGTGATGTTAATAATGCGGGAGGTTATACATGTGTTGGGGACAGAGGGTAAATGAAAAACCTCTGTACCTTCCTTAAAATATTTTTGTAAACCTAAATCTGCTTTAAAAATAGTATTTAAAAAAATTATGGTGAGAAGAAAACAAGATACTTTTTTAGGTTACAGAAAGAAAAAAGGTATCAACCTATAAAAAATTCTCTACCCAGCATCAATATCTTGCAAAAATGAAGATACATGTTTATACACATGTAAAAACTGCAAGCAAACCAGCCCTATGAGAAATGTAAAAACAAGGAAGGATGGAAGATATGAAAGTGTATATCTATCCAATGTGAAAGTTATTAATGTGGGTAAATATAACATTTTCTCGTGTTTCGTATCTCTTTTTTAAAAACTAATGAAAGCAAAAATTCAACTACTTTAATAAAACGGATAAATGTCTTGGCATTTAAAAATTAACAAACTCACAAAATATTGACCTTTGCTTCTCATCATACTCAAACATTAAAATAAAATGTGTCATAGGCAAATGCAAAACTAAAACTATAAAATTTCCATAAAAAACATAAAAGAAAATCATAGTAAGCCTCGGATTTAAAATATTTTAATAAATAACAAAAACAAAAAACTATGAGAAAATTGATAAGTTGAATCAACAAAATTAAAACATTTTGTTTTTCAAAAGACATTGTTTGAGAAAATTAAAAGACAAGCAAAAAAATTCAAGAAAATATTTGCTGAATATTTAAGTGATGGAGGACAGAGATCTAGACTATACAAAAAAATAATTGCAACTCTATACTAAAAAGATAAACTGAAATTTTAAAATGGACTAAAGATGTGAATACTTCACCAAAAATAATATGCAAATGTCAATACCACTTGAAAATGCTTAAAAGTATTATTTATTAAGATAATGGAAATTAAAGTGAGATGGCACTGCATATATACTAGAATGGCTAAAATTAAAAAGTACTACAATATCAAGTGTGGTGTTAGTGGGAATCCAAAATGACATGACCACTTTGGAACAGGGTTTGGCAGTTTCTTATAAAGTTAAATATAAATCACTATATGACTGAATAATTCCAATCCTAGGTATTTACCCAAGTAGAATCAAAATCTATGTCCAAAGAATGCTTGCATATTACATAAGTTTTGAGAGCAGTTAATTAACAATAGCCCAACATTGAAAACAACCCAAATAATCCAACTGGTGAATGAATAAGCAAATTTTAATATATTTATGCAATAAAATACAAGTCAGTGTTCAAAGGGAGAATCAAACTACTAACAAACACAATGACATTGAACCTCAAAAGCATTATGGTAACATAACTTCATACAATATGATTCCATCTTTACAAAATTCTAGAACAAGCAAAATTGTATTGATAGCATATGAGTGGCTGGCAGGGGTTAAAAGTTGTAAGGAGGGATGTTTGCAATATTCTATATCGTGATTGTGATGGTAGTTACACTACTGTAAATGATACAGAGAGATCTGATTAAGTCACCAGAGAGAAGTAGGAAGGGCCATAGGAAGAGTTTGCCAAAGCAATGGGAAGCAGTTCAGAATAGTATTGGCTGACAAGCTGAATGCATCCAGAGCCAATGAAAATAAAAAGAGGGCTGGCTGTTTGGCTCATGAGCTTTTCTAGCTCCTAAACTGGCTGTCTCTCATGCTCTGGCTTTGGCTGGGGCTCTCAGACTCTCCTTCCTCCAGGGTGCCTCGATGATCATGCTGTAGTTGCCTGCATTTCCCAATGGATGATATTTTGTATGAAAGAAACTCTGGGCACTCCCTAGGACCAGGGTGGCCTGGCAGAGGGTGGCGGGTTTATTCTTTGGATGTTCTAGAGGGAACAGGCTCTGAGGCAGAAGCCTGCCATTCTTCCAGAATTGTGTAGCTTTTGTGTATTATGTTGTTTTAGTTTGTAAATTAACCCTACAGAAAATAAAAGGGGAAACGATAGGAGAACCCAGTAAGAGTTTAGCCTTGATGGGGTTAAGTAATTAAAGCCTGATAGACTTAAGTGACTACTTTTGAATAAAGACTTCTTTCCTTTATCACTAAATCTTTGCCTCCGGAATTTTGCCACGAGGATGGTGGCAGCCAGTGGGATGCCAATTGCTGTTTGGTAACATAAACCTTTGTTAAAACTCATCTAATTTCAAAGTTAAAAATGATAAACTTTATATGTAAATTATACTCCAATGGACTTGACACCCCCCCCCCAAATACTGAGTGGTTCTTATTAGTTATATAAATTTTAAAGTTTTTCCTTCTACTCAGTATTTTGCTATGCTTTTCAAATTTCTACAATATATATGAATCATAATACAATATAATACATGTGAACATTTTATAATTATTTTAAGGAATAAACTGAACTAACAAGCAAAACAGACTCATAGAGAACAGAAGACAGCTTATAAGGGAGGAGGTTGGGGGTAGAGGAATTGAGCAAAAAAGAAAAAGGACCTCATGGACATGGAAAGCAGTGTGGTGCTTGTTGTGGGAGAGAGCTGTGTAAGGGGACTAAATGGTAATGGGAAAAAGTACAATAAAGATTAAATTTTAAACAACAAAAAATTTAAAAACTGAATCATACAATGAAGGCAAAAATGTTATGCTTTCTAAACAATAGTATTTTAGAATAAGAAGAAGAAAATTAAGGAATTAAGGAGTGTTGTAGAGACACACCTCAGATATGTGTAAAGTATTGACAGTGGGATTTTTATTTCTGAAAAAATATTATGATAAATGTTTGAATGAAGATATAATAAAGAACACACAAATTATGGATAAAATAGTCAAAAACATTTAAAAAACTCTCTAAATTTATAGAATGTTAACAAATCATCTGAGGCCAGATGAAATCAGTAAACCATAGAAAAAAGAAAAATAAAACAGGGAGAAAAAAAGCAGAGCATTTTTTAAGTGCATTATATTGATTATGTTGTTACAGTAGTCCCAATTTCTTTCCCCTCTGCCAAGTACTCCCCTTCCCCCAGCAGTCCCACCCCTTAGCTTATGTCCATGAGTCATACATATAAGTTCTTTGGCTTCACCCTTTCCTATATTATTCTTAACTTCCCTCTGTCTATTTTGTACCAACAAATTATGCTTCTTAATCCCTGCACCATTTCCCCATTTCTTCCCCTTCTCCCTCCCAGCAGATAACTTTCCAAATGATCGCTATTCCTATGATTCTATTCCTATTCTGGTTTGCTTAGTTGGACTTTGTTTTTATTTTTTACATTCAATTGTTGATAGTTGTGAGTTTGTCGTCATTTTAGTGTTCATAGTTTTGATCTTCTTTTTCTTAAGTAAGTCCCTTTAACATTTCATACAATAATGGCTTGGTGATAATAAACTCTTTTAGCTTTATCTTGTCTTGGAAGCACTTAGTCTACCCTTCCATTCTACATGATAGCTTTGCTGGATAGAGTAACCTTGGTTGTAGGTCCTTGCTTTTCATCACATTGAATACTTCTTTCCAGTCCCTTTTTGCTTGCAAAGTTTCTTTTGAGAAATCAGCTGATTGTCTTATAGGCACCCCTTTGTAGGTAGCTCTCTGCTTTTTTCTTGCTGCTTTTAAGATTCTCTCTTTATCTTTCATCTTTGGCTTTTTAAGTATGATGTGTCTTGGTATGGTCCTTTTTGGGTCTAGTTGCTTGGGACTCTCTGTACTTCCTGCACTTGTCTGTCTATTTCCTTCACCAAATTTGGGAAGTTTTCCTTTATTATTTTTCACATAAGCTTTCAATTTCTTGCTTTTTCTCTTCTTTTTCTGGCATCCTTATGATTCAGATGTTGGCACATTTGAAGTTGTCCCAGATTTTCTAAGCCTCTCCTCATTTTTTTCAATTTTTATTTCCTCATTCTGTATTTGTTGACTATTTTTTTCTTCCTTATGTTCCAAACCATTGAGTTGATCCCTGGTTTCCGTCCCTTCACTATTGTTTTTTTGTGCATTTTTCTTTGTTTCACTTAGCATAGCTTTCACTTCTTCTCATATGTGTTTGCCATACTCAAACAGATGTGTCAAGCCTGTGAGCATCCTTATCACCAGTGTTTTGAATTCTGCATCTGTCAAGTTGTCTGTCTCCTCATCTGTTAGGTTGGCTATCTCCTTGTCGCTTAGTTCTCCCAGTGGAACCTTGATCTGTTCCCTCTTTGGGCCATATTTCTCTGTGTCCTCATCTTGATAGGCTCCTGTGTTTGTTTGCCTCTGTGTCTTAGGTAGAGCTGTCAGTCCTGTTTTTTTGTAAGGGGCGGAGCCTTAAGTATTCATCAGTACAGGCTGATCCATTTCACCACATTGTGGTGCTGTGTGTGTGGAGGGGGGGAGCAGTCAGAGATGGAACAATGCTGCTTGCTCAGCACTTGCCTCTTTTCCAGGCACTTCTCTCACTTTTGTATGCATCCAGTACCTCTCTAACTGTTGCCCTGGCTATTGTTCCCAGACTGGGTGGGTCTGTGGATGTTCTAGGGCTGTGGGGGCCCTTTAAACAAGCAGACTCCGTTGAGAGACCAGCAGTTTCTTCCTCCGCCCAAACCCCCACTGGTTTGCACAGTCAGAAGCAATGAGGCTTGATTTTCCCTGGCACTGTGACCGTGAGCTGCACGTTCTGGTCAGGATCTGGGGATGCTCCCCAGATGTCCCTCCCAACTTTTTAAAACATGTGACTGTGCTTTCTACTGGCCTGCCACTGTCACCGCTGCTGCCACCACCACAACATGTCCTCTCCACCTCAGCTCCGCCTCTCCTGCTTGTCTGGATAAGTATTTCTTCTTTATATCTTTGTTTGTTGATATTCCATACAACTTGATTTTCTGAAACCTCTGGCTATCTCTAGTTTTGAGGTAGTTGTATTCCTTCTTAGTTGTGGAGGGAGATGCAGCATGTCTGTCTAGGCTTCCATCTTGGCCGGAAGTCCAAGAGCAGAGCATTTAATAAGGTCTGAAGTCTGTAGTTTTCATTGGTTAATATCTGAGGCTGGAGATTAGGTGTGAACACACCATAACTTCTCAGAAAAAGAAAACCAACACTGGGATATCTAAGCAGATTATGAGATTAAGTCAGGGTCTTTTCAAATAGTCTGGAGTCCTGAACAAGAATGTCCTCAGGTGGGTGCAATACACAAAGGTCTTTTTATTTTCATCAGAGTTTCAATTCACCATAAGTGTATGAAAAGTCTAAAATTCTATGCATATAATAACACTCAGAATATATGAAGCAAGTCTACTTAGAACCTCTAGAAGAAATAAAGAAGTTCTCTACCACAGTAAGAAGTTTCAGGACACCTCTTTTAGGACTTAATAAATAAAGCCAACAAAAAAATGAGAAAATATATTAAAATATACAACAAAATTAACAATAAAATTAACAAGGTTAATATCATATACATATATTTAAAAGTATATTCAATGAATAAAGAATATTCATTCTTTTCAAATACCCTTTGAGCATTTATGAAAGTTGACTATAAAGAAGTCTCAATAAATATTACAGAATTGATATCATATAGACCACATTCTCTGTATTTTACAACACAATTAGAATAGAATTCATCATCAAAAATATAACATTAAAATATGTATATGTACACAAATATATTAAGAAATTTTACCTGAAACTAATACTGTCATGTCACGGTGACCATAGCCAGGATCCCTGCCTCCACACACATGTATTTTCCAAGGTCACCCTTATCCAAGATAGTGCCTTAGTGCATAGGTGTTACAGTTCTGGTTGGCCACATGCCACTTTTGTTAACTTCATATATATACAAGCCCTTGTTGTTCAGGCTGTGCGGATGACTTGGCCTGCTGTCACAAGATTGTAGGCAGATAATTCTATGTTCATGTTCTTGCCCACTGCCATGAGAAGGGAATAAAGGCAGATCCTGAGTTCTTGTTCTTGCCCACCACCGTGAAAATAAATTTAGTATGAATTCCCTCTCCAACACTCCACTGTCATTTTTTGGTCTCACTGAATCCAAAATAAACCTGCCTGGAGCTGAGCTACAGCAGTACAAATACAAAATAATATTGAGTGCAAAAAAAGAATAAAAAATAGCAAAAATAACTCATGAGTTAAATAATATAAATAAAACTTAATGATGATAAAATGTAAATTATAAAAACTGTGAGATGTATTTAAAATTTTATAGGGAGAATTACAGTATTACACACATACATTTGAAAAGCGCTGTAATAAATAAGCCGAGCATATCACATAAGCATTAAAAAAGAATTGTTAGAATAAACCCCACTCCTCAAAAAGAAGAAAGGAAACAATAAGTTTAGGAAGAGAAAATAATTAAAAAAAGATTTTTAATGGCCTAAAGTTGTTTTGTTGAAAAAGCAAACACAGTTGTTAACTCTGGCAAGTGGGAGAAAGGGTGGGCGGGGTGGGTTAGGCAGAGGTGCCTCCAACGCTCTGCCTCAGTTGGAAACTGCCCTTTTCAGCAGAGGTTTCATGACCACAGTGGGACAAATCTATCTAGGGCACTATATTATGTCTTGGGGGAAGGAAGGTGGCTGCTCTCTCTAGGGAAGAACAGCAATCAGACCTCCGTTCCTCATGCCTTTTATTGAGGAGGATACACATGGGAGATAAAAAGTCAAAATTCATGAATCATCAATAGCTTTTAGGCATTTGGATTACAGTTGACAATAACAGATTACAAGTACCAGTATAGAGGGCACAGTGACCAGTCTGTGTCAGGGTCTATCAAACATCCTGATGCCACACTGGCATTACGTGCAAGGTTTCATATATTTCTTGCTAGAGATTGTTTATGTTACATTAAAAGATAAGAAAAACAGAGCAAGTTCTAAAGCATAATAAACATTCTTTAAATCCAATTCCCATGGAAACCTTCTGAGTGGCTTTCGATTATGTCTCCCACGCAACCTTATGTTGAGAATTAAAGAAAAGCACAGCCAGGGTGTCAGCAGCAGGTCATGCTCAGGCTGGGGCTATAATTCCCTAAACCGCAAGGAGTGGTTTCCTACATCTCCCCCTTTTTTGTTTTTTTGTAATACCTATAGTAGAAAGGCCTATGAAGCTTGCTATTTGCTTTTCTTTTAATACGATTATGAATAAATAACTTGCAAATACATTGGAGGAGAGAGCATGACAATGATTAATAAACATTCAGCTGCCCCATTATCCATATTTGTAAATTTAGTACTTGAAACCAATTTTTAGGGTTAAGCCATTGAAGGTTATCACTTAGGGTTTGAAATACTTTTTGTTTTACAAGCTGTTTACTGTCTGTAAATTGCTGATGAAGTTCAAATTGTAGCCAATCAATTTTGCCTTTAGGTTTGTGGAAAAGGCATCTCATAGATGATGTTGTATTGTCAGCCCAAGAATGCTGACTAGAATTCCATTTTAATGGGGTGATACATAGTCTTAAGAATCGGGGTTGCAGGCAAGCTGTTGTCAGGTAACTAGGGCATTCTGTCATTCCTTCAGTAACAGTATGGCTGATTCTGTGGCTGAGAGTTGTGCCAGGGTTTCCTGATTAATATGGGTCTGCAACAGGACGTCATAGGGACCAGTCTATTGTTTAGTCAGTGGCTGTTCAGGGCCTTGAGTCTTCCAGGTCTTCAGTAAGATTTGGTGTCCTGGTTGGAGTGGATCTAGGAACTTGTTAGGTGGATGGATAAATCTGTAATGAGTAAACTTGTACAAAATGGTTAATTTACATAATAACTTACAAACCGGACTTTGAGTCTGTAAGACTGTGCAGACACCCAGTTGCAGGGCCTTTGCTGGAATGATAGCATTTTTGATGATGTTACAAACCTAGGACTTTTTGCATGTAAAGTAGAGACAAGCCTATTTCTGTAATTAAGGGGTTAAACAGTGGCAGCTATTCTCTGGGAGGGTGTTGGGAGTGTAGAGGACCCCCCCCCCCGTTCCTGCTTTGAAGCTAGAGAAAGAGAAACAATTTTATTTTGGTAATTACTGCATTTTTAAAAGTGAACTTTTCATTATCTAGATACCTTGAAAGTTTTCACAGAGGCTAGAGAAGTCAGGGGAGATAGGAAGCTTGGCATGGCTTATTTCTGGGACTGCAGCTTCTAAGTCTAAAATTTACAATGTTTCAAAGATGTATATGCTTACTTTTAATTATTCTGACCCAACATTTTACAAGAAACACAATAAATTTTGTAAAACTTAAGTATAATTAGGTTGCTAAATTAGATCCTTTGGGGAGGATTCCATACTCCCCCTTTTTTGTTTTTTAATAAGATTTTTAAAGATATGATGGGCTATGTAGCCTGGTTTATTAGTTTTTATTTGCTGTTGTTGACATAAGAAATTAAATGTTTCAAGTTAATGTACCTGAATATGCTGGGTTGATTTTTTTTTTTTCAAGAGTGGAGGTATGCAACACTTTAGAGTAAGTATTTATTGATATATGGAGATATTTAAATTTTCTAAAGGGGGGTTAATGAGTGATATTTTCTTGTTAAATTACTTGGGGGGCCAATTATCCAGGGTTTGTCCCACTGCTGGGTGGTGCTGAACCCAGCATTTGGCAGTTTGCGCATTCCCAGATAATTTGTTTAGTTTGAGAACAGGGAATGCTAAATTTTTTGAGAAGTGTTTGAGAATTTTGGTAGTAAAATTGATGAGAGGCAACTGTCTTTTGGAAGGTAGTTAATATACTGACTGAGGTGTCAGCATGTTCGTTGCCTTTTGCCATAGGGCCTGGAAGGCCTGGATGAGAGGAAATATGGGTAACAAATACAGAATGTGCTCTCCTATCAGTTTACTCATGAATAAACTGAGTAAATGGGGGTCTGTAGACTCCTTAAGTAAAGCTTGATCTATGTGGAGTATAGTATAAACCATATAGCCAAAATCACAGACTAGATTCAGGGGTTCATTTGGCCATTGTTGGAGGGCCATAATGGTCCCAGAGAGTTCAGCTCTCTGGGTGGATGAGTGATTGTGAAGAACACAGTCTTTTTAACTTTGTCTTTTCCTTTATGTAATGTCTGCTTTTTTTAGTTTTTTAAATTTATCTATGAAAATAGTTTTTGCTCCAGATATTGGGGTAGGACTAATTTTACTTTTAACACATAAATTTAACTGAGGTATATCTTGTAAAAGTTTATTTGAAGAAAGATTGATTTTGAGCTTTTCAACATAATCAGCTATAGTGCATTGGAAGTCTAGAGATTGATTAAAAAGCTGTTGTAAATAAATTTGAGTTAAGGGTGTTGAAAAGGTGAATAAGCTGGTAGATAGTTATACCAAGGCTAGGCCTTAGCCAGTTAATAATGCCTAACAATTGTTGGAGATTATTGAGAGTTAAAGGCTTTGGAGAATTAATTTGGAGGATTTGAGGTCACCAAGGCTCCAGTTGTTGTATTTTTTTTTAAGAAGTTATTTGTAAGCCTGCCTGGGCTATAGATTGCTGTAAATAAGCAAAGGTATTAGCCAATTGTTTTTGAGCTTTGTTGTAATTTTTTTGTATTGACAAAGCCTTTCAAGTATTTTAAAATGTATTAAGCCTGATTGGTCTAGAGTCTTCTTCCTTTTGGTAAGAAGAAAGTAATAAATCCTTGAGATATTTCAAGGGCCCTTTGAAATACCTCAAGTCTATAAGGAAGGCTTTTAACTTTTAAATCTTGGAAATTTTGTCAACTAAGGAATATATATTATGAAATTATATTTGACTATTTACTTAAAGTGATAATAAAAGGTATATAATATTAATATAGACTGACAAAAATTCAGTTCTTAGCATTGAGAGACATGAATTTTTGAATAGTACTTAAGTATTTGAGTAATATACTACTATATACAATTATTTTACCAAACACAACTTTAGTTTTAAGGCAATTATAGGAAAAATATTTTTTTACAGTTTTTTTGTCAAGGTTTGGGCAAGGTAGAAGCAGGTGGACCTGTGTCAGCCAGTGGGCCTGTGTCATCCGGCAGAGGTGGCAAGAGACATTGTGGCTTTCCAGGATCCCAGAGGGAAGGAGTCTGCAGAGCCAATTGTTTGGCAGTGCTCCACATATTCCCCTTTTTCTCCCCTTTCTTATTTCTATTATCTATTATAGCTGTGTCACCTTTTAAGCCTGAGTTATGTTTTTTACTTTCCTTTTGTTTTTCTGAGACCACAGTGATTTGAGTCATGGCAGTATGCAGTAAATTAGGAGGGCACCGAGCAGGAGAAGGATTTAAAGCTGCTTGTTGCTTAGGAGTTTCAAACTGATTCACTCCCAACAGCATATCAAGCTGCACTGTTCTCCCCAAGAGGGAGCAGCCATTTTCCTCCCCCCACCAACCCCCCCCCACATAATATAGTGTCCTGGATAGATTTGTTCCTCTGTGGTCCTGAAACCTCTGCTGGACAGAGCAGTTTCCAACTGAGCCTAGGGCATTGGAGGCACCTCTGCCTCAGGTGGAGGGGAGCAATGGGAGAAAAAGTGGGACAACTGTAATAGAAAAATAATAAATAAATTTTAAAAAGGTAAAACATAAAAAATAAATATTTTAGAAAGAAAAAAATACTATATTGGGAATGAAAAAGGGATAGTGGTTACTTTCAGAGAAATCAAAATGATGCATTTGGTAAGGGACTCTTTCAAAGTTACTGGTATTTTCTTTTTTAAGCTTGATTGTTACATTTATGCCTTGGTGCACATTTATTATAAATTGTACACATATGTTATATACACAGTTGTATATATGAACATGACTTTCATGTGTGGACTTAAAATTTTATTACTTTATAATCACACCTTATACATATTCAGCATGAGTATTCATATACAGATAGGTATATTCAATGAGAGAAAGATGGAGAAGCTTGGAGGAAAAAAAGTTTAGGGGATAAACATAATTAAAGAGAGAGAGGAGAGAGAAACAAGATGGCGGAGGAGTAAGTGGAAGCTACACTAACTTCCTCCTAGAACTAGTCTGGATTTACAATGTAATTTTGGAGAAATCATCTGGAATAACGAACCGAACACCAGCTGGAGAGAAGTCTTATAACCACGGAGAGACAGAAAAGGCCGCTACATCACAACGTGACCGGTAGGGAGTGCGGAGACGTGGAAGGGCTGGCTGGGCTCCCACGGGTGGCAGCTGAAGGGGCTGAGAAACAGCTCAGCAGCCGGGGATTCCCCCTGAGAAGGGCAGGGTCTAAACCCCCAGCTGGGCTGCCCAGCCTACAGCGACAGAGTGGAAAGTAAAATAGTATCAGCTGTGAAAAGCGAAAAGCCACAGGCTTTCTTGCTAGCCGGAGAGAAACAGCAGGAGAAAAAGAGCTCTTAAGTGGATCACATACGAAAATATTTTGGCCACCACTTACCCTGGGCTCAAGCAGAGGGAAGGCAGAGAGGACTGGAGACACTTGGGGAGAATTTGGCACGGTGGCTTTGAGGGGAGAACTGGAGGAGCAGCTGACTGGGTCCCAGTGCTGACTCATCCCCAGTACTGCGGGTAGACCATTCCCCTCCAAGTGGCGTCAGCCTGAGGGGAAGCAAAAGCCCTGCCTACAGGAATTAAGCTGCCACACCCACAGTCCTTAAGCCCGACAGCTAATCACAGATTGAATAGATTAACAATCAAAGAAGACAGACAACAGCAGTAGATCCCTGGAAGTCTCCAACAGGCTGCCTAGGGCCAGACTGGTACATGATCTGACGCCACCAGAGGCAGATCCAGGAAGTGCAGATCATTCCAAGAAGCACCAACAAACAATAGGAGTCAAAAAAATGGGGAGACAGAGAAACAACCTCCCATCAAAAGGAAAGGTAGAATCCCCAGAAAGAGTGCTAAATGAAATAGAGGGGAGAGAACTATCAGATATGGAATTCAAAACATGGATTATGGAGAAGCTGAATGAGCTCAGCGGAAACTTCAAAGAACTCCAGAAAAACTACAAGGAACTCACAGAAAATCACGTGAGCATGAAAAAGGACATAGAAGCTATCAATAAGAGCCAGGAGGAAATGAAAAATACGATCTCTGAATTGAAGAACACAGTAGAAGGAATTAAAAGCAGGCTAGAGGAAGCAGAAGATCGGATCAGCGAGCTGGAGGACAACCTACACAAAAACTCCCAGACAATGCAACAAAATGAAAAAAGACTGAACAAGACTGAAGAGGTTCTAAGACAGCTGCAGGACAACATGAAACGTAGTAATATCCGTATCATAGGAATTCCAGAAGGAGAAGAAGAAGAGCAAGGGATAGAAAACCTCTTTGAAAAACTAATGACAGAAAACTTTCCTAACATGACGAGAGAAAGAGTCACGCAAGTCCAGGAAGCACAGAGGGTCCCAATGAAGATGAACCCCAACAGGCCCACTTCAAGACACATCATAATTAAAATGCCAACATTCAAAGACAAAGAGAGAATCCTAAAAGCAGCAAGAGAGAAACAACTAACAACATACAAGGGAGCTCCAATAAGGCTATCATCAGATTTCTCAGCAGAAACACTACAAGCCAGAAGGGAATGGCAAAAAATATTCCAAGCAATGAAAAACAAAGGCCTACAACCAAGAATACTCTACCCAGCAAGGCTTTCATTCAAAATGGAAGGTGAAATAAGGAGTTTCCAAGACAAAAGAAGGCTAAAAGAATACATCTCCACCAAACCAGCATTGCAAGAGATGCTAAAGGGTCTGCTTTAAGAAGATGAAGAAACAGAGAGACAGAGAGGAACACGAGTACAAAGGGGGAAAATGACAATGAATAAGTACTGAAAGAAAGAAGGAACTTCTACCATTTGCAACAACATGATTGGAACTAGAGAGAATTATGCTTAGCGAAATAAGCCAGGCAACAAAAGAAAATTACCTTATGCTGTCACCTGTTACAGGAAACTAATGAACAACACAAACAAATGAGCAAAATTGAACCAGAGGTATGTAAACAAGGAATAAACTAACAGTAACAAAGGGGGAGATGGGAGGGAGAGAAGGGGTAAGAAGGGGAAGGGTCTAGTCAAAGAACATGTATGAATGACCCATGGACATGGACAACTGGGTGGGGACTGACTGTGGGGGGGGGGCAGGGTGCAGGGAAGCAAGAGGGGGAAAAAAAGTGAGACAACTGTAGTGGAAAAACAAACAAACAGAAAATTTTTTAGTGGGGGGAATAAAAATATAAAGAATAGAAATGCAAGTTCAGCGAATATTAGAAGGACAAGGATTTTCCTTCCGATAAGACAGTCCTACAGATTTAGAGACTTGTATGTGGGTTATGTTACATAAATTAACATGTGTTTTCTGTTTTCAAAGGGCATAAGCCTACAATCTCATTACCTGAGTGATTATCTGTATGCATAGGCCTCACTTAATCCTGTCTGCATTGCTGCCTCCTGAGACTCAATGGTTTGGCTGAACTAAGTGGCTGGGTTGGTGAAGAACGGGGTGGTCTGTGGGCTTCACTTTAAAACTGGTTTCTCTTTTCTATCCTAATGGCTTGGACAGAAAAAGCCCAGAGGCCTGAGATGGGGGAAACCTAAAATATTTCCCTCAGTCCAAAATAAGTATAATGGGCAAAAGGGTTTTGGACAGGTGAGATGTACCTGGCACACCTTCCTCCAAAGAAGCCCTTCTTTTCCCTAATGTGGGACATTGAAAAATTAATACCTGTCTTTTGTCATCTAGTGGTTACGGATTAAATGATGTCCTTTAACCCTGTTGCCCCCAGAATACAACAAGGATGCCAGCCTGTCAAACCAAGCATGCCGTTGTCCAGAGACAGCCAACCAACCTGGAGTCTGCACGATCCTTCCCCTTGTGGGAAGGCCACCCTCCCCTCCACATCCCCACTCTTATTAGGGATTTCTTGACCCACGGGTAGGTAGGACGACGACCATGTCCAGCTTGAAGCAGCTAGAGGAGCTCGAGACCTTCATCCATTGTCCTTTATAAGATTGTAAAGGGTCTTAAGTCTGAGAGGGAGGAATTGTTATTTTTTATTGTTAAAATATTTAACTAATTAATTAATTAATTTTAAAAAAAGAAGAAGAAGAATATATGAAAGGGTGAGGCGGGAGAGCTTGTATGTACGACCCATGGGCATGGACTTGGAGAGGGGATTGTTGGGGAAGGGGGGTGCTGGGCGGAGGGGAGCAAAGGGGAAAAAAAATTGGAACTATTGTAACAATATAATCAATAAAATATACTTAAAAAAAAAAAAAGAGAGAGAGAGAGGAAATGAAAGATATGGGAAGGAAAGAAAAGGAAAAGAAAGACAGACAGAGCAAGCATCTGGGAACCAGCAACATATCCCTCCCAAAGAAAGGAAAATGTACTTCTTGTACCAAATAACTTAATCATGTGTTGACTATTCTATGTCTTATGAAAATACAAATGAAGCACAGCCCATAGTCCCACTACAAGAAAGTGTTCACACAAATCATCACAAGACAATCAAAGTGTATGTATTTAATTGCCACATGTTCAGTCAAGACAATAAGTACTATAATTGGGAAGGATATATTTGTTAGAGGGAAAAATGATTTCACACTTGGTGCTTAAACAGGAACCAAACAGATGAAAATGGGAGTGATAGGATATACAGATCAGAGGGCCACCAGTGATACAATTTTTGAAGAATGTCTATAGACAACCATCCAAATTGGTAGTGAGTTGGGGAGTTAGGGGTCAGGGAAGAATTCACAAGCAAGATTGTCAACTGCATTTTGGGAGGAGATTAAGAGAGCATGATGTGCTCATGAATGATGAGCATTTAAGTACACTTGAACTTCACGGCTTAGAAAGAAAGCATTGGAGCAGTGGGATGTGAGGCTAAGAAAATCCTCATATACCTTCCACCACACTTCCACACACACCCTTGCCCCTGAAATCACAACACTGTTGTCCATGTTCAAAAGTTCTTTTCCTTTTTTGCTCAATCCCTTCATTCCCTAATCCCCCAGAACTGTCAATCTGCTCTATATCTATGAGTCTGCCTCTATTTTGTTTGTTAGTTCATATTGTTCATTAGATTCCACATATGGGTGGAATCATGTGGTACTTGTCTTTGTCTAGCAGGCTTAGTCCACTTAGCATAATGTTCTCTAGGTCCATTCATTCTGTTGCAAAGGGTAAAGTTTTCTTCTTTTTTACAGACATTTCTCTGATGATAAGTGATGTTGAAAATCTTTTCATATGTCTATGAGCCATCTGTATGTATTTCTTGGTGAAGTATACAGGTACTTTGCCACTTTTTAATTGCATTATTTGTTTTTTTGGTGTTGAGTTTTAGAAATTCTTTATAAATTTAGGATATTATCCTCTTGTCAGATGTAGCAGTGAATAAGTTCTCTCATTCAGTGGGTTGTTTTTCATTTTGTTAATGATTTTTTTTACTGTGCAAAACATTTTTACTTTAATGTAGTCCCATTTGTTTATTTTTCTTTTGTTTCCCTTACCTGAGGAGTTACATCAGAGAAATTATTGCTCTAAGATTTTCCATGAGGAAAGGTGGAAATAAGGATTCAAGAAGCAAATGAGAGTTTCAGATGAAGAGAGAAGGAAAAGCTTGGAGTAGGAAACTCTGAGGAGCTTATTAAAGACATTAGAAAAAGGTGAATTGTTCTCAGCTCTTGTATAAGAGCTACCATCAACACCAGGCAAGAAAGAGCCTCCCCTTTTATACACATTGGCCCCTCACATGAAATGGACATCTTACTAATCAGAAACTATATATTATTGTAAATAATCTGGAACAGACCAAGATGTGTAGTGCAGGGGCAGGAGAAAAACACCCATCATCTTCCCTGAAGTCTGAACAGTACCTCCCAGGAGATGCTCAGCAGCCCAATACTCCTGATCCTAGCAAAGGCCCAATCAGAAACAGATGGGTCAGCAGTGAGGCTAAGACTAACAGCAGGACTGCAGATAAAGGCAAAAGGAAGTGGTACCTGTGATGCTTTGAGAAATTGAATGACCTATCCCTGGGGCGTTGTGCTGATGAAAACCATCAGGGCAGAGTATTAAGGACCATCTCAGATGTAGCCAAGCCTAAAGGAGAGAGTCACAGACTGTGGATCGCATCTAGCCTCAAGAAGCCTTCCTAGAGCTAGATGGGGATGTAGTCTGACATTGCCAGAGTCAGATCCAGAAGGAAAGGACTGCAGGCAAGCACTAGACTTTGTTGAGATGAATTCCACCTCAAACTTTTTCAATGTTTTGCATTGTTTTGTCTTTTGCATAGATTTTTTATGTTATTCCTTTTCTTCAATTTGGTTTCTATTGGATCACTTTTTAAAATTTCAAATCTCATACTTTACTGTTCCCTTTTCTTATTTCATTTTGCCTTCTTCCTTCCCTTCTTATTTTCTTATATTCATTTAAAAACTTATTTCTCTCTGCCTTTCTGTTTCTTACTCTTATTATTTCTCCCCCATTTATCTTCTCAAAATAACTTTTCTTTCCTTATGTTATCTCATATTATTTTTCTCATAATAGTTGTATTCTATTCACACCTTTATTAATCTTTGCTCATTTGTCATTGATATAGCTGTTGTAGTTTATTATTCTTCAGTTTTGTTCCTATGTGTCTAATAATTTTATATCAAATCTCATATTTTATTCTTCCCTCATTTTACTCAATTTTGTCTTCTTTCTTTCCTTTCTTACTTTCACTTGAAATTTTTGTTTTTCCCATTCTTTGCCTTATTTCTATTTCTTACTCTTGTTTTTCCACCCTCTCTCCTTTCAAAATAATTTTACTTTTTTTATCATCTCCTACTTTTTTTTCCTTTGGTCTTATATTCTTATTCTCTTCCCACCTTTGTTGATATTTTCTCATTTGTCATTGATATTTCTGTGGCTGTTGTTTTTCCTCAATTTTGTTCCTATTTTTCCACAATCTTTTTTTTTCTATTATTTCAAACTTTATATTTTACTCTTTCAGTTTCTTACTCCATTTTGCCTTCTACCTTCCCTTTATATTTACATTTTAGCTTTTATGTTTTCCCTTTCTTTGCCTGATTTCTATTCCCTACTTTTATTATTTCTCCTCCCTCTAACCACCCAACAGTCATCCTCTCATATTATTTTGTACCTTTATTGTAATATTCTTATTCAGTTTACACCTTTGTTAATTTCTGCTAATTTGTCATTGATATTGCTGTTGTTGTGGGGAGGGGTTACTGGGGTGGATCTTGTTTTTTTATGTTGTTTTGTTTTGTTCTGTCAGCACATACACGACCACACAGGAGATAAAGGAGACTGCACCACTGGGTCCTAAAGGACTCCTACCACAGAAGTCCAACCCACAAAGACAGGGGTTGAAGCAGATTAATCTAATATTTAGAAACAAATGAAAAGAGTCACCTAAAATGGGTAGACAAAGAAACAATCCCCAATAGAAAGGATAGGGGGAATCCATAGAAAAAGAGCTAAGTGAAATTGAGGCAAGCAATTTATCAGACACAGAGTTCAAGGTAATTGTTATAAGGATACTCAAAGACTTAGTGAGAACTACAAGGAACTTGGAACTACAACAACATGAATAAGACATTAAAACTATGAATAAGAACCAGGAGTAAATGAAGAATACAAAATCTAAAATGAAAAATTTACAAAAAGAAATTAAAAGCAGGCTAGATGAAGCAGAGTATCAAATCAGCTAGTTGGAGGATAAGGTAGAAAAAACACAAAGACAACACAAAAATATGAAAAAAAATTTAAAAGAATGAAGATAGTTTAAGGGAAGTGTAGAACAACACGAAACCTATAATATTTGTATAATAACGATAGCAGAAGGAGAAGAGGAGCAAGAGATAGAAAACCTGGTTGAAAATGCAATGACAGAAAACTTTCCTAACTTGGTGAAAAACTCACACAAGTCCAGGGAGCACAGAGGGTCCTAATCAAGATGAACCCAAAGAGGCTGACTCCAAGACACATCATAAATAAAAGACAAACTTTAAAGACAAAGGGAGAATCTTAAAGTCAGCAAGGGAGAAACAGCTAGTAACATACAAGGGACTTCTGATAATGCTATCAGCTGATTTATCAACAGAAACATTACAAGCCAGAAGGAACTGGCATGAAACATTCCAAGTAATGAAAGGCAATAACATGCAACCAAGACTACTCTATCCAGCAAGGCTCTCATTCAAAATAGAAGGAGAAATAAAGAGATTTCCAGAACAACAACAAAAGAGGTTAAAAGAGTGCAAGAGTTGCTGAAGTGACTACTTTAAGAAGAAGAAAATAGAGCATACAAGAGACAGAGAGACAGACACAGATACAAAGAGGAAAATGGCAATGAGTAAATGCTTATCAATAATAACGTTAGCCATGGCTGGTGTGGATCAGTGGATTGAGCACTGGCCTGTGAACCAAAGAGTCACCAGTTTGAATCCCAGCCATGGCCCATACCTGGGTTCCAGAACATATCTCCAATTGGGGACAAGAGAGACGCAACCACACATTGATGTGTTCCTCCCTCTCTTTCTTCATCCCTTCTCCTCTCTCTAAAAATAAATAAACAAATCTTTAAAAAATAACAACCATAAATCTAAATGAAAAAAATGCTCCAATAAAATGACATAGTGTAGTTAAGTGGATAAGATAACATAATCCTCATATATGTTTTCTGTAAGACCCATCTCAGGATAAAAGATTCACACAGGCTAAAAGTGAAGGAATGGAAAAAATATATATTCCATATAAATGGACATGAAAAAAGCTGGAGTAGCAATTTTTACATCAGACAAAATAGTCTTCCAAACAAAGATCATAACAACAGATAAAAAAGGTCACTACCTAATACTTAAGGAAATAGTCCAACAGGAGGATATAATGCTTGTAAATAAATATTCACCTAATATAGGAGCACATAGATATATAAAGAAGATCCTGGAGTGTAAGAAACTCTGGGTCCCTCAGAGCAGATGAAGAAACTACTCAGACACTCACCATCTGAGGAAGAAAGAGAGGGGTTTTCTCTGAGGAAAATTGCCCTCATTTCTTTATTAGCCAGGGTTTTTATCTAATTTCCACATTTGGAAATGAATAAGGAAAACATGCAGCCCTTCCCCAAATGGTAGGGAGTGAAAGGGAAATGCAGATCAATACAGGGTTGAAAAGTCCAGGTATTTTGCACAAGGTCAAAAACATTTCCTCTTACTTAATTGTTCTGTTTTTCACATTCTACTGACAAGGATTTGAGGCTTTACAGAGAAAAACAGAGCAGGTTCCCTTTTCCTTAAGAGCCACTTTGTAGTTCTAGTCTATCTTTAAAATCCCCCAGAGGGTGGGATTCAGAGCAAGCATGAAAGATAATAAACCTGCTGGTTAAGTCTCAAGTTCCCATTTTTAGGCGGTCTCCACATAGCGGTTGTCAAAGTCTTTCAAACCACACCTGCCTGTCTCCCACACTGGAGGAATTTAAGAAGAGATTGACAACAATACAGCTATTGTAGGGAATTTTAACACCCCACTATCAACTATGGGTAGATCCTACAAACAAAAAATCAAAGAAGATATTGTGGCATTCAATGACACTGTACATCAAATAGACCTAATTGATATTTAAAGAACATTTCACCCCAAAGAAACAAAATATACATTCTTCTCAAAAGCACATAAATTACTTTCAAAGACAGACCATATGGTAAGACACAAAAAAGCCTTAACAAATTCAAGAAATATGAAAACATATCACAAATCTTCTCGGATTACCATACTTGAAGTTAGAAACCAACCTCAAGAAAAAAAATTAAACATTCAAATATATGGAGGTTGAATAACATGTTATTAAATAAGGAATGGTTTACTAATGAGATCAAGGAAGAAATCAAAACGTACCTGGAAACAAATGAGAATGAACACAAACAACCCAAAACCTATGGGACAGAGTGAAGATAGTCCTGAGAGGGAATTTCATAGCAATATAGACCTATCTCAGGAAGATACAAAAATCTCAAATAAACAATCTAATCCAACATCTAAAAAAATTAGAGCTAAAAGAAGAAAATAATCTCAGAGTGAGTAGAGGAAGAAAGTAATCAAAATCAGAGAAAAATTAGATGACATAGAGACTAAAAAAAAATCGAAAGATCAATCAATCAAAGAGCTGGTTCTTTTAAAAGATAAACAAAATTGACAAAACTTTATTAGACTCATCAATAAAAAAGATAGAAGACTGAAATAAATAAAATCAGAAATGAAACAGGAGGAGTAACAATTGATACCACAGAAATAAGGGATTATTTAAAAATTACTAAAAACAACTATATGCCAAGAACTAGACAACCTGGATGAAATGGATAAAATTCTGGAACATACAATCTCCAAAATGGAAACAGGAAGAAGCAGAAAACTTGAATAGACTAATAACAACCAGTTAAATTAAAGCCATAATTTTAAATCTCATGACAAAAAAGCCCTGGACCATGTAGCTTCACAGAAGATTTTTACCTAACATTCATGAAGAACTAACATCTATCATTATCAAACTATTCCAGAAAACCAAGATGAGGAAAGACTTCCATACTCCTTTTACAGGGGCAGTATTATCTTAATTACAAAACCAGGTAAACACACACACACACACACACACACACACACATACACACACACACACAAAATTACAGGTTAATACATGTGATGAACATAGATACTAAAATCTTCAACAAAATATAGGCAAACTGGATCCAGCAATACATTAAAAAGATAATAGAACATGATCAAGTGAGATTTATTCAAGGGATGCAAGGATGGTACCATATTCGCAAGTCAATAAATGTAATACATCACAAAAAAAAATTTGACAGACCACTTCCAGCCAAGAAGGAGACCTGGATAGACACGCTGTGTTTCCCACCACAAGTAAGAAGGAATAAAACTATCTCAAAACTAGAGACAACCAGAAGTTTCAGAAAATTGAACTGCATGAAATTTCAACAAAGATATAAAGAAAAAATACTCAACCAGACAGGTGAGAGGGGAAGAGGTGGGTCAGAGAGGAAGCAATGTGGTTGTGGCATCAGCAACAGCAGCAGCAGGCTGGCAGAAAGTGCCATCACACATTTTAAAAAGTAGGGAGAAACACCTGGGGAGTGCTCCTAGCACCAGCCCAGACCATGCAGCTCACAACTCTAACACCAGGGAAAATAAGCCCTCATTGCTTCTGACTGTCAAAACCAGTGGAGGTTGGAGCAGTGGAAGAAATTTCTGGTAACTCAGCGGAGTCTGCTTGTTTAAAGGGCACCCACAGTGCTGGAATGTTCGCAGACTCACCCATTCTGTGAACGATGGCTAGGGTAACAGCTAGAGGGGCACCAGTCCCATACAGAAAGAGGGAGAAGTGCCTGGAAAAGTGGTGAGTGCTGAGAAAGTGACATTGTTCCCTCTCAGACCCCTCCACCTGTACTGACAAATACCTAAGGCTTTGCCTTTTACAACAAACAAGTATGACAGCTCTACTTAAGACACAGAGGCAAAAAAACATGGGAGACTGTCAAGATGAGGCAGAGAAGTATGGCCCAAGAGGAAACAGATCAAGGTTCCAGTGATAGAACTAAGGGACAAGGAGATAGTCAACCTAACAGATGTAGATTTTAAAACACTGGTGTTAAAGATGTTCACACACTTGACATATGCTTAAGTACAGCAATCACAGAAAGGAAGAAGTGAAGGCTAAGCTAAATAAAATGAAGGAAATTGCACACAAAGCCAATAATGAAGGGAAGAAAACCAGGGTTCAAATCAATGATTTGGAACATGAGGAAGAAAAAACAAGTCAATCAGTACAGAATGCGGAAACAAGAACTGAAAAAAATGAGGAGAGGCTTTAGAATCTCTGGAACAACTTTAACCATGCCAACATCCAAATCATAAGGGTGCCAGAAGAAGATGAATGGCAAGAAATTGAAAGCTTATGTGAATAAATAATAAAGAAAAATTTCCCAAATTTGGTGAAGGAAGTAGACATACAAGTCCAGGAAGCACAGAGAGTTCCAAACAAGCCAGACCCAAAGAGGACCATGCCAAGAAACATCATAATTAAAATGCCAAAGATTCAAGATAAAGAAAGAATCTTAAAAACAGCAAAAGAAAAGCAGAGAGCTACCTACAAAAGGGTGCTTGTAAGATTATCAGCTGATTTCTCAAAAGAAACTTTGCAAGCAGGAAAGGACTGGGAAGAAGTATTCATGTAATGAAAAGCAAGGACCTACAACCAAGATTATCTGGCAAAGCTATCATTTAGAATGGAAGGGCAGATGAAGTGCTTCCAAGACAAGGTAAAGGTAAAAGAGTTCATCATCACCAAGCCATTATTGTATGAAACATTAAAGGGACTTATTTAAGAAAAAGAAGGTCAAAACTATGAACACTTAAATGGCAACAACTATCAACAACTGAATCTAAAAAATAAAAACAAAATCCAAATAAGCGAACCATTATAGGAACAGGATCATAGGTATGGGGATCATTTGGAGAATTATCAGCTGTGAGAGGGAAGGGTGAGAAATGGGGAAATGGTGCAGGGATTAAAAAGCATAATTTCTTGGTACAAAATAGACAGGGGAGAGTTAAGAGTAATATAGGAAAAGGTGAAGCCAAAGAACTTATATGCACATCCCATGGACATGAACTAAGGGGGGTGGGATTGCTGAAGGGGAGGGCAGTACAGGGCAGAGGTAAGAAAAGTAAAAGTAAATTGCGATTATTGTAACAACATAATAAAATATACTTTAAAAAATGAAGGACATAAATTACATGATTATAGCAATAGATGCTGAAAAAGCATCTGATAAAATCCAAATCCCACATATAATACAAACACTCAATAAAGTAGGAATAGAGAGAGCATATCTCAATATAATAAAAGCCATATACAAAATACCTACTGCATACATCAATGTTGAGGGACAAAAATTGAAGTGTTTCCTTTATGATCTGAAATAAGAAAAAGGAGTATACTTTTACACTTTCTGATTCAACAGGAATCAGAAAAGAAAAATAAAAGACATCCAAATTGGAAAGAAGGAAATAGAACAGTCATTATTTGATAGTGAACATAGAAAACTCTATAGATCCACTACAAAACTAAATACCTGAATAAGTAAATTCAGCAAAGTAGCAGGATACAAAGGCAATATTCAGAAAATGATGGCATTTTTGTACATCACAATGAACTATTAGAAAGCAAAATTAAGAAAAAAACTGCATTTACCATAGCAACAACAACAAAAACAAAAAGAATAATGTACCAAGGAAGTAAAAGACCTATATTCATAAAACTGTAGAACACAGAAGAAAGAAAATGAGAAATATGCAAATAAATGGAATAATATACAGACAGTGTTCATGAACTGGAAGAATGTGCATCACTGAAATGTCCATACAACAAAAAGTAATTTATAGATTCAGTACAATTCCTATTAAAATACCAATGGCAAATTTCAAAGATTCAGAATAAATACCCCCATAATTTATATGAAGCCAAAAGTACCTGAATATCCTAAGCAATCTTAAGAAAGAAGAACAAAAGTGGAGGGATCACAATACCTGATATCAAACTATACTACAAAGCCACTGTAATCAAAACAGTCTGGTACTGTCATAAAAACACATAAATGAATGAAACAGAAAAAACAGCTCAGAAACAAATGTCTCCATGGTCAATTAATTTTTGACAAAAGGGGTATAAAAATACAGTGGAGTAAAAATGTTCTCTTCAAAAATAATGTTGGGAGAACTAGACTATCATGTTAAGTGAAGTAAACCAATGGGTGAAAGACAAATGCCAAATGATCTCACTTATAAGGGGAATCTAATAAATGAAATAAATTGTTGAACAAAATATAACCAGAGACATTGAATTATGGAATAAACTGACAGTGGTAAGAGGGAAGGAGATGAGGGGGAATGTTTGAAAAATGGTGAAGGGATTAGTCAAGGAACATATATGAAAGATCCATGGACATAGATAATGATAATAAGGTGAAGATAGACTATGGAAGTGGAGAGTAGGTTGGAAAGAGGGATGTGAATGGAAAGGTAATTTGAAGAACTGTAAAACAAAAATAAAAATAATTTAAAAATAAATAATAACTACTGCTAAAAGAAATGTCTGATATTTTACTATGTTTCCTTCTAAAGTTTTTATGGTTTCGAGTTTAATTCTTTCATCCATTTTGAGTTTATTCTTGTGTGCGGTGTAAGAAGATGGTCCAGTTTCTTTCTTTTTTTTCTTTCTTTCTTTCTTTCTTTCTTTCTTTCTTTCTTTCTTTCTTTCTTTCTTTCTTTCTTTCTTTCTTTCTTTCTCTTTCTTTTTCTTTTTTTGCATATATCTGTCCAGTTTTCCCAACTTGATTTGTTGAATAAACTATCTTTAGCCCATTGTATGTGTTTGCCTCCTCTGTTAAACATTAATTCACAATAAAAATGTGGGTTTATTTCTGGGCTCTCTGTTCTGTTCCATTAATCTGTGTCTGTTTTTTTGCCATTACCATGCTGTTTTGATTACTAAGGCTATGTGGTATGGTTTGCTATCAGGTAGCATGATTCCTCCAAGTATGTTCCTGTCTCAAGATCTCTCTTGTTACTCAGGGTCTTTTGAGGTTTCATATAATTTTTTGGAATATTTCTTCTTGTTCTATGAAATATGTCATTGGTATCTTGGTAGGAATTACATCGAATCTTTAGATTTCTTTGGGTAGTATGGACATTTTAATGATGTTAATTCTTCCTATCCATGAACACAGTACATACTTCACTTGTTTTTATTTTCTTCAATTTCTTCAATGTGTTATAATTATCCCCAAAATCACTTACATTCTTGGATACATTTATTTCTAGGTATTTTACTGTTTTTGAAGCAATTGTGAATGGGATTGTTTTCTTAATATTTTTCTGATAGTTCATAATTTGCATTTAAAAATGTAACTTATTTCTGAATATTAATTTTTGTATCCTGCCACTTTATTGAATTCATTTATCAGTTTTAGAATTTTCTTGGTGGAATTTTTAAGGTCCACTGTGTATAATATCATGTCATCAGCAAATAATAATATTTCTACTTCTTCCTTTCCTATTTGGATGCCTTTTATTTCTTCTGGTCTGATTTCTATAGCTAGGATTTCCAGTACTATGTTGAATAAAAGTGGTGAAAGTGGGCATCCTTGTGTTTGCTCATTGAGTATGATGTTGGCAGTGACTTTATATAACCTTTATTACATTGAGATATGTTTCCTCTATTTCACTTTCCTGAGAGTTTTTTTTTTTTAATAATAAATGGGTGCTGAATTTTATCAAATGCTTTTTTGACATCTATTGATATGATGATGTGGTTTTTATTCTTTATTTTGTTTATGTGGTGTTTTCTTTTGATTTGCAGGTATTTTACCAAACTTGCATCCCCAGAATGAATTTCCAACTTGATAATGGTGTGTGATCTTTTGACGCATTGTTGTATTTGGCTTGCCAATACAATATTTTTTGAGTACTTTAGCATCCATGTTCACCAGGGAAGTTGGCCTATAATTTTTTTTCTTGGTATTTCTTTATATGGCTTTGGAATTAGGATAATCCTAGCCTGACAAAATGAGCTTCTGAGTCTTTCTTAATCTTGAATTTTTTTAAGTGTATTTTATTGATTATATTGTTACAATAGTTCCATTTTTTCCCCTTTGCTATCCTCTGCCCTACACCACCTTTCCCCCAGCAATCCCCACACCCCAAGTTCATGTCCATGGGTTGTACATACAAGTTCTCTGGCTTCACTCTTTCATATATTCTTATTCATTAAAAAAATAATAACTAACTAATTAATTAATTATTTTAACAACAACAAAAAAAAACAATCACTCACTCTCAGTCTTAAGACCCTTTCTGATCTTATAAAGGACAATGGGTGAAGGTCTCGAACTCCTCTAGCTGCTTCAAGCTGGACATGGTCGTCATCCTCTTGGGTCCAGAAGTCCCTAATAAGAGTGGGGGTGTGGAGCGGAGGGTAGCCTTCCCACATAGGAAAGGATCGTGCAGACTCCAGGTGAGTTGACTGTCGCCAGACAATGGCATGCTTGATTTAACAGGCTGGCATCCTTGTTGTATGCTGAGGGCAACAGATTTAGCAACAGGGTTAAAAGACATCATTCAATCTATAACCACTAGATGAAAAAAAGGCAGAGATTAATTTTTTTTTCTTTTTTTCTTTTAATTTTATTTTTTGATTATTCAATTACAGTAGTCCCATTTTGCCCCCATTGCTCCCCCCTCCCATCCCATCCCTTCTCCCACAATTATATTTCTCTCCATTGTCCATGTCCATGAGTCATTCATATACGTTCCTTCACTAGACCCTTCCCTTACTTATCCCCCTTCCCTCCTACCCCCCTCCCCCCTACTGACTACTATTCTAGTCTTTGCCTATTTAGTTCATTTGTTTGTGTTGCTCTTTAGTTTCCTGTATTGGGTGATATCATATGGTATTTTGTTTTCTTTGCCTGGCTTATTTCACTAAGCATAATTCTCTCTAGTTCCATCCATGTTGTCGCAAATGGCAGGAGTTCCTTCTTTCTTTCTGCTACATAGTATTCCATTGTGTAGATGTATCATGGTTTTTTGATCCACTCTTCTACAGATGGGCACCTAGGCTGTTTCCAGCACTCAGCTATTGTAAACAGGGCTGCTATGAACATAGGAGTACATAAGTTTTTTTGAATTAGGGTTTAAGGATTTTTCGGGTATAATCCTAGCAGTGGAATCACTGGTTCAAAAGGCAGTTCCATTTTTAGTTTTTTGAGGTAATTCCATACTGTTTTCCATAGTGGCTGCACTAGTCTGCATTCCCCCCAACAGTTCAGTAGGGTTCCTGTTTCTCCACATCCTCGCCAGCATTTGTTGTTTGTTGATTTGTTGATGATGGCCATTCTGACAGGTGTAAGGTGGTATCTCATTGTGGTTTTTACTTGCATCTCTCTGATGGCCAATGATGTTGAGCATTTTTTCATGTGCCTATGGACCTTCTGTATGTCCTCTTCGGAAAAGTGTTTGTTCAGGTCCTTTACCATCTTTTAGTTGGGTTGTTTGTTTTCTTGATGTTGAATCGTATAAGCTCTTTATATATTTTGGAGATCAGTCCCCTGTCTGTGATATCATTGGGAAATATATTTTCCCATATGGTTGGTTTCCTTTTCATCTTGCTGATGTTTTCTTTTGCTGAACAGAAACTTTTTAGTTTGATGTAGTCCCATTTGTTTATTTTTTCCTTTATTTCTCTTGCCTTGGGAGATGTATCTGTGAAGATATTGTTACGTGTGATATCTGAAATTTTCCTGCCTACGTTTTCCTCTAGGACTTTTATGGTATCACGACTTACATTTAAGTCTTTAATCCATCTTGAGTTTATTCTCGTGTGTGGTGTAAGTTGGTGGTCTAGTTTCATTTTTTTGCACGTCCCTATCCAGTTCTCCCAGCACCATTTGTTAAAGAGGCTCTTCTCACTCCATTTTATGTTCCTTCCTCCTTTATCAAAGATTAGTTGACCATAGAGGCCTGGGTTTATTTCTGGGCTTTCAATTCTGTTCCACTGATCTATATGTCTGTTCTTATGCCAGTACCAGACTGTTTTGATTACAGTAGCTTTGTAGTTTTGTTTGATGTCTGGTATCGTGATTCCTCCTGCTGTGTTCTTCTGTTTCAAGATTGCTTTTGCTATTCGGGGTCTTTTTTGGTTCCATATGAATTTTTGGAGTATTTGTTCTAGGTCAGTGAAATATTTCATTGGTATTTTAATAGGGATTGCATTGAATCTGTAAATTGCTTTGGGTAGTATGGCCATTTTGATGATGTTGATTCTTCCCATCCAAGAACATGGTATTTGCCCCCATTTTATTTGTATCTTCCTTAATTTCTTTCTTCAATGTTGCATAATTTTCAGAGTACAAGTCTTTTATCTCTTTGGTTAAGTTTATTCCTAGGTACTTTAATTTTCTTGTTGCTATAGTAAATGGTATTTTCTTTTTTGTTTCTGTCTCTGATATTTTATTGTTGGTGTACAGAAAAGCCTTAGATTTCTGTATATTTATTTTGTACCCTGCTATTTTGCCATATTCACTTATTATATCAAGTAGTCTTTAAGTGGATTTTATAGGGATTTCTAGGTATATTATCATGTCGTCTGCAAATAGTGATAGTTTTACTTCTTCTTTCCCAATCAGGATGCCTGTTATTTCTTTGTCTTGTCTGATTGCTGTGGCTAGGACTTCCAACACTATGTTGAATAGAAGTGGGGAGAGTGGACAGCCTTGTCTAGTTCCTGATTTCAGGGGGAATGCTTTCAGTTTTTGTCCATTGAGTATGATGTTGGCTTCAGGCTTCTCATATATAGCCTTAATGATGTTAAGGTATGCTCCCTCTATTCCCATTTTGCTGAGTGTTTTCAACATAAATGGGTGTTGTACTTTATCAAATGCTTTTTCTGCATCTATAGATATGATCATGTGGTTTTTGTCTTTCATTTTGTTTAGGTGATGTATTATATTTATTGATTTGCGAATATTAAACCATCCTTGCATCCCTGGGATGAATCTCACTTGATCATGGTGTATGATCTTTTTTATGTATTGTTGGATCCCTTTTGCCAAAATTTTATTGAGGATTTTAGCATCTATGTTCATCAGTGATATTGGCCTGTAGTTTTCTTTCTTTGCTGTGTCTTGACCTGGTTTTAGGATTAGGGTAATACTGGCTTCATAGAAAGAGTTTGGGATTTTTCCCTCTTCTTGGATTTCTTGGAATAGTTTGAGGAGAGTAGGAGTTAGTTCTTCCCTGAATGCTTTGTAAAAATCACTTGTGAAGCCATCCAGTAAAGGGTTTTTGTGTGCAGGGAGATTTTTTATTTTGTTTCAATTTCCTTCTTTGTTATTGGTCTGTTGAGACTTTCTACTTCTTCTTGATTCAGTTTTGGAAGGTTATATGTTTCTAGAAATCTATCCATTTCTACTAGGTTGTCAAATTTCTTGCCACATAGTTGTTTGTAGTAATTTCGTATAATTGTTTGTATTTCTGAGGTATCAGTCGTGATTTCTACTCTTTCATTTCTGATTTTGTTTATTTGGGTTTTCTCTCTATTTTTCTTAATGAGCCTGGCTAGAGGCTTGTCAATTTTATTTTTTCAGAGAACTAGCTCCTAGTTTTGTTGATTTTTTGGATTGTTAGTTTCGTTTCTACGTCGTTTAATTCTGCTTTGATTTTGATGATTTCCTTTCTTCTTTTTGCCCTAGGCTTTGTTTGTTGTTGCTGTTCTAGTGCTTGTAGCGTTATGGTTAGGTATTTTATTTGAGATTCTTCTAACCTTTTCAGATATGCCTGTATTGCTATGAATTTCCCTCTTAGGACTGCTTTTGCTGTGTCCCCAGATTTTGGGCTGTTGTGTGTTCATTGCCATTAGTTTCTAGAAATGTCTTGATTTCCTCTTTGATGTCATTGTTAACCCATTCAATATTTAAGAGCATCTTATTCATTCTCCATGAGTTTGTTTCTCTTTGATTTTTTTCCCTGAGGTTGATTTTTAGTTTCAAGGCATTGTGGTCTGAAAAGATGCTTGATATGATTTCAATTTTCTTGAATTTGTTGAGGTTTGTTTTGTGTCATATTATGTGGTCTATCTTTAAAAATGTCCCATGTGCCTTTGAAAAGAATGTATATTTTGCTTCTTTAGGGTGGAAAGTTCTATATACATCAGTTAAGTCCATGTGGTTTAGTGTGTTGTTCAATGCCTGTATATCCTTGGTGTTTCTTTGCTTGGATGATCGGCCTATTGTTGATAATGGAGTGTTGAAGTCCCCTACTATGAGCGTGTTGTTGTTAATATTCTTCTTGTGGTCTTCTAGTATTTGCTCTATGTATTTGGGTGCTCCTATGTTGAATGCATATATGTTTATCAGTGTTATATCTTCTTGATGAATTGTTCCTTTAAGTATTATGAAATGTCCTTGTTTGTCTTTTTTTATTGCCCTTGCTTTGAAATCCGTTTTGTCTGATACGAGGACTGCTACCCCAGTTTTTTTTTCAGGTCCATTTGCTTGAAATATTCTTTTATATCCCTTTACTTTCAGTCTATGTAAATCTTTTATTTTGAGGTGTGTTTCTTGTAGACAGCAAATATGTGGGTCCTGTTTTCTTATCCATTCTGTTACCCTATGTCTTTTAATTGGAGCATTTAATCCATTTACATTTAACGTTATTATTGACATGTATTTATTCATTTCCCTTTTGTATCTCTGTTCCTTTACTCTTTTTTTGCTTTTTCTCTTCCTTTTTCTTAGAATGTTCCCTTTAGCATCTCTTGCAATGCTGGTTTTGTAGAGATGTATTCTTTTATTCTTCCTTTGTCTGAGAAACTCCTTATTTCACCTTCTATTTTGAATGAGAGCCTTGCTGGGTAGAGTATTCTTGGTTGTAGTCCTTTGTTTTTCATTGCTTGAAATATTTTTGAACATTCCCTTCTGGCTTGTAATGTTTCTGTTGAGAAATCGGTCGATAGCCTTATTGGAGCTCCCTTGTAAGTTATTTGCTGTTTTTCTCTTGCTGCTTTTAAGATTCTCTCTTTGTCTTGGAATGTTGCCATTTTCACTATGATGTGCCTTGGAGTGGGTTTTTGGGGGTTCCTTTTTATTGGAACTCTCAGTGCTTCTTGAACTTGCATAACTTTTTCTCTCATCAGGTTCGGAAAATTTTCTATCACTCCTTCTCCTATCAGATTTTCAATTCCATGCTCCTTTTCTTCTCCCTCTCGTATTCCTATGATCCTGATGTTTTTTTAATGCTATCCTGTAATTCCCTTACATCTTGTTCATATTTTTTTCAATCTTTTTTCATTTTGCTGTATCATTTGAGAATTATTACCTACATTATCCTCTAACTCACTAATCTGATCCTCTGCTTCGTTTAGTCTGCTTTTGACTGATTCTACTGTGTTTTTCAGTTCAGAGATTGCATTCTTCATTTCTTCCTGGTTCTTGTTGATAGTTTCTATGTCTTTTTTTATACTAGTGTAGTTCTCTGCAAGTTCCCTGTAATTTTCTTGGAGCTGTTGGTAACTTCCTTGGAGGTTGTCATAGTTGTTTTTGAGGTTTTCGAGCATATTGAGCTTCATCACCACCATAATTTTGAATTCCATGTCTGACATTTGGGCTATGTCTATTCCATCTACCTCTCTTTCTGGAGATTCCTCTTTTCTTTTCATTGAGAGGTTGTTTCTGCATCTTACCATGTTGGATTCTTCTTGTTTGTTTTTGTTATTTGGATTTGTCTGCTTTGCCTTCCCACCTTTGTGGTATGAGATTTTTTATGGTAGATCTGGGGGTTTCAGTGGTGCAGTCTCTTTGATCTCCTGAGTCTGATGTTCTTGGGGTACCTTTTATATCATTTGTTTATGCTGTCTGGTTATATTTCAGATTTTTTTGTTAGGATATTCCTTCTGGCTTGTTGATTGAGAGTCACTCTATCCACTTTATCTCGAATTCTTTTGTGGAGATGTCTGTTTTAGCCTTGGTGTGTCGCCTTATTTTTCTGCATCCACAGCTGGTCTAGTGTGGCGGTTCAGGGGTTCTTGTTTCTTGCAGCACTGGTGTGCGCCCGTGGTTGCAGCAACAGTGTGCACCTGCGGTTGCTGCAACGGTGTGCACCCGGGGTTGCCAGCAAGGCAGGCTCCCTTGCTGCCCGTCGGAGCCAGTTGAGGTGTCCTTGCGCGCGAGCCCCTGCAGTGGCGGGGCGTCCCAGAGCTTGCCTTGTGCGCCTATTGTTGCCGGGCCAAAGTGGTTGCGCGTTCGTGCCAGAGTGTCCCTGCGCGCGTCCCTGCACCAGCCTGAAGGGCCGGAGAACTTGTCTCGGGATTGGCTCCTATTGTCCCCGGGCTGAGGTGTTTTCTTGCTCGCCTGCCAGTGCCCTTAGTCCTGCTGAGCCGAACTCCAGGAGTTGGTCTCTCGCCTCTTAGGGCGGGGCCGCGGACACTTGTGCTCAGTGGAAGTGAGCGTCTGTGAGTCGCTGCCGCCCACTGTTCTGGCACTGCAGCCAACTGCCTTCCCTCGCCTGTCTGGGTGGGCACGAACAGAGCCTGAGCTAGTGGTCTGCTTTCCGGCCTGGGGCGAGACCTTGTTTCTGAAGCAGCTTTCCCAGCCCAATTCCACTTTTTTCTGATCAGTGGCGCAGTGATGGATGTGAGTGCCCAGAATGTGGTGCTGCGAGCACCAGTCTCAATTCACACAGCTTCCCAAAGTCTGGGTTGCTGTCCATTTCCCTGTTCGCCTATGCACCCTGCCTGCTGGTCTGGAGCTCTGAGCAGGACTGTGTTTCTAATGCAGTTCTCCTGGCCCAGTTCTGTTTCTCTCTTTTAAGTGGCGCCATGATGCTCGCACCTGGGTGCATGGGGTTGCCGGCATAGACCTGCCTGTCTGGTGGATCTCCACCCAGATTCAGATCATACAGTTTCCCACAGTCTGGGCCACTCGCTGTCCTCCCGCACCTCTGGCTAGTTCACGGAAACCTTTCTATTGTTTCCCTAAGGGACTCCGCTGCTCCCCACACCCACAGTAGGCAGCAATCTCCAAGCAGATGCCGGGCAGTGAGCTGGTCTGCAGCTGTCCCTCTGGGGTGTGGTCCGGTGGGAGCAGGGCCTGGTGGGTCCAACAAGTCCTCTTGAGAGTGCTGGTGGGCCTTCTGCCATTTTCCCCTGTGCTCACGCTCTCCCTTCCCCACTCGAGCTGTCCGAAATTTTTACTCACTTGTCTCTTTGTCCATCTCCCAAGCTTTCCATGATAGGAGCAAGCAGACAACACTGCTGCTTACTCTGCTGCCATCTCCCCCGACCCCCACTGCCTTTTGAGCTGCTGCCACAGTACTGGAGCTCAGAGGAAGTGAGTTTGTGTATGTCTGTGTATGGGCACTTAATAAGAACACCTGGGGCACCAGTAGTCCTCTGTCTCACTTAGCTGCAATACTGGGCTTGGCTTGGGGTTATGAAGTAGGGCTGAGACCTTTCACTACTTAGCGGTAACCTCCACATCTGAGATATCCCTCCTTATTTTTATCTGCCAGAGGTGATGTGAGACTAGCCCATTCTGCACTTACATCTCTCCTACCAGTCTTGACATGGCTTCTTCTTTATATACTTAGTTATAGGTCTTCTGTTCCGCTAGATTTCAGGCATTATAAAAAATCGTATAATTTAGTTGTAATTTTGATGTGGTTGTGGGAGGTTCCCAGCACCACATTTACTAAACAACCATCTGGTCAGGAATTTCTCCAGATCAAAGGCTTTTAAATAAGTTCACCTTATCAATTATCTTTTCATAGATTGTGACTGATGTATTTACAGTTATCATCATATCTAGCATCACCTAAGTTTTCTCCTCTGTTATTGTCTAAAAGTTTTTATAGTGGTTCTATACATTTATATTTATGATACATTTACAGTTAATTTTTTTTCTGAAGAATACAAATGGTCTTTATCTACATTCATTCTTTTGCATGTGAATGTCCAGTTTCCCTAGCACAGCAGTTCTCGACCTGTGGATCATGACCCCTTTCTGGGTCGAACGACCCTTTCACAGGGGTTGCCTAAGACCATTGGAAAACACATGTATAATTACACTGTTTTTGTAACTAATCACTGTGCTTTATTTATGCTTGGGGGTCACCACAGATGAGGGACTGTATTAAAGGGTTGTGGCATTAGGAAGGTTGAGAACCACTGCTCTAGCAACATTTGTTGAAATTATATTCTCATTTTATTTCACACTATTTCAAATATCAGTAGACTACAGCTGGATCTGTTTCTGGGCTTTCCACTATTTAATTTTGATATATTTATTTATTATTTTACCAAATACCACATTGTCTTGATTATTATAGCTTTATAGTTAGTCTTTTTTTATTGTTGTTCTATTACAGTTGTCCCATTTTTCCACATTGCTCTCCCATGCCCCACCCACCCCAGCCCCCCTCCCAGAGTCAATTCCCAACCTATGTTCATGGGTCAGTTATACAAGTTCCTTGACTAAACCCTTCCCCCTCACTCCGTCCTTAAACCCTCCCCTCTGGTCACTGTCAGTCTGTTCCATGTTCCCGTGCCACTGGTTCTATCATATTTTGCTCATTTGTTTGTTTTGTTTGTTAGATTCCTGTATTCAGTGACTTCATATGGTATTTGTCTTTCATCACCTGACTTATTTCACTAAGCATAATACTCTCCAGTTCCATCCATGTTGTCACAAAGGGTAGGAGCTACTTCTTTCTTTCTGCTATATGGTATTCCATTGTGTAAATGTACCACAGTTTTTTGATCCATTCAACCACTGTTGGGCCCTCAGGTTGTTTCCAGGATTTGGCTATTGTAAATAGTGCTGCTATAAACATAGGGTCAGCCCTGGCTGGTTTGGCTCAGTGGATTGAGCGTCGGCCTGCGAGCTAAGTGTCACTGGTTCGATCTTCCAGTCAGGGCACATCAGAGAAGGAACACTCTGACTCCAAAAAACCTCCGCTGCCTTGCGGCATACCTCTTCAGGGGAAAGGCTAAGGGAGTAAACCATGACAGAAAATCCGGAGCCGGAGTCCCTAAGGCGGTTTGACGTTGTAGTCAACACCGGCAACTCCTGCGGCGCACCTGAAGCCAAGCTGTATTGACTCCGTCTTTCCCTTGGGCCCTTCAGCTGAGAAGAGAGGGGGGGTCTGCTGCATGGGCAACAGCACACCCTCCATATCACCCTGCCCAGGCTCTGTAGCTTCAGCTTCACTGGAGAGGACACTCCAGCGTCATCGCAAGATGTCGATTCAACACGGGAGGAGACAGATACCGTGTCACTCCCGAGTCGGACTGCACAACCATTCTTGGCGGTGCAGATAGACTCTTAAGAAGCTACACCATCGTCTCTCGAGACGGATGGCTGCCGACGAAACATAGGTTGCATGTGTTCTTTTGAGTTGGTGTCTCAGGATTCTATGGGTATAATCCCAGCAGTGGAATTGCTGGATCAAAACACAGTTTCATTTTTAATTTTCTGAGAAAATTACATATTGTTTTCCACAATGGCAGCATTAGTTTGTATTCCTACCAACAGTGCACTAGGGTTCCTTTTTCTCCACATCCTTGTCAGCACTTGTTGTTTGTTGATTTGTTGATGATGGCCATTCTGACCGGTGTGAAGTGGTATCTCATTGTGGTTTTAATTTGATCTCCCTGTTGGCTAGTGATGTGAAGCATTCTTTCACATGCTTATGGGCCCTCTGTATGTCCTCCTTGGATAAGTATCTGTTCAGGTCTTTGCCCATTTTTTAAATTGGATGGTCTGTCTTCCTGCTGTCGAGTCATATAAGTTATTTATATATTTTGGAGATCAAACCCTTTCCCAAGGTATCATTGGAAAATAAATTTTCCCATATGGTTGGTTTCCTTTTCATTTTGCTGATGTTTTCTTTAGCTTAGTAGAAACTTTTTAGGTTGATGTGGTCCAATTTGTTTATTCTTTCCTTTATTTCCCTTGCTCCAAGAGATATATTGGTGAATATATTGCTTCATGGATATCTGAAATTATACTGCCCATGTTTTCCTCTAGAACTTTTATGGTGTCACTGCTTACATTTAAGTCTCTTATCCATCTTGAGTTTATTCTGGTGTATGGTGTAAGTTAGGGGTCTAGTTTCTTTTCTTTTTTTTTTGTATGTTTTTGTCCAGTTCTCCTGACATCATTTGTTGAAGAGGCTATTTTCATTCCTTTTTACGCTCCTGCCCAGTTTGTCAAATATTAATTGACCATAGAAACCTAGTGTTACTTCTGGGCTCTCTACAATATTCTATCGATCTGTATGTCTGTTCTTATGCCAGTAGCAGACTGTTTTGATTGCCACGGCCTTGTAATATAGTTTGGTAGCAGGTACTGTGATTCCTCCTACTTTGTTCTTCTTTCTCAAGATTGCTGAGGCTATTCAGGGTTGATTTTGATTCCATATAAATTGTTGAAATATTTGTTCTAGTTCTGTAAAATGTGTCATTGGTATTTTAATAGGGATTGCATTGAATCTACAAATTGCTTTGGGTAGTATTGACATTAATGATGTTAATTCTTCTCATTCATGAATACGGTATATGCTTCCATTTATTTGTCTCTTCCTTAATTTCTTTCTTTAGTGTTCTGCAGTTCTCCAAGTACATGTCTTTTATCTCTTTGGTTAAGTTGATTCCTAGATACTTTGTTTTTCTTGTTGCTATAGTAAATGGGATTATTTTTTAGTTTCTGCCTGATATTTCATGGCATCTGCAAATAATGACAATTTTACTTCCTCTTTTCCAATTTGGTTGCCTTTTATTTCTTTTACTTGTCTGATTGCTGTGGCTAGAAATTCCAAAATTATGTTGAATAGAAGTAGAGAGAGCGGATATCATTGTATTTTTCCTGATCTTAGGAAAGCTGTTAGATTTTCCCATTGAGTCTGATGATATCTGCATTTTTTTCATATATGGCTTTTATTATGCTGAAGTATACTTCCTCTATTCCCACTTTGCTGAGCATTTTTTCATAAAGCAATGCTATACTTTGTCAATGATTTTTCAGCATATAGTGATATGATCATACAATTTTTCTTTCATTTTTGTTTATGTGGTATATTATGTTTATTGATTTTTGAATATTATACCATCCTTCCATGCCTGGGATAAAACCCGCTTGATCATGTTGAGTGATCTTTTTAATGTATTTTTATATCTGGTTTGCCAATATTTGTTGAAGATTTTAGCATCTATGTTCATTAGTGATATTGGCCTGTAGTTTTCTTTCTTTGCTGTGTATTGACCTGGTTTTGAAACTTGAATAATACTGGCCTTATACAAAAAGTTTGGGAGTCTCCCCTCTTCTTGGATCTTTTGGAATAGTTTGAGAAGAATAGGAGATAGTTCTTTCCTAAATTATTGGTAAGATTTGCCTGTGAAGTCACCTCTTCTGGGACTTTTGTGTGCCAGAAGATTTTTGAGTTGTCGGCAGCCGTTCGTCTCAAGAGACGATGGTGTAGCTTCTTAAGAGTCTATCTGCACCGCCGAGAATGGCTGTGCAGTCCGACTCGGGAGTGACACGGTATCTGTCTCCTCCCGTGTTGAATCGACATCTTGCGATGACGCTGGAGTGTCCTCTCCAGTGAAGCTGAAGCTACAGAGCCTGGGCAGGGTGATATGGAGGGTCTGCTGATGCCCATGCAGCAGACCCCCCCTCTCTTCGCAGCTGAAGGATCCAAGGGAAAGACGGAGTCAATACAGCTTGGCTTCAGGTGCGCCGCAGGAGTTGCCGGTGTTGACTACAACGTCAAACCGCCTTAGGGACTCCGGCTCCGGATTTTCTGTCGGGGTTTACTCCCCTAGCCTTTCCCCTGAAGAGGTATGCCACAAGGCAGCAGAGGTTTTTTGGAGTCAGAGTTTTCCTTCTCTGATGTGCCCTGACTGGAAGATCGAACCAGCGACACTTAGCTCGCAGGCCGACACTCAATCCACTGAGCCAAACCAGCCAGGGACAAAGTTTTTTGAGTACTACTACAATTATACTGGTTGTTATCAGTCTACTCAGGCTTTCTGCTTTTTCTTGATTCTGTTTTCAAACATTATATGTTTCCAGAAACTTATCCATTTCACCCAGGTTGTCAAATTTCTTGTCGTAGAGTTGTTAGTAGTAATTTCTTACAATCCTCTATATTTCTGTGGTATTGGTTGTGATTTCTCTACTTTTGTTTCTGATTTTATTTATTTATTTTTTATCCTCTTTCTTTTATTCTTGATGAATTTGGTTAAAGACTTGTCAATTTTTTTTTTTACCTTTTCAAATAACAGATCCCTGGATTTATTGATCCTTTGAATTGTTCTTTTAGTCTCTATGTTATTTCATTCTTCTATTTTTCTCCTTGTACTCACTCCGGGCTTTGGTATTTGTTGTTTTTCTAGTTCTTGTAGATGTAGAGTTATTTTTTTATTTGAAATTCCTCTATTCTTTTTAGTAGCACTGTGTTGCTATGAACTTCCCTCTCAAGACAGCCTTTGTGGTGTTCCATAGGTTTAAGGCTATTGTGTTCATTTTCATTTGTTTCCAGAAAACAATTTTTATTTCTTCCTTATTGTCATTGTTAACCCATTCGTTATTTAATAGTATATTATTCAGTCTCCAGGTATTTGAATGTTTTTGAGTTTTTTCCTTGAGGTTGGTTTCTAATTTCAAAACACTGTGATCTGAGAAGATACTTTATATAATTTTAATTTTCTTGAATTAGTTAAGTCTTGTTTTGTGTCCTACCAGGTGGTCTATCTTTGAAAATATTTCATGTGCACTTGAGAAGAATGTATATTTTGCTTCTTTTTGGTCATATGTTCTGTGTATATCAATTAAGTCTTTTTAACCTAGAGTGTTTTTCAATGCCACATTTTTCTTCTTCTTTCTTTTCTTGGAAGATCTGTCCATTGTTGACAATGGGGTGTTAAAATCCCCTACTATGAATGTGTGTTTCTGTCAATATCCTTCTTGAAGTCCTCCAAGATATTCTTATATATTTGGGTGCTCCTATGTTGGGTGATATATGTTTACAAGTGTTATATATTTTTGATATACTATTACCGTATTATGAAATGTCCTCCTTTGTCTCCTTTTATGGCCTTTGATGTGAAAACTATTTTCTGTAGTATAAGTATTGATACCCTGTGGGGAACTGCTCCTCACAGTTTTGGGAATTGTAACCCAAGCCATGAGCAAGGTCTCCCCAGGGAGGCCTTTAAGTCTCAACAAAAAACTGGAAGGCTGTGAGGCATGCAGGCCCAAAGGACATTCAGAGGATTCCCATGGAATTTGGATTTGAAGAATGTATATTATGTTTTAGATCTTGCTCTGCTTTTCCTATCTTTCAGTTAACTATAAGCAATCTGTAGATAAAAATGTATGAAGCCTTACACCTGATGTAAGCATGGCGTCAGAATGTTTAGCAGACTCTGACACAGACTGCTCATTGTGTTCTCTATATTGATATCTGTAATCAGTAACATTGTACTATAACCCAAGTGTCTAGAAGTTTATTGATGATTCATTAATATTGACCTGTATTTCCCAAATTCCCTCCTCAATAAAAGACATGGGAAATGGAAGTTCAGCACTTTTCTCCCATAGAGAGTTAAGCCAGCTCCCATTCCTCCAGACAAAATACAGTATCCTGGATAAATTTATTTCACCATGGTCCTGAAACCTCTGCTGGACAGGAAGTTTCCAAACAAGCTGGGGCATCGGAGGCAGGACACCCTCAATAACCCAGCACTTTTTCATTTCCATTTCTTTGAAATATTTTTTTCTTTCCCTTCACTTCTAGTCTGTGTAGATCTTTTGTTCTGAAGTTGGTCTCTGGTAGACAACATAAGTGGGTCATATTTTCTTATCCATTCAGCTATCTTATATCTTTTAATTGAATTATTTCATCCATTTACATTTTTAAACATACAGTGACCCCCTCCCTTCAGTTGCCTCCCCTAAGTCCATGCCCATTGGTTGTGCATATAGTTCTTCTCAACATTTTCCTGTTTACTCCACGCCCTCCTACTATGCTTCTTAATTCCTGTCCTAACTCCTTCCTTTTTCCCCCTTCCCCCTCCCTGCTGACCTCACCCCATAGTGTTCCCCATAGCTATAATTCTTTTCCTACTCTTGTTACCTACTTAGTTTGCCTTTGTTTTGATTTCCTAGCTTCTGCTGTTGGTTGTTGTGATATAGTTTTCATTTCAATATTCATAGTTTTGATCCTCTTTCTCCTAAACAAGTCCCTTTAACATTTCATATAACAGTGGTTTGGATCTGATGAACTCCTTCAGTTTTACTTTGTCCTGGAAGCACTTTCTCTGCCCTTCTATTCTGAATGACAGTTTCACTGGATAGAGTAATTGTGGTTGTAGGTTTTTGCTTTTCATTACTTTGAATAATTCTTGCCAGTCCCTTCTTGCCTGCAGAGTTTCTTTTGAGAAATCACCTGAGAGTCTTATTGGGACCTCTTTGTATATACTTCTCTTATTCTCTCTTGCTGCTTTTAAGATTCTCTCCTTATTTTCAATTTTTGACATTTTGATTATAATGTGTCTTGGTGTGGTTCTCCCTGGGACCAGTTTATTTGGTACTCTTTGTGCTTCCTGGACCTGTAAGTCTATTTTCATCCCCAAGTTCGGGAAGTTCTGCTTCATTATTTTTTCACATAATTTTTTAATTTCTTGTTCTTCTTCTTCATCTCTGGCAACCCTATAATTCAGATATTTGCTCAATTATTGTTGTCCCAGAGGTTTCTGAGCCTCTCCTCATTTTCCTCACTTTTCGTTTCCTCTCTCTACACTGGTTGACTCTTTGTTCCTTCCCTATGTTCTAATTTGTAGATTTGATCCCTGGTTTTCCTTCCCTCACCACTTGTTTCATATGTGTTTTCATTCATTTCAGCAGGACTAGCCTTCATTCTTTCCCCATCTTGATTAAATCCCTCTGTTAGTTCTGTAAGCTGTCTTATAACTATAGCTCTGAGCTGAGTGTCAGAAAAATTATCTGTTCTTCCATTAATTCATGTATTTGCTTTCTGTTCAGCTGCATGATTGGGATCTCTATCATTATCCCTGCCATCCTGAAAGGTTTGTTTACCTTTCCTTCTTGGGCGTGGCTTTCAAACCTCCTACGCTATAGGGGGCAGAGCCCTGTGCACTCATCACTACCAGGTGACCTTTCTCACCACACTGTGGTGCTTTGTGTGGGGACAGGGGCCCAAGGTGGATTCCTGCTGTTTATGCTCCACTGAGAGACTGGGAGCCTCCTCCTCAATCCCCATACCTTCTGGGCTTCACAGTGAAGTAATAGGGGTCTGTCTTCCCCAGCATTGGAATTGCGAGCTGACAGGTTTGGTGTGCAACCAGGGTACTCCCCAGGTGCTTCTTTCCTCCCATTAAATATGGGTGTCTGTGCTTACTACAGTCTTGCCGCTTGTCACTGTAGCTGCCGCCACCAGCACAGTTTGATCTCTCCACCCCAGCTTTGCCCTTCCTACCCGTCCAGATGAGCACTACTTGTTTATAACTTTATACATTGGACTTCCATGTGGGTTTGTTTTCTGGACCTTCTGGTTTGTGTTAGTTGTATTCCTTCTTAGTTGTGGAAGGAGACAGAACGTGTCAGTCTAGGCCTCCATCTTGGCCAGAAGTCTCACCTTCCATTTTGAATGAGAGCCTTGCTGGGTAGAGTAGAATTGGTTGTAAGCCTTTTTTTTTCATTGCTTGGATTATTTTTGCCATTCTTTTTTGGCTTGTCGTATTTCTGTTGAGAAATCAGCTGACAGCCATATCAGAGCTGCTTTGTATGTTCTTTCTTGCTCCTGTTAGGATTCTCTCTTTGTCTTTAAATGTTGCCATTTTAATTATGATGTGTCTTGGAATGGGCCTCTTTGGATTCATCTTCTTTGGGTCCTTCTCTGCTTCCTGGACCTTCATGACTTTTTCTCTCATTAAGTTAGGGCAGCTTTCTGTCATTACTTTTTCAAACAGATTTTATGTCCCTTGCTCCTCTTCTTATCCTTCTGGTATCCCTATGATATAGATATTATTGCAGTTCATGTTGTCCTGCAGCTCTCTTAAACCCTCTTCATTCTTTTTCAGTTTTTTTTTGTTGTTGTTGTTGTTGTTGCACTATCTGGAAATTTTTTTGTACATTGTTCTCTAGCTCACTAATCCAATCCTCTGATTTATTTAGCCTGCTTTTGATTCTTCCTGCTGTGTTTATCAATTAGGAATTTGTATTCTTCATTTCCTCCTGGCTCTTATTGATAATTCCTATGTCCTTTTTAATGCTGGTGTAGTTTACAATGAGTTCCTTGTATCTTCCTTGGAGTTTTTTTAGTTCCCTGGAGTTATTTGTAGTTTTCTCTGAGCTTGCTGAGTTCATTAAGCCTCTTTATAACAATTATTTTGAATTCTATGTCTGATAGATTATTTGCCTCTGTTTCATTTTGGACTCAATCTGGAGATTCCTGTATTCCTTTTGATGGGGTGTTCTTTGTCTCCCCCTTTTATGTGACTCTTCTTGTTTGTTCCTGCTTCTTAGCTTTATCTGCTTTGACTGTTTGCCTTAGTGATTGTACCTTTTGTGGTAGGAGCCCTATGGGAACAGCGGTTCAGTCTCTTTGATCTCCTGAACTTGATGCTCTTGGCATGCCCTTTTTGATATTTATTTAGGCTTTCTGGTTGTATTTGGATTTCGGTTGTTGCTGTGTTACTCCTGGTGGGTTCTTTCCTTTGGCTAGATGACAGAGTCATTCCACCCACCACATCTTGTATACTGTTGTTGAGTTGCTGCCAAACAATACCATACAACCCAGGCAATAAACCCACACTCACAAACATTCCCAACCACCACCCACAAAGATAACCCCCACCCATAATCACACTATCAAGAGCAAATGAGCTAGTATTAATAAGGATGAGAAAAGATTAAGACTATTATAAGAAAGGAAAAACAGATAAGAGTTGACTAACTGAAAGAAAAATGATTTTTGAGAGGGATGAAGGAGGAGCCATAAGAGTAATGAGTAGGGACAAGGCAATGAGAAAAAGACATTATAATTTGTATCATATATAAAAAAGGGAGGGAAGAAGGCAGAATGAAGTAAGAGGGGGGAAGTGTATAGTATTAGGCTTAAACAGAAGTTATAAAATATGTATCGTGAGCAAGAGAACAAAAAAATTTAAGAAAGAAGAATAAGAAAAAATAGGAACCAAATTAGAGAAAAAGTTTCACCACAGCACTATTGACAACAAATGAACTCAGATTAATGTAGGTGGGATAGTAGTAAGAGGTAAAAGAGAAAGAAAAGCTTAAAAGATGTCTAGAGGAAAGGGAAGTGATTTTGAAATGATTAAGGAAAAGGAATACTAAGGGTGAAGAATGAAAACCAGTCTAAGACAGGGAAATTTTTAAATTTAATATGAAAAAAGAAAAGAATTGGAGCAAGGTACCAAATGGAGTAGGAAAAGGGGATGATAAGATTTGAGATTTGAAATACCAAAATGTTTAAAACCTATTAATAAAATTGCAGAAATGCTACAACTACCACCATATCCACAATCAATGAGCAAAGATTTATCAAGGTGCAGTGAGAATAAGTGTACGTTATGAATGGGAAAAAGAACATGACTAATGAAAAGAAAAATTGTTTTGAGAGGCTGAAGAAGGAAGAAATAGTAAGAGTGTGGAATGGAAATGACTCATAACAACAGAGAATATAGAATTTAAAACAACAAGAGGAAATCAGATGGCAAAATGGAGTAAGAGAAGAGAGAAGAAAACATGATATTTGAAATAAACTATAATATAAAAACTAGTTACTTAAAATGCACAAACTGGGAGGACAAGAAATAAATGTTATAAAATTATACAGGAGAAAAAATAATTGATGTAGAAGACTGCAGTGAAATTAATCTCTATAGTATTCCTTTCTTCTCTTTCTGGATCAGCCCCTGGTCATATAAGATGGTGTCCTAGTATGGGCCTCAGCAGCCTGTTTGAGACTATCAGAGATCTACCTTCTGTGTCTGTCTCAGTCAGCTGTTAATCTATTCACTCTGTAATCAGCAGTCAGGCTTAAGCACACTGGATAAGGCTGAGTAATTCCCATTGGTGAGGTTATTGCTTCCCCTCAGGCTGATGCTACTGGGAGGGTACTGCTCTGCCTGAGCTAGATGGCTTCTGCAGTACAGGGGATGAGTCAGCACTTGGGTCCCACCATCAGCTGGTCCCTCAGTCATTTCCCCAAAGCCAGCACACCAAACTCCCTTCAAGTGTCTCTAGTCTGCTCTGCTCTCTCCTTCTACTGGAGCCCAGGGTAAGCGGGTGCAAATCCAATGTTTTTTTTTTAACGTATATATTTTTTATTTATTGCAAAAGCTTTTTAAGTACTTTCTATGTGCCAAACAAGATTCATGTAGCTTACATTTTTGTGGGTACAATTTTTACTATATTGGTCTCATATTTAAAATAGATTTCTGTAAAGTGGTATCTTCACAAACTAAAAATTTTAAACTGGAAGAAATACATCTCTCAATATTTCTTTAATATAAAGAACTTTGCTCTATTCAAAAACAAAATAATAGCTCTAAGAAAAAGTAATGAATTCATGTAAATTTTTTCTTCTTTTTTGCATGATGGATTTTACATGAACACTGTTTTAGAGGTGAAAAGTACTGAAAAAAGTCTAAATTGTATCTAATGCCTCTTTTAATGATTAACACAAATTTCAGACTATATAAACCTTTCAAAGGTGATGTTTTCTTTATAAAAAGCCTTGGTCAAGTCACTGTTTAGTCATGTCATTATGCCCAGCTATGAGGTTCTAAGCACTGTCTTAGGCACTGAGCACAGGATAGTAAATTGAGACAGACACAGTCCTGATGCCAAAACTGTCCCAGCCCCTGCAGATCTCAGTAGTCCTGACCTTCTCGGATCCCGAAAGAACTGTATCTTTCATCACTTGTTCTAGCACCAAAGTACATACTTCAGAGTCTTCTGTGCAGGTTTCTCAGCCCCCGCTAACCACAGACTATCCTCAATAAAAATGGACTCAATTGGATTAAATTAGAAAATAGGTATATTACAAATAAAAAAACTTCCCACAATAGCATCATTTTCTATTCTCTGCCAGAAAATAATTTGTTGTACTAGTGACAATAAAAACAAAATCAAGGATTATTTTAAAATTAGCAGTTATATGCTTATTAGTGGGTTCCATATTTATTACTCAGAACTATAACAACTGCATGGATTCATTCTGGGCATGTTTCAGGGTTTGGCTACCTTTTTCTAAAGATTACTTTGGAAAAATATTATGTATATATATCTGAATATGAAATAAGTAAAAAATCATTGAATTATAAAGTACATTGAATGTTACAGCTGGAAGAATCTTTTTTTGTTTGTTTTGTTTTTCAATTAGAGTTGTCCCATTTTTCCCCCATTTCTCTCCCACACCCAGCCCTTCCTTTTCCCGCAATCATATCCCTCCCCGTTGTCCATGTCCATGAGTTATCCATAAGTGTTCTTTGACTAAACCCTTCCCCTACCTATTCCCCTTCTGTCCCTCCCCCCTCCCCCCTATTGACTGCTATTCTGCTCTTTGCTCTACTTAGTTCTTTCGTTTGTGTTGTTCTTTAGTTTCCTGTATTAGGTGATATTATATGGTATTTTTCTTTCTTTGCCTGGCTTATTTCACTAGGCATAATTCTCTCTAGTTCCATCCATGTTGTCGCAAATGGCAGGAGTTCTTTCTTTCTTTCTGATACATAGTATTTCATTGTGTAAATGTACCACAATTCTTTGATCCACTCATCTACAGATGGGCATTTAGGCTGTTTCCAGCACTTAGCTATTGTAAACAGTACTGCTATGAACATAGGGGTCCATAAGTTCTTTTGAATTAGTGTTTTAGAATTTTTCGGGTATAATGCTAGCAGTGGAATCACTGGTTCAAAAGGCAATTTCACTTTTAGTTTTTTGAGGTAATTCCATACTGTCTTCCATAGTGGCTGCACCACTTTGCATTCCCACCAACAGTGCAATAGCGTTCCCGTTTCTCCAAATCCTTGCCAGCATTTGTTGTTTGTTGATTTGTTGATGATGACCATTCTGACTGGTGTAAAATGGTATCTCATTGTGGTTTTTATTTGCATCTCTCTGATGGCTAATGATGTTGAGCATTTTTTCATGTGTCTATGGACCTTCTGTATGTCTTCTTCAGAGAAGTGTTCGTTCTGGTTTTTTGCCCATCTTTTAGTTGGGTTGTTTGTTTTCTTGATGTTGAGTCATATAAGCTCTTTATATATTTTGGAAATCAGTCCCCTGTCTCTGATGTCATTGACAAATATGTTTTCCCATATGGTTGGTTTCCTTTTCATCTTGCTGATGTTCTCTTTTACTGAGCAGAAACTCTTTAGTTTGATGTAATCCCATTTGTTTATTTTTTCCTTTACTTCTCTTGCCTTAGGAGATGTATCCGTGAAGATATTGTTATGTGGATCTCTGAAATTATTTTACCTATGTTTTCCTCTCAGACTTTTATGGTGTCACGGCTTACATTTAAGTCTTTGATCCATCTTGAGTTTATTCCCATGTGTGGTGTAAGTTGGTGGTCTAGTTTCATTTTTTTGCATGTCTCTGTGCAGTTCTAGCCCTGGCTGGTTTGGCTCAGTGGATTGAGCGTTGGCCTGTGAGCTAAGTGTCGCTGGTTCGATCTTCCAGTCAGGGCACATCAGAGAAGGAAAACTCTGACTCCAAAAAACCTCCGCTGCCTTGTGGCATACCTCTTCAGGGGAAAGGCTAAGGGAGTAAACCCCGACAGAAAATCCGGAGCCGGAGTCCCTAAGGCGGTTTGACGTTGTAGTCAACACCGGCAACTCCTGCAACGCATCTGAAGACAAGCTGTATTGACTCCGTCTTTCCCTTGGATCCTTCAGCTGCGAAGAGAGGGGGGGTCTGCTGCATGGGCAACAGCAGACCCTCCATATCACCCTGCCCAGGCTCTGTAGCTTCAGCTTCACTGGAGAGGACACTCCAGCGTCATCGCAAGATGTCGATTCAACACGGGAGGAGACAGATACCGTGTCACTCCCGAGTCGGACTGCACAGCCATTCTCGGCGGTGCAGATAGACTCTTAAGAAGCTACACCATCGTCTCTCGAGATGGACGGCTGCCGACGATGTGCAGTTCTCCCAGCACCATTTGTTAAAGAGGCTCTTCTCAATCCATTTTATGTTCCATCCTCCTTTATCAAAGATTAGTTGACCATAGAGGCCTGGGTTTATTTCTGGGCTCTCTATTCTGTTCCACTGATCTATATGTCTGTTCTTATGCCTGTACCAGACTGTTTTGATCACAGTGGCTTTGTAGTACAGTTTGATGTCTGATATTGTGATTCCTCCTGCTGTGTTCTTCTGTCTCAAGATTGCTTTGGCTATTCGGAGTCCTTTTTGGTTCCATATGAATTTTTGGAGTATTTGTTCTAGGTCTCTGAAATATGTCATTGGCATTTTAATAGGAATTGCATTGAATCTGTAAATTGCTTTGGGTAGTATGGCCATTTTGATGATGTTGATTCTTGCCATCCAAGAACATGGTATTTGCTTCCATTTATTTGTATCTTCCTAAATTTCTTTCTTCAATGTTATATAATTTTCAGAGTACAGATCTTTTATCTCTTTGGTTAAGTTTATTCCTAGGTACTTTATTTTTCTTGTTGCTATAATAAATGTTTTTTTTTTTTTATCTCTGCCTCTGATATTTTATTGTTGGTGTACAGAAATGCCTTAGATTTCTGTATATTTATTTTGTATCCTGCTATTTTGCCAAATCCACTTATATCGACTAGTCTTTTAGTGGAATTTATAGGGTTTTCTAGGTACACTATCATGTTTTCTGCATATAATGATAGTTTTACTTCTTTCCCAACTGGCATGCCTTTTATTTCTTTTTCTTTTCTGATTGCTGTGGCTAGGACATCCAACACTATGTTGAATAGAAGTGGGGAGAGTGGACAGCCCTGTCTTGTTTCTGATTTCAGGGGGAATGCTTTCAGTTTTTGTCTGTTGAGAATGATGTTGGCTTCTAGTTTCTTGTATATAGCCTTAACTATGTTAAGGTATGCTCCCTCTATTCCCATTTTGCTGAGTGTTTTCATCATAAATAAGTGTTGTACTTTATCAAATGCTTTTTCTGCATCTATTGATATGATCTTGTGATTTGTGTCTTTCAATTTGTTTAGGTGATGTATTATATTTATTGATTTCTGAATATTAAACCATCTATGCATCCCTGGGATGAATCCCACTTGATAATGGTGTATGATCTTTTTGATGTATTGCTGGATCCTGTTTGCCATTATTTTATTGAGGATTTGAGCATCTATGTTCATCAGTGATATTGGCCTGTAGTTTTCTTTCTTTGTTGTGTCTTGACCTGGTTTAGGGATTAGGGTAATACTGGCGTCATAGAAATAGCTTGGGATTTTTTCATCTACTTGGATTTTTTGGAATAGTTTGAAGAGAGTAGGAGTTAGTTCTTCCCTAAATGTTTTGTAAAATTCGCCTGTGAAGCCATCCGGTACAGGGCTTTTGTGTGTAGGGAGATTTTTTATTTTGTTTCAATTTCCTTCTTTGTTATTGGTCTGTTGAGACTTTCTACTTCTTCTTAATTCAGTTTTGGAAGGTTATATGTTTCTAGAAATTTGTCCATTTCTTCTAGGTTGTTAAATTTCTTGCCATACAGTTGTCTTTAGTAATTTCTTATAATTGTCTGTATTTCTGAGGTATTTGTCATGATTTTTCCTCTTTCATTTCTGATTTTGTTTATTTGAGTTTTCTTTGTTTTTTTCTTGATGAGCCTGGCTAGAGGCTTGTCGATTTTGTTTATTTTTTCAAAGAACCAGCTCCTAGTTTTGTTGATTTTTTGGATTGTTTGTTTAGTCTCTATGTCATTTAATTCTGCTCTGATCTTGATGGTTTCCTTCCTTCTCTTTGCCCTAGGCTTTGTTTGTTGTTGTTCTCGTTCTTGTAGCTTTAGGGTTAGATTTTTTATTTGAGATTCTTCTAGCCTTTTCAGATATGCCTGTATTGCTATGAACTTCCCTCTTAGGACTGCTTTTGCTGTGTCCTATAGGTTTTGGGCTGTTGTGTGTTCATTATCATTAGTTTCTATAAATTTCTTGATTTCTTCTTTTATGTCATTGTTAACCCATTCATTGTTTAATAGCATGTTATTCATTCTCCATGAGTTTAGGTGTCTTTGATTTTTTTCTCTGAGGTTGATCTCTAGTTTCAAGGCATTGTGGTCTCAAAAGATGCTTGATATGATTTCAATTTTCTTGAATTTGTTGAGGCTTGTTTTGTGTCCTCTCATGTGACCTATCTTTGAAAATGTCCCATGTGCATTTGAAAAGAATGTATATTTTGCTTCTTTGCAGTGTTGTTCAATGCCTGTATATCCTTGGTGTTTCTTTGCTTTTATGATCTGTCTATTGTTGATAATGAAGTGTTGAAGTCTCTTACTATGAGTGTGTTGCTGTTAATATCTTTCTTATAGTCTTCTAGTATTTGCTTTATGTATTTGGGTGCTCCCATGTTGGGTGTATATATGTTTATCAGTGTTATATCTTCTTGATGGATTGTTCCTTTAAGTATTATGAAATGTCCTTCTTTTCTCTCTTTATTGCCTTTACTTTGAAATCCATTTTGTCTGATATGAGGACTGCTACCCCGGCTTTTTTACAGGTCCGTTTGCTTGGAATATTTTTTTATATCTCTTTACTTTCAGTCTATGTAAATCTTTTGTTTTGAGGTGTATTTCTTGTAGACAGCAGATATGTGGGTCCTGTTTTCTTATCAATTCCGTTACCCTATCTCTTTCAATTGGAGCATTTAATCCATTTACATTTAAGGTTATTATTGATGTGTATTTATTCATTTCCCTTTGTATCTGTGTTTCACCCCCCCCCCTTTTTTTTTCTTAGAACATTCCCTTTAGCATCTCTTGCAATGCTGGTTTGGTGGAGATGTATTCTTTTAGTCTTCCTTTGTTTGAGAAACTCCTTATTTCACCTTCTATTTGGAATGAAAGCCTTGCTGGGTAGAATATTCTTGGTTGTAGTCCTTTGTTTTTCATTGCTTGAAATATTTTGTCCATTCCCTTCTGGCTTGTAGTGTTTGTGTTGAGAAATTGGTCGGTAGCCTTATCGGAGCTCCCTTGTATGTTATTTGCTGTTTTTTTCTTGCTGCTTTCAGGATTTTCTCTTTGTCTTGGAATGTTGCCATTTTAATTATGATGGGCCTTGGAGTGGGTTTTGGGGGGTTCTTCTTCATTGGAACTCTCTGTGTGCTTCCTGAACTTGTATAAATTTTTCTCTCATCAGTTTGGGAAAATTTTCTGTCACTATTTCTCCTATCAGTTTTTCTATTTCTTGTTCTTCTGATTCCTCTTTAAATCCAATTATTCTAATATGGTTTTGCCTTATGCTATCCTGTAATTCTTTTATTTCTTCTACATACTTTTTCAATCTTTTCATTTTGCTGTATTGTCTGGGAATTTTTCTCCAGATTATCTTCTAACTCACTAATCCAATTCTCTGCTTTGTTTAGTCTGGTTTTGACTGATTCTGCTGTGTTTCAGTTCAGAGATTGAATTCTTCATTTCTTCCTCTTTATTGTTAATCGTATCTATGTCTTTTTTTATGCTGGTGTAGTTCTCTGCAAGTTCCCTGTAATTTTCTTGGAGCTCTTGGTAACTTCCTCGGAGGTTTTCATAGTTGTTTTTAAGGTTGTGGTGTATATTGAGCTTCTTCACTTTCATTGTTTTGAATTCCGTGTCTGACATTTGGGCTATATCTATTTCACCTACCTCACTTTCTGAGGATTCCTCTTTTCTTTTTATTGAGAGGTTATTTCTGCATCTTACCATGTTGGATTCTTCTTGTTTATTTTTATTTTTTGGATTTGTCTGCTTTGACTTCCTACCTTTGTGGTATGAGATTCTCTATAGGAGTTCTGGGGGTTTCAATGTTGCAGTCTCTTTGATCTACTGAGCCTGATGTTTTTGAGTTACCCTTTATGTCATTTATTTATGCTGTCTGGTTATATTTCAGATGCTCTTTGGTAGGATCTTCCTTCTGGCTAGTTGATTTAGAGTCACTCTATCCACTTTGTCTTGAGTTCTTTTGTGGAGATGTTGCACAGCAGTACGCTGTCTTCTGTCCTTCAGCGCCAATGCCATCTGGTCGATTCCCGTCTCTGCCAGTGGGCATAGATCCGCTTTCCTCCTGACTCCTCTCTGGGGAAGCCAAACAGGTTGTTCCCAGATGGTTTTTTTCCTATCCAGCAGTGCCAAGACTCGACTCCTGCCAGTGTCCAACTGCTCACTGAGATGTTCTCTCTGCAATCAGTCCAAACTACAGATGGGTTTTGGGAGCCTGAAAGCGCAGCCTCACCACGCTCCTCCACCATCTTCTGGAGAATCTTTATCAATCAAATAATTTAGCTCCTTATTCCACCAATTTGGAAACTTCTAGCTCATCAGCTGCAAAATGTATGTAAAATCCAGTAATCTCTCACTGATAACTTCTTCCAATTTGAATATTAGTAGCCATTAATCTCTTGATTTCTATTCTTGCTTCAACGTAGTCCATTAGCAGACTGAAGAATGTCCCCAACCTTTCAGGAGGCTGGCAGTCTGAGAACAGGATATCAGTGTTTGGGGTTTGATGAAAGCCTTCTTCCTGTTTTGAAGATAATGGTCTTTTCACTATATCCTCACAAGGAGGGAAAAAAAGGAGGAAAAAAAACCAATGTTTTGCATTTTTCCTTTAAGAGTCTCTCTGTGTCTACAGCTGTCTCTCTCACACCAGCAATAAAAAACAAAAACAAAAACAAAAAAATCACTTTTCACTTTTCACAGCTGGATGCTATTTGGTTTACTCTTGATTCTGATGCTGTGGGCTGGTGGACCCAGCTTGGGGTTTAGACCCCACACTTCTCAGGTAAAACTCTTGGGGCACTAAAATATTTCTCCATTTCTTCAGCTGCCACCTGTGGAAGCCCAGCCAGCCCTCTCACATATCCTCTGTAGTCCACAATCATACCAGATATGTTGTGATGAAGTGTTTCTTCTGTCTGTCCATGATTATAAGGCTTCTCTCCAGCTAGTGTTCAGTTGGTCATTGCAGATGATTTCTCCACAATTAAGTTGTAGTCCAGGTTGGTTTTGGTAAGAGGTTAGTGTAGCTTCCACTTACTCTTATACCATCTTGGATCTCCTATAATTAGTCTTAAAGTTGGGGAATGTCACTACTCTTACTTTGTCTTCTTTAATGTTGAGTTCACTATTTGGGGTGTTTTGCCTCTCCAAACAAACTTCAGAATCAGTTTTGATTCCATAAAGTAACTTGCTTAGATTTTCATTGAGAATGCATTAAATCCATAGATCAAGTTAGGAAAAACTGACATCTTGAGATTTTAAATTTTTCTTAACCATAAACACGGAATCTCTCCACTTATTTATTCAGTTCTTTGATTTTGTAGACCAGAGTTTTGTAGTTTTTCTTATATATCTTATATAAATACAACAAAATATATTGGATTTACAACCAAACATTTTTTCAAGATGCCAGTATAAATGGTATTGTGCTTAAATATACTTGTTCATTGTTATATGATAGAAAATAGATTGACTTGTACATAAATCTTATATCCTGAAGCCTTACTATATTTTCTCATTAGTTTCATTACTTTTCTGGTTGATTCAGATTTTCTAGATAGACAATTATGTAATATGAAAACAAAGAGAGCTTTTAGTATTCCTTCCTACTTTTCTCTTTTCTCTTTCTCTTATTTTTAAAAATTATTTTATTGCATTAACAGAATCCCAGAACAATGTTGAAAAGAAATAGTAAAGTAACATATTCTTGCTTTGTGCCTGATCTTAGTAAAAAATCTTCAAGTTTCTAGACATTAAGTATGATGTTAACTATTTTGTGTAAATGTTATTTATTAAGTTTAAAAAGTTCCCCTGTATTCCTAGCTTACTGAGAGTTTTTACTATGAATGGTGCTAGGTTTTATTTAATGACATTTCTGAGTCTGTTGATAGAACCATGTAATTTTTCTTCTTAGTCTGTATGTGTGATTGATTATATTAATTGATTTTATAATGTAAAATCAGCCTTTGCATACCCAGATAAATCCCATTTAGTCATGGCATATAATTCTTTTTGTATATTTTTGGATTGATTTGGTAATATTTTAAAGTATATTTTATCTATGTTTATGAGAATACTGATTTGTAGTTTTCTTTGCTTGTAATGTTTTTAGTCTGGTTTTCATATCAGGATAATGGTGATATCATATAACAGGTTAGGAATTATTCACTATGTTTCTCTCTTATGGAATAGATTGTAGAGAATATATATAATTTATTTCTTAAATGTTTGATAAAATTCACAAATAAACTTATAGGGGCCTGGTACTTTCTGTTTCTGGAGGTTATAAATTATTGATTTGATTTATTTACTAGATATATAGGCCTATTCAGGTTTCTGTTTCTTCTTGTGTGAGTTTTAAAAGATTCTGTCATTCAAAAGCTTGATCCATTTTATTATGGTTATCCAATTTGTGGGCATAGAGGTGTTCATAGTATATTTTTTTTATTACCCTCTTCATACCCTCTTTCTTTTCTGATTCTAGCAATTTGTGTCTTGTTCTTTTTCACTTAGTTACCTTGACTAGAGGCTTTTCAACTTACTGATCTGTTCAAAGAATTATCTGTTAGATTGGTAAATTTTTTTATTGAATTTCTGTTTTCAGTTTTAATGATTTCTACTCTCAATTTTATTTCTTTTTTTTCATTTACTTTAAATTTAATTTGTACCTCTTTTCCTAGTATCCTAATATAGATGTTAGGTTATTCTTCTTTTCTAATATCTGCATTTTATGATATAAATTTCCCTCTTAGCACTGTTTTTGCTGCATTCCACAAATTTTGATGGTTTATGTTTATTTACTTCAAAAAATTTTTAACTTCTAATTGAAATCTATTCTCAAAACCATGTGTTATTTGGAAGTGTGCTATTAATCTCTATATATTTTAAGATTTTCCAATTACTTTTTAGTTATTAATTTCTAGTTAAATTCCATTGTGGTCTGAGAGCAAACACTGTATCATTTGTATTTTTTAAAATTTATTAAGATGCATTTAAAAAACTATTTAGTTTTTCAATTACACTTTACATTTAATATAATTTTGTATTATGTTTAGATGTATAGTATAGTGGTTAAACAATCATATGTTGTATTTACAAAGTATTCCCCATGATATTTCCAGTAATAACCTAAATCATACATACATATTACAATATTATTGGCTATGTTTCCTATGCTGTATTTTTTAAATTATATTGATATATAATATATATCAATATACATAATATATTTTATTGATTATGCTATTACAGTTGTTCAATTTTTCCCTTTTGCCCCACTCCATCCAACACCCCCTACTCCCTCAAACAATCCCCACACTATTTTTCATGTCTATGGGTCATGAATATACATTTTTGGGCTACTCCATTTCCTATACTGTACTTTATATCTACATGGGTATTCTGTATCTATCTGTTTGTACTTCTTAATCTCACTTCTTCACCCATTCCCCCACCACCACCCCCAATCTGGCAACTATCAAAATGCTCTCCCTATTCATGATTCTGTCTTTGTTCTTCTTGTTTGCTTAGTTCATTTTTTTAGATTCAGTTGTTGACAGATATGTATTGATTGCAATTTTATTGTTCATAGTTTTGACCTTCTTTTCTTAAAGAAGTCCCTTAACACTTCATATAATAATGGTTTTGTAATGAACTCCTTTAGTTTTTCTTGTCTGGGAAACTTTTTATCATTTGATTCTAAATGATATTTTTGCTGGGTAAAACAATCTTGGCTGTAGGTCATTCCTTTTCATAACTTTGAATATTTATTGCCAGTTCCTTCTAGACTACAATATTTCTGTTTTTTACTTTTAGTCTTTGTGTGTATTTATTTCTGAGATGAATCTTTTATAGACAGCATATATTAACTCATTCAGCTACCCTTTGTCTTCTGATTGGAGTTATTAAGCCATTTTCATTTAAAGTAATTGATGATAAGTGCATTTTATTGTCATTTTATTTGTTACATCTATGTTCCTCTTTTTCTTTTCCCTTCCTTTTAATGGAGACTGTTAAAATTTTTTTGTAATACTGGTGCGCTGGTAATGAACTCCCAATGCTTTTCTTGTGTGAAAAGATCTTTATTTCTCCTTCAATTTTAAACACAGTAGTCTTGGTTGTAGGTTTTGTTTTTTTGTTTTTTTTTTCATCACTTTGAATATTTTGTGCCAGTCTCTTCTTGCCTAAAATGTTTCTGTTGAGAAATCAGCTGATAGTCTTATGGGAGCACCCTTGTAGGTAACTAACTATCTTTCTCTTGCTAGCTTTAAGAGTCTCTCTGTCTTTGATCTTTACCATTTATTCATGATGTGTCTTGGTGTATACCTTTTTGGGTCCAACTTATTTGGTATTCTCTGCTTTCTGGATTTTTGTGTCTTTTGCTTTCAGCAGGTTGTGGCTATTTTCAGTCATTATTTTTTCAGGTAAGTTCTCAATCCCTTATTCTCTCTCTCTTATCCTTCTGTTACTCATATCATGCAGATATTGTTAGGCTTTATGTTGTCTCAAAGGCTTTATTATTTTAAATTCTTTTTTTCTCTTTTTTTTTCTGCTCCAGTTGGGTGTTTTTAGCTATTTTGTCATTTAAGTCACTGTTTCAATATATGATTTCATTTAACCTATTGTTGATTCCTTCTAGTGTACTTTATTTTTCATTTCAGATATTGTATTCTTCATTTCTGACTGGTTCTTTTTTATGGTTTTGTGTCATTTTTTATGTTTTTGAAGTTCTTACTAATTTTTTGGCCATCTTAATAACCATTGATTTGAACTCTATATCTGGTAGATTGCATGCATCCATTTTATTTAGTTCTTTTTGTGAATAGTTCCTGTTTTTTCATTTGGGACATGTTTTTTTGTCTCCCTGTTTTGGCTGCCTCATTTTTTGTTTTTATGTATTATGTAGAATTGCTATATCTCTCATTTTTGGTATGATGGTCTATGTAGTATGTGTCATGTGGGACCCAGTAGTGCAATCTCCCTCCTCACCTGAGCTGAGTGCTCCCAGAATGTCCCTGTGTGGATTACATTAGCTCTCCTCTGTAGTTGAGTCTTCATTGCTCTTGGTCCATGTGTGTGGCTGACTGTGAGGATTGATCCTGACCACAGTGTATGAGCTGCTGTGCTGGTGTGTACCACCAGACATGAAATTTGCCTCAGCAGGACTGTTGCTTGCTGAGATCTCCTTTTGGATGTTTCACTTTTGAAGCTAATTGGATCCTGTTTTTGTGTTATCTGAAGTCTCCCATTGGGTGTTTTTGTACCAGGTTTTCTTGGGAGGGAATTTGATGCAGGTCAATGTCCTACATTGCTTGTGACCTGCCCTGAAAAAATGTTTAAAGCTACAAATCCCTTCACAGTTGGTAGCTGCCTCTGCTTGGCCTGTGTGTGTGTGTGTGGGAAAAAGCCAAGCTGTGTACCAAAGACAGCTTTCACCCATACTGAGCCCAAAGTACTCCAAGTTCCTCCTCTGCCTTCCTCTCTGTGCCAGTTGCAAAATAAGCCTAGTCACTAAAATATATTTTGGCAGTAGGTGAGTTGCATGAGGTAGATTCTTAGTGAGTCACCAAGTAGGAGCAAATGGTATTCACCTGACTGATACAGATTTAATCTCGGTGCCTGTGCTATGTCTGAGGCCATTCAGCAAATGCCCCGGGTACACCAAGGCCAATTCCCACCATCCAGGTGCTTGAAGACCTTTGTGGTACAGCAGGATCTCAAGGAGTCATCAGGGTGATTTCAGCATGATTTATCAGGCCCACATGAATAAAGATATAGCTGTATGAAGGAGGTCCCTGCATCAGTTGCATATACAAGGGGAAAATGATCCCTACCCTAAAGCTACACAACTCAGTCTTTTCTGGGTTCTGTCTGGGCCTCCTTGAAAGCCTGATCTTGGCAGAGTGGGTTCAAAGGACATAAGGAGGGCAGTGTTAATAGGTATCCAGTGGAGGTGGGACTGACCAGTCTCTCAGGAAGCTGGGGAAATTGGCCCCACCCCAGAAAAACACACACATCTCTGATGCCCCCTGAGTTTACTTGACAGACCCTTCTAGCCTGCAGTATTTCTGTTTTGGGGCTAAGGCAGTTGATTTATCCACAGAGTATGTGCTCCACAGGAAAGAGTATCAGGGAGCCAGGAAGGTGAGGCCCTTGCATTCTACTCTGGCTGTTACCATATGGAGGATAGTGCTTGGCCCAAGAAAGATGGCATTTGTGGTCACTGTGGAAGAGGGAATCAGCACAGCGACCCTGGTGGCTATCCTTCAGCTATCTTCCTGGAGACACACAACCCAGTTTCTCCTCACATGACTCTAGTTCACTCTAATTTGCCCTCCCTCCCTCAACCCCATATCAGTGGGAACCCAGAGTGAGTGGCTTCCAACAACATTTTGTGCATTGGTCCCTTGAGATGGCACCTGGATTTTTAGCAGACTCCCATCTCTCCTTGGCATACAGAATTTCTGCTGATTCTCACAGCCAGATATTATACAGGCTTCTCTTCTTGGATTGGTTCCCTGGACTTGGAAGCCCAGTGTGTGGTTGAGAACCCACAATATTCAAGGGGGATTTTTGCTACTGAGGTAACCCACTGGATCCTCAGATGATGTACTGCATGCAAGACCAACCCATTTTGTGTATTTGCCCTTTCTACAAGCCTCAATGTGACTTATTCTATAAATCTTTATTATAAGACTTCTGTTTAGCTTCAGAAAGATAACAACTAACTTCAAACAAAAGAAAAAAACACCCAGAACTTCCATAAAATCAAACTGTATGGAAGTCTGAAAACCAAGGATTTAAAGAAGCCATATTCATCCAGACATGGTGTGGCAGTGGCAAAGTGGTGGCAGCTACAGCTGGAAGAATGGATGGTCCCACATCAATGTGTAGTAGATAAAATTCAAGAGGGATACCTTGGGAGTCAGTAATCCCAGTCCAGGCTAGACTATACAACCCAAGGGTCCAGTGCTGGGAAAATAAAGCCTCATAACTTCTGGCTATAAAAGCCAGTGAGGGCTGGGGTGGCAGAAGAAACTGCTAGTCTCTCAGAAAAGTCCACTTAAAGGCCCACACAATCCTAGAATGTACACAAACCCACCTATTTTGAGAACCACCACCATGGCAACAGCCAGAAAAATGCCAGTCACATACAGGAAGGGGGTGAAGTGACTGGAAACAGGGTGAGAGCTTAACATGCCTTCAGCATCCAGGAAATGGCATTGTTCTCTCTCTGACCCTTCACCCACATACAGAGCCACAAAATAGTGAAGCATTTTGCCCCACTCTGGTGAATACCTAAGGCTCTCCCCATACAACTTAACAGGTGCGCTAAGACGGAGTCAAAGCAGCTCTACCTAATACACAGAAACAAACACAGGGAGGCTGCCAAATTGAGGACACAAAAAATATAGTCCAAATTAAAGAATAGAATTAAACCCCAGAAAAAGAACTAAATGGAATTGAGAGAACCAACCAATCAGATGAAGAGTTCAAAACACTGGTTATCAGAATGCTCAGAGAACTCATTGATTATGGCAAACACTTAAGGAAGAAATGAATACAAAACTAAGTGGAATAAAGAAAAATCCACAGAAAACCATCAGTGGAGGGAAGGAAGCCAGGGTTCAGAGCAATGAATTGGAATATAAGGAAGAAGTAAACAATCAACCAGAATGAAGTGAAAAAACAAGAATTTCAAAAAATGAGAAGAGAATAGGAAAATTCTGGGACAGTGTTAACATTTGGATTTTAGAGGTGCCAGAAAGCAGAGGAACAGCAACAAAGTGAAAACTATGAAATGAAATAATGAAAGAAAACTTCCCTGATTGGTGAAAGAAATAAACATACAAGTCCAGGAAACTCAGAGAGTCCCAAGCAAATTGGACTCAAAATGGACCACACCAAGAAACATCATAATTAAAATGCCACATGTTAAAAAAGGAGCAAGAGAAAAGCAGAGAGTTACCTACAAAGGAGTTCCCAATAGACTATCAGCTGATTTCCCAAAAAACTGCAGGAAGGAAGGGACTGGCAAGAAGTATTCAAAGTGATGAAAAGCAAGGGCCTTCAGCCATGATTATTTTATCTAGCAAATCTATCATTTAGAATGGAAGGGTGGAGAAAGTACTTCCCAGACAAGGCAAAGCTAAAGGAGTTCATTATCTCCAACTCCTTATGATATAAAATGTTTAAGGGACTTATTGAAGAAAAAGAAGATCAAAACTATGAGCATTAACATGACAACAAACACAACTATTAGCAACTGAATCTAAAAACAAAAAGAAACTAATCAAACAACTAGAACAGGAAGAAAATCCTAGATATTGAAATCATTTGGAGGCTTCTCAGGGGTGAGCAGGAAGGGGGAGGATGAGGGAAAAAGTACAGAGATTAAGAAGCATAATTGGTAGGTACAAAATAGACAGAAAGATGTTGAGAATAGTATAGGAAATGAAAAAGCCAAACAACTTATATGCATGATTCATGGACATGAACGAAGGCTGAATGTTGCTGGAGGGAAGGGGGGTACAGGGTGAAGATTGGCAAGTGGGAAAAATGGGGACAACTGTAATAACATAACTAATAAAATATACTTAAGAAAGACATCTCTTTAGCTAGTCTTCAGTTGGTTATTCAGGTAGAACATTCTATATTTTAGTTGTAATTCTAATTGGGTTCTTGGAGAAAGTGAGTGTAACTTCCACCTACTCCACTGCCACCCTGGGTTTCCAACTTTTTAAAGATATGTTGCATGGTGCAGAATGTGTCAGTAAATGTTCCATGTGTGTCTGAGCAAACTGTATTCTGTTGTCATTTGATGAAATAATTGATGTCAATTACATCTAGTTGATTTATAGTGATATTAGTTCAACTATATTTTTACTAAATTTCCACATGCTTAATCTGTCTATTTCTGACAAAGAAGTGTTGATAACTTTATTTATAATAATAAACTAACCTATAAATTGCTTTGGGTAGTATGAACATTTTAATGATGTTCATTCTTCCCATCCATGAACATGATATATGCTTCCATTTATTTGTATCTTCCTTTGTTTCTTTCTTCAGTTTTACATAGTTTTATGAGTACAAGTCTTTTACCTCCTTGGTTAGGTTTATTCCTAGGTATTTTATTTTTCTTGTTGCTATAGTAAATGGGATTTTTTTTCTAGTTTCTATCTCTGATATTTTATTGTTGGTGTATAGAAATGTCTTCGATTTCTAAATATTGACTTTGTACCTTGCTTTTTGCCAAATTCACTTATTATATCAAGTAGTTTCTTAGTGGAGTCTATAGGGTTTTCTATGTATGCTATCATGTCATCTGCAAATAATGACCGTTTTACTTCCTCTTTTCCAATTTGGATGCCTTTTATTTCTCTTTCTTGTCTGATTGCGGTGGCTAGAACTTCCAAGACTATGTTGAATAGGAGTGGAGAGAGCGGACATCCTTGTCTTGTTCCATATCTCAGGGGGAATGCTTTCAGTTTTTGTCCATTGAGTATGACGTTGGCTTCAGATTTCTTGTATACAGCTTTTATTATGTTGAGATATGCTCCCTCTATTCGCATTGGGTTGAGTGTTTTCATCATAAATGGATGTTGTACTTTACCAAATGTTTTTTCAGCATCTATTGATATGATCATGTGATTTTTATCTTTCATTTTGTTTATGTGGTGTATTGTTTATTGACTTATAAATATTAAATCATCCTTGCATCCCTGGGATGAATCTCACTTGCTTATGATGTATGATCTTTTAAATGTGTTGCTGTATCCAGTTTGCCAAAATTTTGTTGAGGATTTTTACATCTATGTTCATTGAGGATATTAGCCTGTAGTTTTCTTTCTTTGCTGTGTCTTGACCTAGTTTTGGACTTAGGGTAATATTGGATTCATAGGAAGAGTTTGGGAGTCTTCCCTCTTCTTGTATTTTTGGAATAGTTTGAGAAGGGTAGGCATTATTTCTTTCTTCAATGTTTTGTAAAATTCACCTGTGAAGCCATCTGGTCCAGGGCTTTTGTGTGCTGGGAGTTTTTTGATTACTGCTTCAATTTTACTCTTTGTTATAAGTCTATTCAGCCTCTGATTCTTCTTGATTCAGTTTTGGAAGATTATTTGTTTCTATTAATTTGTCCATCTTATCTAGGTTGTCAAGTTTCTTGCCATACAGTTTTTGTAGCAATTTCTTACAATCCTTTGTATTTCTGTGGTATCGGTTGTGATTTATCCTCTTTCGTTTTTGATTCAATTTGGGTCCTATCTCTTTTTTTCTTGATGAGCCTGGAGAAAGTCTTGTCAATATTGTTTATGTTTTCAAAGAACCAGCTCCTAGTTTTGTTGATCTTTTGAATTGTTTGTTTAGTATCTATGTCATTTAATTCTGCTCTGATCTTGATGATTTCATTCCTTCTACTCGCTCTGCGCTTTTTATTGTTGTTGTTTTTCTAGTTCTTGTAGCTGCAGGGTTAGATTTTTTATTTGAGATTCCTCTATCCTTTTTAGGTAGACCTGTATTGTTATGAATTTTCCTCTCAGGACTGCTTTCGCTGTGTCCCTTAGGCTTAGGGCTGTTGTGTGTTCATTACCATTTGTTTCCAAAAACTTGTTGAATTCTTCTTTGATGTCATTGTTAACCTATTCATTATTTAATAACATGTTATTCATTCTCCATGAGTTTGAATGTTTTTGAGTTTTTTCCTTGAGATTGATTTCCAGTTCAAGCCTTGTGATCTGAGAAGATGCTTGATATAATTCCAATTTTCTTGAATTTGTTGTGGCTTGTTTTGTGTCCTATCATGTTATTTATCTTTGAAAATGTTTCATGTGCACTTGAAAAAATGTATATTTTCTTTCCTTTGGGTGAAAAGTTCTATATATGTCAACTAAGTTAGTTTGATCTAGAGTGTTATCCAATGCCTCAATATTTTTGCTGTTTCTTTGCTTCAAAGATTTGTCCATTCTTGATAATGCAGTGATAAAGTTCCATACTATGAGTGTGTTGTTATTGATATCCTCTTGTAGTCTTTCAAGATTTTCCTTACATATCTGGGTGCTCCTATGCTGGGTGCATATATGTTTACCAGGGTTATATCTTCTTGATGGATTGTTCCTTTAAGTATTATGAAATCTCCTTCTTTGTTTCTTTTTATGGCCTTTGCTGTGAAATTTGTTTTGTCTGATATAAGTATTGCTACCTTAGTTTTTTTTCATGTCCATTTGCTTGGAATACTATTTTTCATACCTTCACTTTCAGTCTGTGTATATCTTTTGTTCTGATTTGTGTCTCTTATAGACAGCATACATGTGGTCATGTTTTTGTATCCATTCCGCTACCCTATGTCTTTTGATTGAAGCTTTTATGCCATTTACATTTAAGGTTATTATTGACAAGTATTTATTCATTGTGACTTTATCCCTTTGTACCTGTGTTCCTCTTCCCCTCTCCTTCTCTTCTTCTTCTTGAAGCATGCCTTTTAGCATGTCTTACAGTGCTGGTTATACCCTGGCTGGTTTGGCTCAGTGGATTGAGCGTCGGCCTGCGAGCTAAGTGTCGCTGGTTTGATCTTCCAGTCAGGGCACATCAGAGAAGGAAAACTCTGATTCCAAAAAACCTCCGCTGCCTTGCGGCATACCTCTTCAGGGGAAAGGCTAAGGGAGTAAACCCCGACAGAAAATCCGGAGCCGGAGTCCCTAAGGCGGTTTGACGTTGTAGTCAACACCGGCAACTCCTGCGGCGCACCTGAAGCCAAGCTGTATTGACTCCGTCTTTCCCTTGGATCCTTCAGCTGCGAAGAGAGGGGGGGTCTGCTGCATGGGCAACAGCAGACCCTCCATATCACCCTGCCCAGGCTCTGTAGCTTCAGCTCCATTGGAGAGGACACTCCAGCGTCATCGCAAGATGTCGATTCAACACAGGAGGAGACAGATACCGTGTCACTCCCGAGTCGGACTGCACAGCCATTCTCGGCGGTGCAGATAGACTCTTAAGAAGCTACACCATCATCTCTCGAGGCTCTGTAGCTTCAGCTTCACTGGAGAGGACACTCCAGCGTCATCGCAAGATGTCGATTCAACATGGGAGGAGACAGATACCGTGTCACTCCCGAGTCGGACTGCACAGCCATTCTCGGCGGTGCAGATAGACTCTTAAGAAGCTACACCATCGTCTCTCGAGACGGACGGCTGCCGACGATACAGTGCTGGTTTGGTGGAGAGATATCCTTTGAGACTTTCTTTGTCTGGGAAGCTCTTTATTTCACCTTCCATTTCAAAAGAGAACCTTGCTGGGTAGAGTAGTCTTGGTTGTAGTTTTTTGTTATTCATTGCTTGAAGTATATTTTGCCATTCTCTTCTGGTTTGTACTGTTTCTGTTGAGAAATTAGTTGATTGCCTTATCGGAGCTCCCTTGTATATTATTTGCTGTTTTTTTTCTTGCTGCCATTAAGATTCTCTCTTTGTCTTTGAATGTTGCCATTTTAATTATGATGTTCCTTAGAGTGGGCCTTCCTGGGTTCATCTTCATTGGGACCCTCTGTGCTTCTTGTACTTTTGAGACGTTTTCTCTCCTAGTGCTCAGGAAGTTTTCTGTCATTACTTTTTCAATCTGGTTTTCTATCCCTTGTTGTTGTTCCTCTTGTATCCCTATGATATGGATATTGTTTTGTTTCATGTTGTCCTGTTGCTCTCTTAAACCCTTTTCATTCTTTTTCAGTCTTTTTTCATTTTTTTGTATTGTCTGGGAATTTTTTTCTATGTTGTCCTCTATCTCACCAATCTGGTCCTTTGCTTTATTTAGCCTGTTTTTGATTGCTTCTACTGTGTTCTTCAGTTCAGAAATTGTATTCTTCATTTCTTTCTGGTTCTTACTGATAGTTTCTATGTCTTTTTTCATGCTGATGTAGTTCTCAGTAAGTTCCTTGTAGCTTCCCTGGAGTTCTTTGTAATTTCCTTGGATTTTGTTTTACTTTTCTTTGAGTTTGTTTAGTTCATTGAGCTACCTCATTACCATTGTTTTGAATTCCATGTCTGATAGATTGCTTGCCTTTATTTCATCTTTCCCTCCTTCTGTGGAGTCCTCCTTTTCTTTTGGTGGCATGTTGTTTCTTCACCTCCATATTATAGGTGTCTGTTTTGTTTGTGTCTGCTCTTAGATTGATCTGCTTTTTTCCCCTGCCTTTGTGCTGTGATCTTCTGTGGTAGAAAGCTTGTGTGATTCAGTGATGCTCTTGGGTTGCGCTTTATGTCTCTTATTTGGACTCTCTAGTAGTATTTTGATTTTTGTTGTTGTGTTGCTGTTTGGTGGGTTCTTCCCTTAATTGAGCTGACTGAGAGTCACTCTGCCCACTTCATGCAGTTGTTGAGCTGCCTCTGGCTGATGCCTCTTGGAGGGGAGTAGTCTGCTTATGAGATTTCTCCTATAGTACTGGGGTTGAGTCTGCCCTGGGATTTGGTCTGCTGCTCCCTCAGCTCTTTCTCCAGAATCAGCACCCATGTTTTCCAAAGCTCCTCTAGTTCACTTAACCCTCTTTCAGCTGCAGCCTAAGTAGAACATAGCAAGTGCACTTTTGCTTGCCATTCAGCAGGTGGACCAGTGCTGTGCATGGGTGGGAGGGCCGAGGGCCTTTCCCCGACGCTGGCACGTGGGCCACGCTGACCAGGCGCATTCCCCTGCACTGGCCCACAGGCAGACTGGGGACATTTTTCTGTGCAGGCCAGGCGCTCAGGGAGGGTGCTCAGGCTGGGGTGATCAGTGGGGCTGCTGAGAATGCCCTTGCAAGTGGGCTTCTGCACATGCACTCCTCAAGGATCTTGCCCACCCCTAGCCTTTCCTACCCAATCCACAAAAATACAATCAATAAATTAAACGTGGGTGCCTCTATCAGTCAGCAGTCGGAGGACAAGTAGAGTAAATGGAGACCATACTCAATCTGAAGGAGAGATCATTGAGGCTTGCTCTCCCATTTTGTTTTTGTTTTTTGACTGAGAACTTTCTTTGGTCTTATTTTCTTCCTTACTTAGCAGAGCAGTTGTATATTCTTTGAATTATTTTTAGTGTTTACTCTAGAGTTTACAATTTATGATTAAAACTAATCCAAGACAACTTTCAAAGAAAAGTATACTGCTTCCCGGGTAGTATGAGAATCTTATAACAAAATATTACTGACTTCCTCCTCTTATATTATGTATTATTGTGGTCATCTATTTCACTTATACATAAGTTATAATCATCAAATACATTGTAGTTATTATTATTTTGCACAAGTTGTAATCTTTAAATTAATTGAAAATATAATACACATTTTTACCCCTGGCTGGTTTAGCTCAGTGGATTGAGCGTCGGCCTGCGAGCTAAGTGTCGCTGGTTCGATCTTCCAGTCAGGGCACATCAGAGAAGGAAAACTCTGGCTCCAAAAAACCTCCGCTGCCTTGCGGCATACCTCTTCAGGGGAAAGGCTAAGGGAGTAAACCCCGACAGAAAATCCGGAGCCGGAGTCCCTAAGGCGGTTCGACGTTGTAGTCAACACCGGCAACTCCTGCGGCGCACCTGAAGCCAAGCTGTATTGACTCCGTCTTTCCCTTGGATCCTTCAGCTGCGAAGAGAGGGGGGGTCTGCTGCATGGGCAACAGCAGACCTTCCATATCACCCTGCCTAGGCTCTGTAGCTTCAGCTTCACAGGAGAGGACACTCCAGCGTCATCGCAAGATGTCGATTCAACACGGGAGGAGACAGATACCGTGTCACTCCCGAGTCGGACTGCACAGCCATTCTCGGCGGTGCAGATAGACTCTTAAGAAGCTACACCATCGTCTCTCGAGACGGATGGCTGCCGACGAATACACATTTTTATTTTCCCTTTATTTTTTCTCTCTTCTTCTTCTTCTTTTTTTTTTTTTTTTTTTGAATATCTAAGGTTATGACCTATATCATTTTATCTCTATGAAGTAATTCTATAACATTTCTTGATAGGCAGAGTAACTGGCAACAAACTTTGCTTGAGGAAGTCTTTATTTCTAATTTACCTTTGAATAATTTCACATGATACAGAACTTTAGGTTGGTGGTATTTTTTTGCTCAACACTATTTTTTTTTTACTCCATTCTTTTCTTCTTTGCATGGTCTCTCAGAGAAAACAGATTTAATTCTTATTTTTGTAGCTCTATAAGGAAAGCATATTTTTTCCTTGGATTACATTCAATATTTTTGCTTTATTTTTTATTTTCTGCAATTTAGATATAGTATGACTATGTATAGTTTTTGTTGTTGTTGTTGTTGTTGTTGTTGCTGTTGTTTGAGGGAGTGGGTATATTTATCCTGTTGGTGTTCTCTGAAATTCCTGAATCTATTTTAGTATTTGACATTTATTTGGGGAAATTCCAAGTCATTATTTCTTCAAATATTTTCTCTCTCTCTCTTTCTTTCTTTCTTTCTTTCTTTCTTTCTTTCTTTCTTTCTTTCTTTCTTTCTTTCTGTCTTTCTTTCTTTCTTCTTTTCTGATACCCCTCTTACATGTATGTTAACACCTTTTGTAGTTGTCACAGAGTTCCTGGACATTCTGTTACTTTTTTTTCAGTCTTTCTTTTTTCTTTCTTTCTTTAATTTTTAGCTTTGGAAGCTTCTATTGACATATGCTCAAGTTCAGAGATTTTTTCCAGTTTACTGAGATCATCAAAGGCATTTCTAATTTTTATTACAATGTTTTTTATCTCTAGCATTTTTGCTTAATTCATTCCTAGAATTTCCATTTCTCTACTCACAATACCTATCTGTTCTTGTATGTTGTGTACTTTTATGCATTAGAGACCTTAGCATATGAATCATAGTTGTTTAAACTTGCCAGTCTAATAATTTTAATATCCTTGCCATGTCTAAGTATATTTCTAATGTTTGCTCTCTCTATTCAAATTGTGCTATTTGCCTTTTAGTATGTCTTATAACTTTTTTTTTGTTGATAGGGAGCCATAATGTACTGGGTAAAACATATTTCAGTAAATAGTAGTCTTAATAAAAGGATGTTTGTAGTCTTATGATTAGGTATCAGAATATTGGTGAGCCTGAGCCCTCAACTGGGAACCTCACCAGTACTTTTTAGTTTCCACATCCCCTAGGTGGTATAGGATGGATAGAGGGAATGGAGTTGGATATTTTGGTATTTAGTTTGGTAGACTATGGCAAAACCCTAATAGTTTAGGCCATGGGGAAGTAATTTCTCTTGATGGCAGGCCTTGTTAAGTAGAACAGAATGTTATGGTATGTTCCAAAATAGTTACTTTTCCCCTGCTGGAAGAATGAGGAGATTTTTTTCAGATATTCATGTGAGAACCTGTTAGAGCTCCTGGAGGTAAAACTCACAAGAGTCAAGTTTTAACTCTCACACCGATCCTCACTAAGCCTCTAGAAATTGGGCAGCTAGAGTTTAGATTTACCTCTGCATTGGGTTCCATAGGGGTTTCTGCTCATAAATCTCTTGTCTGATACATTGTGGTTCCCTGTGTTCACCTGTCTATCTTGCCAGTTTGAGTGCAGTAATTTGTTCTATGGCTTCTCTTTTTCTGAGGGATCTAACAAAAGTTATTGATTTGCTGCTTGTTCAGCCTTTTACTTGTTAGAATAGAGTGATGACTTCCATGCTTTTCACATACAAGACTAGGTATCAGGAGTCTCCATTTGTTATTAAAGTGATTTTTCTTAAAGCTTTCATGTTTTTCTACTGTACTATTATTAAAGATCAATATTTTAATTTAGTATTAAATAAGATTATTTCAGTGCCTACCTAATTATTTTACTAAATCTATTGGACAAAAGGCAGTTGTCTGTTTTAATTCATATTTAGGCCTAAATAAAACTTTTTTTTTCAACATTTAAATTTAACCACTTTCTTCACTTTAGGCCAGAGTTGCCTATATTATAATTTATTCAGTACTAGAAAGTCAGCTCTTCATGTATCAAAGTCCAAGTTCCTGTGGTGAATCTACAGTGCATGAGCTTCCTATTTTTAATACTGTTCTCTGATTCATTATTAGAGGACATAATCAAAAATTTTTCAAGAAAATACTATTCTAGTTTAATAAAAACCTCTTGCAAAAAATGTAACCATTTGTAAACAGTGTTTTAAGTATACTTAAAATAATGTAATTATATTATTCAGTGAAATAAAATTGGTAGATGTCTAAAATCTAGAAAGCTTGTGTATTATCAAGTTTATGAAATAAATGACAATCTAAAAGAATTCTGGGGAATAAAAATAACATTTTTTCAAAGTTTCATCCAGTTACCATAAAAAAATAACTTCTATAATGTTTTAGTGACAGTCAAATCTCCTGGATTACACCACCTCATCAAGCAGGCACTATCCTCAGTAGTCAAAATTTACCAATATACTTGTATAATCTAAAAGACGCAATCCACAGCAAGATTTATATTCTTTCATAAATGCACTCAGCGGGAAACATGTGCCAGATGACTATTTTTTTCCATGGATGCCAAGACTGTCAGGCTCACCTTATCTTTGGGGTTAAAACATCAGTGAGAATTACAGGCACTATTTTTGTCCATGGGAACATTATCGCGTTTTAAATCTGCTCAAGGGAAAACTTTGGATCCAGTAAGATTTCTGTGCTCTAAGGAAGGTATTCTTAAACTATTTTTGTTTTTGTTCATGTCAGAGATATTTTTAGCTACTTCGTCGTCGGCAGCCATCCGTCTCGAGAGACGATGGTGTAGCTTCTTAAGAGTCTATCTGCACCGCCGAGAATGGCTGTGCAGTCCGACTCAGGAGTGACACGGTATCTGTCTCCTCTCGTGTTGAATCGACATCTTGCGATGACGCTGGAGTGTCCTCTCCAGTGAAGCTGAAGCTACAGAGCCTGGGCAGGGTGATATGGAGGGTCTGCTGTTGCCCATGCAGCAGACCCCCCCTCTCTTCGCAGCTGAAGGGTCCAAGGGAAAGACGGAGTCAATACAGCTTGGCTTCAGGTGCGCTGCAGGAGTTGCCGGTGTTGACTACAACGTCAAACCGCCTTAGGGACTCCGGCTCCGGATTTTCTGTCGGGGTTTACTCCCTTAGCCTTTCCCCTGAAGAGGTATGCTGCAAGGCAGCGGAGGTTTTTTGGAATCAGAGTTTTCCTTCTCTGATGTGCCCTGACTGGAAGATCGAACCAGTGACACTTAGCTCGCAGGCCGACGCTCAATCCACTGAGCCAAACCAGCCAGGGACAATTTTTAGCTACTTACCTGTCTAATATCAAAAAAATGCCTAGCTAGGTTCTAATTTCTTTTGAAAAAATAATTACTTTATTGTTTCATGAAGAGGCATCTTCAAATATCTTTTTTTTTAATGTTTTTTATTGATTATATTGTTACAACAGTTCCAATTTTCTCCCCCTTGCTCCCCTCCACCCAGCACCCCCCTCCCCCAGCAATCCCCCCCAAGTCCATACCCCTGGTTCGTAAAAATTAACTATCCCCCCCCCTCAAATATTAGGACCCTTTGTAATCTTTTAAAGGACAGTGGGCAAAGGTCTCAAGCTCCTCTAGCTGCTTCAAGCTGGACATGGTTCAAATATCTTTTAATGTTATATTTTTTAAGTCATACCTCATTCTTGACCAGTGTTTCATAGCAAGTTTTTCACTATCACCTCTCTAGGGGGTCTTCTTACACATTTTTTTTCCTAATCACCACACCAATTATTGTATAAGATTTTAATACTACAGACTTTTGCCCTGTTGAGAGTGCATGCTGGTTATCATGCAATATTTTTATAAGAGAGCCTGTCTCTAATTTCTTTCATTTGTGACAAATCCACTTGAAAGCTATTGTATTTAAATCCTCACTCAATAATATGTGTATTTATTTTTTTAGAGAGAAGAAGGGAGAGAGATGGAGGAAGTGAGAGAGAGAGAGAGAGAGAGAGAGAGAGAGAGAGGGAGAACCATGGATGTGAAACAGAAACATTGATTGGTTGCCTCCTGTATATGCACCAACCTGAGATGGAACCCCTAACCCAGGGATGTGCCCTAACCAGAAATCAAACCCTCAAACCTTTTGGTGTACAGCATGACTCTCCATCTAACTGTACCAGTTGGCCAGAGAAAACTATTAGATTTTCTGCAGTAGTTCAGCTCAGGAAGACCTTTACCTTAGGAAGGACAAGGAGAGTGGAAGAGAACTTCTGGCTAATGTTGTATCCCCAGCTTTGCACCGGCACTAACCAAGGAGACAAGCCCTCCTCTGTAGATTACCCAAGAACTAGAACAACAGTGGAGGAGGTCATTGGGATTATCTCCTGTTCACTATACTAAATTTTATGTTTTTAGGACTTTATATAACTGGAATCTAAGAGTCTATGACTCCATCCAAAGCTAGACACAAAGTTGATGGCAGAGGTTGACTTCAGGCTGGACCACTAGTGCTAGGCCTAGTAAAGACCCAAAATATAATACTCATAAGATTACAAAACATATATAAGGAGTGGAATAAACACAAGTTAAATATTTTAATATCGGTAAATGATTATAACTCCTGGTCCAATACATTGATTAAAGATGAAACTGCTCAGGGAAACAAATGTGTTTCTGCCTTTCCCACGCTAACCAATTCACCCAACAAACACATACTACCCACACATTTTACTTACTCTTTCTTTGCCTGAAAATCTTACAATCAGATGAGTCTTTTACTTTCTAATGTCAAAGAAAAGCCTTTTTTATCTTCAATAGGCATGACACCAGCTGAGGACAAAACACTTCTGGTCCTGAAATCACTAACTTCTATGCTCAGAGCTTCAGAAACAATTATGAGCAGAGATATGAAGAATGATTTTTTCATTAACTAATGCTCCCAGCTCCTTCCTAGGGGGTCTGAGGATTATAACATCAACAAGTTAATACTATAAAATAAAAATTATAAAAAATATAATACTCATTCCATAACTAAGAAAAGTATAGGAAAACAGTTGTGTAAGAAAAACATTAACAAAATCTCCCCAAAAGAAGAGTATCAGAGTTTATCTGTAACAGCTGTTGATAGTGTGAAGACTCATTTTATATTTCAAGTCCCCATATTTTGCCTCATAACTAGATTTCAAAGTTATAAAATTTAACTTCAACTATTATAATTATTTATTAAAAGTCTACTCCAAAGATGACCTATTCTTCCTGCAGGTATACACCTATCCATCATGTTCCTTCTCCCAGGCCACCATACTGTTTCCAAGATTTTAAAATAAAAATGAACCAATTAACTGCCAACAACCATGAAATTTTGTTCTTATACTTCAGCCCCTTCAATTTATTATTTTTTAATTCAGTTGTTTTTAAGTATATTTTATTGATTATGTTGTTACAGTAGTTCCAATTTTTTCTCCTTTGCTCCCCTCTGCCCAGTAACCCCCTTCCATCCAGCAATCTCACACTCCTCCCACCTTAATTAATGTCTATGGGTAATGGATATAAGTTCTTTGGTTTCACCCTTTCCTATATTATTCTTAACTTCCCCCTGTCTATTTTGTACCAACCAATTATGCTTCTTAATCTCTGCACCATTTCCCCATTTCCCCCTCCCAGCTGATAACCCTCCAAATGATCCCTATACCTATGATTCTGTTCCTATTCTGGTTTGCCTAGTTGAATTTTGTTTTTATATTTTAGATTCAGTTGATAGTTGTGAGTTTGTTGTCATTTTAGTGTTCATAGTTTTGATCTTCTTTTTCTTAAGTAAGTTTCTTTGACTTTTCATATAATAATGGCTTGGTGAAGATGAACTTTTTTAGCTTTACCTTGTCTGGGAAGCACTTCATCTGCTCTTCCATTCTAAATGATAGCTTTTCTGGATAGAGTAATCTTGGCTGTAGGTCCTTGCTTTTCATTACATGAATACTTCTTCCCAGTCCCTTCTTGCTTGCAAAGTGTCTTTTGAGAAATCAGTTGATAGTCTTATAGGCACCCTTTTGTAGGCAACTCTTCGCTTCTCTCTTGCTGCTTTTAGGATTCTCTCTTTATCTTTCACCTTTGGCATTTTAATCATGATGTATCTTGGTGTGGTCCCCTCTGGGTCCAGCTTGCCTGGGACTCTTTGGGCTTCCTGGACTTGTATGTCTATTTCCTTCACCCAGTTTAGGAAATTTTCCTCCATTATTTTTTCACATAAGTTTTCAATTTCTTGCTCTTCCTCTTCTCCTTTTGACACCCCTATGTTTCGGATGTTGGCATGTTTAAAGTTGTCCCAGAGGTTTCCAAGCCTCTCCTCATTTTTTTTGAATTCTTGTTTTCTTATTCTGTACTGGTAGACAGTTTTTTTCTTTCTATGTTCCAAATGATTGATTTGAACCCTGGTTTTCTTCCCTTCACCATTGGATTTTTGTGCATTTTCCTTCATTTCACTTAGCCTAGCCTTCACTTCTCTTATGCGTTTGCCATACTCAAGCATATCTGTCAAGCCTGTGAGCATTTTTATCATCAGTATTTTGAATTCTGTATCTGTTAGATTGTCTATGTCCTCATCTGTTAGGTTGGCTATTTCCTTGTCACTTAATTCTCCCATTGAAACCTTGATCCTTTCCCTGTTTTAAGCCATAGTTCTCTGTCTCCTCATCTTGACAAGCTCCTGTGCTTGTTTGTCTCTGTGTCTTAGGTAGAGCTGTCACTCTTGTTACATTTTAAGGGGCAGAGCCTTAGGGATTCATCAGTACAGGGCGACCTGTTTCACCACCTTGTGGTGCTGTATGCGGGCGAGGAGTCTGAGAGGGAACAATGCCGCCTACCCAGCACTCTCTCCTTTTCCAGTCAACTCTCTCACTTCCACAATGGACTGGCGCCCCTCTAGTTGCTGCCCTGGCTGTCGTTCCCAGAGTGGGTGGGTCTTCAGACATTCTAAAACCATAGGAGCCCTTTAAACAAGTGGACTCTGCTGAAAGACTGGCAGTTCCTGCCTTCACCCCAACCCTCACTGGTTTGCACAGTCAGAAGCAATGAGGCTTGATTTTCCCTGGTGCTGGGACTGTGAGCTGCATGGTCTGGTCAGGGGCTGGAAACTCTCCCCAGTTTTCCCTCCTGACTTTTTAAATGTGCAACTGCTTTTCGCTGGCCTGCCACCACCACCACCACTGCTACCACCGCCACACCATGTCTTCTCTGCCCTGTCTCTGCCCCTCCTACGTGTCTTGATGAGTAGTTCTTCTTTATATTTTTGTTTGTTGGACTTCCATGTAGTTTTATTTTCTGGAACTTTTGGTTGTTTCTAGTTTTGAGGTAGTTGTATTCCTTCTTAGCTGTGGAGGGAAACACAGTATGTCTGTCTTTGCCTTCATCTTGGTCCTCTAGTTATTGTTTTTCTATTATAGTTGTCCCACTTTTCCTCCCATTGTTCTCCCATCTTGCCCACCCTTTCTCCCTCAGTCCATCCCCAACCCATTGTTTATGTCTTAGGTCATTCATAGTAGTTCCTTGACTAGATCCTTTCCCTTCATTCCTTCCTTCTCCCCTCTGTTGTGGAGCAAGTGCGAGAACCAAACAGTCAGAGACAACCAAATTAGAATTTAAAGAGCCTTTATTAGCTGGCCAGTGACTGCCTACCTGTCCACAAGCTGGTGAACAGCCCCAACCTTGGGGATTGGGGATTTATAAATCATTTCAGGTGCAGGAACTTGGACAGAAATACAGCTTGTATAGACAAAAATTTTCCACTATTCTCCAGGTCATTGCTCAAAGGAATAGGTTACTGCCATTCCCCAAGTCATTGCTCAAAGGAATAGGTCACTGCTCAAAGGAATAACAGTTAGGTTAAGTTTCTTGTTCTGCTTGGTTGAAGCATGCAACCATGGGAGTCTGGTTCCTGGGGCCCAAGTTCAGCTGATTACCCTACTGGCTGGACATCTAATAAATACCTTTTAACATTCCCCACTGGTTTTATTTGGGGATTCAAATCCTTGTGTCCTGGGTGTTTAAAGGGCAATATTGTGACCTTAGGACCAAAACTTTTCTAGGCCCTTATGGAATGAAGCCCCTGTACAATTCTCCTTCTTAGACTTAAGGCCCTTTATTTTATAGAAAACAATGGGCAAAGGTCTTGTGGTTTTCTAGATGCTTCAAGCTGAACACGGTCATCGTCCTACCTACCCTTGGGTCTAGGAATTTTGAATAAGAGTCGGGGTGGAGGGGAGGGTGGCCTTCCCACATGGGGAAAGATTTTGCAGAGTCCAGATAAGTTAGCCAATTAGCTGTTCCCAGGCAGCAGTATGCTCGGTTTTCAAGGGCTGGCACTGTTGGACAAGCTGGCATTCTTGTCGTATTCTGGAGGCAACAGATTTGGCAACAGGGTTAAAAGACATATTTTAACCCACAACTACTATATGACAAAAGGCAGGGATCAATTTTCAATGTCTCACATTGGTAAAATAAATGGCTTTTTTGGAGGAAGGTGTGCAGGGCATGTCACATTTGTCCAAAACCCTTTTACCCACTATACTTAGCCAGGGCTGAGGGGAATATTTTAGGATTTCCACCCCTCTCAGATCTTTGTGCTATTTTTGTCCAAGCTCTTAGGATAGAAAAGAGAGAAACCAGTTTCAAAGTGAAGCCTATAGACTTCCCCATACTTTACCAACCCAACCACTTAGTTCAGCCAAACCGTTGAGACTTAGGAGGTGGCAATGTAGATGGGCTTCTTGAGTGAGGACTATATGTACAGACAATTACTCAGGTAATGAGGTTATAGGCTTATGCCCTATGAAAACAAAGAACACACATGTTAATTTATACAACGCAATTCACAAACCAGTCTCTAAATTTAAGATGCTGTCTTATTGGGAAGACATTTAGTTGTAAGGCACTTGACATTTTTCTTGCCTGTAAATTAAGCATTTCTGATAATGTCACAGACCTGGTTTCACTTTTAAATTAAAACAAACTTTATAGACAGTTAGCTGTACTAGTTTATAATTTATTACTGAGCATTGTGATTTTCCTTGAGTCATAATTTTTCTCCTTAAAATTACCCTCCTTGTTAGTAAAGGGACTGCAGTAAGTCTAGTTTTAATTTAGCCTGTTTATTTGCATAAACACAATTAGAGCAGTGATTGATTACATATAATTTTTAAGTTTACTTTGCTGGCACTTACTTAAGGAACTTTTATGTTGACCTTTAGTTTGCCTGTCAGGGCACAGAAGCTGAGCCACATACCTGCCATTCAGTCTTGCCTGTAAACACCTGCTTTTCCAAGTTCTTTGGATTTTTCATTGTGCCTTAAGGCTCCTTCTAGGCATTTTTCAGGAAAGCAACGTTCATTTCTTCCTGGGAAAGATTGCCATGAACCACACAACTAACCAAGGTGCCAGGATTTTTCTTTCTTGGCTTTTCTTATCTTTAAAAGTCAAGTTTAGTTCCTTAGGGCTTTCTGATAACAACCAGAGCCTAAGCATGCCTTCTTCAGGTATGACATCCTAGTCAAAGCCTCTGCTGACAAAACCACTATTAGCAACTGGTCTTATTAGTTTTATGCAAAGGAACCTTATGTCATTTTTACTTCTTTAGAATGTTAAATACTGAAGAGTTTAGATAAGGAGAAAAATATAAAAGCATGAAGGAAAATTCTTGTCTTTTAAAACTGCACTGTTATTCATTATACTTTCTGTTACTAAAACCATACAATTTTTTAGAACTTTTACAAACTTTTAACAAACTTTGTATATAGTTTTTACAAACCTTTATTATGTTTTCCTTTTTTTTTTTCTTGGTTCCCTTTTTTCATGTGAAGTTTTAAATTTCCCTGGGAAACCTCAACTTTTCCTTTCAGAACATAAACAGAGCAATAATTCAAAACACAGGCAGCTAGGCCCTCTCTTTCCAGTATGTCCACTGATCTCCTAGAGAGACATGCCCTTGGCAGAGACATTTTCACTTGCCTAGGCTGGAGCACTTAGCAGCCATAAATGACCCTTCCTGGGTCCTGTGTGGCAAAAGGAATTTTTGCCAACTGGTTTACAGACAGCTTATTCTAGGTCTTATTGGTCAAAAACAGATACAGAGAATTCCACAGCAGAACAGACGAAGGTACGCTTTTATAAAATCATAACACAAGCAGCTGAGGTTTCCTTTTCCCAGGTTTAAAACTTCCATAACTTTCCTTTTTATTATTATGACTTTTCATAGACCTTCTATAACATTGATAAACTTTTTAAATACCCTTTTCTGTTTTAGATTTAACTATAACATGCTTTTAATATTTGTTCTATTCTATATGGTGAAGGACTATACTTAGCAACTTAGTATTTGGCAGCTAAAAGTTCCTAGATTTGCAAAGATATTTTGCAGATTTTTTGAAGTTCCTGCTTTTTTAAACTTACACTTTTGAGCGCTCCTGAGGAGTTTTTCAATTGTTCTATTCTGCCCATTTATTTACCTTTTGCAATTTCTTACAAATATTTGGCCAGTTTCTGTTATAACGGTGACTTTTAAGAGTCCCTGTCCTACAGCATTCTTTGGATTTAGACCAGAATACTTTCGTATTTGGTCCCTGAGTTTCTGTAGGAATGCTGATGGAGCTGTATTTTGAATGCCTTGGAGACATTCTGTGCTTGGGGAATGGACTCCTTGATTCCCCTGATGATGAGGCTTTTAAGGTTTCTTATTTGAGCCCTATTCTTCGGCCTGTTATTCTATTCAGGGTCTATACTGGGAAACTTTTGTTAGGTTGGAACAATTCCCTGACAGGGAGGATGTTTGTTTTTTTCATATTTTTATAGCAGCCTACATGATTATTTCTTTTCCTTTCCTATTGAAAAGGATGTTTAGAATGGACATTAGTTTTATTCATGTGTAACAACATTTTTCCTTAAGATATAGGCATGTCCCCCCCATGCTGAAGCAGCGAGGAGATTGAGGGCCCTTTAGTTACAGCTTTAGAGGTGTTGTTGATTGGCAGCCAAGATGCCACTGCTGCCACTTTCACCATTTTGAAGAAAAGCAGCCTGAGTTTTAAAAGTGTCACTTTTATTTGCCTCTTTCCCTGTTGGAGAGGCAGACATTCTGCTGTTTCTGTAACCTGTAGAAAGGGGATTAGATAGCTGCCTGGCTAGCAAATTTAACATTGCCCCTCCTTGCAGCTCCAGCAGGGAGTATTCAGATGCAAATTAAATTGCTAGAAGTTACCTGGGGTGGAAAGAAATGCTGAAAACAATGCCTCTGGGGAAAATTTTAAGGGTCCTGATTACTCTGTATTGTCTGTTCCCAGTGCCTCTGCCTGGTTGGTCGCGGGCAGGCCAGGGCTACAAGGGGGTGGGAGACAGTATAGAGGGTCCTAGGCTTTTCTGTGACAAGGAAATGCACTGCCTATATTGACAGCCTTGGTTTTCATGTTCCCTTATGTTGGCTAAGGTGATTGTACTTAATTGGGATTACAATCAGGGGTGGGAACTCAAGGCATGGGAGCAATGTCCCCCATACAGCGCACACAAACACAGGTTGGGAGCTCCCAAAGGAGGCCAAACAAATACCCGCTTGGCCTTTCCTCTTGCCAGGCTAAAGCCCACTCAGACTCCATAGACCGAAGTCCGTGGAGTCACACAAAAGGAGGAAATAACATTCACGCACACATTCACTCAGAAGTTAAACAATCGCACCCAAACCCTACCTAGGCCTCTGAGATTAGACGAACAGCGTTGGCTACAGGCAGCACAGCCCAGAACCAAACCAGAAGAGCTTTACCAAGTCCAATGGCAGTGGCCCAAGCCCTCTCACCTGCCACTGAGGCTGTCCACTGTCCTTTGCTTAGTCTAGATTGGGCCATCAGGGCTTCCAGCAGCTCCCAAGTGTCCACTGAAGGTGCAGGGAATTGCTCTGAACTGGAGCTTGCAGCTGCTGTCCTGCCACACATCAGCTAGACACATGGGACCACACAAAGCCCCAGGGGCTCACTGAAGGCAGCACTGCTTTATAAAGTCATTGCAGTGGGTGAAGAAGATAAATACTAACAAAGAAATCAAGCCAGTTGGACTTTGGGAGAAGGAAGGGTTCTGATTCTTCCCATTATATAAATCGCCAGTAGAGAAAGAGATATATACCATGAAGGGGCGCCCAGTTTCCTCAGTGGGGGATTAAGCCTCCCACAAGGGCAAAAGAGTTGCAAGCCCATCCCCTGAGTCAGGAGGGGGGTGGTAGTCCCGACCCGAGCGGGTATGGGGGTGCTGAAAGGCGAATTGCTGCCAGTCACAGATGAATCTGGGGATGTACGGGGATATGGCAGGGGACTCACAGGAGGGGGACTTTCCTGTGAGTCCAGGAGAACCGGAGAGGGGCCCAAAGTGTGGCCATCCTTAGGTTTGGAAGCCACTAAAACAGTGGCCTTCTTCTGACAGCTTCTTAACCACTTAGGTTTTTCTTTCAAAATGTCAATCCAAACTTGACTGTATGGAATTTGGTCAGGGTGTCCGCGCCTCCTGGCACAAACCCAGCAGACCTATAGGTCATTTGAAGATCAAAAGACCCATCAGAGGGCCAAAAGACCCCCAGGAAGGTCGGCCATCCCAATTCACAAAAAGTCTGCAATTGTCTGGGGGTGACAGGCATCCCATAGAAGGAGGCCCATCTTCGGAAATCCTGGGAATTTTTAAGAAAACATTGAAGGTGCGAACACGACGGACACGATGACAACTGCCCCATGTCACTTAGAAAAAGACTTACAACAAGACAGACACTGAACAAGACACAGAACCACAGAACACAAAACATATGGGCCGAACCCACTGTCGTGTAGTTCACCTGAGCCCTGGAAGTAATGCTGCATCCAGCCTTCCCATGGGCTCCCTTGGTGCACCTGCCCACATACACCTTTCCCTCCGTGTATGTGGCCCTACCTGAGTCCTTACCAGTAAGAATCCGAATGGCTCTATGTAGTCAATCAGGATAGGGAGGGTACCCGCCCACCTGTGTCCCACTTGGGGCTGAGACACGTCTCTCAGAGATCTCCCCCTGAGATGGAGCTGGCGGCAGGCCCATCTCATGACCCGTGCCCAGCCAAGGCTGGGTATCTTGCTGGGGCCTCCAAATGTTGTGGAGTAAGTGCGAGAACCAAATGGTTGGAGACAATCAAATTAGAATTTAAAGAGCCTTTATTAGTTGGCCAGCAACTGCCCACCCGTCCACAAGCTGGAGTTAGGTGAACAGCCCCGACCTTAGGGATTGGGCGGTTTGTAAACCATTTCAGGTGCAGGAACTTGGACAGAAATACAGCTTGTATAGACAAAAATTTTCCACTATTCCCCAGATCATTGCTCAAAGAAATAGGTCACTGCTATTCCCCAAGTCATTGCTCAAAGGAATAGGTCACTGCTCAAAGGAATAACAGTTAGGTTAAGTTCCTTGTTCTGCTTGGTTGAAGCATACAACCGCAGGGGTCTGATTCCTGGGACACAAGTTCAGCTGATTACCCTACTGGCTGGATATCTAAGAGATACCCTTTAACACCCTCCTGGTCACTGTGAGTCTGCTCTTTGTTTACTTACCTCTGGTTCTATTTTGCTCATTTCTTTGTGTTGTTCATTAGTTTCCTGTACTAGATGATATCATACATTATTAGTCTTGCACTGCCTGGCTTATATTGCTAAGCATAATACTCTCAAGTTCCATCCATGTTGTCACAAATGGTAGGAGTTCCTTCTTTCTTTCTACTGCATAGTATTCAATTGTGTAAATGTTCCACAGTTTTTTAGCCCACTCATCTATAGTTGGGCAGTTAGGCTGCTTTTAGCACTTGGCTATTGTGAATAGCTCTGTTATAAATGTAGGAATTTATAGGTTCTTTTGAAGTGGTGTTTCAGAATTCTTTGGGTATAATCCTAGCAATGGAATTCCTTGATCAGAAGGCAGTTTCATTTTTAGTTTCTTTAGAAAATTCCATACTGTTTTCCATATTGGCTGCAACAGTCTGCATTCCCATCAGCAGTGCACTAAGTTTCCATTTTCTACACATCCTTGTCAGCAACTTTTGTTTTTCTATGTTTATGTGTTGGTGATAGCCATTCTGACAGTGTGAGGTGGTATCTCATTGTGGTTTTAATTTGTATCTCTCTGATGGCTAGTGATGGGCCCTCTGTATGTTCCTTTGGAGAGGTGTTTGTTCAGGTCCTTTGCCCAACTTTTAATTGGGTTGTCTATCTTCTTGTTGAATCATAAAAGTTCTTTATATATTTTTGAGATCAAATCCTTATTGGAGGTATCATCGGCAAATATGTTTCCCCATATGGTTTGTTCCCTTTTCATCTTGCTAATGTTTTATTTTGCTGAGCAGAAAGTCTTTAGTTTGATGTAGTCCCATTTGTTTATTATTTCCTTTTTGTTTCTTTTTTTTATTTTTTAAATTTTATTTTTTGGTTTTTCAATTACAGTTGTCCCAATTTTCCCCCATTGCTCCCCCCGCCCAGCCCAGCCCTTCTCGCACAATCATACCCCTCCCCGTTGTCCATGTCCATGAGTCATTCATATACATTCCTTGACTAGACCTTTCCCTTACTTACCCCCCTTCTTTCCCTCCCCCCTCCCCCCTACTGACTACTATTCTAGTCTTTGCCTATTTAGTTCATTTGTTTGTGTTGCTCATTACTTTCCTGAATTAGGTGATATCATATGGTATTTTGCTTTTTTTGCCTGGCTTATTTCACTAAGCATAATTCTCTCTAGTTCCATCCATGTTGTCACAAATGGCAGGAGTTCCTTCTTTCTTTCTGCTACATAGTATTCAATTGTGTAGATGTACCACAGTTTTTTGACCCACTCATCTACAGATGGGCACCTAGACTGTTTCCAGCACTTAGCTATTGTAAACAGGGCTGCTATGAACATAGGAGTGCATAGGTTTTTTTGAATTAGGGTTTTAAATTTTTTCGGGTATAATCCTAGCAGTGGAATCGCTGGTTCAAAAGGCAGTTCCATTTTTAGTTTTTTTGAGGTAATTCCATACTGTTTTCCATAGTGGCTGCACTAGTCTGCATTCCCACCAACAGTGCAGTAGGGTTCCCGATTCTCCACATCCTCGCCAGCACTTGTTGTTTGTTGATTTGTTGATGATGGCCATTCTGACAGGTGTAAAGAGGTATCTCATTGTGGTTTTTACTTGCATCTCTCTGATGGCTAGTGATGTTGAGCATTTTTTCATGTGCCTATGGACCTCCTGTATGTCCTCTTTGGAGAAGTGTTTGATCAGGTCATTTGCCCATGTTTTATTTGGGTTGTTTGTTTTCTTGATGTTGAGTCGTATAAGCTCTTTGTATATTTTGGAGATCAGTCCCCTATCTGTGATATCATTGGCAAATATGTTTTCCCATATGGTTGGTTTCCTTTTCATCTTGCTGATGTTTTCTTTTGATGAGCAGAAACTTTTTAGTTTGATGTAGTCCCATTTGTTTATTTTTTCCTTTATTTCTCTTGCCTTAGGAGATGTATCTGTGAAGATATTGTTACGTGGGATATCTGAAATTTTCCTGCCTATGTTTTCCTCTAGGACTTTTATGGTATCATGGCTTACATTTAAGTCTTTAATCCATCTTGAGTTTATTCTCGTGTGTTGTGTAAGTTGGGGGTCTAGTTTCATTTTTTTCACGTACCTGTCCAGTTATCCCAGCACCATTTGTTAAAGAGGCTCTTCTCATTCCATTTTATATTCCTTCCTCCTTTATCAAAGATTAGTTGACCATAGAGGCCTGGGTTTATTTCTGGGCTTTCAATTCTGTTCCACTGATCTATATGTCTGTTCTTATGCCAGTACCAGACTGTTTTGATCACAGTGGCTTTGTAGTATTGTGTGATGTCTGGTATCGTGATTCCTCCTGCTGTGTTCTTCTGTTTCAAGATTGCTTTTGCTATTCGGGGTCTTTTTTGGTTCCATATGAATTTTTGGAGTATTTGTTCTAGGTCAGTGAAATATTTCATTGGTATTTTAATAGGGATTGCATTGAATCTGTAAATTGCTTTGGGTAGTATGGCCATTTTGATGATGTTGATTCTTCCCATCCAAGAACATGGTATTTGCCCCCATTTTATTTGTATCTTCCTTAATTTCTTTCTTCAATGTTGCATAATTTTCAGAGTACAAGTCTTTTATCTCTTTGGTTAAGTTTATTCCTAGGTACTTTAATTTTCTTGTTGCTATAGTAAATGGTATTTTCTTTTTTGTTTCTGTCTCTGATATTTTATTGTTGGTGTACAGAAAAGCCTTAGATTTCTGTATATTTATTTTGTACCCTGCTATTTTGCCATATTCACTTATTATATCAAGTAGTCTTTAAGTGGATTTTATAGGGATTTCTAGGTATAATATCATGTCGTCTGCAAATAGTGATAGTTTTACTTCTTCTTTCCCAATCAGGTTGCCTGTTATTTCTTTGTCTTGTCTGATTGCTGTGGCTAGGACTTCCAACACTATGTTGAATAGAAGTGGGGAGAGTGGACAGCCTTGTCTAGTTCCTGATTTCAGGGGGAATGCTTTCAGTTTTTGTCCATTGAGTATGATGTTGGCTTCAGGCTTCTCATATATAGCCTTAATGATGTTAAGGTACGCTCCCTCTATTCCCATTTTGCTGAGTGTTTTCATCATAAATGGATATTGTACTTTATCAAATGCTTTTTCTGCATCTATAGATATGATCATGTGATTTTTGTTTTTCATTTTGTTTAGGTGATGTATTATATTTATTGATTTGCGAATATTAAACCATCCTTGCATCCCTGGGATGAATCCCACTTGATCATGGTGTATGATCTTTTTAATGTATTGCTAGATCCTGTTTGCCAAAATTTTATTGAGGATTTTAGCATCTATGTTCATCAGTGATATTGGCCTGTAGTTTTCTTTCTTTGCTGTGTCTTGACCTGGTTTTGGGATGAGGGTAATACTGGCTTCATAGAAAGAGTTTGGGATTTTTCCCTCTTCTTGGATTTTCTGGAATAGTTTGAGGAGGGTAGTAGTTAGTTCTTCCCTGAATGTTTTGTAAAGTTTGCCTGTGAAGCCATCCGGTCCAGGGTTTTTGTGTGCAGGGAGATTTTTGATTACTGTTTCAATTTCCTTCTTTGTTATTGGTCTGTTGAGACTTTCTACTTCTTCTTGATTCAGTTTTGGAAGGTTATATGTTTCTAGAAATCTGTTCATTTCTACTAGGTTGTCAAATTTCTTGCCATATAGTTGTTTGTAGTAATATCGTATAATTGCTTGTATTTCTGAGGTATCAGTCATGATTTCTCCTCTTTCATTTCTGATTTTTTTAATTTGGGTTTTCTCTCTTTTTTTTCTTGATGAGCATGGCTAGAGGCTTGTCGATTTTGTTTATTTTTTCAAAGAACCAGCTCCTAGTTTGGTTGATTTTTTGGATTGTTAATTTAGTTTCTATGTCGTTTAATTCTGCTTTGATCTTGATGATTTCCTTTCTTCTTTTTGCCCTAGGCTTTGTTTGTTGTTGTTGTTGTTCTAGTTCTTGTAGCTTTAGGATTAGATTTTTTATTTGAGATTCTTGTACTCCTTTCAGATATGCCTGTATTGCTATGAACTTCCCTCTTAGGACTGCTTTTGCTGTGTCCCATAGGTTTAGGGCTGTTGTGTGTTCATTGTCATTAGTTTCTAGAAATTTCTTGATTTCCTCTTTGATGTCATAGTTAACCCATTCATTATTTAAGAGCATGTTATTCATTCTCCATGAGTTTGGGTGTCTTTGATTTTTTTTCCTGAGATTGATTTTTAGTTTCAAGGCATTGTGGTCTGAAAAGATGCTTGATATGATTTCAATTTTCTTGAATTTGTTGAGGCTTGTTTTGTGTCCTATTATGTGGTCTATCTTTGAAAATGTCCCATGTGCCTTTGAAAAGAATGTATATTTTGCTCCTTTGGGGTGAAAAGTTCTATATATATCAGTTAAGTCCATATGGTTTAGTGTGTTGTTCAATGCCTGTATATCTTTGGTGTTTCTTTGCTTGGATGATCTGTCTATTGTTGATAATGGAGTGTTGAAGTCCCCTATTATGAGTGTGTTGTTGTTAATATCCATCTTGTGGTCTTCTAGTATTTGCTTTATGTATTTGGGTGCTCCTATGTTGGGTGCATATATGTTTGTCAGTGTTATATCTTCTTTATGGATTGTTCTTTTAAGTATTATGAAATGTCCTTCTTTGTCTCTTTTTATTGCCCTTGCTTCGAAATCTGTTTTGTCTGATAAGCGGACTGCTACCCCAGCTTTTTTTTCAGGCCCATTTGCTTGGAATATTTTTTTATATCCCTTTACTTTCAGTCTATGTAAATCTTTTGTTTTGAGTGTATTTCTTGTAGACAGCAAATATGTGGGTCCTGTTTTCTTATCCATTCTGTTACCCTCTGTCTTTTAATTGGAGCATTTAATCCATTTATATTTAAGGTTATTATTGACATGTATTTACTCATTTCCCTTTTGTATCTCTGTTCCTCTACTCTTTTTTTGTTTTTTCTCTTCTTTTTTCTTAGAATATTCCCTTTAGCATCTCTTGCAATGCTGGTTTAGTGGAGATGTATTCTTTTATTCTTCCTTTGTCTGAGAAACTCCTTATTTCACCTTCTATTTTGAATGAGAGCCTTGCTGGGTAGAGTATTCTTGGTTGTAGTCCTTTGTTTTTCATTGCTTGAAATATTTTTGACCATTCCCTTCTGGCTTGTAATGTTTCTGTTGAGAAATCAGTCTATAGCCTTATCGAAGCTCCCTTGTATGTTATTTGCTGTTTTTCTCTTGCTGCTTTTAGGATTCTCTCTTTGTCTTGGAATGTTGCCATTTTCACTATGATGTGCCTTGGAGTGGGTTTTTGGGGGTTCCTCTTGATTGGAACTCTCAGTGCTTCTTGGACTTGCATAACTTTTTCTCTCATCAGGTTCGGAAAATTTTCTGTCACTATTTCTCCTATTAGTTTTTCAATTCCATGAACCTTTTCTTCTCCCTCTTTTATTCTGATGATCCTGATATTATTTCTACTCATGCTATCCTGTAATTCCCTTACATCTTGTTCATATTTTTTCAATCTTTTTTCATTTTGCTGTATCGTTTGAGAATTATTTTCTACATTATCCTCTAACTTACTAATCCGATCCTCTGCTTCATTTAGTCTGCTTTTGACTGATTCTACTGTGTTTTTCAGTTCAGAGATTGCATTCTTCATTTCTTCCTGGTTCTTGTTGATAGTTTCTATGTCTTTTTTTATGCTGGTGTAGTTCTCTGCAAGTTCCCTGTAATTTTCTTGGAGCTGTTGGTAACTTCCTTGGAGGTTGTCATAGTTGTTTTTGAGGTTTTTGAGCATATTGAGCTTCTTCGCCACCATAGTTTTGAATTCCATGTCTGACATTTGGGCTATTTCTATTCCATCTACCTTTCTTTCTGGGGATTCCTCTTTTCTTTTCATTGAGAGGTTGTTTCTGCATCTTACCATGTTGGATTCTTCTTGTTTGTTTTTGTTATTTGGATTTGTCTGCTTTGCCTTCCCACCTTTGTGGTATGAGATTTTTTATGGTAGATGTGGGGGTTTCAGTGGTGCAGTCTCTTTGATCTCCTGAGCCTGATGTTCTTGGGGTACCTTTTATATCGTTTGTTTATGCTGTCTGGTTATATTTCAGATGCTTTTTGTTAGGATCTTTGTTCTGGCTAGTTGATTGAGAGTCACTCTATCCACTTATCTTGAATTCTTTTGTGGAGATGTCAGTTCAGCCTTTGTGTGTTGTCTTGTTTTTCTGTATCCACAGCTGGTCTAATGAGGTGGGTCAGAGGTTCCTGTTCCTTGCAGCAGTGGGCCCCCACACTTCGCATTCCTTCAGTGTCTGTTGGAGCTAGCCAAGGTGTCTTTGCAGGCACACCTGTGAGTGGGTAAGGTGGCCCAAGAGCCCGCCTCAGGCCTGTCATGGAGCACTCCAGGAGTTTTCCAAGGTGGCCAGGGAGTTATCCTCAAGTCTGCAGCACTGTGCTCAAGGAGTTGGTCTCTCGCCTGCCAGTGCTGGGCCCCAGACACTCGTGTATAGTGGAAGTGAGCGATTGGTGCCTATTGATGTCAGCGAATTATTTTGGCACTTGTGCACCCCTGCTCTCCCAAGGCAGCCGGGGATCCAGCCTCAGCGCAGTGCTCTGGGTAAGTGTCTGTGAGTCGCTGCTGCCTGCTGTTCTGGCGCCACAGCTGCCCACCGTTCCCGCACCCGCCTGGGTGGGTACGCGCCAAGCCCGAGAGAATGCTCTGCATTCTGGCCTGGCACTCAGGCCTGGCTCCCACTGGAGCTGGCCAGGGGCGACTGCGCACAGTCTTCTGTGTATCCAGAGGTCCCTCCCTGTGCCCGTTTGGGCACTGATCTTATGTCTGTTGGGGTGTGTCCGAGGGGCCCCTGGACTCTCGGCCCTGCGCACCTGGGCCAGTGAATGATGGCAGTTCTCTATGCACGCCCGTGACCGAAGGGGAGGGTTGGGGAGTGACTGTGTGCACCTCTGCGCCTGCGCTCCTCAAGAATGTACTTTCACCCCCAAACTTTCCCCTCCTCTCCGTAGTTCACAAGAGAAAAATATAAAGAAAAAAATTACGATTTCACTTGCTCAGCAGCACGCTGTCTCCCACCTTTCAGCGCCTATGCCGCCTGGTCGAGTCCTATCTCTGCCAGATGGCAGAGATCCACTTTCCTCCTGACTTCCCTCTGGGGAAGCCTGTGGTCGCCAAAAAGCCTTTGTGTCCGTTCAGCCACGGATTGGGCAGCCACCCCAGTCAGGAATCCCGTTTTGTCCCTTTTTCTTCTTTCACTATCTTCACTAAACAGGTTGTTCCCAGATGGTTTTTCTCTAATTCAGCAGTGCCAAGGCTCGACTCCTGCCAGTGTCCAGCTGCTCACTGAGATGTTCTGTCTGCAATTAGTCCTAACTACAGACGGGTCTCGGGAGCCTGAGAGTGAAGCCTCCCCTCACTCCTCCGCCATCTTCCGAATCCTCCTTTATTTTTCTTGACATAGGAGATATATCGGTGAAAATATTGCTACGTGGGATATCTGAAATTTTTCTGCTTATGTTTTGCTCTAGGACTTTTATGGTGTCATAGCTTTCAGCCCCTTCAATTTATATACGAGCATTGTACAATCAATTATCTTAATTAATTATTTCCTTGTATGAATTGATTCAGCTTCCAGAAGAATAGGATATTTTGACTCCTTGAGATCCTGTGTACTTCATTCATCAAGGATTAATTGAAATACTTTTGCTTCTTGGAAGAATTAAATGGTATTCCCATCATGGTAAAACTTCTCTATTAGATATTAATGTACTACAAACCCAATCTGAATTAACTGATTTTATATTTCTGCAATTATAATGTGAACACTCAAACTATATCCCAGGAGTTAGTATACTTAGTTTAGTTTAGTTAGATGATGTGGTTGAGTTTTAATTGCAGTGAATTTGAAATAGGGAAGCATATATTTTAGATATAAAATTTCACTTAAGGGAAAATTGCTCTTGCAATAGGGTGCTGCCTTCATGCAATGTTTCTCCTTTTTCTTCCAGCCTTCAAAGAGAGAATCCCAGTTCAACTGGTAAAGCTACTAAAATGAGCAAAAGCATCACAGGAAATGAGGGAGAGGTGAGAAAAAAAAGAATGAGAATAAAGGATCTGGGGTGGGGGGAGGTCACTTTCTACACTCCACTCAGAGGGGATCTTTTGTCAGACATTAAATTTCACGCCAAGTAGCGTTAGCAAATATAGATCCTTTTCACAGGGTTCCTCAAAGGATTTTGCCTGAAGCTTTGAAATACTTTGCTAGTCCAGAACTTCACAGTTCTACTTTAAGTAGGAATTTGATATTTATGATTAACATTTTTCCAGAAGCTCAAGGTCAGAGACTTAAGATCTGTGATCACAAGCAAAGAAAAAAGATGAGAAGTGAAGATGTCCATGTGTAACCCTTTATGCTAACTTTCTGGACTACTCGTGGTCCTAATGGTCTTGGTCGTCGTCGGCAGCCGTCCGTCTCGAGAGACGATGGCGTAGCTTCTTGAGAGTCTATCTGCACCGCCGAGAATGGCTGTGCAGTCCGACTCGGGAGTGACAATCCCTGCCACACTTGTTACAGGTGAAGGCAGATGGCCGTTGTTGCTGCTGTTGACGCTGCTTCCACCTCGATCTTTTCTGGACCGCCTCCTCGTTGCGCGCAGCCTCCGCACGTGACGTACCTTGCCTGACCGCGAGCCTCCAGGCTAGGCGGTCGTCTGCTTGAACTTCCCATGTGTTGAGATTGATGGAGCATTGTGTCATGTCCTTTTTGCAGATGTCTTTGAACCGCAGTTTTGGGCGCCCTGTCATCCTCTGGCCTTCTGCTAGCTCGCCGTAGAGGAGGTCTTTGGGGATACGGCCTGCATCCATTCTTTTGACATGGCCGAGCCACCTGAGGCGTCTCTCGCTAAGAACTGCATGCAAACTGCTCATATTGGCTCGCTTCAGCACCTCGGTGTTGGGGACCTTATCCTGCCAGGCGACATGCAGGACGCGTCGCAGGCACCTCATGTGGAAGCTGTTGAGTTTCCTTTCGTGCCTTGCGTAGGTGGTCCACGTCTCGCTGCCATAGAGGAGAGTGCTGAGTACGCAGGCTTGGTAGATGCGCAGTCTGGTTTTCTCAGTGAGGCTGGAATTGTTCCACGCTCGCCGGTTCAGTCTGGCCATAACTGTGGCTGCCCTGGCGATTCTCCGGTTGACCTCCAAGTCGACTGACAGAGAGCTCGAGATGGTGGACCCGAGGTAAGTGAAGTCGTTGACAACCTCCAGGGTGTATCCGTCGATGGTGATGCATGGGGGAGTCCCCGTGCCTTGAGCCATTACATTCGTCTTCGTCAGGCTGATGGCTAGTCCGAACTCCTTGCATGCGTGGGAAAGGCAAGTGACTAGCTGCTGGAGTCCCTCTTCGGAGTGTGATGTCAAAGCTGCGTCATCGGCGAAGAGCATCTCACGGATGAGCACCTCTTTGACTTTGGTCTTGGCTCGTAGACGGGCCAGGTTGTAGAGCTTGCCATCGGATCTGGTGTGAATGAAGACACCCTCGCTGCAGTCCTTAAAGGCGTATTGGAGGAGCATGGAGAAGAAGATTCCGAACAGCGTAGGCGCGAGGACGCAGCCCTGCTTTACTCCGCTGCTGACGGGGAAGGCCTCAGAGGTTGCGCCGTTGTAGGACACCGTGCTGTGCATGTTGTCGTGAAAGGACATGACCACAGCAAGCAGATGTGGTGGACAGCCAATCTTCCGTAGCAAGCTGAAGAGTCCGCTTCGACTGACCAGATCAAACGCCTTCGTGAGGTCAATAAAGGCGAGGTAGAGTGGTTTATGCTGCTTGTGACACTTCTCCTGCAGCTGGCGTAGGGAGAAGATCATGTCCACTGTTGATCGGCCAGCTCTGAAGCCACACTGGGACTCTGGGTAGACGCGGGAAGCAAGGGTCTGCAGGCGGGCAAGAGCGACCCGGGCGAATACTTTGCCGACGACGCTGAGGAGAGAGATGCCCCGGTAGTTGTTGCAGTCGCTGCGGTCTCCTTTGTTCTTGTACATGGTGATAATGTTGGCGTCTCTCATATCCTGGGGGATGTAACCCTCCTTCCAGCAGCGACAGAGTAGATGGTGGAGCGGCTGTAGCAGGACTGGTTTCCCGCTCTTTAGGATTTCTGGAGGGATTCCGTCGCTTCCTGGTGCTTTCCCGCAAGCAAGGCGGTCGATGGCTTTGCCGAGCTCTGCCGCAGTAGGTGGGGTGTCTAGCTCCTCCATGACTGGTAGGTCTGGGATGGCTTTAAGAGCAGTGTCTGTTACGGTGTTCTTCGTTGCATACAGCTCGAGGTAGTGCTCGGTCCACCGCCGCATTTGCTGTTCCTGGTCAGTGATGACCTCACCTGTCTTGGACTTAAGGGGGGCGATCTTGGAGGGGATTGGGCCTGTTGCCTTCTTGATACCCTCATACATTCCTCGTGCGTTGCCTATATCGGCGGCTTCCTGAATGCTTCTGCACAGGTTTAGCCAATAGGCATTGGCACAGTGGCGGGCGGTCTTCTGGACTTTGTTCCTGGCAGCCCGTAGAGCTTGAAGTGTACTGGGAGTGGGCGTGACCTTGTAAGCCAGTAGGGCCTTCCTCTTAGCCTCGATCACGGGTTCCATTTCTTCCCAGTGAGCCTCGTACCAGTCAGCGTTCTTCCGCTCTTTCTTCCCGTAAGCAATAATGGCGGAGTTGTATATGGCGTCGCGGAGACGTGGCCAATTGGATTCGATAATGTCATCTGCCGCCACTCCCTCGCCGAGTGCATCTTCCATCTTGTTGATGAATTGCTGGGTCTTAACTGGGTTGCTGGCACAACTGGTGTTGATGCGTGGGCGACCCTTCATCTTGGAGTGGTGCAACCTCTTCGGCATTATGCGCACCTTGCTTACCACGAGGGCATGGTCCGTGTCGCAGTCTGCACTGTGGTAGCTGCGGGTGAGGAGGGTGCTGCCAATATCCGTTCTTCTGGTGATGACGAGGTCAAGCTGGTGCCAGTGGCGGGAGCGGGGGTGCCTCCATGACACCTGGTGGATCTCTTTGCACTTGAAGAATGTGTTTGTCACGCACAGGCCGTGGTGACACAAGAGCTCAAGCAGTCGCTGACCATTCTCATTGATCTTTCCTCTCCCAAAGTTTCCAAGGCAGGTGGGCCAGGCCATGTGGTCGGCTCCTACTCTTGCGTTGAAGTCTCCAAGGAGATAGAGAGCGTTACTTCTGGGAATCTTGGATAACGCTTCGTCCAGTGCATGGTAGAACTGTTCTTTCTCTTCGGTGGTGGCGCAGAGGGTTGGGGCATACGCGCTAAGAATGCTGACTGGGCCAAAAGTTGTTGACAATCGGAGGGTAAGTAATCTCTCTGTGCCTCCTGTGGGTGGCTCTATGGAGTTAACAAGCGTGTTCTTCACAGCGAACCCAACACCGTGCTGTCTTGGTTGGTCCGGAGACTTCCCTTGCCAGTAGAAGGTGTAGTTGGTTTCTCTGATAGTTCCATTGTCGGCCAACCGGGTCTCCTGTAGAGCCGCAATGTCGATGTTTAGTCGTGCCAGTTCCCTATCGATGACAGCAGTTTTCCTGGCACCCTTGATCCACAGAAGGTCTGCAGTAAGTCCGAGGCACATGGTCCTGATGTTCCAGCTAGCAAGGCGAAGAGCCGGAGGCTTCTTTCTTGTTGTTTGCTTGGAATTAACTGGTGCGGGTGTTTTGTGGCCCACTTTTCGAGAGGCGCCTCTCTGATCCCCATGCACCCAGTGGGGCAGGCGAGCCATGGCGAGACGGTAGCTGTCCAGTGAGGTGCGATGACCTCTCCCACCGTCAGAGGAGACCCCTGGCGCTCGTTTCCTTCGCCAATCGGATGAGCTTATAACCGGTATCTGTCTCCTCCCGTGTTGAGTCGACATCTTGCGATGACGCTGGAGTGTCCTCTCAAGTGAAACTGAAGCTACAGAGCCTGGGCAGGGTGATATGGAGGGTCTGCTGTTGCCCATGCAGCAGACCCCCCCTCTCTTCGCAGCTGAAGGGTCCAAGGGAAAGACAAAGTCAATACAGCTTGGCTTCAGGTGCGCCGCAGGAGTTGCCGGTGTTGACTACAACGTCAAACCGCCTTAGGGACTCCGGCTCCGGATTTTCTGTCGGGGTTTACTCCCTTAGCCTTTCCCCTGAAGAGGTATGCCGCAAGGCAGCGGAGGTTTTTTGGAGTCAGAGTTTTCCTTCTCTGATTTTAGAGATGTCCTTCCTCTTTCCTCCTTTACAGTCTTGAGGGCAGCATTTACAGGCTAAAATAGAAAACTGGCAGTGTAACCTTCTAAGCAGATACTACCAATACCCTGCTTGGGTATACTCACCCAACAATAAACATCTCTTAAATGTCCTCCAAGTGCCATGCCTCGAATTAGTAAATGGCAGTGCAATGGCAGCCAAACATTTGGATCAGTTTCACTAAGTAAACCACCAACACAAGTAGGTTTTTAAAACAATAGAATAGTGTCTCATTTTATTAAAAATAATAACTATTTTTAAGCAACTTACCAGCAACACTGAATAAAAACCTGGCTGTGTTTCCCACTGTTTCAATTGCTCCTCAGCTGGCTTTAACACAGCAGTATCCTGACTGGTGGCCTGAGTTAAGACTTGAAGAACAACAGTGCTGGCACTATTGAGATCCATGGAAACCAATTGGCTCAGTCCGAATAGCCCGGCTCTCCAGCTTCCACTGTCCAACACGAAGTGGCGTCGGTTGGTCCCGCGCCCCACGCTTGCAAGTCCACGCGCCACCGCCCACTGATGCCGAAAGCGGCTTCTAGGAACGCGCCATGTTCTGAGTCGCAGCTCTAAACGATGCGGACGCTAGAATATCGCGTCACAGACATCGACAGCAATAAAAAAGATCAAAATACTGATACACAAAACAACACAAATGAATCTCAAAAAGCATTATGCTAAGTGAAAGAAGCAAAGCATAAAAGTCTACATGAAGTTCTAGAAAATGCAAAATTATAGAGACAGAAAGTAGATCACTGGTTGCCTTGGGCTATGGGGCTAGAGGAAAGGATGATACAACAAGACACAGGATAATTTTTAGGGAGATGGAAATGCTTTAATCTTGATTCAATAGTAGTTATGCTACCGAAAAGCAATTTGGGGTCCTGCTGCCTGCCGCCACCCTCTAGGCAAAATTCCAGAAGCAAAGGTTTGGTGATAAAGAAAGTCTATCCAGTCACAGCTTCAATTACTTAAGCCTATCAATTAAGGCTAAACTCTAACACCTGGGCCCTGCTATCATTTCCCCTGTTTTAATCACCTTATTTCTATAGGGCTAGTTACAAACTAAAACAGCATAAAATACAAAAACTACACAACTTTGGAAGAATGACAGGCTTCTGCCTCATACCCTGTTCCCTCTAGAACACCCAAAGAATAAACCAGGGACCCTCTGCCAGGCCAGCCCAATCCTTTAGAAAAATAGGAAGCCCCACACTTTGTTCTTCCACAGAGACACGAACTTAACAATATACTGTCTAAAAACGCTTTAAGAGAATTCCAGAAACCAGTTAAAAAGTCATAATATCCCAGGAAAGTGCAAAGCCAAAACCAGCTACATTAAAATGGTTAAAAAAATTATTTCACCCATGAGAGCCCCTCCCCTAAGCCAGCACAGAAACAACCTTAAAGAAATGAAGACCTAATAATTATGAGACAAAAATAAAAATGACCATCTTAAATAAGTTCAATGAACTTCGAGAGAAAACAGACAACTAAGGAAAATCAGGAAAATGATGCATGAACAAAATGAAAATATCTTAAAAAAACAGAACTTCAGGAATTGAAGAATATAATAATTCAATTAAAATATTCACTAGGAGGACTTCTGGCCAAGATGGAGGCATAGACAGACATGCGGCGTCTCCCTCCACAACTAAGAAGGAATACAATTACCTCAAAACTAGAAACAACCATAAGTTCCAGAAAATCAAAGTGCATGGAAGTCCAGTAAACAAAGATATAACCTGCAACCAGGACCACCCTATTCAGCTGCACGTTTACATACTACATAAAACACTTTTAACTTTGAAATAACTGTAGGCTGAGAAAAGGGAATCAAAGTTGCAAAGACACGACCTGAGTTCTGCACGTCCCCTCACAGCGTCCTTACGTGTTCTTGCGCCCGTGGACACAGTACTGAATCGGTAAAGGAGTTGAATAAGAAAAGGCATGTCCTTTTAAAATGGAAATCCAATGGTCTTGGTACTGTTATATTTTTATATGCATATTTTCTCTTCCCTAAATTAGAAGTTTCTTGAAGCCAGAGACTGTATTTTATTCATTTAAATATTCCCTACAGGGCCCAGAAATTATTATAGTCAGTATAATAATAAATACATTACCATCTGATAATTACTAATACATTATATTATAATAATCCACAAGGAGTTGAGGCTATGGAAGTCATCTCAACCAAAGTACCTAACAATTTCTTTTACAAGCTGCTAATAACATCATCATAAAAAAACACATTTAATTAAATAATAACCAACTTCCCACAACACCTCAAAAAAAGATAATTTGGGGGGAAACACAAAGATGGCCAGAAGTTAATAATAATTATAACAATTTAAGGCTGTTTCTTTTTCATCCCACATACCTCTAGACTGCCTGCTCCAACCATGTACCAGGAAGATGAAATTTCTCTATTGGCCTTTAATCATGAAAGGTAGTGATATCTGATTGAAAATAAGTTGAGATATGATCCAAAATGGTAAAGGAGTAAGTGAAAGCTACACTAACCTCCTCCCAGGGCCAATCTGGAATTACAACTAATTGCAGAGAAATCATCCTCAATAACTAATTGAATACTAGCTGGAGATAAAGAAGCCTTAAAACCACAAACAAACAGAAGAAACTACTTCAACACAACAAGACTGGAAAAGAGTGTGGAAGAGGCACTAGAAGAATGGATGGCCTCCCACAGGTGGCAGAGGGATATTTTGTGGCTGGGGCATTCACACTGAGAAGTGTGGAGTCTAAAGCCCAAGATGGGATTCGAAACAGCACCAGAGCTGGAAAAGACCCAGATAATACCCAGCTATAAAAAGCAGCAGGGTTTCTGTCTGCCATGGAGAGATGGCTGGTGATAAAGAAAGCCTCTTAAAATACCAACACAGACACTATTTTGCAGACACTTACCATGGGCTCTGGCATAGGGAGGGCAGAATGGATTAGAGACAAGGGAGAGTATGGAATATGTGGCTCTGGGGAGATAACTAAAGGAACAGCCACCAGGATACCTGTGCTAAGTCATTCCCCATACTGCACAAGCCATTGGTCCCAGGGATAGCACTATTCTCAAAGGGACATCAGCCTGAAGGGAAGCAATAGCCCCACCTACAGGAAGTTCTCTGCCCAACCTTTGGAGTTTAAAGTAGCCTGCTGATTACAGCATAGGATATATCACTGAGTAGTTTAACTACTAAGGCAGAAATTACAAAGAAGCAGCCAAAAATGGAAGACAAAGAAACAGACATTGGACTTCCAGCCAAGATGCAGGCATAGGCAGATACATTGCATCTCCCTCCACAACTAAGAAGGAATACAACAACATCAAAACTGGAGACAATCAGAAGTTCTAGAAAATCGAGGTGCATGGATGTCCAACAAACAAAGACATAAAGAAGAAATACTCATGCAGACAGGTAGGAGGTGTGGAGCAGATGCAGAGCGGATGCAGAGGGGAGGCAGTGTGGAGGAGATGGCAGCAGTAGTGGTGACAGTGGCTATGGTCAGCCTACATAAAGCAAGTCACTCTTTTCAAAAAGTAGGCAGGAACACCTGGGGAGCCCTCTCAGCACCAGACCAGGCCATGCAGCTCATGGTTTGAGCTCTGGGGAAAATAGTCTCATTGCTTCTGACTGTGAAAACCAGTAAGGGTTGGGGAGGCAGAAGAAGCTGCCAGTCTGTCAGCAGACTCTGCTTGTTTAGAGGGCTCCCATAGTCCTAGAACATCCACAAATCCACTCAACAGCTAGAGGGATGCCAGTCCCATATGGGAAGTGGGAGAAGTGCCTTGAAGAGGGGTGCGTGATGAGCAAGTGGGATTGTTCCCTCTCAGACCCCTTCCCCACATATAGTGTCACAACGTGAGGAAATGGGTCGCTGCATACTGACTAATTCCTAAGGCTCTGTCCCTCACAATGTGACAGCTTAACCTAGGACCCAGAGGCAAACACGGGAGCCTGTCAAGTTAAAAAGACAGGGAGATGTGGGCCAAAATAGGGAACAGATCAAGGTTCTAGTGGGAGTAATAAACTACAAGGAGGTAGCCAACCCGAAAATGAGGAGGTAGCCAACCTAACAGACACAGAGTTCAAAACACTGATGAAAAGATGTTCACAGACTTGACAAATATTCTTAAAAATATCAAACACAGAAGGGAAGAAGTGAAGGCTAAGCTAAGCGAAGCAAAGGAAAATCCACACAAAAACAATGGTGAAGGGAAGAAAACCAGGGTTCAAATTAATGATTTGGAACATAGAGAAGAAATAAACAGGTAACCAGTACAGAATGAAGAAACAGTAATTGAAAACAAGAAGGATAGGCTTAGGAAACTCTGGGTTAACTTTAAATGTGCCAACATCTGAATCGTAGGAGTGACAGGAGAAGAGAAAGAGCAAAAAAATAAAAAGATGAAAAAATAATGAAGAAAATCTTTCCTAATTTGGTAAAAGAAATAGATATACAAGTCAGAAAGTGCAGAGAGTCTGGAGCAAGCTAGACCCTAAGAGGACCACACCAAGACACATCATAATTAAAATGCCAAAGGTTCAAGATAAAAAGTGAATCTTAGAAAAAAAAAAGAGAAAAGAAGATATTTACCTACAAAGGAGTGTCTATAAGACTATTAGCTGATTTCTCAAAAGAAACTTAGAAGGCAAGAAGGGACTGGCAAGAAGTATTCAAAGTGATATAAAGCAAGGACCTACAACCAAGATTTTACTCTATCCAGCAAAGCTATTGTTTAGCATGGAAGGGCAGTTAAACTGCTTCCCAGGCAAGGTAAAGCTAAAGGAGTTCATCATCACCAAGGCTTTATTATATGAAAATGGACTTATTTAAGAAAAAGAGGACCAAAACTATGAACACAAAATGACAACAAAGTCACAACGACCAACAACAGAATCTAAAAAAATAAATACAAAACCAAACCAAGCAAACAACCATAATAGGAACAGAATTATAGGTATGGGGATCATTTGGAGGGTTATCAGCAGGGAGGTGAAAGGGGGAGAAATGGCGAAATAGTCCAGGGATTAAGAAGCATAATTGGTATGTACAAAATAGACAGGAAGAAGTTAAGAATAATACAGGAAAGAGTGAAGCCAAAGAGCATATTTGCATGACTCAAGAACATGAACTACGGAGGGTGAGATTGATGGAGGGAAGGGAGATACTGGGCAGAGGGAAGCAAAGGGAAAAGAAACTGGGACAACTGTAACTGCATAATCAATAAAATATACTTAAAAAAAGAAGAAACAGACACCAAATGAAAATACAAAAGAATTCTCCAGAGCATAAAAAAAAAAGGCATAGAAACCATAAAGATAAGGACCAGACAGAAATAAAGAATGCAATATTTGAAATAAATAGTACACTGGAAAAAAATAAATAGTTGGTTAGATGAAGCAGAGGAATGACTCAGTGATTTGGAAGACAAAGTAGAAAAATAAACACCCAATCTCAGCAGCTAAAGGAAAGAAGGAATTTTGAGAAAAATAAGGAGAGCTTAAGAACAATTTGGACAACATAAAGTATAATAATATGTGCATCATAGAAATACAAGAACAATAGAATGAGCAAGGGATCCAACACCTATTTTAAAAAATTATGACTGAAAACTTTCCTAAGCTGGTGAAGGAAAAAGACATACAAGTGGAGGAAGCTCAGAGAGTTCCAAAAAGGTTGGACCAAATACAAGAAAAAGCTAGAGTTCAATGGCACCAAACCAGCATTACAACAAATGTTAAAGAGCTTGGAAGAAGAAAGAAGAAAGAAGAAGAAAGAAGAAGGAGGAGGAGGATGAGAAGAAGAAGAAAAGAGAAAGAAAAGAAAAAACAGAAAAATTGTCTGACAATAAAATGGCACTAAATATGTATCTATCAATAATCATCTTAAATGTAAGTGGTTTAAATGCTCCAACCATAAGACATAGGGTAGATGAATGGATAAGAAAACAATACTCATATATATGCTGCCTCCAAGAGACACATTTCAGATTGAAAGGTAAACACAGACTAAAAATAAAGGGATGCAGAATGATATTTTATGTAAATGGAAAGAAAAAAAAAAAGCTGGGGTAGCATTACTTATATCCAACAAATAGACTTCAAAACAAAGGCTAGGAAGAAAACAAGATGGCAGAGGAGTAAGTGGAAGCTACACTAACTTCCTCCCAGAACTAGTCCGGATTTACAACGTAATTTTGGAGAAATCATCTGGAATAACCAACCGAACACCAGCTGGAGAGAAGTCTTATAACCATGGAAAGACAGAAAAGGCCGCTACATCACAACGTGACGGGTAGGGAGTGCGGAGACGTGGAAGGGGCTGGCTGGCATCACACAGGTAGCAGCTGAAGGGACTGAGAAACAACTCAGCAGCCAGGGATTCCCCCTGAGAAGGGCAGGGTCTAAACCCCCAGCTGAGCTTCCCAGCCTACAGCAACAGAGTGGAAAGTAAAATAGTATCCAGCTGAGAAAAGCGAAAAGCCACAGGGTTTCTTGCTAGCTGGAGAGAAACAGCTGGAGAAAAAGAGCTCTTAAGTGAATAACATATGAAAATATTCTGCCCCCACTTACCCTGGGCAAAAGCAGAAGGAAGACAGAGAGGACAGGAAATGCTTGGGGAGAGTTTGGTGTGGTGGCTTTGAGGGGAGAGCTGGGGAAGCGGCCGGCTGGGTCCCAGGGTTGACTCATCCCCAGTTCTGCAGACAGACCATTCCCGGCCAAGTGGCGTCAGCCTGAGGGGAAGCAAAAGCCCTGCCTACAGGAATTAAGCTGCCACACCCACAGTCCTTAAGCCTGACAGCTAATCACAGATTGAATAGATTAACAACTAAAGGAGTCAGACAAAGGCAGTAGATCCCTGGAAGTCTCCAACAGGCTGCCTAGGCCCAGACTGGTACAGGATCTGACGCCACCAGGGGCAGATCCAGGAAGTGCAGATCATTCTAAGAAGCACCAACAAACAATAGGAGTCACAAAAATGGGGAGACAGAGAAACAACCCCCCATCGAAAGGAAAGGTAGAGTCCCCAGAAAGAGTGCTAAATGAAATAGAGGGGAGCAAACTATCAGATATGGAATTGAAAGCATGGATTATGGAGAAGCTGAATGAGCTCAGTGGAAACTACAAAGAACGCCAGAAAAACTACAGTGAACTCCAGAAGAACTATAAGGAACTCACTGAGAATTATACCAGCATCAAAAAGGACATGGAAGCTATCAATAAGAGCCAGGAGGAAATGAAGAATACGATCTCTGAATTGAAGAACACAGTAGAAGGAATTAAAAACAGGCTAGAGGAAGCAGAAGATCGGATCAGCGAGCTGGAGGACGATGTAGACAAAAACTCCCAGACAGTGCAACAAAATGAAAAAAGATTGAACAAGACTGAAGAGGCTCTAAGACAGCTGCAGGACAACATGAAACATAATAATATCCGTATCATAGGAATTCTAGAAGGAGAAGAAGAAGAGTAAGGAATAGAAAACCTCTTTGAAAAACTAATAACAGAAAACTTCCCTAACATGAAGAGAGAAAGAATCATGCAAGTCCAGGAAGCACAGAGGGTCCCAATGAAGATGAACCCAAACAGGCCCACTTCAAGACACATCATAATTAAAATACCAACATTCAAAGACAAAGAGAGAATCCTAAAAGCAGCAAGAGAGAAACAACTAATAACATACAAGGGAGCTCCAATAAGGCTATCATCAGATTTCTCAGTCGAAACACTACAAGCCAGAAGGGAATGGCAAAATATATTCCAAGTAATGAAAAACAAAGGCCTACAGCCAAGAATACTCTACCCAGCAAGGCTCTCATTCAAAATGGAAGGTGAAATAAGGAGTTTCCAAGACAAAATAAGGCTAAAAGAATACATCTCCACCAAACCAGTATTGCAAGAGATGCTAAAGGGTCTGCTTTAAGAAGATGAAGAAACAGAGAGAGACAGAGAGGAACAAGAGTACAAAGGGGGAAAATGACAATGAATAAGTACTGAAAGAAAGAAGGAACTTCTACCATTTGCAACAACATGATTGGAACTAGAGAGAATTATGCTTAGGAAAATAAGCCAGGCAACAAAAGAAAATTACCTTATGCTATCACCTGTTACAGGAAACTAATGAACAACACAAACAAATGAGCAAAACTGAACCAGAGGTATGTAAACGAGGAATAAACTAACAGTAACAAAGGGGGAGATGGGAGGGAGAGAAGTGGTAAGAAGGGGAAGGGTCTAGTCAAAGAACATGTATAAATGACCCATGCACACGGACAACTGGGTGAAGACTGAATGTGAAAGAAGGGGGGGCAGGGTGCAGGGAAGCAAGAGCGGGAAAAAAGTGAGACAACTGTAATGGAAAAACAAACAAACAGAAAAATTTTTAGTGGGGGGAAAAATAAAAATATAAAGAATAGAAATGCAAGTTCAGTGAATATTAGAAGGACAAGGATTTTCCTTCACACTGTATATATTTTCTCCCTATCTGATCCCTCCAGAATTTGGCATTCTAAAGAAGTAAGTAATGACCTAAGTTTCTTTGCATAAAACTAATAAGACCAGTTGTTAATAACGATTTTTTTGACTAAGACTTTGACTGGAATTTCATGCCTAAAGGAGACATGCTTGGGCTTTGGTTGTTACCAAAAAGCCCTGAGGAACTGGGATTGACTTTCAAAGGTAATAAAAGTCCACGAGATAAAAGGCCCGGTACCTTGGATGGATGAGCGGTCCATAGCAATCTTTCCAGGGAAGGAATGAAGGTTGTTTTCCTCAAAGATGGCTAGAAGGGACCTTAAGGCACAATGGAAAACCAGGAGGACCTGGAAAAGACAGGTGTTTACAGGCAAGGCTGAATGCCAGGTATATGGCTCAGCTTCTGTGCCCTCAAGGGCAGACTGAAGGTCACCCTAAATGTTCCTTGCGTAAGTTCCAGCAAAGCAGAACTAAAGATCATAAGTGATCATTGGCTGCTCTTGTTGTGTTTATGAAAATGAACAGGATAAATTAAAAATGAACTTAATGCAGTCCCTTTAATGACAAGGAGGGTAATCTTAGGGAGAAAAATCAAGATTCAAGGAAGATCACAATGCCCAGTGGTAGACTATAAAGTAGTGCAGCTAACCGTCTTTAAAGTTTCTTTTCATTTAAAATTTGTTTTCATTTGAAAGTTAAACTATGTCTGTGGCATTATCAAAGATGTTTCATTTACAGGCAAGAAGAATGTCAAATGCCTTGCAACTGGATGTCTTTCTGATAAGACAGTCCTACAGATTTAGAGACTTGTATGTGGGTTATGTTACATAAATTACCATCTGTTTTCTGTTTTCAAAGGGCATAAGCCTGTGATCTCATTACCTGAGTGACTGTCTGTACGTAAAGGCCTTACTTAATCCTGTCTGCATTGCTGTCTCCTGAGACTCAATGGTTTGGCTGAACTAAGTGGCTGGGTTGGTGAAGAACGGGGTGGTCTGTGGGCTTCACTTTAAAACTGGTTTCTCTTTTCTATCCTAATGGCTTGGACAGAAAGAGCCCAGAGGCCTGAGAGGGGGGGAACCTAAAATATTTCCCTCAGTCCAAACTAAATATAATGGGCAAAAGGGTTTTGGACAGGTGAGATGTACCTGGCATACCTTCCTCCAAAGAAGCCCTTCTTTTCCCTAATGTGGGACATTGAAAAATTAATACCTGTCTTTTGTCATCTAGTGGTTACGGATTGAATGATGTCCTTTAACCCTGTTGCCCCCAGAATACAACAAGGATGCCAGTCTGTTAAACCAAACATGCTGTTGTCCAGAGACAGCCAACCAACCTGGAGTCTGCACGATCCTTCCCCTTGTGGGAAGGCCACCCTCCCCTCCACACCACCACTCTCATTAGGGATTTCTTGACCCAAGGGTAGGTAGGACGACGACCATGTCCAGCTTGAAGCAGCTAGAGGAGCTCGAGACCTTCGTCCATTGTCCTTTATAAGATTGTAAAGGGTCTTAAGTCTGAGAGGAAGGCATTGTTATTTTTTATTGTTAAAATATTTAACTAATTAATTAATTATTTTAAAAAAAGAAGAAGAATATATGAAAGGGTGAGGCAGGAGAGTTTGTATGTACAACCCATGGGCATGGACTTGGGGAGGGGATTGATGGGGAAGGGTGGTGCTGGGCGGAGGGGAGCAAAGGGGAAAAAATTGGAACTATTGTAACAATATAATCAATAAAATATACTTAAAAAAAAACAAAAACCAAGGCTAGGAAGGAAAAATTGGTGGAGGAGTGAGGGGAGGCTGCACTTTCTAGCTCCCGAGACCGGTCTGTAGTTTGGACTAATTGCAGACAAAACATCTCAGTGAGCAGCTGGACACTGGCAGGTGTCGAGTCTTGGCACTGCTGGATTAGAGAAAACCATCTGGGAATGACCTGTTTGGTGAGATTAGTGGAGGAAAAACGGATGAGATTGGATTTCTGACTGAGCTGGCTCCCTGAGCTGCAGCTGGAAGTACGCAAAGACTTTTTAGTGACCACAGACTTCTCCAGAGAGGAATCAGGAAGAGAGCGGATCTCAGCCGCTGGCAGAGACAGGAGTGGGCCAGGTGGCATCTGGCGCTAAAAGACAAAAAACAGCATACTGCTGTGCATGTGAGAACATATTTTCCTTCATATTTTTCTCTTGTGTACTGCAGAAAGGGGAGAAAATGTTGGGGGTGATAGGACATTCTTGAGGAGTGCGGGCCTACAACTAAGAATACTCTACCCAGCAAGGTTCTCATTCAAATTGGAAGGTGAAATAAGGAGTTTTTCAGAAAAAGGAAGACTAAAAGAATACACCTGCACCAAACCAGCATTACAAGAGATGGTAAATGGAATGTTTTAAAAAAAAAGAAGAAGAAGAAAAAAGAGGAATAGAGGTACAAAGGGAAATGAATAAATACATGGCAATAATAACCTTAAATATAAATGGATTAAATGCTCCAATTAAAAGACATAGGGTAACGGAATGGATAAGAAAACAGGACCCACATATTTGCTGTCTACAGAGAACATACTTCAAAACAAAAGATTTACACAGACTGAAAGTAAAAAAATATAAAAAAGTTTTCCAAGCAAGCGGACAAGTAAAAAAGGCTGGGGTAGCAGTACTTGTATCAGACAAAACAGATTTCAAAGCAAGAGCAATAAAGTGAGATAAAGAAGAACATTTCATAATATTTAAGGGAACAATCCATCAAGAAGATATAACACTGATAAACATATATGTACCCAAATAGGAGCACCCAAATACATAAAGCAAATACTAGAAGACCACAAGAAGGATATTAAAAACAACACACTCATAGTAGGGGACTTCAACACTCCACTATTAACAATAGACAGATCATTGAAGCAAAGAAACACCAAGGATATACAGGCATTGAACAACACACTAAACCACATGGACTTAACTGATGTATATAGAACTTTCCACACTAAAGAAGCAAAATATACATTCTTTTCAAATGCACATGGGACATTTTCAAAGATAGACCACATGAAAAGACACAAAACAGCCTCAACAAATTCAATAAAATCGAAATTATATCAAGATTCTTTTCAGACTACAATGTTTTGAAACTAAAAGTCAACCTCAGAGAAAAAAATCAAAGACACCCAAACTCATGGAGAATGAAAAACATGCTATTGAACAATGAATGGGTTAACAATGACATCAAAGAGGAAATCAAAAAATGTTTAGAAACTAATGATAATGAACACACAACAGTCCAAAACCTATAGGACACAGCAAAAGTAGTCCTAAGAGAGAAGTTTATAGCAATGTAGGCATATGTGAAAAAGATAGAAAAATCTCAAATAAAAAATTTAACCCTAAATCTACAAGAACTAGAACAACAACAAATGAAGCCTAGGGTAAGAGGAAAAAAGAAAATCATCAAGATCAGAGCAGAATTAAATGACATAGAAACCAAACAAACAAAGGGGGACCAAGATGGCCGCGGAGTAGGAACAGTGTTCTCAGCTCGCTCCTGTTAAGGAGACAACCCAGGAGGAACAAACTCGGGGAGGAATGACTGAGTGAGTGGGAATATCTGAAAACGTGAACGGGGAGGAGATCGTGGGAGCAGCGTGGAAGGGGGGTGGAGGGGTTTATCACAAACTGCAGGCTGAGGCATTCTGAGACTCCGTGCGTTTGCAGTATCAAGCCGGAGAGCTCACTAGCCGGGAGTGAATTCTTGTAGGGAGTTAGGGAGAGGATTTGGCTGAAAAAGCCAGAGGAGGGAGAGAACAGTGAACAACCAGGACTGGGAGAAACTGTGTGACCTGAGTCTAGAGAGAAACATCCTCAGCTGCAACCTCCGACGGAAAGCTCGGCATCCCAGGCGCGCCCAGCACTTGCGCTAGGGCCCTACAGAACAAAGGAGCAGTTTTGGGGCAAGAAGGCAGGCCGCACAGAAAAGCTGCGGCGGAACTCCGGACCGGGGGAGAACTGTGTTCTTGAAATCAGTGTTTGCTCTTTAGTCGCGCTAGAATCCCACAGAACAAAAGGCAGGTTTGGGGCTAAGAGAGAAATAGGACGTGCAGGGTGTGTAAGTAGGGAAGAGAGCGGAGGCAGAGGTTCTGGAGGGGAGACGGTTTTAGGGCAAGGAGAAGGGCCCGCAGGGAAGGGCTGCTGCGGAGCTCCAGACTGGCAGAGAGCTCCGGGGAAGGAGAGTGCTGCGCTGACCGACCACACTAGAGTCCCACAGAACAAAGGGACGGTGCTGTGGTGGGAAGAAAGATAGAGCGTGCAGGCCGATAGACAGGGAAGCCAGCGGAAGCAGTAGCTCAGAATAGAAAAAGTTTTGGGGCAAGGAGAAGAGCACAGGCAGGAAAGCCACTGCAAAGCTCCAGACTAGGGGAGAGGCCCTGGGCAGGAAAGGGCCACTGGGCCCGGCACTTTGACCGACTGTGCCAGAGTCCTGCAGAACAAAAGGACGATCTTGAGACAGGGAGAGAGGTAGGGTGCGCAGGCATATAGACAGGGAAGAGAGCAGAAGCTGTAGCCTGGGAATAGAGACAGGACTGGAGGCAGGGCGGGGATTGCTGGCAGGCACAGGCTGGACCAACAGAGGGAAGGAGTAGCTGGACAAGCCTGAGGAGGGCTGAGGCTGCCTCAGGAGGGAACAACTAAAGGCAGCTCACAGCAGAGCGGTGGTAGGCCCACGAAAAAAAACTAGCAACCCCAGAATCAAGCAGAACCCTCCCACAGCCAGCCAACCAACCAGAAAAGATTTGAAACTCATGGAATTTTGAATAGGAGCAGACTCAGGAAGGAAGCAAGGAAAAACCAAAAAACAAACAAACCAAAAATACCCAGAGACTGTGCATAAAAGTTGAATTGAGTTAAAACCCTCATTCTTTTATCTCTCACTGTCTCTCTAACTACCCCTACCATCAGTCCCTTCTTATTCTCGCTCCTTTTCTCCCCTCCCCTTCCCTCCCTTCTCTCCCCTTAGCATTCTCCCCTGCATCCTATTCTCAGTTAATTTTATAATTTTAAGTTCTCTCCCTTTCTCACCCTCTCCTTTCTCTGCGCTACGCACCTTCAACTTTATTAAATTTCTTTCTTTATTTTGTCCCCCTTCAGTCTACATTCATTTTTCTTTCATCTCTTGTCCTTATTTTCCTTCTCTCCCTATACATAATCTCTCTCTCTCCCTATTACACTTTATATTCTAATCTCTCAATATTCAAATTATAATTCTAATCTATCCCCCTCTCCCTTTACTTTCCCATTCTTACCCCTTCTCTTTTTCTACCCCATCCCCCCACTTCTTTCCCTACCTCTTGTATTTCTCTCCTTCATCCTATCTTTTGCCAACTCTTCAATTTCAATCCTCCCCTCCCTAATATCTCCTCTTCCTCCTGATTTCCTTCCCTCCTCTGAGCTCTTTTCCTCCCAAATCCTCTTGCTTTCCTATCTCCTATGCCTCTCTCTCTATATTCACCTTTTCTCTCTATCTTGCAACTTTATATCATGTTTTAATCTCCTAATCTTTTTTATAACGTATAATTTAAAAAAGAATTTTAATCCAGTCCCCTCTCTTCTACCTCCCCTTCTTCTTTTGTTCTCTCTCCTACCCTTCTCTTCTCTACTTTCTCTCTCTCTTTCCTCTCTCCCTTCCTGTCTTGCTATTTTCTACTCTGTATTTTTATCCTTAAAAAATTCTCTCTCAATCTATTTCCTACCTTCTAACCTCCCCAGCCCTCTCTTTCAATTTCTGGCTGTCTGTCTACCTGGATGTCTGTTGTGTCTACCCTACCTCCCACGCTAATCATATAGTATATACCAATTATATAATCTTAATACTATACACTTCCACTTTCACACTCCACACTGTAACCCTCCCCTCCTTTTCAAACAGATAGTGTAAGTGTTAATTACTCTCTTACATAACCTTGATCCCAATTGCTAATATTAATACTCTATCAACTTCCAGCTCAAAAATTACCCTTCCTTCATTTAAAACAACTCCTTTCTGCTTCTCCTACGAAATAAGAGTCCCAGTATCTCCACAAGTATATTAACACGGGCTCATTTGCAGCCTATTGTGGGATTGTATTTGGGGGAGACATTGGAGGGTGTGGGTTTCTTGCCTGGGTTGTGTAATTATGTTTTAGCAGCACCTTCACAAAAGATCTCAAGACAAGGTGGGCAGAGTGACTCTCAATCAACTAACCAGAGAAAAAGATACACCAAAAAATAGCTGAAATACAACCAGACAGATTAAAGAAATATCATCAAGGACAACACAGATGGAGATCCAGGAGGGCGGAGGAGTAAGTGGAAGCTACACTAACCCCCTCCCAGGACCAGCCAGTGCTGACTCAGCCCCAGTACAGCAGACAGACCATCCCCCTCCAAGTGGTGTCATACTAAGGGGAAATAAAAGCCCTGCCTACAGGAAGTAAGTTGCCACACCCACGGTCCTTAAGCCTGACGGCTGATCACAGATTGAGTATAGTAACAACTAAAGAAGAGAGACAAAGGTAGTAGATCCCTGGAAGTCTCCAACAGGCTGCCTAGGGCCAGTCTGGTACATGATCTGACGCTACCAGAGGCAGATCCAGGAAGAACTGATCATTCTAACAAGCACCAACAAACAAAAGGAATCACAAAAATGGGGAGACAGAGAAACAACCCCCCATCAAAAGGAAAGGTAGAATCCCCAGAAACAGTGCTAAATGAAATAGAGGGGAGCAAAATATCAGATACAGAATTTAAAACATGGATTATGGAGAAGCTAAATGAGCTCAGCGGAAACTACAAAGAACTCCAGAAAAACTACAGTGAACTCCAGAAGAACTATAAGGAACTTACTGAGAATTATACCAGCATCAAAAAGGACATGGAAGCTATCAATAAGAGCCAGGAGGAAATGAAGAATATGATCTCTGAATTGAAGAACACAGTAGAAGGAATTAAAAGCAGGCTAGAGGAAGCAGAAGATCAGATCAGCGAGCTGGAGGACAACATACACAAAAACTCCCAGACAATGCAACAAAATGAAAAAAGATTGAACAAGACTGAAGAGGTTCTAAGACAGCTGCAGGACAACATGAAACGTAACAATATCCGTATCATTGGAATTCCAGAAGGAGAAGAAGAAGAGCAAGGGATAGAAAACCTCTTTGAAAAACTAATGACAGAAAACTTCCCTCACATGAGGAGAGAAAGAGTCACGCAAATCCAGGAGGCACAGAGGGTCCCAATGAAGATGAACCCCAACAGGCCCACCTCAAGACACATCATAATTAAAATGGCAACATCCAAAGACAAAGAGAGAATCCTAAAAGCAGCAAGAGGGAAACAACTAATAACATACAAGGGAGCTCCAATAAGGCTATCCTCAGATTTCTCAGCAGAAACACTACAAGCCAGAAGGGAATGGCAAAAAATATTCCAAGCAATGAAAAACAAAGGCCTACAGCCAAGAATACTCTACCCAGCAAGGCTCTCATTCAAAATGGAAGGCGAAATAAGGAGTTTCTCAGACAAAGGAAGACTAAAAGAATACATCTCCACCAAACCAGCAATGCAAGAGATGCTAAAGGGTCTGCTCTAAGAAGATAAAGAAACAGAGAAGAACACGAGTACAAAGGGGGAAAATGACAATGAATAAGTACTTATCAGTAATAACCTTAAACGTAAATGAATTAAACGCTCCAATTAAAAGACATAGGGTAGCTGAATGGATTAGAAAGAATGACCCACATATATGCTGTCTACAAGAGACCCACCTTAGAACAAAAGATCTACACAGACTGAAAGTAAAGGGATGGAAAAATGTATTCCAAGCAAATGGACATGAAAAAAAAGCCGGGGTAGCAATACTTATATCAGACAAAACAGATTTCACAGCAAAGTCCATAAAAAGAGACAAAGAAGGGCATTTCATAATACTTAAGGGAAAAATCCATCAAGAAGATATAACCCTTATAAATATATATGCACCCAACTTAGGAGCACCCAAATATGTAAGGAAAATTTTGAAAGACTCCAAGAAAGATATAGGCAGCAACACACTCATCGTAGGGGACTTTAACACCCCATTGTCAACAATGGACAGATCTTCAAAGCAAAGAAACACCAAAGATATTGAGGCACTGAACAACACTTTAGATCAAATGGACTTAGTCGATATATATAGAAGTTTACACCCCAAAGAAGCAAAATATACATATTTCTCAAGTGCACATGGAACATTTTCAAAGATAGACCCACATGGTAGGACACAAAACAAGCCTCAACAAATTCAAGAAAATTGAAATTATATCAAGCATCTTCTCAGATCACAATGGCTTAAAATTGGAAATCAACCTCAAGGAAAAAACTCAAAAACATTCAAACTCATGGAGAATGAATAACATGCTATTAAATAATGAATGGGTTAACAATGACATCAAGGAAGAAATCAAAAAGTTCCTGGAAACCAATGATAATGAACACACAACAACCCAAAACCTATGGGATACAGCGAAAGCAGTCTTAAGAGGAAAGTTCACAGCAAAACAAGCCTACCTAAAAAAGCTAGAAGAATCTCTAATAAAAAATTTAACCCTACAGCTACAAGAACTAGAGGAAGAACAACAAGCAAAACCCAGATCAAGTAGAAGGAAGGAAATCATCAAGATCAGAGCAGAATTAAATGACATAGAGTCTAAAGTAACAATTCAAAAGATCAACAAAAGTAGGAGCTGGTTCTTTGAAAAGATAAACAAAATTGACAAGCCTTTAGCCAGGCTCATCAAGAAAAAAAGAGAGAGAACCCAAATAAATAAAATCAGAAATGAAAGAGGAGAAATCACAACTGATACCACAGAAATACAAAGAATTATAAGAAATTATTACGAACAACTGTATGGCAAGAAATTTGACAACCTAGAGGAAATGGACAGATTCCTGGAAAACTATAGTCTGCCCAAACTGAATCAAGAAGAAGCAGAATGTCTGAATAGACCAATAACAGCTAGCGAAATTGAAGCAGTAATCAAAAAACTCCCAGCACACAAAAGCCCAGGACCAGATGGCTTCACAAGTGAATTCTACAAAACATTTAGGAAAGAACTAACTCCTATCCTCCTCAGACTATTCCAAAAGATACAAGAAGAGGGAAGAATCCCAAACTCGTTCTATGAAGCCAGTATAACCCTAATTCCAAAACCAGGTCAAGACACAACAAAGAAAGAAAACTACAGACCAATATCGCTGATGAACATAGATGCTAAAATCCTCAAGAAAATATTGGCAAACCGGATCCAGCAACACATTAGAAAGATCATACACCACGATCAAGTAGGATTCATCCCAGGAATGCAAGGATGGTTTAATATTCGCAAATCAATAAACGTGATACACCACATAAACAAAATGAAAGACAAAAACCACATGATCATATAAATAGATGCGGAAAAAGCATTTGATAAAGTACAACACCCATTTATGATAAAAACTCTCAGCAAAATGGGAATAGAGGGAGCATACCTCAACATAATAAAGGCCATATATGAGAAACCTGAAGCCAAAATCATACTCAATGGGCAAAAACTGAGAGCATTCCCCCTGAGATGAGGAACAAGACAAGGATGTCCGCTCTCTCCACTCCTATTCAACATAGTCTTGGAAGTTCTAGCCACAGCAATCAGACAAGAAAGAGAAATAAAAGGCATCCAAATTGGAAAAGAGGAAGTTAAACTGTCATTATTTGCAGATGACATGATAGTGTACATAGAAAATCCTTTAGACTCCACAAAAAAACTACTCAATCTAATAAGTGAATTCGGCAAAATAGCAGGATACAAAGTCAATATTAAGAAATCGAAGGCATTTTTATACACCAACAATAAAAACTCAGAGATAGAAACTGAAAGAAAAATCCCATTTACCATAGCAACAAGAAAAATAAAATACCTAGGAATAAACTTAACCAAAGAGGTAAAAGACCTGTACACAGAAAACTACATAACACTGAAGAAAGAAATTAAAGAAGATACAAATAAATGGAAGCGTATATCATGCTCATGGATGGGAAGAATCAACATCATTAAAATGTCCATACTACCCAAAGCAATTTATAGATTCAATGCAATCCCTATTTAAATACCAGCAACATATTTCACAGACTTAGAACAAATACTTCAAAAATTTATATGGAACCAAAAAAGAGCCCGAATAGCCACAGCAATTTTGAGGCAGAACACAGTAGGAGGAATCACAATACCCGATAGCAAACTATACTACAAGGCCACGGTAATCAAAACAGTCTGGTACTGGCATAAAAACAGACATATAGATCAATGGAACTGAATAGAGAGCCCAGAAATAAGCCCAGGTTCATATGGTCAACTAATATTTGACAAAGGGGGAAAGAACATCAAATGGAGTGAAAAGAGCCTCTTCAACAAATGGTGTTGGGAGAACTGGACAGGGACATGCAAAAAAATGAAACTAGACCACCAGCTCACACCATACACCAGAATAAACTCAAAATGGATCAAAGACTTAAATGTAAGCCGTGACACCATAAAAGTCCTAGAGGAAAAAATAGGCAGGAAAATTTCAGATATCCCACGTAGCAACATTTTCACTGATATATCTCCTAAGGCAAGGGAAATAAAGGAAAGAATAAACAAATGGGACTAAATCAAACTAAAAAGTTTCTGCTCAGCTAAAGAAAACATCAGCAAGATGAAAAGGAAAACAACCATATGGGAAAATATATTCGCCAATGACATCTCAGACAAGGGATTGATCTCCAAAATATATAAAGAACTCATATGACTCAACACCAAGAAGACAGACAACCCAATTAAAAAATGGGCAAAGGACCTGAACAAACACTTCTCCAAAGAAGACATACAGAGGGCCCATAGACATATGAAAGTATGCTCAACATCACTAGCCATCAGAGAGATGCAAATTAAAACCACAATAAGATACCACCTCACACCAGTCAAAATGGCAATCATCAACAAATCAACAAACAACTTGTGCTGGAGAGGATGCGGAGAAACGGGAACCCTGGTGCATTGCTGGTGGGAATGCAGATTGGTGCAGCCACTGTGGAAAACAGTTTGGAATTTCCTTAAAAAACTAAAAATGGAACTGCCTTTTGAACCAGCAATTCCATTCCTAGGATTATATCCAAAAAATCCCGAAACACCAATTCAAAAGAACCTATGCACTCCAATGTTCATAGCAGCACTATTTACAATAGCCAAGTGCTGGAAACAACCTAAATGCCCATCTGTAGATGAGTGGATCAAAAAACTGTGGTACATTTACACAGTGGAATTCTATGTAGCAGAAAGAAAGAAGGAACTTCTACCATTTGCAACAACATGGATGGAACTAGAGAAAATTATGCTTAGTGAAATAAGCCAGGCAACAAAAGAAAAATACCTTATGCTGTCACCTATTACAGGAAACTAATGAACAACACAAACAAATGAGAAAAATTGAACTAGAGGTATGTAAACAAGAAGTAGACTAACAGTAACAAGGGGGGCGGGGGGAGGAAAAGAAAGGTGTAAGGGGATGGGTCAAGTTAAAAAATATATATATATATGAATGACCCACAGACAGGTGCAACTGAGTGGGGACTAAATGTGGGGGAGGGGAGGGACAGGGTGCAGGGAAACAAGAGGGCTAAAAAAGTGAGACAACTGTAATGGAAAAACAAACAAAAATTTTTTAGTGGGGGAAAAATGAAAATATGAAGAATGGAAATGCCAGTTCAGTGAATATTAGGACAAAGATTTTCCTTCACGTTGTATATTTTTCTCCCTATTTGATCCCTCCAGAGTTTGGCATTCTAAACAAGTAAGTAATGACATAAGTTCCTTTGCATAGAACTAATAAGACCAGTTGTTAATAGAGGTTCCTTTTTTTTTTTCTTTCGACCAAGTCTTCGACTGGAATGTCAAGCCTAAAGGAGACATGCTTGGGCTCAGGTTGTTACCAAAAAGCCCTAAGGAACTGGGAATGACTTTCAAAGGTAATAAAAGCCCGTGAGATAAAAGGCCTGGTACCATGGTTGGTTGTGCGGTCCACAGCAATCTTTCCAGGGAAGGAACGAAGGTTGTTTTCCTGAAAGATGGCTAGAAGGGACCTTAAGGCACAAGGAAAGACCAGAAAGACTTGGAAAAAACAGGTGTGTACAGGCAAGGATGAATGCCAGATATGTGGCACAGCTTCTGTGCTCTGAAGAACAGACTGAAGGTCACCCCAAATATTCCTTGGGTAAGTTCCAGCAAAGCAGAACTAAAGATCATAAGTGATCATTTGCTGCTCTTGTTATGTTTATGCAAACGAACAGGATAAATTAAAAATGGACTTAATGTAGTCCCTTTAAAGACAAGGAGGGTAACCTTAGGGAGAAGGATTATTACTCAAGGAAAATCACAATGATCAGTAGTAGAGTATAAAACAGGGCAACTAACCGTCTTAAAAGTTTCTTCTCCAGATTTAGAGACTTGTTTGCAGGTTATGTTACATAAATTAACACGTGTTTTTTGTTTTCAAAGGACATAAGCCTATGATCGCATTACCTGAGTGATTATCTGTACTCATAAGCCTCACTTAATCCTCTCTGCAGCGCTGCCTCCTGAGACTCAATGGTTTGGCTGAACTAAATGGCTGGGTTGGGGAAGAATGGGGTGGTCTGTGGGCTTCACTTTAAAACGGGTTTCTCTTTTCTATCCTAATGGCTTGGACAGAAAAGGCCCAGAGGTCTGAGAGGGGGAAAAACCTAAACTATTTACCTCAGCCCAAACTAAGTATAATGGGCAAAAGGGTTTTGGACAGGCGAGATGTGCCTAGCACACCTTCTTACAAAGAAGCCTTTTTTTTTTTTCTTTTTTTTTCCCTAATATGGAACATTGAAAAATTAATCCCTGCCTTTTGTCATCTAGTAGTTATGGATTGAATGATGTCTTTTAACCCTTTTCACCAAATCTGTTGCCCCCAGAACACAACAAGGACACCAGCCTGTTAAACCAAGCACGCCGTTGACCGGAGACAGCCAACTGACCTGGAGTCTGCACGATCCTTCCCCATGTGGGAAGGCCACCCTCCCCCCCACACCCCCACTCTTATTAGGGTTTTCTGGACCCAAGGGTAGGTAGGACGACGACCATGTCCAGCTTGAAGCAGCTAGAGGAGCTTGAGACCTTCGCCCATTGTCCTTTACAAGATTACAAAGGGTCCTAATATTTGAAGGGGGGGATAGTTAATTTTTACGAACCAGGGGTATGGACTTGGGGGGGATTGCTGGGGGAGGGGGGTGCTGGGTGGAGGGGAACAAGGGGGAGAAAATTGGAACTGTTGTAACAATATAATCAATAAAAAACATTAAAAAAAAAAAAAAGAAAAGAAACCAAACAAACAATTCAAAATATCAACAAAAGTTCTTTGAAAAAATAAGTAAATTCGATAGGCCTTTAGCCAAGCTCATCAAGAAAAAAGGAGAGAAGACACAAATAAACAAAATCAGAAACTAGAAAAGAGAAATCATGACTGATACCACAGAAATACAAAGGATTGTAAGAAATTACTACAAATAACTGTACGGCAGGAGATTTGACAACCTAGAAGAAATGGATAAATTTCTAGAAACATAAATTTCTAAAACTGAATCAAGAGAAGTAGAAAGTCTCAACAACCAATAAAAAGAAAGAAATTTAAACAGTAATCAAAATCTCCCAGCATACAAAATCCTTAGACCGAATGGCTTCACAGACGAATTTTACAAAACATTTAGGGTAGAACTAACTCCTACCCTCCTCAAACTATTCCAAAAACCCAAGAAGAGGGAAAAATCCCAAACTCTTTCTATGAAGCCAGTATTACCCTATTTCCAAAACCAGGTCAAGACACAACAAAGAAAGAAATCTACAGGCCAATATCACTGATGAACATAGATGCTAAAATCCTCAACAAAATATTGGCAAACAGGATCCAACAATACATCAAAACGATCATACACCATGATCAAGTGGGATACATTACAGGGATGCAAGGATGGTTTAATATTCGTAAATCAATAAATATAATACATCACCTTAACAAAATGACAGACAAAAATCACATGATCATATCAAAAGATGCAGAAAAAGCATTAGATAAATTACAACACCAATTTATGATGAAAACACTGAGCAAAATGGGAATAGAGGGAGCATACCTTAACATAATTAAGGCTATATATAAGAAACCCGAAGCCAGCATCATATTCAATGGACAAAAACTAAAAGCATTCTCCCTGAAATCAGGAACAAGACAAGGATGTCCACTGTCTCCACTCCTATTGTACATAGTATTAGAAGTCCTAGCCATAGCAATCAGACAAGAAAAAGAAATAAAAGTCATCCAAATTTGATAAGAGGAAGTAAAACTTTCATTATATGCAGATGACATGATAGTATGCATAGAAAACCCAATAAACTCCACTAAAAACTACTTGATATAATAAGTGAATTTGGAAAAATAGCAGGATGCAAAATAAATATACAGACATCTAAGGCACCTCTGTATGCCAAAAATAAAATATCAGAGGCAGAGACAAAAAAGAAAATACCATTTACTATAACAACAAGAAAAATTAAGTACCTAGGAATATACTTAACCAAAGAGATAAAAGACCTGTACTCTGAAAATTACATAACATTGAAGAAAGAAATTAAGGAAGATACAAATAAATGGAAGCAAATACCATGTTCTTTGATGGGAAGAATCAACATCATCAAAATGGCAATACTACTCAAAGCAATTTACATATTCAATGCAAGCCCTATTAAGATACCAATGGCATATTTCACAGACCTAGGAGAAATAATCTAAAAATTTATATGTAACCAAAAAAGACCGCGAATACCAAAAGCAATCTTGAGACGGAAGAACACAGCAGGAGGAACCACAATACCAGACATCAAACAATACTACAAAGCCACTGTGATCAGAACAGTCTGGTACTGGCATAAGAACAGACATATAGATCAGTGGAACAGAATAGAGAGCCCAGAAAGAAATCCAGGAATCTATGGTCAACTAATCTTTGATAAAGGAGGAAGGAACATAAAATGGAGTGAGAAGAACCTCTTTAATGAATGGTGCTGGGAGAACTGGATAGGGACCTGCAAAAAAATGAAACTAGACCAGCAACTTACACCACACATGAGAATAAACTCAAGATGGATCAAAGACTTAAATATAAGCTGTGACACCATAAAAGTCCTAGAGGAAAACATAGGCAAGAAAATTTCAGATATCCCACATAACAATATTTTCATGATATATCTCCTAAGGCAAGAGAAATAAAGGAAAAATAAACAAATGGGACTACATCAAACTAAAAGTTTCTGCTCAGCAAAAGAAAATGTCAACAAGATGAAAAGAAAACCAACGATGTGAGAAAACATATTTGCCAATGATATCACAGACAGGGTACTGATCTCCAAAATATATAAAGAGCTTATACGACTCAACATCAATCAAGAAAACAGAGAACCCAATTAAAAAACTGGCAAGGGATCTGAACAAACACTTCTCTGTAGAGGATATACAGAAGGTCCATAGACACGTGAAAAAATGCTCAACATCACTAGCCATCAGAGAGATGCAAATAAAAACCACAATGAGATACCACTTTACATCAGTCAGAATGGCCATCATCAACAAATCAACAAACAACAAGTGCTGGCAAGGATGTGGAGAAATGGGAACCCTACTGTACTGTTGATGGGAATGCAGACTGGTGCTGCCACTATGGAAGACAGTATGGAATTATCTCAAAAAACTAAAAATGGAACTGCCTTTTGAACCAGCCATTCCACTGCTAGGATTATACCCGAAAAATCATAAAACCCTTATTCAAAAGAACTTATCCACCCCTATGTTCATTGCAGCACTGTTTACAATAGCTAAGTGCTGGAAACAGCCTAAATGCCCATCTGTAGATGAGTGGATCAAAAAACAGTGGTACATTTACACAATAGAATACTATGCAATAGAGAGAAAGAAGAAACTCCTGCCTTTTACGATAACATGGATGGAACTAGAGAGAATTATGCTTAGTGAAATAAGCCAGGCAAAGAAAGCAAAATACCATATGATATCAGCTAATACAGGAAACTAAGGAACAACAAACAAATGAAGTAAATAGGACAAGGAGCAAAATAACAGTCAATAGGGGAGTGGGTGGAGGGTGAGAAGGGGGATAAATAAGGGAAGGGTTTAGTGAAGGAATGTGTATAAATTACTAACGATCATGGAGCATGCGGAGAGATATTATTGTGGGATAAAAGGTGGGCTGGGTGGGGGGGAGCAATGCAGAAAAAATGGGACTACTATAATTTAAAAATCAAAAAATAAAATTAAAAATAATAAAAAATAAAACCAAGGCTATAATAAGAGACAGAGAAGGACATTATGTAATGATAAAAAGAACGATCTAAAAAGAAAATATAACCATGGTAAGCATTTATGCACCCCAATAAAAGCACCTAAATATGTGAAGCAAATCTTGATGAACATAAAGGGAGAAATTAACAGAAATATAGTCATAGTTGGGGATTTTAACACACCATTGACTTCAAAGAATAAATCTTACAGAAAAAATTAATGTAAAGACACTGATCTTAAACAACACACTGTATCAAATGGATTTCATTGATATTATCAGAGCATTTCACCTCAAAGCAGCAGAATATACATACTTCTCAAGGGCCTATGGAATTTTTTCTAAGATAGATCACATGTTATCTTAATAAATTTAAGAAGATTAAAATCATATCAAGCATCTTCTTTGACCACAATGACATGAAACTAGAAATCAATCACAAGAACATTGAAAAACATGCAAAGACATGGAAGTTAAATAACATGTTATCAAAGATAAATGGGTCAACAAACTGATCAAGGAAAAATTTAAAGATACTTTGAAGAAAATGAAAATAAAGTCACAACAATTCAAAAATTGTAGGACAGAGGGAAAGTAATCCTAAGAGGGGAAGAGGGGAAATCATAGCATTACAGACCTATCTCAAAAAAAAAAAAAAAAAAAAGAACAAAAGAGCTCAAATAATCTAACTTCACACTTAAAGGAACTTGAAAAAAGAAAAAGAAACAAAGCCCAAAATGAGTAGCAGAAAGTAAGTAATAAATATCAGAGCGGAAATAAAATAAATAGAATCTAAAAAAATGATACAGAGATCAATGAATCTAAAGTCTGCCTCTTTGAAAAGATAAACAAGATTGACAAATCTTTTACCAGACTCATCTAGAAAAAGAGGACCCAAATAAATACAATCAGAAATAGAAGAGGAGAAATAACAACTGACACCAAAAGACTGCAAAAACCAAAATATTCTGAACAACTATTTGCCAAAAGCTAGACAACCTGGGTGAAATGGATAAATTCCTAGAAACATAAAACCTTCCAAACTAAATCAGGAAAAAGAAGAGAATATGAATAGACAGATTACACCTACTGAAATTGAAGTAGTAATCAAATAACTCCCAGCAAAAAAAAGACTTGAACCAGATGGTTTCACAGGTAAATATTATCAAACATTCCAAGAGCTAACACCTCTTCTCAGACTATTTCATAAAATTCAAGAGGAGGGAAGGCTTCCGTATGCATTTTTTGAGGCCAGCATTATCCTAATTCCAAAACCAGATAAAAACACTACAAAGAAAGAAAATTATAGGCTAATATTCCTGATGAACATAGATGTTAAAATCCTCAATAAATAATTAGCAAACTGAATACAATAATGCATCAAAAAGCTCATACTCCATGGCAAGTGGGATCTATTCCAGGAGTTCAGGGTTGGTACAATATTCACAAATCAATAAATGTGATTCATCACATAAACAAAATGAAGGATAAAAATCACATAGCCATCAGAAAAAAATACTTGATAAAATTCAGCATCAATTTATGATAAAAACTCTCAGCAAAATAAGAATAGAAGGAACTTGATTAAACATAATAAAAATCATATATGACAAACCCACTGCCAGCATCATACTCAATGGGCAAAAAATACAAGTATTCCTCTTAGGATCAAGAACAAGACAGGGATTTCTACATTTACCTCTCTTATTCAGGATAGTACCAGAAGTCCTAACCATAGCAACAGTCAAAAAGAAGAAAAACAAGGCATCCAAATTGGAAAGGAAGAAGTAAAACTGTCATTATTTGCAGATAATACATACCGTTCATAGAGAATTCCAAAGATTCCACCTAGAAATTGCTAGAACTGATCAATGGACTCAGGAAAGTAGCAGAATACAAAATTAATATCCAGAAATAAGTTTCACTTTTATATGCCAATAACTAACTAACAGGGAAATTTAGAAAACAGTCCCATCCGCAATTGCTACAAAAAGAATAAATACCTAGGAATAAACTTAACTAAGGATGTAAAATACCTGTACTTGGAAAATTATAAGACACTGAAGAAAGAAATAGAAGATACACATAAGTGGAAGTACATGCTATGTTCATGGATAGAAAGAATTAATATGATTAAAATGTCCATGATACTGAAAGCAATCTATAGATTCAACACAATTGCTATCAAGATTCCAATGACATATTTCACAGAACTAGAACAAATATTTTAAATATTTATATGGAACTACAAAAGGCCCAAATAGCAACAGCAATCCTGACAAAGAAAAACAAAGTGGAAGAATACCTGATATGAAATTATATTATAAGACCATAGTAATCAAAACAGCATGGTACTGACATAAAAAAGAGACATATAGATCAGTGGAACAGAATAGAGAGCTCAGAAATAAACCCGCTCTTTTATTGCCAATTAATATTTGACAGAGGAAGCAAGCACATACAATGGACTAAACATAGTTTATTCAATAAATGGTGTTGGGAAAATTGAACAGAACCATGCAGAAAAATAAAACTAGGCCACTGTTTTACACCACACAAAAGAATAAATTAAAAATGGATCAAAGACTTAAATATTATACCCAAAACCATAAAAATCATAGAAGAAAACCTAGGCAGCAAAACCTGGAACATTGCTCACAGCAATATTTGATCGCATATCTCCCCAGTCAAGGGAAACAAAATAAAAAATAAACAAATGGGACTACATCAGATTAAAAAGTTTTTGCACAGCAAAGAAAATTATCAACAAAATAAAAAGACAACCTACAGAATGGGAGAACATATTCACCAATACATTTGGATTTGGTTAATTTCCAAAGTTTATAAAGAACTTACAAAAAAAACCAAACCACCGAATTAAAAATGGGCAAAGGGCCTGACTAGACACTTCTACAAAGAGGACACACAGATAGCCAATAGACATATGAGAAGATGCTCAATATCACTAATCATCAGAGAAATGCAATTTAAAATCACAATGAGATATTATCTCACACCCATCAGGATGGCTATCATCAATAAATCAACAATCTTCCCTGGCTGCTGTAGCTCAGTGGATTGAGCGTCGGCCTGCGAGCCAAGTGTCACTGGTTCGATTCCCAGTCAGGGCACATGACTAGGTTGCACGTCGGGTCCCCAGTTGGGGGCACGAGTGAGAGGCAAACGCACAGTGATGTTTCTCTCCCTCTTTTTCTCCCTTCCCCTCTCTCTAATAAAATAAAATAAAATAAAAGGAAAGAAACAAATAAATAAGTTATTAAAAAAATAAATAAATCAACAATCAACAAGTGCTGGTGAGGATGAGTAGAAAAGGGATTCTAGTGCACTGTTGATGGGAATGCAGATTGGTGCAGCCACTGTGGGAAGCAGTATGAAGATATCTCAAAAAATTAAAAATGGATCTACATTTTGACCCAGGGATCCCAATTATGGGGATATAACTGAAGGAACCCAAAACACTAATTTGAAAGAACATATGCAACCCTATGTTCATTGCAGTAATATTTACAATCATCAAGATATGGAAGCAAAGTGTCCATCAATAGATGAGTGTATAAAACAACCATGGAACATTTACACAATGGAATACCACTCAACTATAAAAAAGAAAAAAATTTACCTTTTTTGACAGTATTGATGGACCTGGAGAACATTATGCTAAGTAAGTAAGGTAGTCAGAGGAAGATAAATGCCATAAGAATTCACTCATATGTGGAATTTAATGAACAAACTGAATTAATAAGGAAAATGGGGACAACTTAATAGATGGAGAGTAGGATAACAGCTAGTGGTGGGGAAAGGTAAGAGTATGGAGGCATTGAGCAAAAAGGAAAAAGGACTAATGGACATGGACAAAGTGTGGGGATTGCTGGGGGTGGGGCATATAAATAGACTATATGGTAATGGAAAAAATACAATAAAGATTAAATTTAAAAAAAGAAAAGAAGTTGAGGAATAGGAATACAAATCTTCCATCCCATTCCCTTTGCTCAGTTATAGCTCAGAGGAAGTATCCTCAACAGACTCACCTGTTTTAATGATAACTTCTTACAAATGTTAGAAAATAAATCATGTAGATCTGAAAGTGTCTGGCCTTCTCCAGATCATTAATGAAGGCCCTAGAAAACACTCAAATAGCCCCCAATTTAGCTTAAAGATAGTGTACTTGCCAAAAGCTAGTATATCTTTTGTGTTTCTATTCATTTTCAGGCTTGAATACATGGGAGAGTTACTCATGAGTTAATGTTGCACACCTGTCAATAGCTGGTTTCGGACTTAAATAGCAGAATCCCATTAGTTGTTTGAATGCATGTGTAGCTGGAGACTCCTGAGGCTTTAGAGGATGCTCACTCAAGGTCCCACAAAGGCTGAGGCCAGTGCTAGAGATATATGAATAAAAAAATACCTGAGGACTGAAAAAGCTGCTAGGGTAGCTGTGGTTTTCCCCAAATCTTTAAAAGCATAGACATTAAAATGTTCTCTCTACAAGCTAAGAGTTTATGGAAAGGTGTGATTCTTTTCTCTTCTTTTAAAGATATCAACTGAAAAATATATGTATTGTTTGATAAAGCACACTGAGATGCCTTTTTTTTCCTTTACAAAGGAAGGGTAATAATCAAACAAAGGAAAGTCCCTGACACTTTGAGTGTTAGCACTGATCCCAAGTTGTGTTGGTCACATGGGTGTCCCCAGGGCCCAGGGGATCAGAGCTGTGTGTCCATCCTGAGACTGGGTAGGGAGTTGGAGTCAGGCAGGAAGCCTAAGACTTGAGGCCAGCATCTCATAAAATGGCAGGCTCTCAGGTTACTAAACATTAGAGATGTAAGTGACTACCGTTCTATTTGAACTGACTCTCCAGAACTGAAACTGAGGAGGGGCAGGTATTCAGCTCCACCCTCAAAGATAAGAATGGGGAGCAAGAATTCAATAGAGCCTTCCAGCCAAGATGGAGGCTTAGACGGACATGCTCGGTCTCCCTCTACAACTAGAAAGAAATACAATTACCTCAAAGCAAAAGATAACTAGAAATTCCAGAAAATAAAATTACACAGAAGCCCAACATATGAAGTTATAAACCAGTGGGGCCTGTCGGACAGGTAGGAAGAGTGAATCAGGCGGTGCTGTTTGCAGTAGCACCAGGGACAGCGGCGGGGAGAGAAATCCCGGCTGCAGTTGGGCCCCAGCAGCTTGCGAACCCAAAGCTGGGAAAGGCAGCCCCCACATTGCCTCGGGCGATGAGGCCCAGAGGGCAGGAGGACTGATCCCGGTCTCCCAGCAGAGAATAACAGCATTAATCCATCTTGGACCCCTGCCTCCACACAAAGCACCACAGTGCTGCAAAAAAGGCTGCAGATCGCCACTGGTCGCCCGGTAGTGATGACAAAGCACCACAGAGTAGCGAAAAAGAGCGGATTGCCACCGGTCGCCAGGTTGTGACGAGTACACGAGCTCCGCCCCCTATAGCCTGCCCAAGAAGCAAAGCAAAACACAAATCCGTCAAAATGAGGCAGACAACTATAGAAATCCCGGTGACACAGCTCACCCAGGCAGCAGATGAAAAATCTGACAGACGAAGAAATACGAAAACTTTCAGAGGCTCAATTCAGAGATATAGTCATTAGGTGGCTTACAGAATTAACAAAAGATTTGGAACAAGATGAGAAAGGATTGAAAGCCACTCATACTGAGAAGAATGAAAACACATACGAGACAAGTGGTGAGGAAATAAAATCCAGAGATCAAATCAACAAAATGGAACATAGGGAAGAAACAAATAGTCAACCAGTGCAGAAAGAGGAAACAGAAAGCAAAGAAAGTGAGGAAAGAATCAGAAACCTCTGGGACAGCTATAAGAGAGCAAACATTCAGATAATAGGATTGCCAGAGGGCGAAGAAGAAGAATTAGAAATTGAAAAATTATGTGAAAAAGTAATGAACCAGAACTTCCCAAACTTGGGGAAGGAAATAGACTTACAGGTCCAGGAAGCACAGAGAGTTCCAGAAAAACTAGACCCAGGGAGAAACACTCCAAGACACATTATAATCAAATTGTCAAAAATTAAAGATAAAGAGAGAATCTTAAAAGCAGCAACAGAGAAGAAAATAATCATGTACAAAGGGGTCCCAATTAGACTATCAGCTGATTTCTCAAGGGAGACCCTATAGACAAAAAGGGACTGGCAAGAAATATTCAAAGTAATGAAAATCCAAAACCTACAGCCACGAATACTCTATCCAGCAAAATTGTCATTCAGAATACAAGGACAGAGAAAGTGCTTCCAGGATAAAATAAAACTGAAAGAGTTCATTAGATCCAAAGCACTATCATATGAGATGTTAAAGGGACTGGTTTAGAAGGAGGATCAAAACTATGAACATTAAAATGAAAACTGTATCACAACCAACAACAGAAGCTAGGAAATCAAAACAAAGGCAAACTAAATAGGCAACGAGAGTGGAGAAAGAACTATAGGTATGGAGAACATACTGGGGGGAGGTCATCAGGGAGGGGGAAGGGGGAGAGGGAGGGAGATAGTACAGGAATTAAGAAGCATAGTGGAAGGGAATAGAATAGACAGGAAGAGGTTGAGAAGAACTATATGCACAACTAATGGACATGGACTAAAAGGGGGGACAACTGGAGGGATGGGCGCCACTGAGTGGAGGGGGGCAGAGGGAAGGGAAATCAGAACAACTGTAACAGTATAATCAATAAAACATATTTTTAAAAATTCAATAGGGTTTCCAGTTTCCATTTTGGCAAAACAAAAAGAGATGAAGAAGAGGAAAATAAGTAGGGCCTGATGAAAAGTTTCACATGGCTTTCAAGAATATGTGAGTAGCTAGCTTCTTTTCAAATGACCCCAGAACTTAATGTGAGATAAATTGTTGTGAGATCTGACCAGAGAAATATTTAAAGCCAGAAAACTATGCCCTAAAATGCTTCAGATAACTCCAAGCAGGCAGTTACCTTTGTGCTTGAAAATATTGCCTCATTCACTTTTCATGCAGCAGAGCCAGTGAGCACCCACTCTGTGCCAGCAGCTAAGATGCCAACAGAGAGAAGGCTCTCAGAGTCCTGCCTACATCACTCTCCCACAGCAACAGGGGAGGATAGATGGTCAAATCACCACACCAGAAATTATAAGTAATTTTCATAACAGAAAAAAATGGTAAGATGTAATGAGAGCATTTCATAGGGTCCCTGAGAAAGTGTCAGTTGTAGAGACATTAACTGTGCTTATGAAGGTGAAAAAGAATGTGTCAAAATGAGACAGCATACTTTAGAAACTCTGAAAATAGGGGATATTAGTGTTTTTTGTTAGGTAGCCAGCTATTTCAACCATCATTAAATGCTTTAACGCTAGCCTTTCTGAAATATTAAAATTCTTTAACATTCCTTTCCCACCCAATAAATCTAAGATGAACAACTATTTTAATAAACATTTGATAAAAGAAGATTCCAAGATACAACTCTGAAGTACCTAGAACTAATTAACAATTTAGCATGAGTCAAGGAAAAGCTCACTCCAGGCACTTTTATAGGGAGACAAAATGTACAGTTCTTTTGTAACTGCTAATGCATTTTTTAAAAAAAGTCGTGAAGGAAACAATACCAGGAATGATTTTATTGAGGCAAAATTTAATTTTAACCTTCACATTTTATATCTTGAAAATGCTTAATTATTATTGAAGTCAGTAAAAGATATCTATGTAGACATGGTCACAAAAAAGGAACAAAGAAAAATTAATATTTCTTGGTTTAGATGCTTGGAGTCATTTATGGTAAATAAGTGAGCTTCAGTTAGATAGCAGTAACAGTAATATCCAGGATATTTAATTAAAAAGTCTGTAGTTTTTCAAATATTTTGTTTTATTTGCACAATATTTATTCTCATGTGATTTCAAAGGCACTAATAATCCATCAACAACTGCTGTGGTAGATTGCAGAAATGGTCCCTATTTGTCACATTCTCTGTGTGCACACTCTGCCACATGACTTGGTTTTGCCTTTATACTTTGATTCTGTCATTCCAGCTGAGGACATCCATGGTCAGCTGGCAGCCAGCAAACCCCAGATGTGTGAAGGAACTCAGCCAAGATCTTCCCACCTCTCAGATGTGTGAGCAATGAAAGCTAACTGACACATGTAGTTGAGGAGTGTGGCTGTTTGTTATGTAGAATTACTGAGGCAATACTAAAGCAACTACCATCTTAAAATAATCATCCTCCTCTTTCCAGCACAATCAAGTCTCTTGCCTCCATGCTTTATAACATTACCATCCTTAAAAAAGTCCATTCATTGACTAAGCTATATTTCTGCTTCCTCCACTCTGGAGAAAATAACAAAACCATTCAAACAAGTCTACCAGAAACTGATGATATTCTATTAGGTTGGCCAAAAGGTGCATTTAGTTTTTTCCATAAAATAAAAGACATATTTTACATTTTAAGAAGTAACTTTATTGATTTGGATATTTTGAGTATGTCAGCTATCTCCACTACTGGTTTCTAGTTGGTAGAGGCCAGGGGTACTGCTACACATCTTCCAGTTCATAAGACAACCCTACAGCAAAGAATCATTTGGCTAAAATATCAAGTATCAAGAAACTTAGCAAAACATTTTTGATATGTTTGATCAGTCACAGCAACTTCTCCATATACTGCACAAATCTTTTTTTTTTTGCATTTTGGCCTTTATTAAAATAATAAAGCATAATACACCAAAACTATTGCATATCTTCTTCCACCTTTAATATTTAAATGACTGCACAATAACTTTCCAGATTTTTTTAAATGCACGCTGATATGAAAGCTGTCACAATACAATCTAACAAAATTGTTTTGAATGAAGTTAAAGACAACTAAGCACTACTAGAACAATTGTACAGGAAAAAATGAAATAAATGTTTTAGCTAACCAGATAACTCACCTATTATCTCACACAGCCACAACTAAGTAACCTTATTCCATGTCTCTGATGAGATCCTTCCCCAATTCTCCTCAGGAGCTACTTCAAACTTTCCTAACATTCCTAGAGCTCCCAACTCCCTTATTACTTCCTGCACCCTAAAATAACTCTGTCTAATTTTTCTGTATAACCCCAATTAAATATAGAGACTCATGTAGTCCAGTTTTGCAGAAATTTCTTACTGAGTAAATCAGTTTATCTTCACAAGAAAGTGTAAAGTAACTACAATCCTTCACTTGTATTTCTCTTACAATGTAAAAAGTAAATTCAAATGTATAACTTACTGCTATACTTATTACAATTATTTTTCTTCAATTAATTATTTAGTCCCACTACAAAAGGTAAGAAAAACCACTGCAGAAGTTTCTATCAATTTCCAAGAATCTCTTTCACCCATATTACACAAACAAAATCTTCCTCCAGTTCCTTCCATCTGTTTATTAAAAATATACAATTCTACCCACAAACCTAGACTTGCTGGGTCCAAATTCTGTGGAAGAGACCAGAAAATTTGTGCAGTTTACAGGATCTGTTACCAGTGGGATAATAAGACCTTGGCTTTTGTCTTCCTGAAGCAAAGATTTCAGTCAAGAGACAAGTTGTAGTAAAGCAAGCAAGAATGAATTGGCCACAGCAATAGCATATCAAATAGGATATTTATTAAAGCTGGGACAGTAAAACAGAGAAGGAGGGCTTAGCATGGAAGAAGAAGCAGAAGAGCCTAAGCCTAGCTCACTGGGAAATGAGAGAAAAAGAGACATTGGAGATAGGTTCATGGGGTAAGCTTAGAATGACCTGCTGCTGGCCATTGCTCCCCTGATTGCAATTCTTGTGGGGACCCTTAGAGTTTAGGAGATGCACATCTGTGGTGAAAGAAGAGGGGAAACAAAAAGGCAAAGATGTGCCCCCCCCCCCCCCCGGTGGAAGAGAGCATTCTGGTTTCTCCATCCTAAAAACTTAATGGTGGAGATCATAGGGGAAGTCCCAGGTGAAGATCTCAATAGAATATTCACCAGTTTTCCAGGTATGCCCTTTAGGAGTCATGATCTTTACTGATGGGTCTGTGCCACAGAAGGGGGTCATTAGTCAATGCTTATCTGGTTTTGCTGCTTTTCTGGGCCTGAAGCTGAAACACAACTGAGGCCTAGATGTTATCTCCAGGGAGGAAAGATCAGGGGTCTAAACCACATGACCAGTGTTATTAATGATCAAAGGAATCCAAACTGCATGACAAATGATATGTTAGTGGAGAAAGGGTAAACCTAGGGGTGAGGTCCTTGTTTACCCAGTTTTGCCTCTTGCTAGGCATCTGGGGCTTTCTGTCTGGTGACCTTCTGTACTTGGCCCATTGTCTTTGTTCTGTTTGTGTATGTATAACTGCCTACAACAGGACCACGAATTGTACGTTTGAAAAGCACTGCTATCTTGATCATCTCTTCACTCCCAGTCTTGATTGAATATTAGGCTCTCTTGGGAAGTTTAACAACAACTTATACCAGCTTCCCAGAATTCATTTGTTACTCCTATTTATATCCAGAATACAGCAAAACAAAAAACAAAAAAAGGATAGCACCATGACTCATTCAGATAGATTGCATTGTCTTGAGAAACTACTTTCTTCCTTCAGAACAGATTTGAATGCAATTTTATGTTGTTATAATTATTCTCTGCTGAGCATCTTCCAATCAGAACATATGATCAATAAATAAATCCATTTTATAGTACAAAGAGAATTCAGCCATTGAAACAGCACCACTATTTGTTGTTCAATGATGCTAATCATGCCTTATGGGGAGTACATATCTAGTAGTATAGGGGTGTATAAATTATAAATATGTGAACAGGGATAGTTTGGGGTTATTTTAGTTATTGTAAGAGCTTATGGTAAAGCAATAAATGAATCCATCAGCAGGTGCTTCATTGTGGCACAAACATAGTCCATATTTCTTTGTTTTTAATATATATATATATATATATATTTTTTTTTTTTTTTTTTTTTTTTTGATTACCCTGGCTGGTTTGGCTCAGTGGATTGAGCGTCGGCCTGCGAGCTAAGTGTCGCTGGTTCGATCTTCCAGTCAGGGCACATCAGAGAAGGAAAACTCTGATTCCAAAAAACCTCCGCTGCCTTGCGGCATACCTCTTCAGGGGAAAGGCTAAGGGAGTAAACCCCGACAGAAAATTCGGAGCCGGAGTCCCTAAGGCGGTTTGACGTTGTAGTCAACACCGGCAACTCCTGCGGCGCACCTGAAGCCAAGCTGTATTGACTCCGTCTTTCCCTTGGACCCTTCAGCTGCGAAGAGAGGGGGGGTCTGCTGCATGGGCAACAGCAGACCCTCCATATCACCCTGCCCAGGCTCTGTAGCTTCAGCTTCACTGGAGAGGACACTCCAGCGTCATCGCAAGATGTCGATTCAACACGGGAGGAGACAGATACCGTGTCACTCCCGAGTCGGACTGCACAACCATTCTCGGCGGTGCAGATAGACTCTTAAGAAGCTACACCATCGTCTCTCAAGACGGACGGCTGCCGACGATATATTTTGATTATGCTGTTACAGTTGTCATTTTTTTGCCCTTTGCTCCCCTCTTCCCATTACCTTCATTCTCTTTAGCAGTTTCACCCTCGTTAGTTCATGTCCATGGGTCGTGTCTGTGTGTTCTTTGGCTTCTCCCTTTCTTATACTATTCTTAACACCTCCCTGTCTATTTTGTACCTACCGATTATGCTTCTTAATTCCTGCATCATTTCCCCATTTCTCCCCATTCCCTTCCCAGCTGACAACCCTCTAAATTATCCCCATACCTATGATTCTGTTACTATTCTGGTTTTTGCTTGCTTTATTTTTGTTTTTATTTTTTATATTCTGTTGTTGATAGTTGTGAGTTTGTTGTCATTTTAATGTTCATAGTTTTGATCTTCTTTTTTATAAATAAGTTCCTTTAACATTTCATGTAATAATGATGCTAATGAGCTACTTTAGCTTTACCTTGTCTGGGAAATACTTTATCTGCACTTCCATTCTAAACAATAGCTTTTCTGGACAGGATAATCTTGGTTGTAGGTCCTTGCTTTTCATCACCTTGAATACTTCTTGTCAGTCCCTTCTTGGCTGTAAAATTTCTTTTTAGAAATCAGCTGATTGTCTTATAGGCACCACTTTCTAGGTAACTCTCTTATTTTCTCTTGCTGCTTTTAAAATTCTCTTTATCTTGAAGCTTTGGTATTTTCATTATGATGTGTCTTGGTGTGGTCCTATTTCAGTCTAGCTTTCTTGGGACTCTCTGTGCTTCCTGGACTTGTATGTCTATTTTCTTCACCACATTAGAAAAGTTTTCTTTTATTATTTTGTCACATAACTTTTTAATTCCTTGCTCTTCCTTTTCTCTTTCTAAGATCCCTATATTGGAATGCTGACACATTTAAAGTTGTCCCAGATGTTCCTAAGCCTCTTCTTGTTGTTTTCAATTCTTGTTTCTTCATTCTGTACTGATTGACTATTTATTTCTTCCTTGTGTTCCAAATTGTTGATTTGAATGCTGGCTTCCTTCCATTCACCATTAGTTTTGTGTAGATTTTTCTTCATTTCACCTATCATAGCCTTTATTTCTTCCCTTATGCATTTGTCATACTTAATTTTGTCTATTAAATCTGTGAACATCGTTATCACCGGTGTTTTGAACTGTACATCTGTTAGGTTGGCTATCTCCTCATCTGTTAGGTTGGCTGCCTCCTCATTGCTTATTTCTCCCAATGAAACTTAATCTGTCCCCTCTTTTGGGCCATACTTCTCTGCCTCCTCAACTTGACAGGCTGCTGTGTTTGCCTGTGTCTTAGGTAGAGTTGTCACACCTGTTACATTGTAAGGGTGGAGCCTTAGTTAGTTGTCAATGTGGGGCGACCTGTTTCACCATAATGTGGTATTATATGTGGGGAAGCAGTCAGAGAGGGAACAATGCCACTTTCTCATCACTCACTCCTTTTCTAGTCACCTCTCTTGCTTCCTGTAGGGTATTGGCATCTTTCTAGCTACTGCTCTGGTTGTGGTTCCCAGAGTGGGTGGGTTTGCAGACTGTGTGGGCTGTCTAAGCAGATGTACTCTGCTGAGGTACTGGCAGCTTTTTTCACCTCCCCAACCCCCACTGGATTTCACAGTCAAAAGCAATGAGACCTATTTTCCTTGGCACTAAAGCCATGAGCTGTATGGCCTGCTCTGCTGTCTTCCTGACTTTTTATGATGTGTGACTGCTCTTTCTGCCAGCTGGCTACAGTAACTACCTTGCTGCCGCCACTGTTGCCACCACTATACCATATCCTCTTCATCTCTTCTCTGCCCCTCCTACCAGTCTGGATCGGTATTGCTTCTTTATATCTTTGTTTGTTGGACTTCCATGCAGTTCAATTTTCTGGTAGTTCTGGGTTTTTTTTTTTTTTTTTAGTTTTGAGGTAGTTGTATTTCTTCTTATTGTTGTGGAGGATGGTAAAGCATGTCTACCTACATCTCCATCTTGGCTTAAAGTCCTAAACATCAATATTACAGACAAGATTAGATAAGTTATTGTCAGAATAACAAAATGCTGACTTGATATTTGTGGTATATCTTTGTTAAGGCCACTTTTTATAGCAGCCTGCTATAAAGAATCTGCTCTTTGCAAACTGTATGTCCAAACTACTGTATTGTAATAGCCATATATGAAGATATCCAAATGTCTCTATCATATAAATGGCTCTAAGTAGTGGGAAATAACACCAAAGCAATGATCTATAACAAGTACTCCAATATCTAATGTGTTTTGAGTTCTAACAATTTTCAAATATTTATCTTAGCAACAGCTCTGCAAGGGAGGTACTATTATTACTCCTCTTTTACCACATGAGAAAACCAAGGTGTAGACCAAAATCATATACCCAGTAAATGACAGAGCCACAGTACACAAAAAGTCCACCTCAAAAGTTGGCACTCTCATCTATTACTACACTCTTATAATAAAGCAGAAGACAAAGATGAGCACTATACAAACATAGCAAAATTCAAAAGTCTAAAATTCACCAGCTTAATATCTTTATTATTTTACTTAGAACCAATGGCGTGAACTTAAAATATTATACAAGCAATCTTAGCCAAAAAGACTTGGCATTTGAATTTGAATACAATAGAACTGTTAATCTGTTCTTCACATTATTCTTTAATTATGAACAACAATGAATATGTCAGTAATTATAATCAGTTTTATAAATGTCTCCTTCAAAAATAATTTGAGAAATTTTATGATAATTTAAACAAATTAACAAAATAAATAAATTATTATAAGCCTTAATTGTTTTCACATGCAATTACCAATAATTTGTTTTGTACAGCAATTTGCAAGATTGCACATTTTTAACCAGATGCTAAAATGTGCAAGCAAACTCCTGTCCTACTCTCATTTTCCAACTTAGTGGTGAATCAAATCACCCTGGGAATTGGGGTCAGCTGTCTTTCTAGGGATTTGAATCATGACATAGAACTACTCAGTGTAAAGCAATTAAGTCTGACCAGTTCATGATGGCCATTTAATAAGGTTCCATGTGGCAGAAGAGAGTTCACTGTACCTGTCTCAAATAGGTTCTGATATGCCATGAAGCTAACATAATTAATAATTTAAATGCTGAAATAATCCAGCAGAAAGGCTTTCTTGCTAACTATGTAGTACCTGGCTATACCGCCATAAATGGAGATAAGTAGTGATTAGGAACCGGCCTACTGATTGGTTAATAAGGGACAGGAAATACAGCACCTTTTTTATGGAGTAAGAGTGAAAACACTAGTTAAGAGTTGAGGATATCTGTGCTTGTGCTTCTCATCCATTTATTGGGCACAATGGACAGGCTCTGTCTCCTGTGTCAAGCAGTTAGAAGGCACAGCTCTAAGACTAAATTAATGGTGAGAAGGAGGATGTCCTATAATTACACAGGAAATCACACACTATGCTATTTAGCTGGCAAAGCTGAGTGGTTTTTGTAGATGGTAAATTAACCCAGTGGGGATTGAGGGGGATATTTCTGTGCAAAAAAAAAAAAAAAATCTTTATTCATGAGAATAATTGGATATTGAAATGCCATCATGTATTGTATCTTGATTTGAAGCTGTCAACAGATATGTGAACCCCCTTCACTGCCCCCTCTTCTCAGCCCCCTGTGTGTCTTTGCTTAGCCAATTATGGATTTGCCTAGCTGCAGGGAAGCCCAGAGCCCTGGACTCAGGACTGCTCTCAAATCACAAGACTGGGGCACAAACCCTCTGGCTGGAGAACCTGTCATGATCTGTGTTATCCATTCAGGATACTAAAATGATCCCAGAGAAAAGGAAAATAATAATTTTTTATAAAAGATGAAAGAACAGTTTATTTTTAAGGTAAAAATGTGAGCATCAGCTTTGAGGCAGCATCCTGTAGGAATTAAAGAGCTCAATTTTACAATTACTGCATATTTCAAGCAGTTTCATTTTGCATCCACATCCCAAGTATATCATTTAGAGAGAAAGAACATGACAAATGCACTGGAAGTTCACAAATTATGAGGTAATTGTATTAGCACATAGAGAAAATGGAATGTGTGCACAAAATCCTGATTGGCATTTCTCTCTTTAAAAGGCATTCTTTTCCAATACCTGAGTATGCCTAGAGGACCTGTCTCTTGAGCAGCTGTGAAATAGAACCTTTTTACTTCAGGGTTAGTGCAAGGAGCTCATTAGCATTGGCTCTACCCTTAGCCAAAGAGCCTTGTTTGCATATTGAAGCAATAGAATGTGAAGGTGTTAAAAAAGGGAAAAATTGCTGCTGCTATTTCTGACTGACATGTCTATCTGGACTCTTGTGTTTACAAGAGAATAACGAAGCTGCCCCAAAGCCCCTGCTGGGCCTGATTATTATGCAGAGGCTCCTTAGATTATGTATAATTGATATCTTTTTTCCCTCCAGTTAACCAATGGTAGCTCTCAAGAGTAATGCTAATTCTCCTACATCTTACCATCCAAGCAAACACTGGAAATTGCCATCTTTCTCTCTGCTTAATAATTTTTAAAGACCAAAAAGTGACATTTATATTTTTTAGAAGCACAATGACTGTGCAATTGGTGTAAGTTTACTGCTTAATAAAAATCATTGAATCCAATAGTTGAGAGACAGTATTCAGGACTTGTTTAGTCTTTGTGAGTGAGAGAGAGAGAGAGAGAGAGAGAGAGAGAGAGAGAGAGAGAGTGTGTGTGTGTGTGTGTGTGTGTTTACTATGTTTTATAGAGGTACACTAAACAACAGTCACTCTTTCAGGTAAAGTATTGCATCTAACAATCCCTCTTCATTTGGGGAGAAGGTCATTCAAATCAATAAGCCCTGTGTATTCAAGGCCCCATTTGTATTTAAAATTCTTCAAAGGGAGCCACTACTTCTTGCAATTTCTAAACATAATTATGCCTTAGCATAATCTTCCACTGAGATGGTTCTTTGATGTTTTAAGTTTTGGGAATTAATTTTTTTTGGGAAAAGTCAGGGATACGTCACATAATTAGGCAAAAGGCACAGAGTTCAGCTGGTTTGCATTTCTGATCTCAATTTTTTGGCTGCTCAGAAAAGGAAAATTAAGGGAAGGTAGATGGGTGGTATGGAAGTCCCTGTACTTCATCCTCATGGAGACCACTCAGTCTCCAATGCAGACAAACTTCCCAACCTCTTGTAAACGTAGATATTAGTGTGCTCCTTGAAGATTGGAGTGTATCAGCTTAAACAGGCCTACCAAAAGATAACATTATGAACCAGATTAGCTGAAGGGCAACCCCTAGCATGATAATGCTCCCAGGGAAGTGTTCTGACAACAGAACACACCTCAGCCTATGTACCTAGTCCAGACAGAACTCCAGAAGCCACTTCCAAGGCAACAAAGAAAGTTTGGATTCAAACTGGGAAGACTCATTCATTTTAAACATTTTGTTGAGCAACTTGTCAGGGCAGCCCTGCTCTGAGAAATTACCTGGAGACTACTGTGGAAGCAAGTAACTGGTTTATTGAGGGAACAAAAGAAGGGGGGAGGGGGTTAAGGGGAGAAGCAACTCCCAGACTGACTCAAGGGCCCATAGGAGCAAGGGAATGGGGAAATGGAGACTCCCTACCCGCCTCATGGGCCTGTAGGAACTGCCTGCCTGAACTTCTGCAGGTGCCTTTTTTATAGTTGTTGAACATGCATTTTGGTGAGGATGAGTTTACTTATCAACATATTCAGTAGGTTATTTACATCTCATTGCTTCCCCAGCACCACCAGGTTAGTTAAGGTATTGGGCTAGGTCCATTAACATTTTCCTCTGGGAAAAGGCTAAGTCCCTAGCTAAATCCATCAGCATATCCTTTGGGAACAGGCTAGCTTCATTAGCATTTCCTCTGGGAGCCCCAGCCAGGACCAGGTTGATTAGCATAATCAAAAGTCCAAGTGTGCATTCTAGCTGCCTCCATGTTCTGACACAACTATTCAGTGCCAAAAATAGTCCAGAAGCTAATTGTGAGGTAGAACATGTTTCTGCCTCATCAATATTAGTGTCAAGTGAGAGAAATAAATAAGTAGAGAACTAGAATAAATTATTGTGTGAACCAAAACAAAGGAAACACATGGTGCTTGAGAGCTCATGGGGGATTAATTCTGAACTATAATCAACTTTTACTCCACGCTGGGAGATCCAGAATACCTCTTATGTGTCTAGATGACTTCATCTCAAAATCCAGCATGTAGGAAATGACACAATACAGTATTCCCTTACTTATTGTGGGTATTATGTTCTAGACCTCCCCCCATGAAGTAGGAACCTTACATTTATTCTACACTCTTAAACCTGCGTAACTTTAACAATATATGTATACAGTACTGCAAAATCCTGCGATATACCAAAAAATCTACAATAAATAATTAAATATAATATTTTTTTAAATCCCGCAATACAGTGAGGCCATGATAAGTGAACTGTGATATAGAGGGACTACTGTACCTAGGAAAGGACAGGACTATTCAAAATGCAGAGTAGGCTCTCCCTGGCAGCCCTGAAAACATAGAGGAAGAAGGTTATGGCTACGCTTGTCTTTAATGGTAAACTATAGAGCCCCAGAGACCTTTCCCACCCCCTTAATTACTCTTTGTGGACTCCCAATGCATTTTACTTCATTGTTTTAAATTTATTTTTATTCCAGTTGCTTCCATTTTGGGGAACTGCATTCCTAAAATTACACCATTGTGTGAACTGGGCTTCCCACATGAAGAGAATAGAAGTGGGGTGCAAGATAAAGTGATTCCGGTTTCTTTTTGTCCCTACCACTGATGCTTCTTACAGCCTATTCTCAAAGAAGAAATGAATGTAAAGTCTAAAGTCATAGATGACTCAATTCAGCTAAATAGTGTGGCAGAGAAAGAAGTACAGTATAAAAAAAAAAACAAATGATAATTATATTTTCATTCAAAATGATTTGGATATAAAGTACTCCCAAATTTTTGATGCTTAATCAACCATTGAAAGTTAAGTGTAAATTGGATTATTAATTTTAATAATTATACTATTATGCATGCACCTTGAGGAAATTCCAGCACTTTTTCCTTTGAGTTAGAATATTAAGAAAACAGCTATTTACTAATGATGTGACAGCTTCACTTCACTGCACAGACTTACAACAACTATGTCTAAGAGTGGTCTAAGGGTGTAGCCAGGGTGAGAGCAGCACTCTTTGAAATTGCAAGGAAAAGCAGATAAGACCTGGGCTACATTTCCCCAAAGTGTATTCCTTTTCTAGGACTGTATTTATGGAGGAAAAAAAAAAGGGCGGGGGGAGAAGCCTCAAGCAAGCAAAGTACTTAGTTTCCCATTTTGGCCAACCGTCCTACATTTGCAAAGTTTTCTTCTTTCCTGCATCCCATCAGCCTAAGCTACCAAGAACATGAAGTCTCAGCAAAGTTGGAAAGTCAAAGCCTTTGAGAAAATGACTCAGGGATGTATTTCAATATTTGTTACTCTGTCCCCTTTAGACTGCCACTCAGCAGCTATAACTCTGTATTCCATGAACACACAAGTCTGTACTTCTTTCCTTCATTTTAAATATTTCTCGATTTCAATAAATTTCTAAATACTTATTCCATGTGTAGCTTTTAACTTTGTTAGTTATTACATTTTTATTTATTTTTTGCCTGGATTTTCTTCCATATGTGTTTTCTCCAGGTATCTTCAAATCAAAACAGATTGTTCCTGTTAAATTGCAAAAATAAATAATCATCTGTGTGTGAACTTCTGTCTGGTCCCTATCTTCACTCTGTTGCACCAAGAATATCAAATCCTTCATCTTTCAATTACTATGACTAACAGAATATGATGGCCTAGTTCAGACAAATCTGTGCCAACAGTGCTTATGGTCACTTTGGAATTTCTTCATAGCCTTTCTCCGCCAGAAAGATATTTTCTAGGAAGAAAAGGAAGGAAAAGTTTGCTTCTATTTTAATCAAACAGAGACAATAAGGACCACTGGCTATTTTTACAAATTGCCCAACATGGAGATTTTCCTTCAGGAGCAAAGGAATGAATCAATATGAGGACACTGCTGTGCCATGTATGGCAAAAACAAGGGGAAGTGATGAAGATTGTAAGACAGTTGTATTTGTACCAACAGGACAGTCTCATATAGGGAGTACCTGTAAAGTGCCAGAACTACTGAATTGAAAAAATGAAGTTCCCATCCTTTGCCCAGCTTGCTCTGGGAGAGAATTTTGCAAAAAAACAAAATATGGTAGAGGGGATGATGTGTGGATAGGAGTTTATAGGCTGTAAGCAGCCAGGGAAAATGGGATTGACATTGCTTAGCGACATTCATGATGGTTTCACAGAGAAACTGAGAAATGAGGCTTCAAAAGTTGAGTAGGAGTTTGCTACACAAAGGAAGGAGAAGGGAACCAAAGCAGACTGAGCAATCTATGAAAAGGTAAAGAAACATTAAACAAAGTAAAGTCTATAGGAAACAGGGACAACTGTAATAGAAAAAGAATAAATAAATAAATAAATAAATTGAGACAACTGTAACAGCATAATTAATAAAACATACAACAACAAAAAAAGTCTATAGGAATCAGAGATTGGAACCTGATAGGAGGAATGAGCCATCACATAAGAAGCTAGATGTCATGAAAACACCTTTTGAAAATCAGTAAACATTCTAACAAAAGAGATTTAATTGGAGATTTGTCCTTAAAAGAAAATCCTAAAATTCAGCATGAATCAGCTCTAAATTGAGTGATCTTCACTTACCCAAAGGTCATTGCCTGGTAACAGCAGTATAGTAAAGATCTATAAAGTATTTTGAACAATTATAGGCATTTTCTCAGAGCTGCTCACCTTCATGTTCTCTTGTGTGTTCTTCATGACAGGGAGCCTCAAACTCTTACACAAGCCAGTTTTTGGCTGATGTTGAAGATAATTCTAATAAATTAGACTTTTAAAAAATGATTTGAAGTAATAAATTGTAGTAAATTGGAGGTATGGAGAAGATTGTTAAATTGACTTTAACAACATTAATAAATAATATTTCAATTGAAGAAAGAAAAAAACAAAAAAGTCCAGTGACCTGACACAATGAGCCTTAATTTTCTTGACTGATGAACATTCAATGTTAAGGTTTTAGAGCACTAGAGTGCTACTTTCAGTGACAAAATCTGGACACATCTTTAAAAGTAATTAACACCTTCCACAAAGGTGCTAATAATAAAATTGTACATGTGCCATTTTACCCATGAATCGATAACCATGAATTTTAGGGGTATATTCATTTTTAGGGACCTGACATCCTATTGCTCATGAAGTCTGAAAGATTTTATATCACAAACCACTAGAACTTCAACTTCTGTGAAAACTTAGGCTACAGCCACAATCCTCTGATACTGAGATCTACCTTCACCCTCTTTTATAAAATAAAATAGTTTTCAGTCAAGAGAATGCAGCAGACTAGGAGGATATGTCTGCACCTCCTCCCAGAACCAAACTGGAAATGAAACCATGCTGCCTGTCATCTACCAGACCCAATAAGCAGAGAAAGGGATTGAATCTTTATGGGTACTTTACTCAGATGGTTGGCGATCTGAGAAGACAGTGGATTTGTACCATAACAGACTGTCTTAAGTTCCATTTTAAACCAACCCTTTCTATAAAGAGAAGAAAAGTATAGGTAATGGGTTTGGAATTCAGGGAAAAAGTTAATCAAATAAAAGCTACAGCATTCTTTCATCTGCGTCCTGGGCCGTGGTCATCTCACCCTGGAGTACTATCTTGATTGCTTGTAATCCTCCTGAGGAACAAAGGTGAAACTGCTTACAGTCTCCCAGAGTCAAGGTGGGTCATACCTTCAGTTCCTAAAATAACAGCTTTTTGCATATATGGATTAATAGGCTTATTAGCTATTATCTGAAACCGAATTTTTTTCTAACATTTGAGTCTCCCATCAGAAACACTAATAAAACTGAAGAGGTGAACAGTCACCCGAATAAACTGAAGATTACTGAAAAAAGAGATTTTTACAAGGACAAGCAAAAGCCACCTTTAGACCAGTAGGAAGGGCAAATTCATTAACCCTTTGATTGCCAACGTTACTGTGAGCAACGCTGACAAATTTTCCCAAAAGTGCCAGCATCACTCTCAGCGACTCTTTTTTCAATGGCTGTAAATGTAAATAACAATGGAATAATTCATATTTTGTTTGTTCTCTTTTTTTTTTTTTTGTACCTCAGGTTATATATTGATATAACTTTTTCTCATGTTGATTCAAATTTTGAATTTTTACATATGTTCAAATACTGAAATATTAATTCTGTTATAATTTTTACTTATATTTTAAATGGCCTTTTAAATTTCATTTATCTTTGCAATAATCATCGAAACTCTATGCAGTGTGCATGATAAGGAAGATTTTGCTAATGGACATTTTCATTGCTTCATGGTAGAGTATTAGCATTTTGTTTATAAACTGTTTTTCACTGTTGATATCTATTGATATATGTCTCTAGTGTGAATGCCATTTGTGTTCTTTTTTTATACATTATGAAGTTTTTCTTTCAAAAATTTAAGCAATATTTGGGATACTTCTTGCTTATTATCTATGTTGCTATGTGTTTTTTCAAGTTGTAATAATAGGTTTTATATTATGCCATATTGAAGGAAATAATTAATTTTTTCTAATTGTTATAATAAAATAATTTAATGCAATAATTTTTTTTGCTAAATTGTATCAGAGAACACTGCTTACAAAAGAAGAGTGTATTTAATGTATTGTTATAGCTGCTTGGTGATTTGCAAGCTAAGATACCCTGGTCCAGCTCCTTCCTATAGCCTCTACCTCTCCTTCTATATCATTGTAGCTTGTTTATAACTCTTATAAAGTTATGTATTACAGGATATCTAGCCTTCTGCAAAGATAATCGCTTTACAGAGGAGTCAACCCTGACTAAAAGCTGTAGCTGCAGACCAGAGATAATCTTATGACCTTGTGAATCTCTGTTCCTGTTACTGCCAGACAATCCTACAGCGCTCCCCAGCCCTTGCTTTCCAAAAGCTGCCTCCCACCGTAGAAAAATCAGAGCCCTTATAAAACCCTATCCCAACTCCATTTATGGTCGGCGCAATTTTGGAGGCTTGGTCTCGGCCTGGCCGCCAGCAATAAACCTCTTGCTTACTCTATACACTGCCTCAGAGTGTTCAGTCTCGCCTGTGTAGCTGCAACAGTATGTCATGAAATTTTCAGCAAATTATTATGAATAATAATGTTTTTATAGACATTTTTTTTATAAACTCTGCATTTCTCAGCAAAATAGCCTGGCATGTCTCACATGAATTTTAGCAATTACGCATGGCACTCAAAGGGTTAAAGGGCTGGCCCTTTCACCCAGGAAGTGAGCCAAGGTGGCGGCAGGGCTGTGGAAGCTTCCCCTTCAGGAGAAAGAAGCTGGAACCACAGACTGGGCTCCCAAGCAGTGTGCCAGTTCCAGGATCAGCTGACCACATAGCTTTCAGTGGGGAAAGGCCATGGGGATTTTCTCTGCTGGAGAGGGATGGTACCAACTGGAAATAAAGCCACTTTTTTTCCCCTTGAAGAAACCAAAGTACAAGTTTTGTGTTTGCAGCCACTCATCATGGGCTCCAGCAAAGAAAGGGCAGCATGGACTGGAGTGCCACAAGGAGATTCGGGAGTTGGAGGCATTGGGGAGAGATGTTTGGGAGTGGCTCTGGGGTTTTCTGTGCCAAGATATACCTGGATTCTGTAGCAGCCATCTTTCCTGAGTAGAACAAGCCCCTCCCAAGGGAAAAACAATTACGTATACTCCACCTTGTGAGATACTGCTTGTCCCACACTCTGGAATCCTGCTTACCACACACTGCATCTCTTTTTTTCTTTGTTTTTTGTTTTGTTATATTTGGGGTTTTTCTCTTTTCTTCTATATTTTCTCTGATCCTGCATCTTAACTCCTGCTGAGGAGACAGAAACATACACAGACTCAGGGGGTGTCAGGGACTGTCTGTAGGGTGCAGTCATTACATACACTTTCCCAGAAAACAGACAAGAGCTTCTCCCTGATGGGAGAGCCAGTGAAACACCATCCCCATTTCCAGCAGACTGAAAGTCTGGGCTCTAAAATTCTCATCCATTAGCCTACTAGGGGCCCCACTCTACTGAGTACAAGGAAACAATCCCAGACAGACACAGATGTCAATCAGGGGCAGAGGAACATATTACCATTTTTCCTGATGTTTGAAAGATACCTCCCATGAGAATTCCATGAGGCCCATCCCTGAGATTTTTCCAGAAGCCCTCTCAGAAACTCAGATCTGTGACAAGTATAAGACAGACAGAAAGATGGCAGGAAGAGACAGGCAGAGGCAGATACTGTGGTGAATTGGGACATTTGCTCACCCACCCCTGCATCCAGTGCTGATAAATCCCAGTTTTGCAGAACAGTTTGCCCCATCCTATATGCAGCCAAGCCCAGAGGAATTAGCCACAAGCTGTGGATCACTTATATCTTCAAAGAGAATAACACCTGACATTGGTTTACACTAGCCTGATAACATCAGAGTCATATCCAAAGGGAGAACCCAACAGGTAAGTACTAAACTCTGCTCATTTGAATGCAGCTTTGTTCCTTTTCATTATTTTTGTTATTTTTTTCTTTTTCACAGCCCATTTTTATTTTTTATATTTTCTTCTACTTTCTTCTCTATTTTTTTATAACGCTTACTTTTACCTTTCCCTGGCTGGTTTGGCTCAGTGGATTGAGCGTCGGCCTGCGAGCTAAGTGTCGCTGGTTCGATCTTCCAGTCAGGGCACATCAGAGAAGGAAAACTCTGACTCCAAAAAACCTCCGCTGCCTTGCGGCATACCTCTTCAGGGGAAAGGCTAAGGGAGTAAACCCCGACAGAAAATCCGGAGCCGGAGTCCCTAAGGCGGTTTGACGTTGTAGTCAACACCGGCAACTCCTGCGGCGCACCTGAAGCCAAGCTGTATTGACTCCGTCTTTCCCTTGGACCCTTCAGCTGCGAAGAGAGGGGGGGTCTGCTGCATGGGCAACAGCAGACCCTCCATATCACCCTGCCCAGGCTCTGTAGCTTCAGCTTCACTGGAGAGGACACTCCAGCGTCATCGCAAGATGTCGATTCAACACGGGAGGAGACAGATACCGTGTCACTCCCGAGTTGGACTGCACAGCCATTCTCGGCGGTGCAGATAGACTCTGAAGAAGCTACACCATCGTCTCTCGAGACGGACGGCTGCCAACGACGACTCTTACCTGTGATTACCTCATTGTTCCCTTCTTCTTTCATTTTCTTATTTTTGCTAACCTTTCTATTTCTTGGTCCATTTTTCCCTTTTTCCTTTTTTTATTCATTACTTGTATTAGTTTGCTTTCTTTTCTCCTTTCATAATCACTGTTCTTTTATTTGGTCTCCTCTTGTTTTTTTCTCCTTTATCTCTTTCTTTACTATTCCATTTTTTTCCACTTTTATTATCCTTTGCTCTATTTTCATTCATACTGATGATGTTGTTGAGGGAGGAGGATTTGCTTGTTTTGCTTTTATATCTTGTGTTGTTTTGCTCAGTTATATAAGCACCTGTATGACAGTGTACAAGATGTGGTCACTGCTGAGACTCTCAGTCAGTCCACCGGAGGCAAGATCCCACCAAATGGGCCAACAAAAATTAAGAACCAAATGTGAGAAACAAGATGGCAGAGGAGTAAGTGAAAGCTACACTAACCTCCTCCCAGAACTAGTCTGAATTTACAGATTAATTTTGGAGAAACCATCTGGAATAACCAACCAAACACTAGCTGGAGAGACGTCTTATAACCATGGAGAGACAGAAAAGGCCACTACATCACAACGTGACTGGTAGGGAGTGTGGAGACGTGGAAGGGGTGGCTGGGCTCCCACGGGTGGCAGCAGAAGGGACTGAGAAACAGCTCAGCAGCCGGGGGTTCCCTCTGAGAAGGGCAGGGTCTAAACCCCCAGCTGAGCTTCCAGCCTATAGCAACAGAGTGGAAAGTAAAATAGTATCAAGCTGAGAAAAATGAAAAGTCACAGGGTTTCTTGCTAGCCAGAAAGAAACAGCAGGAGAAAAAGAGCTCTTAAGCAGAACACATACAAAAATTTTGCCCCCACTTACCCTGGGCTCAAGCAGAGGGAAGGCAGAGAGGACTGGAGACACTTGGGGAGAGTTTGGTGTGGTGGCTTTGAGGGAAGAACTGGGGAAGCAGCCTATTGGGTCCCAGTGCTGACTCATTCCCAGTACTGCAGGCACACCATTCCCCTCTGAGTGGCATCAGCCTGAGGGGAAGCAAAAGCCCTGCCTACAGGAATTAAGCTGCCACACCCTCAGTCCTTAAGCCTGGCAGCTAATCACAGATTGAATAGATTAACAACTAAAGAAGACAGACAAAGGCAGTAGATCCTTGAAGTCTCCAACAGACTGCCTAGGCCCAGACTGGTACATGATCTGACGCCACCAGGGGCAGATCCAAGAAGTGCAGATCATTCAAAGAAGCACCAACAAACAATATGAGTCACAAAAATGGGGAGACAGAGAAACAACCCCCCATCGAAAAGAAAAGTAGAATCCCTAGAAAGATTGCTAAATGAAATAGAGGGGAGCAAACTATCAGATATGGAATTGAAAGCATGGATTATGGAGAAGCTCAATGAGCTCAGCGGAAACTACAAGGAACTCCAGAAAAACTATAAGGAACTTACTGAGAATTACACCAGCATGAAAAAGGACATAGAAGTTATCAATAAGCGCCAGGAGGAAATGAAGAATACGGTCTCTGAATTGAAGAGCACAGAATAAGGAATTAAAAGCAGGCTAGAGGAAGCAGAAGATCAGACCAGTGAGCTGGAAGACAATGTAGACAAAAACTCCCAGACAGTGCAACAAAATGAAAAAAAATTGAACAAGACTGAAGAGGCTCTAAGACAGCTGCAGGACAATGTGAAACATATTAATATCCATATCATATGAATTCCAGAAGGAGAAGAAGAAGAGCAAGGAATAGAAAACCTCTTTGAAAAACTAATGACAGAAACTTCCCTAACATGAGGAGAGAAAGAGTCACGTAAGTCCAGGAAGCACAGAGGGTTTCAATGAAGATGAACCCCAACAGGCCCACTTCAAGACACATCATAATTAAAATGCCAACACTCAAAGACAAAGAGAGAATCCTAAAGGCAGCAAGAGAGAAACAACTAATAACATACAAGGGAACTCCAGTAAGGCTTTCCTCAGATTTCTCAGCAGAAAAACTACAAGCCAGAAGGGAATGGCAAAAAATATTCCAAACAATGAAAAACAAAGGCCTACAACCAAGAATACTCTACCCAGCAAGACTCTCATTCAAAATGGAAGGTGAAATAAGAAGTTTCCAAGACAAAAGAAGGCTAAAAGAATACATCTCCACCAAACCAGCATTGCAAGAGATGCTAAAGTGTCTGCTTTAAGAAGATGAAGAAACAGAGAGAGACAGAGAGGAACACGAGTACAAAGGGGGAAGATGACAATGAATAAGTACTGAAAGAAAGAAGGAACTTCTACCATTTGCAACAGCATGGATGGAACTAGAGAGAATTATGCTTAGCGAAATAAGCCAGGCAATGAAAGAAAAATGCCTTATGCTATCACCTATTATGGGAAACTAATGAACAACACAAACAAATGAGCAAAATTGAACCAGAGGTATGTAAACAAGGAATAAACTAATAGTAACAAAGGGGGAGATGGGAGGGAGAGAAGTGGTTAAGAAGGGGAAGGGTCTAGTCAAAGAACATGTATAAATGACCCACGAACATGGGCAACTTAGCAGGGACTAAATGTTGGAGAAGGAGGGGACAGGGTGCAGGGAAGCAAGAGGGGAAAAAAGTGGGACAACTGTAATGGAAAAACAAACAAAAAAATTTTTAGTGGGGAAAAATATATATATAAAGAATAGAAATACAAGTTCAGTGAATATTGGAAGGACAAGGATTTTTCTTCACACTGTATATTTTTCTCCCTATCTGATCCCTCCATAGTCTGGCATTCAAAAGAAGCAAGTAATGACATAAGTTTCTTTGCATAAAACAAATAAGACCAGTTGTTAATAGAGGTGTTTTGTTTTTTTTTTAACTAAGACTTTGACTGGAATGTCATGCCTAAAGGAGACATGCTTGGGTTTTGGTTGTTACCAAATAGCCCTGAGGAACTGGGATTGACTTTCAAAGGTAATAAAAGTGCACGAGATAAAAGGCCTGGTATCTTGGATGGGTGTGCGGTTCATGACAATCTTTCCAGGGAAGGAATAAAGGTTGTTTTCCTGAAAGATGGCTAGATAGGACCTTAAGGCATAATGGAAAACAAGAAGGACTTGGAAAAGACAGGTGTTTACAGGCAAGGCTGAATGCCAGGTATGTGGTTCTGCTTCTGTGCCTTGAAGGGCAGACTGAAGGTCACCCTAAATGTTCCTTGCATAAGTTCCAGCAAAGCAGAACTAAAGATCACAAGTGACCATTTTCTGCTCTTGTTGTGTTTATGCAAATGAACAGGATAAATTAAAAATGGACTTAATGCAGTGCCTTTAATTACAAGGAGGGTAATCTTAGAGAGAAAATTCGCGATTCAAGGAAAATCACAATGCTCAATAGTAGACTATAAAGTAGTGCAGCTAACCATCTTTAAAGTTTCTTTTCATTTAAAATTTGTTTTCATTTGAAAGTTAAACTATGTCTGTGGGATTATCAAAGATGTTTCATTTACAGGCAAGAAGAATGTCAAATGCCTTGCAACTGGATGTCTTTCCAATAAGACAGTCTTACAGATTTAGAGACTTGTATGTGGGTTATGTTACATAAATTAACATGTATTTTCTGTTTTCAAATGGCATAAGCCTACGATCTCATTACCTGAGTGATTTTCTGTACTTATAGGCCTCACTTAATCCTGTCTGCATTGCTGCCTTCTGAGACTCAACGGTTTGGCTGAACTAAGTGGCTGGGTTGGTGAAGAACGGGGTGGTCTGTGGGCTTCACTTTAAAACAGGTTTCACTTTTCTATCCTAAAGGCTTGGACAGAAAGAGCCCAGAGGCCTGAGAGGGGGGAAACCTAAAATATTTCCCTCAGCCCAAGCTAAGTATAATGAGCAAAAGGGTTTTGGACAGGTGAGATGTACCTGGCACACTTTCCTCCAAAGAAGCCCTTCTTTTCCCTAATGTGGGGCATTGAAAAATTAATATCTGTCTTTTGTCATCTAGTGGTTATGGATAGAATGATGTCTTTTAAACCTGTTGCCAAATCTGTTGCCTCCAGAATACTACAAGGATGCCAGCCTGTTAAATCAAGCATGCCATTGTATGGGGGTAGCCAACCAAACTAGAGTCTGCATGATCCTTCCCCATGTGGGAAGGCCACCCTCCCCTCCACATCCCCACTCTTATTATGGGTTTCTGGACCCAAGGGTAGGAAGGACAACAACCATGTCCAGCTTGAAGAAGCTAGAGGAGCTCGAGACCTTCGCCCATTGTCCTTTATAAGATTATAAATGGTCTTAAGTCTGAGAGGGAGGGATTGTTATTTTTTATTGTTAAAATAATTAATTAATTAATTAATTAGAAAAAAGAAGAAGAATATATGAATGGGTGAGGAAGGAGAGCTTTATATATGACTGATGGGCATGGACTTAGGGGGGATTATTGGTGGAGGGCGGTGCTGGGCGGAGGGGAACAAAGGGGAAAAGTTGGAACTATTGTAACAATATAATCAATAAAATATACTTAAAAAAACAACCAAAATGTAACAGGAGAGTCCACATAACCCACACAAAGTAGATTCTTTGAGCATCCAGCTCAGGAGATCAAGGAGATTGCACCACTGGGTTCCATAGGACTTCTACCACATTAAACCACCCCAGAAGACAGGGAGTCAAATTAGATCTCTCTAAACACAGAAACAAACAAAAAGGGACAGCTAAAAAGGGGAGACAAAGAAACAACCTCCAAACAACAGAAAAGAAGGAATCTCCCAAAATGAGCTAAATGAAATAGAGGCAAACAAATTATCAGATAGAGAGTTCAAAATAATGGTTAGAAGGATGTTCAAGGAACTAAATGAGAACTACGTCACCATGAAACTAAGAACAAGAACCAGTTGCAAATAAAGAATGCAATATTGAAATAAAAAATGCACATATACTAGAAGGAATTAAAAGAAGACTAGATGAAGAAAAGGATCAAATGAGCGTTTTGAAAGACAAGGTAAAAAAAATAGCTAGTAAGAGCAACAAAAAGAAACTCACACACACACACACAAATGAGGATCATTTGAGGGAGCTTTGGGACTAGATGAAACATAACAATATTCACATCACAGGGATACCAAAAGGAGAATAAATGGAACACTGAATACAAAACCCATTTGAAGAAATAATGACAGAAAATTCCCCTAACCTGGTGAAGGAAAAAGTCATACAAGTTCAGGTACACAGAGTCCCAATCAGATGAACCCAAAAAGACCCACACCAAGACACATCATAATTAGGATGGCAAAGTTTAAAGACAGACTCTCAAAGGCATCAAGTAAAAAACAGTTATTTACTCCAAGACAGCTCCAATAAGGCTGTCAGCTGATTTCTCAATAGAAACCGAAGGGACCTGCAATGAAGAATATTCTATCCAACGTGTTTTAAGTTAAAATGGAAGACAAAATAGCTTCTCAGATTAAAAAAAGAAAAACTAAAGGAGTACATTTCCACCAAAACAGCATTGCAAAAAATGCTAAACTTTCTGCTTTAAGAAGAAGAAGAAATAGAGAGAGAGACAGGAACATAGGTACAAAGGAAAAATGGCAATGAATAAGTACCTATCAAAGATAACCTAATCTGGTATCACAACTATACCAAAAGGCCACTATAATCAAAACAGTCCAGTACTGGCATAAAAAGAGGTGCACAGATCAGTGGAACAGAATAGAGAGCACGGAATAAACCCACATCTTCAATGTCAATATTTGACAAAGAGACAAGAGCATACAATGCAGAAAAGACAGTTTCTTCAGTAAATGGTGTTGGGAGAACTGGATTGGTACATGCAAAATAATGATACTAGAACACGATCTTACACCATATACCAGAATAAACCAAAATGGATAAAAATATAAGTCATGATATTATAAAAATCCTAGAGGAAAACATAGGCAGCAAAATTTCAGATATCTCACATAGCAATATTTTTGCTGATATATCTCCAAGAACAATAGAAATTTTAAAATAAATAAATGGGACTTCATCGAATTAAAAAGCTTCTGCACAGTTAAAGAAACCATTATCAAAATGAAAAGGGAACTCACTGTTTGTGAGAATATATTTTCCAACCATACATTGGACGTGGTTTAATCTCCATAATATATAAAGAACTTATACTAATCAACAACAGGAAGACAAATAACCCAATTTAAAAATGGGCAAAGAATTTGAATAGACACTTTTCTAAGGAGGACATATAGATGGCCCATAGACATATGAAAAATGCTCAACATCACTAGCCATCAGAGAGCTGGAAATTAAACCCACAGTGAGGTATCACTCACCCCTGCCAAAATGGATATCATTAATAAATCAACAATGAGTGCTGATGAGGATGTGGTGAAAAGGGAACCCTCGTGCACTGCTGGTGGGAATGCAGACTGGTGCAGCCACTGTGGGAAACAGTATGGGATTTTCTCAAAAAATTAAAAATGTAAGTTCCTTTTGACCCAGTGGTTCCACTGCTGGGAATATACCCTTAACACCCCAAAACACCAATTCTAAAGAACTTAAGCACCCCTGTGTTCACAGCAGCATTATTTATAATAGCCAAAATTTGGAAACAGTCTAAGTGCCCATCAGTAGATAAGTGGATTAAAAAAAAAAACCTGTTTTAAATTTACACAACGGAATACTATGCAGCAGTAAAAAAAGAAGAAAATCTTACCTGTTGTGACAGCATGGTTGGGACTGAAGACTATTATGCTAAGTAAAATAAGCAAGTCAGTGAAAGACAAATGCCATATGATCTTACCTAGAAGTGAAATCTAATGAACAAAATAAACTAATGAGTAAAATACAACAAGAGGCATAGAAACATGGAATATACTGACAGCTGTAAGAGCGGAGAGAGGAGGTAGAAACTGGATGAAAGGAGGTGAAGATATTAGTCAAGGAACGTATATGAGTGACCCATGGACTTGGCTAACAGTGGATGGCAGGCTGGGTGGAGGCAGCAAAGGGGGAAAATGTGGGGCAACTGTAATAGGTTAAACAATAAAATATTTTATAGACAAATAAATAAATAAAACCTTAAGTGAAATAAACATAATATTAAATAACACCCTAAATAATCACTTCCCTCTTATTGTTTAAATATCCAATTATATACAAATATTTGAGTGATTTGGTAACTTTTTCTAAAGTATATTTTATTGATTATATTGTTACAGTAGTTCCAATTTTTTCACCTTTGCTCCCCTCTGCCCAGCACCCCCGTCCCCCAGCAATCCCACACCCCCAGTCCATGTCAATGAGTCGTGCATACAAGTTCTCTGGCTTCACCATTTCCTATATTATTCTTTTAAAAAATATTATTTAATTAATTTTTATAACAATAAGAAATAACAACTCCCCCCACTCAGACTTAAGACCCTTTATAATCTTATAAAGGACAATGAGTGAAGGTCTCGTGCTCCTCTAGCTGCTTCAAGCTGGAAATGGTCATCGTGTTACCTACCCTTGGGTCCAGAAATCCCAGATAAGAGTGGGGATGTGGAGGGGAGGGTGGCCTTCCCACATGGGGAAGGATCGTGCAGACTCCAGGTCAGCTGGCTGTCCCCAGACAACGGCGTGCTTGGTTTAACAGGCTGGCATCCCTGTTGTATTCTGAGGGCAACAGATTTGGCAACAGGTTTAAAAGACATCATTCTATCCATAACCACTAGATGACAAAAGGCAGAAATTAAATTTTCAATGTCTGACATTAGGGATAAAAAAGGACTTCTTTGGAGGAAGGTGTGCAAGGCATGTCACACCTGTCCAAAACCCACTATAGTTAGTTTGGGCTGAGGGGAATATTCCAGATTTCTCCCCTCTCAGACCTCTGGTCCCTTTCTGTCCAAGCCACTAGGATGAAAAGAGAAACCAGTTTTAAAGTGAAGCCCACAGACCACCTCATTCTTCACCAACCCAACCAAACTGTTGAGTCTCAGGAGGAAGCGCTGCAGACAGGATTAAGTGAGGCCTATAGGTACAGATAATCACTCAGGTAATGAGATTGTAGGCTTATGCCCTTTGAAAACAGAAAACACATGTTAATTTATGTAACATAATCCACAAACCAGTCTCTAAATCTGTAAGACTGTCTTATTGGAAAGACATCCAGTTGCAAGGCATTTGACATTCTTTTTGCCTGTAAATTAAGCATCTTTGATGATGTCACAGACCTAGTTTAACTTTCAAATGAAAACAAACTTTAAATGAAAAGAAACTTTAAAGATGGTTAGCTGCACTACTTTATAGTCTACCACTGAGCATTGTGATTTTCCTTGAATCACAATTTTTCTCCTTAAAATTACCCTCCTTGTCATGAAAGGCCTTGCATTAAGTCCATTTTTAATTTATTCTTCATTTGAATAAAAACAATTGTATACAAACATTTGAGTGATAGGGTAACTTTTAAAAATTTTTCTGAATCTTTGTGATCTGTCAAGAATTCTCACATTGGGTCTTTATATTATATTTCTGTAATGTGTCCTCTTCTGAGGTAAAACAATTATTAGAATTTAGGATTACAATGAGTTTATTCTTTTCTTTTTTTCTTTTTATTTTTTATTTTTTAAGGATATTTTATTTATTATGTTGTTACAGTTTTCACAATTCCTATTCCCTTTGTATTCTTTTCAAATTAATCAAAAACATTTATCTTTTATTAACATCCAACTAACTCCTAGTCAAATAATTATATGATTTTTTTGGACTCTGTCTTTCCCCTTGGATCCTTCAGCTGTGAAGAGAGGGGGGGGGTCTGCTGCATGGGCAACAGCTGGCCCTCCATATCACCCTGCCCAGGCTTTGTAGCTTCACTGGAGAGGACACTCCAGCGTCATCGCAAGATGTCGACTCAACACGGGAGGAGACAGATACTGGTTATAAGCTCATCTGATTGGCGAAGGAAACGAGCGCCAGGGGTCTCCTCTGACGGTGGGAGAGGTCATCGCACCTCACTGGACAGCTACCGCCCGCCTCAAGCTGGGCAGCCCCCAGCCAATTAGGTGCCGTCTCGCCATGGCTCGCCTGCCCCACTGGGTGCTTGGAGATCAGAGAGGCGTCTCTTGAAAAGTGGGCCACAAAACACTCGCACCAGGCAATTCCAAGCAAACAACAAGAAAGAAGCCTCCAGCTCTTCGCCTCGCTAGCTGGAACATCAGGACCATGTGTCCCGGACTTACTGCAGACCTTCCGTGGATCAATGGTGCCAGGAAAACCGCCGTCATCAACAGGGAACTGGCACGACTAAACATCGACATTGCGGCTCTACAGGAGACCCGGTTGGCCGACAACGGAACTATCAGAGAAACCAACTACACCTTCTACTGGCAAGGGAAGTCTCCGGACCAACCAAGACAGCACGGTGTTGGGTTCGCTGTGAAGAACACGCTTGTTAACTCCATAGAGCCACCCACAGGAGGCACAGAGAGATTACTTACCCTCCGATTGTCAACAACTTTTGGCCCAGTCAGCATTCTTAGCGCATATGCCCCAACCCTCTGCGCCACCACCGAAGAGAAAGAACAGTTCTACCATGCACTGGACGAAGCGTTATCCAAGATCCCCAGAAGTAACGCTCTTTATCTCCTTGGAGACTTCAACGCAAGAGTAGGAGCCGACCACATGGCCTGGGCCACCTGCCTCGGAAACTCTGGGAGAGGAAAGATCAATGAGAATGGTCAGCGACTGCTTGAGCTTTTGTGTCACCACGGCCTGTGCGTGACAAACACATTCTTCAAGTGCAAAGAGATCCACCAGGTGTCATGGAGGCACCCCCGCTCCCGCCACTGGCACCAGCTTGACCTCGTCATCACCAGAAGAACGGATATTGGCAGCACCCTCCTCACCCGCAGCTACCACAGTGCAGACTGCGACACGGACCATGCCCTCGTGGTAAGCAAGGTGCGCATAATGCCGAAGAGGTTGCACCACTCCAAGATGAAGGGTCGCCCACGCATCAACACCAGTTGTGCCAGCAACCCAGTTAAGACCCAGCAATTCATCAACAGGATGGAAGATGCACTCGGCGAGGGAACGGTGGCAGATGACATTATCGAATCCAATTGGCCACGTCTCCGTGACGCCATATACAACTCCGCCATTATTGCTTACGGGAAGAAAGAGCAGAAGAACGCTGACTGGTACTAGGCTCACTGGGAAGAAATGGAACTCGTGATCGAAGCTAAGAGGAAGGCCCTACTGGCTTACAAGGCCACGCCCACTCCCAGTACACTTAAACTCTACGGGCTGCCAGGAACAAAGTCCAGAAGACCGCCCGCCACTGTGCCAACACCTATTGGCTAAACCTGTGCAGAAGCATCCAGGAAGCCGCCGATATAGGCAACGCACGAGGAATGTACGAGGGTATCAAGAAGGCAACAGGCCCAATCCCCACCAGGATCGCCCCCCTTAAGTCCAAGACAGGTGATGTCATCACTGACAAGGAACAGCAAATGCGGCGGTGGACCGAGCACTACCTCGAGCTGTACACGACGAGGAACACCGTAACAGACACTGCTCTTAACGCCATCCCAGACCTACCAGTCATGGAGGAGCTAGACACCCCACCTACTACGGCAGAGCTCGGCAAAGCCATCGACCGCCTCGCTTGCGGGAAAGCACCAGGAAGCGACGGAATCCCTCCAGAAATCCTAAAGAGCGGGAAACCAGTCCTGCTACAGCCGCTCCACCATCTACTCTGTCTCTGCTGGAAGGAGGGTTACATCCCCCAGGATATGAGAGACGCCAACATTATCACCATGTACAAGAACAAAGGAGACCGCAGCGACTGCAACAACTACCGGGGCATCTCTCTCCTCAGCGTCGTCGGCAAAGTATTCGCCCGGGTCGCTCTTGCCCGCCTGCAGACCCTTGCTTCCCGCGTCTACCCAGAGTCCCAGTGTGGCTTCAGAGCTGGCCGATCAAAAGTGGACATGATCTTCTCCCTACGCCAGCTGCAGGAGAAGTGTCACAAGCAGCATAAACCACTCTACCTCCCCTTTATCGACCTCACAAAGGCGTTTGATCTGGTCAGTCGAAGCGGACTCTTCAGCTTGCTGCGGAAGATTGGCTGTCCACCACATCTGCTTGCTGTGGTCATGTCCTTTCACGACAACATGCACAGCACGGTGTCCTACAACGGCGCAACCTCTGAGGCCTTCCCAGTCAGCAGCGGAGTAAAGCAGGGCTGCGTCCTCGCGCCTACGCTGTTCGGAATCTTCTTCTCCATGCTCCTCCAATACGCCTTTAAGGACTGCAGCGAGGGTGTCTTCATTCACACCAGATCCGATGGCAAGCTCTACAACCTGGCCCGTCTACGAGCCAAGACCAAAGTCAAAGAGGTGCTCATCCGTGAGATGCTCTTCGCCGACGACGCAGCCTTGACATCACACTCCGAAGAGGGACTCCAGCAGCTAGTCACTTGCCTTTCCCACGCATGCAAGGAGTTCGGACTAGCCATCAGCCTGACGAAGACGAATGTTATGGCTCAAGGCATGGGGACTCCCCCATGCATCACCATCGACGGATACACCCTGGAGGTTGTCAACGACTTCACTTACCTCGGGTCCACCATCTCGAGCTCTCTGTCAGTCGACTTGGAGGTCAACCGGAGAATCGCCAGGGCAGCCACAGTTATGGCCAAACTGAACCGGCGAGTGTGGAACAATTCCAGCCTCACTGAGAAAACCAGACTGCGCATCTACCAAGCCTGCGTACTCAGCACTCTCCTCTATGGCAGCGAGACTTGGACCACCTACGCAAGGCACGAAAGGAAACTCAACAGCTTCCACATGAGGTGCCTGCGACGCGTCCTGCATGTCGCCTGGCAGGATAAGGTTCCCAACACCGAGGTGCTGAAGCGAGCCAACATGAGCAGTTTGCATGCAGTTCTTAGTGAGAGACGCCTCAGGTGGCTCGGCCATGTCAAAAGAATGGATGCAGGCCGTATTCCCAAAGACCTCCTCTACAGCGAGCTAGCAGAAGTCCAGAGGATGACAGGGCGCCCAAAACTGCGGTTCAAAGACATCTGCAAAAAGGACATGACACAATGCTCCATCAATCTCAACACATGGGAAGTTCAAGCAGACGACCGCCTAGCCTGGAGGCTCACGGTCAGACAAGGTACGTCACGTGCAGAGGCTGCGCGCAACGAGGAGGCGGTCCAGAAAAGATCGAGGTGGAAGCAGCGTCAACAGCAGCAACAACAGCCATCTGCCTTCACCTGTAACAAGTGCGGCAGGGATTGTCACTCCCGAGCCGGACTGCACAGCCATTCTCGGCGGTGCAGATAGACTCCCAGGAAGCTACGCCATCGTCTCTCGAGACGGACGGCTGCCGATGACGATGATTCTACTACCAGTTATATTTATTCTCTGTCTGTACATGAAGATTTTGCTTCACACTCATGAATAAAAGTATCATGTTACTGTTAGGATTGTTATGAATTTGGGTTGCCCTCAATTTCCTCTCATTCTAAACCAAAAGTCTTATCCTGTTGCATTCATGATGATGATAACTTTTGAAATAAGTATGAGGTAGAGTCAATTGTTCAATGTATCACTGAGCACAGGTACATGTGTACCAACCTTTTCTTGTTGTTGTTTTTGTTTTTGGCATCTTAAGTAAGCAAATTAGGGTGAGTTCTCCCAGGTATAAATATCAAAGTTATATAGAGCTAACAGGTTTTTAGAGGTGCTATAATTCAAAAATTTTATTTTTCCTGATCACAAAAAGGAGCCTGTTAACTGACTTACAGAAGGAGACATTGCTAACCAGCAGCACAATTACACTATAGTGCCTGGCTCTACTCCCAAACCAACTTCAGCACTGTGCCCTGCATTCCTTCTCTTGGGTTACTTTATTACAGGCCCATCCATCTCATAAAGGAAAATTCTTCCCCCAAATCCCAGGCAACCCACAATAGCAGGCGACAAGGGAATGAGAGTGTAGAGTGGGGCTCTCCTCCTTGGTTAGTGTAGTTACTAACTCTGGAAGGCAGGAAAGTATCTGCCCAACTTACAAGGCAGCAGGGAGGAGAACCAGGCTCTCTGCAGAACTCTACTGTGACAGATTCATGCTCCATCTGTAATAAATGAGAGCTATGATAGGTGTAAATATCCCTGTGTTATAAATTTCATAAAAAAAATACATCTGGACCATCTAGCTCAACTCTGCAGCCCATCTGCCAGAGAGAGCACAAGGCTTAGTCAGGTCTCAAAGGAGAAAAAAAAGTGCAAGAAGGCAAGGGCTCCAGACTGGCAAAATAATCATAGTTGCCTGCTGGGACTGCTGCAATTACTGTCTGTGTGCATTTTAAAATTTATATCCATTTATTTAATCTAAATTATTAAACTCAGGCAATATCCTCACATTACTTATAAAGACACAGAAAGGTTAAATAGATTGCTCTGTGCTTCAGCAGTTGATTTAAACCTAACACTGTTCACTCTGGTGCTCAAAATTTATTGTTATATGAAAACATTTTTGTCCTTTGCTTCCTCCCTAGGTTTCTCTGCTCCATTGCTCCAAAGGGTGGTAATAAAGGTTCATTAATATTTTAAAAAACAGTGATCTGTAAACTCTCATCCCTAGAAAACCTAAGCAGAATGTTTTCTCAGCCTTTCAAAGGCTGCTCTGGGACCAGACATAATAGTTAAACAGCTGAAAGAATCACTTCAATGACACAACAGCTGTACTTTCTTTTCTTTCTTTTTCTTTTTCTTCAGGGGGTGGGCATTGACTATTTGGATTAAAACATGAAAAATGTAATGAAATCTTATAAAAGAGAGGAGTGAAAAATTACAACAGAAGCTGAATTCTGAAATGTACTGAGCTATGATGACAGACAAGAGCCATCTTGGGGTGCACAGTGAGGGTTAGCACAACGAGGGTCACAATGCATCTGCTGGAGAACAGGGTCCATATGGAACTTGTGCCAAACATTGCCACACCTCATAGATCCTGCCGATGTGTGTGCCTGTCCATGACCAGTTTATATGTGTCCCCTGTGAAACCATGGAGGTGACAACTCTGAAAAGCACTATTTCAAAGAGGTGGCTATAACTGTAAATTATTCCCACATGTAATTCTAAGCTTGTATGATATCAGGAAGCAGTTTTAAACAACAAGATTAATTAAGTAAAAACAAAAGACAACTTTAAAAAGTATATGTATTTTTAAAGTTCTTAGAAAAATGTCATATTGTCAGAGTCCATTATATATATATTTCCAAATGCATTTTTACATATATGATAGTGACAATATTCATTTTTCCATAGGTACAGACATACATCCATGCACAAGGTGATCACTGAAAATATGGTCATGCTGGTTAGTGGTGCTATTGCTCACTCCCCCTTCCTATCAGTCTGTTTCCCCCTGTGACTCTTAGCTGCCAAGAGTGAAAACCCTGGTTGAAAGCTTCAGGTTTAATTCTCCCTAGTCCACAGGCCAATCCACCCCGCCAACCCCAGTTTTATAGGACATCAATGCCTACCCTTCCTCTTGAAGGTTTTGGAAGATGTCTTGTTAGTTCAGTAAATGATGTTCCAAAACACCACTCTTGTGCCTATCAAGCTGTGTCTCAGTTATCTATTGCCGCATAAAAAAACACCCTACAATTTAGGGTGGCAACATAACCATGCATTTATCTTGTCATATTTCTGGGGATTCACAGTGAGGGTGGGTTGCATCTGTGAAGGCCTGTCTCCTCTCATGTGGTGTTGACTGGGCTGCTTCAAGCTAGGGACTGACTGGCTTATCTCAGGTGGCTTCAGTCACATGCCTGGTAGCTGCCTGGAGCTGTCAGCGAGGTTACCTTTTTTTCTCTTTCATATGGCCTCTTATCCACCAGTAGGCTAGACAGGGCTCTTTTTCATGATGGTATTCAGAAGTCATGCAATGCAACATTCACTGTGTTTTATTAGGCAAAGCAAGTCACAAGGTCAATCCACAATTGAGTGGTGGGGGAATGTACTCCAAGTCTGTGAAGATTTTTAATCCATCACAGCACACTACCCTGGCTGGTGTGGCTTGGCGGATTGATTGTAGGCCTCCAAATCAAAGGGCCATCAGTTTGATTCTTAGTGGGCACAAGCCTGGGTTGCAGGCCAGGTCCTCTGGTTAGGGGTGTGTAAGAAGCAACCACACATTGATGTTTCTCTCCCTCTCTTTCTCCCTCCCTTCCCCTCTCCCAAAAAATAAATAAGTAAAATCTTTAAAATAAAATGCTTAACAACATTCAGTAAATACCCTCTGCTTTGTACTTCTACCTCGTTTAACTATGACATTAAATTCATTTTCTGATTGACATTTTTCACGCTTCTGGGTCCAGAGTCCTATCCTGAGCCACAGCCTGTTGGGTTATGGCTGTCCTTTCTTTGTCCCTCAAAAAATAGCTGTAACTTTAGACCCTACCTAGACTCTTGTTCCAACTATATGGATGCTCCAATCATTGCAAGAGGCTCCTATGACTGCTACCGTTATTCAAATCATCAGACACCAGGATGTTAAATTCTGGCCCAGATCATTCACTGGATAAATGCTTACTAGGTTTATGCTCTGTGTAACTAGATACTAGGTACTTGAGGAATTTCTGGTATTTTGGTGAGCAGATATGAGCACAGGTCGATTGCATTGTAATGTAATGATTGTGTTACAGAAATATAAATGACAGGCTGATATGCACCAAAGGCTAAGGAAAACTTGATCAAAGAGGGGATATTTAAATTGGATTCTAAAGGTTGAATAACAGTTTGCCAGATGACAGTGGTAGAGAAAGAATTTTCAGGTTAAAGAAACTGCAAAGTTATGGTGAGAAGCTGAGTTACATTTTAAATCCTAGTGAGTCTTCTTTATGTGGAAATTAAGGTAAGCATGAAATGAGGCAGAAGAGGCTGGTTAAGTAATATGAAGAAGCAATGAAGTTGAGAAGTTTGTTTTTTTATCCTGAAATCTGGAATCCAGCTGCAAGTTGTCCTCAAACTTGCTGATCTCCAAAATAACCAGGATCTCATCCTGACCAATGAATCCAGAGCCTGGGAGCCTGGAGTTCTGAGTTATTAACAACTACTCTAGTTACACTGATGACCATCCTTAGTGGTAATCCTTGTCCTAATCTAACAGGGAAATTCACATAAGGGTTTAAATTTAAGAAAGTGGTGATTACATTTAGATTTTGGAAAAGTGACTCCAGAGTTGAATGGTAGTGTAGTAAGATGAGAGACACCAACTGCAAGGATGTTACAGTGGCTTGAGGAAGAGAGCAGAGATAAGGATTTATACCAGGAATACGTTTCTATGGGGAAGAGAAGGCACAGACTGAAGAGATGTTTCTGTGGCAGAATCACCCGAATTTTATGGGGGGAAGAGTAAGGTAAATGAAGAGGAAGAATAAAGGATAACTCTAAAGTTTCTAGCTCTAAAGTGTAAGTAATAGGGATGCCATTAGCTGAGTTCAATTTTTTGGAGAACTGTTAGGGAGAAGGATAAAGCATTTCACCTTAGACATGTGGAACTTGAAATAGCAATAAGACATCAACATGGATCTGTCTATATGATAGTGGGAAAAGTATACTTGAAGCTTAAAAATAGTAAAGAGCCCTAAATGAAAAAATATTAAGTAAAGAAACAGTAACTAAAGTCAGGGATCAAGTAGAATAATAGTTCTCAAACTTTAAAATGAATAAAAATAATCTATGTAGCCTATTAAAAGACATGTTTCTTGGGCTAGAGATTCCGATTCACAAGGTCTAGGATACGGCTAAGGAGTAAATACTTGTTATCGAAAGTAAAGGTGATTACTGGGACCATATTATGAGAAACAGTGATGCAGACAGAGGATAAGAATGTCAGAAACAATTCCTGAAGGCACCAGCAAATAAGAGGCAAAGGAGAAACAAATAATAAAAACTGTTGTGGTCTACCTTGTGTTTTCTGACCAAATGCCTCAGAATATGACTACATTTTGGATATAGGACCCTTAAAAAGGTTATTAAGTTAAAATAGGTCATATGGGTGGACCCTAATTCAATATTATTGGTGTCCATACAAGAATTGGAGATAAGAGCAAAAATATGCACAGGTAGAAGACAGCAATGCACAATCTGAGAGAGGCCTCAGAAGAATCCAATCCTGCTTATACCTTAACACTTGAACTTTTAGCCTCCATATCTCTTAGAGAGTTAATTTCTGTTGTAGAAGATAACCAATCTGTGGCACTTTGTTATATCAGCACTAACAAACTAACACAGAAGCTAATATAAAGTATCAGAAGGGTCAAAACTAAAAACAAAAAGAAGTATACTCCCCAAAATGAGGGAATCAACAATGTCTGATTCTGTAGAGAGATCAATGTGATTAGACCTGAAATCAGGGTCCTTGCTAAGTGATATTAGCAAGACCAGCAGCAACAGCAAGTAAGGCATCAAGAAAATTGCAATAGATCAAAGATTAACTTTGGCAGTTTCAAAGTGGAATTTAGGTTGATACCTTGAAATGTAGGCATATTTGAGAAGTACTTTTAGGATAGAAAAGAGCTGAACATGTTGAGACTTAAAAAAAGAAGAAGAACCAGCAAAGAAGGCTATACTATACTGAAAGTTATAACAAATCAAGGCAGAACACAACTTTAAATGGAGAAAGAGGAGAAGGAAGAGATGAAGGCAATAGAGAGGAAGGAAAAGGAGAGGGGAAGAATATGGAGAAGGTTCAGAGAAGGTTATACCTTTTTCTACAACAGAGGAGATGGAGAAAAAGATGGATGATATGATAAATTTGAAATAGAAAATTGAGTTAAGAGGGAGTTGATGCTCTGTGTTCTGAAAATAGGCATCTATTTTCCCAGAAGAGTGAAAGATGTGGTTATTAGCTGAGGGATAGGGTTAGAGGGTGAGATTTTTACTTAGATTAAGTGAACAGGTGGAATAGGTTAAAGGGGAATCTATATGCTTCTGATAAAGTGTGACAATATTAGGACAATCTAGTTTTATCCAGTTTAAAAAATAAATAGAGGATACTTAGAACCTACCCTTTCTGCCATTCTCTCTTCACTTGACCATTTGCATCTGAAATTAGTCACTTAAGGCTTCACAATTAACTGCTTGGTCTAAACAATATTGTCCTTAAAATTTGGGATATGAAATGAGAGAAAGAAAAGTCATACCAGCCATGACCCAGTAGCCATTTTACAGAGTTAAGGCTTGGCTTCATGAATTTTTTTTTTTTTTACAAATATTTATTGAGCTTTTTAGGTCTTTGGCAGTAACAGAAAATACAAACATAAATATAATATCATCTTTGATCTTATACAGGTCATAACCTAATAGAAAAAATAAAAAGCTCATTTAGCATAAGAGGTACGCTAGAGGTAAACATAAGGTAGAGAGGGAACAAAGGGGGAAGGTAATAATAACTAACCCTGTCAAATGATATCAAAGGAAGGGGCTCTTATGTGGGAGTTTACCAGGAGATAAAGCCAGGAGGAGGTGATTCCACACAGTGGAGACAATGGCACAAAGACATGGAGGGAGGGAGCAGCCTGATCTGTGACAAGAACAGTATGTAATGGGACACTGCTGTCATTTAGGACTTCAGGGATTAAATGGAGAGAGATAAAAATGGAGTCAAAGATTCATAACATAATGCTGTTGGTTTTATTTGAACTTGAAGATCACTGGGACAATGGAGTAGAGAAGAAAGGAAGAGGTTTAACAGGGATGAAATCTTAGGGATTGCCAATATTCAAAGATTATAAAAAGGAAACTGGTGGAAAAGCTTGAAAAGAAGCAATCTGAGCCATAGAAGGAGAGCTAGGAAAATGTTGTATCAAATAAGGAAATGGAGAAGAAAATTTAAGAACAATGTCAGCAAGAAATATTCAAAGTCATGAAAAGCAAAGACCTACAGCCAAGATTGTTCTACCAAGCAAATATATCATTTAGAATCAAAGGGCAGATAAAGAGCTTCCCAGACCAGAAAAAATTAAAGGAGTTCATCATCACCAAGCCATTATTATATGAAATGTTAAAGGGATTTATCTAAGAAAAAGAATATCAATACTATGAACAATAAAATGTCAATAAATACATATCTATCAACTATTGAACCTAAAAGACAAACCAAGCAAACTGGAAGAACAGAGAGAGAATCATAGATATGGAGAAGGTTTTGATGGTTGCCAGATGGGAGGTGTGGGGGAATGGGTGAAGAGGTGAGGGGATTAAGAAGTTCAAACAAGTAGTTACAGAATAAGGTACAGTGTAGGAAATGGAGTAGCCAAAGAACTTATATACATGATCAGTGGACATGAACAATGGTATCGGGATTGCCTGAGGGAGAGGGGGTCAAAGGAGGGAAAACTGGGACAACATAATCAATAAAATATAATTTAAAAGAAAAGAACATTGTCAGTAAACAGTGTCACATGTAACAAAAAGGCCATGAAAAATGGATTGAAATTCTTCTATTTGACTTGGCAAATAAGAGGTAGTAGACACCCTAGGAAAAGTAATTTCAGTGATATGGTGACTGTTAAGGTGTTAGTATCTATATATAGTCTTTTTAAATTTTTTCCAATGTCACACCAGTCAACATAAAGTGCCACCAGGTAAACAATACTTTCTCACAATCTAGGTAGTTCACAGTTATCTGGTTCAGACAATGTAGGACACAATATTACCAAAAAATGGTTTATTAATGATAATAAATTAAGAAACCATTTAGAAAAGATATTTAAAAACATGCATGTATAATTAGATTTTTTTTTAATTGCAGAAAGAAAGAATGAGCTCCTACCCTTCATGACAGCATGGATGGAAATGGAGAGTTTTATGCTAACAAAATAAGCCAAACAACAAAAGACAAATACAATATAGTCTCACCTCTAAGTGGAACCTAATTAACAAAACAAACAAATGAGCAAAATAGAGTCAGAGACATGGAAATTAGGAACAAACTGACAGTGACCAAAGGGGAAGGGGAGGGGGGAAGACAACTGGGGAAAGGAGAAGGGTGTAGCAAGGAACAGGTATAATGATCCATGATCCAATCTCCAACAGGGTGGAGATTGACTGTGGGAGCCTGGGATGGGTGGGGCAGGGGAAAGCAATGAAGGAAAAATTGAAACAACTGTAATTAAACAATAAAATTTAAAAAATTTTAAAAATTATAAGAACATTTAATATGAAATCTAGCCTCTTAAAAATTTTAAGTGTATAATTCAGCATTTTTAACTATAGGCACCATGTCACACAGCAGATTTCTAAAACTTACATCGCATAACTAAAAATTGATAGATTTCTTACTAATCTAAAAAATAGGGACATTTTCATTTGGGTTTTCCCTGGTCTTGATTTAACAAAAGGCTAACAAACTTTTCTAGGTCTTGCAGGAGTACAGTTAATGATGAGACATGCTTGTTTTTTTGTTTTCTTTCAGAGAGCTTCCAATTGCCTTTGACCACATATATTCAATAAGATATCCCATGTAGCAATATTTTTGCCAGTATATCTACTAGGGCAAGGGAGATAAAGGAAAAAATAAACAAATGGGACTACATCAAACTAAAAAGTTTCTTCATGATTAAGGAGACCATCATCAAAATGAAAAGAGAGCCAACTGTATGGGAGAACATATTTGCTAACGATATATTGGACAAGGGTTTAATATCTAAAATATATAAAGAACTCACATTGATAAACACCATGAAAACATACAATCCAATTAAAAAATGGGCAAAGGTTCTGAATAGACACTTCTCTAAGGAGGACACACAGATGGCCCATAGACATATGAAAAGATGCTCAACATCACTAGCCATCAGCTAGATGCAAATTAAAAGTACAACGAGATACCATACACTGGTCAGAATGACCATCATTAATGAATTAACAAAAAACAAGTGCTGATAAGGATGGATAAAAAGGAAACTGTAGTGCACTGTTAGTAGAAATGCAGCCTGCTGCAGCCACTGTGGAACACAGTATGTAATTTCCTCAAAAAATTAAAAATGGAACTGCCTTTTGACCCACTGATTCCACGGCTGGCAATATATCTTAACAATCCCGAATTACCAATCCAAAAGAATTTATGCACCCCAATGTTCATAGCAGTGCTTTTACAAAAGCCAAGTGCTGGAAACAGCCTAAGTGTCCCTGAGTAAATGAGTGGATCAAAAAACTGTGGTACATTTACACAATAGAATACTGTGCAGCAGAAAGAAAGAAAGAACTCCTACCTTTTGCAACAGCATGGATGGAACTGGAGACTATTATGTTAAGTGAAGTAAGCCAGTTGGTGAAAGACAAATGCCATGTGATCTCACCTATAAGAGGAATCTAATGAACAAAATAGAACCACAGGCATAGAAACATGAAACAGACTGGAAGTGACCACAGGGGAGGGGAGAGGGGGATAATGATGAAAATAAAGGGAAGGGACTAGTCAAAGAACATGTATGAATGACCCACAGACATGGACAACAGTGTGGTAATTAAATGTGAGAGTGGGGATGGGAAAAATTGGGACAAGTGTAATAGAATAACAATGAAAAATTATTTAAAAAAATAAAAAAGAGAGAGGGACCTAATTACTTCCAATGGAGTGAGAGAAACCCCATAGTTTTCTGAGACCACTCCCTAACTCAAATGTAGTTTACTTTTGCTTTTTGACAAAGCAGAAACAGCAGAAGTGAGGTAACAACAGAAATCAAGTTTTGTAGTATTTTATTCTGTCCTTCCAATCAGTCATTTACTATGCTCCAGTTCCTAAATCTTTCAGTTATCCTTCACATGGGGGACCTGGAAACCTTACAGTCACTGTTCTGACTACAAGGAGATCTATGGATCAACTTCTGCTGTTTTCTAAAGACACCACAGATTGTCTAACATTTCAAAGTAAAATATGCCGTGTTTTTTTAATGGAACAGAACAAATTCTTTCTTTATTCCAATAACAAACTTTTGTACTCTATTTGTTTTAATAAAGTCATCAAATTAGAATGGCCTTATATGAGGTGCAGACATAGACTAGAATTCAAACAAGATTGAGTTTCTTTTCTGTTCCTTTACCAACCAAGAGTTAAATGGCTTTCTTCCACTTATAATACCACCTCACCATGTGATAAGAACTTTATTCTCAGTTAGTCATGACTTATAAAGTCAGCTGTTTAATAGAGACTCCTAAAAACTCTACAAAAGTCTTCAAAATGTAAGTATTGAATTCCTAATAATGGAATTTCAGATCCTGTGACAACTGAGTGCAAATTGCAGGAATGAAATGTTGCTCATTTCCTGATAATCAACTTCTATGTATAGATTGATGTATCAGGACACAGAGTTTTACTAGTCTGTCACATGGTCTGAGAGTGTCTACAGTTGTTAAAGTTGGGACCACCCAAACACACTTTGGATAAGTTGGTGTCTTTCCCTATCGGGGTGACCATAATTTCCTTGCCATGCAAAAGGGATCCAGTTTCTCAGATAGAACCCATTTGTAGCTAGCCAAACTATTTATTGGCAATCAGAAAGCAAGCTGTTGAGTCTGCCAGGCTTACCCACCTGTCATATGTCTCAGTCTCCAAACAGCTGGTGAAAACCAATATAGCACCAGCTCTTGCTGTGAAGGTGGATGTGGCTGGGGAATTAAACACATACATGTTCACTCAAGCTCCTTCTGAGTTTGCAAACACATTGTGACAAGTCATACACCCTTCTGAAAAGAACCACAAAGCCTTTGTATTTGATTACATGAAATACCTCTGGTTAAAAAAAATAAAAACTAAACTTTCAGCAACATAAGGCATCTGACTCCAGATTTTGAGTGGAGCCCCAAAGAACTTGCCTGTACAATCTGTCCCACTTCCATATACTCTGAACTCAATTTTGTCCTTCTTTAGGCCAAGCTTTGGAGCAGCAGGGAGCATAAATGGGAATCTTTTCCCAGACATAGCCCAGCAAGGCTAAGATTTTCCCAGGCAGAGGAAAAGACCTGATTTCCCCTCAACGTTGGCTCCATTTATCTAAAAGCTAACCATTTAACATGCTGCAGTCCTCTGTTATAAATAAACACACTGATGTGAACCTTTTAGGTTATAGCTTTACTGTCAAGTATTGGGTGTTATCATCTGTTTATTGATACAATAAAACAAATCTTTAGAGCTAGTTTGGGCTACTGTCAAAAATGCTGCATTGTTACAGGTGAACAGCCTGGTGGTAAGGATGCTATGGCTTTAAAGATAAAAGAAATTTAAAAATCAATAACAGAGCTTTTATTTATTCATCATGATTTTTAGGGTACTTTACAAAAAGATAAGTAATCTTATCAGGGCAGACATATGAAAGGCCTTCTATCACTTTTTATGCCTAAGTGTTCCACCACTCTTTCATGATACCTACTTATCTAGGTATGTTTTAAATATTTCCAACCTACCTTTTTGCAGCCACCCATCACTCCCCATCACTCCTTAGATTTCTTTCGTGGCATCTTTATCTTAACCCAAACAAAACCAGCCTGTAGGAATGGAGCAGTTATTTACACATAAATGTGCAGTTAAGTCAATGTGTTCCTTATTTCCACTAAATTTTAAACCTGATCTCTGAACGGAAGGGGAAAACTTTTTTAAAAAATATGCTTTATAGATTAGGCTGTTACAGTTGTCCCAATTTCTTTTCCCTTTGTTCCCCTCCACTGAATGACCCTTCTCCCTCCAGTTGTCCCCTCCCTTAGTCCAGGCCCATTGGTTGTGCATATAGTTCTTCTCAACATCTGCCTATCTACTCCATTCCCTCTTACTATGCTTCTTAATTCTTGTACAATCTCCCTCCCCTTCCTCCCTTGCCCCTCCCCACTGACCTCCCGTCAGTATGTTCCCCATACTTATAATTCTTCTTCTACTCTCATTGCCTACTTAGTTTGCCTTTGTGTTGGTTCCCTAGCTTCTGTTGTTGGTTGTTGTGATAAAGTTTTCATTTTAATTTTCATACTTTTGATCCTCTTTCTCCTAAACAAGTTCCTTTAACATTTAATGTAACAGTGGTTTGGATCTGATGAACTCCTTCAGTTTTACTTTGTCCTGGAAGCACTTTATCTGCCTTTTTATTCTGAATGACAGCTTCGGTGAATAGAGTAATCATGGTTGTAGGTTTTTGCTTTTCATTACTTTTAATATTTCTTGCCAGTCCCTTCTTGCCTGCAGAGTTTCTTTTGAGAAATCAGCTGAGAGTCTTATTGGGACCCCTTTGTATATAATCCTATTCTTCTCTCTTGCTGCTTTTAAGATTCTCTCCTTTATCCTTAATTTTTGACATTTTGATTATAATGTGTCTTGGTGTGGTTCTCCTTGGGTCCAGTTTTTTTTGGAACTCACTGTGTTTCCTGGACCTGTAAGTCTATTTCCTTCCCCAAGTTAGGGAAGTTCTGCTTCATTATTTTTTCACACAGTTTTTCAATTTCTAGTTCTTCACCTTCTGGCAACCCTATAATTCAGATCTTGGCCTGCTTATAGCTGTCCCATAGGTTTCTAAGCATCTCCTCATTTTCCTCACTTTTCATTTCCTCTTTCTGCACTCGTTTATTGTTTGTTCCTTCCCTATGTTCCAATTTGTTGATTTGATTCCTGGTTTTTCTTATCTCACCACTTGTTTTTATGCATTTTTGTTCATTTCAGCAGGACTAGCCTTCATTTCTTCCCTGTCTTGTTTAAGATATGCTGTTAGATCTGTAAGCTTTCTTATAACCAGAGCTCTGAACTGAGCCTCAGAAAGGTTATCTATCTGTTGGTCCATTAGATCATATATTTGCTGTCTAGTCGGCTACATGATTGGTATCTCTATCATGGTCCCTACCATCCTGACAGTTCGTGTTTCCCTTTGTTTCCTGACCATGGCTATCACACCTCCTCCATGTGCACTCATCACTACTGGGCAGTCCTTCTCACCACACTGTGGTGCTTTGTGTGGGAGCAGGGGTCCAACATGGATTCCTGCCATTCACTTTTTACTGAGAGACCAGGAGCCTCCTCCTTCATCTGCATGCCCTCCAGCCCTCACAGTCCAAGGCAGTGGGGGTCTGCCTTCCCCAGCATTGGAATTATGAGCTGATAGGTTTGGTCTGCAGCCAGGGATGCTCCCCAGGCGCTTCTCACCTCTCCTTAGATATGGGTGTCTGTGCTTACCGCAGCCCTGCTGCCTTTACCGCAGCTGCTGCTGCCAGCACAGTTTGACCTCTCCACCCCAGCTTCACCCCTCCTACCTGTCCGGATGAGCACCACTTCTTTATAACTTTATATGTTGGACTTTCATGTAGCTTTATTTTCTGGAACTTCTGGTTATTTCTGTGTTTTGTTGTTGTTGTTGTTGTTGTTGTAGTCCTTATTAGTTGTGGAGGGAGATGAAGCATGTCAGTCTAGGTCACCATCTTGGCCAGAAGTATTGGAGGGGAAAACTTTGATGCTATCTCCTTTAACTGTGATTATTTTCATTGGCCGAGAGAACAAAGCCTAAATTCCATTACATCAACAAATCAACAAGTATCTGAATTCCTAACATTTTATTATAGAGTTCAAATACTATGGAGGAAACAGAGGACATGGTGGACAACCCATAAATGTTTGCTGAAAGAACAAATAAGTAAATGAACCAAGGGGTGGACAAAGTCCATATTATCATCTCTATTTGTGCTTGTAGTTTCACAATGGAGATAAAATATTTATTTGAGGGTTACACAACAATGGTCTGAACCAATTAAGAAATGGGCAAGGAGTAGAAAAATGAAGGTCAAAATAATTTCTTACTGAGAATAGCTGGGTTGGAAAATGTGCCCTCAGTGTGTACCAATAATGGGCTTCCTAATATAAAACCCCAAAACTAGGCAAAACTACCCAGTCATAGACACCATGGAGACACACAGGATTTTACATTGAAGTTGTTCCCAGAAAATTTTTCAAGCAAAGAAGCAAAAATAATGTGTAGGGCAGCCTGGCTACCAAGAGAGAATAAGAGAGGAAGAGGCTAAGCTTGACCACCCCATTTATCATCCCAGACCCATCAATTTGGGCAAGAAGCCCAAATTGTTTCCCTCCTAGAAACAAGAAGAATAAAGAATAAGTGCCACGCTCCTTTAACAATTCACCATGATAGTCTCTTAACATAATATGTAATTATCTGACAAAAAGCTAGTTTGAAAAAGAACTTTAGGGGAGATAGATATCACCTAACAGATTGGAGTAAAGAAACAATCTTGGCCTGAGTCTCAAAAGAAGGATTTGAATGAAGAAGAAGGCATTCTTGAGACTTGGAGGCGGGGGTTTGGGGATGGTACCTGGGGAAGAAAAATATCACAACACAAGCAAAAGTAGAAATGGGCATGGAATTAACCAACCTTATCTCCTTTTTACATTCTAATTCTCATAATGCTCTCGTTATTCCTCACAGGTGCCCACACATCTCCAGTCTCTGCACCTCTGCTACACTGGTCTGACCATCTAGTGCCCTCCTGACCAATCTCTACTTATAGGTATTTTAAAAATCCTCTGACATCACCTCAAATGTCACTCCTTCAGAGAGCCTTTTCATACCTACCTCCCAACCATCTCTACAAACATAGTTCTCTTCTCCACTCCTCAATGTCTCATAACTTTTAATTCTAGCATTTTCATAGTCTTCACTGTTTTTAAATCATTATTAAACATGCCTGTCTCTCCAAAAGTCTATAAAGTCCTCCAAAGTTTGTACTAGAAACCTGTCTTTTTATGCCTCAGAAGTCTAAGAGATCCAGTATTCAATGAATGTACTTTTTTCAATTCACGATTTATTTTACTGATTTTATATATTATATTATTTTATTGTTGTTCAATTAGAGTTTGTCCCAAATTTTCCTCCATCGCTCCCCCTGCCCTGCCCCCACCCCACTCCCACAGTCAAACCCCACTCTGTTGTCCATATCAATGGGTCATTTATACATGCTTCTTGACAAGACCCTTCCCCTTCTTTTCCCCCTTCCCATCTGCTCACTGTCAGTTTGTTCTTAATATCCATGTCTCTGGTTCTATTTTGCTCATTTGTTTGTTCCACTTATAGGTGAGATCACATGGTATTTGTCTTTCACTGCCTGGCTTATTTCACTAAGCATATACCCTCCAGTTCCATCCATGCCATCATGAAAGGCAGGAGTTCCTTCTTTCTGCTGCATAGTATTCCATTGTGTAAATGTACCACATCTCAAGCATTGGTGATAGTTTTCCTTTGAATAAAATTAATCTTGGCTTTCTGAAAAATTCATCATAGCTATTCATCTTAAAAGGGAAAATGTAATCACTCCAGTCCCATTTGTTTTATAATTAACAAAGAGTAAAGTAGGTATTTTTAAAAACCTTGTTAGTTGTATTTTCAAACACTTTCCTGTTAACTGTATCTATAGTTCAAATGGCACAATTAATGACATAACTTCCTGAATATGACTTTAGGCACAGAAAAAATAATATTACTCTGGGGGTTAATGTAAGTTTATTAAAATTACTAATTCAAAATTATATTTTTCCTAAGCTTTTAAGTTTAATTTATAATTTTATGAACATTTAAAAATATACCTTAACTATCTTAATAACTTATAACATATTATTTAAAATCTGATAAACATTATTTGTAAGGGAGAAGTTAATTGCCTTATACTGTATGTATAAATTTAATGTATTTGATTTGCAATTGTTTCTAAGAACTATAAACTTTCTAAAATGTAAGTTCTTATAAATCAAATAACTTAAATGCATAAATTTGACAAATCTTATATTCTTCATACTTTAATATTGTTTAAAAACTTAGTAAACTCAGAACTTTTGATTAAGAGCACCATAATATCAACTATATTTTGAATTTTAACCATGAGGCCTATTTGTCAGATATCCTTATTTGGCCATTATTTAAATTAGCCAAATATATGCAGATAATTCCTATATGAGATATTGTGGGCCAGATTTACTTTTTTATTTTTATAAGTTTCTTTATTATTCCCAGGCTAAAAGACACTGCTCACTACAGGGGTTGCCATAGTCTGAATACTTGCATCCCCCAACCAAACCCATAAGGTGAAACTTAATGCTCCATGTGAGGGTGTTAGGAGGTGGCACCTTTGGGAGGTGATGAGGTCATGAGGATTGAGCCTTCATGAATGGGAGCAGTTCTCTGATAAAATAGGCCCCAGAGAGCTACCTTGCCCCTTCCATCATATGGCAATCTGTACCCCAACAGAAGGCCCTCATCAGAACCAGGCATTGCTGGCCCATCCATGTTGGACTTCCAGATTCCACAAGTATAAGAAATAAATTTTTGTTGTTGATAAGTCACCCAGTCCATGGTATTTTGTTATAGCAGCCTTGATGGACCAAGAAATGGCATTTGTGTTACTCCAAGCAAGTGGAGGTTTCCTTTTCGGTGGGACAAAATTATATATCATTCAGAAAAATTTGAAGATGAGGTTCAGCACTAAAATATTTCCCAAGGGTTTTATAAAGGGAAGATGGCGGAGGCGTGAGGGGAGGCTGCGCTCTCAGGCCTCCGAGACCCATCTGTAGTATGGACTAATTGCAGACAGAACATCTCAGTTAGCAGCTGGACACTGGCAGGAGTCGAGCCTTGGCACTGCTGGATTAGAGAAAAACCATCTGGGAACTACCTGTTTAGTGAGGATAGCAGAAGGAAAAGGGACAAAACGGGACTCCTGACTGGGGTGGCTGCCCAAGCTGCGGCTGGAAGGACACAAAGGCTTTTTGGCAACCACAGGCTTCCCCAGAGGGGAGTCAGGAGGAAAGCAGATCTCTGCCCGCTGGCAGAGACGAGACTCGACCAGGTGGCATTGGCGCTGGAAGACGGGAGACAGCATGCTGCTGAGCAAGTGAAATCATAATTTTTCCTTTGTATTTTTCTCTTGCGAGCTGCAGGGGGGGGGGAAGTTTGGGGTGATAGGACATTCTTGAGGAGCGCAGGCACAGAAGTGCACTCGCCCACTCCCCAACCCTCCCCTTGGGGCCTGGGCACCCATAGAGAAGTGCCCTCATTCACTGGCCCAGATGTGCAGGGCCTTGCATCCAGGTGCCCCTCGGACACACCCCAACAGACATATCAGTGCCCCAATGGGCACAGCGAGGGCCCACTGGACACGCAGAAGACTGTGCGCAGTCGCCCCTGGCCAGCCCCACTGGACACCAGACCAGAGCGCCAGGCCAGAGTGCCAGGCCGGAGTGCAAAGCAGTTGTTCAGGCTCTGCTCATGTCCTCCCAGGCAGGTGCAGGAAAGGTGGGCAGCTGCGGCATGGGAACAGTGAGCAGCAGTGACTCACAGACACTCAGTTCTACTGAGCACAAGTGTCCCACCTTAAGAGGCAAGAAACCAACTCCTGGAGTGCTATCCGGCAGGCCTGAGGCTTGCTCCCTGGCCGCCTTGGGTGCACACCAGTGTGGGAGTGCAAAAGCACCTCCCAAGCTTTCCCGGAGCAAGGGGCAGCAAGCCTGAGGCTATCTCCCCGACCACCTTGGGTGCGCACTGGAGCGCCAGCACAAAAGCACCTCCCCAGCTCTCCCAGGATGCTTTGCGGCAGGCCTGAGGTTAACTCCCCAGCCGCCCTTGGCATGCACCAGCATGCCAGTGCAAAAGCACTTCCCCGGCTTTCCCTGAGCATGGGGAGGAAGGCCTTATGCAAGCTCTCGGGCCGCCTTAAGCACTCATAGGCGTGCGTGCAAGGGAACCTGGGCTAGCTCCAACAGGCCCTAAAGGAACATGCCCTGTGGGGGCACACCACTGCTGCAAGGAACAGGAACCTCTGACCCACATAGCTAGACAAGCTGTGGACACAGAAAAACAAGAAAACACACAAAGGCTGAACTGACATCTCCACAAAAGAATTCAAGACAAAGTGGATAGAGTGACACTCAGTCAGCTAGCCAGAAGGAAGATCCTAACAAAGAGCAGATGAAATACAACCAGACAGCATAAACAAATGACATAAAGGGTACCCCAAGAACATCAGGCTCAGGATATCAAAAAGACTGCATCACTGAAACCCCCAAATCTCCCATAAAGAATCTCATACCACAAAGGTGTGAAGTCAAAGCAGATAAATAAAAACAAAAGAAGAAGAATCCAACATGGTAAGACGCAGAAATAACCTCTCAATGAAAAGAAAAGAGGAATCCCCAGAAAGAGAGGTAGATGGAATAGACATAGCCCAAATGTCAACATGGAATTCAAAACTATGGTGGTGAAGAAGCTCAATATGCTCGACATCCTTAAAAACAACTATGACAACCTCCGAGGAAGTTACCAAGAGCGCCAAGAAAATTACAGGGAACTTGCAGAGAACTACACCAACATAAAAAAAGACATAGAGGGAGATCCAAGATGGCGGAGGAGTAAGTGGAAGCTACACTAACCTCCTCCCAGGACCAGTCTGGATTTACAACTTAATTTTGGAGAAATCATCTGGAATAACCAACGGAACACTAGCTGGAAAGAAGTCTTATAACCACGGAGAGACAGAAAAGGCCGCTACATCACAACGTGACCGGTAGGGAGTGCGGAGACGCGGAAGGGCTGGCTGGGCTCACACGGGTGGCTGCTGAAGGGACTGAGAAACAGCTCAGCAGCCGGGGATTCCCCCTGAGAAGGGCAGGGTCTAAACCCCCAGCTGGGCTTCCCAGCCTACAGCGACAGAGTGGAAAGTAAAATAGTATCAGCTGTGAAAAGCGAAAAGCCACAGGCTTTCTTGCTAGCCGGAGAGAAACAGCAGGAGAAAAAGAGCTCTTAAGTGGATCACATACGAAAATATTTTGGCCACCACTTACCCTGGGCTCAAGCAGAGGGAAGGCAGAGAGGACTGGAGACACTTGGGGAGAATTTGGCACGGTGGCTTTGAGGGGAGAACTGGAGGAGCAGCTGACTGGGTCCCAGTGCTGACTCATCCCCAGTACTGCGGGTAGACCATTCCCCTCCAAGTGGCGTCAGCCTGAGGGGAAGCAAAAGCCCTGCCTACAGGAATTAAGCTGCCACACCCACAGTCCTTAAGCCCGACAGCTAATCACAGATTGAATAGATTAACAATCAAAGAAGACAGACAACAGCAGTAGATCCCTGGAAGTCTCCAACAGGCTGCCTAGGGCCAGACTGGTACATGATCTGACGCCACCAGAGGCAGATCCAGGAAGTGCAGATCATTCCAAGAAGCACCAACAAACAATAGGAGTCAAAAAAATGGGGAGACAGAGAAACAACCTCCCATCAAAAGGAAAGGTAGAATCCCCAGAAAGAGTGCTAAATGAAATAGAGGGGAGCGAACTATCAGATATGGAATTCAAAACATGGATTATGGAGAAGCTGAATGAGCTCAGCGGAAACTTCAAAGAACTCCAGAAAAACTACAAGGAACTCACAGAAAATTACGTGAGCATGAAAAAGGACATAGAAGCTATCAATAAGAGCCAGGAGGAAATGAAAAATACGATCTCTGAATTGAAGAACACAGTAGAAGGAATTAAAAGCAGGCTAGAGGAAGCAGAAGATCGGATCAGCGAGCTGGAGGACAACCTACACAAAAACTCCCAGACAATGCAACAAAATGAAAAAAGACTGAACAAGACTGAAGAGGTTCTAAGACAGCTGCAGGACAACATGAAACGTAATAATATCCGTATCATAGGAATTCCAGAAGGAGAAGAAGAAGAGGAAGGGATAGAAAACCTCTTTGAAAAACTAATGACAGAAAACTTTCCTAACATGACGAGAGAAAGAGTCACGCAAGTCCAGGAAGCACAGAGGGTCCCAATGAAGATGAACCCCAACAGGCCCACCTCAAGACACATCATAATTAAAATGGCAACATTCAAAGACAAAGAGAGGATCCTAAAAGCAGCAAGAGAAAAACAACTAATAACATACAAGGGTACTCCAATAAGGCTATCATCAGATTTCTCAGCAGAAACACTACAAGCCAGAAGGGAATGGCAAAAAGTATTCCAAGCAATGAAAAACAAAGGCCTACAACCTAGAATACTATACCCAGCAAAGCTCTCATTCAAAATGGAGGGTGAAATAAGGAGCTTCCAAGACAAAAGAAGGCTAAAAGAATACATCTCCACCAAACCAGCAATGCAAGAGATGCTAAAAGGTCTGCTCTAAGAAGATAAAGAAACAGAGAGAGACAGAGAAGAACACGAGTACAAAGGGGAAAAATGACAATGAATAAGTACTTATCGGTAATAACCTTAAATGTAAATGGATTAAATGCTCCAATTAAAAGACATAGGGTAGCTGAATGGATTAGAAAGAATGACCCACATATATGCTGTCTACAAGAGACCCACCTTAGAACAAAAGATCTACACAGACTGAAAGTAAAGGGATGGAAAAATGTATTCCAAGCAAATGGACATGAAAAAAAAGCCGGGGTAGCAATACTTATATCAGACAAAACAGATTTCACAGCAAAGTCCATAAAAAGAGACAAAGAAGGGCATTTCATAATACTTAAGGGAAAAATCCATCAAGAAGATATAACCCTTATAAATATATATGCACCAAACTTAGGAGCACCCAAATATGTAAGGAAACTTTTGAAAGACTCCAAGAAAGATATAGACAACAACACACTCATAGTAGGGGACTTTAACACCCCATTGTCAACAATGGACAGATCTTCGAAGCAAAGAAACACCAAAGATATGGAGGCACTGAACAACACTCTAGATCAAATGGACTTAGTTGATATATATAGAAGTTTTCACCCCAAAGAAGCAAAATATACATACTTCTCAAGTGCACATGGAACATTTTCAAAGATAGACCACATGGTAGGACACAAAACAAGCCTTAACAAATTCAAGAAAATTGAAATTATATCAAGCATCTTCTCAGATCACAATGGCTTAAAATTGGAAATCAACCTCAAGGAAAAAACTCAAAAACATTCAAACTCATGGAGAATGAATAACATGCTATTAAATAATGAATGGGTTAACAATGACATCAAGGAAGAAATGAAAAAGTTTCTGGAAACTAATGATAATGAACACACAACAACCCAAAACCTATGGGATACAGCGAAAGCAGTCCTAAGAGGAAAGTTAATAGCAATACAGGCCTACCTAAAAAAGCTAGAGGAATATCTAATAAAAAATTTAACCCTACAGCTACAAGATCTAGAGGAAGAACAACAAGCAAAGACCAGATCAAGTAGAAGGAAGGAAATCATCAAGATCAGAGCAGAATTAACTAACAATTCAAAAGATCAACAAAAGTAGGAGCTGGTTCTTTGAAAAAATAAACAAAATTGACAAGCCTTTAAGCAGGCTCATCAAGAAAAAAAGAGAGAGGACCCAAATAAATAAAATCAGAAATGAAAGAGGAGAAATCACAACTGATACCACAGAAATACAAAGGATTATAAGAAATTATTATGAACAACTGTATGGCAAGAAATTTGACAACCTAGAGGAAATGGACAGATTCCTGGAAACCTATAGTCTTCCCAAACTGAATCAAGAAGAAGCAGAAAGTCTGAATAGACCAATAACAGCTAGTGAAATTGAAGCAGTAATCAAAAAACTCCCAGCACACAAAAGCCCTGGACCGGATGGCTTCACAAGTGAATTCTACAAAACATTTAGGAAAGAACTAACTCCTATCCTCCTCAGACTATTCCAAAAGATACAAGAAGAGGGAAGACTGCCAAACTCATTCTATGAAGCCAGTATAACCCTAATTCCAAAACCAGGTCAAGACACAACAAAGAAAGAAAACTACAGGCCAATATCGCTGATGAACATAGATGCTAAAATCCTCAACAAAATATTGGCAAACCGGATCCAGCAACACATTAGAAAGATCATACACCACGATCAAGTAGGATTCATCCCAGGGATGCAAGGATGGTTTAACATTCGTAAATCAATAAACGTAATACACCACATAAACAAAATGAAAGACAAAAACCACATGATAATATCAATAGATGCAGAAAAAGCATTTGATAAAGTACAACACCCATTTATGATAAAAACTCTCAGCAAAATGGGAATAGAGAGAGCATACCTCAACATAATAAAGGCCATATATGAGAAACCTGAAGCCAACATCATACTCAATGGGCAAAAACTGAGAGCATTCCCCCTGAGATCAGGAACAAGACAAGGATGTCCGCTATCCCCACTCCTATTCAACATAGTCTTGGAAGTTCTAGCCACCGCAATCAGACAAGAAAGGGAAATAAAAGGCATCCAAATTGGAAAAGAGGAAGTAAAACTGTCATTATTTGCAGATGACATGATAGTGTACATAGAAAACCCTATAGACTCCACAAAAAAACTACTCGACCTAATAAGTGAATTCGGCAAAATAGCAGGATACAAAGTCAATATTAAGAAATCAAAGGCATTTTTATACACCAACAATAAAAACTCAGAGATGGAAACTGAAAGAAAAATTCAATTTACCATAGCAACAAGAAAAATAAAATACCTAGGAATAAACTTAACCAAGGAGGTAAAAGACCTGTACTCAGAAAACTACATAACATTGAAGAAAGAAATTAAAGAAGATACAAATGAATGGAAGCATATACCATGCTCATGGATGGGAAGAATCAACATCATTAAAATGTCCATACTACCCAAAGCAATTTATAGATTCAATGCAATCCCTATTAAAATACCAGCAACATATTTCACAGACCTAGAACAAATACTTCAAAAATTTATATGGAACCAAAAAAGAGCCCGAATAGCCACAGCAATTTTGAGGAAGAAGAACACAGTAGGAGGAATCACAATACCTGATATCAAACTATACTACAAGGCCACGGTAATCAAAACAGTCTGGTACTGGCATAAAAACAGACATATAGATCAATGGAACAGAATAGAGAGTCCAGAAATAAACCCAGGTTCATATGGTCAACTAATATTTGACAAAGGGGGAAAGAACATCAAATGGAGTGAAAAGAGCCTCTTCAACAAATGGTGTTGGGAGAACTGGACAGGGACATGCAAAAAAATGAAACTAGACCACCAACTTACACCATACACCAGAATAAACTCAAAATGGATCAAAGACTTAAATGTAAGCTGTGATACCATAAAAGTCCTAGAGGAAAAAATAGGCAGGAAAATTTCAGATATCCCACGTAGCAACATTTTCACTGATATATCTCCTAAGGCAAGGGAAATAAAGGAAAGAATAAACAAATGGGACTACATCAAACTAAAAAGTTTCTGCTCAGCTAAAGAAAACATCAGCAAGATGAAAAGGAAACCAACCATATGGGAAAATATATTCGCCAATGACATCTCAGACAAGGGATTGATCTCCAAAATATATAAAGAACTCATACGACTCAACACCAAGAAGACAGACAACCCAATTAAAAAATGGGCAAAGGACCTGAACAAACACTTCTCCAAAGAAGACATACAGAGGGCCCATAGACATATGAAAATATGCTCAACATCACTAGCCATCAGAGAGATGCAAATAAAAACCTCAATGAGATACCACCTCACACCAGTCAGAATGGCCATAATCAACAAATCAACAAACAACTTGTGCTGGAGAGGATGCGGAGAAACGGGAACCCTGGTGCATTGCTGGTGGGAATGCAGACTGGTGCAGCCACTATGGAAAACAGTTTGGAATTTCCTCAAAAAACTAAAAATGGAACTGCCTTTTGAACCAGCAATTCCATTACTGGGATTATATCCGAAAAATCCTGAAACACCAATTCAAAAGAACCTATGCACTCCAATGTTCATAGCAGCACTATTTACAATAGCCAAGAGCTGGAAACAACCTAAATGCCCATCTGTAGATGAGTGGATCAAAAAACTGTGGTACATTTACACAATGGAGTTCTATGTAGCAGAAAGAAAGAAGGAACTTCTACCATTTGCAACAACATGGATGGAACTAGAGAGAATTATGCTTAGCGAAATAAGCCAGGCAACGAAAGAAAAATACGTTATGCTGTCACCTATTACAGGAAACTAATGAACAACACAAACAAATGAGCAAAATTGAACCAGAGGTATGTAAACAAGGAGTAGACTAACAGTAACAAGGGGGGAGGGGGGAGGGAGAAAAGGGGGTAAGAAGGGGAAGTGTAAAATCAAAGAACATGTATAAATGACCCACAGACATGGGCAACTGAGTGGGGACTGAATGTGGGGGAAGGGAGGGGCAGGATACAGGGAAGCAAGAGGGGAAAAAAAAAAAAAAAAGAGAGACAACTGTAATGGAAAAACAAACAAAAAAATTTTTTTTAGTGGGGGAAAATGAAAATATGAAGAATGGAAATGCCAGTTCAGTGAATATTAGGACAAAGATTTTCCTTCACGTTGTATATTTTTCTCCCTATTTGATCTCTCCAGAGTTTGGCATTCTAAACAAGTAAGTAATGACTTAAGTTTCTTTGCATAGACCTAATAAGACCAGTTGTTAATAGAGGTTCCTTTTTCTGAACAAGCCTTTGACTGGAATGTCAAGCCTAAAGGAGACATGCTTGGGCTCATGTTGTTACCAAAAAGCCCTAAGGAACTGGGAATGACTTTCAAAGGTAATAAAAGCCCGCGAAATAAAAGGCCTGCTGCCATGGTTGGTTGTGCGGTCCACAGCAATCTCTCCAGGGAAGGAACGAAGGTTGTTTTCCTGAAAGATGGCTAGAAGGGACCTTAAGGCACAATGGAAAACCAGAAAGACTTGGAAAGGACAGGTGTGTACAGGCAAGGATGAATGCCAGGTATGTGGCCCAGCTTCTGTGCACTGAAGAGCAGACTGAGGGCCACCCTAAATGTTCCTTGGGTAAGTTCCAGCAAAACAGAACTAAAGATCATAAGTGATCATTTGCTGCTCTTGTTATGCTTATGCAAATGAACAGGATAAATTAAAAATGGACTTAATGTAGTCCCTTTAAAGACAAGGGGAGTAATCTTAGGGAGAAAAATCAGTATTCAAGGAAAATCACAATGATCAGTGGCAGACTGTAAAGTAGGGCAGCTAACCGTCTTAAAAGTTTCTTCTCATTTAAAAAATGGTTTCACTTGAAAATTAAACCATATCTGTGATATCACCAAAGAGATTCAAGTTGCAGGCAAGTAGAATGTCAAGTGCCTTGCAACTGTATGTCTTCCCAATAAGACAGTCTTACAGATTTAGAGACTTTTTTGTTGGTTATGTTACATAAATTAACATGTGTTTTCTGTTTTCAAAGGGCATAAGCCTATGACCGCATTACCTGAATAATTGTCTGTACGCATAAGCCTCACTTAATCCTCTCTGCAGCGCTGCCTCCGGAGACTCAACAGTTTGGCTGAACTAAATGGCTGAGTTGGTGAAGAATGGGGTGGTCTGTGGGCTTCACTTTAAAACTGAATTCTCTTTTCTATCCTAATGGCTTGGACAGAAAGGGCCCAGAGGTCTGAGAGGTGGGAAACATAAACTATTTCCCTCAGCCCAAACTAAATAAAATGGGCAAAAGGGTTTTGGACAGGAGAGATGTGCCTAGCACACCTTCCTCCAAAGAAGCCCTTTTTTTCTTTTTTTTTTTTTTTCTCCTAATGTGGAACATTGAAAAATTAATCACTGCCTTTTGCCACCTAGTAGTTATGGATTGAATGATGCTTTTTAACCCTTTTTGCCAAATCTGTTGCCCCCAGAACACAACAAGGATGCCAGCCTGCTAAACCAAGCACGCCGTTGTCCGGAGACAGCCAACTGACCTGGAGTCTGCATGATCCTTCCCCATGTGGGAAGGCCACCCTCCCCTCCACACCCCCACTCTTATTAGGGATTTCTGGACCCAAGGGTAGGTAGAACGACGACCATGTCCAGCTTGAAGCAGCTAGAGGAGCTTGAGACCTTCGCCCATTGTCCTTTACAAGATTACAAAGGGTCTTAATATCTGAGAGGGAGGGATAGTTATTTTTTATGAACCATGGGTATGGACTTGGGGGTGATGCTGGGGGAGGGAGATACTGGGTGGAGGGGAGTAAAGTGGAAAAAATTGGAACTACTGTAACAGCATAATCAATAAAATATATTTAAAAAAAAAAAAAAAAGACATAGAAACTATCAACAAGAACCACGTAGAAATGAAGAATGCAATCTCTGAACTGAAAAACACAATAGAATCAGTCAAAATCAGACTAAACGAAGCAGAGGATCGGATTAGTGAGTTAGAAGATAACCTAGAAAAAAATTCTCAGACGATACAGCAAAATGAAAAAAGATTGAAAAAGTATGAATAAGAGGTAAGGGAATTACAGAACAAGAAAGAACAATATAAGAGTAATTGGAATTAAAGAGGAATCAGAAGAACAAGTAATAGATAAACTGATAGGAGAAATAGTTACAGAAAATTTTCCCAACCTGATGAGAGAAAACGTTATGCAAGTCCAGGAAGCAGAGAGAGTTCCAATCAAGAGGAACCCCAAAAAAACCCACTCCAAGGCACATCATAGTTAAAATGGCAACATTCCAAGACAAAGAGAGAATCCTAAAAGCAGCAAGAAAAAAAACAAATAACTTACAAGAGAGCTTCAATTAGGCTATCGAACGATTTCTCAACAGAAACACTACAAGCCAGAAGGGAATGGTCAAAAATATCCCAAGCAATGAAAAACAAAGGCCTACAACCAAGAATACTCTACCCAGCAAGGCTCTCATTCAAAATAGAAGGTGAAATAAGGAGTTTCTCAGACAAAGAAGACTAAAGAATACATCTCCACCAAACCAGCATTGCAAGAGTTGCTAAAGGGAATACACTAAGAAAAAGGAAGAGGAAAAACAAAAAAAGTGTAGAGGAACAGAGGTACAAAGGGAAATGAATAAATATATGTCAATAATAACCTTAAATGTAAATGGATTAAATGCTCCATTAAAAGACATAGGGTAACGGAATGGATCAGAAAACAGGACCCACAAATTTCCTGTTTACAAGAAACACACTCAAAACAAAAGATTTACATAGACTGAAAGTAAAGGGATATGAAAAAACATTCCAAGCAAACGGACCAGAAACAAAAGCTGGGGTAGCAGTCCTCATATCAGACAAAACGGATATCAAAGCAAGGAAAATAAAAAGAGACAAAGAAGGACATTTCATAATACTTAAAGGAACAGTCCATAAAGAAGATATAACACTGATAAACATATATGCACCCAACGTAGGAGCATCCAAATACATAAGGCAAATACTAGAAGACCACAAGAAGGATATTAACAATAACACACTCATAGTAGGGGACTTCAACACTCCATTATCAACAATAGACAGATCATCCAAGCAAAGAAACAACAAGGATATACAGGCATTGAACAACACACTAAACCACATGGACTTAACTGATATATATAGAACTTTTCACCCCAAAGAAGAGAAATGCACATTCTTTTCAAAGGCACATGGGACATTTTAAAAGGTAAACTACATGATAGGACACTAAACAAGCCTTAACAAATTCAAGAAAATTAAAATGATATCAAGCATCTTTTCAGACCACAATGCCTTGAAACTAAAAATCAACTTCAGAGAAAAAAATCAAAGACACCCAAACTCATGGAGAATCAATAACAAGCTATTAAATAATGAATGGGTTAACAATGACATCAAAGAGGAAATCAAAAATTTTCTAGGAACTAATGACAATAAACACACAACAGCCCAAAACCTATGGGACACAGCAAAAGCAGTCCTAAGAGGGAAGTTCATAGCAATACAGGCATATCTGAAAAGGATAGAAAAATCTCAAATAAAAAATCTAATTCTAAAGCTACAAGAACAAGAACAACAACAAATGAAGCCTAGGGCAAGAAGAAGAAAGGAAATCATCAAGATCAAAGCAGAATTAAATGACATAGAGACTAAATGAACAATCCAAAAAATCAACAAAACTAGGAGCTGGTTCTTTGAAAAAATAAACGAAATCGACAAGCCTCTAGCCACGCTCATCAAGAAAGAAAGAGAGAAGACCGAAATAAACAAAATCAGAAATGAAAGAGGAGAAATCACGACTGATACCACAGAAATACAATTGTAAGAAATTACTACAAATAACTGTATGGCAAGAAATTTGACAACCTGGAAGAAATGGACAAATTCCTAGAAACATATAACCTTCAAAAACTGAATTAAGAAGAAGTGGACAGTCTCAACAGACCAATAACAAAGAAGGAAATTGAAACAGTAATCAAAAATCTCCCTGCACACAAAAGCCCTGGACCGGATGGCTTCACAGGCAAATTTACAAAATATTTAGGGAAAAACTAACTTCTACCCTTCTCAAACTATTCAAAAATTTTCCAAGAAGAGAAAAAAATCCCAAACTCTTTCTATGAAGCCAGTATTACCCTAATCCCAAAACCAGGTTAAGACACAACAAAGAAAGAATACTAAAGGCCAATATCACTGATGAACATAGATGCTAAAATCCTCAACAAAATATTGGCAAACAGGATCCAGCAATACATCAAAAAGATCATACACCACGATCAAGGGGGTTTATCCCAGGGATGCAAGGATGGTTTAATATTCGCAAATCAATAAATATAATACATCACCTAAACACAATGTAAGACAAAAATCACATGATGATGTCTATAGATGCAGAAAAAGCACTTGATAATGTACAACACCCATTTATGATGAAAACACTTAGCAAAGTGGGAATAGAGGGAGCATACCTTAACATCATTAAGGCTATATATGAGAAACCTTAAGCCAACATCATACTCAATGGACAAAAACTGAAAGCATTCCCCATGAAATCAGGAACTAGACAAGGCTTTCCACTCTCTCCTCTTCTATTCAACATAGTGTTCGAAGTCCTAGTCACAGCAATCAGACAAGAAAAAGAAATAAAAGGCATCCAAATTGGGAAAGAAGAAATAAAACTATCATTATTTGCAGATGACATGATAGTATACCTAGAAAACCCTATATACTCCACTAAAAGACTACTCGATATAATAAGTTGATTTGGAAAAATAGCAGGGTACAAAATAAATATACAGAAATCTAAGGCATTTCTGTACAGGAACAATAAAATATTGGAGACAGAGACAAAAAAGAAAATACCATTTACTATAACAACAAGGAAAATAAAGTACCTAGGAGTAAACTTAACCAAAGAGATAAAAGACCTGTACTCTGAAAATTACATAACATTGAAGAAAGAAATTAAGGAAGAAACAAATAAATGGAAGCAAATACCATGTTCTTGGATGAGAAGAATCAACATCTTCAAAATGGCCATACTACCCAAAGCAATTTACAGATTCAATGCAATCCCTATTAAAATACCAATGACATATTTCACAGACCTAGAACAAATACTCCAAAAATTCATATGGAACCAAAAAAAGACCCCGAATAGCAAAAGCAATCTTGGAAGAGAAGAACACAGTAGGAGGAATCACGATACCAGACATCAAACAATACTACAAAGCCACTGTAATCAAAACACTCTGGTACTGGCATAAGAACAGACATATAGATCAGTGGAACAGACTAGAGAGCCAGAAATAAACCCAGGCCTCTATGGTCAACTAATCTTTGATAAAGGAGGAAGCAACATAAAATGGAGTGAGAAGAACCTCTTTAACAAATGGTGCTGGAAGAACTGGACATGAACGTGCAAAAAAAATGAAACTAGACCACCAACTTATGCCACACACAAGAATAAACTCAAAATGGATCAAAGACTTAAATGTAAGCCGTGACACCATAAAAGTCCTAGAGGAAAACATAGGCAAGAACATTTCAGATATCCCATGTAACAATACCTTCACAGATACATCTCCCAAGGCAAGAGAAATAAAGGAAAAAATAAACAAATGGGACTACATCAAACTAAAGAGTTTCTGGTCAGCAAAAGAAAACATCAGCAAGATGAAAAGGAAACCAACCATATGGGAAAACATATTTGCCAGTGATATCACAGACAGGGGACTGATCTCCAAGATATATAAAGAGCTTATACAACTCAACATCAAGAAAACAAACAACCCAATTAAAAAATGGGCAAAGGACCTGAACAAACACTTCTCCAAAGAGGACATACAGAAGGTCCATAGACACCTGAAAAAATGCTCAACATCATTGGCCATCAGAGAGATGCAAATAAAAACCACAATGAGATACCACTTACACCTGTCAGAGTGGCAATCATCAACAAATCAACAAACAACAAATGCTGGCGAGGATGTGGAAAAATGGGAACCCTACTGCACTGTTGGTGAGAATGCAGACTGGTGCAGCCACTATGGAAAACAGTATGGAATTACCTCAAAAAACTAAAAATGGAACTGCCATTTAAACCAGTGATTCCACTGCTAGGATTATACCTGAAAAAATCATAAAACCCTAATTCAGAAGAACTTATGCACCCCTATGTTCATAGCAGCACTGTTTACAATAGTTAAGTACTGGAAACAACCTAAGTGCCCATCTGTAGATGAGTGGATCAAAAAACTGTGGTACATCTACGCAACGGAATACTATGTAGCAGAAAGAAAGAAGGAACTCCTGCCATTTGTGACAACATGGATGGAACTAGAGAGAATTATGCTTAGTGAAATAAGCCAGGCAAAGAAAGAATAATGCCATATGATATCACCTAATACAGTAAACTAAAGAACAACACAAACAAAAGAACTAAATAGAACAAAGAGCAGAATAGCAGTCGATAGGGGGGAAGGGGGAGGGAGAGAAGGGGGATAAGTAAGGGAAGGTTTTAGTCAGAGAACATGTATAAATGATTCATGGACATGGACATGGACAACAGGGAGGGAAGGAATGGGCTGGGTGGGGCGGAGCAATGGGTGAGAAATGGGACAACTGTAATTGAATAACCAAAAAATAGAAGAAAAAATAAAAAATAAAAAGAGATATTTTAAACTAATTAGGACTATTTGATATGCTTAGAATTAAATGGAAAGCTTTGTCAAATAAAAAATCATAATAACTTGTCAAAAAATAAAATAAAATAAATAAAATATTGCCCAAGGACAGATGGGGTAGGTATAATCTTTTTCAGTCATAGTAACAAAAGTTAAATTTAAAAGTCATTGTAAAATTCAATGAAAAATGCATTGTTATGAATCAATAACAGACACAGGGATAAAATTTCCAGCCAATGACTAGATTGAAATTCCATATTTCTTCATTTTTTCCTCTGATTTAAGCCTACTTCGACCCTTTTCAGGTGCAGTTAATTTTCTTCCCTGCTTATTTGGATTTGAACGTTTTGTTTGTTTTGTTGTCTTCTCATGACATTTTAATGTCTTTCTGTCTGACTCGAATGACAATATATTCATTTGATCCTTTGAACTATAGTAGTTCTTTAATATGTTTTATCCCCTTACTTGCATAAACTGAATTCAATTATTATTTGTCCTTTTATTTTTTCCTATTTAAAAAATAATTATTTATTTATTTGTTTATTTATTAATTTATTTTTAGAGAGGGGGAAAGGAGAAAGAGAGGGAGAAAAACATCACTGTGTGGTTTCCTCTCACTTGCACCCCCAACTGGGGACCTGACGTGCAACCTAGTCATGTGCCCTGACTGAGAATCGAACCAGTGACACTTGGTTTGCATGCCAACACTCAATCCACTGAGCCACAATAGCCAGGGTTTATTTTTTCCTATTTTTTAAAAGCCACAATTCTTAAAGATACTAATATGACACCAGTTGGGTTCTCATTTTCTCTTGTGGCTTTGTGGAACTCTGTGATACTTGAGTCGCACTAATGACAACAAACACAAGGAAAATTCATCTTACACTCCAGCTCCTAACCTTCTTTAAAATTGCAACCCCTCTTTGAATACTCCTGATGTACCTTACCTTGTTCTGTTTTTTCCATAATACCTATCACCTTTAAAGATGATAGATTGGAACATTTTTATTATGCTTACTTTTATTGTCTTCTCCTTTCAACTGGAATACAAATGCCATGAACACAAGGAGTTATGCTCTCTTGTTCACTGAAATATTGCTGTACCTAGAATAGTAGTTGGCAGTTAGTAGGCACTCAAAAAACATGTTAAATGAGCGTGTTAATATAAGCTGGACTGGCTACATAAATTATGGGGACTCTTGCTAAAAAATTATTAAGAATTTCAAGAGTGTGCTAGCAGAATATTAAACTAAGCACGGGCCCCATCTAAGCACAGGGAACTTGCAAAAATACAGGCCAAATACTCATAAAGGTGACCTGAATATAAGTGTACAAATATATTTGGTAAAGCAGCACATGGCATGCTGACTTATAATCCTGTTTGTGCATCTGTCTGGCCTGGTTGATTATAAACTGGCAGGCAAGGTTTACATGGTTTTCATGTTTATGTATCAGGTTTATGTATCACTGGTTGTGTCACTAAGACAGCATCACATAAGAGGTAAACATTCCAGTGCTCAGCACAGTGCCTGGTAACAAACAAACAGATGTTTACTGAAGGCACAAGAAGTGTTCACGGAGTAATGTTCTGATAAAGAACAGAGAATGTCAAATTCAGGGTACCCTTTTATCCTTTGTGAACCTGGGGATGGACAGCAGGATCACAAAAGATGTTTGGTACTTTTAGTGTTCATATCTTTCTTGTGAGCTATTGAATTGCATCCCAAAACCTCTGTTAAAGAATTATTGTCCTAAAAAAAAAAAAGAATTATTGCCTTGGTTCTGGCCAATGTGGCTCAGTTGATTGGAGCACCATCCTGTAACCAAAAGGTTGTCATCAATTATGGTTAGGGCAACACCTAGGTTCCTGGTTTGATTAAGGTCTTGGCACAGGCACCTGTGACTCAAGTCTAGACGCTATGATCCCCAGTCCAAGGCACCATTTCCTGCCTGTTCTGGGCATGTAGGGAGACAACTACTTGATGCCTCTCTCTCTCATGGATGTTTTTCTCTCTATCTTCCTCTCTTTCTAAAAGCAATGAAAAAATATCCTGGGGTGAGGATTTAAATAAAAAGTTTTCTTACAGGGGCCTTGAAGCACCTGTTTAGGACAGTGATGTTGGTCACCCTGATGCCTGCAAGACTGGATGGCTGACAAAGGGAGCGACCTGGAATCACAGGCCCTGCTCAAACATGTCTTGCACCACAGTGGTCTCGGCCATTTCTTCTGAACATTTCAACAAAATGCATGAGATCTTCTGTGGCCTCCAGAACACCTAGGAGGAGTGTCAGGGCAACTCCTGGGAATGGAAGGGACAGAAGAAAAGAAGTTGATCCAAAATTTTTATGAAAAGCAACAGGAAGCAAATAAAACACTGGCAGAGGTGGAAGAGAAACTATGTTATATACCCCTATTTTTCTGTAACCCTATGATGTCTAAGCTTCCAACCTACCTGAAGGACCTTACCAAACTCCACTGGGAATTGAAAAGCACACCTTTGGCAGCCACATCCGGGGGCCGAGGAGGCATGTAATATGGCACATACACTGTAGAGAATGAACATATTACTTGGCTATGGTCTCAAAGGGTGTTGCTTTTGCAAGACACTGACAGCCTGAACTTGACCACTCACTGGGACACCTAGAGGATTGAGCATCCTCCTCAAATTGCCACAGAGACTGGCCAAATTGGCTCAGAAATCATAGAAGAATGGGGAGGGCAACATGACACGTCAGAACATACCAAAACAAACATTAAACACAAGTAAAAACTTGAGTCGAAGTTGAGAGATTCTCCAATCAATGTCCAAGAAAGTGACAACCAATGAGCTGCTACTGTCCATCATCATCTTACTGGAGCTAGTGTCCTGGGAAGCTTGATCTATTACATAATCTTTCACAAGCATTGAACTTCATGCTGGAAAGGACTTGTGGACCAAAACTTTGACCCTGTGAATAAATGGTTTTAGCGATCTGGAATAAGGTATTGCTACTGTGAGCTAAAGTTCAAGGGTACTCTGCATAGTTAGACTATGGCAAAAGGGAAAACCAGTAAAATGTGAAGGAACAGCAATAAGACCAGTGCAATAGACCTGGGAAATGCTGCTTATGATTTATTGAAAAAATATTTTCTCCTACTTAGAGCATCTCTATTTTTATAGCAGGACTTTTCACAAACCAAGTGTAAGGAACAACACCAGCTACAGAAAATGTATTTATTCCATGTCACATCATGGCAACCTAGCACACAAAAACCTCAACAAAAATTGAAGAAATAGGTCAACTGCAAAAAAAGTCTAAGATTCACATGCTACCTTAATTCTAAATAAATAAATTGCATATGAAAATGGAGAACAAGTTTTTATCAAATAGGTATTTGTGAAGGTGAATTGGTTAGAAAATATCTATAATTCAGTTGAGAAATACCTCACGAACAAGTCAAAGAGAAACACCATTCTTACTGATATTGTGTATTGTTTTCAAAAAATAATTAGATTTCTTTCTATTAAAATTATATTCTTTTAATCCTTAAAATAATCTAAAGCATTTAATTGTAGAATTAATCAGTAAGGGATTTTAACTGGGCTGTAAAGATGTATCACACTGTGGATGGAGTGAACAACACTGTTCCCCGTGCTGAGAAAGAACAAAGTTTTGTATCACCAAGGGCAAGTCTAGGTGCTTGAGATGTCACCACTTGAGTGGAGATAGACGCAAGACAAAAAAAAATCAAGTCAGGGTGACTTCTGGCCAAGATGGAGGCCTAGACAGACACGCTGAGTATCCCTCCACAATTAAGAAGGAATAAAACTACTTCAAAATCAGAGACAACCAGAAGTTCCAGAATATTGAACTGCATGGAAGTCCAACAACGATATAAAGAAGAAGTACTCACCAAATACTCATCCAGACAGATAGAAGGGGCAGAGCTGGGACAGAGAGGATGCGGTGTAGTGGTGGCAACAGTGGCAGCAGTGGCAGGCCAGTAGAAAGCATTTTAAGGAGAAACAAGATGGCGGAGGAGTAAGTGGAAGCTACACTAACTTCCTCCCAGAACTAGTCTGGATTTACAACGTAATTTTGGAGAAATCATCTGGAATAACCAACCGAACACCAGCTGGAGAGAAGTCTTATAACCACGGAGAGACAGAAAAGGCCGCTACATCACAACGTGACCGGTAGGGAGTGCGGAAACGTGGAAGGGCTGGCTGGACTTACATGGGTAGCAGCTGAAGGGACTGAGAAACAGCTCAGCAGCTGGGATTCCCCCTGAGAAGGGCAAGGTCTAAACCCCCAGCTGAGTTTCCCAGCCTACAGCAACAGAGTGGAAAGTAAAATAGTAACCAGCTGAGAAAAGTGAAAAGCCACAGGGTTTCTTGCTAGCCAGAGAGAAACAGCTGGAGAAAAAGAGCTCTTTAGCGGATCACATATGAAAATATTCTGCCCCCACTTACCCTGGGCACAAGCAGAGGGAAGACAGAGAGGACAGGAAATGCTTGGGTAGAGTTTGTTGTGGTGGCTTTGAGGGGAGAGCTGGGGAAGCGGCTGGCCAGGTCCCAGTGCTGACTCATCCCCAGTGCTGCAGGCAGACCATTCCAGGCCAAGTGGCGTCAGCCGGAGGGGAAGCAAAAGCCCTGCCTACAGGAATTAAGCTGCCACACCCACGGTCCTTAAGCCTGACGGCTAATCACAGATTGAATAGATTAACAACTAAAGGAGTCAGACAAAGGCAGTAGATCCCTGGAAGTCTCCAACAGGCTGCCCAGGCCCAGACTGGTACAGGATCTGATGCCACCAGGGGCAGATCCAGGAAGTGCAGATCATTCTAAGAAGCACCAACAAACAATAGGAGTCACAAAAATGGGGAGACAGAGAAACAACTCCCCATCAAAAGGAAAGGTAGAGTCCCCAGAAAGAGTGCTAAATGAAATAGAGGGGAGCAAACTATCAGATATGGAATTGAAAGCATGGATTATGGAGAAGCTCAATGAGCTCAGCGGAAACTACAAAGAACTCCAGAAAAACTACAGTGAACTCCAGAAGAACTATAAGGAACTTACTGAGAATTATACCAGCATCAAAAAGGACATGAAAGCTATCAATAAGAGCCAGGAGGAAATGAAGAATACTATCTCTGAATTGAAGAACACAGTAGAAGGAATTAAAAACAGGCTAGAGGAAGCAGAAGATCAGGTCAGCGAGCTGGAGGACAATGTAGACAAAAACTCCCAGACAGTGCAACGAAACGAAAAAAGACTGAAGAGGCTCTAAGACAGCTGCAGGACAACATGAAACGTAATAATATCCGTATCATAGGAATTCTAGAAGGAGAAGAAGAGGAGCAAAGGATAGAAAACCTCTTTGAAAAACTAATGACAGAAAACTTCCCTAACATGAAGAGAGAAAGAATCATGCAAGTCCAGGAAGCACAGAGGGTCCCAAAGAAGATGAACCCCAACAGGCCCACTTCAAGACACATCATAATTAAAATGGCAACATTCAAAGACAAAGAGAGAATCTTAAAAGCAGCAAGAGAGAAACAACTAATAACATACAAGGGAGCTCCAATAAGGCTATCATCAGATTTCTCAGCCGAAACACTACAAGCCAGAAGGGAATGGCAAAATATATTCCAAGTAATGAAAAACAAAGGCCTACAACCAAGAATACTCTACCCAGCAAGGCTCTCATTCAAAATGGAAGGTGAAATAAGGAGTTTCCAAGACAAAAGAAGGCTAAAAGAATACATCTCCACCAAACCAGCATTGCAAGAGATGCTAAAGGGTCTGCTTTAAGAAGATGAAGAAACAGAGAGACAGAGAGGAACACGAGTACAAAGGGGGAAAATGACAATGAATAAGTACTGAAAGAAAGAAGGAACTTCTACCATTTGCAACAACATGATTGGAACTAGAGAGAATTATGCTTAGTGAAATAAGCCAGGCAACAAAAGAAAATTAACTTATGCTATCACCTGTTACAGGAAACTAATGAACAACACAAACAAATGAGCAAAATTGAACCAGAGGTATGTAAACAAGGAATAAACTAACAGTAACAAAGGGGGAGATGGGAGGGAGAGAAGTGGTAAGAAGGGGAAGGGTCTAGTCAAAGAACATGTATAAATGACCCATGGACATGGACAACTGGGTGGGGACTGAATGTGGAAGAAGGGGTCAGGGAGCAGGGAAGCAAGAGGGGGGAAAAAGTGAGACAACTGTAATGGAAAAACAAACAAACAGAAAAAATTTTAGTGGGGGGAAAAAATAAAAATATAAAGAATAGAAATGCAAGTTCAGTGAATATTAGAAGGACAAGGATTTTCCTTCACACTGTATATATTTTCTCCCTATCTGACCCCTCCAGAATTTGGCATTCTAAAGAAGTAAGTAATGACCTAAGTTTCTTTGCATAAAACTAATAAGACCAGTTGTTAATAGAGGTTTGTTTTTTTTTTTTTTTTTTTTTAACTAAGACTTTGACTGAAATGTCATGCCTAAAGGAGACATGCTTGGGCTTTGGTTGTTACCAAAAATCCCTGAGCAACTGGAACTGACTTTCAAAGGTAATAAAAGTCCACGAGATAAAAGGCCTGGTACCTTGGATGGATGAGCGGTCCATAGCAATCTTTCCAGGGAAGGAATAAAGGTTGTTTTCCTGAAAGATGGCTAGAAGGGACCTTGAGGCACAATGGAAAACCAGGAGGACCTGGAAAAGACAGGTGTTTACAGGCAAGGCTGAATGCCAGGTATGTGGCTCAGCTTCTGTGTCCTGAAGGGCAGACTGAAGGTCACCCTAAATGTTCCTTGCGTAAGTTCCAGCAAAGCAGAACTAAAGATCATAAGTGATCATTTGCTGCTCTTGTTATGTTTATGCAAATGAACAGGATAAATTAAAAATGAACTTAATTCAGTCCCTTTAATAACAAGGAGGGTAATCTTAGGGAGAAAAATCACAATTCAAGGAAGATCACAATGCCCAGTGGTAGACTAGAAAGTAGTGCAGCTAACCGTCTTTAAAGTTTCTTTTTATTTAAAATTTGTTTTCATTTGAAAGTTAAACTATGTCTGTGGGATTATCAAAGATGTTTCATTTACAGGCAAGAAGAATGTCAAATGCCTTGCAACTGGATGTCTTTCTGATAAGACAGTCCTACAGATTTAGAGACTTGTATGTGGGTTATGTTACATAAATTAACACCTGTTTTCTGTTTTCAAAGGGCATAAGCCTACGATCTCATTACCTGAGTGATTGTCTGTACGTATAGGCCTCACTTAATCCTGTCTGCATTGCTGCCTCCTGAGACTCAATGGTTTGGCTGAACTAAGTGGCTGGGTTGGTGAAGAACGGGGGGGTCTGTGGGCTTCACTTTAAAACTGGTTTCTCTTTTCTATCCTAATGGCTTGGACAGAAAGAGCCCAGAGGCCTGAGAGGGGGGAAACCTAAAATATTTCCCTCAGTCCAAACTAAGTATAATGGGCAAAAGGGTTTTGGACAGGTGAGATGTACCTGGCATACCTTCCTCCAAAGAAGCCTTTCTTTTCCCTAATGTGGGACATTGAAAAATTAATACCTGTCTTTTGTCATCTAGTGGTTACGGATTGAATGATGTCCTTTAACCCTGTTGCCCCCAGAATACAACAAGGATGCCAGCCTGTTAAACCAAGCATGCCGTTGTCCAGAGACAGCCAACCAACCTGGAGTCTGCACGATCCTTCCCCTTGTGGGAATGCCACCCTCCCCTCCACACCCCCACTCTTATTAGGGATTTCTTGACCCAAGGGTAGGTAGGACGACGACCATGTCCAGCTTGAAGCAGCTAGAGGAGCGCGAGACCTTCGTCCATTGTCCTTATAAGAGTGTAAAGGGTCTTAAGTCTGAGAGGAAGGGATTGTTATTTTTTATTGTTAAAATATTTAACTAATTAATTAATTATTTAAAAAAAAAGAAGAAGAATATATGAAAGGGTGAGGCAGGAGAGCTTGTATGTATGACCCATGGGCATGGACTTGGGGAGGGGATTGTTGGGGAAGGGGGATGCTGGGCAGAGGGGAGCAAAGGGGAAAAAATTGGAACTATTGTAACAATATAATCAATAAAATATACTTAAAAAAACAAAAGAAAGCATTTTAAAAAGTCAAGAGGGACACCTGGAGAGTGCTCCTAGCACCAGACCAGGCAGCATAGCTCACAGTTCCAGTGCCTGGGAAAATAAAGCCCCATTGCTTCTCATTATGCAAACCAGTTGGGGTTGGGGTGAAAGCAGAAACTGCCAGTCTCTCATAGAGTCTGCTTGTTAAAAGGGCCCCATGGTCCTAGAACATCTGCAGTCCCACCCACTGTGGGAACTATGGCCAGGGAAACAGCTAGAGAGGCACCAGTCCCATACAAAAATGGGAGAAGTGCCTGGAAAAGGGGCAAGTGCTGAGCAAGTGGCATTGTTCCCTCTCAGACCCCTCTCCCACACAGAGCACCAGAAGTTAATAACAGTATTGGAAAAGGTGAAGCCAAAGAACTTATATGGACAACCCATGGACATGAACTAAGGTGGGTGGGATTGCTGGAAGAAAGAGGAGGTACTGGGAAGAGGGAAGCAAAGGGAAAAGAAATTAGGACAACTGTAACAACATAATTAATAAAAATACTTAAAAAATGAAGTCAGAAAAGTCAGTGTTACTGGAGCAACAATCAAAGAAAGCATAACTCAAAATTTGGAAAACCCCCAACCTTTTTAGTATGGGTCAAGATATTAATCAGATTTGCAATTAACCATTTTACCATTTGCCTGAGGCCAATAAGTTTCAGGCCAAAGCATGTCCACACATTCCTCCTCAGTGGGTTCTAGAGTATTTCCTATTTCCATTCCCCAAATATCTATCAGTATAATGCCTAAACAAGCAATTGTAGAACAAGCAAGAAATATGAGTAGGGTTCAGGAGTGGAAGTTTATATATGGGTGGTTGTATCACTAAGACAACACTATATTAAAGGTAAGCCAAGAGTAGTGGCTTAGACGCAATTTTTGAAAACATCTTTGTGGTATATGAAAAAGCCAGAGGAAAGCTAAAAACACAATCATGCATCCTTAAGGTACTGCTCCTATCTCTGCCACAGTCAGACAGAGCCAACAGACCTAGTATTGCTGGAGCACAGAAAGCAGATAATAGCCTCAAAATAAGTCTGGCACAGGACTATACTGCAAGAGAGGCAAATGAGTCCAACTCAGCTCCACGATCATGAGCAAATCACACCCCGCGCTCATGCATCAGTGTTCTCAGCTATAAAAACGGACTGGGAAATGTATGATATGCACTTACTTTAATGAATGTAATGCTTTGACTAGAATTTGCTAGTAAATACAATGAGGTGTTAAATTACATTTTTCCGTTGAGAATGAAGTGTTGTCATAAAATATGATAAGAAAAACTGTGCTCTAATTAATTGAAGAACACTGTCTTAAATAATTTTCAAATTTTAAATAAATGAAGAATATTTTCTAAAATGGCTTTTAGAACAAAATAGAAATAAAGATAACAAAAATAATTGTGCTCACAAATAAAGTTAAGCAAGGTTTTTTAAAATCAAAGAATCAAAGAAATATGACACAGAAATTTTTGGCAAGCAGAGGAAATGTGGAAGTACTTTGTCTCTCTCACAACCCAGGCATAGGCTAGACATGAAAATCCAGTAATGATAAATTAGGCTAACCCAATAAGTGGGTGTATGTACACTTGACATTTGTATCAATGGGATATACACTAGATAAAAATTACCCAGATTGTATTTCTGCAAAGACTAGTTAGGGAAAAAATCAAAGTCCATTTGAAGTGAAAGAAATGTAATTTTTAAATTCAGGGAAGAACAGCAGATTAACCCCACTGTGATAAACCCTTCAAAGTCTTCATTACTCTTTCTTCTAAATTCAACCACCAGGACAACAAAACAGAAGGTGGGGGGTGGTGTGTCCCCACCCCACACCCTTTATTTAACAGGGTAAAGGAAGTCTAGTGGGAGTTTAGAAGGAAAAAAGTTCTGAATTTTCTGGCACTATAAAGAATGCAAATCATTCAACATTTTACCCATGATTAATTTAGTGAATTTTTCCTAAATAAGGAATTTTAATGTTTACCACAGCTAGACAACTCACCTAATAATAATGCCTCTACATTCCACTTGATAAACAATTGTGACACAAAAAAAATAAGTAAATATCTTAATTGTCTCAGTTTTTAGCACTCTTACCAGTTCTTCCATATCCATTGCAATGTTCCTAATAGATACTAGGACAGTACATTCCAGTAAGTGAGGTAGATTAAGTATCTGATGAGTGAACAAAGAAGAAATGAACTTGTGGGCCAGAGAGAAACTCATTGATAATAAAGGATTACAGGAATGTTGAAATCCATTCTCTGACTTCTCATTTTTCCAGGTTCCCAATCTTCCCCACCTCTTTAACCCCTCTCCGACCCCTTCACCCTCCAGAATGGCTTGGATCTTTTGTCTCCTTGTCAATGAGAAATTGTCAAGAGAATGCTGTGTAAATCCATCCATTTTATTATTGTCAGAACATGAAGGTCTGGTCCATACTATCGGCGAGAGGGAGTGCAGCTTCTACCGCTGCTTCTACCAAGGTTGGGCAAGCTCCATGCACAAAGGCTTCTTCCTCCATTCCAGTTCATTCAGGCCATCTATGAGGCCTACACTACCTATTTGTTCATTGTCAAAACATGGCGGTGGCTAGACCGCCCACCGGACTTTTGATGTATGCAAATGAGCCATATGCAGATTTACCGAGGTCCTAGCTTCCCCCATAAGAAATGAAAATGGACTTTGCTCATTCCCAGAAGAAATGTTGATGGATGTGGCATGACATATAGACTGAGGAAAAGTAGGGAAATGCAAATAACTTGTTGAGTGTGTTGTTGGGCAAAACTCACCCTAACCTAAATGTATGTTCAAAAAGATGTGAAGACAGCTCTTGCAAGTGCAAAGCAGGAGGCTCCAATGGGCCCTTGAAGTGAACCAGGAGCTTCTCTCTTACCTCTAACCCCATTTCCTCCCTTCACTCAATAAACCTAGATATGAAAATCTACTGTTTTCTGAGTGATTTCTCAGGGCAAAAGCAGCCTGACAATTATATTTTTAAGAACTTGATGAAATAGGTTAAAAATTATATAGTCTAAAACTAAATTGGAAATATAAGTCTTCTCTATTCCTTTCATTCTTTTTCACTTTTATGTTACTAAAGCAATGCAGAATTAACCATGGTACCATTAAAAGTACTTGGTTCTTCCATCCTGCCCACAGTCCTCAAATTATCTATTTTCAGCAAAACGTACAGAATCATGTTTCACTATTACTTGGCTTTATCCTAATTTCTCTATTATTTAGTTTATATGTCCATAGAGCCTCTTCTTTAGTCTAACCTCACCCATGACCCTAAAATATTTTTCTCATAACCTCCTCTCTTCCATTGTCTACTGAATGTGCTCCACTCAGATGTCACCTGTGATTTAATGACTCACACACTCCCTTTTCTGACTTTCTATAGCTTTCAAGCAATATAGTTCAACTTGCTGTGCTGTATCTTTCTCTGATCATCTGGTAAGTTTCAGCTGTGTCTGTGCTTGAGCACAGAGCACATGTCATACACTCCTTTTCAATCCAGTAGATTTTATTAGCAGCAATATTTGTTTATTTGTTAACCTATTTGAATCATAAATCTGTCTCTGTTTTCTAAAAGGAATGCTCTGTGTTGTAACCTGTCCTCCATCATGTTGGTTCCCTCTAGTTAAAATAACATCAAATGTCATAACTTTTCAACTTCTACAACTCTAAAACTCTGTTATACAGCACTTTTACATTAAAAGAATTGGTTATACCTCTGACAAAATCAGTATCACCTCTCTCTAACAAAACTTATACAACATTCTTAAATCAAGCCCTCTGTCAAGAATTTCTGTTTCATTTGCTTCATCATTTATTTTTTATTAGTTTAGTTATTTGTTATTTTTTATTCAACAATTAATAAATACCTATAGTGAAGGTACCTCCTAAGGTCATCTCTCTCTCTTTTACCCTTGAGAATGCCAATAAACTAAAAATTATGTTATCTGATACACAACATAAACACATAGGTGCAAATTACAGTGAAGGAATAGCAAATAATGACACTAGGTCCATGGTGTGATTTTAAGAAGCATCATGCCACTTCAGATTTAACACATTCTGAGTTTATCACTGCATTGACTGAGTCTCAACTGGTGTCTACAGCAGAAGGTCTTACAACAGTATATTCACTTAGTTTGGTTAAGCATGTTTGATGCTTTCCCTTCCACTCTTGTCTGCTTATTGATGTCTAGAAATGTGCCACTTGTTAACCAAGATACCCCATTTGAAATAAATTTCCCCTGATTTGGAGCCTTGTATAGCCTTCTTTTCTTTAACTCCATTTAAGTCAGGTCTGGTCTTTAACTTCAAGGCTGCACACTTCAAGGGGATTGATAATAGGAGAAGCAAACCTAGGATGGTGCCCTCCATGCTCTTGAATGCTATGTGAGGGCTCTGGGTCCATCAGTATGTTTGTTTTCTATTTTTGCTTTTCCTCTTTTCTCTCTCTCCAGTGAGTTCATTAATTATTAGAGGGAAGAGTTATAGTTTTTAAAAGAGGAATCCCACTTGATACTTTTATGATCATTTAGAATCCAGCTCTCCAGGAATGGCATTAGGCAGCCTGGGTTCTAGCTTGGCTCAGCCATAGATTAGCAACAAAACAATAGTTCAGGAAAAATAAAATATAAGAAAAAATAAATAAAATTAATAATTTACAAAATGTATATACTGTGGGTAGCAATTTAGTTTTAAATTAGATGCCTAGATTCCTAGTGACCAAAGAAAACAACATCACTTAGATTTTAATTCTTCAACTCTCTTATTTGTAAATTGCAACAAAAATATACCTGTTTCTCTCCTAGAGTCTAACATTAACTAAACACTCAAAAATTAATTAAATATGAACCTACATATTTTTTGATTACCTGCTATTACAAGTTCACTTTGAAAGCTTAAAATTCTATGTCATGTTAAAATGTAGTTTTATTAATCTGTGTGTCAGAGCCATCATGTGTTAAGAAAGGGTTCAATGCCTCCAGTCATCTCATCACCAACAGTGGCTAGGAAGCAAATCTCAATATGACTTTGATTTTCCTGTGAAGAATTAGAAATTAAAAAAAAAAGGAGGGGGAAGATGGCGGAGGAGTGAGGAGAGGCTGCGGTTTCAGGCTCTCGAGACCCATCTGCAGTTTGGGCTAACTGCACACAGAACATCTCAGTGAGCAGCTGGACACTGGCAGGAGTCGAGCCAAGGCACTGCTGGATTAGAGAAAATCCATCTGGGAACAACCTGTTTAGTGAGGATAGCAGAGGAATAGGGGACGAAACGGGATTCCTGACTGGGGCGGCTGCCAGAGATGTGGCTGGAAGTACACAAAGGCATGTTGGCGACCACAGGCTACCCGGGAGAGGAGTTGGGAGGAGAGCGGATCTCTGCCCGCTGACAGAGACGGGACTCGACCAAGTGGAATTGGCGCTGAAGGACAGGAGACAGCGTGCTGCCAGGCAAGTGAGAACATAATTCTCCTTTTTATTTTTCTCTACTGGACAGTGGAGAGGAGAGGAATGTTTGGGGGTGGTAGGCCATTCTTGAGGAGCGCAGGCGCAGTGGTGCGCTCATCCACTCCCCAACCCTCCCTTTGGGTCACGGGGGCGCGCATAGGGAAGTGCCCTCATTCACTGGCCCAGGTGCGCAGGGCTGTGCGTCCAGGTGCCCATCGGACACACGCCAACAGACATAAAATCAGTGACCCAACAGGCGCAGGGAGGGCCCACTGGACACGCAGAAGACTGTGCGCAGTCACCCCTGGCCAGCCCCGTGGGCGCCAGGCCAAAGTGCCAGACCAGAATCCAGAGTGCAGAGCACTTGCCCAGGCTCTGTGCGTGCCCGCTCAGGAGGTGCGGGAATGGTGGGCGGCTGCGGTGTGGGAACAGCCGGCAGCAGTGACTCACAGACACTCACGTCTACTGAGCACAAGTGTCTGCGGCCCTGCCCTAAGAGGCGAAAGACCAATACCCGGAATAGGGTGCTACAGGCCTGAGGCTAGCCCCCCAGCCGCTTTGGTGCACACTGGCAATCAAGCCAAAAAACACCTCAAGGGCTTTCCCAGAGCGTGGCGTGGCCAGCTTTCTCAGAGCGTGGTGCGGTCAGCTTCCTAGGAGCATGGCGCAGCAGGCCCGAGCTTAGTTCCCCAGCCACCTTGGGTGCCCACCCGTGCTCCAGCCAAAAAAACACCTCGAGGGCTTTCCCGGAGCGGAGCGTGTCCAGCTTTCTCGGAGCGCAGCGCGGCCAGCTTTCTAGGAGCGTGGCGCGGCAGGCCTGAGCTTAGTTCCCAAGCCACCTTGGACGCACGCTGATGCTTGAGTGAAAAAAACACCTTGCCACCTTCCCCAGAGCGCTGCGTGGCCTGCTTTCCTGGAGCATGGCATGGCAGACCTGAGGTGGGCTCTTGGCTGCCTTGCATTGCGCCCTGCCGGCCACCTCGCGCACACCTCTGCTGCAAGGAATAGGAATCTCTGACCCATCACATTAGACCAGCTGTGGACGCAGAAAAAGAAGACAACACAAGAAGGATGAACTGAGTAAAAATATTCCTTTTTTTTTTCTTTCTTTCTTTTTCCCTTTTTCCTTTCTCTTTTCTTCCTGAAAGAGGAGGGGAGGAGGGAGGAGGGGAAGGAAGGAGGAAAAAACAAACTATATCTCTAATCTGTTCTATATAATCTTTCCTTCTTACCCCTGTTTTTCAATTGTTGTCTATTTGTTTCTGGGCCTAGTTTAGCCTCCCTTTCACTCTAAATAAATAGACTATAACTACTATATAAATCCAATACTATATAATTCCACTTTCTTACTATATTCTACACTCTTCCCCCCTTTTTCTGTAGTTATTAAAATACAACGTAAATATTACCTACTGTCTTGCACAGTCTCAACTATTATTAACCTATAATCCCCTCTCTCAAAAATCATATTTTTCCTTCACTAAAACAACTCTTATCTATTCTTCCTATAGTGTAAAAGTTCTAATCTCTCTACATTTATATTAATACTGGCTCGTTGGCTGATGATAGCAGGATAGAGGGTGGGGGATATTTTTGAGGGTGCGGGTCTCCTGCTGGAGCTGTGTGTTTATATTTTTAACAGCATCTCCACAAAAGAATTCAAGATAAAGTGGATAGAGTGACTCTCAGTCAACAAGCGAGAAGGAATATCCTAACAAAAAAATCTGAAATATAACCAGAGAGTATAAACAAACGATATAAAAGGTACCTCAAGAACATCAGGCTGAGAAGATCAAAGAGACTGCACCACTGAAACCCCCATATCTACCATTAAAAATCTCATTCCACAAAGGTGGGAAGGCAAAGCAGACAAATCCAAATAACAAAAACAAACAAGAAGAATCCAACACGGTAAGATGCAGAAACAACCTCTCAATGAAAAGAAAAGAGGAATCCCCAGAAAGAGAGGTAGATGGAATAGACATAGCCCAAATGTCAGACATGGAATTCAAAACTATGGTGGTGAAGAAGCTCAATAGGCTCGAAAAACTCAAAAACAACTATGACAACCTCCAAGGAAGTTACCAACAGCACCAAGAAAATTACAGGGAACTTGCAGAGAACTACACCAGCATAAAAAAAGACATAGAAACTATCAACAAGAACCAGGAAGAAATGAAGAATGCAATCTCTGAACTGAAAAACACAGTACAATCAGTCAAAAGCAGACTAAACGAAGCAGAGGATCGGATTAGTGAGTTAGAGGATGATGTAGGCAATAATTCTCAAATGATACAGCAAAATGAAAACCGATTGAAAAAATATGAAGAAGATGTAAGGGAATTACAGGATAGCATTAAAAAAAAATAATACCAGGATCATAGGAATAAGAGAGGGAGAAGAAAAGGAGCATGGAATTGAAAAACTGATAGGAGAAATAGTGACAGAAAATTTTCCGAATCTGATGAGAGAAAAAGTTATGCAAGTCCAAGAAGCACAGAGAGTTCTAATCAAGAGGAACCCCCAAAAACCCACTCCAAGTTACATCATAGTTAAAATGGCAACATTCCAAGACAAAGAGAGAATCCTAAAAGCAGCAAGAGAAAAACAGCAAATAACTTACAAGGGAGCTCCGATAAGGCTATCGACTGATTTCTCAACAGAAACATTACAGGCCAGAAGGGAATGGTCAAAAATATTTCAAGTAATGAAAAACAAAGGCCTAACACCAAGAATACTCTACCCAGCAAGGCTCTCATTCAAAATAGAAGGTGAAATAAGGAGTTTCTCAGACAAAGGAAGACTAAGAGAATACATCTCCACCAAACCAGCATTGCAAGAGTTGCTAAGGGGAATATTCTAAGAAAAAGGAAGAGAAAAAACAAAAAGAGAGTAGAGGAACAGAGATACAAAAGGGGAATGAAAAAATACACGTCAATAATAACCTTAAATGTAAATGGATTAAATGCTCCATTAAAAGACATAGGGTAACGGAATGGATAAGAAAACAGGACCCACGTATTTGCTGTCTACAAGAAACACACCTCAAAACAAAAGATTTACATAGATTGAAAGTAAAGGGATATAAAAAAATATTTCAAGCAAATGGACCTGAAAAAGAAGCTGGGGTAGCAGTCCTCATATCAGACAAAACGGATTTCAAAGCAAGGGCAATAAAAAGAGACAAAGAAGGACATTTCATAATACTTAAAGGAACGATTTCATCAAGAAGATATAACACTGATAAACATATATGCACCCAACATAGGAGCACCCAAATACATAAAGCAAATACTAGAAGACCACAAGAAGGATATCAACAACAACACACTCATAGTAGGGGACTTCAACACTCCATTATCAACAATAGACAGATTATCCAAGCAAAGAAACAACAAGGATATACAGGCATTGAACAACACACTAAACCACATGGACCTAACTGATATATATAGAACTTTCTACCCAAAAGAAGCAAAATATACATTCTTTTCAAAGGCACATGGGACATTTTCAAAGATAGAACACATAATAGGACACAAAATAAGCCTCAACAAATTCAAGAAAATTGAAATCATATCAAGCATCTCTTCAGACCACAATGCCTTGAAACTAAAAATCAACCTCAGGGAAAAAAATCAAAGACACCCAAACTCATGGAGAATGAATAATACGCTCTTAAATAACGAATGGGTTAACAATGACATCAAAGAGGAAATCAAGAAATTTCTAGAAACTAATGACAATGAACACACAACAGCACAAAACCTATGGGACACAGCAAAAGCAGTCCTAAGAGGGAAGTTTATAGCAATACAGGCATATCTGAAAAGGCTAGAAGAATCTCAAATAAAAAACCTAACCATAAAGCTACAAGAACTAGAACAGCAACAACAAACAAAGCCTAGGGCAAAAAGAAGAAAGGAAATCATCAAGATCAAAGCAGAATTAAATGACATAGAAACTAAATGAACAATCCAAAAAATCAACAAAACTATGAGCTGGTTCTTTCAAAAAATAAACAAAATTGACAAGCCTCTAGCCAGGCTCATTAAGAAAAAAGAGAAGACCCAAATAAACAAAATCAGAAATGAAAGAGGAGAAATAATGACTGATACCTCAGAAATACAAACAATTATAAGAAATTACTACAAACAACTATATGGCAAGAAATTTGACAACCTAGTAGAAATGGACAGATTTCTAGAAACATATAACCTTCCAAAAGTGAATCAAGAAGAAGTAGAAAGTCTCAACAGACCAATAACAAAGAATGAAATTGAAACAGTAATAAAAAATCTTGCACACAAAAGCCCTGGACCGGATGGCTTCACAGGCGAATTTTACAAAACATTTAGGGAAGAACTAACTCCTACCCTCTTCAAACTATTCCAAAAAATCCAAGAAGAGGGAAAAACCCCAAACTCTTTCTATGAAGCCAGTATTACCCTAATCCCAAAACCAGGTCAAGACACAGCAAAGAAAGAAAACTACAGGCCAATATCACTGATGAACATAGATGCTAAAATCCTCAATAAAATTTTGGCAAACAGGATCCAACAATACATCAAAAAGATCATACACCATGATCAAGTGGGATTCATCCCAGGGATGCAAGGATGGTTTAATATTCGCAAATCAATAAATATAATACATCACCTAAACAAAATGAAAGACAAAAATCACATGATCATATCTATAGATGCAGAAAAAGCATTTGATAAAATACAACACCCATTTATGTTGAGAACACTCAGCAAAATGGGAATAGAGGGAGCACACCTTAACATCATTAAGGCTATATATGAGAAGCCTGAAGCCAACATCATACTCAATGGCCAAAAACTGAAAGCAGTCCCCCTGAAATCAGGAACTAGACAAGGCTGTCCACTCTCCCCACTTCAATTCAACACAGTGTTGGATGTCCTAGCCACAGCAATCAGACAAGACAAAGAAATAAAAGGCATCCAAACTGGGAAAGAGGAAGTAAAACTTTCATTATATGCAGATGACATGATAGTATACCTAGAATATCCTATAAACTCCACCAAAAGACTACTCGATATAATAAGTGAATTTGGCAAAATCGCAGGGTACAAAATAAATATACAGAAATCTAAGGCATTTCTATACACCAACAATAAAATAGCAGAGACAGAAGCTAGAAAGAAAATACCATTTAATATAGCAACAAGAAAAATAAAGTACCTAGGAATAAACTTAACCAAAGCGATAAAAACCTGTACACTGAAAATTATGCAACATTGAAGAAAGAAATTAAGGAACATACAAATAAATGGAGGCACATACCATGTTCTTGGATGGGAAGAATCAACATCATCAAAATGGCCATACTACCCAAAGCAATTTACAAATTCAATGCAATCCCTATTAAAATACCAATGAAATATTTCACTGACCTAGAACAAATACTCCAAAAATTCATATGGAACCAAAAAAGACCCCGAATAGCAAAAGCAATCTTGAAACAGAAGAACACAGCAGGAGGAATCACGATACTCATCGGCAGCCGTCCGTCTCGAGAGACAATGGTGTAGCTTCTTAAGAGTCTATCTGCACCGCCGAGAATGGCTGTGCAGTCCGACTCGGGAGTGACACGGTATCTGTCTCCTCCCGTGTTGAATCGACATCTTGCGATGACGCTGGAGTGTCCTCTCCAGTGAAGCTGAAGCTACAGAGCCTGGGCAGGGTGATATGGAGGGTCTGCTGTTGCCCAAGCAGCAGACCCCCCTCTCTTCGCAGCTGAAGGGTCCAAGGGAAAGACGGAGTCAATACAGCTTGGCTTCAGGTGCGCCACAGGAGTTGCCGGTGTTGACTACAACGTCAAACCGCCTTAGGGACTCCGGCTCCGGATTTTCTGTCGGGGTTTACTCCCTTAGCCTTTCCCCTGAAGAGGTATTCCGCAAGGCAGCGGAGGTTTTTTTGGAATCAGAGTTTTCCTTCTCTGATGTGCCCTGACTGGAAGATCGAACCAGCGACACTTAGCTCGCAGGCCGACGCTCAATCCACTGAGCCAAACCAGCCAGGGCTAATCACGATATTAGACATCAAACAATACTACAAAGCCACTGTGATCAAAACAGTCTGGTACTGGCATAAGAACAGACATATAGATCAGTGGAACAGACTATAGAGCCCAGAAATAAGCCCAGGCCTCTATGGTCAACTAATTTTTGATAAAGGACGAAGGAACATAAAATGGAGTGAGAAGAGCCTCTTTAACAAATGGTGCTGGGAGAACTGGACAGGGACGTGCAAAAAAATGAAACTAGACCACCAACTTACACCACACACGAGAATAAACTCAAGATGGATTAAAGACTTAAATGTAAGCCATGATACCATAAAAGTCCTAGAGGAAAACATAGGCAGGAAAATTTCAGATACCACACGTAACAATATCTTCACGGATGCATCTCCTAAGGCAAGAGAAATAAAGGAAAAATAAATAAATGGGACTACATCAAACTAAAGAGTTTCTGCTCATCAAAAGAAAACATCAGCATGATGAAAAGGAAACCAACCATATGGGAAAACATATTTGCCAATGATATCACAGACAGGGGACTGATCTCCAAAATTTATAAAGAGCTTATACAACTCAACATCAAGAAAACAAACAACCCAATTAAAAAATGGGCAAAGGACCTGAACAAACACTTCTCCAAAGAGGACATACAGAAGGTCTATAGGTACATGAAAAAATGCTCAACATCATTGGCCATCAGAGAGATGCAAGTAAAAACCACATTGAGATACCACCTTACACCTGTCAGAATGGCCATCATCAACAAGTCAACAAACAACAAATGCTGGCGAGGATGTGGAGAAACGGGAACCCTACTGCACTGTTGGTGGGAATTCAGACTGGTGCAGCCACTATGGAAAACGGTATGGAATTACCTCAAAAAACTAAAAATGAAACTGCCATTTGAACTAGTGGTTCCACTGCTAGGATTATACCCAAAAAAATCCTAAAACCCTAATTGAAAAAAACTTATGCACCCCTATGTCATTGCAGCACTGTTTACAATAGCTAAGTGCTGGAAACATCCTAAGTGTCCATCTGTAGATGAGTGGATCAAAAAACTGTGGTACATCTACGCAATGGAATACTATGTAGCAGAAAGAAAGAAGGAACTCCTGCCATTTGTGACAACATGGATGGAACTAGAGAGAATTATGCTTAGTGAAATAAGCCAGGCAAAGAAAGAAAAATACCATATGATATCACCCAATACAGAAACTAAAGAGCAACACAAACAAACGAACTAAATAGGCAAAGACTAGAATAGTAGTCAGTGGAGGGGAAGGAGAGAAGGAGGATAAATAAGGGAAAGGTCTAGTGAAGGAACGTATATGAATGACTCATGGACATGGACAGCAGGGAGGGATATAATTGTGGGAGAAGGGATGGGCTGGGAGGGGGGAGCAGAAGGGGATAAATGGGACAACTGTAATTGAATAACCAAAAAATAAAATTAAAAAAAACAAACAAAAAAAAATGCCGTGACCACTGTAAAGCTAACACAATCATTGCTGTACTGAATTTATAGCTTTCTCTCTCTCCTGCCCACCACACACAGCTGTTTGACGAGATGCTGACATAAGGTGAGACCTCTGGTCTCTCTCCAGTCCTCCTGTTGTGTGGCTGTGTTGGGTTGACAAGATAAGGTAGTAGTAGAAATGAGGTTCTTCTCAGTTCTTTTTATTCAAGTCTGGTGTTCCATGCACCCTCTGTGTGAAATTTTTAACATTTATAATAAAACAGCACGTTCTACACTTTTCTATGTAATAGTCTTACTCATACAAGAGGAAGCAAAATAATCCTTAGGAAATTGGCTTTGAAAGGTCTAGAAAAAGGTGTTAGGTCATTTGAATTCAAAGGGACCCTTTGTAGAGCAAGGCAGGTAATTACACACACACACACACATAAATATATACATACTCACCTACACACATGTATACACATACACATATAACACAGACAACACAAAAACACACCTACATAGTCCAAAAACACACACAAACACATCTGTGCACATGGACACATAGTAGCGCACACACCCCTGCACTATACACAAGAACAAACCTAAAAAAGAAACCCACAAACCTACCTATATACATATACCTATATACATATACATACAAGTACATATATATGCACACACAAACACACAGTAATGGCTAGAATAGATGATGATTAACATGTTCAAAGGTTAAGAATGAAAGTCTGAAGTGACAATTTATTTATGGTGCATCTGATTCTATAAACACAGACATTACTTCACATATTTCCTCCCAATCTTATTATAACTTTCTATCATTTGTGGTCTACTCTACACGTTACAAACATTGTGTCTTCTTACTTCCCAAACTTTCATATGTGCTGAAATTAGAAAGTTGGTTTGTCGATCATGGCCATTCTGACTGGTGTGAGGTGGTATCTCATTGTGATTTTAATTTGCATTTCTCTGATGGCTAGTGATGTTGAGCATTATTTCACATGCCTATGGACCTTTTGTATGTCCTCTTTGGAGATGTGTTTGTTCAGGTTCCTCGCCCATTTTTAATTGGATTGTCTGTTTTCTTGGTGTTGAGTTGTATGAGTTCTTTATATATTTTAGAGATCAAACTCTTGTCTGAGGTATCATTGGCAAATATGTTTTCCCATATGATTGGTTCCATTTTCACCTTGCTGATATTTTCTTTTGCTGAGCAGAAACTCTCCAAGAAATCAACAAACAAGAAGTTCTGGAAGGATGTTGGGAAAAGGAAACCCTAGTGCATTTTTGGTGGGAATGCAGACTGGTGAAGCCACTATGAAAAACAGTATGAAATTTCCTCAAAAAACTAAATATGGAACTGCCTTTTGATCCAGCAATTCCATTGCTAGAATTATACCTGAAGAATCCTGAAACACCACTTCAAAAGAAGCTATGCACCCCTTTGTTCATAGCAGTGCTATTCACAATAGCCAAGTGCTGGAAACAGCCTAAGTGCCCATCTGTAGATGAGTGGATTAAAAACCTGCGGTATGTTTACACAATGGAATATTATGCAGCAGAAAGAAAGAAGGGACTCTTACTATTTGTGACAACATGGATGGAACTTGAGAGTATTATGCTTAGCAAAATAAGCCAGGCAGCGAAAAACAAATATCATATGACATCACATAATACAGGAAACTAATGAACAACATAAACAAATGAGCAAAATAGAACCACAGGCATGTAAACAAGGAGCAGACTGACAGTGACCAGGAGGAAGAAGGAGGGGAGAAGGGGGAAAAGAAGAGAAAGGGTCTAGTCAAGGAATGAATGACCATGGACATGGACAATGGGGTGGGTATTGACTGAGGGACAGAGGGTGGGTGGGGTTGGGGAGAACCCTGTGGGGAAAAGTGGGACAACTGTAATAGAAAAAAAACAAATAAATTTTTAAAAAGGAAAAAAAGAAAAAGAAAATTGGAAATCGCATAAGTGCCCAATGGTCTTACACAATGGACTTTCACAGCCCATAAGAAAGAGTAAGCTGTGCCTCACTACATTATACCATATTTTATACTTTGGAAGAGACCACAGCTTCATAAAAGTTTGAAAGTGGTGATTTTTTGGCCTAGAAATGGTGCCATAACTGCTGGGAAGTAGAGGATGCTGAATAATCTTTCCTACATGCTTCAAAAATGTCTTTTATACTCTTTGGGAATGTCCCTTAGATCTGCATTGTTCCTCTCCTGACACAAAGACTGAGATTTTGTTTAATAAGCATGAGATAGTAACCATCACACCAGATTGTTCATCTGCAATTTGAGATTCCTGGAAGAAAATTAATGGACAAGAGGTCATCGTCTACTTAAATAGTTGAATTGCTTCCAGAGTGTTGGTGACAGAAGAAATATTTCTCATGCTCTGTCTGTATGGCATGTGAAAGTTATGCAAGTGTGGGTTCTTAACCCCAGGATTCCACTTCTTAGGGGAGAGATTTTGGAAAAACAATTTACTACACTGAGCTTACCCTTCCTCATTTTAAAAATGATAATACTATATACCCCATAGGATGCATTGGAAGTGACTCATTCATAAACTCTAAAATGTTTGTTTTATTTTTTTCAATTTAGTATATTCATGGCAACAAAATAACCAGTATATCAGGGGAATTTATGCCATGTAGAAAAGTAATTATTTTAGTGTCTTTTAATTTTCTTTATTTTTAAATATTTTATTGTTGTTCTATTACAGTTATCCCAATATTTTGCCCTTTGCCCTCCTCCACCCAGTCCACCCACATTTAAACTCAGTCCCCACACTGTTGGCCATGCCCATTGGTCATTCATACATGTTTACTGTGTTGTCCGTTTCCTTTTATACCATTATCCCTTTTCCCCCTCTCCTAAGGTTGCTGTCAGACGGTTCCATGTTTCCATGCCTCTGGTTGTATTGTGCTCACTAGTTTGTTCTTGTTTATTAGTTTCTTCTTATAGGTGATATCATATGGTATTTGTCTTTCATTGATAGGCTTATTACAATTAGCATAATATTCTCCAGTTCCATCCATGCTGTCGTGAAAGTTAGAAGTTCCTTTTTTCTTTCTGCTGCATAGTAATCCATTGTGTAAATGTACCACAGTTTTTGATCCACTCATTTACTGATGGGCACTTAGGCTGTTTCAGCACTTGATATTATAAATAACACTTCTTTGAACATTGGGGTGCATAGGTTCTTTTTAACTGGTGTTTCGGGATTCTTAGGGTATAATCCCAGTAGTGGAATCGCTGGGTCAAAAATAAATTTCATATTTTTTTTTTGAGGAAATTCCATACTGTTTTCCACAGTGGCTGCACCAGTCTGCATTCCCACCAAAAATGCACTAAGATTGTTTTTCCTCCATATCCTCACCAGCACTTGTTTGAGGATTTGTTGATGATGGCCATTCTGACCGGTGTGAGGTAATTTCTCTTTGTGGTTTAATTTCCATCTCTCTGATAGCTAGTGATGTTGAGAATCCTTTAATATGTCTAAGGGTTTTCTGTATGTCCTCCTTGGAGAAGTGTCTCTTCAGGTCCTTTGCCCATTTTTTAATAGGATTGTTTATCTTCCTCGTGTTGAGTTTTATGAGTTCTTTATATATTTTGGAGATTAACCCCTTAACGAAGGTATCATTGGCAAAAGTGTTTTCCCATATGATAGGGTCCTTTTTCAATTGATGACTTTTTTTTAGCCATGCTAACACTTTTCATTTTGATTTAGTCACATTTGTTTATTTTTTCCTTTATCTCCTTTGCCCTAGGAGATATATTGGCAAAAATATAGCTACATGGGGTATCTGAAATTTTACTGTCTATGCTTTCCTCTAGGACTTTTATGGTGCTGGGCTTATATTTAAGTCTTTGATCCATCTTGAGTTTATTCTGGTGTATGGTGTAAATTGGTGGACTAGTTTTTTGTTTTTGCATGTACCTGTTCAGATCTCCCAACACCATTTATTGAAGCATTTATTTTTACTCCAATATATTTTCCTGCCCCCTTTGTCAAATATTAATTGACCATAGATACATGGGTTTATTTCTGGGTTCTCAATTCTGTCCAGTTGATCTATGTGTCTGTTCTTGTGCCAGTACTAGATTGTTTTGATTACAGTGGCCTTGTAGTATAGTTTGATATCAGGTATTGTGATCCTTCCTATTTTATTTTCCTTATCAAGATTGCTGAGGCTATTAGGGTCAATTTTGGTTCCATATAAAATTTGTGAGATATTTGTTCTATATGTGTGGAATATACCATTGGTATTTTAATAGGGATTGAGTTTAATCTATAGATCGTTTTGGCTAGTATGAACATTTTAATGATGTTAATTATTCCAACCTGTGACCACAGTATATACTTCAATTTATCTGTATTCTTCCTTAATTTCTTTCTTTAGTGTTCTATAGTTTTCTGATTACCGGTCTTTTACATCCTTAGTTAAGTTTATTCCTATGTACTTTAGTTTTCTTGTTGCTATAGTAAATGGGACTTTTTTCCTAGTTTCTGTTTCTGATATTTCAATATTGGTGTATAAAAATGTCTTCAATTTCTGAATATTGACTTTGAATTCTGCTATTTTGCCAAGTTTACTTAGTAGGTCAAATAGATTTTTTTTATGGAGCTTATAGGGGTTTCTATATACATTATCATGTGATCTGCAAACAATCAGAAATTTACTTCCTCATTTCCAATATGGGTGCTTTTATTTCTTTTTCTTGTCTGACTACTGTGGCAAGAACTTCCAATACTATGTTGAATAAAAGTGGTGAAAGTGGACACCCTTGTTTTATTTCTTATCATAAGGGGAAAGCTTTTGTTTTCTCCTATTGAGCATGAGGTTGGCTGTAGGTTTTTCATATGTGGACTTTATTATGTTGAGGTACTCCCTCTAGTCCCATTTTCTTGAGTATTTTTATCATAAATGCGTGCTGTGCTTTATCAAATGCTTTTCCAGAAACTACTGATATGATTATGTGATTTTTGTCTTTCACTTTATTAATGTGATACATTATGTTTATGGATTTGTAAATACTGTACCATCCTTGCACCCTTGTGATGAATCCCATTTGATCACGGTGTGTGATATTTTTAATGTATTGCTGGATCTTGTTTGTTAATATTTTGTTGAGGATTTTAGCAACTATGTTCATCAGAGATATTGGCCTGTACTTTTATTTCTTTGTTGTATCTTTACTGAATTTTGGAATTGAGATAATACTGGCCTCATAAAAATAGTTTGGAATTATTTCTTCTTCTTGAAGGTTTTGGAATTGTTTTAGGAGGATAAGAGTCAGTTCTTCCCTAATTGTTTGGTAATAGCCTGTGAAATCATCTGGTCCAGGGTTTTTGAATGCTGGGAGTTTTTAAATTACTGCTTCAATTTCACTAACTGTTATTAGTCTACTCATGCTTTTTGTTTCTTCTTGATTATGTTTTGGAAGATCATAGAGTTCTAAGAACTTATCAGTTTTGCCTTGTTGTCCATTTATTGGTATATAGCTTGTTCATAGCAATTTCTTACAATCCTTTGTATTTCTGTGGTATCAGTTGTTACTTCTCCTCTTTCATCTCTGATTTTATATATTTGGGTTCTTTCTCTTTTTCTCTTGAGGAGTCTGGTTAAAGGCTTGTCTTTTTTTTTTTTTTTTTTTGAAAGAATAAGCTCTTGGATTTATTGATCCTTTAAATTGCTTTTTATTTTATTCCGTATGTTATTTAATTCTGCTCGGACTTTAATGATTTCCTTTCTTCTACTTGCTCTAGGCTTTGTTTGCTGTTGTTCCTTTACATATCACAGATGTAGGGCTAGGTTGCTTATTTGAGATATTTTTAACTTTTTAGGTAGGCCTGTATTGCTCTGAACTTCCTTCACACAAATGCCTTAGCTGTTTCCCATAATTTTGGGGCTGTTGTGTGTTTGTTTTCATTTGTTCCCAGGAACTTTTGATTTATTTCTTGGTCTTATTGTTAACCCATTCATTATTTAATAGCATGTTATTCAGTTTCCATGTATTTGAATGTTTTTGAGGTTTTTTTTTTTTTTTTTTGAAGTTGGTTTCTAGTTTCCATCATTTATGGTCCAAGATGTTTGATATAATTTCAATTTTATTGAATTTGTTGAGGCTTGTTTTGTGTCCTACCCTGTGGATTATCTTTGAAACTATTCTATGTCCATTTGAAGTGAATGTATATATTGTTTCTTTGAGGTGAAAAGTTCTGTGTATGTCAATTAAGTCATTTTGATCTAGAGTTTGTTCAATTCCACAATATTCTTGCTGACTTTATTTAAAGATCTATCCATTGTTGATTGGGGTGTTAAAGTCTCCTTATATTAGAGTGTATCTGTCTATATTTTTCTTGAAGTCCTCCAAGATTTTTATTATATAATTGGGTGCTCCATTTATGGGTGCATCTAAGTTTACAATGGTTATATCTTCTTTATGGAATCTTCCCCTAACTATTATGAAATGTCCTTCTCTGTCTCTTTTTATGTCCTTTGTTTTTCAGTCTATTTTGTCTGGTATAGTATTTCTATCCTATCTCTGTTTTCATGTTCATTTGCTTAGAATATTGTTTCCATACCTGTGTAGATCATTTGTTCTGAGGTGGGTCTCTTGTAGACAGCATACATGCAGGTCATGTTTTCTTATGCATTATGCTACTCTATGTCTTTTGATTGGAGCATTTAGTCCATACATTTAAGGTTATTGATAGATACATATTCATTGCCATTTTTACCTTTATACCTGTGTCCCCTTCACTCTCTCCCTCTTTTTATGCATTTTCTTAAAACTGTCCCTTGAGCATGTCTCACAGTGCTATTTTGTTGTAGATTAATTCTTTTAGCCTTCTTTTACTTGGGAAACTCCTTATTTCTCCTTCCATTTTGAATGAGAGTCTTGCTGGGTAAAATAGTCACGGTTGCAGGACTTTGCTTTTCATTAGTTGAAATATTTCTTGCCATTCCCTTCTGGCTTGTAGTGTTTCTGTTGAGAAATCTGTTGATAGTCTTATCAAAGCACTCTTGTACTTTACTAGCTCTTTCTCCCTTGCTGTTTTTAAGATTTTTTTGTTTTGTTTTTATATTTTGCCTTTAATTATGATGTGTCTTAGAGTGGGCCTCTTTGTGTTCCTCTTGATTGGAACCCTCTATGCTTCCTGGTTTGTGTACTTTTTTCCTTATCAAGTTAGGGAAGTTTTCTTTCATTACTTTTTCAAACAGATTTTCTTTTCCTTGCTCCTCTTTTTTTCCTTCTAGTATTGCTATTTCATATTAAAGGTTTCATTTTGTCCTGCAAGTTCCTTACACCCTACTCATTGTTTCTGAGTCTTTTTTGTCATTGTTGTTCTGTCTGAGAGGTTTTTTTTTTTTACTTTGTGCTTCAGCTCACTTATTCAATTCTCTACTTCATTTAGCCTGCTTTTAGTTCCTTCTAATGCATTCTTCAATTCAGATATTATATTCTTCATTTCCTTTTGGCTCTTATTGATAATTTCTATGTGCTTTTTTATGCTGATGTATGTTCTAGTAAGTTCCTTGTACCTTCCATGGATTTCCTTGTAGTTCTCACTAAGTTCCTTGAGCATTCTTATAACCATTATTTTGAAATCTATGTCTGATAGTTTACTTGCATCAATTTTCTTTAACACTACTTCTGGGGATTCCTCCTTTCCTTTTGTTTGGGGGTTGTTTCTTTGTCCTTCCATTTTAGGACTCTTCTTATTTGTTTTTGCCAATTAGATTGATCTGCTTTGACTCCCTGTCTTCATGGTGTGAGCTTCTGTGGTAGGAGACCTGTGAGACTCAGTGGTGCTGTCTCCTTAATTTCCTGAACTGGATGCTCTTGGGATAGCATTTATGCCATTTATGTGAACTACTGGTTGTAATAGGGATGTGGTTGTTGTTGGGTCAGTATTTGGTGGGTTCTTCTCTCTGGCTGGCTGACTGAGAGTCACACTGCCCACAATGTCTTATATGTTGTGTATAGGTGTTTCTAGAACAAAATTACACAATCCAGGAAACAAACCCACACCAGCAAAATAAACCCCACCCACAACCATACTATAAACAGCAAATGAGCAAATATTAATAAATGTGTAAAGAGATTGAGACTATTAAAAGAAATTAAAAATGAATATGAGATGACTTACTGAAAGAAAAATGAATTTGAGAGGGTTGATGGAGGAGATATAATAAGACAAGGGAAAAGAAACAAGGTGAAGAAATAAAAGAAAATTTACATAGTAAATAAAAAGGGAGGGGAGAAGGTATAATGGGTTAAAAATTAGTGAGACTATAATATTAGGTTTAAACTAAAATTTAAAAATTACAATGAATAAAGGAACCAAATTGGAAAAGAAGATCCGCTGCAGCCATATCAAAATATTAGCAAAGATTAATGTAGGTGGAATTGGCATAGAAGAAAAAAGAAATAAAGCAAAACTTATGAGATGTCTAGAGGAAAGAAAAGTGAAAGACAGGGAAATAATTAAATTTAAAACAAACAAAAAAGGAATGAGCAGGAGGAAGGCAAAGTGTAGTAGGAGAGAAAAAAGGTAAAGTTTGAGTTTTGAAATACAAAAATAGTGAAGATCTGCAAATAAAATTGAAGAAGTGCAATAAGAATCACCATATCAACAACCAATGAGCAAAGATTCATAAAGTGGAGAGAGAATAAGGATATTTTAAGAATGAGAAAAATAATGTGAGATGACTAATGACCAGAAAATTGGTTTTGAGAGGCTGAATGGGGTAGAAATAGTAAGAGTACAAAATAAAAATAAGTCATAGCAAGAGAAAAATAAAATTTAAAACAAAAATAAGAAGACAAAGGAACAAGGTAAAAATAGAGTAAGAGAATGGAAGAGCAAAATATGAGATTTGAAATAAACTAAAATATAAAAACTAGCAAAATAATAGGCACACAGTTGAAGGAAAGAAAGGATGTTAAATAGCTGCACAGGAGAGAAAATAATGCAGATCATGAAGAAGACTGAGGTGGAATTTGTCTCAGTAGAATCCAGTGTTTACCGCTGTTCTATATCTATGGATTCACTCCTACTAATGTCAGACGGTATCCTATTTTGTCCTTTGGCAGCCGGTTTGAGACTATAGTTGATCCAGTCTGTGGCTGTCTCCTTCAGATTTGGCTGGTCCTCACTGTTCTGCTCTGCTGTCTTTCCATCAGCCCAGGGCCAAGGGTGAGGGTGGATATTTTGTGTAACCTCCAGTGGGCACTGCTGATAGGAGTGTTCTCCCATCCCCTCACCACATGTCTTGGTCTGTCCCAGATTATTTCCAATAATTATGGTTTCTAGTGAATTAGCTGTCCGTTTCCTCTCAGGGGCCAATCTGTGCAAAAGGGGAAGCTCTTTCCTTCTTGGTGAAGACAGCAGTTCTATCTAATTCCAAGGCTGGGTAGGGCCCTGAACACCCCTTGTTGCCCCTGTGCCTATTCTCTGTTCTGTTGGTTTCAGCAGACCAGGGCCCAAGGAACAGTATAGCTCATAGTGTCTGGTAAAGAACCCTTTCAGAGCTTTCTCTTCTTTTCCCTGTGGAAATGCACCCAGCTGGGGGATCCTAAACATGGCCTCACTAAGCTGCAGAGCCTGTAATCCTCCAAGTGTGGGTTAGGCTTGCCTGTCTGTGAGGTGACCTGCTCGGCTGCTGCAAATCTCAGGTGTTCAGCTCCTGGCCTTCCAATCTCCAGCCTTCTGCTCTCTCACTGGAGACTCAGGCCTGAACTCTTCACCCTGTGCAGTCCCTCTCTCACCAGCTCTGCTAGGTCCCAAAGTCCCTTCAGCATAACTCTATCCCTCTGAATTCTTTGTTGGAAGAACCACTGCACACAGCAGCACCAGGTCCCTGCTGAGTCTCAGTCTTACCTCAGCTCCTCTTTAAAAAGAGTTTGTGTGTAGCTTTCATGCTGCAGCACCGAGCTCTGGAGAGCCTGTTTTCCATGTGCTCCCCTTCCTCAAAAGTCACTAAGTGTCTCTTGGTCAGGGGTGGCCATAGCCTTTCAGAGCCTCTGGCAGTTTTAGACAAAGTTTCTCTCTAGATCTCTCCAAGATGGCACTGAGAAGAGTCTCTCAGTGATACTATAACACAAGGTGGTGGCAGGGTTCTCTTGCTGTTTCCTCCAGTGATTCCCAGCTTTGGATGGGCCTGCTCCCACCTTCCTGTTTCTGCAGCCAGCACCTCCTCAGCTATCTCTCTCTTCCCCTGGGGCTAGTGGCTTCTGAGTCAATCCATAGCCACCCTGAATCTGTGCAGCCAGAAGTGCCTGGTTGAGCAGCAGTGGTAGCAGTTGCTCCACTAGGAGAACCTGTGCTGGCTGTTCCTGAGTACCCTGCACATGGGCAGGCTCTTTTCCACTCATGCACACTCTCTGTACTCTTGTCTGTATATATACTCACACATGCTCTCACTTATTCTCTGCTGTACTTTCAAGTTGGTTGCTCTGTGATTTAGCTGGAAGACTGGTCCAGATCTGGGAGCAAGTGGATGAAGCTTATAGTTAGTCTTCAGCCATCTTGGATCCCTGTCTTTTAACTTCCAACTATCTGCTTTAGCAAATTACATAGCAACTTATAAAAGAGGAAGAAAAAATGTTTTCAAACTAAAATTATTGTTATATTGATAACAATACTGTTATTAATTAATAATAGCATCTTGGTCACTTTTCATTTTTGACAATTAAAAAATGTATTAGTTATTTATTGACAAGAAATTAAAAGGAGAATGTAACCCATATTAATTTTTGAGTATTTTCCAGCTGTTAGTTTAGAATGGTTGTGATAAGTTCTCAGACTTGCTCCTTAATGATTGCAAAATAGCTCATGTAGCTCAAAGTGTCTCATCCTCATACAACATGGTCTACAGATGAGGAAGAAAGAGAGCTGATTTCTTTTTATGTCCATCTTAAGAGAAATATATCCCCAGGATAACTAGCAGAAATAATATGTCTCATGGGCCAGAATTGCTACTTATGCCCTTTCTGACCCATTCATTGGCAAGGGGAATAGGATACCCTGGATCAGAGAAAACCCATTTTCCCTGGGAAACATAACCACTAAATATCCACCTGAACTGGGATTCTGGAGTCAGGAGTAAGTGGAAGAATAACTTTGGTAGGAAAGCAACATCTGTCTGCCACATATTTCCACTCCTGATACTCTTGAGAATTCCACATTCTGGTAAAGTTTTTCAGATGATTGCACCACTGTCGAGAACTTCCATTTTGCTTTAAAGTAGGCCACTTATAGGCCGAACAAGGTGTGGCGACAATAGTCTGTCAGGCTTCCTTACCCAGATGCCCAGGTGTGGGCTACTTAGAGATAATAACTAGATTTGCATGTGCATTTCACTCACAGTTATACAAGCATTCATGTCATGTTTTGGCAAGTAGGTAGCTTTGTCTATGCATAGCATATAGAGGGGTGGAACCCCCAACAGGAGTGCATGCACACAGAGGTGCAGTGAAGAGTGAGCAAGCATGAATGCTGTAGTACCTGCAATAATGGAATATCTGACATCCCTTCACTACCTCTTTTAATTTTCCAGTTGCCCAAGTAAAGATTGAACTTGCATTGTATAGAACAGTTCCACAACGAAGTGCAAGCTCTGCTCCTGTGGTCGGTCAGGTCTCCAGCCTCTGTGGATTTTACTTTCTGTTTGTACAAAATAAGGAATTGGGTACATGACCTTTGACACTTTTTTTCAGGACTGTCTTGGGCCTCGCTTCTTACTTAAACAATGTAATTGCTCATAAACTCTCACAAAGTTGGCTGCTGATGAACCCAGTGTTGATGGAGGCCTTCTTTTCTTCCAGGTGATGCTGCATGTGATGAAGCTAGTTTCACAGGTTCATATTTTCTGGCTTATCCTTCCAAGCTGCCTTACTTCACATTTTGAGCTTTCTTGTGAGTCTGACATCATTAATACTAAAAACCTGCTAATAGTTTTTGAGGTGTATGACATGGGGGAAAAATCTTATTGAGTTTAGTTTCATAGAGGGAAGGCTTATGAATGAAAAAGTTGTGTTCACTCATGCTTTTAGGTTAGAAATAATGAGTTACCCCAGAAAACGTGTGTTGTGTTATTAGTAAGAAGACCAGTGAAAACTGCAAAATAAATGTGAATGAATAATTGACCTTTGAATTTTAAAATATATGGTTAATTTAATTCTAAATAAATGGAATTAAGGTAGAGATACACTATACAAAATTTTGATCTTCTCTCATCTTATTTCCTACTAAGAAAAAATACCTAAATAACAGAAATAGAAAGCAAGCAAGTTTTCTTTTGTTTTTAAAAAGGAACCCATTGCCAGTAGAAGAAATACACAAGTAGTTACAGAAGTGTCTATAATGGTTTTAAGCTTTCAGATTTATGGCACACATTCCAAGACACATTGTTTAATAATGATTATCTTGGACAGAGTCAAGTTTTACTTGTCATTGTTTGCTTCATTCCATGAAGCAAATATCAGGGGCAACATCATAAACTGGATTCTTTACTTCCAAGAATAATAAAACACAGAGATTTACATCTCTTCCATTTTTTGATTTTAAGTAAATATGTTCTTGTATTGCATCTGTAGTTTGACTAGAGTTAATTTCAAAGTAATTATTTAAAAATAATTTATTAGTAAATATTTGAATATTTAGTAGAATGTAAAACAAACACATAATTACATACCTGCTTGACATTGTGTAGATCTTTATAAAATATAGATTACAATAATAGTTGATTTTTAGCATAAATTAAGCCTAACCCACAAGCTCCATTTATCAAATGAGTGAATGTAGTTTTGAAGAAAGAAGAGCCTTGTGAAAGTTTTCCTGATGTGAGGCACTAGTAATTACTTATGTCTACCCATTAGAGAATTGGCTAAAGTTCCAGGGAGAAATTGAACCACTGGGAATCATTAAATTCTAGGTAAACAATAAGTTCTTACCATTATTTATGCTATGGTCCATTTGAAGACTGATGTAGCTGCCAGTTCTTTGGTCCATGCCAGATTTCAGATGACTTCCTTAGACACTCAGATGAACCAGATATCTTTTGTTTAGAAGCAGATCTTGTATGTAGCAGAACCTAAAACCAAGTCAAAAACTATGACTTGAACACAGTGTATAAATATTACCTTTATGCTTTTCTAAAGTTATCAGTGTTGTTGTTATATATTGCTAGGGGACAGGGTTAAAATAAGTTTGAATAAGTTCTGTAAATCTAATGCACAGTATAGTAACTGTAATTAACAATACTGTCTTGACTATTTGAACTTTCTAAGAATGGAAAATTTAAGTGTTTTCATAAAAAAGAAAAAAAAAGAAATGGTTACTCTGAAGTGATGGACATGTTGATTAGCTGATTGTGGTAATTATTTCATACACACAGTTCTCATGCTACATTTAATAAAATGTGACTTTCCTTTTTTTTGATAAGTGAATGGGATAATTATATCAATCTATTAGGTTCTTTTAAATATATATATATGTATATAATCTATTGGATGTTATTAAAAATTAAATACACAAAGAAATAATGCACAAACAGTACCATTCTTGGAATAGAAAGTTAAGATGTTTGGAGCCTTGGATCCTCCTAGTACCCCTCAATTCACATAATTAGACAACTGCCCCTCAACCTGCAGTACAGTTGACCCTGGAGAATGGGTATATACTGGTTCTGTCCAACATTGGCTCAGAGAAAGAATCCTACAGGACCAAGCAGACATCTACATATTTTCATATCAAAATTCCTGTCTTATGCTGGGCCTTCTCCTTTTGCCTGAGATGAAGCAGAGACATAATGAATTCAGCTATTGTTTGGATGATTCTTTAAAATTTTGTTATGTAAACAAATTAATCAATCCTCTATAAAATAATATATATACTACCAAAGAAAAGAGTAGAATTATAACATATGGTTTTTATTTTTGATAAACATGAAATATTTCAACGATTAGGGGAGTAAATACATTTTCCACTGAAACTGCCTAGAAACTGCCTCACATCTCTGCCTACCCCAAGTTACTTTACACATAACCAGAGAAGAAAATAAGCATGTATTTTGTCAGAATAGTTTTACTGTGATAAACAATGCAAATACCATGTGGTTAAATTCTTTAAGAACTCTAAACAATAGACCACAATACCACTTAAGTATAACAGCTGTAGGTATTCCTCTGCAGCTAAAAAATAATGTGTTGAGTCCCAGCCTAGAGGCCACATGCTGACAAGATACACTTCTGGAATGTGGATCTGAAACATGAAATAAAATATTGGTTTCTAAAGTCTATAGCCCTTAATAGAGCAGGTGGATTCACATAAAAGGATTCTCATCAACTTCCAAATTCTCCAGGGAGGTTTAAGAATGTCCTGTGAAACTGAGTGGGATAGAGGATTCTTATTTCTTTTTTTTCATAGGATTTTCCCAAACCTAACTTAACCCAAATACTAAATGTTAAAAACTCAAATTTTATTCAGCTACGGAAGCAAGAAAATTAAGGGACAGTTGGTAAAGTGCAAAGATCCTGTGCTGAGAGGAAGCAGTTCTACCTCCTTTTCGGTCACTAATTTTCTGTGGCCCCTAGGGAAGTCATATAAACTCTCTACTCCTTAGTGTCCTCCATTGTAAAATGAACAGGATGCTCTCTTGCCAACCTCCATGAAATTGTATTCAATGGCTCTGAGCTACTTCACTGCACCTAAGGTCAAATCCAAAATTTTCAGAACAGTCTAATTATCCAAGAAAATCTTAAATCCATTATCATGATTCTCAAATATCCACCTCCTCACTCTGTTCCTCACTCTTGTTTTTGAACATGATTATCCTTCCATACTCTCTATCTCTGAGAAGACATAACACCAACATTCACCCATCCACTGAAACCAGAAATAAAGAGAAATCCTTGACACCTCACTTTCCCTCATCTTCCAACTCTAACCCAGACTTCCTGATTACCTCTAACTCCATTGCCAGCCCTGGAATGCCTACTTCAGCAACCCTGAGGCTCTAATCCACTCTGTTTTTTTCTCCAAAATGTTTACCAACCACAGGGGAAAGGATTGTTTATAAAAGTCATTTCTGATCATGACTTTTACACACACACACCTGCTCCAAAGACTCTGTAGTGTTGATTCTCACTCTCAGTGTAACCAAACAAACAAACATGACTATTTTTACTAGTCAGTGCCTCCTCCCTGACAGCTTAAGACAGAGCCTCCCTGACCAGTGAGATTTGTTCATCATGGGACATGAGTGACTGTTCCCCTACTTCATAGTGTTTGTCACATCTGTTAATCTACCTGTGTTTTTTGTTTGTTTGTTTGGTCACCTAAGTAAGACTTCAAGCTCTGTGAAGACTCAGTGAGACCACATCCACTTCTGTTCACAAATTAAAACTCTTCGTCCATGTACAGTGGTGAGGTGGATATAACAAGCATTTTGGAGTCAGAGACATATAAGTTGAGCACCAGCCGCACCATGACAAGCTGGTAGTCAGGTTTTTGACTATCTGTTGCTCAGTTTCCTTGTATGCAAATTAAAGCTAAGAATACTTAATATGCATAAGGATGGGATTCTAAAGATCAAATGGATACCATATAACTTCACTTTATATTGTATAAGTAGACAAAGGGTACATGCTATTATTAATAATATTATTATTAATATTAATTATTTTAAGATCTCCCAACAACTGACATCCTCACTTCTCACCAATCTTCAGCTCAAGTATATTTCAACCAGAAGAACTTACCTGCCAGCCTCCATATACATGGTTTCACTTCTTTGTCAATATCCTCACCTCCTACTTTCTTCACTAATCCACATCTCTCCCCTCCTGCAGCACTCTGTTCCATGTCTACCTTCCTCAGGAATTTTTGCCCCTCAATGCTTATCACTTTACAACCTAGACCCTCAGGCATCCTTGCATGTGTAATCAAAGAATAAATTTATGTTATGTCTGAGAGAGACTGTAGAAACCAACCAGTCCAATGTCTTAATTTTACAAATGAGAAAACAATGTCAGATTATTTAGATGACCAGCTAGTTGGTAGCAAAATGGAGACCAAAGTCCAGACCTCCACAGAAGATCTGTTATTATTTGGACTCACATAGAACAACATTAATCCATGACAGTGTCAACATCATTTACTAAAATATACAAGTAGATTTCTTTCATACAAAATATGGATCCTCAACATCTCTTTATCTAAGCAGTTGTTAAGTCCTGTACAACAAAGGAGCAGAGTTGGTTTGTCTAAAAGATGTGAGTGAAGTAGACACTTGGGTATATTTATTAAAACACTTGATATTGTGCTTACACACAGAAGGTACTCAGTTATTGCTTGGTAAGTGGGTGAGTGCATATATTAATGAATTAATACTCATAAGAGAAGAGTTTCATAAAAACATCATTATAGGTAGTCCACTAAAGAATTTGAAAATTTGGTTTAGCACAAAAGTTAATTTCTTCTCTAGAAATTTGGGCCTTTTGCAATTAATTTTGCAGAGTTCATGTGTTAGTTGGAGATAGTATTTCATATGTGCAGAGATAGAAGGCATATATAATCCTACTGAGGATTATATTAAACCACGATTGCTGCAATAAAAATTCCAGCTAGATTCTAAAAAACAAGAGCCATGTAATTAGAAATGCTCTACCAGATATGAAGATACAATTCATTCCTTAACAATTAATACTTATATTTCTGGTCCAGTTATAAAAAGTTGAGAATGGAAGAAAGTTGGGAGTTTAAAAATAGATTCATACCTATATTAAAATTGAGCTATAAAAAAGTGGTATCATACATAAGCAGAGAAACATGGATCATTTTACCAGTGGTATAAGGAAAATTATATCATTATAATGAAAAGATTCAATTATATTCCTACCTCACTCTATAAGCAAAAATAAATTTAAATGGGATTAAAACCTTTGTATAAAACTGAGATCAGGAAATATTTTTTAAACATATCAAAAAAAAAGCACTACCTATATAGGGAAAATAAAAAGATCTTATTATATCAAAGTTCATGATTTCTTCTCCACAAAATGCACTACAGACAGACACATGATATATGAAGAAAAGATATTTTCAATATACAAAACTAAGAAATGATTAATACTTAGAATATTTAAGTAACTCATAAATAATAAAAATAAGAAAGTCAACCCAATATAAAAATGGACAAAAGATAGAAATGCTAAAGTTGCTGAAGTAGAAATGGGATGACTAATGTAGACAGATGCTTGTTCTTATTGGTAGGTAATCAGAAAATTCCAAAACATAAGCATCAATGTAGAACTACCCTGAAAAAAAATATTTTTAGATAAAAGCCAATGTCAATAATCATGGGGGGGTATAAGAATTTTCACATGTGCTGGTGACTGCAAATATTTATTACAACCATTTTGGTGAGAAGTCTAGCAATATGGAGTAAAATTATATTAGCACTTGCTCTATAACAGGAATTTCTAGACTTGTACCTTTAGAAAACTCCATAAACACAGAGACATGAAATAAGCTTGTTATAAGACCAAAATGAGGTGAAACATATTTAAAGTTTAGTTTATGCATACATATTCTTCAGGGTGAAAGATGATTAATTACCAGGGACAGAGTTGAACAACAATGTTGACAAAATATATATATATATAAGTTCAACCTGTGGTATCCAAGATGGTGGCAAAGTAGGTGGACGTTACAGTTACCACCTCACAGGATCAAATCAGAATTACAACTAAATTACAATCAACCTAAATAACCAACTGAGGACTAGCTGAACAGAAGACTTATAAACAAGGATAGGCAAAAAAAGCCACCTCAAAATTGGTGAAAGGTTTGGAGATGCAAAAAAGGCTAACCCACCACCCAAATGTGGTACTTGAGAACTTTAGGGACTATCTCAGCTTCAAAGGTCCCCTCTGAGGAGCGAGTGGTTTTAGCCTCATACTGAATTTCCCTTCCCAAAGCACCAGAGTGAGGAAGAGGAGTCCACATAATATCTGGCTGTAAAAACGAATAGAAATGCATCTGCCAGGGTGAAAAGAGAACCAAGGCACTCTCTTAAAGGACCAGGAAAAACACATTGCCTTTGTGAACACTCACCCTGAGCTCCAGCAGTGGGATGGCAGTTCAGAGAAGAATGGAGTCATATAGAAAGATACTGGGATGTGTGGCTTCCGAGAGGGCTGGAAGGACTGATGCCAATGTTCTTGGGCTGAATCCTCCCACACCAACTTAATGAGGTTTTCTTGGGTTGAGCATTCCCCTCTATATGGCATCATCCTGGGAAAATTCATTAGCCTCACTCTCCGGAGTCCCTGTGGCCCTACCCTGACAAGCTCATGTGCTGTGAAGGAATCAGATAACTGAAGCCAGCCTGAACCTATGAGATAGTCATCTTTTTTTTAAAATTGTTGTTCTATTAGTTACCCCACTTTTTACCCCATTGCTCCACCCCCATCCAACCCCTTCTTGCACAGTCAATCCCCACCTCATTGTATATGTCCATGGGTTATTTATACTAGTTCCTTTACTAAACCCTTCCCCTATTTACCCTCTTATCTCTTTCTCCCCTCCACCCTGGTAACTGATCCTTGTTTACATGCCTCTGGTTCACTATAGCTCATTTGTCTGTGTAGTTCATGAGTTTTCTGTATTAGGTGATATCATATGGTACTTGACTTTCTTTCCCTGGCTTATTTCACTAAGCATAATTCTCTCTAGTTCTATCCATGTTATCGCAAGTGGTTAAAGCTTCTTTTTTCTTCCTGCTGCATAATATTCCATTGTGTAAATGTACCACAGTTTTTTGATCCACTCATCCAAATCGGCACTTAGGATGTTTCCAACACTAGGGTATTGTAAATAGTGCTACTATGAACATAGGGATGCAAAAGTTCTATAGAATTGGGGTTTCAAGATACTTTGGGTATAATCCTGGTAGTGGAATCGCTGGTTCAAAAGGCAGTTCCATTTTTAGTTTTCTGAACAAATTTCATACTGTTTTCCACAGTGGCGCACCAGTCTGAATTTTCACCAACAGTACACTAGGGTTCCCTATTCTACACATCCTTGCCAGCATTTGTTGTTTGTTGATTTGTTGATGATGGGCATTCTGAATGATGTAAAGTGGTATATCACCATGGTTTTATTTGCATTTATCTGATGGCTAGTGATGTTGAGCATTCTTTCATATACCTATGGACCCACTGTAAGTCCTCTTTGGAGAAGTGTTTTGTTCAGTTCCTTTGCCCATTTTTAAAAGGGGTTGTCTGTCTTCTTGGTGTTGAGAGGTATAAGTTCTTTATATATTTTGGAGGTTAATCCTTTGTTTGAGGTATCATAGACAAATCTGTCTACCCATATGTTTGATTCCCTTTTCATCTTGCTAATGTTTTCTTTTGCTGAGCAGAAACACTTTAGTTTGATGTAGCCCCATTTGTTTATTCTTTTATTTCCCTTGCTTTAGAAGATATATTGGTGAAAATATTGTTATTTGGGATATCTGAAATTTTCTGCCTATGTTTTCCTCTAGGTCTTTCATGGTGTCACGTTTTACATTTAAGTCTTAGATATATCTTGAGTTTATTCTGGTGTGTGGTGGTCTAGTTTTGTTTTTGTTTTTTTTCTGTTTTTTATTAACGTCCCTGTCCAGTTCTCCCAGCACCATTTGTTGAAGAGGCTCTTCTCACTCCATTTTATGTTCCTTCGTCCTTTATCAAATATTAGTTGACCATAGAGGCCTGGGTTTATTTCTGGACTCTCTATTCTGTTCCACTGATCTATATGTCTATTCTTATGCCAGTACCAGACTGTTTTGATTACAGTGACTTTGTAGTATTGTTTGATTTCTGGTGTTGTTATTCCTCCTGCTGTGTTCTTCTGTCTCAAGATTGCTTTTGCTATTCGGTGTCTTTTTTGGTTCCATATGAATTTACGGAGTATTTGTTCTAGGTCTGTGAAATACGTCATTGGTATTCTAATGGGGATTGCATTGAATCTGTAAATTACTTTGGGTAATATGGCCATTTTGATGATGTTGATTCTTCCAAGAACATGGTATTTGCTTCCATTTATTTGTTTCTTCCTTAATTTCTTTCTTCAATGTTATGTCGTCGTCGTCGTCGGCAGCCGTCCGTCTCGAGAGACGATGGTGTAGTTTCTTAAGAGTCTATCTGCACCGCCGAGAATGGCTGTGCAGTCCGACTCGGGAGTGACACGGTATCTGTCTCCTCCCGTGTTGAGTCGACATCTTGCGATGACGCTGGACTGTCCTCTCCAGTGAAGCTGAAGCTACAGAGCCTGGGCAGGGTGATATGGAAGGTCTGCTGTTGCCCATGCAGCAGACCCCCCCTCTCTTCGCAGCTGAAGGGTCCAAGGGAAAGACGGAGTCAATACAGCTTGGCTTCAGGTGCGCCGCAGGAGTTGCCGGTGTTGACTACAACGTCAAACCGCCTTAGGGACTCCGGCTCCGGATTTTCTGTCGGGGTTTACTCCCTTAGCCTTTCCCCTGAAGAGGTATGCCGCAAGGCAGCGGAGGTTTTTTGGAATCAGAGTTTTCCTTCTCTGATTCAATGTTATGTAATTTTCAGAGTACAGGTCTTTTATCTCTTTGGTTAAGTTTACTGCTAGGTACTTTATTTTTCTTGTTGTTATAGTAAATGGTATTTTCTTTTTGTCTCTGTCTCTGCTATTTTATTGTTGGTGTACAGAAATTCCTTAGATTTCTGTATATTTATTTTGTACCCTGCGATTTTGCCAAATTCACTTATTATATCGAGTAGTCTTTTAATGGCATTTATAGGATTTTCTAGGTATACTATCATGTCATCTGCATATAATGAGAGTTTTACTTCCTCTTTCCCGATTTGGATGCCTTTTATTTCTTTTTCTTGTCTCATTGCTGTGGCTAGGACTTCTAACACTATGTTGAAAAAGAGTGGAGAGAGTGGACAACCTTGTCTAGTTCCTGAGTTCAGGGGGAATGCTTTCAGTTTTTGTCCATTGAGTATGATGTTGGCTTCAGGTTTCTCATATATAGCCTTAATGATGTTAAGGTATGCTCCCTCTATTCCCATTTTGCTGAGTGTTTTCAACATAAATGGGTGTTGTACTTTATCAAATGCTTTTTCTGCATCTATAGATATGATCGTGTGTTTTTTGTCTTTCATTTTGTTTAGGTGATGTATTATATTTATTGATTTGCGAATATTAAACCATCCATGCATCCCTGGGATGAATCCCACTTGATCATGGTGTATGATCTTTTTGATGTATTGTTGGATCCTGTTTGCCAAAATTTTATTGAGGATTTTAGCATCTATGTTCATCAGTGATATTGGCCTGTAGTTTTCTTTCTTTGCTGTGTCTTGACCTGGTTTTGGGATTAGGGTAATACTGGCTTCATAGAAAGAGTTTGGGGTTTTTCCCTCTTCTTGGATTTTTTGGAATAGTTTGAAGAGGGTAGGAGTTAGTTCTTCCCTAAATGTTTTGTAAAATTCGCCTGTGAAGCCATCCGGTCCAGGGCTTTTGTGTGCAGGGAGATTTTTTATTACTGTTTCAATTTCCTTCTTTGTTATTGGTCTGTTGAGACTTTCTACTTCTTGATTCAGTTTTGGAAGGTTATATGTTTCTAGAAATCTCTCCATTTCTACTAGGTTGTCAAATTTCTTGCCATATAGTTGTTTGTAGTAATTTCTTATAATTGTTTGTATTTCTGAGGTATCAGTCGTGATTTCTCCTCTTTCATTTCTGATTTTGTTTATTTGTGTCTTCTCTCTTTTCTTCTTAATGAGCCTGGCTAGAGGCTTGTCAATTTTGTTTATTTTTTCAAAGAACCAGCTCCTAGTTTTGTTGATTTTTTGGATTGTTCGTTTAGTTTCTATGTCGTTTAATTCTGCTTTGATCTTGATGATTTCCTTTCTTCTTTTTGCCCTAGGCTTTGTTTGTTGTTGCTGTTCTAGTTCTTGTAGCTTTATGGTTAGGTTTTTTTATTTGAGATTCTTCTAGCCTTTTCAGATATGCCTGTATCGCTATGAACTTCCCTCTTAGGACTGCTTTTGCTGTGTCCCATAGGTTTTGGGCTGTTGTGTGTTCATTGTCATTAGTTTCTAGAAATTTCTTGATTTCCTCTTTGATGTCATTGTTAACCCATTCGTTATTTAAGAGCGTGTTATTCATTCTCCATGAGTTTGTGTGTCTTTGATTTTTTTCCCTGAGGTTGATTTTTAGTTACAAGGCATTGTGGTCTGAAAAGATGCTTGATATGATTTCAATTTTCTTGAATTTGTTGAGGCTTGTTTTGTGTTCTATTATGTGGTCTATCTTTGAAAATGTCCCATGTGCCTTTGAAAAGAATGTATATTTTGCTTCTTTGGGGTGAAAATTTCTATATATATCAGTTAAGTTCATGTGGTTTAGTGTGTTGTTCAATACCTGTATATCCTTGTTGTTTCTTTGCTTGGATGATCTGTCTATTGTTGATAATGGAGTGTTGAGGTCCCCTACTATGAGTGTTGTTGTTATTATCCTTCTTGTGGTCTTCTAGTATTTGCTTTATGTATTTGGGTGCTCCTATGTTGGGTACATATATGTTTATCAGTGTTATATCTTCTTGATGGACTGTTCCTTTAAGTATTATGAAATGTCCTTCTTTGTCTCTTTTTATTGCCCTTGCTTTGAAATCCGTTTTGTCTGATATGAGGACTGCTACCCCAGCTTTTTTATCAGGTCCATTTGCTTGAAATATTCTTTTATATCCCTTTACTTTCAGTCTATGTAAATCTTTTGTTTTGAGGTGTGTTTCTTGTAGACAGCAAATATGTGGGTCCTGTTTTCTTATCCATTCCGTTACCCTATGTCTTTTAATGGGAGCATTTAATCCATTTACATTTAAGGTTATTATTGACATGTATTTATTCATTCCCCTTTTGTATCTCTGTTCCTCTACTCTCTCTTTTTTTTTTTTCTTTTCCTTTTTCTTAGAATATTCCCTTTAGCATCTCTTGCAATGCTGGTTTGGTGGAGATGTATTCTTTTAGTCTTCCTTTGTCTGAGAAACTCCTTATTTCACCTTCTATTTTGAATGAGAGTCTTGCTGGGTAGAGTATTCTTGGTTGTAGTCCTTTGTTTTTCATTGCTTGAAATATTTTTGACCATTCCCTTCTGGCTTGTAATGTTTCTGTTGAGAAATTGGTCGATAGCCTTATTATGTTTCATGTTGTCCTGCAGCTCTCTTAAAACTCTTTATTGTTGTTCAGTCTTTTTTCATTTTGCCACACTGTCTGGATATTTTTGTTTACATTGTCCTCCAGCTCACTGATGTTATCCACCACTTCATCTAGCCTGCTTATTCTCTCTACTGTGTTCTTCAGTTCAGAAAATGTGTTCTTCAATTCCTCCTGGCTCTTCTTGATAGTTTCTATGTCCCTTTTAATGGTGGTGTATTTCTCAGTATTCTTTGTAGCTTCACTGGAGTTCTTTGTAGTTTCCCTAGAGTTCTCTGTAATTCTGCTGGAGTTTGCTGGAGCTTTCTCTGAGTTTGTTGAGAACATTGAGCTTCCTTATAACTATTTTTTTGAATTCCAGTTCTGATAGTTTGCTTGCCTTTGTTCAATCTAGCACTCTTTCTGGGGATTTTCCTTTCCTTTTGTTTGGGGATTGTTTATTTATTTCCCCAATTTAGGTAACTCTTCTTGTTTGTTTGTTTTTTTAGGTTGGTCTGCTTTGACTTCCTGCCTTTTGGGTGTGACCTTCTGTAATAGGAGACCTGGGGGATTCAGTAGTGCAATCTCTTTGATTCCCTGAGCTGAATGCCCTTGTGATGCCTTTTTTTTTTTGCCATTTATTTAGGCTGTATGGTTGTATTTCATTTTGATTGTTGTTGTGTTGCTCTTGGTGGAACCTACCCTCTGATTAGCTGACTGAGAATCACTCTGTCCACCATGTCTTGAGTTCTTTTGTGCAGATGTTGTTAAAACATAAACACACAACCCAGGAAAGAAACTCATGTCCTCAAAAATATCTTCCACCTATAATCACACTATCAACAGTAAATGAGCCAGTATTAATATAGATGTAAAGAGATTAAGACTATTATACTAAAAGAAAAACAAATAAGTTGACCAACTGAAAGAAAAATAATTTTTGAGGGGGGGTGAGAGCAATAATAGTAGTGAGTAGGGACAAGGCAATGTGAGACAGTAAGTAAAATTTATATTGTATGTTAAAAAGGGGATGGAAGAAGGCAAAATGAAGTAAGAGAGGGGAAGTGTATAATATTAGGTTTAAGCAGAAGTTAAAGAATATTAATTAGTGCGAGATTTAACATAAACAAAACAAAAAAATAGGGAAAGAAGAAGAAGAGGAAGAAAAAGTAGAAAAAAAGTTAGAGAAAAAATTTCTCCGCAGTACTATGATCAACCTTTGGGCTATGATTGATGTAGGTATGATAGGAATAAGAGGGGGGAAAAGAAAGAAAGAAAAGCTTAAGAGATGTCTAAAGAAAAGAAGTAAATTTGAGAAGATAGAGAGGATAGGTATATGAAGAATGAGGAATGAAAACCAGTCTAAGAAAGGAAAACAATTTTCAAATTTAAGCTGAAAGAAGGAAAGGGCTAGAGGAAGGTATTAATGGAGTAGGAAAGGGGGACTATAGGATTTGATATTTTAAATACTGAAAGGGTGAATATCTATGAATAAATTTGCAGTAATGTCACAACTACCACCATATCACAACCAATGGGCAAAGGTTGATCAATATGGAGAGAGAATAAGTGTATTTTATGAATGGGTAAAATAATGTGAGATGAATAATGACAAGAAAAATGGTTTTGAAAGGCTGTTAAAGGGGAAAAATAGTATGAATGCAGAATGGATACTAGTCATAGTAAAAGAGAAGATAGAATTTAAAACAAAAGTAAGAAGAAAAAATCAAATGTTAAAGTGGAGTAATAGAAGGGAGGAACAACATATGATATTTGGTATAAACTATAATATAACAACTTGTGACTTAAAATGCATAAACTGAGAGGACAGGAAAATAACTCATGAAGAATACCATGATGGAATTCATTCCAGTAATATCTTATTTTTACCACTTTCTTTTCTTTCTGGATCCACCTCTGGTCAAAGTTCCATGGGTTTCATATCTTCCTTTTTGGCTGTCTGGCTGTGAGAAGATCTAGCAGGATGCTGAGGCTGCTGTTTTCTTGCCTGTGAGTCTGCCGACTATTCCCCTTACCGCAGCTTTCCTCTATGAGCCACATTGGGTTGGATCCCCCCGACAGGTTCTGTGGTACTCTCTAGTCCTCTTCAGTTGGTTTAGCAGTGCTGCTATGCAGGTGAGCTGGAATGCATGCCCAGAGCCCTTGCCAAGTCTCAGGTCTTGTTTCAGCTCTTCTTCCAAAAATGTCTCTGTGTGGCTTCCAAACTGCAGCACCAGTTGGTATTTTTGTTTAGCAGAGCCACTGTACCTGCATACAGGCCTGCAAGCCTGGGGTTCCCTATCAAGCCTTGGTCCTGCCTAAGCTTTCCTCTCTGTGTACCCCTTGCTGCAGCACTGGTCTGTGTTTTTGTTTAGCAGACCCATTGTACCTGCGCCTAAATTTAAGATTATATTGATAGGTACTTATTCACTGCCATGTTTTCCCTTTGTACCTGTGTCCCCCCTGCCTCCTGCCCCTCTTTCTTTATCTACTTATAGCAGTCCCCTTAACATGTCTTGCAATACTGGTATGGTGGAGATGTATTCTTTTACTTACCTTTGTCTGGGAAACTCCTATTTCTCCTTCCATATTGAATGAGAGTCTTGCTGCTTACTGGAGTCTTGTTTACAGGCCTTGGTTTTTCATTACTTGGTATATTTTTTTGCCATTTTCTTATGGCTGCAGTGTTTCTGTTGAGAAACCAGCTGCTGGCCTTATCGGAGCTCCTTGTATGTTACTAGATGTTTCTCCCTTGCTGCTTTTAAGATTCTTTGTCTTTGAATTTTGCCTGGTTGATTATGATATATCTTGGAGAGGTTCTTTTGGATTCATCTTGACCGGGACCATACATGCTTCTTGGACTTGCATGACTTTCTCTCATCAAGTTACGAACGTTTTTTGTCATTACTTTTTCAAACAGTTTTTCTATCCCTTGTTCCTTTTTCTCCTCCTGGTATCCATAGTATATGGATATTATTATGTTTCACATTGTCCTGTATCTCCCTTAACCCCTCTTTATTCTTCTTGAGCTTTTTTTCATTTTGTTGTTCTGTCTGGGAATGTTTTTACTTTGTCCTCCAGCTCACTGATTTGGTCCCTGCTCCATCTAAACTGCTTTTAATTCCTTCTACTGTGTTCTTCATTTCAGTTTGTATTTTTTATTTCATCTGGCTCTCATTGATATTTTCTATGTCCTTTTTAATGCTAGTGTAGTTTGAAGTAAGTTACTTGTAGCTTCCCTCAAGTTCTTTGTAGTTCTCACTAGATCCTTGAGCAGCCTTATAACCATTTTCTTGAATTCAGTATGTGATAGTTTGCTTGCCTGAATTTCACTTAGCAGTCTTTCTGGAGACTCCTTCTTTCCTTTCAATTTGGTGTTTCTTTTTCTCCTAATTTTAGGTGATGCTTCTTTTTGTTTCTGTTTAATAGTTTGGTCTGCATTACCTCTCTGTCTTCATGCTGTGACCTTCTGCGTAAGAAGACCTGTGGAATTCAGTGGTGTCATCTCCTTAATCTCATGATTTGGATGCTCTCGGGTTGCCCTTTATTCAGTTTTTTAGGCTCCCTTGTTGTGTTTTGGGTTTGCTTTTCAGTGTCTTATTTGTTGGTGGGTTCTCCCCTCCATCTGGGTCACTGGGAGTCACATCCCCTGCCACATTTTGTGTATGCTATTGTACAGGTGCTAGATAATAAAGCAATATTACCAAAAACCAAACCCATGCTAGTGGAAATACCCTCCTACCACATCAGCAGAATCAACACAATTGAGCAAAGGTTAATAAAAGTAGAGAGAGATTAAGAATATTATAAGATAGGAAAAAGGGAATATGAGATGATTAAAGAAGCAAAAAATGTTTTTTAGTGGGAAGAGGAAGGAGAAATAATAAGAGCAGGCAATGGAAACCAGGTGAACAATTGGAGAGAATAAAATTTAAAATATAAGCAAAACAGGGAAGGGTAATGGTAAAATGTAGTAAAAAATAGGAAAGAGAATACTATGAGGTTTAAAATAAAATTAAAAATATAGTGAACCAAAAGGAATAAAATTGCAGCCTAAACACAGTAGAGTCAATAACAATGACAGCTGAGTAAAGATTAATATTGGTGGAAAGGGAATAAGAATTTTATACAAAATGGAAAAGAGAATATGAGATGCCTACAGTAAATAAAAAAGGTTTTGTAAGGTTAGGGGGAGAAAAACTAATAATAGTAAGAAATAGAACCCAGGCTAAGAAAGGAAAATATAATAATAAAATTCCTAACTCAAATGAGCAAGGCCAGTGGGGAGGCAATATGGAGTAAGACAAGAGGAGAGTAACCTGTGAGATTTGAAGTACAGAATACTGTGGACTGATAGAAATACCATTGTAGAAGAATAGCAATAATGATAATATCCATGCCCAACAAGCCACTATTCATAAAGGTAAAAAGGAAATAAGAATATTGTGAGGGGGAAAAGGGAATGTGAGCTGACTAAAGAAAGGAAGAATGTTTTGAGAGGATAGAGGGAGGAGAAATAATAAGAGTAAGAAATAGGAACAAGGTGTGGTGTGGGAGAAAATAAATTTTACAACAACAATAAGAAAGGGCAGGAAGAAGGCAAAATGGAGTAAGACAAGATAAGAATGCAATGTGAGATTTGAAATAACAATAAAATAAAAATAATACAAAATCTGAATAAAAAGAATAATAAGTATTTTTATCAGCTCAAGGTCTTGGGGAGGGACAACCAACTTCTGGCATCACCACTTCTATCATCTTTACTTGCCTTTAGAGGAAGCTTCTGTTGTGATTGGGAGGGTGGGGCCCCTAGGTCTTCCCTGGGAAGCACTCTTCAGTATTCTGGGAAAATTGTGGGTGTGTTCCTCCTACCTCTGTACTACCCAACTTGGTCTGTCCCAGCTTCTTTCCAATAATATATAGTTTCTGTTTAAATAACTGTTTGTTTCAGGGGGTGTGGGTGGGTATGGTAGCCATCTGTTTAGAAGGGTCAGCTCTCTCCTGCTTGGAGTTGATAGCAGATCTGTGAACAAGTGGAGCTGAGGCTGGGTGTCACCTTGAATTCCCCTTGCTGCACAGTTTTCTCATCTCTCTACTTCACTGGCCTCAGTGAAATAGGGTCCTGGGAATCAGTGTATTTTGTCTCCCTGAGAGAAGTTCTAAATAGGGCCTTTAGTCATTCTTCTTGTCATCTTTCTTTTGAGGAAATGTACCCTGCAGGATTCTTGAGCCTGTCCAGCCTGTTTTGCAGATCTTCCCTGCTCCTGAAAGAGGTGGGCCTGGGTGTGACCTTTTCTTCCTGGAAGTTCCACCAGGGAAGGGAATTCTGTCTGTCTTTAAATAATCTCAGGTGCTCAGTTCCCAGCCCACTACCCTGACAGCATACAGAGATTCTCGCTTTCCATTCTGTGCAGCTGCACCAGGCTGGTGCCAGCAAATTTCCTTGCTGTGCACCTTTCTGAACAATCTGGCCAGCTGCACTGAATGGAAGCAAATTGCACCCTCATTCCTTTCCCCTTATTGGCAGGGCAGCCCAGCATGCCTCAGATTTCCTTTTATATAGGCTCTCTGGGAACTTCCACTGCAGCATTGAGTCCTGTCCTGATTTTTTTTTTTTCAGATTTAATGTGTTTTATTGATTAAAATATTACATTTGTGCCACTTTCCCTTCCCTCTGCTCCCCTCCACCCGGTGGCCCCCTCCCTCCAGTTGTCCCCCCTTTTAGATTATGTCCATTAGTTGTGCTTACAGTTCCTCCCAACCTCTCTCCGTCTATTCCATTCCCTCCTACCATGATCCCCAATTCCTATATCATCTCCCTCCCTCTCCCCACTCCCCCTCCCTGTTGACCTCCCCCCACTATGCTTCCCTTACCCACAGTTCCTTTTCCACTCTCATTGCCTGTTTCGTTTGCCTTTGTTTCATCTCCCTAGCTTCTGTTTTTTAAACCAGTCCCTTTAACATCTCATATAACAGTGGTTTGGATCTAATGAACTCTTTCAGTTTTATTTTGTCCTGGAAACACTTTCTCTGTCCTTCTATTCTGAATGACAATTTCGCTGGATAGAGTATTCGTGGTTGTAGGTTTTGGATTTTCATTACTTTGAATATTTCTTGCCAGTCCCTTCTTGCCTGTAGGGTTTCCCTTGAGAAGTCAGCTGATAGTCTAATTGGGACCCCTTTGTACATAATTCTTTTCTTCTCTCTTGCTGCTTTTAAGATTCTCTCTTTATCTTTAATTTTTGACATTTTGATTATAATGTGTCTTGGAGTGGTTCTCCCTGGGTCCAGTCTCTTGGGAACTCTCCTTGCTTCCTGGACCTGCAAGTCTATTCCCTTCCCCAAGTCTGGGAAGTTCTCCTTTATTATATTTTCACTCAATTTTTCAAGTTCTAGTTCATCTTCCTCATTCTCTGGCAAACCAATGATTCTTATGTTGGGCCTTTTATAGCTGTCCCAGAGGTTTCTGATCCTCTCATTGTTGCTTCCTATTTCCTCTCACTGCATTGGTTGACTGCTTGTTCCTTCTCCATATTCCAGTTTGTTGAAATGAACTCTGGATTCCTCACCATCTGTCTCGTATGTGGTTTTGTTCCTTTCGTTATGAAAGTTTTTCGCTTCTTTCATATCTTTTTCCTGCTCTTTTGTGAATTCTGTAAGCCACCTGATAACAATGGCCCAGAACTGAACCTCTGACAGGTTTCTTATCTGTTCATCTGTCAGGTTCTCTATCTGCTGTCTGGTGAGTTGTGCCACCGGGATCTCTATATTTGTCTGCCTCATTTTGACAGATGCGTTTTGTTTTCCTGGGCCGGCTGTCGGGGGCGGTGCCTGTGTAAGCGTCACAAATCGGCGACCGGCCAGCGCCTGCCTGTCCGCGACCTATTTCGCAGCCCTGTGGTGCTTTCTGTGGGGGCGGGGGTCCAAGATGGATTCACACAGTTATTCAGCTAGGAGACCGGGATCCGTCCTCCCGCCCCCCTGGGCCTCACTGTTCAAGGCGATGCTGCGGCTGCTCCCCAGCGCCGGAGTCGGGCACGCCAGGGGCTTGATTGGAGTCGCGCACGCCAGGGGCTTGATTGCCTCCGGGATTTTTCGCCGCCCCGCCCCGCCGCTCCGCAAACAGCTTTGCCTTCTTTAACTCTTACCTGCCCAAATGGCACCGCTGGTTTATAACTTCATATGTTGGGCTTCCGTGTAGCTTTATTTTCTGGAATTTCTAGTTATCCTTTGTTTTGAAGTAGTTGTATTCCTCTATAGTTGTAGAGGGAGACCTAGCGTGTCCGTCTAAGCCTCCATCTTGGCCGGAAGTCTCGAGTCCTGTCCTGATTTTTATATATACCTCTCCAAAAAGTCAAGAGTCTCTCACACTCACTTCTGCCTGACCCAGGTGCAGTCAGTATCCCTCTCTCTCTCTGGCTCTCTCCTGGTTGGCATTTGCCACAGCAGCTATGGGTTTGCTGTTCACTGAGTGTGTGTGTGTGTATATATATATATAGCCTGGGTCTCCCTGACTTTGTGTATGTATCCAAATTGCTCCTGGCCAGGGCCTGGGGATTCACTACCCTGGGAGGAGGGGAGGTAACTGCAAAACTGTGATCTCTGACCAGGCTCTCTGCAGATGCATGAGCAATGCCTGGGGTATTTCACAGTCCACCTATGAAATCTCTTTACTGTCAACTGTGAAGCATCTTCTGTACTCCTTGGCTCCCAAACTTCATATCTCCTAAAATTCTGTTGAATGTTCAGTTTATTTTTCAGAAGATCAGTCAAGTGTCCAGGCTGGGTGCAAGATCAAATGGATAATGCTTCAGCTTACTCAACTGCATCTTCCTATCAGAAGTAATAATTTTTAAAAGAGATCATTTTGATTGGCTGTGGAAGCAGATTTGCTGCCATAGGATTAAGTCAGTAATTTGATAATACATATGCATATTTTCTAACAACCACATCAAGGCAGTTTGGGTCATTTGTCTTTGGGAATATACAAGGCTTCACACTGAAAGCAGCAGGGCCCCAGGGATTGGGGTGGATTTAAGCAGCTTGTTCTCCCTAGACCCCTTAGCAGGGTGTTGACCCAAGATTGCCCAAGTATCTTGGGGACTTCAGCATAGCTCCGCTATAAAACAGAAGGCACAGGAGAGCTTAGCAAGCCCCGGTGTAGGGTCAAGGATACTGTAGCTCTACAGAGCCCACAAAGACTAGCTGCCCTTTTATCCTGCATTTCAGAAATTTCCTGGTTCCACACTCCTGGGCCTTTTCCTGTGAGTGCCTGACCTTGGAGGGACTTTCAGGAGGGTGTGAAGGGCAGCCTAATGGAGAACCTGGAACATGATAGGCTTCCTTGTTCATGGAGTAGATGGGTTGACTGTGCAGTGGGACTTGCAATAGGATTTGTAGTGAGAAATCTTTCCCTTCACTCCCCATCTGACCCAGTGCCTAGGCTCCTGGACTCCCTAACCCAGCTCATACTGGGTTTCTCTGTCTACTTATCATCCCCACAAACTAATCAATGCAGTAGAATTGAGCTTCCAAGACCTTCAGGGGCCTGGTTTTCTCTAGCGCCTTGTTTACAGTTGCCCCACTTTAGCTTGTCCTGCAGTAAATAATAATTTCTTAAATTTTTTAGAATTTTCAAAATTTTCTTGCACAGTAATTTGAATCTTTGTGACCTCCTTGTATGGTAGATATTATATCTTTCTAAAAGAGGAATCTACCAGTATAGGGAAAAGAGTTTCCTTGGTGTGTTTGATATGGACAAGGCACAGCTTGAACCAAGGCTTGTAACCATTGGCAGTGCTGTTTGTTGTCTTGGATCCTGTCTTCCAGAGGCGACTGCATACAGCCTGGTGTGCTGCTGTGTGGCTGGGCATTGTAACATGTTGGTCAGGTGTTGGTTCTGTGTCCAGAGAGACAAAACAATTTCCTAGTGGGAGAAAGACCAGGGACCATGTTCTTAACTGCAACACCAGACTTTATTTTAAAACAGACCTTAGCTCCTGGTAAACACTAAAAATATGTTGGCTGCTGTTGTTATAGGTGTGTGGTAGTATTCTATCAAGGTCCTGCCACCCCAGATCCTCCCTCTTGTAATTAGTTACTGTGTCCAGAACACCTCAGCTAGGACTTCAATTTTGTTAAATAGGACTCTCTTCTGTTAAAAAGCAAAGTCCCCTAGGATAGCTTATATTAAACCTAACCTCAGTGTTAGTGAGACCACAGGCTGTGAGATAGAATTGATGGAGGAGAGGGAGAGAGATTCTGAGGTTATGCTCAGCAAGGTAATGAGGAATGTTACTACTGGTGGGGATATGGCAGAAAGGGGTAGAAATTATGTAAAAAAGAGGCAAAGGACTTATCTGTCTTACAATTTTTCCCAGCTGCTAAAGTAATCTATATTATAGAACCTCATTACAGTTCATTTTATGAACTCTTCTCATAAATTGTCCAAGTCCTGTTATGTGTTTGACATCAGAGACTGATAGGACTTTTCTGACAAAGAATGAATTCAAAATATGGAGAATTCCTATAACTAGACAGTAAAAATCTAGTGTTGGCACCTCAGAATCCTGCCTCCCTGAATGAATAAAATCCATTTCCCTATGGTCTGAAAAACTAGACAAGGAGATATTGAATAGTAACCTGAAAATAAATTAAACACTGATGTGAATTAGTTGAAATACAATTGAGGCAAAAGAAGAAATATTAAGAGGCTATGTAAAAGAATGAAAAGAAGAAAAAAGGAAGAAAAAAGAAAGAAAATAACTATAAATTCTAAAGAAAAGCAAGGTGAAATTTGTCTCAACTATTTGGAGTTCACCTTCTGACTTTTCTTTCTGGATCTGCTCAAGGTCTATTTTTTTTATCAGCTCAAGGTCTTGGGGTGGGTCATCCAACTTCCAGAACACCACCTATATCACCTTCACCTGCCTCTAGAGGGAACTTCTGTTGTAAGTGGGAGAGTGGGGCCCTAGATCTCCTCTGGGAGACACTGTTCAGTCTTGTGGGTGTGTTCTCCCTGTCCCTGTACTACCCATCTTGGTCTGTCCCAGCTTATTTCCAATAATGTATAGTTTCTGATTAAATATTTATCTATTTCACAGGGTTGGATGGGTGACTTTCTGTGTTAAAGTGTCAGTTCTCTTCTGCTTGGTGTGAAGGCAGCTCTGTGTGTGCACCTAGCTGAGGCTGGGCAGGGCCTGAATCCCCCTTGCTGCACTGCTTTTTAATCTCCCTGCTTCCGCTGCCTCAGTGAAAGAGGGCATTAAGAACCAGTGTACTTTGTCTCCCTGAGAGAAGTTCAAAAGGGCCCTTTAGGTATTCCTCTTGCAGAAATGTACCCTGTGGGGTTCTTGAGCCTGACCTGCCTGTTTTGCTAATATTCCCTGTTCTTGAAGGAGGTGGGTGCTGGGTGTGACCTTTTCCTCCTGGAAGTTCCACCAGAGAAGGAGATTCTGGCTTTTAATAATAATCTCAGATGCACAGTTCCCAGCCCATTGTCCTTCCAGCATAGAGGTCTCTACTTTCCACTTTACAGAGCTGTGCCATGCTGGGATGGAGAAATCCCCTTGTTGTACACCTTTCTAATCAATCTGTGCCTCTTGGTGGCAGTGCAACTGTGTGTGGGATCCCTGCCCAGCAAGCCTCAGTTCCCCTTTAAAACGTCTCTCTGAGCACTCCCACCACAGCACTGAGTCCCTATCCAGCTTTCTGTACACACAAGCTCTTCAAAAAGTCAAGATTCTCGAGAGATCCAAGATGGTGGAAGAGTAAGTGGAAGCTACACTAACCTCCTCCCAGGACTAGTCTGGATTCACAACTTAATTTTGGAGAAATCATATGGAATAACCAACCAAACACTACCTGGAGGGAAGTCTTATAACCACGGAGAGACAGAAAAGGCTGCTACATCACAACATGACCAGTAGGGATTGTGGAGATGTGGAAGGGCTGCCTGGGCTCCCACGGGTGGCAGCTGAAGGGACTGAGAAACAGCTCAGCAGCCGGGGGTTCCTCCTGAGAAGGTCTAAACCCCCAGTTGGGCTTCCCAGCCTACAGCAACAGAGTGGAAAGTAAAATAGTATCCATCTGTGAAAAGCAAAAAGCTACAGGGTTTCTTGCTAGCCAGAGAGAAACAGCTGGAGAAAAAGAGCTCTTAAGTGGATCACATACAAAAATATTTTGGCACCAATATACCCTGGGCTCAAGCAGAGGGAAGGCAGAGAGGACTAGAGACGCTTGGGGAGAGTTTGGTGTGGTGGCTTTGAGAGGAGAACTGGGGAATCAGCTGACCGGGTCCCAGTGCTGACTCATCCCCAGTACTGCAGGAAGACCATTCCCCTCCAAGTGGCATCAGCCTGAAGGGGAGCAAAAGCCCTGCCTACAGGAATTAAGCTGCCACACCCACAGTCCTTAATCCTGATTGCTAATCACAGATTGAATAGATTAACAACTAAAGGAGACAGACAAAGGCAGTAGATCCCTGAAAGTCTCCAACAGGCTACCTAGGGCCAGACCGGTACATGATCTGACGCCACCAGGGGCAGATCCAGGAAGTACAGATCATTCTAAGAAGCACCAACAAACAATAAGAGTCATAAAAATGGGAGACAGAGAAACAACCCCCCATCAAAAGGAAAAATAGAATCCCCAGAAAGAGTGCTAAATGAAATAGAGGAAAACAAACTATCAGACATGAAATTCAAAACATGGATTATGGAGAAGCTCAATGAACTCAGCGGAAACTACAAAGAACTACAGGGAAACCATAAGGAACTCCAGAAAAACTATGAGGAACTTACTGAAAAAGGACATAGAAGCTATCAATAAGAGCCAGGAGGAAATGAAGAATAAAATTTCTGAATTGAAGAACACAGTAGAAGGAATTAAAAGCAGACTAGAGGAAGCAGAAGATCTGATCAGCGAGCTGGAAGACAGTGTAGATAAAAACTCCCAGACAGTGCAACAAAATGAAAAAAGACTCAACAAGACTGAAGAGGTTCTAAGACAAGTGCAGGACGAAATTAAACGTAATAATATCCGTATAATAGGAATTCCAGAAGGAGAAGGAGAAGCGCAAGGGATAGTAAACTTCTTTGAAAAACTAATGACAGAAAACTTCCCTGACATGGAGAGAGAGAGTCATGCAAGTCCAGGAAGCACAGAGGGTCCCAATAAAGAGGAACCCCAACAGGCACACCTCAAGACACATCATAATTAAAATGGCAACATTCAAAAACAAAGAGAGAATCCTAAAAGCAGCAAGAGAGAAACAACTCATAACATACAAGGGAGCTATCATCATATTTCTCAGCAGAAACACTATAAGCCAGACGGGAATGGCAAAAAATATTCCAAACAATGACAAAGGCCTACAACCAAGAATACTCTACCCAGCAAGGCTCTCATTCAAAATGGAAGGTGAAATATGGAGTTCCCAAGACAAAATAAGGCTAAAAGAGTACATCTCCACCAAACCAGCATTGCAAGAGATGCTAAAGTGTCTGCTTTAAGAAGATGAAGAAACAAAGACAGAGAGGAATACGAGTACAAAAGGGGGAAATGACAATGAATAAGTACTTATCAGTAATAACCATAAATGTAAATGAATGAAATGCTCCAATCAAAAGATATAGGGTAGCTGAGTGAATTAGAAAGCATGACCCACATATCTGCTGTCTACAAGAGACCCACCTTAGAACAAAATTTCTATACAGACTGAAAGTGAAGGGATGAAAAACAGTATTCCAAGCAAATGAACATGAATAAAAAGTTGGGGTATCAATACTTATATCAGACAAAACAGATTTCACAGCAAAAGCCATAAAAAGAGACAAAGAAGGATATTTCATAATACTTCAGGGAAAAATCTTTCAAGAAGATATAACCTTTATAAATATGTATGCACCCAACTTAGGAGCACCCAAATATGTAAGAAAAATTTTGAAAGTCTCCAGAAATATATTTATTGCAGCACACTCATAGTAGGGGACTTTAACATCTCATTGTCAACAAAGAACAGATCTTTGAAGCAAAGAAACATCAAAGATATTGAGGCACTGAACAAATCTAGATTAAATGGACTTACTATATATATATATATATATATATAGTACTCTTCACCCCAAAGAAGCAAAATATACATTCTTCTCAAGTGCACATGGAATATTTTCAAAGATAAACCACATGGTAGGACACAAAACAAGTCTCAAATTCAAGAAAATTGAAATTATATCAAGCATCTTCTCAAATCATAATGGCTTAAATTTGGACATCAACCTCAAGGAAATAACTCAAAACACTCAAATTTATGGAGAATGAATAACATGCTATTAAATAATGAATGGGTTACCAATGACATCAAGGAAGAAACAAAAATGTTCTGGAAACTAATGATAATAAACACATAACGAACCAAACTCTATGGGGTACAGCGAAAGCAGTCCTTAGAGAAAAGTTCATAGCGATATAGGCCTACCTAAAAAAGCTTGAAGAATCTCAAATAAAAAGCCTAACCCTACAGCTACAAGAACTAGAACAACAACAAAAACAATGCCCATAGCAAGTAGAATGAAGGAAATTATTAAGACCAGAGCAGAATTAAATGACATAGAGACTAAACTAATAACTCAAGTGATCAACGTAAATAGAAGCCAGTTCCTTGAAAAGATAAACAAAATTGACAAGCCTTTAATCAGGCTCAGGCTCATCAAGAAAAAAAAAAAGAGAGGACCCAAATAAATAAAATCAGAAATGAAAGAGGAGAAAGCACAACTGATACCACAGAAATACAAAGAATTGTAAGAAATTTTTACGAACAACTGTATGGCAAGAAATTTGTCAACCTAGAGGAAATGGATGAATTCCTGGAAACATATAGTCTTCCAAAACTGAATCAAGAAGAAGCAGAAAGCCTGAGTAGACCAATAACTAGTGAAATTTGAAGCAGTAATCAAAAAACTCCCGACACACAAAAGCCCTGGACCAAATGGCTTCACAGGTAAATTCTACAAAACATTTAGGAAAGAACTAACTCCTATCCTCCTCAGACTATTCCAAAAAATTCAAGAAGAGGGCTGACTCCCAAATTCATTCTATGAAGCCAGTATTACCCTAATACCAAAATCAGGTCAAGACACAACAAAGAAAGAAAATTATAGGCCAATATCGCTGATGTACATACATGCTAAAATCTTCAACAAAATATTGGCAAACCGGATCCAGCAATACATGAAAAAGATCTTACACCACGATCAAGTGGCATTCATCCCAGGGATGCAATGATGGTATAATATTTGCAAATCAATAAATCTAATACATCACATAAACAAAATGAAAGACAAAAACCACATGAGCATATCAATAGATGCAGGAAAAGCATTTGATAAAGTAAAACAACCACTTATGATGAAAACTCAGCAAAATGGGAATAGAGGGGGGCATACCTCAACATAATAAAGGCCATATACGAGAAACCTGAAGCCAACATCATACTCAATAGGAAAAATCTGAGAGCATTTCCCCTGAGGTCATGAACAAGACAAGGATGTCCACTCTTTCCACTCCTATTTAACATACTCTTGGAAGTTCTAGCCATAGCCATCAGACAAGAAAAAGAAATAAAAGGCATCCAAATTGGAAAACAGGAAGTAAAACTGTCATTATTTGCATATGACTTGATTGTGTATATAGAAAACCCTATAGACTCCACAAAAATCTATTCGACCTAATAAGTGAATTCGGCAAAATAGCAGGGTAAAAAGTCAATATTCAGAAATCGAAGGCATTTCTGTACACCAACAATAAAATCTCAGAGATAGAAACTGAAAGAAAAATCACATTTGCCATAGCAACAAGAAAAATAAAGTACCTAGGAATAATCTTAACCAAGGAGGTAAAAGACCTGTACTCTGAAAACTACATAACAATGAAGAAAGAAATTATGGAAGATACAAGTAAATGGAAGCATATACCATGCTCATGGATGGAAAGAATCTACCCAAAGCAATTTATAGATTCAATGCAATCCCTATTAAAATACCAATGACATTTTTAGCAGACCTATAAATAATAGTTCAAAAAATTATATGGAACCAAAAAAAAAAAAAAAAAAGCCCGAATAGCCACAGCAATTTTGAGGAAGAAGAACACAGTAGGAGGAATCATAATACCTGATATCAAACTATACTACAAGGGCACGGTAATCAAAACAGTCTGGTAGTGGAATAATAACAGACATATAGATCAATGGAACAAAATAGAGAGCCCAGAAATAAACCCAGGTCTATATGGTCAACTAATATTTGACAAAGGGAGAAGGAACATCAAATAGAGTGAAAAAACCTCTTTAACAAATGGTGTTGTGATAAATAAACAGGAACATTCAAAAAAATGAAACTAGACCACCAACTTACTCCATACACCAGAATAAACTCAAAATGGATCAAAGAGTTAACTGTAAGCAGTGACACCATAAAAGTCCTAGAGGAAAACATAGGCAGGAAAATTTCAAATATCACACGTAGCAACATTTTCACTGATATATCTCCTAAGGTAAGGGAAATAAAGGAAAGAATAAACTAATGGGACAACATCAAATGAAAGAGTTTTTACTCAGCTAAAGAAAACATCAGCAAGATGAAAAGGAAACCAATCATATGGGAAAATATATTTGCCAGTGATATTTCAGGCAAGGGATTTATCTCCAAAATATATAAAGAAGTTATACGACTCAACACCAAGAAGACATGCAACCCAATGAAAAAATGGGCAAAGGACCTAAACAAACACTTCTCTAAAGAGGGCATACAATGGGCCCATAGACATAGGAAAGAATGCTCAACATCACTAGCCATCAGAGAGATGCAAATAAAAACCACAATGAGATACCACCTCACACCAGTCAGAATGGCCATCATCAACAAATCAACAAACAACTTGTGCTGGCGAGGATGTGGAGAAATGTGAACCCTGGTGCATTGCTGGTGGGAATGCAGATTGGTGCAGCCACTATGGAAAACAGTTTGGAATTTCCTCAAGAAACTAAAAATGGAACTGCCTTTTGAACCAGCAATTCAATTTCTAGGATTATATATGAAAAATCTTAAAACACCAATTCAAAAGAACCTATGCACCCCTATGTTCATAGCAGCACTCTTTACAATAGCCAGTGCTGGAAACAACCTACGTGCCCATCTGTAGATGAGTGGATAAAAAAACTGTGGTACATTTACACAATGGAGTACTATGTAGCAGAAAGAAAGAAAACTTCTACCATTTGCAACAACATGGATGGATCTAGAGAGAATTATGCTTAGCGTAATAAACCAGACAACGAAATAGAAAGACCTTATGTTGTCAACTATTACAGGAAACTAATGAACAGCACAAACAAATCAGAAAAATTGAACAAGAGGTATGTAAACAAGAAGTAGACTAACAATAACAAGGGGGGAAGCGGCAGGGAGAGAAGGCGGTAAGAAGGGGAAGGGTCTAGTCAAGGAACATGTATAAATGACCCCCAGACATGAACAACTGAGTGGGGACTGAATGTGGGAGAAGGGAGGGACATGCTGCAGGGAAGCAAGAGGGGGGAAAAAGTGGGACAGATGTACTGGAAAAAGGAACAGAAAAAAATTTTAGTGGGGGAAAAATGAAAATATGAACAATGGAAATGCAAGTTCAGTGAATATTATTAGAAGGACAAGAATTTTCCTTCACACTGTATATTTTTCTCCCTATCTGATCCCTCCAGACTTTGGCATTCTAAATAAGTAAGTAGTGACATAAGTTTTTTTGCATAAAACTAATAAGACCAGTTGTTAATAGAGCGGTTTTTTTTTGACCAAGACTTTGACTGGAATGTCATGCCTAAAGGAGACATGCTTGGGCTCTGGTTGTTACAAAAAGCTCTGAGGAACTGGGATTGACTTGCGAAGGTAATAAAAGCCCATGAAATAAAAGGTCTGGTACCATGGTTTGTTGTGCAGTCCACAGCAATCTTTCAAGGGAAAGAATGAAGGTTGTTTTCCTAAAAGATAGCTAGAAGGCACCTTAAGGCACAATGGGAAACAAGAAGGACTTGGAAAAGATGCGTGTGTACAGCCAAGGCTGAACGCCAGTTATGTGGCTCAGCTTCTGTGCCCTGAAGAGCAGACTGAAGGTCACCCTAAATGTTCCTTGTGAAAATTCCAGCAAAGCAGAACTAATGATCATCAGTGATAATTTGCTGCTCTTGTTGTCTTTATGCAAATGAGAAGGATAAATTAAAAATGGACTTAATGCAGTCCCTTTATTGACAAGGGGGGTAATCTTAGGGAGAAAAATTGTGATTAAAGGAGAATCACAATGCTCAGTGGTAGACTATAAAGTAGTGCAGCTAACCATCTTTAAAGTTTCTTGTCATTTAAAATTTGTTTTCATTTCAAAGTTAAACTATGTCTGTGGTATCATCAAAGATGTTTCATCTACAGGCAAGAAGAATGTCAAATGCCTTGCAACTGGATGTCTTTCCAATAATACAGTCTTACAGATTTAGAGACTGGTTTGTGGGTTATGCTACATAAACTAACATGTTTTTTCTGTTTTCAAAGGGCATAAGCCTATGATTGCATCACCCGAGTGATTGTCTGTACATATAGGCCTCACTTAATCCTGTCTGCAGCACTTCCTCCTGAGGCTCAACAGTTTGGCTGAACTAAGTGGCTGGGTTGGTGAAGTACGGGTTGGTCTCTGGGTTTCACTTTACAAAATCGGTTTTCTTTTTTATCCTAATGGCTTAGACAAAAAGGGCCCAGACGTTTCAGAGGGGGGAAACCTAAACTATTTCACTCAGCCCAAACTAAGTATAATGGGCAAAAGGGTTTTGGACAGGTGAGATGTACCTGGCACACCTTCCTCCAAAGAAGTCCCTTTTTTCCCTAAGGTGGGACATTGAAAAATTAATTCCTGCTTTTTGTCATCTAGTGGTTATGGATTGAATTATTTCTTTTAAACCTGTTGCCAAATCTGTTGCCCCCCAGAATACAACAAGGATGCCAGTCTGTTAAACCAAGCATACCGTTGTCCGGTGACAGCCAACTGACCTGAAGTCTGCACAATTCCTCCCCATGTGGGAAGGCCACCCTTCCCTCCCCACCTCCACTCTTATTAGGGTTTTCTGGACCCAAGTGTAGGTAGGACGACGACCATGTCCAGCTTGAAGCTGCTAGAGGAGCTCGAGACCTTCTCCCATTGTCTTTTATAAAATTATAAAAGGTCTTAAGTCTGAGAGGTAGGGGTTGTTATTTTTTATTGTTAAAATAATTAATTAATTATTATTTTTTAAACAAAGAACAAGAATATATAAAAGGGTGAAGCAGAAGAGCTTGTATGTACGACCCATGGGCATGGACTTGGGGTGGTGCTGGGGGAAGTGGGGTGCTGGATGGAGGGGAGCAAAGGAGAAAAATTGAAACTATTGTAACAATATAATCAATAAAATATACTTAAAAAAAGCCATAGGGTAGCGGAATGGATATGAAAACATGACCCACATAAATGCTGTCTACAAGAGGCACACCTCAAAACAAAAGATTTACACAAACTGATAGTGAAGGGATGGAAAAAAGTATTCCAAGCAAATGTACATGAAAAAAAGCTGGGGTAGCAATACTTCTATCAGACAAAACAGATTTCACAGCAAAATCCATAAAAAGAGACAAAGGACAGTTCATAACACTTAATGGAACAATCCATCAAGAAGATATAACCCTGGTAAACATATATGCACCCAAAATAGAAGCACCCTAATATATAAGGAAAATCTTAGAGGAATCCCAGATAGATATCAACAGCAACACACTCTTAGTGGGGGAGTTTAACATCCCATTGTCAACAAAGGACAGATCTTCCAAGCAAAGAAACACCAAGAATATAGAGGTATTGAACAACACTCTAGATCAAATGGACTTAATTGATATATGCAAAACCTTTCACCTCAAAGAGGCAAAATATATATTCTTTTCAAGTGCACGTGGAACATTTTCAAAGATAGACCACTTGGTGGGACACAAAACAACCCTCAACAAATTCAAGAAAATTGAAATTATATCACGCATCTTCTCAGATCACAATGCCTTGAAACTGGAAGTCAACCTCAAGGAAAAAAACTCAAAGACATTCAAACTCATAGAGAATGGATACCATGCTATTAAATAATGAAAGGGTTAACAATAACATCAAGGAAGAAATCAAGAAGATTATGGAAACTAATAGTAATGAACACACAACAGCCCCAAAACTATGGGACACAGCAAAAGGAGTCCTGAGAGCAAAGTTCATAGCAATACAGGCTTACCTGAAAAGCATAGAAGAATCTCAAATTAAAAATCTAACCCTACATCTACAAGAACTAGAAGAACAACAACAAACAATGCCCAGAGTGAGTAGAAAGAAGAAAATCATTCAGATCAGAATAGAAATAAATGACATAGAGACTAAACAAACAATCCAAAAAATCAAGAAAAGTAGGAGATGGTACTTTGAAAAGATGAAGGGCACTCAATAGAAGTGATACCTGGAATGGCTGTGAGGCCAAGAGCCTGGCCACGGACAACCACACTGCATGGACAGGAATTTTGGCACCTCTGCCTATGGTAAGGGCTTGCAGGCCCCAGGCCCTTCCTGGAAAAGGCTGCTTGCGTGGTAGGGCAGGGGTTTTGGTTTCACCTTTGTCTTCTCTCACTCCCTAAGGACCATTTTGGCTTTTCTCATTCAATAAGTCGTCACAATCTTATGGGCATGGGACAAGCACTTATAAGCCAATAGGGTGCTTGCCACTTGTAAGACTCCCGTGAAAGGATAAGCTGATTCACAGACCAGGTTAGAGCACTAGACTCCCACCAGCCACAAGTCAAAGTCTGTGCAACATTAGGAACACAGTCCCAATCACTCCCTGCCCAACCCCATGGTATCTACCCCCAAATATGATTTTATGAGAGCAAGAGAAGCTTTAGGTCCAAAATAGGATTGATATGAGGGCTCTGGTGATGACCAATCTTTGAAGAGGCACTTCCTACCTCTGGCCTGAATTCTTGGGTGTCCCTACATGAGTTGGGACCTAGCAGAGGTGACTGGAGTCAATCCCTGAGACATGTAGGGGCCTCATAGGGAATTCCACTCACAGTAATATAACTCCTGGCTCATCCAGGGACCTGCAAAATAAGAATTGGTCATTCAGCACTCTGAGCCTTACCAGTTGTTTGAGACTACTGGGAGAGAAACTGAGGCACATAAAGGAGGTAGGATGACCAAGGGGTGACATCCTTGGGAGCCCTCCTCACAAGCATTGCACTCTGACCCACTACACTAATTAATACCTAGTTTAGAATTAGGATAATTATTGGTCCACTTTAAACAGGAGGCAGGGAAAAAGGCAAACGAAAACTGATAAAAAGGGCAAACCCAAAACCGACAAAAAGGGATCCATTACTCATGAAAGAATGGGATCATGGTTATCCAAAGGACAAAAACTTTAGTTTACTACAGCAACTCATAAAAGGAACTAGATGCCAGATTAAGGAAAGGTGTCTAATTTACTACATACTGCTGTGGCTCAAAGCACTTGGTCTCAAAAAAACAAAGGGAAAATAAGAAAAATGACTCAGGCTTAAAAGGTGCCACAGCAGTGATAGAAATAGGAAAGAGGAAGAAAGAGGGAAAGATCAGCTCTGCAGACCCCTTCCCTCTGGGATCCTGGAAAGCCACAATGTCTCTTGCTGCCTCTGCCGGCTGACACAGGTCCACCGGTTGACACAGGTTCACTTACTCTTGCCTGACCCAAATCTTGGCAGAAAAACTGTAAAAAAAGTTTTTCCTACAATTGCACAAAAACTAAGGTTCTTCTTGGTAAAATAATTATATATTGTAGTATATTACTCAAATACTTAACTAATATTCAAAAATTCATGTCTCTCAATTCTAAGAACTAAATTTTTGTCAGCTTATATTAATATCATATACCTTTTATTATCACTTTAAATAAATAGTCAAATATCATTTCATAATATATATTCCTTAGTTGACAAGATTTCCAAAGGTTACAATTTAAAAGAGTTCCTTATAGCTTTGAGGTATTTCAAAGGGCCCTTGAAATATCTCAAGGATTTATTATGTTCTTCTTACCAAAAAGAAGAAATCTCTAGACTAATAGGCCTTAATACATTTTGAAATACTTGGAAATCTTTGTCAAATAAGAAAATTTTACAAAAAGGCTTTAAAACAAATGACTAATACTTTTGCTCATTTACAGTAATCTATAGCCCAGGCAGGCTACATGTAGCTCCCTCGAAAGTACAACAGTCAAAGCCTTGGCAACCTCAAGTACTCCAAATCAATTCTCCAAAGCCTTTAATTCTCAATAATCTCCAACAATTGTTAGGCATTATCAATTGGCTAAGGCATAGCCTTGGTATAACTACACAACCATTTATTCATCTTTCAACACCCTTAACTCAAATTTATTTACAACAGGTTTTTAATCAATCCATAAATTTTCAATGCACTGTAGCTGATAATATTAAAAAACTCAAAACCTATCTTCCTTCAAATAAACCTTTACAGAATATACCTCAATTAAATTTACATGTTAAAAATAAAATTAGTCCTACCTCAATATCTGGGGCAAAAACTATATTTATAGATAGATTAAAAAAAAAAAACTGGAAAAGCTGCCATCACATGGGAAAAAGGACCAAGTTGGAAAGATTGTTTAACTCACAATCACTCATTCACCCAGAGAGCTGCAGTCCCAGGAATAAGCCATGCCAAGCTTGCTATCTCACCTGCCTTCTCTAGCCTCTGTGAAAACTTTCAAGGTCTCTAAATGCAGTAATCACCAAAATAAAATTGTTTCTCTTTCTCTAGTCTCAAAGAAGGAACAGAGGGGCACTCTACACTCCCAACACCCTCCCAGGGAATAGCTGCCACTGTTTAACCCCTTAATTACAGAAATAGGCTTGTTCTGCTTTACATGTAAACAGTCCTAGGTTTGTAACATCATCAAAAATGCTATCATTCCAGCAAAGGCCCTGAGACTAGGTGTCTGCATAGTCTTACAGACTCAAAGTCCGGTTTCTAAGTTATTATGTAAATTAACCATTTTGTACAAGTTAATCATTACAGGTTTATCTATCCACCTAACAAGTTCCTAGATCCACTCCAACCCGGGCACCAAATCTTACTGAATACCTGGAAGATTCAAGGCCCTGAACAGCCACTGACTAAACAATAGACTGGCCCCTATGATGTCCTGTTGCAGACCCGTATTGTTCAGAAAATCCTAGCTTGACTCTCAGCCACAGAATTGGCCATACTGTGACTAGGGGAATGACAGAATGCCCCGGTCACCCAACAACAGCTTGCCTGCAATCCCGGATTTTTAAGACTATGTGTCATCCTATTAAAATGGAACTCTAATCTGCATTCTTGAACTAAGATGCAACATCATCTACGAAATGCCTTTTTTGCCAATTGTAAAGGCCAAGTTGATTAGCTACAATTTGAATTCCATCAACAGTTTATGGACATTAAGCAGCTTACTAAAAAAAAAAGAAAGTGTTTCAAACCCTAAGTAATAACATCCAATATCTTAATCCTAAAAATTGGTTTCAAGAACTAACTTTACATATATGGATAATAGAAGCAGTGAGATGTTTATTGGTCATTGCTATACTCTGTGTCCTCCAATGTATCTACAAGTTATTTATCCATGATCGTATTTAAGAAAAGCAAGTAGCAAGCTTTATAGGCCTCTCTACAATAAGTGCTATAAAAAACAAAAAAAGGGAGAGATGTGGGGAACCATTCCTTGTGCTTTTAGGAATTGTAACCCAGTCGTGAGCCAGACTTGCCCCCGCGGCTTGTCTTTAAGTCTCAACAGCACACTGGAAGGCTGCGCAGGAGACATGACCAAAGGCCATTCAGAGGGTTTCCATAGGAATTGGATTTAAAGAATGCTTATTATGCTTTGGAACTTGCTCTGCTTCTCATATCTATTACTTAATTATAAACAAACTCTAGCAAGGAATGTATGAAACCTTGCACCTAATGCCAGTGTGGCATCAAGTTGTTTAATAGACCCTGATACAGACTGGTCACTGTGCCCTCTGTGTTGCTACTTGAAATCCGGTATTGTTAACTGTAATCAAGGGTCTAAAAGCTATTGATGATTTATGCATTTTGACTTTTTATCTCCCATGCCTATCCTTCTCAATAAAAAATATGAGGAATGAAGTTCCTGTACTTTCTCCATTAGAGGGAACAGCCACCTCCCTTACCCCCCAGAAAAAATACAGTGTCCTGGATAAGTTTGTTCTGCTGTGGTCATGAAACCTTGCTAGACAGAAAAGTTTCCAACTGAACCGGGGCACTGGAGGCAGTTCCATCTCATGCTACTAAATAATGAATGGGTTAACAATGACATCAAGGAAGAAATCAAGAAGTTTCTGGAAACAAATGATAATGAACACACAACAGCCCAAAACCTATGGGACACAGCAAAAGCAGTCCTGAGAGGGAAGTTCATAGCAATAGAGGCTTACCTAAGAACGATAGAAGAATCTCAAATAAAAAACCTAACCCTACAGCTACAAGGACTAGAACAACAACAAAAAACAATGCCCAGAGCAAGTAGAAGGAAGAAGATCCTCAAGATCAGAGCAGAATTAAATGACAGAGACTAAACAAACAATTCAAAATATCATCAAAAGTAGGAGCTGATTTTCTGAAAAGACAAACAAAATTGACAAGCCTTTAGCCAGGCTCATCGAGAGAGAGAGAGAGAGAGAGAGAGAGGGAGAGGGAGAGAGAGAGAGAGGACCCAAATAAACAAAATTAGAAATAAAAGAGAAATCCCAACCGATATTACAGAAATACAAAAATTGTAAGAAATTACTACAAACAACTGTATGGCAAGAAACTTGACAACCTATATAAAAAGAACAAAATTCTAGAAACATATAATCTTCCAAAACTGAATCAAAAGGAAGCAGAAAGCCTGAACAGACTGATTACAGAGTGAGATTAAAGCAGTAATCAAAAAATTTCTGGCACACAAAAGCCCTGGACTGGATGGCTTCACAGGTGAGTGTTAAAAAACATTTATAGAAAAACTAATGCCTAACCTTCTCAAAGTATTACAGAATATCCAAGAAGAGGAACGACTCCCAATCTCTTTATATAAAGCCAGTATTACCCTAATTCCAAAAACAGGTCAAGACACAGCAAGGAAAGAAAACTACAGGCCAATATCACTGATGAACATAGATGCTAAAATCATCAAGAAAATATTGACAAACTGAATCCAGCAACGCATTAAAAAGATCATACACCATGATCAAGTGAGATTCATCCCAGGGATTCAAGGATAGTTTAATACTCACAAATCAATAAATGTAATACATCACATAAACAAAATAAAAGATAAAAATCATGATTATATCAATGGATGCAGAAAAAGCATTTGATAAAGTACAATACCCATTTATGATGAAAACACTTAGCAAAATGAGAACAGAGGGAGCATACCTCAACATAATAAAGGCCATATACAAGAAACCTGAAGCCAACATCATACTCAATGGACAAAAACTGAAAGCATTTCCCCTGAGATCAGGGACAAGACAAGAATGTCCACTCTCTTGACTCCTATTCAACATTGTCTTGGAAGCTTTTACCACCACAATCAGACAAGAAAAAAAAAAAGAAGGCATCCAAATTAAGAAAGAGGAAGTAAAACTCTCATTATTGGCAGATGACATGATAGTGTACATAAAAAACCATATAGACTCCACGAAAAATCTACCCAGCCTAATAAGCGAATTTGACAAAATAGCAGGGTCGTCATCGTCGTCGGCAGCTGTCCGTCTCGAGAGACGATGGTGTAGCTTCTTAAGAGTTTATCTGCACCGCCGAGAATGGCTGTGCAGTCCGACTCGGGAGTGACACGGTATCTGTCTCCTCCCGTGTTGAATCGACATCTTGCGATGACCCTGGAGTGTCCTCTCCAGTGAAGCTGAAGCTACAGAGCCTGGGCAGGGTGATATGGAGGGTCTGCTGTTGCCCATGCAGCAGACCCCCCCTCTCTTCGCAGCTGAAGGATCCAAGGGAAAGATGGAGTCAATACAGCTTGGCTTCAGGTGCGCCGCAGGAGTTGCTAGTGTTGACTACAACGTCAAACCGCCTTAGGGACTCCGGCTCCAGATTTTCTGTCGGGGTTTACTCCCTTAGCCTTTCCCCTGAAGAGGTATGCCGCAAGGCAGCGGAGGTTTTTTGGAGTCAGAGTTTTCCTTCTCTGATGTGCCCTGACTGGAAGATCGAACCAGCGACACTTAGCTCGCAGGCCGACGCTCAATCCACTGAGCCAAACCAGCCAGGGGCTTAGCAGTTATATAGATTTAGTTATTTGCGGATTTCTGTTGTTAAGTCTTATGCTCTTTAAAATACCCACAAACACATATCCTTGCCTCCCCCCCTTCCAAACCAGGCTAGTTTTAGGAAAGTCAGAGAAACCGTTTCCCTACTTTCCAAACACAGTTCAGCTTTACCAGCAGCTGCCAATCATTCAATCTGATTGGGGAGGTCCTTTCTGTGCTGTGGTGCCCTCCAGCTCTCAATGCAGGACCGCCTGGATTCTCAGCCTCCTTGCAAACTGCCTTCTTCCTGCAAACCGCGCGGATATCCTCTCCTTCTCAAAACCGCATGGCGAGAGCCTCTTAAAGCAGCCTGGAGACCCCTTCTCCAAGCCACATGGAGAAGGCCCCTTCACCAAGCCACGTGGAGGGAGCACACGAGAGAGCGAGAGAGCGAGAGCGAGCGCGCGAGCATGCCAGAGAGAGAGTCAGAGCGCCAGAGCCAGAGCGCGAGTGAGAGCCCGAGTCAGAGAGCGGGGTACAAAGGTAATATTTAGAAGTTGAAGACATTTCTGTACACCAACAATAAAATATCAGAGATAGAAACTGGAAAGAAAATCCCATTTACTGTAGCAACAAGAAGAATTAAGTACCTAGGAGTAAACTTAATCAAAGAGATAAAAGACCTGTACTCAGAAAACTACAGAACACTGAAGAAAGAAATTAAGGAAGAGACAAATAAATGGAAGCATATACCATCTTTATGGACGGGAAGAAGCAACATCATTAAGCCATTGAGTGCCAATCATTGTGAGAGACATTGACAAATTTTCCCAAAAGATCCAGTGTCGCTCCCAACGACTCTCTTTTCAATAGCTATAAATGTTAGTAACAATGAAAAAAATTGTATTTTTAAGTATATTTTATTGATTTTGTTGTTACGGTAGTCCCAATTTTATCCCCTTTGCTCCCATCTGCCCAGTACCCCCATTCCCCTAGCAATTCCACTCCCCTTAGTTCATGTCCATGGGTTGTGCATATAAGTTCTTTGGCTTCAACCTTCCCTATTTCTAATTCTAAAATTCCCCCTGTCTATTTTGTACCAACCAATTATGCTTCTTAATCCCTGCACTATTTCCCCATTTCTCCCTCTTCTGCCTGCCAGCTGATAACTATCCAAATGATCCCCATACCTATGATTCTGTTCCTATTCTGGTTTGCTTAGTTGGATTTTGTTTTTATTTTTTTAGATTCAGTTGTTGATAGTTGTGAGGTTGTTGTCATTTTAGTGTTCATATTTTTGATCTTCTTTTTCTTAAATAAGTCTCTTTAATATTTCATACAATAATGGCTTGGTAATAATGAACTCTTTTAGCTTCACCTTGTCTGAGAAGAACTTCAACTGTCCTTCTATTCTAACTGATAGCTTTGCTGGATAGAGTAATCTTGATTGTAGGTCCTTGCTTTTCATCACATTTAATACTTCTTGCCAGCCCCCTCTGGCCTGCAAAGTTTCTTTTAAAAAAACCAGCTGATAGTCCTATAGGCATCCCTTTGTAGGTAACTCTCTGCTTTTCTCTTGCTGCTTTTAAGATTCTCTCTTTATCTTTCATCTTTGGCATTTTAATTATGATGTGCCTTGGTGTGGTCTTTGGGTCTAGCTTGTTTGGGACTCTCTCTTCCTCCTGGACTTGTATGTCTATTTCCTTCACCAAATTTGGGAAGTTTTCCTTCATTACTTTTCCACATAAGCTTTCAATTTCTTGCTCTTCCTCTTCTCTGGCACCCATATGATTTGGATGTTGGCACATTTAAAGTTGTCCCAAAGGTTCCTAAGCCTCTCTTCGTTTTGTTTTGTTTTTTTGTTTTTTGAATTATTGTTTTCTCATTCTTTCATGGTTCATTGTTTTTTTTTCTTTCTTCCTTATGTTCCAAATCATTGATTTGAACCCCAGTTTTTTTCCCTTCACCATTGGTTTTGTGCGGATATTTTTTCCTTTCACTTAGCATAGCCTTCACTTCTTCCCTTATGCGTTTGCCATACTCAGGCATATCTGTCAAGCCTGTGAGCATCTTTATCACTAGTGTTTTGAACTCTGCGTCTCAGGTTGACTGTCTCCTCATCACTTAGTTCTCCCACTGGAACCTTGATCCATTCCCTGTTTTATGCCATACTTCTCTGTCTCCTCATCTTGACAGGCTCCTGTGTTTGTTTGCCTCTGTGTCTTAGGTAGAACTGTTGCTCCTGTTATGTTGTAAGGGGTGAATCCTTAGGTATGCATCAGTACAGGGCGACCCATTTCACCATGTTGTGGCACTCTATGTGGGGGAGGGGTCAGAGAGGGAACAACATGGCTTGCTCATCACTCGCTTCTTTTCCAGGCACTTCTCCCACTTTCGTATGGACTGGCAACTCTAGTTGTTGCCCTGGCCGTTGTTCCCAGAGTGGTTGGGTCTGTGGATGTTCAAGGACTGTGAGGCCCTTTAAAAAAGTGGATTCTGCTGAGAGACTGGTAGTTTCTTCCTCCATCTCAATCCCTGCTGCTTTGCACAGTCAGAAGTAATGAGGCTTGATTTTCCCTGGCGCTGGAACCTTGAGCTGTGTGGTCTGATCAGGAGCTGCGAATGCTCCTCAGGTGTCCCTCCCCACTTTTTAGAATGTGTGACTGTGCTTTCCACTGGTCTGCCACTACCACCGCCACTGCTGCCACCAACACCATCACCACACTGTGTCCTTTCCTCCCTGGCTCCGCCCCTCCTACCTGTCTGGATGAGTATTTTTTTTCTTTCTTTTTTAATATGCCTTATTGATTATGCTGTCACAGTTGCCCCAATTTCTTTTCCCTTTGTTCCCCTCCACCCAGTGAACCCCCTTCCTTCAGTTGCCCCCCTTTAGTCCATGCCCATTGGTTGAGCATATAGTTCTTCTCAACATGTTCCTATCTACTCCACTCCCTCCTACTATGCTTCTTAATTCCTGTATGATCTCCATCCCTTTTCCCACTTCCCCCTCCCCGCTGACCTCCTCGAATATATTCCCCATACCTATAAGTCTTTTTCCACTCTTGTTGCCTACTTAGTTTGCCTTCGTTTCGATTCCCTAGCTTCTATTGTTGGTTGTTGTGATACAGTTTTCATTTTAATGTTCATAATTTTGATCTTCTTTTTTCTAAACCAGTCCCTTTAACATTTCATGTAACAGTTGTTTGAATCTGACGAACTTCTTCAGTATTACTTTGTCCTGGAAGCACTTTCTCTGCCTTTCTATTCTGAATGACAGCTCTGCTGGGTAGAGTAATCGTGGTTTTAGGTTTTTGCTTTTCATAACTTTTAATGCCAGTCTCTTCTTGCCTGCAGAGTTTCTTTTGAGAAAACAGCTGATAGTTTTATTGGGACCCCTTTGTACATAATTCGTCTCTTCTCTCTTGCTGCTTTTAAGATTCTCTCTTTATCCTTAATTTTTGGCATTTTGATTATAATGTGTCTTGGTGTGGTTCTCCTTGGGTCCAGATTTTTGGAAATATCTGTGTGTCCTGGACCTGTAATTCTATTTCTTTCCCCAAGTTAGCAAAGTTCAGCTTCATTATTTTTTCACATAGTTTTTCAATTTCTAGTTCTTCTTCTTCATCTTCTGGCAACCCTATGATTCAGATGTTGGTCTGCTTATAGCTGTCCCCTAGGTTTATGATCCTTTTCCTCACTTCCAGTTTCCTCTTTCTACACTGTGTTCTGATTTGTCGATTTGACCCCTGGTTTTCCTTCCCTCACCACTTATTTTGTATGTGTTTTCATTCATTTCATCAGGACTACTCTTCATTTCTTCCTTGTCTTGTTTAAGATCCGCTATTAGGTCTGTAAACTTTCTTATAACCAAGCTCTGAACTGTGCCACAGAAAGTTTTCCTATCTACTGGTCTGATAGATCATATATTTGCTGTCTAGTCAGCTGCGTGATTGGGATCTCTATCATGATCCTTGCCATCCTGACCTTTTTGTGTTTACCTTCGCTTCCTGGGTGGGCCTTTCACACCTCCTGTGCTATAGGACATGGAGCCTCACGCACTTGTCACTACTTGGTGACCCTTCTCACCACACTGTGGCGTTTTGTGTGGGGGGTGGAGGTCCAAGATGAATTCCTGCTGTTCACTCTCCGCTGAGAGACTGGGAGCCTCCTCCTCCATCCCCATACCCTCCAGCCCTCACAGTCTGAGGTAATGTGGTTCTGCCTTCCCTGACGTTGGAATCATGAGCTGACAGGTTTGGTCTGTAGCCAGGGGTGCTACTGAGGCGCTTCTCACCTTAAGTATGGGTGTCTGTGCTTACCGCCAGTGCCACAGCTGCCACCGCCAGCACAGCTTGACCTCTCCACCCTGGCTTCGCCCCTCCTACCCATCTGGACAAGCACCAGATATTTATAATTTCATACATTGGACTTAAATGTAGCTTTATTTTCTGGAACTTCTGGTTATTTCTGGTTTTGCAATAGCTGTATTCCTTCTTAATTGTGGAGGGAGATCAAGCATGTCAGTCTAAGCCTCCATCTTGGCCAGAAATCTACAGCTTCACTTTTTCTATTTCTTCTTTATATCTTTGTTTTTTGGACTTCCATGCAGCTTGATTTTCTGGAACTTCTGGTTGTCTCTAGTTTTGAGGTAGTTGTATTCCTTCTTAGTTGTGGAGTGAGACCCAGCGTGTCTATCTAGGCCTCCGTCTTGGCTGGAAGTCTCAAATAATTTATATTTTAGGTTTGTTCTTTTGTTTTCAACCTCAGTTTATTTATTGATATATTTTTTCTCATGTTGATCCAAATTTCAAATTATATATTGCATTCAAAGGGTTAAAATGTCCATACTACTCAAAGCAATTTATATTCAACACAATTCATATTAACATACCAGTGACATATTTTACAGACTTAGAACAAATACTTCAAAAATTTATATGGAACCAAAAAAGACTCTGAATAGCCACAGCAATCTTGAGACAGAAGAAAACAGTAGTAAGAATTGCAATACCAGATGTCAAACTATACTACAGAGCCACTGTAATCAAAATAGTCTGGTACTGGTACAAGAACAGACATATAGATCAATGGCACACAATAGAGAGCACAGAAATAAACCCAGGTTTCTATGGTCAATTAATATTTGACAGAGGGGAGAGGAGCATATAAATGAGTAAAAATAGCCTCTTCAACAAATGGAAATACTGGACAGGGATATGCAAAAAAAAAAAAAAAAAAAAAAAGAGAGAGAGAGAAAGTAGACCTTCAACTTTCACCATACCCCAGAATAAATTCAAGATGGATAAAAGTCTTAAATATAATCTGTGGCACCATAAAAGTCCTAGAGGAAAACATAGGCAATAAAAATTCAGATATTCCATGCAGAAATATTTTCACCAATATATCTCCTAGAGTAAGGGAAATAAAGGAAAGAATAAACAAATTGGACTGCATCAAACTAAAAATTTTCTGCTCAGCAAAAGAAAACATCAGAAAGATGAAAAAGGAACCAACCATATGGAAAAACATATTTGCCAATGATGCCTTAAACAAGGGTTTGATTTCCAAAATATATAAAGAACTTATACGATTCAACACCAGAAAGACAGACAGTCTAATTTAAAAATGGGCAAAGGAACTAGACAGACACTTCTCCAATGAAGTCATATAGAGGGTCCATAAATATATGAAAGAATTCTCAACATCACTAGCCATCAGAGAGATGCAAATTAAAACTATAATGAGATACCACCTCACACTGGTCAGAATGGCCATCATTAACAATTCAACAGATAAGTGCTGGCAAGGATGTGGAGAAAAGGAAATTCTAGTGCACTGTTGATGGGAATCAGACTACTGTGTAAATGCAGCCATTGTGGAAAAGAGTATATAATTTCTTCAAAAATATAAAAATGGAAGCGTCTTTTGGTCCAGAAATTACATTGCTGGGATTATATCCAAAGAATCCTGAAACACCAGTTCAAAGGATCATATGCACCGTTATGTTTTTAGCAGCACTATTTACAGAAGCCAAGTGCTGGAAACAGCCTTAGTGCCCCTCAGTGGATGAGTGGATCAAAAATCATGGTACATTCACACCATGGAATACTATGCCACAGAAAGAAAGAAGGAACTTCCTACCTCTTGACAGCATAGATGAACTAGAGAATTTTATGCTAAGTGGAATAAACCAGGCAGTGAAAGACAAATATCATATGATCTCACCTAATAAAGGAGCCTAATAAACAAAACAAACAAATGAGCAAAACAGAATCAGAGTCATGGAAACAAGGGACACACTGACAGTGACCAGAGAACCAGAGGAGAGGGGTATGGGGAGAAAGGGGGAAAGAAGGAGAAAGGGCTAGTCAAGGAACTAGTATAAATCACCCATGGACATGAACAACAGGACAGGGAATGACTTTGAAAGGAGGTGGGGTGCATGGGATAGGGGAGAGCAATGGGAGAAAAATGGGATAACTGTAGTAGAACAACAATAAAAATTATAAAGCAAGATTATACCCAAGATAACTTCAATTTCATAAAACCTATATTGAAAGAGCTCAGGGCCTGGTTTCTATTGACCTTGTTCATTGTCCAGTGTTCAGTTACTTACAATCATTAATCTTTAGTAGTAAATTTCCAATAGGAGCCCAATTTCAGGGAATCATGATTAAGAGTTCCTACTAAATTGGTCCCTTGTGTATTTATTAGTCATTATTTTAACATTCACTGTAACAACATACTCAAAAGTATATCTTTATATTTAAACGGATGAAAGAAATTATTCCATGTTAATACTAGGCATTAATTTGGCAAATAAAACAATTACTTTAAGTGAAGTCTAGTAAGACCAAGTAGTATTTACAACACTTGGCTCTATTAAAACACACACATATAAACTCACCAACACTATGCTCACATTTCTACATATATCACTTAATTTGTTATTAATGCAATAAAGACCTACCTAAATATAATTTTAAAAAAGAAAACCACTATTTGAAGGATTTCAAAGATTTCCTGTATTTTTAAATAAGATGATGATGATGATGATGATAACGATTGTGATAATAATGAATATTAATAAAGAAGAGTGACTGACTTTTCATTTAATTATTTAAACATGGGTGTTTGCTATGTGTCAGGCAGCATGCTAAGTACTTTACATACACTAATTATCTTACTTAATCTTTATGAGACTTTATGAAATAGGACAGTTTATTACTTCATTTTGCCATTGATAAAAGTGAGATATTCCTACCCAAATGCCATCTAACTTTAAAGCCTATAAGCTTAGTCACTTTCCATCTGGCACACGCATACCACCCTGTTCCCCAAAAGCTGTTTTTCACACACACGCACAACACACTACATGCCACACATACATACCTCAAAATTTATTTTTACAAGTATATAGTGGAAAACTTTCATTAAAAAATGTTTGAAATAAAGCCATGCAAATACAAGCAAGTCTGCATACTGAATTCTCCAGGTTCTAGAATGATTCATCTATTTTGCCTTTCCATGTCTTAATTCTGAACACATTACTGAACAAATTACTTAGCCCATTCCAGATAATTCAAAGTTCTGACAAATGTTTGAGTCTAAATATCGCAAATTGATAACATTGACAGAACCTCCCATCCTTAGTTTTTTGTGCCTTATGAAGAACTATAGCCCACATATCTGGTTTGCTCATTTTAAAATAGTTGGGGTTTTTTATGGCACTAACATAATTAAATGACACATTTTCAGTTACAGGACCATATGGTTGATAAAAATGAAGATACAGCAACTAATGTCTGAGAAGGAAAGCTAATTTCATATAACTTCTGTAAATATTCAGAAGCCTTGAAAATGAAAATAGCTTATCCCCCAGCATTGGTTAGAAATTCCAATGCTCTGAGTACTACATGTCCAGGATTTTCAAACAACCTTCATAGCCATAAAATAATCAGTTGGAAAACATTCTGAAATCAAATGGATTTTAAAGACAAAATTGGTGCCTGTTTTTTCATATTAAACAGAATTTTAGAAGACAGTGAATTTTCTTCTTGCATTAAATAGAATTACGGTAAACAAAAAATTGGTATTAAAATTGTGAAAAAGAAAAACACAATTAGGTAGAAAAAATCCAAATACTTCCATGATATTTCAATATATCTTCTCTCCTTTTTGCTTTCTCCTCTTCACATTCCAACCTCCACCAGCACCAACAGCAAAAAACCCTCTTAATTTTGGAAGAAGGTAAAGAGACCATAGTTACCACCTTTAATTCTCAGATATCAAATACAAGAATCAACACTTCCAGGGCAGAGTGCCAGACCTTCACTGCCAAATAATGACATTCCCACTATCATTCACTGAAAACATTGGATGCTTATCACTGCCATAGACAGAAAAAGTTAAATAGTCAAACTTCATTTCTACTAATCTTGCCCTTATTAGCTGTGTGATATTTTTTTAGCTGTATGATTTTGAACATGCTATTAATCTGCCTGATTATAAGCTGCTTTGACTATAAATAAGAGTAATGCCACAATGAGATACCACTTTACACCAGTCAGAATGGTCATCATCAACAAATCAACAAACAACAAGTGCTGGCAAGAATGTGGAGAATAGGGAACCATAGTGCACTGTTGGTGGGAATGCAGACTGGTATAGCCACTATGGAAACAGTATGGAATTACCTCAAAAAACTAAAAATGGAACTGCCTTTTGAACCAGCAATTCCACTGCTAGGATTATACCCGAAAAATCCTAGAACCCTAATTCAAAAGAAGTTATGCACTCCTATGTTCATAGCAGCACTGTTTACAATAGCTAAGTACTGGAAACAGCCTAAGTGCCCATCTGTAGATGAGTGGATCAAAAAACTTGGTACATTTACACAATGGAATACTATGTAGCAGAGAGAAAGAAGGAACTTCTGCCATTTGCGACAACATGGATGGAACTAGAGAGAATTATGCTTAGTGAAATAAGCCAGGCAAAGAAAGAAGAATACCATATGATATCACCTAATACGGGAAACTAAAGAACAACATAAACAAACGAACTAAATAGGACAAGGAGCAGAATAACAGTCAATAGGGGGGAGGGAGAGGGAGAGAAGGGGCATAAGTAAGGGAATGGTTTAGTCAAGAAACATGTATAAATGACTCATGGACATGGACAATGGGGAGGGATATGATTGTGGAGAAGGGGTGGGCTGGGTGGGGGGAGCAATGAGGGGAAATGGGACAACTTTAATTGAAAAATCAAAAAATAAAATTAGATAAATAAATAAAAATTAAACTCTGGGGGAAAAAATAAAGTAATGCTATGTACTTTATAACACCTGAAAGAAACTAGAACAATACTGGGTTGACACACAGCCTATTGTCAACAACCAAGTGTCACTCCTGTGTCCTGAGTCAATCAGGGAGTAGAGATTTTAGAGTAGTACAGAGGACATCATCATGGATTCAAAGAATTTTGTAATCAGAAGGAAACTTATAGAGTAGTCTAGTACAACGATTTTTATTTCAATGAAGAGGAAACAGAATCTCACTATCCATCAATATCTTTTAATGTTTATTGGGAGCACATTAAAATGATAACTAATAAGTAAGCTGGTTCCAAAAGATGGTTCTGACACACAGTAAAGTCCCACTGGTCAGGACTAAGCATCAATCAATCATCGGCAGCCGTCCGTCTCGAGAGACGATGGTGTAGCTTCTTAAGAGTCTATCTGCACCGCCGAGAATGGTTGTGCAGTCCGACTCGGGAGTGACACGGTATCTGTCTCCTCCCGTGTTCAATCGACATCTTGCGATGACACTGGAGTGTCCTCTCCAGTGAAGCTGAAGCTACAGAGCCTGGGCAGGGTGATATGGAGGGTCTGCTGTTGCCCATGCTAAGCAAGGGATCAATAAATTTCTAATGGAGAAGTGACTTTATAGAAAGACTTTGCAGCACAAATCTTATAATCTCTAGTTTCTTAAGAGAACTCGAGGTCAGCTCACTGTTTTTAGCTAAGGTATCTGGCCACTTGACTACCACTTAACTGGAGCTAAAGTGAGAGTTCTTCTTCCAGGGCCTTGCTTCCTTCTAATTCTCCCAATCAGAACCCTAGCTATTACAACTATATAAAATAAAAGTGCCACTAATTCTCATTGCTGAATTTTAATATTGTAAAGTAGTTCTATCCCTGAGAAATTAAGGAGTAGAGAATAAATAGAAATAATTTGCATACAATTTCCCTCATAGATAAAACATGCAATTAACTTTAGAATAATAGAATCCAGAAGCTGGACCTTATTGCAACTACTTAGTCATTTAAGAAATCCCACCTAAAACATGAATGACCTGTTATATAAGAATAGATAATTGTATAATAGTTATATATCATTTATATAATTATATATTCTTTTTATTGATGTATGATTGACATAACATCGTATTAGTTTCAGCTATACAACATAATTATTAAATACTTGGATATATTGCAAAATTATCGCATCTAGTTAACATCTACCACCATAATTTTTTTCTTATGATGAGAATACTTAAGATCTACTCTCTTAGCAACTTTCAAATAGCAATAGCATATTTTTAACTATAGTCACCATGCTGTATTTTATATCCTTATGACTTATTTTGTAACTTCAAGTTTGTACCTTTTGAATCTTTTTATCCATATCATATTGTTAAATAATAAGAACTATGATGATAGTAATAATAATAATGGCTCAAGTGTATGAAATGATACTAGGCTGAGTATTTGACATGCACTGTGCTATTAAGTTTTCACAAAGAAGTGTGAAGTAGATACTATTATTATTCCATTTGCTAGATAATAACATAATGACTTTTAGAAATTAAGTGTAGAGTTCTCGGCACTTCTTCCAGCAGCGCAACTTCACTTCTTCCAGCAGCGCAACTTCCTTTTGGCATGATTTTCCGACTTATCTCACAGCATGGCCCCCAAACGCCAGTCTTTGCTTCCACCCAGACAAAGAAACCGAGACCTCCTCCTGCCCCAAAGCCCAAGAAGAAATCAACCTCCCACGACTTGCGAAAGGAAGAAAAAGAACAGCAAGAAGCAATTGAATATATTGATGAAGTACAAAATGAAATAGACAGACTTGTTCACTAACAAGCCAGTGAAGATATTTTGAAAGTATAACAGAAATATAACAAACTCCGCCAACCATTTTTTCATAAGAGGTCAGAATTGATCGCCAAAATCCCAAATTTTTGGGTAACAACATATGTAAACCATCCACAAGTGTCTTCCCTGCTTGGGGAAGAGGATGAAGAGGCACTGCATTCTTTGACAAGAGTTGAAGTGACAGAATTTGAAGATATTAAATCAGGTTACAGAATAGATTTTTATTTTGATGAAAATCCTTACTTCGAAAATAAAGTTCTTTCCAAAGAATTTCATCTGAATGAGAGTGGTGATCCATCTTCCAAGCCCACTGAAATCAAATGGAAATCTGGAAAAAAATTTGATGAAACGTTCAAGTAAAATGCAGAATAAAGCCAACAGGAAGAGGCAGCATGAGGAACCAAAGAGCTTTTTTACTTGGTTTACTGACCATTCTGATGCAGATGCAGATGAGTTAGGAGAAGTCATCAAAGATGATATTTGGCCAAATCCATTAGAGTACTACTTGGTGCCTGATATGGATGATGAAGAGGGGGAAGGAGAAGAAGAAGAAGATGATGATGATGATGATGAAGAAGAAAGGTTGGAAGATATTGATGAAGAAGGGGATGAGGATGAAGGTGAAGAAAATGAAGATGATGATGAGGGGGAGGAAGGAGAGGAAGATGAAGGAGAAGATGACTAATGGAACACTGATGGATTCCAACCTTCTTTTTTAATTTTCTCCAGTCCCTGGGAGCAAGTTGCAGTCTTTTTCTTTCTTTTTTTCCTCTTCTTGTGCCCAGTCTCCCTGTTTTTGAGGTCTCTTTTCTCTCCTTTACACCATGGTTCTCACCTTACTGGGGGGGGGGGTACCTTGAGCGGAATACAGTGGGAAAAGAATCTCGGCCCCTTTCTGTTCCAAATTCATTTTTATCCCTTCCTATCTCGACAAAAACTATGGAATCAACACCATCATGCTCTGTGGGAAAAAAGAAAAACCTTCTGCTTCCTTAGCTCTGGTGGAAGCTGGAGGGTGCTAGGCCCCTGTGTAGTAGTGCATAGAATTCTAGCTTTTTTCCTCCTTTCTCTGTATATTGGGCTCAGAGATCACACTGTGTCTCTATGTGAATATGGACAGTTAGCATTTACCAACATGTATCTGTCTACTTTCCCTTGTTTAAAAAAAGAAAAAAACTTTTAAAAAGTGGGGGGGGCGGGGCTATAGAAGGTCGGCAAAGGGTGGGTTTGAGATGTTTGGGTGGGTTAAGTGGGCATTTTGACAACACGGCTTCACCTTCAGCATGTTTAATTATGATGTTTAATGGACATCCTTGCAATCGAAGATGACACTTTTAAAATAAAACTCTCCTGATGATGACTTGAGCCCTGCCACTGGATGGGAAAATCAGCAGAACCTGTAGGCTCTTATTCGGAATTGATATTCTCTATTGTAATTTTGTTCTTGTTTACTTTTAAAATTTCTTTTTGTTTCACTGGAAAGGAAAGATGATGCTCAGTTTTAAACATTAAAAGTGTACAAGTTGCTTTGTTACAATAAAACTAAATGGGTACACAAAGAAGTTGATGCTTTTCTCTCAGTACAGATTTCAAGATTGACTTATATAACCTACTGTCAAACTTTGTCAACCTAACTCCGTTGTCTTTGATATGCATGTCGCAGGCTGACCCCAGGGTGATGTGGACTGAGTAAAGGGATTGAGTCAATGTGTTAATGTCTCTGTAATTGGGAAACGTTATGAGTGCAAATTGCTATCAGTTTCTGAAAATCTTCAAATCCTTTGGAATACTATATTGCGCAAAACTCAGTTCTGAGTATGTTGTACACTTAATTTTGTATAAATTGGCATTTTTTAAAACATCTGTATTTACTTGGATATAATAGTGCCTGCCACCACCATCAGACAGACCTGTTGCTCTAAAGCTGAGTTATACATGGGGCTACTGCTGGCATATCTTTATTGGCACTATAAAATGTGGCCAAGGCGATGGGATCTCAGTAAGAGGTCCGTATTGGTGGTTAAAGTACTTCTCAGGTGAGAAGTACTTTTTGTCTCATAACTAAAGTATCAGCTACTTAGCATATTTTCAAATGAGGCCTCTCTAGGTGAGTCTGGGTGAGATGGTGGACTCTGTATGCTTAAATGCCACTGTGCATAGAACAACATTTTGAGAAGCTACCTAATGCCTATGCTTTTTAATGCTGTAAAATAAAATAGCAAAAATTAAATGCCACTTAACTTTTTCAGAGATTAATGGGCAGCCTGGTCAAATTCAAAGCTTTTTGATGTATAAAACTTTATAAATGGAATTATTCCAGCAATAGGCAAAGTGTAATGAGAAACCTATCCAGATGGATAGTATGTAATTTCTGCACAGGTCTCTGTTTAGTATATACATCGCTGTATACTGGTCAGGAACTTTCTCCAATAAAGGAAAATAAAGAAAAAAAAATTAAGTGTAATTTGCCCAAGATTACACAAATTAGAACAGGGATTCAAAGTCAACCTTAAATCTGATATTTTCTTAATTATCTCATCTTACTTTAGTTATTTATGTCTTTAAATCCCAGTTAAATCATAAGAATTCCCAGTATGTTTATCTTTATATGCCCATACTGTTGAATCTAAGTTGGAAGTGCTCAGATAATTGTTTTCAGTGGATTCTGCATTAAATTTTGATCATTTCCTCAATCTTACTTTGTAGTCCACCTGCTTTGCACAGATGTCTTCTTTGTCTTCATGGAGCCATTGACAAATTTACTCAAACATGTATTTCAGTATATGTAACTCTGTAACTTTCCCTTGAAACTCTCTTCTCTTTGAGATAATGTTGCTGACTTTGATATATGGATGTTCACAAAGTGGATCTCTAACTAGATTAGTCCTTTCCACATTTCTCCCTACATACATCAAATGTTTCCCAGTGTCAGCTATCATTACTATCATTATTCTCCCTGGGCACCTACATTCTACTATGAGAGAATTTTTCAATGACTTTTTAAGACTACAATTATATCGTGTACAGTAATACACTTCTTTAACAGTAATCAGTTTAACAACAACAAAGAAAATGAGTTTGCTTACTTTCCTTTGAGTACCATCACAGGTTCACCCATTTCTATTCTGAGCACTCTCTATTGCATTTAATAATATATCCTACTTTCTTTAATGCTGATTGTGTTAAACTCACCAGAATAACTTTTTCATCATTTTAATACCTTGTACTCCAATAGTTCTTTTCATTCATTTAAAAAAAAAAATCTTTCACAAAATGTAAGGGTGCAGTGAATCCCCTTTGAAGACGTTCACTCTAGAAGGCACAGTAAATGCAATTGCTGAGCCAGGTCTTCTGTCTTTATGTCCATAGTAGTTCTTGCACCTGCCATGACCAAGTGGAAACAGACCCCAGTTCAAGCTCTGTGATGTCATAGATACCAATAGAAACATCATTCATAGAGACTGGGGCCCATTTTAAGTATTTGGGGGGCTCCATAGTCATCTCCTCATCCCCCTTGCATTTTATTCCCCACCTTTTGATGTTGTTCTCTACTTTAAATAGCAGAGGTCACCATTACTAATTACAAAGATGAAAGCAAAAATATACATATTTACACGCACAAGAGTTTACATTGTTTTCAATATTCTTATACCTACAAGTTCTGACTTGAAAATTTTTTCCAAAGGAAGACTTCAAACTGCAGCATTCAACATGGAAAAATTGCAGCTAGCCTTCCAAGAGCTATAAAGTATACCTTTTAATGCATGGTTGGTGGAAAGTGCACTGTGCTTACTTACAGCTGTAAGGTAGAGCCCTGCACAGATGCTCTGCGCTTTTTCTCAATGGACACAATTCTAAAGCTCTTCCTTCACCTATGCCACAAACTGGTTAAGTTCATATTAAGTATTAATGACAACCAAAAAAAAAAAAAAACAACAACAACAACAACTAAATTTTCATTACTAAAGAAAAACTCAAGTTTGGCCTCTGGCAGAAGATACTGTAGGAGTTGATATCTTTCTTAATTTTCCTTTTCAGCTATTTTGCAAATCCATTTTTCCACATTTTTAAAGAAATGTAAGAACTCCCAAGTTTCCCAGCCAGAAAATCCCAACAGTCTCTGATAGCTGAATAATAGATGAAGCTACACTGTATACTTACCAGGGGGAGGGAAATAGGGTGACAGAGAGGTCCAGATAAAATGTCAGTCTCACACCCTTGTGTGCTGGACCATGTGGAGAAAAATATTCAGGCCTCTTTTCTTTTTCTGTCCACGTACAAAATGTATATGAGAACAACAGTGAGAGGTTTATTACTGTTTCATACTTGTACTGGTATATTCTGTGTGATGTGAATGCTTCTTTCAACAAGGGACTAAGACCTGGAGCAAGATGGCTAAGCATTCTATCCCAGCATTCTCTCATCTCCTAAGGCACCATTATCTTCCCAGCTGGAAGTGCCTCCAATGTTACCACAAATTCATTGATTGAAAACTTACTAAAGGAAGGTAAGATGGTGGAGGAGTGAGGAGAGGTTGCGGTTTTAGGCTCCGGAGACCCGTCTGCAGTTTGGGCTAATTGCAGACAGAACATCTCAGTGAACAGCTGGACATTGGTGGGAGTTGAGCCAAGGCACTGCTGGAATAGAGAAAATCCATCTGGGAACAACCTGTTTAGTGAGGATAGCGGAGAAAAAGGGGACGAAACGGGATTCCTGACTGGGGCGGCTGCCTGAGCTGCGGCGGGAAGCACACAAAGGATTTTTGGTGACCACAGGCTGCCTGGAGAGGAGTCAGGTGGAGAGCAGATCTCTTCCCGCTGGCAGAGACGGAACTCGACCAAGTGGCATTGGTGCTGAAGGACAGGAGACAGCGTGCTGCTGGGCAAGTGAGAACATAATTCTCCTTTATATTTTTCTCTAGCGGACGGTGGAGAGGGGAGGAAAGTTTGAGGGTGGTAGGCTGTTCTGGAGGAGCCCAGGCGCAGAGGCGCGCTCATCCACTCCACAACCCTACACTTGGGTCGCAGGGGCGCACATAGGGAAGTGCTCTCACTCACTGGCCCAGGTGCGCGGTGCCGTGAGTCCAGGCGTCCCTCAGACACTCCCCAATGGACATAAGATCAGTGCCCCTACGGGCACAGGGAGGGCCCACTGAACAGGCAGAGAACCGTGCACAGACACCCCTAGACAGCTCCCGTGGGCGCAGGGCCCCAGGCCGGAAAGCAGACCACTAGCGCAGGCTCTGTTTGTGCCTGCCCAGATGGGTGAGGGAAGGCGGGCGACTGCAGCATGGGAACAGCGGGAGGAGGCGACCCACGGATGCTCGCTTCCACTGAGCACAAGTGTCCCCGGCCCTGCCCTAAGAGGCCAGAGACCAACTCCCGGAGCTCGGCTCAGCGGGACTGAGGGCAAGGGGCGGCGCGCGAGCGCGAAAGCACCTCAGCCCGGGGTCAGTGGGCGCCAATCCCGGGGAAAGCTCTCGGGCCGCCCGCGAGTGCAGGGACGCGAGCGGGGACTCCTCGGTGCGAACGCGGAACTGCCGCAGCCCAGCGACAGCAGGAGCCAATCCCGGTGAAAGCTCTCGGGCCGCCCGCGCGGGCAGGGTCGTCGGCGCGAACGGGAAACCACTGTGGCACGGCAGCAGTGGGCTCCAACCGCGGGGCAAACTCTTGGGCTGCCTGAGCGCGCAGGGGCTCGTGAGCAAGGGCTCGAGCGCAAGGGCACCTCAACTGGCTCCAGAGGGCAGCAAGGGAGCGCGCCATGCCGGCAACTGTGGGCGCGCACCATAGCAGCAACCGGGGGCGCACACCAGTCCTGCAAAAAACAAGAACCTCTGACCTGCCACACTAGACCAGCTGCGGACCCAGAAAAAGAAGGCAACACACCAAGGCTAAAACGGAGTAAAAACATCGCTTCTTTTTTTTCCAAATTTTTTCTCCCAAATTTTTTCTCCCTTGTTCTTTCTTTCTTCTTAATTATTTCTTTTCTTTCCTTCTTTCTTTATTCTTTTCCTGGGTTTTTTTTTGGGGGGGGGTTTGGGGGGTATATATATTTTTTTTTCAATATTTTTTTCTCTCTCTTTTTTCTTTCTTTCTTTCTTCTTTATTCTTTCTTTTCTATCTTTCTTTGTTCCTTTCTTTCTTACCTTTTGGGTTTTTTTTGGGGGGGGTTGTGGTAAATTTTTTATTTTCTTCTCTTTCTCTCTTTCTTCTTTTCTTCTATTTTCTTGGGGATTTTTTGGGGGGGTGTTTTTCCTTCACCTCTTCCAATAATAACAAACTTTATCTCTAACGTGTTGCATATAACCTCTCCTTCTCATCCTTTCTCTTTAATCATTGTTTATTCATTTGTGTGTCTAGCTTAGCCCCCCTATCACTCTAAATAATATAATATAATTACTATATAAACCCAAATACAATACAATCCCACTTTCTTACTATATTATGTATTTTTCTATCCTTTTCTTCTATTTTTATTAACATACAATGTAAATACTACTAACTGGCTTGCACAGTCTCAAATATTACTAATCTATCACCCCCTCTATCAAAAATTATATTTTTCCTCCCCAAAAACAACTCATCTATTCTTCTTATAGTATAAAAGCTCAAATCTCTTTACATTTATATTAATACGGGCTAGTTGGCTAACGATAGCAGGATAGAGTGGGGGATACTTTTTGAGGGTGTGGGTCTCCTGCCTGGGCTGTGTGTTTATGTCTTTAACAGCATATCCACAAAAGAACTCAAGACAAAGCGGATAGAGTGATTCTCAACCAGCTAGCCAGAAGGAAGATCCTATCAAAGAACATCTGAAATATAACCGAACAGCATAAACAAACGACATAAAGGGTAACTCAAAAACATCAGGCTCAGGATATCAAAGAGACTGCACGACTGAAACTCCCAGACCTTCGATAAAGAATATTACACCACAAAGGAGGGAAGTCAAAGCAGACTACCCGCCCCCCCCAAAAAAAAACCAAATAAATAGATAAATAAATAAAAACAAAAAGAATCCAAGATGGTAAGACGCAAAAATAACTCCTCAATGAAAAGAAAAGAGGAATCCTCAGAAAGAGAGGTAGATGAAATAGACATAGAACAAATGTCAGACATGGAATTCAAAACAATGGTGGTAAAGAAGCTCAATATACTCGACATCCTTAAAATCAACTATGACAACCTTCAAGGAAGTTACCAACAGCTCCAAGAAAATTACAGGGAACTTGCAGAGAACTACACCAGCATAAAAAAAGACATAGAAATTGTTAACAAGAATCAGGAAGAACTTAAGAATACAATCTCTGAACTGAAAAACACAGTAGAATCAGTCAAAAGCAGACTAAACGAAGCAGAGGATCGGATTAGTGAGTTAGAAGATAATGTAGAGAAAAACTCCCAGACAATACAGCAAAATGAAAAACGATTGAAAAAATATGAACAAGATGTAAGGCAATTACAGGATAGCATTAGGAAAAATAATTTAAGGATCATCGGAATACGAGAAGAAGAAAAGGAACATGGAATTGAAAATCTGATAGGAGAAATAGTGACAGAAAATTTTCCGAACCTGATGAGAGAAAAAGCTATGCAAGTCCAAGAAGCAATGAGAGTTCCAATCAAGAGTAACCCCTAAAAACCCACTCCAAGGCACATCATAGTTAAAATGGCAACATTCCAAGACAAAGAGAGAATCCTAAAAGCAGCAAGAGAAAAGCAGCAAATAACATACAAGGGAGCTCCGATAAGGCTATCAACTGATTTCTCAACAGAAACATTACAAGCCAGAAGGGAATGGTCAAAAATATTTCAAGCAATGAAAAACAAAGGCCTACAACCAAGAATACTCTACCCAGCAAGACTCTCATTCAAAATAGAAGGTGAAATAAGGAGTTTCTCAGACAAAGGAAGACTAAAAGAATACATCTCCACAAAACCAGCATTGCAAGAGATGCTAAGGGCAATATTCTAAGAAAAAGGAAGAGAAAAAACAAAAATAGAGTAGAGGAACAGAGATACAAGAGGGGAATGAATAAATACATGTCAATAATAACCTTAAATGTAAATGGATTAAAGGCTCTAATTAAAAGACATAGGGTAACAGAATGGATAAGAAAACAGGATCCACATATTTGCTGTCTACAAGAAACACACCTGAAAACAAAAGATTTACACAGACTGAAAGTAAAGGGATATAAAAAAATATTCCAAGCAAACGGACCGGAAAAAAAAGCTGAGGTAACAGTTCTCATATCAGACAAAATGTATTTCAAAGCAAGGGCAATAAAAAGAGACAAAGAAGGACATTTCATAATACTTAAAGGAACAATCCATCAAGAAGATATGACTTTGATAAACATATATGCACCCAACATAGGAGCACCCAAATACATAAAGCAAATACTAGAAGACCACAAAAAGGATATCAACAACAACACACTCATAGTAGGGGACTTCAACACTCCATTATCAACAATAGACAGATCATCAAAGCAAAGAAACACCAAGGATATACAGGCATTGAACAACACACTAAACCACATGGATCTAACTGATATATATAGAACTTTTCACCCCAAAGAAGCAAAATATACATTCTTTTCAAGTGCACATGGAACATTTTCAAAGATAGACCACATGATAGGTCACAAAACAAGCCTCAACAAATTCAAGAAATTTGAAATCATATCAAGCATCTTTTCAGATCACAATGCCTTGAAACTAGAAATCAACCTCAGAAAAAAAAATCAAAGACACCCAAACTCATGGAGATTGAATAACATGCTATTAAATAATGAATGGGTTAACAATGACATCAAAGAGGAAATCAAGAAATTTCTAGAAACTAATGATAATGAGCACACAACAACCCAAAACCTGTGGGACACAGCAAAAGCAGTCCTGAGAGGGAAGTTCATAGCAATACAGGCATATCTGAAAAGGTTAGAAGAATCTCAAAAAGAAAACCTAACCACAATGCTACAAGAACTAGAACAACAACAACAAACAAAGCCTAGGGCAAGAAGAAGGAATGAAATCATCAAGATCAGAGCAGAACTAAATGACATAGAGACTAAACAAACAATCCAAAAGATCAACAAAACTAGGAGCTGGTTCTTCGAAAAAATCAACAAAATCGACAAGCCTCGAGCCAGTCTAATCAAGAAAAAAAGAGAGAAGACACAAATAAACAAAATCAGAAATGAAAGAGGAGAAATCACGACTGATACCTCAGAAATACAAATGATAGTTAGAAATTACTTCAGACAACTGTATGACAAGAAATTTGACAATCTAGAAGAAATGGACAAATTTCTAGAAACATACAACCTTCCAAAACTGAATCAAGAAGAAGTGGAAAGTCTCAACAAACCAATAACAAAAAAGGAAATTGAAACAGTAATCCAAAATCTCCTGGCACACAAAAGCCCTGGACCGGATGGGTTCACAGGCGAATTCTACAAAACATTCAGGGAAGGACTAACTCCTATCCTCCTCAAACTGTTCCAAAAAATCCAAGAAGAGGGGAAAATCCCAAACTCTTTCTATGAAGCCAGTATTATCCTAATCCCAAAACCAGGTCAAGACACAACAAAGAAAGAAAACTACAGGCCAATATCACTGATGAACATCGATGCTAAAATCCTCAATAAAATATTGGCAAGCAGGATCCACCAATACATCAAAAAGATCATACATCACGATCAAGTGGGCTTCATTCCAGGGATGCAAGGATGGTTTAATATTCGCAAATCAATAAATATAATACATCACCTAAACAGAATCAAAGACAAAAATCACATGATCATTTCAATAGATGCAGAAAAATCATTTGATAAAGTACAACACCCATTTATGATGAAAACACTCAACAAAATGGGAATAAAGGGAGCATATCTTAACATAATTAGGGCTATATATGAGAAGCCTGAGGCCAATATCATACTCAATGGAAAAAACTGAAAGCATTCCCCCTGAACTCAGGAACTAGACAAGGTTGTTCACTCTCTCCACTCCTTTTCAACATAGTGTTGGAAGTCCTAGCCAATGCAATCAGACAAGAAAAAGAAATAACAGGCATCCAAATTGGGAAAGAGGAAGTAAAACTTTCATTATATGCAGATGACATGATAGTATACCTAGAAAATCCTATAAACCCCACTAAAAGACTAATCGATATAATAAGTGAATTTGGCAAAATCGCAGGGTACAAAATAAATATACAGAAATCTAAGGCATTTCTGTACACCAACAATAAAATAGCAGAGATAGAGACAAAAAAGAAAATACCATTTACTATAGCAACAAGAAAAATAAAGTACCTAGGAGTAAACTTAACCAAAGAGATAAAAGACCTGTACTCTGAAAATTACATAACATTGAAGAAAGAAATTAAGGAAGAAACAAATAAATGGAAGCAAATACCATGTTCTTGGATGGGAAGAATCAACATCATCAAAATGGCCATACTACCCAAAGCAATTTACAGATTCAATGCAATCCCTATTTAAATACCAATGTCATATTTCACAGACCTAGAACAAATACTCCATAAATTCATATGGAACCAAAAAAGACCCCGAATAGCAAAAGCAATCTTGAGACAGAAGAACACAGCAGGAGGAATCACAACACCAGATATCAAACAATACTACAAAGCCACTGTAATCAAAACAGTATGGTACTGGCATAAGAACAGACATATAGATCAGTGGAACAGAATAGAGAGTCCAGAAATAAACCCAGGCCTCTATGGTCAACTAATCTTCGATAAAGGAGGAAGGAACATAAAATGGAGTGAGAAGAGCCTCTTTAACAAATGGTGCTGAGAGAACTGGATAGGGACCTGCAAAAAAATTAAACTAGACCACCAACTTACACCACACACAAGAATAAACTCAAGATGGATCAAAGACTTAAATGTAAGCCGTGACACCATAAAAGTCCTAGAGGAAAACATAGGCAAGAAAATATCAGATATCTTACGTAACAATCTCTTCACGGATACATCTCCTAAAGCCAGAGAAATAAAGGAAAAAATAAATAAATGGGATTACATCAAACTGAAGAGTTTCTGCTCAGCAAAAGAAAACATCAGCAAGATGAAAAGGAAACCAACCATATGGGAAAACATATTTTCCAATGACATCACAGACAGGGGACTGATTTCCAAAATATATAAAGAGCTGATATGACTAAACATCAAGAAAACAAACAACCCAATTAAAAAATGGGCAAGGGACCTGAACAAACACTTCTCCGAAGAGGACATACAGAAGGTCCATAGACACATGAAAAAATGCTCAACATCATTAGCCATCAGGGAGATGCAAATAAAAACCACAATGAGATACCATTTTACACCAGTCAGAATGGCCATCATCAACAAATCAACAAGCAACAAGTGCTGGCGAGGATGTGGAGAAACGGGAACCCTACTGCACTGTTAGTGGGAATGCAGACTGGTGCAGCCACTATGGAGAACAGTATGGAATTACCTCAAAAGATTAAAAATGGAACTGCCTTTTGAACCAGCGACTCCACTACTAGGATTATACCCGAAGAATCTTGAAACACCAATTCAAAAGAACTTATGCACTCCTATGTTCATTGCAGCACTGTTTACAATAGCTAAGTGCTGGAAACAACCTAAGTGCCCATCTGTAGATGAGTGGATCAAAAAACTGTGGTACATTTACACAATGGAATACTATGCAGCAGAAAGAAAGAAGGAACTCCTGCCATTTGCGACAACATGGATGGAACTGGAGAGAATTATGCTTAGTGAAATAAGCCAGGCAAAGAAAGAAAAATACCATATGATATCACCTAATACAGGAAACTAAAGAACAACACAAACAAAGGAACTAAATAGAACAAAGAGCAGAATAGCAGTCAATAGCGGGGAGGGGAGAGGGAGAGAAGGGGGATAAGTAAGGGAAGGGATTAGTCAAAGAACCCGTATAAAAGACTCATGGACATGGACAATGGGGAGGGATATGATTGCGGGAGAGGGGGTGGGTTGCGTGGGGTAGAGAAATTAGGGGAAAAGGGGACAACTGTAATTGAAAAACCAAAAAAAAAAAAAAAAAAGAAAGAAAAGAAAACTTACTAAAATATTAATAATATATAATTAGCAAAATTTACAGGTGTTTTTTTTTTTCAGTGAAATTCACTATTTCATTGCTGATTAATTCACATTCCTATACTCATCTACAGGGCCAACCATACCTAGTCAGTGCAATTGAAGGCTGTCAGGGTATTTGTCTTCTGAGAGAAAAACCTCCCACAATGTCTTTCACAAATACCTAAAATCTCACCATTAGAGATTCACTCTTTTGGCTCTGGGAGCATTTTATTCCCTGGGGACCCTATTAAAAGGCAAAAACTCTGCAAAGAATAACCACGTTGAAAGCTGTTATGAACTGCCAGGAAGGAGGCCCTTGGGAATGGACACAAGATTGAGCCTGAGGAATGACTACAGGAAATGAGGACAGAAGAAGAGGGGAGGTAAGATGGTAGAGAGAATAAACTTTATCTACTTTTCAACTTATGGTGTTCCCTACACTAAGAGCCATTCAGATGGGCAGGCAGACACAATATATGCAATATATTTTCTGTTGTGCTAAAGAACATAATTGAGTATTGATAATATTTACACAAAAACTGCGACCAGTTAAATACATTTAATTGAGATGTTGCCCCATGTTTTCTCCCCCAATGCCCTGAAGTAGTCACTTGGGCTTGTCATTAAGGCTTTCTCTAAATCAAATGATTGATGCTCATGTTCTGCTATTCCCTCATTCCCTTGGTAAAGTACTAGGGTCGATGCCACCGTAGTGGAATTGGCCACATGTGTAGAATATTTCTCTGTCTTTAGAGACAGCAATACAGGAACTTTCCTTTATCTTTTGCTTTTAAAATTGTATATTTTACTCACAACAGAATTTTTTTTAGAAACATGGAAGTGATTTAAACTAGTAAAGCCTCCAGGAGAGAAAAACTTGGAAGCTACTTGAAGATGACTTTCTGAATTTCAGAAAAATCTGTCTCCACTCAACAAGCTGCACCATTCAGAGATGATTTCTTCATTTAAACAGTAGTCTGAACCCTAAAAGTTTTAATAATGCCAGAAAAGACTGAAGTTCTATTGTTATTGTGTGGTGGTGGGTGGTGTGTGTACAAGTATAGACACGCAGTGGGGGGAAAAGAGCAGTGGGAGATTAATTTTTTTTTTCAGAAAGAGAACAAGGTTTTTGAAGGTGTTATGCCTGTGAGGGAAAAGAATAGACTGAGGTAACAATTTTTATACTTTTCTCATGTACCTGGAATAAAAGAGGATGGAGATATTTTTTGTGTTTTGTTCCTGTTTATACTCATTTCTATAGTAAGTAGCAGAAGTATTTGAGTCAAACCCAGAACCACCCCCAAAACCTTCAAAATGTAGTCAAGAGCTGATCAAAGCAGGGTGACTGGACTAGCTAGCCAAGAACTTCTGACAAACGAAGAAAAGAATGGTCCAGGAAATAAAGCCCCAGAGAAGCAACATGAGTAAGCCTCAAGAAATTGGTCAGTTATTTCTTTAAATCTTGCCTTTAAGTGAATAACTGTACAGCTGTAGTTAGTTAAGAATGGATATTATATTATTAATGCTTATATTATTGCTTTAACAGAGGGTTATACTTCTGGAGAGAAAGTCTAATTAAGCAAAGTGCTTTTCCAACTAATGTCTATTATCTGAATCTGATAGAAGATTATCCACTGACCTCTACTTCCCCATCACAGGTACCCCTCAAACACAATGTGCTCCATTTATAACATCCCAGAAGAACAAAACACAAAAATCATAAGTATCTGAAGAAATTTAGGAAAACCTTAGGCTGATAAAAGGTTTGGAAGCCCACACGCTACAAGAAAACCCACAAATTAATGTTCTTACCATTGTTCAATAGCCTTTATAAATGTGAAAAATGGCAAGCTCATTATCTTCTGAGCACAGCAAAGGTCTTATTCTATGTTCTGTTCTCTCCAATGTAAGAGATGGAGCAAGGAAGGCCCCATGTGAGTCCCTTAAGTTGCTGCCAATGGCCACTTCTGAAAAACAGAAGTAATGATAGATACATGTCTGGGGACTGTCAATATCTTTATTATGGATATGGAGGTTCATGTATATGCATATACATGATGTGTTTTATAACTAAAAAAGGCAGTTTTATTTGCTCTAACAATCATAACCATTCATTCAATTAACAAATATTGAGTGCCTATTAGGTGCCAAAGTGTACGCTAAATACTAAGAAGAAGAAAAATAAATGAGGGAGTGTCTTCCATTTAGTCTGAGCTATTCAAGAAAAGAATTATAGTGCAAAGTATGAACTATTACAATAGATGTATGTATGAAGTGATATAAGCTCTAGATACTGTCACTAGAAGAATTATGATATATATTGTGATTAATTTTTTCTTTCTTATTTAAACTTACTTGTATTGTATCTTTTCCATTACCATTTATCCCCTTTATACCCTCTTTAACCATACTGTTGTCCATGTCCATGGGTCCTTTTTCTTTTCTTGCTTGATCTCCTACCGTCTAATTGCCCTCCAAAGCTATCAGCCTGCTCTCTATCTGTGAGTCTATTTTGCATGTTAGTTCAATTTGTTCATTGGATTCCACATATGAGTGAAATTATATAATATTTGTCTTTCTCTAACTGGCTTATTTCACTTAGCATAATATTCTCCAGGTCTACCTATGCTGTCACAAAGGGTAAAATTTTCTTTTTTTTAATGGCTGAGTAGTATTCTATTATGTAAATGTCCCATAGTTGTTTACCCACTCATATACTGATGGACACTTGGGCTGTTTTCAAATATTGGTTATTGTAAATAACATTGCAGTGAACATAGGGGTGCTAATATTTGTTCAAATTAGTGTTTCAGGTTTCTTCAGATAAATTCCCAAGAGTGGAATTTCTGGGTCATAAAGCAGTTCAATTTTTAATTTTTTGAGGTAACTCCATATTGTTTTTCACAGTGGCTGCAACAATTTGTATTCCCACCAACACTGCAAAAGGACTCCCCTTTGTCCACATCCTCTCCAACACTTGTTATTTGTTGATTTGTTGATGATAGACATTTTGAAAGGTGTGATTTTAAATAATATATGAATAATGACTGTGTAATGAACAGTCACCATGCAGCAAGTATACACATAATACCTTTTTTACTCTTTACAACACGCCCCTGAGATAAATACTATAGTCAAGTTAATGAAACTGAAACTCACAGGATTACCTGAGTCTTCAAAATCACACAACTATGATAGAAAAGATATCTAAATGCAGGTCAGTGCTAGCAATGGCCATGAACCTAACCACAAAGCAATACTAGCTCCAAATCCTAAAACATAGTCTGTCCTCTTTACCTGGGTCAGTGCTACTGTCCAGTCCTCCTAAGACTTTTGAAACTCATCTTTGAAAATTACACCTGCTGTTGTAGCATATATTGTTTACTTACTGGGTACAATATATCCCCAAAGAGATGCCCCTGGCACCTTAGGAATGAAACCATCTGAAACAACTAAAATAAAAAGTAAGCAAACTTCAGCAAAGTATTCCAGTGGAGAGCCATGTGCAGGGAAAACTTTTTAAGGTCATAACATGAGACAGTAGTCTTTGTTTGGAGGCCAAAACACACTTCCCTAGTGAGGCTGCAGGATATCCATAAATAATCCAGCCTGGAGAAAGGTCACCTCTGAGGCTAGAGCCAGGATTAGCAGAGGCAGTTTGCAAATCAATTGCTCTGAAAATCTTTAACAAGTCTAAGTACCACAGGGAGAGTGGTGCTGAAAGCAGATAAGACTTAATTCTATTTCAGAAGGAGCCTAGCTTGAACCTTTTGTTGCTAAGTAGATTTTATTAAGCACCACACTGAATTCATTCCCTACAGCAGGGAAACCAGGGAGTAAACTAGTGTGCTCCTTGAGAGACAGGAAGTATAGGCCACAGAGCATTTAGGAAGGTTACAGACCACAAAGCAACAGGCAGGAATCAGTAACACTGAAAAGATTACAGAAGAATCAATGACCCCAAGACTTGTGGCAGTTCAGCAAACTTGGTTAACAATGCACATGAGGTTTTTCCAGGGCTGTGAAGACACTCCCAAACACTAATTTTCAGAGAATGAGAAGAATAATACTGAACTAAAGAATGAAATACATTTGTCAAAGACATCCTTCCTAAGCAGGGGTGCCAGAAAAAGCAGATTATGTGGTCACTTCTCTGTGGTCTGAGAGGCCCAGGAAAGCATTCTTCCCTCTGGGCCTGAAATTCTCTGGGTTACATTGTTTCCCTCTCTCTATTATACTATCTTTAACTGTCTTACTTTGAAACATTTCAAACATATACAAAAGCAGAAAGAATAGTATAGTAACCCCCACATATGCATCACCTAACTTCCACATTTACTAACATAGACAAACTCATTCATCCATACCTGGCCAATCCTCTCCCCCACCCATTCACACTCTGCTGGATTAATATGGGTCAAATACTATACACAACAGTATGCTTTCATCTTTAAGTAACTATGTATGAGCTCTAAAAAAAATTTATTTTTTAAACACCATACTATTAAAACATAAAAAATTAATTGAACACTAATTCCTTAATATCACCACCAATTACTGTTCAAATCTTAATTATCTCAAGTAATTCTTAGGTTTTTAAAAATCAGAACATATCTTTCTTTGCAATGTATTTATTGAAAAAGCCAGGTCTGATGACTACTAAAATTTCTCCAAGAAATAAACCCAGGTCTATATGGTCAACTAATATTTGACAAAAGAGCAAGGAACATCAAATAGAGTGAAAAGAGCCTCTTCAACAAATGGTGTTAGGAGAAATGGACAGGGTCACGCAAAAAAAATGAAACTAGACCACCAACTTACACCATACACCAGAATAAACTCAAGATGAATCAAAGACTTAAATGTAAGCTGTGGCACTATAAAAGTTCTAGAGGAAAACATAGGCAAGGAAATTTCAGATATCCCATGTAACAATATTTTCACAAGCTCCATCTCCTAAGGCAAGATAAATTAAGGAAAAAATAAACAAATGGGACTACATCAAACTAAAGAGTTTCTACTCAGCAAAAGAAAACATCAGCAAGATGAAAAGGGAACCAACCATATGGGAAAATATATTTGCCAATGATACCTCAGACAAGGGATTGATCTCCAAAAAGAACTTCTATGACTCAAAACCCAGAAGACAAACAACCCAATTAAAAAATGGGCAAAGGACCTGAACAAACACTTCTCCAAAGAGGACATAAAGAGAGTCCATAGACATATGAAAGAATGCTCAACATCACTAGCCATCAGAGAGATGCAAATAAAAACCACAGAGATACCACTTTACATCAGTCAGAATGGCCATCATCAACAAATCAACAAACAAGTTCTGGCAATGATGTGAAAAAATGGGAACCCTACTGCACTGTTGGTGGAATGCAGACTGGTGCAGCCACTAAGGAAAACACTATAGAATTACCTCAGAAAACTAAAGATGGGACTGCCTTTTGAACCAGCAATTCCACTGCTAGGATTATATCCGAAAAATCCTGAAACACCAATTCAAAAGAACCTATGCACCCCTATGTACATAGCAGCACTATTTACAATAGCCAAGTGCTGGAAACAACCTATGTGCCCATCTATAGATGAGTGGATCCAAAAACTGTGGTACATTTACACAATGGCGTACTACATAGCAGAAAGGAAGATGGAACTTCTACCATTTGCAACAACATGGATGGACTAGAGAGAATTATCCTTAGCGAAATAAGACAGGCAATGAAAGAAAAATAACTTATGCTATCACATATTACAGGAAACTAATGAACAACACAAACAAATGAGAAAAATTGAACAAGAGGTATGTAAACAAGGAAAAAACTAACAGCAACAACGGGGGGAGGGGGAGGGAGAGAAGGGGGTAAGAAGGGGAATGGTCTAGTCTAAGAAGATGTATAAATGACCCACATACATGGACAACTGGGTGGGGACTGACTGTGGGACAAGGGGTGGGAAGGGTGTGGGGAAGCAAGAGAGGGAAAAAAGTGGGACAACTGTAATGAAAAAACAAATAGAAAAAAATTTTAGTGGGGGAAGAAATGAAATTATGAAGAATGGAAATGCAAGTTCAGTGAATATTAGAAGGACAAGAATTTTCCTTCACACTGTATATTTTTCTCCCTATTTGATCCCTCCAGAGTTTGGCATTCTAAACAAGTAAGTAATGACATAAGGTTCTTTGCATAAAACTAATAAGACTAGTTGTTAATAGAGGGTTTCTTTTTTTTACCAAGACTTTGACTGGAATGTCATGCCTAAAGGAGACATGCTTGGGCTCTGGTTGTTACCAAAAAGCCCTGAGGAAATGGGATTGAATTTCGAAGGTAATAAATGCCCATGAGATAAAAGACCTGGTACCTTGGTTGGTTGTGCAGTCCACAGCAATCCTTCCAGGGAAGGAATGAAGGTTGTTTTCCTGAAAGATGGCTAGAAGGGACCTTAAGGCACAATGGAAAACCAGAAAGACTTGGAAAAGATAGGTATGTACAGGCAAGGCTGAACACCAGGTATGTGGCTCAGCTTCTGTGCCCTGAAGAGCAGACTGAAGGTCACCCTAAATGTTCCTTGTGAAAATTCCAGCAAAGCAGAACTAATGATCATAAGTGATAATTTGCTGCTCCTGTTGTGTTTATGCAAATGAACAGGATAAATTAAAAATGGACTTAATGCAGTCCCTTTAATGACAGGAAGATAACCTTAAGGAGAAAAATTGTGACTCAAGGAAAATCACAATGCTCAGTGGTAGACTATAAAGTAGTACAGCTAATCACCTTTAAAGTTTCTTGTCATTTAAAATTTGTTTTCATTTCAAAGTTAAACTATGTCTGTGGTATCATCAAAGATGTTTAATTCACAGGCAAGAAGAATGTCAAATGCTTTGCAACTGGATGTCTTTCCAATAAGACAGTCTTACAGATTTAGAGACTTGTATGTGGGTTATGTTACTTAAATGAACATGTGTTTTCTGTTTTTATAGAGAATAAGTCTATAATCTCATTATCTGAGTGATTGTCTGTATGTATAGGCCTCACTTAATCTTGTCTGCCTCTGCTTCTTGAGACTCAATGGTTTGGCTGAACTAAGTGGCTGAGTTGGTGAAGTATGGGGTGGTCTGTGGGCTTCACTTTAAAACTGGTTTCTCTTTTCTGTCCTAATGGCTTGGACATAAAGAACCCAGAGGTCTGAGAGGGGGAAACAAAATATTTCCCTCAGCCCAAACTAAGTATAATGGGCCAAAAGGGTTTTGGACAGGTGAGATATGCCTAGCACACCTTCATCCAAAGAAGTCCTTTTTTTTCCCTAATGTGGGACATTCAAAAATTAATACTTGCCTTTTGTCATCTAGTGGTTATGGATTGAATGATGTCTTTTAACTCTGTTGCCAAATCTGTTGTCCCCAGAATACAACAAAGATGTTAGCCTGTTAAATCAAGCACGCTGTTGTCCAGGGACAGCCAACTGACCTGGAGTCTGCATGATTCTTCCCCATGTGGGAAGGCCACCTTCTCCTCCATACCCCCACTCTTATTAGGGTTTTCTGGACTCAAGGGTAGGTAGGAGGGCAACCATGTCCAGCTTGAAGCAGCTAGAGGAGCTCAAGACCTTCTCCTATTGTCCTTTATAAGATTATAAAGGGTCTTAAGTCTGCGAGGGAGGGATTGTTATTTTTTATTGTTAAAATAGTTAATTAATTAATTAATTAATTAAAAAAGAAGAAGAAGAATATATGAAAGGGTGAAGCGGGAGCGCTTGTATGTAAGACCCATAGGTATGGACTGGGGCAAGGGGGTTGCTGGGGAAGGATTAGTGCTGGATAGAGGGGAGCAAAGGGGAAAAAATGGAACTATTGTAACAATATAATAAATAAATTACACTAAAAAAATAAAAATTTCTCAAGTTTTGGATTTTCTTGATTGCATACATGTGATGTCATTTAATATTCTTCTGTCTTCTACATTTCCTGGTAATAAGTCTAGGTATTTAATCGTTTGGTTTCCATGTTTTTCATCGAAAATACTTAATAGGCAATGGAGTTTATTTTCATCAAAATATTCATCAGCACATCAGGTTGTGTCTCATGTTTTAATGTTAACTGCCATAGATGATCATTGTCTGGGTAAATTACTTTGTATGGGGTTTTCCAACTTTACTATTTCTCTTCCATCTAATTCTGTCAAGGAAAACTTGTCCTCTTCAGATATTTTGCAACACAGAGGCATAGGATATACATACCTCTTTGGAACCAAGGGCTCTTGATTCTTCTCCTTTATGTACTAGTTTCCATAATCATCTATTGTTTAACGGCACCATTAAAAGAATATTTTATTAGTATTACTGTGACCTCATTATACATATCTAATATATTCCAATCCACTCTTGGTTTTATTTTTGTCAATACTCAGGTTCTCTTCATTTTTACTTATAATAACCTCTCCAAGCTGACTGTAATTTTTTTTGATATAAATATTGTTGTTACTGACTTGTTATTCTTGTATATTTCCTTTTCCAGACCTGGAATTAGCCACTTATCTAAGAAATAGCATTTCTTAGTAATAAGTGATACTAGAGATCATAATCTGCCCACCAGATGCACTAATTAATCATGAGTTGATAGTTATTTATAGATCTAAGAATAAACCAGCTTTTTTTCAAAAATAAAATACCTCATGAGCTTATACCAAAGTTGTCAATTAAAATTTAGGATTCCTGGGTTTTAACTTAATCTCTGTGTGCTTATCTTTGTACATCTTTTCTCCTACACTGAAATTAATTCCTACTTAAAGCAAGTAAATTACATAATTTCTTATTCTTATAATAAGTCTTTAATAGTTTTAGACTGGCAATACTAATATTATTCCTCAAAATGTGATTACTGAAAACAGTTCAAGATTTATTAATAGTTTATTGTTGTTGTTTTGTCTTTAGGGTGTATTTCTTTAGAGATATGTAGACAAATTACTGTTTTAAAACCCATTTGAAAATATTTTTTTCTGTATGGTTATGCCACCAATTCCATACACTATTAGGTTTGTCTTTCAGTGACTGGCTTATTTCGTTTGGCATAATACTCTCCAGTTCCATCCATGCTGTCATGAAAGGTAGGAATTCCTTCTCTCTTTTTGCTTCTTAGTATTCCATTGTGTAAATATACCACAGTTTTTTATCCAATCATCTATTGATTGGCATTTAGGCTGTTTCCAGCACTTGGCTATTGTAAATAGCACTGCTGTGAACAGAGGGGTGCTTAAGTTCTTTAGAATGGGTGTTTTGAAATTTTAAGGGTATATTCCCAACAATGAAATCACTGGGTCAAAAGGCAGTTCCATTTTTAATTTTTTGAAGAAATTCTATACTGTTTTCCTCAGTGACTACATTCCCATACAGTGCACTTGCATTCCCTTTTCTTCACATCTCGCCAGCACTTGTTTGTTGATTTATTAATGATAGCCATTTATTAATGACAAGTGTGAGATGATATCTCATTGTGGTTTTCATTTGCATTTTTAATGGCTAGTAAGGTTGAGCATTTTTTATACGTCTACGGACCCTCTGTGTGTCCTCCTTGGAGAAGAGTCTAATCAGGTCCTTTGCCCATTTTTAACTGGATTATTTGTCTTCCTGTAAGTTCTTTATATATTTTGGAAATTAAACCCTGTCCAATGTATCTCTGGAAAACATGCACTCCCACACAGTCAGTTCCCTTTTCATTTTGATGATGATCCTTTAGCTGTGCAGAAGCCTTTTGATTTGATGTAGTCCCATTTGTTCATTTTGTCCTTTATTTCCCTTGTCCTAGAAGAAATATCAGTAAAAATATTGTTATGTGAGATACCCAAAATAAACTGCCAGTGTTTTCCTCTAGGATTTTTATGGTATCACTACTTATATTTAAGTCTTTTATTCATTTTGAGTTTTTTCTGGTGTATGGTGTAATACGGTGGTCTAGTTTCCTTTTTTAATTATATATTTTTTGCATGTACCATTCCAGTTCTCCCAACACCATTTGTTGAGGAGGTTATTTTTATTACTTGTAGATTCGTGCCCCCTTTTTCAAATATTAATTGACCACAGAGACCAGGGTTTATATCTGGGCTCTTATTGTGTTCCATTGATCAATATGTCTGTTCTCATGCCATTACCAGATTGTTTTGAGTACAATGGCCTTGTAGAATAGTTTGACATCAGGTATTGTGATCCCTCCAACTTTGTTATTTTTTCTAAACTTTTCTGAGAATATTTGGGCTCTTTTTTGGTTCCATATAGATGTTTGGAGTACTTATCCTAGATCTGTAAAGTATGCCATTACTGTTTTAATATAAATTGTATTGAATCTATAGATTGCTTTGGGTAGTATGGACATTTTAATGATGTTAATTCTTCCAATCATTGAATAAAGTATATGCTTCCACTTATTTGTATCTTCCCCAATTTCTTTCTTTAGTGTCCTATAGTTTTCCAAGTAACAATTTTTTCCCACCTTGGTTAACTTTCTTCCTAGCTACTTCATAACTTTTTGATTTTTCTATAATAAATGTGATTTTTTTTTAGTTTCTCTTTCTGATAGTTCATTCTTGGTGTATAAAAATACCCTTGATTTCTGAATATTCACTTTGTATCCCACTACTTTGCTGAGTTCATTTATTAGGCATACTAGTTTTTTGGTGGAACCTACAGGGTCTTCCATGTATAATTGACTAAACCCCTCCTTAGTTATCCCCCTTCTCTCTCTCCCCCTCCCCCCTATTGACAGCTATTCTGCTCCTTGTCCTATTTACTTTGTTTATGTTGTTCTTTAGTTTCCTGTATTAGGTGATATCATATGGTAATTTTCTTTCTATGCCTGGCTTATTTCACTAAGCATAATTCTCTCTAGTCCCATCCATATTGTCGCAAATGGCAGGAGTTCCTTCTTTCTCTCTGTTGCATAGTAATCCATTGAGTAAATGTACCAAGTTTTTTGATCCACTAATCTACAGGTGGGACCTTAGGCAGTTTCCAGCAATTAACTGTTGTAAACAGTGCTACTATGAACATAGGGGTGCATAAGTTATTTTGAATTAAGGTTTTAGAATTTTTCAGGTATAATCTTAGCAGTGGAATGGCTGGTTCAAAAGGCAGTTCGATTTTTAGTTTTTTGAGTTAATTCCATACTGTTTTCCATAGTGGTTGCACCAGTCTGCATTCCCACTGCAGTGCACTACAGTTCCCTATTCTCCACATCCTCACCAGCACTTGTTTTTTGTTGATTTGTTGATGACGGCCATTCTGACTGGTGTGAGGTGGTATCTCATTGTGGTTTTTATTGCGTCTCTCTGATGGCTAGTGATGTTGAGCATTTTTTTATATGTCTATAGACCTTCTGTATGTCCTCTTCAGAGAAGTGTTTGTTCAGGTCCTTTGCCCATTTTTTAATTGGGTTGTCTGTTTTTTTTTTATGTTGAGTCATATAAGCTCTTTACATATTTTGGAGATCTGTCCCCTGTCTGAAATATCATTGGCAAATATGTTTTCTGTTATGGTGTTTTTCTTTTCATCTTACTGATGTTTTCTTTTGCTGAGCAGAAATTCTTTAGTTTATATAGTCCCATTTGTTTATTTTTTCCTTTATATCTCTTGCCTTAGGAGATGTATCCATGAAAATATGGTTACATGGAATATCTGAAATTTTCTTGCCTATGTTTTCCTCTAGGACTTTTATGGTGTCACAGCTTACATTTAAGTCTTTGATCCATCCTGAGTTTATTCTTGCGTGTGGTGTAAGTTGGTGGTCTAGTTTCATTGTTTTGCATATCCCTGTCCAGTTCTCCCAGCACCATTTGTTAAAGAGGCTCTTCTCGCTCCATTTTATGTTCCTTCCTCCTTTATCAAAGATTAGTTGACCATAGAGGCCTGGGTTTATTTCTGGGCTCTCTATTCTGCTCCACTGATCTATATGTCTGTTCTTATGTCAGTACCAGACTGTTTTGATCATGGTGGCTTTGTAGTATTGTTTGATGTCTGGTATTGTGATTCCTCCTGCTGTGTTCTTCTGTCTCAAGATTGCTTTTGCTATTCGAGGTCTTTTTTCATTCCATGTAAATTTTTGGAGTATGTGTTCTAGATCTGTGAAATATGTCATTGGTATTTTAATAGGGATTGCATTGAATCTGTAAATTGCTTTGGGTAGTATGGCCATTTTGATGATGTTGATTCTTCCCATCCAAGAACATGGTATTTGCTTCCATTTATTTGTACCTTCCTTAATTTCTCTCGTCAATGTTACATAATTTCTGGAATACAGGTCTTTTATCTCTTTGGTTAAGTTTATTCCTAGGTACTTTATTTTTCTTGTTGCTATAGTAGATGGTATTTTCTTTTTTGTCTCTGATTTTTATTGTTGGTGTACAGAAATACCTTAGATTTCTGTATATTTATTTTGTACCCTGCTATTTTGCCAAATTCACTTATTATATCGAGTGGTCTTTTAGTGGACTTTATAGGGTTTTCTATGTATACTATCATGTCATCTGCATATAATGATAGTTTTACTTCTTCTTTCCCAATTTGGATGCCTTTTATTTCTATTTCTTGTCTGATTACTGTGGCTAGGACTTCCAACACTATGGTGAATAGGAGTGGAGAGAGTGGGCAAACTTTTCTTGTTTCAGGCAGAATGCTTTCAGTTTCTTCTCATTCAGTATGATGATGGCTTCAGGTTTCTCATATACAGCCTTAATTATGTTGAGGTATGCTCCCTCTATTCCCATTTTGCGAAGTGCTTTCATCAAAAATGGGTGTTGTACATTATCAAATGCTTTTTCTGCATCTATTGATCTGATCATGTGATTTCTGTCTTTCATTTTGTTTAGATAGTGTATTATATATATTGATTTGCGAATATTAAACCATCCATGCATCCCTGGTATGAATGCCACTTGATTGTGGTGTATGATCTTTTTAATGTATTGCTGGATCTTGTTAGCCAATGTTTTACTGAGGATTTTAGCATCTATGTTCATCAGTGATATTGGCCTGAGTTTTCTTTCTTTGTTGTGTCTTCACTTGGTTTTGGGATTAGGGTAATACTGACTTCATAGAAAGAGTTTGGGATTTTCCCTCTTCTTAGATTTTTGGAATAGTTTGAGGAAGGGGAGAGTTAGTTCTTCCCTAAATGTTTTGTAAAATTCGCCTGTGAAGCCATCTGGTCAAGGGCTTTTGTGTGCTGGAAGAATTTTGATTACTGTTAAAATTTCTTTCCTTTTTATTGGTCTCTTGAGAGTTTCTACTTCTTCTTGATTCAGTTTTGGAAAGTTATATGTTTCTAGAAATCTGTCCATTTCTTCTTGGTTTTCAAATTTCTTGCCATACAGTTGTTTGTAGTAATTTCTTACAATTTTTGCATTTCTGTGGTATCAGTCGTGATTTCTCCTCTTTCATTTCTGATTTTGTTTATTTGGGTCTTCTCTCCTTCTTTCTTGATGAGCCTGGCTAGAGGCTTGTCGATTTTGTTTATTTTTTCAAAGAACCAGCTCCTAGTTTCATTGATCTTTTGAATTGTTTGTTTAGTCTCTATGTCATTTAATTCTTTTCTGAACTTGATGATTTCCTTCCTTCTTCTTGCCCTAGGCTTTGTTTGTTGTTGCTGTTCTAGTTCTTGTAGCTTTATGGTTAGGTTTTTTATTTGAGATTCTTCTATCCTTTTCAGATATGCCTATGTTGTTATGAACTTTTCTCTTAGGACTGCTTTTGCTGTGTCCCATAGGTTTTGGGCTGTTGTGTGTTCATTATCATTAGTTTCCAGAAATTTGTTGATCGTGCAAAAAAATGAAACTAGACCACCAACTTACACCACAGACGAGAATAAACTCAAGACTTAAATGTAAGCTGTGACACCATAAAAGTCCTAGAGGAAGACATAGGCAGGAAAATTTCACATATCCCACGTAACAATATTTTCACTGATACATCTCCTAAGGCAAGAGAAATAAAGGAAAAAATAAACAAATGGGACTACATCAAACTTAAGAGTTTCTGCTCAGCAAAAGAAAACATCAGCAAGATGAAATGGAAACTAACCATATGGCAAAACATATTTGCCAATGATATCTCAGATAGGGGACAGATCTCCAAAATATATAAAGAACTTATATGACTCAACATCAAGAAAACAGACAACCCAAGTAAAAAATGGGCAAAGGAACTGAACAAACACTTCTCTGAAGAGGACATACAGAAGGTCTATAGACACACAAAAATATGCTCCACATCACTAGCCATTAGAGAGATGCAAATAAAAACCACAACGAGATACCACTTTACACCAGTCAGAATGGCCATCATCAACAAATCAACAAACAACAAGTGCTGGCGAGGATGTGGAGAATAGGGAACCATAGTGCACTGCAGTGGGAATGCAGATTGGTGCAGCCACTATGGAAAACAGTATGGAATTACCTCAAAAAACTAAAAATGGAACTGCCTTTTGAATCAGCGATTCCATTGCTAGGATTATACCCAAAAAATCCTAATACCCTAGTTCAAAAGAACTTATGCACCCCTATGTTCATAGCAGCCCTGTTTACAATAGCTAAGTGCTGGAAACAGCCTAAGTTCCCACCTGTAGGTGAGTGGGTCAAAAAACAGTGGTACATTTACACAGTGAAATTCTATGCAGCAGAGAGAAAGAAGGAAGTCCTGCCATTTGTGACAACATTGATGGAACTAGAGAGAATTATGCTTAGTGAAATAAGCCAGGCAAAGAAAGAAAAATACCATATGATATCACCTAATACAGGAAACTAAAGGACAATATAAACAAACAAACTAAATAGGACAAGGAGCAGAATAGCAGTCAATAGGGGGGAGCAGAAAGGGAAAGAAGGGGGATAAGGAAGGGATGGGTTTAGTCAAGGAATGTGTATAAATGACTCATGGACATGGACAATGGGGAGGAATATGATTGTGGGTTAAGGGGTGTGCTGGGTGGAGGTGTGCAATGGGGGAAAAATGGTACAACTATAATTGAAAAACCAAAAAATAAAATAAAAAATAATAATAAAATGCAAATGTGAATGTAAAAAAAAAAAAGAAGCATTTGTCTTTATCTTTAACCTTTGGCATTTTAATTTTGATGTGTCTGGTGTAAACCTGCTTGCATTCATCTTGTTTGGTACTCTTTGTGCTTTCTGGACTTGCATGTCTATTTTCTCCATCAATTAAGGAATTTTTCTTTCAGTATTTTTCAAATAGATTTCCAATATCTTGCTCTTTCTCTTCTCCTTCTGGAACCCCATGATGCAAATGTTGGTATGCTGGAAACTGTCCCAGAGGCTCCTTACTGTATTCTCATTTTTTTGCATTATTTTTTCTTTCTGTTGCTCTGATTGGTTGTTTTTTGTTTCCTTATGTTCTTTTTTTTTTTTACAGTATATTTTATTGATTATATTGTTACAATAGTTCCAATTTGTTTCCTTATGTTCTGTATCATTGATTTGATTCTTAGCTTCATCCACTGTACTGTTGACTCTGTATAAATTGTTCTTTATTTACATTAGTGTATCCTTTGTTTCTTTCTGGATTTTTTTTTTTTTTTTTTTGCCCTTGAAGTACTCACTAAGTTTTTCAGCATCCTTCAAATCATTGTTTTGAATTCTACATCTGCTAGATTACTCATCTCCATTCTGTTTAGTTCTTTTTTTGTAATTTTGATCTGTTCTTTCATTTGGGCCATGTTTCTTTGTCGCCTCATTTTGGCAGCCTTCCTGTGTTTGTTTCTATATTTTAGGAAGAGCTGCTATGACTTCCTGTCTTGCTAGCATGGCTGAATGTAGTAGGTGTCCTATAGGGTCCTGTGGCACAGCCTCCTCTTTCACCTGAGCAAGTGCTCAGGGTGCACCCTCTGTTGGGCAGCATACATCCTCCTCTTGTAGTTGAGCCTTGATTGCTGTTGACAGGTCAATGGGAGGGATTTACCAAGGCCATTCAGTTGCAAGGACAGGCTTTGACCACTGACTACCAAATGCTGCCCTCTGTGGAGGATCTGTTATACAGGGTCAGGGTGGTGGTGCTCTGACATGGCCTGTAGCTTTCCACTGGGTGTGCAGTCTCTGGGGCTTCCCAGGTAGTATAGGCCAGGGTGAGCCACCACCTGTATTCTGCCCAGGGCCACACAGCATGAGGTACAAGCAATCTTCAGATGGCTGCTCCTTGTGCTGTGCTTGGAGGCTCCCAGGCAAAGCTAAACTATGATCCACAGCTGGCTTCTGCTAGTGCTGGGTTTGAGGGCCACTTAGCCAGAGGTACAGGGGATGGGGGCTCCCTGAGGATTTCTGTTGCTTGTTTGAAAGTATTTAGGAAGATATGAAGCCAGAGACAAGACCAGCCATTCATATGGAAAAGTCACTGTTGACAGCTTTTGTGGGGCCATAATTTGGGTGGGGCAGAGCCTCAAGGATTCCCCATGGTAGAGCAAACTATGTGACCCAGGTTGATGAGGCCTCAGGTATATTACCTGCCTGCTAGCTCTGTCACTCTGTGGGGAGAGGGCTCAGAAACAGAACAATGGCCACTGCCACCTTTCTTTCTGGAAGACAGCTGTCCCCCAGCTCTTCCCCTGATGCAAGACACTTCAGTTCCTCCTTATATGCCACTGGTTCTTCTAAAGCTGCCACCCCTGTGCTGGAGCCAGAGGGAGTGAATTTGAGTAAGTCTGTGTGAAGTCCCTTCAAAAGGAATTACTTGGGATTCCAGTAGTTACTTGCATTGACTCCAATATCCCTGGTTTTCACAGTCAGAAGTTATGGGGGCTAATTTTCCTGGCACTGGAACCATAGCCTAAGGGGACTGGTGTGGAGCTGGGAGTCCTGGCTCCCAAGATATCCCTCCCAAATATTTATCCACCACACATGAGTGTGGGAAAAGCTCATTCCGCATCTCTGCATCTCTACATCTTCTACCTGGACAAATGTGGTTTCTTTAGTTCCATAGTTGTTGGACTTTTATTCAGCTCAATTTCTATGATTCTGAGTGATGGTTGTTATATAGTTTAGTTCTAATTTTGATGTGGTTATATGAGGAGGTGAGCTGTGTTTGCCTATGCCTCCATCTTGACCATAAGGCTGGTATTAACTTAATAACACCGGTGCCCCTCTCACTGACCTGATCTTTTTTTTTTTTTTTTTTTTTTTTTTTTTACTACTAGATGACAAAAGGCAGGTATTAATTTTTCAATGTCCCACATTAGGGGAAAAAATGGCTTCTTCAGAGGAAGGTGTTCCAAGCACATCTCACCTGTCCAAAACCCTTTTGCCCATTATACTTAGTTTGGGCTGAGGGAAATATTTTAGGTTTCCCCCCTCTCAGACCTCTGGGCTCTTTCTTTCCAAGCCATTAGGATATAAAAGAGAAACCAGTTTTAAAGTGAAGCCCACAGACCACCCCATACTTTACCAACCCAGCCACTTAGTTCAGCCAAACCATTGAGTCTCAGGAGGCAGCGATGCAGACAGGATTAAGTGAGACCTATACATATGGACAATCACTCAGATAATGAGATCATGGGCTTATGTCCCTTGAAAATGGAAAACACATGTTAATTTAGGTAACATAACCTACAGACAAGTCTCTAAATCTGTAAAACTGTCTTATTGGAAAGACATTCAGTTGCAAGGTCTGACATTCTTCTTGCCTGTGAATTAAACATCTTTGATGATACCACAGACATAGTTTAACTATCAAATGAAAAACTTTAAATGAAAAGAAACTTTAAAGATGGTTAGCCGCACTACTATATAGTCTACTGCTGAGCATTGTGATTTTCCTTGAATCATGATTTTTCTCCCTAAGATTACCCTCCTTGTCATTAAAGGGACTACATTAAGTCCATTTTTAATTTATCCTGTTAATTTGCATAAACACAAAAACAGCAAATGATCACTTATGATCTTTAGTTTTGCTTTGCTGGAACTTACGCAAGGAATATTTAGGGTGACCTTCAATCTGCCATTCAGGGCACAGAAGCTGAGCCACAAACCTGGCATTCAGTCTTGCCTCTACACACCTGTCTTTTCCAAGTTCTTCTCATTTTCCATTGTGCCTTAAGGTCACTTCTAGCCATCTTTCAGAAAAACAACCTTCACTCCTTCCCTGGAAAGATTGCTGTGGATCGCACAACCAACCAAGGTACCAGGCCTTTTTCTCATGGGCTTTTATTACCTTTGAAAGTCAATGCCAGTTCCTCAGGGCTTTTTGGTAACAACCTGAGCCCAAGCATGTCTCCTTTAGGCATGACATTCCAGTCAACATCTTGGTAAAAAAAAAAAAAAACCCTCTATTAACAACAGGTATTATTAGTTTTTTGCAAAGAGCTTCATGTCATTACTTACTTATTTAGAATGCCAAACTCTGGAGGGATCGAATAGGGAGAAAAATATAGAGTGAAGGAAAATCCTTGTCATTCTAATATTCACTTAACTTGCATTTTCATTCTTTATATTTTCATTTTTCCCCCACTAAAATTTTTTTGTTTTTTTTTCCATTACAGTTGTCTCACTTTTCCCCCCTCTTGCTTCCCGTACCCTGCCCCCTCTTCTCCCACAGTCAGTCCCCACCCAGTTGTCCATGTCCATGGGTCATTTATACATGTTTTTTGACTAGACCCTTCCCCTTCTTACCCTCTTCTCTTCCTCCTGCCTCCTCCCTTGTTACTGTTAGTTTATTCCTTGTTTACATACCTCTGGTTCAATTTTTCTCATTTGTTTGTGTTCATTAGTTTCCTGTAATAGGTGATAGCATAAGGTATTTTCCTTTCGTTGCCTGGCTTATTTCGCTAAGCATAATTTTTCCCATTTGTACTTGTGTTCCTCTCTGTCTCTCTGTTTCTTCATCTTATTAAAGCAAACCCTTTAGCATCTCTTACAATGCTGGTTTGGTGGAGATGTATTCTTTTAGCCTTGGAAACTTTATTTTACCTTCAATTTTGAATGAGAGCCTTGCTGGGTAGATTATTCTTGGTTGTAGGCCTTTGTTTTTCATTGCTTGGGATATTTTTTGCCATTCCCTTCTGGCTTGTAGTGTTTCTTCTGAGAAATGAGATGATAGCCTTATTGGAGTTCCCTTGTATATTATTAGTTGTTTCTCTCTTGCTGCTTTTAGGATTCTCTCTTTTTCTTTGAATGTTGCCATTTTAATTATGATGTGTCTCGAAGTGGATCTATTGGGGTTCATCTTCAATAGGACCCTCTGTGCTTCCTGGACTTGCGTGACTCTTTCTCTTCTCATGTTAGGGAAGTTTTCTGTCATTATTTTTTCAAAGAGGTTTTCTATCCCTTGCTCTTCTTCTTCTCCTCCTTGAATTCCTATAACATGGATATTATTACGTTTCATGTTGTTCTGCAGCTGTCTTAGAACCTCTTCATTCTTGTTCAGTTTTTTTTTTCAGTTTTTTTCACTGCCTGGAAAATTTTGTTTATGTTGTTTTTCAGCTCACTGATTCAATCTTCTGCTTCCTCTAGCCTGCTTTTAATTCCTTCTACTGTGTTCTTCAATTCAAAGATTGTATTCTTCATTTCTTCCTGGCTCTTATTGACAGCTTCTATGTCCTTTTTCATGCTGGTGTAATTCTCAGTAAGTTCCTTGTAGTTTTCCTGGAGTTCCTTGAAGTTTCCCTGGAGTTCTTTGTAGTTTCCGCTGAGCTCATTGAGCTTCTTCATAATCTATGTTTTGAATTCCATATCTGATAGTTTGCTCCCCCCTATTTCATTTAGCACTCTTTCTGGGGATTCTACCTTTCCTTTCGATGGGGAGTTGTTTCTCTGTCTCCCCATTTTTGTGACTTTTATTGTTTGTTGGTGCTTCTTAGAATGATCTGCACTTCCTGAATCTGCTACTGGTGGCGTCAGATCGTGTACCAGTCTGACTCTAGGCAGTCTGTTGACCTGACCTTCTTAGTCATATTCTCTTTCCTATTTAATGTTACCAAGTGAATCTGCATTTTCCTTATGGACTTATAAATACATAAACCCGGGACTATTTTTAGCTTAGTAGGTATTTCTCTAAGGCCAATCAATATGGTCAATAAGATCATCTATTAATGCATCAATCAATAAATGGTCATTTTAAGTGGGTCACTTATTGTCATGATATCTAAGTAAGTTAAATTGAAGACTGAATTTTAATTATACAGTCACTTGGATTCAGTAGTTTTCTTCTTTTTCCTTCTTTATCTATCTCATTCTCATCCTTTGTTAATTTATTTTTCTCTCTTTTATAATAATATTCTTTTAATGAATTCAGAGAAAAAGACAAAGGGTAGAATATAGTTTATTATAAAGAAAGGGCAACCTGTTTTTGACAGAACTTGGGAAGGAATTGCAGTGTTTTAAACAAATACAATCTGAAGTCTCTATATAATCATTGGTCTAAAATTAAGGGAATATTTTTTGGATTAGAGAGATGAGAAATTCATACTGCTTATAATATTTAATTTGTAAATCTTATCTTTGTCAGCTTGTGGTCTTAGTATAGATATTTTTTATGTGTGTAGACTATCTGCTAAAGCAATCTGAATAATAGTGTGATTGTTCAGAGTTTCTGTGCCTTGTTTTATGCATTTTTTATAGTCGAAACCTATAAGATTCCTGCATTTTGCAGTTTTTGTTGGGCAAGTGATTATTTTTATGTGAACTCAAAAATATTAAAATTCAACAATATCAATCTAATTTTGCTTTATGTACATTCAGATGGTTTTTAAATGAGGTAAAGTGGTAAAATAAATGTAATGTTATATTTATTATGATGATGTTGGAAGCAAATGTTAAAAAGGAAGCAGGAAGTTTGAAAAAGTTTTGATTATGTTTCCATAAATATTTGTTCAGAAGATGCAGCAAATTCTAATATGCTAACGCTATTAAAATAAATATTTTTTTCTTCCCCAGGAGTTTTGCAGAATTTATAACTACATTTTTACCCTGTCCATTTATAAGTATAAATTTACACATTATGAGCTACATACTTAATAATTATGTAAAAGTAGAAAACATAAAGACAAAGTTTTCTGTTGTGGACCAGAGATTTTGTACATTAAGTTGTTGATGAAATTAGAGACACAGTGAAATTAGGGTATGAACTTCATTCACTATAGCTTGATGATTATTGAAGGAAGTGATCCATACTCCACAAATTCTTGTGGAAAAACAAGAGAATATATTTTAGTTTATAAGATAAAAATAAATCTTGGTGTACATTTATAATTATTTTACTTAAGATAACTGAGCTGTGTTTTCAAGTTTCTAACAAGTGGACCAAGGGCAAGACTTTTCACCCAGAAAAAAGTGAACATCATTCAAGCAAATTGGTCAAACTCCTATGACCTTGCTTATTCTTTTCCTCAGTTAAAATCTACTAGCCTAAAAATGTTCTTGAAATGTCATCTGGGCATTTTTCTGACTAATGAATGTCTGTCTAGGAATGCAAAGTTTATTGTAGCAGGAACGCCCAAGTTGCAGCTCTTGCTCATGTGCTGTGGAATCCTCCTTATTGGTTTTTCAATTTCTTATTTGGCATCCCATATTAATCTGCTCTTTAAGTCTTTAAGTGATATGATTATGGCAAATTAGGAAAACTCATGAGGGTGGTGAGTTGCTTTAGATCTTTTGGTTTCAATCTCAGATCAAAAAGCTATAGCTCTTTTGCCTTAAAGATTTGTTCTTCTGGTAAACTTACATTTTTGCTACAAATTAATTTTTTAAATTGTCAATTGTAGTTGATATTCAATATTATATTAATTTCAGATGGCCATCATAGTGGTTAGACACATATAACTTATGAATTGATGTCCCTCATAAGTCTAGTATCCCTCCATTACCATACATAATTATTACAATATTATTGACTATATTCCCTGTCCTGTACTTTACATCCCCATGACTATTTTGTAACTGCCATTTTGCTACAAATTAATTTTTCCCTCTGTCAAGCTTCCTTGTGGAACCAAAGCAAACCTAAATTCTCTGCTTTATTCCTCTAAGCCCACCTTATTCTTGAATTTTTCAGAAATTGTTATGACTATTGTTTTCTAATTCAACTTTAGAAAGGAAGCATGAACTAGCTAAAAAATAATAGTTTAATAGAAAATATATGGTTTGCTGTTATAGCTTTTTACTATATTTTGTTGCTAAAGAGAAGTGGTTTGTGGCAAATTTTAATTAGAGTCAGGATTTTGGTCTAAGACAGGTTTTGTAGACTCAGAATAAATGGTGTTTGTTTCTAGCTTTAAACGCAAGTTTCTAATTATATGGATGAGGGAAAATAAAAATGAAATTGACTTCTATTTATTCATTCCATTTCATCTTACTCTTGAGTTCCTACCTTCACCCTCAATGTACTTGTAGTTAGCTACAGCAATACAGACTCATGTGCAGAATTTTTCAAGGATATTAGAGGAGAGAAGACTTCTGTATAAATGCACACATGGAATGCAACAATCAATGAAGTGTACATGGAGAATGGGCATGTGCGAAGACCAATGAAAGGAAAGCCCATGGGGCCTAGAATCAGTCCTTGGCCACTTGAAGAGATTTTTACAGACTCCTTCCTGAAATAACTGGAGACAGGAGTCAACACCCCCTGTAAATTCTTTAGGGTACATTGAGGATAATTGACATAGAGTGCATTTTCTATAATCTCAAGTCAGTTATTTTCAACAAATTTGTGTTGCTTCAAAAATCCCTTATAAACATTCTAGCATTAGCTGCCTTTACACATAACAACTGGCATTTCAGTAGCATAACATACTGAAAGTTTCTCACCTATTTAACAATTCAATGTAGGAGTGCCAAACCAGCAGGGATGGTTATGGACTCAACTCCTTCCATCTGTGAATCTGTCCTCTTCAAGGGTTTCAAGCACTCTGAACTAAAATGCCATAAGGGAGAGCAATGTTTTACCTGTATTGGATATTGTGGGTGACTCTTCATCACCCAATACAGCCTCAGATGTTAACTCAGCTAATCACATTTAGTTTTCCAATACCTGGTTTAGAGAAGGCCTGTGTTTTAGTCCAAACTGATATAACAAAATACCACTGACTGGATGACATCTAAATAACAGAAATTTATTTCTCAGAGTTCTGGAGACTAGAAGTTCAAGATCAGGGTGTCATGGAATGAAGACCCTCTTCACAGATGCAGACTTCTTGTTGCATCCACATGTGGTGGAAGGGGCAATTGAGCTCTCTGGGCCTCTTTATAATGCACTGATTCCAACATGAAGGCTCCACCCTCACAAACTAATCACCTCATAAAGGCCCCACTTCCTAACTCCATTACACTGGGGATCCACATTCAACATATGAATGTGGAGGGGGACCTCACAAACATTCAGACTTTAGCAGCTTGTGAACTGTTTTCTCGAGAAAATGACATGAAGAAAAATCCGTTGAATGGGAAACATCTCCATCTGGGAAGGTTTTCTTTTCTTTTAAGAAATAGCCAGGATTGAGTCATTCTTTATTCTTTTCTTTCTCTGGATTATTGTCTGCATGTGATGGTAATGCCTACTACAAGTTAGGGATAAAGTCAACACTGAAGATCGAAAAGTGAAGAAATGTACAGCCATGTAAAGCATCGTGGTGAGGCTGCTGATTCAACCTGGAAGCTTGCTTCCTTACTTATGAATTGCTTCTTAAAAAATGTAATAATTAGCAAAAAAATTCTTAATTTTTTAACCACTCTGTATCAGGTTTCTACTTATTTCCAACCAAAGTAATCCTTAAACAGGTGCCTCTTTTTCATGGTGATGAGAAGTAAAATTTGATTAAATAACTTTTGTTTGGGCTACATTTTGTATTGTGGTATAGTTGTGAAAAGGCAGAATTCCAAGCACATTTCAGATGACTAATACGGAATAATTACTGAGAATAGTTGTGTTTTCAACATACCTCTTGTACTGGCTGTTTCCCATGAGCAATTGTTCTGTGTATTCTGATCTCTATATTGAAATTTGTCTTTTTGGTTTATTACTGAGATTTATCTATTTTCAATTGTAAGGAAATACATACTAGAAATGGAGCTAAAATCAATTGAGGAACTTTTGTTTAATTTGACAATATTATAATATAAATAATAAGCCTGTCTATCCACAGTTTTATTTTCCATGGCTTCAGTTACCCACAGTCAACTACAGTTCAATAATATTAGATGGAAAATTCAAGAAATAACTCATAAGTTCTAAATTACATACCATCTGAGTGTGTGATGAAATCTCACTCCTGTTCTTTCCTACCTGGGATGTGACTCATCCTGTTGTCCAGTGTCTCCTTGCTGTGAATTCTCCCCACTGTTTGGTATTGCAGTGCTTGGTGTTCAAGCCACCCTCATTTTACTTAAGAATGGCCCCAAAGTGCAAGAAGTGTGATACTGGCAATTTGCATATGACAAAGAGAAGCTGTAAAGTGCTTCCTCTAAGTGAAAAGGTGAGTACAGTACAATTAGATTTTTGAGAGAATAAGAGAGAAATCAATTACATAACTTTTTTACAGTATATTGTTATAATTGTTCTATTATTCATTATTGTTGTTAATCTCTTGCTCTGCCTAATTTATAAATTAAACATTATTATAGGTCTATATGTATAGGAAAAAGAAGTGTATATATATATTTCAATACTATCCATGGTTTCAGGTATCCACTGGGGATCTTGGAACATATCCCACTGTGGATAAAGGGGTAGAACTATACCAATAATACTTTGATATTTGCATGTAAAAATAATGTGTTTGCTATTTATAAACTCAGATTGCATGTTCATTGTGCATGATGAGTTATTTCATTGTCTGTTGAAGTAGCTGTTTAAAGTGAAATGGTTCATTTTGCATTCACTTTTTTAAGATAAATTTGGGACAATTCCATTTTTTCTTTTTCCTTACTATGCTGAGGGCTAATCTGTTGAAACCAGTTATCAGTATTTACTGTGTCATTTGAACATGAACATATCCTAGAATCAGACATTTACCTGTGAGAATTCCAGTATGCAAATTGAACTCAACCAAAATAGTCTTCTTGTTCTAATAATTGATGAACTTGGATAGGAGGACATTCTATTGTTTTTGTTGTTTTTATGTAGTCCAGAATATTAGGAGAATAGTGATTGAATGGTACCTATCTCTTATTCCTCAGTAAAAAGTTTCTTTTAAGTATTAATTCAGCATTGACTTATTTGCTATATGATCCACATCAGTTAATTTAATGTTAATGGGAAATGTTTCAGGTTCATGAAGAGTCATTTGGAAAATTTCTGTGCTAAATAATACATGCTTATTGTTATATTATTATACCATTAACCTATAAAGTGGCCCTTTTACCATTTAGAAATTATATAGATTATGATTAAGTTCATTTAAATTAAGAACTTCACTAAATTGATCCTTTTGCAGTAAGAACTTTCTTGTATGACTCTAACCTTGTGGTGTTTCTGCATGTGCTCTAGCAGCACTGAGAGCATTTTGCTAGAGAAAATGGTCAGTTAATCTCAGTTGCAACAGTTTAATTTAGTCCATCACTGCAACACCATGTCCAAGTTCTAACATGATGCAGATGTTGCTATGGTCACGGAAATGAATGCATTCTTTATTCTGTGGTATTCTAACTCACTGCTGTAGCTCCTAACTTTGACAGAAAATTAAAGCATTCACAGGAATTACTTCTATGAGCATTTTTTTTCCTTCTTCACATGTAGGAATTATATAAATGCCCATTATTTTGGGCTTTTCCATTGATACTTTCTTAGAGCAAAATATAAAAATAATTCTCTGTTTTAGTTTTACCTGCTTTTTCCCCATAGGATATTTATGAAACCTAAAAAACTTACTGAAACCAAAATTGGGCATTGAAGGGCATGGCCCATTAATTCATTCATTCATTCATTTATTCAATATTTATTGAAGGCCTATTATATTCCAGACAGCCTTCTAAGTTCCAGGGGATACTGAGAGGAGCAAAAGCAAGCATTGTCTATCCTCATGGAACATTTAGTTGAGAAAACTAAAACAGGGAAAAAAAGTCCCTAAAAAATTAACCTAATTACCTGTGGTTTCCAGAAAAACAGACTAAATTAATAAATGAGCTAGAAACAACATAGGGAAAATTTCACAAAGCAATGCAGTTAAGAGTGGAATAGTGAATTTAAAGATGGTTGCAAAGTAGGCAGATTTCGAATGCACCTCCAAGATCAAACTGGAAGTACAACTAAATTGGAGAACAATAACCCCCCCAAACTAAGTAAAGATGAGCTGAAGAGGAATCTTATAAACAATGTTTCTCAAAAGAAGCCAAGAGATTGATAGAAAGGGTGGTGAGGTAAAAGAAGCTAGCTCCACTCCCATGAGCTATGGCTGAGGTGCCTCTGGAGGAATATCTCAGCTGCAGGAGGTTCTCTCTGAGAGGCAACAGAGGGATCATTTCTCAAAATAGTATATGACAAACCCACAGCCAAAATCTTTCTCAATTGATAAAAACTAAAGGTATTTCCTTTAATGTCAGGAACAAGACAGGGATGTCTGCTTTTACCATTCTTGTTCAACATAGTACTGGAAGTCCTAGCAAAGCAATCAGATAAGAAAATAAATAAAAAGAACCCAAATTGGAAAGTAAGAAGTAAAACTGTCATTGTTTGTAGATGACATGACATTGTACATAGAAAACCCTAAAGATTACACCAAAAAGCTACTAGACTTAAATGAAATTGTCAAAGTAACAGTACAAAATTAACATTCAAAAACTGGTGGCAATTCTATACACCAATAATGAACTATCAGAAAGAGAAACTAAGACAATCCCATTTACTGTTGCAACAACAACAAAAAATAAGATACCTAGGAATAAAGTTGACCAAGGGTATAAAAGACTTGTACTTGGAAAACAGTAGGACATTGAAGAAAGAAATTGAGGAGGATATAAATAAGTGGAGGCACATACTATGTTCATGGATAGGAAGAATTAATATCATTAAAATGTCCATACTACCCAAAGCGATCTATACATTCAATTCGATTACTATTAAAATAGCAATGGCATATTTCACAGACCTGTAAAAAATATTCCAAACATTTATATGGAACCAAAAAAGACCCTAAATAGCTTCAGCAATCTTTAGAAAGAAAATGAAGTTGGAAGAATCACAATACCTGATATCAAACTATACTACAAGGCTATTGTAATCTAAAGCTAGTACTGTCATAAGAAGGGGCATATAGATAATTGGAACAAAACAGAAAGCCCAGAAACCAATCCACCCTATGTGGCAAATTAATATTTGACAAAGGAGGCAAGATTATATAATGGAATAAAGACAGTGTTTCCAATATATGGTGTTGAAAAAATTGAACAGGTGCATGCAAAAAACAAAACAAAAACAGAAAAACAAAAACTAGACTATCCACTTACCACAACACACAAGAACAGAGTCAAAATACATAAAAGACTTAAATGTATTCTGTGAAACCAAAAAATCCTAGAAGACAACAGGCAGTAAAATCTCAGACATCTCTCATAGCAATTTTTTAAATCTATGTGTCTCCTACTATAAGAAAAATAGAGGAAAAAAATACACAAATGAGACTACATCTAACTAAAAATATGCACATCAAAAGAAACCAGCAACAATATTAAAAGGGAACCCTCTGTATGGGAGAACATATTCACCCATGATACATCAGATAATGGGTTAATTTCCAAAATATATAGAGAATTCATACAACGTAACACCAAGAAGACAAATAATCCAATTAAGAAATGGGCAAAAGACACTTCTAGAAAGAGGATATACAGATAGCCAACAGATATATGAAAAAATGCTCAATGTCACTAATCGTCAGAGAGATGTAAATTAAACCACAGTGATATATAATCACAGCATACTTGCCATAATGGTTACTAACAATAAATCAACAAAGAACAGTGATTGCGGAGAGGAAGATGGCAGATGAGTAAGGAGAGGCTGCCCTTGCTTGCTCCCGAGACTGGTCTGTAGTCTCAGCTAAATGTGGACTGGGCATCTCAGTTTGTTAACTGAATACTGGTGGGAGTTGAACCTTGGCACCGCTAGTGGCAGAGGAGGCCACCTCTGAGAGACCTGTCTGGTGAGGTTCACGAAGAGAACAAGAGAGAGAAACAAGTTCTGGCTGGCCTGGCTCCTCAGGCAGTGGCAGGTAGAGCACAAAAATTTTAAAACGCCCCTGGGTCCTGTCTGAGAGCAGTTGGTGGTGAAGATTCAGGCTGTGCCTGTTGGCAGAGCCAGGAGTTAGCCAGGTGGCATCTGGCTCTGGGAGACTGGGAGCAGCATTCTTTTTTTTTTTTTTTCCTCTGTGTGTGTGTGTGTGTGTGTGTGTGTGTGTGTGTGTGTGTGTGTGTGTGTGTGTTTGCGGATTGGGGAGGAAAGCCTAGAAGCTGGGCTAGATCTTTGAGGAGCGCATGCACAGGAGCCCACTTGCAGAGGCACACATGACCCCTCCAACCAACTTCCCAAACCCGAGATCCTACTGGGGCAGGGGAACGCCCCCACCTGCCCACCTGCTGGCACAGGGAAACACCCCTGGCCTGCCTGCCGGCTGGCACAAACACTACTGGCCCGCGCACCCACCAGCCAGTGCAGGGGAATGCCCTCGGCCCACCTGCCAGCAGGCTAGCGTTGGGAAATGCCCCCAGGGAGTGTGCCTGCCTGCCTGCCAGCACAGAGGAACACTTATTGCACCCTCCCACCCACCAGAATAGGGAAGTGCTGCCAACCCATCCTCTGGCACAAAGGAATGCCCCCGGTCAATGTGCCCGCCTAATGGCACAGAAATACACAGATAAACATGCCAGCCCACTGGCACAGAGGAATGCACCTGGCCTGCACAATAGCCCACCGGCGAAAAAGAACGCCCATGATCAGCTTGAATGTCCGCCTGCCTGCCAGCACAGGGAGAGGCCCAACCCAGCCCTCACCCACATCACAACCCCAGCCCACCTTTTGCCATGCTCGACCTGGGCTGCAGCTGAAAGAGGGTGAAGTGAACTAGAGAAGCTTTGGAAAATGCTGAACACTGGTTCTGGATAAAAAACTAGGGGAGCAGCAGACCAGATCCCAGGGCAGACTTAACCTCAGTGCTACAGGAGAAATCTGATAAGCAGACTACTCCCCTGCAAGAGGCATCAGCTGAGGCAGCTCAACAAGTGTCAGAAGTGGACAAAGTGACTCTCAGTCAGCTAATTTAAGGGAAGGACCCCCAAAAGAGCAACACAACAACCAAAACCAAAGTACTGCTATAGAGTCCAAATAAAAGGCATAAAGGGCATCCCTAGAGCATCAAATTAAGAAGATCAAGGAGTCTGAACTACTGAATCACACAGATTCCTACCACAGAAGATCACACCACAAAGGCAGAAAAAAAAAAGCAGATTAATCTAAGATGCAAAAACAAACAAGAACAGACACCCAAAATGGGAGGTGGAATAACACCACATCAAACAGGAACAATACCCTACCAAAAGGAAAGGAGGAATTCCCAGAAAGAGGGATAGATGAAATAGAAATGAGCAAATTATCAGAAATGGAATTCAAAACAATGGTAATGAGGAAGCTCAATATACTCAAGGAACTCAAAGAAAACTACAACGAACTCCAGGAGAGCTACAAAGAACTCCAGGGAAACACAAAGAACTCCAGGGAAGCTACGAGGAACTTACTGAGACTACATCAGCATGAAGAAGAACACAGAAACTATCAATAAAAGATAAGAAGAAATGAAGAATAGAATTTCTGAACTGAAGAACACAGTAGAAGCAGTCAAAGGTAGGCTAAGTGAAGCAGAGGATCAGAACAGTGAATGAGATGACTATGTAGAAAAAAATTCCCAGACAATGCAACAAAAGGAAAAAAGATTTTAAAAGAATGAAGAGGGTTTAAGAGAACTGCAGGACCACATGAAATAAAACAATATCCATATCATAAGGACACCAGAAGGAGAAGAAGAGGAGCATGGGATAGAAAATCTTATTGAAAAAGAAATGACAGAGAACTTCCCTAACTTGATGAGAGAAAAAATCATGTAAGTAAAGAAACCATAGAGGGTCCCCATGAAGATGAACCCAAGAAGGCCCATTCCAAGGCACATCATAATTAAAATGGCAACGTTTCAAGACAAAGAGAGAATCCTAAAGGCAGCAAGAGAAAAACAGCAAATAACATACAAGGGAGCTCCGATAAGACTATCAACTGATTTCTCAACAGAAACACTACAAGCCAGAAGGGAGTGACAAAAAAATATTTTAGGCAATAAAAAAAAAAAAGGCCTACAACCAAGACTACTCTACCCAGCAAGGCTCTCTTTCAAAATGGAAGATGAAATGAGGAGTTTTCCATACAAAGGAAGACTAAAAGAATACATCTCCACCAAATCAGCATTGCAAGACATGTTAAAAGGGAATGCTTTAAGGAAAATAAGAAAAAGAAAGAGGAAGAGGAACACAGGTACAAAGGGAAGAGAATAAATACCTGTCAAAAATAACCTTAAATGTAAATGGATTAATGGCTCCAATCAAATGACATAGAGTAGCAGAATGGATACATACACATGACCCACATATATGCTGTAAACAAGAGATCCACCTCAAAGCAAAAGATCTACACACACTGAAAGTGAAGGGATGGAAAAAGTATTTCAAGCAAATGGACATAAAAAAAAAGCCGGGGTAGCAATACTTACATCAGACAAAATGGATTTCACAGCAAAGGTTATAAAAAAAGACAAAGAACATTTCATAATACTTAAGGGAATGATCTGTTAAGAAGATAAAACGCTGGTAAAAAATATATGCACCCAAATAGAAGCACCCAAATATAGGCAGAAAATGCTAGAAGACTGTAAGAAGGATATCAACAGCAACACACTCATAGTAGGAGACTTTAACACCCCATTGTCAACAATGGACAGATCTTTGAAGCAAAGCAACACCAAGGATATGGAGGCAATAAACAACGCTCTAGATCAAAAGGACTTAATTGATATATATACAACTTTTCACTCCAAAGAAGCAAACGATACATTTCTTTCAAGTGCACACGGAACATTTTCAAAGATAGACCACATGGTAGGGCACAAATAAGCTTCAACAAATTCAAGAAAATTGAAATTATATCATGTATCTTCTCAGATCACAGTGCCGTGAAACTAGAAATCAACCTCAAGGAAAAAGCTCAGAAACATTCAAATTCATGGAGAATGAATAACATGCTATAAAATAATGAATGGGTTAACAATGACATCAATGAAGAAATCAACAAGTTTCTGGAAACAAATGATAATGAACACACAACAGCCAAAAACCTGTGGGACACAGTAAAAGCAGTCCTGAGAGGAAAGTTCATAGCAATGCAGACCTTCCTAAAAAGGATAGAAGAATCTCAAATAAAATATCTAACCCCACAGCTACAAAAAACAGAACAACAAGAAACAAAGCCCAGAGTGAGTAGAAGGAAGGAAATCATTAAGATCAAAGCAGAATTAAATGACATAGAGACTTACAAAACAACTCAAAAGATCAATAAAACTAAGAGCTGGTACTTGGAAAAGATAAACAAAATCAACAAGCCATTAACCAATCTCATCAAGAAAGAAAGAAAGAGCACCCAAATAAACAAAATCAGTTACAAAAGAGGAGAAATTACAACTGATATCACAGAAATACAAAGGATTGTAGGAAATTACTACAAACAACTGTATGGAAGAAACTTGACAACCTAGATGAAATGCACAAATTTCTGGAAACATATAATCTTCCAAAACTGAATCAAAAAGTAGGACATGCTTGAGGAGCACAGGCACAGAAGCGCACTCTCCCACTCTCCAACCCTCCCCTTGGGTTGTGCAGGTGCGCAGAGGGAAGTGTCCTCATTCACTGGCCCAGGTGTGCAGGGCCGCGTGTCCAGGTGCCCCTTGGACACACTCCAACACACATAAGATCAGTGCCCCAACGGGCACATGGAGGGCCTGCTGGGCATGCAGAAGACTGTGCACAGACACCCCTGGTCAGACCCAGTGGGCGCCAGGCCAGAGCGCAGACCCCTTGTGCAGGCTCTGCTCGTGCCCGCCCAGGCGGATGTGGGATGAGCAGGCGGCAGCGACTCCATAGACGCTCACTTCCACTGTACACAAGTGTCAAGGGCCCCACTCCAAGGGGCGAGAGATCAACTCCCGGGGTGCAGCTCAGCAGGCCTGAGGCTAGCACGTGCACAAGCTCCCGGGCCAGCTTCAAACAGGCGCCAAACCTGCAAAGATCAGGAACCTCTGGCCACCTCATTAGACCAGCCGTGGATCCAGAAAAGAAAGAGGACACACAAAGGCTGAACTGAGTAAAAACTTTCCTTTTGTGTTTATATATATATATAATTTTTAACTTTTATTTCTATTTTAGTTTTTTATTTGTATTTTATTTTATTATAATTTTTTATTATTTCTTATTTTAATTTTAATTCTAATTTTATTGTTTTCTTTTATTCAAAAAAATTTTTTAAAACTTTCTCTTTAATTTGTTTTATATCATCTCTCCTCACACTTCCTCCTTAATTTTGTTTATTTCTTAGTGTTTTGTTTAGCCTCCCTTTCATACTAAATAAATAGAATACAACGACTATATAAATCTAATACTATACAATTCCACTTTCTTACTATATTCTCCACTCTTCACTCTTTTTCTTTTATTATTAACATACAATGTAAACATTACCTACTGTCTTGCATAGTCTCGACACTACTTGCTACTATCACTAATATATCATCCCTTCTCTCAAAAATCATATTTTTCCTCTTTAAAAATTACTCTTATCTATTCTTTCTATAGTATATAAGCCCTAACCTTTCTACATTTATATTAATAGTGACTCATTTGCTGACGATAACGGGATAGAGGGTAGGGAATATTTTTGAGGGTGTGGGTTTCCTGCCTGGGATGTGTGTTTATGTTTTTAACAGCATCTCCACAAAAGAAGTCAAGACACAGTGGAAAGAGTGACTCTTAATCAACTAGCCAGAGGGAAGATCCCACCAAAGAGCATCTGAAATATAACCAGACAGCATAAACAAATGACATAAAGGGTAACCCAAGAACATCAGGCTCAGGAGATGAAAGAGACAGCACCACTGAAACCCCCATATCTCCTATAAAGAATCTCATACCACAAAGAACAGAAGTCAAAGCAGACAAACCCAAAAAACAAAAACAAACAAGAAGTATCCAACATTGTAAGATGCAGAAAAAAATCTCTCAATGAAAAGAAAAGAGGAATCCCCAGAAAGAGAGGTAGATGGAATAGACATAGCCCAAATGTCAGACATGGAATTCAAAACAATGATGGTAATGGTGATGGTGAAGAAGCTCAATATACTCCACAACCTCAAAAACAACTCTGACAACCTCCAAGGAAATTACCAACAGCCCCAAGAAAATTACAGGGAACTTACGGAGAACTACACCAGGATAAAAGAGGACATAGAAACTACTAACAAGAACAAGGGAGAAATGAAAAATACAATCTCTGAACTGAAAAACACAGTAGAATCAATAAAAAGCAGGCTAAACGAAGCAGAGGATTGGATCAGTGAGTTAGATGACAATGTAGAAAAAAATTCCCACACAATACAACAAAAAGAAAAAAGATTTAAAAAGTACGAAGTACAGTATAGCACGAGGAAGAACAACATCCGAATCACTGGAATCAAAGAGGGAGAAGAAGAGGAACGAGGAACAGGAAAGCTGATAGGAGAAATAATGACAGAAAAAATTTTCTAACCTGATGAAAGAAAAAGTTATGCAAGTTCGGAAAGCTCAGAGAGTCCCAATGAAGAGAAACCTCAAAAAACCCACTTCAAAGCACATCAAATTAAAATGGAAACATTCAAAGATAAAGAGAGAATCCTAAAAGCAGCAAGAGAAAAACAGCAAATAACATACAAGGGAGCTCCGATAAGGCTATCGACCGATTTCTCAACACAAACTCTACAAGCCAGAAGGGAATGGTCAAAAATATTTCAAGCACTTCCGGCCAAGATGGAGGCTTAGACGGACGCGCTAGGTCTCCCTCTACAACTAGAGAGGAATACAACTACTTCAAAACAAAGGATAACTAGAAATTCCAGAAAATAAAACTACACGGAAGCCCAACATATGAAGTTATAAACCAGTGGCACGCTTTGGGCAGGTAAAAGCGAAAGGGGGCGGAGCTGTTTGCGGTCGCACCTGGGACAGTGGCAGGGAGAACAACCCCGACTGCAGTCGAACCCCCGGCAGCTCGCGACCCCAACGCTGGGGAAAGCAGCCACCACATCGCCTTGAACAGTGAGGCCCAGGGGGGCGGGAGGACGGATCCCGGTCTCCTAGCGGAATAACTGTGAATCCATCTTGGACCCCCGCCCCCACACAAAGCGCCACAGCGCTGCGAAATAGGTCGCGGACAGGCGCCGGTCGCTGGATTGTGACGACTACACAGGCACTGCCCCCTACAGCCGGCACAAGAAAACAAAACGCATCTGTCAAAATGAGGCAGACAACTATAGAAATCCCGGTGGCACAGCTCACCAGGCAACAGATGGAGAACCTGACAGATGAACAGATAAGAAACCTGTCAGATGCTCAGTTCTGGGCCATTGTTATCAGGTGGCTTACAGAATTCACAAAAGATCTGGAAAAAGATGAGAAAGAAGCGAAAAACACTCATAACGAAAGGAACAAAACCACATACGAGACAGATGGTGAGGAAAAAAAATCCAGAGTTCATTTCAACAAACTGGAATATGGAGAAGGAACAAGAAGTCAACCAATGCAGGGAGAGGAAATGGGAAGCAACGATGAGAGGATCAGAAACCTCTGGGACAGCTATAAAAGGCCCAACATAAGAATCATTGGTTTGCCAGAGAGCGAGGAAGATGAACTAGAACTTGAAAAATTGAGTGAAAATATAATAAAGAAGAACTTCCCAGACTTGGGGAAGGAAATAGACTTAGAGGTCCAGGAAGCACAGAGAGTTCCAAAAAAACTGGACCCAGGGAGAACCACTCCAAGACACATTATAATCAAAATGTCAAAAATTAAAGATAAAGAGAGAATCTTAAAAGCAGCAAGAGAGAAGCAAAGAATTATGTACAAAGGGGTCCCAATTAGACTATCAGCTGACTTCTCAAGGGAGACCCTGCAGGCAAGAAGGGACTGGCAAGAAATATTCAAAGTAATGAAAATCCAAAACCTACAACCACGAATACTCTATCCAGCGAAATTGTCATTCAGAATAGAAGGACAAAGAAAGTGTTTCCAGGACAAAATAAAACTGAAAGAGTTCATTAGATCCAAACCACTGTTATATGAGATGTTAAAGGGACTGGTTTAGAAAAGGGAGGATCAAGACAATGAAATCTAAAATGAAAACTGCATCACAAGAAACAACAGAAGCTAGGGAATTGAAACAAAGGCAAACTAAACAGGCAACGAGAGTGGAAAAAGAACTATAGGTACAGAGAACATATTGGGGGGAGGTCAACAGGGAGGGGGAATGGGGAGAGGGAGGGAGATGATATAGGAATTAAGGATCATGGTAGGAGGGAATGGAATAGACAGAGAGAGGTTGAGAAGAACTGTATGCACAACTAATGGACATGATCTAAAAGGGGGGGACAACTGGAGGGAGGGGTCCACCGGGTGGAGGGGAGCAGAGGGAAGGGAAATTGGCACAAATGTAATATTATAATCAATAAAACACATTAAAAAAATATTTCAAGCAATGAAAAACAAAGGCCTATAACCAAGAATACTCTACCCAGCAAGGCTCTCATTCAAAATGGAAGGTGAAATAAGGAGTATCCCAGACAAAGGAAGACTAAAAGAATACAGCTCCATGAGACCAGCATTGCAAGAGATGCTAAAGGGAATGTTTTAAGAAAAAAGAAGAAAAAAAGAGGAGAGGAACACAACCCACATATTTGTTGTCTACAAGAAACACAGCTCAAAACAAAATTACACAGACTGAAAGTAAAGGGATACAAAAGATATTCCAAGCAACTGGACATGAAAAAAAGCTGGCATAGCAGTACTCATATCAGACAAAACAGATTTCAAAGCAAGAACAATAAAAAGAGACAAAGAAGGACATTTCATAATACTTAAAGGAACAATCCATCAAGAAGATATAACACTGATAAACAGATATGCACCCAACATAGGAGCACCCAAATACATAAAGAAAATACTAGAAGACCACAAGAAGGATATTAACAACAACACATTCATAATAGGGGACTTTAACATTCCACTATCAAGAGTAGAAAGATCTTTGAAGCAAAGAAACACAAAGGATATACAGGTATTGAACCACACACTAAACCACATGGCCTTAACTGATATTTATAGAACTTTTCACCCCAAAGAAGCAAAATATACATTCTTTTCAAATGCACATGAGACATTTTAAAAGATAGACCACATGATAGGGCACAAAAAAGTCTCAACAAATTCAAGAAAATTGAAATCATATCAAGTATCTTTTCAGAACACAATGCCTTAAAAGTAAAACTCAGCCTCACGGAAAAAATCAAAGACATTCAAACTCATGGAGAATGAATAGCATGCTATTAAATAATGAATGGGTTAACAATGACATCAAAGAAGAAATCAAGAAATTTCAGGCAACTAATGACAATGAACTCACAACAGCTCAAAACCTATGTGACACAGCAAAAGCAGTCCTAAAAGGGAAGTTCATAGCAATACAGGCATATCTGAAAATGATAGAAGAATCTTAAATAAAAAATGTAACCCTACAGCTACAAGAACCAGAACAACAAAAATAAACAAAGCCTAGGGCAAGAAGAAGGAAGGAAATTATCAAGATCAGTGCACAATTTAATCACATAGAGACTAAACAAGCAATTCAATAGATCAACAAAACTAGGAGCTGGTTATTTGGAAAAAAAAAAATCAACAAGCCTTTAGTCAGACTAATCAAGAAAAAAGAGAGGAGACCAAAATAAACAAAATCAGAAACGAAAAAAGAGAAATCACGACTGATACCACTGAAATACAAAGGATTATAAGAAATTACCCCAAACAACTGTATGGCAAGAAACTTGACAACCTGGAAGAAATGGACAAATTTCTAGGAACATATATTTTCCTAAACTGAACCAAGAAATAGTAGAAAGTCTCAACAGACCAATAACAAAGAAGAAAATTGAAGCAGTAATCAAAAATCTCCCAGCACACACAAGCCCTGGATGGATGGCTTCACAGGCAAGTTTTACAAAAACATTTAGGGAAGAACGAACTCCTACCCTCCTCAAACTATTCCAAAAAATCCAAGAAGAGGGAAAAATCCCAAATTCTTTCTATGAAGCCAGTATCACCCTAATTCCAAAACCAGGCCAAGATGCAACAAAGAAAGAAAACTACAGGCCAATATTACTGATGAACATAGATGCTAAAATTTTCAACAAAATATCGACAAACAGAATGCAGCAATATATCAAAAAGATCATACACCACGATCAGGTGGGATTCATCCCATAGATGCATGGAGGGTTTAATATACACAAATCAATAAATATATACATCACCTAAACAAAATGTAAGACAAAAATCACATAATCATATTTATAGATGAAGAAAAAGCATTTGATAAAGTACAACCCCAACTTATGATGAAAGCACTCAGCAAAATGGGAATAGAGGGAGCATACCTGAAGCCAAAATCATACTGAACGAACAAAAATTGAAAGCATTCCCCCTAAAATCAGGAACAAGACAAGGCTGCCCACTCTTTTCACTTTTATTCAACATAGTGTTGGAAGTCCTGGCCACAGCAGTCACACAAGAGAAATAAATAAAATACATCCAAATTGGGAAAGAAGAAGTAAAACTATAATTATATGCAGATGACATGATAGTATACATAGAAAACCCTATAAACTTCACTAAAAGACTACTCAATATAATAAATGAATTTGGTATAATAGCAGGGTACAAAATAAATATACAGAAATCTAAGGCATTTATGTATACCAACAGTAAAATATCAGAGACAGAGACAAAAAAGAAAATACAATTTACTATAGCAACAAGAAAAATAAAGTACCTAGGAATAAACTTAACCAAAAAGATAAAAGACCTGTACTCTGAAAATTACATAACACTGAAGAAAGAAATTAAGGAAGATACAAATAAATGGAAGCAAACACCATGTTCTTGGATGGGAAGAATCAACGTCATCAAAATGGCCATACTACACAAAGCAATTTACAGATTCAATGCAATCCCTATTAATGTGCCAATGACATATTTCACTGACCTAGAACAAATACTCCAAAAATTCATATGGAACCAAAAAAGACCACGAATAGCAAAAGCATTCCTGAGACAGAAGAACAGAGTAGGAGGAATCACAATACCAAACATCAAACAATACTACAAAGCCACTGTGGTCAAAACAATCTCATACTGGCACAAGAACAGACATATTGATCAGTGGAACAGAATAGAGAGCCAGAAAAAAAAAAAACAAAACCCAGGAATCTACAGTCAACTAGTATTTGATAAAGGAGGAAGGAATATAAAATGGGGTGAGAAGAGCCTCTTTAACAAATGGTGCTGGGAGAACTGGACAGGAGCATGCCAAAAAAAAAAAAAAAAAAAAAGAAACTAGACCACCAACTTACACCATCATCATACTGAATGAGAAGAAACTGAAAGCATTCTGCCTGAAACAAGAAAAGTTTGCCCACTCTCTCCACTCCTATTCACCATAGTGTTGGAAGTCCTAGCCACAGTAATCAGACAAGAAATAGAAATAAAAGGCATCCAAATTGGGAAAGAAGAAGTAAAACTATCATTATATGCAGATGACATGATAGTATACATAGAAAACCCTATAAAGTCCACTAAAAGACCACTCGATATAATAAGTGAATTTGGCAAAATAGCAGGGTACAAAATAAATATACAGAAATCTAAGGTATTTCTGTACACCAACAATAAAAATCAGAGACAGAGACAAAAAAGAAAATACCATCTACTATAGCAACAAGAAAAATAAAGTACCTAGGAATAAACTTAACCAAAGAGATAAAAGACCTGTATTCCAGAAATTATGTAACATTGACGAGAGAAATTAAGGAAGATACAAATAAATGGAAGCAAATACCATGTTCTTGGATGGGAAGAATCAACATCATCAAAATGGCCATACTACCCAAAGCAATTTACAGATTCAATGCAATCCCTATTAAAATACCAATGACATATTTCACAGATCTAGAACACATACTCCAAAAATTTACATGGAATGAAAAAAGACCTCGAATAGCAAAAGCAATCTTGAGACAGAAGAACACAGCAGGAGGAATCACAATACCAGACATCAAACAATACTACAAAGCCACCATGATCAAAACAGTCTGGTACTGACATAAGAACAGACATATAGATCAGTGGAGCAGAATAGAGAGCCCAGAAATAAACCCAGGCCTCTATGGTCAACTTATCTTTGATAAAGGAGGAAGGAATATAAAATGGGGTGAGAAGAGCCTCTTTAACAAATGGTGCTGGGAGAACTGGACAGGAACATGCCAAAAAAAAAACAAAAAAAAAAAAAAACAAAACTAGACCACCAACTTACACCACACACGAGAATAAACTCAAGATGGGTCAAAGAGTTAAATGTAAGCCATGGCACCATAAAAGTCCTAGAGGAAAATATAGGCAGAAAAATTTCACATATCCCACGTAACAATATCTTCACGGATACATCTCCCAAGCCAAGAGAAATAAAGAAAAAAATAAACCATTGGGACTACATCAAACTAAAGAGTTTCTGCTCATCAAAAGAAAACATCAGCAAGATGAAAAGGAAGCCAACCATATGGGAAAACATATTTACCAATGATATCTCAGATAAGGGACTGATCTCCAAAATATATAAAGAGCTTATATGACTCAACACCAAGAAAACAGACAACCCAATTAAAAAATGGGCAAAGGACCGAAACAAACACTTCTCCAAAGAGGACATACAGAAGGTCCATAGACACATGAAAAAAATGCTTCACATCACTAGCCATCTAAGAGATGCAAATAAAAACCACAATGAGATACCACTTTACACCAGTCAGAATGGCCATCATCAACAAATCAACAAACAACAAATGCTGGCGAGGATGTGGAGAAATAGAAACCCTACTGCACTGTTGGTGGGAATGCAGACTGGTGCAGCCACTATGGAAAACAGTATGGAATTACCTCAAAAAACTAAAAATGGAACTGTCTTTTGAACCAGCGATTCCACTGCTAGAATTATACCTGAAAAATCCTAAAACCCTAATTCAAAAGAACTTATGCACCTCTATGTTCATAGCAGCACTGTTTACAATAGCTAAGTTCTAGACACAGCCTAAGTGCCCATCTGTAGATGAGTGGATCAAAAAACAGTGGTACATTTATGCAATGGAATACTATGCAGCACAGAGAAAGAAGAAACTCCTGCCATTTGCGACAACATGGATGGAACTAGAGAGAATTATGCTTAGTGAAATAAGCCAGGCAAAGATAGCAAAATACCATATAATATCACCTAATACAGGAAACTACAGAACAACATAAACAAATGAACTAAATAGAACAAGGAGCAGAATAACAGCTAATAGGGGGGAGGGGGAGGGAGAGAAGGTGGTTAAGTGAGGGAAGGGTTTAATCAAGGAAAGTGTATGGAGGACTCATGGACATGGACAATGGTGAGGGATATTATTGTGGAAATATGAGAAACCTGAATCCAACATCATACTCAATGGAGAAAAACTGAAAGCGTTCCTTCTGAGATCAGGAACAAGACACGGCAGTGTACTCTCTCCACTCCTATTCAAGATAGTATTGGAAGTTCTAGCCACAGCAATCAGACAAGAAAAAGAAAGAAAAGGCATCCAAATTGGAAAATAGGAAGTAAAATTGTCATTGTACAGAAGACATGATAGTGTACATTGAGCATCCTAGACTCCATGAAAAAAACTACTCAACATAATAAGTATATTTGTCAAAATAGCAGAATACAAAGCTAATATTCAGTAATCTAAGGCATTTCTGTAGACAATGTTGTATTAAATGTGGTCGAGGGTGCGGAAGCAATTCCAGCAAGGAGAATGAGTCAGTTGGAGGGCTGCCGCACACTCTGGCAGGTCAGCAGTGAGTGGCACAAAACTCTCCTTTTATTGAGTTTTACAAGTATAGAAATCAAAAGGGAGGGTAAGGAATGAGCTCACAGGCACATCCCAATATTGATTACAATATGCAATTACTTACTTGGGATTAAAACAAAAGGAGGTTAATATATAAACTATAAAGAATGATTCCTATCAAAAACAAAAAACAGGAATTCAATTATCTATTCTTTTAAGACTATGGGAATGGATACACTGTTCCTTAAACATTAACAGAAAGCATGCAAGGTTAAGCACTACCCGTGCTTGGCTTTGTTTGGTTTCCTTGTCAACATCCGGGAAGATGGAGTACTAAGCAAGATTTCTTTTAAGTCACAGGATGTCTTGAAACCCTGAGGCCTGATCAGTCAAAAACTGTTGGCGCTAGCGAGTCCACCTCGCCAGGTTGGGTCACAGAACACCTGGACCGAGAGGCATGAGAACGTGCCTCAGTTTAGGAACCTTGATTTCTAGCATCATCTATCTCTTTTTGTTTTACGGAAATTTTATTCACTATAACCGAAAAGATGGCATTTTTAACCTGCTGCTTTCTTCTATACTTACATCCTACTATCATCATCGGCAGCCGTCCATCTCGAGAGACGATGGCGTAGCTTCTTGAGAGTCTATCTGCACCGCCGAGAATGGCTGTGCAGTCCGACTCGGGAGTGACAATCCCTGCCGCACTTGTTACAGGTGAAGGCAGATGGCTGTTGTTGCTGCTGTTGACGCTGCTTCCGCCTCGATCTTTTCTGGACCGCCTCCTCGTTGCGCGCAGCCTCTGCGCGTGACATACCTTGCCTGACCGCGAGCCTCCAGGCTAGGCGGTCATCTGCTTGAACTTCCCATGTATTGAGATTGATGGAGCATTGTGTCATGTCCTTTTTGCAGATGTCTTTGAACCGCAGTTTTGGGCGCCCTGTCATCCTCTGGCCTTCTGCTAGCTCGCCGTAGAGGAGGTCTTTGGGAATATGGCCTGCATCCATTCTTTTGACATGGCCAAGCCACCTGAGGCATCTCTCACTAAGAACTGCATGCAAACTGCTCATGTTGGCTCGCTTCAGCACCTCAGTGTTGGGGACCTTATCCTGCCAGGCGACATGCAGGATGCGTCGCAGGCACCTCATGTGGAAGCTGTTGAGTTTCCTTTCGTGCCTTGCGTAGGTGGTCCATGTCTTGCTGCCATAGAGGAGAGTGCTGAGTACGCAGGCTTGGTAGATGCGCAGTCTGGTTTTCTCAGTGAGGCTGGAATTGTTCCACACTCGCCGGTTCAGTTTGGCCATAACTGTGGCTGCCCTGGCGATTCTCCGGTTGACCTCCAAGTCGACTGACAGAGAGCACGAGATGGTGGACCCGAGGTAAGTGAAGTCGTTGACAACCTCCAGGGTGTATCCGTCGATGGTGATGCATGGGGGAGTCCCCGTGCCTTGAGCCATAACATTCGTCTTCGTCAGGCTGATGGCTAGTCCGAACTCCTTGCATGCGTGGGAAAGGCAAGTGACTAGCTGCTGGAGTCCCTCTTCGGAGTGTGATGTCAAGGCTGCGTCATCGGCGAAGAGCATCTCACGGATGAGCACCTCTTTGACTTTGGTCTTGGCTCATAGACGGGCCAGGTTGTAGAGCTTGCCATCGGATCTGGTGTGAATGAAGACACCCTCGCTGCAGTCCTTAAAGGCGTATTGGAGGAGCATGGAGAAGAAGATTCCGAACAGCGTAGGCGCGAGGACGCAGCCCTGCTTTACTCCGCTGCTGACTGGGAAGGCCTCAGAGGTTGCGCCGTTGTAGGACACTGTGCTGTGCATGTTGTCATGAAAGGACATGACCACAGCAAGCAGATGTGGTGGACAGCCAATCTTCCGTAGCAAGCTGAAGAGTCCGCTTCGACTGACCAGATCAAACGCCTTTGTGAGGTCGATAAAGGCGAGGTAGAGTGGTTTATGCTGCTCGTGACACTTCTCCTGCAGCTGGCGTAGGGAGAAGATCATGTCCACTGTTGATCGGCCAGCTCTGAAGCCACACTGGGACTCTGGGTAGACGCGGGAAGCAAGGGTCTGCAGGCGGGCAAGAGCGACCCGGGCGAATACTTTGCCGACGACGCTGAGGAGAGAGATGCCCCGGTAGTTGTTGCAGTCGCTGCGGTCTCCTTTGTTCTTGTACATGGTGATAATGTTGGCGTCTCTCATATCCTGAGGGATGTAACCCTCCTTCCAGCAGAGACAGAGTGAATGGTGGAGCGGCTGTAGCAGGACTGGTTTCCCGCTCTTTAGGATTTCTGGAGGGATTCCGTCGCTTCCTGGTGCTTTCCCGCAAGCGAGGCGGTCGATGGCTTTGCTGAGCTCTGCCGCAGTAGGTGGGGTGTCTAGCTCCTCCATGACTGGTAGGTCTGGGATGGCGTTAAGAGCAGTGTCTGTTACGGTGTTCCTCGTTGCGTACAGCTCAAGGTAGTGCTCGGTCCACCGCCGCATTTGCTGTTCCTTGTCAGTGATGACATCACCTGTCTTGGACTTAAGGGGGGCGATCTTGGAGGGGATTGGGCCTGTTGCCTTCTTGATACCCTCATACATTCCTCGTGCGTTGCCTATATCGGCGGCTTCCTGGATGCTTCTGCACAGGTTTAGCCAATAGGTGTTGGCACAGTGGCGGGCGGTCTTCTGGACTTTGTTCCCGGCAGCCCGTAGAGCTTGAAGTGTACTGGGAGTGGGCGTGGCCTTGTAAGCCAGTAGGGCCTTCCTCTTAGCCTCGATCACGGATTCCATTTCTTCCCAGTGAGCCTCGTACCAGTCAGCGTTCTTCTGCTCTTTCTTCCCGTAAGCAATAATGGCGGAGTTGTATATGGCGTCGCGGAGACGTGGCCAATTGGATTCGATAATGTCATCTGCCGCCATTCCCTCGCCGAGTGCATCTTCCATCCTGTTGATGAATTGCTGGGTCTTAACTGGGTTGCTGGCACAACTGGTGTTGATGCGTGGGCGACCCTTCATCTTGGAGTGGTGCAACCTCTTCGGCATTATGCGCACCTTGCTTACCATGAGGGCATGGTCCGTGTCGCAGTCTGCACTGTGGTAGCTGCGGGTGAGGAGGGTGCTGCCAATATCCGTTCTTCTGGTGATGACGAGGTCAAGCTGGTGCCAGTGGCGGGAGCGGGGGTGCCTCCATGACACCTGGTGGATCTCTTTGCACTTGAAGAATGTGTTTGTCACACACAGGCTGTGGTGACACGAAAGCTCAAGCAGTCGCTGACCATTCTCATTGATCTTTCCTCTCCCAAAGTTTCCGAGGCAGGTGGGCCAGGCCATGTGGTTGGCTCCTACTCTTGCGTTGAAGTCTCCAAGGAGATAAAGAGCGTTACTTCTGGGGATCTTGGATAACGCTTCATCCAGTGCATGGTAGAACTGTTCTTTCTCTTCGGTGGTGGCGCAGAGGGTTGGGGCATATGCGCTAAGAATGCTGACTGGGCCAAAAGTTGTTGACAATCGGAGGGTAAGTAATCTCTCTGTGCCTCCTGTGGGTGGCTCTATGGAGTTAACAAGCGTGTTCTTCACAGCGAACCCAACACCGTGCTGTCTTGGTTGGTCCGGAGACTTCCCTTGCCAGTAGAAGGCGTAGTTGGTTTCTCTGATAGTTCCGTTGTCGGCCAACCGGGTCTCCTGTAGAGCCGCAATGTCGATGTTTAGTCGTGCCAGTTCCCTGTTGATGACGGCGGTTTTCCTGGCACCATTGATCCACGGAAGGTCTGCAGTAAGTCCGGGACACACGGTCCTGATGTTCCAGCTAGCGAGGCGAAGAGCTGGAGGCTTCTTTCTTGTTGTTTGCTTGGAATTGCCTGGTGCGAGTGTTTTGTGGCCCACTTTTCAAGAGACGCCTCTCTGATCCCCACGCACCCAGTGGGGCAGGCGAGCCATGGCGAGATGGCACCTAATTGGCTGGGGGCTGCCCAGCTTGAGGCGGGCGGTAGCTGTCCAGTGAGGTGCGATGACCTCTCCCACCGTCAGAGGAGACCCCTGGCGCTCGTTTCCTTCGCCAATCAGATGAGCTTATAACCGGTATCTGTCTCCTCCCGTGTTGAGTCGACATCTTGCGATGACGCTGGAGTGTCCTCTCCAGTGAAGCTACAAAGCCTGGGCAGGGTGATATGGAGGGCCAGCTGTTGCCCATGCAGCAGACCCCCCCTCTCTTCGCAGCTGAAGGATCCAAGGGGAAAGACAGAGTCAATACAGCTTGGCTTCAGGTGCGCCGCAGGAGTTGCCGGTGTTGACTACAACGTCAAACCGCCTTAGGGACTCCGGCTCCGGATTTTCTGCCGGGGTTTACTCCCTTAGCCTTTCCCCTGAGGAGGTATGCCGCAAGGCAGCGGAGGTTTGGAGTCAGAGTTTCCCTCCTCCTTAGCATTTCCCCTGAAGAGGTATGCCGCAAGGCAGCGAAGGTTTTTTGGAGTCAGAGTTTTCCTTCTCTGGTGTGCCTTGACTGGAAGATCGAACCAGTGACACTTAGCTCGCAGGCCGATGCTCAATCCACTGAGCCAAACCAGCCAGGGACAACATCCTACTATAACATTGATTAAAAAGATTACAAGAGACAAAAAAAACAGACCTGCATGAGATACAACAAACCCATTAATATAAGGAATAGGATTCATATTTTCAATACTTTTAACAATATCTTCAAAGAGTTTCTGACCTGATATTCTAGATATTTCTTAAAAGTACTATGGATTTTTGTCTGTAATGAAATAATATGCTTCGTTAGATTATCATGTTCAACAAATGTTTTCTAACCTTATCTTAAGGGAACTTAGTTGCATTATAAGGCACAGGAGTAATACAATAAGTAGACTGATTCCAATCACATTTTAACTTAATCTGCATTTTTAAACTTTTCACTTGATCTTCTACAAGAATAACTGCCTGATTCAAATCTGCTAATTTAGACTGCATTTCAGAGTCAATTTGACATTGAGCAGTCCATAATTGTTCAGAGTTCTTATGCCAGTTCTGAACAAAGTCTGCTGTCTGCACAGAGTGATGAAGTGCTACACCAGCAGTTGCTGCAGTCGCTGTGACAGCAATAAACTCTATTATTATGGCAATTAGAAGTCTAATAAAACGCTTGCTTTTTTAAAAAAGTCGTTCTGCAATCTTTCTGATGAATCCTAGGGCGGGGCTGTCCTGCTAAAGGTGATTCATCTGCATGGGGGATCCAAAGTCCAGTCCTGGCTTTCAGGAGATACAAGCTTTCCTTGGGAGACAAACTCATGGTATGATTAATACAAGCATATAAAAAACAATTATAACAATAAATTTTTCCTATTTTATAATTCTAAGATATTTCACCTTTTAATATTAGATATGGAATGCATACACAAGCTTGGGCATAATGAGTAGAATTTTTAACTAGCCTAAGGTTATAAAAGGAATTTAAATATTCTGGGTACCTGTGAAAATATAAGCATAACCTCGGCCCCATTGAATAACAGTTGCTGGGAGCCAATTGGAGGTTAAAACATTATAATAAAAAACAGGTTGATTTATTGCTGAAACAGTTTTCATTGTCCAATGTCTTTAAGCTGGAACGAGAGAGTCATCACCAATTTGCAAAAAATTTAGAGTAAATACTGCATTCATTAATTTTTTCTTCGGGGAGTCCACACCATATCCCCCTTCTGTTTTTCAAGTAGCTTTTTTAATGTTTGGTTATGATGCTCAATGAGAGCTTGCCTAGTGCTCTTATATGGAATGCTATAATGTGCTTAATATTATGCTAAGAAAAAAAAATTCCTGACATTTCTTAGAGAGATAAACTGGAGTATTATTTGTTTTAATAGTTTTGGCTTTCTAAGAACAGTGAAAGCTTCTAGGAGGTGTGTAATAACACATCCTGCGCATTCAGAGGACATAGCTGTAGCCTAGGAGAATTTAGAATAAGTATTAATAGAATGATGAACAAATTTAAGCTTCCTAAAACTAGGTACAATAGTAACATTTATTTGCTAAATTTGATTAGGTAATAAACCTTTAGGATTAATACCTGTTGGTAAGGAAGGTTGATTAGTAATTTGACATGTAGGGCAATCTCTAACAATTTGATGTGCTTGACACCAGGTAAGATTATGTCTGTGTCTAAGCGACTGAGCATTATTATGAGGCAGCTGATGTTCAGCTTGTGCTTTGATAACAGAACTAACTAAAGTACTTATATAATTGTTGCCTTCAGCTAAAGGTTCTGATAAACCTGTATGGAAACAAATATGTGTTATGTAGATAGAATGATGGTGAGCTCGGAGAATAAACTGTAGCTGTAAAAAAAAAGAGTATTAAGTTCAGAACCATTCTGAGGTATGATCACAGTTTCTAAAGTTTGAACTGTATGGGAGGTGTACTGTGAGTCTGTAATGATGTTTAAAGGAACTGAAAGTACATTAGTTAGAAGCATGACAATAGCAAACAATTCTGCCTTTTGCACAGAGGCATAAGGGCTTTGAATAGTTTTACTATTTTTCAAGTTACTATAACCAGCAACACTAAATTTATTAGCATCAGTAAAATATGTTTTTGCCTCAGGTAAAGGTTGTGAAACAACACATTTGGGAAGTATTCACTGAGTTTGTTTAAAAACTGAAACCTTTTGGAGGAAGGATATGAATTATGAACTTTACCTAGAAAGTCAGAGAAGGCATTTTGCCATTCCTCACATAATATTTAATGATTAGTAAGTTCTTTATTGGTAAAGGAACAATAATTTTGTCAAGATTTTGACCACAAAGTTGTCTAAAACTTAATCTGCCATGAATTATAATTTGAACAATTTTTACTGAGATAAGTTTTTAACCTTTTGGTTGATTTGTGTGGTAAGAATAGCTATTCAATTATATTTTGTCTCTGACACAGTACTTTAGTATTTAATAGTCCTTGAAATGTTTTATTTTTAATTTTTACTTCAAAAAGAGATTTTTGTAATTTAATAGAGGCAGCCTAAAAAACAGATTGATTATTAGCGCTGCTAAAGCCTTTGTTTCCTTTTTTAACATTTTAAGTTGCTGGCACAGTACAAGGAAGACGTATAGGCTGTGCTATGCGAGTGTTAGCAAGTATGATATGATAGCCCTTGGCTCGTATTATAACTTTGATTTCTTTATTAAAATTAGAGTTAATAACTTCTGGTTGAGTAATAATACCCTTAAAAATAAGGCGAGATTGGCTAATTATTAAACCTATATATTCTTTAGGCAAAGGTTCCTATACTCTAATAGGAGCAACATAAATGCGATTTTGTTCTTTAAGAGTTAATTGCTGGGTGGTGACCAAGTCCAGCCCTGCGCTCCCGCTTGTGGCTGCGCAAAGATTTGTGACTCTGCACTGCCCTGACTTCAAAACATTTGATTGCTGGGGCCTTGGGGGCTCCTGTTTTAGTTCGGGGTACCAGAGCTCATGCCAGCTGCCAGTTTCCCTGATTATTAGAGGGTGTTATACATTTACTATTTTTATTAAATTTAGATTTATAGTTCTTGGTTCAATGTTTCCCCTTGCCACAATGAGGACAGTTCTTTCTTGGAGATTTAAAGTTTCCTTTTTGATTATTATAGCACTTCTTCCTAAGGTGGCCTGTTTTTTCACAAATGAAGTATTTAATTTCTTTTTTGATCTTTGGCGGCAGCCGTAGAGATGGCTGCAGCGAGTAGAGATGCTTTATAATTCTTTGTGCCAGTATTTTGACAAGCCTGAATAAACTGACTAATATTTTGAAAGTTTTGTTTAAGAGGACGAAGAACTGTTTTACAGTCTTCATTAGCATTTTTAAAAGCCAATTGTTTTTGAGCATTTTGTAAAATTTTCTTATTTGACAAAGCTTTCCAAGTATTTTAAAATGTATTAAGCCTGATTGGTTTAGAGTTTTCTTCTTTTTGGTAAGAAGAATATAATAAATTCCTGAGATATTTCAAGGACCCTTTGAAATACCTCAAGGTTGTAAGGAAGTCTTTTAACTTTTAAATCTTGGAAATCTTGTCAACTAAGGAATATATATTGTAAAATTATATTTGACTATTTATTTAAAGTGATAATAAAAGATATATATTAATATAGACTGACAAAAATTCAGTTCTTAGCACTAAAAGACATGAATTTTTGAATATTAGTTGAATATTTGAGTAATATACCACAAGATATTATTTTACTAAATAGAACCTTATTCTTAAGGCAATTGTAGGAAAAACATTTTTACACTTTTTCTGTCAAGGTTTGGATTAGCCGGTGAGCCTGTGTCAGCCGGTAGAGGCTGCGAAAGACATTGTGGCTTTTCAGCATTCCAGAGAGAAGGGGTCTGCAGAGCCTATTGTTTGAAAGCACTCCACATATTCCCCTTTTCCTCGACCTTTCCTACTCTTATCATGACTGTGGCACTTTTTAATCTTGAGTTATTTTTCTTAATTTCCCTTTGTTTTTCTGAGACCACAGTGCTTTGAGCCACAGCAGTATGTAGTAAATTAATCAAATGCCTTTCCTTAATCTGGCATCCAGTTCTTTTTATTAGTTGCTATAACAACCTAAAGTAAAGCTCTTGTTCCTTAGATAAACCTGACCCCGTTCTTTCATGGGAAGTGGGTCCTTTTTTGTTGGTCTTGGTTTTTCCCTTTTCTGGAGTAAACCAATAACAATGTTTCTTAACCAGTGAAAATAAATCTATAAGGGCACTTTCTTTAACTTTAAGTTGTGACCCCTTTAATAGTGAATGTGTGAGGCTCGCATTTTCGTCCTCTAGTGAGGGCGAGTTCCCCATGACTCCAACTCGTATGCCGAGAGGCTTGCGAACTCCACACAACCAAATACCCTTCTCGGTTCTCCCTGTTCCCAGTTCTTACCTTCTGTCCCTTGTTCAGTGCCAGATATTGTATTAAATGTGGTCGAGGGCATGGAAGCAATTCCAGCAAGGAGAATGAGTCAGTTGGAGGGCTGCCGCACACTTTGGCAGGTCAGCAGTGAGTGGCACAAAACTCTCCTTTTATTGAGTTTTACAAGTATAGAAATCAAAAGGGAGGGTAAGGAATGAGCTCACAGGCACATCCCAATATTGATTACAATATGCAATTACTTACTTGGGATTAAAACAAAAGGAGGTTAATATATAAACTATAAAGAATGATTCCTATCAAAAACAAAAAACAGGAATTCAATTATCTATTCTTTTAAGACTATGGGAATGGATACACTGTTCCTTAAACATTAACAGAAAGCATGCAAGGTTAAGCACTACCCGTGCTTGGCTTTGTTTGGTTTCCTTGTCAACATCCGGGAAGATGGAGTACTAAGCAAGATTTCTTTTAAGTCACAGGATGTCTTGAAACCCTGAGGCCTGATCAGTCAAAGACTGTTGGCGCCAGCGAGTCCACCTCACCAGCTTGGGTCATAGAACACCTGGACCGAGAGGCATGAGAACATGCCTCAGTTTAGGAACCTCAATTTCCAGCATCACACCAAAAATAGAATATCAGAGATAGAAACTAAAAAAAAAAATCCCATTTACTATAACAACAGGAAAAATAAAGTACCTAGGAATAAACTTAACCAAAGTGATAAAAGATAACTTGGAGAACTAGGTAACACTAAAGAAAGAAATTAAGAAAGATATAAATATATGGAAGCAAATATCATGTTCATGGATGGGAAGGATCAACATCATTCAAATGTCCATATACCCAAAGCAATTTATAGATCCAAGGCAATCCCTTTTAAAATATTAGTGGCATATTTCATAGACCTAGAACAAATACCTAAAAAAATTATATGGAACCAAGAAAGACCCCGAATAGCCATGGCAATCTTGAGACAGAAGAACACAGTAGGAGGAATCACAATACCTGATATCAAACTATACTACAAAGCCACTATAATTAAAATAGTCTGGTACTGGCATAAGAACAGACATATAGATCAATGGAGCAGAATAGGGAGCACAGAAATAAACCGAGGTCTATATGGTCAACTAAAATTTGTCAAAGGGGGAAGGAACATAAAATTGAGTAAGAAGAGCCTCTTCAACAAATGGTGCTGGGAGAATTGTCCAAGGACGTAGAAAAAAAAAAAAAAAAGAAAAGAAACTAGATCACCAACTTACACCGTACACTAGAATAAACTCAAGATGGATCAAAGACTTAAATGTAAGCCAAGGCACCATAATAGTCCTAGAGGAAAACATAGGGAGGAAAATTTTAGATATACCACATAGCAATATTTTCACTGATATATCTCCTAAGGCCAGGGAAATAAAGGAAAAAATAAACAAGTGGGACTACATCAAACTAAAGAGTTTCTGCTCAGCAAGAGAAAACATCAACAAGATGAAAAGGAAAGTAACCATATGGAAAAACATATTTGCCAATGATATCTCAGACAGGGTACTGATCTCAAAAATATATAAAAAAAACTTATACATCTCAACACCAAGAATACAGATAGCCCAATTAAAAATTGGGCAAAGGACCTGAACAAACACTTCTCTGAAGAGGACATACAGACGGTCCATAGACACATGAAAAAATGCTCAGCATCACTAGCCATTAGAGAGATGCAAATAAAAACCAGTCAGAATGGCCATCATCAGCAAATCAACAAACAACAAGTGCTGGTGAGGATGTGGAGAAAAAAGATTCCTAGTGTACTGTTTGTGAGAATTCAGACTGGTGCAGCCACTATGGAAAGTAGTATGTAATTTCCTCAAAAAACTAAAAATGGAACTGCCTTTTGATCCAGTGATTCCACTGCTAGGATTATACCTGAAGAATTCTGAAACCCCTATTCAAAAGAACTTATGCACCCCTATGTTCATAGCAGCACTATTTATAATAGCCAACTGCTGGGAACAGCGTAAGTGCCCATCTGTAGATGAGTGGATCAAAAAACTGTGGTACATTTACATAATGGAGTACTATGCAGCAGAAAGAGGAAGGAACTCCTACAGTTTGCAATAACATGGATGAAACTAGAGAGAATTATGCATAGTGAAATAAGCCAGGCAATGACAGAAAAATACCATATGATATCACCTAATACAGAAAACTAATGAACAACACAAACAAATGAGCAAAATTGAACCAGAGCCACGTAAACAAGGAACAGACTAACAGTTACCAGGAGGCAGGGGGAAGGGAGAGAAGGGGGCCTAAGTTGGGGAAGAGTTTAGTAATGAAGTTAGTATAAATGACCCATGGACATGTACAATGAGGAGGGGATTTACTGTGGCAGAAGTGGTGAGCGGGGTGAGGGATATCAATGAGGGGAAAAAGTGGGACAACTGCAATAGAAAAACAAAAAATAAATCCAAATTAAAAAAAAAAGTACTGTGCTGGCAAGGATGCAGATCAAAGTGAACCATTGGTGGAAAGGGAGACTGGTGCAACCATTGTGGAAAACAGTTGGGAGTTTTCTAAAATAATTGAAAATAGAACTGCATTTTGAACCAGTGATCTCATTTCTGGGAATATATTTCAACAATCCCAAAACACCAGTTCGAAAGAATATATGCACCCCTATATTTGTTGCAACATTATTTACAATAGCCAAAATCTGGAAACAATCCAAGTGCCCATTAATAAATGAGTGGATAGAAAATCTGTGTTACATTTACACAATGGAATTCTACAGAACTGTCAGAAAGAAGGAAATATTACCTTTTGCAATAGCATGAGTGGACCTAGGCAGTATTTTGCTAAGTGAAAAAAGCCATTCAGAAAAGACAGATATATGATCTCATTCATATGTGGAAATTATTGAACAAAATAAACTGATGAACAAAATAGAAACAGAGGCATGGATACAGGGAACAGACTGACAATTGCCAGAGGGGATGTGGGTGAGGGGATTAGATGAAAGAAGGTGAAGGGATTAGTAAAATTACATACATGCATAATTTATGGACTCAGACAATAGTGTGATGATGGCGAGAGGGAAGATGGGACAAGGGCGTGAAGAAGGTGGGCAAGGTATGGTGGCAATGGGGACATCTGTATGAGTATCAACAATTAAAAAAAAGGAAAAAAGAGTAGAATAGTTAGGTTGGATTCAACCAAATAATCTGAGATTCGTACATTCTTATGATATCACTTAATTAACAAAAACTGTCATTGCCAGGCACTACACTATCAACTGAGCATGTAAGGATAAATAAGACACAGCCATTGCACTTGGTTAATGGTCTGCTTTTGCTGTCTTGTAATCTCACTAATTTATCTCTGAATCTGTGTAAGTGACATCTGATGAGACAGTGGATGTGGTGTGAGGAGAGGAGGTCCTGGCAGTGTCATTTTGCACCCTGCTGTTTATTGTCCATTTGCATTTTCCATCATTGATGTCCACAGCACAAGGTTCCAGAGGGCCCATGATCATGTGGATTCAGTGAAGCTCCTGATAGATCCAGAGGCCACTCCTCCATTCCAATCATAACTTGCTTTGAATGAGAAAAGAAGACAATGGTGTTTCAAGAAATAGGAATGACAAAGGAGCCCTGTTATACCCTTTCTTAGTCATGTTAATTCCTGTAATCAGCCAAACACACAATGTAAAGGATGGCATAGAAGCAAAGGGAAAAAAGGTAGGACAACCCCAAGTTCCTTTCCCTTTGAGTCCTTATTCATTGGTAAGAGAAAGATAGAGAATGTTGGTAGAAACTGTGACTATTAAGAGATGAAATAAAAACAGTAGAGCTATTCTGTGCAGTGTTTCACTCTTCTGGAGCTAATACATGCATGGATAAACTATGAAATATGAATTATGAAGGTCTGGTGGAACTGTCTGTGAATTAAATATTCTTATATTTATATTTAAAACTGGAATTGCGCAATATAAAGATGATGGTAAAATTCATGTAATAATCCAAATTAAAAAATTTTATTTGGGTGACATTAAATACTAAGTAAATAAATAAATAAATAAATTCCATTATGCCAAGTCAAGAGGGAGAGTGTGAAAGAAAAGGAAAAATTTTCTTTTACAACCTTCCTTGTACCTTTTCCTGCATTTGGGACAAGAGATGGGGCACTGCAGTCATGCAGCACAGAAGTGGTGACAAACATCATGTTGCTGAGGAGTTTGCACAGGTAGAAAATAGCATAGGAAGATAAGAGGGCCATGAACCCAAACATTTCAAGGGTTAGCAGGGAAGAAGGAGACCCTGAAGGAGGCCAAGGGTATGGCCATAGAGTGGCAGAATCAGGAAAGCAAGATAGACCAAGAACCAGGGAGTAGCGACTCCAAGGCAGGAAATCAATCCTACCAAGAGGTCAAGGAAACTGAAACCCAAGAACTTGGCAAAGAGCAAAGCACTGACTTCTCCCTTACATGTGTATGTCCTAAGCAGTCAGCCAGCCACATTATTACATGTACTTCTGGTGTTCCCACCAAGCACATAGGTGGTTCTCTCAGGAACAGGTTGGTCCAGACAAAAACCTTTTCCCCCTCTGTCCATGTGGCTGACCCCTCTGTGCATTCCTACAGGCCTGCTCCTGTGCATGGAGATGGAGAGTAGAGTGAGCCCCAGGATCAGGGCTCACTTATACTTCCCAAAATGTTATGGTGTAGTTCCAAGTATCTCAGACTGGCACAGAGAAACTCAGTTTCCTGAGGATGGCTGCAGGGCTAGATATAGAATTTGCAAAGTGAAAATGCCCAGTTCTCTCAGGGGTAAGAAAAGTCAATCTTCTTTTTCCATGACTGTGGCCCCAAACCACAGCAGACAAATGACACACAAAGCTACAAGGGACTATATCCTCTGCTCAGAGGCATACTTGTGCCTGGATTGGGGGTGAGCGAGAGGCCCCTGCCTAGCACTATACAATGCTCCTGGGTCTGCTAGCCTTGGGTGGGGGCAGCCACTGCCTTGCTGACCTGAGATTCCACGTCAAGCTCCTCTGTTGTGGGAATGTAAAGAGGTGACCTGGAACTGGTACTAGGTAAGTTTGGAGGCAGCAAGAGGTAGATCATGCTCCATTGTTCCATGGAGCTTCACTTACAAAACACAAATTTAAAAATACAAAGAATTTCAAGACAGAGACAGCAGAGCATTAAACCTGGAGCTTAGGCTTTTCTCAATGAGCAGAATGCTGTGAGTGCCCACAGAGTGGGAGGCAGAGAAGCCAGCCCCATTGTGGAACACAATTTTCTTACTTTTACTTAAGTCACCAGTATAGCAATTGTTTACCTGTCTGTGTATCTTTCCTGATCAAAGAAAAAACACTGTGTATAAACATTCTTCTGCTTTTTGTGTAAGAGGCTCATTGGATCCAAGTGCATGATGAATATATTTCAGTGTCATGGATGAAGATTCCATTTTCCTGGCCTCTCTTGAAGGGATTCCAGGAGATTTGAGATACAGTGATTCACAATCTGGGAGTGATTTTTACTCACCAGAGGTGTCTGGAGACATTTTCGGTTGTCACAGTTGTGAGTGAGAGTTACTGGTATATAATGGGTGGAGGCAGGGATCCTGCTAAATATTCCAAAATACACTGGACAGCCTCCCAAAACAAAGAATCATCCAGGCCAGAATTTTAAATGATAAGCTTGAAAAACTGCAACGTTATGATAACTATTCTTTAGTTTCCTCACAGTTGACTAATTTGCATTTATATTATGAATTCTTGGATATTATAAAAACACGGGGTTCAGTGGAGATATTTCTACAGGCTAATAGAATTATACAGAACATAGGACTAGAAGTAACTTTGACAATCATCTAACGGTGATTTTGTTTTCTAACCTCCCTCATTAAAGATGAATTCTTAGATTCTTAGGCTAAACTCCAATGAAAAAAGAGGGAGGAACTGCTTTGACTTCCCAGGCAGTTCCTGGGGCACCTGTCTGAAGTCCCAGAATCCTGCTTAACACAGTTTAAAAAATACTGATCTAGTTTAAGTCAACCTAAAGGAAAATGGAAGGTTCAAGAGATTAAGTGATTTTCCTGGAATCACAGATGGATATGACAGACCAAAGCTTCCAATTTAATGCTCTTCCCAAACAGATTAGATAAAAAAATTATTATTGCTCTTTTTAAAAGCAAATTTCACCAAACTATATCTGTGTGGTCTGTTGCAATAGATCATAAAATCATATATAAGTTTTCTAGGGATGCTATGGTTTCTTCTGAGGCCTCTCTTCATGGCCTTCAGATGGCCATTTTCTCCTTGTGTTCTTACAAGGCCTGTGTCCAAATTTCTTCTTCTTAAAAGAACAGGTAATGTTAGATTAAGGCCACCATAATGACCTCATTTTAAACTAAATCACCTCTTTAAAGATTTTATATTCATAGAATATTCTGAGTTACTGGAGGTTTGGACTTCAACATATGAATTTTGAGGCAGGACATAACAATATATAGATAACCAATTTTGTATTTGTTGAAGAGTCACCACCATCCTCAAAACTTTTAGCAGAGTTCTGTCGATGTATCTTATGTTATGAAACTTGTTTTTATTTGTAAAATGAGAATAAGGTTTTATACCCTTTTTTACTAAGTTACTGTGAGAGTGACCCACAGAAAAAAATTGTTAAATACCTTATATTAGGAAGTAACCCAGAGATACTCAATGTATTGTGTGATCCTTCAAATAAAAAAATCTTTTTTAAGTATATTTTATGGATAATATTGTTACAATAGTTTCAATATAAAAAAATCTTTAAATAAAATTTTCACGCTGGCAAGTCTGCATTATAATGACATTGCATTATTTTTCCTGATATGAGCACATTTATGAAGCTCCCCAAATGCTTTCTGCTTCCAGAGTATAGAAAACTAGCTCAAGGAAGCAGAGGTAAGGGACTCAACACACATTAGCTTTTTGAACTCATTAGAAAAAAAGCTTTGAGATTTTATGCCTCTCATTTTCTGCCTTCAGAAACTTAGGAGCTCATGTTCAAACTCCATATTTGAACTTTGGAGAGTAGGGTTTCTAGTATAATGCTGTAGTTGAGGACTTTTATGTAAGATATCTGTTTTCAGTTGTACAGAGTGGGGTTTTTCCAAAGCAAGTAATGTTTCCTAGCTTTGGGAAGATATGCAAATCTAGGTTGGGAGAATTCTTTCCACAAGAGAAAGAGAATTTAGTGGTATTATTTTATTTATGTCCTAGAAAAAGAAAGACCTTGTCAAATTATGATATTGACCTAAATTGACAAAAATGGCTCTTTGTGAAGCAATGACTTTTTTGGACCTCAGAAGAAAAGTTTGTATTTCTGATATTTATTCCCTGCAATGTTGTGTTCCTGTCATGACTGTCCTGAACTCTAGCTTGTGTTTCTTTCCCATTGCTCAGATCACTGATTTTGCCCTTGACTTGCTGTCCCACTCATCCAGCCAGCAGAAATATGTCATTACACATTCTCTCCTACTTCTCTTGGATACTTATGAATGACTTATGCATTCCTTAGAGACTTAAGTTCATTTTCTCTGCTTGAGTTCAAGTTCCTCTGTCTCCAGGTCTTCCTTCAGTTCTTACCTTCTTCACCTGTGAACCCTGAGATTTAACCTTAGAGATCTGCTCACTGTTAGTCTGATACCTTTCTCTTTTGTAAAATTTAACTTTTTATTATGGAAATTTTCAAACATACTTGAGTAATGAACCTGGTATGATGAACTCAACTTCAACAATCATTCATGTTCTGCCATTTTTGTTTCATATCCCCCAACACACCTTTTTTTCTGTTGCTTTTTTAAGCATATTTTATTAAATATTTTGTTAGATGGTCCCATTTTTTCCCCTTTGCTCCCCTCCTCCCAGTACCCCCTTCCTTTTATCAATCTCACCCCCTTTAGTTCATGTCTATGGGTCGTGAATATAAGTTCTTTGGCTTTGCCCTTTCCTATATTATTCTTAAATTCCCCCTGTCTATTTTGTACCAACCAATTATGCTTCTTAATCTCTGCACCATTTCCCCAATTCTTCCCCTCCCCCCTCCCAGCTGATAACCCTCTAAATGACCCCCATACCTATGATTCTGTTCCTATTCTGGCTTGATTAGTTGGATTTTGTTTTTATTTTTTAGATTCAGTTGTTGATAGTTGTGAATTTATTGTCATTTTAATGTTCATAGTTTTGCTATTCTTTTTCTTAAATAACTCCTTTAATATTTCATATAATAATGGCTCAGTGATGATGAACTTCTTTAGCTTTACCTTGTCTGGGTAGCATTTTATCTGCCCTTCCATTCCAAATGATAGCTTTGCTGGATAGAGTAATCTTGGTTGTAAGTCCTTGCTGTCCATCACCTTGAATACTTCTTGCCAGCCCCTTCTTGCCTGCAGAGTTTCTTTTGAGAAATCAGGTGATAGTCCTATAGGCACCCCCTTGTAAGTAACTCTCTGCTTTTCTCTTACTGCTTTTAAGATTCTCTCTTTATCTTTAACCTTTCGCATTTTTGGGTCTAGCTTGTTTGGAAGTTTCTATGCTTCCTGAACCTCTGTGTCTATTTTCTTCACCAAATTTGGGAAGTTTTTCTTCATTATTTTCTCACATAAGCTTTCAAGTTCTTGCTGTTTCTCTTCTTCTTCTGGCACCCCTATGATTTGGATGTTGGCACATTTAAAGTTGTCCCAGAGGTTCCTAAGCTTCTCCTATTTTTTTTTTCAATTCTTGTTTCCTCATTTTGTACTGGTTGACTGTATTTTTCTTTCTTATGTTCCAAATCATTGATTTGAACCCCGGTTTCCTTCCCTTCACCATTGGTTTTGTATGGATTTTCTTTCATTTCTTTTAGCATAGCCTTCACTTCTTCCCTTATGCATTTGCTGTACTTAAGCATATCTGTCAAGCCTGTGAGCGTTTTTATCACCAGTGTTTTGAACTCTATGTCTGTTAGGTTGGCTATGTTCTCCCACTGGAACCTTGATCCAGTCCCTTTTTTTGGCCATATTTCTCTGTCTCCTCATCTTGAGATGCTCCTGTGTTTGTTTGCCTCTGTATCTTAGGTAGAGCTGTCACACCTGTTATGTTGTAAGGTGTGGAGCCTTAGGTATTCATCAGTACAGGGTCAGTACAGGGCAACCTGTTTCACCACATTGTGGCGCTGTATGTGTGAGAGGGGCCTGAGAGGAAACAATGCCGCTTGCTCAGCACTTGCCCCTTTTCCAAGTACTTCTCCCACTTCATATGGGACTAGTGCCTCTCTAGCTGTTGTCCTGGCCATCGTTCCCAGAGTGGGTGGGTCTGCAGATGCTCTAGGACTGTGGGGTCCCTTTAAATAAGCAGACTCTACTGTGAGACTGGCAGTTTCTTTCTCTGTCCCAACCTCCATTGGTTTGCACAGTCAGAAGCAATGAGGCTTTATTTTCCCTGCTCCTAGAACTGTGAGCTGTGCGGTCCGATCTGGTGCTGGAAGCGCTCCCCAGGTGTCCCTCCTGACTTTTAAAAATGTGTGACTGCACTTTCTGCCAGCCTGCTACAGCCACCACTGCTGCCGCCACCACACCACATCCTCTTTTCCCTGGCTCCACCTCACCTACCTGTCTGGATAAGTATTTCTTCTTTATATCTTTGTTTGTTGGACTTACATGCAGCTCTGTTTTCTGGAACTTCTAGTTGTCTCTAGTTTTGAGGTAGATGTATTCCTTCTTAGTTGTGGAAGGAGACACAGCATGTCTGTCTAGGCCTCTGTCTTGGCCAGAAGTCTGATACCTTTCTAATTCATTTTCTCTGGGAACTTTTTAAGTTGTGTTTGTATATGCTCCTTTTCACCTTGTAATCTGTCAGACCCATTTTTTTTAAACAGTAGCTAGTATTTATTAAGTCCTGCATTGAACCAGATATTGTGTTGTATGAATCAGACATACTCTTGACAGCAAGAAGCAAAAATCAAATATATGAGGTTTTAACTCACATAAGAAGTCTGGAAAAATTCAGGCCCTTTTTGTCTTTCTGCTGTACCATTCTTATCAAGTCAATATTTGTTCTCAAGGTTTCAAGATGGCTGCTACATCTCTGTTCATCACATCTCAGCTCTAGGCAGAACACAGGGGTAAATGCAAAAGGCTGAGGAATTCCAGTTGAGCCTTTCTCTTTAAAAAACGTCTTTTGATTAAGTAACTGAGCAATTTTTCTTGCATATTATTGGACAGAACCCTGTCACCCACTAGGGAGCCTAGGAAATCAAGCCAGACTTCATGGCAAGCAATTTTGGCTAGCCAAAATGCATAGACAGACAAATGACAAGACTAAGAAATGCTGTGCTGAACAAGAGGCCAAACTAGAAAATATCTTTCGGTGGGGTGTTCAGGGAAAGTCTCTTCCAAGAGGTGATATTTAGGCAGAAAGATCTGAGAAATAAAAAGGAATCAGAGGTTAGAAAAGGTAGGGGAAGAACATCTTTGGTTTTGTTCTCAGTGTCACCATCTCTTTAATTTGGTTTCTTTTCCTTTCGAAGAGAGACACAGAGGTCATCAAACAATACAAGTGTAGCTATAACTGCTGTTCTGGCAGAGCCAGTTTCAACTTAAGCTCTGCTTGGCTCTTGGGAATCTGGGCTCTTCGGTAGGTTATGAGGAAAGTGATGTGAAAAATACAGTCACAGTATCACATTTCAGATGATGCATGGAGAATTTAGACAATTTCCAGCCTTCAGGAAAGTCCATAGCTGAGGACCGAAGTGCAATGGTCCTCATGTGCTCTTGGAAGGCCCCTCTGTCTGTGCTGTGGAGGCTGGAACACTGATTTAGGTGACAGCTTCTGACAGGACAAATTTTTAGGAGAGAAGAGAGGACCACCTAGATCAAGTTATAAAACATTTCCTGCACCCCAGAAGGGTAAAGGTACTTAATTTAACCTTTTTTTAGGTGGGGATGGCAACTCCTCCCAGACCCACCCTCACTGCCACCTCTCTGCCCAGTCCCAGCCTAGGCAGTGAGGAGGGTTCCTCTCCCAGACCATGCACCTGGTTCCTTGAAAGTGAAAAAATCTGGTGCTCCTTCCTACTAGGTGTCTTCCACATCCCTCAGGCACAGTCCTCCCTAGCCCCTGTGGATCCGTTTGGGCCCCATCTCTATGCCCAGCTTTCATAGCATCACTCCTGCAAACATCTTTTGGGTTACACCTCCTTCTGGCTCCTCTCCAGAGTGGCTACTTTTGGGCCTCTCACTCTCCTCAGGACCTGCCTCCATTCTCATTTCAATCTTTCCTTCCTTCTGGACTTCACTTTAGCCCAGCCTCACTGGAGCTTCCCTCCACCTTTGACTCCTCCTCTGGGCATGGCCTCCCTTTGGCCCCACCCACAGCCCTTCCTTTCAAACATTGACCTGGCTCCACTCTCTGTGAGGCCTCTATTGTCTTCCTAGCTTGCCTCATGTTTGTCTCTTCTCTCCAAACCCATTTCTTTAATTCCAAACTCTGCTCCTCCCATTCAAGACTTCCGAGGTGACCTCACTGTGGCTGAACTTCATTAGCTGCTGTATACCTTGCCATCCACTTTGTATCTGAGCATTCTTTTACTTGTCAGCTTTACCTTCAGACTAAGACCTAAAAGGGTGTCTCATTCATAGGTCATCTGTTCTCCTACAGAGGCCCAAAGGTACTTCTTTGTACAGAGTGCACTCTCAGCAAATATTAGCCGAAATGAGTAATTGTAACTGTCTCTAACTATAAATGATGATAACTTACACCACCTGTAAAGGTTTTGGATGCGATGGAGTCTGAAGCGGTAACCACAGTGAACTGGGATATGGAGTTGTTCAAAGGCTGGGCTGATTTTTAGAGTGGATTTCCAGTTTACGCTGCTCTACTCTGTTGCTAATTATGGTAATGAATGAACTGCTGACATTTTGGTGCATGGGACAATGCTCAAACCAAATGAGCCATCCAGGCAGGGCTCTGAATGCTAATTTTGTATCCTGGTACTTTGCCAAATTTATTTATTAGATTTAGTAGTTTTTTTGGTAGAGTCCTTAGGGTTTTCTATATAGCATATCATGTCATCTGTGAATAATGACAGTTTTATTTCTTTCTTTTCAATTTGGATGCCTCTTATTTCTTTTTGTCTGATTGCTGTGGCTAGAACTTCCAGTACTACATTGAATAAGAGTGGTGAAAGTAGACATCTCTGTCTTGTTCCTTATCTTAAGGGAAACTGTTAGTTTTTGCTTATTGGGGATGATTTGGCTATAGGTTTGTCATATATAGACGTTTTAAATGTTGAGGTATGATTCTTCTATTTCACTTTGCTAAGAGTTTTAAAAATAAATGGGTAGTGGATTTCCTCAAATACTTTTTCCTGCATCTATAGATATGACCATATGACTTTTATTTTTAATTTTCTAATATGATATACCACACTTTTTTTATTTGCAAATATTGTACCAACTTGCATGCCTGGAATAAATCCTACTTGATTATGATATATGAACTTTGTAATGTATTTGCTGGATCTGGTTTGCTAATATTTTGGAATATTGGCCTGCAATTTTCTTTCTTTGTAGTGTCTTTATCTGGTTTTGGAGTTAGGGTAATGCTTGCCTTGTAAAAAGAGCTTGGTGGTCTTCCCTCCTCTTGAATTTTTTGAAAAAGTTTTAGAAGAATAGGTGTTAGTTATTCTTTGAGTGTTTGGTAGAATTTGCCTGTGAGGCCATCTGGTCCAGGACCTCTGTTTGCTGGGAGTTTTTTTGATTACTGCTTCAATTATTTTGGACTATTAAGGATTTTTTATTCTTCCTGATTCAGTTTTGAAATATTTTATTTTTATATGAGTTTTTTCATTTCACTCACGTTGGTCCGTTAATTGGCACATAGTTGTTCATATTTTCTTATGACACTTTTTATTTCTGAGGAACCTGTTTTTACTTCTCTTTTATTTGTGATTTTATTTATTTGGGTCCTCTCTCCTCTTCTCTGGATGAGTCTGGTTAAAGGTTCATCAATCTTTTTTATCTTTTCAAAGAACCAGCTCTTGGTTTCATTGATTGTTTGTATTATATTTTTAGTCTCTATGTTATTTGTTTTCACTCTAATCTTTTCTTTCTTTCCTATTACTTTGGTCTTCTTGTGTTCTTTTTCTAGTTCTTTTAGGTTTAGGGTTACATTGTTTATTTGAGATTTTTCATGCTTCTTGAGGTAGGCCTGTAATGCTATGAACTTCCCTTTCAAGACTGCTTTCACCACGTCTCATAAATTTTGGGTTGTGTGTTTTTATTTTCATTTGTTTCCAGGTACTTTCTGATTTCTTTTTTTTGATGTCAGTGTCGACTCATTCATTATTTAATAACATATACTTAGCCTCCAGATGTTTCAATATTTTTCAGTTTTAATTAATTAATTAATTAATTTTTTTTTTAATTTTATTTTTTGTTATTCAATTACAATTGTCCCATTTTTCCCCCATTGCTCCCCCCTCCCAGCCAATCCATTCTCCCACAATTATATCCCTCCCCGTTGTCCATGTCCATGAGTCATTCATATACGTTCCTTGACCTGACCCTTCCCTTACTTATCCACCTTCTCTCCCTCCCCCCTCCCCCCTCCCCCCTACTGACTACTATTCTAGTCTTTGCCTATTTAGTTCGTTTGTTTGTGTTGCTCTTTAGTTTCCTGTATTGGGTGATATCATATGGTATTTTGCTTTCTTTGCCTGGCTTATTTCACTAAGCATAATTCTCTCTAACTCCATCCATGTTGTCGCAAATGGCAGGAGTTCCTTCTTTCTTTCTGCTACATAGTATTCCATTGTGTAGATGTACCACAGTTTTTTGATCTACTCATACACAGATGGGCACCTAGGCTGTTTCCAGCACTTAGCTATTGTAAACAGGGCTGCTATGAACATAGGGATGCAAAGGTTCTCTTGAATTAGGGTTTCAGGATTTTTCAGGTATAATCCTAGCAGTGGAATCACTGGTTCAAATGGTAGTTCCATTTTTAGTTTTTTGAGGTAATTCCATACTGTTTTCTATAGTGGCTGCACTAGTCTGCATTCCCACCAACAGTACAGTAGGGTTCCTGTTTCTCCACATCCTCGCCAGCATTTGTTGTTTGTTGATTTGTTGATGATGGCCATTCTGACAGGTGTAAGGTGGTATCTCATTGTGGTTTTTACTTGCATCTCTCTGATGGCTAGTGATGTTGAGCATTTTTTCATGTGCCTATGGACCTCCTGTATGTCCTCTTCGGAGAAGTGTTTGCTCAGGTCATTTGCCCATTTTTTAATTGGGTTGTTTGTTTTCTTGATGATGAGTCGTATAAGCTCTTTATATATTTTGGAGATCAGTCCCCTGTCTGTGATATCATTGGCAAATATGTTTTCCCATATGGTTGGTTTCCTTTTCATCTTGCTGATGTTTTCTTTTGCTGAGCAGAAACTTTTTAGTTTGATGTAGTCCCATTTGTTTCTTTTTTCCTTTATTTCTCTTGCCTTGGGAGATGTATCCATGAAGATATTGTTACGTGTGATATCTGAAATTTTTCTGCCTATGTTTTCCTCTAGGACTTTTATGGTATCACGGCTTACATTTAAGTCTTTAATCCATCTTGAGTTTATTCTCGTGTGTGGTGTAAGTTGGTGGTCTAGTTTCATTTTTTTGCACATCCCTGTCCAGTTCTCCCAGCACCATTTGTTAAAGAGGCTCTTCTCACTCCATTTTATGTTCCTTCCTCCATTATCAAAGATTAGTTGACCATAGAGGCCTGGGTTTATTTCTGGGCTTTCCATTCTGTTCCACTGATCTATATGTCTGTTCTTATGCCAGTACCAGACTGTTTTGATCACAGTGGCTTTGTAGTATTGTGTGATGTCTGGTATCGTGATTCCCCCTGCTGTGTTCTTCTGTTTCAAGATTGCTTTTGCTATTCGGGTTTTTTTTTTTTTTTATTCCATGTGAACTTTTGGAGGATTTGTTCTAGGTCAGTGAAATATGTCATTGGCACATTAATAGGGATTGCATTGAATCTGTAAATTGCTTTGGGTAGTATGGCCATTTTGATGATGTTGATTCATCCCATCCAAGAACATGGTATTTGCCTCCATTTATTTGTATCTTCCTTAATTTCTTTCTTCAATGTTGCATAATTTTCAGTGTACAGGTCTTTTATCTCTTTGGTTAAGTTTATTCCTAGGTACTTTATTTTTCTTGTTGCTATAGTAAATGGTATTTTCTTTTTTGCTTCTGTCTCTGATATTTTACTGTTGGTATACAGAAATGCCTTAGATTTCTGTATATTTATTATTTACCCTGCGATTTTGCCAAATCCACTTATTATATCAAGTAGTCTTTTAGTGGATTTTATAGGGTTTTCTAGGTATACTATCATGTCGTCTGCAAATAGTGATAGTTTCACTTCTTCTTTCCCAATTTGGATGCCTTCTATTTCTTTGTCTTGTCTGATTGTTGTGGCTAGGACTTCCAACACTATGTTGAATAGAAATGGGGAGAGTGGACAGCCTTGTCTAGTTCCTGATTTCAGGGGGAATGCTTTCAGTTTTTGTCCATTGAGTATGATGTTGGCTTCAGGGTTCTCATATATAGCCTTAATTATGTTAAGGTATGTTCCCTCTATTCCCATTTTGCTGAGTGTTTTCATCATAAATGGGTGTTGTACTTTATCAAATGTCCTGGCTGGTTTGGCTGAGTGGATTGAGCGTCGGCCTGTGAGCTAAGTGTCGCTGGTTCGATCTTCCAGTCAGGGCACATCAGAGAAGGAAAACTCTGACTCCAAAAAACCTCCGCTGCCTTGCGGCATACCCCTTCAGGGGAAAGGCTAAGGGAGTAAACCCCGACAGAAAATCCGGAGCCGGAGTCCCTAAGGCGGTTTGACGTTGTAGTCAACACCGGCAACTCCTGCGGCGCACCTGAAGCCAAGCTGTATTGACTCCGTCTTTCCCTTGGACCCTTCAGCTGCGAAGAGAGGGGGGGTCTGCTGCATGGGCAACAGCAGACCCTCCATATCACCCTGCCCAGGCTCTGTAGCTTCAGCTTCACTGGAGAGGACACTCCAGCGTCATCGCAAGATGTCGATTCAACACTGGAGGAGACAGATACCGTGTCACTCCCGAGTCAGACTGCACAACCATTCTCGGCGGTGCAGATAGACTCTTAAGAAGCTACACCATCGTCTCTTGAGACGGACGGCTGCCAATACGATACGATACTTTATCAAATGCTTTTTCTGCATCTATCGATATGATCATGTGATTTTTGTCTTTCATTTTGTTTGGGTGATGTATTATATTTATTGATTTGTGAATATTAAACCATCCTTGCATCCCTGAGATGAATCCCACTTGATCATGGTGTATGATCTTTTTGATGTATTGTTGGATCCTGTTTGCCAAAATTTTATTGAGGATTTTAGCATCTATGTTCATCAGTGATATTGGCCTGTAGTTTTCTTTCTTTGCTGTGTCCTGACCTGGTTTTGGGATTAGGGTAATAGTGGCTTCATAGAAAGAGTTTGGGATATTTCCCTCTTCTTGGATTTTCTGGAAGAGTTTGAGAAGGGTAGGAGTTAGTTCTTCCCTAAATGTTTTGTAAAATTCGCCTGTGAAGCCATCCGTTCCAGGGCTTTTGTGTGCAGGGAGATTTTTTATTAGTGTTTCAATTTCCTTCTTTGTTATTGGTCTGTTGAGACTTTCTACTTCTTCTTGATTCAGTTTTGGAAGGTTATATGTTTCTAGAAATCTGTCCATTCCTACTAAGTTGTGAAATTTCTTGCCATATAGTTGTTTGTAGTAATTTCTTATAATTGTTTGTATTTCTGAGGTATCAGTCGTGATTTCTCCTCTTTCATTTCTGATTTTGTTTATTTGGGTTTTCTCTCTTTTTTTCTTAATGAGCCTGGCTAGAGACTTGTCAATTTTGTTTATTTTTTCAAAGAACCAGCTCCTAGTTTTGTTGATTTTTTGGATTGTTCGTTTCGTTTCTATGTCGTTTAATTCTGCTTTGATCTTGATGATTTCCTTTCTTCTTTTTGCCCTAGGCTTTGTTTGTTGTTGCTGTTCTAGTTCTTGTAGCTTTATGGTTAGGTTTTTTATTTGAGATTCTTCTAGCCTTTTCAGATATGCCTGTATTGCTATGAACTTACCTGTTAGGACTGCTTTTGTTGTATCCCATAGGTTTTGGGCTGTTGTGTGTTCATTGTCATTAGTTTCTAGAAATTTCTTGATTTCCTCTTTGATGTCATTGTTAACCCATTTGTTATTTAAGAGCGTGTTATTCATTCTCCATGAGTTTGTGTGTCTTTGATTTTTTTCCCTGAGGTTGATTTTTAGTTTCAAGGTATTGTGGTCTGAAAAGATGCTTGATATGATTTCAATTTTCTTGAATTTGTTGAGGCTTGTTTTGTGTCCTATTATGTGGTCTATCTTTGAAAATGTCCCATGTGCCTTTGAAAAGAATGTATATTTTGCTTCTTTGGGGTGGAAAGTTCTATATATATCAGTAAAGTTCATGTGGTTTAGTGTGTTGTTCAATGCCTGTATATCCTTGGTGTTTCGTTGCTTGGATGATCTGTCTATTGTTGATAATGGAGTGTTGAAGTCCCCTACTATGAGAGTGTTGTTGTTAATATCCTTCTTGTGGTCTTCTAGTATTTGCTTTATGTATTTGGGTGCTCCTATGTTGGGTGCATATATGTTTATCAGTGTTATATCTTCTTGATGAATCGTTCCTTTAAGTATTATGAAATGTCCTTCTTTGTCTCTTTTTATTGCCCTTGCTTTGAAATCTGTTTTGTCTGATATGAGGACTGCTACCACAGCTTTTTTTTCAGGTCCATTTGCTTGGAATATTTTTTTATATCCCTTTACTTTCAGTCTATGTAAATCTTTTGTTTTGAGTGTATTTCTTGTAGACAGCAAATATGTGGGTCCTGTTTTCTTATCCATTCCGTTACCCTATGCCTTTTAATGGGAGCATTTAATCCATTTACATTTAATGTTATTATCGACATGTATTTATTCATTTCCCTTTTGTATCTCTGTTCCTCTACTCTTTTTTTTGTTTTTTCTCTTCCTTTTTCTTAGGATATTTTCTTTAGCATCTCTTGCAATGCTGGTTTGGTGGAGATGTATTCTTTTAGTCTTCCTTTGTTTGAGAAACTCCTTATTTCACCTTCTATTTTGAATGAGAGCCTTGCTGGGTAGAGTATTCTTGGTTGTAGGCCTTTGTTTTTCATTGCTTGAAATATTTTTGACCATTCCCTTCTGGCTTGTAATGTTTCTGTTGAGAAATCGGTTGATAGCCTTATTGGAGTTCCCTTGTAAGTTATTTGCTGTTTTTCTCTTGCTGCTTTTAGGATTCTCTCTTTGTCTTGGAATGTTGCCATTTTCACTATGATGTGCCTTGGAGTGGGTTTTTGGGGGTTCCTTTTTATTGGAACTCTCAGTGCTTCTTGGACTTGCATAACTTTTTCTCTCATCAGGTTCGGAAAATTTTCTGTCACTATTTCTCCTATCAGATTTTCAATTCCATGCTCCTTTTCTTCTCCTTCTCGTATTCCAATGATCCTTAAATTATTTTTTCTAATGCTATCCTGTAATTCCCTTACATCTTGTTCATATTTTTTTAATATTTTTTCATTTTGCTGTATCATTTGAGAATTATTACCTACATTATCCTCTAATTCACTAATCCGATCCTCTGCTTCTTTTAGTCTGCTTTTGACTGATTCTACTGTGTTTTTCAGTTCAGAGATTGCATTCTTCATTTCTTCCTGGTTCTTGTTGATAGTTTCTATGTGTTTTTTTATGGTGGTGTAGTTCTCTGCAAGTTCCCTGTAATTTTCTTGGAGCTGTTGGTAACTTCCTTGGAGGTTGTCATAGTTGTTTTTGAGGTTTTCAAGCATGTTAGGCTTCTTCACCACCATAGTTTTGAATTCCATGTCTGACATTTGGGCCATGTCTATTCCATCTACCTCTCTTTCTGGGGATTCCTCTTTTCGTTTCATTGAGAGGTTGTTTCTGTTTCTTACCATGTTGGATTCTTCTTGTTTGTTTTTGTTATTTGGATTTGTCTGTTTTGCCTTCCCACCTTTATGGTATGAGATTTTTTATGGTAGATCTGGGGGTTTCAGTGGTGCAGTCTCTTTGATCTTCTGAGCCTGATGTTTTTGGGGTACCTTTTATATCGTTTGTTTATGCTGTCTAGTTATATTTCAGATTTTATTTTTTGTTAGGATATTCCTTCTGGCTTGTTGATTGAGAGTCCCTCTATCCACTTTATCTTGAATTCTTTTGTGGAGATTCTGTTAAAAACATAAACACAGCCCCAGCAGGAGACCCGCACCCTCAAAAATATCCCCCACCCTCTATCCTGCTATCGTCAGCCAACGAGCCAGTATTAATATAGATGTAGAGAGATTAGGCTTTTGCACTATAAGAAGAATAGATCAGAGTTGTTTTAGTGAAGGAAAAATATGGTTTTTGAGAGAGGGGATAATAGATTAATAATAGTTGAGACTGTGCAAGACAGTAGGTAATATTTACGTTGTATGTTAAAAACTATAGAAACAAAAGGGGGAAGAGTGCAGAATATAGTAAGAAAGTGGAATTATATAGTATTGGATTTATATAGTAGTTATAGTCTATTTATTTAGAGTGAAAGGGAGGCTAAACTAGGCCCACAAACAAATAGACAACAATTGAAAGACAGGGGTAAGAAGGAAAGATTATATAGAACAGATTAGAGATATAGTTTGTTTTTTCCTCTCTCCTTCCCCTCCTCCCTCCTCCCGTCCTCTTTCAGGAAGAAAAGAAAAAGGAAAAAGGGGAAAAAAAAAAAAAAAAAAGGAATGTTTTTACTCAGTTCAGCCTTCTTGTGTCATCCTCTTTTTCTGTGTCCACAGCTGGTCTAATGTGATGAGTCAGAGATTCCTATTCCTTGCAGCAGTGGTGTGTGCAAGGTGGCCGGCAGGGCGCAATGCAAGGCAGCCAAGAGCCCACCTCAGGTCTGCCACGCCGTGCTCCAGGAAAGCAGGCCGTGCCAAGATCCAGGAAAGCCCTCCAGGTGTTTTTTAGGCTCGAGCACTGGTGCGCGCCCAAAGTGTCCGGGGAACTAAGCTCCAGCCTGCCGCGCCGCGGTCCTAGAAAGCTGGCCGCGCCATGCTCTGAGAAAGCCGGCCGTGCTGCGCTCCGGGAAAGCCCTCAAGGTGTTTTTTTTTGGCTCAAGCACCGGTGGGCGCCTAAGGTGTCCGGGGAACTAAGCTCCGGCCTGCCACGCCCTGCTCCTAGAAAGCTGGCCGCGCTGAGCTCCAGGAAAGCCCTTGAGGTGTTTTTTGGCTCCAGTGCTGGTGTGCACCCAAGCGGCTGGGGAGCTAGCCTCAGGCCTGCAGCGCCGTGTTCCGGGAGTTGGTTTTTTGCCTCTTAGGGCAGGGCAGCAGACACTTGTGCTCAGTAGATGTGATTGTCTGTGAGTCGCTGCTGCCGGCTGTACCCACGCCGCAGCCACCCACCGTTCCTGCACCTCCTGAGCGGGCACACGCAGAGCCTGGGCAAGTGCTCTGTGCTCTGGATTCCTGCCTGGTACTTCGGCCTGGCGCCCACTGGGATGGCCAGGGGCGACTGCGCACAGTCTTCTGCATGTCCATTGGGCCCTCCCTGCGCCTGTTGGGTCACTGATTTTATGTCTGTTGGCATGTGTCCGAGGGGCCCCTGGACGCGCAGCCCCGCGCACCTGGGCCAGTGAATGAGGGCACTTCCCTATGCGCGCCCCCGTGACCCAAGGGGAGGGTTGGGGAGTGGATGAGCGCACCACTGCACCTGCGCTCCTCAAGAATGGCCTACCACCCCTAAACTTTCCTCCCCTCTCCACCGTCCACTAGAGAAAAATAAAAAGGAGAATTATGTTCTCACTTGCCCGGCAGCACGTTGTCTCCTGTCCTTCAGCGCCAATGTCACTTGGTCGAGTCCAGTCTCTGCCAGCGGGCAGAGATCCGCTCTCCTCCCAACTCCTCTGCCGGGGCAGCCTGTGGTCCCCAAAAAGCCTTTGTGTGCTTCCCGCCACAGCTCGGGCAGCCGCCCCAGTCAGGGATCCCGTTTCGTCCCCCTTTCCTCCGCTATCCTCACTAAACAGGTTGTTCCCAGGTGGATTTTCTCTAATCCAGCAGTGCCTTGACTCCACTCCTGCCAGTATTCAGCTGCTCACTGAGATGTTCTGTCTGCAGTTAGCCCAAACTGGAGACGGGTCTCCGGAGCCTGAAACCGCAGCCTATCCTCACTCCTCCGCCATCTTGCCCTCTAATATTTTTCAGTTTTTTATTGTATTTGATTTCTAGTTTCATGCTATTGTGGTCAGAGGAGATGCTTGCTATGATTTCAGTCTTTTTTAATTTATTAAGACTTATTTTGTATTCTAACATGTAGACTGTCTTTGAGAATATTTCCTGTGCACTTGAGAAAAATCTGTATTCTGTGGCTTTGGGATGAAATGGTCTTTAAACATTATTTGATCCATCTGATCCTGTGTGTCAATTTAGGTTACTGTTGTCTTTATTTATTTATTTATTTTTGTTCAGAAAGATCTATCCATTGATATCTGTAGGATGTTAAAACCCCCTGCTATAATTCCATTGCTGTTAATCTCTTCCTTTATGTCCGCCAGGATTTTCATTATATATTTAGATGTACTTATGTTGGGTTCATATATGTTTACAAGAGTTGTATCCTCTTATTAGATCGATCCCTTTGTATTATGTAGTGACCTTCTTTGTTTCTTTTTATGGTCTTCTGTTTTCTCTTTTTAAAGTATATTTTATTGATTATATTGTTACAATAGTTCCAATTTTTTCCCATTTGCTCCCCTCTCCCCATCACCCCCCCCAGAAAACCCTCACCCCCCAAGTGCATGCCCATGGGTCGTACATACAAGTTTTCTGGCTTCACCCTTTTCTATATTATACTTAAAAAATATTAATTAATTAATTTTTTTAACAATAAAAGATAACAACCCCCCACTTTCAGACTTAAGACCCTTTATAATCTTATAAAGGACAATGGGAGAAGGTCTCGAGTTCCTCTAGCTGCTTCAAGCTGGACATGGTCATTGTCCTACCTACCCTTAGGTACAGAAATCCCTAATAAGAGTGGGAGTGTGGAGGGGAGGGTGGCCTTTCCACATGGTGAAGGATCTTGCAGACTCCAGGTGAGTTGGCTGTCCCCAGACAATGGTGTACTTGGTTTAACAGGCTGGCATTCTTGTTTTATTCCAGTCACTTAGTTCAGCCAAACCATTGCGTCTCAGGAGACAGCAATGAAGACAGGATTAAGTAAGGCCTATATGTACAGACAAGCACTCAGGTAATGAGATCAGAGGCTTATGCCCTCTGGTTCGTTTTTGCTCATTTGTTTGTGTTGTTCCTTAGTCTCCTGTAATAGGTGATAGCATAAGGTATTTTTCTTTCGTTTCCTGGCTTATTTTGTTAAGCATAATTCTCTCTAGTTCCATCCATGTTGTTGCAAATACTAGGAGTTTCTTCTTTCTCTCTGCTACATAGTACTCCATTGTGTAAATGTACCACAGTTTTTTTTATGCACTCATCTACAGATGGGCACTTAGGTTGTTTCCAGCACTTGGCTATTGTAAATAGTGCTGCTATGAACATAGGGATGCATAGGTTCTTTTGAATTAGGGTTTCAGGATTTTTCGGATATAATCCTAGCCATGGAACTGCTGGTTCAAAGGGCAGTTCCATTTTTATTTTTTTGAGGGAATTCCATACTGTTTTCCATAGTGGCTGCACCAGTCTGCATTTCGACCAGCAGTGCACCAGGGTACCCTTTTCTCCGGATCCTCGTGAGCACAAGTTGTTTATTGATTTGTTGATGATGGCCATTCTGACTGGTGTGAGTTGTTATCTCATTGTGGTTTTTATTTGCATCTCTTGGATGGCTAGTGATTTTGAGCATTCTTTCATATGTTTATGGATACTCTGTATGTCCTCTTTGGAGAAGTGTTTGTTTCGGTCCTTTGCCCATTTTTTAATTGGGTTGTCTGTCTCCTTAGTGTTGAGTCATATAAGTTCTTTATATATTTTGGAGATCAATTACTTCTCTGTGGTACCATTGGAAAATATAGTTTCTCATATGGTTGGTTCCCTATTCATTTTGCTGATGTTTTCTTTTGCTGAGCAGAAACTCTTTAGTTTGATGTAGTCCCATTTGTTTATTTTTTCCTTTATTTCCCTGGCCTTAAGAGATATATCAGTGAAAATATTGCTATGTGGTATATCTAAAATTTTCCTCCCTATGTTTTCCTCTAGGACTATTATGGTGCTTTGGCTTACATTTAAGTCTTTGATCCACCTTGAGTTTATTCTAGTGTACGGTGTAAGTTGGTGGTCTAGTTTCATTTCTTTGCATGTCCCTGTCCAGTTCTCTGAACACCATTTGTTGAAGAGGCTCTTCTCACTCCATTTTATGTTCCTTTTCCCTTTGTCAAATATTAGTTGACCATATAGACCTGAGTTTATTTCTGGGCTGTCTATTCTGTTTCATTGATCTATATGTCTGTTCTTATATCAGTACCAGACTGTTTTGATAACAGTGGAATTGTAGTATACTTTGATATCTGGTATTGTGATTCCTCCTACTGTGTTCTTCTTCTTCAAGATTGCTGTGGCCATTTGGGCTCTTTTTTTGTTCCACATGAATGTTTGAAGTATTTGTTCTCGGTCTGTGAAAAATGTCATTGGTATTATAATAGGGATTGCATTGAATCTATAAATTGCTTTTGGGAGTATGGACATTTTAGTGATGTTGATTCTTCCCATCCATGAACATGGTATATGCTTCCATTTATTTGTATGTTCCTTAATTTCTTTCTTCAGTTTTATGTAGTTTTCTGAGTACAGGTCTTTTACATCCTTGGTTAAGTTTATTCCTAGGTACTTTATTTTTCTTGTTGCTATAGTAAATGGGATTTTTCTTTTAGTTTCTGTATCTGAAATTTTATTGTTGGTGTATTATGTTTATTGATTTTCAAATATTAAACCATGCTTGCATTCCTGGGATGAATCCCACTTGATCGTGCTGTATAATTTTTCTAATGTGTTGCCGGATTCAGTTTGCCAAGATTTTGTTGAGGATTTTAGCATTTATGTTCATCAGCCATATTGGCCTGTACTTTTCTTTCTTTCTTTGTTGTGTCTTGACCTGGTTTTGTAATTAAGGTAATACTGGCTTCATAGAATGAGTTTGCGAGCTTCCCTCTTCTTGGATATTTTGGAAATAGTTTGAGGAGGATAGGAGTTAGTTCTTTCCTAAATGTTTTGTAAAATTCACCTATGAATCCATCCAATCCAGGGCTTTTGTGTGCCGGGAGTGTTTTGATTACTGCTTCAATTTCACTAGTTATTGGTCTGTTCAGACTTTCTACTTCTTGATTCAGTTTTGGGAGATTATATGTTTCTAGAAATTTGTCCATTTCATGTAGGTTGTCAAACTTCTTGTGATACAGTCGTTCATAATAATTTCTTACAATCTTTGTATTTCTGTGGTATCGGTTGTGACTTCTCTTTTGTTTCTTATTTTATTTATTTGGGTCATCTCTCTCTTTTTCTTGATGAACCTAAAGGCTTGTCAATTTTTTTTTTTATATTTTCAAAGAACCAGCTCCTACTTTTGTTAATCTTTTGAATTGTTTGTTTAGTCTCTATGTCATTTAATTCTGCTCTGACCTTGATGATTTTTTTCCTTCTACTTGCTCTGGGCATTTTTTCTTTTTTTGTTGTTGTTGTTCTAGTTCTTGTAGCTGTAGGGTTAGGTTTTTTATTTGCGATTCTGCTATCCTTTTTAGGTAGGCCTGTATTGCTATGAACTTTCCTCTCAGGACTGCTTTCACTGTATCCCATATGTTTTGGGTTCTTGTGTGTTCATTATCATTCTTTTCCAGAAACTTTTTGATTTCTCCCTTGATGTCATTGTTAAGCTATTCATTATTTAATAGCATATTATTCATTCTCCATGAGTTTGAATGTTTTTGAATATTTTCCTTGAGGTTGATTTCCAATATTAAGCCATTGTGATCTGTGAAGATGCTTGATATAAATCAATTTTCTTGAAATTGTTGAGGCTTGTTTTCTGTCCTACCATGTGTTCTATCTTTGAAAGTGTTCGATGTGCACTTGAAAAGAATGTATATTTTATTTCTTTAGAGTAAAAAGTTCTATATATATCAACTAAGTCCATTTGATCTAGAGATTGTACAATGCCTCAATATCTTTGGTGTTACTTTGCTTTGAAGAACTCTCCATTGTTGACAATGGGCTATTAAAGTCCCCTTCTATGAGTCTGTTGCTCTGTATATCCTTCCTGAAGTCTTTCAAAAATTTCTTTACGTATTTGGGTACTCCTAAGTTGGGTGTATACATGTTTACAAGGGTTATATCTTCTTGATGGATTTTTCCCTTAAGTATTATGAAATGTCCTTCTTTGTCTCTTTTTATGGCCTTTGCTGTGAAATCCGTTTTGTCTGATATAAGCATTACTACCCCAGCTATTTTTTCATGTCTATTTGCTTGAAATACTTTTTTCCATCCCTTTACTTTCAGTCTGTGTAGATCTTTTGTTTAAGGTGGGTCTCTTGTAGATAGTGTATATGTGGGTCATGCTTTATAATCCATTCAGCTACCCTATGTCTTTTGATTAGAGCATTTAGTCCGTTTACATTTAAGGTCATTACTGATAGGTACTTATTCATTGTCATTTTCCCCCTTTGTACTTGTGCTCCTCTCTGTCTCTCTCTATTTCTTCATCTTCTTAAAGCAGACACTTTGGCATCTCTTGCAACGCTGGTTTGGTGGAGATGTGTTCTTTTATCATTCTTTTGTCTGGAAACTCCTTATTTCACCTTCCATTTTGAATGTTTGAATGAGAGTCTTGCTGGGTAGAGTATTCTTGGTTGTAGGCCTTTGTTTTTCATTGCTTGGAATATTTTTTGCCATTCCCTTCTGTCTTGTAGTGTTTTTGTTGCGAAATCTGATGTTAGCCTTATTAGCACTCCCTTGTATAATATTAGTTGTTTCTCTCTTGCTTCTTTTGGTATTCTCACTTTGTCTTTGAATGTTGTCATTTTAATTATGAAGTGTCTTGAAGTGGGCTTGTTGGGGTTCCTTTCCATTGGAACCCTCTGTGCTTCCTGGATTTGTGTGACACTTTCTCTCATCATGTTAGGGAAGTTTTCTGTCATTAGTTTTTCAAACAAGTTTTCTATCCCTTGCTCCTCTTTTTCTCCTTCTGGAATTCCTATGATATGGATATTATTACATTTCATGTAGTCCTGCTTCTGTCTAAAAACCTTTTCATTCTTGTTTAGTCTTTTTTCATTTTGTTGCACTGTCTGGGAGTTTTTTTCTACATTTTCCTCCAGCTTGCTGATTCGATCTTCTGCTTCCTCTAGACTGCTTTTAATTCCTTCTACTGTGTTCTTAAATTCAGAAATTGTATTCTTCATTTCCGCCTGGCTCTTATTTATAGCTTTTATGTCCTTTTTCATGCTGGTGTAATTCTCAGTAAGTTCCTTGTAGTTTCCCTGGAGTTCTTTGCAGTTTTCCTGTAGTTCTTTGTAGTTCCCTTGAGTTCATTGAGCTTCCCCATAATCCATGTTTTGAATTCCATATCTGATAGTTTGCTTCCCTCTATTTCATTTAGCACTCTTTCTGGGGATTCTTCCTTTCCTTTCGGTGGAGGGCTTGTTTCCCCATTTTTGTGACTGTTATTGTTTTTTGCTGCTTCTTAGATTGATCTGCACTTCCTGGATCTGCCCCTGGTGGTGTCAGATCTTGTACCAGACTGGCCCTAGGCAGCCTCTTGGAGACTACCAGGAATCTACTGCCTTTGTCTTTATCCTTTAGCTGTTAATTTATTCAACCTGCAATTAGCCATCAGGCTTAAAGACCGAGGGTGAGGCAGTTTAATTCCTATAGGCGGGGCTTTTGCTTCCTCAGGCTGATGCCACTGGTAAGGAATGATCTGCCTGCAGTATTGGGAATGAGTCAGCACTGGGACCCGGTCGGCTGCTTCCCCAGTTCTCCCCTCAAAGCCACTGCCCCAAATTCTCCCCAAGCATCTCTACTCCTCTCTGCCTTCCCTCTGTTTGAGCCCAGGATAAGGGGGGGCCAACATATTTTTGTACGTGAGCCGCTTAAGAGCTTTTTTTCTCCAGCTTTTTCTCTCCTACTAGCAAGAAACCCTGTGGCATTTCACTTTTCACAGCTGGATACTATTTCATTTCCATTCTGTTGCTGTATGTTGGGTAGCCCAGCTGGGGGTTTAGACCCTGCCTTTCTCAGGGGGAACTCCCGGTTCTTGAACTGTCTCTCAGTTTCTTCAGCTGCAACTCGTGTGAACCCAGCCAGCGCTTTTATGTCTCCGCACTTCCTACGGGTCATATTGTGATAAAGTGGTCTTCTTTGTCTCTCCGTGGTTATAAGACTTCTCTCCTGCTAGTGTTCAGTTGGTTATTCCAGATGATTTCTCCACAATTAAGGTATAAATCCAGACTGGTCCGGGGAGGTGGTTAGTGTAGCTTCCACTTATCCTCTGCCATCTTGGATCTCCTAATATCCTTTGGTCTTTTCTTTTTTTGAAGTCTATTTTTTTGTCTGATATAAATATTGTTTCCCCAGCATTTTTTTGTTTCTCTTTGCATGAGAAATATTTGTCATTCTTTCACTTTAGGTTTACATGTGGTTTTGGTTGTGAGGTGTGTCTGTTGTAGACAGCATATATATAGGTCACGTTATTTTTATCCATTCAACTAACCTGTGTCTTTTAATTGGAGCACTTAATCACTTTACATTTAAGGTTGTAGTTGATAGGGACTTCTTTACTGCCATTTTATTCTTCTTACCTATGTTTCTCTTGTTCAATTACTTTTTTCTTCTTCAAATACTCTCTTTAGCATTTCTTACATTACTGGTTTAGTGGTAATGAAAAAAATTTTTTTGAATTTGTTTGTTGTTTAGGAAATCTTTTAATTTCACTTCAATTTTAGGTGATAACTTTGCTGGATAGAGTAGTTTTGTTTGTGGGACCTTGCTTTCTATCACTTTGAATATTTCATGCCATTTATGCTGCAGTGTTTCCATTGAGAAATCAGCTCACAGTTTTATAAGAGCTTTCTTGTAGGTAACTAATTGTCTTTTTCTTGATGCTTTTAAGTGTTTCTCTTTTGTTTAACATTAGCTTCTTTAATTATGATGTCTCTTGGTGTAGGCCTCTTTGGGTTCATCTTGATTGGGATGCTGTGCTTCCTGAATTTGTGTGACTTTTTCTTTCACCTGGTTAGTAAGATTTCAGCCATTATACCTTCAAACAGGTTCTCTATACTTTGCTTGAACTCTTCTTCTGATATTCATATGCTGCAGATGTTGTGGTTGATGTTGTCCAAGAGGTCCCTTATACTTTTCTCATTTTTAAAATTCTTTTATCTTTTGATGCTCCATTTGGGTGCTTACTGTTACCTTCTCCTCTAAATTGCTGATTTGAGTCTCTGCTTTATCTAACCTGCTGTTGATTCCTTCTAGTATATTCATCATTTTCCTTTTTCCCATTTAAAAAATGTATTTGTATTGTGCTTTTCCTTTACCATTTATCTCCTTTATAACCCCTTCTTCCCATAATCACCACACTGGTGTCCATGTACATAAATTCTTTCTCCTTTTTGCTCAATCCACCCACCCCCTAATTTCAGGTATTGTATTCTTCATCTCTGACTCATTCTTTTTTTATGATTTCTATGTCCTTTGTATAAATATATGTATTTATTCTTTTTCTATTACAGTTGTCCCACTTTTTCCCCGATTACTCCCCCACCACCCCCACCACTTCTTCCACAGTCAATGACCACCCTGTTGTCCATGTCCATGGGTCATTTATACTAGTTCCTTGACTAAATCCTTCCCCTTATTTTGCGTCTCTTCCCCATCCCCTCTTGCTCCTGGTCACTGTCAATCCACTCCTTGTTTACATGTCTCTGGTTCCATTTTGCTCATTTATTTTTTGTTTTTCATTGGTTTCCTGTATTAAGTGATATCATATGGTATTTGACTCTCACTGCCTGGCTTATTTTGCTAAACATAATTCTTTTCAGTTCTATCTATGTTGTCACAAATGGCAGGAGTTCCTTCTTTCTTTCTGCTGCATAATATTTCATTGTATAAATGTACCACAGTTTTTTTATCCACTCATGGGCACTTAGGCTTTTTCCAGCACTTTACTAGTGTAAATAGTCATAGGGGTGCATAGGGGTGAATAGGCTCTTTTGAATTGGTGTTTCAGGATTCTATGGGTATATCCTAGCAATAGAATTGCTGGGTCAAATGGCAGTTCCTTTTGTTTTTTTGAGGTAATTACATACTGTTTTCCATAGTGGCTACACCAGTATGCATTCCCACTAACAGTGCACCAGGATTCCCTTTTTTCCACATCCTATCAGCACTTGTTTGTTGATTTGTTGACGATGACTATTCTTATTGCTGTGAGGTGATACCTCATTGCATTTTTTATGTGCATGTCTCTGATGGCTAGTGATGTTGAGCATTCTTTCATATGCCTATGGACCCTATGTTTGTCTCCTTCGAGAAGTGTTTGTTCAGGTCCTTTGACATTTTTTAATTGGGTTGTCTGTTTTCTTGGTATTGAGTCATATAAGTTATTTATGTATATTAGAGATTAATCCCTTGTCTGAAGTATCATTGGCAAATATGTTTTCCCTTATGATTGGTTCCCTTTTTATCTTGCTGATGTTTTCTTCTGCTGAGCAGAAACTCTTTAATTTAATGTAGTTCCATTTGTATATTATTTCCACTACTTGCATTGCTTTAGGAGATACATCAGTGAAAATATTGCTATGTGAGATATCTGAAATTTTTCTGCCTATGTTTTCCTCTAGGACTTTTATGGTGTCATAGCTTACATTTAAGTCTTATATCCATTTTGAGTTTATTTTGCTGTAAGTTGTAAGTTGGTGTTCTAGTTTCATTTGTTTGCATGTCCCTGTCAAGTTCTCCCAACACCATTTGTTGAAGAGACTCTTTTAATTTAATTTCATGTTCCTTCCCCCTTTGTTGAATATTAGTTGACCATAGAGGTCTGGGTTTATTTCCAAGCTCTCTATTCTGTTCCATTGATCTGTATGTCTGTTCTCATGCCAGTACCAGACTCTTTTGGTTACAGTGTCCATGTAGTATAGTTTGATATCAGGTATTCTGATTCCTCCTGCTGTGTTCTTCTTTCTCAAGATTGCTGTTGCTATTCAGGGTATTTTTTGTTTACATATAAAGTTTTGAAAATTTTTTTCTATGTCTGTGAAATATGTCATTAGTATTTTAATAGAGATTGCATTGAATCTATAAATTGCTTTGAGTAGTATGGACATTTTAATGATGTTGATGCTTCCCATCCAGGATAATAATATATGCTTCCATTTATTTGTAGCTTCCATTATTTTTTCTTGAATATTATGTAGTTTTCTGAGTATAGGTCTTTTACCTCCTTGGTTAAGTTTATTCCTAGGTACTTTATTTTTCTTGTTGCTATAATAAATGAATTTTGTTCATCTTTCTGTCTCTGATATTTCATTGTTGGTAAAAGAAATGCCTCTGATTTCTAAATATTGACTTTGTACCTTGCTATTTTGCTGAATTCACTTATTAGTTTGAGTAGTTTTTTGGTGAAGTCTATAGGGTTTTCTATGTACACTATCATGTCGTCTGCAAATAATGACAGTTCTATTTCCTCCTTTCCGATATGAATGCCTTTTATTTCTCTTTCTTGTCTGATCACTGTGGCTAGAACTTCCAAACTATGTTGAACAGAAGTGAAGAGAGTGGACATTCTTGTCTTGTTTCTTATCTTAGGGGGGAAGCGTTTAGTTTTCGACCATTGAGTATGATGTTGGCTTCAGGTTTCTTGTATATTTCATTATGTTTAGATATGCTCCCTCTATTTACATTTTTCTGAGTGTTTTCATCATAAATGCATGATAAACTTTATCAAATGCCTTTTCAGCATGTATTGATATGATCAGGTGGTTTTTGTCTTTCATTTTGTTTATGTCGTGTATTGTTTATTGATTCATGAATATTGAACCATCCTTGCATCCCTGAGATGAATCCCAGTTACTTGTAGTGTATGATCTTTTAAAAGTGTTGCTGGATCCAGTTTGCCAGTCTTTAATTGAGGATTTTAGCATCTATGTTCATCTGTGATATTGGCCTATAGTTTTCTTTCTTTGTTGTGTCTTGACCTGATTTTGGAATTAGGATAATACTGGTTTCATAGATAGAGTTTTGGAATCTGCCATCTATTTAGAGTTTTTGGAATAGTTTAACAAGGATAGGAGAAAGTTGTTCCTTAAATGTTGTAAAATTCGCCTGTTAAGCCATCCAGTACAGGACTTTTGTGTACTGGAAATTTTTTGATTAATGCTTTAATTTCACTAATTGTTTTCAGTCCATTGGGCTTTCTGCTTCTTCTCGATTCAGTTTGGGAAGACTATATGTTTAGAGAAATTTTTTTATTTCATCCAGGTTGTTAAATTTCTTGTCATATAGTAGTTCATAGTAGTTTCTTACAATCCTTTGTGTTAGAAATAATAAAAACCGAAACCAAGGAAGCTGAGATGCAAGATTTGTTAAGAGGAAGCTGCCGGGCTGTCTGACAGGAGAGAACAGCAGCTGGCGTACAGGCTTACAATGTTTTAAAGGGAGGGATAAGAAATGACTGGAACAAGGGTATTGGGGTGCCTAGTGATTGGTTGGGCCTGGGCATAACGGCAGGAGCAATGGGTTGAGTCTGGAGGTAATGGGGGGAACAATGGGTTGGGTCTGGGGGTAAAGGCAGGCACAATGATGGGAACAACGAGGTATTTGTTGTTTTGTTGGGTATGTTGCTGGGGAGAGGGCACTTGGTGATTTATTGGGATTGTTGCTGGGGAGAAGAATAGAATTAGGGAGTAAAAAGTTTTCTACCCCCTACTGGTGTTTTGCAAGATTTGAGGAACTTTTCACTGGATTCCTCAATAGTCATTGTTTGTGGTTTTTACTTCCTGCTAATCAACTTATTATGTGGGGGGTTTTGAGGCTCTTACTGAACCTAAGACTTTGTATTTCTGTGATATTGGTTGTCATTTCTTTTTTTAAATATGTTTTATTGATTATACTGTTACAGTTGTCCCAATTTTCCTTCCCTCTGTTCCCCTCCACCAGGTGGCCCCCCCTCCAGTTGTCCCCTCCTTTTAGTCCATGTCCATTGGTTGTGCATATAGTTCTTCTCAGACTCTTCCTGTATATTCCGTTCCCTCCTACTATGCTTCTTTATTCCTGTACAATCTCCCTCCCTCTCCCCTTTCTCCCTCCCTGCTGACCTCCCCCCAATATTTTCCCCATGCCTATAGATCTTTATCCTCTCTTGTTGCCTATTTAGTTTCCTTTTGTTTCAATTCCCTAGCTTCTGTTGTTGGTTCTTGCGATGCAGTTTTCATTTTAATGTTCATAGTTTTGATCCTCCTTTTTCTAAACCAGTCCCTTTAACATCTCATATACAGTGGTTTGGATCTAATGAACTCTTTCAGTTTTATTTTGTCCTGGAAGCACTTTCTCTGCCCCTCTATTCTGAATGACAATTTTTCTGGATAAAGTATTCGTGGCTGTAGGTTTTGGATTTTCATTATTTTGAATATTTCTTGCCAGTACCTTCTTGTCTGCAGGGTCTCCTTTGAGAAGTCAGCTGATAGTCTAATTGGGACCCCTTTGTATATGATTCTTTTCTTCTCCTTGGTGCTTTTAAGATTCTCTCTTTATCTTTAGTTTTTGACAATTTGATAACATGTCTTGGAGTGGTTCTCCCTGGGTCCAGTTTTTCTGGAACTCTCTGTGTTTCCTGGACCTGTAAGTCTATTTCCTTCCCTAAATTTGGGAAGTTCTGCTTCATTACTTTTTCACATAATTTTTCAATTTCTAGTTCTTCTTTGCCCTCTGGCAATCTCATAATCCACATGTTTGATCTCTTATAGCTGTCCCAAGAGGTTTCTGATCCTCTCATTACTTTTCTTGCTTTCTGTTTCCTCGTTCCACACTGGTTGATTGTTTGTTCCTTCCCTATGTTCTGGTTTGTTGATTTGATCTCTCAATTTTATTTCCTCACCACTTGTCTCATATGTGTTTTCATTCTTTTCAGTATGAGTGGCTTTCAATCCTTTCTCGTCTTGTTCCAAATCTTTTGTTAATTCTGTAGGCCACCTAATGACTATTGCTCTAAATTGAGCCTCTGAAAGGTTTCTTATTTGTTCATCTGTCAGATTCTTCATCTGCTGCCTTATAAGCTGCGTCACCGGGATTTCAATTGTTGTCTGCCTAATTTTGACAGATTTGTGTTTTGCTTTGCTTCTTGGGCATGCTATAGGGAGCAGAGCCCGTGTACTCTTCACAACCCGGCAACTGGCAGCGATCCGCTATCTTTTGTGCTGTGCTGTGGCACTTTGTGTGGGGGCGGGGGGCCAAGATGAATTCCTGCCGTTATTCTCCGCTGGGAGAGCGGGATTCATCCTCCCGCCCTGTGGGCCTCACCATCCGAGGCAATGAGGGGGCTGCCTTTCCTAGCATTGGAGACACGAGCTGCCAGGGCTTGACTGCAGCTGGGATTACTCTCCCTGCCTCTGTCCCTGGAGCTATCGCAAACAGTGCCACCCGGTTTCTCCCCCCTCCTACCTGTCCGATGAACAACGCTGGTTTATAACTTTGTACATCGGGCTTTCATGCAGTTTTATTTTCTGGAATTTCTAGTTATCTTTTGTTTTGAGATAGTTGTATTACTTTCTAGTTGTAGAGGGAGACCGAGCGTGTCAATCTAAGCCTCCATCTTCCTGGTTGTGATTTCTACTCTTTCATTTCTGATTTTATTTGTGTTCTCCCTTTCTTGATGAGACTGGTTAATGGCTTGTTAACTTGTTTATCTTTTAAAGACCCAGCCCCTGATCATATTGATCTTTTTAATTGTTTATTTACTCTCTATGTCATTGAATGCTGCTCTGATCTTGATGATTTCCTTCCTTCTAGTCGCTCTGAGCTTTGTTTATTCTTGTTCTTCTAGTTCTTTTAGCTGTAGGGTTAGAATTTTTTTTGAGATTCTTTTGTCCTTTTTAAGTAGGCTTGTATGGCTATGAACTTTTCTATCAGGACTGCTTTCATTGTGTTTCCATAGCTTTTTGGCTGTTGTGTATTCATAATCATGTTTCCCCAGAAACCTTTGTTTTCTCCCTTGATGTCATTGTTAACGCATTCATTATTTAATGGCATATTATTTATACTGCATGAATTTGAATGCTTCTGTGCTTTTTCCTTGACTTGTTTCCAGTTTCAAGCCATTGTGATCTGAGAAGATGCTTAATATAATTTCCATTCTATTGAATATGTTGAGGCTATGTGTCCTACCATATGGTCTATCTCTGAACATGTTCCATGTGCACATGAAAAGAATGTATATTTTGTTCCTTTGGGGTGAAAGATTTTGTATATATCAATTAAGTCCATTTGATCTAAAGTGTTGTTCAATGATTCTATATCCTTGGTGTTTCTTGGCTTCAAAGATCTGTCCATTGTTGACAGTGGGGCGTTAATATTTCCTACTATGAGGTGTGTTGCTGTCAATATTCTTATTGAAGTGATTCAAGATTTTCCTTATATATTTGGGTGCTCCTATGTTTGGTGAATATATGTTTACAAGGGTTATATCTAATTAATGGATTATTCCCTTAAGCATTATGAAATGACCTTGTTTGTCTCTTCTTATGGCCTTTGTTGTGAAAATTTTTTCCCTGATATAAGCATTTCTACCCAGGCTTTTTTTGATGTCCACTTGCTTGAAATACTTGTTTCCACCTCTTTACTCCTAGTCTGTGTAAATCTTTCGTCCTGAGGTTGGTCTCTTGTAGACAGCCTCTATGTGGATCATGTTTTCTTATCCATTCAGTACCCTATGCCTTTTATTGGAGCATTTAAGCCATTTACATTTAAGGTTATTATTGATAGATACTTATTCATTTTTATTTTTTCCCTTTGTACCTGTGTTCTTCTCTCTCTTTCTTTTTCTTCTTAAAGCAGTCCCTTTAGAATATATTGCAATGCTGATTTGGTGAAAATGTATTCTTTTAGTTTTCCTTTGTCTGTGAAACTCCTTATTTTACCTTCCATTTTGAAAGAGAGCTTTTCTTGGAAGAGTACTTTTGATTGTAGGCCTTTGTTTTTTATTGCATGAAAGATTTTTTTTCCTTGTCCACTTCTAACTTGCAGTGTTTCTGTTGAGAAATCATCTGATGGTCTTCTCTGAGCTTTCTTGTATGTTATTTGCTGTTTTTCTCTTGCTGCTTTTAGGATTCTCTCTTTATCTTTGAACGTTGCCATTTAATTATGATGTATCTTGAAGTAGGCCTATTAGGGTTCCTCTTCATTGGAACCCTCTTTGCTTCCTGTAATGGTGGGACATTTTCTCTCCTCATGTTTGGGAAGCTTTCTGCCATTACTTTTTCAATCAAGTTTTCTATCCTTTGCTTCTCTTCTTCTCCTTCTGGCATACTTATGATATGGGTATTATTATGTTTCATGTTGTCCTGCAGCTCTCTTAAAACCTCTTCATTCTTTTTGTTTTGTTTCACTCTCTGGGAATTTATTTCTATGTTGTCCTCTAGCTCACTGATTTATCCTCTGCTTCACTTATCCTGCTTTTGATTCCCTCTACTGTGTTCTTCAGTTCAGAAATTTTATTCTTCACTTTTTCTTGGCTCTTATTGATAGATTATATGTCCTTTTTTTAATGTAGAAAAGCAATTTATTCCATTATAGGCACTTACACAGTCAGTCATGGAGAATAACAGGCCTGCTGGTGAAACAGGTCACCCAAAACAGATGGTATCAAATTAATGTTCAAGGACTAACTCCTTAAAAAAAAGGCAACTCTTATCCAGGATTAATTTAATTTTAGAAACAAATACAAGCTATCAATTCACTCTTCCCAACTTGACAGTCTAACTGTGGTATAACTGTCAGGTAAAAACATACATCTTTATAACTTGGTGGTCCCAAGTTTTTTAAAAAGACCCATTTCACAGGAAGGGAAGAAATAATATAAAAAATTCTCAAGAAATACACTAACAATCAAAAATAAACAGGGAAAGAGGAACATGTAGTTATGACTTAAGAAACTGAGAGGAGACTGGCCTACAGAGGAAAATCTGCACTCTGGAAAGTTAGATGTGACTATTTTGTAGCAACTTATATGACTTGAATCTCCCCTAATTCCTGAAATAAAAAAAAAATATCTTGTATTACTTATACTTCATGGCTCAGACACATATCTCACTTGGCTCTATTCCTTACTTCTAGCCTTTACTTAAATGAGTCTGAAAAACTTGGGGATATAGCATAAGAAGAAAAATAAAATAACCACACACAACAGTCCCCTTTTGGTAGCTAATTTAGATCTTTGTTACTAGAAAATTCCTGAAGAAAATTTAAATATGTCTATGACTTTGCTGAATCAAGACCCCCCAGTTAATATTTAAAAAACACCCTCAGTTTGGGCTAATAGCACTGTTGATGGTACCTATTATAGAAGGATAGATGAACAAGGTCTGTGTCTCAAAACCAGTGTTAAATCAGTATCAATATTGAAAGGAATAAAGGGGAGTCTAAAATCAAAAGTGCAGATGTATTTAAGACCCCTATTTTTCTGGATCCACAATTCCTTCAGGATCTTCATCATTATAAATGTGCTCTGCCATTTGCCACACTTGCATGATATTGTCTTCTGACAGAGAACAGCTCACCCAAGGTTCATTGGGACTCCAGGAGAAATCAGATATCTTGGCAGTGTGACCACCATGAATAAACAGCAACCCTGGTGGCCCATATTATGCATCTTCCAAGGATTGTTCCTCTATAATTTTACTTAAATCCCAGACATTCAGCCTGCAGTCAGTACCACTGGAAGCCAAAATAGTCTCATTGTGAGGTGACAATCGAACCTGGAATATTTCATTCTTACGTGATTCAAAGGAATGCAGTTTAAGTTTCAGATTTCTCAGATCCCACAAGGCAACAGTCTTATCAGCAGATCCTGTGGCAATAATGAACTCACTATAAGGGTTTTAAGAAAGGCAGTTCACTTCAGCAGTGTGAGCATCAACTGAGTGGCTTGGTTTGGAAGTATTGTTTGAACGAGTATCCCAAATCATAAGTTTCTGATCATCAGCAACTGACCTAAACAGAGACTAATGAAGCAGATGCCAGGAAACATCTTCCCCTACTGCTGTGTGCCCTGTGAAGATGGTCTTCACATCCACAACTTTTGCTTCTTTTGAAACAGCACTGATGTCCCATAGGCAGCTGGTATGGTCATCTGAAGCACTAAGTGCCCACTGAGATTTGGGTTCCAAGAAAGCCCATAGCCTTCCTTCCGATGTCCACAGAGATGCAAGTCTGGGTTGCACTCTCCAGAAGGATCTGGTTTAGAGGGATGTTTTGTACAGTCAAAAAAAAGAACATCACTGGATTGAGTCTTTGTTGCAATGATGCAAGGGTTCTGCGGCATATAACGTGCCCTATTTGCTCCTCCTTTATGGTTGATCTTGATTTCTATTTCAATTTTTCCAGTAACAAAGCCAAAACCTCCAAATTCTCCTTTCTCATTGTCATAGTGTGAAGCATCAAACTGGCTATCACAAGGTGGTTTTGTTCATCTGACGTGTGTGTCCCCAGGACAAGTTGATGAATCCTGAAATCTTTCCCTTCTGGTCTGGTTACATCTGGAAGCCACTGTGAAATTAAGCTGGGCCACTCCAGAGCATGGATCATCACCAAATCGTAAAGAAAAGGGGTGTTCTTTTTCCATATTTTGTACTCTTCATTGATCACGTTCTTCTACTGCTTCTTTGTCAGCCATGGCAGGCAGGCAAGCCAGGGGGATCCCCCTATGCCCTTTTAAATGGTCTCCATAGTATCTTGTTTTTGCCACTTTCTTTTCTTTATGAATCCTCCCCTGATGTTCCAGTCTGGATCTAGGCAACCTGTTTGAGCCTACTACTGTTCTACTACCTGTGTCTGTCTCTTTCAGTTGTTTTTGCTCTAGCCACTCTGTAATCTACAATCAGGTTTAAGCACCATGGGGTGGGGCTAAGTAATCTCTGTGAGCAGGGCTACTACTCTCTGTCTGGCTAATGCCACTTGGAGGGGAGTAATCTGCTTAAAAGTTTTCTCCTATAGCACTGGGATCCAGTCTTCTACTCCCTCAGCTCTATCTCCGAAACCAGTACCCAAAACTTTCCCAAAGGTACCTCTAGTTCACTTCTCCCTCTTTCAGCTGCAGCCCAGGGCAAGCAGGCATGACTACACTTCTGCTCAAGCAGCCCAGGGTGAGCGGGCACTCCTATGCTCCTGTGCAAATAGCCCAGGGTGAGCAGGTGTGACTGCACTCCTGTGTGCATAGCCCGGGGTGAGTGGGTGTGAATGCTCTCTTGCAAGCGATCCCCTCAAGAATGTTGTCCTGCATGCAGCCATTCCTCCTTCATCAGCAAAAAACAAACACAACAACAAAAAAACAAAATAAAACAAAAAAATATTTAAAAAAACGCAAAGAAACACTCACTCTTTTCCTTCCAGAGTCGAGTGCCACCCCTGACTCCTCTCAGGGGGAACCCTTGGGGGCACTGACTAATCTCTCTGCTCAGCAAGCCACTACTCAGGGAGCCATGTCTCCTCTATGATCATTACCAGACAGGTAGCTTCAAGGTGGCCTTCTCTGCCAAACAGCAGCCAAAAGGCCCTATTTCAGCCAGTATCCCAATGGTAACTGAAATGCTTTCTCCACAATTAGCTGAAACTCCAGACCAGTCTTGGTAGCAAGCAAGCACAGCCTCCACTCAGTCCTCTGACCTTTTTTCTTCTATCATCTCGATGTCCTTTCTAATGCTCACTATCTTTTTATGTAAGTTGTAATTGAGATCATTCATTCTTTTTATAAAATCCTTAAGCATCATAATAACCATTATCTTAAACTCTGCATCTGGTATCTTGGTTGCTTCCATTTTAATTCTTCTGGGGATTTGTTTTGTCATTTAATTTGGGGTATATTTCTTTGTCTCTGTATATTAGGTAGATCTACTATGACTACCAAACTTGTTATGGCATCTTTATGATGTAGGTGTCTTATTGGGTTCAGTGGCATAATCTTTCAGATCACCTAAGCTTGATACTCCAAGAGTGTTTCTTGTGGTTATGTGTACCTTCCTGTTGTAGATGAGTCCTAAATGTTGTAGGCTCCTTTGTGGCTGGAATTAATCATTTAGGCTGGGTAACTAGGAGAAATTTTGATCAACGTATATGAGTCACTGTGCAGGGACTCCTCCCCACTCAAGGCAGAGATGTTCCCAGCAGGGTCTGTTATATGCTGGAATCCCTCTTTGGGTGTGCTGCTTGTGTGGCTAGTTGGGTCGAGCTCTGGTATGGTTTGAGGCACACCACTGGTTGTGTTGGTTCTGGGTCCATTTGGGTGGGGTTAAGATACAGTTTAATGTCAGACATTATGTGTAACCAACCTTAGGATATTTTTTTTTTTGGAACTACCATGATATTCATTATTTGTTTACATGTCTGTTGAGCCTAGGTGTGCATGGGATCAGCCAATCTGTGTACAAGGTTCGGCTTCCTCCAGCTTAAAGAAGGGGGCAGGTCTATAAAAGGAATGAGGCTTTCTGAAGCTTGCATCCACCTGCCAGCTACTGTACCTACCATTAATTTGCCTGGTCTTCCTTCAAGGCCTTTCAGATAAAGAGTGTAAAGTAGTCTCAGGCTGACTGAGACCCACAGACCCTTCCATAAGTTGCAAGCTTTGTAGAGTGAAGTGATCAGTGTTGGGAGGACAAGGCTTGTGAGTCCTGTATTTGGGGGCCGTGTAGTCAAGTACTCAGTGATGGGAAATGGCCGTGACTCCAGAACCAAACCACTCATTCTCTGCCAGAGTCTCCAACTCTAGCTCACTCAGGGGAAATGTGCCACAAGTTCAGAATGGGTGCAGCCATCCATTCCCTTTGCAGGAGCAAGCTCAGTAAGGCAGAGCCACTGGGGCTTGGGAGCACAGATCAAATGAGTCTCCTATTGGGGACGGTATTTGCTGAGCCTTCAGGAAAGGGCCAAACACTATCCCGGCCCCAGACAATAGCTTCTACAGGAGACAGACTCTGAATGTCCCAGCTCTGAGCAGCACACTCTTCATCTGCAGAACTGAGCTCAGAAGAGTAAGATCATTGGGACTTGGGAGGGAAGATCCAAATAGTACCCTGTTGGGGGTGTTGCTGATAAGCCTGTAGGAGAGGGGTGGGCACTTCTTTCTCTTCCCAGGATAGCATAAGCTGAGCTGGCAGGGGAGAAATGAGTTCTTCCCACCCTGTGATGTAACCACAAACCCAGCACCCACATGCCTTTCTGATTCCTGAATAAAAGCCTTCCCAGGTGATGTGCTCTGAAAATGCAAGATCTTCATGGCTTTCCAATCCCCCTGAATGCATTAAATCAGCAGGGCGGGACTACAGAATGGTGGGGCAGGCCAAGTGATTGAACAGGTGAGCGGGACACTGGCTTGTGCTCAATGCAGAGGAGAATGATCTTTTCTCCAAAGCTAGACAGTTCAATCACTGTCTGAATCTCTGCCAAGAGCTTCTCTAGAAAAAGACCACCCCAAAGGTCTCTGTTGAAGACTTCTCTGCAGGACTCTGTTGCTCTGCTTTGGGGATCCCTTTGTGGGATTGAGACCCCATACTCCTTGTAGGGGCATTTTTATAGCCAAGATATCCCTCTGTTTTAATTGCTGAATGTGGATGCTGGCACCAGCCAGCTTTTTACATGTCTCTGCCATTCTTACCAATCTCTAAGTGGCTTCTATAAATCCTTAGTTATAACATTTTAGTTTAACTAGCCTTCAGTTTGTTATTCAGTTTGGTTGCTCTATAAATCCAGTTTGGTGCTTGAAGCAGATGAGTATAGTTTTCACCTACTCTGTAGCCATAATGGAATCTCCCTCTTTCATGACTGTCACCTGGAGTTTGTTTTTGTGTGTTCCTATAATCTAAAAATAGTTAAATTCATTTTTTTTGACTAAAGTTGAATTAAATTAATTAGTATGCTTTTAGTTTTTACCATTTTGATTATTATTTATTATATGATTTAGAAGTTTATTAAGTTAGGCTCTAAGAAAATTAAACTCTCTTAGTTTTTGCATATCTAGAAATACTTCTAATTTGTTCTTAATTCTGAGTGATCATTTGGTATAAAATTCTAAATTGAGATTTGCTTTATTCATGTATTTTACAGCATTCTTTTAAAATCTGTTGATGTCAGTCTAGTTATTTTCTTTCTGGGTAATTTGTCTTTTTTGTTAGTGGCTTTTGAGATTTTTCTTTGTTTATAATTATGCTTTTTTAATATTTATCATAATGTGCCAATGTTTATATTTTCTTTATTTTTTCCTTATGAGTACCTGGGATGTATTTTTTATTTGCACTTTCATTACTGAAAAGTTTTCAGCTATTGTTTCTTTCTATCTTGCTGCTTATTATTTCTTCCATTGTATTTTCTATAACTCATTTTAGATCTGTGTTAGAACTATGAGTCAACAGGAGGTAATTTATCCCCACAGGGGAAAATGTCTGGAGTCATTTTTTTTTTCCCCAAACCAGGGGGTACTACTGACTGTTAGTGAGTAGAAGCCAGGAATGCTGCTAAACATCCCATAAAGACTAGAACGGCTCCCACGGCCACCAAAAATTACCTTGTGCAAAATGGCAGTAGTGCCTGGCTGAGGAAGGGACCTGAAACACACTGACAAATGTTAAATTGATTTTTCACTTATTGAAAATATACTCTTGAGAGGGAAAACTGTGGTTGCGTTAGTACCCTGCCACCCTGCATCCATGCAAGAGTCTGCACCTAGATGTGTTTAATTAGAAGCCTGTCCTTTAGGCTACCGTGATGAAGGAAACCTAAGGAAGGAGAGTGTGTGAGAACAGAAATTTCAGAGACTGAAGGTGCATGGCATAATGATTCTTGACTGAAAACATTGCCTGGTGTCTTTACAGGACCACATGCGTGTGACAGGAGAAGTGAGGAAGAGTTGCTATTTAAATCCAAATAGAAAATGAGAGATATCCAAGATGGCAGAGAAGTAACTGGAGGCTACACTAACCTCATCCCAGGACCAATCTGGAATTACAACTTAATTGTGGAGAAATCATCTGGAATAACCAACTGAACACTAACTGGAGAGAAAAGTCCTCTTCATCAAAACATGACTGGTAGGAAGTATAGAGATGTGAAAGGGCTGGCTGGACTTCCATAGGTAGCAGCTGAAGGGACTGAGAAAAGCTCAGAAGCCAGGCGATACTCCTGGGAAGGGCAGGGTCTAACCCCCCAGCTGGGCTTCCCAGCCTACAGCTACAGAGAAGAAAATAAGATAGCATCCACCTTTGAAAAGTGAAAAGCCACAGTTTTTTTTTTGTTTTTTTTTTTTTTGCAGGCCTGAAAGAAACATCTGGGGACAAAGAGCTCTTAAAAAGATCACTTTAAAAAATATATTGGCACCCACTTACCCTAGGCTCCAGCAGAGGGAAGGCAGAGAGGACTAGAGACACTTAAGTAGAGTTTTGGGTGGTGGCTTTTAGAAGAGAACTGAGGGAGCAGCCGACCAGGTCCCAGTGCTGACTCATTTCCCATACTGCAGGCAAACCACTCCCCTCCAAGTGGCCTCAGCCCGAGTGGAAGCAATAGCCCTGCCCAAGGAATTAATCTGCCCTACCTTGGTGCTTCAGCATGACCCCTGATCACACATTGAATAGATTAACAACTAAAGGAGAGAGATAAAGGCAGTAGATCTCTGGTAATCTCCAACAAGCTGCCTAGGCCCAGACTGGAACATGATCTGATGCCTCTAGGTGCAGATCCAGGAAGTGCAGATCAATCTCAGAAGAAAAAGAAAACAAGAAGAATCACAAAAAATGGGGAGACAGAGAAACAACCCCCCATAGAAAGAAAAGGAGGAATTCCCAGAAAGAGTGCTAAATGAAATAGAGCTAAGCAAACTATGAGACATGGAATTTAAAATATGGATTTTAGAGAAGCTCAATGAGCTCAGCAAGCTCAAAGAAAACTACATAGAACTCTAGGGGAAGTACAAGGAACTTATCGAGAATTACACCACCATTAAAAAGGACATAAAAACGATCAATAAGAGTGGCAGCAGGAGGGGAAGATGGCAGAGGAGTGCGGAGAGGCTGCGGTTTCAGGCTTCCGAGACCCGTCTGCAGTTTGGGCTAATTGCAGACAGAACATCTCAGTGAGCAGCTGGACACTGGCAGGAGTCGAGCCAAGGCACTGCTGGATTATAGAAAATCCATCTGGGAACAACCTGTTTAGTGAGGATAGCGGAGGAAAAGGGGACGAAACGGGATTCCTGACTGGGGCGGCTGCCCGAGCTGTGGCTGGAAGTACACAAAGGCTTTTTGGCGACCACAGGCTACCCAGGAGAGGAGTTGGGAGGAGAGCGGATCTCTGCCCGCTGGCAGAGATGGGACTCGACCAAGTGGCATTGGCGCTGAAGGACAGGAGACAGCGTGCTGCTGGGAAAGTGAGAACATAATTCTCCTTTATATTTTTCTCTAGTGGACGGTGGAGAGGGGAGGAAAGTTTGGGGGTGGTAGGCCATTCTTGAGGAGCGCAGGTGCAGTGGTGCGCTCATCCACTCCCCAACCCTCCCCTTGGTTCACGGGGACGCGCATAGGGAAGTGCTCTCACTCACTGGCCCAGGTGCGTGGGGCGTGAGCCCAGGAGTCCCTCGGACACTCCCCAATGGACATAAGATCAGTGCCCCAATGGGCAAAGGGAGGGTACACTGAACAGGCAGAGGACCGTGCACAGATACCCCTAGACAGCTCCTGTGAGCGCCGGGCCCCAGGCCAGAAAGCAGACCACTAGCTCAGGCTCTGTTCGTGCCGACCCAGACGGGTGAGGGAAGGCAGTCGGCTGCGGCGCCGGAACAGCGGGCAGCAGCGACTCACAGACGCTCACTTCCACTGAGCACAAGTGTCCGCGGCCCCGCCCTAAGAGGCGAGAGACCAACTCCTGGAGCTCGGCTCAGCGGGACTCAGGGCACAGGCACGCGAGCACGAAAACACCTCAGCCCAGGTAGAATAGGCGCTAACCGCGGGGCAAGTTCTCAGTCCACTCGCGCGCATGCAGGGACGCGCGCAGGGACACCTCAACTGGCTCCAGCGGGCAGCAAGGCAGCGTGCTGTGCCGGCAACAGCGGGCGCGCACCATTGCGGCAAGAAACAAGAACCTCTGAACCGCCACACTAGACCAGCTGTGGACGCAGAAAAAGAAGGCGACACACCAAGGCTAAAATGAACATCTCCACAAAAGAATTCGAGATAAAGTGGATAGAGTGACTCTCAATCAACAAGCCAGAAGGAAGATCCTAACAAAAAAATCTGAAATATAACCAGACAGCATAAACAAACGATATAAAAGGTACCCCAAGAACATCAGGCTCAGAAGATCAAAGAGACTGCACCACTGAAACCCCCAGATCTACCATAAAAAATCTCATACCACAAAGGCCGGAAGGCAAAGCAAACAAATCCAAATAACAAAAACAAACAAGAAGAATCCAACCTGGTAAGACACAGAAACAACCTCGCAATGAAAAGAAAAGAGGAATCCCCAGAAAGAGAGGTAGATAGAATAGACATAGCCCAAATGTCAGACATGGAATTCAAAACTACGATGGTGAAGAAGCTCAATATGCTCGAAAACCTCAAAAACAACTATGACAACCTCCAAGGAAGTTACCAACAGCTCCAAGAAAATTACAGGGAACTTGCAGAGAACTACACCACCATAAAAAAGGACATAGAAACTATCAACAAGAACCAGGAAGAAATGAAGAATGCAATCTCTGAACTGAAAGACACAGTAGAATCAGTCAAAAGCAGACTAAACGAAGCAGAGGATCGGATTAGTGAGTTAGAGGATAACGTAGGTAATAATTCTCAAATGATACAGCAAAATGAAAAAAGATTGAAAAAAGATGAACAAGATGTAAGGGAATTACAGGATAGCATTAAAAAAAATAATATCAGGTCATTGGAATATGAGAGGGAGAAGAAAAGGAGCATGGAATTGAAAAACGGATGGGAGAAATAGTGACAGAAAATTTTCTGAACCTGATGAGAGAAAAAGTTATGCAAGTCCAAGAAGCACTGAGAGTTCCAATAAAAAGGAACCCCCAAAAACCCACTCCAAGGCACATCATAGTTAAAATAGCAACATTCCAAGACAAAGAGAGAATCCTAAAAGCAGCAAGAGAAAAAGAACAAATAACTTACAAGGGAGCTCCAATAAGGCTATTGACCGATTTCTCAACAGAAACATTACAAGCCAGAAGGGAATGGTCAAAAATATTTCAAGCAATGAAAAACAAAGGCCTACAACCAAGAATACTCTACCCAGCAAGGCTCTCATTCAAAATAGAAGGTGAAATAAGGAGTTTCTCAAACAAAGGAAGACTAAAAGAATACAACTCCACAAAACCAGCATTGCATGAGATGCTAACGGGAATATTCTAAGAAAAAGGAAGAGAAAAAAACAAAAAAAGAGTAGAGGAACAGAGATACAAAAGGGAAATGAATAAATACATGTCAATAATAACATTACATGTAAATGGATTAAACGCTCCCATTAAAAGACATAGAGCAACGGAATGGATAAGGAAACAGGATCCACATATTTGCTGTCTACAAGAAACACACCCCAAAACAAAAGATTTACATAGACTGAAAGTAAAGGGATATAAAAAAATATTCCAAGCAAATGGACCTGAAAAAAAAGCTGGGGTAGCAGTCCTCATATCAGACAAAACAGATTTCAAAGCAAGGGCAATAAAAAGAGACAAAGAAGGACATTTCATAATACTTAAAGGAACGATTCATCAAGAAGATATAACACTGATAAACATATATGCACCCAACATAGGAGCACCCAAATACATAAAGCAAATACTAGAAGACCACAAGAAGGATATTAACAACAACACTCTCATAGTAGGGGACTTCAACACTCCATTATCAACAATAGACAGATCATCCAAGCAAAGAAACACCAAGGATATACAGGCATTGAACAACACACTAAACCACATGGGCTTAACTGATATATATAGAACTTTCCACCCCAAAGAAGCAAAATATACATTCTCTTCAAAGGCACATGGGACATTTTCAAAGATAGAACACATAATAGGACACAAAACAAGCCTCAACAAATTCAAGAAAATTGAAATCATATCAAGCATCTTTTCAGACCACAATGCCTTGAAACTAAAAATCAACCTCAGGGAAAAAAATCAAAGACACACAAACTCATGGAGAGTGAATAACACGCTCTTAAATAACGAATGGGTTAATGATGACATCAAAGAGGAAATCAAGAAATTTCTAGAAACTAATGACAATGAACACACAACAGCCCAAAACCTATGGGACACAGCAAAAGCAGTCCTAAGAGGGAAGTTCATAGCAATACAGGCATATCTGAAAAGGCTAGAAGAATCTCAAATAAAAAACCTAACCGTAAAGCTACAAGAACTAGAACAGCAACAACAAACAAAGCCTAGGGCAAAAAGAAGAAAGGAAATCATCAAGATCAAAGCAGAATTAAATGACATAGAAACTAAACGAACAATCCAAAAAATCAACAAAACTAGGAGCTGGTTCTTTGAAAAAATAAACAAAATTGACAAGCCTCTAGCCAGGCTCATTAAGAAAAAAAGAGAGAAGACCCAAATAAACAAAATCAGAAATGAAAGAGGAGAAATCACGACTGATACCTCAGAAATACAAACAATTATAAGAAATTACTACAAACAACTATATGGCAAGAAATTTGACAACCTAGTAGAAATGGACAGATTTCTAGAAACATATAACCTTCCAAAACTGAATCAAGAAGTAGAAAGTCTCAACAGACCAATAACAAAGAATGAAATTGAAACAGTAATAAAAAATCTTGCACACAAAAGCCCTGGACCGGATGGCTTCACAGGCGAATTTTACAAAACATTTAGGGAAGAACTAACTCCTACCCTCTTCAAACTATTCCAAAAAATCCAAGAAGAGGGAAAAACCCCAAACTCTTTCTATGAAGCCAGTATTACCCTAATCCCAAAACCAGGTCAAGACACAGCAAAGAAAGAAAACTACAGGCCAATATCACTGATGAACATAGATGCTAAAATCCTCAATAAAATTTTGGCAAACAGGATCCAACAATACATCAAAAAGATCATACACCATGATCAAGTGGGATTCATCCCAGGGATGCAAGGATGGTATAATATTCGCAAATCAATAAATATAATACATCACCTAAACAAAATGAAAGACAAAAATCACATGGTCATATCTATAGATGCAGAAAAAGCATTTGATAAAGTACAACACCCATTTATAATGAAAACACTCAGCAAAATGGGAATAGAGGGAGCATACCTTAACATCATTAAGGCTATATATGAGAAGCCTGAAGCCAACATCATACTCAATGGGCAAACACTGAAAGCATTCCCCCTGAAATCAGGAACTCGACAAGGCTGTCCACTATCCCCACTTCTATTCAACATAGTGTTGGAAGTCCTAGCCACAGCAATCAGACAAGACAAAGAAATAAAAGGCATCCAAATTGGGAAAGAAGAAGTAAAACTATCACTATTTGCAGATGACATGATATCGTCGGCAGCCGTCCGTCTCAAGAGACGATGGTGTAGCTTCTTAAGAGTCTATCTGCACCGCCGAGAATGGCTGTGCAGTCCGACTCGGGAGTGACATGGTATCTGTCTCCTCCCGTGTTGAATCTACATCTTGCGATGACGCTGGAGTGTCCTCTCCAGTGGAGCTGAAGCTACAGAGCCTGGGCAGGGTGATAAGGAAGGTCTGCTGTTGCCCATGCAGCAGACCTCCCCTCTCTTCACAGCTGAAGGATCCAAGGGAAAGACGGAGTCAATACAGCTTGGCTTCAGGTGCGCCGCAGGAGTTGCCGGTGTTGACTACAACGTCAAACCGCCTTAGGGACTCCGGCTCCAGATTTTCTGTCAGGGTTTACTCCCTTAGCCTTTCCCCTGAAGAGGTATGCCGCAAGGCAGCGGAGGAGATGACATGATAGTATACCTAGAAAACCCTATAAACTCCACTAAAGGACTACTTGATATAATAAGTGAATTTGGCAAAGTAGCGGGGTGCAGAGTAAATATACAGAAATCTAAGGCATTTCTATACACCAACAATAAAATATCAGAGATAGAAGCAAAAAAGAAAATACCATTTACTGTAGCAACAAGAAAAATAAAGTACCTAGGAATAAACTTAACCAAAGAGATAAAAAACCTGTACACTGAAAATTATGCAACATTGAGGAAAGAAATTGGGGAAGATACAAATAAATGGAGGCAAATACCGTGTTCTTGGATGGGAAGAATCAGCATCATCAGAATGGCCATACTACCCAAGGCAATTTACAGATTCAGTGAAGTTCCTATTAGAATACCAATAACATATTTCACTGACTTAGAACAAATACTCCAAAAGTTCATATGGAACCAAAAAAGACCCAAATAGCAAAAGCAATCTTGAAACAGAAGAACACAGCAGTAGGAATCACGATACCAGACATCAAACAATACTACAAAGCTACTGTGATCAAAACAGTCTGGTACTGGCATAAGAACACACATATAGATCAGTGAAACAGAATGGAAAGCCCAGAAATAAACCCAGGCCTCTATGGTCAACTAATCTTTGATAAAGGAGGAAGGAACATAAAATGGAGTGAGAAGAGCCTCTTTAACAAATGGTGCTGGGAGAACTGGACAGGGATGTGCAAAAAAATGAAACTAGACCACCAACTTACACCACACACGAGAATAAACTCAAGATGGATTAAAGGCTTAAATGTAAGCCGTGATACCGTAAAAGTCCTAGAGGAAAACATAGGCAGGAAAATTTCAGATATCACACGTAACAATATCTTCATGGATACATCTCTTAAGGCAAGAGAAATAAAGGATAAAAGAAACAAATGGGACTACATCAAACTAAAAAGTTTCTGCTCATCAAAAGAAAACATCAGCAAGAGGAAAAGGAAACCAACCATATGGGAAAACATATTTGCCAATGATATCACAGACAGGGGACTGATCTCTAAAATTTATAAAGAGCTTATACAACTCAACATCAAGAAAACAAACAACCCAATTAAAAAATGGGCAAAGGACCTGAACAAACACTTCTCCAAAGAAGACATACAGAAGGTCCATAGGCACATGAAAAAATGCTCAACATCATTGGCCATCAGAGATGCAAGTAAAAACCACAATGAGATACCACCTCACACCTGTCAGAATGGCCATCATCAACAAATCAACAAACAACAAATGCTGGCGAGGATGTGGAGAAACAGGAACCCTACTGCACTGTTGGTGGGAATTCAGACTGGTGCAGCTACTATGGAAAACAGTATGGAATTACCTCAAAAAACTAAAAATGGAACTGCAATTTGAACCAGTGATTCCACTGCTAGGATTATACCAGAAAAATCCTGAAACCCTAATTCAAAAAAACTTATGCACCCCTATGTTCATGCAGCCCTGTTTACAATAGCTAAGTGCTGGAAACAGCCTAAGTGCCCATCTGTAGATGAGTGGATAAAAAACAGTGGTACATCTACATAATGGAATACTATGTAGCAGAAAGAAAGAAGGAACTCCTGCCATTTGCGACAACATGGATGGAACTAGAGAGATTTATGCTTAGTGAAATAAGCCAGGCAAAGAAAGCAAAATACTATATGATATCACCCAATACAGGAAACTAAAGAGCAACACAAACAAACGAACTAAATAGGCAAAGACTAGAATAGTAGTCAGTAGGGGGGAGGGGGGAGGGAGAGAAGGTGGATAAGTAAGGGAAGGGTCAGGTCAAGGAACGTATATGGGGACAACTGTAATTGAATAACCAAAAAATAATAAAAAAAAACAAAAAAACAAAAAAGAAAACAAAATATATAAAGAGCTTTTACGACTCAACATCAAGAAAACAGACAACCCAATTATAAAATGGGCAAAGGACCTAAACAAACACTTCTCCGAAGAGGACATACAGAAAGTCTGTAGACACATAAAAAAATGCTCAACATCACTAGCCATCAGAGAGATGCAAATAAAAACCACAATGAGATACCACCTTACACCTGTCAGAATGGCCATCGTAAACAAATCAAGGAACAACAAGTGCTGGCGAGGATGTGGAGAATAGGGAACCATAGTACACTGCAGTGGGAATGCAGTCTGGTGCAGGCACTATGGAAAACAGTATGAAATTACCTCAAAAAACTAAAAATGGAACTGCCTTTTGAACAAGCGATTTCACTGCTAGGATTATACCCAAAAAATTCTAAAACCCTAATTCAAAAGAACTTATGCACCCCTATGTTCATAGCAGCACTGTTTACAATAGCTTAGCACTGGAAACAGCCTAAGTGCTTACCTGTAGATGAGTGGATAAAAAAACTGTGGTACATTTACACAATGGAATACTATGCAGCCAAAATAGAGAAGTAACTCCTGGTATTTGCGACAACATGGATGGAACTAGAGAGAATTATGATTAGTGAAATAAGCCAGGCAGAGAAAGAAAATACCATATGATATCACTGAATACAGAAACCTAAGGAACAACACAAACAAATGAACTAAGTAGAACAAGGAACAGAATCACAGTTATTAGGGGGTAGTGGGGAGGGGGGAGGAAGAGAAGGGGGATAAGAAAGGGAAGGGTTTATTCAAAGAACATGTATAATTGACTCACGGACATGGACAACAGGGGGGATATTATTGTGGGAGAAGGGGTGGGCTGGGTGGGTGGGAGCAATGGGAGAAAATGGGACAACTGCAACTGAAAAACCAAAAATAAAAATTAAAAGAAAATACATACAAAAACCACAATGAAGTGACATTCCCCAATAAAGTCACTTAACATATAAACAAAAATAATAATAATAATTGTGTTTCAGAAAAATTGTTCATTTTGACTCTTTAGATGCATTGACTGAATTTTCAGATCAAAGCTGTGACTTATTTTGAATTCATTTTCCAGTCCAAATCTATGATCACGCCAGGGCTTTTTGTAACCTTTTTCTGTAATTTTTCTCTCACCTATTTTAATTCTCATTCAGACTTTTGTTAATATATATTATTCATTTTCCAAAATTCAGCTCTGAAGCCTGGTGACAGATCTGATTCTGTATAATTAATGAGTATTAAATTTCAGTTGCTTCTGTTTGTTGAGAGTAGAGATATAGGTCATATCAGTGAAGCCCTGAATCTCAGATTAGGAGCCTTTTGTGTTGACTTAAGGTTTCAGGAAGTTTGAGTCATTTATTTAGGGTAGCACAATTAAAACAAAATTAGAATGATTTCTGTGAGGCTAAGACATTGCTTTGTCTACTTGTTACTAAACTACTGAACTGCCCCTGGTTTGTGTAACATTGTAATGCACTGTGCTGAAGTGAGAAGCTGTACCTTCAAGCTTATTAATTTTAATCAGGCATGGCCCAATTAACCTCTGACCTTCCTTGGGTTCATGAGAAAATAGACTTGGTACTCATTGCTTAATGTTAGGTTTGTGGTTAAATTACATATTACCAAAGAAAAACCTAGTAATAGGAAATGTGTGAGAACTAATCTATAGAAACAGAAATAAACTTTTGGTCTACCTACAGTTTTATTGGAATTTCCCTTTTGACCCAATTCCTCTTTAAATCAATAACAAACTATGGCTGTTTGTTAAAACTTCTGAAAGGTTTTGTTGGCAGCCACTTTGTGGGCCCTCTATTCCATTTCTTCATGGGATGTTCTTGAGTCTTTTTGATGATTCTGAAAGGGTTTTTTAGGAGTGCTTATAATAATTAAGGGTTATGCTGTTTACACTGATTAGAACTTCCCAGTGTAATAATTTTTACCTAAATGGCATTCAAAAGGCACAAGTTGGGTCTACAAACGAATTGATTAGATCAAGTTTTAGAATGGAGGCTATCTCTGGCAAAGACATTCTTGATTGTAGATGCAGAACAAATACTAAAACAGAAGCAAACAAGTAAAAATACAATGTGCTTTGCTGATGGAGATAAAGGAAAATATGCTGCCTCCTACAAGAAGTCTTAGATGATACCCTAGTTAACCTATTTCTATCCACAGTGAAATTGACTGCAGATCTAGAGCCTTCCAGTGTCTTTGCATAGTTATTTCTAAAATGAAAATAACTGAGCATGCACAGTCTCCGTATCTCTCAGGATGTTTTGATAATAAGTAAAAGAATGGCTTTTAAAGAGTGCTTTATAAACAGAAAGGAGTTAAAAGGCATGGTGGTTAAAATCTTAGGCTTTGTAGTTACACAAATTTGGATTTAAGTCCTACTTCTTCCGTACTATTTGTGTGTTCTAGAGTGAGTTACTTTACTTTTTTTAACCTCAGTTCTGATCTGTAGAAGATGACCAATCACATAGCCTGTTACCCCGCACATAAATCATTCAGAATGGTGCCTCAGATGTAGTAATATTAACAGTTGTTAGCTGGTTTATATTGATGATATAGATGTGTGCATTGCCAAGGGTATTTATATAGTCTGAGAAGGGTGAGTAGCTATTTGTCTGGTGACTGCAGCAGGGTCTGAATTTTTGCCCTTAGCTGTGTGAATTTTCTCCAATCAGGTCTGCCTCCAACCACACCTCCTTCCATCAACTCAAGTTCCCAGGCTGGAAGCTGAAGTCTGGCACGAAGCAGGGCATGCCAGATAGAAGCAAGGCCTGCTGCCTCCTGCACCAGGATGCCGTGCTGTCACTAGACTTCGCCTCTTCCCACAGCACTTTTCTTCTCCCTCTTGACACTCTTTCTCCCCTCTCCCTGACCCAGCACCTATTTATTTCGCATTTGTGGCAAGCTCTCAGCTGGTGCTGGCTGATAATAAAGCTGTGAACTGATAAGGCTTAATACCTTTGAGTAGTATTTTAAAAGGCCAGGAACACTTTAAGAATTTAAAAAAAAAAAAAAAAAAAAGGAGTGATGGCAGGCATTAACTCTGTATGTATGTGTGTGTATGTGTTCTGGAGATATTGCTAATTTGGAGCCAGGAGCCTCAATTATCATTAGAATGAGCTGTACAGAGATGTTCTGTGCCACTTTGGTCACAATAATGTAGCTTCCTTGCTCTAAAACTGAAAATGATCCCACTTAGGTGTGGAAGACAGGCAGGCATGGTTCAAAAAACTGACTGCTGTGTGGAGCCCACCCTGGGCCTTAGTCAGCTGGGTTTTTGTCTTTCATGCTTGCTATGAATCTCACCCTCCAGGGGATTTTAAAGATAGAATAGAAAAGGGAACCTGCTCTGTTTTTCTCAGAATATCCCCAAATTCTTGTCAGTAGGATGTGAAAAATGGAACAATTAAGTAAGAGTAAATATTTTTGAACTTGTGTAAAATACCTGGGCATTTCAACCCAGTATTGATCTGCATTTCCCTTTGTTATTACTCCCAACCATTTGGTGAAGGGCTGCATTTTTTTCTTATACATTTCCCATTTCAAAAGTAGATAAAACCCTAGCTAATAAAGAAGCAGGGGTGATTCTTCTCAGAAAAAAACCCTCCCTTCCTTCCTCAGATGGTGAGTGTCTTGAGTAGTTTCTTCATCCATTCCTAGGAACCCAGAGTCTCTCTCACTTAGGGACAGTTTTTCTATTTTAGAGCTAACATGTTTTACTCTTAGTCTAGAGAACCTTAGAACAAGCATAATAGAGTAAAATTAATTAAAGTATTAACACATTTATATGCCACATGTCTTTTGATTAAATAAGAAAATTACTTACCACATGTTCAGAAAAAGGATAGTCACAAAGGGTAAAAAAACAAACAAACAAAGAACTTCAAGTTGAAGATGCCCAATTTAAGAGAATGATAAATATAAGAAGACAAAAATTTATAATACTTTCTTAACTGGAATGTCATCTCTTTCTTGGCATGCATTTGACCAGAAGAGAAAGCTGCCTTGCTACAAGCTAAATCATGCTTAGGAGACTTGAAATTTATAGTATTCTGGTACAAATTGGGGGAGAATATAAGCCTGCAGGGAACTCTCCTGTAGAGGATTTGCAAATATTCAACTAATTTTGAATCAGAACAATTGTGATTGAATGTCGGGCAAAAATGTAGTTATTACCATGTGGCCACAGATAAGAATGGTATAGCTTCTTATGTATGTGCATGTTGCCATTTAAATATTTATTATTATAATTCTTTAAAGGTCACGACTAATAATATTTTGAGTTATATTTTGAATAATTAAAGAGAGGTGACTCCTGGGTCCTCTACTGCAAAAGAAGAATAATTTCTGTATCTCTACTTCTGAAACTTTCCAAGACCAGTGGAAGCAGTAGAGGGCAAGTTAGGAAAAGCTATGGGAGGGATCACATTGTTGGTCACTTTTAACCATAGAGTAGTTTCATTCATTCATTAAGTAAATGTGTACTGAGCTCCTACTATGTGAGTCACATTTGTACATACTTTATGAACACAAAGTAAGCAAAATAAGATAGGTACATGGTCCCTATTCTCACAGATGGGTGCTGTTCAAGAGAGGTCTATGGAGCTAGGCATATTCCACTTGGTCAGGGAGATTCATGAAGGCTTTCTTGGGGAGATAACAATTGGGCTGATATCTGAGGAATTAATTTGGTTATTTAAAGAAAAAAAGAGAGAAAAGAGTGCTCCATGCAGAGAAGGGAGTGTACTGTGTGTGAGGAACCTAAAGAAGGTCAATGTGGTTGGAGTGCAGAGAGGGAAGGGAGTATTGTACTATTAGAAGGAAAAAGAGACAGGAGAGACCTTTCAAACTCTTGGAGAAAGAGCAATAATTGCAAGAGACATGGAAAACTGCAAGAACATCTCCAATCCAACAAGGAAGACTAAAGAACCTTATGTATAAGGGAAAACTGGGAGTCAAAGACCACTGTGAATGTCATCACACTGCAAGAGGGAACATAAGGTAGGGACCAAGATCACAGACTGGGAATGACTACCTGCAATGAATTCCAGTGGCTGTCTGGATTGGAACCCTGGCTCTACTGTTTACTAGCTGTGTGACCTTGGGCAAGTGACTTAATCTCCCTGGGTCTTGGTTTCTTTATCTGCAAAACACCTTTTGGGGTCATTGTGATGATTACATGAATTATAGTATACATTGAGAGTTTAGGACAGTGCTAAATGCTACATAATCATTTAGCATCATCATCATCATCAATCTGTATGCTTTATTATTCTCCAAGGATGCTATAGCATGGGAAAACAAGTGTTACATTTGACAAATTCACTCACAAAGGGTAGGTGCTTTTTAGACATCTTATTTAGTTTCATAATAATCCCTGGAAATATGTATTATTTACATTTTAGAGATGAAAAATTTGAAATGCAGAAAGCTTAAATATCACATAAGTTCACAACTGGTGGAGGCTGGACTCAAACCAAGATGTGTCTGAATTCAAAGAATGTTCCAGCTTCCAACTAAGATGCATGTGGAGATGAGCTGTTGACACTATGAGCTCTATTTGTAACCATTGGACAATGAAGGGACTGGGGCCATGGGTTTACTGGAGAAGCATTTGGTTCTCCCAAATCTCTCTGGTTTAAGGGAATGATGGAAACAGTGAGAGAGACGCAAAATGCATATTTGACTTTAATTATAGGTGCTTTTTTCCCTTTCAAGAAATTGAGTACTCCCAAATAGTTGAACAAACAATTGTTTATTTGATAGGATATCTGCTCTTAAAATATGGAGTATACAAAACCCAGAAAGTGTGTTCTCAGGTTGCTTGTAAAATCTATATAGCTCTGAAACTGAACTATATGTTTGTATGTGATGCTGTTAATAATTTTTTATGATGGAAACAGAAAAGTAGAGAAATGCACTTGTTGTGACTCCCTAGGAGCTCAGGGTAATTCTGTTGACAGAAGAGCAGATTTTGGGGATGAATAAAATTGTTCTAAGGTCACCCACACATCAGCCCCTCTGCTGTATATGGGAAAGGCTGCAGAGCTCTACTTGCAAAGGTGGGCCATTGTGGGCAGAGTAATGAGTTGCCGTTTTTCCCAGTTTGCTAAGGGAGATGCTTTTGAAGAAGCACATATTGTCTTAAACACTGGAAGAAGACTAGTAGACTCACATTTCCCTGCTGATTTATTTCTGTGTGTCAGTGTTGAAGCTGGCTGCTGATTCCGCATCTTTCTCCTTGGCCCCTATCTGTTGCTTTGGCCTAATGGCGAGCCTGAGTAGAACCATTCCTACCATTTTTTGAGGCTGCAGGAAAATCTGGGAAGTGACCATTTCCATTAAAGTTATTGAAACATTTCACAGGGTGAAGGTTTAGAAAGGTAATTAACCTTAGGATCAGAAAATGAGCTCTGCTCTTTACTATATTTGGGACTCTTATGTTCTCATCTCTAAAAGCAGGTGTCATATTGGATTGTAGGAGTGCCTATCTCCTCTCTAGTTCTGCTGCTGTCTCTGCGATCTTCACAATGCACTGAACTTTGGCCTCAAGGTTCACACACTTTGGTATGTCCAGTTCTTTTACCCAAATGCCAGTTAAAATAATAAATTCAGCCTAAAAGTAGTTAGATATCATAGTACAGCAGTTGTGGTCAGTGTTCTTTATTTCAACAGCTCATTGATTTTAATAACTTTATATCTATCAACAGCTTCCGATTTGGCAGTGCTGTTGTAACTATGTATGGAATACCCAGGGAAGTTATATGATGACAAGAAATGTGCTCTTGAAATGGTAATTTTTGTCTCTAAAGAAATTTTCCACAATGTGGATTTTTGTGGTATACCTTTTTTACTTATGGGTGATTGGTGTTTCTGAAGGGTTCCCAATAACTGTCATCTCTCAACATTGCTGAGGTCTAAAAAATTTAAAAAATTAAAATAAGATCTACATATGGGGGCCAAAATATTAAGTTAAAAAGAGCAAAGTTTGAAAATGTGGCTTTAGGCCTGGTAGCTAAGTGAGCTTGCTAGTATTGAACCTAGAGGCAGGTTGATCTACTCACCACTCAGGGCAGCACTTGTGGAAGAAGATTTCCCTAGAGAGTGAGTGTATTACTTGGCTAGGGATACTGTAATAAAGTGTCACAAATTGGGTAGAAAAACAACAGAAATGTATTGTTTCACTGTTTCAGAGGCCGGAAGTCTGAACTCAAAATGTCAGAAGGGCCATGCTCCCTCTAAAACCTGTCGGGGTTTCCTTGTTTCATTTTAGCTTTGATGGTGGCTGTCAGTCCTTGGCTTGCAGTTGCATCACTACAATTTCTGCCTTTATCATTACATGACCTTCTCACTATTCTCCTGCCTGTCCAAATTTCTCTCTTATGAGGATACTAGTCACACTGGACTAAGAGTCCAGTTTAATGAATTCATCTTAATTTGATGACATGTGAAAAGGCTTGATTTCCCAATTAAGGTCACATTACAAGGTAGTAGGAATTCAGATTTCAACATATCTTTTTATGAAGAACACAATTCAAACTATAATAGTGGGTCTCAGTATAGCTTATGGCACTGAACACAGAACACAGACTCTCTGAGCACAGGTGTTTCTCACCAAGATGAAGAGGCATATGCCAGGTTTTGCCTGATATTAATTATCAGTTCCAGAGCACCACTCTCCCCAGGAACAAAGTAAGCAAAGACTCAGAGAGAAGTACAAAGAGTCAACCAGCTAGTAACGCCTCTTCCGCATTCTCAGTGGAGCTGGTTACAAGTCCCGGAGCGCGCGGTCGCTCCTGTGGTGAATCCGCTGAGGGAAAGACAAGACAGCAAGATTTGATGAAGCAGAAGCTGACCTGAAGCAGAGGAGAACTGAAGAATGTCTGCCACATACAGAGACCACTGACATACTTCCTGTGGCTGGAAGACATCAACCCTCTGTCCGAAGCATTATTTTTGAAATTTCAAGTTTACAGAGGATTTTCTTTCCAAGAGTTGGGCAAAACTATAGAGAGGGACAGCAGTGAACCCCTTCCCATTGCAGAGGGCGACACAAGGAAGAAGAAAAGAAAGGCCCAGGCTGCTGACTTTCTGCCTGGAAAGTTTGAAGATATGTACAAGCTGACCTCTGAATTGCTTGGAGAGGGAGCCACTGCCAAAGTTCAAGGGGCCGTGAGCCTGCAGAATGGCAAAGAGTATGCTGTCAAACTCATTGAAAAACAAGCAGGGCATAGTCGGAGTAGGGTATTTCGAGAGGTGGAGATGCTCTATCAGTGTCAAGGATATAAGAACACTTTGGAGCTGATTGAGCTCTTTGAAGATGAGACAAGGTTTTACTTGGTCTTTGAGAAATTACAAGGAGGCTCCATCCTGGCCCACATTCAGAAGCGGAAGCACTTCAATGAGGGAGGGAGAAGCCAGCCGAGTGGTATGGGATGTTGCTACTGCCCTTGACTTCCTGCACACTAAAGGCATTGCTCACCGCGATCTGAAGCCAGAAAATATATTGTGTGAATCTTCAGAAAAGATGTCTCCAGTGAAAATATGTGACTTTGACTTGGGTAGTGGGGTGAAACTGAATAACTCCTGCACCCCCATAACCATGCCAGAGTTGACCACTCCAGTATGTATGGCTGGACACCCTGTGCCACCTTCGTCTGAGCTTCTGTATATTTGGAGTGCTCCTGATCCAAAGCTCTGGAGTCTAGAACAGAGGGCTAAAGGAGAAGCGAGCATATCTACACCTCTTCCTGCTGCCTGCATTGTCATTTGGCTCACTGCTTTGTGCTGATAACATCCTCCCTGCCCCAGTGCTTAACTACTAATGAAACTGACATTAGAGCTTCTAGCTTGGCATGGGTCCTCAGCCAGTGATGAGGCGAATTATATCTGTAAGAACAGGCCAAGCCCTGGATCCTGATCCAGGTAGACAGACACCACTCTGGGGCCAGCCCTCTGGCATATGAGCACGTGATAGCTCTAAGAGTCCTATTTCCACTGCCGAAGTAATGGCGCATCACCTTGTGATGGAGGGTGGAGGGTGTGGTCTCTCTGCCGCGAGAATTCAGGTCCTGGCCTCTCTGCATATGGCTCATGTGGCTAAGTTGTCCTCTTGCTTCTCTCACTTCACACTTTGTGCCCAGATGGTGTTGCTGGGAGCCACTTCTTCCTAAAACATCTCTGTACATACTCAATATACTGTAATTATGACTCTTGAGACTTGCTTGCTTTATAAGTGAATTTTCCTAATAATCTTTTTTTAAGACATGCACTTGACTATGAAAAAAAAAAAAAAAGAGTCAACCAGTGTAGTTCTGCCTCCTGAAAGGAAAATCAGGAGAAAAGAAGAATCAGACCTCCTCTCACATACATTTTTGTATCCACTGTAGAGTCAACTTAACAAATTTTAGTGAAAGAGAACCCATGTTCAAGGCATTACATTTGTCATGGACTCAAGAAGTATGTTTTCTTTGGTATGAGAATGCTTTGCATTTTGCTTACAACTCATATTCACAGAGAAAAGAAGGCACTTTATTCCAACAATCCAAGCAGGCATCTAGGAGAGGCTTCTTATGGACTTCAAACCCCATCCTCGAGTCACCTGCTATGAGGAGCAAATTGGATACCCTGGTGAGGCCTTAGTTCTGTGCTCTCCTAAAGGTGCAGAATTGGGCAGGGGTTCAGCCACACCTAAACTAATGAGCCTGGGTTTTATAGAACAAACCTGCCCATGAAGCCTGCCTCTGGACTATAGACACACTTGCCATAGGTTATACGATCTCATTTTGGAATGACAGTATTTAAGAGCAGTGATTTTAATTGAGGTGGGAAACACAGCTAACATGTAGTGAGAGGGGTCCTGGAAGTCTAGAAATAAATGCAACATATGGTTCAGTCCCAGAGAACAAAGAGTTCTGCGTATTTGTGTGACTTTATTTTTTTAATAGTTTATTTTTATTGTATTTTTCATCACATTTATCCCCCTTATACCCTTTGCACCTCCATCCCCCTTCTCTCCTTCCCTCCCACCCCCGCATTCACCACACTTGTCCATGTCCATGAGTCCTTCATCCTTTTTTCTGGACCCCTCCAGCCCCTAACCCCCACCACACCTTGAGCTGTCAGCCTGCTCTCTATCTATGAGTCTGTCTCTATTTTGCTTGTTAGTTCAGTTTGTTCATTCGATTCCATATATGTCACTCAAAGATATTCTAAATAATTGTTCTCTAATTTCATATTTATTGATAGTTCCCATTTTGTGACTTTCTAATGTCCCTCCTGATAATTTTATAGGGGAAAACCATTCTCTGTTAGGAGCCTCCTTTTTATATATGATACAAGGTATTCTATTTTCAACATTTAATATATATTGAATTTTCCAAAAATACAACTACTATATCAAACAACACTATTGTTTTTATTTTGAACTTTATCAAGAGTTGTTCATTACCTATAAAAATTACTTTAACAACAGCAATGCTTTCACAGGATTTGGGTCTTTAATCCTGAATTAGATTTAAGGCTGTCACTTTTATGGTGATTTTATGACTTCTTGATTAAATGAGCAATACATTTGCACACTGAGTTACATATTATTATAAATAATTTATATTTTCTCTTTTATTTGTTATAGTTTAGTCTCCTATAGTACCTATAGGAAGGTTACATTACCTGTGATTTCATTTCAGGATAATAAAGAGTATGCTAGCAGCTATTTGTAGCAAAAAGGGCACTGGGTCTGATTGAGTTGAGAATTATTGATCTAAATCTCTGAGCTTATATGTTCCTACCTACTATGGAGGTGCTAGGTGCTTTTATTTTGTAATTCTATGGAGTAACCTGTACGTCTATTTTATGTTATTGCTTGTTTTATTATGCATCTTCCTTGGTAAATCATGTTTGCCAAGAGTAGGGGCTTATCATGATATGCAGTCCTAAAGCAATTTTGTATATATAATAGGTGCTTACGAAATATTTGTTGAATACATGAATGATTGAATAGCCAACATGAATAAGCTTTCCTATTCTTTATTATAGATTTTACCACCCTCACCTTTTCCTTTTTGGCTCTGCATCTGAGTTTCTATTGATCACCTGTCTCTCTGGATTACATGGTTTGAATTCCTGTTTCTGGTGTCAGCAGTCCTTCAGGGAATAACTTCTTGAGAAGTCTATCCTGATCTCCACCTGGCTTCATCTGTCCTCCAACATCGACTTTCTCTCACACAGAACCACCTTGATCAGACCTCTTTAGAACTTTCTTAGCAGTTTTTTATTCATCTTCCCCTCACAATCTCTTTTAAAAAAACCACGTCTCTGGAATTGTTTTGAATTTCTAACCCTTAATGCTCCATTCTACTGTTATATGTGAGAAACTGTTTTGGGAAGAGAGGTCTCAGGGTGGCTGCTTCCTAAGAAGTAATCATCATTCATCTGAGCTGGAGTCACCAGTCTGATAAGGAGAATTATGTCAATATTTATTCTATAACAGCTGAGTGGGCATTACTGAGTACAGGAGCCATGAAAACATTGCATATGACCCATGACATGTGCCCACCAGCTTCAGATTCTGACGTGGAGCACACAACTCAGAAAGAAATATAGCAATATGTGTGTGTGTATGTGTGTATGTATGTGTGTGAAGGATGTTTGGATTTCAGCTCTTTGGCTTCAAGTCAAATTTAATGCAAATATATTACAAAAGAGTCAATGTTATAAGAAAATCATTGTACAATAATGCCTAGGTATGGACTTGTTTTCAAAATTAGACTTAGAGATTCTGGAGCTGGAAGAATTTGACAGAACTAAGAAGTTTTTGTTTTTTAAATTTTCAGCTGAGGATGTTTATTTTAAATTTTTTTTAGGGAGAGATAGAGGAAGGGATGGAAGAGGGGAGGGAAAGAGAGAGAGAGAGAGACAGAGAGAGAGAGAGGGAGGGAGGAGGAGGAAGAGGAGAAGAGAGAGAGAGAGGCATACATAGATGTGAGAAACACCAATTGGTTGCCTCCCATACGTGTTCCCAGTCAGTATCAAACCCACAACCTAGCACAACCTAAGTATGTGCCCTGACTTGGAATAGAATCCACAACCTTTCTGGTGTATGGGATAAAGCTCTGAACAACTGACCTACACTGACCAAGGCAGATAACTAATAATTTTTATAGGACCAGCATGGGTCTGGGCAGGGACGAGAGGGGGCAGACCTGTGTGGGAATTCCTGTGATTGGGTAGGTGGATTCAGGGGAGCTGTGAGAAGTGAAGGAATTGTAACAAAATGAAGGGCAGCAAGCAGGGGGGAGAAAGAGAGAGAGAGGCAAAAGGGACACCCAAACCAAATATTTCCTCTTTTAAAACATATTCTTGAACAAAACCTACGTGAAAAGATTATATGGTGTTAACTAGATAAGTATTTGTATAAATAAAGGATTCTTGTGTTCATAGACAGGGAGACAAGGAAATTCAACCTTTGTTTCAAGTCACTTCTGATCCCAAATGGGGGTTAAGTGAGACTGGGGATGTGAAGGCAGATTAATCCTTAGTTACAGGGATGCTTTATTGTTCATGATAAAATTTTAATAAAAACTACTTTGAGTTGCTTTAGAAGTTACTATTTAAAGAGCTGTTGTGATGACTTATTTCTGATAAATGAAGCAATTGTTTGTCATTGTATTATCAAGTGAGGAATCACTTGACTGCATCTGCTCTGTCAATCATTATTGCATTGTATCAGGTTTGCTGGGCACAGCTGCATTGATCCCTACCAAGCATGGGGAATCTGCTGTGTGCAGTGAGAGGTCTAGTTTATCAGATCAGGCTAGTCTGAAGACCCCTCTAATTTCTCACACAATGCAAGATAACTGCTGCCTGACCAAGAAGGCAAGTGTTGTTGGCTGTAAAAGTAATTCTCCTCCTAAATCCGTCTGAATAAACATTTGTACAGTGGCTAATCAAGATTCTCCTCATGAACCTTTATTTTTACATTTCACTCTATGACATAACTGGGAGTGTCTGTGTGTGCAAAATACGTGCTTGCATTCATTCATGTTGATTTATATGGTGCTCTCAGTACCAGGGCAATGGCTGGTCTTGACTCAATATAGCCAAGAAAGAATTTTGGGAAAACAATAACTTGAAGAACATGGATAAAGTTAATCCTTAATTTGAGATGATTAGATCCAGGAAATGAAAGTGAATTTAAAAATCTTTTTGGCAGTTATTCTATATTCATACTTGTAATTACTTCCCTTCCTCTTCATACTTTCCTAGAAAGATGGTGCTGAGGGGAAGAGTAGGAACACTGTTTAACACTGTGATTCCAAATTCTTATCCATAAAGTAATTTTGCCACCAGATTTCCTTATGCATTGAATTCAAATCACTTTTGCTCAGAAAGTTTGATTTCTTTTTGTAATTCCCCCCCCTTCTTGTCCATTTATTCTTCCAGGTATATTTAAATTTGATAATACCTGTCTAAAAAGAGCCTAATATGAATAGTGGGAAGGCTTCCACATTGAGAAAAACCTGATGTCCACCAAATCACCATTCCCTGATGAGTGGCAATGACTCAGCATGTATTATAAAATAATTCATAAGCCATTTTCATGGCCATTTTCATGACCATTTTCAGGAAAAAAGGCAATTATCAACTTCACAGACTTATAGGTGATGTGACTACTTTCAGGTACTCACAATTATCAATTACCCATTCCCTGATTAATTAAGAGCTTAATCTTCCCGCCCATATGATATGAACAATAGCACACTGTTCTGAGCTGCCTATTTATTTCCTCAGGACAAAGATTAAAGTGAGCGATAATAAAAAACTCAGATCTGTCATTCTAGATTTCTTGCCTCTGAAGCCAAATACAACAGGCAGAGTATAGCATTAACAGACTCCCACATTTGCTATAAGCTAGGATAACACCCTCCTTCACAACGCCAACATTTAACATGTTTTGCCTTTTGGCCTCAGAATCAGCATTCTTTTAAAAATATTTACAAATAATGGGAAAGGCAGTCTGCTGAGAGGGAAGAAATGTCTCAAATAAAGAACAAATTTCTTGGTACTAATGCTGTATTTCACAGCTTGGAAGTTAATGCTTCAATTTGTTGCTGCCTTTTCAAAAAGCAACTTTCTGTCTCCTACACTCTTAATGTTGAGCCTATGAATGGGGTAGATGATTTCCTTATTTCTCTTGCATCACCTCTTCTAGACTCTCCCCTTCATCCTTCCTCTTCTCCAGAATTCCTGAATTTAAATGGCATGACCCCAGGGTTGCTACTGTGGCTTACTGTTGGGCTTTTCAACACAACTACTGTATTACCTTAATTTTTGGTAATTAAAATATTCATGTATATGATCCTTTCAATATTATGATCTCTCAGTTCCTTGACCTCTTCTCCAAAAACATTATGCTAGACACAACCTCAGTCTCTTACTCTGCATCACCCCATACAATAATTATAACTCCAAACCCTCCATTTTAAACATCTCAGTCTCCAGTGACACTCTCCTTTCACTTACTCTTATTGTATCTTTTATTACTCCTTCCTCAACAATACTTTGGCCCAACAGCTCATTTATCCTGTTGCTCTTTCATTGTCCCTCATCTCCATATGTATCCTTCCCCTCCATACAACTTAGATTCCAGCTTCCTCATTATAATAATTTCTCTCAATCACCTCCAATATTTTCCCCATCTCTTTTAATCAGACTTACCTTGCAAAAACCTGAACACTTATTAAATCTCTTTTCCACTTACTCTGTACCTGCACCAAGTAGCTAAATGTGGCCAGGGAAAAACATATGCCCAGGCTGACCAGACTAACTTTAACTTATGACCATGAGCCCCTGGTTGACCTTCACTTCATGTGGCCATCAGACTATATTCCTCTGGTCTATCAGTTCTCCTAGCCCTTGTTCATGACTCTTCCTACCCTCTTCCCTCTCATGCCATTTTCACTCAACTGATAATCTTGCTTCTTATTTCACTGCTCTTCATTTTGTCTGCTCCCCACATCTGCATCTGGATCAGTAAACCATGTCTTTCCTTCTGTTGCAAAAAGACAATTGGCCAGAGCTGCAGAGGTGGAGGAAGCAGATGATTTGAAAAGCCAGAGGGGATCAGGTGATGTGACCTGATGAGCAGCACCCAGCAAAGGCTATGTGGGCAGCTGGCCAGGGAATTTCAAGATCTCTGTCTTCTGCCATGGGGAGGTTCCTCTCATCTACCCAGACTCTACTTTGAAGAGTTAAGAAAGCTGAGTATATATCCAAAGGGATTGAATTCTCTAAAAGAGACTATCTAAACCAGGGCTGACAAAGAGTTGATTCTTGAATTTACACTGTAAGAGTCTGTGTCGTTTTTAATTAAAAGTTCATTGTCCCTCCTACACAGGTTGTAACTCATGAGTCATAGAAAAATTAAGGGAGCTACACTTTCTTGGAATATCTGAGTAATAATGAGTCCTTTGGTTCCACCTCTTCTTGCCATCACCTCTGCTTTGACCTTTAGTTGAGCCTTTTTAGTTTTCATCTGAGCTCCAATCTGTCTCCCTCTCTGTCTCACTCACTCTAGTCAACCTTGAACACTGTCATCTGCCCCTCCTTGCTAGAATGCAAAAGGGAGTATTCTACTACTCTGTTTACAATCTAGAATAGACTCCCTTCCTGTTCAGAGTTAAGGACCTAATGTCTGGCTGGTATGCCCTGCATAGCTGCCTTTCTTCCCTTTTGTTACTTTATTGTTGAAATGTGACTCTTCATGGGCACACACTTTCCAGTCCTTGCATATGTGTTCTAGCTTCCAACTTTCAGTGCAAGTTCTCATGCATGTCTTTTCATTGGACTGACTCACCCAACCTTGTCTTCCAGGTGAATAGGATTACCTCCAGTAGGATACCCTGCATGAGCTAAATATTTTCTCTTTGCGGTCCTTGTGGTGCTTTCTCCACATGTTTCTGTGACAATGTATACAATTATTTCTTTAAGTCCTTATTTTTATGTCTTAGGTTTCTCAGTTCTGATGCATTTCTGTCCCATCATTGTCTAGCAGAGTGTCTTGCATATAGTAAATTCTCAGTGAATATTTGTTGAAGGAAAAAAATTAATCAATCAACTAACAGAGTGTTTACTCTTTTTCTAGGTTTTGGGCCTAGTCACAGATTAAAGAGATTAAATGTAACAATTTTAAAAAGTGAAAAGTTAACAATAGGGATACTACCAACTTAAATGACATTTTAAATAGGTACCTATCCCATTTCATTCCCAAGAATCAGTAATGCTGTTTGAGTACCAGTAATCATTTTTCCCCATTCGTTTCAAACTAGAACTTCTAAATGAAATGATGTTTACCCCTTTCAGAAAATTTTTTTAGATATAGTAGCATACATAGAGTGCATAATCAGGCATGCTCAATGACCATTGAAAACAATGCTGAAGATTCACATAGCACATTAATAAATGAATGAAAAACAAGAACCCGTTATTTAGATATTTGAATGTGTAGATTGATTCAGTTGAAAGAATCAGCTGTGCCATTTCAGGCAGTAATGGGGACTCAGGAGAGTACTACCAGGTTTGTTGTCGCAAAAATCCTGTACATTGTTCTGCTCTCATCTATGTGCTTTGTTTCATTGGTGCTGCCAGATGTTTTTACTAACTCTTTCATGTTGGGCCATAGCTGTACTAGGAAGATAAACATTGTGAGACTCAGTAGTTGACAACCGACAGTTGGTTAAATTTCAAAAAAGCTACTCTCTATACTGTAATAAAGCCCCTTTGCATTATATTCTACCTAATATTATCTTACTTCATTGACTATAGTATAATTTTACATATGCTCAAGTCTTATAAAAGGTGAATCTAGCAGCAGCTCTAAATAATTAAACTGGTACTAGCTGGGACTTGCCAGTATAAAGATGTTACAAATTCAAAGCCATAACAGTAACAACAGAACAAGTGATTTATCATTGCTGAGCCTAATAACCAGCAGCTTCTAGGGCTGTGCTGCCACTCGTCTTGTTTGTTGCTCAGTCCTGATGTGGTTGGTGGCCACAGAGCCATTGGCTGAGCTCTAGATACATTTGTAGTGCTTTCTCACACTGGTCCTCTAAATGTGTGGCTACAGTGACACTTGAGCCTACTAACTCCAGTGAGGTCCTATGCAGAGTAAATTGCAGCAACAATCGAAATTAGGCTTCTCTCTGAGTGTGGCTCCTGTTTGCAGCAGCAGATACACTTCTTACCTTTTATACTTAAAAAATATAATAAGTCATCAGTAGAGAAATTTATCTCAAAACAGGAGCGCGGGTGTTGCCAGATCAATCTCAAACCACTTATTTGTGTGGTAGCACTTCATTAAGATTTCAGCACAGAATAAAAACTTCTGGTGAAATATATATATACATTTATTTAAGTATATTTTATTGATTATATTGTTACAATAGTTCAAATTTTTTCCCCTTTGCTCCCCTCCCCCCAGCACCCCCCCTCCCCCAGCAATCCCGCCCAAGTCCATGCCCATGGGTCGTACATACAAGCTCTCCTGCTTCACCCTTTCATATATTCTTCTTCTTCTTCTTCAATTAATTATTTATTTATTTATTTATTTTAACAATAAAAAATAACAATTCCTCCCTCTCAGACTTAAGACCCTTTATAATCTTCTAAAGGACAATGAGCGAAGGTCTTGAGCCCCTCTAGGTGCTTCGAGCAGGACATGGTCGTCGTCCTACCTACCCTTGGGTCCAGAAATTCCTAATAAGAGTTGGGGTGTGGAGGGGAGGATGGCCTTCCCACATGGGATAGGATCGTGCAGACTCCAGGTCAGTTGGCTGTCCCTGGAAATGGCGTGCTTGGTTTAACAGGCTGGCATCCTTGTTGTATTCTGGGGGTAAAAGATTTGGCAACAGGTTTAAAAGACATCATTCAATCCATAACCACTAGATAACAGAAGGCAGGGATTAATTTTTCAATGTCCCACATTAGGGGAAAAGAAGGTCTTCTTTGGAGAAAGGTGGGCCAGGCACATCTCACCTGTCCAAAGCTTTTTTGCCCATTATACTTAGTTTGGGCTGAGGGAAATATTTTAGGTTTTTCCCCTCTCAGACCTCTGGGCCCTTTCAGTCAAGCCATTAGGATAGAAAAGAGAAACCAGTTTTATTTATTTATTTATTTATTTTCATCACTGTATGGTTGCCTCTCACTTGCACCCCCAGCTGGGGACCTGACGTGCAACCTAGTTATGTGCCCTGACTGGGAATCGAACCAGTGACACTTGGCTCGCAGGCCAACGCTGAGAAACCAGTTTTAAAGTGAAGCCCACAGACTACCCCATTCTTCACCAACCCAACCACTTAGTTCAGCCAAAAAGTTGAGTCTCAGGACGAAGCGCTGCAGACAGGATTAAGTGAGGCCTATACGTACAGACAATCACTCAAGTAATGAGATCATAGGCTTATGCCCTTTGAAAACAGAAAACACATGTTAATTTATGTAACATAACCCACAAACTAGTCTCTAAATCTCTAAGACTGTCTTATTGGAAAGACATCCAGTTGCAAAGCATTTGACATTCTTCTTGCCTGTAAATTAAACATCTTTGATGATACCACAGACATAGTTTAACTTTCAAATGAAAACATATTTAAATGAAAAGAAACTTTAAAGACGTTTAGCTGCACTACTTTATAGTCTGCCACTGATCATTGTGACTTTCCTTGAATAACAATTTTTCTCCCTAAGATTACCCTCCTTGTCATTAAAGGGACTGCATTAAGTCCATTTTTAATTTATCCTATTCACTTGCATAAACACAACAAGAGCAGAAAATGATCACTTATGATCTTTAGTTCTGCTTTGCTGGAACTCACACAAGGAACATTTAGGGTGACCTTCAGTCTGCTCTTCAGGGCACAGAAGCTGAGCCACATACCTGGCATTCAGCCTTGCCTGTACACACCTGTCTTTTCCAAGTCCTTCTGGTTTTCCATTGTGCCTTAATGTCCCTTTTAGCCATCTTTAAGGAAAACAACTTCATTCCTTCCCTGAAAAGATTGCTGTGGACCGCACAACCAACCACTGTATCAGGCCATTTATCTCGTGGGCTTTTATTACCTTCGAAAGTCATTCCCAGTTCCTCAGGGCTTTTTGGTAACAACCAGAGCCCAAGCATGTCTCCTTTAGGCTTAACATCCCAGTCAACGTCTTGGTCAAAAAAACCTATATTAACAACTGGTATTATACTTTTATGCAAAGAAACTGAAGTCATTATTTACTTCTTTAGAATGCCAAACTTTGGAGGGATCAGATAGAAAGAAAAATATACAGTGTGAAGGAAAATTCTTGTCCTTCTAATATTCACTGAACTGGCATTTCCATTCTTCATATTTTCATTTTTTCCCCACTAAAATTTTTTTTCTGTTTTTCCATTACAGTTGTCCCACTTTTTTTCCCCTCTTGATTCCTTGCACCCGGTCGTTCACTTCTCCCACATTCAGTCTCCACTCAGTTGTCCATGTCAGTGATTCATTTATACATGTTCTATGACTAGACCCTTCCCCTTCTTACCCCTTTCTCTCCCTCCCACCTCCCCCCTTGTTACTGTTAGTCTACTCCTTGTTTACATACCTCTTGTTCAATTTTTCTCATTTGTTTGTGTTGTTCATTAGTTTCCTGTAATAGGTGACAGCATAAGGTATTTTTCTCTAGTTCCATCCATGTTGTTGCAAATGGTAGAAGTTCCTTCTTTCTTTCTACTACATAGTACTCCATTGTGTAAATGTACCAGAGTTTTTTGATCCACTCATCTACAGATGGGCACTTAGGCTGTATCCAGCACTTGACTGTTATAAATAGTGCTGCTATGAACATAGGGGTGCATAGGTTCTTTTGAATTGGTGTTTTAAGATTTTTGAGATATAATCCTAGCAATTGAATTGATGGTTCAAAAGGCAGTTCCATTTTTAGTTTTTTGAGAAAATTCCAAACTGTTTTCCACAGTGGCTGCACCAGTCTGCATTCCCACAAGCAAGGCACCAGGGTTCAGTTCCCATTTCTCCGCATCCTCGCCAGCACAAATTGTTTATTGACTTGTTGATGATGGTCATTCTGACTGGTGTAAAGTGGTATCTCATTGTGGCTTTTATTTGCATCTCTGATGGCTAGTGATGTCGAGCATTCTTTCATATGTCTATGGACCCTCTGTATGTCCTCTTTAGAGAAGTGTTTGTTCAGGTCCTTTGCCCATTTTTTCATTGGGTTGTATGTCTTCTTGGTGTTGAGTCATATGAGTTCTTTATATATTTTGGAGATCAATCCCTTGTCTGAGATTTCATTGGCGAATATATTTTCCCATATGGTTGGTTTCCTTTTCATCTTGCTGATGTTTTCTTTTGATGAGCAGAAATTTTTTAGTTTGATGTAGTCCCATTTGTTTATTTTACTTTATTTCTCTTGCCTTGGGAGATATATCAGTGAAAATATTGCTACGTGGGATATCTGAAATTTTTCTGCCTATTTTTTCCTCTAGGAATTTTATGGTGTAACGGCTTACATTTAAGGTTTTGATCTATTTTGAGTTTATTCTGGTGTATGGTGTAAGTTGGTGGTCTAGTTTCATATTTTTGCATGTCCCTGTCCTGTCCTTCAACACCATTTGTAGAAGGGGCTCTTTTCACTCCATTTTAGGTTCCTTCCCCCTTTGTCAAATATTAGTTGACCATAGAGGCCTGGGTTTATTTCTGGGCTCTCTATTCTGTTCCATTGATTTATATGTTTATTCTTATGCCAGTACCAGACAGTTTTGATTACCATGTCCTTGTAGTATAGTTCGATATCAGGTATTGTGATTCCTACTACTGTGTTTTCCTTTCTCAAAATTGCTGTGGCTATTCGGGCTCTTTTTTGGTTCCATATAAATTTTCCAAATATTTGTTCTAGGTCTGTTAAAAATGTCGTTGGTATTTTAATAGGGATTGCATTGAATCTATAAATTGTTTTGGGTAATATGGACATTTTAAGGATGTCGATTCTTCCCATTCATGAGCATGGTATATGCTTTCGTTTATTTGTATCTTCCTTAACTTCTTTCTTCAATGTTACGTAGTTTTCTGAGTACAGGTCTTTTACCTCCTTGGTTAAGTTTATTCCTAGGTACTTTATTTTTCTTGTTGCTATGGTAAATGGGATTTTACTTTTAGTTTCTGTCTCAGATTTTATTGTTGGTATACAGAAATGCCTTCGATTTCTGAATATTGACTTTTTACCCTGGTATTTTGCCGAATTCACTTATTAGGTCGAGTAGTTTTTTGTGGAGTCTATAGGGTTTTCTATGTACACTATCATGTCATCTGCAAATGAGGACAGTTTTAGTTCTTCTTTTCCATTTTTGATGCCTTTTATTTCTCTTTCTTGTCTGATTGCTATGGCTATAACTTCCAAGACTATGTTGAATAGGAGTGGAGAGAGTGGACATCCTTGTCTTATTCCTGACCTCAGGGGGAATGCTCTCAGTTTTTGCCCATTGAGTATAATGTTGGCTCCAGGTTTATCGTATATGGCCTTTATTATGTTGAGCTATGCCCCCTCTACTCCCATCTTGCTGAGAGTTTTCGTCATAAATGGCTGTTGTACTTTATCAAACACTGTTTCTGCATCTATTGATATGATCATGTGGTTTTCGTCTTTCATTTTGTTTATGTGGTGTATTACATTTATTGATTTGTGAATATTAAAACAGCTTTGCATTCCCTGGTATGAATCTCACTTGATCATGGTGTATGATCTTTCTAATGTGTTGCTGGATCCTGTTTGTCAATATTTTGTTGAGGATTTTAGCATCTATGTTCATCAGCGATATTGTTGTGTCTTGACCTGGTTTTGGGATTAGGGTAATACTGGCTTCAAAGAACATGTTTGGGAGTCTTCCCTGTTCTTGGATATTTTGGAATAGTCTGAGAAGGATAAGAGTTAGTTCCTTCCTAAATGTTTTGTAGAATTCACTTGTGAAGCCATCCAGTCCAGGGCTTTTGTGTGCTGGGAGTTTTTTGATTACTGCTTCAATTTCACTATTTGTTATTGGTCTATTAAGGCTTTCTGTTTTTTTTTTTTTTATTCAGTTTTGGAAGACTATATGTTTCCAGGAATTTGTCCATTTCCTCTAGGTTGTCAAATTTCTTGCCATACAGTTGTTTGTAATAATTTCTTACAATCCTTTGTATTTCTGTGGTATTGGTTGTGATTTCTCCTCTTTCGTTTCTGATTTTATTTGGGTTCTCTCTTTTTTTTTCTTAATGAGCCTGGTTAAAGGCTTGTCAATTTTGTTTATCTTTTCAAAGAACCAGCTTCTACTTATGTTGATCTTCTGAATTGTTAGTTTATTCTCTATGTCATTTAATTCTGCTCTGATCTTGATGATTTCCTTCCTTCTACTTGATCTTGGCTTTGCTTGTTGTTCTTCCTCTAGTTCCTGTAGCTGTATGGTTAAATTTTTTATTAGATATTTTTCTAGGTTTTTTAGGTAGTCCTGTATTGCTATGAACTTTCCTCTCAGGACTGCTTTTGCTATATCCCATAGGTTTTTGGTTGTTGTGTTCATTATCATTAGTTCACAGAAACTTTTTGATTTCTTCCTTGATGTCATTGTTAACCCATTCATTATTTAATAGTATGTTATTCATTCTCCATGAGTTTGAATGTTTTTGAGCTTTTTCTTTGAGGTTGATTTCCAATTTTAAGCCATTATGATCTGAGAAGATGCCTGATATAATTTTAATTTTCTTGAATTTGCTGAGGCTTGTTTTGTGTCCTATCATGTGGTCTATCTTTGAAAATGTTCCATGTGCACTTGAAAAGAATGTATATTTTGCTTCTTGGGGTGTAAAGTTCTCTATATATTGACTAAGTTCCTTTGATCTAGAGTGTTGTTCAGTGCCTCAATATCCTTGATGTGTCTTTGCTTCGAAGATATGTCCATTGTTGACAATGGGGGTGTTAAAATCCTTAGTATGAGTGTGTTGCTGTCTATATCTTTTTTGGAGTCTTTCAAATTTTTCCTTACATATTTGGGTGCTTCTCAGTTGGGTGCACATATATTTATAAGGGTTATATCTTCTTGATGGATTTTTCCCTTAAGTATTATGAAATGTCCTTCTTTGTCTCTTTTTATAGCCTTTGTGTGAAATCTGTTTTGTATGATAGAAGAATTGCTACCTCAGCTTTTTTTTTTTCATGTTCATTTTCTTGAAATACTTTTTCCATTCCTTCACTTTCATTCTGTGTAGATCTTTTGTTCTAAGGTGGGTCTCTTGTAGACAGCATATATGTGGGTCATGCTTTCTAATCCATTCAACTACCCTATGTATTTTGATTGAAGCATTTAATCCATTTACATTTAAGGTTATTACTGATAAGTACTTATTCATTGTCATTTTCCTCTTTTGTACTCGTGTTCCTCTCTGTCTCTCTCTGTTGCTTCATCTTCTTAAAGCAGACCCTTTAGCATCTCTTGCAATGCTGGTTTAGTGGAGATTTATTCTTTTAGCCTCCTTTGTCTTGTAAACTTCTTATTTCACCTTCCACTTTGAATGAGGGTCTTGCTGGATAGAGTATTCTTGGTTGTAGGCCGTTGTTTGTCATTGCTTGGAATATTTTTTTGCTATTCCCTACTGGCTTGTAGTGTTTCTGCTGAGAAATCTGATGATAGCCTTATTGGAGCTCCCTTGTATGTTATGAGTTGTTTCTCTCTTGCTGCTTTTAGAATTCTCTCTTTGTCTTTGAATGTTGGCATTTTAATTATGATGTGTCTTGAAGTGGGCCTGTTGGGGTTCCTCTTCATTGGGACCCTCTGTGCTTCCTGGACTTGCGTGACTCTTTCTCTCCTCATGTGAGGGAAGTTTTCTGTCATTAGTTTTTCAAAGAGGTTTTGTATCCTTTGCTCTTCTTCTTCTTCTTCTGAAATTCCTATGATAGAAATATTATTACGTTTCATGTTGTTCTGCAGCTGTCTTAGAACCTCTTCAGTCTTGTTCAGTCTTTTTCATTTTGTTGCACTGTCTGAGAGTTTTTGTTTACATTGTCCTACAGCTCGCTGATCCGATCTTGTGCTTCCTCTAGCCTGCTTTTAATTCTTTCTATTGTGTTCTTTAATTTAGAGATCGTATTCTTCATTTTCTCCTGGCTATTATTGATAGCTTCTAGGTCCTTTTTCACGCTGGTGTAATTCTCAGTAAGTTCCTTGTAGTTTTTCTGCAGTTCCCTGTAGTTTCCCTGGAATTCTTTGTAGTTTCCGCTGAGCTCATTGATCTTTCCCATAATCCACATTTTGAATTCCATATCTGATAGTTTGCTGCACTCTATTTCACTTAGCATTCTTTCTGGGGATTCTACCTTTCCTTTTGATGGGGGGTTGTTTCTCTCTCTCCCCATTTTTGTGACTCCTATTGTTTGTTGGTGCTTCTTAGAATGATCTGCACTTCCTGGATCTGCCTTTGGTGGCGTCAGATCGTCAGATCGTGTACCAGTCTGGCCCTTGGCAGCCTGTTGAAGACTTCCAGGGATCTACTGCCTTTGTCTATCTTCTTTAGTTGTTAATCTATTTAATCTGTGATTAGCTGTCAGGCTTAAGGACCGTGGGTGTGGCAACTTAATTCCTCTAGGCAGGGCTTTTTCTTCCCCTCAGGCTGATGCCACTTGGAGGGGAATGGTGTGCCTGCAGTACTGGGGATGAGTCAGCACTGGGACCAGTTGGCTGCTCCCCAAGTTCTTCCCTCAAAGCCACCGTGCCAAACTCTCCCCAAGTGTCTCCCCAGGGTAAGTGGGGGCCTAAATATTTCTGTATGTGATCCACTTAAGAGCTGTTTTTCTTCAGCTGTTTCTCTCAGGCCAGCAAGAAACCCTGTGACTTTTTGCTTTTCACAGCTGGATGCTCTTTTACTTTCCACCCTGTTGCTGTAGGCTGGGAAGCCCAGCTGGGGGTTTAGACCCTGCCCTTCTCAGGGGGAACCCTTGGCTGCTGAACTGTTTCTCAGTCCCTTCAGCTGCCACCTGTGGGAGCCCAGTCAGCCCTTCCATGCCTCTGCACTCCCTACTGGTCACGTTGCGATGTAGCGGCCTTTTCTGTCTCTCCGTGGTTATCTATATATTTTCTTATAAATTGGATTACTGACCCTGCATGATAATTCATGTAAGGTGCTATTCATAAAAATGCAGATTAAATAAATAAAAATTGCCTTGGTAATGAAATTGTTACCAAAGTGAATGTGGTTTTGTTCTTCTTAGGTGTGACAAAGTGCTGGGTTATGTTATGTGTGAGGTGTTAGAGTGCATGGGCTGCTGTCATCTCTAGGAAGCTGACTCTAAAGTGACAAAATGTGGTCATAGCAAGAATCCTCAATCACAGAAAATGCTTCTTGGTGCTAAAAGAAGCTGTGGGTGACCCAAGGCCAGGGAAGCTCTGGAAGGCAGGTATTTAAAAGGCAGGTACTGTGAAAAATTATGTACACTGCTTATGAGGATTGCAGAAAAGAGTGATAAAAAAGGTGAGGGAAAAGAGGAGGGCACAGCAATAGACTGACATCATAAAACAAATTCAAAATGCTATGTGTTAATTTTGTCCCAAACCAACCTGTATAATGGTGACCAGGCATGGTCTGTGGTTGAGTGTGAAGTTCCAAATGAAAAGTTCCACTTTCTCAAGAAGCCCCATTGTTTTCAAAGAAGAACCTGCTCTCTCAGGCTTCAGACACTGATGAGAAGTGACAACCAGCAGCTCTCCAAGGGAGAGCAATGCTGAGCCCCGTGAACATAGCCAGCTTGACGGCAGCTCATCCAGGATGCTGGTTTCTTCATTTGTGCCTTGGAAAATCTCTTGAGATGGAGATTCCAAAATAACACTTTTCAGTGGTTAAGCACTCTCACAGCAGAGGACTTTTTCCTTCTTCATTTGACAAGTGTTACCACTTTTTTTATTCTTCTGTGAGAAGGAGCTATTCATCAGCATTGTCTTAAGGAAAACACTCTTTATATTTGTCATTATTAAAAGTGATTATGTAACCATATCTGAGTAATTCCATTCTCTTCGCACATTTTCCTAAAGTTAAAAAAATTAAATGAAGTGCTGTGTGATTCAGTACATAATTTTTAAACACATATATGCATCTATTTTTTAATTTATCAATCATTTATGTAGTGCCTAACATGTGTAAATTACAGATGTTAATGGAACATCCCACTCTGGAAGTAGTCACAGGTTACTGGCATGATCTCACACAAATTACTTAATTCATCTGGGTCTCCCCAAGTAACAAAGTGATGATAATAATACTTACATGATCACTCAGAATAATGCTTTATATGCATACAATGTCAGCTACATATGAGATACATAATAATTTTTAATTCAGGAACTATGCCAAGTGCAAAGATTCAGAGAAAATATAATTCCAACCTTGATTCCAGGAACACACTGTCTGATGGGGTCAGTCAATGTGGCAGACATATGAGAAAGCTTTCAGGGAGAACATACCCAGGGTCAGACTTGCTTGGGAATGATCATGAAAGGCTCTCCTGGGAATATCTTTAGTCTGGGAACAGGGAGTACAGAAAAGGGGAGGTGAAACCTTAAAAGTGGAGAGTAGCCACAGTTGCAAGAGATGTTCATCCAAAGTCCCTTCTGTGACTTGGCTAGGCTGGCTATGAGCTATTATGACAAACATTTCTGTGAAACCAGACATTTCTCTATTTGCTGGCCAAAGGCAGAGCATGGGGAAAGCATAGTTCTCCTTCCTGGGTCCACTACCCCATCAACCTATGCTTAGAAGGAGAGTAACAGGAACTGAGCCAGTGGCTGTGGTCTTTCAGCCCAAGGTGTGGGTCCTTTGACCTCTGAAAGGTACCCTGCAGGACTGGCACTTGGGGACTCTGATGAGGACATGGAAAGGATTATTTCGAAGTGGATATCCATTGGCTGATGGACCTTGTTCTTAGATTGTTGAAGACTGGACAGAGGCCCAGCTTGGTTGAAGGAGCTGAGCTCACTCTTAGGCTGTGTTTCCAGCCCGATGTTCTGTTATCAAAGCCCCAGCCTGGGTAGGCAGTTTTTCAAAAGGCTCATCAATCCTCACCCTGTTGTCCATGTCCCTGGGTCCTTTGTGGGAGTAGGGGGAGGGGGTGGGCAGGGCAGAGGAGAACAAGGGGGGGAAATTGGGACAACTGCAACTGAACAACAATTAAAAGATTTTTAAAAATAGGTTCATCATTCAGTCTGCAGCAGCTCTCTTCCCATTAAGATTAATTTCACATGCTTGAGAGATCAAAATGGGAAAATTAAGAGAAAACCTCAGAAAATCAGGCCCTTACTTATTAGAAAAAACAAGGGTGTCCCTGGGAGAATAACAACCCTAGTTATGCATTCCTGCAAAAGTTTGGAGGAAATATCTGAACACTGATGTATGTGTCTTAATGCCTAAGCTCTAGTTTTTCTCATTATACTATGCTTTACATAGTTGTTGGATCTCCAAGGTAGGTTCTTTTTGTACGGCAAATAGAAAAACATGCGAGATAAAGCTGGACTCTCTGACATCCTTTTTATTGCAGATATTATTAAACCATCCATGCGTGCATAGCACCACGGGTGTGCACTGGACCACCAGCTGGCTGCCAACCACACTCCCACTGCTCACTGCACAGTGAAAGATGAGACAGTTTTCACTCTGTTTCTATACCCTTTAACTGAACATTTTCTCAGGGTTGTCTCAGCCTTATTGTCCTTTTTTCTTATTGATTGTGCAGATTTTGCATGAAGCCACTCTTGTCTACTTAGTTGCCTTCCCCAGAGTTTGCTGATGAGATAAAATTTCAAAATAATCCCCCAGCATTACTGTGACCTGAAAGAGCAGAGATATAGAGAGAACAACTTAATTACTAATAAATCAGTACCTCTTAGTTGTGGCAGGTGCAACATTAGAAAGAGGAGAGGATTCCATGCTGCCTTCCACAGGGGCTGCACCAGTTTGCATTCCCACCAACAATGCAAAAGTGTTACCTTTTCCCCACATCCTCCCAGCATTTGTTTTGTTGTTGTTGGTTTATTGATGATAGGTGTGAGGTGATATCTCATTGTGGTTTTAATTTGCATTTTTCTGATAATTAGTGATGTTCAACATCTTTTCATATGTCTATTAGTCATCTGTATGTCCTCTTTGGAGAAGTGTCTATTCAGGTCCTTTACCCAATTCTCAATTAGATTGTTTGTTTTCTTGGTCTTGTTCTGCTTCTGGGAATTTATCCAAAGAAACCTGGAACACTAATTCAAGAGAATATGTGCACCTCTGTGTTCATTACATTATTTATAATAGCCAAGATTTGGAAGCAGCTCAAATGCCTATCAGTAGATGAGTGGATAAAAAAGCTGCAGTACATTTACACAATGGAATATTACTTGGCCATAAAATAAGGAAATATTACGCTTTGTGAGAGAATGGATGGACCTGGAGAATATTATGCTAAGTTAAATAAATTAGTCAGAGAAAGACAAGTACCATATAATTTGACTCACTTGTGGAATCTAATGAACAACCTGAACTAACAAAGAAAATAGAGACAGACTCAGAGAGCAGATTGACAGCTGTTGGGGGTGTGGGTGGGGCTCGATGGGGTGGGTGGAGGAATTGAGCAAAAATTTTAAAAAAGAGAAAGAGCTCAGGGACACAGACATGAGAAGGCGGTGTAGGGGCAGGTGGAGGAAGGTATAGGGGGAATAAATGGTGATGGACAGAGACTTTACTTGGAATGGTGAACATATAATACAGTGTACAGATGATGTGTTGTAGAATTATGCACCTGAAACCTGTATAATTTTGTTAATCAGTGTCACCCCAATAAATTCAATTAAAAAGGGAGAAGTTTCTAAAACTTTTCAACTCCTGAAGATCTGGTTGCCTTTCTAGGCTTGTGTGACAATGTTTGCTCCTCCTGCTGTCACTTTGCATTCCCCAAACCCCTTTTGATGGCATTTCATGATTTCCTCCTGCAGCGATGATAGAAATACATCAGAAATGTTGAAGGCAATGGCTCTGGCTGAAGAAGACAGTGGAATAAAGGTTACAGGTGACTCCTAGACTCCCCCAAAGTACCTCACAGTACCTCACTTGTCACTGGAAGATGTGGTTGGAGAGTGTTTAAGGTAGACATATAATTTTTAAAAATCTGTTTTAGATAGAGGCCTAATAATTTTTGTTGTGGATTAAACCTGTTAATTTACACTTCTTTAGGACAGAATGTGATAACATTCTCTATTGGAATAACACTTAGAAAGTCCATTTTCCAGTCTTACCCACACTAATCTCTCCAAACACATGTTATACAAGTACATTTGTCAAATGTAATTTCCTCTAAATTAATACAGTATGTCAGGTATATTAAATAATCTCACCAATGGTAAAATTCAGAAGTTAATATGCATACAAATTTTTGTGAATGTCCATCATTGCATAAAACATATAATGCTTCTTGTGTTTTCTAATGAGAAGCTTACATGGCTTGTCAGTGACTTAAAGTCACAGTAAGAATTATAATGTTATTGGCATTATTTTTACTATTGCATTGCCAGTGTTTCCCATTGTTTGTTTTTTATTTCTTTAATTTCCTAAAAGGAAAAGAAAGAAAAAAATAAGTCAAAACTATTCATATAAAATTGTCTTGTGAAGAGTTTGAATGTCTTTAACTTCATATGAGGAAAATGATGGAAGAAGCTGTTTACTCCTAGAGCCAAGACTTCACCTTAAAGATCTGTTTACATTTATAATTGTTGAAATGCACAAAGTAATCAAAGATCGTGGAGGAGTGAGGGGAGGCTACGCCTGTTTGCTCCAGAGGCCTGTCAGTAGTTTAGGATAATTGTGGACAGAATATCTCAGTTATCATCATGATACTGGCAGGAGTTGAGCCTCGGTGCTGCTGGCTCAGAGAAGTCTGTCTGGGAGCAACCTGTCTGCTGTGGATAGTGGAGGAGAAAGGGATGAAATGGAAAGGTTTCTGGATGGCTTGGCTCCCCAAGCTGTGGCTGGCAGTGTGAAAAGATTTTTTAGTGATCACAGGTTTCCCCTGAGAGGAGTCAGGAGTGGGCCAGGTGGCATCTGGCTATGAGAGGCAAGGAACAGCATGTGTGTGTGTGTGTGTGTGTGTGTGTGTGTGTGTGTGTGTGTGTGAATGTGGGTTTTTCTCTTTTTTTATCTCTTTTCATTGTTTTTCTTTTCTTTTTTGTGGACAAGGGAAGAAAGACGGGTTGGGGCAAGATTCTTGAGGAATGCAGGTGCTGAAGCACACTCACCCATACCGCTACCCCCCCCCCGGGTCGTGTGAGGGTGCACATGAAACAGCCAAGGCCTGTTTGCCCAGGCATGCAACCGGCCCACTATCCAGTGGGCAGAAGCACCGGTGGTTCTCCCACCCCATACACAACCAGTCCACCCACTGCTGGTTCCATGCTGGTGCACAGAAGAGCCTGTGACCCACCCTCCCTGGTGTGCAACCAGCCAACTCACCCCTGGCCTGTGCAAGTGAATGCGCACACCCCTGGCTGAGGCCAAAGGAGGGTGAGGTGAACTAGAGGTACTTTGTAAAAAGTTGTGGGCACTAGCTCTGGAGAAGGGGCTGGGAGAGTAGTGGACTAGATCCCAGTACAGAAGCATCCCCAATGCTATGGGAGAAATCTCTTAAGCAGACTACTCCCCTCAAAGTGTCATCAATTTGAGGCAGCATGTCAAGAACTGTATACAAGAAGGTGACACCACAAAGACAGGAAATTAAAGCCAGTCAGTCTAAGAACAGAAACAACAAGAAGAGCCACCCAAAATGAGGATAAAGAGAAATAACACACCAACAAAAGTAAAGGAGGAATTCCCAGAAGGAAGGATAGGTAAAATAGAGGCAAGCAAACTATCAGACATGGATTTAAAAGCAATGGTAATGAGAAACCTCAATGAACTCAACAAACTTAGAGAAAACTACAATGAACTCCAGCAGAACTACAAAGATCTCCAGGGGAACTACAAAGAACTCCAGGGAAACTACAAAGAACTTACTGAGAACTTCACCAGCATGAAAAAGGACATATCAATAAGAGCCAGGAAGAAATGAAGAATACAATTTCTGAACTTAAGAACACAGTAGAAGCAATCAAAAGCAGATTAACTAAAATAGAGGACCAGTCAGTGAGCTAGAGGAAAAACGAGAAAAAGACTCCCAGACACTGCAACAAAATTAAAAGGATGAAAATGTATGAAGAGGGTGTAAGAAAGCTTCATAAAAATTTTAAATGCAACAATATCTATATCATAGGGGTACCAGAAGGAGAAGAAGAGGAGCAAGGGGTAGAGAAGCTGATTGAAAAAGTAATGACAGAAAACTTCTGGAACATGAGGAGAGAAAATGTCTCACAAACACAGGAAACACAGAGAGTCCCAAAGAAGATAAACCCAAGGAGGCCCAATCCAAGGCAAATCACAATTAAAATGGCAACATTCAAAGACAAAGAGAGATCCTAAAGGAAGCAAGAGAAAAACAGCAAATACCATACAAGGGAGCTCTGATAAGGCTATCAGTTGATTTCTCAACAGAAACGCTACAACTCAGAAGGAAATGGCAAAAAATATTTCAAGCAATGAAAAACAAAGGCCTACAACCAAGAATACTCTACCCAGAAAAGCTCTCTTTCAAAATGGAAGGTGAAATAAGGAATTTCCCAGACAAAGAGAGACTAAAAGAATACATCTCTACCAAACCAGCATTGTAAGAGATGCTAAAAGGACTGCTTTAAGAGAAAGAATAAAAAGAGAGAGGGAGAAGAACACAGGTGCAAAGGGAAATAAGTAAATACCTGTCAATAATAACCTTAAATGTAAATGGATTAAATGCTCCAATCTAAACACATAGGGTAGCAGAATGTATACAAAAACATGACCTACATATATGCCGTCTAAAAGAGACACACCTCAAAATGAAAGATATACACAGACTGAAAGTGAAGGGATGGAAAAAAATATTCCAAGCAAATGAACACACACAAAAAAATCTGGGGTAGCAATATTTCTATCAGGCACAACAGATTTCACAGCAAAGGTCATAAAAAGAGACAAAGAAGGATATTTTGTAATACTTAAGGGAACAATCCATCAAGAAGATATAACCCTGATAAACATATATGTACTCAAGATAGGAGCACCCAAATATATAAGGAAAATCTTGGAAGACTACAAGAAGCATATCAACAGAAACACACTCATAAGAGGGGACTTCAACACCCCATTATCAATAATGAAAAGGTTTTCAAACCAAAGAAACATCAAGGATATTGTAGCATCGAACAATAGCAAATGGACTTAATTGATATATATAGAACTTTTCACCCCAAAGAAGCAAAATATACATTCTTTTCAAGTGCACATGGAACATTTTCAAAGATAGACCACAAAACAAGCCTCAACAAATTCAAGAAAAATGAAATTATATCAAGCATCTTCTCAGTACACAATGCCTTGAAACTAGAAATCAGCCTCAAGGAAAAAACTGAAAGGCATTCAGACTCATGGAGAATAAATAACATACTATTAAATTATGAATGGATTAACAATGACATCATGGAAAAAATCAAAAAGCTTCTGGAAACAAATGATAATAAACACACAATAGCCCAATACCTATGGGACACAACGAAAGCAGTCCTAAGTGGAAAGTTCATAGCAATACAGGCCTACCAGAAAGTATAGAAGAATCTCAAATAAAAAATCTAACCCTATAGCTAAAAGACCTAGAATAACAATAAACAATGTCCAGAGTGAGCAGAAGAGAGGAAGTCATCAAATCAGAGGAGAATTAAATAAAAGAGAGACTAAACAAACAATTCAAATGTCAATAAAAGTAGGAGCTTGTTCTTTGAAAAGATAAACAAAATTGACAACCCTTTAGCCAGGCTTATGAAAGAAAAAAAAGCGGATGCAAATAAACAATATCAGAAATGAGAGAGAAGAAATCACAACCAATATCACAGAAATACAAATGATTGTAAGAAATTACTACAAACAATTGTATGGCAAGAAACTTGACAACCTAGATGAAATGGACAAATTTCTAGAAACATAATATTCCAAAACTGAATTAAGAAGAAGCAGAAAGCCTGAACAGACCAATAACAAAAAGTGAAATTGAAGCAGTAATCAAAAAACTCCTGGCACCACAAAAGCCCTTCACCAGATGGCTTCACAAGTGAATTTTATGAACATCTAAGGAAGAACTAACCCCTATCCTTCTCAAACTATTCCAAAAACTCCAAGAAGAGGGAACACTCTGAAACACTTTCTATGAAGCTAGTATTACCATAATTTCAAACCAGGTCAAGACACAACAAAGAAAGAAAACTACAGGCCAATATCACTGATGAACATAGTTGCTAAAACCCCCAACAAAATATTTGCAAACCGAATCCAGCAACACATTAAGAAGATCATACACCACGATCAAGTGAGATTCATCTCAGGGATGCAAGGATGGTTTAATATTCACAAATCAATAAACGTAGTAATCCACCTAAACAAAATGAAAGACAAAAATCACATGATCATATCAATAGATGCTGAAAAAGCATTGGATAAAGTACAACACTCATTTATGATGAAAACACTTAGCAAAATGGGAATAGAAAGAGCATACCTCAATATAATAAAGGCAATATACGAGAAACCTGGAGCCAACATCACACTCAATAGACAAAACTGAAAGCTTTCCCCATGAGATCAGGAACAAGACAAGGATGTCCACTCTCTCCACTTCTATTCTACATAGTGCTGGAAGTTCTAGCCACAGCAATCACACAAGAAAAAGAAATAAAAAGCATCCAAATTGAAAAAAGGAAGTAAAACTGTCATTATTTGCAGATGATATGATAGTATACATAGAAAACCCTATAGAGCCCACTAAAAAACTACATGATCTAATAAGTGAATTTGGCAAAATAGCAGGGTACAAATTCAATATTCAGAAATCAATGGCATTTCTGTACACCAATAATAAAAAATCAGAAATAGAAACTAGAAAATAAATTTCATTTACTATAGTAACAAGAAAAATAAAATACATAGGAATTAACTTCTTAAATCTATTTTTATTGTTTTTCTATTATAGTAGTTCCATTTTTCCCTCTTTTCTTCACCCCACCTAGCCCACCTCTTCTCCTCCAGTCATTCCTCACCCCATTGTCCATGTCCATGTCCATGGGTTATTTATACTATTCCTTTATTAGCCCTTTTCGTATTACCCCTCTCTCTCCCTCCCTCCCTTCCCCAAGATATCAGTTATTCTGTTCCTTGTTCAATATTGTTCATTTGTTTGTGTTGTTCTTTATTCTCCTGTATTAGGTGCTATCATATGGTATTTTTCTTTCATTGCCTGGCTTATTTCGCTAAGAATAATTCTCTCTAGTTCCATCTATGTTGTCATGAATGGCAGAAATTCCTACTTTCTTTCTGCTGCATAGTATTCCATGGTGTAAATATACCACTTTTTTTTAATCCACTCATCAAGAAATGAGCACTTAGGCTGTTTCCAGTGCTTGGCTATTGTAAATCGCACTGCTATGAACATAGGGGTGCATAAGTTCTTTTGAATTGAGGTTTCAGGATTCTTCAGGTATAATCCTGGCAGTGGAATCGCTGGTTCAAAAGGCAGTTCCATTTTAGGCTTTGAGGAAATTCCATACTCTTTTCCATAGTGGATGCATGAGTCTGCATTCCCACCAACAGTGCACTAGGGTTCCGTTTTCTCCACATCCTCACCAACACTTGTTTGTTGATTTGTTGCTGATGGCCATTCTGACTAGTGTAAAGTGGTATCTCATTGTGGTTTTTATTTGCATCTCTCTGATGGCTAGTGATGTTGAGCATTCTTTCCCATGTCTATGAACCCTCTGTATGTCCTCTTTGGAGAAGTGTTTGTTCAGGTCTTTTGCCCATTTTTAATTGGGTTGTCTGTCTTCTTTGTGTTGAGTCATATAAGTTCTTGGAGATAAATCCCTTGTCAGAGGTATCATTGGAAAGTATGTTTTTCAATATGGCTGGTTCCCTTTTCATTTTGCTGATGTTTTCTTTTGCTGAGCAGAAACTCTTTAGTTTGATGTAGTCCCATTTGTTTATTCTTTTATTTTCCTTACCTTAGGAGATATGTCAGCTAAAATATTGCTATGTGAGATACCTGAAATTTTTCTGCCTTTGTTTTCCTCTAGGACTTTTATGATGTCACAGCTTACATTTAAGACTCTGATCCATCTTGAGTTTATTCTGGTGTGTGGTATAAGTTGGTGGTCTAGTTTCATTTTTTTGCATGTCCCTGTAGAGTTCTCCAGCACCATTTGTTGATGAGGTTCTCTCACTCCATTATATGTTCCTTTCCCCTTTGTCGAATTTTAGTTAACCATATAGACCCAGGTTTATTCCTGGGTTCTCTATTTTGTTCCATTGATCTATACATCTGTTCTTATGCCAGTACCGGGCTGTTTTGATTACAATAGCTTTGTAGTATAGTTTTGTGCCAGGTATTATGATTCCTCCTACTGTGTTCTTCTTCCTCAATATTGCTGTGGCTATTCGTGGTCTTTTTTGGTTCCATATAAATTTTTGAAGTATTTGTTCTAGGTCTGTGAAATATGTCATTGGTATTTTAATAGGGATTGCGTTGGATATGTAAATTCCTTTGGGTAGTATGGATATTTTAATAATGTTGATTCTTTCCATCCATGAACATGGTATATGCTTTCATTTATTTATATCTTCCTTAATTTCTTTCTTCACTGTTATGTAGTTTTCCTAGTACAGGTGTTATATCTCTTTGGTTAAGTTTATTTGTAGGGACTTTATTTTTATTTTTGCTATAGTAAGGAGATTTTTTTCTAGTTTCTATCTCTGATATTTTATTGTTGATGTAGAGAAATACCTTTGATTTATGAATATTGACTTGTACCTTGATTTTTTGCCAAATTCACTTATATTGTTGAGTAGTTTTTAAGTGGAGTATAGGATCTTCTATGTCCACTATGATATCATCTGCAAATAATGACAGTTTTACTTCTTCTTTTCCAATTTTGATGACTTTTATTTCTTTTTTTGTCTGATTGCTGTAGCTAGAACTTCCAAGACTATGTACAATAGGAGTGGAGACAGTGGACTTCCTTGTCTTGTTCCTGATATCAGGGAGAATGCTTTAAGTTTTTGTCCATTGAGTATGATGTGTAGGAATAAACTTAACCAAGAGACAAAGGATCTATACTCAAAACACTACATAACATTGAAGAAAGAAATTAAGGAGTATATAAATAAATGGAAGCATACACCATGTTCATGGATGGGAAGAATCAATATCATTAAAATGTCTATACTACCCAAAACAATTTATAGATTCAATGTAATCTGTTTTAAAATACCAATGACATATTTCACAGACCTAGAATAAGTACTTCAAAAATTTACATGGAACACAGAGAGATCCTGAATAGCCACAGCAATATTGAGGAAGGAGAATGTGGTAGGAATCACAATACCTGATATCAAACTGTACTGCAAGGCCACTGTAATCAAAACTGCCTGACACTGGCATAAGAACAGACATATAGATCAATGGCATAGAATAGAGAACCCAGAAATAAACCTGGGTCTATATGGTCAACTAAAATTCAACAAAGGAGGTAGAACATAAAATAGAGTGAGAAAAACTTCAACAAATCCTTTTGGGTAAATTGGACAGGGAAATGCAAAAAATGAAACTAAACCACATACTTACACCACATTAATCTCAAGATGGATAAAAGACTTAAATGTTAGCTGTGACACCATAAAAGTCCTAGAGGAAAACATAGGCAGGGAAATTTCAGATATCCCACATAGCAATATTTTCACTGATTTTCTCCTAAGATAAAGGAAATAAAGAAAAGAATAAACAAATGGTACTATATCAAACTAAAGTGTTTTTGCTTAGCAAAGAAACCATCAGCAAGATGAAACGGGAACCAACCATATGAGTAAACATATTTGCCAACGATACCTCAGACAAGGGATTGATTTCTAAAATATATAAGACACACATCTCAACACCAAAAAGAGAAACAACCCTATTAAAAAATGGGCAAAAGGACCTGAACAAACACTTCTCCAAGGAGGACATACAGAGGATCCAGAGGCATAAGAGAGAATGCTCATTACTAGCCATCAGAGAGATGCAAATAAAAACCACTTTACACCAGTCAGAATGGCAATCATCAACAAATCAACAAACAAGTGCTGGTGAGGATGTGGAGAAAAGGAACCCCAGTGCACTGTTGGTAGGAATGGAGACTCGTGCAACCACTATGAAAAGCAGTATGGACTTTCCTCAAAAAAACTAAAAATGGAACTGTCTTTTGAGCCATCAGTTCCACTGTTAGGATTTTACTGGAAGAATCTTGAAACCTCAATTCAAAAGAACTTATGCACCCCTATGTTCATAGCAGCACTGTTTACAATAGCCAAGTGCTGGAAACAGCCTAAGTGTCCATCTGTAGATGAGTGGATTAAAAAAACTGTGGTACATTTACACAATGGAATACTATGCAGCAGAAAGAAAGAAGGAACTCCTGCCATTTGCAACAACATGGATGGAACTAGAGAGAATTATGCTTAGCGAAATAAGCCAAGCAACAAAGGAAAATACCATATGATATCACCTAATATAGGAAACTAATGAACAACACAAACAAATGAGCAAAATTAAACCAGAGGCATGTAAACAGGTAACAAAGTAACAGTTACCAGGGGGGCGGCAGGGAAGAGAAGGGGGCTATGTAGGGGCGGGGTTTAGTAAAGGAACTAGTATAAATAACCCATGGACAGGTACATCGAGGTGGCATTTGACTGTGGGAGAAAGGGTGGGCTGGGGAGGCAATGGAGGAAAAATGTGGGACAACTGTAATAGAAAAAGAATAAAAAATAGATAAATAAAGAAAAGCACAAAGTAAATTATTTTATCATACTTTAAGCTAAAAGTATTAAATATCTTCAACATTATTAAATTTGTCAGGTTAAAAGTGACCTTACTTTGTGCCTCATCATTTACAGATGAGGAATGAAGGCCCAAATGGGCCAAGTTACCTGAGATCAAAGGGCTAATTAGTGAATGAGTAAGAACTAGAACATGGGTCATTGCCCCGCCAGTGAGCAATCTCTCTACACTGCTAAATAGATTTAGACTTGTGATGATTTTGGGTAAATCAATGGTTGGTGCCTTGCCTTAATCTGTTTTTAAATTTAAAATATCTAAAATTGTTGCCCCATTAAATCTTCCTTGTATGCCTTTGTTCCTTGAAGGCAACAAGAGATCCCAGTGCCTAGTCTCATGTGCTCCAGAGGATTTGCAGACCCACCTGTTTTCGCACATGGGCAGGAACAGAAGAAGGCAATGGTTGTGTACCACCTTGTGTTCTGAAAGACTCCTTCAGCCCAAGACCACTCTGACAAAACTACTGTAGGGCTCTACAACTTTAGCAGGGTGTACTAAGTGAAGCATGGACACAAGGAAGGGGAAATTGAAATCAGGAACGCCTTGGGTGGCAACCAGACCACATGCTTATCAAGGAATCTGATTAGTAAGTGTTTGCTTTTATAGCCAGGCCTGTGCAAGTGTTCCTGGAGGTAGGATTCAAAGAAATTCAAGCAACATTTGTTGACTCTTGCTATCAAGAAGCTTGTGATTTCATGGGGGAGAAATTACATGTTACACCAAGGTATTTGTAAGTCATATAGGGAGAGAAAAATTCTGAGTCTCTGCCTTCCCCTCAGTCCTCTTTCCCAACTGTGGTGTCAGTAATGAATTGACCACATTCTAAGACCTGGGTAGACTACTTTAAAGTAGACCTGGTCACCATGCTTCAAAAGGTAAGGACCCTGTGCCACCTTCTCTTGGTTGGAGGTCACTAGGCTCAGTCTCATCTTGCACATACAGCTTGCTTTTGCTTCTGCAGTGTGGGCTTCTGTGTTTGGGAATGCTGCTTGTAGCTGTGGTCAGTCACCTTCTGATTGCAAGACTGGAATTAGGAGGAGAGAGGAAAGGCCCTTTGTGGAGCCTGGACCTGAGCCTAAGCCTGACCCTGGAGGTCCAGCCTGGGTTAGCAGAGAGGCCCAACCTTGGCGTGTGGGGTTCCAACCCAGATAATAGTAATAAGAGCGCTCGGGTATCCTTAATTGTCTAGAGCTCCTTGTGAAAGAAATTCCTTGTGACTTTTACCATAAAAGAGGTGATTGGCTAGTCAGAGTCTCAGCATTTCTTGCTCTTAGCTCTACTATCATTTATCACCACCATAACCCCTCATCCCAAGTATTTGTAAAAAAGTGTTGTTAGTGTTCAAACAACCAAAAAAGATCGCTAGTTTGAGAACCATTATAGTAGCAGATGCAATTCTGGACAAAACATCTTCAGCATTAGCCCAAGGCATGTTAATATACGTAAACAAATACAGGATAAAAGACCACCAAGAAGTTTCTGGAGTGACAGCTTTTCTTCAACAAGGGACCATGTGTCCCCTTTGAAACTCTACTAATAAATGGATAATGATTATATGATGCTGAATTGATGTGGTTGAGTTGGGAGCAGAAATGCCATGAGGTCTAATGCAGCACAGCTGCCCATGTTTTGGGAAATGGTCCTCGGGACAGGCAGCAACTAGAGTTAGAAGGAATCTGTTTAACTAAAGAACAGTTGCTCTGGGAAAGCAGGATGAAGGACTACAACTTTAAGAAAACAAAAACATCTTTTGAGAAGGTTGAGGGATTTGTGGTGTTCTGTCTGGCACCCCACTATCTCTGATGTTACTAAAGGCTGTTTCTCCACTGGACCCTTGAACTATACATCTCCATGCTTCCACATAGCACCTTCTTTGGGGACATGTGAGGCTGAGAGAAAATGTGTGAAAGCAGATCCCTGGGAGTTTTTTAAAATAACATTTTTAGACAAGTGAAGGAAAGGCCCTCTTCTAGGTTCTTTTCTCCATGTTAACTTGGAAGAACTCAAGCTGACATTACTGTGAAATTCAGCATTAAAAAAATCCCATTTCTATAACAAAATGTAGAAGTTGTGTAGAACATGCAGTTTCACTTTTAACTATATATTGATTTATGTAAACACTTGTGATAGAACGTGTAAAGATAGCAATAATTTATCTGGTGGGTGGGGTGAGAGGATAAAAAGGAGAATAAGAAATGGAGTGTGGGCAGGGAAAGAAAAGAGTGATGAGTGGAGGTGAGGGAAGGGCTGCCTAGTAATTTCTTGCTATAAAATGGTAACTGGTGGTGATTGATTTAATTTGACCATTAAAGTGAATGCAATAACATGGCCATGATAGACTTGTGTAAACTATTTCATACTTAATTAAATGGATTATCTGTTTTTTTTGAAAAAACATTATCCATTGGCTTAAACTTTATCTCAACAAAACTTTTCCCCAGCCAGAAAAATTTTTAGTTATCTTTACATATTTTGACCATATTATTCACTTGAATTAATCTCATGAATCTCTGTTCTATATAATTATTTTCATGGGTATACACATCTCATATCTCCCCAAAGACATTTTTCTTGGGTAGGGAGAAACGACACTTCAAAGTTTTTACAATGTGCTTCCTACACTGTGTTCTGTGTGGTACATGTTTAATGAACATTTGTCAGGAGCCTGATATTCGGAAAGTCTGGTTCATTTTCAAGGCTATGCATTTTAATGGTACTGACAGAAAATCAAATCTTTAGATTCCAATTTCGTGTCATGACTTCATTTTAATAAGATATTTAATACAATATCTTATTCTCTACTATAGATAGTAATAAAGTAAGTCGTGCAAATGTTTTGAAGAATGATGAATAAATAAAATTTGGCAAGCAAACAGAAGTACAACAATATATCTCTAAGTTAAGGTGATATTAATGGAGACTGACAAAACATACCTGCTAGTAGTGATGTGGAAATGGTGAAGGTTATTAATTACATTTTAATTTCTTGTATAAATATTTTTGCAAACCAAATTCTGTGTGGCTAAATTGATACTGATTTGGATAAAATAAGTTAAACTTTCTGGGTAATTTTGAAGTATAAGAGAAATTTTAAAATTCTGAAGACTTATGGGAATTTCTAAAATTATTATTACCCTCAGCCTCTTGCACTCTAGGTACTAAGGTGGTTCAAACTTTTAACTAATGAATTTTTGATTACCTAATACATGTGCAGGGTAAAATATTTGAACAAAACTTAAATTATTTTTCTACTCCTATCTCCAAGACCATGGTTCCTCTCCCTGGAGAAAACTAGTCTGTTTCTTGCATTTTTTTTTCAGAGACATTATGTATAAGTACAAGTATATTTCTAAATATCCCTTTCCATTTTTATGACATGAATGTTGGTAAACTGACTAGAAAGTCCTACACCTTGCTTTTCTTCACTTACCATTATGTCTGGAGATTGTTCCATATATGTATATGTGGTTATGTTTGGAGTGCATGTACTCATTTTTTTTTTAACTCTACAGTTCTAGATTATGAAGAGAAGGGACATAATTGGTTAAGCAGATAACCTCAGCTCAGCACATTGAAGGTTGTTATATAATAAAGATCATTTTCAGTGGGTATTTCTTCTTCAGAGCATGTTTGGATTTTTGATGCGCCATATGAATTATTGCTGGAAGTTCATGGCTGCATTCTTTAGATCACATTTGAAGGCTGCATGAGTTCAAATTTCAGCTCTACCATTTACTCGTTCTGGACTCGAGCAAGTTAGTTTTTTTGTGTCTCAGTGTCTTCATCTGTAAAATGGAGGTACTAATAAATAAATAATGTATGCAAAGCACTTAGAACTATGTTTGCAATATGGTAGGTATTATGTTGCAGTGTGCTTTCCATGGTTATTATTACTGTTTCTTTTACTTTCATTCATGGTCAATCAATCAGGGAGTTTTAGTATTTTACTCTAAATATCTCTTGAATCTGTACATTTATTTACATTTTCTTTGCTAACATCACTGTTAGAATTAGGATAACTTCTTGATCAGTTTACTGCAACAACTCCCCCACCCCTTTCTTTTACTCTGAGAACCTCTTCGCTCTTCCCCTTGTGTTCACTCTCACTCTCTTCCAATCCATTTTCCACAAGGCTCTCAGATTTATCTTCCAGAAATGCTAACCTTTTTATATAATCACCTTCATAAAACTCTCCAAAAATTTTCCATCCTCGTGGAATAAAATCACCATCCTACAGGCCAAACTTGGTCTGGCTCCTGCCTCTCTCCAGCTGTATCTCTCACATTCTCTTTCTGGCATCACTACTCTTGCTCCCACTGTTCCAGACTTCTGTTTCCCAGCCACTCTGGTCTTTCACTGCTTCAAGTGTACATGCTTAGCTTATACACACTGAGGGTCTTTGCACATGCTGTCCTTCTGCTTGAAATGCTCTTCCCTGTCCAGTTTCACCTAGTTAATTCCTTCTACATTCATATATGCATATAGCACCTTGCTGTTTCCTTCATACCACAACATTACATAGTTTATTGTGTTTATTATTTAAAATAGTCTCTAGTCCTGGAATGGCACTTTGAGTATAGAACTGTGTGACTCTTATTCATTGCTGTTTCTTAAGTGCCTAGTGCAGTGCTTTTGCTTATTAACTATTATTTGAGTGAATTACCTAAATATTTTACACCAATCATTTGCTTAAAACCTCAGTGACTCAACTATGCTCTGACTTACTAAACTTTGCAGTTGTACAGTAAGTTCTCACTTAATGTCATTAATAGGTTCTACATCTTTAAGTAAAGTGATGTATAATGAAACCAGTTTCACTATAGGCCAATTAATGCAAATAAGAGTTATGTTTCTACAACATCTCATCAATGTTACAAGGCTGAATGAAATAATATTATGTAAGGATTTTGTGTATAGGGTCTTATACCTCATAAAAAATACTTTCTCATATGTTACCTCACAATATCCCAGGAGATTAGGTGTGCAACTGTGATTAGGAAATACAGTTAGGGTCATATAGGAGAGATAATATGACTCTTGTGATACCCACTCCCATGGTCTCCCCTCTATATAGTTCTGATGTAATGTTTTCTTGGGTGTTGAGACAAGGCATGGACAAAAACATCTCTGGCTGTTAGGAGTGGAAAGCCAATTCTGGACTGAGATCAGCTGAGATTCAGTTTTGTGGTTTGAGAATTGAGACACTGATAGAATTGCTCCAGTCTCTACTGGAGCAGGGAATTAGGATGAGCCAGAGCCTGAGCTGAGAAAAATGTGATGTGCTGATGCCCTGGGACTGAGCTTGGGAAACAATCTGTCTCTTGAACCATTAGTGACTGAGCACCAGCTACATGTGTGTCCGGTATTTGTGCTGTGAGATCCAAAGGTCATATGGCTGGGCCTCTACCCTCAAGAAATTTGAGAAGTTTTTAACAAAGAAGATAAGAATACAGTACATTTAAAAAGACAAATAGTACTGTACAAGGTCTGTCCAGAAAATGTCCAGACATTGTTAATATAATGAGGACGGTTTGCATGACATCGATGTAATCTGGTAGCCAAGGGGAGTGGACTGGAACACATATGCATGAAAAATGATGACTTCACTGTACTAATCAGTGATGGCAGTAGATTTCACTGAGTGAGCATGTGTACTGTGTGGCCATCACATTCAAAATGACTGAGTGAGTAGAGCAACGAATCTGTATCAAATTTTGCATTAAGCTTGAACAGTCCTCCATGGAAACTATCCTGATGATTCAGAAGGTCACAGCTATGGGCAACTGGTGATTGGCAGCTTCATCAGGACATTACAACTCATGCATCATGGTTTATGCAGTTTTTTGCAAAACATCAAATCACCCAAGTGACTCAGCCCCTTGCAGCTCATATTTGGTGCCCTGTGACTTCTGCTATTTCCCAAAACTAAAATCACCTTCAAAAGGGAAGAGATTTCAGACTGTTGATGAGATTTAGGAAAATACAACAGGGCAGCTAATGGAGATTGGGAGAACTGTGTGAGGTCCCAAGGTGTCTATTTTGAAGGGGACTGAGGCATCTTTGTCCTATGACAATGTTTCTTGTATTTTTTATCTTCTTCAATAAATGTCTCCACTTTTTATATTACATGTCCAAATACTTTCTGGAAAGACCTCATATTTCATATGTTAAATGAGTTACACAATACCACATGGTGCTGACTTTTTGAAAAATATAAGTGTTAGTAAAGCTTGAATAATATCAAGGAGATGGACAGGTAGAAGAGACATATTTGTTTATTAGAAGATTTATCTAGGCACTAGGGATGCAGCAGTGAACAAAACAGCTACTGTTCCTGTTTTTATGGGTTTGTCAGGAAGGTAAGTAGCAAGTCATGTTCCAGGGATGGTGAGTAGAGGCTTTGACTCAAAACAATACTATCCAAAATGGTAGCAATGAGTCACATATGGTTAATTAATTTTAAATCCATTAAAATAAGATAGATAAAATAACGAAAGAATTTAGTTTCCCAGCCACACCAATCACACTACAAGAACTCAATAGCCATGTATGAACTAATGGTTACCATTGGAGCAGTATAAAACATTTCCATTATCACAGGAAGTTCTGTTTGACTACAGTGTAATATTAAGGTTGAAAGTGATCTTCAAGATGAATAATTTGCTGTCAGTAGATAGACTGAATTTGTGGGAGAGTTTGACTTAGAGTTTTTAACAAGGGCAGTGGCTATAGGAACATAGAAGAAACTTGCAGGAGGCAGGCTAGGCAGTATCACATGTGAGAACAGCAGTCAGTGGTGACTCAGAGGTTCTAGCCTAAGTCACCAGAGAATAAACTTACCTTGAACAGGCACTGGGGAGTTAAGAGAAAGGGTAATTTTAGAGGCTATATGATGAGAACAATTTTAGACTAGGTTCAAAACAAGAAAGCAAATATAAATGTCTAACAGACAGTGAACAACAAGAGATTGAAGAAAGCAGACATAGTTGTCTCCTTATGAATCAGTCAGCCAAAGTGTAAGATAGGATTTCTCATGTCATCATTGGCCCAACTTGCCTGATTTTCTAGCTCAACTAGTAATAAACATGTAGGAATTAGAGCTTGAAAAAAATTAGCCACAGTTTTCAAATGTAAAAATAGTTAACTTTTTAAAAGTTCTTTTTAAGATTAAGTGTGGCTGTAAGTACCTTGCATGGTTCCTGGCCCTGAGTGGGCACACTTTACATGGTAGTGCTCTTTTTCTTTATGTGGGTACAGGCAACACTACATCTCTAATGAAAACCTAATAATTCAGCTGTATTCTGCAACCATGTGATTTTGTGCAGCTGTGGCAAGCCTGAGTGACTTCGCTCTTTTTCTTGATGGAGTAGCATCAGATCCTCACCAAGCATGGAGGCGGTAGTGGCAGAGAGAGCTCTAGTCTGGGATGAATCTTCCAATGGTGTTGTTTGGCCCACATAGTTATTCCACATATGTAAAATGAGAAGGTTGAACCAGTGATTCCTGAGGTCCTTTCTGATCTAGATCCTGTGATCCTCAGCACTCATGCCCAGGAAGGATTTTACATTCAGTTTTAGTGTCAGCTACCAGATGGACTTTCTTTGGATCTGAGGTTGAGAAGGCAAATATGATTATGCAACTTGAAAGGCTTCTAATGAAAAGAATATAAATCGTATTCATCTAGACACAGTATCCAGTAGACAGTCAGTAATGATAAAACCAATGCAGAATAAGGACTGGACTGTTTGACTTTGTGAAGCTATGACAGCATTTCTGTGCATGGAACTCCTAGTATGGATAATGAGGAATTCTTTTGAAAGCAGAATATTCATAACCTTTGATGCCACAAATGACTAAATTGGTCTTCTTGATCCCATGGTGAATGAGAGAGGTAAAACAATGGTGGGGGTAAACAGACACAGAGTAAAGGACCAGAGAGAAGCAACTACAGCCTGGGATGGCACTCTCCCCCACAGAATCTGGGGTGTTTTATCTTAATTACTAGGAATCCAAATTATGATTTGGATGTGGTGAAAAAAAAGAATTTTGATGAAAATTCAATTAGACAAACAATTAATTGGGCACTTACTACTCACAAAGCACTTTGATGATTTTAAGAAGACAAAGATGAATCAAATAGGTTTGGGCCCTGAAGAAGTTTATGTTATAAGGGAGTGGGTATGGGTGGGGTATGAGCAGAATAAACAAAAAAGGGATGGGATGGATGTGATTGCACATCACCTGGAAGAGATATGTGAGTTATATGTGCCTGGGCAGCATCAAAGAACCTAAAACAAACCTTTCAGGGAGGTTCTCTGAATGACACCTTCACTAATACCTCCACCCACAATGTGCTTTGTGCCCCAAAAGAAATTGAAAAAATTAGGTAAATGGTGACTTTCCTTAATGAGACAGCTATACTTTTGTGCTTCATGCTTAGCCAAGTATTATTTAATTAACCTACTTAGACTTGTTGATTGAGGTTAATTAGAGCCTAGAACTGATGTTAATTGCTACTGTAAACTGCCAATGTTAGAGGCAGCACATTTTGAGTTTGGTTTAAAAAACTGAGATAGAGGTCTATTTTTCTTAGCTTGTTTATTTTTTGTCCTATGTTTTCTCCTCTTAGGTAAAAAAAGACATTTCTCCATCCCTAATTGTATAGTTTACTTCATTTTTATTGTGGGTGGTGGGTGATGGGATAGTGCAGGAGTTGATTTGATTTAGTCAGTAAGTCCTCCAGTATTAGGCAGTCTCTTTCTCTTGATTCTTCTTTCTCTCTTTTTTATGATTATGCCCCACCCAACATGTGCACACCTACGCACACCAGTGCACACATGGACAAATATGCACACACACACACATCACATGGTCCACTCCTACTTCTACTCTGCATACCTTCAAAGATCTTCTCAGGCAGTCACATGCTCTTTATTCCTACCAATCTGATAGGACACTCAATGGACTAGAAAAGACAGTAAGTGCCCTTTTGGTAAAATGTGTGTAAGTATGATGGTGTTAGTCATGCTGGTGTGTGAAGAAGGCAGAAAGGAAGACAAATAAGTACAGCAACAAATAAAAGAGAAAAGGAAAAATTTTGAGAGCCAGAATATGTGAGAGACATGCTGTTTATTTTATTTCAGGGATAAAAAATCAAATTCAGAAGGACAAATTCCTGTGCCATTCACATGGCAAGTTTTTCTTACAGTACCTTATCTTCAGATTCTAGGTACTCTTTTAGACATAAATTCATTTCAGCTAAAACTGTCACATTACTCTCTCTCCTCAAACTATGAAAGTAGACACATCTACATATACAAAATGCTGTGCATAGTTTTACAAAATATCTAAGGAAACATGAAGTTTGAGCCTCAGAGCTGTCCACAATGATGGCTCTGGGGCCATTTTGAGATGCTGTCTTTAAGATTTGTGCTCATCCAGTTCCTTTCCCCACCTCCTTTTCTCTTGGTATGTGATGATTCTATGCCCCAAGCTCTGACTTCTGTTCTTCAGCAAATCTCAGATAGGTCAGATTCCAGTCCCTGTTAATCTCTTGGTATGAACACATTTGACAGGCGCATCAATAACAAATCCTCATCTCTTTTATTTCTCTTATGATGTGGACTTGAACATCAAGAACATTGTAGTTCTGAGTTTAGAAACTAGATATCAAAAACAGGCCAACATTAACTCTCATAAACTGGGAAACAAGGAGGCATGTCTTTGTGTGTGTATATTTATGTGTTTGTGTATGTGTGTAGAAGTTCTTCTTTTAAACAACTTGATATGTCTGGAGATAAGTATGCAGAACACAAAACCATCACCACAATCTATGTCATAAAAATATCTATCATTCCAAAAGTTTTCTTCCACCTTCTCCATTTATTATTATTATTTTGTTGTAAGAACACAACATAAGATATTCCCCTTTAGCAAATTTTGAAGTTTACAGTACAGTTTTGTTAACTTTAGGCTATCCCATACAATAGATCTCTAGGACCAATTAATCTTGCATAACTGAAAGTTTGTGCCCTTAGACTACGTCTAATTTTATTAACTATCTCACTCTTCTCCTATGGCCCATTTGCTTTGTGTGTTTTCTTAACAAAAATTTCTTCTGATTTTTTAGTAATTTTACATTGCATAGATTATATTTGGCCAAGATTACACACTGCAAAATTCTAAATGAGGTGAGGAATCCAGTACAAACATTTTCATTTAATATCTGCAAGAGGCTTAACTTGTACAATATATTCTAAATTGAAGGATAATCATGTTTAAAAATTTATTTTCCATTTAGACTTCTTACCTTATTCCTTACTAATGCAGATGTGTATAGTGATAGCATCAGTTTAAAAATATTTTAAGGAGAAAAAAGGACAAGATTGAGACTGCTGTTTGAACAATATGCATTGTATATTTTCATAATTTAAGTTTTAAAACCAGATTTTTTTCTCTAGCATTTATTTTGCTTGCAAAGTTGATTCCTACTTTTATTTTATTTTTATTTTATTTTTATTTTTTTAATTTAATTTTTTGGTTTTTCAATTACAGTTGTCCCATTTTTCCCCATTGCTCCCCCCCACCCAGCCCACCCCTTCTCCCCCCCACCCAGCCCACCCCTTCTCCCACAATCATATCCCTCCCCATTGTCCATGTCCATGATTCTTTTATACATGTTCCTTGACTAAACTCTTCCCTTCCTTATCCCCCTTCTCTCCCTCCCCTCTCCCCCCTATTGACTGTTATTCTGCTCTTTGTTCTATTTAGTTCATTTGTTTATGTTGTTCTTTAGTCTCCTGTATTGGGTGATACCATATGGTATTTTTCTTTCTTTGCCTGGCTTATTTCATTAACCATAATTCTCTCTAGTTCCATCCATGTTGTCACAAATAGCAGGAGTTCCTTCTTTTTCTCTGCTGCATAGTATTCCATTGTGTAAATGTACCACAGTTTTTTGATCCACTCATCTACAGATGGACACTTAGGCTGTTTCCAGCACTTAGCTATTATAAACAGTGCTGCTATGTGATTGTTAAGCTGATTCCTACTTTTAAAAGAAGTGATGTAAGGCCCTGACTGGTATGGCTCAATTGGTTGTTGGGCATCCTTCCACAAAATGAAAGGTTGCTGGTTTGAGTTTTGATCAGGGCACATTCCTGGGCTATGAATTTAGTCCATGGTTGGGGCATGTAGGAGAGGCAACTGATAGATGTTTCTCTCTCCCTTCCTCCTTCCCTTCCCCTCTCTCTAAAAATAAATAAATATAATCTTATTAAAAAGTTTAAAGAAAGAAGTGCTATAAGTATTTTTATATTTATTCCATAAACATTTTTATGTCACTGTTATATGACAGTGCCTATGCTAGATGCTGGAGCTTCAGAGATAAGATGGAGTTTCTGATGTCAGGAAATTCAAACATTACAACAGAGACCATTCAAGGTCATGGAAGACTCCAGGGCTACAGTGTGGCATCTTCAAATATGATCAGAGTTCTGAGCAGCTGAAAAGCTTCTTGGAGATAGTAACTACAGAGATGACTCTTAAGTAATAAGTAGCAATTAGTCGTTAGGTTCAGGTGGTTACTTTTAGGAGATACTGAGATTATTTTTAACTTATATAATATATACATTGTTCTTGTTTTCAGGCTTTGCTACTCTTAGAATTATAAGATCCATTTACTTGTTACTTATATTTTACCTTCTCCCAAAAAATGTTTTACATGTATGAAGATGATGTATGTGTATATATGAGTACATTTACATGTGTGTTACATGCCATTCAATTGGCTCCAACTGCTGGTGACCCTATAAATGGGGAACATCCAGTGTTCTATCCTGGATAATCCTGCTCGGCTCCTATAGACTCATACCTATGGTTTCTTTTATGGAGTCATTCCATCTAATATTTGGTCTTCCTTTTTTCCTGCTGCCTCTGTTTACATTTACATACACTAGGAATATTTGAATGAAAATCAAACACCATAGAGTGAGATGAGGAATGAAATTAAAACTCTAGGCTAAATTTTTACAATTCAGTATTGAATATAATATTAATATACCTTTGCCATTGAATAAATGCATTTTATACTTACATTTGCCTGATAAAATAAACAGCAATTCATCAGGTGAAACAAACTTTTTCTTACTGAATATCATTTGTTTTCATGGCCTTATATCAACATTGAGGATGGATTTCAAGCCTGTATTCTTTGGCAAATGCCTGAAGAACAGAGCCTTTGCTGCTGATTGAAGGAATACCCAAATTCATCTGACAACAGACACACAGGTGGCAAAGCTGGCAGTTCTTTGTGAAGGTTTAGGAGCTCTTCTCAAAGAAATTCCATTCTTACCAAATGTGGAACTAGGCTAGGGCCACATTTTTCTGAGGTAGCAACTTTGGATCTGCCTCCTTGGTTAAACCCCTACTGTTAGATGCCATAGATCATGGCAGAGATGACTCGACTATGGAAAATGTCAAGGGGGAGGTATTGCCAGTTGGCTAGCCTGAACATAGATGAACCTTACCATGAGTCCTGTGGAACAGTTACTCTTTAGTATTCCTGCCTCTGTACACAGTGTGCCACAAAGAATTAAACTAGCTTTTAGGGTGGAGTTATTTAATATCTTTAATTTGAATAATGAAAATTGTGTTCATTTATTCTTTTTTATGGTAATTAGACATCAGGTTCATTTCTTTTTCTTGATACTATTTCATGTTCACAGTAGTAAAAACAGATCTTTAATCTATCTGAAAGCTTCATCAAATTATTTGGACATGGAGAAAGAAGAGGGTTAAAAACCAGTCTCATCTCACACAATTAGGGATTAAAATTGGATCTGTAAAAATATTCCTTCCCTCTCAAATTGTTAGTAACATGTTTTAACCAAGGCTTTGAAGGGGCATCAATAGCTTAAAATCTATACCAGGATCATGCATTTGACCCATGGATAGCTTCTATCTATGAAATTAGAAGTTTCTAATAGATTCATTAATATGATGACTTAGCTTATTGGAACCAGATGGTGGTGGTGGTGGTGGTAGAAAATGAAACAGGGTACACTCTGGATGTTAGTAGAAGCATGGTGCTTGCATATTTTAGGTGTAAGATAAAAATAGTAACATGTATCACTGTTGTGAAATACTTCTGTTGCTAGGAGCTTTTACATACATCAGTGCATTTCTTTTTCATAGTAGTCTTATGAAGTATGGAGGGCAGTAGGATTATCCTTGCTTTACATATAATGAAACTGAGATGACACTCTGAGAAGTTAAGTGATAAATTCATGAGCACAGGGGAAATAAGCATCAAATTTAATACTTGGACTTGGGATTTCTGACTCCAAATCTAATATTCTTTCTATTATGCATAAATAAATTCATTTCAAAAAAAGCTAATATAGAGTTCAGATGATTTAAAAGTAAATTGATAGAAATTATGTACCTAAATGTTAAGTTATGAATCATTGTGCAATATTCACAAACTCTGGAATTAGCACAAGTTCAGATTAAACACAATGAAGAATGTACAATAATAGTTTAAATGTCTTACAGGATAAAATAAGTGGAATCAGATATTGATCTATTTTTTGACTGTCCTAAATGGTTTATTAGGTAAGAATTTTACAAACATTACTTATATTAGTGGTAACAATAGAGCTGGAGAGTATTGCGCTTTCTCCAAGCTGCACGAGAACAACTGATAGTGTGGTGGAACTTGTGGCCCTTTCCAAGGCCATGGCTCTTGTGGCCTGCAGATGTCAGCCCTCACTTCTCTCTGTGCTTGTGGGCCAATTTGGTGATTCATTGGGTGTCAGGATTCCTTCTGATAGCCTTATGGAACAGATCAATGAGGACAACCTCAAAGAATCTGTATGTGAAATCTTCACCAACCCAGTAAGAATTCAGGACTCTCAGAGCCCTACAGTGGTGATTTCTCCCATTACAAAATAGATCAATATCTTTTATTGACAGCTTTTCATTGTTTATAAGGACTAAAGAGCATCTTGAAAATATTTCCTCCCATTACAAAATAGATCTATTGATCTCTTCAGTCCTTATAAACAATGAAAAGCTGTCAAAAAAAGTACAAATTGGTAGTTATAAAATAGTCATGGTGATGTAAAGTAGAGCATAGGTAACATATAGTCAATATTATTACAATAACTATGTATGGTGCCAGGTAGGTACTGGAAATATTGAGGGAACACTTTTTAAAGTATATGACTGCCTGACCACTATGTTGTACACCTGAAACTAATACAAAATAATATTGACTATAAGCTGCAATTAAAAAATAAAATTAAAAAGAACAATGCAGGACTTCTGCTCAATTACAACAGCTGTGCAATTCTTTGTGCTACATCAAACATGGTACTTAATGATGGGATCCCAAGCAATGTATATGCAGGGATGCGGTGGCCATAAAATAATGTAAAAAATCACTTTAGTGACCTTATTATTTATATTCTTTGCACTATCCATTCCAACAATTCTGAGATAGCTTAATGATATCACTGAACTTCAACAACCAGCAAAGCTGTGCCCCAAAGGGAAAAATATTCTCTGATCCTGAAGACATGTTGAGACATTACTGTGAAAATCTATGATGAGTTTACAGAACAAAATCTCTTATCAAAGGTTCCCCCTTCTTTCCTTAGGCTTCACTTGTATATAATGCATTCTCAACTGGTATCAGAAGACCCAACAGCCTTTTATTTGTATATCTGGATTGTTGATTCACTCTTAGCATCACAGAACCATCTCCTTGCTCTTCCCCAATTGCCTTCTCTCTGCATGCTAAAACAAGCTGTCACTATTTCAGTAACTACAAACAACAGATTGTTATATACTTTAGTTAATAGATAAACATTTCTTATTTTGAAGTTCATTAAATTTAATTTTTTTTAGTTTGAAACAACGTAGCATCCCTATCATTTAGACACATAAAACTATAAAACTAGTGATTAATACTGGTCTCTAGGAATACCGTGGTTTAGAAACACTGAGTTTATGCCAGCAAAAGCAAATAAAAACCTCAAACATGTAGACATAACACTTAAATAAGAAAATTAGTGTGTTATGCTTAGTAGCTAAATGGGATTATATATAACTTGTTCCTGAGGATATCCATCAAATTTCTATCTTGTTTAAATAATTTTGAAGATTAGAATTCTATTTCCTCAAATGTTAATCTGAATGCAATAATTGTCAATGAAAACCTAAAAATTGAGTCATGATTTGACTGATTATGAAAATATTGATATTTACTGACAAATATATTTTTATTAATTATGAATTCATTAAAAATATAAGTGCTTAATAAATGCAAAGCACTGTGCCATATCCTACAAAGAAGAAATGACAGTTCCTTATTTCAAAGATTATATAAACTAGTTAAAGAGAAAACACTCAACAAAAAACAAATTGTTATTAAGTGTAACAGTCAGCCTCCTGAACACTGTCTGACTTCTGTGGGTCATAAAAGGCACTGAAGTTTCTGCCATAAACTCATGGATTGTACACTCTGCTGGGGCAGGGGTGGGGGCAGCCTTTTGCTGAGGGAAAATTTATCAAACCTCTGGGGAGACCAATATGAAAAATACTGAGGCTCTCTGTCAAGGTCCAGCACTAATTTGCCAGCCAGGTGAGTGAGCCCCATTAGATGTGGATCTGCTAGCTTTAGCAGAGTCTTGAGATGCCTATGACCCTGGTTGGTACCTGATGTAACTTCTGGGGACACGCTGAGGTAAAAATTATCAGATGAGCTGCTTTGGAATTCCTTGCCCACAGAAACTGTGAGAAGTAATTAATGGTTATTTTTGTTTTCAGCAAGTTTTTTGGGGAATTTTTTTACGGAGCAATAGATGACTAATACATTGAGCACCTACTGTGTGCTAGATGCTATTCTGGGGGTCAAAATGGCTATAAATAAAGACAGTGTCTGTCATTCCTCCCCCTACAGAGCTTGAAATTTATCAAGGAGATAGTCAATTAAAGAATAAACATTGGAGAGGATTCTGGGAAGATGCTAGAGTAAGAAACATCAAAAATCTGTTTCCTCACCTAAACCACAAATGCACTGACAGAATCTGTCTGATGTAACCATTTTGAAACTCCAGAGTCTGTGGAATCATTACAACTTCCAAAGGAAAGACTTGTTTGGTAAATTGAGGTTAATTTCAATCAATTTCAGCTCTTAGCACATTAGTAATTACCTGCCCCTTACTGTAACAGAACCCTTGGGCTGCTTTGATTGAAACAGAACCCACGGGCTGTTTAGTTAGGGGCCCGATTGCCCGCCGCCAGAATCGTAACTCTGAATACCAGAGTTTGGTGAAAAGAAAAAGGATTGTTTATTTACACAAAGTCCTGCCTCCCCCTCCCAGACCTGGCCAGTCTTAGAAAAGTCAGAAACACCGTTTCCCTACTTCCTAGGCACAGTTCAGCTTTACCAGTAGCTGCCAATCACTCAGTTCTGATTGGGGAGGTCCTTTCTGTGCTGTGGTGCCCTCCAGCTCTCAATGCAGGACCGCCTGGATTCTCAGCCTCCTTGCAAACTGCCTTCTTCCTGCAAACTGCATGGATCTCCTCTCCTTCTCAAAGCAGTCTGGCAAGAGTCTCTTCTTAAAGCCGCCTGGAGACCCCTGCTCCAAGCCAGATGGAGGGAGCCCACAAGAGCCAGAGAGTGAGGACCGTGAGGGCCAGAGAGAGCCTGAGAGAGAGAGCCTCCTAGAGCCAGAGCCAGCCCAAAATGTCCGCAGTTGCTTCTCTCTTCCTCCCTGCCTCCTCTCTCTCCCTGCGTCCTCTCACGCAGTGGGTGTTGCAAACAGTTCTGACCATTCACAGAACCCTACGTAGGCTCTGTCTGCTTCTTCCATACCAGCCCACAGTCCAAGATCCCTCCTATCTTCCTGAGTCTTGGAAGTAAGCGGATCTTTGCAACAATGTTTCCAGCCACTAGCTCCAGGCATGCAAGGGCATCCTGAAAGCTGCTTCCTGCTCCCTATCTCCCAGCCGCAAACTCTGGGGTTTGTTTTTGGACTCCCCTGTTTCTGTAACATTACCACTAGCCACATAGCAGGCTCCTATGATCATCTTCCTGGAACATCTTGCACACAGCTTATGGGAGCCGGGATGGGCAAAAAAGAACTTGTCCTATAAATATTGAAAATCTGTGCTCTGATTACTGATTGCTGCTTCTGATCTCAGAGGTGTAGACAAAGAGGCTGCCAGTCATTGTTGTTGTACCTCCCCCTATGGTTGCAAGCCACTTCTTTTCAGGCTGCTGAATTGAATTCCAGGAGGATTTATTGGGCTGATGACCATTCCCTCTTCCTTCATTTTTGTCTTTTTGCCTTTTGGAAACCAAGGACTAATGACTAAGATTTTTTTTTTTTAATTGTGACTAGAAGGAAAATTAGAAAGTGACCGTACCTGTCCAGGGAAAAGCTTAGAAAAGACCTAAGAACACCTTAAGTTTACACCTCAGCGAAGAGATCAGCTATGACAATAAAAAAAAAAACCCAAAATGATAACAGAAAAACAACAAACTTTTGGGGAGGGAGAGGATCTGATTTTCAGATTTACCATATCATTAGAGTCAAATGACTAGTGTTCAACAACAACAACAAAATCAAAGACATACAAAGAAACAGTAAAGTGTGGCTAATTGAAAGGGATAAAAAATTAACAGAAACTGTTCCTGAAAAACTTAATAGCAGATCTACTAGACATATACTTTAAACAATTGTTTTATAAGTGCTCAAAGAATTAAAGGATGATGTGGTGGAAGTCAAGAAAATGATATGTGAAGAAAATGAAAATATTAATAAACAGAAAACCTTAAAAGGAGCTAAAAGGAGATCCTGGAGCTAAAAAGTTAAATAATCAAAGTGAAAATTTCACTAAAGGAATTCAAAGGAAGATTTGAACAGGCAGAAGAAAGAATTAGTAAATTTGAAGATAATACCATAGAATTTATTGAGTCTGAGGAACAGAAAGAAAAGATTAAAGAAAATAAACAAAGCCTAAGGGCCCCATAGAACACCATCAAGCAAACCAACATATACATTGTGGGAGTCCCAGAAGAAAAGAAAGAGACAAAGAGAGAATATTGGAAGAAATAATGCTGAAATTTTTCAAATTTTATTAAAGGCATGAAGATAAATATTCAAGAATCTCAATGAACTCCAAGTAAGATGAAGTCAAAGAGAGCCACAGTGAGACACACTATAATAAAACTTTCAAAAGCAAAAGACAGAACCTTGAAAGCAGTCAGAGAGAAGCAAACCATCACATACAAGAGACCCTCAATATTATTATCAGTCATTTCTTATCACACAATTTGGAGGCTAAGTGACAGTGGGATGATGTCTTCAAAATGCTAAAATGAAAAAAAAAAAAAAAAGCCTGTCAACCAAAAACACTATATTTGGTAAAACTGTCCTTCAAAAGTGAGCGAGAAATTAAGACATTCCCAGATAAATTCTGAGGAGATTTTTGACCACTAATCCTTCCAGAAAGTTCTCATGTGAATCCTTTAAGATGAAGTGAAAGGATACTAGACAGTAACTTGAAGCCAGATGGAGAAATAAAGATTTCAATAACGCTAAATATATGGGCAATTATAAAAGCTAGTATTACTCTAACAATGATTTGTAACTTTAATTTATGTTTTCTATGTGATTTAAGAGACTAATGTATTTTAAAAAACTAGTAATAGTGTAAAAGCTAGTATTACTGTAACTTTGGTTTGTAAATTCCAAACTTATTTTCTACTGTAATTTGGTTTGTAAATTCCAATCTTGTTAGTTTCTGATTTTAGGCACACATTGAATAATAGTGTAATTTTGAGACATCAGCAATGAAGACAGAGCTGTAAAGGAGCAGAGTCTTTGTGTGTTATTGAATATAGAGTTATAAAATTAAATTATAATTTTAAGATGTTAAATTTAATCCCCAAGGTAAAAACAAAGAAAATAGCTATAGGATATACACAAAAGGAAATAAGAAAGGGATTTTAACATTGTACTACAAAAATGAACTAAATCAAAAGACAGTGATGTAGGAAATAAAGGACAACAAAAGCTATAAAATATAGAAAATAAATAGCACAATACCAGAAGTAACTCCTTCCTACCAGTAATTAAATATAAATGTTTTAAGCTTCCTAGTAAAAGACAGGGATCAACAGAATAGATAGAACACATGATTCCACTATATCTAGAAAAATCTCTCTTGAGATCCAAAAAGCATAAACAAGTAGAAAGTGAATGAGCGAAGAAAAATATTCCATGCAAATAGTAACTAAATGAAATCATGTATGAAGTACTAATATTAGACATAATAGGCTTTAAGTGTAAAAAGATTGTGAAAGACCAAACAGAACATTATATATTAATAAAAGGTTTGATATGGAAAGAAGATATAACAATTATAAACATATATAGCTAATGGCACCATCAAAATATATAAAACAAATAGTGAAAGAATTGAGGAGAGAAATAGCCTACTACAATAATAGTTGGAGATTCAAAATTTCACTCACAATAATGTGTAGAACTATCGATCAGATGATATGTAAGAAAATATAGGACTTAAAAAACACAATAAATTAACAATATTTAACAAACACACACAGAACATTACTCAACAACAGCATACACATTTTTCTGAAGTACAAATGGTACATTTTTTCAGAATAGAGCATACTTTAGGTCATAAATTAAGTGCCAGTAGACTTTAAAAGGAAAATATTATACAAAGTATTTTTTCTGACCACAATGAGATAAAGTTTAGGAATCAATAATAAAAGGAAAACTAAACATTTCACAAAATTGTAATAATTAAGCAACACACTTTTTAAAAAGCTATTGCTTTTTAATTTTATAAGGAAAATTATAAAATACTAGAGAAGACTGAAAACAAAATATATAAAAACTTATGGGACACAGTAAAAGCAGTATAAGGGGGAAATTTATAGCTGTAAATACTTACATTAAAAAACAAGAAAGATTTCAAATCAGCAACCTTATAAGGGACTATAATAAGGTACTAGTAAAAGGACCCAAAACTAGCAGAAGAAAAGAAATAATACAAATTATAGCAGATAAATAAATTAAAGAACAGAAAACACTAGAGAAAATTAATAAAACCAAAAAATACTTCTTTGAAAAGACCAACAAAATAATCTTCGGGTAGATGGACTCAAAATCCTAAAATCAGAAATGTGAGGAGGAGGGCAAGATGGCAGAGGAGTGAGGAGAGGCTGGTTTCAGGCTCCAGAGACCCGTCTCCAGTTTGGGCTAACTGCAGACAGAACATCTCAGTGAGCAGCTGGATACTGGCAGGAGTGGAGCCAAGGCACTGCTGGATTAGAGAAAATCCATCTGGGTACAACCTGTTTAGTGAGGATAGCGGAGGAAAAGGGGACGAAACGGGATCCCTGACTGGGGCGGCTGCCCAAGCTGCGGCGGGAAGCTCACAAAGGCTTTTTGGGGACCACAGACTGCTCCGGGAGAGGAGTTGGGAGGAGAGCGGATCTCTGCTCGCTGGCAGAGACTGGACTCGACCAAGTGGCATTGGCGCTGAAGGGAGACAACGTGCTGCCGGGCAAGTGAGAACATAATTCTCCTTTTTATTTTTCTCTAGTGGACGGTGGAGAGGGGAGGAAAGTTTGGGGGTGGTAGGCCATTCTTGAGGAGCGCAGGCGCAGTGGTGCGCTCATCCACTCCCCAACCCTCCCCTTGGGTCATGGGGGCATGCATAGGGAAGTGCCCTCATTCACTGGCCCAGGTGCGCAGGGCCGCGCATCCAGGGGCCCCTTGGACACACGTCAACAGACATAAAATCAGTGACCCAACGGGCACAGGAAGGGCCCACTGGACACGCAGAAGACTGTGCGCAGTCGCCCCTGGCCATCCCAGTGGGCACCCGGCCGAAGTACCAGGCTGGAATCCGGAGCGCAGAGCACTTGCCCAGGCTCTGCATGTGCCCGCTCAGGAGGTGCGGGAATGGTGGGCGGCTGCGGCGTGGGTACAGCCGGCAGCAGGGACTCACAGACACTCACTTCTACTGAGCACAAGTGTCTGCTGCCCTGCCCTAAGAGGCAAAAAACCAACTCCCAGAACACAGCGTTGCAGGCCTGAGGCTAGCTCCCCAGCCGCTTGGGTGCACACCAGCACTCGAGCCAAAAAACACCTCAAGGGCTTTCTCGGAGCTCGGCGTGGTCTGCTTTCTAGGAGCCCGGCGTGGCCAGCTTTCTAGGAGCGCGGCGCGGCAGGCCGCAGCTTAGTTCCCCGGACACTTTGGGCGCGCACCAGTGCTCGAGCCTAAAAAACACCTGGAGGGCTTTCCTAGAGCTTGGCGTGGCCTGCTTTCCTGGAGCGCGGTGTGGCAGACATGAGGTGGGCTCTTGGCTGCCTTGCATTGCGCCCTGCCGGCCACCTCGCACACACCACTGCTGCAAGGAATAGGAATCTCTGAGCCATCACATTAGACCAGCTGTGAACACAGAAAAAGAAGACGACACAAGAAGGCTGAACTGAGTAAAAACATTCCTTTTTTTTTTTTCTTTTCCCCTTTTTGCTTTTCATTTTCTTCCTGAAAGAGGAGGGGAGGAGGGAGGAGGGGAAGGAAGGAGGGAAAAAAAAACTATATCTCTAATCTGGTTTATATAATCTTTCCTTCTTACCCCTGTTTTTCAATTGTTGTCTATTTGTTAGTGGGCCTAGTTTAGCCTCCCTTTCATTCTAAATAAATAGACTATAACTACTACATAAATCCAATACTATATAATTCCACTTTCCTACTATATTCTGCACTCTTCCCCCCCCCCTTTTTTTTTGGTTTTTAACATACAACGTAAATATTACCTACTGTCTTGCACAGTCTCAACTATTATTAACCTATTATCCCCTCTCTCAAAAACCACATTTTTCCTTCACTAAAACAACTCTTATCTATTCTTCCTATAGTGCAAAAGCTCTAATATCTCTACATCTATATTAATACTGGCTCGTTGGCTAATGATAGCAGGACAGAGGGTGGGGGATATTTTGGAGGGTGTGGGTCTCCTGCTGGGGCTGTGTGTTTATGTTTTTAACAGCATCTCCACAAAAGAATTTGAGATAAAGTGGATAGAGGGACTCTCAATCAACAAGCCAGAAGGAATATCCTAACAAAAAATAAAATCTGAAATATAACCAGACAGCATAAACAAACGATATAAAAGGTACCCCAAGAACATCAGGCTCAGAAGATCAAAGAGACTGCACCACTGAAACCCCCAGATCTACCATAAAAAATCTCATACCATAAAGGTGGGAAGGCAAAACAGACAAATCCAAATAACAAAAACAAACAAGAAGAATCCAACATGGTAAGACGCAGAAACAACCTCTCAATGAAAAGAAAAGAGGAATCCCCAGAAAGAGAGGTAGATGGAATAGACATAGCCCAAATGTCAGACATGGAATTCAAAACTATGGTCGTGAAGAAGCTCAACATGCTCGAAAACCTCAAAAACAACCATGACAACCTCCAAGGAAGTTATCAACAGCTCCAAGAAAATTACAGGGAACTTGCAGAGAACTACACCACCATAAAAAAAACATAGAAACTATCAACAAGAACCAGGAAGAAATGAAGAATGCAATCTCTGAACTGAAAAACACAGTACAATCAGTCAAAAGCAGACTAAACGAAGCAGAGGATCGGATTAGTGAGTTAGAGGATAATGTAGGTAATAATTGTCAAATGATACAGCAAAATGAAAAAAGATTGAAAAAAGATGAACAAGATGTAAGGCAATTACAGGATAGCATTAGGAAAATAATTTAAGGATCATCGGAATACGAGAGGGAGAAGAAAAGGAGCATGGAATTGAAAATCTGATAGAAGAAATAGTGACAGAAAATTTTCCGAACCTGATGAGAGAAAAAGTTATGCAAGTCCAAGAAGCACTGAGAGTTCCAATAAAAAGGAACCCCCAAAAACCCACGCCAAGGCACATCATAGTTAAAATGGCAACATTCCAAGACAAAGAGAGAATCCTAAAAGCAGCAAGAGAAAAACAGCAAATAACTTATAAGGGAGCTCCAATAAGGCTATTGACCAATTTCTCAACAGAAACATTACAAGCCAGAAGGGAATGGTCAAAAATATTTCAAGCAATGAAAAACAAAGGCCTACAACCAAGAATACTCTACCCAGCAAGGCTCTCATTCAAAATAGAAGGTGAAATAAGGAGTTTCTCAGACAAAGGAAGACTAAAAGAATACATCTCCACCAAACCAGCATTGCAAGAGATGCTAAAGGGAATATTCTAAGAAAAAGGAAGAGAAAAAACAAAAAAAGAGTAGAGGAACAGAGATACAAAAGGGAAATGAATAAATACATGTCAATAATAACATTAAATGTAAATGGATTTAATGCTCTCATTAAAAGGCATAGGGTAATGGAATGGATAAGAAAACAGGACCCACATATTTGCTGTCTATAAGAAACACACCTCAAAACAAAAGATTTCCATAGACTGAAAGTAAAGGGATATAAAAAAAATATACCAAGCAAATGGACCTGAAAAAACAGCTGGGGTAGCAGTACTCATATCAGACAAAAAGGATTTCAAAGCAAGGGCAATAAAAGGAGACAAAGAAGGACATTTCATAATACTTAAAGAAACGATTCATCAAGAAGATATAGCACTGATAAACATATATGCACCCAACATAGGAGCACCCAAATACATAAAGCAAATACTAGAAGACCACAAGAAGAATATCAACAATAACACAGTCATAGTAGGGGACTTCAACACTCCATTATCAACAATAGACAGATCATCAAAGCAAAGAAACAACAAGGATATACAGGCATTGAACAACACACTAAACCACATGGACTTAACTGATATATATAGAACTTTTCACCACAAAGTAGCAAAATATACATTCTTTTCAAAGGCACATAGGACATTTTCAAAGATAGACCACATAATAGGACACAAAACAAGCCTCAACAAATTCAAGAAAATTGAAATCATATCAAGCATCTTTTCAGACCACAATGCCTTGAAACTAAAAATCAACCTCAGGGAAAAAAATCAAAGACACACAAACTCATGGAGAATGAATAACACGCTCTTAAATAACGAATGGGTTAACAATGACATCAAAGAGGAAATCAAGAAATTTCTAGAAACTAATGACAATGAACACACAACAGCCCAAAACTTATGAGACACAGCAAAAGCAGTCCTAAGAGGGAAGTTCATAGCAATACAGGCATATCTGAAAAGGCTAGAAGAATCTCAAATAAAAAACCTAACCATAAAGCTACAACAACTAGAACAGCAACAACAAACAAAGCCTAGGGCAAAAAGAAGAAAGGAAATCATCAAGATCAAAGCAGAATTAAATGACATAGAAACTAAATGAACAATCCAAAAAATCAACAAAACTAGGAGCTGGTTCTTTGAAAAAATAAACAAAATTGACAAGCCTCTAGCCAGGCTCATTAAGAAAAAAAGAGAGAAGACCCAAATAAACAAAATCAGAAATGAAAGAGGAGAAATCACAACTGATACGACAGAAATACAAACAATTATAAGAAATTACTACAAACAACTCTATGGCAAGAAATTTGACAACCTAGTAGAAATGGACAGATTTCTAGAAACATATAACCTTCCAAAACTGAATCAAGAAGAAGGAGAATGTCTCAACAGACCAATAACAAAGAAGGAAATTGAAACAGTAATCCAAAATCTCCCTGCACACAAAAGCCCTGGACTGGATGGCTTCACAGCCGAATTTTACAAAACATTCAGGTAAAAACTAACTGCTACCCTCCTCAAACTATTCCAAAAAATCCAAGAAGAGGGAAAAATCCCAAACTCTTTCTATGAAGCCACTATTACCCTCATCCCAAAACCAGGTCAAGACACAGCAAAGAAAGAAAACTACAGGCCAATATCACTGATGAACATAGATACTAAAATCCTCAATAAAATTTTGGCAAAAAGATCATACACCATGATCAAGTGGGATTCATCCCAGGGATGCAAGGATGGTTTAATATTCGCAAATCAATAAATATAATACATCACCTAAACAAAATGAAAGACAAAAATCACATGGTCATATCTATAGATGTAGAAAAAGCATTTGATAAAGTACAACACCCATTTATGTTGAAAACACTCAGCAAAATGGGAATAGAGGGAGCATACCTTAACATCATTAAGGCTATATATGAGAAGCCTGAAGCCAACATCATACTCAATGGACAAAAACTGACAGCATTCCCCCTGAAATCAGGAACTAGACAAGGCTGTCCACTCTCCCCACTTCTATTCAATATAGTCTTGGAAGTCCTAGCCACAGCAATCAGACAAGACAAAGAAATAAAAGGCATCCAAATTGGGAAAGAAGTAAAACTATCACTATTTGCAGACGACATGATAGTATACCTAGAAAACCCTATAAAATCCACTAAAAGACTACTCGATATAATAAGTGAATTTGGCAAAATTGCAGGGTACAAAATAAATATACAGAAATCTAAGGCATTTCTGTACACCAACAATAAAATATCAGAGACAGAAGCAAGAAAGAAAATACCATTTACTATAGCAACAAGAAAAATAAAGTACCTAGGAATAAACTTAACCAAAGAGATAAAAGACCTGTACACTGAAAATTATGCAACATTGAAGAAAGAAATTAAGGAAGATACAGATAAATGGAGGCAAATACCATGTTCTTGGATGGGAAGAATCAACATCATCAAAATGGCCATACTACCCAAAGCAATTTACAAATTCAATGCAATCCCTATTAAAATACCAATGACATATTTCACTGACCTAGAACAAATCCTCCAAAAATTCATATGGAACCAAAAGAGACCCCGAATAGCAAAAGCAATCTTGAAACAGAAGAACACAGCAGGGGGAATCAGGATACCAGATATCAAACAATACTACAAAGCCACCGTGATCAAAACAGTCTGGTACTGGCATAAGAACAGACATACAGATCAGTGGAACAGAATTGAAAGCCCAGAAATAAACCCAGGCCTCTATGGTCAACTAATCTTTGATAAAGGAGGAAGGAACATAAAATGGAGTGAGAAGAGCCTCTTTAACAAATGGTGCTGGGAGAACTGGACAGGGACGTGCAAAAAAATGAAACTAGACCACCAACTTACACCACACACGAGAATAAACTCAAGATGGATTAAAGACTTAAATGTAAGCTGTGAATCCATAAAAGTCCTAGAGGAAAACATAGGCAGGAAAATTTCAGATATCACACGTAACAATATCTTCACGGATACATGTCCTAAGTCAATAGAAATAAAGGAAAAAATAAACAGATGGGACTACATCAAACTAAAAAGTTTCTGCTCATCAAAAGAAAACATCAGCAAGATGAAAAGGAAACCAACCATATGGGAAAACATATTTGCCAATGATATCATAGACAGGGGACTGATCTCCAAAATATATAAAGAGCTTATACGACTCAACATCAAGAAAACAAACAACCCATTTTAAAAATGGGCAAAGGACCTAAACAAACACTTCTCTGAAGAGGACATACAGAAGGTCCATAGGCACATGAAAAAATGCTCAACATCATTGGCCATCAGAGAGATGCAAGTAAAAACCACAATGAGATACCACCTTACGCCTGTCAGAATGGCCATCATCAACAAATCAACAAACAACAAATGCTGGTGAGGATGTGGAGAAACAGGAACCCTACTGCACTGTTGGTGGGAATGCAGACTGGTGCAGCCACTATGGAAAACAGTATGGAATTACCTCAAAAAACTAAAAATGGAACTGCCATTTGAACCAGTGATTCCACTGCTAGGATTATACTCAAAAAATCCTGAAACCCTAATTCAAGAGAACTTATGCACCCCTATGTTCATAGCAGCCCTGTTTACAATAGCTAAGTGCTGGAAACAGCCTAGGTGCCCGTCTGTGGATGAGTGGATCAAAAAACTTTGGTACATCTACACAATGGAATACTATGTAGCAGAAAGAAAGAAGGAACTCCTGCCATTTGCGACAACATGGGTGGAACTAGAGAGAATTATGCTTAGTGAAATAAGCCAGGCAAAGAAAGCAAAATACCATATGATATCACCCAATACAGGAAACTAAAGAGCAACACAAACAACTGAACTAAATAGGCAAAGACTAGAATCGTTGTCAGGAGGGGGGAGGGGGGAGGGAGAGAAGGGTGATAAGTAAGGGAAGGGTCTAGTCAAGGAACGTATATGAATGACTGATGGACATGGACAACGGGGAGGGATATAATTGTGGGAGAAGGGATGGGCTGGGAGGGGGGAGCAATGGGGGGAAAATGGGACAACTGTAATTGGAAAACCAAAAAATAAAAATTAAAAAGAAAAAAAAAAAAAGAAATGTGAGGACAAGTCTACCAATTCTATAGTAAAAAATTATTATAAGAGAGTATTATGAGTAACTGTATGTATGCCAATAAATTGGATAACCTAGATGAAATGGATAAGCTCCTACAGAGGTAAAACCTTCCAAGATTAAATCACAAAGAATTAGAACATTTGAATAGATCTGTAACTAGTAAGGAGCATAAGTCAGTAATTAAAAATCTCTACCAAAGAAAGCTGCACCTAATATCTTCACTGGTGAGTTCTACCAAACATTTAAAAAAGAATTAATATCAATTCTTCTCAAATTTTTGTAAAATGCTCAGAGGAGGGAACACTTTCTAACTCATTTAATAAGACCTTAATTACCCTGATATGAAAGCCAGACAAAGACATTACAGAAAAAAGAGTATCACAGGAGGAAGGATACTTAGGTCTAGAAAGAAAAATAAACAAAACAAGTGGGAACTGTTCCTGGTTGGGTAGAGATAGGGAAGCAGTTGGGACAGAAGCAGTGGAAGAAGCTTCAGGCCTCATAAGAGATGTGTCTGTCTGGCCAAAAAGGTAGCAGAAATCAGTGAAAAGAGTGAGGAAGATGGTGGTAGAGTAGCTAGAAGCCCCATCCATTGCTCCCATCTGCAACTAGACTTGCAGTAAAGACATGGAGTGGAGAGTGAGTAAGGGCGTCTGTGAGTGAGCACGGACACGGACAAGAGTGTGGGGACCACAAATGCACGGGTGAGAACTAGCCTACCTGCAGGGCTTTTGAAATCTGGAAGACTGTGCTTTCTAAGTGGAGCCTCCAAGTCTGCTCAGCCTAATGCCTCAGGTGGCACAGAGTAGGGGCAACTGTGGATTGGCTCAAAAGCTGTGAGCTACTTGGGTGGAGAGAGAAGGCCTGGGACTTGTGAGCCCCAGAAACAACAAGGGGGCAGTAGACCTACCTGAGGCTGAAGATTTCTGGGGGGAGTGGGGTCAGCACTCCCCCACCACCCTGTATTATTATATAGCAGCAGAGTTCTTCCTGGGGCCATCCCAGAAAGACCCAGTGAGAAACTTTGCATGAAACTGGCAGAGGCTCTGGAAGGTGGTGGCCAGCCCTGACCATGAGAGACTATGTGATTTTGGGGGATGGAGAGCACATGGAGAACAGAGCCCCCAGGGATCAGTGCTACAGTTTGGGGACCACATAGAGACTTTTTAAAGGAGGAGCTGAGGCAAGACTTGGAGGACACCTGGGGCTCACATGCCTGTGTGTGCTGACATAGCAGGCCTGGTAAACAAAAGCTCCAACAGACAGAATTCACTGCAGGAATTATGGGACCCAACCCACTGCAGCTTGAAAGCAGAGAACTGTTCAGAGTAGAGAGCTTGGCCAAGACTCCAGCGAGAGAGTGGCAGACTCAGGACTGGTAGGCAGAAACTGAATGCCTGTTATTTGTTGCATCCAGCTGGATTCCTTAACAGACAGGTGAGCCCAACCCCTACCTGCCAATTTCCAGGCTCTGCAGATCAGTAAGTCCAGACTCAGGAATTTCCTGCTGGGAACATTTCAACAGGAGAAAGAAGAAAAGGCTCTGAGGGGGCCCTTGCCAGACACCAGAAGCTACACAGTTCCTTGGGCCCTGATTTACTAATCCCAGCAGAGCAGAGAGAGAAGAAACAAGCAAAAGAAGGCACTATCTTCTCTCCTGAATAGATTTTTAACATTCATATCTTACCCTTCAAGTTTGGGCCTATTAAATCACCAGGTTTTATATTATAGTTTATTTCAAATCTCATATATTGTTCTTCCCTTCATGTACCCCATTTTACCTTCTTCCTTTCTCTTCTTATTTTGGATTTAAATTCTATTTTCTCTTTTGCTATGACTTGTTTCTATTCCACACTCCTACTATTTCTCCCAGCTCCAGCTTCTCAAAACTATTAGTGATTGTCATCAGTCATCTCATATTCTTTTTCCCATTCTCAAAGTATCCTTATTCTCTCTCCACCTTTATCAATCTTTATCATTACTTATGGATAAGGTAGTTGTTGTATTTCTTCAATCTTATTTCTAGATAGTTACTATTTTTGTATTTAAAATCTCAAAGTTTACTGTTGCCCTCTCCTAATCCATTTTGCCTTCCTCTCACCCTTTCTATTTTTTGTATTAAATGTTAATTTTCCCTGTCTTATCCTGGTATTCATTCCTCACTCTCAGTATTTCTTCTCCTGCTATCCTCTTAAAATAATTTCTCTTTCCTCTAGACGTCTCTTAAGCTTTTCTTTCTTTCTTTCTTTTTTCTTTCTTATTCTGAATCCACCTATATAAAGCTTAACTCATTTGTTGTTGATAGGGCAGTGATGGATCTTTTAATCCAATTAGGTTCATATTGTTTTATATATATAATTTTTTGTTTTTTTCTTTTTCTCTCACTAGAAATATATACAAATATATTGTTTTAACTTTAATTTTAAAACCTAATACTCTACACTTCCATTCTCTTACTCCTTTCTACCTTCCCTCCTTTCTTTTTCACTTATGATGTAAATTTTATTTTCTTTCTCTCTTCACCTTGTCTCTATTTACTATTCTTATTTCTTTTTTTAACCTTGCAAAGTCACTCTTCTTTTAGTTAGTCATCTCATATTTATTTTTACTTTTATAGTCTTAATCTCTTTATGTATTTATTAATATTGGTATATTTGTTGTTGATAGTGTGATTGTGGGTGGGGATTATTTTTGTGAATGTGGGTTTGTTTAATGGGCTGTTTGGTTTTTCTCTGGCAGCACATGTACTGCCACTCCACAAGGTTGGTGGAGTTACTCTCACTCAGGCATCCAGGAAAAAATCCACCAAAGAATGACCCAAAACAGCCAAGCCCAATTACAACCAGAGAGCCCATATGAATGGTATAAAGGGCATCCCAAGAGCATCAAGCTCAGGAACTCAAAAGAAGTTTTGAGTCCCACAGGTCTCCTGACAGAAGGTCACAGCATGAAGACAGGGAGGCAACGCAGAAATATGCAAAAACAAACAAGAAGAGTCACCTAAAATGAGGAGACAAAGAAACAACTACCAATCAAAAGGAAAGGAGGCATCTCCAGAAAGACTGCTAAATGAAATTTAGGCAAGCAAACTGTCAGACATCAAGTTCAAAAGAATGGTTACAGGACACCCAAGGGACTCAGTGAGGACTACAAAGAACTCCAGGGAAGCTACAAGGAACTTACTGTGAACTACACCAGCATGAAAAAAAACATAGAAACTATCAATAAGAGCCAGGAGGAAATAAAAATACAATATCTGAATTGAAGAACACAGTAGAAGGAATTAAAAGCAGTTTAGATGAAGCAAAGAATTGAATCAGTAAAATGGAGAATAAATTAGAAAAAAATTCACAGACAAAGCAACAAAATGAAAAAATGCTGGAAAGGAAAAAACAGAGGTTAAAGGAGATGCAGGACAACATGAAATATAATAATATCCATTTAATAAGAATAACAGAAAGAGAAGAAGAGTCCTGGCTAGTGTGGCTCATTGGATTAAGCTCTGGACTATGAACCAAATGTTTACCAGGTTGATTCCCCTTCAGGACACATGCGTGTGTTGCAGGCCAGGCCCCAGTTAGGGACCTGAGAAAGGCAACAGCTTGATGTTTCTCTCACACATTGATGTTTTTCTCCCTCTCTTTTTCTCTCCTTTTCCCTCTCTTTAAAAATAAATAAATCTTCTTTTAAAAGAAGAAGAGGAAAAAGTTAAAGAAAACCTGTTTGACAAAGTAATGACAGAAAACTTCCCAAACTTTTTGAGAGAAAATGTCACACAAGCTAGGAATCACAGAGAGTCCCAATCAAGATGAACCAAAAGAGGCCCATTCCAAGACACATAATAATTAAAATAGAAATTTCCAAATACAAAGAAAGAATTTTAAAGGCAGCAAGGGAAAATCATCTAACAACATACAAGAGATCTCTGATAAGGCGATGAGCTGATTTCTCAACAGAAACACTATACTCCAGAAAGGAATGGCAAAAACTATTCTGAGTAATGAAAAGTAATGGCCTGCAATCAAGGCTATTCTACATTGCAAGGCTATCATTCAAAATTAAAAGTGAAATAAGAAGTTTCCCAGATAAAAGAGAATTACAGGAATACATTTCCACTAAATCAGCATTGTAACACATACTAAGAGGACCTCTTTAAGAAAATGAAGAAGAGAGAGGGGGAGGGAGGGAGAGGGGAACACATACAATGGGAAAAAATGGCAATGAATAAGTATCTATCAATACACTGGGAAACATAATTTTCATCGAGTTAGATCTGACACTTGTTTTCGACTATTGGCATCGGAATCCAAAATGACCCAGTTTTCCTCTATCACGTCAACTTATTTTTTTCCTTTTTCTTTTTTTTTCTTTTACTTTTTGGTTTTACAATTACAGTTGTCCCATTTTTCTCCCATTTCTCTCCCCCACCCAACCCACCTCTTCTCCCTCAATGATATCCCTCCCTGCATTTGAAAAGAATGTATATTTTGATTCTTTGGGGTGAAAAGTTCTATATATATCAGTTAAGTCCATTGGTTTAGTGTTTTTTTCAATGCATGTATGTCCTTGGTGTTTTTTTGCTTCAAAGATCTGTCTATTATTGATAACAGAGTGTAAAGTTCCCTGCTATGAGTGTGTTTTTGTTAATGTCCTTCTTGTGATCTTCTAGTATTTTCCTTATGTATTTGGGTGCTCCTATATTGGGTGCATATATGTTTATCAGTGTTATATCTTCTTGATGGATTGTTCCTTTAAGTATTATGAAATGTCCTTCTTTGTCTCTTTTTATTGCCCTTGCTTTGAAATCCATTTTGTCTGATATGAGGACTGCTACCCCAGCTGTTTTTTCAGGTCCATTTGCTTGGAATATTTTTTTATATCTCTTTAATTTCAGTCTATGTAAATTTTGTTTTGAAGTATGTTTCTTGTAGGCAGCAAATATGTGGGTCCTGTTTTCTTATCCATTCCGTTACCCTATGTCTTTTAATTGGAGCATTTAATCCATTTACATTTAAGGTTATTATTGACATGTGTTTATTCATTTTCCTTTGTACCTGTGTTTCTCTCCTCTTTTTTCTTAAAACATTCCCTTTAGCATCTCTTGCAATGCTGGTTTGGTGGAGATGTATTCTTTTAGTCTTCCTTTGTCTGAGAAACTCCTTATTTCACCTTCAATTTTGAATGAAAGTCTTGCTGGGTAGAGTATTCTTGGTTGTAGGCCTTTGTTTTTCTTTGCTTGAAATATTTTTGATCATTCCCTTCTGGCTTGTAGTGTTTCGGTTGAGAAATTAGTCGATAGCCTTATCGGAGCTCCCTCTTATGCTATTTGCTGTTTTTTCTTGCTGCTTTCAGGATTCTCTCTGTGTCTTGGAATTTTGCCATTTTAATTATGATGTGCCTTGATGTGGTTTTTTTTCGGGGGGGGGTTCCTTTTCATTGGAACTCTCTGTGCTTCTTGAACTTGCATAACTTTTTGTCTCATCAGGTTGCAAAAATTTTCTTTCATTATTTCTCCTATCAGCTCTTCTATTCCTTGTTTCTCTTCTCCCTCTTTAATTCCAATGACTCTGATGTTGTTTTTTCCTTATGCTATCCTGTAATTCCCTTATGTCTTCTTCATACTTTTTCAATGTTTTTTCATTTTGTTCTATTGTCTGGGAATTTTTTTCTACATTATCTTCTAGCTTACTAATCCAATCCTCTTCTTCGTTTAGTCTGCTTTTGATTGATTGTACTGTGTTTTTCAATTCAGAGGTTGAATTCTTCATTTTTTCCTGGTTCTTGTTAGTAGTTTCTATGTCCTTTTTCTTTGCTGGTGTAGTTCTCTGTAAGTTCCATGTAATTTTCTTGGAGCTGTTGATAACTTCCTTGGAGGTTGTCATAGTTGTTTTTGAGGTTGTCGAGTATATTGAGCTTCTTCACCACCATTGTTTTGAATTCCGTGTCTGACATTTGGGCTATGTCTATTCCATCTACCTCTCTCTCTGGGTATTCCTCTTTTCTTTTCATTGAGAGGTTGTTTCTGCATCTTATCATGTTGAATTCTTCTTGTTTGTTTTTGTTTTTTGGATTTGTCTGCTTTGACTTCCTACCTTTGTGGTATGAGATTCTTTATAGGAGACCTGGTGGTTTCAGTGGTGCAGTCTTCTTGATCTTCTGAGCCTGATGTTCTTGGAGTACCCTTTATTTCATTTGTTTATGCTGTATGGTTATATCTCAGATGCTCTTTGGTAGGATCTTCATTTTGGCTAGTTGATTGAGAGTCACTCTATCCACTTTGTCTTGAGTTCTTTCGTGGAGATGCTGTTAAAAACATAAACACACATCCCAAGAAGGAGACCCCCACCCTCAAAAATATCCCCCACCCTCTATCCTGCTATCATCAGCCAATGAGCCAGTATTAATATAGAGAGTTTAGAGCTTTTATAGTATAGGAAGAATAGATAAGAGTTGTTTTTAAGGAGGAGAAATATGATTTTTGAGAGAGGGGATAATAGATTAAAAATAGTTGAGACTGCAAGACAGTAGGTAATATTTACATTGTATGTTAATAAGAATAGAAGAAAAGGAGGGAAGAATTCAGAATATAGTAAGGATGTGGGATTGTATAATATTGGATTTATGTGGTAGTTATATTCTATTTATTTAGAGTGAAAGGGAGACTAAACTAGACACACAAACAAAAATTAAAGAGGAAGGATGAGAAGGAGAGATTGTATGAAACAAAGTAGAGATGCAGTTTTTTTTTCTAAGGAAAAAAGAAAGTAAAAATTATAATTTAAATTAAATTTAGAATTCAAAATAAGAAATTTAAAAAATTTAAAGTAAAATAAAATACAAATAAAAAAAGATAAAAATAGAAATTTAAAAAGTATATAAAAAGAATGTTTATACTCAGTTCAGCCTTTGTGTGTCATCTTCTTTTTCTGCATCCACAGCTGGTCTAATGAGCTGGGCCAGAGGTTCCTGTTCCTTGCAGCAGGGGTATGCGCCCACAGTGGCTGGCATGGCGCGTTCCTTTTGCACCTGTTGGAGCCACCGCGCTGCTTTTGCGTGCGTGCCCCTGTGTGAGCATGGCTGCCTGAGAGATAGCCTCAGGCCAGCTGGCCAGGTGTGTCTGTGCACGGTCTTCTGCGTATCAAGCGGGCCCTCCCTGCGCCCATTGGGGCACTGATCTTTTGTCTGTTTGGGTGCGTCCAAGGGACACCTGGTCATGCAGCCCTGCTCACCTGGACCAGTGAATGAGGGCACTCCCCTATGCGCACCCGCGCAACCCACGGGGATGGTTGGGGAGTGGGCGAGTGCACTTCTGCACCTGTGCTCCTCAAGAATATCCTTTCACTCCCAAACTTTCCTCCCCTCTCCACAGTTCACAAGAGAAAAATATAAAGGAAAATTACATTTTCACATGCACAGCATTATGCTGTTTCTTGTCTTTCAGCACTAATGCCACCTGGTTGAGTCCTGTCTCTGCCAGCAGGCAGAGACCTGCTCTGTTCCTGATTCCTTTCTGGGGAAACCTGTGGTTGCCAAAAAGCCTTAGTGTACTTCTAGTTGAAGCTCGGGTAGCCACCCAAGTCAGAAATCCCATCTCATCCCTTTTTCCTCCAGTATCCTCACTAAACAGGTTGTTCCCAGATGGTTTTTCTCTAATCCAGTAGTGCCAATGCTCGACTCCTGCCAGTGTCCAGCTGCTCACTGAGATGTTCTGTCTGCAATTAGTCCAAACCACAGATGGGTCTTGGGAGCCCAAAAGTGCAGCCTCCCCTACTCCTCCACCATCTTCTCTGAAAACTCACGTCAACTTTTTAAGGTACAGGATACCCTCCCTTTGTCCCCAAAATTATACAAAATATACATACAAAGGAAAATAAAGAAAAAATTACCTGAATGTACTGTTTATTTATAGTTATTTTATTAATATAAAGGCTATATATTGTTACTGTAAGTCAATTTGTGTACAAATAGTAATGTTCTGCAACCAAACATACATATTAAGGTATTTTATCTTTTCAAATGACAGGCTAGGAAATGCCAAAATGAGATACTTGAAACAGTTTCCTTCAGTTGGCAAAGTTTTAACAAATTCCTTCATGAAACCCGGTTTGATGTGCAGAGGTGGGAATATAATATTCTTTCTTTCAGGAAGTGGCTCATGTAGAATGTCTGGATCACCGGGTTTAAGGTCAGATCTTGGAGGCCAGTTTGACTCCACTCAGTGCTTCTCATGAGCTCTGCTGTCCCACATACACAGAAAACAGGGACACTTGGTGTATCCGCATTGCTGACCAAGAAGGAAGCAGACCATTTTAAAGTCAACACAGATGATCCAATTGTGCTTGTGATATTGCAACAGATCAATGACTCTCTTTATGTCTTCATATTCTTCACAAAAATAAACTGAATGGCTCACTGGGACTTCACCAAATAAACTGCCATTGTGGAGGAGGACACACTTCAAGCTCTGCTTTGAGCTATCGATGAACAGTCGCCATTTAGTTGCATTCTAGATTGGAATTCCAATTCCTTCATTAAACCATGTATGTTATGGCAATACACAAAGCCACTGTCACTTCAAAAGTACTGTAGAAATGCACTTTCTCTTGATCAAAAGTAGGATGCCTTTGCTCCTTTTTCAAGCAACTTTTTCTCATGCAGTCTTGATGCTAGGAGTTCTGAAGCCTTTTTTGATAGTCCCAAATTTCATGCCAAATCATTCAATTCATACTGATCAAATCCCTTATGAACTGAGTCATCTTCAATTTCAAAATCTTCATCATTGCTGTCACTTAGTTCTTCACCATACTCCTGTTTTTTGAAAGAAGGTAGTTCAAAGAAAACTGGCACTAGGACTTCAGCTGAATGAGGCACTGGGCATATTGCTGATGGTAGACTAGGATAATCTCTTTTTCATTCATTTTTCTTGTTATATCCTGACATTTTCACTATTCAAAAGTAACAGTTGCTTGAATGATCTCTGGGCTCTCACCAAACTGTAGGTGTACCAAATGGCAATTTATCACATGTCCCTTTCATCCACATCCATAAACTCTCAACACAATGCTTGCACACCTTGTGAGGGGACCAAGAGTTATCTTGATCACAAAGTTTTACTTTAAAATATGCAAAATATGCTTGCCTGATGAATGCGCTGATGTTTGTCCTTTGACTTAGAATGGTGAAACTGCCACAGATAGAATAAAATTAATCAGGGTTGTTCAGGCACTTACAATGAGAAATAGCAGAGGCAGGCATGATCTGAAGGAAAGGAAATAAGTATGTATGTAAATAGAAAAATAAATTTTGCTAACTCCTTGTATACAGACAAGAACTCAGACTACACTTAGGAATACGATTCACTATGTAGAATGGCACACAACCTCTCCCCACACTCTCTCATGTGTAACTGAATAGCCTAGACAAGTATAAAACTGTTACTGGTCTCCAAGTTCATCCCCCACCCTTCCCCACTTGAGGGAGGTTTGCTCTCAGCCAATAGGAGAGCACTAGTGTTTCTCTCAATCCAGGACTGATCCAGCATAGAGTGGTCATATTAAGATAAGCTGTACATAAAAACCTTGATGTGATAAAAGAAAACTAACTGGAGTTTTGAAATCAGCGTGCCTAGTTAAGTCTAAAACAGCTCAAAAAATTGAACTCAACAGGAATTATGTTAAAATTTTTTCCCCTGCATAATAACCTTAATTGTAAATGGATTAAAAACTCCAATCACATAGGTAGCTGAATGGGTAAGAATACATGACCTGCATATATCTGTCTACAGGATATCCACCTCAGAACAAAAGATCTATACTGACTGAAAGTGAAGGACTGGAAAAAAAATATTCCAAGCAAAGGGATATTAAAAAAGCAGAGTTAGCAATATTTATATCAGACAAAATAGACTTCAAAACAAAGGCTATAAAAAGAGACAGAGAAAGACGCTTCATAATACTGGGGGGAAGAATCCATCAAGAAGATACAGCCATTGTAAACATATGTGTACCCAACATAGGAGCATTTAAATATATAAGGAAAATCTTGGAGGACGTCAAAAAAAATATTGACAGCAACACACTTATAGTACAGATTTAAAATGTTTTTTAAGTATATTTTATTGATTGCACTATTACAGTAGTCCCAGATTTCCCCCCTTTGCACCCCTCGCCTGGTACCTCCCTTCCCTCCAGCACTACCTGCCTCCCTTAGTTCGTGTCCATGGGTCATGAATATAAGTTCTTTGGCTTCTACATTTACTTTACTATTCTTAATGTCCCCCTCACTATTTTGTACCTACCAGTTATGCTTCTTGATCTCTGCATCGTTTTCCACATTCTCCCTATTTCCTCTCCCCTCTGATGACCCTCCATATGATCTCTATATCTATGATTCTGTTCCTATTCTAATTGTTTTCTTATTTTGTTTTTGCTTTTTTAGATTCATTAGTTGATAATTGTGAGTTTGTTGTCATTTTACTGTTCATAGTTTGGATCTTCTTTTTCTTAAATGTGTCCCTTTAACATTTCATATAATAAGGCCTTGATGATGATAAACTCCTTTAGCTTTGCCTTGTATGGGAAGCACTTTATCTGCCCTTTCATTCTAAATGATAGCTTTGCTGGATTGAGTGATCTTGGTTGTAAGTCCTTGCTTTTCATCACTTTGAATACTTCTTGCCATCCCCTTCTTGCCTGCAAAGTTTATTTTGAGAAATCAGCTGACAGTCTCATGGGAACTTTTTTGTAGGTAACTCTCTGCTTTTCTCTTGCTGCTTTTAAGATTCTCTCTTTATCATTAGCCTTTCACATTTTAATTATGATGTCTCTTGGTGTGGTCCTCTTTGAGTCTACTTGTTTGGGACTCTCTGTGCTTCCTGGACTTGAATGTCTATTTCCTTCACCAAATCAGGGAAGTTTTCCTTCATTATATTTTCAAATAAGTTTTCAGTTTCTTGCTTTTCCTCTTCTTCTGGCACTTCTATGATTCAGGTATTAGTATGTTTAAGGTTGTCCCAGATGTTCCTTAGCCCCTCCTTGTTTTTTTCTTTCCAATTCTTGTTTCTTCAACATATGCCAGTTGCCTAATTATTTCTCATTATGTTCCAAATCATTGATTTGAACAGTGGCTTCCTACCCTTCACCATTTTTTTCATGTGGATTTTTTTTTTTTCATTTCACTTAGTATAGCCTTCTCTTCTTCTCTTATGCATTTGCCATATTTGGTAATTTCTGTGAGCATTATTACCACCAGTGCATTGAGCTCCGTGTCTGTTGGGTTGGCTATCTCTTTGTCACGTCATTATTCCTCTGGAGCCTTGACCTGCTACCCCTTTTGGGCCAAACTTCTCTGTCTCCTCAACTTAGCATTCTCTTGTGTTTGCCTCTGTGTATTAGGCAGATCTGTCACTCCTGTTACATTGTAAGGGGCAGAGTGTTAGCTATTCCTCAGTGCTGGGCCACCCATTTCACCAACTTGTGGCACCGTCTGGATGAGAATAACTTCTTAATATTTTTGTTTGTCCGACTTACACGCAGTTTAATTTTCTGGTAGTTCTGGTTGCTTTTTGTTTGAAGTGAATGTAATCCTTCTTATGGTTGTGGAAAGAGGCTAAGCATGTTTACCTATGCCTCCATCTTAGCCAGAAGTCTCTAGAGTAGGAGATTTAAAAATTCCACTGTCAACAATGGATAGACCTCCTAAACAGAGAATCAACATGCTAGAACAAATGGACTTAATTGATATATACAGAATCTTTCCCCCCCAAAACCAAAATATACATTTTTATTTTTTATTGTTTTTCTTTTACAGTTGTCCCATTTTTCCCCCCACTGCTCCCTCTACCCCGCCTACCCCCTTCCCACATTCAATCCCCATTCTGTTGTCCTTGTCCATGGGTCAATTATACTGGCTCCTTGACTAGACTCTTCCCCTTCTTTCATCCATTTCCCCCCCTTCCCTTCACCACTGGTAACTGTCAGTCTGTTTCTTGTTTACCTGCCTCTGGTTCTATGTTGCTCATTTGTTTGTGTTGTTCATTAGTTTCCTGTATTAGGTGAGATCATATGGTATTTGTCTTTCACTGCCTGGCTTATTTCACTAAGAATAATACTATCCAGTTCCATACATGTTGTTGTGGAAGATAAGAATTCCTTCTTTTTTTCTGTTGCATAGTATTCCATTGTGTCAATGTATCACAGTTTTTAAAATGCACATATAACATTCACAAAAATAGACCACATTGTAGGACACAAAACAAGCCTCAACAAATTCAAAAAAGTTGAGATCATATCAAGCATTCTCTCAGATGATAATGACTTGAAACTAGAAAACAACCTCAAGGATAAAACTCAAACACATTCAAATTCATGGAGACTGAATAACATGCTATTAAACAATGAATGGGTTAACAATGAGATCAAAGAAGAAATAAAGTTTCTGGAAACAAATGAAAATGAACACACAACAACACCAAACCTATGGGACACAGAGAAGGCAGTCCTTAGAGTGAAGTTCATAGCAATGCAAGCCTACCTAAAAATGACCAAAATATTTCAAATAAATATCCTAACCCTACATCTATAAGAACTGGAGGAACAAGAAAGAAAGCCCAGCACAAGTGGAAGGAAGGAGAAGAACTAAATGACATAGAGACTAAAAGAGCAATTCAAAAAATCAATAAATCCAGGATTTGGGTCTTTGAAAAGATATACAAAATTGACAAGCCTTTAACCAGACTCATCAAGAAAAAAAGAGAGAGGACCCAAATAAGTGATTTCAGAAACAAAAAGAAGTTACAACAGATACCACAGAAATTAAAAGGATTGTTAGAAATTACCATGAACCACTATATGCTAAAATATTTGACTGCCTGGGTGAAATGGACAGATTTCTAGAAACAGAATCCTCTGAAACTGAATCAAGAAGAATTAGAAAGCCTGAATAGGCTGATAACAGCTAGTGAAATTGGAGCAGTAATCAAAAAACTCCCAGCACACAAAAGGACTGGACAGCTTCACAGGCAAATTTTACCAAATCTTTAGGGAAGAGCTAACTCCTATCCTTATCAAACTATTCCAAAAAACCCAAGAATAGGGAAGACTCCCAAACTTTTTTTATGAGGCCAGCATTATACTCATCCAAAAACCAGGTAAAGACACAACAAAGAAAGAAAACTACAGGTCAATATTACTGATGAACATAAATGTTAAAATCCTCAACAAAATATTAGCAAACTGGATCCAGCCATACATTAAAAAGATCATACACCATGATCAAGTGAGATTCATTCCAGGGATGCATGGATGGTTTAATATTCACAAATCAATAAATGTAACACATCACATAAACAAAGTGAAAGACAAAAATCACATGATCATATCAATAGATGCTAAAAGCAGTTGATAAAGTGCAACACCCATTTACGGCAAAAACACTTAGTAAAGTGTGAATAGAGGGAGCATATCTCAACATAACAAAGGCCATATATGAGAAACCTACAGCCAACATCATATTCAATGGGGAAAAGCTAAAAGCTTTCCCTCTAAAATCAGGAACAAGACAATGGTGTTTGCTTTCATCACTTGTTTTTGACATAATATTGAAAGTTCTAATTACAGTGGTCAGACAAGAAAAACAAATAAAAGGCATCTGAATTGGAGAGGAAGAAGTAAAACTGTCATTGTTTGCATTTTACATGATAGGATATGTAGAAAACTTATAGGCCCCACCAAAAATATCCTTGACCTAATAAGTGAATTTGGCAAAAGAGCACGATACAAAGTCAATGTTTAGAGTTTGAACATTGAAATATCATAAAAAGAAAGTAGGAAAATAATCCCATTTACTATAGCAACAACAAAAAAGTAAAGTACCTACTAATAAACTTAACTAAGAATGTAAAGACCTGTACTTAGAAAACTACAGAATATTGAAGGCAAAATAAATAAAAGCACATACTGTATTTATCAATTGGAAGAATTAACATAATTAAAATGTCCATACTACCCAAAGCAATCTATAGATTCAACTCAATCCCAATTAAAATACCAATGACATATTTCACAATATAGAGCAAATATTTCATAAATTTATATGGAACCATAAATGACTCTGAATAGCCTCAGCAATTCTGAGAAAGAAGAACAAAGTTGGAGTGGTCACAATACCTGCTATTAAGCTATATTACAAGGCCAATGTAATCAAAACAGTCTGGTACTGGCATAAGAACAGACATATAGATCAATGGAACAGAGTCGAGAGCCCAGAAATAAACCCAAGTCTCCATGGTCAATTAATATTTGACAAAGGGAGCAGGAGCATAAAATGGAGTAAAAATAGCCTCTTCAATACATGGTGTTGGGAGATCTGGACAGGTACATGCGAAAAAATGAAACTAGACCACCAACTTACACTATACACCAAAATAAACTCAAGATGGATAAAAGTCTTAAATATGAGTCATGACAGCATAAAAGTCCTAGAGAAAAATGTAGGCAGTAAAATTTCAGATATCTCATACAGCAATATTTTAGCCATTATATCTCCTTGAGCAAGGGATATTAAGGAAATAATATACAAATGGGACTACATCAAATTAAAAAGTTTCTGTGTAGCTAAAGAAAACATCAGCAAAATGAAATGGGAACCAACTGTATGGGACAATATATTTACCAATGATACCTCAGACATGAGTTTGATCTCCAAAATATATAAAGAACTCATACAACTCAACACCAGGAAGACAAACAATCCAATTAAAAAACGGACAAAGTACTTGAACAGACACTTGTCCAAGGAGAATATACAGATGGACCATGGGCATATGCAAGGATGATTGCCACCACTAGCCATCAGAGATGTGCAAGTTAAAACTACAATGAGATACAGCTCACACCAGTTTGAATGGTTATCATTAACAAATCAACATGCAACAAGTTCTGGCGAGAATTCGGAGAAAGGGAACCCTAGTGTATGCTGGTGGGAATGTAGACTAGTATAGTCTCTGAGTAAAACAGTATGGAATTTCCTCAAAAAATAACAATATAACTGCCTTTTGATCCAGTGATTCTACTGCTTTGAATCCTGAAACACCAATTCAAAAAACCTAGCTATGCGCCCAATGTTCATAGCAGCATTATTAACAATAGCCAACTGCTGGAAGCTGCCTAGGAGCCCATCAGCAAATCTGTGGATCAAAAAACTGTGGTACATTTACAGAATGAAATACCATGCAGCAGAAAGAAAGAAGGAATAGCTACCTTCACAACAGCATGAATGGAAATGGAGAATATTATGTAAGTGAAATAAGCCAGGCAGCGAAAGACAAATACCATATGCTCTCATTCAGAAGTGGAACCTAATGAAAAACAAAAAAAAAATGAGCAAAATAGAACCAGAGACATGGCAATAAGGAACAAACTGACAGTGAGCAGAGAGAAGGAGGGAGGGTGAAGGGGGTTAATGGGAGGAAAAGGGGGAAGGGTGTAGTCAAGAAACAAGTATAAAGGACCCATAGACATGGACAACAGGATGGGGATTGACTCTGGGAGTGGGTGGGTGGGTGCGTCAGCGGAGAGTAATAGGGGAAAAATTGGGACAACTATAATTGAACAACACTAAAATAAAATAAATAAAACAATAAAACAAAGGTTCACAAAACAGTCGTAATAACTTCTGTTTATACAAAATGATTAACAAAATTTTCTAAAAGTTTTCTGGAGTAACTAGCTCTATAATAAACTGTTAACCTAATGATAAGAAAAAAAAGATATCAGTAGAGATTTAAAAATTGCCTTATCACTTCAATGAGTATTTATTAATTACCTACTGTATGTCTTACCCCTGGCTGGTTTGGCTCAGTGGATTGAGCGTCGGCCTGCGAGCTAAGTGTCGCTGGTTCGATCTTCCAGTCAGGGCACATCAGAGAAGGAAAACTCTGACTCCAAAAAACCTCCGCTGCCTTGCGGCATACCCCTTCAGGGGAAAGGCTAAGGGAGTAAACCCCGACAGAAAATCCGGAGCCGGAGTCCCTAAGGCGGTTTGACGTTGTAGTCAACACCGGCAACTCCTGCGGCGCACCTGAAGCCAAGCTGTATTGACTCCGTCTTTCCCTTGGATCCTTCAGCTGCGAAGAGAGGGGGGGGTCTGCTGCATGGGCAACAGCAGACCCTCCATATCACCCTGCCCAGGCTCTGTAGCTTCAGCTTCACTGGAGAGGACACTCCAGCGTCATCGCAAGATTGTCGATTCAACACGGGAGGAGACAGATACCGTGTCACTCCCGATTCGGACTGCACAGCCATTCTCGGCGGTGCAGATAGACTCTTAAGAAGCTACACCATCGTCTCTCGAGATGGACGGCTGCCGACGATGACTGTATGTCTTCCATTCTGCTAGGCATCTGGGGGATCAAATTAATAATAAACTGCCTTTGGCATCAGGAGATGTACATTGTCACTGGGGCACAGAACATGCACACACATGAGACAGTGATTATCATGTCTCTGACAAATATGGGAAGGCAGCAATTACTCTTAAATGATCCATGTTGTCAATGATCATAGTAAATGTTTGTATTATACTTACTCTGTGTTAAGGACTATTCCAAGACTGTGCATATATTAATTCAATAACATAACACTTACACAAGTTGGGTAACATTAGTGTTCCTATTTCACAGATGAGAAAACAGAGATGAGAAGAATTTAAGTAACCCACCTACCTGAGCCAGTGAGTAGATGAAAGAATTAAATACAGTCTCGATTCAGAGGCTATGACTAATCACTACTCTGTTGTGCTTCTCAAATAAGAGGTTAGACCCACTGAGGCCTGAGACATACCATATCTTTCAAGCCTCATTAATTTGTCAATATAAAATGTTATTCATCATCCAGTTTGAGGTTGTGGGCCTAGTCTCACTGTTGCTGAGCTTGTTCCACTGCCAGAGCAGATATAATAAAATGCTACTGCAATTATATGGAAACACCCTGTAAGGTGACTCAGACCTAAGCTACTTCTTTTAGTAATATTTGTACACCTAAAATTCTGTAATTAATTTTTTAAAAACAGAAGTATTGTAACAGCATTAACAGTGGAATAGCTTTGATAGCCTATGTAGCATACACATGATATGTGGAAGAAGCATGGAGCCAGAAGTTAGAGCCTAGCTAGCATGGAACCTAGGAAGGTTGCCTTCCTGACCCTGCTCTGCATGGCAGGGCTCACATTACCTGTGCCTTCTCTCCTTTCCCAGATGATTGAATAAGATAACATGTTCTGTAACAACTAAAATTAGATTTTTTTGGTAACTGATCAGCTCCTTTTCACTTTATAATCAGTAGGAGAAACTGTCTCAATGTTGGGGCAGATTTATGATTTGGGTCTGAAATGTAATTACTGAATTCAGTCCCCTAGTTTTATATTATGCTATTAGGATTTTCTTCATAAAAGTTATTCCCTCTGTCTCCAGAACCCACCTATATTTCTCTTAATGAAGTCTGGATCCTGGGCTCCCTGTGCAGTTTAAAGAAGGTATTACAGTCAGAACCAATCATGTGCTGATGATAAAAGCCTCTGGTAGCCATAAAAGTTGTCTTACACACACACACACACACACACACACACACACACACACACACACACACACCAAGAAAACCAAGAACCTGGGGCCTTGGCACTTATTTCCTCTTATAAAGGATCCTGTGTGAAAAGGAAATCCCTTCTTCACAGGGTTGTTTGGATGATTCAACAGATACTATGTGTGAAGTGTGATGTGCTGAGTAAACACTAGCTACACATAAACCATCAAATGTTAGACAAATGTAAAATAGTAGTTTTATTTTTCTTTGTTGTATCTCACAATTCTTTGAAGAAAAGCAGAAACATCCAGGCTTAACTGGGAAATTTCTGGAATGCCATAATAGGGCTTGTCTAATTTTTTTGTTTGTTTGTTTGTTTTCCACCAACTTGTTTTGACAGCAGAAGTACTGGAAATATTGCATAAAAGCCCAGGATAGCTTTAGCTTTAAAGGTCCATTTCTAGACCAGAGTGGCTTGGATCAGGTTAAATAAGATTACAAATATTTGTATGCAGAGGTACAACTGAACTTCAGCAAACAGAAATGGCAACTGAAAAATTTCAAATTATACATGGTTTAGGAGTTATGGGTAAATGTCCTTTAGGAACTAGAATGTAATTATCAAGCTCATTTTTAGACCATGTCAAATGAAAACAACAACTTAGTTTGGTCAGTTTCCTGTTAAAATATTGCCTAAAGATTATGAATGATATTGGTAATGACCAGTTTGTACTTACTTTTAATAATTCTTTTTCTTTCTGGTGTTATCTTTTTTTAATTGTTTTTCTATTACTGTCATTCCATTTTTCCCCGATTGCTCTCCCCTGCCCCACCCACCTCCCCCCTCTCCTACAGTCAATACCCACCCTGTTGTCCATGTCCATGGGTCATTTATACTAGTTCCTTGACCAGACCCTTCCCCTTCTTTCCCTCCTCCCCCCCGCCCCAACTCTGGTCACTGTCAGTCTGTTCCTAGTTCTGCCTCTGGTTCTATTTTGCTCATTTGTTTGTTTTGTTCATTAGTTTCCTGTATTAGATGAGATCAAATGGTATTTGTCTTTTGCTGCCTGGCTTATTTCACTGAACATAATACTCTTCAGTTCCATCCATGTTGTCACAAAAGGTAGGAATTCTTTCTTTCTGCTGCGTAATAATCCATTGTGTAAATGTACCACAGTATTTTGATCCACTTATCCACTTATGGGTACTTAGGCTGTTTCCAGCACTTGGCTATTGTAAATATTTTCACTGTTATATTTCCTAGGGCAAGGGAAATAAAGGAAAAAATAAACAAATGTGACTGTATCAAACTAAAACGTTTCTTCTCAGTGAAAGGAAACATCAGCAAGATGAAAAGAGAGCCAACCATGTGGGAAAACATATTTGCCAATAATTCTTATATATTCAAATTATAATAATTTACGGATTAATAATGAATAATTATAATGTATCATTATAAAAATTCCATGCAATTCTATGCATTAATTAATAATTATAATAGAATGATTATAATTGGTTATAATTACCTGATAAGAATTTCACTGAGCCCCTTTTATGTACCAGACAATATTGAGTGTCAAGAATAGAAGTGAACAAGACCTCAGGCCTTGGCCTCAGGGAGCTTGCACTTTGCAAGGGAGGCAGATGAGCTGGTAGCCAATGGGACCCAGTGAAATGTGTATGGTCCAGATGCCACTGAGATTCCTGCTCCCATGATGGGGGAGGCCTTTTGTTTAGCATCAGTGATGTGCCACAAGCTATTCAGTGCATGTGCTCTATGCTGTTCCTAATCTCTGCACTGTAAATCTGTGTATATTTTACATGTGGGAAAACTGAGGCTCAGAGAAATAAGTGGCAACATTGGAATGTGGCTCCAAGTACGTCTGTTTCCAACTTTTCCCACTTGCCAAGCTTCAAATATGTTTTTGCGTACCTGTGACTTCCTCTTTTTCTGGAAACCATGGAAAAGCTGGAAAACCCGCAAAGGGCTTGGAAAGGGTTGTGCATTCCTCTTGTGCAAAGTGATGCATTGGAGAGGGCAAGGGACACTGGGGAGCACTCCTATTTGTTCCTGCAGGAGAAACAACAGGTCAGCCAGCTGCTGCTGCACATGTGGGGGCCACTTGGGCAAGCAGCCACCTCCATCCTGCTTAAAGAGCTCACAGGAGAGTAGCATGTTACATGGTCCCATGAGTTTTTTAATGACTCGGACTTGAAAAGTAGTTTCAGAAGGTGAGGAAAATACTAAGTTAATTAAGTACTGCTGCTCAGCCTTTCTCTCCCAATGTAGTTTTCAAGAAAATATGGCTGAAATATCAGCTGTCAGATGATAAATATTTTAAAGAAAATTCTATTATTCACCCAAGGTTCATTCAGCTCAGTAATTAGAGTAATGAGGACAGTTACCATAAGGGAAAGGAAGTGAGATCACTCTTGCCACTTACTGGGGGCTGGTTTGACAGGCATCTACTCTGAACACAGGGCTATGTCTGGGGAAATCACAGCTGCTTGTTATAACCTCACCTGGCAAGAAAACCTCTACCTTACAATGGCTGGGAGCTCTGTCTGTGGCAGAGAGCTGGCTGCAAACTATTTTTATTCCCTTAGCTGATTGCTGAGGTAGGATCTATCACCTGATGAATATTCAATGGGTGAAGAAAAAGAACATCTTGCTCTCCTGCAATATCCTCTGTGGCCTACGCACAAAGAAATCAAAAGGCAAGAGAGGAAAAGTGGGGCACATCCCCTTTCTCCTCAATACTAATGCTCCCTACAGATGTTGGGAGAGATCTGACCCTGGAAAAGGCAAAGGCAAATGAATAAGTTTTCAAATTATTTCAGACAAGTAGCCAGAGAGAAAATAGTATATATATATAGCCTTGAAATTAAAAGTATATGAAAAGTGAGCCAGCAGATCCCCATTTTGTTCTGTCTGATCCATTACAAGCTGTTGAACTTTTTGCTTGAGTTTAGAATGGGGCTTTGGGTACCCAAGGGAGGAAAAGAACCTATCCTGTGCTGCTCCAGAGCAGACAGCTGACAAAGTCTGTCAGAGATCAGGACACTGTGCACTGCCTGGAGTTGGTAAGCAGCATATTATACATCTTTACAAAGGAGAAAAATAGGAACAGTTCTCTCTGCATGGGCTGTATTAGGGAGTTAGTTTTGCTAGGTGTGCAGCTACAATGGAAATACTTGATATTTCCAATGAATATACATGATATTTTTGCTCATGCTGTGCCAGTGGGTGATAAACAGTGTGGCTGCAGAGTGAGTCAACTGATCCTAGATGAAGGGTGAAGCAGGTATCATTTACTTCTCTCATCCTCCTGCCTATGCTCCCAATCTCCTCACCACACCAGTTCTCTCCTCCCTCATGCCTGCTTACAGTGCATGTTCACTGGTTGTCCCTAATCCATGCCTGCTCTCTGTACAGTTTCACACATGTACCAAGTGGTGGTTGGCTTGTGAGAGCAGTACTGAAAGGAACTGAGAAGTCAGGCACCCATTATGGAAGAGTATAGAACATATTTTATAATAAAATCGGGCATGGATATTGTGCTCTCTAGATAATCATTACTTATTAGGCATATTACAGTTTATTTAATCCGCAACTAGAACCCATTTTCTTCATTTTACAAATAAGGTAAATGGGTCTCAGAGAGCTTACGTAGCTTGATGAAAATTATAGAGCTTTAAATAGTACAGTTGGGGGGTTGAAACCAGGCCAATGTAACCACACAATCTGTGCTCCCTTTTTTATATCTCTGGGAGGACAGGAGATACTAGGATATAGGTTGGCTTTAGGGCTGTGGGACTCTTATAGGACTCCTAGAGAGGTTATAAGTCCTTTCTCGCTTGTTGCTTCCTGGCCTTGGGCGATCAAACCTGGCACCGGGTAGCTGCTTGTGGACTCTCAGGTGGCCAAGCACACCTAGAATAGGAAAAGGGCAGTGCAAGAGGCAGTTCCAGGCTCAAATCCACACCTACCGAGAAGTAGGGTTGCAGTGGTGATGGTAAGGAGGCTTGAACAGGTCCTAGCTTATAAAAGCTGGAACAAAGATCCTGGATGATGAAAAAAAAATGCACACAATTTGTTTCAAACTCCAAATATAGCAATTTAATAATAGAAACATAGAAGTCTAGTTTTCACCTAAAAATACTTTATGAAATTTTTCCAGCACCATAAAAAAGTTCTGGGTCTGTGACAGTGAAATAATGCCTAATGGAAAGGTTCAGTAAATCCACTGTGAAGAGCAAAGCAAACTTTGCTACCTTCATAATTCCACCTGAACTAGTGTCTGGTGCAGCTTCCAGGAAGCAAAGACTTCTAGGCTATTGGGGTAGTAATCATCTGGCTTTACCCAACAGCTGCTTCATTTAGGAAGCTCATATGTTTTATTTTCACTTAAGACAAAAACCAATTCTGAAAAGTAATTACTTTTTTCTACTTGCAGCAGATGGAATTGAAATTAAATGTTGACTGGTTAGCCAAAGACAGCACTGTGACTAAGCAATGGGACTGGGATTTGAACTCCGACCTGATTCTAAAGCCTACCTTTTTGTTAGTGTTCTGATATCTTACCCTGCCCAGGGATGTTGCCCTGCAGCATTCTTATTATTTAACCCAAGTGCGAAAATGACACTGCCATGTCTAGTTCACAGGGCACCTCTCCACTGGTTAGATTTGTTCTTACTATAGTCATGGTTCCCCTAGACCCCCATTGCCTCAGAGGGCCTCCATACTTCCTACCCCCATTCAGGTAACTAACATATGTCAGCTATTCACAGGTGACTGGGGGTTTCCATACCTAAAAACCGTTTTTCCTTTGTGTCCCTCAACCATGCTCCCTGTTCCTAAACCAGAGCCTTCACTGTTCTTACCTGGATATTCCAGTGCTCTTCTTTTTGGCCCTTCCTCCTGTTTTCCAGCCACATCTTATTTAATCCTAGAAGGCAAATCTAGTTCCACAAACCATATGCAGAGGATCTTGCCTGAAGCATAGGTAACATTTTGCCCCTCATCTTCTTGTGGGTTGAGGAAGAGGGAATGGCTCTTGAAGTCTAAAGAAGAAAGTGAGAAGAAGAGAGAGCATCATATTTCTACCTCCAGTTAGCCTGCATTGGAACTGACCAAAGCCAAACTTACCATTCTCCAGACAGAGGACTGACCAAGTATTGTTAGGCTTGAAATGTATTCAATTTGGTAGTTCTTTTAAAATAAAAACTACAAAACTATGACTAGCAAATGAGATACAGAGCCTGAGAAGAGGCCCATATAAGTGAGGGGCCCTAAACTTGACATGTCATCAGCATTACAGCAAGTATGCCTTTCAGCATAGGTGTCAGCTGACTTTTGGTAAAGAGCTACCTAGATGTTGGAGGTGGTGAGGGATGGCTACTCCTCACACACTTGGTATCAGATTACACTTGAACTGTTTCTATATAGACTAGTATTAGTCTAATATTTATTCCAAGCAGGCACAAAACAGTTTATAAATTGGTTCTACAACTCAAGGAAGCCTTATTTCTGGGACTTTTAGAGGTTCCAACCACAAAGAATCTGTCAAGACAAGCCCTACACTGAGTGGGGCCAAACTTAACATGTGTCCCTTCAGTGCACCTGCACAGGCTAGTCTCTATTTACTTCATGAAAGAATAGGGTGTTTCAAAACAATTTTTTAGTGAATCCATATAGTCTGAATACCTTGAATTTCACCAATAAAAGAGGATTTCTAATATTCGTCAAGCTACTTAAAAGTCACTAGTTTTACCAATGAAAACTCATTTTTGACATTCAGTATGCTCATTCACAAAATGTTAGTTTAAAATATTTTTAAAATTGTTTATTATTATATAAATTATGATAAAATACACATAATATATAATAAACCATCATAGGTATTTTTAAGGATATAGTTCAGTGGCATTAAGTACATTCATATTGCTGTGCAAATTTCATCACCATCCACTCTGGAATTCTTTTCATTCTGCAAAACTGAAACTGTAGCCATGTAACACTAACTTCCCCTAGCCTCTATCAACCATCATTTCAATTTCTTTCTCTATGAATTAGACTACCCTAAGTATCTTATATAACTGAAGTCATATAATTTAAAAATATGTCTTTTACTCAGCATAATGTTCTACAGGTTGATTCATGTTGTAGCTGGGATCAGAATTTTCTTACTTTTAGGTTTCAATAGTATTACATTGTATGTACATGCCACATTTTGCTATTCACTTTTTGATTGGACACTTGAGCTGCCTGCACCTCTGCTACACTGAACATGGGTGTGCAAATATCTCTTCAAGATCCTACTTTCAAATCTTTTGATTATATACCCAGATTATATACCATATAGTGATTCTAGTTTTAATTGTTTGAAGAATTGACATAGTGTCTTGAAAATGTCAGTTTTTGATGGTAATAACAACAGCAGACTTTCAGATCTGTCTAGCCTGGGCATTCTAGAGAGCACATAGGAGCTGTGCATTCCTGAACTGAAAGCATAAACTTATGACCTCTGACATGGCATATCTAGTGCTATACTGATATATCATAGCTGGTAATTAACAGACATGTGACCTCCTGCATTCTCAAATGTGATAGGGAGAGCTTTGCCTATAGAGATCAAGTCAAATATTTTACTATTTTCTTTTGCCTTATGATGCTACTCATTTAAAAGAGGCATAGAGGTAACAAAGAGCACTGATTCTGAAACTGTGGGTAATGATTTAATGTACAATTTTGATTTAATATGTGATACCAACCTTCTATTCAGTTTCTTCACAAAACACTTTGTAAGCCTCAGCATTTGCTCTTACTAGTCATTAAATCCCTGAGGCAGCCAGAAAAAAATGGTCATTCCTTGACTAAGGGTCACAAGGTATGGATTTCTATTAAGCGAAAGATAACCTTTTCACTTCAGTTGTTTCAGTTCCTGAGTCTTTTTAAAAACTGTTTTTCTATTACAATTGCCCAATTTTTTCCCCCATTGCTCTTCACTGCCCTGCCCACTTCCACCCCACCTCCCATAGTCAGTCCACACCCTGTTGTCCATGTCCATGGCTCGTGCACACTAGTTCCTAGACAAGACCCATCCCCTCTTTCCACCCTTTTCCTCCTCCCCCATCCACTCAAGTTGCTGTCAGTCTGTCCTTTGTTTACATGCCTCTGGTTCTATTTTGCTCATTTGTTTGTTTTCTTCATTAATTTTCTGTATAAGGTGAGATCGTATGGTATTTGTCTTTTGCTGCCCGGCTTATTGTGCTAAGCATAATTCTCTCTAGTTCCATCCATGTTGTTGCAAATGGTAGGAGTTCCTTCTTTAATTCTGCTGCATAGTACTCCATTGTGTAAATGTACCAAGTTTTTTGATCCACTCATCTACAGATGGGCACTTAGGCTGTTTTCAGCACTTGGCTATTGTAAATAGTGCTGCTATAAACATTGGGGCGCATAGGTTCTTTTAAATTGGGGTTTCAGGATTCTTCAGGTATAATCCTAGCGGTGGAATCACGGGACCAAAAGGCAGTTCCATTTTTAGTTTTTGAGGTAATTCCATACTGTTTTGCATAGTGGCTGCAACAGTCTGCATTCCCACTGCAGTGCACTATGGTTAACTATTCTCCACATCTTCGCCAGCACTTGTTGTTTGTTGATTTGTTGATGATGGCCATTCTGACTGGTGTGAGGTGGTATCTCAATGTGGTTTTTATTTGTATCTCTCTGATGGCTAGTGATGTTGAGCATTCTTTCATATGCTTAAGGACCCTCTGTATGTCCTCTTTGGAGAAGTGTTTATTGAAGACCTTTGCCCATTTTTAAATTGAATTTTTGTTAGCTTGGTATTATAAATATAAGTTCTTTATATATTTAGGAGATCAATCCCTTGTCTGAGGTATCATTGACAATTATGTTTTCCCATATGATTGGTTTCCTTTTCATCTTGCTGATGTTTTCTTTTGATGAGCAGAAACTCTTTAGTTTGATGTAGTATCCTTTGTTTATTCTTTCCTTTATTTCATTTGCCTTAGGATATATATTGATGAAAATATTGCTATGTGGGATATTTAAAATTTTCCTGCCTTTGTTTTCCTCTAGGACTTTTATGGTGTCACATCTTACATTTAAGTCTTTGTTCCATCTTGAATTTATTCTGGTGTGTGGTGTAAGTTGGTGGTCTAGTTTCATTTTTTTGCATGTCCCTGTCGAATTCTCCCAGCACAGTTTGTTGAAGAGGCTCTTTTGTTCCATTTTATGTTCCTTCCTTCTTTATCAAATATTAGTTGACCACAGAGAACTGGGTTTATTTCTGTGCTCTCTATTCTGTTCCATTGATCTATATGTCTGTTCTTATGCCAGTACCAGACTGCTTTGTTTGCAGTGGCTTTGTAGTATAGTTTGATATCAGGTATTGTGATTCCTCTTACTGTGTTCTTCCTCAAGATTCTGTGGCTATTCTGGGTCTTTTTTAGTTCCATATAAATTTTTGAAGTATTGGTTCTATGTCTGTGAGATACACCATTGGTGATTTAGAAGGAATTGCATTGAATCTATAAACTGTTTTGAGTAGTATGGATATTTTAATGATGTTTATTTTTTCTACCCATGGACATGGTATATGCTTCCATTTATTTGTATCTTCCTTAATTACTTTATTCAGTGTTCTTCAGTTTTCTGAGTATAGGTCTTTTACCTGCTTGGTTAAGTTTATTCCTAAGTATTTTATTTTTCTTGTTACTATAGTAAATGGAATATTTTTTCTAATTTCTAACTCTGATATTTTATTGTTGGTATATAGAAAAGCCTTTGATTTCTGAATATTGACTTTGTACCCTGCTATTTTGCCAAATTCACTTATTAGGTGGAGCTGTTTTTTAGTGGAGTCTGTAGGGCTTTTTATGTACACTATCATGTCATCTACAAATAATGACAGTTTTACTTCCTCTTTTCCAATATGGATTCTTTTATTTCTTTTTCTTCTCTGATTGCTGGATCTAGAACTTCCAAGACTATGTCGAATAGGAGTGGAAAAAGTGGACATCCTTCTCTTGTTCCTGATTTCAAGGAGAATGCTTTCACTTTTTGCCCATTGAGTATGATGTTAGCTTGAGGTTTCTCATATATGGTCTTTATTGTGTTGAGGTGTGCTCTCTCTATTCCCAGTATGATCAGTGTCTTCACCATTAATGAGTGTTGACTTTACCAAATGATTTTTGATCATCTATTGATATAATCATGTGATTTTTGTTTTTCATTTTGTTTATTGGTTTGCGAATATTAAACCATCCTTGCATTTCTGGTATGAATCTCACTTGATTGTTGTGTATGATCTTTTTAATATGTTTCTTGAGCCAACTTGTCATGATTTTGTTTAGGATATTAGCATCTCTGTTCATCAGCAATATTGGCCTGTAGTTTTCTTTCTTTCTTGGATTTTTTGGAACAGTTTAAGGAGGATAGAAGTTAGTTCTTCCCTAAATGTTTTGTAAAATTCATCTATGAAACCATCCGGTGCAGGGCTTTTGTGTGCTGTAAGTTTTTTGATTACTGCTTCAATTTCACTAGTTGTTATTGATCTTTTCAGGCTATCTGCTTCTTCTTGATTCATTTTTGAAGCATTATAGTTTCTAAATACTTGACCATTTCATCCAGATTGTCACACTTCTTGAAATACACTTTTGCGTATTAATTTCTTACAACCCTTTGTATTTCTGTGGTATCAGTTGTGATTTCTCCTCTTTTGTTTCTGATTTTGTTTATTTGGGCCCTCTACCTTTTTTTCCTGATGAGTCTGGTTAAAGGTCTGTTGATTTTGTTTCTCTATTCAAAGAGTCAGCTCCTGGTTTTACTGGTCTTTGGAATTGTTTTGAGTCTATATCATTTATTTCTGCTCTGATCTTGATGATTTCCTTCCTTAGGCTCGCTCTGGGCTATGTTTGTTTTTCCTCTAGTTCTTGTAGCCAGCAGGTTATATTTATTATATGAGATTCTGCTATCCTTTTTAGGTAGGCCTGCATTGCTATGAATGTCTCTCTTAGGACTGCCTTCACTGTGTTTCATAGGTTTTGAACTGTTGTGTATTTATCACAATTTGTTTCCAGAACATTTTTATATCTTCCTTCCTATCATTGTTAACCTATTCATTATTTAAGAGCATGTTATTCATTCTCCATGAGTTTGAATGTTTTTGATTTTTTCCTTGAGATTGATTTCCAGTGTCAAGCCATTGTGATTGGAGAAGATGCTTGATATAATTTCAATTTTCTTGAATATCTTGAGGCTTGTTTTGTGCCCTACCATGTGGTCTATCTTTGAAAATGTTCCATGTGCAACTGAAAAGAATGTGTATTTTGCTTCTTTGGGGTAAAAATTTCTTTATATATCAATTAAGTTTATTTGATCTAGAGTGTTATTCAATGCCTCAATATCTTTGGTGCCTCTTTGCTTTGAAGTTCTGTTCATTGTTCTCAATGGGGTGTTAAAGTCCCCTACTATGAGTGAGTTGCTGCTGATATCCTTCTTGTGGTCTTCCAAGACTTTCCTTATATATTTGGGTGCTCCTATGTAGGGTGCATATATGTTTACCAGAGTTATATCTTCTTGGTGGATTGTTCCCTTAAGTTACATGAAATGTCTTTGTTTCCTTTAATGCCTTTGTTGTGAAATTTATTTTGTCCATATTGCTACCCAGCTTTTTTTTTCATGTCCATTTGCTTAAAATATTTTTTTCCATCCCTTCACTTTCAGTCTGTGTATATCTTTTGTTTTCAGGTGGGTCTCTTGTAGATAACATATATGTGGGTCATGTTTTAGGGTCCATTCGGCTACTCTATGTCTTTTGATTGGAGCATTTAACCCATTTACATTTAAGGTTATTATCAATGGGTACCTATTCACTTTGATTTTTTCCCTTTGTACCCGTGTTCCTCTCCCTCTCTCTTTTCTTCTTATTAAAGCATTCCCTTTAGCATGTCTTACAATGCTACTTTGGTGGAGATGTATTCTTTTAGTCTTCCTTTGTCTGGGAAACTTCTTATTTAACCTTCCATTTTGAAAGAGAACCTTTCTGGCTAGAGTAGTCTTGCTTGTAGGTCTTTATTTTTCTTTGTTTGAAATATTTTTTGCCATTCCCTTCTGGCCTGTAGTGTTTTTATTGAGAAATCAGCTGATAGCCTTATCGGAGCTTCCTTGTATACTATTTGCTGTTTTTCTCTTGCTGCCTTTAGTATTCTCTCTTTGTCTTTTTGTTGCCATTCTAATTATGATGTGCCTTGGAGTGAGCCTTTTGGGTTTATCTTCATTGGGATTCTTTGTGCTTCCTGTATTTGTAAGACTTTTTATCTCCTCATGTTCTGGAAGCTTTCTGTCATTTTTTTAAGTATATTTTATTGATTATATATTTAAAATAGCTCCAATTTTTCCCCTTTGCTGCCCTCCACCAGCAGCCCCCCTCGCCCAACAATCCCCCCCTAGTCCATGCCCATGGGTCATACATACAAGCCCTCCTGCCTCACCCTTTCATATATTCTTCTTCTTTTTTTTAAAATTAATTAATTAATTAACTATTTTAACAATAAAAAATAACAATCCCTTCCTCTCAGACTTAAGACCCTTTATAATTTTATAAAGGACAATGTGCGAAGGTCTCGAGCTCCTCTAGCTGCTTCAAACTGGACATGGTCATCGTCCTATGTGCCCTTGGGTCCAGAAATCCCTAATAAGTGAGGGGGTTTGGAGGGGAGGGTGGCCTTCCCACACGGGGAAGGATCGTGCAGACTCCAGGTCAGCTGGCTGTCCCCAGACAATGGCATGCTTGATTTAACAGGCTGGCATCCTTGTTGTCATTATTTTTTCAATAAGGTTTTCTATCCCTTGCTCCTCTCTTCTTCTTCTGGTATCCCTAAGATACGTATATTGTTATGTTTCATTTTGTCCTCCAGCTCTCTTAAACCTTCTTCATTCTTCTCCAGTCATTTATTTATTTTGTTGTGCTATCTAAGAATTTTTTTCTATGTTGTCCTCTAGCTCACTGATCCTAACCTCTGCTTCATTAGGTAACTTTCAATTCCCTCTACCATATTCATCGTTCAGAAATTTTATTCGTCATTTCCCCTTGGATCTTATTGATAGTTTCTATGTCCTTTTTAATATTGGTGTAGTTCTCAGTAAGTTCCTTGTAACGTCCCTGGATTTCTTTGTAGTTTCCCTGAAGCTTGTTGTAGGTTTTCCTGAGTTTGTTGAGTTCATTGAGCTTCTTTATTAGCATTTTTTTGAGTTCTTTTTTTGATAGTTTGCTTGCTTTTATTTCATCCATCCTTCCTTCTAGGAATTTCTCCTTTCCTTTTGATGGGATGTTGTTTCTTCACCTCCTCATTTTACGTGGATCTTCTTGTTTCTTTCTGCTTCTTAGATATTCTGCTTTAAATTTCTTCTTTTGTGTTGTGACATTTTCTGGCAGACGTTTTCTGGAATTCAGTGATGCAGACTTCTTGATCTGAACTTGATGTTCTTGGGATGTCTTTTATGCTTTTTATTTGGGCTGTCTGGTAGAATTTTGTTTTTTTATTGCTGTTGTATTACTTTTGGGTGGTTCCTTCCCTCCATCTAGCTGATTGAGAGTCACTTTACCTACTTCATTTTGTAAATAGTTGTTGAGATGCTGCTAAAACAAAGGCACCTTCTCAAGCAAGAATTCTACAACCACAAAGATATTTCCCACCCTCAATCACTGTATTATTTGCTAATGTGCCAGATTAATAGGATGTAATGAGATTGAGATTGTTATAAGAAAGAAATAATATGTAAGAGTTGACTAACTTAAATAAAAATGATTTTTGAGAGTGGAGTGTAGGAGCGATAATAGCAGTTAGGGAGAAGGAAATGAGAGAAAATAAAATTTATCTCATATATTAAAAAGAGAGGGATGAAGGGAGAATGAATTAAGAGAGGAGAAACATGTTGTATTAGGTTTAAACAGAAATATATATAGTGCAAAAGATCCAACACACACACACACACACACACACAGAAAAAATAATAAGGAAGATGAAAGAAAAAAAAGAAAAAATATAAACTCCGAATTAGAGAAAAAATTTCACCATAGCACTAACAGTAACATATGAGCTAAGATTAATGTAGGTGGGATGGGAGTAAGTGGTAAAAAAGAAAGAAAGAGAAGCTTAAGAGATGTCTGGAGGAAAGAGAAGTGATTTTGGGATGACAGACGAAGCAGGAATACTTAGAGTAAGGAATGAAAACCAGGCTAAGCCAGGGAAAATTTCAAATTTAAAGTGAAAGAAGGAATGGGCTGGAGGAAAGTACAGATGGATTAAGAGAGGGGAATGATAAGATATGAGATTTGAAATATCAGAACAGTGATGGTCTATGAATAAAGTTGCAACAATGTCACAGGTTGGTCAAGGTGGGGACAGAGTAATTGTATTTTATTATTAAAAGAAGAAGAGGCTGTAAAGGTAAAAAGAAAATGAGTGCCAATTGGAAATGAGTGGTAGTAAGAGAAAATAAAGAATTTAAAACAAAGGTAAAAGGAAGAAATCAAATGGTAAATTTGAATGAGTAAAGGGATGAGCAAAATATGAGATTTAAAATAAACTAACATAAACACTATTTACTTATAATGCATAGAATGGGAGGACAAAGAATGACTATTTAAAGACTATGTATGCAAAGGTCACAGTGAAATTTGTCTCTTCAGCCTCTGTATTTTTTTCACTTTCCTCTCTTTCTGAAACTGCCCTATTGACTTCAGCTTGTGTCCAAGTCTGGATCTAGGAGGTCTAATCTCAACTATTGTTGCTCTTCTACCAGGGTCTCTCTCTTTTGCTGTTCACTCTAGTCACTCTGTAATCCACAGTCAGGCTTAAGCACCATGGGTCAGGGCTGAGTACTTTCTTCAGGCAGGGCTACTGCTGCCCCTCTGGTTGTTGCCAATGGGAGGGAAGCAATCTTCCCAAATGGTTTCTCCCACAGCACTCAAAGTCTCTAGTTCACCTCTCACTTCTACCCGAGCCAGGTCAAGTGTGCATGTGAGCTCTCCCTAAGAAGCTCACCGCGCCTCCAGCTGTTCTTCCCAGGCTGGTGGAAAAAAAAGTTGCTTTGGCCTCTTAAAAGTGTCTGGAAGCGGAGTGATCTCCCCAACGATTTCTTCCGCAGCACTCAAAGTCCACTTTGCACCCCCGTCTGAGCCCAGAGCAAGTGCACGTGCAAGCTCTCCTTAAGAATCTCACCACGCCTCCAGCTTTTCCTCCTTTATTGGAGAAAACAAACTAGCAAACAACAGAAAAAAAGTTGCTTTATGCCTCTTAGAACCAGACCCCTCCTGGCTTACTCTCAGCTCTGCCAGTGAGCCCATCATGAGTTTCAGCCCCCAAATCTCTCAGAGAAAACCTTCTGGGTGTTGTAAAATCTCTCCGTGCTTAGAGCCACAGTCCATGGGTGCCAAGCTGGCAACGTGTCTCTTCCGGAATCTGAACCTGACAGGTTGCTAGAAAGCAGTCTCCTGAGTCTTCCCACAGCCACAAAACTCAACTCCTGGAAGTTTCCAGTGGTCATACATATGATTTCTCAACAATTTAGCTGAAGATCCATACCCAGGGGAAGGCCAGCGCACCTTTTCATTGAGTCTTTCCCAATATCACTGGACAGGGTGCCCGCAATGGGAGTGCAGCCTCTAGGCCTCTGTGCTTACTCAGCCTTCACTCTTTGCCCCTGTCAGATCCCTGCTACAGAGTTGATCTGCCAACATCCCTTCCTGGTGGAGCCCAAGGTGCTGGGCTGGGGTGGAGACCCCGGATACTAGCCATAGAAAGAGCGGGCCTGTTTTTTGACCAAGTCTTTGACTGGAATGTCAAGCCTAAAGGAGACATACTTGGACTCAGGTTGTTACCAAAAAGCCCTGAGGAACGGGGAATGACTTTCAAAGGTAATAAAAGCCCGCGAGATAAAAGGCCTGCTACCATGGTTGGTTGTGCGGTCCACAGCAATCTCTCCAGGGAAGGAACGAAGGTTGTTTTCCTGAAAGATGGCTAGAAGGGACCTTAAGGAACAATGAAAAACCAGAAAGACTTGGAAAGGACAGGTGTGTACAGGCAAGGATGAATGCCAGGTATGTGGCCCAGCTTCTGTGTCCTGAAGAGCAGACTGAGGGTCACCCTAAATGTTCCTTGGGTAAGTTCCAGCAAAGCAGAACTAAAGATCATAAGTGATCATTTGCTGCTCTTGTTATGTTTATGCAAATGAACAGGATAAATTAAAAATGGACTTAATGTAGTCCCTTTAAAGACAAGGAGGGTAATCTTAGGGAGAAAAATCATTATTCAAGGAAAATCACAATGATCAGTAGTAGACTATAAAGTAGGGCAGCTAACCTTCTTAAAAGTTTCTTCTCACTTAAAATATGGTTTCACTTGAAAATTAAACCATGTCTGTGATATCACCAAAGATATTCAAGTTGCAGGCAAGTAGAATGTCAAGTGCCTTGCAACTGGATGTCTTCCCAATAAGACAGTCTTACAGAGTTAGAGACTTGTTTGTTGGTTATGTTACATAAATTAACATGTGTTTTCTGTTTTCAAAGGGCATAAGCCTATGACTGCATTACCTGAGTGATTGTCTGTACTCATAAGCCTCACTTAATCCTCTCTGCAGCCCTGCCTCCTGAGACTCAACGGTTTGGCTGAACTAAATGGCTGGGTTAGTGAAGAATGGGGTGGTCTGTGGGCTTCACTTTAAAACTGGTTTCTCTTTTCTATCCTCATGGCTTGGAAATAAAGGGCCCAGAGGTCTGAGAGGGGGGAAACCTAAACTATTTCCCTCAGCCCAAACTAAATATAATGGGCAAAAGGGTTTTGGACAGGTGAGATGTGCCTAGCACACCTTCCTCCAAAGAAGCCCTTTTTTTTTTTTTTCTCCTAATGTGGAAAATTAAAAAAAAAAAAGAAAGAACGGGCCTGGATTCCTTCTCTCCCTTGCACAGTTCCCATGCTTCTGTCTCCATCTGTCCTATCTGACAGCTGTTCTCACTCACTCTCTGCTTTCTGTCTTCCTCCAAGTCTCTACAATAGAAGCACACCCAGTTGGCTGCTGACTACCCTGCTGCCAACTTCACATTTACTGGTTTGTGAATATTGTACCATCTTTGCATCCCTGGGATGAATTCCACTTGATCATGTGTATGATCTTTTTCATGTATTTCTGAGTCTGGTTTGCCAATATTTTGTTGAGGATATTAGCATCTATGTTAATCAGTTATATTGGCCTGTAGTTTTGTTTTTTTGTTGTGTCTTTACCTGATTCTGGCATTAGAATAATACTGGTCTCATAAAAAGAGTTTGGGATCCTTCCTTCCTTTGATTTTTCTGTAATAGTTTGAGAAGAATAAGAGTTAGTTCTTCCCTAAAGGTTTGGTATGATTTGCATGTGAAGATGTCTGGTCCAGGGAGATTGTGTGCCTGGAGTTTTTTGGTCACTGCTTCAATTTCACTAGCTGTTATCAGCCTATTCAGGCTTTCTACTTCTTCTTGATTAGTTTTTGAAAAATGATATGTTTCTAGAAATTTGTCCATCTCACCTAGGTTGTTTAATTTCTTGGTATATAATTGTTTACAATAATTTCTGTCAATCCATTGTATTTCTGTGGTGTTGGCATTTCTTCTATTTTTTTCCTGATAATATTTATTTGGGTTCTCTCTATTTCTTGAAGAGTCTCTTTAAAGAACTGTCTATTTTGTTTATCCTTTCAAAGAACAAGCTCCTGGATTTATTGATCCTTTCAATTGTTCTTTTGGTCTCTAGGCCATTAGATTCTGCTCTGATCTTGATTATTTCCTTCCTTGTACTCCCTCTGGGCTTTGTTTGTAGTTGTTCCACTAGTTCTTGTAGATGTCAGCTTAGGTTGTTTACTTGATATTTTTCTATCTTCTTTAGGTAGGCCTGAATTACAATAAACTTCTCTCTCAGGACTGCCTTCCATGTGTCCCATAAGTTTTGGGCTGTTTTGAGTTCATTTTCATTTTTCTCCAGTAACGTTTTTATTTTTTCCTTGATCTCATTGTTAACCCATTCATTGTTAAATAGCCTGTTATTCAGTCTCCAGGGATTTGAAGGCTTTTGAGTTTATTCCTTGAGGTTGGTTTCTATTTTCAAGCCATTGTGATTCTAGAAAATGCATAATACAATTTCAGTTGTCTTGAATTTGTTGATGCTAGTTTTCTGTGCTATCATGTGGACTATATTTGAGACAGTTCCATGTGCATTTAAAAAGAATGTATATTTTGCTCTTTGGAAATGAAAGGTTCTGTATATATCAATTAAGTCCATTTGATCAAGGCTGTCATTCATAGTGTCACTATCGTTATTGATTCTTTGTTTGGAAGATCTATCCATTGTTGAGCACGGGTGTTAATACCTCCAGTTATAAGTGTGTTGCTGTATATGTCACTCTTTTTTATTTTAATAGAATTTTTATTTTGTTTTTCAATTACAGTTGTCCCATTTTTTCCTCCATTGCTCCTCCCCACCAGCCCACCCCTTCTCCCACAATCATATACATCCCCATGGTCCATGTCCATGAGTCATTTATACATGTTCCTTAATTTAACCTTTCCCTTACTTATCCCTCTTCTCCCTATACCCCTCCCCCCTTAATAACTGTTATTCTGTTCCTGATTCTATTTAGTTCATTTGTTTGTGTTGTTCATTAGTTTCCTGTATTAGGTGACATCATATGGTATTTTTCTTTCTTTGCCTGGCTTATATCACTAAGCATTATTTTCTGGCTCAGTGGATTGAGGGTTGGCCTGCGAGCTAAGTGTCGCTGGTTCGATCTTCCAGTCAGGGCACATCAGAGAAGGAAAACTCTGATTCCAAAAAACCTCCGCTGCCTTGCGGCATACCTCTTCAGGGGAAAGGCTAAGGGAGTAAACCCCGACAGAAAATCCGGAGCCGGAGTCCCTAAGGCAGTTTGACGTTGTAGTCAACACCGGCAACTCCTGCGGCGCACCTGAAGCCAAGCTGTATTGACTCCGTCTTTCCCTTGGACCCTTCAGCTGCGAAGAGAGGGGGGGGTCTGCTGCATGGGCAACAGCAGACCCTCCATATCACCCTGCCCAGGCTCTGTAGCTTCAGCTTCACTGGAGAGGACACTCCAGCGTCATCGCAAGATGTCGATTCAACACGGGAGGAGACAGATACCGTGTCACTCCCGAGTCGGACTGCACAGCCATTCTCGGCGGTGCAGATAGACTCTTAAGAAGCTACACCATCGTCTCTCTCGAGACGGACGGCTGCCGACGATTCTCTATAGTTCCATCCATGTTGTCCCAAATGGCAGAAGTTTCTTCTTCCTTTCTGCTGCATAGTATTCCATTGTGTAAATGTACCACAGTTTTTTGATCCACTCATCTGCAGGTGGGCACTTAGGCTGTTTCCAGCATTTAGCTATTGTAAACATAGCTGCTATGAACACAGGGGTTCATAAGTTCTTTTGAATTAGGGTTTTAGGATTTTTCAGTAAAATCCTAGCAGTGGAATCTCTGGTTCAAAAGGCAGTTCCATTTTTAGTTTTTTGAGGTAATTGTATACTGTTTTCCACAGTGGCTACATCAGTCTGCATTCCCACAAACAGTGCAGTAGGGTTCCCTATTCTCCACATCCTCATCAGCACTTGTTGTTTGTTGATTTGTTGATGATGGCCATTCTGACAGGTGTAAAGTGTTATCTCATTGTGGTTCTTATTTGCATCTCTCTGATGGCTAGTGATGTTCAGCATTTTTTCATGTGTCTAAGGACCTTCTGTATGTCTTCTTTGGAGAAGTGTTTGTTCAGGTCCTTTGCCCATTTTTTAATTGGGTTGTCTGTTTTTTTGATGTTGAGTCATAGAAGTTCTCGATATATTTTGGAGATCAGTCCCTTGTCTGAGGTATCATTGGCAATTATGTTTTCTGTTATGGTTCAATTGATCTATATGTCTGTTCTTATGCCAGTACCAGACTGTTTTGATCACAGTGGCTTTGTAGTATAGTTTGATGTCTGGTATTGTGATTCCTCCTGCTGTGTTCTTCTGCTTCAAGATTGTTTTGGCTACTCGGGGTCTCTTTTTGTTCCATATGAATTTTTGAAGTATTTGTTTTAGGTCTGTGAAATATGTCATTGGTATTTTAATAGGGATTGCATTGAATCTGTAAATTGCTTTGGGTAATATGGCCATTTTAATGATGTTGATTCTTCCCATCCAAGAACATGGTGTTTGCTTCCATTTATTTGTATCTTCCTTAATTTTTCTCTTCAGTGATACTAATTTTGAGAGTACAGGTCTTTTATCTCTTTGGTTAAGTTTATTCCTAGGTACTTTATTTTTCTTGATGCTATAGTAAATGGTATTTACTGTTTTGTTTAGGTCTCTGATATTTTATTGTTCGTGTACAGAAATGCCTTAGATTTCTGTATATTTGTTTTGTACCCTGCTATTTGTCCAAATTCGCTAATTATATTGAATAGTTTTTTTAGTGGATTTTATAGGGTTTTCTATGTATACTATCATGTCATCTGCATATAATGACAGTTTTACTTTCTCTTTCCCAATCTGGATGCCTTTTATTTCTTTTTCTTGTCTGATTGCTGTGGCTAGGACTTCCAACACTATGTTGAATAGAAGTGCTGAGAGTGGACATTCTTGTCTTGTTCCTGAGTTCAGGGGGAATGCTTTCAGTTTTTGTTCATTGAGTATAATGTTGGCTTCAGGTTTCTCGTATATAGCCTTAGTTATGTTAAGGTATGCTCCCTCTATTCCCATTTTGCTGAATGTTTTCATCATAAATGGGTGTTGTACATTCTCAAATGCTTTTTCTGCATCTATTGATATGATCCTATGATTTTTGTCTTTCATTTTGTTTAGGTGATGTATTATATTTGTTCATTTGCAAATATTAGAGCACCCTTGATCCCTCGGAATAATCCCACTAGATTGTGGTGTATGATCTTTTTAATGCATTGCTGGATCCTGTTTGCCAATATTTGTTGAGGATTTTAGCATGTATGTTTATCAGTGATATTGGCCTGTAGTTTTCTTTCTTTGTTGTATCTTGGCCTGGTTTTGGGATTAGGGTAATACTGGCTTCATAGAAAGAGTTTGGAATTATTCTCTCTTCTTGGATTTTTTGGAATAGTTTGAGGAGGGTAAGAGTTAGTTCTTCCCTAAATGTTTTGTAAAATTCGCCTGAAGCCATCTGGTCCAGGCCTTTTGTGTGCCAGAAGATTTTTGAATACTGTTTCAATTTCACTCTTTGTTATTGGTCTGTTGAGACTTTCTACTTCTTGATTCAGTTTTGGGAGATTATATGTTTCTAGAAATTTGTCCATTTCATGCATGTTGTCAAATTCTTGTCATACAGCTCTTTGTAGTAATTTCTTACAATCTTCTGTATTTATATGGTATCAGTCGTAATTTCTCCTCTTTCATTTCTGATTTTGTTTTTTTGGGTCTTATCTCTTTTTTTCTTGATGAGCCTGGCTAAAAACTTGTCAATTTTGTTTACTTTTTTCAAAGAACCAGCTCCTAGTTTTGTTGATCTTTTGAATTGTTAGTTTAGTTTCTGTGTCATGTAATTCTTCTATGGTGTTGCTGATTTCCTTTCTTATTCTTGCCCTAGGTTTTGTTTGTTGTTTTTGTTCCAGTTCTTGTAACATTAGGGTTACATTTTTTATCTGAGATTCTTCTATCCTTTTCAGATCTGCCTGTATTGCTATGAACTTCCCTCTTAGGACTGCTTTTCCTGTGTCCCATAGGTTTTGAGCTGTCGTGTGTTCATTATCATTAGTTTCCTGAAATTTCTTGATTTCCTCTTTGATGTCATTGTTAACCCATTCATTATTTAATAGCGTGTTATTCATTCTCCATGAGTTTGGGTGTTTGATTTTTTTCCCTGAGGTTTATTTTTAGTTTCAAGGCGTTGTGGTCTGAAAAGATGCTTGATATGTTTTCAATTTTCTTGAATTCGTTGAGGCTTGTTGTGTCCTAGCATGTGATCTATCTTTGAAAATGTCCCATGTACATTTAAAAAGAATGTATATTTTGCTTCTTTGGGGTGAAAACTTCTATATATGTCAATAAAGTCCATGTGGTTTAGTGTGTTGTTCAATGCCTGTATATCCTTGGTGTTTCTTTGCTTGGATGATCTGTGTATTGTTGATAATGGAGTGTTGAAGTCCCCTACTATGAGTGTGTTGTTGTTGATATCTTTTTTGTGGTCTTCTAGTATTTGCTTTATGTATTTGGGTGCTCCTATGTTGGGTGCATATATGTTTATCGGTGTAATATCTTCTTGATGGATTGTACCCTTAAGTATTTTGAAATGTCCTTCTTTGTCTCTTTATGGCCCTTGCATTGAAATTTGTTTTGTCTGATATGAGGACTGCTACCGCAGCTTTTTTTTAAAGGTTTGTTTGCTTGGAATATTTTTCTCTGTCCCTTTACTTTCAGTCTATGTAAGTTTTTTTTATTGTAGGGTGTGTTTCTTTTATTTTTTTCCATTCTGTATATTTTCATATTTTCACCCACTATAAATTTTTTTGTTTGTTTTTCCATTACACTTGTCCCACTTTTTTCCCCCTTTTGCTTCCCAGCACCCTGGCCCCCCTTCTTCCACATTCAGTCCCCACTCAGTAGTCCATGTCTGTGGGTCATTTATACATCTTCTTTGACTAGACCCTTCCCCTTCTTACCCCCTTCTCTCCCTCCCACCTACCCCCTTGTTACTGTTAGTCTACTTCTTGTTTACATAGCTCTGGTTCAATTTTCCTCATTTGTTTGTGTTGTTCATTAGTTTCCTGTAATAGGTGATAGCATAAGGTATTTTTCTTTTGTTGCCTGGCTTATTTCGCTAAGTGTAATTCTCTCTAGCTCCATCCATGTTGTTGCAAATGGTAGAAGTTTCTTCTTTCTTTCTGCTACATAGTACTCCATTGTGTAAATGTACCAGTTTTTTGATCCACTCATCTGCAGATGGGCACTTAGGTTATTTCCAGCACTTGGCTATTGTAAATAGTGCTGCTATGAACATAGGATGCATAGGTTCTTTTGAATTGGTATTTCAAGATTTTTTGGACATAATTCTAGCAATGGAATTGCTGGTTCAAAAGGCAGTTCCATTTTTAGTTTTTTGAGAAAATTCCAAACTGTTTTCCATAGTGGCTGCACCAATCTGCATTCCCACCAGCAATGCACCAGGGTTCTTATTTCTCCACATCTTCGCCAGCACAAGTTGTTTGTTGATTTGTTGATGATGGCCATTCTGACAGGTGTGAGGTGGTCTCTCATTGTTGATTTTATTTGCTTCTATCTTATGGCTAGTGATGTTGAGCATTCTTTCCTATGTCTATGGACCCTCGGTATGTCCTCTTTAGAGAAGTATTTGTTCAGGTCCTTTGCCCATTTTTTCATTGGGTTGTCTGTCTTCTTGGTGTTGAATCGTAGAAGTTCTTTATATATTTTGGAGATAAATCCCTTGTTTGAGATGTCATTGGCAAATATATTTTTTCCTTATGGTTGGTTCCCTTTTCATCTTGCTAATGTTTTCTTTTGCTGAGTAGAAACTCTTTAGTTTGATGTAGTCCCATTTGTTTATTCTTTCATTTATTTCCCTTGCCTTAGGAGATATATCAGTGAAAATGTTGCTACATGGGATATCTAAATGTTTTCTGCCTATGTTTTCCCCTGGGACTTTTATGGTGCCACGGCTTCCATTTAAGTCTTTGATCCATCTTGAGTTTATTCTGGAGTATGGTGTAAGTTTGTGGTATAGTTTCATTTTTTTGCATGTCTCTGTCCAGTTTTTCCAAGAGCTCTGTTTCTTGTAGACAGCAAATATATGGGTCCTGCTTTTGTATCCATTCCGTTACCTTTTGTCTTTTAATTGGAACACTTAATCCATTTACATTTAAGGTTATTACTGACTTGTATTTATTCATTTCCTTTTCTACCTGTGTTCCTTTCCCTCTTTTTTTTTCCTTCTCTTTTTAGATCAATCTTTTTAGCATCTCTTGCAATGTTGGTTTGGTAGAAATGTATTCTTTTAGTCTTTGTTTGTCTGAGATACTCCTTATTTCACCTTCCATTTTGAATGAGAGCCTTGCTGGATAGAGTATTCTTGGTTGTAGGCCTTTGTTTTTCATTGCTTGAAGTATTTTTGACCATTCCCTTCTGGCTTGTAGTGTTTCTGTTGAGAAATCGGTCGATAGCCTTATTGAAGCTCCCTTGTATGTTATTTGCTGTTTTTCTCTTGCTGCTTTTAAGATTCTCTCTTTGTCTTTGAATATTGTCATTTTAATTATAATGTGCCTTGGGGTGGGTCTTTTAGGGTTCCTCTTCATTGGGACTCTCTGTGCTTCTTGAATTTGCATGACTTTTTCTCTCTTCATGTTAGGAAAATTTTCTGTCATTATTTTGCCTATCAACTTTTCTATCCCTTGTTCTTCTTCTTTCTCTTTTATTTGAATGATCCGAATATTATTTTGTCACATGTTGTCCTGTAATTCCCTTATAACTTCTTCATACTTTTTCAATCTCTTTTCATTTTGTTGTATTGTCTTGGAATTTTTTTCTACATTGTTTTCTAACTCACTAATCCAGTCCTCTGCTTCGTTTAGCTTGCTTTTGATTGATTCTACTGTGTTTTTCAGTTCAGAGATTGTATTCTTCATTTCTTCCTGGTTCTTATTAATAGTTTCTATGTCCTTTTTAGCAGTTGTAATTCTTTATAGGTTTCCTGTAATTTTCTTGGAGCTGTTGGTAATTTCCTTGGAGATTGTCATTGTTATCTTTGAGGTTGTCAAGTATATTGAGCTTCTTCATCACCATTATTTTGAATTCCATGTCTTACATTTGGGTTATATCTACTCCATCTATCTCTCTTTTTGGGATTACTCTTTTCCTTTCATTGAGAGGTTGTTTCTGTGTTTTACCATGTTGGATTCTTCTTCTTCTTTTTTTTTTTTTTTTTGGATGTGTCTGCTTTGATTTCCCTCCTTTGAGATATGAGAGTCTTTATAGGAGATCTGGGGGTTTCAGTGGTGGAGCCTCTTTGATCTTCTGAGCCTGACATTTTTGGGATACCCTGTATGTCATTTGTTTGTGCTCTCTGGTTATATTTTTGTTACTCTTTGGTGGGACTTTCTGTCTGGCCAGTTGATTGAGAGTCACTCTGCCCACCTTGTCTTGAGTTCTTTTGTGGAGATGCTGTAAAAAACATAAACACACAGCCCATGCAAGAAATGCATGCCCTCAAAAATATTTCCCGCCCTCTATCCCACTATCAGCAGCAAATGAGCCAGTATTACTATAAATGTAGAGATGTTAGGGCTTTTATACTATAGGAAGAATAGATAAGAATTGTTTTAAAAGCAGAAAAAGATGATATTTCTGAGAGGGGAAATGATAGAGTAATAATAGTAGAAACTAGTGTCAACACTATGCAAGACAGTAAGTAATATTTACATGTATGTTAATAAAAAAGAGAAATGGAAGAATGCAGGATAAAGTAAGAAAGTGGTAGTATATAGTATTAGATTTTTGTAGTAGTTATATGCTGTATATTTAGTGTCAAAGGGAGGCTAAACAAAACAGACAAACAAACAAACAATAATTAAAGATAAAGGATGGGAGAGAGAGATGGTATGAAAGAGATTAAAGAGATAGTTTAAAGAGAAAAATATTTATAAAAAATTAAGCTTAAAATTAAAATTAAAAAGAAAATTTTTACTCAGTTCAGCCTTTGTGTGCAGATTTATTTTTCTGGATTCACATCTGGTCAAAATTCCATGAGTTCCAAATTTTTTCCTGGTTAGCTGGCTGTGAGGATCTATGGCTGTTTTGTGTGGCTGCTTTTCTCTCACTCAGGGGCGTGCTGTAACTATCTGCTGTGAGCCTCAGAGTTTGATCTCTCCCCACTTGTTCTGTGGCACCCTTCAGCAGCCCTCAAGCTTCTCTATTAATGCTGTTCTGTTAGCAAGCCAGTGCGCATGATCTTAGTCCCTGCCCTGCCTTGGATCCTGCCTTTGCTCCTCCATCCAAGAAGTCTCTGTGTTCCAAGCTGCAGCACCGGGCTCCGTTCATGACTGGCAGCGCCTCACTGTTTGCCTGCGTGCCCTGCCCACCCGCTTTGGGCCCTGACCGAGACCATCTTTCTAATGCAGTTTTCCTGGCCCAATTCCACTTTTCTCTGATCAGTGGCGCCGCGATGGATGTGTGTGCCCCATATGTGGTGCCACCAGCACCAGACTCAGTTCACACAGCTTTCCATAATCTGGGTCGCTCGCCATCTCACCATTCGCCAGTGCGCCCTGCCCACCGGTCTGGAGCTCTGACCAAGACCATTTTTCTAATGCAGCTCTCCTGGTCCAGTTCAGCTCCTCTCTTTTAATTGGCGCCGCGATGCGCACACCCGGGGTGTGGGGTCGCCATCCCAGACCTGCCTGTTTGGGGCATCTCCACCCAGATTCAGATCATACAGCTTCCCACAGTCTGGGCTGCTTGCTGTCCTCCCAAACCTCCGTCCGCTTCATGGAAACCTGTCTATTGTTTCCCTACAGGAGTCCACTGGTTCCCATGCCCACAGTAGGCCACAGTCTCCAAGCAGATTACAGTCAGTGAGCCAGTCTTCAGCTGTCCCTCTGGGGTGTGGTCCGCTAGAAGCGTGCGGCTTGCTGGGTCCAGCGACTTCTCTCAAGAGCGCTGGTGAGCCTTCTGCCCTTTTCCACTCTGCTCTTGCTCTCCCTTCCCCACTCGAGCTGTTCGTAGTTTGTACTCACTCACTCATCTCTCTGTCTGTATCCCAAGCTTTCCATGATAGGAGCAGGCAGACAACACTGCTACTTACTCCGCTGCCATTTTCATCTCTCTATATCTCTCTAGAAGTCCTCCAAGATTTTCCCTATATATTTGGTTGCTCCTATGTTGATGGTTATATATTTACAATGGTTATATCTTCTTTATGGATTGTTCCCCTAAGTATTATGAAGTGTCCTCTGTTTTTTCTTTAGCCTTTCTTTTTTGTTGTTGTTGTTTTTTTAGAGAGACCCCATTCTTGTCTGGCCCCCTCCCTGTTAGAGCTAACACGCCCCACCGGAAGCCCACAGGAGAGTCAGAGCTTGGAGTCCCACCTTCAGTAGACCCCCCAAAAGAGAATTTAGAGACAGAAAAGTAGCTTTTTGCTTTTTGAAAGTTTCGAGGAAGCATGAAGAGTTGGGGTAGCTGAGTGAGCTCCTGGACGGCTAGGCTCCCTTTCTTTTGATTTGTGTCTTCCGTCCCCAGTAGCTGCCCCCGCCACTGACAAGAGGCAAGGCTTGCAAAGAGTCAGAGCCTCAGGAGGCCTCCCTCCCTCACCGGCCCTGGGCCCCCAGCTCCCAAACAGCTCTCTCCTGTCTGATTCTCTAGGTAACTTTATTGCAGCCACTTCAAGGTTTGCCTAAAATCTAGAACAGCTCAAGAGACAGAACAAGCTCCACGTGCACTTTCCCCACACCCCTAAGAAAAAACACAGAGCAGCTTTGGTTTAGAATGAAAAAGAAATTGTCTTCTGACCACCCCCCCTTCTCTAAAAGGACAGCAATCAAGCCTTTCTTTTGAAGTCTATTTTTTTTTTTAATGTAAGTATTGCTATCCTGGCTTTTTTTTTCATGTCCATTTGCTTGGAATAATGTCTTCTGTCCCTTCACTTTAAGCTTGCATAGATCTTTTGTTCTGAGGTGTGTCTCTTGTAGACAGCATATATGTGGGTCATGTTGTCTTGTACTATGTCTTTTGATTGGAGCATTTAATCCATACATTTAAGGTTACTATTAATAGATACTTATTCATTTCCGTCATTTTCCATTGTAACTGAGTTTCTTTTTCTTTTCTTTAAAGTATATTTTATTGATTATTTTGTTACAGTAGTCCCATTTTTTCCCTTTGCTCCTCTCCACCCAGTATCATCCTTCCCCCCAGCAATCCCATCCCCCTTATTTCATGTCCATGGGTAGTGCATATAAGTTCTTTGGATTCACCCTTTCCTATATTATTCTTAACTTCCCCTTATCTATTTTGTACCAACCAGTTATGCTTCTTAATCCCTACACCATATCCCCATATCTCTCCCTTCCTCTTCCCAGCTGATAACCCTCGAAATGATTCCCATACCTATGATTCTGTTCCTATTCTGATTTGCTTAGTTGGATTTAGTTTTTGTTATTTAGATTCAGTTGTTGATAGTTGTGATTTTGTTGTCATTTTAATGTTCATAATTTTTATCTTCTTTTTCTTAAGTAAGCCCCTTTGACATTTCATATAATAATGGCTTGGTAGTGATAAACTTATTTAGCTTTATCTTGTCTAGGAAGCACTTCTTCTGTGCTTCCATTCTAAATGATAGCTTTGCTGGATAGAGTAATCTAGATTGTAGGTCCTTGCTTTTTATCACAATGAATACTTCTTGCCAGTCCCTTCTTGAGAAATCAGCTGATAGTTTTATAGGCACCCCTTTGTAGGTAACTCTCTTCTTTTCTCTTGCTGCTTTTAAGATTCTCTCATTATCTTGAATGTTTGGCATTTTAATTATAATATGTCTTGGTGTGGTACTCCTTGGGTCCAACTTGTTTGGGACTCTCTGTGCTTCCTGTCCATTTCCTTCACCAAGTTTGGAGAGTTTTCTTTCATTATTTTTTCACATAAGCTTTCAATTTCTTGCTCTTCCTCATCTTCTGCTGGCACCCCTATAATCCAGAAGTTGTATGTTTAAAGTTGTTCCAGAAGTTGTATGTTTAAAGTTGTCCCAGAAGTTGCATGTTTAAAGTTGTCCCAGAAGTTCCTATGCCTTTCCTCATTTTTTTTCAATTCTTGTTTCCTCATTCTGTACTGATTGATTGTTTCTTCCTTCCTTATGTTCCAAATCATTGATTTGAGCCACAGCTTCCTTTTTTCCACCATTGGTTTTGAGTGGATTTTCCTTTGTTTCATTTAACATAGCCTTCACTTCTTCCCTTGTGCATTTGTTATTCTCAAGCATATCTGTCAAGCCTGTGAGCATCTTTATCACCAGTGTTTTGAACTCTGAGCCTGTTACATTGGCTATCTCCTTGTCTGTTAGGTTGGCTATCTCCTCGTTGCTTAGTTCTCCTACTGGAATGTTGATTCATTCCCTGTTTTGTGCCATACTTTTCTGTCTCCTCATCTTGACAGGCTCCTGTGTTTGTTTGCCTCTGTGTCTTAGGTAAAGCTGTTGCACCTGTTACGTTGTAAGGGGTGAAGCCTTAGGTATTCATCAGTAATGTTGTGGTTCTGTATGTAGCCTTTGTTATGCTGAGGAATGTTCCCTCTATTCCCTTTTTGCTGAGAGTTTTCATCATAAATGAATGTTGTATTTTATCAAATGCTTTTTCAGCATTTTTGTATATGATCATGTGGTTTTTGACTTCCATTTTGTTTATGTGGTGTATTACATTTATTGATTTGCCAATATTAAACCATCCTTGCATCCCTGGGATGAATCCCACTGGATCATGGTGTATGATCTTTTTAATGTGTTGCTGGAACCTGTTCACCAATATTTTGTTGAGGATTTTAGCACCTATGTTCATCAATGATATTGGCCTGTAGTTTTCTTTCTTTGTTGTATCTTGATCTTGTTTTGGGATTAGGGTAATACCGCTTCATAGAAAGAGTTTGGGATTTTTCCCTACTCTTGGATTTTTTGAAATAGTTTGAGAAGGGTAGGCATTAATTCTTTCCTGCATGTTTTGTGAAATTCACCCGTGAAGCCATCCGGTGCAGGGCTTTTGTGTGCTGGGATATTTTTGATGACTGTTTCAATTTCACTCTTTGTTATTGGCCTGTTCGGGCTTTCTACTTCTTCTTGATTCAGTTTTGGAAGATTATGTTTCTAGAAATTTGTCCATTTCATTTAGGTTGTCATGTTTCTTGCCATATACTTGTCATAATTTCTTACAATCCTTTGTATTTCTTTGACATACGTCATGATTTCTCCTCTTTCATTTCTTATTTTGTTTACTTGGGTATTCTCTTATTTTTTCTTGATGAGCCTGGCTAAAGGCTTGTCGAGTTTGTTTATCTTTTTAAAAAACCAGCTCCTACAATAGGGGACCAAGATGGCCGCGGAGTAGGAACAGTGTTCTCAGCTCGCTCCTGTTAAGGAGACAATCCAGGAGGAACAAACTCGGGGAGGAATGACTGAATGAGTGGGAATATCTGATAACGTGAACGGGGAGGAGATCGTGGGAGCAGCGTGGAGGGGGGTGGAGGGGTTTATCACAAACTGCAGGCTGAGTCATTCTGAGACTCCGTGCGTTTGCAGTATCAAGCCGGAGAGCTCACTAGCCGGGAGTGAATACTTGTAGGGAGCTAGGGAGAGGATTTGGCCAAAAAAGCCAGAGGAGGGAGAGAACAGTGAACAACCAGGACTGGAAGAAATTGTGTAACCTGAGTCTAGAGAGAAAAATCCTCAGCTGCAACCTCCGACGGAAAGCTCGGCATCCCGGGCGCGCCCAGCACTTGCGCTAGGGCCCTACCGAACAAAGGAGCAGTTTTGGGGCTAGGAGACGGGCCGCACAGAAAAGCTGCTGAGGAACTCCGGACCGGGGGAGAACTGTGTTCTTGAAATCAGTGTTTGCTCTTTAGTCGCGCTAGAATCCCACAGAACAAAAGGCAGGTTTGGGGCTAAGAGAGAAATAGGACGTGCAGGGTGTGTAAGTAGGGAAGAGAGCGGAGGCAGAGGTTCTGGAGGGGAGACGGTTTTAGGGCAAGGAGAAGGGCCCGCAGGGAAGGGCTGCTGCGGAGCTCCAGACCGGCAGAGAGCTCCGGGGAAGGAGAGTGCTGCGCTGACCGACCACACTAGAGTCCCACAGAACAAAGGGACGGTGCTGTGGCGGGAAGAAAGATAGAGCGTGCAGGCCGATAGACAGGGAAGCCAGCGGAAGCGGTAGCTCAGAATAGAGAAAGTTTTGGGGCAAGGAGAAGAGCACAGGCAGGAAAGCCACTGCAAAGCTCCAGACTAGGGGAGAGGCCCTGGGCAGGAAAGGGCCACTGGGCCCGGCACTTTGACCAACTGTGCCAGAGTCCTGCAGAACAAAAGGACGATCTTGAGACAGGGAGAGAGGTAGGGTGCGCAGGCATATAGACAGGGAAGAGAGCAGAAGCTGTAGCCTGGGAATAGAGACAGGACTGGAGGCAGGGCGGGGATTGCTGGCAGGCACAGGCTGGACCAACAGAGGGAAGGAGTAGCTGGACAAGCCTGAGGAGGGCTGAGGCTGCCTCAGGAGGGAACAACTAAAGGCAGCTCACAGCAGAGCGGTGGTAGGCCCACGAAAAAAAACTAGCAACCCCAGAATCAAGCAGAACCCTCCCACAGCCAGCCAACCAACCAGAAAAGATTTGAAACTCATGGAATTTTGAATAGGAGCGGACTCAGGAAGGAAGCAAGGAAAAACCAAAAAACAAACAAACCAAAAATACCCAGAGACTGTGCATAAAAGTTGAATTGAGTTAAAATCCTCATTCTTTTATCTCTCACTCTCTCTCTAACTACCCCTACCGTCAGTCCCTTCTTATTCTCGCTCCTTTTCTCCCCTCCTCTTCCCTCCCTTCTCTCCCCTTAGCATTCTCCCCTGCATCCTATTCTCAGTTAATTTTATAATTTTAAGTTCTCTCCCTTTCTCACCCTCTCCTTTCTCTGCGCTACGCACCTTGAACTTTATTAAATTTCTTTCTTTATTTTGTCCCCCTTCAGTCTACATTCATTTTTCTTTCATTTCTTGTCCTTATTTTCCCTCTCTCCCTATTACACTTTATATTCTAATCTCTTAATATTCAAATTATAATTCTAATCTATCCCCCTCTCCTTTTACTCTCCCATTCTTACCCCTTCTCTTTTTCTACCCCATCCCCCCACTTCTTTCCCTACCTCTTGTATTTCTCTCCTTCATCCTATCTTTTGCCAACTCTTCAATTTCAATCCTCCCCTTCCTAATATCTCCTCTTCCTCCTGATTTCCTTCCCTCCTCTGAGCTCTTTCCCTCCCAAATCCTCTTGCTTTCCTATCTCCTATTCCTCTCTCTCTATATTCACCTTTTCTCTCTATCTTGCAACTTTATATCATGTTTTAATCTCCTAATCTTTTTTATAACATATAATTTAAAAAAGAATTTTAATCCAGTCCCCTCTCTTCTACCTCCCCTTCTTCTTTTGTTCTCTCTCCTACCCTTCTCTTCTCTACTTTCTCTCTCTCTTTCCTCTCTCCCTTCCTGTCTTGCTATTTTCTACTCTGTATTTTTATCCTTAAAAAATTCTCTCTCAATCTATTTCCTACCTTCTAACCTCCCCAGCCCTCTCTTTCAATTTCTGGCTGTCTGTCTACCTGGATGTCTGTTGTGTCTACCCTACCTCCCACGCTAATCATATAGTATATACCGATTATATAATCCTAATACTATACACTTCCACTTTCACACTCCACACTGTAACCCTCCCCTCCTTTTCAAACAGTGTAAGTGTTAATTGCTCTCTTACATAATCTTGATCCCAATTGCTAATATTAATACTCTATCAACTTCCAGCTCAAAAATTACCCTTCCTTCATTTAAAACAACTCCTTTCTGTTTCTCCTATGAAATAAGAGTCCCAGTATCTCCACAAGTATATTAACACGGGCTCATTTGCAGCCTATAGTGGGATTGTATTTGGGGGAGACATTGGAGGGTGTGGATTTCTTGCCTGGGTTGTGTAATTATGTTTTAGCAGCACCTTCACAAAAGATCTCAAGACAAGGTGGGCAGAGTGACTCTCAATCAACTAACCAGAGAAAAAGATCCACCAAACAGTAGCTGAAATACAACCAGACAGATTAAAGAAATATCATCAAGGACAACACAGACTGAGATCCAGGAGGGCAGAGGAGTAAGTGGAAGCTACACTAACCTCCTCCCAGGACCAGCCAGTGCTGACTCAGCCCCAGTACAGCAGACAGACCATCCCCCTCCAAGTGGTGTCATACTAAGGGGAAATAAAAGCCCTGCCTACAGGAAGTAAGTTGCCACACACATGGTCCTTAAGCCTGACGGCTGATCACAGATTGAGTATAGTAACAACTAAAGAAGAGAGACAAAGGCAGTAGATCCCTGGAAGTCTCCAACAGGCTGCCTAGGGCCAGTCTGGTACATGATCTGACGCTACCAGAGGCAGATCCAGGAAGAACTGATCATTCCAAGAAGCACCAACAAACAAAAGGAATCACAAAAATGGGGAGAGAGAGAAACAACCCCCCATCAAAAGGAAAGGTAGAATCCCCAGAAAGAGTGCTAAATGAAATAGAGGGGAGCAAAATATCAGATACAGAATTTAAAACATGGATTATGGAGAAGCTAAATGAGCTCAGCGGAAACTACAAAGAACTCCAGAAAAACTACAGTGAACTCCAGAAGAACTATAAGGAACTTACTGAGAATTATACCAGCATCAAAAAGGACAGGGAAGCTATCAATAAGAGCCAGGAGGAAATGAAGAATACAATCTCTGAATTGAAGAACACAGTAGAAGGAATTAAAAGCAGGCTAGAGGAAGCAGAAGATCGGATCAGCGAGCTGGAGGACAACGTACACAAAAACTCCCAGACAATGCAACAAAATGAAAAAAGGCTGAACAAGACTGAAGAGGCTCTAAGACAGCTGCAGGACAACATGAAACGTAATAATATCCGTATCATTGGAATTCCAGAAGGAGAAGAAGAAGAGCAAGGGATAGAAAACCTCTTTGAAAAACTAATGACAGAAAACTTCCCTCACATGAGGAGAGAAAGAGTCACGCAAATCCAGGAGGCACAGAGGGTCCCAATGAAGATGAACCCCAACAGGCCCACCTCAAGACACATCATAATTAAAATGGCAACATCCAAAGACAAAGAGAGAATCCTAAAAGCAGCAAGAGGGAAACAACTAATAACATACAAGGAAGCTCCAATAAGGCTATCCTCAGATTTCTCAGCAGAAACACTACAAGCAAGAAGGGAATGGCAAAAAATATTCTAAGCAATGAGAAACAAAGGCCTACAACCAAGAATACTCTACCCAGCAAGGCTCTCATTCAAAATGGAAGGCGAAATAAGGAGTTTCTCAGACAAAGGAAGACTAAAAGAATACATCTCCACCAAACCAGCAATGCAAGAGATGCTAAAGCGTCTGCTCTAAGAAGATAAAGAAACAGAGAGAAACAGAGAAGAACACGAGTACAAAGGGGGAAAATGACAATGAATAAGTACTTATCAGTAATAACCTTAAACATAAATGGATTAAACACTCCAATTAAAAGACATAGGGTAGCTGAATGGATTAGAAAGAATGACCCACATATATGCTGTCTACAAGAGACCCACCTTAGAACAAAAGATCTACACAGACTGAAAGTAAAGGGATGGAAAAATGTATTCCAAGCAAATGGACATGAAAAAAAAGCCGGGGTAGCAATACTTATATCAGACAAAACAGATTTCACAGCAAAGTCCATAAAAAGAGACAAAGAAGGGCATTTCATAATACTTAAGGGAAAAATCCATCAAGAAGATATAACCCTTATAAATATATATGCACCCAACTTAGGAGCACCCAAATATGTAAGGAAAATTTTGAAAGACTCCAAGAAAGATACAGGCAGCAACACACTCATCGTAGGGGACTTTAAAACCCCATTGTCAACAATGGACAGATCTTCAAAGCAAAGAAACACCAAAGATATTGAGGCACTGAACAACACTTTAGATCAAATGGACTTAGTCGATATATATAGAAGTTTACACCCCAAAGAAGCAAAATATACATATTTCTCAAGTGCACATGGAACATTTTCAAAGATAGACCACATGGTAGGACACAAAACAAGCCTCAATAAATTCAAGAAAATTGAAATTATATCAAGCATCTTCTCAGATCACAATGGCTTAAAATTGGAAATCAACCTCAAGGAAAAAACTCAAAAACATCCAAACTCATGGAGAATGAATAACATGCTATTAAATAATGAATGGGTTAACAATGACATCAAGGAAGAAATCAAAAAGTTCCTGGAAACCAATGATAATGAACACACAACAACCCAAAATCTATGGGATACAGCGAAAGCAGTCTTAAGAGGAAAGTTCACAGCAATACAAGCCTACCTAAAAAAGCTAGAAGAATCTCTAATAAAAAATTTAACCCTACAGCTACAAGAAATAGAGGAAGAACAACAAGCAAAACCCAGATCAAGTAGAAGGAAGGAAATCATCAAGATCAGAGCAGAATTAAATGACATAGAGTCTAAAGTAACAATTCAAAAGATCAACAAAAGTAGGAGCTGGTTCTTTGAAAAGATAAACAAAATTGACAAGCCTTTAGCCAGGCTCATCAAGAAAAAAAGAGAGAGAACCCAAAAAAATAAAATCAGAAATGAAAGAGGAGAAATCACAACTGATACCACAGGAATACAAAGAATTATAAGAAATTATTACGAACAACTGTATGGCAAGAAATTTGACAACCTAGAGGAAATGGACAGATTCCTGGAAAACTATAGTCTGCCCAAACTGAATCAAGAAGAAGCAGAATGTCTGAATAGACCAATAACAGTTAGCGAAATTGAAGCAGTAATCAAAAAACTCCCAGCACACAAAAGCCCAGGACCAGATGGCTTCACAAGTGAATTCTACAAAACATTTAGGAAAGAACTAACTCCTATCCTCCTCAGACTATTCCAAAAGATACAAGAAGAGGGAAGAATCCCAAACTCGTTCTATGAAGCCAGTATAACCCTAATTCCAAAACCAGGTCAAGACACAACAAAGAAAGAAAACTACAGGCCAATATCGCTGATGAACATAGATGCTAAAATCCTCAACAAAATATTGGCAAACCGGATCCAGCAACACATTAGAAAGATCATACACCACGATCAAGTAGGATTCATCCCAGGAATGCAAGGATGGTTTAATATTCGCAAATCAATAAACGTGATACACCACATAAACAAAATGAAAGACAAAAACCACATGATCATATCAATAGATGCGGAAAAAGCATTTGATAAAGTACAACACCCATTTATGATAAAAACTCTCAGCAAAATGGGAATAGGGGGAGCATACCTCAACATAATAAAGGCCATATATGAGAAACCTGAAGCCAAAATCATACTCAATGGGCAAAAACTGAGAGCATTCCCCCTGAGATGAGGAACAAGACAAGGATATCCGCTCTCTCCACTCCTATTCAAGATAGTCTTGGAAGTTCTAGCCACCGCAATCAGACAAGAAAGAGAAATAAAAGGCATCCAAATTGGAAAAGAGGAAGTTAAACTGTCATTATTTGCAGATGACATGATAGTGTACATAGAAAATCCTTTAGACTCCACAAAAAAACTACTCAATCTAATAAGTGAATTCAGCAAAATAGCAGGATACAAAGTCAATATTAAGAAATCGAAGGCATTTTTATACACCAACAATAAAAACTCAGAGATAGAAACTGAAAGAAAAATCCCATTTACCATAGCAACAAGAAAAATAAAATACCTAGGAATAAACTTAACCAAAGAGGTAAAAGACCTGTACACAGAAAACTACATAACACTGAAGAAAGAAATTAAAGAAGATACAAATAAATGGAAGCGTATACCATGCTCATGGATGGGAAGAAACAACATCATTAAAATGTCCATACTACCCAAATCAATTTATAGATTCAATGCAATCCCTATTAAAATACCAGCAACATATTTCACAGACTTAGAACAAATACTTCAAAAATTTATATGGAACCAAAAAAGAGCCCGAATAGCCACAGCAATTTTGAGGCAGAACACAGTAGGAGGAATCACAATACCCGATATCAAACTATACTACAAGGCCACGGTAATCAAAACAGTCTGGTACTGGCATAAAAACAGACATATAGATCAATGGAACAGAATAGAGAGCCCAGAAATAAGCCCAGGTTCATATGGTCAACTAATATTTGACAAAGGGGGAAAGAACATCAAATGGAGTGAAAAGAGCCTCTTCAACAAATGGTGTTGGGAGAACTGGACAGGGACATGCAAAAAAATGAAACTAGACCACCAGCTCACACCATACACCAGAATAAACTCAAAATGGATCAAAGACTTAAATGTAAGCCGTGACACCATAAAAGTCCTAGAGGAAAAAATAGGCAGGAAAATTTCAGATATCCCACGTAGCAACATTTTCACTGATATATCTCCTAAGGCAAGGGAAATAAAGGAAAGAATAAACAAATGGGACTACATCAAACTAAAAAGTTTCTGCTCAGCTAAAGAAAACATCAGCAAGATGAAAAGGAAACCAACCATATGGGAAAATATATTCGCCAATGACATCTCAGACAAGGGATTGATCTCCAAAATATATAAAGAACTCATATGACTCAACACCAAGAAGACAGACAACCCAATTAAAAAATGGGCAAAGGACCTGAACAAACACTTCTCCAAAGAAGACATACAGAGGGCCCATAGACATATGAAAGTGTGCTCAACATCACTAGCCATCAGAGAGATGCAAATTAAAACCACAATAAGATACCACCTCACACCAGTCAAAATGGCAATCATCAACAAATCAACAAACAACTTGTGCTGGAGAGGATGCGGAGAAACGGGAACCCTGGTGCATTGCTGGTGGGAATGCAGATTGGTGCAGCCACTGTGGAAAACAATTTGGAATTTCCTTAAAAAACTAAAAATGGAGCTGCCTTTTGAACCAGCAATTCCATTGCTAGGATTATATCCAAAAAATCCTGAAACACCAATTCAAAAGAACCTATGCACCCCTATGTTCATAGCAGCACTATTTACAATAGCCAAGTGCTGGAAACAACCTAAATGCCCATCTGTAGATGAGTGGATCGAAAAACTGTGGTACATTTACACAATGGAATTCTATGTAGCAGAAAGAAAGAAGGAACTTCTACCATTTGCAACAACATGGATGGAACTAGAGAAAATTATGCTTAGTGAAATAAGCCAGGCAACAAAAGAAAAATACCTTATGCTGTCACCTATTACAGGAAACTAATGAACAACACAAACAAATGAGCAAAATTGAACCAGAGGTATGTAAACAAGAAGTAGACTAACAGTAACAAGGGGGGCGGGGGGGAGGAAAAGAAAGGTGTAAGGGGATGGGTCAAGTTAAAAAATATATATATATATGAATGACCCACAGACAGGTGCAACTGAGTGGGGACTAAATGTGGGGGAGGGGAGGGACAGGGTGCAGGGAAACAAGAGGGCTAAAAAAGTGAGACAACTGTAATGGAAAAACAAACAAAAATTTTTTAGTGGGGGAAAAATGAAAATATGAAGAATGGAAATGCCAGTTCAGTGAATATTAGGACAAAGATTTTCCTTCACGTTGTATATTTTTCTCCCTATTTGATCCCTCCAGAGTTTGGCATTCTAAACAAGTAAGTAATGACATAAGTTCCTTTGCATAGAACTAATAAGACCAGTTGTCAACAGAGGTTCTTTTTTTTTTTTTTTTTTTTGTTTGTTTGTTTGTTTGTTTGTTTGTTTTTTGACCAAGTCTTTGACTGGAATGTCAAGCCTAAAGGAAACATACTTGGGCTCAGATTGTTACCAGAAAGCCCTGAGGAACTGGGAATGACTTTCAAAGGTAATAAAAGCCCGTGAGATAAAAGGCCTGGTACCATGGTTGGTTGTGCGGTCCACAGCAATCTTTCCAGGGAAGGAACGAAGGTTGTTTTCCTGAAAGATGGCTAGAAGGGACCTTAAGGCACAAGGAAAGACCAGAAAGACTTGGAAAAAACAGGTGTGTACAGGCAAGGATGAATGCCAGATATGTGGCACAGCTTCTGTGCCCTGAAGAACAGACTGAAGGTCACCCCAAATATTCCTTGGGTAAGTTCCAGCAAAGCAGAACTAAAGATCATAAGTGATCATTTGCTGCTCTTTTTATGTTTATGCAAACGAACAGGATAAATTAAAAATGGACTTAATGTAGTCCCTTTAAAGACAAGGAGGGTAACCTTAGGGAGAAAAATTATTATTCAAGGAAAATCACAATGATCAGTAGTAGAGTATAAAACAGGGCAACTAATCGTCTTAAAAGTTTCTTCTCCAGATTTAGAGACTTGTTTGCGGGTTATGTTACATAAATTAACACGTGTTTTTTGTTTTCAAAGGACATAAGCCTATGATCGCATTACCTGAGTGATTATCTTTACGCATAAGCCTCACTTAATCCTCTCTGCAGCGCTCCCTCCTGAGACTCAACGGTTTGGCTGAACTAAATGGCTGGGTTAGTGAAGAATGGGGTGGTCTGTGGGCTTCACTTTAAAACGGGTTTCTCTTTTCTATCCTAATGGCTTGGACAGAAAAGGCCCAGAGGTCTGAGAGGGGGGAAAAACCTAAACTATTTACCTCAGCCCAAACTAAGTATAATGGGCAAAAAGGGTTTTGGACAGGAGAGATGTGCCTAGCACACCTTCTTACAAAGAAGCCTTTTTTTTTTTTTTTTTCCCCTAATATGGAACATTGAAAAATTAATCCCTGCCTTTTGTCATCTAGTAGTTATGGATTGAATGATGTCTTTTAACCCTTTTCGCCAAATCTGTTGCCCCCAGAACACAACAAGGACACCAGCCTGTTAAACCAAGCACGCCGTTGACCGGAGACAGCCAACTGACCTGGAGTCTGCACGATCCTTCCCCATGTGGGAAGGCCACCCTCCCCTCCACACCCCCACTCTTATTAGGGTTTTCTGGACCCAAGGGTAGGTAGGACGACAACCATGTCCAGCTTGAAGCAGCTAGAGGAGCTTGAGACCTTCGCCCATTGTCCTTTACAAGATTACAAAGGGTCCTCATATTTGAGAGGGGGGGGATAGTTAATTTTTACAAACCAGGGGTATGGACTTGGGGGGGATTGCTGGGGAAGGGGGGTGCTGGGTGGAGGGGAACAAGGGGGAGAAAATTGGAACTGTTGTAACAATATAATCAATAAAAAACATTAAAAAAAAAAAAACCAGCTCCTACTTTTGTTGATCTTTTGAATTGTTTGTTTAGTCTCTATGTCATTTAATTCTTCTCTTATCTTGGTGATTTTCTTCCTTCTACTTGCCCTGGGCTTTGTTTATTGTTGTTCTAGTTCTTGTAGTTTTAGGGTTAGAGTTTTTATTTGAGACTCCTCTATCCTTTTCTGGTAGGCCTATATTGCTATGAACTTTCCTCCCAGGACTGCTTTTGCTGTGTCCCATAGGTTTTGGGTTGTTGTGTGTTCATTATCATTAGTTTCCAGAAACTTCTTGATTTTTCCTTGATGTTGTTTTTAACTCATTCATTATTTAATATCATGTTATTCATTCTCCATGAGTTTCAGTATCTTTCAGTTTTTTCCTTGAGGTTGGTTTCTAGTTTCAAGGCATTGTGATCTGAGAAGATGGCTGATATAATTTCAATTTTCTTGAATTTGTTGATGCTTGTTTTGTGTCCTACCATGTGGTCTCTCTTTGAAAATGTCTCATGTGCGCTTAAAAAGAATGCATATTTTGCTTCTTTGGGGTAAAAATTTATTTCTATGTATATATCAGTTAAGTCCATTTTTTTCTAGTGTGTTGTTCAATGCCTCAATATCCTTGGTGTTTCTTTGCTTTGAAGATCTGTCTATCATTGATAATGGTGTGTTAAAGTCCTCTACTATGATTGTGTTGCTGTTGATATCCTTCTTGTAATGTGGAATCAAAGTAAGTTGTAGCAAAAAAGAAAATATAATTGAAATTCAAAATAAGAAGAGAAAGGAAAAAGATAGAATGGAGTAAGAGAAGAAAAGAGCATATATGAGATTTGAAATAAATTATAATTTAAAACCTGATGAAGTGTTAGGTCTAAACATTAAAGGCAAGATATGAATGTCAAAAGCTATGCAGGAGAAATTTTTTTCCTTGTTGTGCCTGTCTCTATTCTCTTTGCTCTTCTGGGATTAGTAGATGAAAGCCTGAAAAATAGTGAAGCTCCTGGAGTCTTACAAAGGGCCTTTTCAGAGCTTTTTCTTCTTTCCCCTGTGGATATGTTCCCAGGAGGATACTCCTGAACCTGGACTCACTGATCTGCAGAGCTTAGAATCCCACAGGTGAGGATTGGACTACCCTGTCTGTGAGGGGATCTAGCTGGGGCTGCAAATCTCAGGCATCTAGTTCTTGCTCATAGTCCTGAGCCAGCTGCTCTCTCACTGGAGGCTCTGCCAAATCATCCACTGTGAACAGCACTCTTCTCTTAGCCATACTAGTTCAGGTACCACACAGCAGTCTTGAAGTACATTCTATCCCTCTGAGTTTTATTTAGCAGAGCCACTGTGCCCATGCACACAGAGGTGCAAGCCCTGGGTCCCTGCCAAGTCTCAGGTTTTGCCTCCACTCTCCTTTAGAAGAGTCTTTGTGTGGCCCCGACACTGCAGCACAGGTCCCTGGAGGTTTTGTTTTCCATGCGCTGCCCCTCCCCCAAAATCACACAGTCTCTCATGGTCAGGGCTGGCTACTGCCTTCCTGAACCTGTGACAGTTTTATACAATGTCTCACTGCATCTTTTCTGGATGATACCAGGAAGAGCCCTGAGGCAATACAGTAACACAGGGTGGTGGCAGAGTGCTGACCCATTTCCTCCAGAGATCTCAGTCTAGAGCGGGACTCCCTTTATTGATTCTTAAAGGGGACAAAGCACATGTCTTGTGTTTGCAACCACTCACCTGGGACCCCAGCAAATGGAGGGTGGTATAGACTGTAGTCTTGTGGGTAAACTTTAGTGTAGGAGGCTCTGAGGAGTGACATGAGGGAGCAGCTGTTGGGCTTTCTGTGCCAGGATATACTTGGATTCTGTAGCAGCCTTCTTGATTGAGAAGAGTAAGCCCCTCCCAAGGGGAAAGCAATTACCATTCTCTGTGGGATTTTGCTCACCCCACCCTCTCTCTGCAATCCTGCTCCCTCCATCATGCAAGTTTTTTTTTCTTTTATGTGGTTTGTTCAGTTTTGTTTTGCATGTTTTTTTCCTTTTATTCTTTCTTTTCCTCCATCCTGCATCTTAACCTCTACTGAGGAGTCAGTGGCATACACAGGCTCAGGGGGTATCAGAGACTGGCTGTATGCTACAGCCATACTGTATACTCTCCTGGGAAATAGACTGGCACTTTCCCCTCATGGGAGAGCTGTAGAAACACCTTCCTGATTTAGGCAGACCCAAAACCTTGACTCTGGAAGTTCCACCCAATAGCCTACTAGAGACCTCACCCTGCTTAGTACAGGGAAATAATTCCCAAAACTCAGATAAGTGGCTTAGGACAGGGGAACACACCAACCATCTTCCCTGAAGTTTAAAGGTGCCTGCCATGGGAGATCCAGGAGTCCCATCCTCCCAATTCCACCAGAATGCCTCTCTAGAATAGCTGGCTCTATGACTAAGCTAAGGCTGACAGCAAGACAGCAGGCAGAAGCAGACAAAGGCAGATTAATAGGTGACTTGAGTCATTTGCTGAGGTACTCCTAGACCCAGTGCTGTTAAAACCCAGTTGCGCAGAGCAACTTGGCCCATCCTGGTCACAGCCATGCCCAGAAAAATCAGCAACAAACTGTGGATCATTGAGAGCTATGAACAAGCTGCCAAGGGCTAGCTATGGACTGCTCCTGACACTGGTGTACACCAGACTCAGACTACAGGACAACCATATCCATAGAGAGACCAGCAGGCAAGCCCTAAATTATGTTGAGACAAATTCCACTTTATTCTTTTTCATTATTTTTCTTTTTTATAGCCTTTTCATTAGTTTTTGTCTATTTTTCTTCTATTTTTAATTTTTATTGCCTTTTTTCTGTCATATCTCTTATTTTACTCTTATCATTGATTGCCCCATTGTTCCTTTTTTCTTTCCTTTTCTTATTTTTGTTATTCTTTCTGTTTCTTTGTTTTCTTTTACAGTTTCCTCCTTCAATTCATTGTTTGTATTAGTTCTAACCCCTTTTCCCTTCCCATAATCACTTGTCTGACCTCTGGTATTCTCTTATTTTTTAATTTTCTTCCTTCCCTAATATTCAAATTCTCTTTCCACATTCACTATTCTCTCATCTATTGTCATTGAAATTGCTGTTGTAATTGTGTGGGGGGGGGGTTGCTTGTTTTGGCTTCATTTTTTGTGTTGTTTTGCTTTGTTCTGCCAGCACCTGTACAACAGCATACAGTCAGTCAGCCAGAGGGAAGATCCCACCAACAGACAAGCCAATGACAATGTGAACCCAAATGCAACAAAAGAGCCCACATAACACATGCAAAGGGCATTTCTAGAGCATCCAGTTCAGGAGATCAAGGAGTCTGTCCCACTGAATACCACAGATTCCTAACACATAAGACTACATAAGTCAAAGTAGATCTATCTAAAACACATAAACAAATTAAAAGACACAGCTAAATTGGGGAGACAAAGAAACAACCCTTAAGCAAAAGAAAAATGAGAAATTAACAGAAAAAGACCTAAGTGAAATTTTGGCAAGCAAATTATCAGACACTGAGTTCAAAATAATGGTAATAAGGATGCTCAAAGAACTTAGTGAAAACTACATCAGCCTGAAAAAAACATAGAAACTATGAATAAGAACCAGAAATGGAGAATGGTATGTCTGAAATGAAGATTACACTAGGAGAAATTGAAATCAGAATTGACAAAGCAGAGGACTGAATCAGCAATTTGGAAGACAAGGTAGAAAAAAATGAGAAGAGTTTAAAGGAGCTTTGGGAGAACATGAAACATAACAATATTTGCATCATAATGATATCAGAAGGCCAAGAAAGCAAGGGATAGAAAAAAAATGTTTGAAGAAATAATGACAGAAAACTTCCTTAACTTAGTGAAGAAAAAAGTCACACAAGTTCAGAAAGCACAAAGAGTCCCAGTCAAGATGAACCCAAAAAAACCTACATCAAGACACATCACAATTAAAATAGCAATTTTAAAGACAAAGAGAAAATTATAAAGACAGCAAGAGAAAAACAATTAGTTACCTACAAACAAGCTCTGATAAGGCTGTCAGCTGATTCTTGCAGGGAAACAATACAAACCAGAAGAAATTGGCATGAAATATTCCAAGTAATGAAAAACAATGACCTGTAACTAAGAGTGCTCTATCCAGCAAGGCTCTCATCTAAAATGGAAGGCAAAATAAAGAGCTTCCAGACCAAAAAAAGAAAAGAAAAAAGGCTGAAGAAGTGTATTTTCACCAAACCAGCAGCAAGACATGCTAAAGAGACTGCTGTAAGAAGAAGAAATAGAGAGAGAGAAATGAACACAGGTACAAAAGGGAAAATGGCAGTGAATAAAGTACTCATCAGTAATAACCTTAAAGGTAAATGGATTAAGTCCTCCACTCAAAAGACATAAAGTAGCTGAATGGATAAGAAAACAACCCACAGATAATATCCAGCCACATAATATGAAAAATGGAGACATTTACTGAAGAAGATACAAAATACAAGAAACATTGTATATAGGAAAATAAAGGGAACACCTCAGTCCCCTTAAATGTAGGCGCCTTGGGACCTCACATAGTTCTCCTAGCACCTCTTCCACTGTTGAAATCACTCTGAAAAATCCTTCGTTGGAATCACCTTCAGCTGTCCCATTGTATTTTCCTGAATCTCATTGACAGTTTGAAATATCTTCCCTTTCAAAGATGATTTTAGTTTTGGGAAAAGCTAAAAGTCACAGGGTACCAAATAAGGGCTGTAGAGGGACTGAGTCACCTGGGTGATTTGATGTTTCACCAAAAAGTTCTGCTTGAGATGTGATGCAAGAGCAGGTGTATTGTCATGATGAAACTGCCAACCACCATCGCCCATAGCTGTGGCTGTTTCATCATAGTATCGTCGTCGTCGTCGGCAGCCGTCCATCTCGAGAGACGATGGTGTAGCTTCTTAAGAGTCTATCTGCACCGCCAAGAATGGCTGTGCAGTCCGACTCGGGAGTGACACGGTATCTGTCTCCTCCCGTGTTGAATCGACATCTTGTGATGACGCTGGAGTGTCCTCTCCAGTGAAGCTGAAGCTACAGAGCCTGGGCAGGGTGATATGGAGGGTCTGCTGTTGCCCATGCAGCACACCCCCCCTCTCTTCGCAGCTGAAGGGTCCAAGGGAAAGACGGAGTCAATACAGCTTGGCTTCAGGTGCGCCGCAGGAGTTGCCGGTGTTGACTACAATGTCAAACCGCCTTAGGGACTCCGGCTCCGAATTTTCTGCCAGGGTTTACTCCCTTAGCCTTTCCCCTGAAGAGGTATGCCGCAAGGCAGCGGAGGTTTTTTAGAGTCAGAGTTTTCCTTCTCTGATGTGCCCTGACTGGAAGATCGAACCAGCGACACTTAGCTCGCAGGCCGACGCTCAATCCACTGAGCCAAACCAGCCATAGTATATTGCATCTCTAAACTAATGAAAAACATTTAGGTAGTACTTATTAGTTAATGGTCTGGAGGGGTGTACTTGTGATGGACAACACCTTTTCAGTTAAAAGACCTTGTTAACATGGTCTTGATCTAGCTTTAACTTTGCCATGACTTCTTTCATACATGGAGAACCAGGTATCTTCCATTGGTATGACTGGACATTTGTTTCCAGATCATAGTGGTAGGCCCATGATTCATCTCCAAGTATGGCCTTCTTGAGGAAATCTGGTTTATTGATAGTGGTTTGAATCAAATCATTAGCAACTGAAGCATAATGTTTCTTCTGCTCTGGTAGCAAAAACTGCAGATCACATTTTGCTATGACACATTTTATGCCAAGATCCTGCATCAAAATCTTGGACACAGTAGTTTTTGGAGTCCTCAGATCAGCTTCTAGTTTTTGCACTGTCAGTCACCAATCTTTGTTGATTGCAGCTTATATACACTCAACATTCTCAGGTGTTCTGCTTGTTGCAGGGCTTCCAGAACATAGAGCACTTTCAACAGATTCTCAACCATTTTTTAAGTGTCTGTGTAACACTTTTATTTGTGCTGCACTCATTGCCTTATCCCCAAAAGACTTCTGAATCATCCAAATAGTATCCATGGTGGAATGTTCAAGCTTAACAAAAATTTGTTGCAGATTCATTGCTCCAATCACTCAGTCATTTTGACTGGGATGGCCACACAGTGCACATGTTCACTCAATGGCATCTACTACCCCCAGTGACTATAATAGTGAAGTCATCAATTTTCATGCATGTACACTCTAGTCCACTCTCCTTGTCTGCTAGGTTACATAGATGTTGTGTAAACCATTCTTGTTATATTAGAAGTGGCTGGGCTTTTCCTGAACAGATTTCATATGCTGTCTACAAAAGACCCATCTCAGAACAAAAGATTTATCTATCTATCTATCTATCTAGATAGATAGATAGATAGATAGATATAGATATAGATATAGATATATATAGGCTAAAAGTGAAGGGATGGAAGAAATATTCCATGTAAATAGAGATGAAAGAGAAGCTGGGGTAGTAATACTTCTGTCTGACACATTGGACTTTTTAATAAAGGCCATAATAAGAGACAAATAAGGACACTACATAATACTTAAGGGTTCAGTCCAACAAGAGGATAAATCCCTTATGAACTTATATGCACCCAATATAGGAGCACATAAATATATAAAGAAAATATTTCAGGACTTTCAGAAAAAAATCAACAGTAATGCATTGTAGTAGGGGATTTTAACACCACACTGTCAACGATGGACAGTCCCTCCAGACAAATATCCAACAAGGATATAGCAGCAATAAATGACAGGCTAGATCAAATGGGTATAATTAATATTTATGAACATTTCACCCCAAGGGAAAAAATATACATTTGTTTCAAATGCACATACATCATTCTCAAAGACAGACTGTATGATAGGATGCAAAGTAAACCTTAACAAAATTCAAGAAAATTAAAATCACATCAAGCATTTTCTCAGATCATAATGGCCTGAAACTAGAAATCAACCTAAAGAAAAAACACCCAAAACATTCAAATACATGGAGGCTAAATTGCATGGTATTAAATAATGAATGGATTAACAATTAGATAAAAGAAGAAATTGAAATGTATTTAGAAACAAATGCAAATGAATCCACAGCACCCCAAAGCCTAAGGGAAACAGTGAAAGCAGTCCTCAAGTTCATAGCAATACAGGAGGAAGAAGATGGCAGAGGAGTGAGAGGAGGCTGCACTTTCTGGCTCCTGAGACTCATCTGTAGTTTGGACTAACTGCAGACAGAACATCTCAGTGAGCAGCTGGAAACTGGTGGGAGTCGAGCCTTGGCCCTGCTGCATTAGAGAAAACCCATTTGGGAATGACCTGTTTGGTGAGGATAGCGGAGGAAAAAGGGACGAGATGGGATTTCTGACTGTGGTGGCTTCCCGAGCTGCAACTGGAAGTACACAGGCTTTTCAGCGACCACAGGCTTCCCCAGAGAGGAATCAGGAGGTGAGTGGATCTCTGCCCACTGGCAGAGACAGGACTGGACCAGGTGGCATTGGCGCTCAAAGACAAGAAACAGCATAATGCTGTGCATGTGAGAACGTGATTTTCCTTAATATTTTTCTCTTGTGAACTGCGGAGAGGGGAAGAAAGGACGGGGTGATAAGACATTCTTAAGGAGTACAGGCATGGAAGTGTGCTCGCCCATCCCCAACCCTCTCCTTGGGTAGTGCGAGCGCGCACAGGAAAGTGCCCTAATACACTGGGCCAGGTGCATGGGGCCGCGCGTCCAGGTGCCCCTCAGACATACCCCAACAGACATAAAATTAGTGCCCCAATGGGCGCAGGGAGGGTCCACTGGACACGCAGAAGATGGTGCGCAGGCACCCCTGGCCAGTTCCAATGGGCACCAGGCCTGAGCGCATACCACGTGCATGGGCTCTGGTTGTGCCTGCCCAGGTGGGTGCGGGAATGGGGGGGCAGGGCGGCTGCGGCGCAGAAATGGAGGTCAGCTGTGGCGTGGAAACAGCAGGTGGTGGCGACTCATAGATGCTCACTTTAACCATGCACAAGTGTCCGGGGCCCCACCGCAAGAGGCAAGAGACCAAATCCTGGAGTGCTTCTCAGCAGGCCAAAGGCTATAGAACTCAGGCCACCATGCGCGTGCAAGGGCGTGCACGCAAAAGCACCACGGCCAGCTCCAAAAGGCGCCAAAGGAATGCACTGGCCACCACGGGCACACACCGCTGCTGCAAGGAACAGGAACCTCTGGCCCACCTCATTAAACCAGCTGTGGACCCAAAAAAAGAAGATGACATACAAAGGCTGAACTGACATCTCCACATAAGAACCCAAGACAAAGTGGTTAGAGTGACTCTCAATCAACTAGCCAGAAGGAGGATCCTACCAAAGAACATCTGAAATATAATCAGACAGCATAAACAAAAGACATGAAGGGTACCCCAAGAATATCAGGCTCAGGACATCAAAGAGACTGCACCACTGAAACCACCAGATCTCCTATAAAGAATCTCATACCACAAGGGTGGGAAGTCAAAGGAGACAAATCCAAAAAACAAAAACAAACAAGAAGAATCCCCAACATGGTAAGATGCAGAAACAGCCTCTCAATGAAAAGAAAAGAAGAATCCCCACAAAGAGAGGTAGATAGAATAGACATAGCCCAAATGTCAGACATGGAATTCAAAACAATGGTGATGAAGAAGCTCAATATACTCAACAACCTCAAAAACAACTAAGACAACCTCCGAGAAAGTTACCAACAGCTCCAAGAATGTTACAGGGAACTTGCAGAGAACTACACCAGCAAAAAAAAAAAGGACATAGAAACTATTAACAAGAACCAGGAAGAAATGAAGAATTCAATCTCTGAATTGAAAAACACAGTAGAATCAATCAAAAGCAGACTAAACAAAACAGAGGATCAGATTACTGAGTTAGAAGATAATGTAGAAAAAAAATCCCAGAAATACAACAAAATGAAAAAAGATTGAAAAAGTATGAAGAAGATGTAAGGGAATTACAGGACAGCATAAGAAAAAGAACATCAGAGTCATTGGAATTAAAGAGGGAGAAGAGAAACAAGGAATAGAAAATCTGATAGGAGAAATAATGAAAGAAAATTTTCCTAACTTGATGCGAGAAAAAGCTATGCAAGTTCAAGAAGCACAGAAAGTCTCAATGAAGAGGAATCCCAAAAAATCCACTCCCAGGCATATCATAATTAAAATGGCAACATTCAAAGAGAAAGAGAGAATCCTAAAAGCAGCAAGAGAAAAACAGCAAATAACATACAAGGGAGCTCCGATAAGGCTATCGACCGATTTCTCAACACAAACACTACAAGCCAGAAGGGAATGGTCGAAATTATTTAAGCAATGAAAAACAAAGGCCTACAACCAAGAATACTGTACCCAGTAAGGCTTTCATTCAAATTGGAATGTGAAATAAGGAGTTTCTCAGAAAAAGGAAGACTAAAATAATACACCTGTACCAAACCAGCATTGCAAGAGATGCTAAAGGGAATGTTTTAAGAAAAAGAAAAAGGAAAAAAAAAAAAAAAAAAAAAAAAGAGCAACACAGGTACAAAGGGAAATGAATAAATACATGTCAATAATAATACTAAATGTAGATGGATTAAATTCTCCAATTAAAAGACATAGGGTAATGGAATGGATAAGAAAAGAAGACCCACATATTTACTGTCTACAAGAAACACACCTCAAAACAATAGATTTACATAGACTGAAAGTAAAGGGACATAAAAAATATTCCAAGCAAACGGACATGAGAAGACAAAAGCTGGAGTAGCAGTCCTCATATCCGACAAAATGGATTTCAAAGCAAGGGCAATAAGAAGAGACTAAGAAGGACATTTCATAATACTTAAGGGAACAATCCATCAAGAAGATATAACAATGATAAACATACATGCACCTAACATGGGAGCACCCAAATACATAAAGCAAATACTAGAAGACCACAAGAAGGATATTAACAGCAACACACTCATAGTAGGGGACCTTAACTCTCCATTATCAACAATAGACAGGTCTACGAAGCAAAGAAATACCAAGGATATACATACATTGAACAGCACACTAAACCACATGGATTTAACTAATATATATAGAACTTTGCATCCCAAAGAAGCAAAATATACATTCTTTTCAAATGCACATGGGACATTTTCAAAGATAGACCACATGATAGGACACAAAACAAGCCTCAACAAATTCAAGAAAATTGAAATCATATCAAACATCTTTTCAGACCACAGTGCCTTGAAACTAAAAATCAACCTCAGAGAAAAAAATCAAAGACACCCAAACTCATGGAGAATGAATAACATGCTACTAAATAATGAATGGGTTAACAATGACATCAAAGAGGAACGACCCTGTCCAGTTCTCCCAACACCATTTGTTAAAGAGGCTCTTTTCGCTCCATTTTATGTTCCTTCCTCCTTTATCAAATATTAATTGACTGTAGATTCCTGGATTTATTTCTGGGCTCTCTATTCTGTTCCACTGATCTATATGTCTGTTCTTGTGCCACTACGAGATTGTTTTGATCACAGTGGCTTTGTAGTATTGTTTGATGTCTGTTATTGTGATTCCTTCTGTTGTGTTCTTCTGTCTCAAGATTGGTTTGGCTATTCGGGGTCTTTTTTCGTTCCATATGAATTTTTGAAGTATTTGTTCTAGATCTGTGAAATATGTCATTGGTATTTTAATAGGAATTTCATTGAATCTGTAAATTGGTTTGTGTAGTATGGCCATTTTGATGACGTTGATTCTTCCCATGCAAAAACATGGTATATGCTTTCATTTATTTGTATCTTCCTTAATTTCTTTCTTCAATGTGATGTAATTTTCAGAGTACAGGTCTTTTATCTCTTTGGTTAAATTTACTCCTAGGTACTTTATTTTTTTTGTTGCTATAGTAAATGGTATTTTCTTTTTTGTCTCTGTCTCTGATATTTTATTGTTGTTGAATATAAATGCCTTAGATTTCTGTATATTTATTTAGTACCCTGATATTTTGCCAAATTCATTTACTATATCGAGTAGTTTTTAGTGGGTTTTTAGGGTTTTCTGTGTATACTATCATGTCATCTGCATATAATGATAGTTTTATTTCTTCTTTCCTAACTTGGATGCCTTTTATTTATTTCTCTTGTCTAATTGCTGTGGCTAGGACTTCCAACACTATGTTGAATAAAAGTGGAGAGAGTGGACAGCCTTGTCTTGTTCCTGACTTTACAGGGAATGCTTTCAGTTTTTGTCCATTGAGTATGATGTTGGCTTCAGGCTTCTCATATATAGCCTTAATTATGTGAAGGTATGCTCCCTCTATTCTCATTTTGCTGAGTGTTTTCATCATAAATGGGTGTTGTACTTTATCAAATGCTTTTTCTGCATCTATTGATATGATCATGTGATTTTTGTCTTTCATTTTGTGTAGGTGATGTATTATATTTATTGATTTGAGAATATTAAACCATCCATGCATCCCTGAGCTGAATCCCACTTGATTGTGATGTATAATTTTTTTGATGTATTGCTGGATCCTGTTTGCAAATATTTTTTTGAAGATTTTAGCATCTATGTTCATCAGTGATATTGGCCTGTAGTTTTCTTTCTTTGTTGTGTCTTGGCCTGGTTTTGGAATTAGGGTAATACTGGCTTCATAGAAAGAGTTTGGGATTTTTCCCTCTTCTTGGATTTTTTGGAATAGTTTGAGGAGGGTAGGAGTTAGTTCTTCGCCTGTGAATCCATCCGTCCAGGGCTTTTGTGCGCCTGGAGATTTTTGATTACTGTTTCAATTTCCTTCTTTCTTATTGGTCTGTTGAGACTTTCTACTTCTTCTTTGTTCAGTTTTGGAAAGTTATATGTTTCTAGAAATTTATCCATTTCTTCCAGGTTGTCAAGTTTCTTGCCATACAGTTGTTTATAGTAATTTCTTATAACCCTTTGTATTTCTGTGGTATCAGTCGTGATTTCTCCCCTTTCATTTCTGATTTTGTTTATTTGGGTCTTCTCTCTTTTTTCCTTGATGAGGCTAGCTAAAGGCTTGTCGGTTTTGTTTAATTTTTCAAAGAAACAGCTCCGAGATTTGTTGATCTTTTGAATTGTTTGTTTGATCTCTATGTCATTTAATTCTGCTCTGATCTTGATTATTTCATTCCCTCTTCTTGTCCTAGGCTTTGTTTGTTGTTGTTGTTCTAGTTCTTGTAGCTTTAGGGTTAGATTTTTTATTTGAGATTCTTCTATCCTTTTCAGATATGCCTATATTGCTATGAACATCCCTCTTAGGACTGCTTTTGCTGTGTCCCATACGTTTTGGGCTGTTGTGTGTTCATTATCATTAGTTTCCAGAAATTTCTTGATTTCTTCTTTGATGTCATTGTTAACCCATTTATTATTAAATAGCATGTTATTTATTCTCCATGAGTTTAGCTGTCTTTGATTTTTTTTCTCTGAAGTTGGTATTTAGTTTCAAGGCATTGATATGACTTCAATTTTCTTGAATTTGTTGAGGCTTGTTTTGTGTCCTATCATGTGGTCTATCTTTGAAAATGTCCCATTAGCATTTGAAAAGAATGTATATTTTGCTTCTTTGGGGTGAAAAGTTCTACATATATCACTTAAGTCCATGTGGTTTACTGTGTTGTTCACTGCCTGTATATCCTTGGTGTTTCTTTGCTTCGAAGATCTTTCTATTATTGATAATGGAGTGTTAAAGTCCCCTACTATGAGTGTGTTGCTGTAAATATTTTTCTCGTGGTTTTCTAGTATTTGCTTTATGTATTTGGGTGCTCCTATGTTAGGTGCATATATGTTGATTAATGTTATATCTTCTTGATGGATTGTTTCCTTAAGTATTATGAAATGTCTTTCTTTATCTTGACCTTGCTTTGAAATCTATTTTGTCTGATATGAGGACTGCTACTCCAGGTTTTGTTTTATGTCCATTTGCTTGGAATACTTTTTTGTATCCTTTTACTTTCAGTCTGTGTAAATTTTTGTTTTTGAGGTGTGTTTCTTGTAGGCAGCAAATATGTGTGTTCTGTTTTCTTATCCATTTTTTACCCTATGTCTTTTAATTGTAGCATTTAATCCATTTACATTCAAGGTTATTATTGACATGTATTTATTCATTTCCCTTTCTACCTGTGTTCCTCTCCTCTTTTTTTCTTCTTTTTCTAAAAACATTCTTTTTAGCATCTCTTGCAATGCTGGTTTGGTGGAGTTGTATTCTTTTAGTCTTCCTTTGTCTGAGAAACTTCTTATTTCACCTTCCATTTTGAATGAGAGCCTTGCTGTGTAGAGTATTCTTGGTTGTAGGCCTTTGTTTTTCATTGCTTGAAATATTTTTGACCATTCCCTTCTGGCTTGTAGTGTTTGTGTTGAGAAATCAGTCAATAGCCTTATCGGATCTCCCTTGTATGTTATTTGCTGTTTTTCTGTTGCTGCTTTTAGGATTCTCTCTTTGTCTTTGAATGTTGCCATTTTAATTATGATGTGCCTTGGAGTGGGTTTTTTGGGAGTTCCTCTTCATTGGGACTCTCTGTGCTACTTGAACTTGCAAAACTTTTTCTCTCATCAGGCTGGGAAAATATTCTGTCATCACTTCTCCTATCAGCTTTTCTATTTCTGGCTCCTCTTCTTCTCCATCTTTTAATCCAATGATCCTGATATTTTTTCTCACTCTACACTGTAATTCCCTTAGATTTCTTCATATTTTTTCAATCTTATTTCATTTTATTTTATTGTCTGGGATTTTTTTCTACATTGTCATCTAACTCACTGATCCAATCCTCTGATTTGTTTAGCCTGCTTTTGATGGATTCTACTGTGTTTTTCAGTTCAGAGATTATATTTTTCATTTCTTCCTGGTTCTTGTTAGTAGTTTCTATGTTCTTTTTTATGCTGGTGTAGTTCTCCATAAGTTCCCTTTAATTTTCTTGGAGCTGTTGGTAACTTCCTTGGAGGTTGTCGTAGTTGTTTTTGAGGTTGTCAAGTATATTGAGCTTCTTCACCATCATTGTTTCTTTTCATTGCGAGGTTGTTTCTGTGTCTTACCATGTTGAATTCTCATTTGTTTGTTTTTTTTTTTTTTTTTTGGTATGTCTGCTTTGACTTCTGGTCTTTGTGTTATGAGATTCTTTATAGGAGATCTGGGGGTTTCAGTGGTGCAGTCTCTTTCATCTCCTGAGCCTGATGTTCTTGGGATACCCTTTATGTCATTTGTTTATGCTTTCTGGTTATATTTCAGATGCTCTTTGGTAGGATCTTCCCTCTAGCTAGTTGATTGAGAATTACTCTTTCCACTGTATCTTGGGTTCTTTTGTGGAGATGCTGTTAAAAACATTAACACAAAGTTCAGGCAGGAAACCTACACTCTCAAAAATATTTCCCACCCTCTATCCCGCTATTGTCAGCCAATGAGCCAGTGTTAATATAAATGTAGAGAGATTAGATCTTTTATACTATAGGAAGAATAAATAAGAGTTATTTTTAAAGAGTAAAAATATGATTTTTGAGAGAGGGGATGATAGATTAATAATAGTAGCAAGTAGTGTCGAGACTGTGCAAGACAGTAGGTAATATTTACATTGTATGTTAATAATAATAGAAGAAAAAGAATGAAGAATGCAGAATATAGTAAGAAAATGGAATTGTATTGTATTAGATTTATATAGTAGTTGTATTCTATTTATTTAGTGTGAAAGGGAGGGAAAACTAGACAAACAAATAAACAAAAATTAAAGAGGAACGATGAGAATGAGAGATGGTATGAAACAAATAAAAGAGACAGTTTTTTTAAAAATTAAAAATAAATAAAATTAAAAATTAAAAATAAGAAATTTAAAAAATAATAAAATACAAATAAAAAAACTAATATAGAAATAAAATTTTTTTTTAAATACAGAAGGAAAGTTTTTACTCAGTTCAGCCTTTGTGTGCTGTCTTGTTTTTCTGGATCCACAGCTGGTTTAATGAGGCGGTCCAGAGATTCCTGTTCCTTGCAGCAGCAGTTGTCCGCCCACAGTGGCCAGCTTTTGTTTGGCGCCTGTTGGAGCCAGCCGTGGTGTTTGTTCTCACGCACCCATGTGTGCGCAAGTTGGCTTTCACGCTAGCCTAAGGCCTGCTAAGCCGTGCCCAGGGAGTTGGTCGCTCACCCCTTGTGGCAGGGCCCCGGAACTTGTGCACAGTGAAAGTGAGCGTCTGTGAGTCACTGCCGCTCACTGTTCCTGCGCCACAGCTGCCCGCTATTCCTGCACCTCCCTGAGCAGGCATGAGGAGAGCCTGCGCAAGTGGTCTGTGCTCCGGCCTATTGCTCACTGGGGCTGGCCAGGGGTGTCTGCACACGGCCTTCTGCATGCCCAGCAGGCCCTCCCTGCGCCCATTTGGGCACTGTTCTTATGTCTGTTGGGGTGTGCCCAAGGGGCACCTGGATGCTTGGCCCCACGCACCTGGGCTAGTAAATGAAGGCACTTCCCTGTGTGCGCCCGCGCGACCCAAGGAGAGGGTTGGGGAGTGAGAGAGCACACTTCTGTGCCTGTGCTCCTCAAGAATGTCTTATCACCCCCGTCCATTTCTCCCCTTTCCACAATACACAAGAGGAAAATATAAGGGAAAATCACATTCTCACATGCACAGCAGTATGCTGTTTCTTGTCTTTCAGCGCCAGATACCACCTGGCCCATTCCTGGTTCTGCCAGCGGGCAGAGATCCTCTCTCCTCCCGATTTCTCTCTGGGGAAGCCTGTGCTAGCCAAAAAGCCGTTGTGTACTTCCAGCCACAGCTCGGGGAGCCAACCCAGTCTGAAATCCCATCTCATCCCTTTTTCCTCTGCTATCCTCACCAAACAGGTTGTTCCCAGATGGTTTTTCTCTTATTCCAGCAGTGCCATGGCTCAACTCCTGCCAGTGTCCAGCTGCTCACTGAGATGTTCTGTCTCCAATTAGTTCAAACTACAGATGAGTCTCAGGATCCAGAAAGCGCAGCCTCCCCTTACTCCTCTGCCATCTTCTCTCTCGCCAATTTCTTTAAAAATATTCTCTAGGCAGGACTATTTTTATGACCAGAAAACCCTACAAGAACTGATCTTAAGTTGAGAAAACTGTTCTACCATGAGTGGTTTGTGCTCAGCTCCCTCTGCAGCCTCAGATCCTGTGTCACACAGAGCACAGAAGTACATAGCCGAGTCGCTCCAACGGACCGATAAAAGAGAGAATCTTAAAAGCAGCAAGAGAAAAGCAATTCATTACCTACAGGGGTGTCCCCATAAGACTTTCAGCTTATTTCTCAAAAGAGACTTTTAAGACTAGAAGAGATTGGCAAGAAATATTCATTCATGAAAAGCAGGCACCTACAGCCAAGTTTGCGCTCCCCAGCAAAGCTATCATTTAGAATTGAAGGGTTAATAAAGAGCTTCCCAGACAAGAAAAAACTAAAGTAGTTCATCATTATCAATTCATTATTATGTGAAATATTAAAGGGACTTATTTAAGAAAAAGAAGATCAAAGCTATGAACAATAAAATGGCAATGAACACAAAAATTAAATAAAAACAAACTAAACAAACAAGAAGAACCGAGACAGAATTGTGGATAGGGGGAGTGTTTTGATGGTTTATAGACAGGAAGGGGGCTTAGGAGAATAAGAGAAGAGGTGAGGGGATTAAGACATACAAATTGGTAGTCATATAATAGCCACAGGAATGTAAAGTCCAGTACAGGAAAAGGGATAGCCAAAGAATTTATATGTATGACCCATGGACATGAACAAAAGTGTGAGGATTGCCTGAGGGAGGAGTTAAACTGGGTGGGGAGAGAAATCTGTGACAACTGTAACGGCATAATCAATAAAATATATTTTTACAAAAGATCAGCAATCAAACAAATTAAAATCTAGAATATTGACTTCTCTTGCCAACCACTTAAATTTTCCCCTCCCTTTATAAATAGAAATTTATACAGAATAAGCAGTCATCTTGGCCCTTGAGGATGGACCTTCTATTGTTCCCTAAAGGGTGATTTGGTGCAAACTATGCACAAAATATATCTTTGATGTCAGAAGATTAATAATCCTACTGCAAGATTCTCCTCTTTCTCTAGATATAATGTTTTTCATGTTTAACTTGTAAATTGACTCAATTTCTCTGGTACTCACACCTATGCTTTCCCCTTTCTCTGTGAGGATTATTTCTCACCTTCCTCTGTCATTACTGATACCAGTGGTTTTTCTGAAAACACTTCTGTCATTACTGGTACCAGTGATTCTGTCTTGAGACACTTTACAACTTTGGGGGTGGAGGGGTTTCTACTGGTGTCTAGTAGGTAGATACCAAGGATGCTGTTAAACATCTTGCACTTCACAGGAAAAGTCCCACGAAAGATAATTATCTGGTTCCAAATCTCAATGGTGCCAAGACTGAAAAATCCTGACCTATGTGGTTTCATTCAGCCAGCCTCTGAGACCAACGATGTGATGGGAACCCCTGCCTTGGCTTTGCCAACAGCTGCTCAAGTGCAGACAAAACATCTTTCTTCCTTTTCATCAGCATATGAGTGACATTTTAAGTCAGTATACTGAATGAGCTCTCCTGAAAAATTAGTATAAATAATACTTTTTTAATTGTTTTAAGAGATTCTAGGACTGAGTTTTGGGTGAGTCCAATATGTAGAGGTTAAAGCAATGAGAAGGAACCAGCAAGGATGCTGATGAAGGAATGTCAGAGGAGGTGGGGGAAGGCCAGGGTGGCAGTGACCTAGAAGCCAAGGGCAGACAGTATTTCAGCTGAATGATCAATTGAGCCAGTGACAATGTCTCAGGTAAGATGACACTGATAAATGGCCAGTGGAGACCATTTTGTGGAGTCTGTGAATAATGTGATAACTGCAGTTCAGTGAGGCAGCAGGGACAGAAGCTTCATTGGAAAGGTTCAAGAGAAAGCTGTGGTGAGAACTAGGAAGGGCACAGACTACTTTTTCAAAGAGAATGCCTCGTGGCTTCCATCCCACAGAATTTTTTTGCTTACCATTTACTTACCTTTAGAAGATACTTTCTCCCCATCAGTTTTTTCTCTCCATTACTAATTTGGCCTTATACTTTTAACAACTCTTTCCCAATTACACTAAAGCAAACAGTATTTTTTTAATACTGCAGTGACCCAAATGACTTGGGAAATTTTTTCAGATTCCATATCATAGCCTTCATGCTTAATCCTCTTGCATCTGCCAAGTGACCTCACAACTATTGGGTTGACTTATATCAGCATCTTGCCTCAATATCTAGCTTAGAACAACACTTTGACTGTGCCTACATTCTGTTTTAATTTTTTATTCTAGATTTTTACCTCTGAGGATACTGCCAACTACTGATTCTAGAACATAGGGACAAAACCAACCTGATTCCAGGGCCCAACTCAGACTTCAAGGCATCCCAGCCCAAACACAGCATATCACGTTCCTCTACTTCAGGCTTTTTAAGGACAGTATGGCAAGACTTCTGGTCAAGATGTCAGAGTAGGTAAATTCTGTGCTCACCTTCTCCCATGACCACATCAAAATTATAACTAAACTACAGAACAACTATCATTTATAACCACTTGAACACTGGCTGAAAAGAAGTCCTATAATTAAGGAAATACAGAAGAAGACATGTGGAATCTGGCAAGAGGGGCAGAGATGCAAAACATGCTGGTTTCCTATCTATGTGTGGCAGTTAAGAAATCAGAGCTGCTATCTCAGGCTGCAGAGGTCCACCCTGAGATCGAGGAGTCATAGCTCCACACCAGGCTGCCCATACCAAGGTTCCAGTGTTGGGAAAAGCAATCCCCATAACTTATGGCTGTAAAAACCAGCGAGAATTGTGCCTGAGGGAGACAGAGGACTTTTGGAGATCCTGGTGTTCCTCTTAAAGTACCAACTTACTAAGACTTATTTTGTCTGAGCTCCAGCACTGGGCAGCAGCTCAAATGGAGCCAGATACATGCAGGAAGACACTGAATTGTTTGGCTTCAGGTGAAATCTAGAGAGGAAACTTTCTCCCAAATAGAAGCCTGGCAGAGGCCATTGTTCCTTTTCTGAGTCCTTCTCCCCCATATCTGGTAGATGAACACCATATCCCAGTCACCATCAACGTGGCTCAAACCATCTCCCCTGCTCTGGTAAATCCCTGAGACCTCACACAACACAAGCCACTTCCAGAGGTAAATACATACAAATAGCTTGCCTAGGCTTCTGCTTTAGTCTTTTCTAAAAATCACTCAAAGTTTCACAAACCCCAAACAAGCAGAATATAGCTTTGACATGTCACATACCTCTTTCTCAGTGGCCCCAAGCCTAGCACTAGAGCCAGCCAGCCTTGGTTCACAGCTTAATCTCTGCTAGACCAGCTCCAAGACCAGCACAAGCAGCAATCAACATAAGATCACTTTGTATCTCATAGCAGATATCCCAAGGGCAGGTACAGACAGCAGTTGACCTTGGCTGCACCAGAGCCTGTCCTAAGATGCTCCAGACCCAACACATCTGGTGTCCAACCTCAGAACACACCAGAGGACCACAATACCACCTCTACATCAAAAATTAAATACCCAAAGGGCAAACTTGGCAGGCACCAGAACCCAGCTAAATAAATCCTGCTTCATTGGGTCAGCACCTGCACAATAGCTCCTCCACTGGAATCCACTAGAATGCTATTCCTCAGAGCCAAGCAGCCTGAGGGTAAAAGGTTATGGATACACCAACAACAATCAAGCCCAAACCATAACAGGAGGGCACACTCAATCCACACAAGAGACAAACTATGAGCACCCAGCTGAGCTGATCAGGGAGACCATTCCACTAGGCCCCACAGGACACTTACTACATAAGGACACTCTACCAAGCCCAGGAGACATAGCAGCTCTACATAACATATAGGAACAAACATAGGGAGGCAGCCAGAAGGAAGAGATAAAGAAGCAGGTTCCAAATGGAAGAACAGAACAAAACTCCAAAAAAAAGAACTAAACAAAATGGAGACAGGCAATTTATAAGATGCAGAGTTCAAAACACTGGTTTTGAAGATGCTCAATGAACTTAGGGAAACAGTAGATGAACTCAATGAGAAATTTCACAAAGGGACAGAAAACATAAAAATGAAGATAGAAAACATAAAAAAGACAAGTCAGAAATGTAGAATACAGTAATTAAAATGAAAAATACATTAGAGGAAATAAAAAATAGATTAGATGAAGCAGATGACTGAATCAGTAATATAGAAGACAAGGTAGCAAAAACACCCAATTAGAACAACAAAAATAAAAAAGAATATTAAAAAAATTAGTACAGTTTAAGGAAACTCTGGAACAACATCAAGTGTAACAACATTCGCATCATAAGGATACCAGAAGGAGAAGAGAGAGGGCAAGGAGTTGATAACTAATTTGAAGAAATAATGACAGAAAACTTTCTTAATCTAGCAAGGTAAATAGACATACAAGTGCAGTAAGTACAGAGTCCCAAACAAGATTAACTGAAAGAAGCTTACACCAAGAGACATCATAATTAAAATGGCAAAGGTTAAAGACAAAGAAAGAATCTTAAAAGCAGCCAAACAAATGCAGTTAACTATTCACAAGGAAGAATTCTATAAAAATGAAAACAAAAACAAAAAGAACAAAAAAAATTTTGAAGTCCAGAAGGGACTGGTACAAAATATTCAAAGTGATGATAAGCAAGATGTATAACCCAAACTACTCTATCCAAGAGATAAAGAGCCTCCAAGAAAAAAAATAACTTAAAGGAGTTCACCACCAAAACAGTATTACAAAAAAGTTAAAGGGACTTCTTTAATAAAAAGAAAATATCAAAACTATGTAAAATAAAATGGCATAAATAATTACTTTAAATGAAATGGAGTAAATAGTCCAAACAAAGATGTAGGGTGGCTGAATGGATAAGAAAACAACCCAACTTCCAGCCAAGATGGAGACCTAGACAGATATGCTGCATCACACTCCACAAACAAGAAGGAATACAACAACCTCAAAACTATAAACATCCAGAAGTTCCAGAAAATATATAAAGATATAAAAGATGTAAAGAAGAAATACTCATCCAGACAGGTAGGAGGGGTGGAGCTGGGGCAGAGAGGATGCAGTGTGGTGGTGGCAGGAGCGGTGGCAGCGGTGGGCCGGTGGAAAGCACAGTCACACATTTTTAAAAGTCAGGAGGGACACCTCAGCAGTGGTCCCAGCACCACGCCAGACTGCGCAGCTCACGGTCCCGTGCCAGGGAAAATAAAGCCTCGTTTCATATGAATATGCAAACCAGTGGGGGTTGGGACAGAGATAGAAACTTTTGGTCTCTCAGCAGAGTCTCCTTGTTTAGAGGGCCCCCATGGTCCTAGAACATCCACAGACCCACCCACTCTGGGAATGACAGCCACGGCAACAGCTAGAGAGGCGCCAGTCCCAAACAAGTGGGAGAAGTGCCTGTAACAGGGGCAAGTGCTAAGCAAGCGACATTATTCCCTCTCAGATGCCTCTCCTACACAAAGAGTCACAACGTGGTGAAATGGGTCTCCCTGTACTGACAAATATCTAAGGCTACGTCCCAGCTGTGCCTAAGACAAAAAGGCAAACACAGGAGCCTTTCAAGATGAGGAGACAGAAAAGTATGGTCCAAAAGGGGAAATGAATCAAGGTTCCAGTGGGAGAACTAAGTGATGAAGAGATAGCCAACCTAACAGATGCAGAGTTCAAAACACTGGTGATAAAGATGCTCACTGGCTTGACAGATATGCTTAAGTATGGCAACTGAATAAGGGAAGAAGTGAAGTCTATGTTACTTGAAACAAAAGAAAATCCACACAAAACCAATGATGAAGGGAAGGAAACCGGGGTTCAAATCAATGATTTGCAACATAAAAAAGAAAAAAACAGTCAACCAGTACAGAATAAGGAAACAAGAAGTGAAAAAAATGAGGAGAGGCTTAGGAACCTCTGGGACAACTTTAAAGATGTCAACATCCAAACGATAGGGGTGCCAGAACAAGAAGAGGAAGAGAAAGAAATTGAAAACTTATGTGAGAAAATAATGAAGAAAAACTCCCCATTTGGTGAAGGAAATAGATGTACAAGTCCAGGAAACACAGAGAGTCTCAAACAAGCTAGACCTAAAAAGGACCACACCAAGACACATCATAATTAAAATGCCAAAATTTAAAGATAAAAAGAGAATCTTAAAAGCAAGAGAAAAGTAGAGAGTTACCTACAAAGGGGTGCCTATAAGACTATCAGCTGATTTCTCAAAAGACACTTTGCAGGCAAGAAGGGACTGGCAAGTAGTATTCAATGTGATGAAAAGCAAGGACCTACAACAAAGATTACTCTATCCAGCAAAACTATCATTTAGAATGGAAGGGCAGATAAAGTGCTTCCCAGACAAGGTAAAGCTACAAGAACTCATCGTCATCAAGCTATTATTATATGTAATGTCAAAGGGACTTACTTAAGAAAAAGAAAATCAAAATTATGAACATTAGAATGACAACAAAGTTACACTATCAACAACTGAACCTAAAAAACTGAAAACAAAAACCAACTAAGCAAATCAGAATAGGAACAGAATCATGGGTATGGGTATCATTTGGAGGGTTATCAGCTGGGAAGGTGAAAGGGAATAAATGGGGAAATGGTGCAGGGATTAAGAAGCATAATTGGTTGGTACAAAATAGACAGGGGGAAATTAAGAATAATATAGGAAAGAGTGAAGCCAAAGAATTTATTGTAAGAACAGTGTCACTCAGAGAACCATGAGGACACAGCGAGCAAAAGAAAAGAAGTTTATTTGAGGGAATTAGCAAGCAGGGAGGAAGCCGTGCCATGAATGGCCCTACTCCGGGTTCATAGGAAATGGGGGCTGTTTTATAGGGGGAAGAAAAAAGAAACTATTGAATTCAGTCATTATCTCACAGCTGTGAGTCTGAGGGCTGATCAATGCCAAATGGAGCTTGGGTTCATGCCCCACCTCCTCCACTATGGAAACTCCCAGGCAGCTGCAAGCAGGTGGAGGTATGGGGGACAGCATGGGAACCGAAGCTGTCATTCTAGCCTTTTTGTTTTAATAAAAGGAGGCAAGGGTGGGGTGTGTTTTTTGGGGTGGAGGCGGCATGGCAGAGTCCAGTTGGGAGAGGGGGTCATCAATTCTCTGTCTTCAATAATACCTTCTTGAGGAGTTAGGATGATGGAAGGGGATTGACTGCCAGCTTGGGGTTATCTCTTGCCATGAGTTGATATCTGAAAAATCTTAATAGGAGTACGTTATGGGCGATAGAGGCTATCATGGATTGGACTGTTTTTTGAATAAAGTTAACTAACAGTTTGAGAAAGCAAGAGCCAAGGGCGAGGAATAATAGGAGGAGAAGCAGTAGGGTTATGAGAGGCACTAGGATCGCTTTGAAGGGAGAGGAGAAGTATGAGAGGAAGGTTATAATTAGGATTTTCCGTATGCCTGTTCCCTAGTTTGGGCAATAATGTTAATGTGTTGTTTTTTATGTGTGAATGTATGATGTGATAGGTATATTTGGAGTTAGTGTATATAGAGACCTGATGGTTTTTTTGTAAGGGCTAAGGCCTACGTTAGAGTAATAAGTTATGCCTTCTGGGAAGAGGTACCAGAGGGCAAGTGTCCTGACTTAATGATAGAGGTGAGGGTAGTGATAGTATATTCTGTTCCTTTTGGGCCGATCTTGTAGGAGCTTTTATCTATAAACAAGGATTTTACCTGGGGTAGAGGGGTGTCTTGTATGTTGAGGAAGAGGTGTAGAAAGGAGGAGAGATATTGGGTATAGTGATAGGTATGGGTGTGGGAGTGGGGAAAGAGAAGTAATGAGGCAGGGTCGAGGGCAAGAGCTGATTTATGTAGGGAGATTTGAGGATTTTGAAGTAGTTAGGCATGTAAGAACTGAATTCGAGAAGAGGAGGCTGCAGCGATGGCCTGGTGTGTTAGTAGGCCAGAAATAGTATGAGAGGAGTGGACTGTTACCTGGGCAAAGTGAAGTAACTTAAGGGTTTTTTTTACTTAGAATTGCTGCTGCTGCTAAGGCACAGAGGCAGGCTGGCTACCCTAGGAATGGGGAATCGAGTGGTTTGGGAAAATAGGCTATAACCCATTGGTCTGGTTTATATTGTCTAACAGGCTGAGAGCAAAGCCATCTTTAGTGTCAGTGTATAGGAGGAAAGGCTTATTTGGGTTTGGGAGGGCTAAGTTTGGGGCTTGGCTGAGTGCTATTTTGAGTGTGATGAAAAGTTTAAGGAGGGTTTGAGAGTATTCTAGGAGGTTAGACAAGTCTCTAGCTGTTATTTGATATAAAGGTTTGGCTAGATATTTAAAATTAAGTATTTAAGTTTTGAAAAAATTGGTGAGGCCAAAAAATGATAGGAGTTTCTATTTAGTATGGGGCAGGGGGGAGGTCGTTATTAGGTGCTGTCTTTCTGGAGTTCAGTGTTTATCAGTGGGGGTGATGGAGAGTCTGAGATATGTAATCTGAGTTTAAGAGAATTGGCCTTTGTTTTGTGACACGTGGTATCCCCGACTGGCAAGAAAGTTTAGGAGTTGGGCAGTATGGAAATGAGAAAGGTTTTTAGATGGACTACAGAGGAGGAGATCACCTATGTACTGTAGAAAGATGCTTGGGGAAAGATCAAGCTGCTGTAAGTTGGCTGCTAGGACTTGACTAAAGAGGTGGGGATTATTTCAAAACCCTTGAGGCAGGACCATCCACATCAGTTGCTGGGTTATTTTTGTGGCTGGGTCAGTCCCGGTGAAGACAAAGAGGTCTTGGGAGGCTGGGGAGAGTGGGATAGTGAAGAAGGCATTTTTGAGGTCTAGGGTGGTAAAAGAGGATGTTTTAGGTGGGATGAATGACAAGAGGTAATAAGGGTTGGGGACGATGGGGTTGACAGAGATGGTGGCCTTATTGATCGTACGTAGATTTTGGATAAGACGGTAAGACCTGTTGGGTTTTTTTTACTGCTAGGATGGGAGTATTGGTGGGAGAGGTGGCAGGTCAAAGCAGACTTATTTCCAGTAGGTGGTTTATAATAGGTTTCAGACCATTTAAGGCCGAGGGGGTTAATGGGTACTGAGGCTTGTTGGGGAAATGGGAGGCATATATTTTTTAGAGTTACAGAGACTGGAGCATGGTGAGAGGCGATGGAAGGATTGTTTGTGTTTTAGATATTGGGATTAACCGCTGTTAGGATGGCAAGGGAATGTTTGGGATAGTGTGAAGGGACTGCTTTAAAATTAGAAGAATGAGATGGGTGGGATTATTTGGCAAGGGCATGGAGTCAAAATAACTAAGAGATATAGATGCGTGCAGTTTGGTTAGAATATTGTGTCTGAGAAGTGGGGTTGGGCCGTGGGACAGTACTAGAAAAGAGTGGATGAATGAGTGCCTGATGCCCAATGAGACAGGATAGGGAAGGGGTACTCAGGGGTTGGGTCACCTTGCCGTCTATTTTTATAACTGATATGGCAGGGGGAGTTAGAAGCCCCAAAACTTCAGGCAGGACAGAACATGTAGCTTCTGTTTTAAGGATAAAGGAGACAAGCTTACCTGCCACCAATATATTTACCCTGGGTTCTGCAGCCATGATAGTGAAATGTGTGGCTCTTGAACCCAGACCTCATCAGGTGGTGGAAAGTCCAAGGAGGTCTGGAACTGTAAGGCCAGCGTCTTGATCCACTGCTGGGGTAGGTGGACTTGTCCCTCGGTTAGAGGCCAATGGACAGTCTACCTTCTAATTACCTGTCTTTTGACAGAAAGGGCAGGAACCTAGAGGAGGTAAACGGGGGTTTGGACAGAGCTTTGTCCAATGTTTCTTCTGACTGCACCAGAAACAGGGGCCCAGAGGCTGCCTGATGGTGAAAGCTTTGCTTTTAGGCTTAATTTAACTTTTTTCTTGGAGGAAATTTTTAGGACATTAGCCAGCAAGAGATTGCTTGTATTTCTTTTTTCGTGGCTACTTCTCCGTCTCCTCTTGCTGGTTTTTATATACTTGGAAAGCAACTTGAATAAGTTTATTGGGGAGGGGGGCGGTTGGAGACTAGAGGGACCATGCTAATCAGAGGCGGGAAGCACTTGGGAAATGGAGGTAGGGATGGGCCTCTGGGATTGCCTATGGGGAGGAGAAGGTGGCAGCGGCAAGGGGGGACAGCCACAGCGACCTCAGCGGTGGGGAAGGCGACCTGGCTGCCTGTGGGGTCGGGAGTCCCGGGTCCCTGGCAGTTGGGCCTGACCTCGATTTCCTCCAGCCTAGTGGGTCCAACTTGGCTGCAGCGGCAGCGGCAGAGGCTGCAGGTGCCAAGGAGCTGGGTGTGATGGGGCGGAAGAGGTGGGGATGCCTACCTTTCCCACAGGGCTGGGAGAGGGAAGAAGTGCTCAGAAGATGGAGGCTGTCGACCAGCTACAGGGAAGTCTTTTATTATAGGTGAATGAACTTGCCGGCCAGGCAGACCCCAATGAGCGCCTCTGAGTGGTCTCCATGGCAGCCCAGGCACCCCAACCGGGGCCGTGGCCCAGGCCCCATGTCTGCGTCCTGCCTGTGTGTGTACCGGCGTGCATGCATACTGGCACCAGCGTGCATGCATACTGGCACGTGGCAGGGAGGGTGGGAGCTGTGAGGAGTTAGGTGATAGAGGTTTTGAAGGCAGCAAGGGGAGGTTCCCTCTGCAGGCCGTGGTCAGGGCCATGCCCAGGGTAGCCTGGTGGGCGGCGGTGCAGGTGCAGGGATGAGGAAGGGGAAATCACGCCCCAATCTGGCCATGGCAGGACTGCGGAGATTTGGCACCAGTGGTTGGGGAGGCAGGAGGATACCAGGGACCGTGCCAAGTGGGGAGTTTGACTGGGGCGGTGGGGCGGGGTCTGCCAGCCTCGCGGGCTGCCAGTGATACTACTTTGATCGTTTTTTTACCAACTCGGTGAAGCAGGGGTGGGGCGAGCCCCGAGGGGCTCTTGCTTCTGGTGCCAAGTGCCCGGCAGCCTTAGTGAGAGCGAGAGCGAAAATGTTTAAATGTAAGAAGCTTCTAGACTAGTGGGAAAATATTTAGCGGTAAAGGACAAATGTAATTACAGGGTTTTTTTTTTTTTTTTTTTTGGAGGGGTTGTTTTTGAGCCAGAGTTAACAATATTAGTATTAGAAAACTGGCATTTCACGGCTCAGCACAAACGCCTCTGAGAACAAAGGACATCTGAAATCCGAAAGGAGGACTTTCATTTCTAAACTTTGAGAAATGGGGACATGCAGCCAGGCAGCCCCCTTGGTCCTTGGCTGCGCCCAAAGCTCCTGGTCTGTGAATAAATGTTTTGGTTATTGCTAAAAATCTGTGTTTTGGTGTTTTATTGTGATTAATTGTGTGTGAGTGTGTGTGTGTAAGGAAAGAGAAGGGATTAAAGGGGATGCAGAAGATCGAGAAGAAGGCGGGTTTTTTTTTTTTTTTGGATAAGGAGAATTTGGCGGACAGTGAGCTGTTTGTAGAGAGAGAGTGGTCTGAAGAGTCTAGAAAGCCTGAGCATAGGGAAATTCTTTGACCACCTGTCCAACTGCCAAAGAGAGCTATGGAGGTCTGTGAGAACTCTGAAGTTAAGTGTGCCAGTTTTTGGCCACTGACTTTGGTTATTTAAAGGATATTGGGGCTATGTGACAGTGCCTTGACTTCTCCATTTAGTTGGAGAGGTATGAGATTATGGGTTAAACATCCAAGAGAGGTATTTTTGGGTGGGAGGGACTGGCCAATTTCCATGGTGACGGTTATGCTTATTGTGAGTCTGTAAAGGAAGGGGAGGGGGAGGGAGAGTTCAAGCCAATGTTTCCGGCTCTACACTCTGTTGAGAGGATCGTCCCCATTTCAACCAGAGAGTGGAGGGCCAAAGGCTGAGATGAGAGGCACTGATTTATTCCAGGTGTTCCTGGGATTCATCAGGCTCTAGAGAGAGAGGTCCGGATTAACCCTGAGGAGTGGTTCTGACTGAGCGCTCAGATTTAGGGCCAGATTGCCTGGAATGGTCTCGGATTAGACCAGGAAACAGAATCCCCGGAGAAAATGAGGCAGAGAACTCACCTATAAATCTGAGAGCCGGTGTTGACTGGGAGTAGATAGCAGTCGGGGGAGGGGTTGGAGGAAAAAGGAGGCAGAAGGGGTCAGCAAGCCAGAGGGGAAGCTCGAGCCACCAACCTATGGAGGTCTCAGCGACTCTGGGTCCAAGGATTGGGGCTGGCTCAGGCCCAGGTCTGACTCAGGGGTCCCAATTGAGCCAGTGTCCCAATCCTGGGTTTCACACCATCACGTAAGAATGGTGTCACTCAGAGAACCATGAGGATACAACGAGCAGAAGAAAAGTTTATTTGAGGGAATTAGCAAGTGGGGAGGAAGCCGTGCCATGAATGGCCCAATTCCAGGTTCCTAGGAAAAGAGGGGACTGTTTTATAAGGGAAGAAAAAAGAAACTATTGAATTCAGTTTTTATCTCCCAGCTGTGAGTCTGAGGACTGATCAAGGCCAATGGAGCTTGGGTTCAGGCACCCCACTATCATGGGAAACTCCCAGGCAGCTGCAAGCAGGTGGGGGTAGGTAGGACAACGTGGGAATTGAGGCTGTCACTTATATGCACAACCCATGGGCATGAACTAAGGGAGATGGGATTGCTGGGGGGAAGAGGGTTACTGGGAAGAGGAGAACAAATGGGAAATAATTGGGACTACTCTAACAACATTATCAATAAAATATACTTAAAAAAAAGAAAACAATAACCATATATATGCTGCCTATGAGAGATTCACTTTAGTTAAAAAAACACACAGACTGAAACTAGAGGTGTGAAGAAATATGTAATGCAAATGGATATGAGAAGAAAAGCTGAGGTAACAATACTTTATCAGACAAAATAGACTTTAATACAAAGGCTATAACAAGAGACAAAAAACAACCTAGCAATTCCACTTCTAGGTACTTATCTGAAGAAACCTGGAACACTAATTGGGAAAAACATGTGCACCCCATATACATTGCATTATTAATTACAATAACCAAGATATAGAAGCAGCCTGAGTGCCCATTGATAAATGGATAAAGTGTGGTATATGACTTAGCTACTAAAAAAAAGAAATCTTGCCATTTGCAAAACATCGATGGACCTAGAGGGTATTATGCTAAGTAAAATAAGTCACAGAAAGAAAAACAAATACCATATGATTCCACTTGTATATAGAACCTAAAGCACAAAATAAATTAACAAACAAAAAGAAACAAACTCATAAATACAGAGAACATTTTTTTAAATTTATTTATTGCTTTTCTATTACAGTTATCCCATTATTCCCTCTTGCTCATCCCCTAACCTATCCATGTCTCCTCCCACAGTCAATCCCCTTTCCGTTGTCCAGGTCCATGGGTGATTTATACTAGTTCCTCAATGAGACACTTCCCCTTCTTTCCCTCCTTCTCCCCTTCTCCCTCACCCCTGGTCACTGTAAGTCTGCTCCTTGTTTACATGACCCTGGTTTTATTTTTCTGATTTGTATGTGCTGCTCATTAGTTTCCCATATTAAGTGATATCATATGTTTTTTTTTTTTCACTGCCTTGCTTATTTCGTCAAGTTTCAGCCATGTTGTCACAAATGGCAGGAGTTCCTTCTTTCTTCCTCCTGCATAGTATTCCATTGTGCAAATGTACTAGTTTTTTAATCCACTCATCTACAGATGGGCACTTAAGTTGTTTCCAGCACTTGGTTATTATAAATAGCACTGCTATGAACATAGGGGTGCTTGGTTCTTCTAAATTGGTGTTTCAGGATTCTTTGGGTATAATCTTAGCAATGAAATGGTTGGATCAAAGGGCAGTTCCATTTTTAGTTTTTTAATGAAATTCCATACTGTTTTCCATAGTGGCTGCACCAGTCTATGTTCCCACCAACAGTGCACTAGGGTTCCCTTTCCTCCACATCCTGCCCAACACTTGTTGTTTGTTGATTTGTTGATGATGGCCATTCTGACTGGTGTAAAGTGGTATCTCATTGTTTTTTATCTGTGTCTCTCTGATGGCTAGTGATTTTGAGCATTCTTTAATATGACTATGGACCCTCTGTAGGTCCTCCTCGGAGATGTGTTTGTTCAGGTCCTTTGGCCATTTTTTAGTTGGGTTGTCTGTCTTCTTGGTGTTGAGTCATATAAGTTCTTTATATGTTTTGGAGATCAATCCTTGTCTGAAGTATCATTGGCAAATATGTTTTGTCATATGCTTGGTTCCCTCTTCATCTTGCTGATGTTTTCTTTTGCAGAGCAGAAACTAGTTGAGTTTCATGTAATCCCATTTGTTTATTCTTTGATTTATTTCCTTTTCCCTAGGAGATACATTGGTGAAAATATTGCTACATAGGATATCTGAAATTTTCCTGCCTATGTTTTCCTCTAGGACATTATGGCGTCACGGCTTACATTTAAGTCTTTGATCCATCTTGAGTTTATTCTTGTGTATGGTGTAAGTTGGTGGTCTAGTTTAATTTTTTTTTTTTTTTGCATGTCCCTTTCCAGTTCTCCCAACAGTATTTGTTGAAGAGCCTCTTTTTACTCCATTTTATGTTCTTTCTTTGTCAAATATTAATTGTCCATATTGACCTGGGTTTATTTCTGAGCTCTCTATTCTGTTCCATTGACCTATATGTCAGTTCTTTTTTTTGGGGGGGGGGGGGGGAAGGTGCAGGTCTGCTCTTAAAGCCTTTTACCTGATTGAATTAGGCTCATTCAGTTTATCTAGGACAATCTCCCCCACTTAACATCAAATGATTATGGACGTTAATGACATCTACCACACATCTTCACAGATTAGTGTTTTGATTGAAAAATGGAGGGCTTACAGCCTAGCCAAACTGACACATTAAAAAACCATCACAACTTCCATTTAGATTGATATGCCCTTAACCAAATCAATTATCAACACGGTGTGGTTGGGGGATAATTGTGGGAATGGGGATGCATAGCAGGCTGGATATTTAACTTGGCAATCTAATTCAATTTTTTAAAATGTGGTTGTTTTCTATAGGCAGTGTGGAGTCACCTATGATGAGATGTGTGTGTGTGTTGGAAAGAGTATCCCAGATGTGTATGAGAATAAGAATTGAATGGGATAGATTGAGATGCATTTACTTAAGAAGCACTTTTTCAAACCATGTAAGATATAATAGAGGTCTGAGCAAAGGCCTAGAGATGGGGAGGAGAAAACAAAACTTGAGTTACATAAAGAAGGCAGAAAAATGTTTTAGTATAACCAGATGAGTTTGGACCAAATATAAGTGGTTTGTTTCATGGGGGGAATCATAAGCTACCTAGGGCAGGATTGTAGATACTGAAGATCACTTGACATAGATGTTCAGTGATCTTGCCAAAGTTGGCTTGCTGGAATCCTGATACCGCTGTAGAGAAAAAGGGAGTTCAGAGTTCATGGGAAAATACGGCAGGGTCCATGGCTGAGGTATCAACAAAGTGGATGTCAGTGACCAGAGAGAGCCCTACTATCCCATCTTCAGAGGACAGAGGGTCAGAGGGGCTGCATTTCTTCCGCCATCATTGAAACCAGGATTGAAGAAAGGCCTCAGGGGTCCAGTAAAGGCACATTCAGAGAAGGTGTAGATGAGGGAGCCATGGTCAGTGATGTTATAGAAGGAGACAGTGCTGGCCTCATAGTCCAGGAAGATCCCAACTTGGCGTGGAGGCACTGGGAGGTGGAGAGGAGTCTGCGAGCAGGTGCCAGCCTCATAGTTTTGTTTCTTCCACAGCCAAATTGTCCAAAAGCCATTATGGGGTTGAGCATAAACTGCCCTTCCTCTGCACAGAGTCTCTACAAACCCCCAGGTCCCAGGCCTCCTTTCCCATCACATCTACCTCCCAGTAAAGTTTTCCGGAGTTGAAGTGCTGGGCACCCAGGATCATAGGATAAGTATCAAATCTCTCCTCATTTTCAGGCACCTTCTGCTGGGTGTCTCCAAGCCTCACTTGTCTCTGATCCTCTGAAATGACGAGCCATGGATTGGCTGTGTGTGGATCCAGAGTGATGTATATTCCACATGTCCTCAGCATCCTCTTCATCCCTGGCACAAGGCACATACTCCTCAGGTCTGGGGAGACAATATCCAGTTGTTCCAGGTTACAGGATTCACACATTTCTAGGACAGTTTTCACCTCCTGCAGCAGTTCCAGCTCTGAGCTCCGGTTTCTCCGTTACAACTCTGAGATCAGCTCCTGTAGGGCCTGGCTCTGCTGGACCATATATGTCAGTTCTTATGCTAATACCAGACTGTTTTGATTACAGTGGCCTTGTAGTACAGTTCTATATGAGGTATTGTAATTTCGCCTATTGTGTTTTTCTGTCTCAAGATTGCTGAGGCTATCGAGAGTCATTATTGGTTCCATATAAATTTTTGAAGTATTTGTTCTTGGTCTGTGAAATATGCCATTGGTATTTTAATGGGGATTGCATTGAATCTATAAATTGCTTTGGGTAGTATGGACATTTTAATAATGTTGATTCTCCCCATCCATGAACATGTTATATGCTTCCATTTATTTGTATCTTCCTTAATTTATTTCTTCAGTGTTCTGTAGTTTTCTGAGTACAGGTCTTTTACCTCCTTGGTTCAGTTTATTCCTAAGCACTTTATTTTTCCGGTTGCTAGAATAAATGGGATTTTTTCTAGTTTACTTCACTGATACAGAGTACATTTTCATGTTTTCCAGGTGTTAGGGGAGTTAAGAAGACAGGTGAAAAAAAAGGGATTAAGATGTGCAAATTGTGAATTATGAAAACAGTAACAGGGATGTAACTTATAGCAAAAGGAATATAGTAAATAATACTGTAATTACTGTGTATAGTGACAGATGGGTATTAGACTAATCAGAGTGATCATTTCTTAAGTTATATAAATGATTAATCACTAGCTGTACACCTGAAACTATATAATATTGTATGTCAATTAAAAGTAAAATTTTTAATATGCTTTATTGATTATACTGTTACAGTTGTCCCAATTTTTTACCCCTTTGTTCCACTCCACCCAGTGACTCCCCTCCCTCCAGTTGTACCCTCCCCTTAGTCCACACCCATTGTTTTTGCTTGCAGTTCTTCTCAACATCTTCCTGTCTACTCTACTCCATCCTACTATGCTTCTTAATTCCTGTACCATCTCCCTCCCTTTCCCCCTGCCCCCCTCCCTGCTGACCTCCCCTCATAATGTTCTGCATACCTATAATTCTTTTCCCACTCTCATTGCCTACTTAGTTTGCCTTTGTTTTGATTCCCAAGCTTTTGTTGTTCTTTGCTGTGATACAGTTTTCATTTTAATGTTCATAGTTTTGATCCTCTTTCTCCTAAACAAGTCCCTTTAACATTTCATATAACAGTGGTTTAGATATTATTAACTCCTTCAGTTTTACTTTATCCTGGAAGCACATTCTCTGCCCTTCTATTCCGAATGACAGCTTTGGTGGATAGAGTAATTGTGGTTGTAGGTTTTTGTTTTTCATTACTTTGAATATTTCTTGCCAGTCCCTTCTTGCCTGCAGAGTTTCTTGTGAGAACGCTAATAGTCTTATTGGGACCCCTTTGTATATAATTCTCTTCTTCTCTCTTGCGGCTTTTAAGATTCTCTCTTTATCCTTGATTTTTGACATTTTGATTATAATGTGTCTTGGTGTGATTCTCTCTGGGTTCAGTTTTTTTGGAACTCTCTGTGCTTCCTGGACCTGTAAGTCTATTTCTTTCCCCAAGTTAGGGAACTTCTGCTTCATTATTTTTTCACATAATTTTTCAATTTCTAGTTCTTCTTTTTCACCTTCTGGCAACCCTATGATTCAGATATTGGCCCACTTCTAGCTGTTCCATAGGCCTCTTAGCCTCTCTTCATTTCCCTCACTTTTCATTTCCTCTTTCTGCACTGGTTGACTGTTTTTTCCTTCCCTGTGTTCTGATTTGTTGATTTGATCCCTGGTTTTTTTTTCCTCACCACTAGTTTTGTATGTGTTTTCGTTCATTTCAGCAGGACTAGCCTTCATTACTTCCCCATCTTATTTAAGATCTGCTGTTAGGTCTGTAAGCATTTTTATAACCAAAACTCTGAACTATGCCTCAGAAAGATTTCCTATCTGCTGCTTCATTATATTAGATACTTGTTGTTTAGTCAGCTGTGTCACTGGGATCTCTATCATGATCTGTGCCGTCCTGACAGTTTTGTGTTTACCTTTGCTTTCCGAGTGGGGCTGTCATACCTCCTACGCGGTAGGGTACAGAGCCCTATGCAGTCATCACAACTGGGTGACCCTTCTCACCACGCTGTGACATTTTCTGTGGGGGTAGGGGTCCAAGATGGATTCCTGCCATTCACTCTCCTCTGAGAGACTGGGAGTGTCCTTCTCCATCCCCACCCCCTTTGGGCCTCACAGTCTAAGGCAATGGGGGTCTGCCTTCCCTGGCATTGGAATCACAAGCTGACGGGTCTGATCTGCAGCTTGGGGTGCTCCCCAGGTGCTTCTCACCTCCTCTTAAATATGGGTGTCTGTGTTTACTGCTGTCCCACCGTCGTTGCTGCTGTTGTCACCAATAGCACAGCTTGACCTCTCTGCCCCAGCTTTGCCCCTCCTACTTGTCCAGATGAGCACCACTTCTTTATAACTTCCTACGTTGGACTTCCATTTATTTTCTGGAAATTCTAGTTATTTCTGGGTTTGCAGTAGTTGTAGTCCTTCTTAGTTGTGTAGGGAGATAGAGCATGTCAGTCTAGGCCTCCATCTTGGCTGGAAGTCTCCTGTGTAAAATTAAAATTTTTAATTATTAAAAAATATTTAAGGTCAGAATGGCAGAAGATTGTCTTTAACTTAGTTCCAGACCACAAATCTTTTAGTAAGTATACCTCATTTTGGATATCTTACAACTGTTTAATCTTATTTATATCATCTTAATTTGTACCTTTTTATATAATATTTCTTAGAGAATTTTGTTGTTTGTATTTGAGTCTGTGTATGTTTATAAGTTTTATATTTGCTTTTGTTATATAATAATTCAGAAGGTAGTCATTCTATTTCTAATTCTTATAATGGCATCCTAGTTTTCCAAAATAATTTTTAAACATGTATTTAATTATCAACACCAATAACAAAGCAGTATTTTTTGCCTTATAGATAATAAGAAACTTGGAAGTTTTGTACCATTCCACCACCTATCACAATCTATAAAGTTCATTTGGATATATATATATATATACATATATATATATATATATCCGTCGTTGGCAGCCATCCGTCTCGAGAGACGATGGTGTAGCTTCTTAAGAGTCTATCTGCACCGCCGAGAATGGCTGTGCAGTCCAACTCGGGAGTGACACGGTATCTGTCTCCTCCCATGTTGAATCGACATCTTGCGATGACGCTGGTGTGTCCTCTCCAGTGAAGCTGAAGCTACAGAGCCTGGGCAGGGTGATATGGAGGGTCTGCTGTTGCCCATGCAGCAGACCCCCCCTCTCTTCGCAGCTGAAGGGTCCAAGGGAAAGACGGAGTCGATACAGCTTGGCTTCAGGTGCGCCGCAGGAGTTGCCAGTGTTGACTACAACGTCAAACCGCCTTAGGGACTCCGGCTCCGGATTTTCTGTCGGGGTTTACTCCCTTAGCCTTTCCCCTGAAGAGGTATGCCGCAAGGCAGCGGAGGTTTTTTGGAGTCAGAGTTTTCCTTCTCTGATGTGCCCTGACTGGAAGATCGAACCAGCAACACTTAGCTCGCAGGCCGATGCTCAATCCACTGAGCCAATCCAGCCAGGGCCTATATATATATATAATATTTTATAAGTATAGATTTTCTCTTTAAAATATATTTGTGTAGAGAATACAGTCCAGCAGTCCAGGACTTCTGGCCTAGATGGAGGCATAGGTAGACATGCTTTCCCTGCTTCTATGACTATAAGAAGGATTACATCTACCTCAAAACAAAAAAACAACCAAAAGTACCAGAAAATTGAACTGCATGAAAGTCCAACAAACAAAGATATAAAGAAGCAATACTCATCTAGACAGCACCACAAGATGGTCAAACTGGTTGCCCCACACTGATGAATACCTAAGGCTCTGCTCCTTACAATGTAACAGGTACAACAACTCTACTTAAGACACAGAGGCAAACACAGGAGGCTGTTAAGTTGAGGAGACAAAGAAGTATGGCCCAAAAAAGAGAATAGATCAAGGCTCCAGTGGGAGTACTAAGCGAGGAGGAGATAGCTAACCTAATAGGTGTAGAATTCAAAATGCTGGTGATAACGATGCTCACAGACTTGACAGATTGAGTACAGCAAACACATCAGGAAAGAAGTAAAGGATATATTAAATGAAATGAAGAAAAATCTACATGAAACCAATGGTGAAGGGAAGGAAGCCAGAGTTCATATCAATGACTTGGAATGTAAGGAAGAAATAAATAGTCAACCAGTACAGAATGAAGAAACAAGAATTGAAAAAAACAAGGAAAGGTGTAGGAACCTTTTAGACAACTTATATATGTCAAATTCTCAGTCATAGTGGTGCCAGGAGAAGAGGAAGAACAAGAAATTGAAAACTTATTTGAAAAAATAATGAACTGAAACATCCCTAATTTGGCAAAGGAAATAAACATACAAGTCCAGGAAGCACAAAGTCCCAAATAAGCTATACACAAAGAGGACCACACCAAGACACACCATAATTAAAGTGCTAAAAGTTAAAGATAAAGAGAGAATCTTAAAAGCAGCAAGAAAAGAGAGTTACCTACGAAGGAATCCCCATAAGACTGTCAGCTGATTTCTCAAAAGAAATTTTTTAGGCAAGAAGTATTCAAAGTGATGAAAAGCAAGGGCCTACAACCAAGACTACTCTATTCAGCAAAGCTGTCATTTAGAATGGAAGAGCAGATAAAGTGCTTCCTATACAAGGCAAAGCTAAAGAAGTTCATCACCACCAAGTCTTTATTATATGAAGTGTTAAAGGGACACTTTTAATAAAAGAAGAAAATCAAAACTATGAACAGTAAAATAACAACAAACTCAAAGCTACCAATGAATGATCTAAAAAAAAAAAAAACTAAGTAAACAACTAGAATAGTAATAGAATCATAGATATGGAGATCATATGAAGAGTTGTCAGTGGGGAAGGGGAAGGAGGAGAATGGGAGAAAAGATGCAGGGATCAAGAGCATAACTGGTAGGTACAATATGAATAGGGGAATGTTAAGAATAGTGTAAAAATGGAGAAGCCAAAGAACTTACATGCACGACCCATGGACAAGAAATATGGGAGAGAGGGATTGCTGGAGGGAAGGGGCGTACTGGGCAGAGGGGGGCAAAGGGGAAAAAATTGGGACAACTCTAATAGCATAATCATAAAATGTACTTTAAAAAATGAAATAAATAGAAAATAAAATAAAATCTTTGTATATAAAACTCTGACTTATGATTAGCTATAATTTCAAAGGTCACTTTTTGTTTTACTTTTTATTCTTTTAGGACATATTTTTTTTATTAGTTGCTAAGTAAAGTAGCTGCATATATCCTGGGTCACTGCACTTTTTAATTGAATTTTCTATTGCAATAATTATAAAATCAGATGCAGTGGTTAGAAAAAATATGGAATGATTTTGCATGTTATTTTCCTTGTTTCCTCAATGATAACATTTTGCAAAATTGAAGTATAACATCACAACCAGAATTTTGACATTGATAGAATCTACCAATCTTATTCAAATATTCCCAGTTTTGGGCGAAGGAGGGAAGATGGCAGAGGAGTGAGGAGAGGCTGCGGTTTCAGGCTCCTGAGATCCATCTGCAGTTTGGGCTAACTGCAGACAGAACATCTCAGTGAGCAACCGGACACTGGCAGGAGTCGAGCCAAGGCACTGCTGGATTAGAGAAAATCCATCTGGGAACAACCTGTTTAGTGAGGATAGCGGAGGAAAAGGGGACGAAACGGGATTCCTGACTGGGGCGGCTGCCAGAGATGTGGCTGGAAGTACACAAAGGCTTGTTGGCGACCACAGGCTACCCGGTAGAGGAGTTGGGAGGAGAGCGGATCTCTGCCCGCTGGCAGAGACAGGACTCGACCAAGTGGCATTGGCGCTGAAGGACAGGAGACAGCGTGCTGCCGGGCAAGTGAGAACATAATTCTCCTTTATATTTTTCTCTAGCGGACGGTGGAGAGGGGAGGAAAGTTTGGGGGTGGTAGGCCATTCTTGAGGAGCGCAGGTGCAGTGGTGCGCTCATCCACTCCCCAACCCTCCCCTTGGGTCACGGGGGCATGCATAGGGAAGTGCCCTCATTCACTGGCCCAGGTGCACAGGGCTGCGCGTCCAGGGGCCCCTCAGACACATGCCAACAGACATAAAATCAGTGACCCAACGGGCGCAGGGAGGGCCCACTGGACACGCAGAAGACTGTGCGCAGTCACCCCTGGCCAGCCCCGTGGGCGCCAGGCCAAAGTACCAGGCCAGAATCTGGAGTGCAGAGCACTGGCCCAGGCTCTGCATGTGCCTGCTCAGGAGGTGCGGGAACGTTGGGCGGCTGCGGTGTTGGAACAGCGGGCAGCAGTGACTCACAGACACTCACGTCTACTGAGCACAAGTGTCTGCAGCCCTGCCCTAAGAGGCGAAAGACCAACTCCTGGAACAGGGTGCTACAGGCCTGAGGCTAGCCCACCAGCGGCTTGGGTGCACACCGGCACTCAAGCCAAAAAACACCTCAAGGGCTTTCCTGGAGCGCGGCACAGCCAGCTTTCTAGGAGCGCAGCGCAGCAGGCCCGAGCTTAGTTCCCTGGACACCTTGGGCGCCCACCAGTGCTCGAGCCAAAAAAACACCTCGAGGGCTTTCCCAGAGCGCAGCGCATCCGGCTTTCTCGGAGCGCGGTGCGGTCAGCTTTCTAGGAGCGCAGCGCGGCAGGCCTGAGCTTAGTTCCCCAGCCACCTTGGGCGCGCACTGATGCTTGAGTGAAAAAAACACATCGCCAGCTTCCCCAGAGCACTGCATGGCCTGCTTTCCTGGAGCATGGCATGGAAGACCTGAGGTGGGCTCTTGGCTGCCTTGCATTGCGCCCTGCTGGCCACCTCGCGCACACCGCTGCTGCAAGGAATAGGAATCTCTGACCCATCACATTAGACCAGCTGTGGACACAAAAAGAAGACGACACAAGAAGGCTGAACTGAGTAAAAACATTCCTTTTTTTTTTTTTCTTTCTTTTTCCCTTTTTCCTTTTTCTTTTCTTCCTGAAAGAGGAGGGGAGAAGAGAGGAGGGGAAGGAAGGAGGAAAAAACAAACTATATATCTAATCTGTTTTATATAATCTTTCCTTATTATCCCTCTTCTTCAATTGTTGTTTATTTGTTTGTGGGCCTAGTTTAGCCTCCCTTTCACTCTAAATAAATAGACTGTAACTACTATATAAATCCAATACTATATAATTCCACTTCCTACTATATTCTGCACTCTTCCCCCCCCTTTTTTTCTGTACTTATTAACATACAACGTAAATATTACCTACTGTCTTGCACAGTCTCTACTATTATTAACCTATTGTTCCCTCTTTCAAAAATCATATTTTTCCTTCACTAAAACAACTCTTATCTATTCTTCCTATAGTGTAAAAGCTCTAATCTTTCTACATTTATATTAATACTGGCCCGTTGGCTGATGATAGCAGGATAGAGGGTGGGGGATATTTTTGAGGGTGCCGGTCTCCTGCTGGGGCTGTGTGTTTATGTTTTTAACAGCATCTCCACAAAAGAATTCGAGATAAAGTGGTTAGAGTGACTCTAAATCAACAAGCCAGAAGAAATATCCTAACAAAAAAATCTGAAATATAACCAGACAGCATAAACAAACGATATAAAAGGTACACCAAGAACATCAGGCTCAGGAGACCAAAGAGACTGCACCACTGAAACCCCCATACCTACCATAAAAAATCTCATACCACAAAGGTGGGAAGGCAAAGCAGACAAATCCAAATAACAAAAACAAACAAGAAGAATCCAACATGGTAAGACGCAGAAACAACCTCTCAATGAAAAGAAAAGAGGAATCCCCAGAAAGAGAGGTAGATGGAATAGACATAGCCCAAATGTCAGACATGGAATTCAAAACTATGGTCGTGAAGAAGCTTAATATGCTCGAAAACCTGAAAAACAACTATGACAACCTGCAAGGAAGTTACCAACAGCTCCAAGAAAATTACAGGGAACTTGCACAGAACTACACCAGCATAAAAAAAAAAAAGACATAGAAACTATCAACAAGAACCAGGAAGAAATGAAGAATGCAATCTCTGAACTGAAAAACACAGTAGAATCAGTCAAAAGCAGAGGATCGTATTAGTGAGTTAGAGGATAATGTAGGAAAAAATTCGGAAATGATACAGCAAAATGAAAAAAGATTGAAAAAATATGAACAAAATGTAAGGGAATTACAAATAGCATGATAAGCAATAATATCAGGATCACTGGAATAAGAGAGGGAGAAGAAAAGGAACATGGAATTGAAAAACTGATAGGAGAAATAGTGACAGAAAATTTTCTGAACCTGATGAGAGAAAAAGTTATGCAAGTCCAGGAAGCACAGAGTTCCAATAAAGAGGAACCCCCAAAAACCCACTCCAAGGCACATCATAGTTAAAATGGCAACATTCCAAGACAAAGAGAGAATCCTAAAAGCAGCAAGAGAAAAACAGCAAATAACTTATAAGGGAGCTCCAATAAGGCTATCGACCGATTTCTCAACAGAAACATTACAAGCCGGAAGGGAATGGTCAAAAATATTTCAAGCAATGAAAAACAAAGGCCTACAACCAAGAATACTCTACCCAGCAAGGCTCTCATTCAAAATAGAAGGTGAAATAAGGAGTTTCTCAGACAAAGGAAGACTAAAAGAATACATCTCCACCAAACCAGCATTGCAAGAGATGCTAAGGGCAATATTCTAAGAAAAAGGAAGAGAAAAAACAAAAATAGAGTAGAGGAACAGAGATACAAGAGGGGAATGAATAAATACATGTCAATAATAACCTTAAATGTAAATGGGTTAAAGGCTCTAAATAAAAGACATAGGGTAACGGAATGGATAAGAAAACAGGACCCACATATTTGCTGTCTACAAGAAACACACCTCAAAACAAAAGATTTACATAGACTGAAAGTAAAGGGATATAAAAAAATATTTCAAGCAAATGGACCTGAAAAAAAAGCTGGGGTAGCAGTCCTCATATTAGACAAAAAGGATTTCAAAGCAAGGGCAATAAAAAGAGACAAAGAAGGACATTTCATAATACTTAAAGGAACGATTCATCAAGAAGATATAACACTGATAAACATATATGCACCCAACATAGGAGCACCCAAATACATAAAGCAAATACTAGAGGACCACAAGAAGGATATCAACAACAACACACTCATAGTAAGGGACTTCAACACTCCATTATCAACAATAGACAGATCATCAAAGCAAAGAAACAACAAGGATATACAGGCATTGAACAACACACTAAACCAAATGGACTTTACTGATATATATAGAACTTTCCACCCCAAAGAAGCAAAATATACATTCTTTTCAAAGGCACATGGGACATTTTCAAAGATAGACCACATAATAGGACACAAAACAAGCCTCAACAAATTCAAGAAATTGAAATCATATCAAGCATCTTTTCAGACCACAATACCTTGAAACTAAAAATCAACCTCAGGGAAAAAAATCAAAGACACCCAAAGTCATGGACAATGAATAACACGCTCTTAAATAATGAATGGGTTAACAATGACATCAAAGAGGAAATCAAGAAATTTCTAGAAACTAATGACAATGAACACACAACAGCCAAAAACCTATGGGACACAGCAAAAGCAGTCCTAAGAGGGAAGTTCATAGCAATACAGCCATATCTGAAAAGGCTAGAAGAATCTCAAATAAAAAACCTAACCATAAAGCTACAAGAACTAGAACAGCAACAACAAACAAAGCCTAGGGCAAAAAGAAGAAAGGAAATCATCAAGATCAAAGCAGAATTAAACGACATAGAAACTAAACAAACAATCCAAAAAATCAACAAAACTAGGAGCTGGTTCTTTGAAAAAATAAACAAAATTGACAAGCCTCTAGCCAGGCTCATTAACAAAATAAGAGAGAAGACCCAAATAAACAAAATCAGAAATGAAAGAGGAGAAATCACGACTGATACCTCAGAAATACAAACAATTATAAGAAATTACTACAAACAACTATATGGCAAGAAATTTGACAACCTAGTAGAAATGGAGAGATTTCTAGAAACATATAACCTTCCAAAACTGAATCAAGAAGTAGAAAGTCTCAACAGACCAATAACAAAGAAGGAAATTGAAACAGTAATCCAAAATCTCCCTGCACACAAAAGCCCTGGACCGGATGGCTTCACAGGCGAATTTTACAAAACATTTAGGGAAGAACTAACTCCTACCCTTCTCAAACTCTTCCAGAAAATCCAAGAAGAGGGAAAAATCCCAAATTCTTTCAATGAAGCCACTATTACCCTAATCCCAAAACCAGGTCAGGACACAGCAAAGAAAGAAAACTACAGGCCAATATCACTGATGAACATAGATGCTAAAATCATCAATAAAATTTTGGCAAACAGGATCCAACAATACATCGAAAAGATCATACACCATGATCAAGTGGGATTCATCCCAGGGATGCAAGGATGGTTTAATATTCGCAAATCAATAAATATAATACATCACCCAAACAAAATGAAAGACAAAAATCACATGATCATATCTATAGATGCAGAAAAAGCATTTGATAAAGTACAACACCCATTTATGTTGAAAACACTCAGCAAAATGGGAATAGAGGGAGCATACCTTCACATCATTAAGGCTATATATGAGAAGCCTGAAGCCAACATCATACTCAATGGACAAAAACTGACAGCATTCCCCCTGAAATCAGGAACTAGACAAGGCTGTCCACTCTCCCCACTTCTATTCAACATAGTGTTGGAAGTCCTAGCCACAGCAATCAGACAAGACAAAGAAATAAAAGGCATCCAAATTGGGAAAGAAGAAGTAAAACTATCACTATTTGCAGACAACATGATAGTATACCTAGAAAACCCTATAAAATCCACTAAAAGACTACTTGATATAATAAGAGGATTTGGCAAAATATCAGGGTACAAAACAAATATACAGAAATCTAAGGCATTTATGTACACCAACAATAAAATCTCAGAGACAGAAGCAAAAAAGAAAATACCATTTACTATAGCAACAAGAAAAATAAAGTACCTAGGAATAAACTTAACCAAAGAGATAAAAGACCTGTACACTGAAAATTATGCAACGTTGAAAAAAGAAATTAAGGAAAATACAAATAAATGGAGGCAAATACCATGTTCTTGGATGGGAAGAATCAACATCATCAAAATGGCCATACTACCCAAAGCAATTGACAGATTCAATGCAATCCCTATTAAAATACCAATGACATATTTCACAGACCTAGAACAAATCCTCCAAAAATTCATATGGAACCAAAAAAGACCCCGAATAGCAAAAGCAATCTAGAAACAGAAGAACACAGCAAGAGGAATCATGATACCAGACATCAAACAATACTACAAAGCCACTGTGATCAAAACAGTCTGGTACTAGCATAAGAACAGACATATAGATCAGTGGAACAGAATTGAAAGCCCAGAAATAAACCCAGGCCTCTTTGGTCAACTAATCTTTGATAAAGGAGGAAGGAACATAAAATGGAGTGAGAAGAGCCTCTTTAACAAATGGTGCTGGGAGAACTGGACAGGGTCGTGCAAAAAAATGATACTAGACCACCAACTTACACCACACATGAGAATAAACTCAAGATGGATTAAAGACTTAAATGTAAACCGTGATACCATAAAAGTCCTAGAGGAAAACATAGGCAGGAAAATTTCAGATATCACACATTAACAGTCTCTTCACGGATACATCTCCTAAGGCAAGAGAAATAAAGGAAAAAATAAACAAATGGGACTACATCAAACTAAAAAGTTTCTGCTCATCAAAAGAAAACATCAGCAAGATGAAAAGGAAACCAACCCTATAGGAAAACATATTTGCCAATGATATCACAGACAGGGGACTGATCTCAAAAGTATATAAAGAGCTTATACAACTCAACATCAAGAAAACAAACAACCCAATTAAAAAATGAGCAAAGGACCTGAACAAACACTTCTCCGAAGAGGACATACAGAAGGTCCATAGGCACATGAAAAAATGCTCAACACCATTGGCCATCAGAGAGATGCAAGTAAAAACCACAATGAGATACCACCTCACACCTGTCAGAATGGCCATCATCAACAAATCAACAAACAACAAATGCTGGCGAGGATGTGGAGAAACAGGAACCCTACTGCACTGTTGGTGGGAATGCAGACTGGTGCAGCCACTATGGAAAACAGTATGGAATTACCTCAAAAAACTAAAAATGGAACTGCCATTTGAACCAGTGATTCCACTGTTAGGATTATACCCGAAAAATCCTGAAACCCTAATTCAAGAGAACTTATGCACCCCTATGTTCATAGCAGCCCTGTTTACAATAGCTAAGTGCTGGAAACAGCCTAAGTGCCCATCTGTAGATGAGTGGATCAAAAAACAGTGGTACATCTACACAATGGAATACTATGTAGCAGAAAGAAAGAAGGAACTCCTGCCATTTGCAACATGGATGGAACTGGAAAGAATTATGCTTAGTGAAATAAGCCAGGCAAAGAAAGCAAAATACTATATGATATCACCCAATACAGGAAACTAAAGAGCAACACAAACAAACGAACTAAATAGGCAAAGACTAGAATAGTAGTCAGTAGGGGGGAGGGGGGAGGGAGAGATGGGGTATAAGTAAGGGAAGGGTCTAGTCAAGGAACGTATATGAATGACTCATGGACATGGACAACGGGGAGGGATATAACTGTGGGAGAAGGGTTGCGCTGGGAGGGGGAAGCAATAGGGAAAAAATGGGACAACTGTAATTGAATAACCAAAAAATAAAAATTAAAAAAAATAAAATAAATTAAAAAAAAAAACAAATATTCCCAGTTTTACTTCTGCATGTGTGTGTGTGTATGTTGGCACTCTCTACAACTTTACCATATGTTGATTCATGTACCCACCACCACACTCAAAATATTGAACAGCTCACCCTGGCCAGTGTGGCTCAGTTTGACTGGGTGTTGTCATGCAAATTAAAAGGTCACAGATTCAACTCCCAGTTAAGGCAAATGCGTGGATTGAGAGTTCGGTCCCCAGTCAGGCATGTGCAAGAGGCAACCAATCAATGTTTCTCTCACTTTTTTTCTCCCTCCCCTGCTCTCTAGAATAAATTTTAAAAAGAAATATATATTAAACAGCTCCATCATGGTAAGAATCCCTAGTTTTACCATTTCATATTCACACCTATCTCACTCCCACACCCTGCCCTTAATTCCTGGAAACCATCAATCCCCTCTCTATTTTAAAATTTCCATATTTAAAAATGTCATATACATGGAATCATATAGCATTTAGGGACTGGCTTTTCACTCAGCATAATTCCACAAAGATTCATCCAAATTGTTGAGTGTATTCATAATTTGTTCCTTTTTATTGCTGAGTAATATTCTGTAGTATGAGTATTACACCATTTGTTTATCTGTTCACCTCTTGAAGGACATCAAGGCTATTTCCAGGTTTTGTTTATTCAAATTAAACCTGTTATGAACACTGGTGTATAAGTTTTGGTGTGAACATAAGCTTTTATTTTTCTGAAATAACTGCCTAAGAGTGCAATTGCTAGGTTGTAGGTAATAACATCTCTAGTTTTTTTACTATTGACACTATTACAGATGTCCCCATTTTCTCCTCCTTTTCCCACCTCCACCTAGCACCCACCCTCCTCCCCTGGCCCTCACCATACTATTCTGTGTGTCCATGGGCTATGCATAGATGTTCTTTGGCTAAGCCCTTCACCTTCTTTATCCATCCCCCAACTTCTTCCCCTCTGCGTTCTGTCAGTATGTTCCATGTATCTATGCCTCTGGTTCTATTTTGTTCATCACTTTATTTTGTTCATTAGGTTCCACATATAAGTGAGATCAGAAACTGCCAAGCTCTTTCCCAGAGTAACTGTACCCTTTCACATTCCCACCAACAATGTATGAGTGAATGGTCGAGTATTTTCCACATCCTCTTCAATATTTGGCATTGTCGCTTTTTAAAATTTTAGTCATTCTGATAAATGTGTCATATTTCATTGTGGTTTTAATTTGCATTTTCTTGATGGCTAATAATGTTGAACATCTTTGCAAGGGCTTATTTTTCATCCGTATATTGATTCTGATGAAAAGTCTTTTATGTATTTTGCCTATTTTTAATCGTATTACATTTTCTGTGAGGTTTAAGAGTTTTTATATATTCTAGATGCTAACCTTTGTTGGATATGTGGTTTGCAAATAGTTTCCCCCACTATGTAGTTTGTCTTGTTCCTCCACATGGGTTTTCACAGAGCAAATGTATTTAATTTTGATGAGATCAAATTTGTCAGTTTTCCTTTCATGAATTGCAATTTTGATTTTATATCTATAAACTCTATGCCTTAGTGTAGATCCGAAAGATTTTCTTTTAAATTCTCTAAAAGTTTTGTAGTTTTACACTTTACATGTAAGTTTGTGATCCATTTTGAGTTAATTTTTGTATAAGGTGTTAGGTTTTGGTCGAGATTTCTATTTTGCCTATAGATATCCAGTAGCTACAAAACCATTTTTCAAAAGGCTTAGGTCACTACACTTTATGGGAAAGTTTTTCTTAGACATCACTTATGGTTATTAACTTTTCTGTATGCACAAGGCTTGGTCATTTCAGTTAGTGCACAGACTATATTTCTGTAACAAGGTATTATGTGTTCAGACAAATTAGAAGTCTATTTCTCTTAAATGTAACAGTCCAAAGGGAACAGCCAGGACTTACTAGGAATCTCCACAACCCATGGTCACTCAGAGAATCAGACATCTTCAGTTTACAGCTCCACCATCTCCTCAGATACTGACTTCCCAATCTGAGGGATGGAACAAGAGAGCCCAACTCAAGTAACCTCACCTTTCAAAGGGTGACTGGACACATCACTTCTGATCCCATCACACTGGCTTGCACTGTCATATAGCCACACTCAAGTTGGAGCAAGGCTGTAAAATGTAGTGTCTAGCAAGAAGACTAGGTGTCCAGCTAAAATCAATGGCTTCTGTTTCAAAAAGGAAGAAAGGAAAATTGAAGACTCAGGACAATTATTAGTTTTGCCTCCTTGGGTCTGAATATTTCCCTTACAAGTTCTCCATGTAGGGCCAATTCTCCTCTGGTAGCTACTGTTTCAAAGGCATAACTATAAGTGTTTGCATGACCTAATGGCTTTCTTTGTCTTCCATATTCAAAACTTTCAGTATGATTTCTAGGAGCAGGTCTTCATGAATTTTACCTAGATCATTTTAAATATTTTCAATGAAGTCTTCACTTAGGTCAAGAAAATTTCTTTAGTGTTTTCTTATAAATTTGTTCTGTTTTATTAAGCCTATTAATTTTACATTGATAACATCTCTGATAAATGCCTTCCATAACTATTACTTTCTCTTCTATGTTTTCATCCTCTTTTCTTTTTGTTTTCTATAGGTTTTTCCAGTTTGCTTTCTGTTCATTGATTTGATTTCCTTTACTTTGTAACCTATTCACTACATTCATTGAATATCATGTTTCCTGTTATGTTGTCAGAAAAATGCAGCCACTTCAAAAACTAATCAAAAAGGAATAGCTGCATACTTTTTGTATGTTCCTGCCACTCATAGAGAAACCTGTACATGCAGATTAAGTACTGCCAGATAAAAGTGAAGCATGGTTGTGTTCCAAATTCAAATTCACACAGAAGCCTCTGGTTAAAGAAAAAGAAAATTGAGACAGTACAGAGGAGTTTGATGTTTTTGTTCTTTCTTATCTTCCACTGTGGCTTAGAAGGTAGATAAGATACTCCACTGTTAATCTTGGCAGGATTATTGCCTTACAGAGCATGGTATAGCATATTTCCATGAAATAGATGGATCCCAAAGGAAGGCCCAAGTCTCCATTTTGTTAGACAGTATTTTCAGGATCAAGCAAGGGGGCTTTGAAAACTCTTGGCTTCCTAACAATACTGGTTAAGAGAGGTCAGGAGAAGCCTGCAATAGATTTCCATTTACTACCTGTGTCTTAGACCAGGACACTGTCACCTTTCAGTGGCAAGAGTTATCGGTAAATTACCGGGGCAATTCTCTTACTTATAGGGGAGCCATCATTCCCTTAGGAGTGTCATTATTTTGTCCTGTTGGTTTTTTTCCTTTATTTTAAGCCCACTGGCAAATACTTAGCAGAAATGTCTCTGTTTCTGGAATGTGTACTCATGGGAGAGAATGATAGAAGAGGGAGGGAGTCAGAGAGGAAGGGAGAGAAATAAAAATTGGTTATTTTAAAGGATATTTATGGGTGGGGGGAAAACTGTATCTATGTCTGTAGGCTGCCAATTTATCCAACTGTCCTACTCTACTACTTAAAATTTCCGAGGGACTCTATACAGCAGTATATCAATAGTCACATGCAGTTAAATCTCACAGTAATCTGTGCAAACACACCTTCTTTTGCACCCCCCACCAGAGATCTGTAGTTTCCAGTCCCAATGCTGATGTGCACCCTGGAGAACTCATCCTGTCTTCAATATTCCTCTGGTTTTGAACTCAAAGCTTGATGTGGGCCACAGGCACTCATTTGGACCCAGACTGCAATGAAATGCCTTGTCTAGCTCTTAGCAGATATGGTGTGTTTTTCCCAAATTTTAAAACCAGGTTCAAAATAGTCCAAAATAAGCAATTTTCTGTCATTGATATTTCCTTTATACCATGGAAAGAATTCATACACCATACCTATACCATTAGAAATCCAGAAACATCTCATATTCAACCCAAATACACAGTTGCTATTGACAAAGGCTATTCAGCACCTCAGGTCATTCATTAATTTCTTTAGTTATTCAGGAACTGAACAGTTTTGAGACCTTTGGGTTGCCATCACAGTGTACAGCCAAGTATTGTGTTACAAGTACAAATATTAATCATAACAATTCGGCAGGGAAGAGAGGTTTCAAACTGGCTCACAGTTCCTGTAGCAGAGTTAGGTTACTACATATGGATTACACAGGATCTTATAGTTGTTGGCTTCTTTAAGGCCATATTGGGAGGTTGGGTACTACATTTTAATTTCCTTTGTAGTTTTCAAATCCTGAACTATTTTTATCAACCAACAGCAATAAAAAATACTACATTAATCTGTATTTGGGTCACCTATATCCCTTCTATATTGCATTTACTAATGGAGATTATTTTCCATTGCACATTTTTCATCATACAAAATATACACTAGGCTCAAAAAATGTAAATCCACAATATTTTAATCCCTTCATAATGTGCTTTCACCTAAGCACATTCTCTTCTTTCACTTCTAGAAAGGCACAAGCTGTGCAGCCAGGTGCTAGACTATTCAGGAAGTGCAACTGAAGTTCAGCAAAGAAAGAAGTCCCAAGGGTGCAGTAGTTAGAATGCTTTATGAAGAATTCAGGCCTTGAGTGAGACTATGAAAGATAAGTGGCCTGTGCAGAGGTGGTTGGGAAGGAGAAGATATTATAGTTGGAGGAACAGCATATACAAAGCATGAGAATCAAGTAATTGCATAAAATAGATGAAAGATGCTAGTCTACACTCTATAAAATAAACAGAATCAAATCTGTCCTTAAGGAGGATGGAAACTAATTGGAAAAATACACACAGAGTGAGCAATACATTTCAGAATTAGAAATGGCCATAAAAAGCACTTCAGTGATTGGGTTATTAGAAGGCAAGGTGTGGATGTGAGAATGACTGAGGACTGAGAGATCAGCACATGAAAGTCTGGTCAGGAACAGGGTGGAAGGAGAATGGAACCAATATAAAGTCCATCAAAGCAAGAATTTGATAAATTCAGAAAAACTGTACATTGTTGGTTCAAGAATTGACACAAAGAAAGCAGAGCTTCCTTACTATAGTATAACACTTTAAAGTTTACACAACTACTTCACTTAATTATTTTTTCTGGTCCCCACAATACCACTGTAAAAAAGATAGAGTGAATATTAAATCAATTTAAAGGTATGCAAATCAAAACATGAATTTATCAAGATCAAAACCAGTTGGCAGCCGTCCGTCTCAAGAGACGATGGTGTAGCTTCTTAAGAGTCTATCTGCACCGCCGAGAATGGCTGTGCAGTCCGACTCGGGAGTGACATGGTATCTGTCTCCTCCCGTGTTGAATCGACATCTTGTGATGACGCTGGAGTGTCCTCTCCAGTGAAGCTGAAGCTACAGAGCCTGGGCAGGGTGATATGGAGGGTCTGCTGTTGCCCATGCAGCAGACCCCCCCTCTCTTCGCAGCTGAAGGATCCAAGGGAAAGATGGAGTCAATACAACTTGGCTTCAGGTGCGCCGCAGGAGTTGCCGGTGTTGACTAAAACATGAATTTATCAAGATCAAAACCAGTAGTTTTCTTGATTTCAAGACCAATGTTACTTCTGCTCTTTTATTTTTGTGAGGAAGAAAAGCGGGTGCACTTACCTTTTATGGAGGACCTTCTGTCTGTCTAATCCATTCACATATGTAATCCTAGAGCACCAATTAAAACTCAGCAGGTATAACTCATAAGTGAGGAAATAAGGGATTGTACCAAGCTGATCACAATGAAGAAAAATGAAAAAGAAAGAGATAAATACAAAACAAGAATCAGTAAGACTCAAGGACTAACTAAACACTAATAAATTTTGCCTCCATGGATATAGATGTATGAGGTCTGTCTGGAAAAAGTTTATCCATTGTTAATAGAATTAGAGCAGTTTGTGTGACATCAATGTAAGCTGGCAGCCAAAGAGAGTGAACTGGAATTCACATGCATGAACAATGATGACTTCACTGTACTAATAAGTGGAGGCAGTAGATGCCATTAGGTGAGGATGTACACTGTGTGGCCATTGCATTCAAAATGACTGAGCAAGAAGAGCAACAAATCTGCATCAAGTTTTGCGTTAAGCTTGAAAATTCCACTGCAGAAACTATTCCAATGATTCAGAAGGCTGCAGCTATGGGCAAATGGTGACTGGCAAAAGATTATATATATATATCAGTATTATATATTAGAACAATTAAAAATTAAAATATTTTCATGGGCCCCTTAAACTATCATAGGCCCTAAGCATTGTACTTACTGTGCCTAATGGATAAATTAGTCCTTGCTGAGGGGACAAAAGGAAGATAAGAGTTTTAATTGATTACAAAGTTTTTAACATGAGAACCTGGAAGGATGGTAGCATCTCTAAAAGAAGTGCAGAGGTTTAAAAGAGAAATTAATTTGAAGGAAAATATAATTTTGATTTTGTACTTGTAGAACTTCAACTGACAAAAGAAATTCAGATGAAGATGGCCAGTAAGTAAATTGCAATGTAATGTCTAGGTCCATACATATTTGAAAATCAATAGTATAATGGTGTTTTTAAAAACCATGAAAGTGAATGATCTCCTCAAGGAACTGGATTGAAGAGGAAGGCACTGGAAACTAATGGAAAATGCTTATGAGGTGTACCACAGTTAAAGAGATAAAAGAGGAAGTGGAATCATCAGAACCTATAGAAATGATGGGTTTCTGGGCTCCTCAGAAATCTTGTTGATGTTGTGATTGGAATTATGGCTGAATTTAATTTCCAAATGGGATCCTAATTAAAAGTGACATAATTATGAAAGAGATGAGGACAGTAGCCATATCTTTTTTATTCTTTTTTTCTGTGCCCTTTACTACCCCTAAATACCCAACACATACACACACACATACACCCCTAAACATAAGTTCCCCAAAGGCATTGTCTGAATGAAGATATACAAACTCAACTGAAGTAAACAATCTGGCAACTCAGCAATCTGAGGCAAGCATAGGAACTCAACAAAGCAAACGTTACAATAGTGCATTGATGATCAAGGCATAAACAGATGGGAAATATGGAGCTTTTTCTTTCATCTCAAGAAACGTTTTTTTCCTTGTTGAGTAAACTACTAGTTCCATTGTATGTTGCCCAAATCATCATAATCATAGTCCCTTGTTTTGTTAAAGTAGGTACCAATAATGGGAGTCATACTTACAATTCATTATGAAAGGCTTGTTTTCTCTAATAACATTTCATTAAAGTACCACTGATGAGATTTGCAACACATTTCCCCTGAGACTGTAGATGCTAGGTATTTTTGGTGAAATTGCAGTAACCTACTCAGAAACAGATGAATTTATGAATGATGGATGGATGAACAGGGAGGTGGTTGTTTAAGGTCAGTCATCCGAATCATGTCTTGGGAGAGTTCCCATGAAGTTATATAGATGAAAATCTGGACCAGTATTCACATGCCTGATTATTGAAGTAAGAACAGCTGCATTTATTTCAATATTCTCAGCCTCACACATACATACATGCCAGTGAATCTTAGAGTTCAAAATGTATGAGGAAAATTGCAAGTAGGATAATAAGAAAATAAAAATGAAAAGAATATCTTAAAAAACTAAATACATATCTCAGCTATGTTGGAAGATAAAACTGAATAAATTACTATAATATAGTAAAGAAGAGAAGGAGAAGGGAAAATATGAGAGGTTATGCTATATATAATTGGAACCTTAGCAAAAGAGAATAAAGGAATAGAGTACAGAAAATATGTGAGGAGGTCATAGATGAAAATTTTAAAATCATGAATCTACAAAAAAAGGAAACACAAAGTATACTGAGAAAGTAAACATTAAAAAAAACATTAATTCTTCAAAGATCATAGAAACATCCAATAAGAAAGCCTAAATCACCAAAAAAGAATGATTAAAGACTTCTCAGCAGCAATAGAGAAAGATAAACAAGAGTGGGATATCCTCAAAATGGTGAGACAGTTCTTGTCACTATAGAATGATGTATCAAGCAAAGTTCTCTTTTCAAAAACAAAATAATAGTAAAAACATTTTCAGATTTAATAAAAACCTGAAAATCACTAGTGAAAGAAATTTATTAAGAACAAAAATGATTTCAGAAAGAAATCTGTGATATAAAAAGAAATGGCCAACAAAGAAGTTGGTAAACATATGGATAAAATAAATAGTAAAAAACAACATTGGAAACATCTAATTTGTGAAGTTTAGAAAATGAGCCTCAAAGACTAGGCAACAATAGTACATGGGCATGTATGCATGACTGAAGTTCAGTTACAAGTCCTTGTATTTTTATAGGGGAGAAATAAAACACATATATACTTTGCATTTAACAAGCACAACTTCAAAGAAAACCAATAAACAATAGAAATAAAATTTATTTTCCACACAATAGGTGAGGAAATAAAATGAAGAGATGGGGATACAAAAGGCAAGAAGAAAGGGGTTGGGTGATGCATAATAAAAGTAGGATAAGAACTAAATAAAATGGTAGAAAAATCCAAAGATAGATAGATAAACTCACCAGATAAGAGTCACAGGATGCATATATGTCCTTTGGCTAATTCCTTCACTTTTTTCACCCAGTTTTTCCTGCCCTTTCTTCTCTGAGAACTGTCAGTGTTCCATGTGTCTATGCCTCTGTTTCTATTTTGTTCTTCAGTTTATTTTGTTCATTATAACCCACATATAAATGAGATTATATGGCATTTGTCTTCCCCTGACTGGCTTATTTCACTTAGCATACATAATAATCTCCAGGTCCATTCATGCTGTCAACAATAAAAGAGAGAAAAAGAGAATGATCACAATCACATTGGATGAGTGGTGTCTAGTCACAGGAAACCTAGGTCAAAGAGCAAAGAGTTATTACTAAAAACTAGAATATGTATCACTAATATAGATGCTAAAAATGTGTAGAGAAGAGAAAAATGGAAGGCATAGTAGTACAGTGGCAGCAGGCATAACATGGTTTCCCCAATCTTCTCCTCAGATTCGTGTGATCATGGCAAATATTCAACCTAAACTTTATTTTCCAAAGCAATAAAACAAATAATAATAGTACCTGCTTCATAGAGTCATTGTGATTATATGACAAAATATGTAAAGTGTTTTACGACAGCACCTGGCATATAGAATGGACACAAATAAATGATTATTAGTGTAGACTGGACTGGGGAAGCTGGGGCAGGTGAAAACCATTGAATTTGAGGAATAGATAGATGGAATTAGGGAAGGTAAAACAATAAGAAGCATAGATAGAAAATAGGAAAAACATGAGCAAAGCCTGAGACAGAAATACAAAGATGAAATGCAAGTGGCCTAGGGCAGAACTCAGGCAGGTTAGCTAGGGAAGGCTTCCAGCTTCCTGAGTGTCCTATCTACGCCTCACTTCTCTTGTCCCTCCAGGATGTCTAGTTGGAAGTCAACAGTTACCATGAGAAAACATCTGTATCTGAACACAGCTGCATGTGCATTTGTCTCATTAAGAAATACTTTTTAAAGGGTATACATTAATGTTGTATGTCACCAGTAATATCATGAAAAATCAGTGAGAAAAGTGTAGTCTGTGCAATTAGTAGCCTTCAGACAATAAAGCTTCTGTTTCAGACAATGTCAAAACACTGCAAGGTCCAAGAGCAAAATGCCAGAGCAGATGCCTAAACTCAGACTGTTTCTGGCTTTACAATTCACAAATACACACACACATGCACATACAGGCACAATGCGTGCACTTACCACATATGCACACACACCACAAAATATACACAAACACACACACTAAATGTGGACACACCGATGTGTACACATACATAGACATACACAACACGTGCATGCACACATGCTTTACACACACCACAGGCCCACATAATACACATGCCATACATGTACACATCTAAACATGAAGGCACATACCACACATGCACACATAGAAACCACATATATACACACACTTCACATGACAAAAGCACCTAGTAGCAAAATAATTATTTTAACACAGCAATTAACAACAACCAAATGTCCTTATATTCAGTTTTACTTTGATTCTATATCTATATTTGTTACACTCTTTTCAATTTTTGAACCATGGAAACAAGCCCAATCAATGTTAAATTTATTTTAGAAATAATAAGTGAATTCTTAAGGGCTTATATTAGTCAAATAGTATTTTATGCTTAAATCTGTATTGAGTAATGAATTCATTTATGTACCTTGAAAATACAGTTATTGTAATTTTATAACTACAAAATTCTCTCTAAACACTGAAATGTTTTATTACATTATAATACTATGCTTATGATCAAATTATAGCTATATAATAAAAAACATATTTCTGTGTAGGCCATTGAATATTATTAAATTTGAATAGGAAATCTTTGGCAAAAACAACCCAACACTTGTAGAACATACCACAACAACTTTCTGAATTATCTACTTGTTTTTATGCCAATATACAGCAATTGTCTATTTTCCAGTATTTTTCCAACTCAGTCTAAAATAGTTGGACTTTCAACCACTTCCCTTTGTAGCATAGTAGAAAGCAAAGCTGTATATAGATTTTGCTACAAATTACCCTGAACTCTGTGGGGTGGAAATTTGCTCAAGTGTTTGTGTGTGTGTGTATGTGTGTGTATGTGTGTATGATCCAATGGGTCAGCTAGCTCAAGAGACTGTACAGGCTTGGAAATTTATGTTTAGGTTTTTACACTAAATAACAATTAATAAAGTATATACGGGGTTGCATCTTTTGACAAACACCTTTCTTTCAATGAAAAGAGGTTCACATTGAAACAAGAAGACCGGAAGGACCTGGAGCGCTTCGTGGAGGCTAGCTCCCCAGCTGCCTTGGGCGAGCAGGGGCACTCCAGGAACAGGAGGCAGCAGCGACTCACAGACACTCACCCGGAGCGCTGCACAGAGGCTAGCTGCCCGGCTGCCTTGGGCGAGCAGGGGCGGGCAAGTGCAAATACACCTCACCAACATCAATAAGCTCCAATCGCTCACTTCTGCTGTACACGAGTGTCTGGGGCCCAGCACTGGCAGGCAAGAGACCAACTCCTGGAACACAGTGCGGCAGACCTGAGGCTAACTCCCTGGCCACCTTGGGAAACTCCAGGAGCACTGCGTGACAGGCCTGAGGCAAGCTCTCGGGCCACATTATCCACTCACAGGCGTGCCTGCGAAGACACCTTGGCTAGCTCCAACAGACACGGAAGGAACGCGCCATGCGGGGGCCCACTGCTGCAAGGAACACGAACATCTGACCCACCTCATTAGACCAGCTGTGGATACAGAAAAAGAAGACAACACACAAAGGCTGAACTGACATCTCCACAAAAGAATTCAAGATAAACTGCATAGAGTGACTCTCAATCAACTAGCCACAAGGAAGATCTTAACAAAAAAATATCTGAAATATAACGAGACAGCATAAACAAACAATATAAAAGGTACCCCAAGAGCAGCAGGCTCAGGAGAGCAAAGAGACTTCACACTGAAACACCCAGATCTACCATAAAGAATCTCATACCACAGAACTGGGAAGGCAAAGCAGACGAATCCACATAACAAAAACAAACAAGGAGAATCCAACATGGTAAGATGCAGAAACAACCTCTCAATGAAAAGAAAAGAGGAATCCCCAGAAAGAGAGGTAGATGGAATAGACATAGCCCAAATGTCAGACATGGAATTCAAAACAATGGTGATGAAGAAGCTCAATATGCTTGACAACCTCAAAAACAACTATGACAACCTCCAAGAAAGTTACCAGCAGCTCCAAGAAAATTACAGGGAACTTGCAGAGAACTACACCAGCATAAAAAAAGACATAGAAACTATCAACAAGAACCAGGAAGAAATGAAGAATGCAATCTCTGAACTGAAAAACACAGTAGAATCAGTCAAAAGCAGAGGATCGTATTAGTGAGTTAGAGGATAATGTAGGAAAAAATTCGGAAATGATACAGCAAAATGAAAAAAGATTGAAAAAATATGAACAAAATGTAAGGGAATTACAAATAGCATGATAAGCAATAATATCAGGATCACTGGAATAAGAGAGGGAGAAGAAAAGGAACATGGAATTGAAAAACTGATAGGAGAAATAGTGACAGAAAATTTTCTGAACCTGATGAGAGAAAAAGTTATGCAAGTCCAGGAAGCACAGAGTTCCAATAAAGAGGAACCCCCAAAAACCCACTCCAAGGCACATCATAGTTAAAATGGCAACATTCCAAGACAAAGAGAGAATCCTAAAAGCAGCAAGAGAAAAACAGCAAATAACTTATAAGGGAGCTCCAATAAGGCTATCGACCGATTTCTCAACAGAAACATTACAAGCCGGAAGGGAATGGTCAAAAATATTTCAAGCAATGAAAAACAAAGGCCTACAACCAAGAATACTCTACCCAGCAAGGCTCTCATTCAAAATAGAAGGTGAAATAAGGAGTTTCTCAGACAAAGGAAGACTAAAAGAATACATCTCCACCAAACCAGCATTGCAAGAGATGCTAAGGGCAATATTCTAAGAAAAAGGAAGAGAAAAAATAAAAATAGAGTAGAGGAACAGAGATACAAGAGGGGAATGAATGAATACATGTCAATAATAACCTTAAATGTAAATGGATTAAAGGCTCCAATTAAAAGACATAGGGTAACGGAATGGATAAGAAAACAGGACCCACATATTTGCTGTCTACAAGAAACACACCTCAAAACAAAAGATTTACACAGACTGAAAGTAAAGGGATATAAAAAAATATTTCAAGCAAATGGACCTGAAAAAAAAGCTGGGGTAGCAGTCCTCATATCAGACAAAAAGGATTTCAAAGCAAGGGCAATAAAAAGAGACAAAGAAGGACATTTCATAATACTTAAAGGAACGATTCATCAAGAAGATATAACACTGATAAACATATATGCATCCAACATAGGACCACCCAAATACATAAAGAAAATACAAGAAGACCACAAAAAGGATATTAACAACAACACACTCAGAGTAGGGGACTTCAAAACTCCTTTATTAACAATAGAGATATGATCCAAGCAAAGAAACACCAAGGATATACAGGCATTGAACAACACACTAAACCACATGGACTTAACTGATATATATAGAACTTTTCACCCAAAAGAAGCAAAATATACATTCTTTTCAAAGGCACATGGGACATTTCCAAAGATAGACCACATAATAGGACACAAAACAAGCCTCAACAAATTCAAGAAAATTGAAAACATATCAAGCATCTTTTCAGACCACAACGCCTTGAAACTAAAAATAAACCTCAGGGAAAAAAATCAAACACCCAAACTCATGGAGAATGAATAACACGCTATTAAATAATGAATGGGTTAACAATGACATCAAAGAGGAAATCAAGAAATTTCTAGAAACTAGTGACAATGAACACACAACAGCCCAAAACTTATGGGACACAGCAAAAGCAGTCCTAAGAGGGAAGTTCATAGCAATACAGGCATATCTGAAAGGACTAGAAGAATCTCAAATAAAAAATCTAACACTACAGCTACAACAACTAGAACAACAACAGCAAACAAAGCCTAGGGCAAGAAGAAGAAAGGAAATCATCAAGATCAAAGCAGAATTAAACGACATAGAAACTAAGCAAACAATCCAAAAAATCAACAAACTAGGAGCTGGTTCTTTGAAAAAATAAACAAAATCGACAAGCCTCTAGCTAGGCTCATCAAGAAAAAAAGAGAGAAGACCCAAATAAACAAAATCAAAAATGAAAGAGGAGAAATCACAACTGATACGACAGAAATACAAACAATTATAAGAAATTACTACAAACAACTGTATGGCAAGAAATTTGACAATCTAGAAGAAATGGACAGATTTCTAGAAACATATAACCTTCCAAAACTGAATCAAGAAGAAGTAGAAAGTCTCAACAGACCAATAACAAAGAAGGAAATTGAAACAGTAATCCAAAATCTCCCTGCACACAAAAGCCCTGGACCGGATGGCTTCACAGGCGAATTTTACAAAACATTTAGGGAAGAAATAACTCCTACCCTCCTCAAACTATTCCAGAAAATCCAAGAAGAGGGAAAAATCCCAAACACTTTCTATGAAGCCACTATTACCCTAATCCCAAAACCAGGTCAAGACACAGCAAAGAAAGAAAACTACAGGCCAATATCACTGATGAACATAGATGCTAAAATCATCAATAAAATTTTGGCAAACAGGATCCAACAATACATGAAAAAGATCATACACCATGATCAAGTGGGATTCATCCCAGGGATGCAAGGATGGTTTAATATTCGCAAATCAATAAATATAATACATCACCTAAACAAAATGAAAGACAAAAATCACACGATCATATCTATAGATGCAGAAAAAGCATTTGATAAAGTACAACACCCATTTATGTTGAAAACACTCAGCAAAATGGGAATAGAGGGAGCATACCTTCACATCATTAAGGCTATATATGAGAAGTCTGAAGCCAACATCATACTCAATGGACAAAAACTGAAAGCATTCCCCCTGAAATCAGGAACTAGACAAGGCTGTCCACTCTCCCCACTTCTATTCAACATAGTGTTGGAAGTCCTAGCCACAGCAATCAGACAAGACAAAGAAATAAAAGGCATCCAAATTGGGAAAGAAGAAGTAAAACTATCACTATTTGCAGATGACATGATAGTATACCTAGAAAACCCTATAAACTCCACTAAAAGACTACTCAATATAATAGGTAAATTTGGCAAAATAGCAGGGTACAAAATAAATATACAGAAATCTAAGGCATTTCTGTACACCAACAATAAAATATCAGAGACAGAGGCAAAAGAGGAAATACCATTTACTATAGCAACAAGAAAAATAAAGTACCTAGGAATAAACTTAACCAAAGAGATAAAAGACCTGTACACTGAAAATTATGCAACATTGAAGAAAGAAATTAAGGAAGATACAAATAAATGGAAGCAAACACCATGTTCTTGGATGGGAAGAATCAACATCATCAAAATGGCCATACTACCCAAAGCAATTGACAGATTCAATGCAATCCCTATTAAAATACCAATGACATATTTCACAGACCTAGAACAAATCCTCCAAAAATTCATATGGAACCAAAAAAGACCCCGAATAGCAAAAGCAATCTAGAAACAGAAGAACACAGCAAGAGGAATCACGATACCAGACATCAAACAATACTACAAAGCCACTGTGATCAAAACAGTCTGGTACAGGCATAAGAACAGACATATAGATCAGTGGAACAGAATAGAGAGCCCAGAAATAAACACAGGCCTTTATGGTCAACTAATCTCTGATAAAGGAGGAAGGAACATAAAATGGAGTGAGAAGAGCCTCTTTAACAAATGGTGCTGGGAGAACTGGACAGGGACGTGCAAAAAAATGAAACTAGACCACCAACTTACACCACACACAAGAATAAACGCAAGATGGATTAAAGACTTAAATGTAAGCCGTGACACCATAGAAGTCCTAGAGGAAAACATAGGCAGGAAAGTTTCAGATATCCCACATCACAATATCTTCGTGGATACATCTCCTAAGGAAAGAGAAATAAAGGAAAAAATAAACAAATGGGACTACATCAAACTAAAAAGTTTCTGCTCATCAAAAGAAAACATCAGCAAGATGAAAAGGAAACCAACCATATGGGAAAACATATTTGCCAATGATATCACAGACAGGGGACTGATCTCCAAAATTTATAAAGAGCTTATATGACTCAACATCAAGAAAACAAACAACCCAATTAAAAAATGGGCAAATGACCTGAATAAACACTTCTCCGAAGAGGACATATGGAAGGTCCATAGACACATGAAAAAATGCTCAACATCATTGGCCATCAGAGAGATGCAAGTAAAAACCACAATGAGATACCACTTTACACCAGTCAGAATGGCCATCATCAACAAATCAACAAACAACAAATGCTGGCGAGGATGTGGAGAAACAGGAACCCTACTGCACTGTTGGTGGGAATGCAGACTGGTGCAGCCACTATGGAAAACTAAAAATGGAACTGCCTTTTGAACGAGCGATTCCGCTGTTAGGATTATACCTGAAAAATCCTAAAACCCTAATTCAAAAAATCTTATGCACCCCTATGTTCATAGCAGCTCTGTTTACAGTAGCTAAGTACTGGAAACAGCCTAAGTGCCCATCTGTAGATGAGTGGATCAAAAAACAGTGGTACATCTACACAATGGAATACTATGTAGCAGAAAGAAAGAAGGAACTCCTGCCATTTGCGACAAAATGGATGGAACTAGAGAGAATTATGCTTAGTGAAATAAGCCAGGCAAGAAAGCAAAGTACCACATGATATCACCTAATACAGGAAACTAAAGAGCAGCACAAGAAACGAGCTAACTAGGCAAAGACTAGAATAGTAGTCAGTAGGGGGAATGGGGAGGGAGAGAAGGGGGATGAATAAGGGAAGGGTCTAGTCAAGAAACGTGTTTGAATGACTCATGGACATGGACAACGGGGAGGGATATGATTGTGGGAAAAGGGATGGGCTGGGAGGGGGGAGCAATGGGGGAAAAATGGGACAACTGTAATTGAAAAACCAAAAAATAAAAGAAAAACAAAAAAGAAAGAAACAAGAAGACCCCAAGAGTAAAACACTTTCACATTGTATGTGAGCCAGTGTTGCTGCTGAAAAGTTAGCATGGAGTTGGGATGTGATCACAAGGAATGGCAGGCAAGAGTTAGAAACAGGTCAGAGCTCTATGCACTGAGGTCAGTTGACTATTAAAACTATCATGTCCAGTTTTTGTCTCCACATTTTAAGAGGGATAGAAACACATGAATGAAGATCTAGAAAAGAAAGACTAACCTAGATGTAGAAAATAGACCTTAGCAAAATAAATGGGATGGTGGTATTTTCCCTAGAGGCAAAAAGCAGAGGAGAGAGAACCTGGTTTCTGTCTTCATATCTAGAAAAGCCATGTCTTCTGTGCCTCAAGAAGAAGGGAATGAGGGTGATTCATGCACTGAAGGTGGAGGCATTGATTATGGGGAGGCAGGGCAGACCCATCCTAATGGGACTTCTAACTGGGTCAAAATCCCCTGATGAAGCTTTAAACTCACATGTTAGTTTTCTGGTAAGAATTAGTTACTCTGGCTCATATTGCACAAGTAGTGCTGTTAGCTAAAATAGGTGAAAGCGCAAGGTCTCCTGAATTGAGTATAGATTCTAGCAACAGATGGCCTAGAGCCACATCACAACTCTGCCACTTACTAACCAAGGAAACCCAGGTAAGTCACTTCACCTCTCTGGGCCTCAGTTTTCTTGTCTGTGACATGAGGGTAATGATTGTATGTGCTCCCAAGGTTGCTGTTTGAATAAATATGTCAATGGTTAGAGAACACCCAGAGCATGATACGTGGTCGCCCTCAGGCAGTTGGCTCATACAGTTTCACCTCATCATCGGTAGGGTAGGTTGGCAAAGAAGATTTAGGGGCTCTCCCAGAACATCCTGTGTGCTTATCCAACCAACTGTTTAAACCATTAGTAACACTGCTTCATTGTGGTGGTGGCATGAAATAAGCCCTGAGTTGAAGTCAGAAGCCTGGGTTTGAGTTATGAGCCTCTGAGCCCGACTGAGGCTGTGAGCAGTGCATGCCCTCTCTCTGGACCTAGGTTTCTTCACCTCTGCCCTGTTTATCTCAGGGTTGTTGTGAAGATCAAATGAAAATATAAATTGATCATGACTGGTGCAATTACCACACCACAACCTGGGCTTCTCTGAAGGGAGCCCGTCTGATGGGGAAGATCATCAGTGCACATGATGCTGAAGTCCTCACTAGGGACTGCAGTGAGCTGCCAAGTGCTGAACAAGTGTTAGCTGTTAATGGACACATGACCATGACCTTGACATGGAGAGGAATGGGAAGGAAAAAAAAATCAGACCACACCAGCTCGAAAGAAAGCCTTTCCACTTCTATTGACTGACTACCCTCCCAATTATTAACAACAACAACAAAAAAAATGCCCTTTTCCATGTCTTAATAATGTCCACAGTTAAAGTGCAAACTGACTACAGCTAAGCATTTAAGTGCAATATCTCAAGAACATTCATCCTAAGTGAATACAGAGAGACCAGACTCCTGTTTCATCTTCAAGGTTTAAATGTCAAAAACCTGGAGACATAATTACTCAACCTTAAAATCATTGTGTGACTTCATTGCTCTTGTTCAGGGAAAGTCAATCTAGTGAGTTAAGCTCAAGACACTGTTTCTGAGCTGGGGGAAGACAGGGTACAGAGGGATGTGGAGGGCAATGAGGGTGGGGTTAATAATTATGTACTTAAAAGCACACTTGACTCATTACACTATAGCAAGGAGCTCACATACTGAGAAGCTATGTTAATATATAACTTGGATGGGAGGAATGAAAATTTTTCTATGTGCTCATGGAGCGAGGTAAAAGCAATTGAAAATGCTCTAACTGAAAGTAGTCATCTAAAATTTTTCTATAAACAATCTTCTGGTAGGACAGGGATTCTAATATTAAAATAGCAACCTCTTTGATTCAAATTTAAATCAACTACTATTTCTAACTTCTTAGATCTAAAGGACCATTTACTAGTATCAACAAATTTCCAGAACAAAATGGACATTTGTTCTATATTTGAAATGCACATAAAGAGAAAGTATATTCTCCCCTGCAGATTAATAATGGTATGATTAATTCCACATATTTTCAGAAACCCCTGACCTAAATATGTTTCAGAATTCTAAAGGGCAGGACTCACATACCTCTAAATACACTCTTCTCAAACGACCAAATTTTAGTCTTATTACTCATAAAAAACACCTTTCCATTTCTATTAAGGATATAAAAGGATCCCTGCTGTATTTGTGCAAAATTCCCCCCAGGTGCTCAGCAACACGCAGGAGTCAGGAATCTCCTCCACCCAAGTTGGCTACAAACACTATCTTTTATTTATTCATTTATTGTTTTTCTATTACTGCTGTCCCAATTTTCCCCCCATTGCACTCCCCTCAGCCCACCCCTTCTCCCACAGTCAATCTCCACCCCATTGTCCATGTCCATGGGTCATTTATACTAGTTCCTTGACTAGACCCTTCCCTTAGTTACCCTCCTTCTCTCTCTCTCCCTTCCCTCTGGTCACTGTTAGTCTGCTCCTTGTTTATATGCCTCTGGTTAATTTTTCTCATTTGTTTGTGTTGTTCATTAGTTTCCTGTATTAGGTGACATCATATGATATTTGTCTTTTATTGCCTGGCTTCTCTTGTGCTTCAGCCCATGTTACGGAAATGACAAGACTGGCTAAGTAAATAAGGTAGGGGAAAGTCCAAACCGGCAGAGAGGTCACTCAGAAATGGTAAGTGATAAATCAAACTGAAATCACTTGTGAAATTATAATTTTACCTAAGACCATGAAACTGCTAAATTCTAGTATACTGTCATATGTATTCAAAATACTTATAATTTCTATTGCTTATCAAAAAATCTAACCAGATGTTTATTTTCTTTTTGTGAACATCCAGTAGAAACCTAACTTGAGAATATGCCTAGTAAGAAAGAGGAGAGCTTTTTTGATTCACTTATCCTTACTAAACGCTAAACAATGTAAAACAATTTAAAGTAATTTTTAGCCTAATAAAATCATCATATTTGCTTTAAGAATTAGTCAATGCCATATTATGAATTAATAAGGACTTTGCAAATAAGAATGTGAGGAGACTAGAAATGCAAATCCAGCTGTGTTCAACAGAAAGGAGTCACTTCCAATCTTGGTCTTTTAAAGTTAAAAAGCCAGTTGGAAGCTAAAACCAGTTTGTCTACAATATAAAGTAGAGCTTATGTTAATCTTTCCACTTGCTGAAGTTTTGGCCCATACAACATTCTTCCTTTAAGAATGGTCTTCCTCCCGATGACTGACTGCTAAAGAACAGAAACTCCACTGCAATTTCTTTCACCAAAACTTCATATGATCATTTGAACTAGATTAATAGAAATCCTGGGGATATATGAGATATCAATGTAAAAAGTGGTCAATATCAAGCAACCTGATTGCAAAGTTCATAGATTGTTTAAGAGAAGCTTGTGAGCCAGAAAATTAAGTATAATTTTTTCTTTTTAAAGTTGGTAGTCAATTTACTAAAGTGGGAAATTTTTATAAAATATTTGTTTCACTTCCCAAAAGTAAGAGCTCAAAACTTCAGGTTTCTATAAGAAGAGTGAAAGGTAAATGGCAGTCCTTTTACAGCTGTACTCACTTGAAAATGACTGACCCTAACCCTTTCTGCATGATCTTTCATTCAAAACACCATGGTCCAAGGGCACTTTGGACCAGTGGTAAATTCATTGTGGGAAATACAAGGATAATAGAATGTGACCTCTTCCATCAAGGAGTTGATTATCTGAGAAGAAATGTAACTATAAGACTCTTTTTGGACAATATGATATAAGTTGTAATATAAGTGTGAACCAAGTGTTGTAGGAGCAACATTATATGAGATTCCCCTAGTCAAAATTACCTACATTAGGGGTCAATGAATGCTTAGATTTTGCAGGTGAGGAAGTAAGGCCCAGAGAGGCAAAACAATTTTCCCAAACAAATTATCAACGGCAGGGCATGACTAGAACCCGCATCCCTGACTTGTAGTCACTTTTCCACCTCATCATTCATGTTTCCTCTCTGTTGGGGAAGGCCCTAGCTATATGTGGCCAAGGTTTCAAAATGGAGTTGGGCCTACTTCCAGATTGTGACTTCCAGTTAGCTGATTCAGCGTGTGAGTTCCAATAGCTGCTTCAGCAAGTGTTGTTTAACCACTGATGTAACCACTTCCAGTAGCTGATTCAGCAGGTGATGTCACCACTTGGCTGGAAGCCACCTTTGTGTAATATGTGTATATAAACCCCATCGCACTGTATACCACCAGCAGTCTTGGCCCTGCCGCACCAATAAAAATGCAAGAGCTCCTGAAGGCTCCACAGAAGTTTTTCTTCACCACCAAACCAGAGCCCACCTCACTATTCCGGGGTCTTGGACCCAACACTCTCCAATGGCATGACCTGTGAAATCTTCCAGCCAACAAGAGAGCTTCCATTTATTTTCTAATAAATGACACTTCCTCGCTGAATGCGCAAGGACGTACAACTGTCTCTTGCATGAGTTAAAATCCTTGCTCAAGAATTCCTAAAAACTGGATAAGCAAAAGATGAAACAAGACCCAGAGGCTCAGACAGAACCCAACAAAAGGGAAAATCACCTTAAAGACAATTTTAATGAAAATTAGTTTTGAAACAAATGTAAAATATCATTGATGCAAAATTGAATTATAAACAAGTTTAATATGACACAGTTCTTGCCTTGAGAAATTTAAATGTAGAGACCAGAAACAGATTTGGAAAAGGTAAATGCTAACATATAGGCAATATATGTTGAATCCTGAATCCTGAGGGCAGAAGATGGTGGAGGAGTAAGTGAAGGCTGCAACTGCCTCCTCCCAAGACTGGTCTTGAATTCTGACTTAATTGTAAATATCATCTGAATGAACAACTGAACACTGGCTGGAATTGAGCCTTGTGGCTGCAAGTGGGTGGAGGAGGCTGCTTCATAGTGACCTGTCTGGTGAGGATCACAGAGGAGACAAAGGGGAGACACAAGTACTTGCTTGGCTCCAGCAGGTGGCAGCTGGGTGTTTGGAGAGATTTTTCAGTGCCCCAAGCATTCCTAAGAGTGGAGTCAGGAGTAGAGAGTGGGCTGGGCCCACTGGCAGAGGCAAGATTGAGCCAGGTGGTATATTCTTCTGGGGTTTTTGTTTGTTTGTTTGTTTGATTGATTGATTGATTTTTGCCAACCAGAGAGGAATGGCTGGAGGTGGGGTGAGATTCTTGAGAGGAGCACATGCAGAAGCCCATTTGTGACCGCTTGCCCTAGGCTGTGGTCAAGGGAGGGCAAAGTGGACTAGAGATGCTTTGGAGCTTGGGGTGGAGATGTCAGGGGGTAAGGGAGAGAGAGCTGGGGTGGGGGGCCCGTGAACAGGAACCCAGAGCACATTCATCCCCAGTGCTATGGGAGAAATCTTTTAAGAAGCCTAATCCCCTCCAACTGGCATCAGCTGGAGGGAGAGAAATAGTTCCACTCTAAGAAATTACTCACCCCACCCCAAAATGCTTAAGCCTGACTGCAGATAACAGAGCCACCAGAGTAGGAGAGAGAAAAAAAAAACCTAAAGAGACAGACACAGGCAGTAGAATGCTGCTAGGCTCAATCAAGTTGCCTAGATGCAGACTGGAACACAATCTGTTTTCACCAGGGGAAGATCCAGAAAGAGAATAAAGTAGCAAAAACCAGATACTATGGAGACAAATTCCATTGTGATCTTCTACAGGAGTTATTTAGCTCCTGTATATTCTTTCAACAATCATTTCTTGTCCTCCCAGTCTGTGCATTATAAATAACTCGTCGTCGGCAGCCATCCGTCTCGAGAGACGATGGTGTAGCTTCTTAAGAGTCTATCTGCACCGCCGAGAATGGCTGTGCAGTCCGACTCGGGAGTGACACGGTATCTGTCTCCTCCCATGTTAAATCGACATCTTGCGATGACGCTGGAGTGTCCTCTCCAGTGAAGCTGAAGCTACAGAGCCTGGGCAGGGTGATATGGAGGGTCTGCTGTTGCCCATGCAGCAGACCCCCCCCCTCTCTTCGCAGCTGAAGGGTCCAAGGGAAAGACGGAGTCAATACAGCTTGGCTTCAGGTGCGCCGCAGGAGTTGCCGGTGTTGACTACAATGTCAAACCGCCTTAGGGACTCCGGCTCCAGATTTTCTGTCAGGGTTTACTCCCTTAGCCTTTCCCCTGAAGAGGTATGCCGCAAGGCAGCGGAGGTTTTTTGGAGTCAGAGTTTTCCTTCTCTGATGTGCCCTGACTGGAAGATCGAACCAGCGACACTTAGCTCACAGGCCGACACTCAATCCACTATAATATAATATAAACTAGAGTTTATATTATAGCTTATTTCAAATCTCATGTTTTTAAGAGAGTGAAAGATGGAAGATGAGTGAGGAGAGGCTACACTTCCTTGCTTCTGAGACTGGTCTATAGTTTCAGCTAAATATGGACAGAGCATCTGTTACCATCTGAATGCTGGCTGGAGTTGAACCCTGGTGCTGCTAATGGCAGAAGCAACTTCTGAGCAACCCCTCTGGTGAGGTTTGTGGAGGAGACACAGGAGAAGTGCGAGTTCTGGCTGGCTTGGCTCCCAGGCAGTGGCCAGAAAAACACAAAGTTTTCTCAATGCCCCTGGGTCTCCTCTGAGAGCAATCAGAGGTGGAGGTCCAGGCTGTGACCACTGGCAGAGCCAGGAGCTGGCCAGGTGATGTCTGGCTCTGGGAGGCTGGGAGCAGTGTTCTTTTGTGTGCGTTGGGGGGGGGGGTGCTTAAATTTATTGATTGTTTTTTGTGGATTGGGGAAGAAAGGCTAGGGACCGGGTAAGATCCTTGAGGAGCACATCCTGAGGGGCCCACTTGCAGAGGCATGCTCAGCCAAAACACACACCACCCAGGAGAGTGCCTGCCCAGAGCAGGGAACCACCGATGGCCTGCACACCCACTGGAGCAGGGGAACACTACCAGCCAGTGCTCAATCCAGCCAGCATGGCAGAATGCCCCCGGCCCACCCACCCTCTGGAGCAGGTGGATGCTACCGGTTCCCATGCATGCCATCCAGTGTGGGAGAAAGCCCCCACCCACCCACCAGCCTAGCAGAACTCCCCTGACCTCTGCACCAGCACAGGTAAATGCCCTGCACAGCGGTTGTGCCTAACTGCCACCAAGACCTGCCTGTCGGCTGGCAGGAAAAAATTCACTTGCCATTAATGACCAGCACTAAAGCCAAAAGAGGGAGAAATGAAGTAGAGGAGCTTTGGAAAACTTTGGACTCTAGTTCAGGAGAAAAAGTTGGGGGAGCAGCAGACCGGATTCCAGGGCAGATTCAACCTCAGTGCTATGGGAGAAATCTCATAAGTAGACTACTCCCCTCGAAGAGACATCAGATGGAGGCAGCTCAACAACTATCTGAAGAGGGTAGAGTGACTCTCAGTCAGATAATTTAAGGGAAGGACCCAATAAAGAGCAACACAACAACAAAAACCAAAACACTACTAGAAAGTCCAAATGAAAGTCATAAAGTGCATTCCAAGAGCATCAAGTTAATCAGATCAAGGAGTCTGCACTACTGAATCACATAGATTTCTACCACCACAAAGGCAGAAAGAAGGAATTCCCAGAAGGATGGATAGATGAAAAAGAGGCAAGCAAACCATCAGACATGGAATTCAAAACAATAGTAATGAGGAAGCTCAGTGATCTCAGCAAACTCAAAGAAAACTACAATGAACTCAAGGAGAACTACAAGGAACTCCAGGGACACTACAAAGAACTCCAGTGAAGCTACGAGGAACTTACTGAGAACTACATCAGCATGGAAAAGGACATAGAAACTCTTAATAAGAACCAGGAAGAAATGAAGAATACAATTTCTGAGCTGAATAACACAATAGAAGCAATCAAAAGCAGGCTAAATGAAGCAGAGGATTGGATTAGTGAGTTAGAGGACAACGTAGAAAAAAATTCCCAGACAATGCAATAAAATGAAAAAAAGACTAAAAAAGAATGGAGAGGGTTTAAGAAAGCTTCAGGACAATATTTGTATCATAGGGATACCAGAAGGAGAAGAAGAGGAGCAATGGAGAGAAAACCTGATTGAAAGATAGTGACAGAAAACTTCCCTAACTTGATGAGAGAAAAAGTCATGCAAGTACAGGAAGCACAAAAGGTCCCAATGAAAATGAACATAAGGAGGGGATCCAAGATGGCGGAGGAGTAAGTGGAAGCTACACTAACCTCCTACCAGGACCAGTCTGGATTGACAACTTAATTTTGGAGAAATCATCTGGAATAACCAACCGAACGCTAGCTGGAAAGAAGTCTTATAACCACGGAGAGACAGAAAAGGCCGCTACATCACAACTTGACCGTTAGGGAGTGCGGAGACGCGGAAGGGCTGGCTGGGCTCACACGGGTGGCTGCTGAAGGGACTGAGAAACAGCTCAGCAGCCGGGGATTCCCCCTGAGAAGGGCAGGGTCTAAACCCCAGCTGGGCTTCCCAGCCTACAGCAACAGAGTGGAAAGTAAAATAGTATCAGCTGTGAAAAGCAAAAAGCCACAGGATTTCTTGCTAGCCGGAGAGAACAGCAAGAGAAAAAGAACTGTTAAGTGGATCACATACGAAAATATTTTGGCCACCACTTACCCTGGGCTCAAGCAGAGGGAAGACAGAGAGGACTGGAGACACTTGGGGAGAGTTTGGCACGGTGGCTTTGAGGGGAGAACTGGAGGAGCAGCCGACTGGGTCCCGGTGCTGACTCATCCCCAGTACTGCAGGCAGACCATTCCCCTCCAAGTGGCATCAGCCTGAGGGGAAGCAAAAGCCCTGCCTACAGGAATTAAGCTGCCACACCCACAGTCCTTAAGCCTGACAGCTAATCACAGATTGAATAGATTAACAATTAAAGAAGACAGACAACAGCAGTAGATCCCTGGAAGTCTCCAACAGGCTGCCTAGGGCCAGACTGGTACATGATCTGACGCCACCAGAGGCAGATCTAGGAAGTGCAGATCATTCTAAGAAGCACCAACAAACAATAGGAGTCACAAAAATGGGGAGACAGAGAAACAACCTCCCATCAAAAGGAAAGGTTGAATCCCCAGAAAGAGTGCTAAATGAAATAGAGGGGAGCCAACTATCAGATATGGAATTCAAAACATGGATTATGGAGAAGCTCAATGAGCTCAGCGGAAACTACAAAGAACTCCAGAAAAACTACAGTGAACTCCAGAAGAACTATAAGGAACTTACTGAGAATTATGCCAGCATCAAAAAGGACATAGAAGCTATCAATAAGAGCCAGGAGAAAATGAAGAATACGATCTCTGAATTGAAGAACACAGTAGAAGGAATTAAAAGCAGACTAGAGGAAGCAGAAGATCGGATCAGCAAGCTGGAGGACAACATACACAAAAACTCCCAGACAATGCAACAAAATGAAAAAAGACTGAAGAGGTTCTAAGACAGCTGCAGGACAACATGAAACGCAATAATATCCGTATCATAGGAATTCCAGAAGGAGAAGAAGAGTGATGGATAGAAAACCTCTTTGAAAAACTAATGACAGAAAACTTCCCTCACATGAGGAGAGAAAGAGTCACACAAGTCCAGGAAGCACAGAGGGTCCCAATGAAAATGAACCCCAACAGGACCACCTCAAGACACATCATAATTAAAATGGCAACATTCAAAGACAAAGAGAGGATCCTAAAAGCAGCAAGAGAGAAACAACTAATAACATACAAGGGAGCTCCAATAAGGCTATCCTCAGATTTCTCAGCAGAAACACTACAAGCCAGAAGGGAATGGCAAAAAATATTCCAAGCAATGAAAAACAAAGGCCTGCAACCTAGGATACTATACCCAGCAAAGCTCTCATTCAAAATGGAGGGTGAAATAAGGAGCTTCCAAGACAAAAGAGAGCTAAAAGAATACATCTCCACCAAACCAGCAATGCAAGAGATGCTAAAGGGTCTGCTCTAAGAAAATAAAGAAACAGAGAGAGACAGAGAAGAACATGAGTACAAAGGGGAAAAGTGACAAGGAATAAGTACTTATCGGTAATAAGATTAAATGTAAATGGATTAAACGCTCCAATTAAAAGACATAGGGTAGCTGAATGGATTAGAAAGAATGACCCACATATATGCTGTCTACAAGAGACCCACCTTAGAACAAAAGATCTACACAGACTGAAAGTAAAGGGATGGAAAAAAGTATTTAAAGCAAATGACGTGAAAAAAAAGCCAGAGTAGCAATACTTATATCAGACAAAACAGATTTCAGAGCAAAGTCCATAAAAAGAGACAAAGAAGGGCATTTCATAATACTTAAGGGAAAAATCCATCAAGAAGATATAACCCTTATAAATATATATGCACCCAACTTAGGAGCATCCAAATATATAAGGAAAATTTTGAAAGACTCCAAGAAAGATATAGACAGCAACACACTCATAGTAGGGGACTTTAACACCCCACTGTCAACAATGGACAGATCTTCGAAGCAAAGAAACACCAAATATATTGAGGCACTGAACAACACTCTAGATCAAACGGACTTAGTCGATATATATAGAAGTTTTCATCCCAAAGAAGCAAAATATACATACTTCTCAAGTGCACATGGAACATTTTCAAAGATAGACCACATGGTAGGACACAAAACAAACCTTAACAAATTCAAGAAAATTGAAATTATATCAAGCATCTTCTCAGATCACAATGGCTTAAAATTGGAAATCAACCTCAAAGAAAAAACTCAAAAACATTCAAACTCATGGAGAATGAATAACATGCTATTAAATAATGAATGGGTTAACAATGACATCAAGGAAGAAATCAAAAAGTTTCTGGAAACTAATGATACTGAACACACAACAATCCAAAACCTATGGGATACAGCGAAAGCAGTCCTAAGAGGAAAGTTCATAGCAATACAGGCCTACCTAAAAAACCTAGAAGAATATCTAATAAAAAATTTAACCCTACAGCTACAAGAACAAGAGGAAGAACAACAAGCAAAGCCCAGATCAAATAGAAGAAAGGAAATCATCAAGATCAGGGCAGAATTAAATGACATAGAGTCTAAACTAACAATTCAAAAAATCAACAAAAATAGGAGCTGGTTTTTTGAAAAGATAAACAAAATTGACAAGCCTTTACCCAGGCTCATCAAGAAAAAAAGAGAGCGGACCCAAATAAATAAAATCAGAAATGAAAGAGGAGAAATCACAACTGATACCACAGAAATACAAAGGATTATAAGAAATTATTACAAACAACTGTATGGCAAGAAATTTGACAACCTAGAGGAAATGGACACATTCCTGGAAACCTAAAGTCTTCCAAAACTGAATCAAGAAGAAGCAGAAAGTCTGAATAGACCAATAACAGCTAGTGAAATTGAAGCAGTAATCAAAAAACTCCCAGCACACAAAAGCCCTGGACCGGATGGCTTCACAAGTGAATTCTACAAAACATTTAGGAAAGAACTAACTCCTATCCTCCTCAGACTATTCCAAAAGATACAAGAAGAGGGAAGACTGCCAAACTCATTCTATGAAGCCAGTATAACCCTAATTCCAAAACCAGGTCAAGACACAACAAAGAAAGAAAACTACAGGCCAATATCACTGATGAACATAGATGCTAAAATCTTCAACAAAATATTGGCAAACCGGATCCAGCAACACATTAGAAAGATCATACACCACGATCAAGTAGGATTCATCCCAGAGATGCAAGTATGGTTTAATATTCGCAAATCAATAAACATAATACACCACATAAACAAAATGAAAGACAAAAACCACATGATAATATCAATAGATGCAGAAAAAGCGTTTGATAAAGTACAACACCCATTTATGATAAAAACTCTCAGCAAAATGGGAATAGAGGGAGCATACCTCAACATAATAAAGGCCATATATGAGAAACCTGAAGCCAACATCATACTCAATGGGCAAAAACTGAGAGCATTCCCCCTGAGATGAGGAACAAGACAAGGATGTCCGCTCTCTCCACTCCTATTCAACATCGTCTTGGAAGTTCTAGCCACCGCAATCAGACAAGAAAGAGAAATAAAAGGCATCCAAATTGGAAAAGAGGAAGTCAAACTGTCATTATTTGCAGATGACATGATAGTGTACATAGAAAACCCTATAGACTCCACAAAAAAACTACTCAACCTAATAAGTGAATTTGGCAAAATAGCAGGATACAAAGTCAATATTAAGAAATCAAAGGCATTTTTATACACCAACAATAAAAACTCAGAGATAGAAACTGAAAGAAAAATTCAATTTACCATAGCAACAAGAAAAATAAAATACCTAGGAATAAACTTAACCAAGGAGGTAAAAGACCTGTACTCAGAAAACTACATAACACTGAAGAAAGAAACTAAAGAAGATACAAATAAATGGAAGCATATACCATGCTCATGGATGGGAAGAATCAACATCATTAAAATGTCCATACTACCCAAAGCAATTTATAGATTCAATGCAATCCCTATTAAAATACCAGCAACATATTTCACAGACCTAGAACAAATACTTCAAAAATTTATATGGAATCAAAAAATAGCCCGAATAGCCACAGCAATTTTGAGGAAGAACACAGTAGGAAGAATCACAATACCCGATATCAAACTATACTACAAGGCCACGGTAATCAAAACAGTCTGGTACTGGCATAAAAACAGACATATAGATCAATGGAACAGAATAGAGAGCCCAGAAGTAAACCCAGGTTCATATGGTCAACTAATATTTGACAAAGGGGGAAAGAACATCAAATGGAGTGAAAAGAGCCTCTTCAACAAATGGTGTTGGGAGAACTGGACAGGGGCATGCAAAAAAATGAAATTAGACCACCAACTTACACCATACACCAGAATAAGCTCAAAATGGATCAAAGACTTAAATATAAGCCGTGATATCATAAAAGTCCTAGAGGAAAAAATAGGCAGGAAAATTTCAGATATCCCACGTAGCAACATTTTCACTGATATATCGCCTAAGGCAAGGGAAATAAAAGAAAGAATAAACAATAGGACTACATCAAACTAAAAAGTTTCTGCTCAGCTAAAGAAAACATCAGCAAGATGAAAAGAAAACCAACCATATGGGAAAATATATTCGCCAATGACATCTCAGACAAGGGATTGATCTCCAAAATATATAAAGAACTCATACGACTCAACACCAAGAAGACAGACCACCCAATTAAAAAATGGGCAAAGGGCCTGAACAAACACTTCTCCAAAGAAGACATACAGAGGGCCCATAGACATATGAAAGTATGCTCAACATCACTAGCCATCAGAGAGATGCAAATAAAAACCACAATGAGATACCACCTCACACCAGTCAGAATGGCCATCATCAACAAATCAACAAACAACTTGTGCTAGAGAGGATGTGGAGAAACAGGAACCCTGGTGCATTGCTGGTGGGAATGCAGACTGGTGCAGCCACTATGGAAAACAGTTTGGAATTTCCTCAAGAAACTAAAAATGGAACTGCCTTTTGAACCAGCAATTCCATTGCTAGGATTATATCCAAAAAATCCTGAAACACCAATTCAAAAGAACCTATGCACTCCAATGTTCATAGCAGCACTATTTACAATAGCCAAGTGCTGGAAACAACCTAAATGCCCATCTGTAGATGAGTGGATCAAAAAACTGTAGTACATTTACACAATGGAGTTCTATGTAGCAGAAAGAAAGAAGGAACTTCTACCATTTGCAACATCATGGATGGAACTAGAGAGAATAATGCTTGGTGAAATAAGCCAGGTAATGAAAGAAAAATACCTTATGCTGTCACCTATTACAGGAAACTAATGAACAACACAAACAAATGAGCAAAATTGAACCAAAGCTATGTAAATAAGAAGTAGACTAACAGTAACAAGGGGGGAGGTGGGACGGAGAGAAGGGGGTAAGAAGGGGAAGTGTCAAGTTAAAGAACATGTATAAATGACCCACGGACATAGACAACTGAGTGGGGACTGAATGTGGGGGAAGGGAGGGGCAGGGTGCAGGGAAGCAAGAGGGCCAAAAAAGTGAGACAACTGTAATAAAAAAACAAACAAAAATTTTTTTTTAGTGGGGGAAAAATGAAAATATGAAGAATGGAAATGCCAGTTCAGTGAATATTAGGACAAAGATTTTCCTTCACGTTGTATATTTTTCTCCCTATTTGATCTCCCCAGAGTTTGGCATTCTAAACAAGTAAGAAATGACTTAAGTTTCTTTGCATAGACCTAATAAGACCAGTTGTTAATAGAGGTTCCTTTTTTTTTTTTTACCAAGTCTTTCACTGGAATGTCAAGCCTAAAGGAGACATACTTGGGCTCAAGTTGTTACCAAAAAGCCCTGAGAAACTGGGAATGACTTTCAAAGGTAATAAAAGCCCGTGAGATAAAAGGCCTGGTACCATGGTTGGTTGTGCGATCCACAGCAATCTCCCCAGGGAAGAAACGAAGGTTGTTTTCCTGAAAGATGGCTAGAAGGGACCTTAAGGCACAATAGAAAACCAGAAAGACTTGGAAAGGACAGCTGTGTACAGGCAAGGATGAATGCCAGGTATGTGGCCCAGCTTCTGTGTCCTGAAGAGCAGACTGAGGGTCACCCTAAATGTTCCTTGGGTAAGTTCCAGCAAAGCAGAACTAAAGATCATAAGTGATCATTTGCTGCTCTTGTTATGTTTATGCAAATGAATGGGTAAATTAAAAATGGACTTAATGTAGTCCCTTTAAAGACAAGGAGGGTAATCTTAGGGAGAAAAATTACTATTCAAGGAAAATCACAATGATCAGTAGTAGACTGTAAAGTAGGGCAGCTAACCATCTTAAAAGTTTCTTCTCATTTAAAATATGGTTTCATTTGAAAATTAAACCATGTCTGTGATATCACCAAAGAGATTCAAGTTGCAGGCAAGTAGAATGTCAAGTGCCTTGCAACTGGATGTCTTCCCAATAAGACAGTCTTACAGATTTAGAGACTTGTTTGTTGGTTATGTTACATAAATTAACATGTGTTTTCTGTTTTCAAAGGGCATAAGCCTATGACCGCATTACCTGAGTGATTGTCTGTATGCATAAGCCTGACTTAATCCTCTCTGCAGCGTTGCCTCCTGAGACTCAATGGTTTGGCTGAACTAAATGGCTGGGTTGGTGAAGAATGGGGTGGTTTGTGGGCTTCACTTTAAAACTGGTTTCTCTTTTCTATCCTAACGGCTTGGACAGAAAGGGCCTAGAGGTCTGAGAGGGGGAAAACATAAGCTATTTCCCTCAGCCCAAACTAAATATAATGGGCAAAAGGGTTTTGGACAGACGAGATGTGCATAGCACACCTTCCTCCAAATAAGCCCCCCCCTTTTTTTCCCCTAATGTAGAACATTGAAAAATTAATCCCTGCCTTTTGTCATCTAGTGGTTATGGATTGAATGATGTCTTTTAACCCTTTTTGCCAAATCTGTTGCCCCCAGAACACAACAAGGAAGCCAGCCTGTTAAACCAAGCACGCTGTTGTCGGGAGACAGCCAACTGACCTGGAGTCTGCACGATCCTTCCCCTTGTGGGAAGGCCACCCTCCCCTCCACACCCCCACTATTATTAGGGATTTCTGGACCCAGGGGTAGGTAGGACGACGACCTTGTCCAGCTTGAAGCAGCTAGAGGAGCTTGAGACCTTCGCCCATTGTCCTTTAGAAGATTACAAAGGGTCTTAATATCTGAGAGGGAGGGATAGTTATTTTTTATGAACCATGGGTATGAACTTGGGGGGGTTGCTGGGGGAGGGAGATGCTGGGTGGAGGGGAGTAAAGGGGAAAAAATTGGAACTATTGTAACAATATAATCAATAAAGAAAAGCTGGGGGAAAAAAAGAAAATGAACATAAGGAAAGAGGGAGAAGATGGTGGCAGAGTACGTAGCAGTGTTTGTTGTCTGCCTGCTCCCATCACGGAAAAACTTGGAATACAAACACAGAGAGTAGTGAATGAGTGAGGATTTCAGATAGCGCAAACAGAAAAGGAAGTGTTGGAGTGGCGTGAAAGAGGGAAGAAAGCTCACCCATGCTCTCAAACGAAGTTGCTGGGCCCCAGCCCAGTTTCTGGGGCCCCCAGCCCAGCACCGCTGCCGCACTGCACCCCAAAGAGGCAGCTACAGACCGGCACATTAGTGGGGATCTGCCTGGAAACTGCTGCCTGCCATAGGCGCTGGGACTAGCAAAGTCCAGAAGGGAGTCAATGAGAGGGTTTCCTTGAAACAGCTGGAGGTGTGGGAAGGTGGTGAGCAGCCTAGACTGTGGGAAACTGTGTGAACTGAGTCTAGTTGGGGCCCCCTTGGACTGGCAAATCTGGGTTGGTGGCCCTGCACCCCAGGCCCACACATCGTGGCACCACCAAACAAGGAAGCAGAACTGAGCTGGGGAGAGGGGCCCATGCAGGAAGGCTGCTGCGGAGGCGCAGACTCGATGGGGACCCCAGGCAGGTGAGCAGTGCACACAGGCGAACAGTGGAATGCTGCCAGCCAGGGACAGATGCAGCGCAGTGCTGTAGCTTGGAGCACAGAGACTTTTTGGGAGGAAGAGCAAAGACAGGACCCAAGGCTGGGCAGAAACTAGGGACATGCACACAGGCTTGCCAGCAGAACAACCCTGATGGACAAGCCTGAGAATTACTGGAGGATGCCACAGCACAAGTGGGGAGAGACCCAACTCAGTGCAGCCCACAACAGGAAACTGCGACAGGCCCACGAGTGAAAAAAAAGTAGCCACAGAAACCAGCCAGATCTCACAGCTAGCCAGCCAGAAAAGATTTGGAAACCATGGAATTTTAACCAGGGGTGGATCTAGAAAAAGAACACTGCACTGAAAGTTTGAACTGAGTAAAAACTCTTTTTTTTTCTTTTTCTTTTCCCTTTATTTTTCTTTTCTTTTCTTCCCTTCTATTTCTTTTCTTCCCTTTCCTTTTTTCTCTTTCCTTTTATCTTCAATTTTTTAAAAAAACTCTTTCTTCAATCTGTTTCCTAATTTCTCTCCTTCTTATCCTTCTTGAATTTTTTTGTTTGTTTGTCTGTTTTGTTTATCATCCCTTCTACACTGAACATATAGCATAGAACTACTATATAAACCTAATACTATACACTTCCACTTTCTCACTTCCTTCTGCATTCTTCTATCTCTTTTTTAAACATACAATGTACATATTACTTATTGTCTTGCATAGCCTTGACCCTTCTTGCTACTATTATTATTCTATCAACTTCCCTCTCAAAAATTCTCTTTCTGTCATTTAAAACAACTCTTATCTGTTTCTCATATAGTATAATAGTCTTAACCTCTCTATATTGATATTAATACTAGCTCATTTGCTGCTGGGAATATTTTTGACAGTGTGGGTTTCTTGCCTGGGTTGTGTGTTTATGTTTTAACAGCATCTCCCCAAAGAACTCAAGACAAGGTGGGAAGAGGAACACTCAATCAACTAGCCAGAGGGAAGGATCCACAAAAGAGTAACTTAAATATAACCAGACAGCTTAAACAAATGGCATAAAGACCAACCCAAGAGCGTCAGGCTCAGGAGATCAAAAAGACTGCACCACTGAATCCCCCAGGTCTCCTATAAAGAATCTCATACCACTAAGGCGGGAAATCAAAACAGACAAATCTAATAAACAAACACAAACAAAAAGGAACCAACATGGGGAGACACAGAAACAACCAACAAACGAAAGGAAAAGAGGAATCCCCAGAAAGGGAGATATATGGAATAGACATAAGCCAACTATCAGACATGGAATTCAAAAGAATAGTTATAAAGAAGCTCAATGTATTTGACAATCTCAAAGAAAACTACAACAATATCCAGGGAAATTAGAAGGAACTCCAAGGAAACTACAAAGAATTTGGGGAAGCTACAAGAAACTTACAGAGAACTACAGCACCATAAAAAAGGACATAGAAACTATTAAGAAAAACCAGGAAAACAGAAGTATACAATTTCTGAACTGAAAAACTTAGAATCAATCAAAAACAGGCTAAACGAAGCAGAGGATCAAATTGGTGAGTTAGAAGACAATGTAGAAAAAAATCTCCAGGCACTACAACAAAATGAAAAAAGATTGAAAAACAAAGAACAGACTTTAAGAGAACTCCAGGACAACATGAGACTAAACAACACTAAAATTATAGGGATACAAGAAGGAGAAGAGGAGGAGGAAGAGATAGAAAACCTGATAGAAAAAGTAATGACAGAATATTCCTAACCTGATGAGAGAAAAAATCATGCAAATCCAGGAAGCACAAAGAGTCCCAATTAAGAAGAACCCAAAAAGGCCCACTCCAAGACACATCATAATTAAAATGGCAACATTCAAAGAAAAAGAGAGAATCCTAAAAGCAGCAAGAGAAAAAAAGAAAATAACATACAAGGGAACTCCGATAAGGCTATCAACAAATTTCTCAACAGAAACACTAACAGCCAGAAAGGAATGGCAAAAAATTATTCCAAGCAATAAAAAACAAAGGCCTATGACCAAGACTACACTATCCAGCAAGGCTCAAATTCAAAATGGAAGGTGAAATAAGGAGTTTTCCACACAAAGGAAGACTAAAAGAATACATCTCCACCAAATCAGCATTGCAAGAGATGCTGAAGGGAATGCTTTAAGAAAAAGAAGAAAAAAAGAGAGGGAGAGTAACACAAATACAAAGGGAAATGAATAAATACCTGTCAATAATAACCTTAAATGTGAATGGATTAAATGCTCCAACTTAAAGACAATGGTAGTGGAAAAAATATGAAAACATGCCCCACATATATGCTATCTATAAGAGACACCTCAAAACAAAAGAATTGCACATACTGAAAGTGAAGGGATAGAAAAAAGTATTCCAAGCAAACGGACATGAAAAAAAAAAGCTGGAATAGCAATACCTACATCACACAAAATGGATTTCACAGTGAGGGTCATAAAAAAGACAAAGAAGGACATTTCATAATACTTAAGGGAACGATCCATCAAGAAGATGTAACCCTGGTAAACATATATGCACCCAACATAGGAGCTCCCAAATACAAAAGGAAAATACTAGAAGACTACAAGAATGATATCAACAGCAAAACATTTATAGTAGGGGACATGAGCACCCTGTTATCGACAATAGACAGATCTTCAAAGAAAATAAACACCAAGGATATTGAGGAATTGAACAAAACACTAAACCAAATGGACCTAACTGATAAATATAGAAGTTTTCACCCCAAAGAAGCAAAATATACATTCTTTTCAAATGCACATGGGTCATTTTCAAAGATAGACCACATGATAGGACACAAAACAAGTCTCAAATCCTATCAAGCATCTCTTCAGACCACAATGCCTTGAAACTAAAAATCGACCTAAAAGAAAAAAAAACAAAGACATCCAAACTCATGGAGAATGAATCACATGATCTTAAATAATGAATGGGTTGACAATGACACCAAGGAAGAAATCAAGAAGTTTCTGGAAACTAATGATAATGAACACACAACAGCCCAAAACCTATGGGATACAGCGAAAGCAGTTCTGAGAGGAAAGTTCATAGCAATACAGACCTACCTGAATATTATAGAAAATCTCAAATAAAAAATCTAACCCTAAAGCTACAAGAACTAGAACAACAACAACAAACAAAGCACAGGATGAATAGAAGGAAGGAAATCATCAAGATCACAGGAGAATTAAATGACACAGAGACTAAACAAACAACTCAAAAGATCAACAAAAGTAGGAGCTGGGTCTTTGAAAAAATAAACAAAATTAACAAGCCTTTATCCAGGCTCATCAAGAAAAAAAGAGAGAGAACCTAAATAAACAAAATCATAAATGAAAGAGGAGAAATCACAATTGATATCACAGAAAAACAAAGAATTGTAAGAAATTACTACAAACAACTGTATGGCAAGAAACTTGACAACCTAGATGAAATGGACAAATTTCTAGAAACATATAATCTTCCAAAACTGAATTAAGAAGTAGAAAGCCTGAACAGACCAATAACAAAGAGTGAAATCAAAACAGTAATAAAAAATCTTCTGGCACATAAAAGCCTTGGGCCAGATAAATTCACAGGCGAATTTTACAAAACATTTAGGAAAGAACTCCTACCCTTTCAAAATTTTCAAAAAATCAAAGAAGAGGAAAAAGTCCCAAACATTTCCTATGACACCAGTATTACCATAATTCCAAAACCACATCAAGACACAACAAGGAAAGAAAACTATAGGCCAATATCACTGATGAACATAGATGCTAAAATCCTCAACAAAATATTGGCAAACTGGATCCAGCAACACACTGAAAAGATCACACAACACAATCAAGTGGGATTCATCCCAAGGATGCAAGAATGGTTTAATATTCGCAAATTAATAAATATAATACACCACCTAGACAAAATGAAAGACAAAAATCACATGATCATATCAATACATGCAGAAAAAGCATTTGATAAAGTACAACACCCATTTATGAAGAAAACATAAATGGAGCATACCTTAACATAATTTAGGCTTTATGAGAAACCTGAAGCCAATATCATACTCAATGTATGAAAACTGAAAGCATTCCCCCTGATATCAGGAACAAAGTTGTGCACTATCTCCACTCCTTTTCAACATAGTGTTGGAAGTCCTAGCCACAGCAATCAGGCAAGAAAGAGAAATAAAAGGCCTCCAAATTGGGAAAGAGGAAGTAAAACTGTCATCATTTGAAGATGACATGATAGTATACATAGAAAACCCTATAGACTCCACTAAAAAACAACTTGACATAATAAGTGAATTTGGCAAATAGTAGGGTACAAAGTCAATATTCAAAAAAATAAGGCATTTCTGTATGCTGACAATAAAACATCAGAAATAGAAACTAAAAAAAAAAAAATCACATTTACTATAGCAACAAGGGGAAAAAAATTTACCTAGGAATAAACTTAACCAAAGAGATAAAAGACCTGTACTCAGAAAACCATGTTAACAGTGAAGAAAGAAATTAAGGAAGATACAAATAAATGGAAGCAAATACCATGTTCTTGGATGGGAACAGTCAACATCATTCGAAAGTCCATACTACCAAAAGCAATTTATAGATTCAATGCAATCCCTATTAAAATACTACTGACTTATTTCACAGACCTAGAACAAGTACTTCAAAAATTTATATGAAACCAAAAAAGACCCTGAATATCTACAGCAGTCTTGAGACAGAAGACCACAGTAGGAGAATCACAGTACCTGATACCAAACTACTACAAAACCACTGTTATCAAAACAGTCTGGTCCTGGTAAAAGAACAGACACATATATCAATGAAACAGAAGAGAGAGCCCAAAAATAAACCCATACCTAGATAGTTAACTAATATTCGACAAAGAGAGAGGGAACATAAAATGGAATGACAAGAGCTTCTTCTACAAATGGTGCTGGGAGAACAGGACAGGAACGTGCAAAAAAATGAAACTAGACCACCAACTTACACTATACCCTAGAATAAACTCAAGATAAATCAAAGAGTTAAATGTAAGCTGTGACACCATAAAAATCCTAGAAGAAAACATAGACAGGAAAATTTCAAATATCCCACATAGCATATTTTCACTGATACGTCTCCTAAGGCAAGGGAAATAAAGAAAAGTGTAAACAAATGGGACTACATCAAATTATAGAGTTTCTGACCAGCAAAGAAAACATCAGCAAAATGAGAAGGGAACCAACCGTATGAGAAAATATATTTGCCAATGATACAAGGGATTGATCTCCAAAATATATAAAGAATTTCTATGACTCAACACCAAGAAGACAGACTACCCAATTAAAAAATGGGCAAAGGACGTGAACAAACACTTCTCCAAATAGGACATACAGAGGGTCCATACACCTATAAAAGAATGCTCCACATAACTAGCCGTCAGAGAGATGTAACTAAAAACCACAATGAGATACCACCTCACACCAGTCAGAATGGCCATCATCAACAAATCAACAAACAACTTGTGCTGGAAAGGATGCGGAGAAATGTGAACCGTGATGCACTGTTGGTGGAAATGCAGACTGGTGCAGCCACTATGAAAAACAGTTTGGAATTTCCTCAAAAACTAAAAATGGGACTGCCTTTTGAAGCAGCAATTCCATTGCTAGGATTATATCCGAAAAATCCTGAAACACCAATTCAAAAGAACCTATGCACCCCTATGTTCATACCAGCCCTATTTACAATAGCCAAGTGCTGGAAACAACCTAAAGGCCCATCTGTAAATAAGTGGATCAAAAAACTGTGGTACATTTACACAATGGAGTACTGTGTAGCAAAAATAAAGAAGGAACTTCTACCATTTGCAACAACATGGATGGACCTAGAGAGAATTATGCTTAGTGAAATAATCCAGGCAACAAAAGAAAAATAACTTAAGCTATCATCTATTACAGGAAACTAATGAACAACACAAACAAATGAGCAAAATTGAACCAGAGGTATGTCGTTGTCGGCAGCCGTCAGTCTCGAGAGACGATGGTGTAACTTCTTAAGAGTCTATCTGCACCGCCGAGAATGGCTGTGCAGTCCGACTCGGGAGTGACACGGTATCTGTCTCCTCCCGTGTTGAATCGACATCTTGCGATGACGCTGGAGTGTCCTCTCCAGTGGAGCTGAAGCTACAGAGCCTGGGCAGGGTGATATGGAGGGTCTGTTGTTGCCCATGCAGCAGACCCCCCCTCTCTTCGCAGCTGAAGGGTCCAAGGGAAAGACGGAGTCAATACAGCTTGGCTTCAGGTGCGCCGCAGGAGTTGCCGGTGTTGACTACAACGTCAAACCGCCTTAGGGACTCCGGCTCCGGATTTTCTGTCGGGGTTTACTCCCTTAGCCTTTCCCCTGAAGAGGTATGCCGCAAGGCAGCGGAGGTTTTTTGGAGTCAGAGTTTTCCTTCTCTGATGTGCCCTGACTGGAAGATCGAACCAGCGACACTTAGCTCGCAGGCCGACGCTCAATCCACTGAGCCAAACCAGCCAGGGACACCAGAGGTATGTACACAAAGAATAAACTAACAGTAACAAGGGGGGAAGCCTCATGGAAAGAAGGGGGTAAGAAGGGAAATGGTCTAGTCAAATAACATGCCTAAATGACCCACAGACATGGACAACTGGGTGGGGACTGACTGTGGGAGAAGGGGGGGCAGGGAGCGGGGAAGCAAGAGGGGAAAAAAAGTGGGCCGACACTAATGGAAAAACAAAAAAAATAATTTGAAGTGGGGTGAAAAATGAAAATATAAAGAATGGAAATGCAAGTTCTGTGAATATTAGGACAAGGATTTTTCTTCACACTGTAAATTTTTCTCACTATCTTATCCCTCCGGAGTTTGGCATTCTAAAGAAGTAAGTAATGAGATAAGTTTCTTTGAATAAAATTAATAAAACCAGTTGTTAATAGAGGTTTTTTTGACCAAGACTTTGACTGAAATGTCATGCCTAAAGGAGACATGTTTGGGCTCTGGTTGTTACCAAAAATCCCTGAGGAACTGGGATTGACTTTAGAAGGAAATAAAAGCCCACGAGATAAAAGGCCTGGTACCTTGGTTGGTTATGCAGTCCACAGCAATCTTTCCAGGGAAGGTATGATGGTTGTTTTCCTGAAAGATGGTTAGAAGGGACCTTAAGGCACAATGGAAAACCAGAAGGACTTGGAAAAGACAGGTGTGTATAGGCAAGGCTGAATGCCAGGTACGTGGCTCAGCTTCTCTACCCTGAAGGGCAGACTGAAGGTCACCCTAAATGTTCCTTGCGTAAGTTCCAGCAAAGCAGAACTAAAGATCATAAGTGATCATTTGCTGCTCTTGTTGTGTTTATGCAAATGAACAGGATAAATTAAAAATGGACTTAATGCAGTCCCTTTAATGACAAGGAGGGTAATCTTAGGGAGAAAAATCGTGATTCAAGGAAAATCACAATGCTCAGTGGTAGACTATATAGTAGTGCAGCTAACCGTCTTTAAAGTTTCTTTACATTTAAAGTTTGTTTTCATTTGATAGTTAAACTAAGATGTTTAATTCACAGGCAAGAAGAATGTCAAATGCCTTGCAACTGGATGTCTTTTTGGTAAGACAGTCTTACAGATTAAGTGACTTGTCTGTGGGTTATGTTACATAAATTAACATGTGTTTTCTGTTTTCAAAGGGCATAAGCCTATGATCTCATTACCTGAGTGATTGTCCATATGTATAGGCTTCACTTAATCCTTTCTGCATCGCTGCCTCCTGAGACTCAATGGTTTGGCTGAAGTAAGTGGCTGGGTTGGTGAAGTATAGGGTGGTCTGTGGGCTTCACTTTAAAACTGGTTTCTCTTTTATATCCTAATGGCTTGGAAAGAAAGAGCCCAGAGGTCTGAGAGGGGGGAAACCTAAAATATTTCCCTCAGCCCAAACTAAGTATAACGGGCAAAAAGGTTTTGGATAGGTGAGATGTGCTTGGCACACCTTCCTCCAAAGAAGCCCTTTTTTTCCCTACTGTGAGACATTGAAAAATTAATCCCTGCCTTTTGTCATCTAGGGGTTATGGATTGAATGATGTCTTTTAACCCTGTTGCCAAATCTTTTGCCCCCAGAATACAACAAGGATGCCAGCCTGTTAAACCAAGCATGCCATTGTACGGGGACAGTCAACTGATTTGGAATCTGCACGATCCTTCCCCAAGGGTAGGTAGGACGATGAACATGTCCAGCTTGAAGCAGCCAGAGGAGCTCGAGACCTTCGCCCACTGTCCTTTATAAGATTATAAAGGGTCTAAAGTTTGAGAGGGAGAGATTGTTATTTTTTTATTGTTAAAATAATTAATTTCTTTTTAAAAAAGAAAAATATATGAAAGGGTGAAGCGGGAGAGCTTTTATGTATGACCCATGGGCATGGACTTGGGGGTGGGGATTGATGGGGGATGCTGGGCATAGGGGAGCAAAGGGGAAAAAATTGAAACTATTGTAACAATATAATCAATAAAATATACTTAAAAAATAAAAAATAAAATAAATTTGTGACTGCACTTTTCACCCGCCTGATGTTGCCACTGCTGCTGTTGCTTCCACCAGACCGCATCTTCTCTGCCCAAGTTCCACCCTTCCTACCTTTCTGGATGAGTATTTGTTCTTTATTTTTTTGTTTTTTGGACTTCCATACAGCTTGATTTTCTGGAATGTCTGGTTGTCTCTAGTTTTGAGGGAGTTGTATTCCTTCTTAGTTGTGGAGGTAGAAACAGCGTGTCTACATAGGCCTCCATTTTGGTTGGAAGTCCATTTTCTCACATATTAAAAAGGGTGTTTCTTCCCACCTACTCCTACCCTCTAACTTCTGCTGATCTTTCTTCTGTTTCTATAGTATTATCTAAACCATTTATTTCATTGTCAATAAACTATTTTAACCCCAAACTGTTGTACCATGGTCCCTCCTCTTACGAGTTGATGGGTTTTGATACATCACACTGTTTCTTTTCCAACAAGACAAAACTATCAAAGTCTACCTCCGTCCCTGCCCCCGCGAACACAATTTTATTTATTAAGGACTCTGATAGTGATTTGATTTCTTGTTTCTGTTTGCACAGCATTAACATTCACACCAAGTAGCTCCATTTTGAGTTAAGATGTAAACAATCATAAAAGACCTTCGCTCCTGTTATAAAAAGTTATGAACTAAAAGCATATTGTTGATAATAAGTGACTCAAAGTCATCTCAATGAACAAAATTTCAGAGACAAGAAAGCCATTCATAGAAAAGCAAAGCTCAGAAGTTGCCTTTATACTGGGTATTGCCTTGTCTGGTATGAGTTAACAGCAACAACACTCTGCCATAAGTAAAAAACTTTTGCCAGAGTGAGGAGAAGCAAGCCAAACCTTTAAGAACTTTTGGAGTTGGCTTGACATATTCAATATTGGAAGAGCCCAAACACAAAATAAGTCGATTGACCTGATCATTCTACCCTGCAGGAACATTGCTGAATAAGTGGTCATAGGAGTGGGATTAAAAGGTAGAAAGAAATTTTATCACCAACACTGCTACTATTGAAGTTAGAGACAAACTGGAATTAACTAAACGTGGAACCCACTTCCTGCTAGCCTAAATCCTGATAATACAGCAAGATAAGTCTCTCTTTGGTAGCAGAGGAAGTTGTTAGTTAAGCTGAAAGACAAGAGAAATCTCTATAATGTCATTGGAAACTCCAGGATAGCTGAAACTGAATAAAGCTGTGGTTAATCTTCAGCTCAGCTTGACTCAAGGTGGGATCTGAATGGTCATACCCTTAACCTAACTGCCTCAGATAAAATGAATAAATACCCTATCTGGGATAAATATAGCAAAACAAAAAATATCTAGTTCAATCTTCACTGTTCTCTATCTCTCAAAAAGCATCATCCCATATACCAGAAAGGTTGTGGGTTTAGTCCTCAGTGGGGACTTTTATGAGAAGCATAAAAGTCTCTTTCTTTCTCTCTCAAATCAATAAGTATATCCTCAAATGAGTGTTTTTTTTTTTTAAATCCAACATATATTTAAAAATAAAAGTCATGGGAAGAGGCAGGAAATTGATCAATAATAAAGAGGAAAAAAGTCAATACAAGCAGACACACAATGATCCTGCTGGTGGAATTAGGCAACAAGGGTTTTAGAAAATAACTATCATAGAAAGAAAAAAAAGAAAGGAAGGAAGGAAGGGAGGGAGGATGGAAGGAAGGAAAGAAAGAAGGAAGGAAGGAAGGAAGGAAGGAAGGAAGGAAGGAAGGAAGGAAGGAAGGAAGAAAGAAGAAAGAAAGTATAAATATGTTAAAGATTTAGAGGAAATATAGATCAAATTAGTGAACAGATAGAGAATTTCATCATAGAATTTCTATTCTTTTAAAAGATCAAATAAAAATTCTATACTGAGATGAAGAATTCTGTGGATAAAGTAGCAATAGAATGGCACAGTAGAAGAAAGGATCTATGAAATTCAAAGATGAATTCATTAAAAATACTTAAATTGAGGACTTCTGACCAAGATGGAGCCATAGACCGACACGCTCTGTCTTCCTCCACAACTAAGAAGGACTACAACTACCGCAAAAGCAAAAATAACCAGAAGTTTCAGAAAATAAAGCTACATGGAAGTCCAACGTATGAAGTCATAAATAAGTGGTGCTCAACTGGACAGGTAGGAAGGGTGAAACCGCGGCTGAAAGATCGAATGGTGCTAGAGGTGGCAGCTGCAGCAGCGAACAGTGGAACCTGGTAAGCAGACAACTGTAGTTGAGGGGAGGAGAGAAGTGCCTGGGAGCCAGCCCTGGCTGCAGACTAGACCCATCGGCTCACGATTCCAATGCCGGAGAAGGCATACCCCATTGTCTCAAACTGTGAGGCCTGAAGGAGGAGGCTCCTGGTTCCTCAGCAGAGAGTAACAGCAGGAATCAGTCTTGGAACCCACCCCACACACAAAACGCCACAGTGTGGTGAGAAATGTTGCCAGGTTGTGACGAGCACATGGGGCTCTGCCCAATATAGTGTAGGAGGTGTGACAGCGCCCCACCCAGGAAGGAAAGATAAACAAAATGGTCAGAATGATAGGATTAATGATTGAAATGCCAATCGCACAGCTGACAAAAAAACAAATAAAAGACTTGACCAGTACACAAATAGCCAATCTTTCTGAGGCTCAGTTCAGAGCTATAGTCATAAGGCAGCTTACACATCTAACAGCGGGGCTGAATCAAGACAGGGAAGGAATGAAGGCGAGTCCTGCTGAAATGAACAAAAATATATACAAGACAAGTGGTGAAAAAGGGAAAGCCATGGATCAAATCAACAAATCGGAACATAAGAAGGGAACAAACAGTCAACCAGTGGAGAAAGAGGAAAGAAAAAGAGAAGAATATGAGGACAGTCTCAGAAACCTCTGGGACAGCTATAAGAGAACAAATTTTCAAATTATAGGATTGTCAGAGGGTGAAGTAGAAGAACTAGAAGTTGAAAAATTATGTAAAAAAATAATGAAGAAGAACTTCCCTAACATGGGGAAAGAAATGAACTTACAGGTCCAGGAAGCACAGAGAGTTCTGGATAGGCTGGACCCAGGGAGGACCACACCAAGACACATTATCATCAAAATGTCAAAAATTAAAGATAAAGAGAGAATCTTAAAAGCAGCAAAGAGAAGAGAAGAATTATGTACAAAGGGGTCCAATTAGACTATCAGCGGATTTCTCTAAGGAAAGTTTACTGGCAAGAAGGGACTAGCAAAAAAATATTCAAAGTAATGAAAATCAAAACCCTACATCCACGATTACTCTATCCAGCAAAGCTGTCATTCAGGATAGAAGGGCAGAGAAAGTATTTCCAGGATGAAGTAAAATTGAAGGAGTTTGTTAGATCCAAACCACTGTTATATGAAATGTTAAAGGGACTTGTTTAGAAGAAGGAGGATCAAAACTATGAACATTAAAATGAAAACTGTATCACAACAACCAACAGCAGAAGCTAGGGAATCAAAACAAAGGCAAACTAAGTAGGCAACGAGAGTGGAAAAAGAATTATAGGTATGGGGAACATATTGGGGGGAGTTCAGTGGGGAGGGGGAAGGGGGAAAAGGGAGGGAGTTGATGCAGGAATTAAGAAGCATAGTAGGAGGGAGTGGAGTAGAGAGGGAGATGTTGTAAAGAACTATATGCACAACGAATGGACATGGCCTAAGGGGAAGACAACTGGAGGGAGGGAGGCTCAGAGGGTGGAGGGGAGCAGAGGGAAAAGAAATTGGGACAAATGTAACAGCATAATCAATAAAAGAAAAGAAAAATTAAACAATTTTCTAAATACTTAAATTGAAACAGATTTAAAAATAGAAAAGCTGAACAGAACATGAGACCTCTGGGATAATACTCTAATACATGTAATTGGAGAGCCATTAAAATTGAAGACAGAGAATGGGAAAGAATTAATATACAAATATTTTTCAAAAGTAAATGACCTATCAGATTCAAGATTAATAAAGCTCAAGCAGGATTTAATCAAAAGTAAAAGAAAAAAACAAAAAGCACCTAGGCACATCATAATCAAACTACTGAACCTCAGAGAAAAAAAATATATAAGACAATGGAACAGCATCCTAAATGTACTTAAAAATATGTAATCACTTATAATTTTATAGCCAGTGACGATGTCATTTATTTTGTATGTGAAAAACCCAGCCAACAATATTCAAAGTTTCTAAATCTTTGTCAGTAACCCTCTGCTTTGAACAGCCTCCATAACTGAATCCTCTCTAATTGTGAATTCTAATAAATCGCTCTCAACTCATGGCAGGCTTTTCTTTGAACATGCTCATTTCCTTATTCTTACTGCACGTCTCTCTCTCTCTACTGATTCCTTCACCATCAACTATAAATATTCTGAAGATATTTCCATCTTAAAAAAAGAAAATAAAAATATACTTGATCTTGCATCTCCTTCCAGATACAACCCTTTTTTACCATTCTTAGAGACAAGTTATTCAACAGGATAATCTGCAGGTACTGCATGTATTTTTTGCAACATGATTGCCCAAGAGCAATGTGACGTCTTCTCACACCATGTCATTAACGGGCTGGCAAGGCCCAGACTGGTACACAATCTGATGCCACCAGGGGCAGATTCAGGAAGTATAGATCAACCTAAGAAGCAGCAAAAAACAAGAAGAGTCACAAAAATGGGGAGACAGAGAAACAACCCCCATCGAAAGGAAAGAAGGAATCCCCAGAAAGAATGCAAAATGAAATAGAGGAAAGCAAACTATCAGACATGGAATTCAAAACATGGATTATAGTGGAGCTCAATGGGTTCAGCAAGCTCAAAAAAAACTACAAAGAAATCCAATGAAACCACAAGGAACTCCACGGAAACTACAAGTAACTTACTGAGAATTACACAAGCATGAAAAGGGACATAGGAGCTATTAATAAGAGCCAGGAGGAAATGAAGAATACAATTTCTGAATTGAAGAACAGAGTAGAAGAAATTAAAAGCAAACTAGAGGAAGCAGAAGATCGGATCAGCAAGCTGGAGGACAATATAAAAAAAAAATCCCAAACAATGCAACAAAATTTAAAAAGACTGAAAAAGAATGAAGAGGTTTTAAGAGAGCTGCAGGACAACATGAAAGATAATAATATCTGTATCATAGGAATACCAGAAGGAGAAGAGGAGCAAGGGATAGAAAACCTGTTTGAAAAACTAACAACAGAAAACTTCCTTAACTTGAGGAGAGAAAAAGTCATGCAAGTCCAGGAAGCACAGAGGGTCCCAATGAAGATGAACCCCAACAGACCACTTCAAGACACAACATAATTAAAATGGCAACATTGAAATACAAAGAGAGAATCCTAAAAGCAGCAAGAGAGAAACAGCTAATAACATACAAGAAAGCTACGATAAGGCTAGCATCAAATTTTGCAACAAAAACACTACAAGACAGAAGGGAATGGCAAAAAATATCCCAAGCAATGAAAAACAAAGGCCTACAAGCAAGAATAATCTACTCAGCAAGGTTCTCATTCAAAATGAAAGGTGAAATAAGGAGTTTCCAAGACAAAAGAGGGCTAAAAGAATACATCTCCACCAAACCAGCATTGCAAGAGATGTTAAAGGGTCTGCTTTAAGAAGATGAAGAAGCAGAGAGAGACAGAGAGGAACATGCATACAAAGGGGGGAAATGACAATGAATAAGTATCTATCAATAATAACCTTAAATGTAAATGGATTAAATGCACTAATCGAAATACATAGGGTAGTTGAATGGATAAGAAAGCATCACCCACTTATATGCTGTCTACAAGAGACCCACCTTAGAACAAAAGACCTACACAGACTGAAAGTGAAGGGATGGAGAAAAGTATTTCAAGCAAATGGACATGAAAGAAAAAGGCTAGGGTAGCAATACTTCTATCAGACAAAAAACATTTTACAGCAAAGGCCATTAAAAGAGACGAAGAAGGACATTTCATAAAACTTAACGGAAAAATCCACCAAGAAGATATAACCCTTGTAAACATATATGCACTCAACATAGGAGCAGCCAAATACATAAGGAAATTTTTGAAAGACTTCAGGAAGGATATAGACAGCAACACACTTATACTAGGGGACTTTAACACCCCATTGTCAACAATGGACAGATCTTTGAAGCAAAGAACACCAAGGATATTGAGGAATTGAACAACACTCTAGATTAAATAAACTTAATTGATATATATAGAAATTTTTACCCCAAGAAAGCAAAATATATATTTTTTTCAAGTGCACATGGAACATTTTCAAAGATAGACCACATGGTAGGACAGAAGTCAACCCTCAACAAATTCAAGAACATTAAAATTATATCAAGCATCATCTCAGATCACAATGGCTTGAAACTGAAAATCAACCTCAAGGAAAAAATTCAAAAACATTCAAACACATGGAGAATAAAAAACATGCTATTAAATAATGAATGGCTTAACAATGACATCAAGGAAGAAATCAACAAGTTCCTGGAAACAAACTATAATGAACACACAACAACCCAAACCCTATGGGATACAAAGAAAACAGTCCTGAGAGGAAAGTTCAGGCCTACCTAAAAAGAATAGAAGAACCTCTAATAATAACCGACCCTACAGCTACCAGAACTAGAACAACAACAACAAACAAAGCCCAGAGTGAAAAGAAGGAAGAAAATCATCAAGATCAGAGCAGAATTAAATGACATAGAGACTAACAAACAATTCAAAAGATCAATAAAACCAGGAGCTGGTTCTTTGAAAAGATAAACAAAATTGACAAGCTTTTAACCAGGCTCATCAAGAAAAAAAGAGGGGACCCAAATAAATAAAATCAGACATGGAAGAGGATAAATCACAACTGATAAAACAGAAATACAAAGGATTGCAAGAAATTATTATGAACAACTGTATCACAAGAAATTTGACAACCTAGATAAAACAGAGAAATTTCTGGAAACATATAATATTCCAAAACTGAAAGAAGAAGCAGCAGAAAGCCTGAACAGACAATAACAACTAGTGAAATTGAAGCTGTAATAAAAAAAACTCCCAGCACACAAGCCCTGGACTGGTTGGCTTCACAGCTGAATTTTACAAAACATATAAAAAAGAACTAACTCCTATCCTTCTCAAACTATTCCAAGAAATCCAAGAAGAGTGAAGACTCCCAAACTCTTTCTATGAAGCCAGTATTACTCTAATTCCCAAACCAGGTCAAGACACAACAAAGAAAGAAAAGTACAGGCCAATATCACCGATAAACATAGATGCTAAAATCCTCCACAAATATTGGCAGACTAGAACCAGCAACACAATAGAAAGTTCATACACAATGATCAAGTGGGAATCATCCTAGGGATACAAGGATGGTTTAATATTTGCAAATAAATAAATGTAACACACGACATAAACAAAATTAAAGACAAAAACCACATGATCATATCCATAGAGGCTGAAAAAACATTTGATGAAGTACAACACCCACTTATGATGAAAACACTCAGCAAAGGGGGACTAGAGGGAGCATACCTCAACATAATAAAGGCCATATATGAGAAACCTGAAGCCAACATCATACACAATAGGAAAAGACTGAAAGCATTCCCCCTGAGATCAGACACAAGACAAGGTTGTCCACTCTCTCCACTCCTACTCAACATAGTCTTGGAAGTTCTAGCCACAGCAATCAGACAAGAAAGAGAAATAAAAGGCATTCGAATTGGAAAAGAGGAAGTAAAACCATCATTATTTGCAGACGACATGATAGTGCACATAGAAAACCCTATAGGCTCCATCAAAAAATGACTTGACCTAATAAGTGAATTTGACAAAATAGCAGGGTACAAAGTCAATATTCAGAAATCGAAGGCATTTATGTACACCAACAATAAAATATCAGACAGAAACTGGAAAAATCCCATTTACTATAGCAACAAGAAAAATAAAGTACCTAGAAATAAACTTAAACAAGGAGGTAAAAGACCTGTACTCAAAAAACTACAGATCTCTGAAGAAAGAAATTAAGGAAGATACAAACAAATGGAAGCATATACCATGTTCATGAATGGGAAGAATCAACATCTCAAAATGTTCATACTACCAAAGGAATTTATAGATTCAATGCAATCCTTATTAAAATACCAATGACATATTTCTCAGACCTAGAACAAATACTTCAAAAATGTATATGGAACCAAAAAAGACCCTGAATAGCCACAGCAATCTTGAGAAGAAGAACACAGCAGGAAGAATCACAATACCTGATATCAAACTATACTTCAAGGCCACGGTAATCAAAACAGTCTGGTACCGGCATAAGAACAGACATATAGATCAATGGAACAGAACAGAGAGCCCAGAAATAAACCCGGGTTCATATGGTCAACTAATATTTGACAAAGGGGGAAAGAACCTAAAATGGAGTAAAAAGAGCCTCTTCAACAAATAGTGTTGGGAGAACAGGACAGGGACATGCAAAAAAAATGAAACTAGACCACCAACTTACACCATACACCAGAATAAACTCAAGATGAATTAAAGACTTAAATTTAAGCCGTGCACCATAAAAGTTTTAGAGGAAAAAATAGGCAGGAAATTTGTAGATATCCCACATAACAATATTTTCACCAATATCTCCTAAGGGAAATAAAGGAAACAGTAAACAAATGGGACTCCATTAAACTAAAGAGTTTCTGCTCAACAAAAGAAAACATCAGCAAGATGAAAAGTGAACCAACCATATGGGACAATATATTTGCCAATGATACCTCGAACAAGGGATTGATCTCCAACATATATAAAGAACTTATATGACTCAACACCAAGAAGACAGACAACCCAATTTAAAAATGGGCAAAGGATATGAACAAACACGTCTCCAAAGAGGACATACAGAGGGTCCATAGACATATGAAAGAATGCTCAACATCACAAGCCATCAGAGAGATGCAAATAAAAACCACAATAAGATACCACCTCACACCACTCACAATGGCCATCATCAACAAATCAACAAACTACATGTGCTGGCGAGGATGTGGAGAAAAAGGAATCCTAGAGCACTTTGGTGGGAATGCAGACTAGTGCAGCCACTATGGAAAACAGTATGGAATTTCCTTAAAAAACTAAAAATGGAACTGCCTTTTGAACGAGTGATTCCACTGCTAGGATTATACTTGAAAAATCCTAAAACACTAATTCAAAAAAACTTATGCACCCCTATGTTCATAGCAGCCCTGTTTACAATAGCTAAGTGCTGGAAACAGCCTAAGTGCCCATCTGTAGATGAGTGGATCAAAAAACAGTGGTACATCTACACAATGGAATACTATGTAGCAGAAAGAAAGAAGGAGCTCCTGCCATTTGCGACAACATGGATGGAACTAGAGAGAATTATGCTTAGTGAAATAAGCCAGGCAAAGAAAGCAAAATACCATATGATATCACCCAATACAGGAAACTAAAAAGCAACACAAACAAACGAATTAAATAGGCAAAGACTAGAATAGTAGTCAGTAGGGGGGAGGGGGGAGGGAGAGAAGGGTGATAAGTAAGGGAAGGGTCTAGTCAAGGAACGTATATGAATGACTCATGGACATGGACAACGGGGAGGGATATAATTGTGGGAGAAGGGATGGGCTGGGAGGGGGGAGCAATGGGGGAAAAATGGGACAACTGTAATTGAATAACCAAAAAATAAAATTAAAAAAACAAAAACAAAGAAATGAGAAAAATTGAACCAGAGGTATGTAAACAAGGGGTAGACTAACAATGACAAGGGAGGGAGGGGAGGGAAAGAAGGGGGTAATAAGAGGAAGGGTCTAGTCAAAGAATAAGTATAAATGACCCATGGACATTGACAACTGGGTGGGGACTAACTATGGAAGAAGTGTGGGGAGGGTATGGGGAAGCAATAGGGAAAAAACTGGGACAACTGTAATAGAAAAACAAATAAACAAAACTTTTTAGTGGGGGTAAAAATGAAAGCAAAATAAATTAATAACTGAGCCAGCAAACCACCCCAAAAAAAGAGAAAAAAATACTGTTTTAAGATCACTAATGACATAACTGTCAAATTGAATTGACATAACTATCGTATTGAATTGACATTTTCCTGTATCTTGATAACCTTTCTACAACATTTAATCCTCTTGACCACTCTCTTCTAGGAATTTTCTCCTCCTTTGGCTATCTTTTTTGGCTCCCCTTTTTAATCTGTGATCATTCTTTTTCAGCCTCCTTTATAATATTTACTTCTCCTCATATATTCTTTTTTCCTGCCTTAAGTGTTCTGGAAGTATGCTGTCTTCTCTAAGATTTCAAGATTTTAACAGGATTGATAATAAATGATCATGCATTATTTGTCTACATGAGTGTTTGCATATAGTAATAACTTTACTGTTAGCAAATAAAAATGACTATTTTTGCTGCAATGAATCACCATTGATTAAGTAAATCACAGGGGGATGACTTAACTCTCTTTAAAAATGAAAACTCTCTAAGTTTGATAACAAGTAAAAATGTATTTTACATTCACCCTGGCTGGTGTGACTCAAAAGATTGAGTGCTGGCCGTTGAACCAAAGAGTCACCAGTTCAATTCCCAGTTAGGGCATATGCCTGGGTTGCAGGCCAGATCCCCAGTTGGGGGTACATAAGAGGCAATCACACTAATGTTTCTCTCTTCCTTTTCTCTCCCTGCCACTCTCTAAAATTAAATAAAATCTTTTAAAAATATTTTACATTCTTACTCTTTTAGTAGTTATAATAACAAAATTTCTAGTTTCTATTTAAATTAAATAATTTTTCCTACTGCCAGTTAGACACTAATACTCAATTATTATATTTTAGGACAACCATGAGAATTACATTGGAATTCCTTCAAATTTATTCTGTTGTTGTTTGCTGTACTGATACAAATTAAAATATTAGTCTCCATGTACTCTGGCTACCTATAAAGAAATACATTCATTCCAATTTACTGTGTTTTGCTACTTGTTTTATACCAGTTTTACTGTTCTAGCTAAACGTGTTATACAGGGATGTATTTTTTCAGTGTTTTATTGCTACAACAGTGCTACATATCACAACATATCAGTGACCTACAACAATAAACATTTACTTTTTGCTCAATAATCTATAAGTCAGCTGATGATTTTATTGGGTCACTCAAGAGTCTATTGTTCCCTCAATGAGTGACTTGGGCCTAGCTATTATAGGATGGTCTTTGTGAGGAAACTTGGCTTTCTTTCACATACGTTCCTGTCCTCCAAATGGCCACCTCAGGCTTGTTCTCACTACAGGTGCAAGTGCCAGAGATCTAAAGAAACTGTACAAAACTTGAGGCCTGCACTTAGGAGTGACAGATAGTCACTTCTGCTACATTCTCTTGACCAGAATGATTCACAAAGCAGACCAGACCCAAGGATGGGAATAGAGTCCATGTTTCACTGTAAGTAGTTGCAAGATTCATATTGCCAAGGGTTTAGATACAGGGAAAAGTGAAAAATGGGGTTCATTTATGAAATCAATCTATCACAGTGTTCAAATTTATTTTATACTATAACTTGCCTTATAGTTACAGTACCCACTGAGTGTTGTTACAGGTAAATGTGTTTTGTTAAATTGTTTGCTACACTAACACACAGACATCAAATAGATAATAGATATAGAAATAGAGGTATATTGCATTGATGAAAGGTACTTTATTTCAAGATTTAATTGTGGCATCAAAAATATACAGGTAGCTGATTTTTTTCAAGTACCTTAGAAAAAGGCTCATTTCAAGTGTCAGTAAGCTGGTATCACAAGATATATGGTGACGTTCATGTACCTGGGTAAACACAGAACCTATCTTAATACCAAAGACAGCATTGACAGCCAGCCTTGGAAGCAGTACTATACCTTAATTTTCTCATTACTACTATGGGGTCTGTGGCTCCTACAGCATACATGAAAAGAATCAAGCCAATCCTGAGCCAACAGTCTAATGACATCACACAAATGACATTAGATATCTCTTATATCATAATCAACCAGAATGTACATCACAAGAGGGAGGGGAACAATATTTTTTGCATATTCTCCCTTGAATTTTTGCTCCTATTCTTATGTTGTTTACATCTCCAGTTTGGGAACAGGGAAATTGTCATTATGGACAAGGAGAGGTGGGGATTCTTTTACAAATCAAACATTTCAGGTTTTTTCCTGGTTGATTTTTTTCATTTCCCTGATAAGCATTGGCTCCCAGTATGAAGATGGAGACAGATATTAAAGTTACGCTTTTGTGACCATAGCTGTTTATTTGTATATGTAGATAAATATATTTACATGTGTGTACAAAATTTATATGTGTGTGTATTTATATATACATTCATGTATCTTCAGTAACTATATAGTCATATAGAAAAGTGAATATGGTTTCTTCTTTCTCCTTTGAATTGATTTACCTTCATCTATTCTCTAGTTAATATCTAAGTGTGTTGCTGTTTAGATGTCCTAGTATTAGACCTAAAAAACTCAAGAAATACCATTAAAACTATGATATTAGAATCACTCAGGCCCGGCTGTAAATTTTCTGTCTCTGGTCAGTCACTGTGTGCTACAGCTCCCAAAGGAGCAGGGTTACTTGGTGAGATCTTTAAGAAAAACATCCCTAAAATGGGCACAAAAGTCACATCTTTAAGCTCACTACATGCACCTCTACCTATTATCTAGGTGGAGGGAGGATAAAGGATTGCAACACAGAACTAGGTCATCCAACAAGAGCAAGGACATAATTGATATAAATATTTATGAAAGGTTTTATAGATGAGCCTGGGACCTTGCATCATCCATTCCAATGGCAAATGACCATGCCAACACAGGCACTATTAGACCAATAAATTACCCTGAGACTCAGCACAGCACACTGCTCCCCATGACCCAGGAGGCCCTAATTACTAACATTTCTCTCACAAAGGTCCTTCTCTCCATTCCCTCCACAAAAGTCTTGACTCAGGGTTATAGTACCTCTCACCTTGATTACCATGTGTCTTGAAATTAGTGCTCCTGTCTCGCTCACAGTAAGTCATATTTCGAGTCATGTCACCCTCCTGCCTAATGCTTTTCAGTGGCTCCAAGTGCCTGCGTGATTAAATCATCACCCACCACCTCCCAGGCACCAAGGCAGTTTCTGCTTCTGTGCTTTGATTTTATACCACCCCCTAGTCCTGCATTACCCCTCATTACTTACCATCTGTCGCAATGCCTAGTTCTCATTCAAGAAGAGACCCAAATGTTACCTTCCTAGGAATCTTTCATGAATTACTCTCCCTTCCATTCTCTACTCCTCATTAAAATCAACCACTCCCCTGGTAGGCAGTGCCAATCTCTGACTCAGTACCCACAGGACTATTGCACTCTGTTTACTACAAGGAAGTCTTCCTACCACCTGGCAGCATCTGAAAGCAGGAGCCACATCTTACTTCTCTTGTAACCTGAGGATCTGGTTAAATTAGCACCTGCCATATATGAATTTACTGTGTTGAATAGATGGATAAATTCTTAGGACTGTAGCTATACCTAGATTTCTAACCATTTTGAATTTTTTAAAACTAATTAATATTCCTTCTTGAATTAAAACATTTCAATTAGACTCAATTAATATAGTCAACATAATATTTTGCTAAAATAAACCAAAAAAAAGATGTCACTTACCATAAGAATGATATCATCAACACATGATTATCTAATAAAACCAAGCAAAGACATCAACAACAGAATCCCTGTTGGTAACCAAATCTATAAAGCAGTTAAGTGTTTTCTCAGAGCTAAAAAAAATTTTATTTTCTGTAAACATTATTAAATATCCATAAATTCCAGGTCTTCAAAAGGGAGAAATAAAGACATTGCAATTAAATTCTTTTTTTTTTTTAATTTTTTTATTTTGGTTTTTCAATTACAGTTGTCCACTTTTCCCCCAATTTCTCTCCCCCACCCAACCCACCCCCTCTCCCACAATCATATCCCTCCCCGTTGTCCATGTCCATGAGTCTTTCATACAGGCTCTTTAATTAAACCCTTCCCTTACTTATCCCCCTTCTCTCCCTCTCCCCTCCCCCCTATTGACTGCTATTCTGCTCTTTGTTCTATTTAGTTCCTTTGTTTGTGTTGTTCTTTAGTTTCCTGTATTAGGTGATATCATATGGTATTTTTCTTTCTTTGCCTGGCTTATTTCACTAAGCATAATTCTCTCTAGTTCCATCCATGTTGTCGCAAATGGCAGGAGTTCCTTCTTTCTTTCTGCTACATAGTATTCCATTGTGTAAATGTACCACAGTTTTTTGATCCACTCATCTACAGATGGGCACTTAGGTTGTTTCCAGCACTTAGCTATTGTAAACAGTGCTGCAATGAACATAGGGGTGCATAAGTTCTTTTGAATTGGGGTTTCAAGATTCTTCGGGTATAATCCTAGTAGTGGAGTCGCTGGTTCAAAAGGCAGTTCCATTTTTAATCTTTTGAGGTAATTCCATACTGTTCTCCATAGTGGCTGCACCAGTCTGTATTCCCACCAACAGTGCAGTAGGGTTCCCGTTTCTCCACATCCTCACCAGCACTTGTTGCTTGTTGATTTGTTGATGATGGCCATTCTGACTGGTGTAAAATGGTATCTCATTGTGGTTTTTATTTGCATCTCCCTGATGGCTAATGATGTTGAGCATTTTTTCATGTGTCTATGGACCTTCTGTATGTCCTCTTCGGAGAAGTGTTTGTTCAGGTCCCTTGCCCATTTTTTAATTGGGTTGTTTGTTTTCTTGATGTTGAGTCGTATCAGCTCTTTATATATTTTGGAAATCAGTCCCCTGTCTGTGATGTCATTGGCAAATATGTTTTCCCATATGGTTGGTTTCCTTTTCATCTTGCTGATGTTTTCTTTTGCTGAGCAGAAACTCTTCAGTTTGATGTAATCCCATTTATTTATTTTTTCCTTTATTTCTCTTGCTTTAGGAGATGTATCCATGAAGAGATTGTTATGTGAGATATCTGATATTTTCTTGCCTATGATTTCCTCTAGGACTTTTATGGTGTCACGGCTTACATTTAAGTCTTTGATCCATCTTGAGTTTATTCTCGTGTGTGGTGTAAGTTGGTGGTCTAGTTTCATTTTTTTGCAGGTCCCTATCCAGTTCTCCCAGCACCATTTGTTAAAGAGGCTCTTCTCACTCCATTTTATGTTCCTTCTTCCTTTATCAAAGATTAGTTGACCATAGAGGCCTGGGTTTATTTCTGGACTCTCTATTCTGTTCCACTGATCTATATGTCTGTTCTTATGCCAGTACCATACTGTTTTGATTACAGTGGCTTTGTAGTATTGTTTGATATCTGGTGTTGTGATTCCTCCTGCTGTGTTCTTCTGTCTCAAGATTGCTTTTGCTATTCGGGGTCTTTTTTGGTTCCATATGAATTTATGGAGTATTTGTTCTAGGTCTGTGAAATATGTCATTGGTATTTTAATAGGGATTGCATTGAATCTGTAAATTGCTTTGGGTAGTATGGCCATTTTGATGATGTTGATTCTTCCCATTCAAGAACATGGTATTTGCTTCCATTTATTTGTTTCTTCCTTAATTTCTTTCTTCAATGTTATGTAATTTTCAGAGTACAGGTCTTTTATCTCTTTGGTTAAGTTTACTCCTAGGTACTTTATTTTTCTTGTTGCTATAGTAAATGGTATTTTCTTTTTTGTCTCTGTCTCTGCTATTTTATTGTTGGTGTACAGAAATGTCTTAGATTTCTGTATATTTATTTTGTACCCTGCGATTTTGCCAAATTCACTTATTATATTGAGTAGTCTTTTAGTGGAGTTTATAGGATTTTCTAGGTATACTATCATGTCATCTGCATATAATGAAAGTTTCGCTTCCTCTTTCCCAATTTGGATGCCTTTTATTTCTTTTTCTTGTCTGATTGCTGTGGCTAGGACTTCCAACACTATGTTGAAAAGGAGTGGAGAGAGTGGACAACCTTGTCTAGTTCCTGAGTTCAGGGGGAATGCTTTCAGTTTTTGTCCATTGAGTATGATGTTGGCCTCAGGCTTCTCATATATAGCCTTAATTATGTTAAGATATGCTCCCTTTATTCCCATTTTGCTGAGTGTTTTCATCATAAATAGGTGTTGTACTTTATCAAATGCTTTTTCTGCATCTATTGATATGATCATGTGATTTTTGTCTTTCATTCTGTTTAGGTGATGTATTATATTTATTGATTTGCAAATATTAAACCATCCTTGCATCCCTGGAATGAAGCCCACTTGATCATGATGTATGATCTTTTTGATGTATTGCTGGATCCTGTTTGTCAATATTTTATTGAGGATTTTAGCATCGATGTTCATCAGTGATATTGGCCTGTAGTTTTCTTTCTTTGTTGTGTCTTGACCTGGTTTGGGGATTAGGATAATACTGGCTTCATAGAAAGAGTTTGGGATTTTCCCCTCTTCTTGGATTTTTTGGAACAGTTTGAGGAGGATAGGAGTTAGTTCTTCCCTGAATGTTTTGTAGAATTCGCCTGTGAAGCCGTCCGATCCAGGGCTTTTGTGTGCCGGGAGATTTTGGATTACTGTTTCAATTTCCTTTTTTGTTATTGGTTTGTTGAGACTTTCCACTTCTTCTTGATTTAGTTTTGGAAGGTTGTATGTTTCTAGAAATTTGTCCATTTCTTCTAGATTGTCAAATTTCTTGTCATACAGTTGTCTGAAGTAATTTCTAACTATCATTTGTATTTCTGAGGTATCAGTCGTGATTTCTCCTCTTTCATTTCTGATTTTGTTTATTTGTGTCTTCTCTCTTTTTTTCTTGATTAGACTGGCTCGAGGCTTGTCGATTTTGTTTATTTTTTTGAAGAACCAGCTCCTAGTTTTGTTGATCTTTTGGATTGTTTGTTTAGTCTCTATGTCATTTAGTTCTGCTCTGATCTTGATGATTTCATTCCTTCTTCTTGCCCTAGGCTTTGTTTGTTGTTGTTGTTCTAGTTCTTGTAGCATTCTGGTTAGGTTTTTTATTTGTGATTCTTCTAGCCTTTTCAGATATGCCTGTATTGCTATAAACTTCCCTCTCAGGACTGCTTTTGCTGTGTCCCACAGGTTTTGGGTTGTTTTGTGCTCATTATCATTAGTTTCTAGAAATTTCTTGATTTCTTCTTTGATGTCATTGTTAACCCATTCATTATTTAATAGCATGTTATTCAATCTCCATGAGTTTGGGTGTCTTTGATTTTTTTCTCTGAGGTTGATTTCTAGTTTCAGGGCATTGTGATCTGAAAAGATGCTTGATATGATTTCAATTTTCGTGAATTTGTTGAGGCTTGTTTTGTGACCTATCATGTGTTCTATCTTTGAAAATGTCCCATGTGCACTTGAAAAGAATGTATATTTTGCTTCTTTGGGGTGAAAAGTTCTATATATATCAGTTAGATCCATGTGGTTTAGTGTGTTGTTCAATGCCTGTATATCCTTGGTGTTTCTTTGCTTTGATGATCTGTCTATTGTTGATAATGGAGTGTTGAAGTCCCCTACTATGAGTGTGTTGTTGTTGATATCCTTTTTGTGGCCTTCTAGTATTTGCTTTATGTATTTGGGTGCTCCTATGTTGGGTGCATATATGTTTATCAAAGTCATATCTTCTTGATGGATTGTTCCTTTAAGTATTATGAAGTGTCCTTCTTTGTCTCTTTTTATTGTCCTTGCTTTGGAATCCATTTTGTCTGATATGAGAACTGCTACCCCGGCTTTTTTTTCCGGTCCGTTTGCTTGGAATATTTTTTTATATCCCTTTACTTTCAGTCTGTGTAAATCTTTTGTTTTGAGGTGTGTTTCTTGTAGACAGCAAATATGTGGGTCCTGTTTTCTTATCCATTCCGTTACCCTATGTCTTTTAATTGGAGCATTTAATCCATTTACATTTAAGGTTATTATTGACGTGTATTTATTCATTTCCCTTTGTACCTCTGTTCCTCTCCTCTCTTGTTTTTTTCTTCTTTTTTTCTTAGAACAGTCCCTTTAGCATCTCTTGCAATGCTGGTTTGGTGGAGATGTATTCTTTCAGTCTTCCTTTGTCTGAGAAACTCCTTATTTCACCTTCTATTTTGAATGAGAGCCTTGCTGGGTAGAGTATTCTTGGTTGTAGGCCTTTGTTTTTCATTGCTTGAAATATTTTTGACCATTCCCTTCTGGCTTGTAATGTTTCTGTTGAGAAATCAGTTGATAGCCTTATCGGAGCTCCCTTGTATGTTATTTGCTGCTTTTCTCTTGCTGCTTTTAGGATTCTCTCTTTGTCTTGGAATGTTGCCATTTTAACTATGATGTGCCTTGGAGTGGGTTTTTGGGGGTTCCTCTTGATTGGAACTCTCAGTGCTTCTTGGACTTGCATAGCTTTTCCTCTCATCAGGTTCGGAAAATTTTCTGTCACTATTTCTCCTATCAGATTTTCAATTCCATGTTCCTTTTCTTCTCCCTCTCGTATTCCGATGATCCTTAAATTATTTTTCCTAATGCTATCCTGTAATTCCCTTACATCTTGTTCATATTTTTTCAATCGTTTTTCATTTTGCTGTATTGTCTGGGAGTTTTTCTCTACATTATCTTCTAACTCACTAATCCGATCCTCTGCTTCGTTAAGTCTGCTTTTCACTGATTCTACTGTGTTTTTCAGTTCAGAGATTGTATTCTTAAGTTCTTCCTGGTTCCTGTTAACAATTTCTATGTCTTTTTTTATGCTGGTGTAGTTCTCTGCCAGTTCCCTGTAATTTTCTTGGAGCTGCTGGTAACTTCCTTGAAGGTTGTCATAGTTGATTTTAAGGATGTCGAGTATATTGAGCTTCTTTACCACCATTGTTTTGAATTCCATGTCTGACATTTGGGCTATGTATATTTCGTCTATCTCTCTTTCTGAGGATTCCTCCTTTCTTTTCATTGAGGGGTTATTTGTGCGTCTTACCATGTTGGATTCTTTTTGTTTTTATTTATTTATTTATTTATTTATTTATTCATTTATTTTGGGGGGGTAGTCTGCTTTGACTTCCCTCCTTTGTGGTGTAATATTCTTTATCGAAGGTCTGGGAGTTTCAGTGGTGCAGTCTCTTTGATATCCTGAGCCTGATGGTCTTGAGTTACCCTTTATGTCATTTGTTTATGCTGTTCGGTTTTATTTCAGATGTTTTTTGATAGGATCTTCCTTCTGGCTACTTGGTTGAGAGTCACTCTATCTGCTTTGTCTTGAGTTCTTTTGTGGATATGCTGTTAAAGACATAAACACACAGCCCAGGCAGGAGACCCACACCCTCAACAAGTATCCCCCACTCTATCCTGCTATCGTTAGCCAACTAGCCCGTATTAATATAAATGTAAAGATATTTGAGCTTTTATACTATAAGAAGAATAGATAAGAGTTGTTTTGGGGGAGGAAAAATATAATTTTTGATAGAGGGGTTGATAGATTAATAATAGTTGAGACTGTGCAAGCCAGTTAGTAATATTTACATTGTATGTTAATAAAAATAGAAGAAAAGGATAGAAAAATACATAGTATAGTAAGAAAGTGGGATTGTATTGTATTTGGGTTTATATAGTAATTATATTATATTATTTAGAGTGATAGGGGGGCTAAGCTAGACACACAAACGAATAAACCACGATTAAAGAGAAAGGATGAGAAGGAGAGGTTATATGCAACACGTTAGAGATAAAGTTTGTTATTATTGGAAGAGGTGAAGGAAAAACACCCCCCCCAAAAATCCCCAAGAAAATAGAAGAAAGAAAAGAAGAGAGAAAGAGAAGAAAATAAAAAATTTACCACAAACCCCCCCCAAAAAAAACCCCAAAAGGGAAGAAAGAAAGGAACAAAGAAAGATAGAAAAGAAAGAATAAAGAAGAAAGAAAGAAAGAAAGAAAAAAGAGAGAAAAAAAATTAAAAAATATATATATATACCCCCCCAAAAAACCCAAAAAAAACCCCAGGAAAAGAATAAAGAAAGAAGGAAAGAAAAGAAATAATTAAGAAGAAAGAAAGAACAAGGGAGAAAAAATTTGGAAAAAAAAAATCGATGTTTTTACTCCGTTTTAGCCTTGGTGTGTTGCCTTCTTTTTCTGGGTCCGCAGCTGGTCTAGTGTGGCAGGTCAGAGGTTCTTGTTTTTTGCAGGACTGGTGTGCGCCCCGGTTACCGCAATGGTGCGCGCCCACGGTTGCCGGCACGGCGCGCTCCCTTGCTGCTTGCTGGAGCCAGTTGAGGTGCCCTTGCGCGCAAGCCCCTGCGCTCTCGGGCGGCCCGAGAGTTTGCCCCATGGTTGGAGCCCACTGCTGCCGGGCCGCGGCGGTTCCCAGTTCACGCCGAGGTGTCCCTGCCCGCGTGGGCGCCCGAGCTCTTTCCCCGGGATTGGCTCCTGCTTTCTCTGGGCCGTGGCGGTTCCCCATTCGCGTCGAGGTGTCCCTGCCCGCTCGGGCGACCCGAGCGCTTTCCCCGGGATTGGCTCCTGCTTTCGCTGGGCCGCGGCGGTTCCCCGTTCGCGCCGAGGTGTCCCTGCCCCCACGGGCGGCCCGAGCGCTTTCCCCGGGATTGGCTCCTGCCTTCGCTGGGCCGCAGCGGTTCCGCGTTCGTGCTGAGGTGTCCCTGCCCGCGCGGGGGGCCCGATAGCTTTCCCCGGGATTGGCGCCCACTGACCCCGGGCTGAGGTGCTTTTGCGCTCGCGCGCCGCCCCGTGCCCTCAGTCCCGCTGAGCCGAGCTCCGGGAGTTGGTCTCTCTCCTCTTAGGGCAGGGCCAGGGACACTTGTGCTCAGTGGAATCGAGGGTCCCTGGGTCGCCGCCTCCCGCTGTTCCCGTGCTGCAGCTGCCCACCTTCCCTCACCCGTCTGGGCGGGCACAAACAGAGCCTGCGCTAGTGGTCTGCTTTCCGGCCTGGGGCCCTGCGCCCACGGGAGCTGTCTAGGGGTGTCTGTGCACAGTCCTCTGCGTGTTCAGTGGGCCCTCCCTGTGCCCGTTGGGGCACTGATCTTATGTCCGTTGGGGAAGTGTCCGAGGGACGCCTGGACTCACGGCCCCGCGCACCTGGGCCAGTGAATGAGAGCACTTCCCTATGTGCGCCCCCGCGACCCAATGGTAGGGTTGAGGAGTGGATGAGCGGGCCTCTGCGCCTGGGCTCCTCCAGAATGGCCTACCACCCCCAAACTTTCCTCCCGTCTCCACCGTCCACTAGAGAAAAATATAAAGGAGAATTATGTTCTCACTTGCCCGGCAGTACGCTGTCTCCTGTCCTTCAGCGCCAATGCCACTTGGTTGAGTCCCGTCTCTGCCAGCGGGCAGAGATCCGCTCTCCGCCTGACTCCTCTCTGGGGTAGCCTGTGGTCGCCAAAAATCCTTTGTGTGCTTCCCGCCACAGCTCGGGCAGCCGTCCCAGTCAGGAATCCCGTTTCGTCCCCTTTTTCTCCGCTATCCTCACTAAACAGGTTGTTCCCAGATGGATTTTCTCTAATCCAGCAGTGCCTTGGCTCAACTCCCGCCAATGTCCAGCTGCTCACTGAGATGTTCTGTCTGCAATTAGACCAAACTGCAGACGGGTCTCCGGAGCCTAAAACCGCAACCTCTCCTCACTCCTCCGCCATCTTACCTCCTCTGCAATTAAATTCTTTTCCATATTTTTAAGAATCTGTTCTTGTTGAAAATTGTACATTTTCAGAATATAAGAGGGTGGGACCTTCCTATAGTCTCAGACCTGACACTGTGACAGTCCTTATTAGCCTGAATGCCCTGAGAGCAGAACCTGACACAAAGGTTTGTGTGCAGGTAGTTTAACTGAGAAGTAAGCCCAGGATGCAGAAGGGAAGGATTAGGGAGGATGAAACAGGGCCAAAGGGACAACAGTGGCAGACAACTAGTGCAGCATCCTGCCAGAACCTTGTGAGACTCAATGAGATGCATGTCAGAACTGTCTGCTGGAGTAGGTAAAGGGGAAATATTTACTCATTGGCTTTTACCCCTGCTGGTCAAGGGTGATCCTGCAAGCAATAACTCTTCATTAACTCCTCACTACTCACACATCCCACTTGCTTATGCCTGAGTGTGAGCTGGCTCCCACATTTGGGTATCCCACCTAGGAGGCTCTGAGACTGACAGGGACAGGAATTTGTTAGGTGCTAAGGTGATTACTACCACAAATTAAAACTGAATAGAGCTGGTTACTAAAGTCATAGCTGGAGCAGGATGAAACTGAGATATCTTTTTTTTTTCCCTTTCAAGTTTTTTTTTATTTTATTTTTTGGTTTTTCAATTACAGTTGTCCCATTTTTCCCCCATTGCTCCCCCCACGCAGCCCATCCCTTCTCCCACAATCATATCTCTCCCTATTGTCCATGTCCATGAGTCATTCATACACATTCCTTGACTAGACCCTTCCCTTACTTATCCCTCTTCTCTCCCTCCCCCTTTCCCCCTACTGACTACTATTCTAGTCTTTGCCTATTTAGTTTGTTTGTTTGATATCTTACAGAAAATATGCCTAATTGGCTCAGGAACTGTGGCTCGACTCCACTCCCAGTTTCTGATGTATTCAATACACATGGACAATACAGTACAATGCTTATGTTAGTTATTAAAACTTCTGTATGTAATAGTCTATCAGATATCCAGAAACCTACTAGAAAACTTCATATTATTTCTGTGTCTCTTCCAAATACAATATAATCCCTTCCCTTATTAACATAGTGATGTCTAACCTACACAAGAAATGTAATGGAAGATTTATTTATTTATTCAACCAATGCTTATTATGCATCAACCATGTGCCTATCAATGTTGCTAGTCTCTGGAAATACAAAGACAGGCATAATACCCACCCTTACCATCCAGGACAGAAAGCAGACAAGAAGCTCTGCTATTCTGATGGAGCATCAATGCTATACCAGATGGCAAATGGAGTCACAGTGGCCAAGTGCAGAGGAGGCTCTCTCAAAAATGCATTCCAATAGGAAATGACGTATGAGCTTAAATTCAGAGAATAATTTTAAATTAGTCAGATTGGTAAAATGAAGAAATAAATTACAGACAGGAGACACATTATTAGCAAAGGAACAGAAACAGGAGAGAGTCTTATTAATCTGTTCTGGAAACTTTCCAGTGGGCCTGTTCAAATGAATCCAGGGGGCATAAAATGAACATGAAAGGGCAAAGTATGAGGACCTCTGTATTGCATATCAGACTGTGATTTATCTTGAGGGGCCAAAGACTGGAGAGCCATGATCAGATTTGTACTCCTAAGGAGAATGGCTGTGAATAAAAGATTTGAATATCCTTTGTTCAAAGTGATTCATGATTTACAGTCCCCAAACCGCTGAATTTTGTATAATTATTAAGACTCAGGATGAGGGAATTCTATATAGTTTCACATTAAAAATCTGGATCACATAGAAAAAGTATGTTTTTCTAAAAGGCGAGGGGGTAGGGAATGGGAATATCAGTTAGGAGGCTATTCTGATACTTAAAAGTTCACTCATTTGGCAAGCACTTATTGTCTGTTATGTACCAGGCATTGTGTAGGTACTAGGAGTATATTAGTGGAAATGGGGTGGCAATGGTTGTGATGGTGGTAATGATAGAAATGATGGTGGTACTGGTGGTGGTGGTGGTGGTGGTGATGGTGATGGAGTGATAGAAGTTGTGGTAGTAATGTGTTTATGCTTGTGGCATATACCATTGTCTCTGTGCCAGGTAATTTCTAAGTACTTGTCTCATCTGATGCTCACAATGAAGCAATTAAGAAGACACTTTATTAGCCTCCATTTTATATGTGAGTATATTGACAATCAATCAATAAAAAAGTAGGATAATTTTATTGGGAGTAACTTTCTTGTTTTCTTTTGTTTTTAAAATAGTTTTATTTAGATAAAATTGAAATACAATAAACTGCACATATTTAAGAGTAGAAATTAATAGTTTTTACAGTTAAATACACATTTGAAACTATCACCACAAGCAAGATAAGATGCTATCATCCCCAAAAGGTTTCCCTTGTACATTTGTAATTTCAGCCTCTACCCCTTAAGCCTCCAAAGAAGCACTTTTCTGCTCCCTGTAACTATAGATTACTTTGCATTATCTAGACTTTACATAAATTGAATTATACCATATGTATTATTTTTGAGATTTATCTATGATGTAGTGTGCATCTAGTTATTTTTAACTAAACATTCAGAGTTCTTACATAAATTAAGGGTTGATAACCTCTGCCTTTTAGTCGAAGTGTTTAAAGCATTTATATTAACATTATTATTTCATATTTTATTTTTCCATTAAAGTTTACATTCAATACTATTTTGTATTAATTTTAGGTGTGCATAATAGTAATTTGATTATCGCATATTTTATGAAGTGGTCCCACTGGTATTTCTACCCAAAATTACACATAGTTATTACAATATTATTGACTGTATTTCCTATGCTGTACTTTGCATCCCATGGCTATTTTGTAACTACCAATTTGTATTTCTTAATCAACCCTTCACCTTTTTTACCTAGTCTTCAAACTCCCTCCACTCCAGAAACCACCAGTCTTTTCTCTGTATCAATGAGTCTGTTTCTATGTTGTTTGTTCATTTATGTTGCTGTTTAGATTCTACATACAAGTCAAATCATATGGTATTTGTTTTTCTCTGACTGACTTATTTCACTGCACATAATACACTCTAGTTTTATCTATGCTGTTGCAAATGGTAAGAATTCATATAAAGGTCAAGTAATATTCCATTGTATATGTGTATGCATCACAGCTTTTTTTAACCACTCATCAGTTGATGAGCAGTTGGATTGCTTCCAATTTTTGACTATTGTAAATAACACTTCAATAGACAAGGTGTGCTGATATTCTTTTGAATTAGTGTTTTGAGTTTCTTCAGATATATACACAGAAGGTCAAAAGACAGTTCTATTGTTAATTTTTAAGGAACCTCCAGATTGTTTTCTATCATGGCTACATTGATCTGCATTCCCACCAACAGTGTACAAGGGTTCCCTTTTCTCCACAACCTCACTAGCACTTGTTGTTTGTTGAGTTGTAAGAGATATTTTTAAATTTTAAATATTAGCCCCATAAAGAATATATCATTGGTGAATACCTCCTCCATTTAGAAGGCAGTCTTTATCTTTCATTGATGGTTTCCTTTGCTAATGCAAATGCATTTTAGTATTACATAGTCCCATTTGATTATTTTGTTTGTTTCACTTTCTTGAGAAGATATATCAGAAAACACATTATTAAGAAAAATGTCAGAGATTTTTGTTTTCTTCTAGGAGTTTGATGGTGTTGGGTATAACATTTAAGTTACTAATTTAAGTTTATTTTAGTATATGGTGTAAGAAGGTGATATAGTTTCATTTTCTTGCATGTATCTGTTTAATTTTCCCAACATAACTTATTGAATAGATTCCCTTTACTCCATGGTATGTGTTTGCCTCCTTTATCATATATTAATTGACCATATAGGTATGGGTTTATTTGTGGGATCTCTATTCTGTTCCATAGGTCTATGTGCCTGTTTTCATGTCAGTACCATGCTGCTTTGATTACTATAGTCTTGTACAATAGTTTAATATCCAGTAGTGTGATACCTCCAACATAGTTCTCTGTCAAGATCACTGTGACTATCCAGGGTGTTTGTGGTTCTATATAAATTTTGGGATTATTTGTTCCAATTCTATGAATAAAGACATTAGTATTTTGAGAAGGATTGCATTGAATCTGTAGATTGCTTTGAGAGTACTGACACATTTTAATTATGTTAACTCTACCTATCCATGAGTACAGTATTTTTCCACTTATATGTATCTTCTTCAATTTCTTTCAACAATAGGTCATTAACCTCCTTGGTTAAATTTATTCCTAAGGTTTCTTAATGCAATTCTAAATACAATCATTTTCTTAATTTCTCCTTCTGATAGTTTATTATTGGTAAAAAAAAAAAAATCAATTTCTGAATATTTATTTTGTTTCCTGTTACTTTGTTTTTAATTTATTTATCAGTTCTGCTAGATTTTTGGTGGAATATTTAGGTTTGTCTGGAAAGTAACCAGCCATATACAGTGAAAAAATAGAGACATTTGAATAAAATATAAGATACAAGAAACATTATACATAGAACAATGATGCCTCAATCTCCTCCCATGTACACAATTTGGGACCTAACACAATTCTCCCAATTGTCATCAACTGCCCTGTCATATTTTCCTGAATCTTATTGATGGCCTGATCTCTTCTCTTTCAAAGGTGATCTTAGTTTTGGGAAAAGCCAGAAGTCACAGAGCTGATCTTGATAATGTCATTCTTTGTACTCACTCTGTTGCTCCTCTGTTCTTGTAGATGTAGACTTAAGTTGTTTATTCAAGATTCTTCTATTCTTTTCAGGTAGGACTGTATTGCTATAGACTTCCCTGTCAGGACTGTCTTCACTGTGTCCCCTTAGGTTTTAGGCTGTTGTGTGTTCATTTTTATTTGTTGCCAGCAACTTTTTAATTTTTTCCTTGGTGTAATTGTTAACCCACTTGTTATTTAATAGCATGTTATTTAGTCTCCATGAACTTGAATTTCTTTTTTGAGTTTTTCCTTGATGTTGGTTTGTAGTTTCAAGCTATTGTGATTTGAGAAGATGCTTGATATGATTTCAGTTTTCTTGAATTTTTTGAGGCTTGTGTTGTGTCCTATCACATGCTCTTTCTTTGAAAATGTTCAAAATGGTCTCATTTGAAAAGAATTTATATTTTTTTTCTTTGGGGTGAAAGTTGCTGTATATATCAATTAAGTCCATTTGATCTAGAGTGTTGTTCAGTACCACAACATCCTTGGTGTTTCCTTGAATGATCTGGCCATAGTTGATAATGGGATGTTAATGTCCCCTCCTATGAGTGTGTTGCTATTGATATCCCTCCTGAAGTCCTCCAAAATTTTCCATATATGTATATATATTTTACACTTCTAAAGTATATTTTTTAATTATGTTGTTACAGTAGTCCCAATTTATTTTCTTTTTACATCCTTCTGCCCAGTAGCCCCTTTCTCCCAGCAATCTCACCCCCCTTAGCTCATGTCCATGGGTTGTGCAAGTAAGTTCTTTGGCTTTACCCTTTGCTATATTATTCTTAACTCCCTCCTCTTTATATTATTCCAACAAATTATGCTTCTTAATCCCTGCACCATTTTCCTATTTCTCCTCCTTCCCCATCCCAGCTTAAAATCCTCCAAATGATCCCCATACCTATGATTCTGTTCTTATTATGGCTTGCTTAGCTGGATTTTGTTTTTGTTTTATAAATTCAGTTGTTGATAGTTGTGAGTTTGTTGTCATTTTAATGTTCATAGTTCTGATCTTTTTCTTAAATAAGTCCCTTTAACATTTCACATAATAATGGCTTGGTGATAATAAACTCCTTTAGCTTTACCTTGTCTGGGAATCACTTCATCTGCTCTTCAATTCTAAATGATAGCTTTGCTGGATAGAGTGATCTTGGTTGTAGGTCCTTCCTTTTCATCACATTGAATACTTCTTGCCTGCAAAGTTCTTTAGAGAAATCAGCTGATGGTCTTAGAGGCACCCCTTTGTAGATAACTCTATGATTTTCTCTTCCTGCTTTTCACATTCTCTCTTTATCTTTAACCTTTGGCATTTTAATTATGATATGTCTTGGTGTGGTCCTCTTTGGTTCTAACTTGTTTGGGACTCTCTGTGCTTCCTGGACTTATATGTCTATTTCCTTCGACAAATTTAGGAAGTTTTCCTTCATTATTGTTTCACATAAGCTTTCAGTATCTTGCTCCGCCTCTTCTCCTTCAGGCACCCCTATGATGTTGGCATTTTTAAAGCTCTCCAAGAGCCTCTCCTCATTTTTTTCAATTCTTTCCTCATTCTGTACTGGTTGATAGCTTTTTTCCTCCTTATGTTCCAAATCATTGATTTGAATCCCAGTTTCCTTCCCTTCTCCAGTGGTTTTGTGTGGATTTCTTTCGTTTCATTTAGCATAGTGCATATTCACTTCTTCCGTTATGCATTTGCTATACTCAAGCATATCTGTCAAGTCTGTGAGCATCTTTATCACCAGTGTTTTGAATTCTACGTCTGTTAGGTTGACTGTCTCCTCATTGCTTAGTTCTCCCACTGGAACCTTGATCTGTTCCCTCTTTTGGGCCATACTTCTCTGTCTCCTCATCTTGACAGGTTCCTGTGTTTATTTGACTCTGTGTCTTATGTAGAGCCGTTGCACCCGTTATGTTGTAAGCGGCGGAGCCTTAGCTATTCCACAGTATGGGTGACCCGATTCACCCAAGTCACAGCGCTATGTGTGGGGGCAGGGTCTGAGAGGAAACAATGCCTCTTCCTCAGCACTCATCCCTTTTCCAGGCACTTTTCCCACTTCCTGTATGGAGCTGGCACCCCTCTAGCTGTTGATATGGCCGTCGTTCCCAGAGTGGATGGGTCTGCGGATGTTTTAGGACTGTGGAAGCCTCTAAACAAGTGGACTCTGCTGAGAGACTGGTAGTTTCTTTTTCTGCCCCAACCCCCACTGGTTTGCACAGTCAGAAGCAATGAGGCTTTATTTTCCCTGGCACTGGGACCATGAGCTGTGCAGGTGTGCTCTCCAGGTGTCCCTCCCTACTTTTAAAACATGTGATTGCACTTTGTGCCGGCTTGCTGCTGCAGCTGCTGATGCCACCACCACTCTGCTTCCTCTCCTACCTGTCTGGAGGAGTATTTCTTCTTTATATCTTTGTTTGTTGAACTTACATGCAGCTCAATTTTCTGGAACTTCTGGTTGTCTCTAGTTTCAAGGTAGCTGCATTCCTTCTTAGTTGTGAAAGGAGACAAGTGCGTCTGTCTAGGTCTCCACCTTGGCTGGAAGTCCTAATTACCACATTTTTAAAATCTTTTTCATCTTACTACATTTTTCTCTGGATTCTGAGAGCTCTGTAACTGCATGACATTAACTGGTATAATTCCAGTGCTGATTCAGCCCTTTAAAGTTTATACTGGAAACTTAATTCTGCTATTGTATTTTTTGTTTCCTTACACTCATTCCTTTTCTCAGCCAAGTTCCTTTTTTATTTCTTCACCCTTCCAGTCTGTTTCCTTTCATCTCACTCTGTTGCTTCTCATGTTATTTTTTTAAATCTTAAATTTCATAAAGTACATGTCTTGTTGACATTTCTTAAGAGGGAAAAAAAGATAATGCCTTCAAAAATTCACTTTTTTTTCCCAGTAGTATTCCAAGAGAGAAATGACAAGACTGCCTAGCAGTGGCAGCAGCAGGACACTGAGCAGGCACAGCCAGCGGGGGCTGCTCGGGGATCCTCGTGCAGCTCCCATCACTGCAGGCTCGGCGAAAGCAGTAGGTGGGCGCACGGAGGACGTGCAGACATCACTCCGCAGTGGCCCAGGAGGCCGAGTGCACCAGAGCGCGAGTGTCTGTGCTGCAACTGGAGCCCAAGGCGCCCCCCCACCCCCAATATATTTGAGTGCTCCTATGTTGGGTGCATATATACTAGCTATCTTCTTTTTTTTAAGTATATTTTATTGGTTATGTTGTTAGAGTAGCCCCAATTTATTTTCTCTTTACATTCTTCCACCCAGTATCCCCTTCCCCCAGTAATCCCACCCCCCCTTAGTTCATTTCCATGGGTCATGCATATAAGTTCTTTGGCTTCACTCTTTCTTATATTATTCTTAACTTTGCCCTGTCTATTTTCTACCAACCAATTATGCTTCTTAATCCCTGCACCATTTCTCCATTTCTCCTCCTTCCCCCTTCCAGCTGATAACCCTCCAAATGATCCCTATACCTATGATTCTGTTTCTATTCTGGTTTGCTTAGTTGGATTTTGTTTTTATTTTTTAGATTCAGTTCTTGATAGTTGTGAGTTTGTTGTCAACTTAGAGTCCATAGTTTTGATCTTCTTTTTCTAAAGTAAATCCCTTTAACATTTCATAGAATAATGGCTTGGTGATAATGAACTCCTTTAGCTTTACCTTGTCTGGAAATCACTTCATCTGCCCTTTTATTCTAAATGATAGCTTTGCTGGACAAAGTAATCTTGGTTGTAGGTCCTTGCTTTTCATCACAATGAATACTTGCCAGTCCCTTCTTGCCTGCAAAGTTTCTTTTGAGAAATCAGCTGATAGTCTTATAGACACTGCTTTGTAGGAAACTCTCTACTTTTCTTTTGGTGCTTTTAAGATTCTCTCTTTATCTTAAACTTTTGGCATTTCAATTATGATGTGTCTTGGTGTGGTCCTCCTTGGGTCTAGCTTGTTTGGGACTATCTGTGCTTCCTGAACTTGTATGTCCATTTACTTCACCATATTTGGTAAGTTTCCCTTCATTCTTTTTTCAAATAAGCTTTCAATATCTTGCTCCACCTCTTCTCCTTCTGGCACCCCTGTGATTCAGAAGTTTTCTCAGAGGTTCCTAAGCCTCTCCTCATTTTTTTCAATTCTTGTTTCCTCATTCTGTACTGGTTGACTGTTTTCTCCTCGTTATATTCCCAATCATTGATTTGAACCCTGGTTTCCTTCCCTTCATCACTGGTTTTGTGTGGATTTTTCTTCATTTCACTTAGTGTAACCTTCACTTCTTCCCTTATGCGTTTGCCATACTCTAGCATATCTGTTAAGCCTGTGACCATCTTTATCACCAGTGTTTTGAATTCTGCATCTGTTAGGTTGGCTATCTCCTCTTCACTTAGTTCTTCCACTAGAACCTTGATCCGTTCCCCCTTTTGGGCCACACTTCTCTGTCTCCTCATTTTGACAGGCTCCTGTGTTTGTTTGCCTTTGTGTCTTAGGAAAGGCTGTCACTTTTGTTACATTCTAAGGGACAGAGCCTCAGGTATTTGTCATTACAGGGTTACCCATTTCACCATGTTGTGACGCTGTATGTTGGGGAGGGTTGTGAGAGGGAACAACGCTGTATGTGGGGGAGGGGTGTGAGATGGAACAATGCCACTTGCTCAGCACTTGCTCCTTTTCCAGGCACTTCTCCCACTTCCATATGGGACTAGCGCCCCTCCAGCCGCTGCCCCGGACATCGTTCCCACAGTGGGTGGATCTGCAGATGTTCTAGGATTGTGGAGGCCCTTCATACAAGTGAACTCCTCCGAGACACTGGCAGTTTCTTCCTCTATCCCAACCCCTACTAGTCAGGAGCTGGGAATGCTCCCCAGGTGTCCCTCCCCACTTTTAAAACATGTGACTGTGCTTTCTGCTGGCCTGCCACTGCTACTGCAGCCACTGCCACCACACCGTGTCCTTCTGCCTGAGCTCTGCCCCTCCTACCTGTCTGGGTGAGAATTTCTTCTATATATCTTTGTTTATTGGACTTCCATGCAGCTTGATTTTCTGGAGCTTCTGGTTGTCTCTAGTTTTGAGGTAGTTGTCTTTCTTCTTAGTTATGGAGGGAGACCCAGCATGTCTGTCTAGGCCTCAATCTTGGCCTGAAGTCTATACAGGATTCTCTCACTTATCACAAGTATTACATTCTAGACACACACACACACACACACACCCTGTTATAGGTGAAAATCTGCCAAGTAGGAAGCTTACATTTATTTTAGTATTTATATATATTTTAAGGCTTTATAAACCCTTCCCACACACTTGTAAACCATTCCCAGTCCCTTATTAACCTTTCCGATACTTTTATAAACACTACTTATGTTCTTAAACATATTCTACACTCTTAAACCTACATAACTTTAACATCATATGTAGACAGTACTGCAAAATCCCACGATATAGCAAAACATCCGCTATAAATAATTAAATATAATATTTTTTAAAATCCTGCGATACAGTGAGTTCGTGATAAGTGAACCACGATTTAGCTAGGGACTACTGTATTAACTATCTTCTTGATAGTTCCATAGAGTATTATGAAATGTCCTTCTTTTTCTCTTGTCATGGTCTTTGTTGTGAAATCTGTTTTGTCTGACATAAATATTGCTATAGCAGCTTATTTTAGTGTCCATTTGCTTGAAATAGTTTTTCCCACCTCTTCACTTTCATTCTGTGTAGATCTTTTGTTCTGAAGTGGGTCTTTTGTAGACAGAAAATATGTGGGTCATGCTTTCGAATCCATTCATCTCACCTATGTCTTTCGATTGGTGCATTTAAACCATTTACATTTAAGGTTATTATTGATGGGTACTTATTCATTGTCATTTTTCCCTTTGTACCTGTGTTCCTGTCTCTGTTTCCTCACCTTCTTAAAGCAGAGCCTTTAGCATCTCCTGCATGCTGGTTTGATGGAGATGTATTCTTTTAGCCTTCTTTTGACTTCGAAACTCCTTATTTCACCTTCTGTTTTGAATGGGAGCTTTGCTGGGTAGAGTAGTTTTGTTTGTCGGCCTTTGTTTTTCATTTGTTTATGCCATTCCCTTCTGACTTTTAGTGTTTCTGTTGATAAATCTGTTGATAGCCTTATCGGAGCTTCCTTTTATGTTATTAGGAGTTTCTCTCTTGTCATTTTAATTATGATGTGTCTTGGAGTGGGCCTGTTTGGGTTAATCTTCATTGGGACCCTCTGTGCTTCCTGGACTTGTATGGCTTTTTGTCTCATCAAGTGAGGGAAGTTTTCTGTCATTACTTTTTCAATCAGGTTTTCTATCCCATGCTCCTCTTCTTCTCCTTCTGGTATTCCTAAAATATGGATATTATTACATTTTATGATGTCCTGCAGCTCTCTTAAAACCTCTTCATTCTTTGTCAGTCTTTTTTCATTTTGTTGCACTGTCTGGGGATTTTTTTCTACATTGTCCTCCAGCTCACTGATCCAATCTTCTGCTTCATCTAGTCTGCTTTTGATTTCTTCTACCATGTTCTTCAATTCAGAAATTGTATTCTTCATATCCTCCTGGCTCTTATTAATAGTTTCTATGTCCTTTTTAATGCTGGTGTAGTTATCAGTAAGTTCCTTGTAGATCCCCTGGAGATTTTTGTAATTCCCTTGGAGTTCTTTGCAGTTTTCTTTGAGCTCACTGAGCTCATTAAGCTTCCTTATAACCATTGTTTTGAATTCCATGTCTGATAGTTTGCTTACCTCTATTTCATTTAGCACTCTTTCTGGGGAACCTCCCTTCTTTTCAGTGAGGGTTTGTTTCTTTGTCTCCCCATTTTGTGACTGTTCTTGTTTGCTTCTGCTTCTTAGATTAACTTTCTTTGACTTCCTGTCTTTGTGTTATGACCTTCTGTGGTAGGAGACCTGTGGGATTCAGTGGTGCAGTCTCCTTGATTCATGAACTTGATGCTCTTGAGATGCCCTTTATGCTGTTTTATGGGCTCTCTGGTTGTACTTGGGTTTTGCTTGTTGTTATGTTGCTCTTTGGTGGGTCCTTCCCTTTAGCTAGCTGACTGAGAGTCACTCCTCCCACCATGTCTTATACACTGTTTTAGAGGTACACTTTTTCTTCCTGGATCTGCCCCTGGTGGTGTCAGATCATGTCTCAGTCTGGGCCTATTGCCTTTGTCTGTCTCCTTTAGTTGCTAATCTATTCAATCTGTGATCAGCTTTCAGGCTTAAGCACTGAGGGTGGGGCAGATTAATTCCTGCATGTGGGACTATTGCTTCCCCTCAGGTTGATGCCATTTGGAGGGGAGTGGTCTGTCTGCAGTTTTGAGCATGAGTCAGCACTGGGACTGGGTAGGCTGTTCCCTCAGTTCTCTCCTTAGAGTCACCATCTCAAATTATTCTTAATCATCTCTAGTCCACTCTGCTCCCCCTCTGCTGGAGCCCAACATAAGTGGGTGCAATATATTTTTGTACATGGTTTCTTTAAGAGCTCTTTGTCTCCAGTAATTATCTCAGGTTAGCAAAAAACCACAAGAATTTGCTTTTCACAGCTGGATGCTATTTTACTTTTTTCTCTGTTGCTGTAGGCTGGGAAGCCCAGTGGGGGTGTAAACCCCATTAATCTCAGGGGGAACCTCTGGCTTCTGAGATGTTTCTCCATCCCTTCAGCTGCTACCTGTGGAACCCAGATGGCCCTCTTGCATCTCCACATTCTCTACCAGCCATGTTGTGATGAAGAGACCTTTTCTTTATGTCCGTGGCTATTAGGCTTCTCTCCAGCTAGTGTTCAGTTGGTTATTCCAGGTGATTTCTCCACAATTGTTATAATTCCAGATTGGTCCTTGGAGGAGGTTAGTGTAGTTTCCACTTACTCCTTTGCCATCTTGGATCCCCCAAAGTCTCCACCTTTCTAAATTCCTAAATCTGTGTAATGCACAGTGGGTAGTTCTCTTTTCAGACATTCTGACTTGTAACAACGTATAAAGCAGGAATTCCTGAATGGAATATATGGTTCATTTAACCAGGCATATTTTGATAAGATTAGCATATCTTTGTTTTTCCAGAGTAAATAATTTAGAATTAACTGCATTTGGACAGCATATGTTTCATCATAAATGAGATGTGAAGTATTAATTTCCATATTTATTGATGTTGTGTGTGAAAGAAAGTCTTAGTAAAAAATCCAGTGTCTTCCCTAAAGACATTTCAGGGAGAAGAATGTGTTAACCTTCTAGGAAACTCATGTAGACACAGAATATCACTGAGTCAATGTTGATTTGTAGACAGATTTTCCAGGCTTTTATTGGGAAGGAGGTAAATTAAAGAGGAACAGCTAGATATTACAAGTGTGGGTACCCTGTGTAGAAAGAAAGGGAATTAAACAAGTGTGAATGAGAACATAACCACTGAAAACACCTATGAAAGAACATTTTCAGATTCTATTGTTTTCATTACAACCAGATAAAGAAACCCAAGTGTAAAATAATTAATATAGCTGGTTTTAATGAATTCAAAATTGGCCAAAGATTTTTAAAAACATTTCTACAATATAGTCACAATAACAGAATTTTCAATGAACATTAATCAGTTGTGAGGGGCAGGAGAGATGGTCCTTTTTATCTTCATGTGCATAGGCATTGCCTACTGAGAACTATCTTGAAGGCGAAAAAATTAATTTGGCAAATTCCTCAATTCTTCACTAGAAGCTGTAAATGCAGCCATTAGTCACTGAATGGATGGGTTCCATTTACTAAAGGTAATGTGTAAAAGATGAAGTTCTTCCAGGTATGAAGACATATAGAAAACTACTTCATTCCTTCCCAAAATTAATTAGCTGCAATGCTACATGTAAATAATCTCAGGAAGAGGTTAATAGAAGTGAAGCCCAAGGCCATTAAAAATAGCTGCAAATTACCACTCACAAATAGCGGCGTGTCAATAATATAAGATAATGAGAGGAGCTCAGAGAGGTTCAGAACCAATACTTCCTACATGTGTGAGTCTATACTCCTTTAATGTCTCATTATTAGATGAAATAGCCTTCTAAATATGAAATCAGTGCTTACCAAGATCAAAAAGGTAAATCATCTTTGCTGGGTAAAAATGTAGACCTCATTAGAAGAAACACCCTTTCAGAAAGTAATTGGTATTAACTGGAACTTTTAGTGATAAAATTGACATAAACATAAACTGCCTTCATTTATTTGGGCTAAAAGTGTGGCTACAAAATAATCTCATTCACTTATAGGAAAACTGAGAACTCACAAATAAATATTTATAGAACTTTCACATCCAAATATTTAACAATAAATAAATGTATTAATAAGGAAAGTTTTATGTATATATTAATATTTTGCTGGAATATGGGGAACATTTTGACAAATTACACATCCTTGACTTCACTTGCCAGAGCGTTCTTTGTCAGATCAATTACTTTGCTTTCAGTTGTTTCCAATAAATAAGTCTTCTTATAATTAATTGTGAAGTGTTTTAATAGTTTTCTGATTTTTAACCAACAATTTAATGTACCTCATGTTCAGTTAATTTGAAGAAAAATTTAAACCTTAAAAGCAAAATATTTTATACCTGTATTAGTTGCTATATTATTTATCCCAATAAGAACTCCAGCACTTACAAAGGACACATGCTGCTCTAAAAGTTATTGTCTAAATAGGAACTCCATACATGGCCCTGGATTAAGAAGCTTTATGGAAAACACTTACATACCACATCTCATAATTCATAGGTGTTTCCATATCTAATTAGCACCATTAGTTCTGTGATGTCAAACCAAAAAACTCAGAGGCTAACATTTCCTCAGAGGCTGTACATCTCCACCAATTGTAGAATGATGACATGAGGCATAAGCGGAAGTGAGCAATATACACCTGTTTTATCCTCATCGCAAACTGGTCTTCCTTAGCGATCTAATGAATAATGTTTCATGTGTGTGTCTGTGTTCTAGAGTAGAACCATATATATGTGTATATATATATATATATATCTCCGCTGCCTTGCGGCATACCTCTTCAGGGGAAAGGCTAAGGGAGTAAACCCCGACAGAAAATCCGGAGCCGGAGTCCCTAAGGCGGTTTGATGTTGTAGTCAACACCGGCAACTCCTGCGGCGCACCTGAACCCAAGCTGTATCGACTCCGTCTTTCCCTTGGACCCTTCAGCTGCGAAGAGAGGGGGGGTCTGCTGCATGGGCAACAGCAGACCCTCCATATTACCCTGCCCAGGCTCTGTAGCTTCAGCTTCACGGGAGAGGACACTCCAGCATCATCGCAAGATGTCGATTCAACACGGGAGGAGACAGATACCGTGTCACTCCCGAGTCGGACTGCACAGCCATTCTCGGCGGTGCAGATAGACTCTTAAGAAGCTACACCATCGTCTCTCGAGACGAACGGCTGCCGACAATATATATATATATACATATACACACATAAGAAAAATAGTAGGAGAATAACACAGGATTTTAAAACCTGCAATTTGACATAGGTAAAAACATATTTAAATTTTCCATTTAATAATATAAACATAGGCACAAATCCAAAAAATCAACAAGAAATAATATTATAAAATTATCATCACTAATAGTCAGTTGTCTATGAAACAAATAGTTATAACTGTCCTGCATATTTATTCTTAGTTGCCATTTGTTTCTATTCTAATTGGTCAATAAAATGAACCATTCCTTGCTCTGCTTTCTGTAAGCTATATTTGTATGCCAAAGAAATAACTTTGGTATTTTTTATGACATTACTCCTTTCCCACAGAACAAAAAAGGGGTGGTAAAGACAGATAAAAAAAAATAACGAAATGGTTATTCAGTTTCTGTGGATGGTGAACTGACATTCTATACTATACTATGGAAACATCAAAATTTTAGAGGATAAAGATTTTGACTGGAATGAAACAGGAAACAGCAAAAATTTAAATTCTACTAGTTTCAGCTTCAAAACTATAATTCACTAGATTCTGATTGTTTCACAAAAGAGTAATTACCAACTAACTTTATACTATGTTGAAATTATTTGGGAAAAATGATAGCATAACATTTTGCATGGTATTTACAGACAGGACTTCAAAACTGCATAGACAGGAATTATATTGGCTGGAACTTGGGCACCATAATGAGTAGCCTGAATATGATGTTTTTTAAAGGATAAGTCCCAGAGAAGTTTACTATTCCCTGGGTCCAGTTTACTAGTCTTGAACCACTCCAACCATGTGACATAAAGAAAATAAGGAGAAAAGAAAGTATATGCAACCAGAGATTCACAGTTTCTTGAATGATTAAGAATGGAGCCCAGCTTGCTAGGAATCAAAGATGGAAGAGGAGTAAGTGGAAGCTTCACAACCCTTTTCCCAGGACCAAGTTGGAATTACAACAAAAGTGTAGAGAAATCATCCTGAATAACCATCGAACAATAGCTGAAGAGAAGCTTTATAACCAAGGACAGAAAGAATAAACTACTAAACCACAACGTGACTGGTAGGGAGAGTGGAGGAGGAGTGAGAGGGCTGGCTGGGTACCCATGGGCATCAGCTGAAGTTCCAGAGATATTTAAGTGGTCGGGGGGGGAGGGTTCCTACTGAGAAGTTTAGGGTCAAAGCTCCAAACTGGGCTCACCAGCCTAAAGCACCAGAACCAGCAAAGAGACCTAGAAAACATTCAGCTGTGAAAAGCACTGAGGTTTCTGTCCACCAGGGAGAGACAGCTGGAGACACAGCTCCTAAATTTTTATCTTTTCTCATTGATAGAGAAGTAATATTACACATGTAATGAATCACATTCTCCAAAAACAAAAAACAAAACATACATATAAACACAATGCATGAAATTCCAATTGCAGCCACCTACCCTGGACTCCAGCAGAAGAAAGGCAGAGAGTACTAAAGACACATGAGGAGAGTCTGGGACAGGTGGCTCTGAAGAGAGAAGTGAAGGAACAACTACAAAGATCCCTGTGCTGAGTTATCCCCAATACCGCAGAGGCCATGTTTCTCAGTCAGAGAAGTCCCTTCCAAATGGTATCAGACTAGAGGAGGCAATAGCTCCACCCTCATTAACTAATCACTGTCCTAAATTTCAGCTGTACTTTCCAGGACACCCTGGCTGGTTTGGCTCAGTGGATTGAGCGTCGGCCTGCGAGCTAAGTGTCGCTGGTTCGATCTTCCAGTCAGGGCACATCAGAGAAGGAAAACTCTGACTCCAAAAAACCTCCGCTGCCTTGCGGCATACCTCTTCAGGGGAAAGGCTAAGGGAGTAAACCCCGACAGAAAATCCGGAGCCGGAGTCCCTAAGGCGGTTTGACGTTGTAGTCAATACCGGCAACTCCTGTGGCACACCTGAAGCCAAGCTGTATCGACTCCGTCTTTCCCTTGGACCCTTCAGCTGTGAAGAGAGGGGGGGTCTGCTGCATGGGCAACAGCAGACCCTCCATATCACCCTGCCCAGGCTCTGTAGCTTCAGCTTCACTGGAGAGGACACTCCAGCGTCATCGCAAGATGTCGATTCAACACGGGAGGAGACAGTTACCGTGTCACTCCCGAGTCGGACTGCACAGCCATTATCGGTGGTGCAGATAGACTCTTAAGAAGCTACACCATCGTCTCTCGAGACGGACGGCTGCCGAACTTTCCAGGAGCCTGGCTTAAGCTCCACATAATGGGGAAGAGTAAGTTTAACAACTAAGGTGGAGGTAAGAGTTCTCAGACTTTAGCTGACTCTCCCCTAGGGAAGGTGCTGGTAAAAGCCAGCCTTGATGTGCAGCCTGGTTCTTTCTTCACGAACCCAGGCCCAACAGAGGGAGCCACAGGCTATGGATCATTGATAGCTCCAAACAAGTTACCAGGGCTAGTCACAGGAAGAGACTGACATAGATCTGAACCAGAATCTATACAGATCTATGTATACATAGAGGCAAACACAATGAGGTGGCAAAAATGAGAAGTCAAAGAAACAGACCCCAAATGAAAGAACAAGAGATTCCTTGAGAAGAGGAAATAAATGAAAGAAAGGAAAACAATTTATCAGATATAGAGTTTAGAGTAATGAACATATGGATACTCAACAGCATGAAAAACAGACATGAAAACCACAAAAAAAAAAGACCAGTGAGAAAAAAAGTGCATTATATGAAACAATACACTGGAAGGAATAAACAGTAGGTAAGATGAAATAGAGGATCAACTCAGTATTTAGAAGACAAGGTAAAAAAAAAAAAAAAAAAAGAAGAACACCCACATAGGGAAACAAAAGAAAGAAAATTAAAAAGAATGAGGAAAGCTTAAGAAACCTTTGGGACAACATGAAGCAAAATGACATCTCCATCATGGGAATACCAGCAGAAAAAAATGAGAAAAGGATCAAGAACCTATTTGAAAATTTGATGACCAGAAACTTCCCTAGTCTTGTGAAAGAAAAAGATACACAAGTCCAAAAAGTGCATAGAGTCCCAAACAAGATGGATCTAAACAGGCCTACACCAAGACATATCATAATTAAAATGGCAAAGCTTAAAATAAGGAGAGAATCCTAAAGGCTACAAAAGAAAAGCAGGCAGTACCCTACAAGAAAGCTCCAATTAGGCTGTCATCAGATTTCTCAGCACAGATATTTCAGGCTAGAAGGGATTGGCATGAAATATTCGAGGTAATAAAAAGCAAGGAACTATACCAACGATAAAATATCAGACATAGAAACTATAAAAAAAATCCATTTACCATTGCAACAAGAAAAATAAAATACCTAGGAATAAACTTAAACATAAAGGTAAAAGACCTTTACTTGGAAAACTACATAACACTGAAGAAAGAAATTAAGGAAGATACAAATAAATGGAAGCATATACCATGTTCATGGATGGGAAAAATCAGTATCATTAAAATGTCCATACTAACCAAAGCAATTTATAGATTCAATGCAATCCCTATTAAAATACCAATGCCATATTTTACAGACCTGGAACTTCAAAAATTTATATGGAACCAAAAAAGACCATGAATAGCCACAGCAATCTTGAGGAAGAAGAACACAGTAGGAGGAATCACAATACCTGATATCAAAGTATACTACGAGGCCAGGGTAATCAAAAGAGTCTGATTCTGGCATGAGAAAAGACATATAGATTAATGGAATAGAATAGAGAGCCCAGAAATAAACCCAGGCCTCTATGGTCAACTAATCTTTGATAAAGGAAGAAGGAACGTAAAATGGAGTGAGAAGAGCCTCTTTAACAAATGGTGCTGGGAGAACTGGACAGGGACGTGCAAAAGAATGAAACTAGACCACCAACTTACACCACACACAAGAATAAACTCAAGATGGATCAAAGACTTAAATGTAAGCCGTAACATCATAGAAGTCTTAGTGGGAAACATAGGCAGGAAAATTTCAGATATCCCACGTAACAATATCTTCATGGATACATCTCTTAAGGCAAGAGAAATAAAGGAAAAAATGAACAAATGGGACTACATCAAACTAAAGAGTTTCTGCTCAGCAAAAGAAAACATCAGCAAGATAAAAAGAAAACAAACCATATGGGAAAACATATTTGCCAATGATATCACAGACAGGGGACTGATCTCCAAGGTATATAAAGAGCTTTTATGACTCAATATCAAGAAAACAAACAACCCAATTAAAAAATGGGCAAAGGACCTGAACAAACGCTTCTCTGAAGAGGACATACAGAAGGTCCATAGGCACATGAAAAAATGCTCAACATCATTGGCCATCAGAGAGATGAAAATAAAAACCACAATGAGATACCACTTTACACCGGTCAGAATGGCCATAGTCAACAAATCAACAAACAACAAATGCTGGCGAGGATGTGGAGAAACGAGAACCCTACTGCACTGTTGATGGAAATTCAGACTAGTGCAGTCACTATGGGAAACAGTATGGAATTACCTCAAAAAACTAAAAATGGAACTGCCTTTTGAACGAGTGATTCCACTGCTAGGATTATACTCGAAAAATCCTAAAACCCTAATTCAAAAAAACTTATGCACCCCTATGTTCATAGCAGCCCTGTTTACAATAGCTAAGTACTGGAAACAGCCTAAGTGTCCATCTGTAGATGAGTGGATCAAAAAACAGTGGTACATTTACACAATGGAATACTATGTAGCAGAAAGAAAGAAGGAACTCCTGCCATTTGCAACAACATGGATGGAACTAGAGAGAATTATCTTTAGTAAAATAAGCCAGGCAAGAAAGAAAAATATTATATGATATCACCTAATACAGGAAACTAAAGAACAACACAAACAAATGAACTAAATAGGACAAAGAATAGAATAGTAGTCAAGGGGGGGGGGGGAGAAGGGAGATAATTAAGGGAAGGTTCTAGTCAAGGAATGTGTATAAATGACTCATGGACATGGACAACGGGGAGGGATATGATTGGGGGAGAATCAGTGGGCTGGGTCGGGGGGAGTAATGAGGAAAAATGGGACAACTGTAATTGAAAAACCAAAAAATAAAAGAAAAAAATCTAAAAATATAAATAAATAAATGAAGGTCCCTGTAAGAGAAAGAGAGAGACAGGGTTGTCAGTAAAGGTGAGAAGTTTGAGGATTCTGCACTCTGGTTGAAATAAAGTTGCCATTACAGCAAAAAGAAAAAATGAAACTGAAGCCCAATGCATGAAAATTATACTAAGTTCTTCCTATTTCTAAGTTTAAATTTAAATTGTATTCATTTAAAAAAATAATATGTAATGGCATTAATTTTGTGAAAAATACAAATGACCCTCACAGGAAAATGAAATTAAAGGTCCAATGACTACCACTCAATCTCATCCCTCCACAGAGGTAACTGCTATTATCAACCCAGTGTGTATACTTGGAAAGAATTTTTTATTCATATACATGACTCATGTAGATGTACCTTCTGGAATTTTGTTTGTATGTACATTGGGAGGTACAAAATGTATATGGCTCAGAAACTGGCTTTTTAATTTTAAAACATGTCTTTTAAGGGTTGCATACATGAACCCATCACATTCTCTTTATTGCTTTATGGTATTCAATAGCACAATTTTTTATCACTTCCCAACTTATGGAAATTTCAGTAGTTTTCAATTTTCTTCCATTATTAAAAAAGACATGGAGATAAACACCTTAATACATGTCTAGTATACACTATGCCACATATGAAGCCAGGTCACCCCCAACGTCCTCAGCTCGATGGAAACTCCAGCAGTGGTCTCAGGATCATGGATGAGAAACAATAACTCAAATGCTGTATTTTGTCTGGGAGGAGGAAAGGTGGCTGATCTCTCTAGTGGAGAAGAGCCCCGATCATGCCTTCCAAGTTCCTTTTATTGAGGAGGGTATCCAGGAGATACAGAGTCAGGATACACAAATCATCAATCAATTTCAGATACTGGGATTACTGTTAACAATCACTGATTACTGATAACAATGTAAAGAACACAGTGAGCATTCTGGGTCACAGTCTGTTAGGCATCTTGGCACTATGTGACATCAGAGGCAAAACTTTATACACCTCTGGGTATATGATGTCACACAGAATCTATAGTTAAAGAGATGAGAAAAACAGAGCAAACTTCAAAGAAGAATATGTATTTTTTAAATCCAATTCCCATGGGAACACCCTGAATGGGCTTTTTGTGTCATGCTTGTCTCCAGCCCTTCTGGTCTTCTGGTCAAGACTTATAGGCCTCCTTGGGGTGCCTAGCTTGCAGCCAGGCTACAATTCCCAAAACCATGCAGGGCAGTCCCCTACAACATGTGCAAGGGTCCTCTAGCACAGACACCAGAAAGAATGCACAGTTGACCCTTAAACAACACTGTTTTGAACTATGCAGGTGCACTTACATGTGGATTTTTTTCAATGACTATAATGGAAAAAAAATTGGAAATTTGTGACAATTTGAAAAAACTCACAGATGAACCACATAACCAGAACTATCAAAAGAAATTAAGAAAAACAGGTATGTCATGAATATAAATATATAATTGAATGTAGATACTAGTTTATTTTACCATTTACTACCATAAAGTATACACAAATATATTATAAGAAGTTAAAAATTATCAAAACATGCACATAAACACAGATCATACATGGCATCATTTGCAGTTGAGAGAAATGTAAACAAATGCAAAAGCAGAGTTAAATCATAACTATGTAAAATTAACTGCAGTGCATACTGTACTGCTACAGTTTCATAGCCACCTGTTGCTAGTGCCATGAGCTCATGTTTCAAGTATGCACTTAAAATGCCATGTAAGGTTAATCATCCTCTTATGAGCAGTTTGTCTTTCTAGTAAATTTCATATCACACTAAAGTAATCTCTTGCAGTTCTTGCATATTTTTCATCATATTTAGTGCAATGGCATAAACACCATGGGACCCATACATCATGCCACTAGTGATGCTAAAAGTTCTCTCCCAGGAAGCATAATAAAGTCACGATGTTACAAGAAAAACAAATTTCTTGATATGTACCCTTGATTAAGATCTGTAGCTGCAGTCTCCTGCCATTTAAGGATAAATGAATTCAGAATAAGGACCACTGTAAAAAGAAGAGAAGAAAATATGTGAAGACATAGCCGCAGCTATGCCAGCAGGCTTGAAAATCTTGCACTGTTTTGTGAAATACTTTTTATTTTGTATTGAAAATACAGCTTTTATCTGGGTGCAGGATTGCTGTAAGTATAACCAGAGATTTTATGATTCAAGGAAAAGTAGTAATTATGACAGCTTAAAGCAAAATAAAGGTGAAAGACCTAAAGCTGGAGGATTTAATGCCAGCTAGAAATGTTTGATAATTTTAGAAGGAGATTTGACTTTAAAATGCCAAGATAACAGGAGAAGCAGCTTCTGCCAACCAAGAGACAGCAGATGAGTCTCCAGCCACCATTAAGAAAATCAAGGAGAGAGAGATTACCTATCTGAATAGGCTTTTCTAATGCAGACAGAAACACCCTATTTGGGGAGTGGGAGGGAATGCCACAGAGGACATTTATTACTACAGAAGAGAAACTAACATCAGGATTTAAGGCAGGAAGGGACAGGCTAACTCTACTCTTTCATGCTAATGCAGTTGGGTTTATGGTTAGGACTGCCTTATCTATAAATCTGCTAACCTGAAAACCTTAAAACCTTAAAGGAAAAAGAAAAACAACAGCCATCCTTTCTCTGGATTGGCCCCATTTATGTTTTGTCCTCAAGTTAGAATGTACCTTGTGAATAAGGAACTGCCTTTAAAGCTCTTTTGATATTAAACAACACCCCTGATCACTCAGAACCCCATGAATTCAACACCAAACACATCCAAGCAGTCTATGTGCCCCCAAACACAATGTCTCTAATTCAGGCTCTATATCAGGTCATAGGACCTTTGAGGTTTATTACACACGGTACTTTATTATAAATGCTATGGAAGAGAACTCCAACAGAGAGGACATCATAAAAGTCTAAAAGGATTACACCATTGAAGACACCATCATTGTTACAGAAAGAGAAACGAAGGCCATCAAGCCCAAAACAAGAAATTCCTGCTGGAAAAATAAACTGTCTAGATGTTGTGAAAGATTTTACGGGATTTATGACACAGTCAATCAAGAAAATTATTAAAAATAAACTATGCCTCTCTTTATCATATTTGGGAAAACTGTGTATCAGCCTAACATCACAGTGAGTGGTTTTTTAATGTAACAACATTTCTAATACTGTAGTATGAATATGACTGTAACTCTGTCATAAAATTGTATAATGGTTCATTCATTAATGTATAGGCTAGTCTACCATGAAGCAATCGTATCAATTACACTGGGCTACCAAAAAGCACTCGTGTGCTCCTTTTTCATTATCAAGATATGAATCATACTTGTAAATAAAGATGAATTTCTATTTCACATTGTCGTTTCATTTTTTATGTCTATTGTTAGTAATACATATCAGACAATATTTTTTACTTCCGACCAAGATGGAGGCTTAGACAGACATACTGCATCTGTCCCCACAACTAAGAAGGAATATAACTACCTCAAAACTGGAGACAACTGGAAGTTCCAGAAAATCAAGCTCTATGGAAGTCCAACGGCAAAGATATAGAGAAGAAATACTCATCCAGAAAGGTAGGAGAGGTGGAGCTGGGGCAGAGAGAACGCAGTGTGGTGCTGGCAGCAGCGGCAGCAGTGGCAGGCCAGTAGAGAGTGCAGTTACACATTTTAAAAAGTGGAGAAAGACACATGGGGGACACACCCAGCACTAGACCAGATCACACAGCTCACAGTTCCAGCACCAGAAAAAATAAAGCCTCATTGCTTTTGACTGTGCAAACCAGTGGGGGTTGGCACAGAGGAAGAAACTACCAGTATCTCAGCAGAGTCTGCTTATTTAAAGGGCCCCTGGTCCTAAAACGTCTGCAGACCAACCTACCCTGGGAACGACAGCCAGGGCAACAACTAGAGAGGTGCCAGTCCCACACGGAAGTGGGAGAAGTTCCTGGGAAAAGGGTGAGTGCAGAGGGAGTGGCATTGTTCCCTCAGACCCCTCCCCACCACACAGTGCCACAACGTGGTGATATGGGTCACCCTGTACTGATGAATATCTAAGGCTCCACCCCTTACAATGTAATAGGTGTGAGAGATCTACCTAAGACACAGAGGCAAACAAACACAGGGGCCTGTCAAGATGAGGAGACAGAGAAGTATGGCACAAAAGGGGGAACAAATCAAGGTTCCAGTGGGAGAACTAAGCGGCAAGGGGATAGCCAACCTAACCGATGTAGAGTTCAAAACACTGGTGATAAAGATGGTCACAGGCTTGACAGATATGATTAAGTATGGCAGACACATAAAGGAAGAAGTGAAGGCTACACTAAGTAAAATGAAGGAAAATCCACAAAAAAACAATGGTGAAGGGAAGGAAACCAAGGTTCAAATCAATGACTTGGAACATAAGGAATAAAAAAACAGTCAACCAGTACAGAACGAGGAAACAAGAAGTGAAAAAAAGGAGAAGAGGCTTAGGAACCTCTGGGACAACTTTAAACATACCAACACTCGAATCATAGGAGTGCCAGAAGGAGAAGAGGAAGAACAAGAAATTAGAAACTTACCTGAAGAAATAATGAAAGGAAACTTCCCTAATTTGGCAAAGGAAATATACTAACAAGTCCAGGAAGCACAGGGAGTCCCAAACAAGCTAGACTCAAGCAGGGCCACCCCAAGACACATTATAATTAAAATGCCAACGATTCAAGATAAAGGGAGAATCTTAAAAGCAGCAAGAGAAAAGTAGAGAGTTAACTACAACGGGATGCCTATAAGACTATCCAGCTGATTTCTCAAAAGAAACTTTGCAGGTATAAAGGGACTGGCAAGAAGTATTCAAGGTGATGAAAAACAAGGAACTACAACCAAGATTACTCTATCCAGCAAAGCTATCATTTAGAATGGAAGGGCAGATGAAGTGCTTCCCAGATAAGGTAAAGCCAAAGAAGTTCATCATCACCAAGCCATTATTATATAAAATGTCAAAGGGACTTATTAAGAAAAATAAAATCAAAATTATGAACATAAAAATGACAACAAACTCACAGCTCTCAACAACTGAATCTAAAAATAAAAACAAAATCCAATGAAGCAAATCAGAATAGGAACAGAATCAGAAGTATGGGGATCATTTGGAGGGATATTAGCTGGGAAGGGGAAGGGGGAAAAATGGGGAAAAGGTGCAGTGATTAAGAAGCATAATTGGTTGGTACAAAATAGACAGGGGTAAGTTAAGAATAATATAGGAAAGGGTGAAGGCAAAGAACTTATATGTACAACCCATGGACCTGAATTAAGGGAGGTGGAATTGCTAGAAGGAAGGAGGGTACTGGGAAGAGGGGAGCAAAGGGGAGAAAGTTGGGACTACTGTAACAACATAATCAATAAAATATACTTTAAAAAAAGAGAAGAGTAAGGCAAAGGCAATAGCTTCAGGAATTTTAAAAAATGTTTTGTATCATATAGAACAATATTGATGTAGGTATTAACAATTAATCTTATAAACAGATGATGTAAACTTAAAGTATTAATAAATACAGTACAGGAAGATGGTGGAGGAGTGAGGGGAGGCTGCGCTTTATAGCTCCCGAGATCCATCTGTAGTTTGGAATGATAGCAGACAAAACATCTCAGTGAGAATCTGGACACTGGCAGGAGTTGAGCCTCAGCACTGCTGCATCAGAGAAGACCATTTGGGAAGACCTGTTTGGTGAGGATAGCAGAGGAAAAAATGATGAGACGGGATTTCTGACTGGGTTGGCTTCCCGAGCTGTGGCTGGAAATGCACAAAGACTTTTTGTGATCACAGGCTTCCCCAGAGAAGAATCAGAGGAGAGTGGGTCTCTGCCTGCTGGCAGAACCAGGAGTGGGCCAGGTGGCATCTGGCACTGAGAGACAAGAAACAGCGTACTGCTGTGTATTTAAGAACATGTTTTTCTTTTATATTTTTGTCTTGTGTGCTGCGGAGAGGGGAGGAAAGGTTGGGGGTGATAGGAGACTCTTGAGGAGCACAGGCGCAGAAGTGTGCTCTCCCATTCCTCAAACCTCCCCTTGGGTCAGACTGGTATGCACAGGGAGGTACCCTCGTCCACTGGCCCAGGCACGGAGCCAGGTCACTGGCCGCATGTCCGGGTGCCCCTCAGACCCACCCCAACAGGCATAAGATCAACGCGCCAGCGGGCACAAAATCAGCCAACTGGGCATGCAGGAGACCTTGCGCAGACACCCCTGGTCCGCCCCAATAGGCGCCAAGCTGGCGCACAGCCCACTTGCTCAAGCTCTACTCATGGTTGTCCAGGCAGGTGGAAGAACAGCGGGCAGCTGGAACTCACAAACACTTATTTCCACCGTGCATAAGTGTCCGGGGTCCTGCCCCAAGGGGCAAGAGACCAAATCCCAGGACGCAGCTCTGCAGGCCTGAGGCTAGCAAACAGGCCACCGTGCGCGCGCTTGTGTGCGCACGCACAAGCACTGAGGCCGGCTCCAACAGGTGCCCTACAAAAGCGGTGGACACCATGGGTGCGTGGGTGTTACCCAAACACGCGACCCAGTGAGCAGGAGGCTAACGCAACCAATACTGCACACAGGTACACAGCATTGCCACCAGGATCAGGAACCTCTGGCCTGCCTCAATAGATCATCTGTGGATCCAGAAAAAGAAGACGGCACACAAAAGCTGAACTGAGAAAAATCTTTTATTTTTAATTTTATTTCTATTTTAGTTTTTTATTTGTATTTTATTTAATTTTAATTTTTTTAATTTCTTATTTTTTATTTTAATTTTAATCTTAATTTTTACTTTTATTTTATTTCATTTTAATTTTTTTAAAACTCTCTCTTTAATTTGTTTCATACCATCACTCCCACTCATCCTTCCTCTTTAATTTTTGTTTGTTTGTTTTGTTTAGCCTTGCTTTCACACTAAATATATAGCATATAACTACTATATAAATTTAATACTATACAATTCTACTTTCATACTATATTCTGCATTTTTCCCTCCTTTTCTTTTATTATTATTAACACACAATGTAAATATTACCTACTGTCTTGCATAGTCTCAACACTACTTGCTACTATTATTAATCTACCATCCCAACTCTCAAAAATTATATTTTTCCACATTAAAAACAACTCTTACCTATTCTTCCAATAGTATAAAAGTCCTAACCTCTCTACATTTATAGTGATATTGGCTCATTTGTTGCCAATAGTGGGATAAAGGGTGTGGGATATTTTTGAGGGTGTGGGTTTCCTGCCTGGGCTGTGTGTTTATGTTTTTAACAGCATCTTCAAAAAAGAAGTCAAGACAAAGTAGGCAGAGTGACTCTCAGTCAACTAGCCACAGGGAAGTTTCCATCAAAGAGAATCTGAAATATAACCAGACAGCATAAACAAATGACATAAAAGATAATCCAAGAACATCAGGCTCAGGAGATCAAAGAGACTGCACCACTGAAACCTCCAGATCGCCTATAAATAATCTTATACCACAAAGGTGGGAAGTCAAAGCAGACAAATCCAAAAAACAAAAACAAACAAGAAGAATCCAATATGGTAAGACAACCTCCCAATGAAAAGAAAAGAGGAATCCCCAGAAAGAGAGGTAGATGGAACAGACATAGCCCAAACATCAGACATGGAATTCAAAACAACGGTGGTGAAGAAGCTCAATATACTCAACAACCTCAAAAATAACTATGACAACCTCCAAGGAAGGTACCAACAACTCCAAAAAAATTATAGGGAACTTACAGAAAACTACACCAGCATAAAAAAGGACATAGAAACTATGAAAGAAAACCAGGAAGAAATGAAGAATACAATGTCTGAACTGGAAAACACAGTACAATCAATCAAAAGCAGGCTAAATGAAGCAGAGGCTTGAATCAGTGAGTTAGAGGACAATGTGGAAAAAATTCCCAGACAATACAACAAAATAAAAAAGATTGAAAAAATATGAAGAAGATCTAAGGGAATTACAGGATAACATGAGACAAAATAATATCTGGATCATTGGAATAAAAGAGGGAGAAGAAGAACAAGGAATAGAGAAGCTGATAGGAGAAGTAATGACAGAAATTTTCCCTAATTTGATGAGAGAAAACGTCATGCAAGTTCAAGAAGCATAGAAAGTCCCAGTGAAGAGGAACCCCAAAAAACCCACTCCAAGGCACATCATAATTAAAATGGCAACATTCAAAAATAAAGAGAAAATCCTAAAAGCAGCAAGAGAAAAACAGCAAATAGCATACAAGGGAGCTCTGATAAGGCTATTGACCAATTTCTCAACAGAAACACTACAGGCCAGAAGGGAATAGTCAAAAATATTCCAAGCAATGAAAAACAAAGGCCTACAACCAAGAATACTCTACTCAGCAAGGCTCTCATTCAAAATGGAAGGTGAAATAAGGAGTTTCCCAGACAAAAGAAGACTAAAAGAATACATCTCCACCAAACCAACATTGCAAGAGATGCTAAAGAGAGTGCTTTAAGAAAAAGAATTAAAAAGAGTAGAAGTACACAGATACAATAGGAAATGAATAAATACATGCCAATAATAATCTTAAATGTAGATGGATTAAATGCTCAAACAAAAGGCATAGTGTAACTGAATGGATGAGAAAACAAGACCCACATAAATGTTGTCTACAAAAGTCCACCTCAGAAAAAAATCTAAACAGTCTGAAAGTGAAAAGATGAAAAAAATTATTTCAGGCAAATGGACATGAAAAAAGAATCAGAGGTAGAAATACTTATATAAGACAAAACAGATTTCACAAAAAGGCCATAAAAAAAGACAAAGAAGGACACCTCATAATACTTAAGGGAACAATCCATCAAGGAGCTATAACCCTTATAAACATATATGCACCCAATATAGGAGTACCCAAATATATAAGGAAAATCTTGTAAGACTACAAGAAGGATATCAAAGGCAACACAGTAATATTAGGGGACTTTAACACCTCATAGTCAACAAAGAACAGATATCCCAGGCAAAAAATTACCAAGGATATTGAGGGATTGAATAACATTCTACATGGAATGGACTTAATTGATATATACAGAATTCTTCAGCACAGAGAAGCAAAATATACATTCTTTTCAAATGCACATGGAACATTTTGAAAGATACACCACATATAGGACAAAAAAGAAGCCTTAAATTCAAGAAGATTTAAATTATATTAAGTATCTTCTTATGTCACAATGCTTTGAAACTAGAAACGAACCTCAGGGAAAAAACTCAAAATTATTCGAATTCATGGAGATTTAAAAGATGCTGTTAAATATTCGATGAGTTAACAATTATATCAAGGAAGAAATCAAAAAGTTTCTGGACAAATGATAATAAACACACAACAGCTTAAAATCTATGGGATACAGTGAAGGCAAACCTGAGAGAAAGTTCATAACAATACAGGCCTACCCAAAAATGATCGAAGAATCTCAAATAAAGAACCTAACCCTACAGCTACAGGAACTAAAGAAATAACAGCCAACAAGGGTCAGAGACAGTAGAAAGAAAGATATCATCAAGATCAGAGCAGAATTAAATGACATAGAGACTAAACAAACAATTCAAAAGACCAGTAAAACCATGAGCTGGTTCTTTGAAAAGGTAAACAAAATTGACAAGCTTTTAAATAGATCCATCAAGAAAAAAAGAAAGAGTGCCCAAATAAATAAAATTAGAAATGATAGAGAAAAAATCACAACTGATACCACGGTATACAAAGTTATAAGAAATTACTATGAACAACTGTATGAAAATAAATTTAACAACCTGGGTGAAATGGACAAATTCTGGACATAGTCTTCCAAAACTGAATCAAGAAGAAGAAGCAAGCATGATTCCACTGAAAACAACTAGTGAAATTGAAGCAGTAATCAAAAATATTCCAGCACACAAAAGACTTGGACTGGATGGCTTCACAGGAGAATATTACCAAACATTTAGGAAAGAACTAACTTCTCTCCTTCTCAAACTCTTCCAAAAAAATCCAGGAAAAGGGAAGACTCCCAAACTCTTTCTATGAAGTCAGTATTATCTTAATTACAAAACCAGGTCAAGACACAACAAAGAAAGAAAACTACAGGCCAATATCGCTGATGAACATAGATGCTAAAATCGTCAACAAAATATTGGAAAACCGAATCTAGCAATAGATTAAAAAGATCATACACCACGATCAAGTGGGATTCATCCCAGGGATGCAAGGATGTTTTAATATACATAAATCAATACATGTAATATACCACATAAACAAAATGAAAGACGAAAATCACATAATCATGTCAATAGATGCTGGAAAAGCATTCGACGAAGTACAAAGAAGCATACCTCAGCACAATATAGGTCATATACAAGAAAACTACAGTCAAAATCATACTCAATAGGCAAAAACTGAAAGCTGTGCCCCTCTAAGATCAGGAACAAGACAAGGACGTCCACTCTCTTCACTTCTATTCAACATAGTTTTGGAAGTTTTAGCCACAGCACTCAGAGAGGAAAAAGAAATAAAAGGTATCCAAATTTGGAAAGAGGAAGTAAAACTGCCACTATTTGCAGATGACATGATAGTGTACATAGAAAACCCTACGAACTCCACTAAAATAACTACTTGACCTAATAAGTACATTTTGCAAAATAGCAGGGTAAATATTCAGAAATCAAAGTAAATATTCAGAAATCAAAGGCATTTTTGTACACCAACAATAAGACATCAGAGACAGAAACTAGAAAAAAATAATCCCATTTACTATAGCAAGAAGAAAAACAAAGTAGTTAGGAATAAACTTAATCAAGGAGGTAAAAGACTTGTACTCAGAAAACTACAGAACAGTAAAAAAAAGAAATTAAGGAAGATACAAATAAATGACAGCATATACCATGTTTGTAAATGGGAAGAATTAACATCATTAAAATGTATATACTACCCAAAGCAATTTATAGATTCAACTCAATCCCTATTAAAATATCAATGGCATATTTCACAGATCTAGAATAAATACTTCAAAAATTTACATGGAACCAAAAAAGACCCCAAATACCCTCAGCAATTTTGAGAAAGAAGAACACAGTAGGAGGAATCACAATACCTGATATCAAACTGTACTACACAGTCACTGTATAAAAACATTCTGGGAGATCCAAGATGGTGGATGAGTAGGTGGAAGCTACACTAACCTCCTCCCAGGACCATTCTCGATTTACAACTAAATAGTGGAGAAAACATCTGGAATAACCAACTGAACACTAGCTGGAGAGAAGTCTTATAACCACGGAGAGAGAGAAAAGGCCACTACATCACAACGTGACCAGTAGGAAGTGTGGAGATGCGAAACGGCTGGCTGGGCTCCCACCGGTGGCAGCTGAAGGGACTGAGAAACAGCTCAGCAGCCAGGAGTTTCCCCTGAGAAGGGCAGGGTCTTAACCCTCAGCTGGGCTTCCCAGCCTATAGCAAAAGGGCGGAAAGTTAAATAGTATAGTATAGTATAGTATCCAGATGTGAAAAGCGAAAAGTCACAGGGTTTATTCCTAGCTGGAGAAAAAGAGCTCTTTAGCAGATCACGTACAAAAATATTATGACCCCCACTTACCCTGGGCTAAAGCAGAGGGAAGGCAGAGAAGACTAGAGATGCTTGGGGAGAATTTGGGGCGGTGGCTTTGAGGGGAGAAGTGGGGGAGCAGTCGACCGGGTCCCAGTGCTGACACATTGCCAATACTGAAGGGAGACCATTCCCTTCTGAGTGGCATCAGCTTGAGGGGAAGCAAAAGCCATGCCTACAGGAATTAAGCTGCCCCACCCTTAGTCCTTAAGCCTGAAGGCTAATCACATATTGAAAAGATTAACAACTAAATGAGACAGACAGAGGCAGTACATCTCTGGTAGTCTCCGAAGGCTACCTAGGCCCAGACTGGTACACAATATGATGGCACCAGGGGCAGATCCGAAAACTGCATATCAACCTAACAAACAATAGAAATCAGAATATTGGGGAGACAGAGAAACAACCAGCCATCCAAAGGAAAGAAAGAATCCCCAGAAAGAGTGCTAAGAGAGAAGCAAACTAACAAATAAGGAATTCAAAACATAGATTATGGGGAAGATCAATGAGCTCAGCTAGCTCAAGGAAAACTACAAAGAACTCCAGGGGAACTCCAGGGAACTCCAGGGAAACTACAAGGAACTTACAGAGAATTAGACGAGCATGAGAAAGAACACAGAAGCCATCAATAAGAGTCAGGAGGAAATAAAGGATAAAATTTCTGAATTGAAGAACACAGTAGAAGGAAGTAAAAGCAGGCTAAAGGAAGCAGAAGATCAGATCAGCGAGCTGGAGGACAATGCAGACAAAAACTCCCAGACATGGCAACAAAATGAAAAAAGACTGAAGAGGTTTTAAGACAGCTGCAGGAAAACATGAAATGTAATAATATCCATTACACATGAATTCCAAAAGAAGAAGAAGAAAAGCAAGGTATAGAAAACATATTTGAAAAACTAATGACAGAAAACTTCCCAAACATGATGAGAGAAAGAGTCATGCAAGTCCAGGAAGCACAGAGGGTCCCAATGAAGATGAACCCCAATAGGCCCACTTCAAGACACATCATAATTAAAATGGCAACATCCAAAGACAAAGAGAAAATCCTAAAAGCAGCAAGAGAGAAACAACTAATAACATACAAGGGAGCTCCAATAAGGCTATCATCAGATTTCTCAGCAGAAACACTAAAATCAAGAGGGAATGGCAAAAAAATATTCCAAGCAATGAAAAACAAAAGCCTAAAACAAAGAATACTATACCCATCAAGGCTCTCATTCAAAATGGAAGGTGAAATAAGGAGTTTCCAAGATAAAAGAAGGCTAAAAGAGTACATCTCCACCAAACCAGCATTGCAAGAGATGCTAAAGGGTCGGCATTAAGAAGATGAAGAAATGGAGAGAGACAACGAGGATCATAAGTACAAAAAAGGAAAATGACAATGAATAAGTACCTATTGATAATGACCTTAAATATAAATGAGTTAAGTGCTCCAATCAAAAGACATAGGGAAGCTGAATGGATTAGGAAGCATCACCCACATATATGCTTTCTAAAAGAGACCCAGCTTAGAACAAAATATCTAAACAGACCGAAAGTGAAGAGATGAAATAAAGTATATCAAGCAAATGGACATGAAAAAAAAAAAAAGCTGGAGTAGTAATACTTATATCAGACAAAACAGATTTCACAGAAAAGGCCATAAAAAGAGACAAGGAAGGACATTTTATAATACTTAAGGGGAAAATCCACCAAAAAGATATAACCCTTGTGAACATATATGCACCCAACATATGAGCACCCTAATATGTAAGGAAATTTTTGAAAGATTTCAGGAAAGATATAGACAGTGACACACTCATAGTAAGGGACAGATCTTTGAAGCAAAAAACACCAAGGATATTGAGGCATTGAACAACACTCTGGATTAAATAGACTTAGTTGATATATATAGAACTTTTCACCCCAAAGAAGCAAAATATACATTCTTTTCAAGTACACATGGAACATTTGCAAAGATAGACCACGTGGTAGGATAGAAATCAAGCCTCAACAAACTCAAGAACATTAAATTATATCAAGCATCTTCTCAAATCATAATGGGTTGAAACTAAAAATCAACCTCAAGAAAAAAACTCAAAAAGTTCAAACTCATGGAGAATAAAAAACATGCTATTAAATAATGAATGGCTTAACTAACATCAAGGAAGGAATCAAAAAGTTTCTGGAAACTAATGAAAATGAACATACAACAACCCAAAACCTATGCGACACAGCAAAAGCAGTCCTGAGAGAAAAGTTCACAGCAATACAGGCCTATCTAAAAAGGATAAAAGAATCTCTTAAAAAAAATTTAACCCTACAGCTACAGGAACTAGAGGAAGAACAATAAGTAAATCCCAGAGGAAGTAGAAGTAAGGAAATCATCAAGATCAGAGCAGAATTAAATGACATAGAGACTAAAGAAATAATTCAAAAGATCAACAAAAGTAGGAGCTAGTTCTTTGAAAAGATAAACAAAATTGACAAACCTTTAGCCAGGCTCATCAAGGAAAAAAGAGAGAGGACCCAAATAAAATCAGAAATAAAGAGGAGAAATCACAACTGATACTACAGAAATACAAAGGATTGTATGAAATTATTACAAACAACTATATCACAAGAAATTTGACAACCCAAATGATATGGACAAGTTTCTATAATATTCCAAAACTGAATCAATAAGAAGCAGAAAGCCTGAACAGACTAATAACAGCTAGTGAAATTGAAGCAGTAATCAAAAACTCCTGGCACACAAAAGCCCTGGACCAGATGGCTTCACAGGTGAATTTTACAAAACATTTAGGAAAGTACTAACACATATCCTTACCAGACTATTCAAAAAAACCCAAGAAGAGGGAAGACTCCCAAACTCTTTCTATGAAGCCAGTATATCCCTAATTCCAAAACCAGGTCAAGACACAACAAAGAAAGAAAACTATAGGTCACTATCACTGATGAATATAGACGCTAAAATCCTCAACAAAATTCTGGAAAACAGGATCCAGCAATACATTAGAAAGATTATACACCACGATCAGGTGGGATTCATCCCAAGGATGCAAGAATTGTTTAATATTAAAAAATCAATAAATGTAATACACCACATAAACAAAATGAAAAAAAGAAAATCACATGGTCATATCAATAGATGCAGAAGAAGCATTTGATAATGTACAACACCAATTTATATTGAAAACTCTCAGCAAAATAGGAATAGAGGGAGAATACCTCAACATAATAAAGACCATATATGAGAAACCAGAAGCCAACATCAGTTCATTGGGCAAAAACTGAGAGCATTTCCCCTGAGGTCAGGAAGAAAACTAGGATGTCCATTATCTCCACTCCTATTATATATCGTCTTGGAAGGTCTAGCCACAACAATCAGAGAAGAAAGAGAAATAAAAGGCATCCAAATTGGAAAAGAGGAAGTAAAACTGTCATTATTTGCAGATACATGATAGTGTACATAGAAAACCTTATAGATTCCACACAAAAACTACTCGACCTAATAACTGAATTTTACAAAATAGCAGGATACGAAGTCAATATTCAGAAATCAAAGGCTTTTCTGTACACCAACAATAAAATTTCAGAGATATACACTAAAAGAAAAATCCCATTTACCATAGCAACAAGAAAAATAAAGTACCTAGGAATAAACTTAAACAAGAAAGTACAAGACCTTTACTTGGAAAACTACGTAACTCTGAAGAAAGAAATTAAGGAAGATACAAAGAAATAGAAGCATATACCATGTTCATGGATGGCAAAAATCAACATCATTAAAATATCCATACTACCCAAAGTAATTTATAGATTCAATGCAATCCCTATTAAAATACCAATGACATATTTCACAGAGCTAAGTACAAATATTTCAAAAATTTATATGAAACCAAAAAAGACCTGAAGAGCAATAGCAATCTTGAGGAAGAAGAACACAGTAGGAGGAATCATAATACCTGATATCAAAGTACACTACAAGGCCACAGTAATCAAGAGTCTGGTACTGGCATAAGAAAAGACATATAAATCAATGGAACAGAATACAGAGCTCAGAAATAAACCCAGGTCTCTATTGTCAACTAATATTTGACAAAGGGTAAGAGTACATAAAAAGCACTGAAAAGAGCCTCTTCAACAAATGGTGATGGGAGAACTTAACAGGGACATGCAATAAAATAAAACTAGACCACCAACTTACACCGTAAACCAGAATGAACTCAAGAGTGATCAAAGAGTTAAATGTAAGCCGTGGCACCATATAAGTCCTAGAGGAAAACATAGGCAGGAAAATTTCAGATATCCCACGTAGCAACATTTTCACTGATATATCTCCTAAGGCAAGGAAAATAAAGGAAATAATAAACAAATGGGACTACATCAAACTAAAGAGTTTCTTCTCAGCTAAAGAAAACATCAGCAAGATGAAAAGGGAACCAACCATATGGAAAAATATATTTTCCAATGAAATCTCAGATAAGGGATTGATCTCCAAAATATATAAATAACTCATATGACTCAGCACCAAGAAGACAGACAACCCAATTAAAAAATGGTCAAAGGATCTGAACAAATGCTTCTCCAAAGAGGACATACAGAGGGTCCATAGACATATGAAAGAATGCTCAGCATCACTAGCCATAAGAGAGATGGAAATAAAAACCACAATGAGATACCACCTCACACCAGTCAGAATGACCATCATCAACAAATCAACAAACAACTTGCGCTGGAGAGGATGCAGAGAAAAGGGAACCCTGGTGCACTGCTGGTGGGAATGCAGACTGATGCATCCACTATGAAAAACAGTTTGGAATTTCCTCAAAAAACTAAAAATGGAACTGCCTTTTGAACCAGCAATTCCATTGCTAGGATTATATCTGAAAAATCCTGGAACACCAATTCAAAAGAACCTATACACCCCTATGTTCATAGCAGCACTATTTACAATAGCCAAGTACTGGAAACAACCTAAGTGCCCATCTGTAGATGAGTGGATCAAAAAACTGTGGTACATTTACACAACGAAGTATTATGTAGCAGAAAGAAAGAAGGAACTCCTACCATTTGCAACAACATGGATGGAACTAGAGAGAATTATGCTCAGCAAAATAAGCCAGTCAATGAAAGAAAAATAACTTATGCTATCACCTATTACAGGAGACTAATGAATAACACAAACAAATGAGCAAAATTGAACCAGGTGTATGTAAACAATGAATAGACTAACTTTGACAAGGGGGAGGGGGGAGGGAAGTAAGGGCATAAGAAGGGGAAGGGTCTAGTCAAAGAACATGTATAAATGACCCACGGACATTGACAACAAGGTGGGGACTGACTGTGGGAGAAAGGGTGGGCAAGGTGTGGGGAAGCAATAAGGAAAAACGTGGGACATCGTCGGCGGCGGCAGCCGTCCATCTCGAGAGATGATGGTGTAGCTTCTTAAGAGTCTATCTGCACGACCGAGAATGGCTGTGCAGTCCGACTCGGGAGTGACACGGTATCTGTCTCCTTCCGTGTTGAATCGACATCTTGTGATGACGCTGGAGTGTCCTCTCCAGTGAAGCTGAAGCTACAGAGCCTGGGCAGGGTTATATGGAGCGTCTGCTGTTGCCCATGCAGCAGACCCCCCCCCCTCTCTTCGCAGCTGAAGGGTCCAAGGGAAAGACGGAGTCAATACAGCTTGGCTTCAGGTGCGCCGCAGGAGTTGCCGGTATTGACTACAACGTCAAACCGCCTTAGGGACTCCGGCTCCAGATTTTCTGTCGGGGTTTACTCCCTTAGCCTTTCCCCTGAAGAGGTATGCCGCAAGGCAGCGGAGGTTTTTTGGAGTCAGAGTTTTCCTTCTCTGATGTGCCCTGACTGGAAGATCGAACCAGCGACACTTAGCTCGCAGGCCGACGCTCAATCCACTGAGCCAAAGCAGCCAGGGATAAAACGTGGGACAACTGTAATAGGAAAACAAACAAAAGAATTTTAGAGGGGTAAGAAAAAGAAAATATAAAGAATGGTAATGCAATTTTAGTAAATATTAGGACAAGGATTTTTCTTCACACTGTATATTTTTCTCACTATCTGATCCCTTCAAAATATGTTATTCTGGTGAAGTAAGTAATGACATGTTTCTTTGCATAAAACTAGTAACACCAGTTGTTAATAGAGGTTTTTTGTTGTTTTTTTTTTTTTTTTTTTTACCAAGACTGTGACTGGAATGTCATGCCAAAAGGAGACATGCTTGGGGTCTGGTTGTTATCAAAAATCCCTGAGGAATTGGGATTGACTTTCGAAGGTAATAAAAGCCCACGAGAAAAAAGTCTGCTACCTTGGTTGGCTGTGCGGTCCAAGGCAATCTTTTCAGGGAAGGCATGAAGATTGTTTTCCTGAAAGATGGCTAGAAGAGACCTTAAGGCACAATAGAAAACCTGAAGGACTTGGAAAAGCAGGTGTTTACAGGCAAGGCTGAATGGCAGGTATGTGGATCAGCTTCTGTGCCCTGAAGGGAAAACTGAAGGTCACCCTAAATGTTCATTGTGTAAGTTTCAGCAAAGCAGAACTAAACATCCTAAGTGGTCATTTGCTGCTCCTGTTGTGTTTATGCAAATTAACAGGATAAATTAAAAATGGACTTAATGCAGTCCCTTTAATGACAAGGAGGATAATCTTAGGGAGAAAAATTGTGATTCAAGGAAAATCACAATGCTCAGTGGTAGACTATATAGTAGTGCAGCTAAGCATCTTTAAAGTTTGTTTTCATTTAAAGTTTGTTTTAATTTGAAATTTAAACTACATCTGTGGCACCATCAAAGATGCTTAATTTACAGGCAAGAGGAATGTCAAATGCCTTGAAACTGGATGTCTCTCCAATAGGACAGTCTTGCAGACTTAGCACAAGGGTTATGCTACATAAATTAACATGTGTTTTCTCTTTTCAAAGGGCATAAGCCTATGATCTCATTACCTGAGTGATTGTCTGTACATATAGGCCTCACTTAATCCTGTCTGCATCGCTGCCTCCTGAGACTCAATGATTTGGCTGAACTAAGTGGCTGGGTTGGTGAAGAATAGGGTGGTCTGTGGGCTTCACTTTAAATCTGGTTTCTCTTTTTCATCCTAAGGGGTTGGACAGAAAGGGCCCAGAGCTCTGAGAAGGGTGAAACCTAAAATATTTCCCTCAGCCCAAACTAAGTATAATTGGCAAAAGGGTTTGGGACAGGTGAGATGTACATGGCACACCTTCCTCCAAAGAAGTTCATTTTTTTCCTTATGTGTGACATTGAAAAATTAATACCTGCCTCTTATCATCTAGTGGTTATGGATTGAATGATGTCTTTTAACCCTATTGTCAAATCTGTTGCCCCCAGAATACAACAAGGATGGCAGCCTGTTTAACCAAGCACACCATTGTCCGGGGACAGCCAACTGACCTGGAGTCTGCAAGATTCTTCACCATGTGAGAAGACCACCCTCCCCTCCACACCCCCACTCTTATTAGGGATTTCTGGACCCAAGGGTAGGTAGAACGATGACCATGCCCAGCTTTAAGCAGCTAGAGGAGCGCGAGACCTTTGCCTATTGTTCTTTATAAGATTATAAGGGTTCTTATGTCTGAAAGGGGTGATTGTTAGGTTTTTTGTTTAAAATAATTAATTAATTAATTTTAAGAAAAAGAGTAATATAGAAAAGCGTGAAGCTAGAGGACTTGTATGTATGACCCATGGGCATGACCCGTGGGGGGGATTGCTGGGGAAGGTGTGTTGCTGGGAAGAGGGTTGGGGGATTGCTGGGGAAGGGGTGTTACTGGGAAGAGGGAAGGAAAGGGGGAAAACTGGAACTACTGTAACAATATAATCAATAAAATATACTTTAAAAAAAACCGTCAACTTTTTAAGGTACAGGATATCCTCCATTTGTCCCCAAAATCATACAAAATGTACATACAAAGGGAAACAAAGAAAAAATTACCTGATTAGACTGTTTATTTAGAGTTATTTTATTCATATAAAGGTTATATATTGTTACAGTAAGTCAAATTGTGAACAAGTAGTAAAGTTCTGCTATCAAACATACATATTAAGGTATTTTATCTTTTCAAACGACAGGCTAGGAAATGTCAAAATGAGATACTTGAAACAGTCTCCTTAAGTTGGCAAAGCTTTAATAAATTGCTTCATAAGACCCAGTTTTATATGGAGTGGTGGGAATATAATGTTCTTTCTGTCAACAAGTGGCTCATGTAGAATGTTTGGATCACCAGGTTTGAAGTCAGATCTTGGAGACCAATTTGTCTCCACCCAATGCTTCTCACGAGCTCTGCTGTCCCACATACACAGAAAACAGGGACACTTGGTGAATCCGTGTTGCTGACCAAGAAGGAAGCAGGCTATTTGAAGGTCAACACTGATGATCCAATTGTTCTTGTGATATTGCAACAGATCAATGACTCTCTTTATGTCTTCATATTCTTCACAAAAACAAACTGAATGGCCAATTGGAACTGCACCAAATAAATTGCCATTGTGGAGGAGGACACACTACAAGCTCCACCTTGAGCTATCGATGAACAGTAACCATTCAGTTGCATTCTAGATTGGAATTCCCACAACCTCCATTAAATCATGTATGTTATGGCAATACACAAAGCCACTGCCACTTCAAAAGTACTGCAGAAATTCACTTTCTCTTGATCAAAAGTAGAGTGCTTCGCTTCTTTTTGAAGCAAGATTTTCTCATGCAGTCTTGATGCTAGGAGTTCTAAAGCATTTTTGGATAGTCCCAAATCTTATGCCAAATCATTCAACTCATGCTAACCAAATTCTTTATGAACTGAGTCATCTTCAATTACAAAATCTTTATTGTTGATGTCACTAAGTTCTTCACCATACTTCTGTTTTTCGAAAGAGGGTAGTTTAATGAAAACTGGCACTGGAATTTTAGCTGAATGATGCATTCATTGGGCGTATAGCTGATGGTAGACTAGAATGCTTTATTTTACATTTATTTTTCTTGTTGTATTCTGACGTTTTCGCTATACAAAAGTAATAGTCACTTGAATGATACCTGGGTTGTCGCCAAACCATAGGTATACCAAATGGTAATTTGTCATGTGTTCCCTTTGTCCACATCCATAAACTCTTGACACACTGCTTGCACACCTTATGAGGGACCCAAGACTTAATCTTGATCACCAAGTTTTACTTTAAAATATGCAAAATAGGCTTGCCTGACAAATGCGCTGATGTTTGTCCTTTGACTGTGAATGGTGAAACTGCCACAGATATAACAAAACAATCAGGATTGTTTAGGCACTTATGATGAGAAATAGCAGAGGCAGATGTGATCTGAAGGAAAAGAAATAAGTACGTATGTAAATTAAAAATTTAATCTTTCTAACACCTTGTATATAGACAAGAACTCGGACTATACTTCGGAATAGGATTCACTATATAGAGTGGCACACAATGTCTCACTGCACTGTCTCATGTGTAACTGAATAGCCTAGACAAGTATGAACCTGTCGCTGGTCTACAAGGTTATCCCCTACCCCTCCCCACTTGAGGGAGGTTTGCTCTCAGCCAATAGGAGAGCACTAGTGCTTCCCTTGATCCAGGCTGGATACAGCCTAGAGTGGTTGCATTAAGATAAGCTGTACAGAAAAAAATTGACATTATAGAAGAAAACTAACTAAAGTTTTGAAATCAGCATGCCTATTTAAGTCTAAAACAGCTGAAAAATCGAACTCAGCAGAAATTATTTTAAAAATTGTCCCCCTGTGTTATTAATAAATAATACAAGAATAAACTGTATTTCTTGTATCAACAACTGTAAACTTCCTTTTGCCAGCCTCTGCACATATTTTCAAGAATAGTCTTGAATAAACCACTTGGTAATTATACACAGCATGTGCAGATTTGTGTGTGAGTGTATTTGTATTTCAGTAGTCCTCATTTCAAAATGTCAAATAAAGAAAAAGTGTTGAAAAGAAAGAGAAAAAAAATACCTGTGATATGTTTACACAATGGCATACCACACAGCAGAAAGAAAGAACTCTTACCTTTTGCTACAGCATGGATGGAACTCGAAAATATTATGCTAAGTGAAATAAGCCAGGCAGCAAAAGAAAAATATTATATGATCTCATCTAATACAGGAAACTAATGAGCAAAACAAACAAACAAACAAGCAAAATAGAACCAGAGATATGGAAACAGGGAACAGACTAACAATGATCAGAGGGAAGGAGGGAGTTGGTAAACAGGAGAAGGAAGGGGAAGGGTCTAGTCAAGGAATTAGTATGAATGACCCATGGACATGAACATGGACAACTAAATGGAAATGGACTGTGCGAGAGGAGGTGGTGGGTGGAGTAGGGGAGAGCAAAGGGGCAAAAATGGGACAACCATAATAGAAAAACAATAAAAAATAAATTTAAAAATATATATGAAAAAATGCATTGTGAAAAAAAATACAGTATTCCCAGAGGACTCACAGAAAGGCAAGCTGAGCCAATACAAAACATTCCTGCCACAAAACACTTGGAAAGATAAAAATGTAATGCAGACCTGAACTCAGAAGATACAAAAAGAAATTCTCAACAGGCAGCACTAAGATGGGAACTGAAAGCTAGAGGTTGAGCAGAAATGGAAAGCAAGAAAGCAGGTCAATGGCACATGTCAACTGATACTGACAAGCGAGATTAAGACCAGAACCAACTAACAAAGTGTGAGAAATGGGAAGTGAATCGGAAGAAGAAAAGCCCTGCCTACTAAGCTGAACAGGAAGCAATGAGCTTATTTTTTAAACTGAGGGCATGGACACATTTAAACTACACAACTAGGACGAGAAACCACATAACCCTTCCCCCCCACACACACAAATCAATATTCATTTAAGCTATATTTAAGAGTGATAGCATGTACAGACAATTTCAAACTAAAAAAAAAAATGTATCTGAAGAAGGAAACTGAATTCAGAAGAAATAAGCAATACGTTTTGAAGAAGCAGATATAATGGGTAAAGGTAAGAAAGGGCATTGTGAAAGGTGTGGGTAAATCTGAGAAAGTATTGAGCCTAAAAAATACATATATAGCAGTAATGATGGTGTGGACAAATTTAGATGGTTAAAAACAAGTTGAAACTCTAATACTAGAAAACAGCACCATCTCAGATGAAGAGGGAGTAGTTTCAAAAATATCTATTTAGTGAAATATTATTGAAGAGGGAAATTAAAATATTGATTAACTTCATCAAGTCAAATATGGATGTTAAACACTTTAAGTTTACTGAAAAGAATAAAAATAAAACATGTAACTTCCAATGAAGTAAACTAAAGAAAACTTGATCCAACAGAAGGCAGGAAAGGAGGGGAAAATATTTAAAAAGAAAAAAAAGTATGTCAAAAAGAAAGCAGAATAAAACATAAAAATAACTTTTATATTTTTATATATAAAGTATAAAATATTTCATCAATTCTAAGGTGCACATGTGTTCATATTTTAACATCACTAAAAGCAGGATGCATATTTCAATTGATAGTGTTTTAAAATCACTGCTGGCCATGAAACATAAATATCAGGGATTATGCATACATGAATACCAAAAATGAAAGCATCAAAACTTGCAAATGGGTGTCAATATCTCAGAAGGAAATTCTCAAAACAGTAGTGGAGCAGTATTTTAATTCTTAAGAACAAAACGACTGTGGAGAGGGAGACAGAACTTGATGAATCAAACAGGTGTAACAACATTTTCAAAGCTAGACTCAAAAAGAGTTTTGTTTCACATAATTGCAAAGTCAGCTTAAAAGCCAATTCTAAAGGCTTTAGACCTTTTTTTATTTCTTTTTATTGTTTAATGCTTCTCTTGATAGCTTGAAGGGTGATAGTGCCTGGAAAAAGATAAACATTAGTGATACTGAGTCAAAAACTAATTGAGAAGAGTTAAACTCTGAGTATGACAATTTTTAAAAATAATTCTAGTAATTTTTTTAATGTTTTTTATTGATTATATTGTTACAACAGTTCCAATTTTCTCCCCCTTGTTCCCCTCCACCCAGCACGCCCCTCCCCCAGCAATCCCCCCCAAGTCCATACCCCTGGTTCATAAAAATTAACTATCCCCCCCCTCTCAAATATGAGGACCCTTTATAATCTTGTAAAGGACAATGGGTGAAGGTCTCAAGCTCCTCTAGCTGCTTCAAGCTGGACATGGTCGTCGTCCTACCTACCCTTGGGTCCAGAAAACCCTAATAAGAGTGGGGGTGTGGAGGGGAGGGTGGCCTTCCCACATGGGGAAGGATCGTGCAGACTCCAGGTCAGTTGGCTGTCTCCGGTCAACGGCGTGCTTGGTTTAACAGGCTGGTGTCCTTGTTGTGTTCTGGGGGCAACAGATTTGGGGAAAAGGGTTAAAAGACATCATTCAATCCATAACTACTAGATGACAAAAGGCAGGGATTAATTTTTCAATGTTCCATATTAGGGAAAAAAAAAAAAAAAGGCTTCTTTGTAAGAAGGTGTGCTAGGCACATCTCGCCTGTCCAAAACCCTTTTGCCCATTATACTTAGTTTGGGCTGAGGTAAATAGTTTAGGTTTTTCCCCCTCTCAGACCTCTGGGCCTTTTCTGTCCAAGCCATTAGGATAGAAAAGAGAAACCCGTTTTAAAGTGAAGCCCACAGACCACCCCATTCTTCCCCAACCCAGCCATTTAGTTCAGCCAAACCGTTGAGTCTCAGGAGGCAGCGCTGCAGAGAGGATTAAGTGAGGCTTATGCATACAGATAATCACTCAGGTAATGCGATCATTGGCTTATGTCCTTTGAAAACAAAAGACACGTGTTAATTTATGTAACATAACCCGCAAACAAGTCTCTAAATCTGGAGAAGAAACTTTTAAGACGGTTAGTTGTCCTGTTTTATACTCTACTACTGATCATTGTGATTTTCCTTGAATAATAATTTTTCTCCCTAAGGTTACCCTCCTTGTCTTTAAAGGGACTACATTAAGTCCATTTTTAATTTATCCTGTTCGTTTGCATAAACATAACAAGAGCAGCAAATGATCACCTATGATCTTTAGTTCTGCTTTCCTGGAACTTACCCAAGGAATATTTGGGGTGACCTTCAGTCTGTTCTTCAGAGCACAGAAGCTGTGCCACATATCTGGCATTCATCCTTGCCTGTACACACCTGTTTTTTCCAAGTCTTTCTGGTCTTTCCTTGTGCCTTAAGGTCCCTTCTAGCCATCTTTCAGGAAAACAACCTTCGTTCCTTCCCTGGAAAGATTGCTGTGGACCGCACAACCAACCATGGTACCAGGCCTTTTATCTCACGGGCTTTTATTACCTTTGAAAGTCATTCCCAGTTCCTCAGGGCTTTCTGGTAACAATCTGAGCCCAAGTATGTTTCCTTTAGGCTTGACATTCCAGTCAAAGACTTGGTCAAAAAAAAAAAAAAAAAAGAACCTCTGTTGACAACTGGTCTTATTAGTTCTATGCAAAGGAACTTATGTCATTACTTACTTGTTTAGAATGCCAAACTCTGGAGGGATCAAGTAGGGAGAAAAATATACAACATGAAGGAGAATCTTTGTCCTAATATTCACTGAACTGGCATTTCCATTCTTCATATTTTCATTTTTCCCCCACTAAAAAATTTTTGTTTGTTTTTCCATTACAGTTGTCTCACTTTTTTAGCCCTCTTGTTTCCCTGCACCCTGTCCCTCCCCTCCCCCACATTTAGTCCCCACTCAGTTGCACCTGTCTGTGGGTCATTCATATATATATATATTTTTTAACTTGACCCATCCCCTTACACCTTTCTTTTCCTCCCCCTAGCCCCCCTTGTTACTGTTAGTCTACTTCTTGTTTACATACCTCTGGTTCAATTTTGCTCATTTGTTTGTGTTGTTCATTAGTTTCCTGTAATAGGTGACAGCATAAGGTATTTTTCTTTTGTTGCCTGGCTTATTTCACTAAGCATAATTTTCTCTAGTTCCATCCATGTTGTTGCAAATGGTAGAAGTTCCTTCTTTCTTTCTGCTACATAGAATTCCATTGTGTAAATATACCACAGTTTTTTGATCCACTCATCTACAGATGGGCATTTAGGTTGTTTCCAGCACTTGGCTATTGTAAATAGTGCTGCTATGAACATTGGAGTGCATAGGTTCTTTTGAATTGGTGTTTCAGGATTTTTTGGATATAATCCTAGCAATGGAATTGCTGGTTCAAAAGGCAGTTCCTTTTTAGTTTTTTAAGGAAATTCCAAACTGTTTTCCACAGTGGCTGCACCAATCTGCATTCCTACCAGCAATGCACCAGGGTTCCTGTTTCTCCACATCCTCTCCAGCACAAGTTGTTTGTTGATTTGTTGATGATTGCCATTTTGACTGGTGTGAGGTGGTATCTCATTGTGGTTTTAATTTGCATCTCTCTGATGGCTAGTGATGTTGAGCATACTTTCATATGTCTATGGGCCCTCTGTATGTCTTCTTTGGAGAAGTGTTTGTTCAGGTCCTTTGCCCATTTTTTAATTGGGTTGTCTGTCTTCTTGGTGTTGAGTCATATGAGTTCTTTATATATTTTGGAGATCAATCCCTTGTCTGAGATGTCATTGGCGAATATATTTTCCCATATGGTTGGTTTCCTTTTCATCTTGCTGATGTTTTCTTTAGCTGAGCAGAAACTTTTTAGTTTGATGTAGTCCCATTTGTTTATTCTTTCCTTTATTTCCCTTGCCTTAGGAGATATATCAGTGAAAATGTTGCTACGTGGGATATCTGAAATTTTCCTGCCTATTTTTTCCTCTAGGACTTTTATGGTGTCACGGCTTACATTTAAGTCTTTGATCCATTTTGAGTTTATTCTGGTGTATGGTGTGAGCTGGTGGTCTAGTTTCATTTTTTTGCATGTCCCTGTCCAGTTCTCCCAACACCATTTGTTGAAGAGGCTCTTTTCACTCCATTTGATGTTCTTTCCCCCTTTGTCAAATATTAGTTGACCATATGAACCTGGGCTTATTTCTGGGCTCTCTATTCTGTTCCATTGATCTATATGTCTGTTTTTATGCCAGTACCAGACTGTTTTGATTACCGTGGCCTTGTAGTATAGTTTGATATCGGGTATTGTGATTCCTCCTACTGTGTTCTGCCTCAAAATTGCTGTGGCTATTCGGGCTCTTTTTTGGTTCCATATAAATTTTTGAAGTATTTGTTCTAGGTCTGTGAAATATGTTGCTGGTATTTTAATAGGGATTGCATTGAATCTATAAATTGCTTTGGGTAGTATGGACATTTTAATGATGTTGATTCTTCCCATCCATGAGCATGGTATATGCTTCCATCTATTTGTATCTTCTTTAATTTCTTTCTTCAGTGTTATGTAGTTTTCTGTGTACAGGTCTTTTACCTCTTTGGTTAAGTTTATTCCTAGGTATTTTATTTTTCTTGTTGCTATGGTAAATGGGATTTTTCTTTCAGTTTCTATCTCTGAGTTTTTATTGTTGATGTATAAAAATGCCTTCGATTTCTTAATATTGACTTTGTATCCTGCTATTTTGCCGAATTCACTTATTAGATTGAGTAGTTTTTTTGTGGAGTCTAAAGGATTTTCTATGTACACTATCATGTCATCTGCAAATAATGACATTTTTACTTCCTCTTTTCCAATTTGGATGCCTTTTATTTCTCTTTCTTGTCTGATTGCTGTGGCTAGAACTTCCAAGACTATGTTGAATAGGAGTGGAGAGAGCGGACATCCTTGTCTTGTTCCTGATCTCAGGGGGAATGCTCTCAGTTTTTGCCCATTGAGTATGATGTTGGCTTCAGGTTTCTCATATATGGCCTTTATTATGTTGAGGTATGCTCCCTCTATTCCCATTTTCCTGAGAGTTTTTATCATAAATGGGTGTTGTACTTTATTAAATGCTTTTTCCGCATCTATTGATATGATAATGTGGTTTTTCTCTTTCATTTTGTTTATGTGGTGTATCACGTTTATTGATTTGCGAATATTAAACCATCCTTGCATCCCTGGGATGAATCCTACTTGATCGTGGTGTATGATCTTTCTAATGTGTTGCTGGATCCGGTTTGCCAATATTTTGTTGAGGATTTTAGCATCTATGTTCATCAGCGATATTGGTCTGTAGTTTTCTTTCTTTGTTGTGTCTTGACCTGGTTTTGGAATTAGGGTTATACTGGCTTCATAGAACGAGTTTGGGATTCTTCCCTCTTCTTGTATCTTTTGGAATAGTCTGAGGAGGATAGGAGTTAGTTCTTTCCTAAATGTTTTGTAGAATTCACTTGTGAAGTCATCTGGTCCTGGGCTTTTGTGTGCTGGGAGTTTTTTGATTACTGCTTCAATTTCGCTAGCTGTTATTGGTCTATTCAGACTTTCTGCTTCTTCTTGATTCAGTTTGGGCAGACTATAGTTTTCCAGGAATCTGTGCATTTCCTCTAGGTTGTCAAATTTCTTGCCATACAGTTGTTCGTAATAATTTCTTATAATTCTTTGTATTTCTGTGGAATCAGTTGTGATTTCTCCTCTTTCATTTCTGATTTTATTTATTTGGGTTCTCTCTCTTTTTTTCTTGATGAGCCTGGCTAAAGGCTTGTCAATTTTGTTTATCTTTTCAAAGAACCAGCTCCTACTTTTGTTGATCTTTTGAATTGTTACTTTAGACTCTATGTCATTTAATTCTGCTCTGATCTTGATGATTTCCTTCCTTATACTTGATCTGGGTTTTGCTTGTTGTTCTTCCTCTAGTATGCCTGGCTGGTTTGGCTCAGTGGATTGAGCGTCGGCCTGCGAGCTAAATGTCGCTGGTTCGATCTTCCAGTCAGGGCACATCAGAGAAGGAAAACTCTGACTCCAAAAAACCTCCGCTGCCTTGCGGCATACCTCTTCAGGGGAAAGGCTAAGGGAGTAAACCCCGACAGAAAATCCGGAGCCGGAGTCCCTAAGGCGGTTTGACGTTGTAGTCAACACCGGCAACTCCTGCGGCGCACCTGAAGCCAAGCTGTATTGACTCCGTCTTTCCCTTGGACCCTTCAGCTGCGAAGAGAGGGGGTGTCTGCTGCATGGGCAACAACAGACCCTCCATATCACCCTGCCCAGGCTCTGTAGCTTCAGCTTCACTGGAGAGGACACTCCAGCGTCATCGCAAGATGTCGATTCAACACGGGAGGAGACAGATACCGTGTCACTCCCGAGTTGGACTGCACAGCCATTCTTGGCAGTGCAGATAGACTCTTAAGAAGCTACACCATCGTCTCTCGAGACGGACGGCTGCCGCCGCCGCCTTCCTCTAGTTCTTGTAGCTGTAGGGTTAAATTTTTTATTAGAGATAAAAAATTTATCTCTAATAAAATTTAGCTTTTTTAGGTAGGCTTGTATTGCTATGAACTTTCCTCTTAAGACTGCTTTCGCTGTATCCCATAGGTTTTGGGTTGTTGTGTGTTCATTATCATTGGTTTCCAGGAACTTTTTGATTTCTTCCTTGATGTCATTGTTAACCCATTCATTATTTAATAGCATGTTATTCATTCTCCATGAGTTTGGATGTTTTTGAGTTTTTTCCTTGAGGTTGATTTCCAATTTTAAGCCATTGTGATCTGAGAAGATGCTTGATATAACTTCAATTTTCTTGAATTTATTGAGGCTTGTTTTGTGTCCTACCATGTGGTCTATCTTTGAAAATGTTCCATGTGCACTTGAGAAATATGTATATTTTGCTTCTTTGGGGTGTAAACTTCTATATATATCGACTAAGTCCATTTGATCTAAAGTGTTGTTCAGTGCCTCAATATCTTTGGTGTTTCTTTGCTTTGAAGATCTGTCCATTGTTGACAATGGGGTGTTAAAGTCCCCTACGATGAGTGTGTTGCTGCCTGTATCTTTCTTGGAGTCTTTCAAAATTTTCCTTACATATTTGGGTGCTCCTAAGTTGGGTGCATATATATTTATAAGGGTTATATCTTCTTGATGGATTTTTCCCTTAAGTATTATGAAATGCCCTTCTTTGTCTCTTTTTATGGACTTTGCTGTGAAATCTGTTTTGTCTGATATAAGTATTGCTACCCCGGCTTTTTTTTCATGTCCATTTGCTTGGAATACATTTTTCCATCCCTTTACTTTCAGTCTGTGTAGATCTTTTGTTCTAAGGTGGGTCTCTTGTAGACAGCATATATGTGGGTCATTCTTTCTAATCCATTCAGCTACCCTATGTCTTTTAATTGGAGCGTTTAATCCATTTACGTTTAAGGTTATTACTGATAAGTACTTATTCATTGTCATTTTCCCCCTTTGTACTCGTGTTCTTCTCTGTTTCTCTCTGTTTCTTTATCTTCTTAGAGCAGACCCTTTAGCATCTCTTGCATTGCTGGTTTGGTGGAGATGTATTCTTTTAGTCTTCCTTTGTCTGAGAAACTCCTTATTTCGCCTTCCATTTTGAATGAGAGCCTTGCTGGGTAGAGTATTCTTGGTTGTAGGCCTTTGTTTTTCATTGCTTGGAATATTTTTTGCCATTCCCTTCTGGCTTGTAGTGTTTCTGCTGAGAAATCTGAGGATAGCCTTATTGGAGCTCCCTTGTATGTTATTAGTTGTTTCCCTCTTGCTTCTTTTAGGATTCTCTCTTTGTCTTTGGATGTTGCCATTTTAATTATGATGTGTCTTGAGGTGGGCCTGTTGGGGTTCATCTTCATTGGGACCCTCTGTGCCTCCTGGATTTGCGTGACTCTTTCTCTCCTCATGTGAGGGAAGTTTTCTGTCATTAGTTTTTCAAAGAGGTTTTCTATCCCTTGCTCTTCTTCTTCTCCTTCTGGAATTCCAATGATACGGATATTATTACGTTTCATGTTGTCCTGCAGCTGTCTTAGAGCCTCTTCAGTCTTGTTCAGCCTTTTTTCATTTTGTTGCATTGTCTGGGAGTTTTTGTGTACGTTGTCCTCCAGCTCGCTGATCCGATCTTCTGCTTCCTCTAGCCTGCTTTTAATTCCTTCTACTGTGTTCTTCAATTCAGAGATTGTATTCTTCATTTCCTCCTGGCTCTTATTGATAGCTTCCCTGTCCTTTTTGATGCTGGTATAATTCTCAGTAAGTTCCTTATAGTTCTTCTGGAGTTCACTGTAGTTTTTCTGGAGTTCTTTGTAGTTTCCGCTGAGCTCATTTAGCTTCTCCATAATCCATGTTTTAAATTCTGTATCTGATATTTTGCTCCCCTCTATTTCATTTAGCACTCTTTCTGGGGATTCTACCTTTCCTTTTGATGGGGGGTTGTTTCTCTCTCTCCCCATTTTTGTGATTCCTTTTGTTTGTTGGTGCTTCTTGGAATGATCAGTTCTTCCTGGATCTGCCTCTGGTAGCGTCAGATCATGTACCAGACTGGCCCTAGGCAGCCTGTTGGAGACTTCCAGGGATCTACTGCCTTTGTCTCTCTTCTTTAGTTGTTACTATACTCAATCTGTGATCAGCCGTCAGGCTTAAGGACCATGGGTGTGGCAACTTAAATCCTGTATGCAGGGCTTTTATTTCCTCTTAGTATGACACCACTTGGAGGGGGATGGTCTGTCTGCTGTACTGGGGCTGAGTCAGCACTGGCTGGTCCTGGGAGGGGGTTAGTGTAGCTTCCACTTACTCCTCTGCCCTCCTGGATCTCCGACTGTCTTGTCCTTGATGATATTTCTTTAATCTGTCTGGTTGTATTTCAGCTACTTTTTGGTGGATCTTTTTCTCTGGTTAGTTGATTGAGAGTCACTCTGCCCACCTTGTCTTGAGATCTTTTGTGAAGGTGCTGCTAAAACATAATTATACAACCCAGGCAAGAAACCCACACCCTCCAATGTCTCCCCCAAATACAATCCCACTATAGGCTGCAAATGAGCCCTTGTTAATATACTTGTGGAGATACTGGGACTCTTATTTCGTAGGAGAAACAGAAAGGAGTTGTTTTAAATGAAGGAAGGGTAATTTTTGAGCTGGAAGTTGATAGAGTATTAATATTAGCAATTGGGATCAAGATTATGTAAGAGAGCAATTAACACTTACACTGTCTGTTTGAAAAGGAGGGGAGGGTTACAGTGTGGAGTGTGAAAGTTGAATTGTATAGTATTAGGATTATATAATCGGTATATACTATATGATTAGCGTGGGAGGTAGGGTAGACACAACAGACATCCAGGTAGACAGACAGCCAGTAATTGAAAGAGAGGGCTGGGGAGGTTAGAAGGTAGGAAATAGATTGAGAGAGAATTTTTTAAGGATAAAAATACAGAGTAGAAAATAGCAAGACAGGAAGGGAGAGAGGAAAGAGAGAGAGAAAGTAGAGAAGAGAAGGGTAGGAGAGAGAACAAAAGAAGAAGGGGAGGTAGAAGAGAGGGGACTGGATTAAAATTCTTTTTTAAATTATATGTTATAAAAAAGATTGGGAGATTAAAACATGATATAAAGTTGCAAGATAGAGAGAAAAGGTGAATATAGAGAGAGAGGAATAGGAGATAAGAAAGCAAGAGGATTTGGGAGGGAAAGAGCTCAGAGGAGGGAAGGAAATCAGGAGGAAGAGGAGATATTAGGGAGGGGAGGATTGAAATTGAAGAGTTGGCAAAACATAGGATGAAGGAGAGAAATACAAGAGGTAGGGAAAGAAGTGGGGGGATGGGGTAGAAAAAGAGAAGGGGTAAGAATGGGAGAGTAAAGGGAGAGGGGGATAGATTAGAATTATAATTTGAATATTAAGAGATTAGAATATAAAGTGTAATAGGGAGAGAGAGAGATTATGTATAGGGAGAGAAGGAAAATAAGGACAAGAGATGAAAGAAAAATGAATGTAGACTGAAGGGGGACAAAATAAAGAAAGAAATTTAATAAAGTTGAAGGTGCGTAGCGCAGAGAAAGGAGAGGGTGAGAAAGGGAGAGAACTTAAAATTATAAAATTAACTGAGAATAGGATGCAGGGGAGAATGCTAAGGGGAGAGAAGGGAGGGAAGGGGAGGGGAGAAAAGGAGCGAGAATAAGAAGGGACTGACGGTAGGGGTAGTTAGAGAGAGAGTGAGAGATAAAAGAATGAGGGTTTTAACTCAATTCAACTTTTATGCACAGTCTCTGGGTATTTTTGGTTTGTTTGTTTTTGGTTTTCCCTTGCTTCCTTCCTGAGTCCGCTCCTATTCAAAATTCCATGAGTTTCAAATCTTTTCTGGTTGGTTGGCTGGCTGTGGGAGGGTTCTGCTTGATTCTGGGGTTGCTAGTCTTTTTTTCGTGGGCCTACCACTGCTCTGCTGTGAGCTGCCTTTAGTTGTTCCCTCCTGAGGCAGCCTCAGCCCTCCTCAGGCTTGTGCAGCTACTCCTTCCCTCTGTTGGTCCAGCCTGTGCCTGCCAGCAATCCCCGCCCTGCCTCCAGTCCTGTCTCTATTCCCAGGCTACAGCTTCTGCTCTCTTCCCTGTCTATATGCCTGCGCACCCTACCTCTCTCCCTGTCTCAAGATCGTCCTTTTGTTCTGCAGGACTCTGGCACAGTCGGTCAAAGTGCCGGGCCCAGTGGCCCTTTCTTGCCCAGGGCCTCTCCCCTAGTCTGGAGCTTTGCAGTGGCTTTCCTGCCTGTGCTCTTCTCCTTGCCCCAAAACTTTCTCTATTCCGAGCTACCGCTTCCGCTGGCTTCCCTGTCTATCGGCCTGCGCGCTCTATCTTTCTTCCCGCCACAGCACCGTCCCTTTGTTCTGTGGGACTCTAGTGTGGTCGGTCAGCGCAGCACTCTCCTTCCCCGGAGCTCTCTGCCGGTCTGGAGCTTCGCAGCAGCCCTTCCCTGCGGGCCCTTCTCCTTGCCCTAAAACCGTCTCCCCTCCAGAACCTCCGCCTCCGCTCTCTTCCCTACTTACACACCCTGCACGTCCTATTTCTCTCTTAGCCCCAAACCTGCCTTTTGTTCTGTGGGATTCTAGCACGACTAAAGAGCAAACACTGATTTCAAGAACACAGTTCTCCCCCGGTCCGGAGTTCCGCAGCAGCTTTTCTGTGTGGCCCGTCTACTAGCCCCAAAACTGCTCCTTTGTTCGGTAGGGCCTTAGCGCAAGTGCTGGGCGCGCCCGGGATGCCGAGCTTTCCGTCGGAGGTTGCAGCTGAGGATGTTTCTCTCTAGACTCAGGTCACACAGTTTCTCCCAGTCCTGGCTGTTCACTGTTCTCTCCCTCCTCTGGCTTTTTTGGCCAAATCCTCTCCCTAGCTCCCTACAAGAATTCACTCCCGGCTAGTGAGCTCTCCGGCTTGATACTGCAAACGCACGGAGTCTCAGAATGACTCAGCCTGCAGTTTGTGATAAACCCCTCCACCCCCCTCCACGCTGCTCCCACGATCTCCTCCCCGTTCACGTTATCAGATATTCCCACTCACTCAGTCATTCCTCCCTGAGTTTGTTCCTCCTGGATTGTCTCCTTAACAGGAGCAAGCTGAGAACACTGTTCCTACTCCGCGGCCATCTTGGTCCCCCTCCCTAATTTTTTTTTTTTTACTTATAATTATGCATAAGATTAACATATGACTTTTAAGTATGTCTAATTAATTCTTAAAAATCTCTTTTAATAAGTTTAAAATAAGTACTGTGTTGCTGTTTAAATATAATTTTTTGTTTCTTTATGTTAACTAAAATTATGTTGCAACTAAAATTTATGCAAATACAAAATACAGTATAATGATAATCATAATAAATGCAAAGAAACTAGACTTCCCAAGAAAAATATGAGACTTATAGATTGTACTGAAAATCTAGTTATATGTTGTTAGCAAGACACTCACCTTAAACATAATGACACAGAAAATTGAAAGTAAAGGAATGAAGTGGGGCAGGGGGAATATCTAGAAAATAAAAACAACAACAGCAAAGCCTCATATAACCATCAACAAAAATCACTTTGGAGGGAGTGTGGATTAGCGATAAAGAGAGTTATTTCTTAATAATGAAAAGAACAATTTGCCAGAAAAATATAACAATTTTTGAACCTTTATGTACCTAGCAACTCAGCCTCAAATCAAACAGAAAATGGGCTGACTGCAAAGAACCTAGAAATTCATGATTTTAGTTGGGGTTTTAACTTACATTTCTCAGTAATAAATTAAATGGTCATTTATAGAACCCTGAAGACAATACAGGAAATACATGGAACATTAACAAAAATTGACAATTGGCTGAGCCATAAAATACATCTCAAAAAAATCTACATTATAGAGAACATGTTCTCTGACCAAAATGTGATAAAAATTGGAATTAATAATACTTTTGAATAATTCTGATTCAAAAAATATTTATAACAAAAATTAGAAGGATTTAATAAAATCAAAACAAATTCCTTGAAAGACAAAAAATGGGCAAACTTCTGGCAAGTCTATTTAAAGGAAATATGTAAATGATACAAATTAAGAATAATGGAGAAATAAAACCTTTTGACAAAGTGGTTCTGAAATTTTTTGAGAGAAATAGAGACGAAAACCAGGATAATTTTGAAAAGGAAGATCAAGGTGTCCTCACCTACTAGATAGTAAGGTGTATAAAAACCATAGTAGTTAAAATGTGCTATTACTTCTGGTAAGAGATTAATATCCAAAATATATATTAAAAACTCATACAACAGAACACAGAAAAACAATCCAATTAAAAAATTGGAAGAGGACCTGAACAGACACCTCTCCTAAGAAAATATACAAATGGCCAACAGATATATGAAAAGATAATCAACTTCACATGTTATTAGGGATATACAAGTCAAAACCACAATGAGGCACCACCTCACACCTGTTAGAATGGCTATTACCGAGAAGACAAGTAATAACAAGTTTTGGAGAGGTTGTGGAGAAAAAGGAACCCTCATTCACTGTTGATGGGCATGTAAACTAGTACAGTGACTATGGGAAACAGTATGGAGGTTCCTCAAAAAATTAAGAATAGAGTTACCATGACCAAGCAATTTCTCTTCCAGATATCTACCAGAAAAAAATTGAAAATATTTGTTCACAAAAATATATGCACGCCTATGTTCATTGCAGCATTATTCATGGTGGCAAGACATGAAAACAACTGAAGTGTCCTTTGATAGATGATTGGATAAAGAAGTGGTACATACATATTAAGTTGGCCAAAAAGTCCATATGGTTTTTTCTTACATAAAATAAAAACACATTTTCACCAATAACTTTATTGGTTTGAACATTTTTAGAACACTGGCTATCTCCTGTGTGGTATAGCATTTATTGTTCTCAATTAATGTCATGTTGGGGACCTCAAATCCACAGAGATCCCCTGGTGTTGCAGATGAAATGAAGACTTCCCAGGCAGCTTTTACTAGGGGAAAGAAGGACGACAAATGTCTGAGAGACAAATGCCTTGATTACCTTCCTCCAAGGTCTTTTATTGAGTGCAGTAGGCTTAAGGGCATATAGCATGCACATAAAGCTCATCAACCAATGTTAAACAGTGCCAATTATAGAAAACAGATATCATTCAGGGATAACAATTGAAGGAATGTTGAGATCTCCCTCAGGCCAGGGTGTGTTGGATACAAAGACTTCAGATGGCCATAAAATAGGGAGGGTACGTTCATTTTGAGTTAAAGTTAAAACCTCTGCTGCTGGTACACAAAGTGATCAAGCTAGGTAAAAGAACAGGGCAACCTTCAAATGACCTAAAGCATTTTCTCATGGCCTGATTCCCACTGGGGTCCATTGGCTATAGCATTGAGGCACATAGGCACCCAGCTTTCCTGGTTTTCCAGTCAGGTTTTACAGGCTTTGTTTCCTTTTCCTGGCCTGTGTGGGGCTCCAAGTCTCAATAATTTCCCAGGGAAACCCTGCAATGTCTCAATTTGATCACTATCAACTTCAACTGGTCTACCCAACTGTGGAGCATCATCCAGCAAGAAATCTCCAGCACAAAACTTTGGAAACCACTTTTGACACATTTGCTCAGTCACAGCACCTTCCTCATGTTACAGAAAAAGAGGAGTCTAAAAACAAACCCCAGAGTTTGCCACTGGGAGATAGGGAAAAGGAAGCAGCTTTCAGGATGGCCTTGCATGCCTGGGGCTAGTGGCTGGAAACATTGTTGCATAAAGATCCACTTTACTTCCAAGGCTCAGGGAGATGGGAGGGGTCTTGGACTGTGGGATGGTATGGAAGCAGCCTAGAGAGCCTACGTAAGGTTCTGTGAATGGTCAGAACTGTTTGCAACACCCACTGCGTGAGAGGACACAGTCATGGGAGATAAGCAGCTGCGGACATTTTAGCTCATGCTCTCTGGCTCTCTGGGGCTCACTGGCTCTCTGGCTCTGGCTCTTGTGGGCTCCCTCCATGTGGCTTGGAGGAGAAGGGGTCTCCAGGCTGCTTAAAGAAGAAGCTCTCGCCATGTGGTTTTGAGAAGGAGAGGAGATCCATGCGGTTTACAGGAAGAAGGCAGTTTACAAGGAGGCTGAGAGTCAAGGCGGTCCTGCATTGAGAGCTGGAGGGCACCACAGCACAGAAAGGACCTCCCCAATCAGAATTGAGTGATTGGCACCTACTGGTAAAGCTGAACTGTGCTTAGGAAGTAGGGAAACAGTATTTCTGACTTTCCTAAGACTGACCAGGTCTGGGAGGGGGGGGCAGGACTATGAGCAAATAAACAATTCTTTTTCTTTTCACCAAACTCTGGTATTGAGAGTTATAATTCTGGTGGCAGGCAGTTGGGCCCCTAACTAAACAGCCCAGGGGTTCTGTTACACTCACACACTACACAAATCCTTTTTTTATGGAGGAGGGTGTCCATTGCATTTTTACCTTTCTTGAAATAATAAATCACAGTATGCCTAAAATGTCACTTATTTTCTTCCATCTTCAATATTAAAGTAGCTACATAAAAATTCACCAATTTTAATGAAACCTGATAAGACAATCATCTCAATATAATCTAACAAAATTGTTTCAAATGAAGTTAAGGAAAACTAAGTGCTACTGGAGCCACCTTACAGAAAAAAAAAAAATGTTATTGGCCAACCCTGTATAAGGAATACTAGTCAGCCATAAGAAAAGATGAAATACTGCTATTTACAACAACATGGATTGATCTTGAGAATATCATGCTAAGAGAAATAAGTCAGACAGAAAAAGTCAAGAACCATGAGATTTCTTTCATATGTAAGATATAAAACCAAAAGCAACAAATGAAGAAACAAGACAAACAAACAAAACTCATAGACACAGACAACAGTATGGTGGTTACCAAAGGGAAATGAAGGTGGGAGGAGGTAGAGGAGGATAAAGGGGACCAAATATATGGTGACAGGAGGAAACATGACTTTGGGTGATAAACACACAATGCAATATACAAATGATGTATTATAAAATTATACACTTCAAACCTACATAATTTTATTAACCAATGTCACCCCAACAAATTCAATTATTTCTTTTTAAAATGTGTTATTAGTGCAGAGATAGAAAATAAATCAATGTAGCTGGATAGAACCTAGAAACAATCCTACATACATGTAAGATCTAGGTGTATACTGAAGGTAAGATTACAAATGAAGACAAAAAATGGACTATTCAATTGCCTTACTGGCAATACATATGGAAAGAAATAAAATTTTATTTATTTTAAAGATAAGAAATCTGAGACAAAAGTGTCAAATATTAACACATTAAATATGGTTTGTAAATTTGTTGCATATTCTGTATTTTATATGTTTGAAATATTTTATAACATTTTTTCTTTTTATAAAAAAAATCAAAAAAACAAAGTATTATGATGAAGTTGTGGGGAAAGTTATAGCAGATTTAACCAACACAGCTGATCATAGAAAGTGGGGCTTTCATTAATGGGTTGTTTCCCACTACTGAACCCCAGTGCAGAGCAGACTTACCCTTGGTCACTGGTAGTCCTATACCTATGTGTGCAGGAACAGAGCATGCCAGAGGGTAGCAAGTGGGAGCAAAGGGCAATGTGCCCCATGGCCTCAAAAACCACAGCAAGTAAGGAGGAGGGGCAAGTGAGCAGCAAGTGCCCACTGTGAGAACTATAGAGTCTGTCAGGCTTTCTCACCCCAGATGTCCAGGCATGGGGTGCTTAGAGATAATAATTAGATTTGCATGTGCAACATACTCACAGTTATATTAGCATTGATGTCATATTTTGGCTAGTAGCCAGCTTTGTCTATGCATAATATATAAGGGGCAGGAACCCCCATGGGAGTGAGGCAGCAAGCAGCAAGGATTGCGCAGCGAGCAGCAGGAGCATGGTTGGAGGCTGCTGGTGGTCCAGCACACATCTGCGTCGAGGTGCACGCATGAATACTGTAATGTCTGCAATAAAGGAAAAGTCAGAAATTCCAACCTTGCCTTGCATATTCTTCCAATTGCCAGACAAGAAGAGCCTGCCTTGGTTTCCATGACACCAGGGAAGTTGCTTCACTTAGAAGCAAGTGTCATACACTCCCCAAAATTATGTATATAATTAAAACCTTCAATACAGTAATTGTGCTGTGAGATCAACATTTATGTGAAGCACCCACAATAAAGCTGCTCTGGTCATTTCTGTGCATATATCTAAACTTTTTATGAGACACTTGTTAGGAAAGGTACAGGTTAGCACTGGTCTTTTTCTGAATTAGGATGTGCATGTGATGCCATAAATATCATCTATAACTGATAATTTCAAACTTGTGTGCCCATCAGAACAGCCTCATTGGGATTTTTAATTGACATTTTTTGTTCATTTTGTAATGAACATATATTTTTATCTTTTTATATATTTTAGTTTGGTGTAGGGAACCCACGGCGGCAGGCTTCTGGGGGTAGGGGGTCGGCCCTGGAGTAGGGGCTGTGGCGGTACGTGGGGACCTGGTGCGGTGTCTGCAGAGCTGACGAATCCCATCTTAGCAGAGGGCCCTCGCAGTTTCCAGCTCGGGACCCCGAGAAGTTTACCTTCTGGAAAATTTACTGGGCGATTTCTGCCCGACTTCTTGGTTTGAGCTGTCGCGCATCTACCTCCAAGTCTTACCTGAAATGAGGTCAGTTTGCTGAGAATGAAACTAATGAAGTCAATTTTAGAGAAATCCCCTCACATGTGCTATCAAAAGTAGCCATTTATTGAAGAAACTGAATAATTTGTCCTGTAGAATTTTCTGACTTCAGCTGTTTGCAGTCTCATGATGTGGTTTAATAAGTTCTCTATTTTGCACCTCTCTCACCCTTATTACCTATAAACTGATCATGAGATTTAGTCTTGATTAGACTTTTTTGACAAGAGCATATCATGTTCTTTCTATTGTACCATCTTCAGGAGGCACTTAATATCTGGTTGCCCCACTTTTACTGATGTTAACATTGATCAGTTGGTTCAGGTGTGTCAGCATGATCCATCCATTATAGTTTCCCTTCATCTTTTCATCTGATCATTTTAGCACCCATTAATGATTGATGTCATGCTCCATTTCATTACTTAAAAATTGTCATTTTTATTTCTTTATAGCTTCCGTGTGCAAAAGCTGAAATTCTTCTATAAAGAAGAACTCTCCTTTATCAACCATTTGGATACCTTCGAGTACAGTGTATATAGAAAAGGGAGAAAAATGTTAATGTTTCCCCTTTTTTCCCAATGAGTTGGTGATCTATCAAACTCCAAAGGTGACCAATGTGTTTTTTCTTAGTATCATCATGAATTTATGGCATAATATGATTGTTTATGTGTATACATAGATATACATATATTTCCATGTATATAATTATGTGCTTCAGTTTATTGCAGTCCTTACTCATTTTGTTGCTCAAACCATCTTCTCTTTGGCAAGAAGAGCCCCTTCAAAATTGGTTTCTCTAATGATTTAAAACCTTTTGTTGCTTTTCATTGCATTTGACAAAGCTAATTAAGCAAAAGAAGTCAGCAACAGGATGAAATTTAATATTTACCTCAGTGACTCTCTAAACCCTGGCTGGTTTGGCTCAGTGGATTGAGCGTCGGCCTGCGAGCTAAGTGTCGCTGGTTCGATCTTCCAGTCAGGGCACATCAGAGAAGGAAAACTCTGACTCCAAAAAACCTCCGCTGCCTTGCGGCATACCTCTTCAGGGGAAAGGCTAAGGGAGTAAACCCCGACAGAAAATCCGGAGCCGGAGTCCCTAAGGCGGTTTGACGTTGTAGTCAATACCAGCAACTCCTGCGGCGCACCTGAAGCCAAGCTGTATTGACTCCGTCTTTCCCTTGGACCCTTCAGCTGCGAAGAGAGGGGGGGGTCTGCTGCATGGGCAACAGCAGACCCTCCATATAACCCTGCCCAGGCTCTGTAGCTTCAGCTTCACTGGAGAGGACACTCCAGCGTCATCGCAAGATGTCGATTCAATACGGGAGGAGACAGATACCGTGTCACTCCCGAGTTGGACTGCACAGCCATTCTCGGCGGTGCAGATAGACTCTTAATAAGCTACACCATCGTCTCTCGAGATGGACGGCTGCCGACGACGATGACGACGACAAGTTTGGTGTAAGATTTGCTTGAGAGAAAGGATTTCATTGTTTAAAAACACTATGATACAAAACGTGATAGTAGAGTGAGCTTCATCTGTAAAACACAACTTTTAACATCTATCTTACAGATTTTTTATGAGGTTTAGACATTAAAAATGTAGAGAGATGGAGATAAAGATAGAAATGGATACTGTTATGTAGCAGACTGTTGACTGCCTAGTTAACATCTATCTTTACTCCCCTTTTCTTTCTTATAAACCCTAATTTTATTCAGAATTTTACTCTCCTCCACATGGCTGGGAACTTCAGATAAAGAGGAACTAATTTCCAGCACCAAGAGACAAGGTGATCTGATTTGTTTAGGATAATTGTGGTAGCCCCATTCCTTTTTCCCTTTAGGACTGAGATTCAGCCCCAGTGCACCCAATGAAGTCTTCCAGGAGGCTTCTAGGAAAGAGAAAAGGAATGGGGTGTTATGTCTGGATGTGAAGCCTCGGGTTGCTGCAGTCATCTTCAGACCCTAAGGTCACCACTGTTGACTGCCTTAAGAGATGAAGGACAGATAAATAGTAAGAATCTGAATCCTTGATGAAAGTTTTGAAAATCTGTATCAACCAACCTGGGAATCTACCCTACTTTTATAGTTCTTGATATGTAAGATAATAAATTTTTATATTGCATAAGCCAGTTTGAGCAGGGTTAACTGTTACTAGTTGCTAAAACATCTTAAATAGTAAAAAAAAAAAAAGGAAGAAAGAAAGAGAAAAAAGTCAAGCCCAGAGCCTCCACATCAAACTATGCTACAAATCATAGCTAACATTATTCTACACCAACCTTGCCCATTCAGTCTCCTATCACTAACCTCCAATACATTACCAATGTATTAATAAAGATTAAAGTACCTTCTATCCTTATTCTGGTCACTCCTATTCTTAAATGAAGTGATTATTCCCTGTGGTGACTATTAGCATGGAAACTAAACTTCATTTTCTAAGTGCAATTTTTATTACTCACTTGGGGGATTTAGGAACAAGGCTCACATTCATCATTCTACAATTATGAATTATAGGTTAGGATTCATTCTGTTTAGTTATACCTACATATTTTTAACTCTAATAAAAAAAATAAGGATGTATAATTTCAATAGATGACCTTCCAGCAGACACCTTGATACTTTATTACCACAAGGTAACCAAACTCCACTAGAACCCTACTAGAAATTGAATCCTTTCAGATATTTGACAGGTAAAACATGTAGAAAGCCACAGAGGTGAATCTGTTTCATCTTGGATGAGATAGGGGAATCTCCTGGTAGAAAATCCTGTTTCAGCAAGTCCAGCAATCACATCCTACTGAAAGGTTTGTAGGGAAGGTTTAGTAAGCAAGAAGCCTCTTGACTAGCATCTACAGAAGGCAATCACCAAGATCAGTACAGACACAGTGCTCAGTCATCATGCCACAGATATTTTCCTGAGAACTATGAACAATATAAAGAAAGGAATAGTGTACAGAAAGTGAAATTCTGGCCCTGGCTGGGTAGATCAGTTAGTTAAACCATCATCCCGATATGCCAAGGTTGAAATTACTGTTTCTCTCTCTCTCTCTCTCTCTCTCTCTCTCTCTCTCTCTCTCTCTCTCTGTCTCTCTCTGTCTCTCTCCTTCATTTCTCTCCCCAAATCAACAATTAAATTAAAAGAAAATTTTAAGTGAAAATGAGTAAAGACAACAATGCTAGAGGAAAGATAAAGAACAGGGCAACACTAGCTCCAGGGATGTGGCCATATCAACAGACAAAAATACCCAAACAGTCCCTGGATCCCATGTAGCCTGCAGGTTTAGTGGAAGGTGTTCATTACTCAGCCCCATGAAGCTCTGGAAACCACACAGGTGAGAAATAAATTTTCATTACTGGCAGTTGTTATGCTTCCCAGCTCTTTAGTAAGGTATTTCTTCAAGTAAATACCCTGCAGGGGTTTGGGGTGAGAGAGGATGGTAATCAAACACTACAAACCACCCAGATCATTCTGTCAGGTAGTCACTCTCCAACGTGGCCAATAGGCCTGGCAGGCAACTGGATTTCTGAAAGCAGGAATATACTATGCTCTTAAGCAAAACCCATTGCTCTAGTGAAATAAATGACTGGAACCTTATTAACAGATACAACCTGTATATGGTTATGGGGAAAGAAGGAGGAAAAGAACTTGAGCTTTGATGAAGTCCTTTAAGTGTCAATTTGACACACAAAGGGCATAAGAATCTTCATCAAAGAATACTAGGCTATATGGCATCTGACCTTGGACAGCAGGACTTAGACTAAAACTGATGCTGGCCTCTGACTGTGTGTTGAACAGGCCCTGAGGCTGAAGCACAAATACTTTTTTTTTTTTTTTTGGCTAGCAAAGCCCTCAATTTTATTCAGGCGATCTCTTCTCAGCCAGGCCAGGGCTTAGTGATATGACCTATCCTCCAAGCTGACTCATGAGAGGTAAGCAGTCAGTTCCAGGAAAGCTTTCTGAGATCTTATAAAGAGACGCAGGGATAATGTCTCTGGGTCTCTGGGTCTCTGTTCTTTATGCCTCTGTTCCTCTTTCTGTCTGTGAAGATGTGAACCTTGATCTATAACCACTTTGAAACAATGAGTGGAAGTAACCAACACACTAAGGCTGGTAGAGAAAGAAGATTGACATAACCCAAGCCTTGATAGCATCATGCAGTCACAGAATTCACAAACTTTGCAGCCATCCCACCTCCAGAGTCCAGGTAATGAAGCTGAAAACATAACAGATACTGAACCCTGTAGATCCAAAATCAATCTCATTAAAGGTGCAAATTATATCAACTGATTAAATACAAATAAAAATGGTTCTGTTCAAGGAAAGTTCTTGCTGTTCCATGAACAAATGTAACAAGTGCAAAGGGAATTTCATCTCCATTATTTGAAATGCTTTGTAACATGCTTAGAACATTCTGTTTCTCCCCAAATGAGAGAATTCCTAATCATTCTTCAAAATCCCTGTGAAGGCCTTTCCAGCTGGTGGTTAATTATATCTGTCAGCTTGACTGTGACATGGGGTGCTTAGATTTAAATTATTTGGGGTGTGTCTGTGAGAGTGTTTCTGGATGAGATCAACATTGGCAACAGTGGACTCAGTAAAGCAGATTGCCCTCCCCAATGTGAGTGGGCCTCATTGAGAGAATGAACCTATCGAGAGAATGAACAGAACAAATGAACAAATTCAGAGGAAGGGAGAATTCACCCCTTCTCTGCCTTTTTGAGCTGAGACATCAGTCTTCTCCTGCCCTCAAACTGGGAGTTGCATCATCAGCTTCCCTGGTTTTCAGGCTGTCAGACATGGACTCAACTACATCACTGGTCTTCCTGAGCCTCCAGCTTACAGATGGCAGATTGTGGGACTTCTCAGCTTCCACAATTGCATGAACCAATTCCTCATAATAAATCACATATAACCCACTGGTTCTGTTTCTCTGGAGAACCCTGACCAATATATTGTTTTATTCATCTTTATAGCCTTAACACTTAACATAGGGGCTAGCACTTAGCAGGTGTGGCAGTTTTTAAATATGGCCCCCCCCCAAATGTTTGACATTCCTTCTATTTTGAGGAAAGTTCATGCCCCTGCCCTTGTATCTAAGCTGGCTTTTATAGCTTCAGCCAACTGCGTACAGCAGAAGCAGTGCTGTGCAAGTCTGTGGCTACATCATTACAAAAGGCCATACAGCTTTCACCTGTTTCTCTTGAAATGCTCTGTAGAACACCCACAGTGGAAGGGGCCTAACTCTTTTGAAGCTGCTGTGCTGTAAAGGGCATGTGGAGGTGCTCTGGCAGACAGCTATCTTCAACTGGCAGCCACAGGAGTCGACCAGCTTGGTTGCTGCCATTTCTAAGCCTTCAGATGACTACAATCCTTCAGAAATCTGATTGCAACTATGGGAGAGATCCAAGCAAGATCTGCCTAAATGAGAAATATTGAACATATGAATAAAACATCAGAGATCTTACTACCATTAAAAAATGTTTAAGTGAAAGATCAGGATACTATTCTTCTGTAGCATTTTTGTGGTCAGAGCTACATTTCTTGTTACTCTATACACTGAGTAAATGCTTATGAAACTCATGTATCAAAATCCAGACATTGCACTCAGTGCTTTTTAGCTTTTAGCTCATCTAAGCCTCACAACTTATAAGGGACTCTCATTTTGTCATTCAACACTTTAAGTATGAAGAAGTGAAGCTCAGAAAAACTGTGGGTTACCTGTCTACATGTGTAGCTAACAACTGAGCTGTAACTTCCCTAGGATGACTGATCCCAAACTTGTCTTTAGTCCACCACTGCATACAATCTTCTTTGGTAACTTTTACTTTACCTCTAACCAGTAAAAATAAATGCTTAAATATTTTGGCATGTTACTCAACAATACCATGAGGATGACCTAATGTCATCGACAATAGACTGCATTAGCCTAGGGCAGTGATTTTCAACTGGTGTGCCACAGCACACGGCTGTTCTGTAGGAGGCCCACTGGTGTGTCTCAAGAATTTTTAAAGATGCAACTCCTAACTCTTTAGTCAGGGGCACTGATCTCTTTTCCCTTAGTTTGTCAAATTTTTAAAAATGACAACAGCCAACACAACAATAGCCATCTGGTGTGAATGATTCAAAATTATATCTACCTTTTTGTCTAATCAGCAAAAAATGTACTTTTGGTGTGCTGCAGAATGTTAGTGATTAGTTTATGTGTGCTATGAGATGGAAAAGGTCGAAAATCGCAGGTCTAGAGCAAAATTGGACATGGTGCCCAGGACTGACAAGATGCTATCTAGAGTTCTACTTCTAATGCCAGTTCCGTGGCCCTCAAATAACAAACTTCCTTCCTCCTCTCTACCCTCTACTCCTATTCAAAACTACAAAACTCAATTAGGACAGTTCTGGAGCACTGGGATTAGAGAATCCAAACCAAGGTAAGTAAGATGGACATGAAATCAATCTGTGAATCAGTTACAACATATTTTGACAACATATGGTCATACATGTTATAGAATCTGTGTAGGGAAAGAGATAACTAACATGCTCTTTGGTCATTTTGATCCATGTAAGAAGAAAAGACAAAATACATAAAGCACAGCACAAAATAATACATAATAAGTGCTGGAAGTTCTTTCAAGATAAATTTTTCTAAATATAAAATCCAGATCATTCTAAAAAAGAAGATAAAAATTACTCTTAACCCAATTTAAACACAACTACAGGTAACATTTTCTTTTAGATTTTATTTATTTATTTTTAGAGAGAAGTAAATGGAGGGAGAAAGAGAGAGACGGAAACATCAATGTGACAGAGAAACATCAGTCGGTTTCCTCTCACATGCCCCAGTTGGGGAATTGGCCTGAAACCCAGGTATGTGTTCTGACAGGGAATGCAACCAGTGACCTTTCAGTTGTGGGACAACATCAAACCCACTGAGCCACACTAGTAAGGGCACTACAGGGAATATTTTGATGACCTTCCTTCTAGTCTTTTTTAAAATGCATATATAATATAACTGGGCTCATACCATGTAGTTCTATATCCTGCTTTATTTCACTTAATAGTATATTTTGAACAGATTCTAAACTAGAATTTTCAAACTGAACTCTACTGGACTGTTTGAGAAAGCATAGCAGGATTTACTCCATATTAATGTGATATTATTGCTATAAACTCAACACATTAATGCAATCAAAATTTTATCATTATAAATTATACTACAGATTGTACTTATAAACTATAAGGTTAATCCTACAGAACTATATTTGCTTCTAAGGGCAAGCAAGACTCATACCAGAAAGAAAATCAAGTACTGTCACCTCTCCAAAAAACAATTACGTATGATTCTCTGAATCTGGTCAAAGAGAAACATAAAATAGAAATGCCATTGTCAACTCTACCACCTCCATGCTCTTGGTACCCTAATAATTATTTGTATTACTAATGTAAATTTTATTATTATGTCAGATCACATTTTATTGTTATCAGAGTAAACTCTTACTTATACCAAAATTTTCTGGATATAAATATTCCTTCATATCCATAAGCACTTAGAGATGTTATTCAATTCCTACATTATATTTAATGTCAATATTTTATTTTAATTTTTTGATATGCTTTATTGATTATGCTGTTACAGTTGTCCCAATATCTTTTCCCATTGTTCCTCTCCACCTAGTTACCTCCCTCTCTCCAGTTGCTCCCCCCTTTTTCTATGCCCATTGGTTATGCATATAGTTCTTCTCAACATCTTCCTGTCTACTACACTCCATCCTACTATGCTTTTTAATTCCTGTACCATCTCCCTCGCTTTACTCCCTTCCCCCCCTGCTGACCTCCCCCCAATATGTTCCCCATACCTATAATTCTTTTCACACTCTCGTTGTCTACTTAGTTTGCCTTTGTTTTGGTTCCCTAGCTTCTGTTGTTGGTTGTTATGATTCAGTTTTCATTTTATGTTCATAGTTTTGATCCTCTTTCTCCTAAACAAGTCCCTTTAACATTTCATATAATAGTGGTTTGGATCTGATGAACTCCTTCAGTTTTACTTTGTCCTGGAAGTACTTTCTCTGCCCTTCTATTCTGAATGACAGCTTCGCTGGATAGAGTAATTGTGGTTGTAGGTTTTTGCTTTTCATTCCTTTAAATATTTCTTGCCAGTCCCTTATTGCCTGCAGAGTTTCTTTTGAGAAGTCAGCTGAGAGTCTTATTGGGACCCCTTTGTATGTAATTCCCTTCTTCTTTCTTGCTGCTATTAAGATTTTCTCTTTATCCTTAATTTTTGACATTTTGATTATAATGTGTCTTGGTGTGGTTCTCCCTGGGTCCAGTTTTTTTGGAATTCTCTGTGCTTCCTGGACCTGTAAGTCTATTTCCTTCCCCAAGTTAGGGAATTTCTGCTTTGTTATTGCTTCACATAATTTTTCAATTTTTAGTTCTTCTTCTTCACCTTCTGGCAATCCTATGATTCGGATGTTGGCCCACTTATAGATATCACATAGGTTTCTGAGCCTCTTCTCATTTTCCTCACTTCTTGTTTCCTCTTTCTGCACTGGTTGACTGTTTGTTCCTTCCCTATGTTCCGATTTGTTGATTTGATCCCTGGTTTTCTTGCCCTCACCACTAGTTTTGTATGTGTTTTTGTTCATTTCAGCAGGACTAGCCTTCATTCCTTCCCCATCTTGTTTAAGGTCTGCTGTTAGGTCTGCAAGCATTCTTATAACCAAAGCTCTGAACTATGCTTCAGAAAGATTTCCTATCTGCTGCTTCGTTAGATTAGATATTTGCTGGCTAATCAGCTGCATCACTGGGATCTTTATCATGATCTGTGCCATCCTGACAGTTTTGCATTTTTGTGTTTACCTTTGCTACCTGGGTGGGGCTCTCACACCTTCTATACTATAAGGGGTGGAGCCCCATGCATTCATCACAACTAGGCGACCCTTCTCACCACAGTGTGGCATATTCTGTGAGGGTGGGGGTCCAAGATGGATTCCTGCCATTCACTCTGCTGAGAGACTGGGAGCCTCCTCCTCTGTCCCAATCCCCTCCGGGCCTCACAGTCCAAGGCAACGGGAGTCTGCCTTCCCTGGCATTGAAATCGCAAGCTGATGGGTCTGGCCTGCAGCCAGGGGTGCTCCCCAGGCGCTTCTCACATCCCCTTAAATACAGTGTCTGTGCTTACCACCGTCCCTCCACCATCACCACTGCTGCCACTGCCTGTACAGCTTGACCTCTCTGCCCTGGCTTCACCCCGCCTACCCATCCAGATGAGCACCACTTCTTTATAACTTCATACACTGGATTTTCACTTATTTTCTGGAACTTCTGGTTATTTCTGGTTTTGCAGTAGTTGTATTCCTTCTTAGTTGTGGAGGGAGACAGAGCGTGTCCTAATGTTAATATTTTTAAAGTTACCTGGTATAAGACTTAATAGAAGAAAACCTAAAATTCCAAAATTGTGTTCATGTTTTTAATGAAGTCTCCAAAAGGGAGGGGAGAGGTTTAACAAAAAGGAATAAGGAGTTACACTATGAATTTTATACACATTTAAATATAAATGTGTATAAATATAAATGTGTACTAAGCTGTTTGACATTTATTTTATAATAACTGTATAGACAACCATATGATAAGAACTTCAAACAGGAAAAAATGTAGATGCCAAGATTTTCTTGAATCTAGTGATTCATAATCTTGAAGAAAATACTCTGGAAGACTAGGCATGTTGGCTAAGTAATATTGCTTGAAAATTAATTCCAAATAGCAATGTGTGGGTGAATGCTGTTTGCGTACTCAGTAGCCATTCTCCCCTCCTTAGCTTCCTTGCCACAAGAGTACCAGACACACAACAGATTCTAGCTTTCACTGCCTCCCTTGCAGCTAAGAGTGGTGTGACAGGTTCAGGCCAGTGAGACCTAAGGGGAACTTAGTCAAAGGCTTTCTTTTCTAATAGGAGAGCTGCACAAGGGGTGGTTCTGCCCCTCTTGCAGCTCAACTGCTGTCCTGTGAAATGAAATGATTCAGCAGATGGAAGCCACAGGGAACTAGAAGTCAAGACAAGAGATACAACTAGAAGCCCACCATTGTACCTGACATTATTGAGTGACAGAATGAACCAGTGGTGAACCTTCCTGTTCCTAGATTTATTGATACATGAGATGAATTGTTTCCTTGGCTAAACCAGTTTTACTTAGGTGGTCTTTATTTCACCTGGAAGTTCTTGTACTAATGCACAATGCATTCTATGGCATAAGAATTTCAGCATCTGGCTAATATGGCATTGTGAATGAAGAAAGAATAAATTATTGATTTTTAGAACTTCAAAATATTTATAAAATTAAATAATAACAGTACAGTTTCCAGTTGTCAAAATGGCAGTAACATATAAAGTGAGAATCTGATTCCTGGCCAGCAGCACATACTTGCCTCATTTATCTATACCTATTTCCAACTTGACCTTGTTACAGCAGACACAGCAATAAGTACTTCCATCTGACAGGATCTTTTTCCTAGTGGTGGAGAAAATAAGAGAAAGTTCTTCACTAGACTTTAATGTTAATATGGAAGAACATAAAAATAATCTCACCCATTCTAATTCTAAAAGACATTGAAGCAAGACCAGTTAATCGCTGCCTTCCTTTCCAGCTATGGAGTAGGTGACTCAGAGACATTCCTTTAACCTGGCTTAGTTGATTGGGCATGGTTCCACAAAGCAAAAGGTCACTGGTTTGATTCCCAGTCAGGGCACATGCCTGGGTAGTGGATTCGGTCCCCTGTATGGGTATGTGCAAGAAGCAATGCATTGATTGATGTGTCTTTCACACATTGATGTTTCTCTCTCTTTCTCACTCCTTTCCCCCTCTCTAAAAATAAATAGATTTTTAAAAGAGAGGCATCACCCTTTGAAACACAGATTTTAAAACACCAAGAAACCCCAAAGTTACCCGATAGAGTTTTATGTTTTCTAATAATATAGTATTTGATTGCTTCGCTGAAGAAAATAAAGCTTTTAGGAAAAACAGTTGTTGTCTTTTAAAGTTGCTGAGAAGTTCCATTAGTTAGTCAAGAGTTCTCTAATCTCCAGAAGATATCATTTTATTGGCATATGTTAGACCCACTCTTGTATCAAGAGTTTTATGTGGATTTGAGCACTGTTCGTGACCTGTCAGTCTGCTGTGGCTGATGGGTTCCATTCCAGTGCTACAGCAGATCCAGTGACACATGACTGACTGGCTGGCTGGTGGCTCTCAGTTTCAGGTCTTGGAGACAAGCGCCGAGGGAAAGAAAAAAAAAAAAAAAGAGTTTTATGTGGATTTTAAAATTAAACTCTACTGAAACATAATTTTTCCAAAGTTTCTTAAATTCAAGACAGACAATATATTGATAATCTTCTATTTAACTTGGTATCCAATGTTTTGTAAAAGATCCCCTCCTCTGAGTTAGATTTGTGCCTTCAACTGTTTATATTATATTATTAAGCTTGTGAGGCTATTTAGGAACAAGATATCTGTTCAAAAATCCCTCTAGAAAGTTTCTTACATTATTTATGTCACTACTAAAGATATTTCTCCTCCCTTAAAAGAAAAACAGCTCCTTTAAGTACAAAAGAAAAAAATCATTATTTAGCCAGCAATGTTGATAAAGGACTCGTTTGCTTCTAGCCGCCCCATCATTGCCTTTTATACACTAATTGGCTTCCTAAATCTCTGCTCTCAAAGATTGTCAAGTAGCCAGTTAATTTGATAGTAAATTTAAATGCTATTCTCATATTCCCTTAATTAAACATAAATGTTCATGTTTTTTATGTAAATGGTTTTAGTCTCACAAATCAGTTAATCCCTTAACTAGATTATACATGATTTTTGAAAGCTCTGAACTTTTGTCTGTTTCTTTTCTCCTGCAAGTTTAATATACTTAACAAAAATTGTCACATTATACATCACAAAAGCTTTCATCTTGTTTCAAAAGAAAAGAGAAAAAAATTCAAATGCCAATTAAAGCCAAAATCAACTATTTTCAGCCTCAATTTTTAAATGCCAGTTTGTTTTTACCTAATTCTAGTAAATTTATATAGTGTAATTCTAAACGTCGCTATTGGACATTACCCGGCTGAAGAAAAGCAGTAGCAACTTTTCACCATCTGTGCTGCTTTTGAAAACCAGCCCCTCCCATTTGTGGTCTGGGCCATTCACCCTGGGGCTGATGCGGGGGGGGGAAGCCCTCACAACAGCGCTCTGAACGCTAACTCTAGGAATTGCCAGTCGTTACTTTGCAGTTGAATGTACTGGAGAATGGCCCTCTATTAACAGGGTACCAACAAAAGAAATAATGACTCTTTTAAAAAATTTTGTTTTGTATTAAGTTTATTGAGGTTACATTGGTAAAGTGACTTTCTACGTTCAATAAACCATAAAGGGAAATACTGATTAGGAGGGGAGAGGAAAGGAATAGATAGAAACACCAAGTAAAGGTCAAATCTTTACATTTTTGAATAGACCATTTTCTGCTGAACTAGCTAATATTTCCAAAGCCTTTGAATTTCAAATTCCTATGAAATTCAGGTTTTCCAAAACGCAAGTGGGAAAGAAGTGTTTTTCAGTATAAAATAAGGTTCTAACTAGTCTTCAGTTTGTTTTTGTTTGTTTGCTTGTTTGTTTATTTTTAAGAGAGAGACCGAGACAGAGAGTGAGAGAGAGACGGTTAGGGTATAATTACAGAACTACAGCCTGGTGGGTATGCCTAGAATTCTTGGCGAAAATACACAACTTGGGGGAAAAAACAAAAAACAAAACAAAACCTGGTGTTCGCGGGCGCGGGTCTGCCTGTTTAGAACATGGTGCATAATGAGGTTGCTAAATTAGGGAAAACAGAGGAAGGGAGACAGAGATTCCACTCCCCCGAGTAATATACAAATGTACTAGTTACTGTTGTTTCGTGAGTAGAGTTGTTTTTAAACAGAAAGTACCAACTACCATCACCACCCCGAAAAGTGAACTGGCATCAAATGTACTTTTAATTCTTCTTCTGTTCCCACACGCTCAACAATTTTGGTTCTCAGGGCCTAACCATTCTACTGTGAAACCTGACAAATAGCAAAAATCTTGACAGAGAACTAAAGAGAAGAGCGGGAGAGGGAAGAGAGGAAAATGGAGAAGGGCAGGGAGAGAACGCTCTTAGCCACCCTCCTGGCTAACTGAAATGCTTGTTCCCGAGATTACAGTAATTATAGCCCCAGCATGAGTTCCATACAAGCGCTAAATGAAACAGCACATCAATTAAAAAATAAATAAATAAACACTCCATTCTAGGAGAAAGACAACCCCCTGGGACGTCCTAACAAGCGTAAATGAACCTGCCAGGCCGCCAAGCCCTCATCCCTCCAACCCACCACCAAATTAAGGTGGTCGCAAAGCTGGCGCGGGCAGAGCTGGTAGGCGTCCCAAGTAGCTGCTAAAAGCAGCCTAAGTCCCGCTCCGCTCCTTACAGATCACCTACACCTGTCCTCACGTCAGCGCCGAGGTGCAGCACCACCTCTCACGGAAGAGAAGGTGGTTCTGGCCACCTTCAGATAGATAGATGTATATATGTTCCAAAAGTACGAGGTGGAGAGTGAATCTAGCCGCAGTTTCTAGTGTGTCCTATTTATAAGTTTTTCTTCCTTTCTTTTTTTTAAAGGAGAAAGGGTTTTATTTTTCTTAAGGAAGCACTGGGTCCTGGATGCCTTATATATTTAATCTCACCACACTATCAGAACGCCCTTTGAGACAGGTACTATTACCCCGCTCTCCTGATCAGGGCACTGAGGTTTCTCCAGGTCACTCGACCCAGGCGTGAGAACCCCGGGACAGCCCTTGTGCACCGCGTACCTCTTGTGCCCAAGGCTGGGCGCCGGTAAACCTCCGCCTGGGCTGTCCCGAGTCCTGCCCCACCATCCAAAATAAACTGTCATCGTTCCTGTTCCTCCCCCATTTCCAAGTCTCAAAGACCATCATTCTGAGAACTCCAAGTAGGGCACCCTTTCCCGGGTCTCCCGCAGTGACCGGCCCCAGCTCACGTAGGGGCGCGGGCCGCCATCACCGGGAGGTCACCCACATTCGGGGAAAGTCGTAAACAGGGACTTAATTTGTTTTAAATGGGTCTAGGAGAGCACGCGCTACATTAAAACCTTGTCCTCATTCCCCAAGTGAAGACTTGGAGATGTACCTGAGTCCTCAGGCTCGCTGACAGTCGGGGAGAGGGTGGGGCGGAGAGATGGGGGAGAGGACAGTAGTGGAAAAACCTCAGTCTCTTCGGTCAATAATACCAAGGTTACCAAAACTCTCCAGCGGAAGACAGCTAGCAGGGGATTTGGGGGCGGGGATGATGAGGACACTCAGACCGCCTTAAGGAGGCCTGGGCCTTGGGAACACGGAGACTCCGCCCCATCCCCTGTGATTGGTGTGCGGGGCCGTAGGCGGAGACCGAGTCCGCGCTGTATAAATATTCATGAGTCAGCCTGGAAGCTGGTGGGGTTGCAGCCAGGAAGTTTGAAGGGCGCAGCTCCCGTGGAAGAGGAGGTGGCGGTGGGGCGTGGGGAGAGGCGCTCAGGTGTCTGTTCAGCTTTCTGGTCTGGATTTGGTTCTGCGTGTCTAGCGAGGAGGGGACTGCCTGGACGTCGCCGATTGCAGACCCAAGCGTGGAGAGGACTTTCACTGGACCAACGCCGGGAAGAGAGGGCGGCGGCCTAGGCGGAGGCGGGTCCCCAGCACCGGAGGCAGCAGTGCGGCTTTGGGAATGAGCCTGAATCCCTGGGAGTGTAAAGGGGGCCGTAAGGGCTGACCCGGCGCTGGAGAGGCCTTGGCGAGCCATCTTGACTGCGCGCCACAGCCCGAAAGGAAACTTGCTGCGCCGCCGCCCTCTGCTCCCAGCCAAGTCGCCGGCGCCGGCGCAGCGCGAAGTGGCCCAGCGCGCAGGAGAGAACGCTAGCTAGTCAGGGATGATAAGCCAGGGGGCAGCCGCTGTACTCCGAAAGGGCTGAGCTCGATCAGTGCAGGCCCTCCGGACTGGAGCGCACTTTTGCAGCCACCCTCATCTCCCCGGAGCGGCGGACCGCGCCGTGTGGACGTTTCCCGAGAAGGGACTAGGTTATCGACAGATCCCCTCAGAGAGAAGCAAGAGAAAGACCAGCAGGGCACCCGCTCTCCTCTTCTCCGGTTCTCTCGCTGGATCATCTCGAGCCCCTCTGTGCGCTGCCTGGAGGGCGAGGGCACGCAGCATGGAGTGGGGTTACCTTTTGGAAGTGACCTCCTTGATGGCCGCCTTGGCGCTACTGCAGCGTTCCAGCGGAGCTGCCGCCGCCTCAGCCAAAGAGCTGGCATGTCAAGAGATCACGGTGCCACTGTGCAAGGGAATCGGCTACAACTACACTTACATGCCTAACCAGTTCAACCACGACACGCAGGACGAGGCGGGCCTGGAGGTGCACCAGTTTTGGCCGCTGGTGGAGATCCAGTGCTCTCCCGACCTCAAGTTCTTCTTATGCAGCATGTACACGCCCATCTGCTTGGAGGACTACAAGAAGCCCCTTCCTCCCTGCCGCTCGGTGTGCGAGCGAGCCAAGGCTGGATGCGCACCCCTCATGCGCCAGTACGGCTTCGCTTGGCCGGACCGCATGCGCTGCGACCGGCTGCCAGAACAGGGCAACCCTGACACCCTCTGCATGGACTACAACCGCACCGACCTCACCACGACTGCACCCAGCCCGCCGCGCCGCCTGCCGCCGCCGCCTCCTGGCGAACAGCCGCCCACCGGCAGTGGCCACGGCCGCCCGCCAGGGACAAGGCCCCAGTCCCGAGGCAGCGGGGGTGGCGGCGCAACGCCCTGTGAGCCGGGCTGCCAGTGCCGCGCGCCAATGGTGAGCGTGGCCAGCGAGCGGCATCCGCTGTACAACCGCGTCAAGACCGGGCAGATCGCCAACTGTGCACTGCCCTGCCACAACCCTTTCTTTAGCCAGGACGAGCGGGCCTTCACCGTTTTCTGGATCGGTCTGTGGTCTGTATTGTGCTTTGTGTCCACCTTCGCTACGGTGTCCACCTTCCTCATCGACATGGAGCGCTTCAAGTACCCTGAGCGGCCCATCATCTTCCTCTCGGCTTGCTACCTCTTCGTGTCGGTCGGCTATCTGGTACGGCTGGTGGCTGGGCATGAGAAGGTGGCGTGCAGCGGTGGCGCGCCGGGTGCTGGCGGCGCCGGTGTTTCAGGCAGCGCGGCGGCGGCGGCGGCGGCGGCGGCGGCGGCGGCGGCGGGCGGGGGCGCGGCAGCGGCAGGCAGTGGCGGCCCGGGCGGGCGCGGCGAGTACGAGGAGCTGGGCGCGGTGGAGCAGCATGTGCGCTACGAGACCACGGGCCCGGCCCTGTGCACTGTGGTCTTCCTGCTTGTATATTTCTTCGGCATGGCCAGCTCTATCTGGTGGGTGATCCTGTCGCTCACGTGGTTTCTGGCGGCGGGCATGAAATGGGGCAACGAGGCCATCGCTGGCTACTCGCAGTACTTCCATCTGGCCGCGTGGCTCGTGCCCAGCGTCAAGTCCATCGCAGTGCTGGCGCTCAGTTCCGTGGACGGCGATCCAGTGGCGGGCATCTGCTACGTGGGCAACCAGAGCCTCGACAACCTGCGGGGCTTCGTGCTGGCGCCGCTGGTCATCTACCTTTTCATCGGAACCATGTTTCTGCTTGCCGGCTTCGTGTCGCTCTTCCGTATCCGCTCGGTCATAAAACAGCAGGGCGGCCCCACCAAGACACACAAGCTGGAGAAGCTCATGATCCGCCTGGGCCTCTTCACCGTGCTCTACACGGTGCCAGCCGCCGTCGTGGTCGCCTGCCTCTTCTACGAGCAGCATAACCGCCCGCGCTGGGAGGCCACCCACAACTGCCCGTGCCTGCGGGACCTGCAGCCAGACCAGGCACGCCGGCCTGACTATGCCGTCTTCATGCTCAAGTACTTCATGTGCCTGGTCGTGGGCATCACCTCGGGCGTGTGGGTCTGGTCAGGCAAGACGCTGGATTCGTGGCGGGCCCTGTGCACCCGCTGCTGCTGGGCCAGCAAGGGCGTCGCTGTGGGCGGGAGCGGGGGTGTGAGGGACGCGGGCGGGCCCGGCGGGGGAGCCGGAGGAGGGCCAGGCGTTGGAGCGGGCTCTCTCTACAGTGACGTCAGCACAGGCTTGACCTGGCGATCTGGCACGGCCAGCTCCGTGTCTTACCCAAAGCAAATGCCATTGTCCCAGGTCTGAATGTAAGGAAAGACCTCATCTTCCTCAGCCCCCCCCCAAAGGAAGGGTGGGCGAGGAAGCCAAGTGCTGTGAAGGGACACTCGAAGGGCTAGAGCTGATATTTCCACCCCTTCACCGTGTTGACTGCTATTGGCATGTTAATGAACTCTTAATGGTATCCATTAGCTGGAACTTAAATAACTTGCTTAGAACTAACTACCTGGTATTGACCGCTCCCAGCCCCAGCCCCCTTTCCTCCGTTGATAAACGAGGAGCTCCTCCCACGAGGCATTAATTTTGGCAGAAGAAGGTGGACTCTCCAGCTTTCCAAGAACCCAAGGTTTGGAGCGCTCGTTGGTTGCTGTTTGTTGAGCTTGAAGCCAAATCTACAGATTTCACCTGAAAGACCTATTTTTCTTCTAGCTTAACTCTTACTCCTTACCCATCCTAGAGGAGGGATGATCGCGACCTAATGGAATTGCACGGTTTGGGTATTCTTAATGACCAGGCAAATGCCTTAAAGTAAGTAAACAAGAAATGTCTTAATTATATACCCCCAAGTAAATACGGGTTTCTTACCTTAGAGGATGTATTTATATAATTATTTGTTAAATTGTAAAAGTTGTGAAATATGTATATATCCAGAGACATACAGTCTGTACATTTTTTGTAAAAAAGTTTATAGAAGCCACTCCTGTAAGAACAAATATAAGTTTTCTATTTTGTCAATAAAATGACTTTTGATAAATGATTGAAACATTGCCCTTTCCCCGTACCTCTTCTAAACTGTTACCTGTAAAGTGCTTGCTAAGGACATGAAAGAATGGACAGTTTCTGGTTTCTCTGTACACTGACTTTAGGCATGGAGAAAACGCTAGTTTTTAAGTTGTTAGCAAAGTAACACTGTTGAACTGAAATCAATACTGAGTTTTTGCACCTTCCAAAAAGATATTTTTAATGATAGCTCTTTTTTTTTTTTTTTTAATGCATGGATAACAACACTCACCTTAGCGTGTGTAAGTGGACTATTGCAAGGAAGTAATTCTACTCAGGCCTTGTTATTTATCTTGTATAATATCACTAAAGACTTCAAAATTCCACATTTATTTCTCTCTCATGTCCGTGGTTTTGAAAGCAACTGGACTGAACACACTGTTGAGGGTGTAAAGATGAATGTTTTAAGCTGTCGAACACATTATACAGTTTAAGTCACTTGACACTCTGGTGGTGGAACAGACATCCTTAATGGATTAAACTAACAGGTTAACATCTTAATATCAAATGTGCTGCTTTTCCTAGAGAAAAAGCTATTGTTCCTCTGTCAAGACTAAGCTAATTTATTTGAGCAGAAGGCTGTTGAATTAGAAAAAGAATGCTTTGGCAATTGAACTTTTTACCTGTCCGCCCAGTGGCCCAGCACATCATTTCTTTAAGAGGAGCTAAATGAATAGGGTTAATCTGTAGGGAACTTGGTCTTTTGAGTTCGTAAAACTTTGATCTTTTCTCCTCTCCAAATGTGCTGTATAGTCTGAAGTTTCTTTCCCTACTGCCTGGCTCCTCTTGGTGCAGACCAATTGGCCACCGTGGAGCCTTAAAGTTTTTCCATTAAAGGAATGTGGGACTTTTACTTTAAAAAGGAGAGAGAGCGAGGAAGACTTGTAACAGTTAGTGGAAGACCTGAGAGGCACAAGTGTGCTCAGCCTTTTAAACAGCTTTTCTGTGCATTGTTAGCCAGCCTGCAGGCAGCTAGGCATGGATTGAAGCATTATAGAAAAGGGCTCTGAATGCCCTACAGGTGGCCTGTGCACATAATCCCCCAATTTAAAGCATTTTTCTTTGCTTGACAATTGTATTACACAACTCCCTTCTTTTTAGCTCCTAATTGAACCAATGTTTAAAAAAAAACCCTCAGGACCTACATTCTATTCACTAAAGTCTGACAAGTTTCTGAACTGAAACTTTAAAAAGCACCGGAAGTAAAAGCTTCTTGAGCAGACATTTTTCTTTTTCACATATTTTTATTTCTTATGATTGTTATTTTCTGATAGATTAACAATAATTTTAAAGTAATTGGTAAGGTTATGTGTTCATACTGAAAAGATAGCCCCAGGTCCCTTATTAACCTGTCAGTCAAATAAGAAACAGGCAGCTATCCTGCTAATGATGGGGACATCATACTGTGGGGTGGAGACATGTTCTCTGCAGCCTGCTAAAATGTTTGTTCTCTTTATTTTTCCTAACAGGAATATTTAGTGGTTAAAAAAAATTTTTTTTTTTTAATGAATAAAAGGGAGACTACTTCCCTGGCTTATGTTAGAGGCTTTTGAGAAGACTTTCTTGATAGAAACATTTTGCAAATCCTTTCCAAAGTCATTCTTGGAGTTAATTGGATTGCTGAAATTAAATATGCAATAAGAACACCCACGTTAGCTATCATGCCGATTTTATTTTTTTAAGTCAGAAGCATTGTAAAATTCACCTCCCAACAGTTTTATTCATTAAAAAGTTACAATGTTGTAACTTAGGTTCCATAAGTGGCTTGCATTAAACCATGTGGTGATCATGTACTGTACTGTACATAAACCAGCCATAAACTCTACATTTTAAGTTATAAAGTAGAATTTGAGAGAATTCCCATAGGCTACCACATATGTGAGAGGGGAAAAGAAAAAAATCACTAGTTAGTGATGTTGGTTTTCTTTTTTTAAAAAAATATATTTTATTATTGAGTAGTCCCAATTTTTTTTCCTTTGATCTTCTCTGCCCAGTACACCCCTTCCCTCCAGCAATCACACCCCCTTAGTTCATGTCCATGAGTCATGCATGTAAGTTCTTTGGCTTCACCCTTTCCTATATTATTCTTAACTTCCCCCTGTCTATTTTGTACCAACCAATTATGCTTCTTAATCTCGGCACCATTTCCCCACTTTTCCCCTTCCCCCTCCCAGCTGATAACCCTCCAAATGATCCCAATACCTATGATTCTAGTCCTATTCTGGTTTGCTTAGTTGGATTTTGTTTTTATTTTTTAGATTCAGCTGTTGATAGTTGTGAGTTTGTTGTCATTTTAATGTTCATAATTTTGATCTTTTTCTTAAATAAGTACCTTTAACATTTCATATGATAATAACTTCGTGATGATGAACTCTTAGCTTTACCTCGTCTGGGAAGCATTTTATCTGCCCTTACATTCTAAATGATAGCTTTGCTGGACAAAGTAATCTTGGTAGTAGGTCCTTGCTTTTCATCACCTTGAATACTTCTTGCCAGTCACTTCCTGCCTTCAAAGTTTCTTTTGAGAAATCAGCTGATGGTCTTATAGGCACCCCTTTGTAGATAACTCTGCTTTTCTCTTGCTTCTTTTAAGATTCTTTATCTTTAAACTTTGGCATTTTAATTGTGATGTGTCTTGGTGTGGTCCTCTTTGGGTCTAGCTTGTTTAGGCCCTTCTCTGCTTCCTGGACTTGTATGTCTATTTCCTTCACCAAATTTGGGAAGTTTTCCTTCATTCTTTTTTCAAATACGCTTTCAATTTCTTGCTCTTCCTCTTCTCCTTCTGGCACCCCTATGATTCAGATGTTGGCACATTTAAAGTTGTTCCAGGGGTTCCTAAGCCTCTCCTCATTTTTTTCAATTCTTGTTTCCTCATTCTGTACTGGTTGATTGTTTATTTCTTCCTATGTTCCAAATCATTGATTCGAACCCCGGTGTTCTTCCCTTCACCATTGGTTTTGTGTGGATTTTTATTTGTTTCATTTAACATAGCCTTCACTTCTTCCCTTATGCGTTTGCCATACTCAAGCGTATCTGTCAAGCCTGTGAGCATCTTTATCACCAATGTTTTGAACTCTGCATCTATTAGGTTGGCTATCCTCTCATCACTTAGTTCTCCCACTGGAACCTTGATCTGTGCCCTCTTCTGGGTTATACTTCTCTGTCTCCTCATCTTGACAGGCTCCTGTGTTTGTTTACCTCTGTGTCTTAGGTAGAGCTGTCGCACCTGTTACATTGTAAGGGATGGAGCCTTAGGTATTCATCATTACGAGGGACCCGTTTCACCATGTTGTGACGCTGTATTTGGGGGAGGGGTCTTAAAGGGAACAGTGCTGCTTGCTCAGCACTTGCCCCTTTTCATGCACTTCTCCCACTTCCGTATGGGACTGGCCCCTCTCTAGGTGCTGCCCTGGCTATCGTTCCCAGAGTGGGTGGGTCTTTGGATGTTCTAGGACTGTGGGGACCCATTAAACAAGCAGACTCTGCTGAAGGATGGGCAATTTCTTCCTCTGCCCCAATCCTGTCTGGTTTGCATAGTCAGAAGCAATGAGGCTTTATTTCCCCCAGACCATGAGCTATGCAGTGTTGCCTGGGACTGGGAACAGTCTCCAGGTATCCCTCCCAACTTTTTAAAACATGTGACTGTGCTTTCTGATGGCCTGCCAGTGCTGTTGCTACTGCCACCACCACACTGCGCGCATCGTTTCCGCCCTGGCTCCACCACTCCTACCTCTCTGAATGAGTATTTCTTCTTTATATCTTTGTTTTTTGGACCTCCATGCAGCTCGGTTTTCTGCAACTTTTGTTTGTCTCTAGTTTTGAGGTGGTTGTATTCCTTCTTAATTGTTGAGGGAGGCGCAAGATGTCTGTCTAGGCCTCTATCTTGGCCGGAAGTCAGCATGTTGGTTTTCTGACGTAGCCAATATTCTCATTGTAGACTCATTTTCGGCTACATTATACAGTTGAAAATATTCAACTTTAAAGCTCTTTTTCTTTATTAACTTCTTCAAGATATCCTTGTGAAATGCCATATTTGATAACTCATACACAAAATGGTTGTAAGTGTGCTTAAAATAAGCATGCCTAATAAACAAAAAAACCTTACTGACATTCTCGAGACAGCTCTCAGTAAAAAGACCCATACTAATAATCACTAGAGACTAATATTAAAACACAAGTGCCAGTTATTTGTCTTTAAAGCTAACCTTTAGGTGCAAAATTCCCAATATTCAAAGTGTCTACTAATGGGATTTTTTAAAAAAAACTTGATTTGGGGTGGGAAGAGGAAGGAAGAGTATTGGGCTATTAGACAAATGAATGGGTCCCTTTCCAGAACACCCGCTCTGTGCTGTACAAGTTTCTCCTTACTATATCGAATAAGTGTTAGTTTTCAAAAATCTTGTCAAATATGGGGATAGGGAGGGGATGTGGTTACTTTGTGGCTAGCTCAATGTAAATAATATGGTTAAAACCATTAAAGCCAGAGCTCTTTAAAATTACTTATGGGAGAAGTTATGTGAAACACTTTCTTTTTGCTTTATAATAAATGCAATTTGAAAGTACCATAAAACAGAAGGGGGTGAGAGGGAGTGTATAAGTTTAAGGAACAAATTGTCACCATTATAGTTTCTTAACCTGTGTTGATGGCATTGCAGGTTCCTTTAAATCCTTCAGTTTGAGAACAGGAAAACAGATTGTCTGGGCTCAAAGGAAAAAGAATTCACACAGGGAGACAAAAGCAATTGAAGAGCATAAGATGTAATTTTAAGTACAGAGGCAAACATTCCGCTGAGACTTTCCAAACAAATCACAAGTGTTGTGGTATGCTTTCCACGTTTGGTATTATACTGCCACCTTGTGGTACCTCAAGGTTCCACCAGAACCAGGGGATGGACAGGTTCATTCAGAAATAATGAGTCCCCACAGTACAGGCCTTGTCCCTCTCAGACCCTACCCAGAAGGCCTGCAAGCATTTTGTATTCATAATTTTGAATTCTTTCTCTTAAGAAAAGGAACCCCAACCTCCATCAATTTAGAGCCCCTCAAGACTTCAATTGAAGTAAATCCTCAATATTAATGGTTATACTAAAAATATAACAAGTTAGTTGAAACACAAAGGGTTACCTTTTTAAAAGTTATCTTATGAGTTACTTTTATTTAAAGAGTGGGTGGCTTTCCAAAGATCCACTGTATCTTTTAATGGGAGAAGGAATGAGTCTGAGTCATGAAGAACAGTCTGAGGTGACATGTAGTTGACTTGCCTATTTAAATGTGTTATTTTACTGTTTCCTGCTTCAGTGATGCATGTGAATGCTGTTGAAATGGGTAGGATGCAGGCTGTCCCCAATATGTAGCCAGGTGTTTGTGGAAACACACCAAGGAATAGAAACTGTGCTACAGAACAAGGTCAGCTGAAAGGAAGAGAGGGGGCCCTGGGCTGTGTAATGCTTGAGCTCTGTGGGAGGAAGATTTGCACAGCACAGCCATATGAGAAGGCCAGGCCTTTACCAAGTCTGTGTGTATGGAGAAGAGGCAGCCTTATGCAGTCCAAGGCTAAAGACTTTCTCTTCCTGAGGGTCGGATGGCTGGTGGAGACCGGAGGGAAAGAGGAAGCTGTTGGTCAGGAGGATGCAGACTAAAGATTTTAGAGGTCACTTATCACGATCATGGAGTTTTAAAGGCAGAGATCCTAGGGGCTATTGAGAAGCTCACTCCTCCTTAAACAAGCAGTGGAAGCAAGACCTAGCAGCATGATGGAAATGTCGATGCTCAGGTCTTGTTCACTGAATCAGATGATATATTTAACAAGATCCCCAAATGTTTAGCATGCACAGTTTAGCCCTACACTGAAGCCCAAAGACAAATGGACCTGCTGAAGATCATATAGTCAGAAGCAGGACAGGGCATAGAAGATATGGATCCTACTTGTCATTCCTATTTCTGCCTTTCCTAGCTGCCCTACTGTCTGTGTGAATCCTTTCAGCCACCACTATGTGCACTTGTCCCTGAACATCCACTAACCAGGGGTGTGTCTACCTAGTCCCAGTATCACACCAGAGTACCACTTTCCCCATGGTTGGTGCCAATCTACACAAGAATGTCTAGCACATGGCCTCAGAGGCTGCCAGCAAAACATTGCCTCTCTGGCCCTTCGCTGACTTGGGCAAACTTACCAGCTCTTTATTGCCTACATTTACAATAATACAATCATTGGCAAAGTGAACATTTTCTAGTTGTCACAAAATGCCCAAGGACACAGAGTAAGTCTACAACCTTACTGAGGGGCTGCACTGGTTGAAATGAGAGGACTCTGTTGCTGATAGCCAGAGTTCATGCCAGGGAAAAGGCCAGAAGTGGAATTGTTTGCCCTAGGTAGCAGAGGCCTGGAAGCCCTGCAAGAGGATCCTGGCCAGGGCCAGGACCAGAGCCAGGGAGATGACGGCAAAGTAGATGGAAGTTGCATTCACTTCCTCCTGCCTACAAACCGGATTTGCAGCTGAATTTCCCAAACAATCAACCTGAACAATCAACTGAAACCTAGCTGATGTGAAATTTTGAAGCCAAGAAGAGCAGAAGTTGCTTCATAGAGACCAGTAAGAGGGTTTTTTTTAACACAGATTAGGAAAGAGCCCATGTGTAGCTGCTCTTGAAGCTAAGATACCAGATAGAATTTGTGGCTCTGGAGCTCCCTCCCCCTAGGAATGAGGAGGCCTTGGCCCCAGGCAAGGACCCTCAACCCACAGCATTAGAGACAAGCACAGGAGATTGTGTAGCCTCTGGTAGTGGAGATCAGTGGGGACCCACTGAGCCTGTGAGACTCAGGGTATACACTTCGGTCATGAACCAATTTTATTGTTGCAGCACCAGCCTGGTGAACTCAGAACAGGGGCTCAGGCTACTGGAGAGACCAGGCTGCTACATTCAGGTTCAGGGGAGGAGCCCACAGATTGCAACCAGCAGTGACTTTGAGGGACCTTATGTTTTGGCAGGGGACATTTTGTGTGAAGACTCAGTGTTACTTGTGTGATGTGGTTGCTGCATAGAGACTGATAAGAGGAACTGAAACATGGATGGGAAAGGACCTCATGCACAGCTGCAATGCCATCTTAGAGATTAAATAGAAGTTGTGGCTGTGGAACTCCCTCCCCTCAGGACCATGGAGCCTTAAATACATCCAAGGATCCCGAACCCATAGCAATAGAGATGGGAAGAGGAGACTGTGGGGCATCTGGCACCGGGAACCAGTGGGGTTCCAATGTGTCTGTGAAACTCAGAGTGTATACCTTCAGGGTGAAGTGTTTCTATTGTTTCAGTGCCAGCCTGGAGAGCTCACCATACAAACTTGTGCTGCTGGAGAGATCACCCTGCCACACTCAGGTCCCTACAGGCAGCAGACAGGAGTGTCTTAATGGCCTTTCTAATTTCTGAAGAGGGACAGGGCAGAGATCCAAAGACTTGACTGAGTGGTTTGAGAAAGTGGACTGGTTTCCCCCTTCTAGAGTGCTTGAAAGGCATCCCAGCCCCCATCTTGGGCTACTCTTGCTGCTGTATTGGGTAGCACAGAGGAACCCCACAGAACTGGGAATTTTTAGCCTATCCTGCACTTTTCACTAGGATTTCAGGTCCTCTCTCACTGAAGCCAGCTGCACAGATTGGGGAAACTGTGCAAGAAGAGGTTTTTTTGGTCCCACCCAGCTGTTAGGCAGCAAACTGGATGCTGCACAAAACAGAGAGTTTTGGACTGCGTCTTCCTGGGAGGCTGCTCTCTGGGAGTTAGGTGAGTCAGGGATCAACTACTTGGATACTTTGCAGGGAAGCAAACCCAGTCTCAGCCCACAATGCCCTGGGAAGAGGAATGTCTGCCCCCCTCCTACAGGTTTGCAGGCACCACCCACAATGTGGAAACTCTGCTGATCAGTGGTGCCAGATTTCCCCACTGGAACCATGGGGGAAAGGAAGAGAAGCTCAGAATGGGGAATTTCAAAGTGTGAGACCCTTGGAGACTATTGCCTGTGAATAAGACAAAGAATTTAATCCCCACCTGCTAGCTAGTCTGGCTCCAGCCCCAGTAGGAGACTTTTAATCTATCCTCTGAAGTCCAGAGCTGCTGAGCTCACTCCTGCAAAGGGGAAAGCTGAATGTACCCATCCTGAATCATCAGTGAGCCCCCTCTGAGGAAGCAAGTTAGAAATTGAAGGGGTTAGCTTTGAGCAGGTGCTACTCTCCCTTCACTGAGTGCCCTACAGTCTGAGTGAACCCACAAGTGGGGAACCTATTAGCCCTATATCAACAGACCTGAGTTCATCCTACAGTCCCTCATCAAAAGGCTCAAGTGTAAGACCACGTAATCTCAGAAAGAAGCAGAGTCGTTTAAAGGTGGAGGCCGACCTCAGGGAGCCTTGGCTTTTCTATAGAGCTGCCAGGAGCTCCATGGAGGAAGAAGGTGACCCCCTTACAGAGTTTGGCCCTTCACATAAACACAAAGGTCCAGTAGGCACAGACAGTAGCTACAGAGAGGTAGCCTAGGGCCAGTTACACACAATGTCTAACAGCCACACATATCTGAACTCCAACCAAATAGACCCAGAATCAACAAAACTAGTGGTGGGCTTCAGCCCACACCAGAGCTCAAACCAACTAGCCACACAATCACTATATCAAAAGGGGATTCCTTCAGGCTCCAGGCCCAGCTGGATATAACACCACAAAGGGGCAGCCCCTGCACAGCATTTCACACATGGAGGTCAAGGATTACCCATATAGTCTCCCAGCCTAGAGGGATAACTCTACCCCATGAAGAGCCAACAGCATTCAAGACTCAACTACAACAGTGGAGGGGAACGAAATCCCCAAGAAACACTCCTGGACCATGGAGTTCAGGTGTTCTGAAGGATTGTGCCACTGACCGCAGCAAGGCAACTTTATCATAACACAATCAAAACAGATTTGAGAGACATAACACACCTAACACACAGAATCAGTTGGGCAACAACAACAACAAAATGTCCCAAGCAGAAAAGAGAACAACAGAAATCCTCACAAAAAGATGGAAGCAACCCAAATACCAGATACAGAGTTTAAATTAATGGTTATAAAGATGATTAATGACCTTAGGAGGGAAATGTATGGTCTCTGTGAGAGCTTAAATAAAGAGACAGTAATCATTAAAAAAGGATATGGGAACCATAAACAAAGATCAATCATAAATGAAGAACACAATATATGAAATGACGAATTCACTTGAAGGAATCAACAGTAAGTGAGATTAAGCAGAGGATCAAATCCATGAATTAGAGGACAAGAAAGAGTACCCACCTAAAGAGAGAATAAAAAAAAAAAAAAAAAGAGAAAGAGAGAGACTTAAGAAAAATGGAGAAAGTTTAAGGGATCTTTGGAAAACATCAAGGATAAGAACATCCACATCATAGGAGTGCGAAGAGATGAGTATGAGCAAGGGACAGAGAACCTGTTTGGAGAAATAATGGCAGAAAACATTCCTAACCTGGTAAACAAAAGAGGTCATACAAGTTCAGGAGGTGCAGAGTCCCTGTCAAGATGAGCCCAAAGAGACCCACACCAAGACACATCATAATTAAAATGTCAAAGAGCCAAGACAAAAAAAGAATCTTATAGGCAGCAAGAGAGAGACAGTTACATACAAGGGAGTTCCCATAAGGCTGTCAGTTGATTTCTCAACAAAAGCACTATAGGCCAGAAGAAACTGGCAGGAAATATTCAAAATGATGAAAGCTAAAAACATGCAACCAAGATTTCTCTACCCAACAGGGCTATCATTTAAAGTTGAAAGCCACATAAAGAGCTTCCCAGACCTGCCAAAAATATATATATCGCTAAAGGAGTTTATTTCCCCCAAGCCAGCATTGCAAGAAATGTTCAAGGACATTTTTTTAAGAAGAAGAAGGAGAAGAAATAGAGAGAGAAAAAACAGGTACAATGAAAAAATTGGCAATAAATAAGTATGCTGTCTACAAGTGATCCATCTCACAACAAAAGATTTCCACAGGCTGAGGATAAAGAGTTGGAAGAAAATATTCCATGCAAATGAAAATGAAGAGAAAAGCTGGGGTATCATTACTTATATCTGACAAAATAGACTTCAACACAAAGGCCATAAAAAGAAACAAAGAGTGTCACTAAGTGTTACTCAAAGGATCGATCCAACAAGTGGATATAATTCTTGTAAATATATATGCACCCAATATAGGAGCACCTAAATATGTAAAGAAAATCTTGGTGGACTTTAAGGAAGAGATTGACAGGGATACTGTCATAGTAGTAAATTTTAACACCCTACTATCATCAATGGAAAGATCGTTCAGATTAAAAAAAACAACAAGGAAATAGTGATATTAAATGACATACTAGATTAGATGTATTTCATTGATATTTACAGAACAATTAACCCCAAAGCAGAATATATATTTACCTCAAGTGCACATGGATTGTTCTCAAAAATAGACCACATGTTAGCACACAAAATTAGCCTTAACAAATTCAAGAAGATTGAAATCATATCAAGCATTTTCTTGGATCACAATACCATGAAGTTATAAATCAACCTTAATAAAAAGACTCAAAAATACTCAAATACTTGGAGACTAAATAGCATATTATTAAACAATGAATTAGTTATCAATAAAATTGAAGAGGAGAACAAAAAACACCTGGAACAAATGAAAATGAACAGATAACAACACAAAATCTATGGGACACAGTTAAAGCAGTCCTGAGAGGGAAATTCATAGCACTATAGGTCTATCTAAAGAAGTGAGAAAAATATCAAATAAAAAATCTAACCCTACACCTAAAAGAACTGGAAAAAAAGTAGAAGAGAGCAGAAGAAAGTAGAATGAAGTAAATAATCAAGATCAGAGTGAAAATGACATAGAGACTAAAAAAACAATGCAAAAAATCAATGAAATTGTTAACTGGTTCTTTGAAAAGATAAACAAGATTGGTAAACTTTTAACTAGATTCATCAAGAAAAAATGAGAGAGGACCCAAATAAATAATATCAGAAGTAACAACTGATATCACAGAAACACAAAGGATTGTTAATTGGACAACCTGGGAGAAGTGGATACATTTCTAGAAACATACAATCATCCAAAACTGAATCAGGAAGAATCAGAAAACCTGAATAGACTTATTCAACTAATGAAATCAAAATAGAAATCAAAAACGCTTAGCAAGCAAAAGTCCTGGACTGGATGGCTTCACAGGTAAATTTTACCAAACATTCAAAGAACTAACACCTATGCTTCTCAAACTATTACAAAAAAATTCAAGGGAAGGGAAGACTTCCAAGCTCTTTTTATGAGGCCAGCATTATCCTAATTTCAAAACCAGATAAAGACACTACAAAGAAATAAAATTATAGTACAATAACCATGATGAACATAGATGCTAGAATCCTCAACAAAATATTAGCAAACTGAATCCAGCATTACATTAAGAAGATCATACACCACAATCAAGTGGGACTTATCCTGAAAATGCAATATTGGTACAATATTCACAAAACAACAAGCATGATACATCACATAAACAAAATGAAAGATTAAATCACATGACCAGCCCTGGCTCAGTGGATTGAGTACCAGTGTGTGAACTGAAGGGTTGCCAGTTCGATTCTTTGTCAGGACACATGACTGGCTTGTGGGTCAGGTTCGATGTTTATGTCTCATATCAATGTTTCTCTCTCTCTCTCTCTCTCTCTCTCTCTCTCTCTCTCTCTCTCTCTCTCTCTCTTTCTCCTTCCTTTCCCCTCTATCTAAATATAAATAAATAAAGATCATTTTTTAAATCACATGATCATAGGAATAGATGCAGAAAAAGCATTTGATAAAATCCAGCACCCATTTATGATAAAAACCCTCAGCAAAGTGGGAATAAAGACCATATGTGAAAAACATCATTCTCAATAGGCAAAAACTAAAAACGTTCCCCTTAAGATCAAGACAAGACAGAAATGTCCACTTTCACCACCCTTATTCAAATTAGTTCTGGAAGTTCTATCCACAACGATCAAACAAGAAGAAATAAAAGTCTTCCAAATAGGAAAAGGGGAAGTAAAAGTGTCATTATTTAAAGATGACATGATATTGTACATAGAAAGCCCTGAAGACTCCACTGTCCTTAAAAATGAATTTGGCAAAGTAGCAAGATACAAAATCAATACCCAAAAATTGATGGCATTTTTTATACACAAATAATGAGCTATAATAAAGAGAAACTGAAAAACATTCCTATTTACTATTGCAACAACAACAAAAAATATATGGTACCTAAGAATAAATTTAACCAAGAAAGTAAAAGACCTGTACTCAGAAAACTATAGGACATTGAAGAAAGAAATTGAGGAAGATACAAATAAGTGGAAGTGTATACTGTGCTCATGGATTGGAAGAATTAACATCATTAAAATATCCAGGACTTCCAGTTAAGACAGTAGCAAAGGCAGATATGGCTCACTTCTTCACACAACCACATCAAAATTACAACTAAAATTAGAACAACCATCACTTAGAACCATCAGAAATCAAATTGAATGGTAGTCTGACAACTACATAATAAAATAAACCACATCCTTCCAGACTGGCAGGAGGGGCACAGACACAGAATGGACTAGTCTCTCAACCACATGTGATAGATAAAATTTAAGGAGAAATATCTCAGGAGTGAGGAGACCTATCCTCACACCAGGCCCCCTAGCCCAGGGTTCCAGTGCCATAAAGATAAGTCACCACAACTTCTGGCTACAAAAACTAGCAGGGATTCAGTTGGTGGAAGAAACTGCTAGAGCCCCAAACACTTTTTCTTGAAGAACCCACACATGAACTCATCTACTCAGACTCATTCCCTCTAAGCTCCAGTAGCTCAAAAGGTACCAGTGGCATACTGGGAGAAATGGAAGTGTCTGGCATCAAGGCAAACAGAGGCCATTGTCCCTGTGCTAAACCCACCACTACACCACAGTCAGTAAGCTTGTGGCACATCTGAGACTCCATCAACCTGGCTAACACTGTTTGACCTACCTTAGAGATCCCCAGAGACTCCACCCCACCCATTTTATAGACCTACCCACGCTGCTTTTCCATATGAGTGGCTGATCTTGTCTCATGCTTCACAACTTCCTAAATTCTAACACAAACAATAGCTGCTCTCAGTGAGTCATAGTCCTGGCACTAGCAGTAGCCAGCTTAAATTTACATCTTGGCTTCACCTGTGAATCTCCAAGCCCAGCACAAGTAGCAGCCATCTCAGGTTGCTTTATAGTTCAGTCAGGGTAGCCCGAGCAAAACAAAGGTGGGGCCAGACCTTGGCCTGAGAAACCCCAGGGCCAGTACACCTAGTGGACAACTACAGACCACATTGGAGCACCACAACCCTGCCCCAGCACAGCTGATCCTCCATGGACAGTGGAAGTTGATGGTCAGTGGTCACAGCCAGTTCTTGCAGCTTACTGGCCTGCGTAAATCCCTCCCATTGATCTGCCAATAGCAACCAAGGCTCAACTACAAGGGGGGGGTGTACTCAGCCCACATGAAGGGCAAACCTCAAATATTCAGCTTGGGTGATTGGGAAAACTATGCCACTGGACCCTACAGGGCACCTACTACATTAGACCATGCTATCAAGACACAGAGTCAAAGCAGCTCTACCTAATACATAGAAACAAACACAAGGAGGCTGCTAAAATGAGGGGAGAAAGAAATGCAGCGCAAATAAAAGAACAGATCAGAACTCAGGACTGTCAGCTCATTTCTCAAAAGAAACTTCACAAGCTATAAGGGATTGGCAAGAAATATTCAAAGCATGAAAATAGGGACCTAGCCAAGATTGCTCTACCCAACAAAGATATCATTTAGAATCGAAGGGCAGATAAAAAGCTTCCCAGACAAGAAAAAAACTTAAGGAGTTTATCATCAGCAAACCATTATTATATGAAATGTTGAAGGGGTTTATTTCAAAAAAAGAAGAAGATCAAAACTGTAAACAATAGAATGGCAAAATAAAAAATATATACACAAATCTAACAATAACTGAATCTAAAAAACAAACTAAGCAAACAAGAACCAAGACAGACTTGTGAATACAGAGAGCCTTTGATTGTTGTCAGGTGGGAGGGGAGTGTAGAGGAATGGGTGAAGAGGTAAGGGGATTACAAAGTAGAAATGGGTAGTTACAGAATAGCCATGGGGATGTAAAGTACAGTATAGGAAATGGAGTAGCTAAATAACTTAAACCCATGAACCATGGACATGAACAATGGTGGGGGGAATTTCCTGAGGGAGTGGTGTGTCCTAGGTGGAGGGGGGCAAAGGGGGAAATATCAAGACAACTGTAATAGCATAATTAATAAAATATAATTTTTAATGTCCATACTCTACAAAGCAATCTATATATTCAACACAATTCCTATTAAAATACTCATGACATGTTTCCAGAAATGTATATGGAAAAAAAAAACAACAAGCAATCGTGTAAAAGAAGAACAAAGGTGGTAGTATTACAATATCTGATATCAAATTATACTAAAAGGCCACTGTAATCAAGACAGCCTGGTAGTGGCATAAGAACAGCAAATAGATCAATGGAACAAAATAGAGAGCCTAGAAATCAACCCATGTCTTTATGGTTAATGCGGATTGACAAAGAAGGCAAGAGCATGCAATGGAGCAAAGACAGTCTCTTCAATAAATGGTGTTGGGAAAACGGAATTGGTATATGCAAGAAAATGAATAGATCACCATCTTACACCATATACAAGACTAAACTCAAAATGAATAAAAGACTTCAATGTAACTCATGAATCTGTAAAAATCCTAGAAGAAACATAGGCAGTAAAATATCATATCTCACCTAGCAATATTTTTGCTGATGTATCTCCTAGGGCAAAGGAAACAAAGGAGAAAATAAACAAATGGGACTACATCAAATTTAAAAGCTTCTGTATTGCTAAAGTAACAATCAGCAAGATGAAAAGGGAAGCCATTGTATGAAGGAATATTTTTACCCATGATACATCAGAAAAGGGTTTAATCTCCAAAATGTACAAAGAACTAATACAACTCAACACCAGGAAGACAAATTATTCAATTAAAACATGGATAAATGACCTGAATAGGTACTTCTCCAAAAAGGACATACTGATGGCCAGTATGTTGTAGTACTTCGTGGTCGAGGGCATGGAAGTAATTCCAGCAGACAGAATGTGGGATGGTTGGAGGGCTGCCGCTCACTCAAGCAGGATCAGCACTGAGCAGGGAAAGCACAGTTCTTTTATTGGATTTTGCAGATATGCTAATCAACAGGGAGGTTCCAGGAATGAGCTCACAGGGACATTCCAGAAGTGATTACAATGTACTCGAAACTTACAACAGAGGAAGCTTAAAGGATTAACTGAAGATAAAGCTTCCTGATAAACAAGTCTATATATCATCTATAGATTCAAAAACAGAAAAACAGAGATCCAATCACTTAGTCTTTTAAGGCTATGGAATGGATGCCCTGTTCCTTAAACACTAACAGAAAGCAATCAAGGTTAAACACCATTTGTGCTTAGTTTTGTTTGATTTCCTTATCAACATCAGGGAAGATGGAGTATTCAGCAAGATTCTTTTTAAGTCACAGGATGTCTTTAAGATCCTGAGGCCTGAGCAGTCAGAGACTGCCGGCACCAGTGAGTCCAGCTCACTGCTCGGATCATTAAACACCTGGACTGAGAGGCATATAAACATACCTCAAATCAGAAGTCTTGATTTCCAGCATCACCAGTAGACATATGAGAAAATGTTCAACACCACTAATCATCAGAGAGATACAAATTAAAGCCACAATGAGAAATTACCTCACACCTATCAGAAGGCTACCATCGATAAATCATCAAACAATAAGTGTTGGCCAACCCTAGTGCACTGTTAGTGGGAATGCAATCTGATGCAGACAGTGAGGAAAACAATATGGAGTGTGCTCAAAGAATTAAAAAGGAAACTCCTTTTTGATCCATTGATTCCATTTCTGGGAATATATCCTAACAATCCCAAAACACCAATACGAAAAATTATATGCACCCCTATGTTCATAGCAGTGCCATTTACAATAGCCAAGATTTGGAAACAGCCCAAGTGCCCATCAGTAGATGAGTGGATTAAAAAAGTTGGTACATTTACACAATGGAATACTATGTAGCAGAAAAAAGAAGGCACTCTTTTGTAACAGCATGAATAGCCTGGCGGATATTATGCTAAGTGAAATAAACCAGTCAGTGCAAGACAAATACAACATGATCTCAATTATATGTGTGAGGTAATGAACACAAATGAACTAGTGAAGAAAAAAATAGAAAAAGAAGCATAGATACATGGAATAGACTTACAGCTGTTGCAGGTCAGGGGACTGGATGAAAGATGGTGAAGGGACAACCATTTATACATGGCCCATGGACACAGACAACGATAAGGGGATTGACTGAGGAAGGGGAGATGGTGCAACTGGGTTGATGTGGGAAAATAGAGAGAAAACAGGAACACCTATAACAGCATAAACAATAAAGTTAAATTTAAAAATCCAATTGAAAACTAAAAGTAGACTTGTAGACACATTTTTAATAGATTTTAGAAATTTTTAAATTGCACATTATATAATAGACTGCATTCTTTAGTTCAAATATGTTTCTCTACATTGCTGAATACAATTTGGAAAAAGGGTTTGTTAGAACCAAACACTGGGTATAATTTTGTAGAATACAGGGATAATTTCTGATCTAGAAAGAAATTGTGAGCTTATCTAGTCCTGTGTTTTTAATCCTGGTTGTACAGTAGAACCTATTTTATAGTGCAAATGCCTGGACCCGCCTCCCCATTCAGAATTGCTATCTCAATAGGGGTGAGAATCTCTCACCTTGTCCAACCCCACATTCTGTGCTTGGAAATGAAGGCCGAAAGCCAGTGACATGTATCAACTTCTCTGAACACTTTCTATTTCAGCCCCACTCAACCTCTCATTGTATCATAACACCCTCACATACACCATGCCTTGAATGTGTTGCCCCTTGCCTGGAAGGCCCTTCTTTACTAGCAAACCCCTTGGGAGGAGCCTTTTATTTTTAAAGACCCAGCCAAAGTTTTAACTCTTCTCTGAAGTCTTCCCTAACCTTTCACAGTGAGTTTTTGCCCCTCTATTAGGTTTATTTGCAGAGGAACCTTCTCAATTCATGCTTCTCAATTATTATACTGGCCACAGTATATCATAATTTGCTCATGTCTATCTCTCTCTTACTGGACTATGAGCTAAGAGTCAGCACATTGACTTATTCACCTTTATGTAAAGCATACAATTGACCCTCGAGTTTATGATAATGTACAAGATACTTTATTCCCTTAAAAATGTGTTGACCAAGTGCCCAGCAACAGATGAGTGGATTAAAAAAGCTGTGTTACGGACTTCCGGCCAAGATGGAGGCTTAGACGGACACGCTAGGTCTCCCTCTACAACTATAGAGGAATACAACTACTTCAAAACAAAGGATAACTAGAAATTCCAGAAAATAAAACTACACGGAAGTCCAACATATGAAGTTATAAACCAGCGGTGCCATTTGGGCAGGTAAGAGTTAAAGAGGACAGTGCTGTTTGCGGTCGCACCCGGAGCGGCGGGCGGCGAGAAATCCGGGCTGCGCAAGCCCCTGGCGGTGCGCGACCCCGGCGGGGAGTCCCGGCGGCCAAGCCCCTGGCGGTGCGCGACTCCGGAGCTGGGGAGAGCGGCCGCCGCATCGCCTTGAACAGTGAGGCCCAGGGGGGCGGGAGAACGGATCCCGGTCTCCTAGCTGAATAACTGTGTGAATCCATCTTGGACCCCCGCCCCCAAAGAAAGCACCACAGGGCTGCGAAATAGGTCGCGGACAGGCAGGCACCGGCCGGTCGCTGATTTGTGACGCGTACACAGGCACTGCCCCCGACAGCCAGCCCAAGAAAACAAAACGCATCTGTCAAAATGAGGCAGGCAACTTTAGAAATACCGGTAACACAACTCACCAGGCAGCAGATAGAGAACCTGACAGATGAACAGATAAGAAACCTGTCAGAGGCTCAGTTCTGGGCCATTGTTATCAGGTGGCTTACAGAATTCACAAAAGAGCAGGAAAAAGATATGAAAGAAGCGAAAAACTTTCATAACGAAAGGAACAAAACCGCATAGGAGACAGAAAGAAAGGAAATAAAATCTAGAGTTCATTTCAACAAACTGGAATATGGAGAAGGAACAAGCAGTCAACCAATGCAGCGAGAGGAAATGGCAAGCAACAATGAAAGGATCAGAAACCTCTGGGACAGCTATAAAAGGCCCAACATAAGAATCATTGGTTTGCCAGAGAATGAGGAAGATGAACTAGAACTTGAAAAATTGAGTGAAAATATAATAAAGGAGACTTCCCAGACTTGGGGAAGGGAATAGACCTGCAGGTCCAGGAAGCAAGGAGAGTTCCCAAGAGACTGGACCCAGGGAGAACCACTCCAAGACACATTATAATCAAAATGTCAAAAATTAAAGATAAAGAGAGAATCTTAAAAGCAGCAAGAGAGAAGAAAAGAATTATGTACAAAGGGGTCCCAATTAGACTATCAGCTGACTTCTCAAGGGAAACCCTACAGGCAAGAAGAGACTGGCAAGAAATATTCAAAGTAATGAAAATCCAAAACCTACAACCACGAATACTCTATCCAGCAAAATTGACATTCAGAATAGAAGGACAGAGAAAGTGTTTCCAGGACAAAATAAAACTGAAAGAGTTCATTAGATCCAAACCACTGTTATATGAGATGTTAAAGGGACTGGTTTAAAAAAAAAACAGAAGCTAGGGAGATGAAACAAAGGCAAACTAAATAGGCAACGAGAGTGGAAGAGGAACTGTGGGTACGGGAAGCATATTGGGGGGAGGGCAACAGGGAGGGGGAATGGGGAAAGGGAGGGAGATGATATAGGAATTGGGGATCAAGGTAGGAGGGAATGGAATAGACGGAGAGAGGTTGGGAGGAACTGTATGCACAACTAATGGACATAATCTAAAAGGGGGGGACAACTGGAGGGAGGGGGGCCACCGGGTGGAGGGGAGCAGAGGGAAGGGAAATTGGCACAAATGTAATATTTTAATCAATAAAACACATTAAATCTGAAAAAAAAAAAAGCTGTGTTACATATATACAATGGAATATTACTAAGCCTTTAAAAAGAATAAACTCTTAGAGGGAGAAGATGGTGGAGGAGTGAGGGGAGGCTGCGCTTTCTGGCTCCTGAGACCCGTCTGTAGTTTGGACTAATTGCAAATGGAACATCTCGGTGAGCAGCTGGACACTGGCAAGAGTCGAGCCTTGGCAATGCTGGATTAGAGAAAACCATCTGGGAGCGACCTGTTTGGTGAGGATAGCGGAGGAAAAAGGGACGAGATGGGATTTCTGACTGGGGTGGCTCCCTGAGCTGCAGCTGGAAGTACACAAAGACTTTTTAGTGATCATAGGCTTCCCCAGAGAGGAATCGGGAGGAGAGCAGATCTCTGCCCACTGGCAGAAACAGGAGAGGACCAGGTGGCATTTGGCACTGAAAGACATGAGACAGCGTACTGCTGTGCAGGTGAGAACGTGATTTTTCTTTATTTTTTCCTCTTGTATACTGCGGAGAGGGGAGGAAAGGTTGGGGGTGATAGGACATTCTTGAGGAGCACAGGCACAGAAGTGTGCTTGCCCACTCCCCAACCCTCCCCCTGGGTAGCGCGGGTGCACACAGTGAAGTGCCCTCATACACTGGCTCAGGTGCACAAACGGTCAGTGGCCGTGTGTCTGGGTACCCCTTGGACACACACCAACAAACGTAAGATCAGTGCCCCGACGGATGCAGGGAGGCCCGCTGGGCACGCAGAAGACTGCGCAGACAGCCTTGGCCAGCCCCAGTGGTCAACAGGCAAGAGCACAGACCACTTGCGTGGGCTCTGCTCGTGCCCGCCCAGGCTGGTAGGGGAATAGCAGGCGGCTGCGGCGCAGGAACAGCGGGTGGCGGTGACTCACAGACTCTCATTTCCACTGTGCACAGGTGTTTGAGGCCCTGCCCCAAGGGGTGAGAGACCAACTCTGAGAGCCCAGCTCAGCAGGCCTGAGCCTAGAACGCACACAAGCTCCTCGACTGGCTCCAAACAGGCTCCAAACCTGGAAAGATCAGGAACCTCTTGGCTGCCTCATTACACCAGCTGTGGATCCAGAAAAAGAAGATGACACACAAAGGCTGAACTGAGTAAAAACTTTTCTTTTGTATATATATATTTTTTAAATTTTTATTTCTATTTTAGTTTTTTATTTGTATTTTATTTTATTTTAATTTTTTTAAATTTCTTATTTTTATTTTAATTTTCACTTTTATATAAATATATATTTTAAACTATCTCTTTAATTTTTTTCATGCCATTTCTCCTTCTCATCCTTCCTCTTTAATTTTTGTTTATTTGTTTATCTGTTTTGTTTAGCCTCTCTTTCACACTAAATAAATAGAATATAACTACTAGAATATCTAATACTATACAATTCCACTTTCTTACTATATTCTACATTCTTCCCTCTCTTTCTTTTATTATTATTAACATACAATGTAAATATTACCTATGTTTTGCATAGTCTCGACACTACTTGCTATTATTACTAATCTATCATCCGCTCTCTCAAAAATTCATATTATTCCTCTTTAAAATAACTCTTATCAATTCTTCCTATAGTATAAAAGCCCTAACCTCTCTACATTATATTAATACTGGCTCATTTGCTGACAATAGCATGAAAGAAGGTGGGGGATATTTTTGAGGGTGTGGGTTTCCTGCCTGGGCTGTGTGTTTATGTTTTTAACAGCATCTCCACAAAAGAACTCAAGACAAAGTGGAAAGAGTGATTCTCAATCCACTAGCCAGAGGGAAGATCCCACCAAAGAGAATCTGAAATATAACCAGACAGCATAAACAAATGACATAAAAGATAACCCAAGAACATCAGGCTCAGGAGATCGAAGAGACTGCACCACTGAAACCCCCAGATCTCCTATAAAGAATCTCATACCACAAAGGTGAGAATTCAAAGCAGACAAATCCAAAAAACAAAAACAAACAAGAAGAATCCAGCATGGTAAGACGCAGAAACAATCTCTCAATGAAAAAAAAAAAAAAAGAGGAATCCCCAGAAAGAGAGGTAGATGGAAGAGACATAGCCCAAACGTCAGACATGGAATTTAAAACAATGATGATGCAGAAGCTCAATATACTCGACAACCTCAAAAACGACTATGACAGCCTCAAAAAAAGTTACCAACAGCTCCAAGGAAATTACAGGGAACTTATGGAGAACTACACCAGCATAATAAAGGACATAGAAACTATTAACAAGAACCAGGAAGAAATGAAGATACAATCTTTGAACTGAAAGATGCAGTAGAATCCATCAAAAGCAGGCTATATGAAGCAGAGGATCAGATCAGTGAGTTAGAAGACAATGTAGAAAAAAATTCCCAGACAATGAATGCAAAATGAAAAAAGATTTAAAAAGTACAAAGTAGATGTAAGGGAATTACAAGATAGCATGAGGAAAAACAACATCACAGTCATCGGAATTAAAGAGGGAGAAGAAAAGGAACAAGAAATAGAAAAACTGATAGGAGAAATAGTGACAGAAAATTTTCCCAACCTGATGAGAGAAAAAGTTATGCAAGTTCAGGAAGCACAGAGAGTCCTAATGAAGAGGAACCCAAAAAAACCCACTCCAAGGCACATCATAATTAAAATGGCAACATTCAAAGAGAAAGAGAGAATCCTAAAAGCAGCAAGAGAAAAACAGCAAATAGCATACAAGGGAGCTCCAATAAGGCTATTGACCGATTTCTCAACAGAAACACTACAAGCCAGAAGGGAATGGTGAAAAATATTTCAATCAATGAAAAACAAAGGTCTAAAACCAAGAATACTCTACCCATCAAGGCTCTCATTCAAAATACAAGGTGAAATAAGGAGTTTCTGAGACAAAGGAAGACTAAAAGAATACATCTCCACCAAACCAGCATTGCAAGAGATGCTAAAGGGAGTGCTTTAGAAAAAGAATAAAAATAGAGGAGAGGTACACAGGTACAATAGGAAATGAATAAATACACGTCAATAATAACCTTAAATGTAAATGGATTAAATGCTCAAATAAGAGGCATAGTGTAACTGAATGGATGAGAAAACATGACCCACATAAATGCTGTCTATAAAAGTCCACCTCAGAAAAAAAGATTTACACAGACTGAAAGTAAATGAATACAAAAAAGCATTCCAAGCAAACGGACATGAAAAAAAAGCTGGCATAGCAGTACTCATATCAGACAAAACGGATTTCAAAACAAGGGCAATAAAAAGAGACAAAAAATGACATTTCATAATACTTAAGGGAACAATCCATCAAGAAGATATAACTCTAATAAACATATATGCACTCAACATAGGAGCACCCAAGTGCATAAAGCAAATACTAGAAGACCACAAGAAGGATATTAACAGAAACACACTCATAGTAGGGGACTTTAACACTCCACTATCAACAATAGACAGATCTTCGAAGCGAAGAAACACAAAAGATATAAGGGCATCGAACAATACACTAAACCACATGGATTTAACTGATATATATAGAACTTTTCACTCCAAAAAAGCAAAATATACATTTTTTTTCAAATGCACATGGGATATTTTCAAAGACAGACCACATGATAGGACACAAAACAAGCCTCAACACATTCAAGAAAATTGAAATCATATCAAGCATCTTTTCAGACCACAATGCCTTGAAACTAAAAATCAACCTCAGAGAAAAACATCAAAGACATCCAAAGTCATGGAGAATGAATAGTGTGCTATTAAATAATAAATGGGTTAGCAATGACATCAAAGAAGAAATTAAGAAATTTCTGGAAACTAATAATAATGAACACACAATAGCCCCAAACCTATAGGAAACAGCAAAAGCAGTCCTAAGAGGGAAGTTCATAGCAATACAGGCATATCTGAAAAGGATGGAAGAATCTCAAATAAAAAATCTAACCCTACAGCTACAAGAACTAGGACAATAACAACAAACAAAGCATAGGGCAAGAAGAAGGAAGAAAATCATCAAGATTAGAGCAGAATTAAATGACATAGAGACCAAACAAACAATTCAAAAGATCAACAAAACTATGAGGTGGTTATTTGAAAAAAAAAAAAAAAAGTCAACAAGCCTTTAGCCAGACTAATCAAGAAAAAAGAGAGAAGACCCAAATAAACAAAATCAGAAATGAAAAAGGAGAAATCAAGACTGATACCACAGAAATACAAAGGATTATAAGAAATTACTACAAACAACTGTATGGCAAGCATTTTGACAACCTAAAAAAAATGGACAAATTTCTAGAAACATATAACCTTCCAAAACTGAACCAAGAAGAAGTAGAAAGTCTCAACAGACTAATAACAAAGAAGAAAATTGAAACAGTAATCAAAAATAATCTCCCTGCACACAAAAGACCTGGATCATATGGCTTCACAGGTGAATTTTACAAAACATTTAGGGAAGAAATAACTCCTCCCCTTATCAAACTGTTTCAAAAATTCCAAAAAGATAAAAAATCCCAAACTCTTTCTATGAAGCCAGTATTACCCTACTTCCAAAAACAGGTCAAGACACAAAAAAGAAAGAAAACTACAGGGCAATATCACTGATGAACATAGATGCTATAATCCTCAATAAAATGTTGGCAAACAGGATCCAACAATACATCAAAAAAATCATACACCATGATCAAGTGGGATTCATTCCAGGGATGCAAATATGGTTTAATATATGCAAATCAATAAATATAATACATCACCTAAACAAAATGAAAGACAAAAGACATATAATCATATCAATAGATGCAGAAAAAGCACTCAGCAAAATGGGAATAGAGGGAGCATACCTTAACGTCATTAAGGCTATATATGAGAAACCTGAAGCCAACATCATACTCAATGGACAAAAACTGAAAGCATTCCCCCTAAAATCAGGAACAAGACAAGGTTGCCCACTCTCTCCATTCCCATTCAACATAGTGTTGGAAGTCCTAGCCACAGCAATTAGACAAGAAAAAGAAATAAAAGGCATCCAAATTGGGAAAAAAGAAGCAAAACTATCATTATATGCAGATGACATGATAGTATACATAGAAAACCCTATAAACTCTACTAAAAGACTACTCGATATAATAAGTGAATTTGGCAAAATAGCAGGGTACAAAATAAATATACAGAAATCTAAGGCATTTCTGTACACCAACAATAAAATATCAGAGACACAGACAAAAAAGAAAATGCCATTTACTATAGCAACAAGAAAAATAAAGTACCTAGGAGTAAACTTAACCAAAGAGATAAAAGACCTGTACTCTGAAAATTACATCACACTGAAGAAAGAAATTAAGGAAGATACAAATAAATGGAAGCAAATACCATGTTCTTGGATGGGAAGAATCAACATCATCAAAATGGCCATACTACCCAAAGCAATTTACAGATTCAATGCAATCCCTATTAAAATACCAATGACATATTTCACAGACCTAGAACAAATACTCCAAAAATTCATATGGAACCAAAAAAGACCCCGAATAGACAAAGCAATCTTGAGACAGAAGAACAGAGCAGGAGGAATCACAATAACAGACATCAAACAATACTACAAAGCCACTGTGATCAAAACAGTCTGGTACTGGCATAAGAACAGACATATAGATCAGTGGAACAGAATAGAGAGCCCAGAAATAAACCCAGGCCTCTATGGCCAACTAATATTTGATAAAGGAGAAAGGAACATAAAATGGAGTGACAAATGGTGCTGGGAGAACTGGACAGGGACATGCAAAAAAATGAAACTAGACCACCAACTTACACCACACATGAGAATAAACCCAAGATGGATAAAAGACTTAAATGTAAGCCATGACACCATAAAAGTCCTAGAGGAAAACATAGGCAGGAAAATTTCAGATATCCCACATCACAATATCTTCATGGATACATCTCCTAAGGCAAGAGAAATAAGGGAAAAAATAAAGAAATGGGACTACATCAAACTCAAGGGTTTCTGCTCAGCAAAAGAAAAGGGGTGGGCTGGGTGGGGGGAGCAATGGGGGAAAAATGGGACAACTGTAATTAAAAAAATCAAAAAATAAAATAACAAAAAAGTAAAAAGAATAGACTCGTACCATATGCAGCAGCATAGATGAAACTAGAGGGTATTGTGCTCAGTGAAATAAATCAAGCAGAGAAAGACAAATGTCATATGATTTCACTTATATATGGAATCTATAAAAACAAAATAAATGCACAAACAATTAAAGCAGACTCATAGAAACTGAGAGCAAACTGGAGGTTGCCAGAGGGCAGGGAGATTGGGGGACTGGGTGAAGGAGATAAAGGGATTAGTCAAGGAATGTGTATAAATGACTCATGGACATGAACAACGGGGAGGGATATGATTGTGGGAGAAGGGGTGGGCTGGGTGGGGGAGAGCAATGGGTGAAAAATGGGACAAGTGTAATTGAAAAACCAAAAAATAAAAAAAATAAAAAGTAAAAAAAGAAAAGCGGAGCAAGCTCAAAAGTATAATATGCATTCCTTAAACTCAATTCCCATGGGAACCCTCTGAGTGGCCTTCAGTTTCTCTGCTGCATAGCCTTTCAGTTTTGCACTGAGACTTAAAGACCTTCCTGTGGGGCCTGGCTCACAGCTTGGGCTACAATTCCTGAAACCACAAGGAGCGGCTTCGCACAAGAGACCAAACTGATGGCAGCCAGATGGGAGGGTGGTTGAGGGGCTGGGTGAAAAAGATGAAGGGATTAAGAAGTATAAATTGGCAGTTACAAAATAGTCACAAAGATGTAAAGTACAGCATAGGGAATACAGTCAATAATATTGTAATAATTATGTATGGTGCCAAGTGGCTACTAGACTTATTGGGGGGATCATTTTGTAAATTATATAAATGTCTAATCACTGTGCTGTACACCTGAAGTAATATAAAATAATATTGAATGTCAACTGTAATTAAAACTAATTGCCCTGGAAAAAAATAAAAAAGAAGTACAGATTGGTAGTTACAAAATAATCACAGAGATGTAAGTAAAGCATAACAAATATAGTCAATAATGCGTTAACTATGTGTTATGCCAGTTGGATACTGGAAATATCAAGGGAATCACTATGTAAGGTATATGATTATCTGGCCACTGAGCTGTACACCTGAAACCAATACAAAATAAAATTGGGAAAAGAATATATATGTGAACATAGAAGAGGGATTAACATTGATAGGTAAGTTGGACATCTCTTTTTCATAAAATGGCCATGTAACCAACATTTTTTTCAAGATCTTTTCCAAGAAAACATTAGCACAAAAAAGTCGTACACAATAAAGAACTTTTTCTACTTAGAAGTTCTCGTCACAAGAAATAAAAATTTTGTAACTACATATGGTGATGGTTTGGGTTTTGTTTTGTTTTTTAAATAAGCACTGTGTTGGTACCTGTAGGGAGATGCAAAGTAACATAAAATATGCTCCTCTTTCCAGGGAGATTAAGGACTAGTGGAATGACCCAGAACCTGATTTAGCATCCAAAGGTATCCATAGACCCAGAACTGTCTCTCAATTCTGTGATGGTGCTAAGTGGTACAAATGGGCAGCTGATTTTCTGTAGTAACAAACAAAAAATACGGTTATGCAACACCAAGTTTTTTGAGAATTATAAAGCAGAAAAGGCAAGTGCCATAAGAGTGTTGCCATCAATAATTATTGTAGTTTAGGAATTTTCAGAGCTACATTTCTTTTGGAGGATCTGGGCAATCTGTTTTTTTTGCCTTTTCCAGCTTCTAGAGGCTCCCACATGCTCAACCTCTGCATCTGATGTGACATCTTCTCTGACTCATCTGTCACCCTCTTTACTTACAAGGATCCTTATGATAACATTGAGCCAGCACAGACAATCCAGAATAAGAGATAATCCCATCTCAACATCCTCAACTTAATATGTTTACAAAGTCATTTTTGCCATGAAAGGTAACATAGTCACAAATTCCAATGATTAGGACATGGACACTGGGTGGGAGAGGACATTATTTTGCCTACCACACTAGGGTTAGAAGTACAATATGTAGCTATAGACGCTTTGCTTGTGGAAAGAAACATATAAGTGCATCCTCAGTAAAATATACCCTCCTAGAACCCAGTGACTTGCACTTTTTTGAATTTGTATGCATTTAGGATAACGGTACAAAGAGAAGAGGTTTATCTCTTGGACACCATGCAGTCACCAATGATTATTTTGGCCCTTTAATTTAATTATCTAACCATCTATTCACCTATTCACCCATTGATTCATGTATTCTTTACCCATTTATGCTTCTTAATTTCTGTACCAATTAAAATAAATTAGATTTTACTACAATAACAAACAACTCAAAACTTTGTGGTTTAACACAACAGAAAATAACATATCACTTACACATGTCTCATATGTATCAGCAAAGGTGTTCTGTTCTCCTCAGGTACTCAGAGATCCAGAAGGAAAATCTTTACCTTGGCCTATACTTCTGTGATCCTTGCATTGTTTTGGAAGGAATGTGTCAACTGATTAAAGTTACTGCTGGAAAATGATGTTTCATTTCCACATGTGTCACTGGCAAAAGCAAGTTGTATGGCCATATGGCACCTTAAAGGGTGCAGGGAAATAATCTTAATATGTGCTCAGAAAAAAGAGAGGACTGGAAATATACATTGAATGGCATTAATGATGACCACAGCTCCCCACTAAATAGTTACAAGTCTTCTCTCTCTACACCATTGTTCAGTCTGCCTTCTACTGAAAGTAGTGAAGCAAAATACAAAAAAATCTAGACTGACAGCAGAATTTCTGTATTCTTGCCCTACTTTAATTTGCCTATAATATCAATATTTTTTCTGGATTTTATTTTTCTAATCCATGAAATGAGAATGATAATTATTGCTTTGCTCTTCTCACTCCAATTCTTCTGAGAAGGAACTAACATGAGATTTTAAATCTCTATTTTAAAAAGTAGAACACTAAAGATACTGTTCTCCTCACTGAGATCTTTGTGACTTCCAAAGTACTTATAATGGTTAAGTATTACTCCTTTAACCAACTTAAAAGAGAGAATTTCTATTATTTAAAAAATAATAAACACTTATGTCATTCTACAATTCCATTTATTCAACATGTATTGGTTAAGCACCTACTGTGCTCAGAGGACTAGGAATTCCATTCAGTGTTTTCATTAAATACCATGACATGGGAGGGCATTCACAACACCATATTCAGCTGTAAACACTTACTTTATAGTTAACCCCTCAGCCTATGGAAGAAATGAACTTACAGATAAGGTAAATCAGTGAGAAAAAAAAAATAAAGAAGCAAGAAAGAATAGAGAAGAAAGTTTATTAAAAGAAAAGCACAGATGATTCCAAAAATGTAAATCAGAGTTGAAACAAAATGCTGCAGTCACATCACATTAGCAATATTACATTCATATATAGTTTCCATATTTTAGGCTTGAAATTCTATGGGCTGGAAAGCTTCACATTTTGTAATTTTTATGCTGGAAAGTTGAATTTCACATGAAGGAAATGACTAAATCTAAAATATTCAAGGTTTAAAATTACTCACATACTCTTAGATTAACAGAAACTAACACCATATTAAAATTTGTACACATATATTTACACTTCAAAATTCTCAAAGGATTTAGAAGTCTCAGACCAAAGATTGGATGCTTCCAAATCACACAGAGGCTTTTAAATTCAAGTTTAGTGTAATTAAAAGAAGAGTGTGGTGAACTCCATGACCTTCCAACACAATCATGTTGAACCAACTAAAGAATTAGTGCAAGACTAACAGATGCTTCCTGGTTTAGTGAGGGGGTGTTAGCTTAAAAATAAAAGGCTTTTCAAAGTGAGAGGCAACAAGCATTTATTAAGATCAATAAAAATAGCTATTCTGGAACAACTAATTCAGGCTGAAGCTCAAGTAACATTCCAATTAGGAGACAAAGGCAATGGCTATTTTTGAGAAAGGGACATGGAACTATTATATCAATAGAAGGTAAGTATTTCTATTGGTGCAGATAACATAACATAGTAATGTTAATTCCAAACAACATTTTAAATTTTCATCTAGTAGTCATTAGTCTAGTATGTTATGTTTGGGAAACAACGTGACTTAGGTCCAGTCCAAAGTTGATTTTGCCTTGTTTTAACATTCCAAGGTTTGGGAAGCAAGACGTGAAAGGCAGTTCCTCTGGGATGGCAACTCCAGCTCCATTTTAAAGTGGCTTCAGGGTTTTGTGTGAGTGTGTGCTTTTTACAGATGGATCTAAATTAACTAATAACTCTATTTAGCACCCTAAAGTTACTGATTTACTTTTATTGTAAGCTACTCATTAACTTCTGTGACAGTTGTCAAGTTAACAACAAAAGGTGTTAATTCCATGTGGATTATCAGAGTGTTATTTCCCTAGCACATGCAAGTCTTTGCTGAAACAACTTGGATGCCATTCTACCCCCTATTTTATGTAATTCTGAAGACCTGTATTTTGCCTCTAAATCTCCAATAATGTCCCCCATTGGATCAGAGCCTATTTGGAAGCACTCTGCTATGGTTGGGTCAAGGACCAATTTGAGAAACAGGTGAAATGTGGAATCCCTCCATTCCTCTTTCTCTGCCCTCCTCTTTGATAACCTCCATATTTCTTTCTCAGGCACCAAGCTCTGTCTTGCATTCTTTTATTTACAATGAAATTCATTATCTGTCTCTTTGTTAACCAAACCCATTAAGACTCCAGGGAAAGGAATACAGAATTTCTGTAAATATCAGAATTTCTGTGAGATATAAAAAATAACATAAAAAGTATGCTTTCTGACCCAAGAATACCTAATGAGCAGCAAGTTATTAGGAAACATTGGTGTTAGGAAACACTCAGGGTTATTGGTAAGGTCCTGGGCTGAATCTTCCAACAGCCCAGCCATATACTCCTTTACCTTGGACTGAATCAAAGGAGTCTCTGTTAGACCTATGATGGCCTCATTTAGAGATAGTGTTGCTGCAAGTGTTGCTGGAGCTGGGCATGTAGGGTAAGCGGATCTTCGCCTCTTGGCTGCTGTCGATCGATTTCTTCTCTCTCCAGGAAGAAAAATGGTATCTGCTGCAGTTGATCCACAGCTGAGTGTGGTGACTAGGGTGGCCAACCTACCATTGGTAAGCTCCACATATGACCTCGTGTCCTCAGCTTATGCCACTACAAAGGATCAGTATCCTTATTTGAAGTCTGTGTGTGAGATTGCGGAGAAGGGTGTGAAGACCATCACATTGGTAGCTGTAATGAGCGCTCTGCCCAACATCCAGAAGCTAGAGCCACAAATTGCTGTTGCCAATACCTATGCCTGTAGGGAGCTGGACAGGATTGAGGAGAGACTGCCTATTCTGAACCAGCCAACAAATCAGGTTGTTGCCAATGCCAAAGGTGCTGTGACGATGACCGTGACCGGGGCCAAGGATTCTGTGGCCAGCACAATCACTGGGGTGATGGACAAGACTAAAGGAGCAATGACTGGCAGTGTAGAGAATACCAAGTCTGTGGTCAATGGCAGTATTAACACGGTCATGGGGAGTTAGATGATGCAGCTGGCAAGCAGTGGAGTAGAAAATGCACTCACCACATCAGAGCTGCTGGTAGACCGATACCTCCCTCTCACTGAGGAAGAACTAGAAAAAGAAGCAAAAAAAAGTCGAAGAATTTGACACTCTCCAGAAGCCAAGTTAATATATTAGGCTGGGGTCTCTGTCTACCAAGCTCCACTAGTGTGCCTACCAGCAGGCTCTCAGCAGAGTGAAAGAAGCTAAGCAGAAAAGCCAACATACCGTTTCTCAGCTTCATTCCACTGTTAACCTGATTGAATTTGCTAGGGAGAATGTGCATAATGCCAACCAGAGAATTCAGGGTGCTCAGGACAAACTCTACTTGTCCTGGGTGGAGTGGAAGAGAAGCATTGGCTACAATGATACTGATGAATCACACTGTGCCGAGCACATTGAGTCATGTACTCTTGCTATTGCCCAAAACCTGACTCAGCAGCTGCAGACCACGTCCTCCATTCTCCTGTCCAACATCCAGGGGTTACCACAGAATATCCAAGATCAGGCCAGTCACTTGGGGGTGATGGCTGGAGACATCTACTCAGTGTTCCGCAATGCTGCGTCCTTTAAAGAAGTGTCTGATGGCTTCCTCACTTCTAGCAAGGGGAAGCTGCAGAAAATGAAAGAGTCTTTAGATGATGTGATGGATTATCTTGTTAACAACACACCCCTCAACTGGCTGGTAAGTCCCTTTTATCCTCAGATAACCGAGTTTCAGAAAACTCAGGATCAAGGCGCAGAGAAGGACACAACCAGTCAGGAGGCCCAGCAACCTGAGCACAAACCACATTAATCCTGGCCCTTTCACCAGTGCATGGTGCAGCCAGATGACACCTTCTGTTATGTTGAAATTAACCTGCTAGACAACTTGGAATTGGGGAAACAGTTGGCTAGAAAAAAGGTCTCTTCATTATAGTTGTTTCCAACTGGATTAAGATCTTTAAAGTTTCTGACATTAACAGATGAGTTCTTTGTCTTATGTGGCTGGTAAGAAAAGAATGATAGACTGGTCAGAGCCTAGTCAGAGGTCACAAAATGTTACGTTGTGTTTGTGGTCTCATTCTGTTGCCACTGTCGCTGCCTGCTTGCATTGAATAAAAACACCTTCATGTGGGCTGTTGTATGAACTGGGTCTGCCCCGGCTTGGTCTCAGCAGGCCTCATCACTGGTCTGTCACACATGCATGCTTATACAAATTTAGTTTTTTGTATTTTATTTTTTTCACAAAGGATTGTCTTTGGTATATTCAATAAAATTCATTACAGAATAAAAAAATAGAGATAGTGTTACTAGCATGTCAGTTAGTCATGCTTATTAAAGTATATTTGACTGATATAGGGAGCAATTCTTCCCAAAACATTTAGATCTTAAAAGGTATCCATGTTTGAAATACCATTTTACACCTCTGTTTTAAAGATTTGTTGGATTTTGTTTTATATCATTTTTGAAGCTTAAGTTGTGTGAAAACACTTGGTTGAAGTGACTTATACCCAGAGCAGATTGTTTTTGTGCATGTTGGTTATCTGGTAAAGGGTCAGGTGCAAACCAACTTCTACATACTTGATCAGCTAGAGACATGTAGATTGAACTAATCAAGCAGCTGAAAAAGCCTCTTCAGATTAAAAAATCAGCAGGTGGTAAAGGTAGTACCTCCATGACCATAAATGTCCTCGCTCTGTTCCTGACCCAGAAAATGAGTGATTAAAAATTCTTGAGCCAGCCTTGACTGGTGTGGCTCGGTGGGTTGGGTGTCATTGCACAAACCAAAAGGTCACTGGTTCAATTCCCAGGCAGAGCACATGCCTGGGGTGTGGGCCCGTGAGAGAGGCAATTAATCAATGTTTATCTTTTGCATTGATGTTTCTCCCCTCTCTTTCTCCTTCCCTTCCCTTCTCTCTATAAATAATAAATAAAACTTTAAAAAATGAAAGCAAAAAGCCTTGAGCCAGCCAAGAGTTTACTACAGTGTGGGGAGTGCTTTTCTTCATAATGAGCCAGAAGCTCACTAGAGATAGTAGGAAAGAATGCAGATTTTTAGAATCAGTTCTAAATTCCCACCCGTTTATGTGACCTTGATTAAGGAAGTTAGCAGTGAGTCTCAGTTTCCTTATCTGTAAAATAATAGTCACAGGGCTACTGGGAGGATCAAATGACATGATCTGTGCTCTTGGCATGAAGCAGACCCTTAATAAATGCCCTTCTTCTCTAGCCACGGGGACACTAGTTGATCTCTTCTGTGTGTCCTTGTTCACCCTCCTCCCCCATTCCTTCCAGCAACTATTCCAGATTTGACTCCTCGTCTCTCTCCAAATACACTTGACTATAGAATCTCCTTTGCCCTTCTAGGAACAGTCTTATTTGCTCCACACTTTTCCTTTTCCTCTGTCCCCTTCTCAGAGCCATCCCTCCCCTGTGTTCTTTGTCTGCTCCTCTGTTGACTTGAATGACTATTATTAATCCCTCATTATCACATGTCTCCCCTGCCTGCTGCCTTTGCCCAGAGGCTTTAAGTTTCTTCTATATTAAAATTATTTTTTTAAGTATTTATTAAATGCCTAACAATCCCAGACACTATGCCATCTATTTGGGCTACAGTGGGGAACTTGGAGCTTATAGAACCTTCTCTGACCCGTTTCTTCATCTGTATCCTGAGAACCACTACTGTATTCCACCTATTTCCAAGGGACACAATGACAGATTAAATTAGACAGTCCAGACATGGCACAAAGCACTACCTGGCACACGGGAAACACTTGTTAGCAGCACAGCCATGCAGACAAGAAGTCATGAACAAGGTGAAAAGTTGCAGGTAACTGAGAAGTTCTCACTGAATGACTTTTTTTGTCATTGCTAAGGTATAAAGAGTGTAAAGACAAAAGTGACCTAACTAGGAAAGTTGGAGGAACAATATTAAGGACTCTATATGAGAACATAAATTTGTAATAGCACTAGTTTGGGTGGTACTTGGAATTTTCTCCAGAAAGGCTAGTGCCAGGCAACGCCTTTCACTCTGGTCATCTCTTCCCAGCATTTTGTGCACTGTCCTTGGTCATCATGTCCATTTGGGTCTAGATAGCAAAATTGGCAATAAAATATATTGGCATGTTGAAATTTAAATATATTTCACTCAAAAAGGTAAATTTAATCTTAGAAAAAGACATTCTAGCAACAAGAACCAAAAATAAAAACAATAGCATAAGGACAATTAAACAAACAAACAAAAAAGGGATCAAATTTAACACCAGCTCATGCCTATAAAAATAATGTTAAGTAAACAAGTAACTGGTTTCGGCACCAAATAAAGTGTGTAGGACACCTGAGCACTCCTCTCTTGCATTGACATGAAATTACAAGGGGGGGTGGCAGTAACAGCACTTGGGCCTACCCGGGGTACAAACCATCCACCCCTTAAAAGGTTTGGGGTGCAAACCTAGGTAGTGTCAGAAGAGGGAACATGGAAGGAGCTTTTTAGAGTTTTAAAGAAATATGTATACTGAAGCATGGATATTTGAGAACTGGAATACCACAGAGGTGCTATTTGTGCCACTGGCCCAGTCACTGCTCAGGGTAAATAAACCAGGGCCACTTTGCTATAAGGTGTGGTTCTTAACTTAGAAAACAAGGGTTTCACTCCCTTAGAAGTCACTGCAGGGATTACGATAGACTTACTGACACCATTGGCTTTTCCTATCCATTAGGCTCACCAAGGAGGTGTGAGGTTGCCTGAAACAGAGGTAGAGTCTGTGGGCAAAAACATCCAAGGATTAGAAAGAAGATCTATATTAATGATTACCAAATCTGTCTCCCGCCAAACACTTATTTGAGCTCCAGTCCAATAAGTCTAACTTCCCAACTATACATCTCCTCCTAACTGTTCCACAAACAGCTTAAGCCAGCATGTCTAAACCAAAGATCATAAGCATCCACCTTCTCTTCCAGGATTTCCTCTTTGGGTAAATGCAACCAAGTAAACAAAGCCAGCACCTCATCCCTCTTCCCTATTCTCCCACCCCCCAACCAGTAACAGTCATGTAGACTCCACTTCCTTGAACATCTGTCTCCTGTAGAGTAAGTCCTTCTCAGCTTTTTTTTAATAGCTGAGATTAAGACACATGAAGAAAAACCAATGTTTTCAGGCCCCTAAACTGGTGAGCAAATGGAAATACTTCATCTCCCTGAAGAACCACTTTGGACATACAATACTTGATGAACTTGCTTTAGCATCAAGGCTTTATTTCCATTTAATGGCCAATCCCACAAACAACCTCTACAAAATTACTGAATTTTCCTTTCTGAAAAAAGTGGCACTAGATACATGGTGTCAACTTGAATAATGCCTGAGGCTTTTTTGGGATCAAATATCTCAGTAAAGGAAGACCAATTTATAAACATTTAATTGCCTTTCAGATACTAGTTCTGAGATCAAAAGCACTTTAACTTTCTTTTTTTTCTTTCTTTTCTTTCTTCCTTTTTTCTTCTTTTTTGGTTTTTCAATTACAGTTGTCCCATTTTTCCCCCATTGCTCCCCCCCACCCAGCCCACTCCTTCTCCCCCAATCATATCCCTCCCCGTTGTCCATGTCCATGAGTCATTTATCCACGTTCTTTGACTAAACCCTTCCCTTACTTATCCCCCTTCTCTCCTTCCCCCCTCCCCCCTATTGACTGCTATTCTGCTCTTTGTCCTATTTAGTTCATTTGTTTGTGTTGTTCTTTAGTTTCCTGTATCAGGTGATATCATATGGTATTTTTCTTTCTTTGCTTGGCTTCTTTCACTAAGCATAAAATTCTCTCTAGTTCCATCCATGTTGTTGCAAATGGCAGGAGTTCCTTCTTTCTCTCTGCTACATAGTATTCCATTGTGTAAATGTACCACTGTTTTTTGATCCACTCATCTACAGATGGGCATTCAGGCTGTTTCCGGCACTTAGCTATTGTAAACATTGCTGCTATGAAGATAGGGGTGCATAAGTTCTTTTGAATTGGGATTTCAAGATTCTTCAGGTATAATCCTAGCACTGGAATCACTGGTTCAAAAGGCAGTTCCACTTTTAGTTTGTGGAGGTAATTCCATACTGTTTTCCATAGTGGCTTCACCAGTCTGCATGCCCAACAACAGTGCAGTAGGGTTCCCGATTCTCCACATCCTCGCCAGCATTTGTTGTTTGTTGATTTGTTGATGATGGCCATTCTGACTGGTGTAAAGTGGTATCTCATTGTGGTTTTTATTGCATCTCTCTGATGGCTAGTGATGTTGGGCATTCTTTTATGTGTCTATGGACCTTCTGTATGTCCTCTTTGGAGAAGTGAGTGTTCAGTTCCTTTGCCCATTTTTTAATTGGGGTGTCTGTTTTCTTGATGTTGAGTCATATAAGCTCTTTATATATTTTGGAGATCGGTCCCCTGTCTGTGATGTCATTGGCAAATATGTTTTCCCATATGGTTGGTTTCCTTTTCATCTTGCTGATGTTTTCTTTTGCTGAGCAGAAACCCTTGAGTTTGATGTAGTCCCATTTCTTTATTTTTTCCTTTATTTCTCTTGCCTTAGGAGATGTATCCATGAAGATATTGTGATGTGGGATATCTGAAATTTTCCTGCCTATGTTTTCCTCTAGGACTTTTATGGTGTCATGGCTTACATTTAAGTCTTTTATCCATCTTGGGTTTATTCTCATGTGTGGTGTAAGTTGGTGGTCTAGTTTCATTTTTTTGCATGTCCCTGTCCAGTTCTCCCAGCACCATTTGTTAAAGAGGCTCTTCTCACTCCATTTTATGTTCCTTCCTCCTTTATCAAATATTAGTTGGCCATAGAGGCCTGGGTTTATTTCTGGGCTCTCTATTCTGTTCCACTGATCTATATGTCTGTTCTTATGCCAGTACCAGACTGTTTTGATCACAGTGGCTTTGTAGTATTGTTTGATGTCTGTTATTGTGATTCCTCCTGCTCTGTTCTTCTGTCTCAAGATTGCTTTGTCTATTCGGGGTCTTTTTTGGTTCCATATGAATTTTTGGAGTATTTGTTCTAGGTCTGTGAAATATGTCATTGGTATTTTAATAGGGATTGCATTGAATCTGTAAATTGCTTTGGGTAGTATGGCCATTTTGATGATGTTGATTCTTCCCATCCAAGAACATGGTATTTGCTTCCATTTATTTGTATCTTCCTTAATTTCTTTCTTCAGTGTGATGTAATTTTCAGAGTACAGGTCTTTTATCTCTTTGGTTAAGTTTACTCCTAGGTACTTTATTTTTCTTGTTGCTATAGTAAATGGCATTTTCTTTTTTGTCTGTGTCTCTGATATTTTATTGTTGGTGTACAGAAATGCCTTAGATTTCTGTATGTCTATTTTGTGCCCTGCTATTTTGCCAAGTTCTCTTATTATATCAAGTAGTCTTTTAGTAGAGTTTATAGGGTTTTCTATGTATACTATCATGTCATCTGCATATAATGATAGCTTTATTTCTTCTTTCCCAATTTGGATGCCTTTTATTTCTTTTTCTTGTCTGATTGCTGTGGCTAGGACTTCCAACACTATGTTGAATAGGAGTGTAGAGAGTGGACATCCTTGTCTAGTTCCTAATTTCAGGGGGAATGCTTTCAGTTTTTGTCCATTGAGTATGTAAACCTTTTGTTTTGAGGTGTATTTCTTGTAGACAGCAAATATGTGGGTCCTGTTTTCTTATCCATTCTGTTACCGTATATCTTTTAATTGGAGCACTTAATCCATTTACATTTAAGGTTATTATTGACATGTATTTATTCATTTTCATTTGTACCTCTGTTCCTCTCCTCTTTTCTTTTCTTTTCTTTTTTTTTTTTCTTAGAATATCCCCTTTAGCATCTCTTGCAATGCTGGTTTGGTGGAGATGTATTCTTTCAGTCTTCCTTTGTCTGAGAAACTCCTTATTTCACCTTCTATTTTGAATGAGAGTCTTGCTAGGTAGAGTATTCTTGGTTGTAGGCCTTGTTTTTCATTGCTTGAAATATTTTTAATCATTCCCTTCCGGCTTGTAGTGTTTCTGTTGAGAAATCGGTACATAGCCTTATCGGAGCTCCCTTGTATGCCATTTGCTGTTTTTCTGTTGCTGCTTTTAGAATTCTCTTTGTCTTGGAATGTTGCCATTTTAATTATGATATGCCTTGCAGTAGGTTTTTTGGGGTTCCTCTTCATTGGGACTCTCGGTGCTTCCTGAACTTGCATAACTTTTTCTCTCATCATGTTGGGAAAATTTTCTGTCACTATTTCTTCTATCAGTTTTTCAATTCTATGCTCCTCTTCTTCTTCCTGTCTTATTCCGATGATCCTGATATTATTTCTTATCATGCTATCCTGTAATTCCCTTACATCTTGTTCATATTTTTTCAATCTTTTTTCATTTTGCTATATTGTCTGGGAGTTTTCTCTACATTATCTTCTAACTCATTATTCTGATCCTCTGTTTCGTTTAGTCTGCTTTTAATTGATTCTACTGTGTTTTTCAGTTCAGAGATTGCATTCTTCATTTCTTCCTGGTTTTTGTTAATAGTTTCTATGTCTTTTTTTTTTATGCTGGTGTAGTTCTCTGCAAGTTCCCTATAATTTTCTTGGAGCTGTTGGTAACTTCCTTGGAGGCTGTCATAGTTGTTTTTGAGGTTGTCAAGTATATTGAGCTTCTTCACCACCATTTTTTTGAATTCCATGTCTGACATTTGGGCTATGTCCATTCCATCTACCTCTCTTTCTGGGGATTCCTCTTTTCTTTTCATTGAGAGATTATTTCTGAGTCTTACCATGTTGGATTCTTCTTGTTTGTTTTTGTTTTTTGGATTTGTCTGCTTTGCCTTCCCACCTTTGTGGTATGAGATTCTTTATAGGAGACCTGGGGGTTTCAGTGGTGCAGTTTCTTTGATCTCTTGAGCCTGATGTTCTTGGGTTACCCTTTTGTCATTTGTTTATTCTGTCTGGTTATATTTCATATGCTCTTTGGTAGGATCTTCCTTCTGGCTAGTTGATTGAGAGTCAGTCTATCCACTTTGTCTTGAGTTCTTTTGTGGAGATGCTGTTAAAAACATAAACACACAGCCCAGGCAGGAGACCCACACCCTCAAAAATATCCCCCACCCTCTATCCTGCTATTGTCAGCCAACGAGCCAGTATTAATATATATGTAGAGAGATTAGAGCTTTTATACTATAGGAAGAATAAATAAGAGTTATTTTTAGGGAGGAAAAATATAATTTTTGAGAGAGGGGATGATAGATTAATAACAGTTGAGACTATGCAAGACAGTAGGTAATGTTTACATTGTATGTTAATAACAATAGAAGAAAAGGAGGGAAAATGCAGAATATAGTAAGAAAGTGGGATTGTATAGTATTGGATTTATATAGTAGTTATATTCTATTTATTTAGGGTGAAAGGGAGGCTAAACTAGACACACAAACAAATAAACAACAATTAAAGGGAAAGGATGGGAAAGAGAGATTGTATGAAACAAATTAGAGATATAGTTTGTTTTTGTTTTTTTCCTTTCCCTTTAAGGAAGAAAAAAAAAAAAGGAATGGTTTTACTCAGTTCAGCCTTTGTGTGTCATCTTCTTTTTCTGGATCCACAGCTGGTCTATGAGGCAGGTCAGAGGTTCCTGTTCCTTGCAGCAGTGGTGTGTGCCCCCGGTGGCCGGCACAGCGCATTCCTTTGGCACCCATTGGAGCTAGCAAAGGTGCCTTTGTACCCGCGCCCCTGTACACGCAAGGCGGTCCGAGAGCTTGCCTTAGGCCTGCCATCTCTAGCCTCTTAGGGCGGGGCCCCAGACACTTGAGTACAGTGGAAGTGAGAGATTGGCGCCTACTGAAGCTGGCCGAGGTGCTTTTGGGCTCGCGTGCCTGTGCGCATGCAAGGCGGCCTGAGAGCTAGCCTCAGTCCTGCCAAGCTGCGGTCCCAGAGTTGGTCTCTCGCCTCTTAGGCGGGGCCCCGGACACTTGTGCGCAGTGGAACTAAGTGTCTGTGAGTTGCTGCCGCCCGCTGTTCCCGCACCGCAGCCGCCCGTCATTCCTGCACCCGCCTGGGCAGGCATGAGCAGAGCCTGAGCAAGTGGTTTGTACTCCGGCCTGGTGCCCACTGGAGCTGGCTAGGGGTGTCTGCGCATGGTCTTCTGCATGTCCAGTGGGCCCTCCCTGCGCCCGTTGGGGCACTGATCTTATGTCTGTTGGGGCATATCTGAGGGGCACCTGGACTCGCGGCCCCGCGCACCTGGGCTAGTGAATGAGGGCACTTCCCTATGCGCACCCTAGCGACCCAAGGGGATGGTTGGAAAGTGAATGAGTGCTCCTCTGCACCTGCACTCCTCAAGAATGTCCTACCACCCCCAAACTTTCCACCCCTCTCCGCAGTCCACAAGAGAAAAATATATATAAAAAAATTATTATGTTCTCACTTGCACAGCAGTACGCTGTCTCCTGTCCTTCAGCGCCAATGCCACCTGGTCAAGTTCTGTCTCTGCCAGTGGGCAGAGATCCGCTCTCCTCCTGACTCCTCTCTGGGGAAGCCTGTGGTCGCCAAAAAGCCTTTGTGTACTTCTAGTCGCAGCTTGGGCAGCCACCCCAGTCAGGAATCCTGTCTTGTCCCTTTTTCCTCCGCTATCCTCACTAAACAGGTTGTTCCTAGATGGCTTTTCTCTAATCCATCAGTGCCAAGGCTCGACTCCTGCCAGTGTCCAGCTGCTCACTGAGATATTCTGTCTGCAATTAGTCCAAACTACAGATGGGTCTTGGGAGCCTGAAAGCGCAGCCTCCTCTCACTCCTCCGCCATCTTCTCTCATTTCTTTGACATTTCATATAATAATGGCTTGGTGATGATGAACTCCTTTAGCTTTACCTTGTCTGAAAAGCACTTTATCTGCCCTTCCATTCTAAATGATAGCTTTGTTGGATGGAGTAACCTTGGTTGTAGGTCATTGCTTTCCATCACCTTGAATACTTCTTGCCAGTCTCTTCTTGCCTGCAATCTTTCTTTTGAGAATTCAGCTAACGGTCTTCTAGGCACTCCTTTGTAAGTAACTCTCCACTTTTCTCTTGCTGCTTTTAAGATTCTCTCTCTTTTTTCAAAGTATATTTTATTGATTATGTTGTTACAGTTGTCCCAACTTCTTTCCCTTTGCTCCCCCCTTTATCTCCAGCAATCCCACCCCCCTTAGTTCATATCCATGGGTCATGCACGTAAGTTCTTTGGCTTCACTCTTTCCCATATTATTCTTTACTTCCTTTGCCCTGTCTATTTTGTACCAACCAATCATGCTTCTTAATCCCTGCACCATTTCCCCACTTCTCCCCTTCCCCTCCTACCTGATAACCCTCCAAATGATCCCCATACCTATGATTCTGTTCTGTTCTCGTTTGCTCAGTTGGATTTTGTTTTTATTTTTTACATTCAGTTATTGATAGTTGTGTTTGTCATTATTTTAATGTTCATAGTCTTTTAAAATAATTTGTTTATTTATTTACTTATTTATTTTTAGAGTGGGGGGAAGAGAGGGACAGAAACATCACTGTGTGGTTGCCTCTCACTCATGCCCCCAATTGGGGACCTGACGTGCAACCTAGTTATGTGCCCTGACTGGGAATCGAACCAGCAACACTTGGTTTGCAGGCCAACGCTCAATTAATATTCATAGTTTTGATCTTCTTTTTCTTAAGTCTCTTTAACATTTCATATAATAATGGCTTTGTGATAATGAACTTCTTTAGCTTTAGCTTTAACCTTTGGTATTTTAATTATGTGTCTTGGTGTGGTCCTCTTTGGGTCTAGCTTGTTAGGGCTCTCTGTACTTCCTGGACTTGTATTTCCATTTCCTTTGCCAAATTTGGGAAGTTTTCCTTCATTATTTTTTCATGTAAGCTTTCCACTTCTTGCTCTTCCTCTTCTCTTTCTTGGCACCCCTATGATTTGGGTGTTGGTATGTTTAAAGTTGTCCCAGAGGTTCCTAAGCCTCTCCTCAATTTTTTCAAATCTTGTTTCCTCATTCTGTACTGGTTGACTGTTTTTTTTCCTCCTTATGTTCCAAATCATTGATTTGATCCTTGGTTTCCTTCTCTTCACCATTGGTTTTGTGTGACTTTTCCTTCATTTCATTTAGCATAGCCTTCAATTCTTCCTTTATGTGTTTGCCATACTTAAGCATATCTGTCAAGCCTGTGAGCATCTTTATCATCGGTGTTTTGAAGTCTATGTCTATAAGGTTGGCTATCTCCTCATCTGTTAGGCTGGCTATCTCCTTGTTGCTTAGTTCTCCCACTGGAACCTTGATCTGTTCCCTCTTTTGTGCCATAATTCTCTGTCTCCTCATCTTGACAGGCTCCTGTGTTTGTTTGCCTCTGTGTCTTAGGTAGAGCTGTTGCACCTGTTACATTGTAAGGGGCAGAGACTTAGCTATGCATCAGTACAAGTGACACACTTCACCACATTTTGGCACTGTATGTGGGGGAGGGGTCTAAGAGGGAATAGAGCCGTTTGCTCAGCTCTTGCCTCTTTTCCATGCACTTCTCCCACTTCCATATGAAACTGGCACCTCTCTAGCTGTTGCCCCAGCTGTAGTTCCCAGAGTAGGTGGGTCTGAGGACATTGCAGGATCATGGAGGACCTTTTAAAAAGCATTCTATTGAGAGTTTGGCAGTTTCTTCCTCCACCCCAACCCCCATTGGTTTTCACAGTCAGAAGCAATGAGGCTTTATTTTCCCCAGCGCTGGAACTGTGAGCTGTGTGGTCTGGTCTGGTGCTGGGAGCTCTTCCCAGGTGTCCCTCCCTACTTTTAAAAACATGTTATCGTGATTTCCACTGGTCTCCTGCTGTCACCAGTGCTGCCACCACTACATTGCGTCCTCTCCACCCCGCTGTGCCTCTCCTACCTGTCTGGATGAGTATTTCTTCTTTATATCTTTGTTTGTTGGACTTCCATGCAGCTCAGCTTTCTGGAACTTCTGATTGTCTCTAGTTTTGTGGTAGTTGTATTCCTTCTTAGTTGTGGAGGGAGATGCAGTGTGTCTACCTACTCCTCCATCTTGGCCAGAAGTTATGAAGATAGTACAGCTTCTAAGGTACTTTTCATATCTATGGCATGCTGCTAGCTAAGTAATAGCTGTACTATTGCTCAGGTAAAAGGTAGATGAAAGGGTGAAAGGGCAGATGATACAGTTTAAGATACTTTTCATAATAATGAAGTAAGGTGCTCCAGGTCAGCATTTAAAATTAGGGCAGCCAGCCATGAGAGGGGGGAGGGCCATAAGGAAGGAGCCATGCTATTTGAAAGGATGAAGAAGGGCCCTGTTCTCCTCCATGAAGTCTGATGCAAAAGAAGTCTCATGCTGTTTGAAAAGATATAGAAGGGTTCCATAAGAAGCACAATGGAAGGAGAATGTTAAGAAGCGTTATGTATCAGCAGGTTGTAGTAGCCATGTAAGAAGAAGAAGCTATGCAGCTTGTAGTCAAGATTCAGCCATGCAGCCTGGACTAGTAAAAAAGCAGGCATGATGCTGCTTTGATCGTGCCAGCTCTAGCTGACTATGAAGCCACCAAGGATTCTGCCTTGCAGACCAAGACTCTATCTGGACTCTTGGAACTCAGGACATATGAAGAGGACATTCTCTCAGAACTTGTGTCTTTCCTGGACTTCACCATTATCCAGTGTAACATGGCACATGCTTTCCTGGACTCTTATATGGAGGCTGAAGACAATGTACCCCAGATCCTGAAGGAGAGAGCTGACAGATAATGAATGGGGAACTATTGGGCTTGGTTTTGGTTTATAGCCTTTTGGGGAGCAAAGGAAGTGCTGGGTCTTGGGGGAAAACAGGGCTCTGAGCTAAAGTGCTCCCACCCCTAGGTGGGAATATTGTAAATAAAGACCTGTTTTTCTCAACACTAATCGTTGGGTTATACACTAAGTCACCACGTGAACAAGCCCTGCTTTGTTCAGTAATAGTTACAGCCAAAAGGGTATTTTTGTATCTGTTTAGTAAACAGCTGAAAAGGAATCTTAAATGAAGGAAAAGATAATTGTGTTTGCTTGGCACCACTAGGTGGCTTCCTAAGCAGTCACACACAGGGTCTGTGACATCCACCAGGTTCCACTACTGACTATGTCCGGTGTCATCTTTCATTACAAATTCACATCTCAAGCCAAATTTTTGCAGCTTGCAGCCTGGTCACACAAAGAGCCGGGAAATGGAACAAGATTAAACTTGTGGGCAAGAACAAAAATGAGAAATAAAGGGCTATATCTCAACCCTAAGAGGATATTAAGTTATTTTCTTGCCATGAGGCTAGATTGCCCATGATTTCTCCATTATCCCTCATTTCTCATCCCCTTTGTCATTCAAAGTAACCAAGTACATTTCCTAGATCGGCTGCTGAAAGTTCTGAAATCCTGATTTTTCTTTGCAGAGACAAGCAAGAAAGGAGAAGAGTAAAATGGTCAAGAAGTACCACCAGAAATAAATTAACATTTGGGTGCTTATAAATACTGCATCCTAAAATATAGTCCCAGAGATTATATATATCTGCTAGTCATAAAGGATGGGAGAAGCCAGTTGGGAGCATTCCTAAGTCTGTGGACATCTCCCTCCTTGTGCAAATGTCCTGTCATCAAAAATTCCTGGAGAGACCTGTTTAAAGTGATCTGTCAAGCCTGGATGATCTTACAGCCCAGGAAACAGGGCATATTTCATGTCAACTATCTCATATGCATTTCCCAGGAAGCCCACCCACGAAGGCATTCCTTTTATGCTTATTCCAGTACTGAAAAAAGTAAGTTCACAGGAAATGAAGTTGTTTGAATAGAGAGACTGGAACAATAACCTTGTGCTGAACTCTTCCCACTAGTTTGCTGGTTTCTTATGTAATAAGTTGATTATTATATATGTTTTTTAGCTTCATAGAAAGAAACAAAAGGAAGAAATGAAATGCTAGGTGCAGAACCAATACTCAGTAAATACTGGTTTTTCAATGTAGCTCCACTAATTTGAGATCTTATTTCTCAACTATTGATAAAACACATACATGGGCTATGTGAAAACCCAGTAGCACCTCCAGAGGAGGGGCAGGTAGAGCTGGAGAGAGAGAACTGCCCAGTGATACACGGGTAATAAACTGGAGAGTCTTTCAGCTTTAAGATGGCCTAGGAAGTAAATGGCAATCTTATGGCCAGGTGCACACACTCTTTACAATCACTCGATATTTTATTTTATTTTTTCAAATTATTAGAAAAAGTTTATTTAGAAAGTTACAGAGAGAGTAGAAATAAGCCAGCTGGGCTATGTGGACTCATAGAACAAGTTACATAGGCAACTCGAAGCTTAGGAGAGAGAAAGGTAAAGTTAACTGTGTGGGGAAAGAAGAGATGGGAGAGAAATACAGGGGAGTGCTCTGGAAAGGGAGCGTGCTGAGTCCCTCACTTTTTAAAAAATGCCCTCTACTTACCTGCTTCACATGTCTGGGGAAGAAGGAAACTTCTTGCTAACATCTAAATTTTGCATTTGACTTAATTTTCTGAATTCTCCATGAAACTCATTTTATCTGAGTTCAGCTTATGAGAAAATTTAGTTGCTTCTTTCAGCTCTGTTTCCTGCCACTCACATATCTCTTTTGGTCACATCACAGGAAAAAATATTTGCTCTATGATTGACAGGAGGAAGGAAAAAATACATATGTGTGTACATATATTTCAAATGTGGGAGAAATATCTGTTTCATTTCTAGGAAACATTTATCCCACAGAACAACTAAAATACAGCTGGCAGGATTTACAGACTCTGCAGCTAAGCCAAGCCCTGGTGGGGGGATGCTGAAGTTATGGGTGGGAAGCATTTTCATTGCAGGAAATCCTCTGCCAGCCAGCCTGTGCTTTAGAAGCCCAGATGCCCCCTTTCCTCAGCTACAAAGCACCGCCTTCCTCATCATTTCTTGCCAGAAACCAAATTTACATTCAGAAAATCTGAAATAGCTTTTCACAGTAGATTGCAACATCCTACCAAAAAAAAAAAAAAAAAAAAAAAAAAAAGAACTAAAAAAACTCATTAATCCTGTAAATAACACTTTTCTTGGCAAAGCATAAGCATAATTTCATTGATCCTCAAAATCTTTCTTTTGTGTTTGTCTTAGCAGGAAGCCAGCTGCAGCAATGTTGGTTCAGTATTTGGATTCCACCATTAGGTTCCTGCCATTGCTGGACCACCTGAGGATCCACCTGGGAAGATTTCTTTTTTTTTTTATTTTAAGATTTTATTTATTTATTTTTAGAGATGGGGTAAGATGAGAAACATCAATGTGTGGTTGCCTCTCTCACACCCCCAACTGGGCACCCAGCCCACAATCCAGGTATGTGCCCTGACTGGGAATTGAACCAGCAACCCTTTGGTCTGCAGGCTGTTGCTCAGTCCACTGAGTCCCACTAGCCAGGACAGATTTCTGAATTAAAGTTCCTGGAAAGTTAATATCTAGTGAGCCTTTCATACTGTGCAAACATCAGAGTGAAACTAAGATGCCTGCACACATATTTATACCAACTAAGACCCTTTCTTATTTAAAACAATCATGTTTAAGAGGACTGTCTCTAAGCACAAGAGATATGAAGTTTAAGCTCAGTTAAATCAGTTCTTTTCAAGCGTGTCACCTCTTTTCTCTTTTCTCAACATCCAAGGACTTGAGCTAACATCTTTGCTTTAGTTTCCCCTTCTTTGAGACCAGTGTGTTGGTCATTAAGGATTTATTAAACACCTCTATGGGACAAGTGCCCAGAAAATGGTTTGCTGTCTGAAGCAAACACTAATTAGCTGTTGACTAGAATTTTCCACCTTCTTTCTGGACAAATAACAGCTTTCAAAGCAATCAGGACTGAGTTCCACTGAAGAAGGGCAAGCTGGTGCCCTTTCCAGGCCTGACCAATTGCACTTGCCTTGTTGCCACAACAATCTTTTTGGGTGGAAGACTATAGAGCCACAAGACAGAAGGATCCCTGAGTCACCACCCAGAGGAAAGCTGCTCACCAATTAGGAACATTCACTTTGTACCTTATAAAATGCCTACTGTGTTAAGTGACTAAGATTGGGGTTTATCAATAGAAGTTACAGTTGCCTTAACTTGTCCCCGCCTCTGCCTTAGGCAGTGGTGAGTCAGTAACTCTCTTGAGTAGGGATACAAACCCATGAACCATCTTTCATTTATCAAGTGTGCCAGAGATGCAAAGAAGGAGGTTAAAATCTTTAAAAGGAAGATTAATAGCCACACAATTTTCTACTTCTTTTTGTTTTGTTTTACCTTTTAGATACAGTCTAAGATTTTTTCCCTGCCCTTAAATAACCATAAAAGATTTTTAGGGACATGATGACAGTGTAGACAGACATGGCTTGCCTCTGCACAACCATATCAAAATTACAGCTAAAATATAGAACAACCATTAGCCAGACTGTTAGAAATCAAGTTGAATGAAAGTCTGACAACTACAGAATTAAATATACCACATCAAACCAGATGGGAAGGAGGGATAAAGATGCAGAACAGGCTGATCTCTCACCCACACGTGGTGGATAAAACTTTGGGAGGGATGTCTCAGGAGCGAGGAGTCTCAGCCCCACACCAGGCCCCCCAGCCCAGAGTTCCAGTGCCAGGAAAATAAGTCCCCACAACTTTTGGCTACAAAAACCAGCAGGGATTGAGTTGGTGGAAGAAACTACTGGAGACCCAAGCACTTCCTCTTAAAAAATCCACACACAAACTCACCTACTCAGACTCACTCCCTTTGAGCTCAATCACTGGGGTAGAAGGATGAAAGGCACAAGTGGTATACTGGGAGAAATGGAAGTGTCTGGCATCAAGGCAAGCAGAGGCCATTGTCCCTGTTCTAAATCCTCCCTGCCTACACAGATCTGGCAAGCTGGTGCCATATCTGAGACTCCATCAACCTGGCTAACACTGTTTGACCTGACTTAGAGATCCCCAGAAACTCAGTCTCATCCAATTAAGGGGCCCAGCCAAGCTGCTTTTCCATATGAATGGCTGATCTTGTCTCATGCTTCCCAAGTTCCTAAATTCTATTAAACAAGCAATAACTGGCCTCAGTGAGCCCCACACCTAGCACTAGCAGTAGCCAGTTTAAATTCACAGCTTGGCTTTTCCTGGGAATCTCCAAGCCTAGCACAAGTAGCAGTCATCTCAAATGACTTTATAGAGCTCAGGCACGGTGCCCTGGGAAAAACACAGGTGGGGGCTGACTTTGGCTTGCACCACTTGGGAAACCCTAGGGCCAGTGTACCCAGTGGACAGCTACAGACCACATCAGAGCACCACCACCCTGGCGCTGCACAGCTGATCCTCCATGGGGACAGAGGTTGGTGGTCAGTAGTCACAGCCAGTCTTTGCAGCTGACTGCCCTGTGTAAATCCCTCCCATTGATCTGCTAACAGTAACCAAGGCTTAACTATAAGAGGAGGGTGTACTCAGCCCACATGAAGGGTGCCCCTTGAGTACCCAGCTTGGGTGATAGGGGAGGTTATGTCACTGGACCTTACAAGAAACCTACTACATTAAGCCATACTACCAAGCTGTGAACTCAAAGCAGCTCTACCCAGTACATAGGAACAAACGAAGGGAGGCTGCCAAATTGAGGAAGCAAAGAAATATGGCCCAAATGAAAGAAAAGAACAAAACATCAGAAAAAGAACTAAATGAAATGGAGATAGCTGACCTATCAGATGCAGAGTTCACAGCACTGGTGATCAGGATGCTCAGGGGAATGATTATGGCTGCAAAATAAAGGAAGAAGTGAAGGTTATTCAAAGTGAAATACAGAAAAATATGCAGGGAATCAACAGTAATAGGAAGGAAGTCAGGATTCAAATAAACAATTTGGAACAAAAAAAAGAAATAAGCATTGACCCGAAACAGAAGAAAGAAACAAGAATTGAAAAAAACAAGAAGAGGATTAGGACCCTCTGGGACAACTTTAAACATACCAACATCTGAACCATAGGAGTGCCAGAATGAGAAGAGAAAGAGCAAGAAATTGAAAACTTATTTGAAAAAATAATGAAAGAAAGTTTCCCTGATTTGACAAAGGAAATAGACATACAAGTCCAGGAAGCACAGAGAGTCCCAAACAAGTTGGACCCAAAGAGGACCAAACCAAGACACATCACAATTAAAATGCAAAAGTTTAAAGATAAGAAAGAATCTTAAAAGAAGCAAGAGAAAAGCAGAGAGTTACCTACAAAGGGGTGCCCATAAGACTTTCAGCTGATTTCTCAAAATAAACTTTTCAGGCAAGAAGGGACTGGCAAGAAGTATTCAAAGAAATAAAAAGCAAGGACCTACAACCAAGATTACTCTATCCAGCAAAGCTATCATTTAGAATGGAATGGCAGATAAATGGCTTCCCAGACAAGGTAAAGTTAAAGGAATTCATCATCTCCAACCCATTATTATATGAAATATTAAAAGGACTTATTTAAGAAAAAGAGGATCAATACTATGAACATTAAAATGACAACAAACCCACAACTATCAATAACTGAATCTAAAAAATAAAAACAAAAACAAACTAGCCCTGGCTGCTGTGGCTGAGTGGATTGAGCTTCGGCCTGCGAGCCAAGTGTCGCTGGTTCGATTCCCAGTCAGGGCACATAACTAGGTTGCACATCAGGTCCCCACTTGGGGGCGCAAGTGAGAGGCAACCACACAGTGATGTTTTTCTCCCTTTCTCCTTTCCCCTCTCTCTAAAAATAAATAAACAAATAATTAAAAAACAAAACAAAAACAAACTAAGCAAACAACCAGAACAGGAACAGAAGAGATGGAGATCATTTGGTGGGTTATCAGCTGGAAAGGGAAGGGGGAGAATTTGGGAAATGATGCAGGGATTAAGAAATATAATTGGTAGGAACAAACTAGACAGGGGATATTAAGAATAGAATAGGAAAGGGAGAAGCCAAAGAACTTACATGCATAACACATGGACATAAACTAAGGGGGAGGATTGCTGGACAGAAGCAGGGTACCAGGTAGAGGAGGGCGAAGGGAAAAAATTGGGGCAACTGTAACAGCATAATCAATAAAATATAATTTGAAAAAGATCATAAAGACTTAAAAACCTAAGTTACAAAACTAGGGTGTTCTATGTAATGGCAGAGAAGATAAGGGTCTCCTCTGTCTGCATTCCCAACTCTTACTAATATAGCCATCCAGGTTCCAGGACACTGCAAGCTTTCTCCTCACATGTGCGGTCACATCAGGTGAGCCTAGTGTCTGTCCACTAAATAAGGGCATGAACTCTGTGTATTGTCTCCTGCCTCTCCCACTCTCCATGGAGTCCCCATCCCTCTTGCACAGCAGCCCTTCCCAGGACACACAAGCTTCTCTTGTTTCGTCCATCTTCATATTTTCAAGACCTATGCTGAGTCCTGGCTGGGTGTCTCAGTTGGTTGGAGTGTCATTCTTTACATCAAAAGGTTGCAGGTTTGATACGCAGTCAGGGCACATACATTGGTTGTGGGTTCATTCCCTGCTGGGTTGTGTATGGGAGGCAACTGATCAATGTTTCTCTTCCCCCCTCTTCTCCTCTAGGAACATCAAGAACAAAAATACCTGTGCTGAGACAGATAACAGGATGGAAAGACCTAAAGCATTGACCCTATTAGGTGAAAATGACTGATAGTTGCACATTTCATTGATGGATTCCTAAACTTGTAGAGTACTAAGGAACCATTAAGTCTGTGTCCCTTTTCACTCAGAGAAGGAAACAGGCCCAGAGAAATAAAATGACCTGCTAAGCAATGGTTGACATAGGGTAAGAAACTAAAATCTTACCCTTGACTCCTTACCTCTCCCCTTCCTTCTTACCACCCATTGTTCTGAATAGTATGTACACTTTTTCATAGAATGAACTCAAGTCTCTGATTCTCTGATGGTGGGATCGTGCATATTAGTGGAGAAGCCACAGCAGCCCTTTGCAGTGCCATCCAAATAAATTCACACTTGTTTGTAAACCCAAAGCTGAGCATGGACTCCAGTAGAAGAGCACAGACATGATCTGCCCAGTTCTCACTCAGGCCCTGGCTAAGAAAGTCCAACTCAGCATTTTCCACCTTTCTCTCCCAGCTATTATTCATACACCCTAACTGGGTGCACATCACCAATATTGTATTGATTCTAGCAATCAACATTATCAGTGCTAATACTGGAGTGTTTGAAGGGCCTGTGGAGCTTCCTTTTAAAATAGCAGTGAAGTTCTTTGTTGCATTTACTGTGAGGCTGAAGACCATTCTTGGCAATCAGACTGTTGACAACCCTCTGAAGGGATATAGTCACTGTGAAATACCCCAGAGGCACCCTATGGAGGAACTTCAATCACATCAATATAGAATCCAGTCTCCTTAGAGAGAAAACAAAGAGTTCCAGGTTGATAAATGGTAGAGAAATAGAAAGGAACTGGCCACTGTTAGCACTCTCTGCAGACATGTACAGAACATGATTAAGGGTGTCACACTGGGCTTCTGTTATAAGAATGGTTCTCTTGTTGAAATTGGAAATTTCTTGGGGAAAAAAAAAAAGATACATCTGCAGGGTTCAGATGAGTTCAGGCATTGCTTGTTCAGTGTCTCAAGTCCAGAAAGATGAGTTCTTGAAGGAAATGACATTGAACTTGTATCAAATTGAGCTGCTTTGATTCAGCAAGCTACAACAGTTAGAAACAAGGATATCGGAAAAATTTTGGATGGTATCTATGTTTCTGAAAAAGGAACAGTTCAGTAGGCTGATGAATAAGACCTAAGTTGTTCAGCTATAGAAACAGCAAGATGCCAGGTGATGCCTCAGATTTACTTGTGACAGTTTAAAGATGCAATAAAAGCCAGGTATTGATTTGGAGAAAAAAATAGTCATGAAGCCCTAAAGAATTCTTATATCTTCCCAACCTTAGAATTGCTTGCTGCTAGAGTGACAAACAAGATTTTCCCCTGAATAGTTCAAGAATATTAGACTCAAAAACCACATTTATTTGCTATGTGCAGACATTGACCTAAGTATTGAAGAAAGAGATCTGAGTCTAGGCTCATAGTTTTCAATGAACTGAGGAGCAAGAGAAAAAGAAATTGATTTACTGCATATGTTAAATATAGGAACATTCATTCAAATAACGTTATGCCAAAACCAATTTTGGATAATTTTTAAAGTTTTAACCAATTGCTTTGACATCCTGTAGATACACCAAGAAGGATGTTATTCTCCATTCTGGCAGATATTTTGTTGTCAAATTCTTCTTTAGAACAGTTAAAAGTGCCCAGTGGTTTCATGAGTACATTTGTGCACCTTTTTTGTTATTTGAATGGGTGAGGGCAATTCCTCTTTCTTGGCCATTTTGTGTTTGGGGACCAGTGGATATTCATTAATTCTGGAAGTATACAAAATGGCTCTTCCTCCTCTCTTAATGCAAGTGAGCAGGTCTGTCTATCCCACAGTAGATCTTCCTTCTGCACTGCATCCTCCCATCCAGCAGTTAAAGGCAGTACTAAAGCCCTAACAGAGTCCTGCAAAGCAGGATAACACAGAGAAGTGCAGCTAGGAGCCGTGGAGGCCCATTCCCAGAGCAGGGCAGCTGTCTCTTTCTATTGCACACACAGAAAACAGGAGGTCAGACTGTGAAACCACAGCATTCGCAGAGTTTCTCCTCCTCACCACTGGAATGTGAAGTCTCTCAGGGCACCCTGAACTATACAAATTTTTCAAGGACAAAGGCAAAACCCAGGCTGGAAAGCATGGGAGAGCTCTAGGGCCACTCACCTGCCTCTCCTCAGTGAAGACAACCACTCAGAGACACACTCAGAAACAAAAAGCAAGTCAGGGTCCACCCACAGCCTGCACACCTTTCACCTGCATGCAATAACCACCAATGATGCCCAGAAGACCCCAATTGTTTACTAGTCATATTTTCTACATTTGTCTTTTCTACTATAACACAATGAAGTACAAAGTGGAGTATCACAATGAGTATTCATTTTATTAAAGAGGCTTGGAGAAGTTAAAAGTAATGTCTCTCTATTGATTCTATTTATGACATGCATAAGGTGCCTCTTTTATCCAAGCAGGAAAACAAACAAAAAAATCCTCATAATAATTCACCAGAAAACATTAAAACAGTAATGAGCTCTATTAATGTAAAGAACATGCTTTACATAAACATACCATAGTAAAGAATAAGACAATGAATAGAACAGTCAGGAGTGTAGAGTGATCAGTAAGTAACCTGATCCTCTCCAATTAATCACTATAGCTGTCAGTCCGAATCCACTTGTGGCAGGCCAGATGGCTTTCTTCCCTATCGCTATTCTCCAGGAATATTAAGGTTTCCCACGTGCCAAGGTGATGCTGCACCTTCGGGTCCACGTCTTCTCTCATTGTGCTGCCCAGCGTCCTCTTCACACCCACGCGGACCTTCTGGTCCCCAGGAGGGTTGGGGATTGCCGCGGACTGGACGAGCAGCGCCAGGCCGGCAGACTGCTGAGCGTTAAGGGATGTTCGCTTCTGGAGTCCTGAGGGACCTCTGTGAGGGGCCTAACCCCAGGCTCTGTGCAAGCCCCCGGCAGCTTGTTCCTGGCTAAGGACAGCCCTTCAGTCTCATCCTCATCTGGAAGCTCCATCTGCCCTGACACAGGGGACTGACCACTGGGGCTGTGAGCACTGCGCCCTTGGGAACCCCGGCGACCCCGAGCGGCGCCCGGCCACCAGCGAGTTCTGCGCAGGCTGCAGAGCAGATCGGCCATGCTGAGCAGCACCGAGAGAGCGCTGAGTACCCAGAGGAAGAGCATCAGGATGGACTTCTCTGTGGGCCGAGAGACGTAGCAGTCCACAGAGCCAGAGCAGGGAGCATGGGCGCAGGAGAACCTGTTGGGGACTAAGAATCCGAAGAGGAGGTAATGCAAGGCCCCGAAAGCTGTTTCCGCCAGGGTCCGCAGACAGAGCTGCACAATGTAGCCCGAGGAAAAGTCTGGCACCACCAGACTGTGCCCCTCCCTGTAGGGCATTGGGCAGCGCCAATCCCCAGGGCTTGGGTCAGTGGGGTTTTGGCCCGCTGGACGGCCATCTGGATGGTAGGGGCCCCAGACGGCGAGCTCGGACACTTTGTGCAGCACGTAAACACTGAAAACCGCGGAAGGGAGGAGGGCAGACACGCTTTGAACCAGCCAGAAGCGCAAGTGGGACACTGGGGAAAAGATGTCATAACAGACATTGACGCACCCTGGCTGCAGGGTGTTGCACACAAACCTTTCCTGTTCGTCCTGGTAGACAGGGGACCCAGCTACAATGATCACCACCATCCTCAGCAGGATCATGACGGTAAGCCAGATCTTCCCTGGAAAAGAAGAGGCAGGGTAGGCACCACCATGCAAACATACATCCTTCAAACAATAATGTTTAAGTGTGTACTGGGGCTGAGAGTGAAGTGTGAGGTCCACAAACATGCATTTTAGTGATAGCAGCAGTATCAGGGAGTTAGCTCATGTGGCCAATATTAATAGAGCACTTATAATTTGTCAGACCCTGTTTGAAATACTTGCTTATAAAATGCTTTGAGATTAGTAGATTTTAAAGCAGCATAAATACTAAAAATGTTAGACTCTGATAGTTCAGACTTTTGTTAATGTCTCCAGGACTGAAAGGTCTAGAAAGAAAGTTTAGGAGATTAAGCTTCTTAAAGGATGTTAATGCATTCTCATAACTGTATAGCAAATACAACTATTAATTTCAGTAAGGCTTTATTTATGATAATTGTCCACAAAAACATCATTCAATAACAGGGCTTGTATTTAATGTTACTTTATAGCCCTTGGAATCAAATTTCTTTAAGAACATTAAAATTGCCAGATTTTTTCAGTAATTCAGAATTCTTTTTCTCCTGTTCAACTTTTATGAATTAACGAGTTTCATCTTTTTTCAACTTATCATGAATAAATATGGTCAACCTGGGAATTGAAAATAACTTCAAGTCTTCTTTTCATATCATGAGTCAATTATTTTGGAATATGTTTAAGACTCAGACAAAATAATCTGTAAATATTTTGTTTTGTGATGAGAAAACATCACCTGAGAAGAGAAAAACAACACTCTATATAAATGAAATCAGTTAAAGAATATTATTACATGATGAAGTTATTAACTCAAACTTTTAAAGACCAAGTTGATTTTGTCTAAGTTCTACAAAATAATGAGTAAGAAAAATATCAACAATTAATTCTTGCCTCAATCCCTTTTCCTAGAACACCCATACTTCTCTAAAAAATTGCCTTATCTGCACTAAACTCAGAAATCCTTACCACATTCTTTGTTAAAAAAAATAACTAAAATGAGATTTGGTTTAAAACACAAGAGAAATTGCTAATATTTACAAATTAAGCTTCAAGATTAAACTCTGAAAAGATGAACAGGAAAAAAGCATAATTGAGGCATTAATTTATCTTATTTTTATGGTATTGTTTCTTTTTCTGGTAAGGCAACCAGAAAAGAGTTACACAAAAATACTCCTTCCACCTGTTCCAGTCTTCAGACTCAGCACCAGAATGTCAGCAAGAAGCCTCAGGAGAGGAACAACACTCACACCCAGATTTCCATAAATGATGTTTGGAACCATTGCACAATCAGAAGCTTGAAACGACAGCCCCCTCTGCTCTAGTAGTGCATAGGCCTTTCTCTTAGGGGTAAGCAAGCCAAACCAATTAAAAAAAATAGAACAAGAGCTTTGGGGGGGTTTCCTGTACTCACCCACAATGGTCACGTTGCAGTTTAACGTGATAATGAGGAACCCTAGCAAGTCCAAACGGTCCATACTTCCAGAATGTCGCAGACTCAAGGCTGCTGAAGAAGTCAGAAGCCTGTGATCTCCAAGGAGGTGGAAAATCTTTGCAGAAATAAATGTATGTTAGCTACAAGAGGCTTAAGAATGAGAGTTGGAAATATGAAAGGAAAGATCTGAGCCCAAGAATAAGAGGTCAGTTTTTCTCCAAGTTGAGATCCCCACCCTGAGCTGTTTGCCTCTAAGGCAAAATGTTCCTGACAACTGCAGTGACCAGAAGACAGCAGGAGTCATCTCTCATTGTGAGCTATTCTTATCCTCCTGGGACATTCCAGGTCCCTGGCAGTGCTCACATGTTTCCACCAGGAGAGACAGGGGCTTCAGGATGTGTAATAGAAGTAACTACATTTAGCCCAAGAAAAAAAGTTTTGTTAACTAGCCAAGTAAATTCTTTATGAAACAGGTGTTTTCTCCTTGGAAACATCTCCATACCACTTTACTTGGTAAAGAAACACTAAAATGTTCATGTTTTGTCTTCTTTATGAAGCATAACCCATTATAACCTGAAAGGCTCTTGTCCTCATTCTCAATTCCTGTCTGACTCAGTGCTTCTGCACCTTGTACTTGTGTCCCAATTTTAGGTTGTGACTGTTATTCTCTAGCTGTTTCCTGTCTGCGTTAGTGACAAGAGCTCTTCACTCAGAGAAAGAAGACCTGGGTGCAACGTTGCGGCAGCCACCTGATCACTGGGGAAGTCCCTGAATCTCTTCAGATACCCTCTTCCTGCAGCAGGGAGAATCACTATGCCCTGTGCTGTTCTATTCGGGGTTTGTGGGAGGTAGACACATCATGATAGCCTTGAGAGCACCTCACATGTACTGAGTGTGTAACAATTTGTATCAATGGAGTTTAAATCCCTAACTGGTCCAAGAAGCCTTCACAGATTATATTTTCCTTTTGTATCTCTCAGCACTATGTAGCCTAAGGCTTCTCCCACTGAATCAGCTTCATAAAAGTCTGTTAGATTTGGAATAAAGTATCATTGTCTGGGCCCACTGACATAAGGCACAGTTGCATCAAAATTTTATTGTAACTGTTACCTTTATATCTGGAAAGAACCTGTCCTTCAAGCCTGGGTGTCTATCATCAGGGAAGAAATTGTAAACTTTAAGAGAAATAATTTCTATTTTTCATGAAAGCTACTCTTTGTATTCCTATCTTTTCTTCATTTCTGATCTATTCTTGAGTTTAGTAATATCCCTACAAAACTCCCAGAAGATAAGTACAGCAAAGCCACTTTCATCTTTATTCACATGACATGTTTCCATCCATTGAAAACATTGTGATCCCCCTTAAAAAGAAAAGCAGTTTTGCTATATGTCAAAAGTTTCAACATGAGCATTAAAACCTACAGAAGTCGGGGCTAAGTAAAAATATTGGAATAGTCATATGGTTCAAGCATAAAATAAAGTAAAATATATTTGCTGCTTAATAAACTATTTATGCTTTGGATTAAAAATTGATATACTAAGAAAGAATTACTGAATTTTACCGTGTGATATAAATAGCCTATTTTGAATGTGGAGTAAATTAGAATTTTGTAATGGAGTAAATCACTAGAGCTCTGCATGCTTTGGTTTTCTCATTAGTAAGGTAGAAAACAAATGTGCCTTCACCTATGCAGAATGATTGTGATATGCAAAATGAGATCATAGAAGTAAAAATGATTTCAAATATAAAGAATTGCACAGGACTTCCAGCCAAGATGAAGGCCTAGACAGAACACTGAATCTCCCTCCACAATTAAGAAGGAATACAATTACCTCAAAACTGGAGACAACCAGAAGTTGCAGAAAATCAAGCTCTATGGAAGTCCAACAAACAAAGATATAAAGAAGAAATAATCGGTGGAAGGGAGCAAAGTGAAAAAAATTGGGACTGTTGTAACAATATAATCAATAAAATATACTTTTAAAAAAAGAAGAAATACTCATCCAGACAGTAGGAGGGGCAGACGTGGAGTGGAGAGGATGTGGTGTGGTAGTGACAGCAGTGGAGGCAGCAGAAGGCCGGTGGAAAGTGGAGTCACACGTTTTAAAAAGTCAGGAGGGACACCTGGGGAGTGCTCCCAGCATCCGACCAGACTGCACAGCTCACGGTTCCAGTGCTGGGGAAAATAAATCCTCATTGTTTCTGACTGTGCAAACCAGTGAGGGTTGGGGTGGAGGAAGAAACTGCCAGTCTCACAGAAGAGTCTGCTCACTTAAAGGGACCCCTTGGTCCTAGAATGTCTGCAGACCCACAAACTCCAGGAACAACGACCAGGGCAACAGCTAGAGAGGTGCCAGTTCCATACAGAAGTGGGAGGAGTGCCTGTAAAAGGGGCAAATGCTGAGCAAGCGCCATCGTTCCCACTCAGACCTCTCTCCCACATACACCGCCACAACGTGGTGAAACCAGTCACCTGTACCGATGAATATCTAAGGCTCCACCCCTTACAATGTAACAGGTGTGACAGCTGTTAGACACAGAGGCAAACAAACATGGGAGCCTGTCAAGATGAGGAGACAGAGTGGTATGACCCAAAACAGGGAATGGATCAAGGTTCCAGTGGGAGAACTAAGTGACCAGGAGATAGCCAAACATAGAGTTCAAACATTGGTCATAATGATGCTCACAAGCTTGACAAATATGCTTAAGTATGACAAATACATAAGGGAAGAAGTGAAGGATATGCTAAATGAAATGAAGGAAAATCCACACAAAACCAGTGGTGAAGGGAAGGAAATCAGGGTTCAAATCAGTGATTTAGAACATAAGGAAGAAAAAAACAGTCAACTAGTACAGAATGGGGAAACAAAAATTTTTTTTAAATTAGGAGAGGCTTAGCAACCTCTGGGACAAATTTAAACATGCTAATGGTCGAGTAATAGGGGTGACATAAGGAGAAGAGGAAGAGCAAGAAATTGAAAGTTTATTTGAAAAAATAATGAAGGAAAACTTCCCAAATTTGGAGAAGGAAATAGACATACAAGTCCAGGAAGCACAGGGAGTCCCAAACAAACTAGACCCAAAGAGGACCACACCAAGACACATCATAATTAAAATGCCAAAGGTAAAAGACAAAGAGAGAATCTTAAAAGCAGCAAGAGAAAAGCAGAGAGTTTCCTAAAAGGGCTGCCTATAAGACTATCAGCTGATTTCTCAAAAGAGACTTTGCAGGCAAGAAGGGACTGGCAAGTATTCAATGTGATGAAAAGCAAGGACCTACAACCAAGATTACACTATCCAGCAAAGCTATCATTTAGAGTGAAAGGGCAGATGAAGTGCTTCCCAGACAAGGTAAAGCTAAAGGAGTTCATTATCACCAAGCCATTATTCCATGAAATGTTAAAGTGACTTACTTAAGAAAAAGAAGATCAAAACTATAAACACTAAAATGGCAGCATACTCACAACTATCAATAACTGAATCTAAAAAATAAAAACAAAATCCAACTAAGCAAACCAGAATAGGAACAGAATCATAGGTATGGGGATCATTTGGAGGGTTATCAGCTGGGAGGGAGGAGGGGGAGAAATGGGGAAATGGTGCCGGGATTAAGAATCATAATTGGTTAGTACAAAATAGACAGGGGGAAGTTAAGAATAATGTAGCAAAGGGTAAAGCCAAAGAACTTTTTGCATGACCTATGGATATGACCTAAGGATGGTGGAATGCTGGAGGGAAGCGGGTACTGGGTGGAAGGAAGCAAAGGGAAAAAACTTGGGACTACTGAAAAAATATAATCAGTAATATATACTTAAAAAAGAAGAATTGCACGAGTGTCAGTGACTGGTGCATCTCAGGGTCTGCTTCTGTGCATTCCCATTCTTGGTCTTTCTCTTTGCTTCCACACAGCTTCCTTCTCTAAGTCCACCTTGTCCCCATTCTTTGCCTTTTGTCTTTTTTCTCTTTTTTTCCTCCTCTCTTCATGCTAAGAGACATTTTTGCTTTGCCTGACATTCTCACCCCAGTGGCTGCCAGAAGCCTTATGGGTATCGAAGAGAAGAGGGAGAAGGATGTGGCTAGAACATTAAACATGTGGCACGGTGTGTATAAAAGTATCCTGAATTAATGGAGAATTTTCCATGTGTTTGTCTGTTGAGTGGATAAAAGATTTGGGGAGTATTGTGCTCAATCCAATGGATATGGCAGAATTATGCAAGATCATCAACTAGGATTAGTTCATAAAATGAACTTGGTAAAAAGGAAAGAGAAAAACGGAGTCATTTGCTCTTCAGCCTAGGCTTTATTCACTCTAGCTTAGTGAGGCAAATTATTTAGGCCCCAGTTTTACCATCTATAAATTGAAGATAATTATATTTCATTTATAGGGTTATTGAGAATTAGGGTTAACTTAAATGAAGTTCAAGTACATTATTTGGCCTTTAAATACCTCTCAATAAATGATAACTGCAGTCAATTCTCATGATTTGTGGTAGTTACATTCTATAAATTTGCTACAAACATAGAATTAGTTAATATTAGCAGTTCCTAGAGGAAAAACAGAGTTAGGTTCCTATAGGCCTCTGGTCACATTTTTGTTATCCAATCAAAACAAAACATGAGCCTTCAGGAACAGACTTCTGGCCAAGATGGAGGCATAGACAGACACGCTGCATCTCCTTCCACACTTAAGAAGAAATACAACTACCTCAAAACTAGAAAAAAAACAGAAGTTCCAGAAAATCAAACTGCATGGAAGTCCAGCAAACAAAGATATTAAGAAGAAATGCTCATCCAGACAGGTAGGAGGGGTGGAACTAGAGTGGACACAACTTAAATAAAGGAATCTGTATCCAAAACAGAAATGCCAGAAAACATCTGCCTACATGAACATAATTATGGGAGGCAGCCCAGTATATGATGGTAAAGTACCAAAGCTCTGGAATCTGATGGCCTGGATTAAAATTCTAGCTTCTTGACCTTGAGAGAGTTGTTTTGCTCACTTTCCTTGTTAAAAAATCTGTGTTCAACCCCTAGCCAACAATAATTGTTGAAGAATAAATGAGCAAATATGTAAAGTACATAAAACAGTGCCCAGTCCTCATTCTTATTACCTGCCAAGAATAAGGTAGCAGTGAAGGTGAAAGGCTTGGAATGGCTTTTTCTCCAGAGGGTGGGTGATCCAGGGCCCTCACTATTCAGCCCAGAGACCTGGCAGAAGAAGACTTTGATTCATCCCAGGCTCAAAGTGACAGAGGAGGTCCTGGCTGCGGTGGCTCAGTGGATTGAGAGTCGGCCTGCGAACCAAGTGTCGCTGGTTCGATTCCCAGTCAGTGCACATGACTACGTTGCACATCAGGTCCCCAATTGGGGGCACGAGTGAGAGGAAACCCACACAGTGATGTTTCTCTCCCTCTCTTTCTCCTTTCTCCTCTCTCTAAAAATAAATAAATAAACAAATAAATAAATTATTTTTTTAAAAAAGTGACAGAGGACTCTCAGGGAAACTGCATTCAGTTTCTGGAGGGCTGGGAAATGATGGTGTCTGTTTTGTTCTGTTTTGTATCTGTGATTAATTACCTAATTTGAGAAATGAATGTCTTGCTTGTTTTCAGGGTTTAAATGATTTTTCAGGACTATGGATAGAAAGCAAGTTTCAACAGCTGTACTGACAGAAAAATCATGTCTAGGGTTGCATCTCATCTGCAACGGTAAAATCTAGTAACAAAGGAAATTATAACCCATTCCTTTTTTGACATGATAGCTTACTACAGGCACAGGTACTCTAAGGTGAACCAGCTCTGTGCAGACCGTCTTCCACCCACACCCATGTACTCCCTACATTTGACTTGCAGATGAAAATGAACACCCTACTCAAGAGAATGCTTGGAGAACTGGTAAAAGGGGGGAATATTCTTGGGCTGAGCCACTTCCTGCTCCTAGGCTCCCAAAGGTATTATTCTTGAATTGTATTTTGAACTTCAGTTCAACTCAACTACACAGCATCCAGGAACAAAGGCAAATGTCTTCTCCCTATCAAGATGGCACTGACAACTTCTCCTGGAATTTGTCTTTGAGCAGTTGAGCTGATTATAACAGAGAAGTGTGACTTCTATCCCAAAGGAGAAAAAGAACTTCCAGATGCTATTCTCACCTCAGATAATAAGCTCAGCTTGGATCTTTTAAGAGACATTGCAGCAACACAAATCTGCCTTCTCAATCATAACAAAATAGTGTATCCTCCCCAGCTCATGCTTGCCAAAGATCTTGACATAAAGTGATTACCTAAACTGCCAGTCAGAGGAAAGCATGTCAATTGAAGAATGCAAATTAATAAACATACTACTTCTGAGGCTGGTCATCTATCCACTAAACCACACTACCTACAAGGCAGCATAGACAGTTCCCAAAGGGGAATACAAAAAAATCAATGTTTCACAGACTTGCTGACTCATGCAAATTTGGAAATTGAAGTTTATTTTAAAATCTAATTAGTCCACCTTCCTAACCCTACAAGTGAAATTAAAGATTTGTTCAAGATCATCTATCCTCAGTACAAAGCTTAAGTGATATCTGGTGTCCTTGTCCTGGCCAGGAGTTTTTTTTGTTTGTTTGTTTGTTTGTTTTGTTTTTCTTTTACAGTTGTCCCACTTTTTTCTCTATTGTTTCCCCACAACCTGCTCATCCCTTCTCCCACAGTCAGTCCCCACCCAGTTGTCCATGTCCATGGGTAATTTATACATGTTCTTTGACTAGACCCTTCCCCTTCTTTCCCCCTTCTCTCCCTCCCCCCTCCCCCCTTGTCACTGTTAGTCTGCTCCTTGTTTACATGCCTCTGGTTCAATTTTGCTCATGTGTTTGTGTTGTTCATTAGTCTCCTGTAATAGGTGACAGCACAAGGTATTTTTCTTTCATTGTCTGGCTTATTTTGCTAAGCAAGTTCTCTCTAGTTCCATCCATGTTGTTGCAAATGGTAGAAGTTCCTTCTTTCTTTCTGCTACATAGTACTCCATTGTGAAAGTGTACCAGTTTTTTGATCCACTCATCTATGAATTTTTGATTCATAACACATCAAAAGTACAAAAACATTTCAGCTGTTCAGAATGTTAAAGAAATCCACTTATCTGCATAGCATAGTGTTAGCCTTTTAAGTATTTGAAATTACATTATTTTAACTTTTTCAAGGAAATTTTCTATAGCACCTGTTGGAAACTAGGCAAATGGGCAGGACAGACTGTATAGACAGCACAGGTAACCTACAGCCACTCAGAACTGGGTTTTCTTTGTGAAGAAAGCAAAGATCTTCAACCATTTGTTTGCCTTTTGCTCACAGGTCTTGGGTACCAGAACACTCTTTCTTGGTGCTATTCTTTGAATGTGTCTCCCCTCAAATTCATATCTTGAGATCCTAACCCCCAAGGTAACAGGATTAGGAGGCAGGACCTTTAGAGGGTGATTAATAGAATCATGAACTTTTAAAAGAGGCCAAAAAAAAAAAAAATAGCTCTTGCTCCTTCTGCCATGTGTGGTTGTAGGAAAAAGATGGTCATCTATGAATCAGAAGCTCTCCCTGGCCAGACACCAAATCTGCCAGTGCCTTGACCTCTGACTTCCTGCCTCCAACTGTGAGAAATAAATTCTTGTTGTTTATAAGCCACCCAGCCTGTGATATTTTGTTATAGCAGACCAAATGGACTGAGACATTGTGATGTCATTTGAAATCAAATTCAACAGATTTTTACACCCTCCAGGCATCATTATTGTTACTATCAATGATCTTTTATTATGGGTGACTCTCAAGGTATTATTGACAGTGTGACAACATAGCTCAGTTAGTAAATATTTACTGAGGACCCCTTATGTCTCAGGCACTGTTCCAGGCAGTGCAGAAATGGCAGAGAACAAAACAGATGCATGTTCTTGCTCTAGTTGAACTTACATTCTAGTGGGAAGAACCGAATAAACAAGACAAATATTTTCAGCAAAATGAATCATTAGTTAGCTGGAGATAAGTGCAAAGAAGAACAAAGCAGAGAAGGGAACAGTGGATGCTAAGGTACAGTGGGGTGATCAGACACAGCCTCCCTAAGAGGGGCCCATTGGAACAAAGCTGAAGTAGACGAGGGTGTGAGCCACATGTAAAGCCTGAACCACTGCCCTTCCTGGTTAACTCCTACTTTCTTTTCTAATTCACCTCGACTCAGGAGAATTACTAAATGCCCCCAAATCCTTTCTAGGGTCTGCACATGGATTGTGCTACCTGGTGTACCTTCTCAGTGACATCACTTAGCATCTGAGTCACAGGCTGATGTAGTGAGCTCCAGTGCAGGGACTCAGTGTGACTGTGCCCAGGTGTCCTCAATGTTGTTTCATGTGAACACCACAGGTGTCCAGCAGAAGATGCTGAACTTGCCACAAATATACCTTACATTGGTGGAATTATTTTGTTTGTTTTGAGGTAGAGTCAAATTAGTCAAAAATTACTCATCAAAGCAGTCACTGGTAGTCAAAGGTAATAAGGAGGGCTACCAGTACTGACTTTCAAGGTTAGAGGAGCTGGGTTCAGTCCTGGTTCCAACCATCTACCAATATTTGACCTTCAGCAAATATTAACCTATCTGAGCTTATCTTCTCATCTTTGAAATGGGGACAATAATATGTACTTCATGGAGTTGAGGATTTATTAATTTCAAACCAATTGAGCTCTGCCAAGTCTTGTACTCAAAAAGAAGTTTATGGATTACTACTTTGGCAGAAAGGTCATCTTTAATGCAATGAATGAGCAGTTGCAATAAATTGTGAGGGATGTGGCACAGGGACAGCATGGGTGCTGCTTTATGGGAACACATGAAAGAGCACCCAACTCATAGGTAACTTGGGATTACTCCCCCCAGAAGAAGTAGCCACCTACCTAGGATTTGAAGGCAAGTTATGAAGCAGTCACCAAATTCCTCTCAATTTCATTATTTACCTTTATAATTTTGGAAAAGTTAGTGGAAGTTGGAAAATAAAACTGAAACTATTAGTGAGCAGAAGTGCAGAGCTCATCAACTTCATAGAGTTAGGCCATAGACGGGAGTCATTGAGCAGGCCCAACGGGTAATTCACTGTCCTCAACAAAGATTTCATTAGATTTCAGCTAGTTAACTTGGTATTCAGTCTAGAAAGGGAAGAATAAAATTTAAATTGCATCTTAAGCACAAAATATGATAAAGAATTTTTTTAACTTTCCAGAAACAGTCAGATTATATTGGCCCCTCAAAAATTTAATGTGATAGAATTTTCAGAAAGGCACTGTGTGGGGAAATAGGAGTCTGCAAGTTCAGTGCCACTCTGGACATCACCAGGAGAGCTCACACTTCAAATAATAAATACACTACACCTGTGTTCTCTCTCTCTCTCTCTCTCTCTCTCTCTCTCTCTCTCTCTGTGAGTGACACCCATGTCCATCTCACCCAAGCCAAAATTCCAGCACTTATTTTGCTTTAAACACATTTTTTAAAGTTTTACTGCTTAACACTCTTCACTTGCTTCCCATTGCCTCTGAAACAATGTCAAGCAGAGCTCAACAAGCCCCCAAAGACCTGGGTTTCTCTCACTCCCCAACCCTGCATTCTTCCCTCCAGGAGAACTGAACTTCTTTCAGTCCCTAGGACCTGTTTTGCCTCTGAGACCTGCCATAACTATTTCTCTCATTTGGGGCACCCTATTCGCCCACTGACAAGCTTCCAGAGACATCCTTCTCTTTTACCCAAAATCAGGTTCCATGGCCTCATTCTTGCCCATGTAGCAACCTATGCTTATGCACATGACATGCAACACTGGGCATTACCAATTATTTAGGATCTGCCCCTGCCTGGACTCTGTCCTTCCACCCCTTCCCCACAAGAGAACAGCCAAACATCTTCCTTTATACTCACTGCTTCTTGGCTGGACATCAGTTCAACTTAACAAAGGAGTAGAGAGAACACAATAGGAAGATGGATTTGTGTCTTATCTCCTCAGCTATAAAACAGGGGTAATAACAGCACCTAACTCTGAGGTAGGTAAGAGAATTAAATAAGCTAAAATGTATACACAGCCAGGTACAGTGGGACAGTGGAAACAGCAAGTATAAGTAAGTTCACTTTTCCTTGTGTCTCCTGTTTCTGCACACAGGGCTGGCCTTTTCAGCATGGCCAACCTGCTAAAGTGATTCTTTCTCTTTGCTCAATGAACAGAGCAGTCATAGCACATCAGAGGCTGTTCCTTATATTTCGAGTCCTTCCTGACTCAATTTTCCTTAGGACTGGATGTTTGGTGTCAATTATTTTGTCCCAATATTTCTGTGTTCTGCCCAGAAGCTTAGGGTTCCTGAAGGCTAGTCATTTTGTCCAAAAGTTAATTACCCAGAACCATGGGGTATTGCCTTGTTTCTCTGAGAAAACAGAGTCCATTTGCCCCTGCTGTTCCAAAAATATCACTGGAAGGCCCGCTGAATGGTAGGGACTCTCCCAGGAGGAACTCTGGCCCTCTATACAGGCAGCACATGTACAACACTTTGCTAGCCAGAATCTGACTATTGTTGACCATACTGCATTGGCCAAAATGTTTATTTTCTCCCATAAGATGGCTCTAGTAGCATTTAGTTGTCTTTAACTACATTTGAAAACAATTCTGTTAGATTTTATTTTGACAGCTGTCATGTCAGCATGCATTAAAAAAAAAACTTATCAAAATTGGTGAATTTTTGTTTAGCCATTTTAATTGTGAAGATGGAAAAAATATGCAACATTTTTGGCATATTGGACTTTATTATTTTAAGAAAGATAAAAATGTGGCTGAAATGCAAAAAAGATTTGTTTAGTGTATGGAGAATGTGCTGTGACTGATTGAATGGTTGGGTAGACTAGCTGAAGTTGATAGTGATCAAATCAAGACATTAATTGCTAACAATCAATGTTCTACCTACATGGGAGATAGCCAACATACTCAAAATATCGAAATCAATAAAGTTATTGGTGAAAACAAAAAAATGTGTCTTTTATTTTATGGGAGAAAACCGTATAGATGTTTGGCCAACCCAATATATTTATTTCATAAATGACAGTGTTGGGGGGTAGGTCCTCTCTGTTTATAACCAATATGTATGCTTTGTTTTTGAAAACATCTTAAGTTACAATATTTAACTAAGCTTTATTTTTACATTTGTTTTTTCCAATACAGGTAAATTGAGGAAAAAAGTGATGATTAATTATTTCCCTCTCTGAATAATTGAGAGGTAGTTTCAAGGGCCCTAGGTAGGACCTCTTGCACCAAAACACATCTACCTATTATCTAATAGTCAATGTTAAATGCATGAAGTCCTTTGGTTCTTAAAAGTCCTGACAATGAAAATACCTCTGGGAGAGGCAGCACACTAATTCCTATCAGTCATTCTCACTATAGTGTGAGTTTAGAAACATCATTCCTGGAACCAGTGGAGTGTTGTAAACACTTCTATTTTCCCAAGCTCCAACCTTCTTACATAGTCCAAAGGCCACATTCAGGTTTATGAGTCTTCATGTTTTCCTCTTATTCACATTTATGTTTTAGGCAACAGTAGAGAGAAGAAAGACAGGCAGGAGAGAAAGGAAGAGAAAGAGGGGACACTGAGTGGCTGCAAATATGTGAGTTCAGTGTTACAGGAGTCTTATTAAGTAAGACATACAAACAAGTTCATGTTCCCCTTTGTGCATTTCTTTCTGTCTGTTTTATACCATGAAATGCTAGAACAGGGATTGCAGGAATTTGATCTATTTTAAAACTCACAACTGTTGAACACTAATCCTCAAAACATTCACAACCACTTTGATTTCGGATAGGTGATTAGCCAGTGTGTTTTATATGAAAGATATATTCAGAAGCCCTAGACAGTGGTGTCTCAAAAAGGAGACAACAGTTAATTCACCTCTGAGCCAATGTCATACCCTGCACCCCAGCAATTTGAGAGATGAGACAGGGATATCTTCAGGCCATCTTTTTAATTTGTTTTCTCTTAAGGAACAAAAATTAAAGGAAGGTAGGAAATATCCTTTTTCACTTGCTGCACTGCTGCTGGAACAACCAGGACCTCCCAGAAACCAGCCCTGCAATTACCACTTTACATTTCCATGTGAAAACAATGACAGCAATGAAGTGTGAGGGAAATGGACCAGAGTATCATATAAAGTGACTGGGTGATAGACCAGGGTTGGATCAGGTAGCATCTGTCACTTTTAGATCTAAGAGTATAATCTGGGTAAAAGCAGAGGACAGCTCAGAGACAAAATGTCCTGTGTCCTTCCCATGAGCCAGGCCTCACCTGGCCAGTATCCACACATTTTCTCATTTGATGGCTCAAGGTCTCCAGCTCCTAGATGGAGGAGCTGGATCTGAAACATACTATGCCAATCAGAGTGCTGTGGACTTTGCCCCCGAGGGGGCCAGTGCTGTGAGGGGGGGCTGCCAGAGGAAACAGAGAGTGTTGTTTTATGTTGTTGTTTTTTTCTCTAAAGAAGGTAATGGAGAGCTTGTTGAGTACTTCTGACGTGAGTGAGGGCTTTATTTAACAACAATATATTGACATCTCTTCCACAGCAGACACTGTACCAGGCAGGACTAAGGACATAACTGAATAAAACATAGCCCTTTCCTTCAAAGAGAGGGAAGCAGACAAGTATATTTCTAATGTTGAGAACAGTGACCAAAATTACCTCAAAACTAGAGACAACAAAAAGTTCCAGAAAAATCAAGCTACATGGAAGTCCAACAAACAAATATATAAAAAAGAAATACTCATCTAGAAAGGTAGGAGGAACAGAGCTGGGGTGAAGAGGACTCAGTGTGGTGGCGGCGGCAGTGGTGGCACCAGCAGGCCAGGAGAAAGTGCAGTCACACATTTTAAAAAGTCAGGAGGGACTCCTGGGAGAGCTCCCAGCCCCAGACCAGACTGCGAAGCTCATGGTCCCAGCGCTAAGGAAAATAAAGCCTCATTGATTTTAACTGTGCAAACCAGTGGGGGTTGGAGTGGAGGAAGAAAGTGCCGGTCTTTCAGCAGAGTCCACTTGTTTGAAAGGCCTCCAGGAATGGCAGCCAGGGCAACAGCTAGAGAGGCAGCAGCCCCATACAAAAGTGGGAGAGGTGCCTGGAAAAGGGGGAGTGCTGAGCAAGTGGCATTGTTCCCTCCCAGGCACCTCCCCTACACATAGTGCCACAATGTGGTGAAATGGGCCATCCTGTACTGATGAATACCTTAAGCTTCATCCCTTACAATGTAACAGGAGGAACAGCTTCCCTAAGACACAGAGGCAGACAAACACAGGAACCTGTCAAGATGAGGAGACAGAGAAGTATGGCAGAAAAGGGGATATGGATCAAAGTTCCAGTGGGAGAACTAAGCGATGAAGGGATAGCCACCTAACAGATACAGAGTTCAAAACACTGGTGATAAAGATGCTCACAGGCTTGAGAGATATGCTTAAGTATGGCAAACACATAAGGGAAGAAGTGAAGGCTATGCTAAGTGAAACGAAGGAAAATCTACACAAAACAAACAGAGAAGGGAAGGAAACGAGGGTTCAAATCAATTATTTGGAACATAAGGAAGAAAAAAACAGTCAACCAATATAGAATGAGGAAACAAGAATTGAAAAAAATAAACAGAGGCTTAGGAAACTCTAGGACAACTTTAAACATGCCAACATCCGAACCATAGGGATGCCAGAAGGAGAAGAGGAAGAGCAAGAAATTGAAAATTTATGTGAAAAAATAATGAAGAAAAACTCCCCAAATTTGCTGAAGGAAATAGACATACAAGTCAAGGAAGCACAGAGAGTTCCAAACAAGCTAGACCCAAAAAGGACCACACCAAGATACATCATAATGAAAATGCCAAAGGTAAAAGACAAAGAGAGAATCTTAAAAGCAGCAAGAGGAAAGCAGAGTTACATACAAAGGGGTGCCTAAAAGACTATCAGCTGATTTCTCAAAAGAAGCTTTGCAGGCAAGAAGGGGCGGGCAAGAATTATTCAAGGTGATGAAAAGCAACTGACTTACAACCAAGATTACTCTATCCAGCAAAGCTATCATTTAGAATGGAAGGGCAAATAAAGTGCTTCTCAGACAAGGTAAAGCTAAAGGAGTTCATCATCACCAAGCTATTATTATATGAAATGTTAAAGGGACTTATTTAAGAAAAAGATCAAAATTATGAACATTAAAATGACAACAAACTCACAACTATCAACAACTGAATCTAAAAAATAAAAACAAAATCCAACTAAGCAAACCAGAATAGGAACAGAATCATAGGTATGGGGATCATTTGGAGGGTTATCAGCTGGGAGGGAGAAGGAGGAGAAATGGGGAAATGGTGCCAGGATTAAGAATCATAATTGGTTAGTACAAAATAGTTGGGAGGTGTTAAGAATAATATAGGAAAGGGTGAAGCCAAAGAACTTATATGCACGACCCGTGGACATGAACTAAGGTGGGATTGCTGGAGGGAAGGGATGTACTGGGCAGAGGGGAGAAAAGGGGAAAAAAGTGGGACTACTGTAACAACATAATCAATAAAATACACTTTAAAAAAAAGAACAATGACCAAATTTTCAGATCTCGAAAGATCTAAGACACATGGCCATGTAACACTATTGAATGGTAAGGCCTCTAATAGAGGTGTGAAGAGAGCGCAGAGGAGAGAACTAATATTTGTGATGTGTGTATGTGTGAGTATGTTACAGATGAAGAAAATACTGCTCCATGGTGTTTCATGATTGCCTAAGACACACAGGTTGTAGGTGAAAAGGGTGGGATTCTATCCCAATTTGTGACTTCAAGGCCCATAGTCTTTCCATGCTCCACAGAGATGGGAGCAAGCTTCCAAGACAAGCTCTCACTCTCAGGCAACACTAGAAGAGACTTATCCTCCAGCTTCTGTTCTCCCTCTTTGGAACCAGCTAAGATACATACTCGGTTTAATCTTTCTTGGAAAGAAGTGGCATAAAAAATATTTAATCATTTATTAAAAAGTAACAAAAGCCCTTCCTGTTAGCTGAGCTTGGATTTATGAAAAGGCTCTTTTAGGGGTAATCCATTCTGACTCCAACATTTCCTTGGGAAATATGACTGAATTCTAAAATATTAAATAGTACATATAAAGTAGATATTTGAGAATGCTTTGTCTGAAGAAGTGGCTCCTTTCTCATCTTAAATGGGGCTTTACTGGTTTAATTAACCATAATAAGCGTGACCTCCCCCGCTTCGAACGAATGTTTTTTTAAAACATATTCTAATGTGAGTGTCCTAATGGCTACTTCTTGTTTTGAGAATGAGTAGAAAGCAAGCAGTCTTCAGCAGCTTGTTGCAAGCCTTACTGGAACCAAAAGCAGACCTCTGGTCTTATGTAATCTTAACAAAGATTATCCATCACATTCCCAGTTCTGTAGGTACTAGCAGAACCTAGGAGGGTATCCATGAGCCACTTGGGCATAGAAGAAATGGCTAAGCAGCTACTATGATTCTTGTAAGGCCAAAAACTAGTACTCCAGGATGAAAAACAGTTAACAAGAGCTTAACAATTTATTTGATTCAAAAATTGACAGACTGGTGCAGCCACTGTGGAAAACAATATGGAATTTCCTCAAAAAACTAAAAGTGGAACTGCCTTTCGATTCTACAATTTCACTGCTAGAATTATACCCCAAAAATCCTGAAACACCAATTCAAAAGCAGCTATGCACTCCTATGTTTATAGCAGCGCTATTTACAAGAGCCAAATGCTGGAAACAGCTTAAGTGCCCATCAGTGGATGAGTGGATCAAAAAACTGGTACATTTACATGATGGAGTTCTATGCAGCAGAAAGAAAGAACTTCTGCCTTTTGTGACAACATGGATGGAACTGGAGAGTATTATACTTAGTGAAATAAACCAAGTGGGGAAAGAAAAATACTATATGATCTCACCTAATATATTAACCTAATGAATAAAACAAATGAGCAAAATAGAACCAGAGGCATGGAAACAAGGAACAGACTGACAGTGATTGGGGGGTGGAGGGAAGGAGGAGAAGTGTAGGAAAGAAGGAGAAGGGTCTAGTCAAGGAACTAATATAAATGACCCATAGGCATGGACAACGGGGTGGGGATTGACTGTGGGAAAGGAGAGAGGTAGGGGGGGCAGGGGAGAGCAATGGGGGAAAGATGGGACAACTGTAATAGAACACAACTGTAATAGAACAACAATTTAAAAAATGAAAAAAAGAAAAATTGGAAGGCAGGAGTTTAAGGAAAAATTCACAAGACATATCTTTTAATCTGTGTATGTGTGTATGTTCTGTATTTCAACTCTATTATGGACTCCTTGAGGTCAAAGACAAATTTCTTAAACTATTTTTCTGTCACCCCAATAATGCCTTAGGATGGTTTACTTACTCAATAGATCTATGGTGATAAACATGACTTTGCAAATAGCTCTGCAGTATTTTTCTTTTTAATTAAAAGAGCAGCTACAGATGTTATTTTCTGATTGACTGGTTGCATGTAATTTGAAATTTTATTATCAGGTGTATACATATTTGTGATTAGTGTCGCTGGTTCGATCTTCCAGTCAGGGCACATCAGAGAAGGAAAACTCTGACTCCAAAAAACCTCCGCTGCCTTGCGGCATACCTCTTCAGGGGAAAGGCTAAGGGAGTAAACCCCGACAGAAAATCCGGAGCCAGAATCCCTAAGGCGGTTTGACATTGTAGTCAACACTGGCAACTCCTGCGGCGCACCTGAAGCCAAGCTGTATTGACTCCGTCTTTCCCTTGGACCCTTCAGCTGCGAAGAGAGGGGGGGTCTGCTGCATGGGCAACAGCAGACCCTTCATATCACCCTGCCCAGGCTCTGTAGCTTCAGCTTCACTGGAGAGGACACTCCAGCGTCATCGCAAGATGTCGATTCAACACGGGAGGAGACAGATACCGTGTCACTCCCGAGTCGGACTGCACAGCCATTCTCGGCGGTGCAGATAGACTCTCAAGAAGCTACACCATCGTCTCTCGAGACGGACGGCTGCTGACGACGACGACGACGACGACGACATATTTGTGAGGGACTCTGGGTCCCTTGGAGTGGATGAAGAAACTACTCAGACACTCTTCATCTGAGGGAGGAAAGGAGGGGGTTTTCTCTAGCAGAAAATCGCCCTCATTTTTTTATTAGCCAGGGTTTTTATCCACTTTCCACAAGCGGAAATACTTAAGGAAAATATACAGCACTTCCCCAAATGGTAGGGAGTGAAAGGGGAATGCAGATCACTACAGGGCTGAAACATCCAGGTATTTTACACAAGGTCAAAAGCGCTTCCTCTTACTTAATCATTGTGTTGTTCACATTTTACTGACAAGAATTTGAGGCTTTACAGAGAAAAACAGAGCAGGTTCCCTTTTCCTTAAATGCCACTTTATATTTCTATTCTATCTTTAAAATCCCCTGGAGGGTGGGATTCAGAGCAGGCCTGGAAGACAACCTGCCAGCTAAGGGTCCAGCTGGGGGTGGCTCCGCACAGCGGTCAGAGTCTTTTAAACCAAGCCTGTCTGTTTCCCACATCTCCCAATGTCTGTCTGTCCCCCACACATATTCAAATTATGTCCTCAATGAATTGGCCATTTTATCATTATGAAATGTTCCTCTTCATTTCTAGTAGCATTCTTTATCCTGAAGTACATTTTTCTGATGTTAGCACAGACACTTTCCTCATTTTATTTGTTTCCTTAGAAATTCTTGAGTATATTTAAAGTCATTGTCTGCTAATTACATCATCTGGATTTATTTCTGGGTCTACTGATTTTGGCTGATTTTTCTCCTCATTGTGAGTCATGTATTCCTTCTTCACATGTCTAGTTGTGTTTTTTATTGAATGCTGAACATTGTGTATGTTTTACTGAATGTCTGGATTTGATCTTCCTTCAATAAGCGTTAAATTTTTATTTGACATGCAGTTAAGTTGTTTAACTGATCTTCCTGAAACTTATTTCAAGCTTTGTTAGAGTGTATCTAGTTTGGCCCTATTGCATTTCTAGAATCTTTACTGACTTTCTCAGGTTTTCCTAGGTATCTTCATTCTGGCTGTCTGAGACTTAAATGTGAGCTGTCCTTACCCTATGTGAGACCAGGAATTGTTCAGCTTAAAGCATCTTTGAAGTTGTTCATTACCTGACCATATGATATTTTGATCTTTGCATACACAGTTTGGCAGTCAGTCAAAGACTCAAGGAAACTTCTGTGCACATTTCTAGAGTTCTATCTAGCTCCCTCTTCTCTGGTGTCTCCTCTACACCTTCTAGATGTGGCAGTCTCCTCAACCTCTAATCTCTGTATTCTCAACTCAGTGAGAAATCCATGTTGCCCTTGGGTGTCCCCTGAGTGTAGTCAAAACACTCAAGATAAAAAGCTGAAACAATCATAGAGATCACTTCATTTGTTTTCATTATGTCAGAAATCACAATCTTTTGCTGCCTATTTTCAATATCTGAAAAGTTTTACTTCACATATCTCATCTAGTTTTGTTGTTGTTGTTGTTGTTTGGTTTCTTAGTTACTTATAGTGGGAGGTCTCATTCAGTGTCATTTATTGTCATGACGAAGGACAGGAACCCTCCTTCATGACCTGTGCCAACCTTGATTCCAGTTGACCTTTAGAGAACGAGCAAGATTTTTCCTTTGATTAACACTTAACTTATCCTTGCTCTATGGAGATGTGTATTTTTTGCCAAGACTCTGCAAGCAACTTGATATGAAGTATTCTAACCAGACCATGAAAATTGATAGATAAACCTGGGTATAATCAATCACCTGTAGAGGAGATTGTGCACCCTTAGGAAAGAAAGAGAAATAAAAACCAAGACTATGGAAGAGAAGAAAGAACAAAAATAAGAAAAGGAAAGGAGAAAAAAAATCACAGAAGCAGCAGAGATATGGAAAAAAATAAGAATTTTACATCTCCATGAATTAAATTTTCAAAAAAATAAAAACACTTCTGCTTCCAGCCGCCCTGTGATACACTAGGAATGCTGAAAGCATTGAGGAACAAATTAGAAAAAGGGGCCAAAGGAGGGATTGGCATGAAGTATTCAAAGTGATAAAAAACAAGGACATGCAACTAAGACTACTCTACCAAGTAACACTATCATTTAAAATTGAAAGCAAGGATTCAAAGATGGTGGAGGGGTGAGGGGAGGCTACAATTTCTGGCTCCCAAGACCCATCTACAGTTTGGAATAATAGCAGATACAACACCTCAGTGAGCATCTGGACACTGGCAGGAGTTGTGCCTTGGTACTGCTGCATCAGAGAAGACCATCTGGGAATGACCTGTTTGGTGAGGATAGTGAAGAAAAAAGGGACAAGACGGGATTTATGACTGGGATGGCTTCCCGAGCTGTGGCTGGAAATACACAAAGACTTTTTAGGGACCACAGGCTTCCCCAGAGAGGAATCAGGAGGAGAGCAGGTCTCTGCCCACTGGCAGAGCCAGGAGTGGGCCAGGTGGCATCTGGCGCTGAGAGACAAGAAACAGTGTTCGTCGTTGGCAGCCGTCCGTCTCGAGAGACGGTGTAGCTTCTTAAGTGTCTATCTGCACCGCCGAGAATGGTTGTGCAGTCCGACTCTGGAGTGACACGGTATCTGTCTCCTCCCATGTTGAATCGACATCTTACGATGACGCTGGAGTGTCCTCTCCAGTGAAGCTGAAGCTACAGAGCCTCGAGAGACGATGGTGTAGCTTCTTGAGAGTCTATCTGCACCGCCGAGAATGGCTGTGCAGTCCGACTCGGGAGTGACACGGTATCTGTCTCCTCCCGTGTTGAATCGACATCTTGCGATGACACTGGAGTGTCCTCTCCAGTGAAGCTGAAGCTGTGTACTGCTGTGTATTTAAGAACATGTTTTTCCTTTATATTTTTCTCTTGTGTGCTGCAGAGAGGGGAGGAAAAGTGGGGGTGATAGGACATTCTTGAGGAGCACAGGCGCAGAAGTGTGCTCACCCACTCCCCAACCCTCCCCTTGGGTCACATGGGTGCACACAGGGAGGTGCCCTTATCCACTGGCCCAGGTATGCAGCCAGGTCACTGGTCACACGTTCTGGTGCCCCTCGGACCCACCCCAACAGGCATAAGGTCAGCGTGCCAACGGGCGCAGGGTTGGCCTGTTGGGCTGGGCACGCAGGAGACCGTGTGCAGACACCACTGGCCCACCCCAATAGGTGCCACGCTGGCGCACAGCCCACTTGTGCAAGCTCAGGCCCAGGCGGGTGCAAGAACAACGGGCGGCAGCAACTCAAAGACGCCCACTTCCACCGTGACAAGTGTCCAGGGCCCCGCCCCAAGGGGCGAGAGACCGACTCCCTGGGCTTGGCAGGACAAGCACCCCGGCCAGCTCCAACAGGCGCCAAAAGAGCGCACCGGCCACCGCGGGCATGCAGGTGTTACTGCAGTGCGGGGCCAACACCGCACGAAGGCCCACACCGCTGCCGCCAGGATCAGGGACCTCTGGCCCACCTCAATAGACCAGCTGTGGATCCATAAAAAGAAGACGGCACACAAAGGCTGAAATGAGTAAAAACTTTTTTTTTCTTTTAAAAAATTTTTTTTTATATTTTAGTTTTTTATTTGTATTTTATTTTATTTTAATTTTTTTAAGTTCTTATTTTTATTTTAATTTTTACTTTAAAAAAATTTAAATACTATCTCTATAATTCATTTCATACCACCTCTCTTTCTCATACTTCCTCTTTAATTTTTGTTTATTTGTCTGTTTTGTTTAGCCTCCCTTTCACACTAAATATATAGCATATAACTACTATATAAATCTAATACTATACAATTCCACTTTCATACTGTATTCTGCATTTTTCCCTATTTTTCTTTTATTATTATTAACATATAATGTAAATATTACTTACTGTCTTGCATAGTCTCAGCACTACTTGCTACTATTACTAATCTATCACCTCCTCTCAAAAATCCTATTTTTCCTACTTAAAAACAACTCTTATTTATTCTTCCTATAGTATAAAATCCCTAACCTCTCTACATTTATATTAATATTGGTTCATTTGCTGATGAAGGTGGGATAGACGGTGGGGGATATTTTTGAAGGTGTGGGTTTCCTGCCTGGGCTGTGTGTTTATGTTTTTAACAGCATCTCCACAAAAGAACTCAAGACAAAGTGGAAAAAGTGACTCTCAATCAACAAGCCAGAGGGCAGGTCACACCAAAGAGCATCTGAAATATAACCAGAAAGCATAAACAAATGACATAAAGGGTATCCCAAGAACATCAGGCTCAGGAGATAAAAGAGACTGTACCACTGAAACCCCCAGCTCTCCTATACAGAATCTCATACCACAAAGATCGGAAGGCAAAGCAGACAAATCCAAATAACAAAAACAAACAAGAAGAATCCATCGTGGTAAGATGCAGAAACAACCTCCCAATGAAAAGAAAAGAGGAATCCCCAGAAAGAGAGGTAGATGGAATAGGCATAGCCCAAATGTCAGATATGGAATTAAAAATAATGGTGGTGAATAAGCTCAATATACTCGACAACCTCAAAAACAACTACGACAACCTCCAAGGAAGTAACCAACAGCTCCAAGAAAATTACAGGGAACTTGCAGAGAACTACACCAGCATAAAAAAGGACTTAGAAACTATTAACAAGAACAAGGAAGAAATGAAGAATACAATTTCTGAACTGAAAAACACAGTAGAATCAATCAAATGCAGGCTAAACGAAGCAGAGGATAGGATCAGTGAGTTAGAGGAACAATGTAGAAAAAAATTCCCAGACAATACAACAAAATGAAAAAAGATTGAAAAAGTATGAAGAAGGTATAAGGGAATTACAGGATAACATGAGACAAAATAATATCCAGATCATCGAAATAAAAGAGGGAGAAGAAGAAGAACAAGGAATAGAAAAGCTAATAGGAGAAGTAATGACAGAAAAATTTTCTAACCTGATGAGAGAGAGTCATGCAAGTTCAAGAACCACAGAGAGCCCCAAGGAAAAGGAACCCCAAAAGGCCCACTCCAAGGCACATCATAATTAAAATGGCAACAGTCCAAGACAAAGAGAGAATCCTAAAAGCAGCAAGAGGAAAATAGCAAATAACATACAAGGAGCTTCGATAAGGCTATCGACCGATTTCTCAACACAAACACCACAGCCAGAAGGGAATGGTCAAAAATATTTCAAGCAATAAAAAGTAAAGGCCTACAATCAAGAATACTCTACCTAGAAAGGCTCTCATTCAAAATGGAAGGTGAAATAAAGAGTTTCTCAGACAAAGGAAGACTAAAAGAATACATCTACACCAAACCAGCATTGCAAGAGATGCAAAGCGGAATGTTTTAAGAAAAAGAAGAAAAAAAGAGAAGAGGAACACAGGTACAAAGGGAAATGAATAAATACATGTCAATAATAACCTGAAATGTAAATTGATTAAATGCTCCAATTAAAAGACAAGGTAATGGAATAGCTATGAAAACAGGACCCACATATTTGCTGTCTACAAGAAACACACCTCAAAACAAAAGATTTACACAGACTGAAAGTAAAGGGATATAAAAAATATCCCAAGCAAACGGACCAGAAAAAAAAGCCGGGGTAGCAGTACTACTATCAGACAAAATGGATCTCAAAGCAAGGGCAGTAAATAGAGACAAAGAAGGACAGTTCATAATACTTAAAGGAACAATCCATCAAGAAGATATAACACTGATAAACATATATGCATCCAACATAGGAGCACCCAAATACATAAAGAAAATACTAGAAGACCACAAGAAGGATATTAACAACAACACATTCATAATAGGGGACTTTAACACTCCATTATCAACAATAGACAGATACTCGAGCAAAGAAACACTGAGGATATAAAGGCATTGAACAACACACTAAATCACATGGACCTAACTGATAGATATAAAACTTTCCACCCCAAAGAAGCAAAATATACGTTCTATTCAAATACACATGGGGGGGAGAGCAGATGGCGGAGGAGTGAGGAGAGGCTGTGGTTTCAGGCTCCGGAGACCCGTCTGCAGTTTGGGCTAACTGCAGAGAGAACATCTCAGTGAGCAGCTGGACACTGGCAGGAGTCAAGCCAAGGCACTGCTGGATTAGACAAAATCCATCTGGGAACAATCTGTTTAGTGAGGATAGCGGAGAAAAAGGGGACGAAATGGGATTCCTGACTGGGGCGGCTGCCCGAGCTGCAGCGGGAAGCACACAAAGGATTTTGGGGACCACAGGCTGCCCCGGAGAGGAGTCGGGAGGAGAGCGGATCGCTGCCTGCTGGCAGAGACTGGACTCAACCAAGTGGCATTGGCACTGAAGGACAGGAGACAGCGTGCTGCCAGGCAAGTGAAAACATAATTCTCCTTTATATTTTTCTATAATGGATGGTGGAGAGGGGAGGAAAGTTTGGGTGTGATAGGCCATTCTTGAGGAGTGCAGACGCAGTGGTGCGCTCATCCACACCCCAACCCTCCCCTTGGGTCACGGGGGCGCGCATAGGGAAGTGCCCTCATTCACTGGCCATGGTGCGCAGGGCTGCGCGTCCAGGTGCCCCTCGGACACAGGCCAACAGACATAAAATCAGTGACCCAACGGGTGCAGGGAGAGCCCACTGGACACGCAGAAGACTGTGCGCAGTCCCCCTGGCCAGCCCAGTGGGCGCCAGGCCAAAGTACCAGGCCAGAATCCGGAGCGCGGAGCACTTGCCCAGGCTCTGCGCGTGCCCGCTCAGGAGGTGCGGGAACAGTGGGCAGCAGAGACTCACAGACACGTCTACTGAGCACAAGTGTCTGCGGCCCGGCCCTAAGAGAGGAAAGACCAACTCCCGGAACACGGCGCTGTAGGCCTGAGGCTAGCTCCCCAGCCACTTGGGAGCACACAGGCACTTGAGCCAAAAAACACCTCAAGGGCTTTCATGGAGCGCGGCGCAGCCGGCTTTCTAGGAGTGCGGCGCGGCAGGTGGGAGCTTAGTTCCCCGGACACCTTGGGCGCGCACTGGTGCTCGAGCCAAAAAATCACCTGGAGGGCTTTCCCGGAGCTTGGCGCGGCCTGCTTTCTAGGAATGCTGCCCAGCAGGCCTGAGCTTAGTTCCCCAGCCGCCTTGGGCACGCACTGATGCTTGAGTGAAAAAAAACACCTTGCCAGCTTCCCCAGAGCGCGGCGTGGCCTGCTTTCCTGGAGCGCGGCGTGGCCTGCTTTCCTGGAGTGTGGCGTGGCAGACCTGAGGTGGGCACTTGGCTGCCTTGCATTGCGCCCTGCCGGCCACCTCGCGCATACCGCTGCCTCAAGGAATAGGAATCTCTGACCCATCACATTAGACCAGCTGTGGACGTAGAAAAAGAAGACGACACAAGAAGGCTGAACTGAGTAAAAACATTCATTTTTTTTTATTTTCCTTTTTCCCTTTTCCCTTTTTCTTTTCTTCCTGAAAGAGGAGGGGAGGGGGGAAGAGGGAGGAGGGGAAGGAAGGAGGGGAAAACAAACTATATCTCTAATCTGTTTTATATAATCTTTCCTTCTTATCCCTCTTCTTCAATTGTTGTTTATTTGTTTGTGGGCCTAGTTTAGCCTCCCTTTCACTCTAAATAAATAGACTATAACTACTATTTAAGTCCAATACTATATAATTCCACTTTCCTACTATATTCTGCACTCTTCCCCGCTTTTTTTTCTATAGTTATTAACATACAACGTAAATATTACCTACTGTCTTGCACAGTCTCATCTATTATTAACCTATTATCCCCTCTCTCAAAAATCATATTTTTCCTTCACTAAAACAACCCTTATCTATTCTTCCTACAGTGTAAAAGCTCTAATCTCTCTACATCTATATTAATACTGGCTCGTTGGCTGATGATAGCAGGATAGAGGGTGGGGGATATTTTTGAGGGTGCGGGTCTCCTGCTGGGGCTGTGTGTTTTATGTTTTTAACAGCATCTCCACAAAAGAATTCAAGATAAAGTGGATAGAGGGACTCTCAATCAACAACCCGGAAGGAATATCCTAACAAAAAATAAAATCTGAAATATAACCAGACAGCATAAACAAACGATATAAAAGGTACCCCAAGAACATCAGGCTCAGAAGATCAAAGAGATTGCACCACTGAAACCCCCAGATCTATCATAAAAAATCTCATACCACAAAGGTGGGAAGGCAAAGCAGACAAATCCAAATTACAAAAACAACCAAGAACAATACAACATGGTAAGACGCAGAAACAACCTCTCAATGAAAAGAAAAGGGGAATCCCCAGAAAGAGAGGTAGATGGAATAGACATAGCCCAAATGTCAGACATGGAATTCAAAACTATGGTGGTGAAGAAGCTCAACATGCTCGAAAACCTCAAAAAGAACTATGACAACCTCCAAGGAAGTTACCAACAGCTCCAAGAAAATTACAGGGAACTTGCAGAGAACTACACCAGCAAAAAAAAGACATAGAAACTATCAACAAGAACCAGGAAGAAATGAAGAATTCAATCTCTGAACTGAAAAACACAGTAGAATCAGTCAAAAGCAGACTAAACGAAGCAGAGGATCGGATTAGTGAGTTAGAGGATAATGTAGGTAATAATTCTCAAATGATACAGCAAAATGAAAAAAGATTGAAAAAATATGAACAAGATGTAAGGGAATTACAGGATAGTAATTGAAAAAATAATTTAAGGATCATCAGAATATGAGAGGGAGAAGAAAAGGAGCATGGAATTGAAAATCTGATAGGAGAAATAGTGACAGAAAATTTTCCGAACCTGATGAGAGAAAAAGTTATGCAAGTCCAAGAAGCACTGAGAGTTCCAATAAAGAGGAACCCCCCAAAACCCACTCCAAGGCACATCATAGTTAAAATGGCAACATTCCAAGACAAAGAGAGAATCCTAAAAGCAGCAAGAGAAAAACAGCAAATAACTTACAAGGGAGCTCCAGTAAGGCTATCAACCGATTTCTCAATAGAAACATTACAAGCCAGAAAGGAATGGTCAAAAATATTTCAAGCAATGAAAAACAAAGGCCTACAACCAAGAATACTCTACCCAGTAAGGCTCTCATTCAAAATAGAAGGTGAAATAAGGAGTTTCTGAGACAAAGGAAGACTAAAAGAATACATCTCCACCAAACCAGCATTGCAAGAGATGCTAAAGGGAATATTCTAAGAAAAAGGAAGAGAAAAAACAAAAAAAGGGTAGAGGAACAGAGATACAAAAGGGAAATGAATAAATACATGTCAATAATAACCTTAAATGTAAATGGATTAAATGCTCCCATTAAAAGACATAGGGTAATGGAATGGATAAGAAAACAGGACCCACATATTTGCTGTCTACAAGAAACACACCTCAAAACAAAAGATTTACATAGACTGGAAGTAAAGGGATATAAAAAAATATTCCAAGCAAATGGACCTGAAAAAACAGCTGGGGTAGCAGTACTCATATCAGACAAAAAGGATTTCAAAGAAAGGGCAATAAAAAGAGACAAAAAAGGACATTTCATAATACTTAAAGGAACGATTCATCAAGAAGAAATAACACTGATAAACATATATGCACCCAACATAGGAGCACCCAAATACATAAAGCAAATACTAGACGACCACAAGAAGGATATTAACAACAACACTCTCATAGTAGAGGACTTCAACACTCCATTATCAACAGTAGACAGATCATTCAAGCAAAGAAACACCAAGGATATACAGGCATTGAACAACACACTAAACCACATGGGCTTAACTGATATATATAGAACTTTCCACCCCAAAGAAGCAAAATATACATTCTATTCAAAGGCACATGGGACATTTTCAAAGATAGAACACATAATAGGACACAAAACAAGCCTCAACATATTCAAGAAAATTGAAATCATATCAAGCATCTTTTCAGACCACAATGCCTTGAAACTAAAAATCAACCTTAGGGAAAAAAATCAAAGACACCCAAACTCATGGAGAATGAATAACATGCTCTTAAATAACGAATGGGTTAACAATGACATCAAAGAAGAAATCAAGAAATTTCTAGAAACTAATGACAATGAATACACAACAGCCCAAAACCTATGGGACACAGCAAAAGCAGTCCTAAGAGTGAAGTAGATAGCAATACAGGCATATCTGAAAAGGCTAGAAGAATCTCAAATAAAAAACCTAACCATAAAGCTACAAGAACGAGAACAGCAACAACAAACAAAGCCTAGGGCAAAAAGAAGAAAGGAAATCATCAAGACCAAAGCAGAATTAAACGACATAGAAACGAAACGAACAATCCAAAAAATCAACCAAACTAGGAACTGGTTCTTTGAAAAAATAAACAAAATTGACAAGCCTCTAGCCAGGCACATTAAGAAAAAAAGAGAGAAGACCCAAATAAACAAAATCAGAAATGAAAGAGGAGAAATCATGATTGATACCTCAGAAATACAAACAATTATAGGAAATTACTACAAACAACTATTTTGCAAGAAATTTGACAATCTAGTAGAAATGGACAGATTTCCAGAAACATATAACCTTCCAAAATTGAATCAAGAAGAAGTAGAAAGTCTCAATAGACCAATAACAAAGAAGGAAATTGAAACAGTAGTCCAAAATCTCCCTGCACACAAAAGCCCTGGACCGGATGGCTTCACAGGCGAATTTTACAAAACCTTTAGGGAAGAAATAACTCCTACCCTCCTCAAACTATTCCAGAAAATCCAAGAAGAGGGAAAAATCCCAAACTCTTTCTATGAAGCCAGTATTACCCTAATCCCAAAAGTAGGTCAAGACACAGCAAAGAAAGAAAACTACAGGCCAATATCACTGATGATCATAGATGCTAAAATCCTCAATAAAATTTTGGCAAACCGGATCCAACAATACATCAAAAAGATCATACACCATGATCAAGTGGGATTCATCCCAGGGATGCAAGGATGGTTTAATATTCGCAAATCAATAAATATAATACATCACCTAAACAAAATGAAAGACAAAAATCACATGATCATATCTCGTCGGCAGCCGTCCGTCTCGAGAGACGATGGTGTAGCTTCTTAAGAGTCTATCTGCACCGCCGAGAATGGCTGCGCAGTCCAACTCGGGAGTGACACGGTATCTGTCTCCTCCCGTGTTGAATCGACATCTTGCGATGACGCTGGAGTGTCCCCTCCAGTGAAGCTGAAGCTACAGAGCCTGGGCAGGGTGATATGGAGGGTCTGCTGTTGCCCATGCAGCAGACCCCCCCTCTCTTCGCAGCTGAAGGGTCCTAGGGAAAGACGGAGTCAATACAGCTTGGCTTCAGGTGCGCCGCAGGAGTTGCCGGTGTTGACTACAACGTCAAACCGCCTTAGGGACTCTGGCTCCGGATTTTCTGTCGGGGTTTACTCCCTTAGCCTTTCCCCTAAAGAGGTATGCCGCAAGGCAGAGGAGGTTTTTTGGAGTCAGACTTTTCCTTCTCTGATGTGCCCTGACTGGAAGATCGAACCAGCGACACTTAGCTCGCAGGCCGACGCTCAATCCACTGAGCCAAACCAGCCAGGGGCAGGATCATATCTATAGATGCAGAAAAAGCATTTGATAAAGTACAACACCCATTTATGTTGAAAACACTCAGCAAAATGGGAATAGAGGGAGCATACCTTAACATCATTAAGGCTATATATGAGAAGCCTGAAGCCAACATCATACTCAATGGACAAAAACTGAAAGCATTCCCCCTGAAATCAGGAACTAGACAAGGCTGTCCACTCTCCCCACTTCTATTCAACATAGTGTTGGAAGTCCTAGCTACAGCAATCAGACAAGACAGAGAAATAAAAGGCATCCAAATTGGGAAAGAAGAAGTAAAACAATCACTATTTGCAGATGACATGATAGCATACCTAGAAAACCCTATAAAATCCACTAAAAGACTACTTGATATAATAAGTGGATTTGGCAAAATAGCAGGGTACAAAATAAATATACAGAAATCTAAGGCATTTCTGTACACCAACAATAAAATATCAGAGACAGAAGCAAAAAAGAAAATACCATTTACTATAGCAACAAGAAAAATAAAGTACCTAGGAATAAACTTAACCAAAGAGATAAAAGACCTGTACACTGAAAATTATGCAACATTGAAGAAAGAAATTAAGGAAGATACAAATAAATGGAGGCAAGTACCATGTTCTTGGATGAGAAGAATCAACATCATCAAAATGGCCATACTACCCAAAGCAATTTACAAATTCAATGCAATCCCCATTAAAATACCAATGACATATTTCACTGACCTAGAACAAATCATCCAAAAATTCATATGGAACCAAAAAAGACCCCGAATAGACAAAGCAATCTTGAAACAGAAGAACACAGCAGGAGGAATCACGATACCAGACATCAAACAATACTACAAAGCCACTGTGATCAAAACAGTCTGGTACTGGCATAAGAACAGACATATAGATCAGTGGAACAGAATTCAAAACCCAGAAATAAACCCAGGCCTCTATGGTCAACTAATCTTTGATAAAGGAGGAAGGAACATAAAATGGAGTGAGAAGAGCCTCTTTAACAAATTGTGCTTGGAGAACTGGACAGGGATGTGCAAAAAAATGAAACTAGACCACGAACTTACACCACACACGAGAATAAACTCAAGATGGATTAAAGACTTAAATGTAAGCCGTGATACCATAAAAGTCTTAGAGGAAAACATAGGCAGGAAAATTTCAGATATCACACGTAACAATATCTTCACGGATACATCTCCCAAGGCAAGAGAAATAAAGGAAGAAAAAATGGGACTACATCAAACTAAAAAGTTTCTGCTCAGCAAAAGAAAACATCAGCAAAACGAAAAGGAAACCAACCATATGGGAAAACATATTTGCCGATGATATCACAGACAGGGGACTGATCTCCAAAATATATAAAGAGCTTATACAACTCAACATAAAGAAAACAAACAACCCAATTAAAAAATGGGAAAAGGATCTGAACAAACACTTCTCCAAAGAGGACATACAGAAGGTCCATAGACACATGAAAAAATGCTCAACATCAATGGCCATCAGGGAGATGCAAGTAAAAACCACAATGAGATACCACCTTACACCTGTCAGAATGGCCATCATCAACAAATCAACAAACAACAAATGCTGGTGAGGATGTGGAGAAACAGGAACCCTACTGCACTGTTGGTGGGAATGCAGACTGGCGAAGCCACTATGGAAAACAGTATGGAATTACCTCAAAAAACTAAAAATGGAACTGCCATTTGAACCAGTGATTCCACTGCTAGGATTATACCCGAAAAATCCTGAAACCCTAATTCAAGAGAACTTATGCACCCCTATCTTCATAGCTATGTACAGTGGCTAAGTGCTGGAAACAGCCTAGGTGCCCGTCTGTGGATGAGTGGATCAAAAAACTGTGGTTCATCTACACAATGGAATACTATGTAGCAGAAAGAAAGAAGGAACTCCTGCCATTTGCGACAACATGGATGGAATTAGAGAGAATTATGCTTAGTGAAATTAGCCAGGCAAAGAAAGCAAAATACCATATGATATCACCCAATACAGGAAACTAAAGAGCAACACAAACAAACGAACTAAATAGGCAAAGACTAGAACAGTAGTCAGGAGGGGGGAGGGAGAGAAGGGGGATAAGTAAGGGAAGGGTCTAGTCAAGGAACGTATATGAATGACTCATGGACATGGACAACGGGGAGAGATATAATTGTGGGAGAAGGGATGGGCTGGGAGGAGGGAGCAATGGGGGAAAAATGGGAAAACTGTAATTGAATAACCAAAAAATAAAATTAGAAAAAACAAAAAACAAATATACATGGGGTATTTTCAAAGACAGACTACATGATAGGACACAAAAGAAGCCTCAACAAATTCAAGAAAATTTAAAACATATCAAGCATCTTTTCAGACCACAATGCCTTGAAACTGCAAATCAACCTCAGATAAAAACATCAAAGATATCCAAACTCATGGACGATGAATAACATGGTATTAAATAATGAGTGGGTTAACAATGACATAAAGAAAAAAATTAAGAAATTTCTGGAAACTAATGATAATGAAAAAACAGCAGTCCAAAACCTATGGGACACAGCAAAAGCAGTCCTAAGAGGGAAGTTCATAGCAATACAGGCATATCTGAAAAAGATAGAAAAATCTCATATAAAAAATCTAACCCTAAGGCTACAAGAAATAGAACACCAACAACAAACAAAGCCTAGAGCAAGAAGAAGGAAGGAAATCATCAAGATCAGAGCAGAATTAAATGACATAGAGACCAAACAAACAATTCAAAAGATCAACAATACTAAGGACTGGTTCTTTGAAAACATATACAAAATCGAAGTCCTTTAGCCAGGATCATCAAGAAAAACAGAGAAAACCCAAATAAACAAAATTAGAAATGAAATAGGAGCAATCACAACCGATACCACAGAAATACAAAGGATTGTAAGAAATTACTACAAACAACTGTCTGACAAGCAATTTGACGACCTCGAAGAAATGAATAAATTTCCATAAACATATAACCTTCCAAAACTGAACCAAGAAGAAGTAGAAAGTCTCAACAGACCAATAACAAAGAATAAAATTGAAACAGTAATCAAAAATCTCCCTGCACACAAAAGCCCTAGACAGAATGGTTTCACGGGTGAATTTTACAAAACATTTAGGGAAGAACTAACTCCTACCCTCCTCAAACTATTCCAAAAATCCAAAAAGATAAAAAAATCCCAAACTCTTTCTATGAAGCCAGTATTTCCCTAATTCCAAAACCAGGTCAAGACACAACAAAGAAAGAAAACTATAGGCTAATATCTGTGATGAACATAAATGCTAAAATCCTCAACAAAATTTTGGCAAACAGGATCCAGCAATACATTAATAAGATCATACACCACGATCAAGTGGGATTCATCCCAGGGATGCAAGGGTGGTTTAATATTCGCAAATCAATAAATATAATACAGCACCTAAACAAAATGAAAGACAAAAATCACACAATCATATCAATAGATGCAGAAAAAGCATTTGATAAAGTACAACATCCATTTATGATGAAAACACTCAGCAAAATGGGAATAGAGGTAACATACCTTAACATAATTAAGGCTATATATGAAAACTTGAAGCCAAAATCATACTTAACGGACAAAAACTGAAAGCATTCCCCCTGAAATCAGGAACAAGACAAGGATTTCCACTCTCTACACTCCTATTCAACATAGTGTTGGAAGTCCTAGCCACAGCAATCAGACAAGAAAAAGAAATAAAAGGCATCCAAATTGGAAAGAAGAAGTAAAACTATCACTATTTGCAGACGACATGATAATATACCTAGAAAACCCTATAAACTCCACTAAAAGACTACTCAATATAATAAGTGAATTTAGCAAAATAGCAGGGTACAAAATAAATATACAGAAATATAAGGCACTTCTGTACATCAACAGCAAAATATCAGAGACAGAAACGAAAAAGAAAACACCATTTACTATAGCAACAAGAAGAATAAAGTACCTAGGAATAAACTTAACCAAAGAGATAAAAGACCTGTACTCTGAAAATTATGTAACATTGAAGAAAGAAATTAAGAAAGATACAAATAAATGGAAGCAAATACCATGTTCTTGGATGGGAAGAATCAACATCATCAAAATGGCCATACTACACAAAGCAATTTACAGATTCAATGCAATCCCTATTAAAATACCAATGACATATTTCACTGACCTAGAACAAATACTCCAAAAACTCATATGGAACCAAAAAGACTCCAAATAGCAAAAGCAATCTTGAAACAGAAGAACACAGCAGGAGGAATCACGATACCAGACATCAAACAATACTACAAAGCCACTGTGATCAAAACAGTCTGGTACTGGCATAAAAACAGACATATAGATCAATGGGACAGAACAGAGAGTCCAGAAATAAACCCAGGCCTATATGGTCAACTAATATTTGATAAGGGAAGAAGGAACATAAAATCGAATGAGAAGAGCCTCTTTAACAAATGGTGCTGGGAGAACTGGACAGGGACGTCCAAAAGAATGAAACTAGACCACCAATTTACACTACACACCAGAATAAACTCAAGATGGATCAAAGACTTAAATATAACCCATGACACATAAAAGTCCTAGAGGTAAACATAGGCAGAAATATTTCAGATATACCACGTAAGAATATCTTCACGGATACATCTCCTAAGGTAAAAGAAATAAAGGAAGAAAAAATGGGACTACATCAAACTAAAGAGTTTCTGCTCAGCAAAAGAAAACATCAGCAAGATGAAAAGGAAACCAACCACATGGGAAAACATATTTGCCAACGATATCTCAGACAGAGGACTGATCTCCAAAATATATAAAGAGCTTATACAACTCAACATAAAAAAAAACAGACAACCCAATTAAAAAATGGGCAAAGGACCTGAACAAACACTTCTCTGAAGAGGACATACAGAAGTTCCATAGACACATGAAAAGATGCTCAACATCATTGGCCATCAGAGATATGCAAATAAAAACCACAATGAGATACCACTTTACACCAGTCAGAATGGACATCATCAACAAATCAACAAACAACAAATGCTGGTGAGGATGTGGAGAAACGGGAACCCTACTGCACTGTTGGTGGGAATGCTGATTGGTGCAGCCTCTATGGAAAACAGTATGGAACTACCTCAAAAAACTAAAAATGTAACTGCCTTTTGAACCAGCAATTCCACTGCTAGGGTTATACCCGAAAAATCCTAAAACCCTAATTCAAAAGGACCTATGCACCCCTATGTTCATAGCAGCACTGTTTATAATAACTAAGTGCTAGAAACAGCTTACGTGCCCGTCTGTAGATGAGTGGATCAAAAAACTGTGGTACATTTACACAATTGAATTCTATGCAGAAGAAAGAAGGAATTCCTGCCATTTACGACAACATGGATGGAACTAGAGAGTATGATGCTTAGTGAAATAAGCCAGGCAAAGAAAGAAAAATACCATGTGATATCACCTAATACAGGAAACTAAAGAACAACATAAACAAACGAACCATATAGGACAAGGAGCAGAATAACAGTTACTAGGGGAGAGGGAGGAGGGATAGAAGGAGGATAAGTAAGGAAAGGATCTAGTCAAGGAACGTGTATAAGTGACTCATGGACATGGACAACGGGGAGGGATATGATTGTGGGAGAAGGGGTGGGTAGGCTGGGTTGGGGGGAGCAATGGGGAGAAAATGGGACTACTGTAATTAAAAAACCAAAAAATAAAATTAAAAAAAAAAAAAAAGAATATGAGATACCTAGGATAAAAAAAAATGATAGCAAAATTAAGCGCTTCCCAGACAAAATAAAAGTAAAGGAGTTCATCACCACCAAAGCAGTATTGTAAGAAATATTAAAGCGACCTCTTTTTGGGACTACATCAAACTAATAATCCAGTGCCAGGAAGATAAATCCCCATAACTTCTAGCTGTAAAGACAAGTGGGCCTGAGGTGGTGGAAGAAACTGCTGGATTTTCAGGAAGCTCTACTTAAAGGTCCACACGGTCTTAAAACATATGCAAGCCCACTCACTTTAGGATTCAACAGCTGCAAGGGCACCAGTCGCATGCGGGTAGTGGGTAAAGTGACTGGAAATGGAGAGAGTGCCAGGCAAACCCCCAGAACCCAAGCAGTGGCACAGCCCCTCTCCAAGTCCTCTCTCCACACAGAGCCACAAAACAGTGAAGTGGGTTGCCCCACCCTGGTGATTGTCAAAGGCTCCACCCCACATAATTTACAAGTGCCTTTTCAGCATAAGCCACACTATTAAGACAGGGATTCAAAGCAACTCTACCCAATACACAGAAACAAACACAGGGAGGATGCCAAATTGAGGAGACAAAGAAATATGGTCCAAATGAAAGAACAAAATAAAACCCCAGAAAAAGAACTAAAGAAAACAGAAATAGCCAACCAATCAGCTGTAAAGTTCAAAACACTGGTAATCGGGATGATCAAAGAACTCATTAAGTATGGCAACAACATAAAGGAAGAAACGAAGTTTACACTAAGTGAAATAAAGAAAAATCTACAGTGAACCAACAGAGAAGGGAAGCTTGGATTCAAATAAATTATTTGAAACAAAAGGAAGAAATAAACAGTCAACCAGTACAGAATGAGAAAACAAGAATTAAAAAAAATAATAAAAGAGGATAGTATAGCAGACTCTGGGACATCTCCAAGAGTGCCAACATCCAACTCATAGGGATGCTGAAAAAATTGGAAGAGCAAGAAATTGAAAACTTATTTGAAAAAACAATGAAAGAAAGCTTCCCTGATTTGGTGAAGGAAATAGACATACAAGTCCAGGAAGAACAGAGGGTCCTAAATAAATTGGATCCAAACAGGACCACACCTAGACACATCATAATTAAAATTTTAAAGTTTAAAAATAAAGAGAGAGTCTTAAAAGCAGCAAGAGAAAAGAAGAGAGTTGCTTACAAAGAAGTTCCCATAAAACTATCAGCTGATTTCTCAAAAGAAGTTTTACAGATAAGAAGGAACTGGCAAGAAGTATTCAAAGGAATGAAAAGCAAGGATCTACAACTTAGATTACTCTAGCCAGCAAAGTTATCATTTAGAATGTAAGGACAGATAAAGTTCTTCTCAGACAAGGTAAAGCTAAAGGAATTCATCATCTCCAAGCCATTATTACATGAAATGTTAAAGGGACACATTTAAGAAAAAGATCAAAACTATGAACATTAAGAAAGCAACAAACACAACTGTCAAAAACTGAATCTAAAAACAAACAAACAAACAAACTAAGCAAACAACCAGAACAGGAACAGACTCATAGGCATGGAGATCATTTGGAGAGTTATCAGCCATGGGGTAGGGAATGTGGAGGGAGAATAGGGAGAAAGGTGTAGGGATTAAAAAGCATAATTGCTAGGTACAAAATGGACAGGGAGATGTTAAGAATAGTACGGTAGTCTCTCTCTATATCATGGTTCACTTATTGCAGTCTCACTGCATCATGGGATTTTTAAAAATATTATATTTAATTATTTATCGCAGGTTTTTTGCTATATTGTGGGATTTTGAGGTACTGTATACTTATGTTGTTAAAGTTACGTATGTTTAAGGGTGTAGAATAAATGTAAGATTCCTACTTCATGGGGGGTGTGTGTCTAGAACGTAATACCCGCAATAAGGGAGGGAATACTGTATAGCAAATGGAGAAGCCAAAGAACTTATATGCATAAGTGATGGACATGAACTAAGTCAGGAGGGGTGATTGCTGTAGGGAAGGTGAATATTGGGTGGAGGGGGGAAAGAGGGAAAAACTGGGACAACTGTAATAACATAATCAATGAAATATACTTAAAAAATAGAAAGATTCTTCACAGCAGAAACCATCAATAAAATGAAAAGGAAACCCACTGATTGGGACAATTATTTGTCAATGAAACATCTGATAAGGATTTAATTTCCAAAGCATATAAGAACTTATGCAACTCAACAACTGGAAAGCAAACAATCCAATTAAAAAATGGGCAAAGAACTTAGAGACTTCTCCAATGAGGACATACAGATGGCCAATAAGACATATGAAAACATGCTCAACATCACTATTTATCAGAAAAATGTAAATTAAAACCACAATGAGATATCAGCTCATGCCTGTGGGAATGGCTATTCATCAATAAAACAACAAAGAACAAGTGTTGGTGAGAATGTGGAGGAAAGGGAACCCTAGTGCCCTGTTGGTGGGAATGTAGATTGGTGTAGCCACTATTGAAAATAGTATAAAGTTTCCTCAAAAAACTACAAATGGAACTTTCTTTTGTTCCAGTGATCTTACTTCTGGGACTACTATATTTAAAAAATCCCAAAACACCAATTTGAAAGGATATATGCACCCCTATGTTCATAGCAGCATTATTTACGATAGCCAATATCTGGAAACAGCCCAAGTGCCCATCGGTAGATGAGTGGATAAACATTTTTTAAAAAACTGTGGTACATTCACACAATGAAATACTGCTTGGCCATAGAAAAGAAGGCATTCTTATTTTTTGGACCTGGAGATTATTATGCTAAATAAAATAATACAGTCAGAAAAAGACAAGTACCATTTGATCTTACTTATATGTGGAATCCAATCAACAAAATAAATTCACAAACAACATAGAAACAGGCATGGATACACGGGGTAGACTGACAGCTGTCAGAGGGGCCAGGTGAGGAGGAACTCAATGAAAGAAGAAGGGGCTATTAGCCAAAGAACATAAGTGTATAACCCATAGAAACAGACAACAGTGTGAGTGAAGCAGGGAGCGAGAGCTGGGTGGATGGACAAAAGGGAAAAGATGCGGACATCTGTAATAGTGTAAACAACAAAAACAAAAAAGGGGGGGCAACATATTTGGTTCTATTCATTGTATTTTCTCCCTTTTGCAAGGAAGGGTGTGTAAATAATAAGAACTCCTTACAAGGCAGTGAAGAGTGATAATGAGAATAAAAATACTTTAACTTAAGGATTAAAAAATGAGCCCTGGCTGCTGTGGCTCAGTGGACTGAGCGTCGGCCTGCGAGCCAAGTGTTGCTGGTTCGATTCCCAGTCAGGGCATATGACTAGGTTGCATGTCAGGTCCCCAGTTGGGGGCACGAGTGAGAGACAACCAAACAGTGATGTTTCTCTCCCTCTCTTTCTCCTTCCCTCTCTCTCTAAAAATAAATAAACAAATTTTTAAAGAAAAAACAAGAATTAAAGAATGAGAAGTTATCACCCTGGCCTGTGTGACTCAGTTGATTGGAGCATGGTCCCATAAATCTAAAAGTTGCAGGTTCAATTCCTGATCAGAGCACATGCCTAAGTTGTGGGTTTGGTCCTTCCTCATGGTGAATAGAAGAGGAAACTGATCGATGTTTCTCTTTCACATCAATGTTTACCTCCCTCTCTCTCTCCCACCCTCCTCTTCCTCTAAAATCAATAAGCATGTCCTCCGGTGAAGATAAAAAGAACTAAAAATGAAAAGTTATCAAATGAAGACAATGGATTTTGGCACTGGCATGAAGGTGGATGTTGAATGCTGCAGATTTTAGGGAGCCACTTGTTTCTAAGTATTTCAGCTGCACTGAATAACACAGCTTATGCACTGCAGCGCCTTCCAGCTCCCACAGCACAATGCTTAATATGTGCAGTTTACAACCTCAGTAAATATTCAATCCTAAAGGGCAACAAGTATGGAATTCTTTTTATTAGTACTTCTCATTTATTCCTTTTGTTCCAAACTTAGCTCTTTAGTAACAAAACCTGTAATGTTGCCAGAGTTAGAGTTATCAAAACTGAGGGCATTAATTTTTCTGATAAGAGACAGATAACTGGAAATTTAACGTGGTTTGTTGCTTTGTTTTTTGGTTCAGTGCAGAGGTGGGTGGTGGGTAGGAATGCCCCTATTCAGTAAAAAGCCTCAGTAATGGACTGAACAGACTGGGACCTACAGGACATTTCCTGGGCATGTTTCTCTACCATTCCTCGGGGACAACCACAATCTAAAACTAGTTTTTTCCTGTTTCTCCTTTTTTTTTTTTTTTTTAAATTAAATTGGAACACTGAAGGAGACCAAGACTGAAGATGTAAAAAGGTATCTCAAGGTACAGCTGTTTCAACATGGCCATTAGAACCAATTCCAGGGAAAAAAGATAGTATGTGCATGAGTTTCTGAAAGTAGCTATGTGGATGCTTCCTGTAATTGTAGCTGAGGAGAAAAACCTTCCCCTAAAGGATAATTTCAAGCAAAAATTTCTTTTAGCCACCACCATGAGTGGTTTCAGGATTTTCCTGCTTGGTGTAGCACTTTCTTTACTATGCAAGTAGCTGAGAAGGAGCTAATTCATTAATTCTAATCTAAGGATGGAACTATTAGCACATGTGGGAGCCAGTCAGGGCCTGTGTGGTGGGAGTGCATTGATCTATACTCTCAAAACAAGGGTCATAGGGGTGTGTCTAGGCCTCCCATTAAGTGAAGCCCTAATGAGGAATAATGTCTGTGACCTAGGAAAGACAGAGCACACAGTGGCCACTGTAGGTGGGCTCAGTCCTCCCAATAGGCTCTTCTGTTCATTCACTGCTATTCTGAAGCCTAGGCGAGATAGGGGACCAACTCAGATAACCTTGGCAATGGCAGCACCAACAACTAACAACGGATGGAAGGAGAGAGGTGTTATCTTCAGATGGGGAAATAAGCCAGTATGTCTAAGTGTTTACAACCTCTTGAGAGAAGCACTCTTTCAACAGCACTGTTAGAGAAAGAACCTCCAAGTCATTGATTGGCCCAACTACTTCAGACATCAAAGAGAAAAAATGAAGTTAAGAAATGTGTTATGCACCAGTCAGAATGGCCATCATCAGCAAATCAACAAACATGTGCTGGCGAGGATGCAGAGAAAAAGGAATCCTAGTGCACTGCTGGTGGGAATGCAGACTGGTGCAGCCACTATGGAAAACAGTATGGAATTTCCTGAAAAAACTAAAATGAAACTGCCTTTTGAACAGCAATTCCATTGCTAGGATTATATCTGAAGAATCCTAAAACACCAATTCAGAAGAACCTATGTACCCCTATATTCATAGCAGTGCTATTTACAATATCCAAGTGCTGGAAACAACTTAAGTACCCATCTGTAGATGAGTGGATCAGAAAACTGTGGTACATTTACACAATGGAGTACTAGGTAGCAGAAAGAAGGAACTTCTACCATTTGCAACAACATGGATGGAACTAGAGAGAATTATGCTTAGCGAAATAAGCCAGACAATGAAAGAAAAATACCATATGATATCATCTAATACAGGAGACTAATGAACAACACAAACAAATGAGCAAAATTGAACCAGAGGCACGTAAACAAGGAGTAGACTAACAGTGACAAGGGGGAAGGGGAGAGTGAGAGAAGTGGGTAAGAAGTAAGAAAAGAAGGGTCTAGTCAAAGAACATGTATAAATGGCCCACGGACATGGACAACTTGGCGGTGATTGACTGTGGGAGAAGGGGTGGGAAGGGTGAGGGGAAGGAATGCAAAAAAAAAGTGGGACAACTGTAAAAGAAAAACAAACAAATAGAAATTTTTAGTGGGGTGGAAAGAATGAAAGCAAAATAAATTAATAAACAAGCCAGCATATCCACCCTGCCCCCCCCAAAAAAACCCCCTCACATGTAGGAAAGAAAACAAAAGAAAATGTAAAGTATGGAAATGCAATTTTAGTGAATATTAGAAGAACAAGGATTTTCCTTCACACTGTATATTTTTCTCCCTACTTGTTCCCTCCAGAATTTGGCATTCTGAAGACGTAAGTAATGCCATAAGGTTCTTTGCATAAAACTAATAAGACCAGTTGTGAATAGAGATTTTTTTAACCAAGACTTTGACTGGAATGTCATGCATAGAGGAGGCATGCTTGAGCTCTGGTTGTTACCAAAAAGCCCTGAGGAACTAGGATTCGTTTTCAAAGGTAATAAAAGTCCACAGGAAAAAAAAAGCCCTGGTATCTTGGTTGGTTGTGCGGTTCATGGCAATCTTTCCAGGGAAGGAACAAAGGTTGCTTTCCTGAAAGATGGCTAGAAGGGACCTTAAGGCACAATGGAAAACCCAAAGGACTTGGAAAAGACAGGTGTTTACAGGCAAGGCGGAATGGCAGGTATGTGGCTCAGTTTCTATGCCCTGAATGGGAGACTGAAAGTCACCCTAAAGGTTCCTTGTGTAAGTTCCAGCAAAGCAGACTTAAAGATCATATGTGGCATTGGCTTGCAAACCAAGTGTCACTGGTTCGATTCCAGTCAGGGCACATGACTAGGTTGCATGCCAGGTCCCCAGTTGGGGGTGCGTGAGAGGCAACTGCACATTGATGTTTCTCTCCCTCTCTTTCTCCTTCCCCCTCTCTTTAAAAACATAAATAAAATAAAATAAATAAAACTGATAAAAAAATAATGTTCTTTAAAAATAAATCATATGTGATCATTTACTGTTCTTGTGTTTATGCAAATGAACAGGATAAATTTAAACTGGACTTAACGTAGTCCCTTTAATGACAAGGAGGGTAATGTTAAGGAGAAAAAAAGCGATCAAGGAAAATCACAATGCTCAGTGGTAGACTATAAACTAGTGCAGCTAACTGTCTAAAGTTTATTTTCATTTAAAGTTTATTTTCATTTGAAAGTTAAACTAGGTCTGTGACATCATCAAAGATGCTTAATTTATAGGCAAGAAGAATGTCAAATGCCTTGTAACTGGATGTCTTCCCAATAAGACAGTCTCGCAGATTTAGAGACTAGTTTGTGGGTTATGTTGCATAAATTAACATGTGTTTTCTGTTTTCATAGGGCATAAGCCTATGATCTCATTACCTGAGTGATTGTCTGTACGTATAGGCCTCACTTAATCCTGTCTGCGTTGCTGCCTCCTGAGACTCAACGGTTTGGCTGAACTAAGTGGCTGGTTGTTGAAGTATAGGGTGGTCTGTGGGCTTCACTTTAAAACTGGTTTCTCTTTTCTCTCCTAATGGCTTGGACAGAAAGGGCCCAGAGGTCTGAGAGGGGGGAAACCTAAAATATTCCCCTCAGCCCAAACTACAGTGGGCAAAAGGGTTTTGAACAGGTGTGACATGCCTTGCACACCTTCCTCCAAAGAAGCCTTTTTAAATCCTAATGTGGAACATTGAAAAATTAATCCCTGCCTTTTGTCATCTAGGGGTTATGGATTGAATAATGCCTTTTAACACTGTTGCCAAATCTGTTGCTCCCAGAATACAACGATGGCAGCCTGTTAAACCAAGCATGCTGTTGTTTGTGGACAGTCAACTGACCTAGAGTTTGCAAGATCCTTCCCCATGTGGGAAGGCCACCCTCCCCTTCACATCCCCACTCTTATTAGAGATTTCTGGACCCAAAGGTAGGTAGGACGAAGACCATGTCCAGCTTGAGGCAGCTAGAGGAGCACGAGACCTTCGCCCATTGTCCTGTATAAGGTTATAAAGGGTCTTAAGTCTGAGAGGGAGAAATTGTTACAGAGTGGGGGTCCCCCCCCCAAAATTAATTAAAGTGTTTTTAAATTTTAAAAAAGTGTTATGTGCTTAGTTATGTCCTCCCCAAATTCACATGTTAAAGTCCTAACCCCAAGTTCCTCAGAATGTGGCTGTATTTTGAGATACTGCCTTTAAAGAAGCAATTAAGTTAAAATCAGGCCACTACGGTGGGCCCTAACCAATCAAATTGGTTTCCTTATAGGAGACGAGATGAGGATACACAGAGACACACAGATGTGTGCACACAGTGGAAAGACACAGCATGAGGACACAGCAAGAAGTTGAACATCTGCAAGCCAAGGAGAGAAGCACAGAAGAAACCAGCTCTACCTACATCTTAATCTTAGGCTTCCAACCTTCAGAATGGTGAGAAAATATATTTCTGTTGTGTAAACCACCTGTCTGTGGTAGTTTGTTATGGCAGTTCTTGCAAATTAATACAAAAAATAAAGAAATTTGCCCAAGGTCACATAAGAATTTGGGGTCAGAGCTCTGAATCTTTCAGAACTGTTATCCTTCCATTTAACCACAAAGCTGTCTTACACAAGTATATAGGTAATAAGGGATTCCCTCGGACTTTAAGAGGGTCTTTTCTGTAGAGTCCTATGAAAGCACAGAAGTCTAGCTCTGGATACTGAAATTAGAAGCACAACACATAATTCAGCAAACACCGAGTCTGGTCTCCTGAGGTTCAGACACTTTCTACAGGGGCATGTGTGAGAGTGAGAGAGTGCAGCAAAGGGGGGCCCACAGCACTGGAGGCCACCCATGCCCCTTCTGTCTGGCACCAGCTTGTTCCAGGCAGCAGGTGTCTTTGCTGCCACCACTAAACATGCCCGTTGAAGGGGAAATGCCTGTGCATTCCCATGATGCCTATGAGTTTTGATCAGAGCTATTTTTGAACAATTTTTCACAAAGAATAACTCTTGAGGAACTCCAAGCTGCCTCAAGGCCAGCTCCCTGGATGCCCTTCTAATGTAGACCATCCATGGGCTCTCTCTCTTCCTCTCTCTACATTGGGTTAGCTAATGTATTTTCACTCTCTGTTCTCCATTCTAACTATTCTCCATAAAATGACTAACTTTACAGTGACACTCATAGTACTTTCTATCAACACGGTGCCTTGCTCTCTGCAGGGTGTTTTCCCCTGCCAAGTGACAGGTGGGGGTATGAGTGCCTGAGGAGGGGAAGTCTCCCTGGTTCAGTGACTAGGCAGGTGGGGCTGTCTTTCATTGAGATCGGTCATCAGAGAATAACCAGGAGTGGGGCCAGGGAGGGAGGAAAATCAGACTCAGTCAAGCAGAGATGTCTTTGACAGTTGGTATGAGAGTATCCTAGGCTAGAGTCAAACTTGGAAATTCTTGAATAGAAGACCTACTGGTGCTTGGCCTGCTCATTGGAGGCAAGCCCTTGATTTCTCCAAGGCAGCAGTTCTCAACCTGTGGGTCATGACCCCTTTGGGGGTCGAACGACCCTTTCACAGGGGTTGCCTAAGACCATCAGAAATCACATATATAATTGCATATTGTTTTAGTGATTAATCACTATGCTTTAGTTATGGTTGGGGGTCACCACAACATGAGGAACTGTATTAAAGGGTCACGGCATTAGGAAGGTTGAGAACCACTGCTCCAAGGGTTTCATTTCTATCACCTGTATTAGAGGTTCCCACCTAATATAACTTCCCTTTTTGTAGTTTTAGAGTAAGATCTCTATTTTGACATACACGGTATTAACCTGTCTGTGGAAGGATTTGATGAAGCAAAGATAATATCCACGAACCCAACCCACTGGAAAATGTCTGTTTTCTAACTTTGACTTTTTGGAGCCACCTGCTTCTTATCCCTTTTTCAGTCTCCCCCCTCCAAATGTAGGTACCAATTTGTACTCGGGCTACATGTTCAAGCTTCTTTTGCTAACAGGAATGAGGTCATGTGCCTCACATCAGCACTTTCACAAACCCTTTTTCTGTTAGAAGCATCAATGGGAAACTAAGCTGTCTTCTCTTCCGATGCCAAATGGTTAGGCCAGTTGGTGATGAATATGCAGTGGGTGGCAACCGGCTTGCCTTGCATGAAGTGATCATTCAGATCTCTAGAATCAAAAGGGACTTGGTTTGCATAAAGAAGTTAGCTCTCATAAAGCTGCACCTCTATATCTAGCCCTGATATGTGCCATTCTAGAACCTCCCACTACCCCAAGGCCCTAAGCCATCAGCCCTGGGCTGGGGATCTAAGTAAGTGAACTGTGGTGCAGGCAAATCCTGTGCTGTGCAGTTATTTAAAGACATTCCCTTGCTAACAGGTTGTCCCTGTTTGCCACAAAATTTCCATAGGAGTATTGAAATGTCAAATCCAATTCATTCAAAGATGGCAAACTCTTCGATTTGAGGGCTTGAGCAAAGAATTTGTTTATACTAACAAGTATCAGATATAGGCAGATCTGAATGGGGAAAAAGTCTTGATGGGGAAAATTTCTTGATGCAATTTAGTACCAAAATTGAGTATGCTTTGCAGTGAGCAATTTCTGCTACTGGCCAATGAATGAGAAGATAAAATGCAATTGGAGCTAAAAACATCAAGCACCCAGAAATGTGCAATTTCAAGTTCAAAATACCTTGTCTAGAACCAGCTAGTGGGCCATTCAAAGTGCCCATTTAAGTAGAGCAGGAAGGTGGGAACAAAAAACAGCACTGTGATTAATGAGCTGGACACCTAATTGTGCAAGAGATGGGAAATATTTTCATTAGTATTAGTACTAGGCTCTTTAATATTTTATACACTCCCAATAAGACTTTTTAAAACAATGTTTCTTAATTCATCTCTGCCGTTAATAAATTATGTTGCCAGGATTACTATGGAAGCAAAATTAACCCTCTTTGTGGAGATTATTTATTTTTTTAATAATGGACTGGGTCATTTTACTCCACTGGGAGATGGTAGAAGGTAGAGAGATTGTGAGCACGAATTTAGGAATCAGACTGGTGTGAGCTCGAATCCTTACTCTGCCACCCTCAAGTTAATTAACTTCTCTCAAGTTTTCTCAACTGGAAAGTGGGGGAAATAGCATTGCATAGGATAACGGAGGTATTTTTTTAAATATAAGAAGTGACTGTCAAACTTATTTCTTAGAATCTTCAACTTTGTTCATGGTCTTTCAGGGATTTTTAGGTGAGTGGAAAGTGGGGTCCCCATGAGTTCTACCGAAGGAGCTCTACGTTTCTGTCCTGTATCAGGGATTCCCAAGAGGAGTCACTGTGTGAAGTGAGTACAGACAATGAAAATAACCTCTGATGTGTGCATATCTTGTGTAAGTATGCAGTGAGACCATGTCTTTTACTATTTAAACATGGATGATGCTGGCAGTCTCATGACATCAGATAGGAGAGCAGTCAGTACAATGGCATCCCAGGTACACCCCTCTTCTTTATCGCAATCATGTGTACAAATTGAAGATGATTATGCCATAGTGGGGAGGGGAGATGTTAAAAATCATTTAAATTCTAGTTTTTTTCCATATAGGTGTATGACCTGTTTTCTCATCTCTCAGGTGATTATGTTGGACTAGGTGATACTTGAGGTCCTTCCTATGAACTCTATTTTATAATCACAAACGTGCGCACAGCTAATAAAGAAACTGGTCAATCAAGTACAGAACTGGACAGTCAGGCATGGCTTCTCTCCTTAAGCCAGGAATTCAGTGGGTCCCTTTGCCATCACATTCATGTATCTGCTGTCTGGCCTGCCCAAGACCCAGTGCAGTCACCGGGTAAGGGCTCCAAAGTGACAAAAATGCCTTTGCTCGAAAGACTGAGGGAGAACATGCTACATCACTCACTTAAACCTTTCACTTTTTCAGACCATGCTTGGCCAGTTCTAACCTCGTGGGTAACAAAGACAGATTCTGGGTGACCATCAGCTCTGGATGACTATCAACATGAGCTGGCCCCAAGTACTTGCCTCTTTATACAGATCAACTGTGCACTCTGAGCCATTCCCTAATTCTCCTATACCCAGGCAGGTCAGCATGCACACAGAAGCACTGCTTCTTCACCTAAAAGAGAGCACGTGGGTCCACAAGGTGTCTCATGCTTGGAGAATTGAGACATGGAGGTCTTCAGGATGGGGTCTTTTCTGAAATTCCAGTGGAGAATCCATGGAGGAGGGAAAATAGGTCATTTATAAATGGAAGGCAGGGAACCTGCTTGGCTACTCCCTCCAAATTCAATCCTTTGTATTTTATTTTCTTTAACCACACCCAAGGACATTTCTCATTGCTTTTAGAGAGAAAGGAAGTGGAGTGGGGGCAGGGGGAAAGGAAGTTGAGTAGTGGTTGGGCGAGAGGGAGAAGGAGGGAGATTGACTGGCCATCTCCCGTACATGTATGCACCCAGATCAGGGGTCAAATCTGCAAACTAAGTCTGTGCCCTGACCAAAAAAAACAAAACAAAACAAAATAAAACCCCGAAACCCTTTGGCGCATGGGACAACACTCCAACCAACTGAGCCACACTGGCCAGCTTCTTCCTCCTTTTAAAATAGCTCAGTTTATACATTTGGTCATTTTTCTCTGGACCTTTTAAAAGCTAGAAGAAATTTCTGACCAATGTCTTTGCAAACAATGATTAGCAGCTGGTGACCAAGATCTTGATTCTACCACTCTGATAACAAGAGTAGGAAAGTGATGCAGCATGGAAACAGTGTCCTCCTTGTTAGAGAAGGCACATACTGTCTTTGACCACATCTCCAACTCACAGGATTTCTGAGGCAGTCAGGCCTCCTGCTTAGTTAGCAAGGAGAGAGGACCCTGGAGTTTCTTGTTGGCCCCACTGCCACTTCAATCTCCTGTCAGCAACACGACAAGGCTGCCACCTCCACCTCCTAATGGCTGCCACTCTGAAAGGGTCTTGTGCCAAGCAGAAATCCATGCCTTTGCCAACTGGTACTGACCACTAGTAGTGAGCATTTACTCACCCCCACCCAACTCAGCTGGTAGATCAACTGCTTTGTCTCATTGCCATCTTGTGCTTTAGGGTTTTCTGGACATCAGCATGGGTAATGGAAGTTGCAGAAGTATCACACCGAGGCGGCTGCTGACCTGGGGTCTCAGCTCCTTGATATTCTGCATCTTCTTCATCACCATCGTCTCTAGGCTGCCTTTGGCAAGGAGGGCTCCTGTGGAATAATGGTGTGTAGCCCTGACATGTAGTCTGTCTCACTAGTCTACATTGTTCTCATGCACTCATCACTTCTCCTGCAGTGGAGGGCTAGAAAACTGTGGTCCATGCCCATAGGGTCTCCGATCCCTCATTCCTTCCCCATTCTCACTATTCTAGTAGTTCTGCTGGTAATTGCAGGGAGGACCCCTGTGAGGTAGGTAGTGTCTATAATGCTTATGGTCTACTGCATATTTCCTGTCTTGACCTAAAACTCCACCAGACCTGTAACATTTGCCGATTCTGCACCATTTCCTCTATCAACAACATGAAATTGCAGTCTCTGAGGATCTTCCTGGGGTTATTCTTCTTTATGGCAGTCTGGTGTATAAATTCATCTTCCTTGGTGTCATTCCTGTTGGTGAAACAGTTATCTGTTTCTTACACTGAACCACTTAACTGTTCCCCAAACCTTTGTTGTGATGACCTTATCCCACCAGCTGGTGGTAATGCTGTGAGGCTTGTGCTGGTATTGGCAGTGCTGAGACGGGTGGCAGATAGTACAGGGCCTCAGCCTCACCACTTGTGGTTGCTGGTTGCTTGTTGCTGTGTGAGTGAATGGGGCCAGCTGCTGCTCCCCCCAGGGTTTGGTGGTGACTAGGCTAGTGCGAGACTGCTCAGGACTCTCTGGGGCACTCAGCTCCTGTGGCTTTCTGTTACAGAGGGGAGTGGGAGGCCCTGCCTTTGATGAGAAGACATGCAAATTAAACCCTCAGTCGTAAGCAGCACTATAACGATATACTGTGAGAAAAATAAAACAAGGCTCAGTGAGTTATGGGGAGTGTGCAAAGAAAAGGGTCCATATTCTCAACTCTGACAAGCTCAGGGGAGGCCAGCATGGTGGGCCTTACAAACTCAGAGACCAAAGTAACCACACAAAATGGTCTGAATATAAAAATTCCTAACTATAAGTCAGCCATGGTAGGTAGTCATGTTCTAGGCCTTTAACTTTGAAATTGTCTGTTGTCTTCATGCATGTAAGATAACAGAGCTTTGAAATGTCAGTGTAAAGCATAGCTGCCAGCACCAGAACAAGCGACCAAAGAACCCTTCATGGTTATCTTGTTCCCTGCTTACTAGCTCTGGGTACTGTAAACATAAATTAATTACCCTGGACCCACCAATGTAAAAGAAGTACGTGTCTTTCTGTTTTGCTTTTTATCCAATCCCAGAGGATTCCCCGCTTTGCTTTCTCTCCTGCCACCTAACTTCCCAACAATGGATTTCATGGAACCTCCTTTATGCTCCTACTTTGATACTAATGTGTGAAATAAGCTGCAAAACTGTCATTCTTCCGTGTTTTCTCAATCTGCTAAGATTTTGCTTCCTAGTTTGGTTCAGATAAACCCTTATAAGGGTTTTTCTTAGGTTGGATGTTCTTTTGTCAGCAGGTGGGAGGCAACAGTTGGTGCTTCTGTAGATGGGGCCACCAGCAAAGGCGGCAGGAGGGATGACTTCTGAGCTGAAACAGGAATAACAAGGAAAAAAGTGTTCAAACTAAGACATCCAGGGCAAGTTATATTCTGGGCATACCGTAAGCCGAGAAAAGTACCTCAAACTTAAATATGAGAAATCATAAGTACAGAAAAATAAAACCACAGTCCAGCAGGACACATATATGCCAAAGAAGGGGCCATGGCCTCAGAGGAGGGGGCTTTGGTGTGATGTACAAAATCCCTGAGTTTTCAGATTCTCTGAAGCATTTAAATTGAGTCCAGATGGGAAAGGGACATCACTGAAGAGTCAAGTAGCAACTTTGAAATAGCAACTCCTAAATTTCTTTCAAATTCATATTAACAAGCCAGTCCCATCATCTGCATGGTGTCTATATACAGCCACCGTAAGAATAACATCCCTATATGACATCCATGCTTACAATATTGCTACACTTTTAAAAAAGCTATTGGGTTGGCCAAAGAGTTAGATTAATTTTTTCTGTAAAGTAAAATACACATTTCTCATTTGCACCAATAATATTATTGATTTGGATACTTTAAGTATATCGGCTATCTCCTGCATGGTATAACATTGATTGCTCTCAATTAATGTCTCATTTTGATCGCTACAATTTCAATTGGTCTACCCCACTGTGGAGCATCATCCAGCACGAAATGTTTGCAAACCACTTTTGACATATCTGATCAGTCACAGCATCTTCTCCACACACTGCACAAATCTTTTTAGTTTCAGTTTGCGTTTTTACCTTTCTCGAAAGAATAAAGCATAATATGCCAAAAATTTCGTGTATTTTCTTCCATCTTCCCTATTAAAATGGCAACACAAAAGTTAACCATTTTTTTTTAAATGAATGTTGATATGACAGCTGTCACAATACAATCTAACAAAATTGTTTCAAATGAAGTTAAACACACTAAGCACTATTAGAGCCATCTCAGGGAAAAAACCAAACAAACTTTTTGGCCAACCCAATACAATATCACAATGGTCCCTTCTCCAAGAACAATGGATGGAGATTGGTTTGGTAAGTGAAACTCTCCTCCTTGGCAGTTCTAGGGCGGTGGCACATGAACTGGAAGCCCCGCTGGTTTCTGACTGTGCCCTTGGCCAAGTCACTGATTTTTCCACATTTCAGCTCTACCCAGGAAACAATGAACAGCATCTGCTCCACCTATATCAAAGAGCTGCTGGGGTCAGTAAGAAGAATGCTTTGTAAATTAGCTCCCAGAATATAACTGATCGGCATTACATTTCTGGGGAAAAAAACAAAAACAAAAACCACCCTTAAGTTTAAGGCAAATATTTATAGATTAAATGACACTGTTCACACTTCTCTGTTGAGTTCTAAAGTCTTTCATATTTACATGCACATCAATGCTGAGAATAATCTCTTCCCTAACACTGTTCCTCCTCTATAATAAAGGCGGGATAGGTCAGGGAGAGGAAGAGAAAAAGAAGAAAACGGAGGGTGGGGAGATGAAAAGAGAGATGACAAGAGAAAGAGTGTGGGAGACTGAGGAAGAGAGAGACATAGGGAGAGAGGTGAGGGAAAAAGCGAGAGAGAAACAAATAGAGGGAGGAAGGGAGGAAGAGGCCAGTGGAGAGGAAAGTAGGGAGAATGGAAGAGAGGGGGAGAGATAGAGAAGAAAGGGAGGGAGAGGGAGAGAGCTTCAACCAGAAAAACAGGGAGGGAGGAGAGTGGAGAGGGAGAGAAAGAGATTGAGAGAGAGAGGGATGGAGGGAGAGAGGAGGAGAGAGAAAGAGACGGGAGGAGAGATGGAAGAAGGTAGAAATGTGGGAGTCAGGGTGGGGTGAGATTGAGGGAGAGGAGGGTGAGAGGGAGGGAGAAAGATAAAGAGGAGGTAAGAAAGATAGGGAAAGGGAGAGAGAGGGAAGGGGAGAGAGAGGAGAGGGAAGGAGGGAGAAAGAGAGAGGAGAATTTGAGGAAGAGAGGGAGGGGGAGAAAGAGGATTTCTGAGTGAGACTCCTTTTGGCTCAGTTACCCAAATTCCACACAAACCCAATTCAAGCTCTGCTTCTCTCCTACCTCAAGACTGTCTTCAGTTCTCTAAATACTGGGGCAGGGTGATCAATACACAAGGAAAAGCAGAGTTGTGCACCCAGGGAGGTCTATTACCTGTGTGTGTGCCTGGGGGAGAGGAAGGGAGGGTCACAAGAAGTGTCTATGTGACATTTAGGCAGATGTATGAATGAAAAGAATTAGCGATGCAAACTTGGGGGGGGGGGCATGCCAGACAGAAATTATAGCTCAGATAAAGGTCCTCAATGGGGACAGAACTTGGTATACTCTAATAAACATTGGACAAAGGGGAGAGTAAAAGAAAAGTAGAGCTGTGACATTTTTACAGTGCTGTGACTCCCCACTCAGGAGCATGGTGTCTCATTCATATCTTTTTTGATGCCTGCCTATAAAGTTTAGCATTTTCTTTATTCAGGTATTTCAGTTTCCTAGGGCTGCTCTAAAAAATCCCACATGCTGGGTGGCTTACCCAGCAGAAATGTGTTCTCACAGTACTGGAGGCTGCAAAACTGCTTTCCACTGGTGTCCTTGGCTTGCGGATGCATCACTCCAGTCTCTGTCTCTGCTGTCACAGGCCAGTGTTCCTGAGCCTCCAAACCTTGCTCTCCTTAGGACAATACTCACTGGATCTAGGGCTCACCCTGCTCCAGAATGACCTCATTTTAACTAATTACATCTGCAAAGACCCCACTTCCAAATAAGGTCCAATTTGCAGGTTTGGGATTGACATGAATTTGGACAGGTTTTTCCCTAATGAGCAGCAGTGGAAGGCCATATAGCATGGTGGTTAAAAATAAGCTAAGATGACAGGCTTCCTGGCTCTCCCAACTTTCTGACCTTGGCCCAGGGAAAGGTATTTAACCTCTTTAGGCCTAAGCCTCCTTCCTCATCAGGGAACACTAGCAGCAGCTCCCTCAGGGAACTGCAATGAAGATTAAATGAATTAACATACGTGGAGTGCATTAACTGCCCTGGGCACATGGTAAGCACTTAACTTTCTTGTTTTGAGATACATTATAATTTGTTGCAATTTTGAGTGACATCTTTTCTCCATTATATTCTCTAATTAGTTATTGCTGGTGACTTGGAAAATTATCATTTTTTTATACAGTGATCTTATAACTGTAATCTGACTGAATTCTTATTTATCTTTTTCCAGTTGTTTCTTCTAGATTTTCTTGGTAGCATTCATATTTGCTTCAAGGTACTAAAAATATAACCATGTGGGAACTTTCTTTTTTTATTTTAATTTTATGTTTTGGTTTTTCAATTACAATTGTCCCATTTTTCCCCCATTGCTGTCCCCCACGCATCCCACCCCTCCTCCCACAATCATATCCCTCCCTGTTGTCCATGTCCATGAGTCATTTATACACGTTCCTTGACTAAACCCTTCCCTTACTTAACCCCCTTTTCTCCCTCCCCTCTCCAACCTCCCCCCTAGTAACTGTTATTCTGCTCCTTGGTCTATGTAGTTCATTTGTTTATGTTGTTCTTTAGTTTCCTGTATTAGGTGATACCATATGGTATTTTTATTTCTTTGCCTGGCTTATTTCACTAAGTATAATTCTTTCTAGTTCCATTCATGTTGTCGCAAATGGCAGGAGTTCCTTCTTTCTTTCTGCTGCATAGTATTCCATTGTGTAAATGTACCACAGTTTTTTGATCCACTCATCTACAGATGGGCACTTAGGCTGTTTTCAGCACTTGGCTATTGTAAACAGTGCTGCTATGAACATAGGGATGCATAGGTTAGGCTGTTTTCAGCACTTGGCTATTGTAAACAGTGCTGCTATGAACATAGGGATGCATAGGTTCTTTTGAATTGGTGTTTCAGGATTTTTCGGGTATAATCCTAGCAGTGGAATTGTTGGTTCAAAAGGCAGTTTCATTTTTTGTTTTTTTGAGGTAATTCCATACTGTTTTCCATAGTGGCTGCACCAGTCTGCATTCCCACCAACTGTGCAGTAGGGTTCCCCTTTCCACATCCTCTCCAGCACTCGTAGTTCGTTGATTTGTTGATGGTGGCCATTCTGACAGGTGTAAAAGGACATCTCATTGTGGTTTTTATTTGCATCTCCCTGATGGCTAATGATGTTGAGCATTTTTTCATGTGTCTATGGACCTTATGTATGTCCTCTTCGGAGAAGTGTTTGTTCAGGTCCTTTGCCCATTTATTAATTGGGTTGTTTTCTTTTCTTTTTCTTTTTTTAAGTATACTTTATTATATTGTTACAATAGTTCCAATTTTTTCCCTTTTACTCCTCTCCGCCCAGCACCTCCCCTCCCCCAACAATCCCCCCGCCCGAGCTCATGCCCATGGGTCGTACATACAAGCTCTCCTGCCTCACCCTTTCATATATTCTTCTTTTTTTAAAATAAATACATAATTAAGTATTTTAACAAAAAATAACAATCCCTCCCTCTCAGAATTAAGACCCTTTATAATGTTATAAAGAACAATGGGCGAAGGCCTTGAGCTCCTCTAGCTGCTTTAAGCTGGACATGGATGTCGTCCTATCTACCCTTGGGTCCAGAAATCCCTACTAAGAGTGGGGGTGTGGAGGGGAGAGTGGACTTCCCACATGCAGAAGGATCGTGCAGACTCCAGGTTGGTTGGCTGTTCCCGGACATTGGCATGCTTGATTTAACAGGCTGGCACTCTTGTTGTATTCTGGAGGTAACAGATTTGGCAACAGGGTTAAAGGACACCATTCAATCCATAACCACTAGATGACAAAAGACAGGTATTAATTTTTCAATGTCCCACATTAGGGAAAAGAAGGGCTTCTTTGGAGGAAGGTGTGCCAGGTACATCTCACCTGTCCAAAACCATTTTGCCCATTATACTTAGTTTGGGCTGAGGGAAATATTTTAGGTTTCCCCCCATCTCAGGCCTCTGGGCTCTTTCTGTCCAAGCTATTAGGACAGAAAAGAGAAACCAGTTTTAAAGTGAAGCCCACAGACCACCCCATTTTTCATCAACCCAGCCACTTAGTTCAGCCAAACCATTGAATCTCAGGAGGCAGCAATGCAGACAGGATTAAGTGAGGCCTATATGTACAGACAATCACTCAGGTAATGAAATCGTAGGCTTATGCCCTCTGGTTCAATTTTGCTCATTTGTTTGTGTTGTTCATTAGTTTCTTGTAATAGGTGATAGCATAAAGTATTTTTCTTTCGTTGCCTGGCTTATTTCGCTAAGCATAATTCTCTCTAGTTCTAACCATGTTGTTGCAAATGGTAGAAGTTCCTTCTTTCTTTCAGCACTTAATTCAATGTAATTTTCCCCCTTTGTACTGGTGTTCCTCTCTGTCTCTCTGTTTCTTCATCTTCTTAAAGCAGACCCTTTAGCATCTCTTGCAATGCTGGTTTGGTAGAGATGTTTTCTTTTAGCTTTCTTTCGTCTTGGAAACTCCTTATTTCACCTTCCATTTTGAATGAGAGCTTTGCTGGGTAGAGTATTCTTGGTCGTAGGCCTTTGTTTTACATTGCTTGGAATATTTTTTGCCATTCCCTTCTGGCTTGTAGTGTTTCTGCTGAGAAATCTGATGACAGCCTTATTGGCGCTCCCTTGTATGTTATTAGTTGTTTCTCTCTTGCTGCTTTTAGGATTCTCTCTTTGTCTTTGAATGTTGCCATTTTAATTATGATGTGTCTCGAAGTGGGCCTGTTGGGGTTCATCTTCATTGGGACCCTCTGTGCTTCCTGGACTTGAATGACTCTTTCTCTCCTCATGTTAGGGAAGTTTTCTGTCATTAGTTTTTCAAAGAGGTTTTCTATCCCTTGCGCTTCTTCTTCTCCTTCTGGAATTCTTATGATATGGATATTATTACGTTTCATGTTGTCCTGCAGCTGTCTTAGAACCTCTTCAGTCTTGCTCAGTATTTTTTCATTTTTTGCACTGTCTGGGAGTTTTTGTCTAAATTGTCCTCCAGCTCGCTGATCCGATCTTCTGCTTCCTCTAGCCTGCTTTTAATTCCTTCTACTGTGTTCTTCAATTCAGAGATCGTATTCTTCATTTCCTCCTGGCTCTTATTGATAGCTTCCATGTCCTTTTTCATGCTGGTGTAATTCTCAGTAAGTTCCTGGTAGTTTTTCTGGAGTTCTTTGTAATTTCAGCTGAGCTCATTGAGCTTCTCCATAATCCATGTTTTGAATTCCATATCTGATAGTTTGCTCTCCTCTATTTCATTTAGCACTCTTTCTGGGGATTCTATCTTTCCTTTTGATGGGGGATTGTTTCTCTGTCTCCCCATTTTTGTGACTCCAATTGTTCGTTGGTGCTTCTTAGAATAATCTGTACTTCTTGATTCTGCCCCTCGTGGCGTCAGATCCTGTACCAGTCGGCCTAGGCAGCCTGTTGGAGACGTCCAGGGATCTAATGCCTTTGTCTGTCTTCTTTAGTTGTTAATCTATTCAATCTGTGATTAGCCGTCAGGTGTAAGCACCGTGGGTGTGGCAGCTTAATTGTTGTAGTTGGGCTTTTGTTTCCCTCAGGCTGATGCCACTTGGAGGGGGGTGAATGGTCCGCCTGCAGTACTGGGAATGAGTCAGCACTGGGACCCGGCCGGCCGCTTCCCCAGCTCTCCCCTCAAAGCCACCACACCAAACTCTCCCCAAGCGTCTCCAGTCCTCTCTGCCTTCCCTCTGCTTGAGCCCAGGGTAAGTGGGGGTAAAATATTTTCGTATGTGATCCGCTTTAGAGCTCTTTTTCTCCAGCTGTTTCTCTCTGGCTAGCAAGAAACCCTGTGGCTTTTCACAGCTGGATACTATTTTACATTCCACTCTGTTGCTGTAGGCTAGGAAGCCCAACTGGGGATTTAGACCCTGCCCTTCTCAGGGGGAACCCCCGGCTCCTGAGCTGTTTCTCAGTCCGTTCAGCTGCCACCCATGTGAGCCCAGCCAGTCCTTCCGCGTCTCCGCACTCCCTACCGGTCACGTTGTGATGTAGTGGCCTTTTCTGTCTCTCCGTGGTTATAAGACTTCTCTCCAGCTAGTGTTCAGTTGGTTATTCCAGATGGTTTCTCCAAAATTAAGTTGTAAATTCAGACTAGTTCTGGGAGGAGGTTAGTGTAGCTTCCACTTACTGCTCCGCCATCTTGTTTCTCTGGGTTGTTTTCTTGATGTTGAGTCATATAAGCTCTTATATATTTTGGAGATCAGTCCCTTGTCTGAGGTATCATTGGCAAATATGTTTTCCCATGTGGTTGGTTTCCTTTTCAACTTCCTGATGTTTTCTTTTGCTGAGCAGAAACTCTTTGGTTTGATGTAGTCCCATTTGTTTATTTTTTCCTTTATTTCTTTTGCCTTAGGAGATGTATCCGTGAAGATATTGTTACGTGGTATATCTGAAATTTTCCTGCCTATGTTTTCTTCTAGGACTTTTATGGTTTCACAGCTTACATTTAAGTCTTTGATCCATCTTAAGTTTATTCTCGTGTGTGGTGTAAGTTGGTGGTCTAGTTTCATTTTTTTGCATGTCCCTGTCCAGTTCTCCCAGCACCATTTGTTAAAGAGGCTCTTCTCACTCCATTTTATGTTCCTTCCCCCTTGATCAAATATTAGTTGACCATATATCCTGGGTTTATTTCTGGACTCTCTATTCTGTTCCATTGATCTATATGTCTGTTCTTATGCTAGTACCAAACTGTTCTGATCACAATGGCTTTGTAATATAGTTTGATATCTGGTATTGTGATTCCTCCTGCTGTGTTCTTCTGTCTCAATATTGCTTTGGCTATTCGGCATCTTTTTTGGTTCCATATGAATTTTTGGAAGTATTTGTTCTAGGTCTGTGAAATATGTCATTGATATTTTAATAGGGATTGCATTGAATCTGTAAATTGCTTTGGGTAGTATGGCCATTTTGATGATGTTGATACTTCCCATCCAAGAACATGGCATTTGCTTCCATTTATTTGTATCTTCCTTAATTTCTTTCTTCAATGTTACATAATTTTCAGAGTACAGGTCTTTTATCTCTTTGGTTTATTCCAAGGTACTTTATTTTTCTTGTTGCTATAGTAAATGGTGTTTTTTTTTTGGTCTGTCTCTGATATTTTATTGTTGATGTACAGAAATGCCTTAGATATCTGTATATTTATTTTGTACCCTGCTATTTTGCCAAATTTGCTTATTATATCGAGTAGTTTTTTAGTGGAGTCTATAGGGTTTTCTATGTATACTATCATGTCATCTGCATATAATGATAGCTTTATTTCTTCTTTCCAAATTTGGATGCCTTTTATTTCTTTTTCTTGTCTGATTGCTGTGGCTAGGACTTCCAACACTATGTTGAATACGAGTGGAGAGCGTGGATATCCTTGTCTTGTTCCTGATTTCAGGGGGAATGCTTTCAGTGTTCATCCATTGAGTATGATGTTGGCTTCCGGTTTCTGATATATAGCCTTAATTATGTTAAATTATGGTCCCTCTATTCCCATTTTGCTGACTGTTTTCATCATAAATGGGTGTTGTACTTTATCAAATGCTTTTTCTGCATCTATAGATGTGATCATGTAATTTTTGTCTTTCATTTTGTTAAGGTCATGTATTATATTTATTGATTGCGAATATTGAACCATCCTTGCATCCCTGGGATGAATCCCACTTGATCGTGGTGTATAATCTTTCTAATGTGTTGCTGAATCCTGTTTGCCAATATTTTGTTGAGGATTTTAGCATCTATGTTCATCACTGATATTGACCTGTAGTTTTCTTTCTTTGTTGTGTCTTTTTTTTTTTTTTTCTTTCTGGTTTCTGTTTTTTTTTTTTTTTTTATAAGTATATTTTATTGATTATATTGTTACAATAGTTCCAATTTTTTCCCCTGTGCTCCCCTCCGCCCAGCACACCCCCTCCCCGAACTATCCCCCCTCCCCAAGTCCATGCCCATGGGTCGTACATACAAGATCTCCTGCCTAACCCTTTCATACATTTTTCTTCTTTTTTAAAAAATAATTAAATTATTTTAACAATAAAAACTAACAATCCCTCCCTCTCAGACTTAAGACCCTTTATAGTCTTATAAAGGACAGTGGGCGAAGGTCTCGAGCTCTTCCAGCTGCTTTGAGCTGGACATGGTCGTCGTCCTACCTAATAAGAATGGGGGTGTGGAGGTGGGGTGGTCTTCCCACATGGGGAAGGATCATGCAGACTCCAGGTCGGCTGGCTGTCCCCGGACATTGGCATGCTTGATTTAACAGGCTGGCATCCTTGTTGTATTCTGGAGGCAACAGATTTGGCAACAGGGTTAAAAGACATCATTCAATCCATAACCACTAGATGACAAAAGGCAGGTATTAATTTTTCAATGTCCCAAATTAGGGAAAAGAAGGGCTTCTTTGAAGGAAGGTGTGCCAGGTACATCTCACCTGTCCAAAACCCTTTTGCCCATTATACTTAGTTTTGGCTGAGGGAAATAGTTTAGGTTTTCCCCCTTCCAGACCTTTGGCCCCTTTTTGTCTAAGCTATTAGGATAGAAAAGAGAGAAACCAATTTTAAAGTGAAGCCTATAGACTTCCCCATACTTTACCAACCTAACCACTTAGTTTAGCCAAACTGTTGAGTCTTTGGAGACGGCAATGCAGATGGGCTTCTTAAGTGACACCTATATGTACAATTTCTTAGGCAATGAGATTATAGGCTTATGCTCTATGAAAACAGAAGAACACACATGTTAATTTACATAATACAATTTAAAAACCAGTCTCTAAATTTAAGAGACTGCCTTATTGGAAGAGATTTAGTTGCAAGGCACTTGACATTCTTTTTGCCTGTAAATTAAGCATTTTTGATAATGTCACAGACATGGTTTAACTTTTAAATTAAACTTTAAATGAAAATAAACTTTATATACAGTTAGCTGTACTAGTTTATAATTTACTACTGAGCATTGTGATTTTCCTTGAGTCATGATTTTTCTCCCTAAGATTACCCTCCTTGTCAGTAAAGGGACTGTAATAAATCCGGTTTTAATTTAGCCTGTTTATTTGCATAAACATAAGAGCAGTGATTTATTACATATGATTTTTAAGTTTACTTTGCTGGCACTTACTTAAGGAACTTTTATGTTGACCTCTAGTTTGCCTGTCAGGGCACAGAAGCTGAGCCACACACCTTCCATTCAGCCTTGCCTGTAAACACGTGCTTTTCCAAGTCCTTCGGATTTTTCATTGTGCCTTAAGGTTCCTTCTAGGCATTTTTCAGGAAAGTGACCTTCGTTCCTTCCCTGGAAAGATTGCCATGAACCGCACAACTAAGGTACCAGGCTTTTTCCTTATGGGCTTTTCTTAGCTTTATACATCAAGTTCAGTTCCTGAGGGCTTTCTGGTAACAACCAGAGCCTACGCATGCCTTCTTCAGGCATGTCATTCCAGTCAAAGTCTTGGTTAACAAAACTTTTATACAATACCTTTATTCACAATTGGTCTTCTTAGTTTTATGCAAAGAAACCTAATGTTATTACTTTTTTAAATTGCCAAATTTTGGAGGGATTAGGTAAAGAGAAAGATATACATTGTGAAGGAAAATCCTTGTCCTTTTAATATTTACTAAAATTGCATTTTTATGCCTTATACTTTTAATTATTAAAACTATACAGTTTTTACAAACTTTTAACAAACATTTTATATACTTTTCACAAACCTTTATTTTTATGCTTTATACTTTTTCTGGTTTCTTTTTTTTTCATGTGAAGTTTTAAATTCCCCTGGGAAACCTTAATTTTCCTTTCAGAGCATAAACACAGTAGTAATTCAAAACACAGATAGCTAGGCCCTTTCTTTCCAGTATGTTTACTGGCCTCCTAGAGAGACATGCCCTTGGCAGAGACATGTTCACTTGCGCTGGCTGCAGCACTCAGCAGCCCTGAATAAAATTTTTGCCAACTGGTTTACAGACAACTTTTCCTAGGTCTTATTGGTTAAAAACAGATACAGAGAATTCCACAGCAGAACAGACGAAGGTACGCTTTTATAAAATTAGAACACAAGCAGCCGAGGTTTTCTTTTCCCAGGTTTAAAACTTCCATAACTTTCCTTTTTATTATTACAACTTTTTATAGACCTTCTGCAACATTTACAAACTTTTTAAATACCCTTTACTTTTTTAGCTTTAACCATAACATGCTTTTAATTCTTGTTCTTTTCTACATGGTGAAGGACTATACTTAAACTTAGTATTTGGCAGCTAAAAGTTCCTAGATTTGCAGAGATATTCTGCAGTTTTTGAAGTTCCTGCTTTTTCTTTTTTTCTAACTTACACCTTTGAGCTTTCCTGAGGAGTTTTTCAATTTTTCTATTTGGCCCATTCATTTACCGTTTGCAATTTCTTACAAATATTTGGCCAGTTTCTGTTACAACGGTGACTTTTAAGAGTCCCTGTCCTACAGCATTCTTTGGATTTAGACCAGAATACTTCCTTATTTGGTCCCTGAGCTTCCGGAGGAATGCTGATGGAGCTGTATTTTGAATGTTTTGGAGACATTCTGCGCTTGGGAAATGGACTCCTTGGTTCCCCTGATGATGAGGCTTCCAAGGTCTTTCATTTGAGCCCTATTCTCCAGTCTGTTATTCCATTCAGGGCCGATACTGGGAAACTTTTGTTAGGCCGGGACAATTCCCTGACTGGGAGGATGTTTGCTTTTTCATATTTTTATAGCAGCCTACGTTATTATTTCTTTTCCTCTTCTACTGAAGAAGATGTTTAGAATGGACATTAGTTTTATTCATATGTAACAACACTATTTCTTAAGATATAGGTATGTGCCCGCTGCTAAAGCAGCGAGGAGATTGAGGGCCCTTTAGTTACAGCTTTAGAGGTATTACTGATTGGCAGCCAAGCTGCTGCCACTGCGGCTTGCACCATAGTTTGAAGAAAAGCGGTCTGAGTTTTAAAAGTGTCACTTTTTTTTCCCTCTCTCTGTGTTGGAGAGACAGACATCCTGCTGTTTCTGTAACCTGTAGCAAGGGGATTAGATGGCCGCCTGTCTAGCAAAATTAACATTGCCCCTCCTTGCAGCTCCAGCAGGGAGTATTCAGATACAAACTGAATTGCTAGAAGTTACCTGGGGTGGAAAGAAATGCTGCAAGCAATTTCTCTGGGGAAAATTTTAAGGGGCCTGATCCCTCTGTACTGTCTGTCCCCAGTGCCTCTGCCTGGTTGGCCATTGGCTGGCCAGGGCTACAAGGTGGCAGGAGACAGCACAGAGGGTCCTAGGCTTTTCTGTGCACTGCCCATATTGACAGCCTTGGTTTTTATGTTCCCTCACCCACCTCCCCGCGCTTGCAGCTGCTTGGGAGATAGTGATATTTTGAGCCGGGAGCCAGAAGCCTGTGATTACAGAATATGTTAAACCAAAGCATGTGTGTTTGGCCTCAACCAGCCATTTGCAAGATAATACCCTTTTAAAAACAAAACACTTTTGCCTTAGAAGTGCAGAGCTGGAGCCACTTTCTCACGGCACCACTCCCTCCCGCCTTGCTACTTCCCTTAATAAACTTTTCCTTTCTGCTTGCTGTATTTTGGCTCCCCGAGCGACACTGTTTTTACGCTTATTTAAAGTACCCCTAGGGGGGCTACCCGACCCCAAAAGCAGGCCACTCTGACCTGCAGAATGTTTCCAGGGTGTCAGAGCTCGAGGAGGGGTTCTGTCCCCAGAACTTGGGGAAATTCCGGAGTACACAGTCAAGAACTGTGGGTGCAGGCTTGGACTGGCATCCCCTTATGTTGGCTAAGGTGATTGCTACAAACATGCACTTAATTTGGATTACAATCAGGGGCAGAAACACAAGGCATGGGAGCAATGCCCCCCTCATGGCACAGACAAACACGGGGTGGGAGCTTCCAAAGGTGGACAAACAAATGCCCGCTCGGCCTCTCCTTTTGCAAGGCTAAAGCCCACTTAGACTCTGTAGACCGAAGTCTGTAGAGTCACACAAAAGGAGGAAATAATTTTTTTTTTAACCTTAACATTTACTTACACATTTACTTAGAGGTTAAACAATCCCACCTAAACCCCACCCAGGCTTCTGAGATTAGACTAACAGTGTCGGCTACAGGCAGCAAAACCCAGAACCAAACCAGAAGAGCTTTACTAAGTCTCAATGGCAGTGACCCAAGTCCGCTGCCTAAATGGGTTGCCACTCACCTGCCGCTGAGGCTGTCCACTGTCCTTTGCTTAGTCTAGACTGGGCTGTCAGGGCTTCCAGTAGCTCCCGATTGTCCACTGAAGGCGCAGGGAATTGCTCCAAACTGGAGCTTGCAGCCGCTGTCCTGCCACATGTCAGCTAGACACATGGGACCACACAAAGCCCTGGAGGTTCACCAAAGGCGGCACCACTTTACAGAGGCATTACAGTGGGTGAAGAAGATAGATTCTAACAAAAAAATCAAGCCAGTGGGGTTTTTGGAGAAGGAGGGGTTTGGGGCTCACTGGCATCCTATAGAATGAAGCCCACCTCCTAAATTTCTGGAAATTTTTAAGAAACATTGTAAAGGCGTACATGTACCACATGAAGCAGTTTGACCTATTTTATATGGAACAGACGACACTTAAGACAGACCCGTTCTTGTACGAAACAGGCAAGATGACACTTAAGACAGACAAACCTGTGGTCACCGGCCACCGTCATGGTCCGGGACCAGGTCTCGGAGGTAATGCTGCATCCGGCCCTCCCTTGAAGACCCCCCTTGCACACCCGTTCCAACCCAAGGATTCCTTTCCTTCTGAATCCAAGTCCTTACCGGTAAGAATCCAAACGGCTTTATGTAGTCAATTAGGATAGGGAGGGTGTCCGTCCGCCAGTGTCCCATTCAGGGCTGAGGAACGTCTCTCAGAGATCTCCCCCTGGGGTGGATCTGGTGGCAGGCCCGTCTCACGACCCGTGCCCAGCCAAGGCTGGGTATCTCGCTGGGGCCTCCAAATGTTGTGGAGTAAGTGCGAGAACCAAATTGTCGGAGACAACCAAATTAGAATTTAAAGAGCCTTTACTAGCTGGCCAGTGACTACCCACTTTCACTCCATGCAGGGATTCAAGTGAGTAGCCCCGAGCCTCAGTACAAAGCTGCTTATATAGTATAAACTTATATCCTGGGTTGCTAGCTGGGGTAGTAGCACAACACAACTGTTGCTAGCTGGGGAGGGTTAACATTCTACAGGTACAGGTGCTACCTACGCTTGGCCGATACATGACTTGTTTGGGGGCAACTGTCACTGTGGGGCTTTGCAAAAATTTTCTACTCTAGTTCAAGCTCCAGCACAATTACTTATTTTTTAATTGCATGGGTGAGTAAATCTAAGTCTCAAGACTGGTCCTAGAAATCCCAGAACTAAGTTATTCATAGAATAATTAAATGTTAGTAGTAGAGATGTTCTTAGAGTAATCTAGAGAGTGACATATTTCTTTGTGTTGAAGATGAAGCAACTCACAATCCAGCAACAGTGCAAAACTTGCCAGACCAAACATCCAAGCGTCCCTGGGTCTCCTGACCCTGCAGTCATTGTTTTGTTTTATCATACATTGACCCCCAAATGCTGCTTTTCTCTTTGGAGTAGACACCAAAATGAAGTATTTTGCATTTGGTCTTTGGTCTCCCAAAATGCAAGTATTTTAAGTACAGCTGGTAAGCAGGGGGCAAATTTGGGGAGCTTGCATGTATGTGGTCATGTTTCCCATCCTCCTGGACTGATGGGAAGTACCACAGAGGAGGAGGAGAATTCTTCTCTTCTGAGGCTGGGATTCCAGAGCTTCTGTCCTGCAGGTCTAAGAAGGTTCAATTGGGGGTTAATAATGATGAAATACCCTTTTCCAGACAGATGCATCTGGAGTGGATTCTTACACCCAACTTCACTCTTTTGAGACTCTTTTTGAGGTTTTTCAATATTCATTAAAGTGGACAAGAACCCACAAGCCAGAGCCAGGAAAACCTAACTAAAGAACAAGCTGGACATTCAGTTGCATTATGGCAGACCTGGGGAGAATGAGGAGTAGCTGAAATCTGGATATTCATGACTTTCAGATAAGAATAGCTCTATCTACCAATAGCTACTCTTCTTTAGCCTGGGACTCTGCAAGAGACAACTGATCTCCCCCAGGGAAACTCACAACTGGGCTTGGACTTGTCTTTCACAGCCTTCCTACCTCCATGAGCAATAGCATCCAACAACTGAGATGCAAGCATGGCTAAACCGAGTGTGTTCAGTAAGAGAAAAGCAGGAGGTGAAAACAACCAGCAAGTGTATCTCTGCCAGCCAAGTTCACTGAGTGATCCAGAGAGGTGAAACAATTTTTCCAAGGTCACACAGCAAATCAACTTTGGACTGAGACTAAAACCCAAGGTTCCATACAATATAAATCAACACTAATATTAACATAATGTTATGCACAAGTTCTAGTTACATTGAATATCTTTGTCTAATAGACATTCACTTAGATATGCCATTGTTTTAGCCTATATTTTAAAACTTATTCATACAAAATTCTTCAAATGAATAAAGCCCTCTGCCCAAATCAAGTCACTAAAGGACACAGCAAAGCTTACTGAGACCTGTAACAGCATTCAATTAGGCATCTTGTCTGAGGTCATTTCTCACTGTAATATGTTCTTCCAGAATGCCTTCTTTACAGACCTACAGTGGACAAATACAGTTGTCAGGACAAGCCCTCACCTGGGCGCTCAGAGCTCAGACTTGCAGCAATAGACACAGCTACTGCCAATGGCTCTTTCAACTGAGAGATGAATAAAAGCAGATCACTTTGGTGAGGATCACTGAACTCTTGAAGAAAGTTTCTAATGAGAAGTGACACAGTAGACCTTTAACAACTTCACATATAAAAACTCAGTAAGAAAACTGAACAGAAGAAACCGGAAAGGAAGTCAGCTGACCTGCTCAGGTCCACACTCATCACTAATTCCATGGCTGGGAGCATTCTTACGCCCCTGTCTGAGGCCTGTCTAGCACCTGTGAGGTGACTGTTTTCAGGTACAACAGCTCTAGTGACTTGGCATATTCAGTAACAGCAAACAAAGATCTTAATGTAGATGTGTGTATGGCTTTGCTTGCAATCGATATAGCTTAAAATATAAATCCCAAATTAGTAATCTTTTGTCAGCTCAAGGACATGTTTTCCATTTCCTCCTCTTTTCAACAAGGGTAGGGGCTCTTTGGTTGGCCATTCAGATGATAACATTTCTAAGATCCACCAACATAAGTCCAGAGACACTCAAATGAAGTCGAGGGGATAAAGTGATGAAGGATAAAATAAGCCATTGATAGAGACGGGATGCGCTCAGATAGGTCTCTATCATGCAACCATCTTAACTGCTGAAGGTTTCTAACAGGTCTTAATACTTCTTTGAGTCACTCAAGACTTTCAGGACTACATTCACTCTGCATCCATAAAACATGTTGAATTTTACATCAATATTTAAAAAATGCAGCAAGAAGGCAGGAACTATTTGTTCTATGTATTTATTTATTTAACACATTAAGTACCTACAATGAACCAGGAATGATATTTTAAAAGCAGTGGGAAAGAATGGAAATCACTCACTCCCAAAATTCTGTTTTGCAGCTCAGCGGATGATGAACATCCCCCAAACCAAGGGAAACTCAAAGATGGAGAGAGTTCTGCCAATGCCCTAGGAAGAGGCTTGTGCATCCAGCCCATGAGGGAGCAGAGAGCAGTTCAGGCTTTGACCTCGTGCAGTGAAGCAGAGAGCATATCTCCATCTTGGTAGGATCTCCCAGCTTGCCCTCCAATTTGGTTTTAAATCCCTGACTTCTTTCCCTTTTCCTAGTTAAAAAGAAAAGTAAAATAAACCAAAATAATAATAATAATTAATAATAATAATAATAATAAAATAAAAAGCCCTCATTTGGATATATACCTCTTCTCCAGTGACTTAAGTCAAATCTAAACTTAAAGTCAACAGATTGTGTGGTCTCTTCATTCTTCATTCGTGATGAAAACTGTGCACTCAAAAACTACACTAAGACGATGTATTCCTAAAGAGCAATCCAGCTTTAATTGTACGGCATTGAATCACCTTGCAAACAAATTACAGTCACTACGACTTATCAACAGGTATTGTACTTCTACTGTTGGGTTTGGTTTTGGTGGGACTTTTTTTTTTTGTTTTTGTTTTTGTTTTTTTTTTGGCAAACAGAACAAACCAGAGAACAAAATGTTGTCTTCATCATCATGTAGAAAAATAAAACAAACTTGAAGTATCTAACTATGTGGCAAATGATTCATACTGCAAAAATAAAATCTACACTTACAGCAGAGTTTTAAAAATCCTTAGTGCAAGAAACATAACCAATTAAAACAGATCAATACTTATTAATGAATATGGAAAATTTTCCTATACAGAGGTAGAGTCCGGTGCACAAGGCTAAAACAATATTCAATAGTCTGAACAAAGACTGAGCTGGGTTTTACGGGATTCACTTTAAATTTTAAGTTATCAGACTATATGTACACACAATATATAAACTATATAACTTTTTAAAGTAGTTTAATAAACTCCACAAAATAATAGCAGATGCACTGAAGTATTTACATAATTCACTTTCAAATCTCTCTCATTCAAATAAAAGGGATAAAAATAAGATTTCTGCTTTAAAGGCAGCAGAACCTCTTTCCTGCAATGGATTGGTAAAATAAGATACTTTACATGAGGGAATTAATTTATGTTTGAGAGGTATTCATATTCAGCTAAGAAAATATGTCCCTTTTTAAGCTCTATAGAATAGGGAATATAAAATGATATTTTCTACACTTTTTAGATCTCTAAAGTTCTAAACCCATCTCTTACTTGAAGAGAGATGCTGATTTTGGTACCCATACAGATTGTATCAACACAATTACAATGGAAAAATAATTAACTTTTCCTTTTCTACTTGTTTGCTTTTGAAAGTCATGTCTAAAAGAATATAGTATTTCTGGCCTGGTTGTGTTTACACATGACACATATTTCATGGAAACCTGACTAGCACTTTCAGCTTGATGTCTTTGGGATTTTTAACTTTCTGAATTCCTTCCATTTCCAAAGAGTATTCAAGACTAATAATAGAAGATTCCATGGTTTTCCAAGCTCACCCAGGAGGAAGGTGAAACACACAGTATCAGCTGCTATGCTCCTCATGGAGACTTGAAAAAGAAAAGAAATTAGAAGCTCTGTCATTGTGACCCAAGAAAATATGCAAAAACCCAAAGAATTACATGTTTCACTGACTCAGATTCTTAGATTTAATGCCAGATTTACTCTTTGATATTAGATCATTAACCCTTTTATTTTACTTGATATAAAAGATTCTTATCTAGCCCATAAGGAAATTAGGGATAGGCAGAAAACAAAAAGGTACAGTCATGAAGAATGAAGCATAAACCTTCACAGTCTGAATTTTGTGTAACTACTCACCCACAATGAATATGCAAGTTTATTTTTAATCATTCTGTGAAAAATACCTCAGTAAATAGTAATATTTTGCCCTTCAATGATCTTCCCACTGCATTACCCCCACCCCGTTTTTTAATTTTAGATTTTTTAAAAAAGTTATACAAATAGACTAACTTTGATTTAAAGTAAACATATAAAAATTGGTTAAGAATATTGCTTGCAACAATGGATATGGAAGTACAGGAATGAACTGGGCATGGAGTAGAAAGAAGTGGCTCCTCCTATCCAGTAACTTCAGGCTAATATCTAGCACTCTGGTAAAAACCTCATCTGAGGACACCCTCTACTGCACATTGTTTCCTTGGCCTAGGAGGTCTGACAGATTTGTAACTCTGACTTCAGGTCAGATTTAAGAAAATCTGCATGAAAATCAGAAGGCACAAGCACCCACGTTATCTAGAATTTGGGGGGGGGGTGGTAGGGTGAGGAATAAAGAGAGAAATAGATACTTTTGGTTCAGCACTATAGTCAAGTTAATTTTGCCACTGTTAAAGAAAAAAATGTATGAAGTTGTAGAGAAGTGTAAAAAGTGAGTCCTACTTGTAAGGAAGAAAGTTCAGGAGACAGCTCACAGGAAGGGTGCAGGAGAAACAACCAGTACTATTTATTTGGATGTCTATGCCATGGTACAAACTATATTCTCTGTTGTGTGGAGCTAAAACCATAAACAATATAAACCAACAAAAATCCCCCAAATCCCCAAAAAACAGCTAGAAGGAATGCAAGAAGTCTTACAGAACACACTGATCCAGACAGAGTTGATAAAGGCAGCACTTTTGTCTTTAATGCACATGTAACTGTTACCTTCTGTTGTGTTTTCCCTTATATTCACCTACTGACCAAATGGGGGACTTAAGAAATGGCCATGTCATTTAACCATTTTTCCTGCCTCTACACAACTTCCCTTTCCCTTTACTTCCTCCTCTAGGATTAAAGTCTTTTTCCTCCACAAAGGAAGTGATGTTAATGATGACAGGGTAAGGTGTGAAACCGGATTTCCAGAATATTGATTTTGCTTTTCTCAAAGCCTTGCTGTCTGTGGGCCACACAGCATGAAGGCAGTCATCCACGCAGCCTGATGGAACTATGAATTTAAAAAAAGGAGAGAAACAAAAACAAAATCACCCCAAGTCTGTCTTTTCTCAAACTAAAGGAGAAACTGAGGGATAGTACAACCTCCAGTGGGGATGCCCACAGTTAGGAAATGATGGCTGGGGACCACCTTGGCAGAGTCAGATTGTCAGCACTGGCTGATCGCTTCCTCGCAGGTCTCCTCAGATCCTTGTATTTGTCCTCACAGAGGCGAGAGATGGCCTGAGGGACAGAGAGTGACAATTCAGGTCAGGGCTGGACCCTGAAAGCTCCCACCACCCACTTACTTATCAGATACCAAGTGTCGCTGTGAGCAGCATCCTTCTAGGTACTGACACTCATGGACTAAACTAGGAAGAGGCCCTGCCCCATATGGTTCACATCCCATAGCCTAGACTGTGCTACTCTCAGGATGGATACAAAGTGTAGAGACATTCCTGCTTCCAAAGTGCTTACAGACTAACTGAGAAAACAATCTCAAAATGTGGAACAACTATAAGACAGTGTAGCCTGGGGTCATTCAGCTTTAAGGTCAATGCTTAGGGGCATGTGACCTGAGTATGTGCCCCCATTTAAGTCCTCAGCATCCTTGTCTTCAAATGGGGCAATAACAGCGTCCTCCTCACAGGGTGGCTGGGGCTAGACATGTGTGCAGGGGGAGCGTGGGCAATATGGGAGCAAAGGTAGGGTGATGGGGCAGGCAGCATGGACCTCTTGGGTCTCACTAATCTTGGGACATAACTGTACCATCTACTGCTTTGGTCAAAGGTTCTATGTAATGAGACCAGCATGGTTTCCAGAATGGAAAACGCAGGGCCTCCACACACCTGCTCTGGAGGAGATGGAATCTCACCAGTGAGCCTTTTATCACCCCACCACTTTTCATCCAGTCAAAAGTAAGGTGGGAAGAGCTAGGTGCAAACATAGAGCTCAGCTCCATATAAGTATGAGACATAAAAGTCATACAATGTAACAATGATGGCCTTAAACCCAGACCAAGGCCAAAGTGGCTGGCCCTAGCTCTAATTGGGTTGTGGGGAAAATAATTTGAAAAAATAAAAAGCAGGATTAATCCTTTTCTATTAACTAGGAACTTCTAGTATCCTTTTCCTTATAAAAGTGCATGCTGGGAAATCCTTTTTGTGGACTTATGTTTTAGGAAACAGAAACTTAAAAATCTTTGATATAAAAAAAAGAATGCACATTAAATAAAAGCTAATATTATAAATCATAATCAATGAAATTAATTGATGAGCCCTAAATCCAGAACCTTTTCCTTATTTTGTAACAACACACAGTGGGAGAAATCACCATTGTGATCACACCCTTTCATGGCACCCAGGTGACATATCAGCAATAGTGCACCAAAAACCAAAAATGTTAAAGTGTGTTACCTCAAGCTTGTGAGCCCTCTCCCTGCTCAGGGGCTCCAAAGGAAAGCTCAGGTTATTTGCTTCTGCCAGAGAACGAAGATCAAAATAATACTTGGCATAAACACTGGAAGGAACATTGATGTTGAACTGAAGCAATTCAAGAAACTGTCGCTCTAGTTCATTCCTGCAAAGACAAAAATAACAAACATGTAGCTGCCATCCCAGAAAGCATAGCCTACCGAGGCAAGCTACTGGACACCAGAGTCCAGAAAAGTGCATCCTCAGGAGGAAAAGCCATCTAATTAATTGTCTGGTTGGACACCAGAGTTGCAGTTTAGCTACCAAATTGGTATTAAAAATCAAATTCACTTGATTCAGTGCCCAGAAGGATGAGGTCTGATTAAATGGGATGATCACTAGGAAGTACTGCACGGTGCTTTGTTTCACTGAGATCTAACACAAACACAGTAAACTCTAGCTGTAAATCTCAGCATGAACCATTAGCAGATGAAGCAGCCAAGAGCTGTCAAGTGGAGTCTAGTGAGGGTCTGAGACCAAAGTCCAGAGGAAAGGCCTCTGCTAGACATAGAAGATACCTTCCCTCAATGCCCCTTCCCCACTTCCTGGGAGAAGAGAGTGGAAGAGATGCTGCAGAGGTTCTTTGGCAAAGGAGGTAGGGAAAGGGTGAATCACAGCCCCAGCCTCTCCCCAAAGAGAACTCACGAACTCTGAAGAATGAAAGTCATAGTTCCCAAGCCTGAGCATGTACACAATCACTTGGAGAGCTGCAGACAGACAGCTGGGCCCACCTCCCATCTCTGGTTCAGCAGGTCTCAGGTAAGCCTGAGAATGTACATATCTAACAAGCTTCCACTCAATGCTGATATTGCTGGTCCTCACCATACTTAGAGAATCACTCAACTATATAGGAGTCAGTCAAAAAGCCAAAGCACGTGTTAAGATCTACCTGGGCCAATCCATTTATATTTTGACAAAAACTAATGATGGGTAGCCATAATACATTTTAAAACTTCTCCTTTGAGAACGTCCTCATGTCAGTTATCTTCTATTCCTTGACAATTACTACTCGGGACATGAGAAGTCAACGGTCTATTGTTGAGCACAAACCCTGGATGGGGTACTCAGTTTCAGCGCCACACCCCCTGAAATCCCCGTGTGCCCTCACAGCACACTACACGGTGCTGTATTTCTGTCCTTCCTCACACTCCACTGTAAATGTTGCCTTGACTCAGTTTCCCCTACTTATCTCCTCAGAGCCAGAAACCAGGATATCTGATTTCATATGCCTAGCCCCTAGCACAGTACTGACATAGTCAGTGCTCAATGATTACTGCTAGTGAATGCAGCAACCAAACTCAGTCTGGGCAGACTTCAGAGTGATCACAGAAGTGAGAGCTAACTGAGATTGACTAGGGTTGAGATTATTTCAGTACTGGGGGCCCACTCAAAATACACCCATGCTGACAGGAGCACAGGAAACATTGCCATCATATCCTGTAAGTGGAACTAAGGTCTGACAAGCCCTATCCCCAGTGCCAGGCCTCACTCCTCTTGACCCAGTCTTTGCAGTTCTCCTGAACATTGAGCCCCAGTTCTGGCCCCTGTATGCAGGCACTCGGTTTTCTCAATCCCCAAACTAATGTGGCACCATCTTGTCAGCATGGTGTCCATGAGTCTCACTCTGTTGCTGGTGAGCCACCCCACAAAGCCATCAGAGACCTAGGAGGACTGAGCCTCAGTCTCATGATACTGTGACAACAGGGGACAGGAGTGCTGAGGAGGCAAGCCAAAGGGTGTGATGTCAGCAAGAGCGGGTGTCTTCAGAGAAAAATGCTACGGGGAAAATCAGAACTAAGAAACTTCAGCAAGTTGCTATCAAAGGTCTGAGGACTTCAGATGGAAAGAGCAAGAGGTCATATTCAGGTCTTCCTGGACTCTCAGTGCTTCCTGGATTTGTATGTCTATTTCCTTCGCCAAATTTGAGAAGTTTTCCTCATTGTTTTTTCACATAAGCTTTCAATTTCTTGCTCTTCCTCTTCTCGTTCTGGCACCCCTATGATTCGAATGTTGGCACGTTTAAAGTTGTCTCAAAAGTTCCTAAGCCCCTCCTCATTTTTTAAAACTCTTTGTTTCCTTATTCTGTACTGGTTGACTTTTTTTTTTTTCTTCCTTATGTTCCAAATCATTGACTTGAACCCCAGTGTCCTTCGCTTCATCATTGGTTTTGTGTGGATTTTCCTCTTTTCATTTAGCATAGCCTTCACTACTTCCCTTATGCGTTTGTCATACTTACGCATATCTGTCAAGTTGTGAGCATCTTTATCACCAGTGTTTTGAACTCTACGTCTGTTAGGTTGGCTATCTCCTTGTCGCTTAGTTCTCCCACTGGAACCTTGATCCATTTCTTGTTTTGGGACATACCTCTCTGTCTCCTCATCTTGACAGGCTCCTGTGTTTGACTGCCTCTGTGTCTTATGTAGAGCTGTTGCACCTGTTATGTTGTAAGGGGCAGAGCCTTAGGTATTCGTCAGTATGGGTGACCCATTTCACCACTTTGTGGTGCTCTACGTAGGAGAAGGATTTGAGAGGGAACAATGCCGCTTGCTCAGCACTCGCCCCTTTTCCAGGCACTTCTCCCACTTCCCTATGCGACTGGAGCCTCTCTAGCTGTTGTCCTGGCCATCACCCCCAGAGTGGGTCGGTCTGTGGACATTCTAGGTCTGTGGGAGCCCTCTAAACAAGCAAGACTCTACAGAGAGACTGGCAGTTTCTTCCTCCGCCCCAACCCCCACTGGTTTGCACAGTCAGAAGCAATGAGGCTTTATTTTCCCCAGCGCTGGAACCATGAGCTCTGTGGTCTGGTCTGATGCTGGGAGCTCTCCCCAGGTGTCCCTCCCTACTTTTTAAAACATGTGACTGTGCTTTCCTCGGGCCTGCCACTGCCGCTGCCATTATCACACTTTGTCCTCTCTGCCCTGCTCCACCCCTCCTACTTGTCTCGTTGAGTATTCCTTCTTTATATCTTTGTTTGTTGGATTTCCATGCAGCTTAATTTTCTGGAACTTCTGGTTGTCTCTAGTTTTGAGGTAGTTGCATTCCTTCTTAGTTGTGGAGGGAGATACAGTGTGTCTGTCTAGGCCTCCATATTGGCCAGACATCCCATAACTTTTTTTTAAATCTTCACCTGAGGGCATGCTCAATGACTTTAGAGAGATGGAAAGGGAGGGAGAGGGAGTGAAACATCCATGTGAGAGAGAAGCAACAAATGGTTGCCTCTCACACACACTCCCACCAGGGACTGAACCTGCAACCTAGGTATGTGTCCTGACCAGGAATCAATCTCACAACCTTTCAGTCTATGGGATGATGCTCCAACAGAGCCATACTGGCTAGGGTGAAAAATAACCTTGCATACTGTTTCTATACAGCCCAGTGAAAGGATTAACAAGTTCAAAAAATATACTGTGCTAAATTTTATACTTTTACGGAATTTAAATTATTTTGTTTTATTTGGGATGGTTTTTACTTTACATGGGATTTTTTCATGCCTCATTTAAAGAGATTTAATAAAGAGTTCTGTAAAATACTGGAACCCAGGTAAGATTTTAATAAAACAAGAATTTCGATGGATCCAAGATGGTGGAATAGGTGCAAGTTGAAATCACATCCTCCCAGGACCAAACTGGAATTATAACTAAAATATAGAACAGTCATCCTGAATAAGCAACTGAAAACTAGCTGAACAGGAGTCTTATAACCCAGGATTTGCAGAAGAAGCCACATGGAAACTGGCAGGAAGGATGGAGACACTAAAAAGGCTGACCCCATACCCACATATAGAAGCTGAGAATCTGGAGGGATGTCTCAGCTTCAAAGGTCTGCCCACAGGAGCAAAGGGTCTCAACCTATGCTGGGCTCCCTAGCACTGAGCACCAAGCAGTATTGGGAAGGGATGCCCACCTAACATCTAGTGGAGAAAATCAGTGAGAATACTGTCCTTCAGAGAGAAAGGAGTCTGCTCGAAACCCAGGTGCACTCTTACAGTGCACAAAATCTCATTCAAAGGCAGTCACAGCGGACTATAGCAGAGGGATGGCAGTAGCTCATAGTGAATAGGATTAATCCAGGGACAGAATGAATTGTGTGAATTTGAGCAGAGGGCTGAAGGGACAGCCACCAATGTCTCTGTGCCTAGTCACTCTCCCATAGGTCCCACAGATCCTATCTTTCCAGGATCAAGCATTCCTGTCCATACAGTACCAGCCTGGAGGCATGAAATAGCCCCACCCTCCAAAATGCCTGTGGCCCTGCGCTGCCAAGCCCAAGCCCTGCAGAGGAGTCAGCTGGCTGTGGCCAGCCTGGGCTTGTGGTGCAGACTTTCTTGGAAGGGCTCTTGAGGGGCGTCCTGCCTTGCTGAGCTCATATCTTGCAAGGGCAATGTTTCCCACAAGCCCCAATGATGCCAGCATTCCTTTGTAGAGCTCTCCCTCCATATGTCTAAATCTTTATCTGATTGAGCCTGACGAACTCTCCTGGCCTTACCCCAGAGACCCTGCCCCATCACTAAGGTTCCCAAATCCATAGGTGGGTGTTGGCTGGCCTTGGTATACAGTAGACTTTTGCTGGGTGGCCTCAGACCCAGCACTGGCACCAAGTTTGAATCTCTGTCAATCTGGTGAACACAAGTTGCCCCTACCTGGTAACTCACTGAGATCTCACTTCATGCATCTTGTACTGCCAGAAAGCCTTTCAGTGACTGAGCCTAGTGGGTAGCTAAGAGGTGGAGGGATGGATCTTGGGGTGCCTTGGACCTTTTGCTGACTTGCACCCAGACTTGGTACTGGTGGAAGCAGGCCTTGGAACACAGCTTGGCCCCAGGTCTAGCAGAGGCAGCCACAAACTATAGATCACTTAGTAACTCCAAACAGGTAGCCCAGAGATGGACGCAGGTACCATCTGACATTGTCCTGCACTAGAGTCCCTCCCAAGAGACCCCAGAAACAATGGTGGGCTTTAGATCACATCAGAGCACCACCCAATTAGCTCCACAAGTGGTATATCCAAACTTCATGCAGTCAGCACCCACACAGCAGCTCATACACTGTGTCAGGGTTGATCCTCATAGCCAGTTTGAGGGTTGACCCACCCAGGAATGGGCCAGCAGCAATCAAGGCTCAACTACAACTGAAGTGTGGGGAACCACTCCTTGTGGTTTCAGGAATTGTAACCCTGGCCATGAGCCAGACTTGTCCCCCACCGTACCCCCGGCTTGTCTTTAGGTCTCAAGAGAACACTGGAAGGCTGTGCTGAAGACATGACCAAAGACCATTCAGAGGGTTCCTATGGGAATTGGATTCAAAGAATGATTATTATGTTTTGGAACTTGCTCTGCTTTTCTTATCACTCAGTTAACTATAAACAATCTCTATCAAGGAATGTATGAAACCTTGCACCTAATGCCAGTGTGGCATCAAGTTGTTTAATAGACCCTGATGCAGACTGGTCACTGTGCCTCCTGTATTAGTACTTATAACATGTTATTGTCAACTGTAATCCAAGTGCCTAAAAGCTATTGATGATTTACAAATTTTGACCTTGTATCTCCCATGCACATCCTTCTCAATAAAAAGTATGAGGGATGGAGGTCTTGTTCTTTCTCCACTAGAGAGAACAGCCACCTCCCTACCCCCTAGACAAAATACAGTGTCCTAGATAGATTTGTTCGGCCGTGGTTGTGAAACCTCTGCTGGACAGAGTAGTTTCCAACAGAGTCGGGGCATTGAAGGCAGTTCTGCCTCACTGGAGGGTGCACATAACCCACACAAGGGACATTCTTGGGGCACCTAGCTCAGGTGATCAGAGCTGTGCCACTGAGCACCACAGGATACCTACTATGTAAGGCCACCCTACCAAGACAAGGAAACACAGGAAATCTACCTAATACATAAAAACAAGCACACGCAAGCTGCCATAATGGGGAGAGAAAAGACCATGCACCCAAATTAAAGAACAGGAGAAAACCCCCAAACAGAACTAAATGAAATGAAGGCAAGCAATATACCAGGATACAGTTTTCAAAACAGTGGTTATATGGATATTCAAGGAACTTAGGGGAAGAATAGATGAGCTCAATAAGAACTTCAACAAAGAGAAGGTAAGCATAAAAAACGACACAGAAACCATAGAAAAGAACCAGTTAGAAATAAAGAACACAATATCTGAAATGAAGAATACACTAGAAGAAATCAATAGCTAATTAAATGAAGCAGAGGAGTAGAAAACACCCAATCGGAGTAGTGAAATAAAAAAAAAACTTTAAAAAACTGAGGGTAGTATAAGGGATCTCTGGGACAACATGAAATGTAACAATATCCACATCATAATTGAAAACTTCCCTAACTTGGTGAAGAAAAAAAAAAGCCACACAAGTCCAGGAAGCCCAGAGTCCCAAACAAGATAAACCCGAAGAGGCCCACACCAAAACACATATTAAAATGACAAAGGTTAAAGACATAGAGAGAATCTCAAAACCAGCAAGGGGGAAACAGTTAGTTATATACAATGAAGCTTCCCTAAGACTGTCAGCTGATTTATCAACAGACTTTGCAGGTCAGAAAGAATTGACATGAAATATTCAAAGAGATGAAAAGCAAGGACCAAGACTACTCTACCCAGCAAAGCTATCATTTAAAATTGAAGAAAAAATAAAGAGCTTCACAGATGAGAAAAGCAAAGGAGTTCATCATCACCAAACCAATATTATAAGAAATGTTAAAGGGACTTCTTTAAGAAAAAGGTAAAAAGTATAAACAATAAAATAGCAGTAACTACATACATATCAGTAATATTTTAATGTTAATAGATTAAATGCTCCAACCAAAAGACATAAGGTGGCTGAATAGATTAATAAAAAAACAAAACCCTCACATTCTGCCTACAAGAGACGCACTTCAGACCGAAAGACACACAAAGAGACAGAAAAAGGTGTTTTATGCAAATGGAAATTTTAAAAAAGTTGAAGTAGCAATACATATATCAGACAAAGTAGACTTTAAAACAAAAGGCCATAACAAGTGACAAAGAACTCAGCAATTCCACTTCTGGTCATTTATCCAAAGAAACTGAAAACATGAATTTGAAAAGATATATGTATCTCTATGATCACTGCAGCGTTGATGAATGGATAAAGAAGATGTAGTACATATATACAATAGAATGTTACTCAGCCATAAAAAGAGACGAGTATTATGCTAAGTAAAATAAGTCAGATAGAGAAAGACAAATACTATATATGTGTGCAATCTAAAAAACAAAATAAACTAACAAATAAAACTCATAGATACATAAAACAAATTGATGGTTGCCAGATGGGAGGGGTTTGAGGGCCTGGGTGAAAACGGTGAAGGGATTAAGAAGTACAAATTGCCAATCATAAAAACAGTCACGGGGATGTAAAATACAGCACAGAGAATGCAGTCAAGAATATTGTAAGAACTATGTGTGGTACCAGATGAGTACTAGAATTATCAGGGGATCATCTCATAAGTTATATAAATGTTTAATCACTATGTTGTATACCTAAAACTAATACTGTATGTCAACTGTAAACTCCAAGATTACAGAAGTCTCCTCTACAGCTCTCCTCTTTTCTTGCTGAGTCCTCACCAGAATTGCCTTTAACACCATATTTCTGCTAAAAATCTCTTCACAGCAATCTAGGGTTTTTCTAACATGAGCCTCTTTACCCATTATCCATTCCAAAGCCGCTTCCACATCTTTAGGTATTTATTACAGCAGCACTCCACTTCCCAGTACCAAAATCTACATTAGTTTCTGGGCTGTCATAATAAAATGCCACAGACTAGATGGCTTAAACAATAGAAATGTATTGTCTCACAATTCTGGAGTCTGAAAGTCCAAGATCAAGGTGCCAGCAAGTTTGGTTTCTTCTGAGGTCCCTCTTGTTGGCTTGCAGATGGCCACCTTTTCCCTGTGTCCTCACATGGCTGTCATTCTGCCTATGTTGTCTGACTCCAGTCATACTGGATTAGAGCCCACCCTAATGACCTCATTTTAACTTAATTATGTCTTTAAAGACCTTATCTCCAAATATGGTTACATTCTGAGGCACAGAGGGTTGGAACTTCCAGATAAGAATTTTGAAAGAACACAATTCTGTTCAGAATGCTGTGTATCTGGTTACAGGGCTCCACGGGACACTGGTCTTCCTACTGGGATATGCTCTTCCTTATAGCACACACAGACTTTCTCCAAGCAAGCCCTGCATTAGGAAACAGATTTCTAGATCTGTAACTTTCATTTCTTTCACTTAAAACTGACTTGCCCAAGAATATACCAAGTGTGCAGGTTCTCTTTCCCTGTTACTTTTCTCCCACTCTGGGAGGGAAAGGAAGACCAGTCACCCATCCTTACCAAGTTCATTGTGCCAAGAAGAACTTCTGAAAAGTTAAGTTAATATTTGGTGTTGAAAAGGAAAATAACTCTAATGACAGGTTAATATCTTAGATAGTTTCCAATTTTTGCTTTTAACAAACTGAAGCAGTTGGTAGGCTCATTTAAACAATTTTTACTGATAGATGACTACATGGTTTTAACATATAATTCTAAAAGAATTTGAAGACTCACTTGAATGACACTATTACAATAAATCTTGGAAATTCATATACTTATGTGTGTATGCTCTCTCAACTCTCATGTTAAAGAAGAGAAAAATGGGAACAAAACTGATGCTGACTTCTGTTTCACTCTACCTAGTAAGTAAAACACAAAAATATAAACTAATAATAAAAAAAAAGCAATCCTACTTACTTCACTGAGATTTTACTCTTTATATTTAATAATTTATATCAAAACTTAGTTTTGATCAATTGTATATTAATGATAACCCACCTAAGATGTTTTTAATAAGTTAGAATCTTATAGGCCAGAAAATAACATTCCAGTTTTAACTTACATGTAATTTGTGTTACATAGAATTTTGAAGAATAAACTTATGAGAGGAAACCAGAAAGGAAATGATGAGTTCAGGGAGAAAAAAGAATGCTAACATTTTCAGCTTTAAGAAAATGGATGATGGTATCACATGGAGTTCAGTTTCTAATAGATACCTTAAAAAAAACACGATTAAAAATATACTGCAAATGATATCCTTTGCAATCATTGAAACTTGTGATGAATATTTTTTGAATGTCAAATTAAAAATGAAATAAGGACACAAAAGTGTCCAAAATTCTTATAGGCATAGGCAGCCAGAACATGAGGCCCTGTGCTACCATGGTCGCCTGGCGGTACCTCCACAACAGAAATGGGAGCAAAGCCATCCTCTGGCTAACACCTCCAGGACAGAGAGTCCTCCTGCTTCCTTCTAGCCTATGACAGGAAGGAAATTTGCATATTCTTTCCCAAATGTGCACATGCAATTGTTTCATCAGTTTTTCTTACAATATATAGGCCTTACAGTATGTTAATACATATATCACAACAGATTAAAATACCATATGAAATGGTTCTTATAATGATAGAATACTCTGAACAAGAAAGAATTCAGCTGACTGAGTTTGTACTTGGCCTGACTCAGGGTTTCCAGTCCCCAGGGGCCTTCCAGGAAAGGGGGAGAAGCCCAGGAAGTTTCTGGTCCAGGTCCCCTAAGCTGAGTGTGTTCTCAAGCCTAGAAACAGGGATGCCCTAGAAAAGGGCAATACCCTAGAGTTTCTTCAGAAAAACTGTTCACAGTCTGACCTTTTAAGAAAAAAAAGCTCTTCCTGTATGCATTCTTCCTGTGTTCAGCCACAGGCATTTGGAGGCACAGTTCAAACATTGTATGAATTGCTAAGGCTCAGCCAGTGGCTGCAGAATGATGGGAGCACAGTCATCAATGGCTTCTCAAAAAGGAACAGAAACCAGGCTAAATAAATTATCAATTTTCTTTGGGTAAAATATGGAATAGAAGAGAAGAGTTATAAATCCTGACTTTGTTACTAGCCAAGTCACATAGAATCTTACTTCTCAGTGCTCCATTTTCATCTGTAAAATGGGACTAAAAATAATTATTAGTTATTGTTGTTAATCTCTTACTGTGCCTCATTAAACTTTATTATAAGCATGTATATACAGTATAGGAAAAAACATACACTATATAGGGTTCAGTACTATCTCAGGTTTCAGCACTATAGGTCTGAGAATGCATACCCTGTGAATAAGGAGGAACTACTATAAGTAACTAATAACAGAATTATAGTCATGTAAGTATAATAAAAGTTATGTGAATGTGGTCTCTCTCTCTCCCTGATAACCAATCTGATAACAAGATGGCTAATAAACGACTAATGGGCAGAGTACATTTCTAGCAATGGACACACTAGACAAAGGGATGATTCACGTCCTAGGTGGGATAGAGCAGGAACACTTGAAATTTCATCACACTACTCAGAATGACCCATAATTTAAAATTTGTTTATTTATGGAATTTCCATTTAATATTTTCAGACCTTGGTTGACCATGCATAAATGAAATTGCAGAATGCGAAAACATGGATGAGTGGGTACCTCATGGGTAACTGTGAAAAATGAATTAGCACATAAAAATTGTTCTTTTGGGGCTAGAAACTTTTCAATAAAGAAAAGATGCCATTAATATCATGATGATGATAATTACTACATTATTGATATTATAAATATTCTTGGTAAGTGTTTGGCTTTCCCTAAGTTGGTAATTTAAAACTTCAGTGAGGCCCTGGCCAAGTAGCTAAGATGGTTAGAGCATTATCCTGATACACGAAGGCTGCAGGTTCTATCTCTAGTCAGGGCACATAGGAGAATCAATCAATGAATGCATCAAAAAGAGGAAAACAAATCAATGTTTCTCTGTCTCACTCTGTTTCTAAACAAACAAACAAATCTTTAATGAATGGAACCTAAGTATTTGGAATCCCAAATTACCTGTTATTTTTACCCTTCCACTTTTTATTTAAGGAGGGACAATTTTAAAAATGGCTACTTCAGGCATTTATTTAAAACAACCCCATGGAGAGCCTAGGAATGGGTACATGTAATTTCTGTTGTTCTCTCTAACCACTGTATAATGTTCACTGGAATTAAGAAAGCCGGGGATACAATTCCACTTCTGGGTACACATCCAAAGAAACCCAAAACACTAATTCAAAAGAATATATGCATCCTTATGTTCATTGCAGTATTATGTACCAAGATTTGGAAGCAACCCAAGTGCCCATCAGCAGATGGGTGGATAAAAAAGCTGTGGTACATACAGGGTGAGCAAAAGTAGGTTTACAGTTGTGATTACGTGAGATAAAGTTTATTCTTGTATTATTTTCCATACAAACAACTGTAAACCTACTTTTACCCCACCCTGTATATACTCAGCAAAAAAAAAAAAAAAAAAAGAATGAAATCTTACCATTTGTGAAAGTAATGGATGGACCTACGCAAAGTCAAATAAGCCAGAAATTACTTATGTGGAATCTAAAGAACAAAACAAACAAAAGAAATAGAAACAGATTCATAGACACAGAACACACTGGTGGCTGGCCAAGGAGAGAAAGTTGATGAGCTGGGTGAAAACAAGGTGAAGGGATTAAGAAGTACAAATTGGTAGCTACAGAATGATCAAAGAGATATAAATTACAGCATAGTGAATAATATTGTAATAACTATGTATGGTGCCAGGTGGGTACTAGAAATATTGGGGGATCACTTTGTAAAGTATATATCTGTCTAACCACTAATGTTGTACACCTGAAACTAATACAAAGTAATACTGAAAAAAAAAAAATAGAGCTGGGTATAACTTCCCCACCTGTTTGTTTTATTGGAGCACTACTTAATCTCTCTGGGTCTTGGTATCCAGATCTATAAAGTGGAAATAATAAATGCACTATAGGGTTGCTAAGAGGATCAAACTGAGATATGCATGAACTAGACAATGCATGACTCGACAAATAATTTGTAAACCTTTAAGCTTTCATATAAAATAAAAGGACTCCCCAATGATACTAAGTCTACATGAAAATTGTTTTGTTGGCATTTTGGTGAATTAATTGTGGTAGATTAAGAATAATAGAAGATCCAAGATCGCAGCAGAGCAGGTGGAAGCTACACTAACCTCCTTTCAGGACTAAATTGAAATTACAACTAAATTATAGAAAAATCATCCTGAATAACCAACAAAACACTAGCTGGAAAGAAGCCTTATAACCAAGGACTTATGGAAGAAATCACACCACCGCAACAAGACTGGTAGAAAGTGTGGAGGCATAAGAGGGTTGGCTGGGTTCCCAAAAGTGACAGCTGAAATACCGGAGGGATAGATCAGCAGCCAGGGTTGGGGGTCGTGGGGGGGAATCCCCCTGAGAAGGTTGCAGTCAAAAACCCCAAGCTGGGCTCCAAGCTAGAGCACCAGAACCGTGAAAGGAACCCAATAACATCTGGCTGTGAAAAGCAGCAGAGTTTCTGTCCACCAGACAGAGATGGTTAGAGACACAGAGAATCTCTTAAAAGGGCGAACGCACAAAATTCATTTCCAGCTACTTACCCTGGGCTCCAGCAGAGGGAGGGCAGAATGGACTAGAGAAGTGTGAGGAGAGTCTGGGGTTGGTAGCTCTGGGGAAAGAGCTGAAGGGTCAGATGCCAGGCCTCCTGTGCTGAGTTATTCCGCATACTGCAGAAGCCATCTTTCTCAGACAGAGCATACTCTTCCATGCAGCATCAATCTGGGGGAGAGGAATAGCCCCACCCACAGGGATCACTCTTGTCTCACACTCAGGAGCTTAAGTCCTGCTGCTGAGTAGTACAACTGGAGGAACCTTGAGTAATTAAGCCTAACAGCCTACAGGCAAAGGTGGATCTCTGGGAGCTCTGAGATTTTAGTAGACCCTCCAGCAGCCCTGGTGCTGTTAAAGATGGCCTTGGTGCACAACTTAGTTCTTTGTGCACTTAACCAGGCCAAGTGGAGGGAGCCACAAGCTGTGGATCACTAACTGCCCCAAATAGGTTGCCCAGGGCCAGTCACAGACAGCGTCTAACATAGACCTACAAAGGAGTTGTTGCAGATCTACCTAATACACAGAAACAAACACAAAAAAGCAGCCATAATGGGGAACAAAGAATCAGGCCCCAAATGAAAGACATGAGAATTCTCCAGAAGAGTTAAATGAAATGAAGGTAAGCAATTTATCAGCTACAGATAAAAAAGACAGAGAAGCCATAAAAAAGGACCAGTGAGAAATAAAGAATGCAATATCTGAAATAAATAACATGCTGGAAGGAATAAGCACTATGTTAGATAAAGCAGAAAATCGAATCAGCAATTTGGAAGACATGGGATAGAAAAAAACACCCAGGAAAAGCAGCAAAAAGAAAAAAGAATTTTTAAAAAATGGGAAGAGTTTTAGAAACTGTTGGGACAACATGAAATGTAGCAACATTTGCATCATGGGAATGCCAGAAAGAGAAGAGAGGAAGGGATCAAGAACCTATTTGAAGAAATAATGACCAAAAAATACCCTAACTAAGTGAAGACAAAATACACACAAGTCCACAAAGCACAGAGAGTCCCAAAAATGATGGACTCAAATAGGCCCACACCAAAGCACATAGTAATTAAAGCGGCAAAGCCTTAAAAAGGGGAGAGAATCTTAAAAGCTGAAAGAGAAAAGCAGTTAGTAGTTACCTACAAGGGAGCTCCCATTAAACTGTCATCTGATATCTCAACAGAAACATTTCAGGCCAGAAGGGATTGGCATGCAAAATTCAAGTTGAGGAAAAGTGAGAACTGACAATCAAGGCTACTTTACTCAGCAGGGCTATCATTTAAAGTTAAAGAAATAAAGAACTTCCCAGAGAAGAAAATGCTAGAGGAAGTTTGTTACCAAAAGCCAGTGCTGCAACAAATGGTGAAGGGCTTGCTTTAAGAAGAATTAAAAAGAAACAGAGGAAAACAGTTTAAAAATACTGACAAAATGGTACTATGTATCCACCAATAATCACTTTAAATATAAATGGGTTAAATGTTCCAATCAAAAGATACAGGGTAGCTGAATGGATAAGAAAATAAGACCCATGCTGTCTCCAAGAGATCCACCTCAGAACAAAAGATACACACAGACTAAAAGAGATGGAAAAAGTTATTTCATGCAAATGGAGAGGGGGAAAAAGGATGTAGGAACAGTTATATGCAAAAAAATAGACTTAAAACCAAGGCTACAGTAAGAGACAAAGGAGGACATTACATCATGATAAAAGGAACAATCCAACAAGAGGACATATCCCTAAGTGAACATTTATGCACCCAACATAGCAGCACCTATATATGTAAAGCAAATCTTGATAGACATAAAGAGAGAGACTGACAGAAATAGTGATAGATGGGGATTTTAATGCTCCATTGACTTCAATGGATAGATCTTTCAGACAGAAAATCAACAAGGAGACAGCAACCTTAAACAACTCACTAGATCAAAAAGGATTTAATGGATATCTTCAAAGCATTTCATCCCAAAGCAGCAGAATATACATACTTTTCAAGTGCCCATGGAACGTTTTCTAGTATAGACCACATGTGAGGACATAAAACAAGTCTCAACAAATTTTAGAAGACTGAAATTATATCAAGCATCTTCTCTGATCACAATGCTATGAATCTAAACATTAATCACAAGAGGAAAACTAAAAAATGCACAAAGATATGGAGGTTAAACAACATGTTATTACACAATACATGGGTCAACAATGAGAAAAGGAAGAAATCAATAAATACCTTGAAACTAACAAAAATGAGGATGCAACAATTCCAAATCAGTGGGACACTGGGAAAGCAGTCCTAGGAGGGAAATTCATAGCATTACAGGCCTATCTCAAGAAACACGAAAGAGCTTCTTTGCACTTAAAGGAACTTGAAAAAGAACAACAAAGTCCAACATGAGTAGAAGGAAAGAAATAAAGATGAGAGCAGAAATAAATGAAAGTCTAAAAAAAAAATGATACAAAGGATAAATGAATCTAAGAGTTGGTTCTTTGAAAAGATAAACAAGATTGACAAACCTTTAACTACACACATCAAGAAAAAAAGAGGACCCAAATAAATAAAATCAGAAATGAAAGAGGAGAGATAACAATTGACACCAAAGAAATACAAAGGACTGTAAGAAAATATTAGAAATAACTAAATGCCGACAAATTGGACAACCTGGACGTAATGGATGAATTCCTAGAAATATATATCACCCAGAACTAAACCAGGAAGAATCAGAGAATCTGAACAGACAGATTACACCTAGTGAAAAATGAAGCAGTAATCAAAAAACTCCCAAAAAACAAAAGCCCTGAACCGGATGGCTTCACAGGTGGATTTTACCAAACATTCCAAGAGGAACTAACAATTTCAATAAATTCAAGAGAAAGGAAGACTCTCAAGCTCATTTTATGAAGCCAGCATTATCCTAATTCCAAAACCAGATAAAGACACTACAAAGAAAGAAAATTATAGGCCAATATCCCTGATGAACAGAGATGCTAAAATCCTCAAGAAGATTTTAGAAAATTGAATACAGCAATACATCAAAAAGATCATACACCATGATCAAATAGGATTTATTCTGGGGACGCAAGGTTGGTACAATATTTTAAAATCAAGAAATGTGACACAACACATAAACAAAATGAAGGATAAAAATCACATGATCATATCAATAGATGCAGAAAAAGCATTTGATAAAAATGACATATTTCACAGAATTGGAACAAATGTTCAAAAATTTATATGGAACCACAAAAGACCCCAAATAGCAATAGCAATCCTGAGAAAGAAATATGAAGTTGGAGGAATCACACTACCTGATATCAAACTATACTATAAAGCCATAGTAATCAAAACAGCATGGTACTAGCATAATAACAGACACATAGATCAATGGAACAGATTAGAGAGCCCAGAGGTAAACCTGCACCTTTATAGTCAATTAATATTTGACAGAGGAAGCAAGCACATAAAATGGCCTAAAGACAGTATATTCAATAAATGGTCCTGGGAAAATTGGACAGATACTCGCAGAAAAATGAAACTAAATCATCTTCATACAGCACACACAAGAATAAATTCAAAATGGATTAGACTTAAATGTTAGACCCGAAACCATAAAAACCATAGAAGAAAACATAGGCAGCAAAATTTCAGACCTTGATCAGCAAGGGATTTTCAGATTTATCTGATATATCCCCGCAGGCAAGGGAAAGAAAAGAAACAATTAAGTGGGACTACATCAAACTAGAAAGTTTTTGTACAGCAAAGGAAACCATCAACAAAATAAAACAACCCACTGAATGGGAGAACATATTTGCTGATACATCTGATTAGAGGTTAATATCCAAAATTTATAAAGAACTTATAAAACTCAACACCAAAAAAACCCCAATCCAATTTTAAAAAAGCGCAAAGGCCTGAATAGACACATCTCCAAAGAGAATATACTGATGGCCAGTAGATATATGAAAGGATGCTCAATGTCCCTAATTATCAGAGAAGTGCAAATTAAAACCACAATGAGATATCACTTCAAATGAGTCAGAATGGCCATCATCAATAAATCGACAAACAACAAATACTGGCAAGGATGTGGAGAAACGGGAACCCTAGAGCACTGTTGGTGGGAATGCAAAAGGTGGTGCAGTCCTTGTGGAAACTAAAAATGGAACTGCCCTATGACCCAGAGTTTCCACTTCTGGGAATTTACCTGAAGAAATCTGAAACACTAATTTGAAAGAACATAAGCACCCCCATGTTCACTGCAGCATTGTTTACAAATGCCAAGATATGCAAGCAGCCCAATTGTCCATCAGCAGATGAGTGGATAAAACAACTATGGGACATTTACACAATGGAATACACTCATCCACACACACACACAAAAGAGAGAGCGAGAGAGAGAGAGAGAGAGAGAGAGAGAGAGAGAGACAGAAAGAAAATTTTACCCGTTGAGACAGCACTGATGGACCTGGAGAGTATTATGCTAAGTGAAATAAGCCAGTCAGGGAAAGACAAATACCATATGATTTCACTTATCTGTGGAATCTAATGAACAAACTGATCTAACAAGCAAGTAGAGACAAGACTCATAGATAGAGCAGGCTGACAGCTCTCAGAGGGGTGGTGTAGGTGGTTTAGGGGGTGGAGGGATGGAGCAAAAATGAAGGACTCATGAACATGGACAACAGTATGGTGATTACAGGATGGGATATAAGGGGGATAAATGGTCATTTGAAAAAATGTAAGAAAAAAATTTTTTTTAAATCCTAAAAAAAGAATAATAGCACAAAAGGAATCTCCTCCCTACCCCTGATGCTCTTCATTCTTAATTTTTCTCAGTTTTCTTTCCTTAATGCTTCTGTACTATTTGTAATTTGCATTGAATCTCATTTCTTCAAGAAATAGCTGGGGTATAAATGATTAAAAGATTTGAGACATACACTGACTTCAGGAAGCATTTTCTTCTTTTACTTAAGTAGATAAAACTGCTCATGGTGCGGAACTCCTCTAGCTGCTCTTGCAATACCTCAGAATCACTACCCATACCAAGTCTCTGGTCATACATCATCTTCTTTACACAAATGAGAAGAGACAACCTTGATGTGATCCCTGTGGTGCAAAATTCAGTGTCACATGTTATAAGGCAGTTGATGAGAGAATGAGCTCCAATGAAGTAGTTAGCATTTCTTACACCTTGCACCCAAATGTTCTTCTCCTTTATGGTCTGAATGACAATTACTTTCATAGTTGTTTTCATTTTGAAATATGATCATGAATTTTATTTTTATTACTCTCAAAAACGTCTTTATACTTTTGTTAGTTTTTATAATAGAGAATTACAGACACAGGAAGGAGTTTTATAGGTTGGCAGCAGGAATCAACTCTGTAACAAAAGGCCCCCAAAATAAACAAGCATGCTTCACAGGGCCACAAAATGTGGTGCCCAGCAAGTTAGAACCAAGGCACAGGTGACCAGGCTGGTAAGAAATCCATGTGACACCCCTACAAGGTAGGAGTCACAGGCAATGTGAAGATCCTGCAACCCCAGGATTACTGGGTCCAGGGACATGGATGTGGACTGGGACATATCTGGGAACCTCCTTTGGCCTAAAGCTTCCTCAAGAAAGCCAAACAAACAATATGAGACAAATTTTAGCAGGAAGAGTGTCAGAAGTGCCTATAAACCATAAGCAATTATAAGTATGTAGTTCATCCTGATTATCTTTCAAAACATGTCCTTCCTCCTAAGAGGCTCTGAACCTATTTCCTGCATCTCAGACCCTAGATATCCCAGACTCTAGGCCTGCAGGTCTCCTGCTAACAGTCCACACCTAAATCTGAGGACTAAACCATCTGAGAAATCCTAAGGCTGCCCTAAGAGCCATGGGGTGGACAGCCCTCCTCTCTCCCCAGGATTTATGGCACTTCCACTGATCTGTGGGTACTTGAGCCTAGCTGGGAGAACATGCTGCCCTAACAATGAAATACATGACAGGCCTCAGGGACAGAATGCTGATTTTTAAAAAACTGAACATGTAAAAGTGACAAAGCAGTAAGAATTTTCTCTCTGAAACGAAAAAGTAACATGTTTTAGGTCTTCTGCTCTTTGGGTAGGCTGTTGCCCACAAATGACTGGTGCAGGACATTAACTCTGTGTTAATGTCTGCTGTGAGATACATCTGGGATAGAAACCACCACATACTGCACGAGGCACTGGTCCACCCCTTTATAAGAAAGGTGAAGGAAAGTTTAGTTATAATGTAGTTTCCTTAAACCAGTTTCACAAAACAAAATGTTGCCAGTACCTGTTCATGATCCACAGTGAAGAGAAATACAGGTTTTTGCATATAATATACCACAACCATGCCCTCAATGTGTAACAGCTCCCAAGAGATATTCAATCAAATTTATTCATTCTACACTACAAAGAGTATTCAAAGGGGACATAAGCTCCTTCATAAACAGCTCCCCTGACTACATGCTACCCTGAACCTCCTCCAACACTCTCCCTCCCCTGCCACACACACACACACACACACACACATACATACTCACATATCTTCCACCGTGATGTCTTTCAGGATCTGGCAATAATCCACATTCCACACAGCCTGGTCATCCCACACCTTGGAGGCCAGCAGGATCGCCCCGAGGACAATTCGCTTCCAGTTGGCTGGACAGATATCTATCTCTGCATATGTTAGAAGTCTTTCAAGGTATACCTGGGAGACAAGAAAATGCCAGAGCTAAGCAACTCAGTTGTTTTCTCTCATATATATGAAGAAATTCTAAAATGGCTTAATTCCATATCACCAGCCTTGAAAAAAGTCAGGAGCTAAAATAGTCTGATGTACAATGTGCACATTACATAACTGGACTGTGTGGATATAGCTAGATCTTAAGACTCCAAGTCAAAAACAAACTCCAGGAGCCATAGGTGAATTTCACACTTTATCAACTATGATAGCGATATAAATTCAACAAAAAACAAATATTCCAATAAGCAGAACAAAGAATGTGAAAGGAATAAACCTATCTTTTCCTATCTGTAGTTTTTTTAATTAAAATTTTTAGTTTGAAATATTTGTAGATTTACATGGCAGTGTTGATAAACCTACTGTGGTAAAATATATAAAACTTACCATTTAACCATTTTAAAGTGTAAGGTTCTGTAGCATTAAGTACATTCATATTGCTGTGAAATCAGCACTGTCCATTTCCATAACTTTTTCATCTTGTATTCCCCTCTCCTAGCCCATGGTAACCATCATTCTACTTTGTCTCCATGATTTTGACTACTCTAGGTACCTTATATAGGTGGAATCATACAGTATTTTTCCTTTTGTGTCTGACTTATTTCAGTGTGAAGTAGTATCTCACTATTGTTGTGATTTGATAAATACATTTTATTTTTTAATTGTATTTTTCCATAACCATTTATCCCCATTATACTCCCTCCACCCTGCAATCACCACACTCTTGTCCATGTCTATGAGTCTTTTTTCCTTTTTGCTTAATCCCTCTATCCTCTCCCTAGTTGTCAGCCTACTATTTGAGTCTGTCTCTATTTTTCTTGTTAGTTCAGTTTGTTCATTAGATTCCACATGAGTGAAATCATATGGTATCAGCTGAAGACAGAAAATAAAAGCAAATAAAATAGGATTTATAAACTGGCACAATTTAGTTTGAGGACAAACATCAGAAATACCCACAAAGCTTACCACTTGGGTTGGGTAACAAAGTAAGAATGCCTTTAAAAAAAAAAAAGTTTCCATTTGTAAAAACCTGTTTATTAGTATGTTTTATACTTCTCTAAATCATGAAAATATTTTTTTCTATAGTTTATCAATTAGAAAGTGGAATTACTGCATCAGAAACAAATTTAATCATCCATACTCTTTTAATAACTTGCTTTGTAACACAAATGAAATCTATATAGTGTTAAAATTATTCATAGTTTAATGTCTGTAAAGTTCTAATATGCAATTTCTAAAAAGGCATGTGCAGAAAGCAAAATGTTAAATACACAACTAAAATACAGATTATGTTCAGCTAAATAATATCAATGTTCATAACTGGGATGGGAAAAGTAAAAAAAGGGAATGAATCCACACCTGTTACATCATTAGAGTTCTGGGGAGGAGGCTACACTTTAGGAAGTTCTTGAGAAAGAAGGTAATTAAGAGACTGATTTTAAGAAGTTTGTTAAAAAACATGAATGCAAAAGTAGAAGAACAGGATAGTGTTAGAAACTGACTAATTATACAACAAAAAGACTGCAGGATGTGAACAGATAAATGGTAAGTGTGGCCGAACTGGAAGACTTCACTTACTGTCTAAATACCTAGTACTCACTATGTACCAAGCTCTGTGCTCATCAGTGGAGACAAAGTAGGGGCACTGACCGCTCCAGCTGTAGAAGGGAGAAGGAACTGGAAGGGAGCACAGCTGACGGTAAGAGGCATCAGAAGATTAAAAAGCAGTCCTAACAGAGAACAAGTGTTTGACAACCGAGACTAACAGTCATATTCCAGAGATGAGCTGCTGTGGGAGACCCCAGACTTCCCACTCATGCAGCTGGATGGGTGACACCCACTGTGGCAGAGAACACCAGGAAGAAGAGGTTGGTGAAAGTGATGACAAGACTGACTGTGGACATCTTCTGTCTGAGATGTCCCAGAGGCCACCATGTAGGCAGTGCACATGCAGGTCTGGAGCATGAAAAACAGCACAGGGATAGAAATCTGAGAGTCTGTGACACACAAACGCAGTACATCATGGGCATGAATCCGATGACCTGGGAGGGGCAGAAAGACAGAGAAGACAGGGCCAGGCCTAAGCTATGAGAGCCCCTTCCTTTTTAACATCTGGAGAAGGAATGAAGGGGCAGCAAAGGAGAGGCAGGAATAATCTGCTATGTTCTGCTCTTAAGTCTTGTAATGGTTTGGAAAAGAAACTACAAGGCAAAGCTAGGTGTTTCTGCGTGCCTGAATTAGGCTTACAATGTTATACAGGGTATCTGAGAAGGAAACTGGAGTGGTGTCTTTCACACTGAAAAATAAAATTAAAGAAGCAAGGCCACTTCAGGCAGTGGCTATGTGGGGCAGAGAGGGCCGGGGGAGGCACTAGGGGTGAGGCAATTAGAAGGAGAATGGGGAGCTGGAGGTTAAGAGGGACAGAGCTGGAGGGAGAAGGGAAAAGAAAGAGAAAAGGGGAAGAAGAGAGGGAGGGAAGGAGAAATCCTTTAGTGAAGGCAATATTCTGAGCTAGCAGCTCCTTTATGGAGCCTCCCTGGTTCCCCTGGTCCCTGACCTACAGGTAGAAAGGCATGCTCCCTTCTAAACAGTAGAAACTTCCTACAGCTTCGTTTGCACTCTATAACAGACTGCCATCTTTAAAACAGGTGCAATGGCAACATGCAGGGAAGTCTGCTGAGGGGGTTCATAACCTTGTCTGCCTCTTCTGATATATGGGCTTTGCCAAGATGGGTGTTGGCATTCAACTATTTGCTCAATAAAAAATAAATTAAATTATGGTTCTTTTGCTCAGAAATATAAAATAATTGTTTTGTTTTCAGTCCTCGATTAAAAAAGCAATTTTTAAATCTTAAAAACCTAGATTTTTATAGCTAATCCCACATACCAGGTAATCCCCAGAATGAATAGGGACACTGTATGTACTGAAAGACAAAGTTAGAATCATAAGAAGCTACCAACATATTTCAAATCCCAAAAATAAAATAGCCAATAAAGTGTGACAAGAGTTTACTGAAAAAATAATAATAAATAATTACAGGACAAGTCTACCTTGACTCCCCCACATTAGTTTGGTGAACCCTCCCACATGCCCATTGCTGCATTTGTCTTGCTGTAGCGCAGTTGCCTGAGTCTTTCCCTCTAGTAAACCATATGTTTGCTCCCTGAGGATAAGGATTGTACCTCACTTTACCCATTGTGTGCCCAGTGTCTAGCATGATGCCAGGGCAGAGCATGGCCCAAGTGCCTGCTTTAATGGACACATTATTGTGCACAATGAGTAATGAATATCCACATGGAAGCTCTGGCTCTGGCATCCAGATGCAGGCAGGTAGATTTCTTGGATAAGTGATTTATCTAATAAAATGGCCACAAACGACAGCATTCAGAAAAGAGTCAAGTTAAGGTGACACTGAGTCTTTGTGAGACAGGCTGCAGTGGTGAACAGTGAAGTATAGAGGAAAAGGATCCAGGAAGAAGAGTCTACTTTGTTGTCTAAAGCACAGAAAGTAGAAAAGACCTTCAACTAGGTCCCAAGAGGTCATGCAGCCGAGCACTCGAAACTGTGTGTACCTGTGTGAGAGCTTCCAAATCTCTCTCGTTGAACAGTAATAGCACTGGGCTGTGACAACCACTGGTAAAAAAAAGTAGGTCACTGAACAGAGCTACGTCATCTTTTCAATTTTTTGAGATTTTAGTTTTTAACATCACATATTGTACTAAATAAGTAGAAAAAAAGAAAGAGCTAATGTTTCTGATTGTGATTTTTATTTGTGTGAGAATTTTAATTCTTTAGGTGAAGATCCAGGCCAGGCCAAGTGGAATTTCAGCTGGACACCATCCTAGGGACCCCAGACTAAATCTTTTATAAAGGTTGATGACTAATTTCCCTTATTCTCCATGGAGAGAGTCAGAAAATGTATAATAAAATGGTTCTAATAGCAGAAAACTGAGACTGGGATTCACTAAGCCTCTAGAGTTTTTAAAGCAATACAAAGAGGAGGTTGTGAAACAATCTTCACCCACATCTCTTAAGACTCTATTCCTTTATACAGACAAGCTATACAAAACTCTCCAAGCTCTCAAATAGATTCTCACTAGCTCAGTGCAAAAGGTGGCTACTCAATTTTCTTCTTACTTACTTTACACCTTAATTGATACATATTAATAAGTACAAAAGGTGATATTAAAGATAATATTTAAAGTTTGAAAAAAAAAAAACGACAGGCATTCACCACATCTGATATTCCATTAGGGCTAATTAAAAGAATTAGGTATTATAATACACGCCAGTACTGAAGAAAGGCAATTGTTATGTTGGGAGAGAAGGCATTCATAATACGCTCCAATTTATAGCATGTAATTTAGCAGAACCTGCCAGTAAAGCTATATTCAGGGGTCAGATGCAATTTACTTAGTAAACTTTTATTTGGTTATTTTAATTCTCTGCCAAATGAAATAATATAAAATTGATTTTTTTTAAACAACACCCTTAGATCACTGCTAAGAGAACACTCCTGCTCAATTAAATTATCAGATTTAAACTCATAAGAAGCACTACCTTAACGAGGCTCTAGAAAACAGGTTAGGAAACAATTACAGAGTTATAGAGAGCATTCAGTTGACTCCACATAACAAAACTGGTTCACAAAGGCATGGGGAAGGAGTAAAATGCAAATTAGTGGAATCAAAGATACATGTAATCAAAATTCTGATGAAGCTGAAATTATTCCAATCTAATTTTTTTTATCCTCACCTGAGGACATCCTGATTTTTACAGAGAAGGGAAGGGAGGAAGAAAGAGAGAGAAACACCAATGTGAGAGAGAAACACCGAATGGTTGCCTTTCTTTCATACATGCCCTGACCAGGGACTGAACCTGCAACCTAGGCATGTGCCCTGACCAGGAATCGAATTTGTGACCTTTCAGTTTTCAGGATGATACCCAAACAATTAAGCCACATTGGCCAGGGCTATTCCAATCAGATTTTGAAGAGTAACAGTAAGCTATTAATCTTAGACTCTCTACCACCCAGAGTTCAGCAAACTGGTGATTTCACCACTGCTTCTTACTTCCCCACAACTGGAGGAGCACATGAACGAGATATTAGTACTCATCACTGAACAGATTTGAACTGACTTCTTTAGAAACCATTAAAGTGACCCAAAAAGGCAGTCTTCCTGGTCAGAATCAATATATTCCACAGGTCACTTTATCATCTGGGACACAATCAGCTGGGCATGACTGGTATTCCTGATACACTGATATAACAAGTACAAGCAATAAAACACCTAGGAGATAGAGCCTATCTTCCCACTCAAGTGGGCTGCAAATAGTCACTTCCTTCAAAGAGTACAGCACAGAGTGGGGAAAAAAAAAAAAAAAAAAGCTTAACTTTACAGTGAAGAAACTGGACAAACACAACCTCAGCCAGATGATCAAGGTTACTGTTAAAAGTGATTCAGTTATGTTGACAGTATGTACCTTTCAGAGGAAATGATGAAAATGGAACTTTACCTCTGTGGTTATCTTCCCCAAGACACACAGCCCCAGTCTAATCATGAGAAAAACACCAGACAAGTCCCAATTTAAGGACGTTCTACAAAATAGCAGCCCTGTAGTCCTCAAAACTGTCAGGGTAAAACAAAACAAGGGAAGTCTGAGAAACCATCACAGTCAAGAGGAGCTTAGGGAGACATGACAACTAAATGTAATATGGTATCCTGGAAGGTTGCCTGGAAAATAAAAGGGACAATGAGTAAAAACTAAGGAAATCTGAATAAAGCATGAACTTTAGTTAATAATAATGTATCACTACTAGTTCATTAATTGTAATGAATATATCAAAAGAATATAAGATGTTATAATAACATTACAGATGCCATAATATTGGGTTGACCAATGAGTTTGTTTAGTTTTTTCCGTACGATCGCTTTAGTAGTCCCTAGCTGTCTTTAATTTTACTTGAAACAGTTTTGTTAGATTGTATGGTGACAGGTGTCATATCAGTGTGCATTAAAAAAAAAAATCAAAATTGGTGAATTTTTGTGCAGCCATTTTAATATTGAAAATGGAAGAAGATATGCAACATTTTGGCGTAGTAGGCTTTATTATTTCAAGAAAGGTAAAAGCGCAACTGAAACAAAAGAGATTTGTGCAGTGTATGGAGAAGGTGCTGTGACTGACTGAACTGTCAAAAGTGGTTTGAGAAATTTTTTGGTACTATTGACATTTGGCCAAATAATTCTTTGCTGTGGGGCTGTCTTACATATTGGAAGATGTTTAGCAGTACCCCTGGCCTCTATCCACTAGAAGCCAATAGCCAGAGATGGCCAAAATACTAAAAATATCCAAATCAATAAAGTTATTGGTGAAATATAAAAATATGCCTTTTGTTTTATGGAAAAATCTAAATGGACTTTTTGGCCAGACCAATAACTATATCATATAACATTACAGATATTAATAATACACAGGTGTGAGGTATATTAGAACTCTACTATCTTCACAATTTTTCTGTAAACTCAAAATAAAATTTATGATGATGAAACCAGACTAGACTTTGGGTGATGAGAACACAATGGAATATACAGATGTTGTATTATAAAGTTGTACACCTGAAATTTGTGTTATTAAGCAATGTCACCCCAATAAATTTAATTTTTAAAGTTTATTTTAAAAAATATGGAAATTAAAACTACCCAAACCTATGCAGAGTAGCTGAAACTTAGAAGAAAATTTATTACTATAAATTCTTGAATTAAAAAAAAAAAGAGGCTCTCAAATCAATAGCCTAACCTTCCACCTTAAGCATAAAAAGAAAAAGAAGAGCGAACTAAACCTAAAGCAAGAAGAAGAAAGGAATGAATAGAATAGTGTGGAAATAAATTAAATAGAGAACAGAAAAATGAAGAAAAGTCAATAAAAACAAAAGGTAGTCTTTGGAAAGATCAATAAATGAACATTTAGCTAGAACAACCAAGAAAAAGGATTAGACTTGAATTAGTAAAATCAGGAACAGAAGGGGGTAGTGCAATAGACTTCACAGAAATAAAAAGAATTAAAAGGGAATACTATGAGCTGCATGCTAACAAATTGGTTAACTTAGATGAAATGCATAAATTCCTAGAATGACACAAACTGACTCAAGAAAAAAATATATTGGAATAGACCAATAGACAAGCAAAGAGGCTGATCTGGTAGTGTAATAACTTTCAACAAAGAAAAATCCTGGCCACGACTGCTTCAGTGGTGATTTCTACCAAATATTTAAATAAGACTCAATACCAATCCTTCTCAAACTCTTCAGGAAAATATACTTCCCGATTCGTTCTATGAGGCAATATTATACCAATTTCAAAACCAAAGATATCAAAAGAAAACCAAGGTCTATCCCTTACAAATACGGATGCAAAAATCCTCAACGAACACTAGCAAAAGAAGTCCAACAACATATAAAATAATTGTGTATGGTGACCAAGTGGATAATTTATCCCAGGAATGCAAGGCTGAATTAACATTTTGATAGAATAAAGGACAAAAGCCACAAATTCAGTCACAATAATGCAGAAAAAGCATCTGACAGAATCCAATATTCTTTCAAGATAGGGAACACCCCACAAATTAGGAACAGAAGGAAACTTCCTCAATTTGACAAAGGGCATCTTTAAAAAAACCCACAACTAACATCATATTTAATGGAGAAAGACTAAAAGCTTTCCTGTAAGATCAAGAACAAGACAAATCACTCTTACCACTTTCATTCAACACTGTGTTTAGAGGTTTTATATGCAAGAGGCCAGAAAAAGAAAGAAAAGGGTTCAGACTGGAAAGAAGAGGTTAAAACTATCTATTTGCATATAACGTGATCTTGCATATATGAAATTCTAAGGAATCTAGCAAAATGAGCTGAGCGATGTGGAAGGGTACAAGATTAATCTACAAAAATAAATTGTACTCCTATACAATAGCAATGAACAATCTGAAAATGAAACCAAAAAACAAAAAAAACAAAAAACAGTTCCACTTAACAGAATGAAATAGAACTAAATACCCAACAATAAATTTAACAACAACAACAAAAACTGTTAAGACTTGTATACTGAGAACTATAAAAATTGTTGAACAAAACTGAAGAAAATCTAAATAAATGAAGAGACCCCATATTCACAGATGAGAGGCTTAGAATTGTTAAGACCATAATACTCCCTAAATTTATGTACATATTCAATGGAATTCCAATCAAAATCCCAGCTGGTTTTCTTTCTTTGTTTTGCAGAAACTGACAAGCTGATTTAAAATTCAACTGGAACTGCAGGGTTCACAGAATAGCCAAAATAACCTTGAAAGAGAAGAATAAAGTCAGGAGTATCATACTTTCTGATTTCAACTACAAAGCTATGGTAATCAAAACAGTGTGGAATTGACATAAGGATAAACATATAGATCAATGAAATAAAATTCAATGTGTAGAAATAAACTTTCACATTTGTGGTCAATTGATTTTTGACAAGAGTGATAAGACAATTCAAAGAAGAAAAAAAGTCCCCTACAAGAAATGGTGCTGATACAACTATATATACATGCAAACCTATGAATTTGGACTCCTACCTAACAAATATAGCTCAAAATGGACCATAGACCTAAATGTAAGAGCTAAAATTATGTAACTCCTAAAAGAAAACATAGAGTAAATGATATGACCTTGGGTTATGCAATGGTTTCTTAGCTACAACACCAAAAGCATAACTGACAAAATAAAATAATATACGAGGTCTGTCCAGAAAAAGTCCAGCCATTGTTAATGTAACAAAAATGGTTTGTGCAACACTGATGTAACATGGCAGCCAAGAAGAGTTGACTGGAATGCACACATGTGAAAAACAACAAGGACTGATCCAAGATGGCAGAGAGTAAGTGGAAGATATACTAACTTTTGCCAAGGACCAATCTGAAATTACAAGAAAATTGTAGAGAAATCATCCTGAATAACCAACTAAACACTAGCTGGAAAGAAGCCTTATAAACAGAAGAAACCACTTCACCACAATGAGACGGGTAAGGAGTCCAGAGGAGGGGGTTGGCTGGGATCCCATGGGCAGCAGCTGAAGTTCCAGAGAGATATTTTAGCAGTCAGGGTGTTCCCCCAAGAAGTGTGGGGCATAACACCAAGCTGTACTACTCAGCCTATAGCACAAGAGCCAGAAAGGAAGCCAGATAACACCAACTGTGAAAAGCAGCAGGGTTTCTGTCTGCCAGGGAGAGATGGCTGGAAACACAGAGAGGCTCATAAAGGGCCAACACACAAAATTTTGCAGCCACTTACCCTGGGCTCCAGCAGAGAGAGAGCAGAGTGGATTAGAGACACTTGAGGAGAGTCTGGGGTTGGTGGTTCTGGGGAGAGAACTGAAGGAACAGCCACCAGGATACATGTACTGTGTCATTCCCTATACTGCAGAAGCCATCTTTCTCAGGCAGTGCAATCCCCTTTAAGTGGCATCTGCCTGAAGGGAAGCAATTGCCCAGACCACAGAATTGCTCTGTCCCACCCTGTGGTTCTTAACCTGGGCTGTTGATTAGAGCTTGAGGCTATATTACTGATTAGCCTAACAACTAAGGTGGAAAATACAAGCAGCAACCAAAATGGTCAAAGAAACGCACCCCAAATGAAAGAACAAGAGAATTCTCCAGAAGAACTAGATGAAATAGAGGCAAGCAATTTATCAGATAGTTTTGAGTAATGATCATAAGGATACTCAACAGTATGAAAAAAGACACAGAAACCATAAGAAAGGGCCCATCAGAAATAAAGAATGCAAAACCTGAAATAAGTAATACACTTAGTAGGTTAGATGAAGCAGAGGATCAAATCAGTGATTTGGAGACATGGTAGAAAAAAACACCCAGGCAGAACAACAAAAAGCAAATGAGAGAATTTAAAGAAATGAGGGGAGCTTAAGAAACACTTTGGACAACATGAAGCATAACCACATCTGCATCATGGGAATACCAGAGGGAGAAGAAAATGAGCAAGGGATGAGAACTATTTGAAGAAATAATGACTGAAAACTTCCCTAATCTGGTGAATGAAAAAGATAAACAAGTCCAAGAAGCTTAGAAAGTCCCAAACAAGTTGGACCCAAATAGGCCTACACTGAGACACATCATAATTAAAATGATAAGGCTTAAAGAGAAGAAAATAATCCCAAAAGCCAAGGGAAAAGCAGGTAGTTACAGACAAGAGAGTACCAATTAGACTGTCACATGAGTTCTCAACACAAACATTTCAATCCAGAAAGAACTGGGGTGAAATATTCAAGGTAATGAAAAGCAAAGACTTACAATCAAGGCTACTTTAGCCAAAAAAGGCTATTGTTTAAAATTGAAGGAGAAATAAGAAGATTCCCAGACAAGAAGCTAAAGAAGTTTGTTAGCACCAAACCAGTCCTGCAACAAATGTTAAAGGGCTTGCTTTAGGAAGAAGAAGAAGGAAGAAGGAAGGAAGGAAGGAAGGAAGGAAAGAAGGAAGGAAGGAAGGAAGGAAGGAAAGAGGAGGAGGAGGAAGGAGTAGAGGAAGGAGGAGGAGGAGAAGGAGGAGAAGAAGGGAAAAAAAAGAAAAAGAGAAATAGTCTAAAAGTAAAGTGGAACTAAATATGTATATATCAGTAATCACCTTAAATGTAAATGGCTTAAATTATCCAATAAAGACACATAGGGTAGCTGAATGCATAAGAAACAAGATCCATATATATGCTGCCTCCAGGAGATCCATCTCAGATTGAAAGTACACACAGTAAAGGAATGGAAAAAGATAGTTCATGCAAATGCGGGGAAAAAAGCTGGAGTAGCAGTACTTATATCCAAAAAAATAGACTTTAAAACCAAGGCTACAGTAAGGGTCCCAGAAGGACACTACATAATGATAAGGGGAACAATCCAATAAGAGGATATAACACTAGTAAACATCTATGCACCCAACATAAGAGCACCTAAATATGTGAAGTAAATCCTGATGTATATAAAGGGAGATATCAACAAAAATGCAGTCACAGTCAGGAATTTTAACACCCCGTTGACTTCAATGGATAGATCTTACAGACAGAAAATCAACAAGGAGACAGCAACCTTAAATGACACACTAGACAAAGGATTTAATTGATATCTTCATAGCATTTCACCCCAAAACAACAGAATATACATACTTTTCAAGTGCACATGGAACGTTTTCTAGGATATACCACATGTTAGGACACAAAACAAGTCTCAAAAAATTAAAGAAGACTGAAGCCATAGCAAGCATCTTCTCTGATCACAATGCTAGAAATCTAGAAATCACTTACAAGAAGAAAACTAAAAAATACAAAAGACATGGAAGCTAAATAACATGTTATTAAGTAATGAATGGGTCAATAATTAGATTAAGGAAGAAATAAAAAGACACTTATAAACAAATGTAAATGAGGAGACAACAAACCAAAATCTGTGGGAAACTGGGAAAGCAATTCTAAGAGGGAAATTCATAGCACTCAAGAAACAAGAAAGAGTTCAAATAAACAATATAACTTTACACTTAAAGGAACTTGAAAAAGAACAACAAATAAAGCCCAAAGTGAGTAGAAGGAAAGAAATAATAAAGATCAGAGCAAAAATAAATGAGTCTTAAAAAAGATACAAAAGGTCAATTAATCCAAGAGTTGGTTCTTTAAAAAGATAAACGAGATTGACAAACCTTTAACCAGACTAATCAATAAAAAAGAGAAAGGACTCAAATAAATAAAATATAAAATAAAAGAGGAGAAATAACTGACACCAAAGAAATACAAAGGATCATAAGAAAATATTACAAATAAATATATGTCAACAAATTAGACAACCTGGACAAAATGGATCAATTTCTAGAAACAAATGCCTTCCAAAAGTAACTCAGGAAGAATAGACAAAGTACACTTAGTGAAACTGAAGCATTAATCAAAAAAGAAAAAAAGCTTTCAACAAACAAAAGCAGTGGATGGAATGGCTTCACAGGTGAATTTTAACAAACATTCTAAGAGGAACTAATACCTCTCCTTCTCAAACTATTTCACAAAATTCAAGAGGAGGGAAGGCTGCCAAACTCATTTTACAAGGTCAGCATTATCCTAATTTCAAAACCAGATACAGTCATCACAAAGAAAGAAAACTGTAGGCCAATATCCCTGATGAACACAGATACTAAAACCTCTACAAAATATTAGCAAACCAAATACAGCAATGCATCAAAAAGATCATACACCATGATCAAGTGGTATTTCTTTCAGGATGCAAGGTTGGTACAACATTCACAAATCAATAAATGTGATACACCACATAAACATATGAAGTGATAAAAACCACAAAATCATAATAGATGCAGAAAAAGCATTTGATAAAACCCAGCACTCATTTATGATGAAACCTCTCAGCAAAGTGGGATTAGAGGGAACACTTCTAAATATAATAAAGGCCATATATGACAAACCAACTGCCAGTATCATACTTGATGGGCAAAAACTGTAAGTGTTCCCCTAAAGATTGGGACAAGATAGAGATATCCACTTTCACCTCTCTTACTCAACACAGTAGTGGAATTCCTAGCTACAGCAATCGGATGAGAAGAAGAAATAAAAGGTATCCGATTTGGAAAGGAAGAAGCAAAACTGTCTTTATCTGCAGATGACATCGTCGGCAGCCGTCCGTCTCGAGAGACGATGGTGTAGCTTCTCAAGAGTCTATCTGCACCGCCGAGAATGGCTGTGCAGTCCGACTCGGGAGTGACATCGTATCTGTCTCCGTGTTGAATCGACATCTTGCGATGACGCTGAAGCTACAGAGCCTGGGCAGGGTGATATGGAGGGTCTGCTGTTGCCCATGCAGCAGACCCCCCCTCTCTTCGCAGCTGAAGGGTCCAAGGGAAAGACGGAGTCAATACAGCTTGGCTTCAGGTGCGCCGCAGGAGTTGCCGGTGTTGACTACAACGTCAAACCGCCTTAGGGACTCCGGCTCCGGATTTTCTGTCAGGGTTTACTCCCTTAGCCTTTCCCCTGAAGAGGTATGCCGCAAGGCAGCGGAGGTTTTTTGGAGTCAGAGTTTTCCTTCTCTGTGCAGATGACATGATACACAGAAAATCCCAAAGAAACTACTAGAACTGATAAATGATTTCAGCAAAGTAGCAGGATACAAAATTAATATCCAGAAATCAGTTGTATTTTTATGCCAATACAAACTAACAGAAAGGGAAATTAATAAAACAATCTCATTTACAATTGCTACAAAAATAATAAAATACCTATGAATAAACCTAAGCAGGGATGTAAAACACCTGTACTCATAAAATTATAAGACACTGAAGAAAGATATAGAAGATACATGTAAGTGGAAGTACATACTGTGTTCATCTGTAGGAAGAATTAACATCATTAAAATATCCATACTCTGCTCTTTTGCTGATGTTCTTTTTCTTGGTGGCGTGTTGGTAATAGAATAGCCATGGGCTTTCGGGATCTTTAACTGTCTTTTTTTTTCCCCATTTATAAAAACACTAAACATTCAATTCCAGAAAATCAAAAATTGTACCTTCTCAATGAACACTACTAAGGGGCAAGCCTTCTGCTCTATACCTTTTCTGTTTTTCCTTCTCTCTTGCTAATGCTTTTAAAAACAAATGAGTTTTTTATTTAAAGTTTTTAAAAAGCAAAAAAATAAAATAAAATGTCCATATTACCCAAAGCAATCTATAGATTCAATGCAATTCCTTTCAAGACTTCTATGGCATATTTCACATAACTAGAACAAATATTTCAAAAATTTACATGGAACCACAAAAGGCCCCACATAGCAACAGCTATCCTGAGAAAGAAGAACAAAGTTGGAGGAATCGCGCTGCCTAATATCAAACTATACTGTAACGCCATAGTAATCAAAACAGCATGGTACTATTATAAAGACACATAGATCGATGGAAGAGAACAGAGAGCCCAGAAATAAACCCACACCTTTATAATCAATATATAGTCAATATTGACAGAGGAAGGAAGCACACACAAAATAGGATAAAGATAGTTTATTCAAAAAATGGTCCTGGGAAAATTGGACAAATACAGGAAGAAAAATGAAGCTAGATCACCTTCTTACACCACACATAATAAATTCAAAATAGATAAAATCTTAAGTGTTAGTCCCAGAACCATAAAAATCATAGAAGAAAACATAGGCAACAAAATCTTGGACATTGCTAGTACCAATATTTTATCAAATATATCACCCCAGGCAAAGAAAACAAAAGAAAAAATAAACAAATTGGACTACATCAAACTAAAAAGTTTTTGCATAGCAAAGGAAATCATCAACAAAATAAAAAAGACAACCTATAGCATGGGAGAACACATTCGCTAATACATCTGGTGAGAGGTTAATATCCAAAATTTATAAAGAACTTACAAAACTCAACACCGGAAAAACAAACAATCCAATGAAAAAATGGGCAAAGGCCTGAATATACACTTCTCCAAAGAGAAGATACAGATGGCCAACAGATCTATGAAAAGATGCTCAATGTCACTAATCATCACAGAAATGTAAATTGAAACCACAATGAGATATCACCTTACATGGGTCAGAATGTCTAAGCTCAATAAATCAGCAACAACAAATGCTGACAAGGATGTGGAGAAAGGGGAACTCTTCTGCACCCTTGGTGGGAATGCAGATAGGTGCAGCCACTGTGGAAAGCAGTATGAGTTACCTCAAAAAATTAAAAACAGAACTGCCTTATGGCCCAGTGATCCCACTTCTGGAAATTTATCTGAAGAAGCACAAAACACTAATTTGAAAGAACATAAATACCTGTATGTTCATTGCAGCATTCTTTACAATAGCCAAGAGTTGGGAATAGCTCTCGTGTCCACCAACAGATGAGTGGATAAAAACAATTATGGGACATTTACACAATGAAATACCACTTGGCCTTGAAAAAGAAAATTTTATCCTTGCAACAGCATGAATGTTCATGAAGAACATTTTACTAAGGAATATAAGCCAGTTAGAGAAAGACAAATACAGTAGTCCCTCTCTATATTGCGGTTCACTTATCATAGACTCACTGTACCACGGGATTTTTTGAAGTACAGTATTCCCTCACTTGTCGCGGGTATTACATTCTAGACACCCCCATGATAGGTGAAAATCCACAAAGTAGAACGTTACATTTATTTTAGTATTTATATATGTTTTAAGGCTTTATAAATCCTTCCCACACACTTATAAACCGTTCCCAGTCCCTTATTAACCTTTCCCACCCCCTTATTAAACTTTTCCACACTTCTATAAACACTACTTATGTTCTTAAACATATTCTACTCTTAAACCTACATAACTTTAACAACACACGTATACAGCACTGCAAAATCCTGCGATATAGTGAAAAATCTGTGATAAATTATTAAATATTTTTAAAAATCTCGCGATACAGTGAGCCATGATAAGTGAACCGAGATAAAGAGAGGGATTACTGTATCTCCAAAGAATATCTACAAATGCATAGTAAACATATTAATCATTAAGGAAATACAAATTAAAACTAAAATTATTATCACTTTATACCCACAAGAATGGCAATAATCAAAAAGACAATAATGAAACTGTGAGATGAAAACTTCCAGCCAAGAAGGAGGCCTAGACAGACATGCTGCGTCTCTCTTCACCAGTAAGAAGGGATATAACTACCTCAAAACTGGAGACAACCAGGAAGGGGAAAGATGGCGGCGGAGTAGTGGCAGTGTTATCTGCTTGCTCCCATCACAGAGGGACTTCAGGTGCAAACGCGGAGAGGAGTAACTGAGTGAGTGCGGGATTTCGGACAGTGTGAACAGGGAAGGGAGTGTGGGAACAGCGTGAAGGAGAGTGGAGGGTTCGGCGATGCACTCCAGGCTGAGTCGCTGGGCCTCTGGGACCCGGTGCGTCTGCTGTACCGCGCCCGAGGTGGGCAACTGCTGACCGGCTTGTTAGCCAGGAGCTACCTGGAGGCTCTCCACTGCCAGGGGCGCACTGACCAGCGAAGTCTCGCAGGGAGTCAGTGAGAGGGTTTGGCTGAAAAGGCCAGAGGCGTGGGAGAACAGTGAACAAGCCAGACTGGGAGAAACTGTGTGAACTGAGTCTAGGTGGGAACTTCCTTGGCTGTAACTTTGGACTGAAAGTTCTGTGCTCAGGGTGCGCGCAGCACTTGCGCTAGGGCCCTACAGAACAAAGGGGCAGTTCTGAGGCAAGGAGAGGGGCCCACGTGGAAAAGCTGTAGCAGAACTGCAGACTGGGGGGGATACCCCTAGGCAGGCAGGTAGCGCATGCCCCGGCGCTTTGAGTGATCAAGCCAGGGCCCTACCAAACAAAGGGACAGTCTTGAGGCAAGGAGAGGAGCCTACACGGGAAAGCTGCGGCAGAACTGCAGACTTGGGGGGGACGGCAGGACAGCAGGTGGGGCGTGCAGGTGTATAGACAGGGACGCGAGTGGATGCTGTAGCTCGCGAATAGAGACACGACTGGAGGCAGAGCAGAGATTACTGGCATGCGCATGCTGGCCCAACAGTAGAAAAACGTTGCTGGACAAGCCTGAGGAGGGCTGAGGGTGCCGCAGGAGGGGACAACTAAACGCGGCTCACAGGAGAGCGGTGGTAGGTCCACGAATAAAAGACTAGCAACCCCTGAATCAAGCTGGATCTCCCCACAGCCAGTCAACCAATCAGAAAAGATTTGAAATCCATGGAATTTTGACCAGGGGTGGATCCAGGGGGAAAAAAAGAAAAAGAGACTGTGCCTAAGAGTTGAACTGAGTAAAAACACTTTCATTCTTTTACTTTTCCCTCTCTCTCTTCCTGACCCTTCCTTTTTTCTTCTTTCATTTCCTTTCCTTCCCTCCCCTCCCCTTCCTTTCTCTCTCTTTCCTTTCTCTTTCATTTTTTATTCTGTATTTTTATTTTTGAAAAACTCTTTCTTTAATCTGTTTCCTACCTTCTATCCCTCATATCCCTCTGCTTTAATATTTGGTTTCTGGTTGTCTGTTTTGTCTATCCTCCCTTTCACACTAAACATATAGCATATAACTACTATATAAACCTAACATTATACACTTCCACTTTCTCACTTCATTCTACATTCCTCCCCTCCTTTTTAAACATACACTGTAAATATTACTTGCTGTTTTGCATAGCCTTAACCCTGTTTGCTAATATTATTATTCTATCACCTTCCCTCTCAGAAATTATCCTTCTTTTATTAAAAGTAACTCCTCACTGTTTCTCCTATAAAAAAAAAAAAGACTTAATCTCTCTAAATTTATATTAATACTGGCTCATTTGCTGCCGATAGTGGGATTGTGGTTGGGGGATATTTTGGAGGGTGTGGGTTTCTTGCCTGGGTTGTGTGATTATGTTTTAACAGCACCTACACAAAGAAACTCAAGACAAGGCGGGCAGAGGAAAGGACCCGCTAAAGAGGAACTGAAATACAACCAGACAGCTTAAACAAACGACATAAAGGGCAACACAAGAGCATCAGGCAAAGAAGATCAAAGAGACTGCACCACTGAATCCCCCAGGTCTCCTATAAAGAATCTCATATCACGGAAGTGGGAAATCAAAGCAGACAAATCTGATAAACAAAAACAAACAAGAAGCAGCATCCAACACGGAGAGACACAGAAACAACCTCCCAATGAAAAGAGAAATCCCCAGAAAGAGAGATAGATGAAATAGACAGGAGCCAACTATCAGACATGGAATTCAAAAAAATGGCTATTACGAAGCTCCACGACCTTGAACACCTCAAAGAAAACTATGACAAACTCCAGGAAAATTACCAACAACTCCAAGGAAACTCCAAAGAATTGCAGGGAAGCTACAAGGAACTTACAGAGAACTACATCAGCATAAAAAAGGACATAGAAACTATTAATAAGACCCAGGAAGAAATGAAGAATACAATCTCTGAAATGAAGAACACAGTAGAAGCAATCAAAAGCAGGCTAAACGAAGCAGAAGATCGAATCAGTGAGTTAGAGAAAAATGTGGAAAAAATTCTCAGACAGTACAACAAAATGAAAAAAGATAAAAAACAATGAAGAGTTTAAGAGAACTGCAGGATAACATGAGACAAAACAACATTAGAATCATAGGGATACAAGAAGGAGAAGAGTAGGAAAAAGGGTTAGAAAACTTGATTGAAAAAGTAATGACAGAAAATTTTCTTAAACTGGTGAGAGAAAAAGTCATGCAAATCCAGGAAGCACAGAGGGTCCCAATGAAGATGAACCCAAAAAGGCCCATTCCAAGGCACATCATAATTAAAATGGCAACATTCAAAGACAAAGCAAGAATCCTAAAAGCAGCAAGAGAAAAACAGCAAATAACATACAAAGGAGCTCCAATAAGGCTATCAACTGACTTCTGAACAGAAACATTACAAGCCAGAAGGGAATGGCAAAAAATATTTCAAGCAATGAAAAACAAAGGCCTACAACCAAGAACACTCTACCCAGCAAGGCTCACATTCAAAATGGAAGGTGAAATAAGTAGTTACTCAGACAAAGGAAGACTAAAAGAATACATCTCCACCAAACCTGCATTGCAAGGGATGCAAAAGTGAATGCTTTAAGAAAAAGAGGGAAAAAAGGGAAGGAGAGGAACAGTAGTACAAAGGCAAATGAATAAATACATGTCAATAATAACCTTAAATGTAAGTGAATTAAATGCTCCAATTAAAAGGCACAGGGTAGCGAAATGGATACAAAAACATGACCCACATATATGCTGTCTACAAGAGACACACCTCAAAACAAAAAATTTACAGAGACTGAAAGTGAACGGAGGGAAAAAAGTATATCAAGCAAATGGACATGAAAAAAAGCTGGGGTAGCAATACTTATACAAAACAGATTTCACAGCAAAGGCCATAAAAAGAGACAAAGAAGGACATTACATAATACTTAAGGGAAAAATCCATCAAGATATAACCCTTATAAACATATATGCACCCAACATAGGAGCACCCAAATATGTAAGGAAAATTTTGAAAGACTTCAGGAAAGATATAGACAACAACACACTCATAGTAAAGGACTTTAACGCACCATTGTCAACAATGGACAGATCTTCGAAGCAAAGAAACACCAAAGATACTGAGGCATTGAACAACACTGTAGATCAAATTAACTTAATTGATACATATAGAACTTTTCACCCCAAGAAAGCAAAATATATATTCTTTTCAACTGCACATGGAACATTTTCAAAGATAGACCACATGGTAGGACAGAAATCAAGCCTCAACAACTTCAAGAAAACTGAAACTATATCAAGCATCCTCTCAGATCACAATGGCTTAAAGTTGGAAATCAACTTCACGGAAAAAATTCAGAAACATTCAAACTCATGGAGAATGAATCGTCGGCAGCCGTCCGTCTCGAGAGACGATGGTGTAGCTTCTTAAGAGTCTATCTGCACCGCCGAGAATGGCTGTGCAGTCCCACTCAGGAGTGACACGGTATCTGTCTCCTCCCGTGTTGAATCGACATCTTACGATGACGCTGGAGTGTCCTCTCCAGTGAAGCTGAAGCTACAGAGCCTGGGCAGGGTGATATGGAGGGTCTGCTGTTGCCCATGCAGCAGACCCCCCCTCTCTTCGCAGCTGAAGGGTCCAAGGGAAAGACGGAGTCAATACAGCTTGGTTTCAGGTGCGCCGCAGGAGTTGCCGGTGTTGACTACAACGTCAAACCGCCTTAGGGACTCCGGCTCCGGATTTTCTGTCGGGGTTTACTCCCTTAGCCTTTCCCCTGAAGAGGTATGCCGCAAGGCAGCGGAGGTTTTTTGGAGTCAGAGTTTTCCTTCTCTGATGTGCCCTGACTGGAAGATCGAACCAGCGACACTTAGCTCGCAGGCCGACGCTCAATCCACTGAGCCAAACCAGCCAGGGTATTTAACCCTGGTAGACACTCAATAAATATTTGATGAATGATAAAATGAAAGCAAATATATCCCACATGAGAACTAAATTCTTAAAATACCAAAGATAATGACTCCCCAACAAAAATTACCACACTGCTTAAAGATAAATCTTTCTAGTCATCTAATGAATATAATTTAAAAAATATATATTGGCAGTTGTGGGGAAGATTGTCATGTCAGTAATTCAGTTTCTGTCTGCACACAAAGTCCCTAAATTGGCCATTCTTTGCTTAAATCAGTTTTGGGGACGATGATTAAAGGCCGGCTTTACGCGTCATTCATCACACCATCCACATGGACCACTGAACGAAGATGACGGAACTACCAGCTGGAAAGCCCTTCTGATGATGAAACCAGTGAAGCAGATTCAAATTAGGCCCAAATACTGCGCAGCCTCGACTAAGGCCTCTGAACTCAGTCGGTAGGAAAGAAAAAAACCGGAGAGCTTGTATGCATGACCCATGGACATGGACTGTGAAGGGGTGGGATTACTCGGGGAGGGGGATTCTGGGTGGGGAGGAGCAAAGGGGAAAAAATGGAACTATTGTGACAATATAATCAATAAAATATACCTAAAAAAAAAAAAAAAAACTGAAGAAAACTAGAAGTTTCAGAAAACTGAGCTGCATGGAAGTCCAACAAAGATATAAAAAAGAAATACTCAACCAGACAGGTAAGAGGCGCGGAGCCCAGGTGGAGAGGAAGCAATGTGGCAGCAACAGCAATAGCAGCAGGCTGGTGGAAAGCGCAGTCACATGTTTTAAAAAGTAGGGAGGGACACCTGGGGAGTGCTTCCAGCACTAGACCAGACCACACAGCTCACAGTTCCAGTGCTGGGGAAAATAAAGCCTCATTGCTTCTGACTGTGAAAACCAGCAGGGGTTGGGCAGAGGAAGAAACTGCTGGTATCTCACCAGAGTCTGCTTGTTTAAAGGGCCCCAATGGTCCTAGAACATCCACAGACTCTCCCACTCTAGGAACAACAGCCAGGGAAGCAGCTGAAGGGGCACTGATCCCATATGGGAAGTGCGAGAAGTGCCTGGAAAGGCTCGAGGCCTGAGTAATTAGCTTTGTTCCCTCTCAGACCCCTCCTCCACATACAGCGCCTCAGATGGTGAGATGGGTCGTCCTATACTGATGAACACCCAAGACCCGACCCTTACAACATAACAGGAGCAACAGCTCTACCTAAGACCCAGAGGCAAACAAACATTGGAGCCTGTCAAGATGAGGAGACACAGAAATATGGCCCAAAAGAGGGAATGAATCAAGGTTCCAGTGGAAGAACTAAGTGACGAGGAGATAGCCAATCTAACAGGCGTACAGTTCAAAACATTGGTGTTAAAGATGCTCACAGGCTTGACAGATATGCTTAAGTATGACAGACACATAAGGGAAGAAGTGAAGGCTATGATAACTGAAATGAAGAAAAATCCACACAAAACCAATGGTGAAGGGAAGGAAAACGGGGTTCAAATGAATGATTTGGAACAAGGAAGAAAAAGTCAACCAGTACAGAATGAAGATACAAGAATTGAAAAAAATGACGAAAGGTTTAGGAACTTCTGGGACAACTTTAAACATACCAACATCTGAATCAGAAGGGTGCCAAAAGGAGAAATAAAAGAGCAAGAAATTGAAAGCTTAGAAAAAATAATGAAGGAAAACTTCCCAAATTTGGTGAAGGAAACAGACATATAAGTCCAGGAAGCACAGAGAGTCCCAAACAAGCTAGACCAAAAGAGGACCACATCAAGACACATCATAATTAAAATGCCAGAAGTTCAAGATAAAGAGAATCTTAAAAGCAGCAAGAGAGAAGTGGAGAGCTGCCCACAAAGGGCTACCTATTAAGACTATAAACTGATTTCTCAAAAGACACTTTTCAGGCAAGAAGGGATGGGCAAGAAGTATTCACCATGATGAAAAGCAAGGACCTACAACCAAGATTACTTTATCCACTAAAGCTATCTTTTAAAATGGAAGGGCAGATAAAGTGCTTCCCAGACAAGGTAAAGCTAAAGGAGTTCATCATCAAAAAGCCATTATTATATAAAATTTTAATGGGACTTATTTAAGAAAATGAAGGTCAAAACTATGAACATTAAAATGACAACAAACTCACAGCTATAAACAACTGAATCTGAAAAATAAAAACAAAATCCAACTAAGCAAACCAGAACAGTAGCAGAATCATAGGTATGGGGATCATTTGGAGGGTTATCAGCTGGGAGGGAGAAGGGTGAGAAATTGGGAAATGGTGCAGGGTTTAAGAAGCCTAATTGGTTGATACAAAATAGACAGGAGAAGCTAATAATAATATACGAAAGGATGAAGCCAAAGAACTTATACGCATGACCCATGGAGATGAACTAAGGGTGGAGGGATTTCTGGCGGTAAGGGGGATACTGGGCAGAGGAGAGCAAAGGGAAAATAATTAGGACAACTGTCACAACATAATCAATAAAATATACTTAAAAAAAAACAAAACACAGTAACCAGTATTGACAGGATTGTGATGTGTTAAAATTGGAGCCATTGTAACATTGCCAAAGAAAAGTAAAATAGGGGTCTTCTGGCTAAAATGGAGGTGTAAATACACATGCTGTTTCTCCTCACAACTAAGAAGAAATTTACAACCATTTCAAAACTAAAAAAAACAAAAAACAAACAAAAAAACTAACCCAGAAAATCCAAAAAATCAAAACTACAGGGAAGTTCAGCAAGAAATAAAGAAAAAATAATCAACCAGAAAGGTAGGAGGGGCGGAGCTGGGATGGAGAGAAAGAGGAGCAGAGTGGTAGCTGCAAGGGGGTGGTGCTTCTCGGCAGCACAGCTAGAGATGGTGTGGCTCGTGGGAGAGTGGCGGGCGGGCACGCCTAGCAGCAGCCCTGACAAAAAACAGTCATACTCATTAAACCTGAGAAATGACTGAAGGCCCCAACTAGACCACAGCTTGCCGTTCCAGAATCTGGGAAAATAGAGACGCATTGCTTCTGACTGTGAAAACAAGTTGGGGCAGGGGGTCAGGAAGAAGCTGCCAGTCTCGAAAAGGAGGCAGCTTGCTTAGTATGGAAAGGGGAAGAAGTGACTGGGAAAGCTGCAGGCAACCAGCCCTCTTCTCTCTCAGACCCCTCCCCCACATACAGCGCCAAAATGTGGTGAACTGGTAGCCAGCACTAACGAATACCCAAGGCTCTGCCCCCAATAACGTAAGACGTGCAACAGCCCTTGCCCAAATCACAGAGGCAGACATAGAAGGATGAGGAGACAGAAGTATGACCCAGAAGCGGGGGCAGATAAAGGTCCCAGTGGCACAACTAAGTGCCAAAGGTTAAAGATAAAGAGAATCTTAAAAGCAGCAAGAGAGAAGAGAATTACTTACAAAGGGGTACTTATAAGACTCTCAGCTGACTTCTCAAAAGAAACTTTGCAGGCAAGAAGGGACTGACAGGAAATATTCAAAGTGATGAAAAGCAAGGCCCTATAACAAAGATTATTCAACCCAGCAAAGCTATCATTCAGAATGGAAAGGCAGATAAAGTGCTTCCCAGACAAAGTAAAGCTGAAGCAGTTCATCATCACCAAGCCATTATTATATAAAATGTTAAAGGGACTTATTTAAGAAAAAGGATACCAAAACTATGAACATTAAAATGAAAACAATATCACAACTATTAACAACAGAAGCTAGGGAATGGAACAAAGGTAAACTAAGCAGACAACTAGAGTGGGAACAGAATCATAAGTATGGGAAGCATGTTGGGGGAGCACAGCTGGGAGGGAAGAGGGGGTGAGGGAGGGAAATGGTACAGGAATTAAGAAGCATAGTAGGAGCCCTGGCTGCTGTGGCTCAGTGGATTGAGCGTCGGCCTGAGAGCCAAGTGTGGCTGGTTCGATTCCCAGTCAGGGCACATGACTAGGGTGCACGTCAGGTATCCAGTTGGGGGCACAAGTGAGAGGCAACCACACAGTGATGTTTCTCTCCCTCTCTTTCTTCTTTCCCCTCTCTCTATAAATAAATAAACAAATAATTTTTTTAAAAGAAGCATAGTAGGAGGATGGAAAATGGACAGGGGGGTGTTGATAAGAGCTTTATGCACAACCCATGGACATGGACTAAGGGTTGGGGACTGCTGGAGGGAGGGGGTTTGCTGGGTGGAGGGGAGCAAAGGGAAAAGAAATTGGGACAACTGTAAGACCATCATCAATAAAACATACAAAAGAAAAAAGAAAAAAGGGAAAAGTAAAATGGTGCAGCCATACTGGGAAACAGTCACACTGTTTTTCAAGAAGTTAAACATAGATTTACCACCTGACCTAGCAATTCCATTCCTAGGTGTATACCAAGTGAAATGAAAACATATGTACACTTAAAAATGGGTGTACAAATGTTCACAAAAGCATTATTTGTACCAGCTAAGAAGTAGAAACAACTCAACGTCCATCAACCAATACACAAAATACAGTATATCCATACAATGGAATATTATTTGGTAATAAAATAAAATATTGTATGTGTTAAAATATATATGAACTTTGAAAACATTTCATAAGTGAAAAGAAGCCAGTCACTAAAGACCACATATATATGAATCCATTTATATGAAATGTCCAGAATAGGCAAATCCACAGAGACAGAAACTACATTAGTGGTTACACCCATGTCTGGGGTGGGGATCAGGAATGAAAAGTGACTGCTAAAGGACAAGTGGTATCTTATATGAAGTGATGAAAATATTCTGAAGTTAGGTTGTGGATGACTGCACCACATATTAAAGACCACTTAAGTATGCACTTTAAATGAATGAATTCCATGGTATGTGAACTATATTTTAATACAGCTATAAAAATAATTAATAAAAAGCTAACATATCTCCCCTTCCCTGGTTAGTTCTCACTTTGCCACCTCCATTTCTTGTTGATTCCCCTTTTCTTTATGCCTGACTCATCTCCATCATTTACTAACTTCCTCTCTCCCTCTCATCACCCATCACCACAGCTGTCCAGACAGAACCAACTTTGCCAGCAATACTCAGTCAGAGGCCTGGCTGAGTGATGTACCCATAGCAAAAAGCTATGCTGCCCTCCCTTCAGAAAGCTCACTTTAATAACTGAAGCAGTGAAACAGCAGAATGTGAATTTAAAGGTATAAAACTACTACTGGGGAAGGAGAAGACTATAGTAAATAGCTATGGAATGCTCCTTATGTTTCAGACAAAGTGTGGGGCACATCAACAGCATTTTTATTTACTTCAGCCAGTAGATGCTTACTGTGAACATTTAATAAATATTTACTGAGCATTTATTATGTCCCAGGATGTGTTCCAGATGCTAGTCATAGTGCAGTAAATAAACAAAAAAAGCCGAAAAGATATAAAATCATTAATCATTGAGCTGATAGACAAAATAAAATAAAATGAATAAAACTTAAAAAAAGTTAATTGGTGATACATGTCATGAAAGAAAAAAAGAAAGTAGAAAATGATGAGAAGGGAATAAGGAGGGAGGAGGGAGGTTACAATTCAAAATACCATGGCCCCACTGACATGCCCTCTGAGTAGACTTGGAAGGGTCAGGGAGACACCACATGCTTATCTGGGAAAGAGGATTCCAGGCACTTGTCAAGTGCCAAAGTCCTGAGGCAGCTATGTGTCTGGGTGCCATAGTGGCTGGAGCAGAATGACCAAAGGGGGCAGTGGTGGCAGCTGAGTTGAGATGAAAATGAGGCCTGATCCTGCTGGGGCTCATGGGTCACATAAGGGCTTCCTTTGTGTCTTCCTCTGAGGAAGATGGGGAACCACGGGAGGTTTTGAGCAGAGGAACCTACAGATTAAGAGAAATGATGGCTCAGAACAAAGCCTGGGACCCCTTTCTCCTGTCATCTCTGAGACACAACTGATTATTTTAAGGTGAATATCTGACCTCAAAGGACCCAAACCAATCACTGATGGAACCAATCAAAATTTGTACCTTCTCCAAAATTTAACCTAAACACGAGATAAAATTAGCCATTGCTGGGACTTATTTAAATAAAAAATGTCTATATAGAGTCAAGGCTGGGGACAGCTATTTCTGTTAGCACAGGCAGCTAGTTATTAACAAAGGAAGGGAGAAAATAGAATCGGACAGACAATAGGCTGGATTAACTAGGAAGGGGCAGCTTCACAGTCTCTCTGGGCATCTGAGTGGACAGGAAAGACCAGCTTTCCAATCTCCCCCAGCAACAACCAGCCCTTCCAGCAGCCGAGACATGAGCAGTAGGAGCCAAAATGGTGACCATAGAGGGGAGTAGTCCAGCCTGGGAAATTTTGGGAAAAACGACTGAAAAGGATAAGGTCACAAACCTCAGAAAATCTAGGAAAGGGACTGGATAGGGGAAAACACCACATAGCTCTGGAAAAATCCAGAAAAGAAATTGGTTAAGGTTTGAAAGAAAGCCTGCTCTCTCCTAAGCCCAAGGAGATATAATCAAAGCTTAACAAAGGCTGATAGGGGCATGCTCTCCCCAAGGGGGCAATCTCTCTCCCTAGCAGCCACATGTGCCTGGATATGGCAGCTGCAGGGGAGAAGCAGTGTTGAAAGCAGGCTGGAAGGGAGAGAGACTGTGTTGGATTAATGAAGCCTCGGATGCAGGCACCAGAGAAATGTTACAGCAGCTCTGGGCCCTGGCCCTCCTCCTGGGCTTGGTGGAGACAAGTGCGGGCCTGCAGCAAGAGGGAGCTGAGCCACCTGGTCCTGGATGAGGCAGTGCAGGAGCTCTTTCAGAGGCATCTTTGCTCTGCATGCCCCTCCAGTAAATCTTGCCACTACACCTCAAATCCTCCTATGCGTGTATCCTTGAAATGTGTTTCCTGTGATACTATGGAAAAATTCTATTTCCTCCAAGAAAACTTCCCTGGCATGAACAACCAGGAGCCAAACTGAAAATTAATGCTGAAGACCAGCAGAAAGGTGCAGAGGCATGATGAGGCAGCTGCTGAGAACAGAAAGGAGAGAAGAATCTGTTGATCTCATTATACAGCCTGAAGTATTATACTTCCATCCTAGAGGACAAGAGACATATGGGACTCTGGACTTTCCAATATATATCCCACCTTGACCTCTTTGTGTGGGTTTCTCATACTTATATGATGCTGGAAATCAAGATTCCTAAACTGAGGCATGTTCTCATGCCTCTCGGTCCAGGTGTCCTATGACCTGAGCTGGTGAGGTGGACTCGCTGGCGCCGACAGTCTTTGACTGATCAGGCCTCAGGCTTTCACTCCTGTGACTTAAAAGGAATCTTGCTTAGTAGTCCATCTTCCCTGATGTTGACAAGGAAACCAAACAAAGCTGAGCACAGGTAGTGCTGGTAGTGCTTAACCTTGCGTGCTTTCTGTTAATGTTTAAGGAACAGTGTGGCCGTTTCCATAGTCTTAAAAGAACAGATGATTGAATTCCTGTTTTTTGTTTTTGATAGGAAACATTCTTTATAGTTTATATATTAACCTCCTTTTGTTGTAACCCCAAGTAATTGTATATTGTAATCAATATTGGGATGTGCCTGTGAGCTCATTCCTTACCCTCCCTATTGATTTCTATACTTGTATAACTCAATAAAAGGAGAGGTCTTTGGGCCGCTCATTGCTGACCTGCCAGAGCATGCGGCAGCCCTCCAACCGACTCATTCTCCTTGCTGGAATTGCTTCCGTGCCCTCGACCACATTTAATACAACACTTATAGTAATTAAAATCTCTGGCTTAGACAGACAGTAAGCTATATTTTGTCATCCAAATAACACACGAAATTAAAATGGGTGTCTGTTCATGGCTTTAAGGATAACCCAGCTCAAGTAATTCCTGAGAGAAGGAATGGACTGTGTAGAGGGGCAATTGGACACTATGGCCTTCCACCCAAATCTGGCTTCTGTTGCTGGGAACATTATAAAGTCCTTTCATCATAACTTATAAAAACTTATAACTCAGAAAGGTGTAATTCAATTACCCCATCCTCATTTAAATTTCCCCACATCAGTGTCAATAAGAAAGCTTTTAGCATATCCTGCAAGGTTAAAGAAATATATTTAGTGATATTAAGTTATTGTTATTCGTTTAAGTTAATTAAAAGTTAATTAAGCTGTGAAATACATGCTGAGTGTTTAAAGATCTTGGAAGCACTCTACCCACAGGCAGGCTGAAGTCTTGTTTCCTTGAGGGCAACAGGGCTAGAGCTAACTGCTGTTTGCCTACCCTTCCCCACAGTCTCCTCCTGGGCTGTGTGTCAAGAGAATAGCAGGAGAAAAGCAGAGATTAGTGCCTCCCTGTCAACTCTAGACAAGACCTGCCCTGAATGGCTATTTCTAAGTCTAGGGGACACAAGAGAAAGGAAAAACTATCATGCAGGGTCTGGTTCAGAGTATGCACCTGTCTGCCTTCTGCCCCTGCACATGCAGGCTGACTCAGCCAACACAAGCAGCAGCTGCCAGATAATCAGTGTGCAGTACTTTACCCACCATGCAGGACCCCACAGCTGTTCATCCTTAGGTATAACCAACAAGACCCCAATATAAGCTAATCTGCTAAACTACTTAGTTTAATAGGACGTGTGAAGACTTTAGTCATTACAATGAATGACAGACATGCACCAGCACTATAGCACTCCAAAGACATGAGCTAACTGCTCAACCCTATCACCCTGGAGATGAGAATGTTAATGGGATCTCCCAAAAATAGGAGAAAACCTCCACAACCCTGGTTGGGGGAAGGGGGAAGAGGATGATATGGCATTTAAGATATTTTGCATAACAGGAAGCAGTCTGCCCCCCAGGGAAAAAGGTGTACCTGACTCTGAGAACATTCAGTGACTCTCTACATAGCTAGGGAAGCTCACACAGCACCTGCACAAGAGGCAGGGGGCAGATGCCCACTCCATAAGTTTTTGCCCTGACTAAAGATGGCAGCCGAAAGAAGTAAAAGATATGGGGAATCTGACAAAAGTGGCACATCATAGGAGGGGCCAGATATGAGGTCACATAGGAAGTTCAGGGCTGAGCATTTAAAATAAGGGCGGGAGAGACTTCCAGCCAAGATGGAGGTGTAAATACACGTGCTGCTTCTACTCACAACTAAGAAAAAATTTACAACCACTTCAAAACTAAAACAAAAAACCCAGAAAATCCAAAAAATCAGAACTACAGGAAAGTTCAGCAAGAAATAAAGAAAAAATAATCAACCAGAAAGGTAGGAGGGGTAGAGCTGGGACGGAGAGAAAGAGGAGAGGAGCGGCGGTGGCAGGGGCAGTGCTTCTCAGTAGCACGGCTAGAGGTGGCGCGGCTCATGGGAGAGCAATGGGCGGGCGTACCTAGCAGCAGCCCTGACAGAAAACAGTAATACTGATTATACCTGAGAAATGACTCAAGCCCCAAACTAAACCACACAGCTTGCAGTTACAGAGCCTGGGAAAATAGAGCCGCATTACTTCTGACTGTGAAAGCAAGCTGGGGCAGGGGGTCAGGAAGAAGCTGCCAGTCTCGAAAAGGAGGCAGCTTGCTTAGTATGGAAAGGGGAAGAAGTGACTGGGAAAGCTGCGGGCAACCGGCACTCTTCTCTCTCAGACCCCTCCCCCACATACAGCGCCCAAACGTGGTGAACCGGTAGCCAGCACTAACGAATACCCAAGGCTCTGCCCCCAATAACGTAAGACGTGCAACAGCCCTTGCCCAAATCACAGAGGCAAACACAGAAAGATGAGGAGACAGAGAAATATGACCCAGAAGTTGGGGCAGATCAAGGTTCCAGTGGCACAACTAAGCAATGAGCAGATAACGGATGAGGAGATAGATAACAGATGCACAGTTTAAGGCATTGGTGATTAGGATGCTCACAGCTCTGACAACAAAGATTAAACAGTACAGGGAAAAAATGAAGGCTATCCTGGCTGAAATGAAGGAAAATCCATATGAAACAAGTGGTGAAGGAAAGGAAACCAGGGTTCAAATCAACAAATTGGAACATAATGAAGAAACAAACAGTCAACCAGTACAGAAGGAGGAAATGAGAATTTTAAAAAATGAGGAGAGGCTTAGAAACCTCTGGGACAGCTATAAATGTGCCAACATCCGAATCATAGGGTTGCCAGAAGGTGAAGAGGGAGAGCAAGAAATTGAAAAATTATGTGAAAAAATAATGAAGGAAAACTTCCCTAATTTGGGGAAGGAAATGGACATATGGGTCCAGGAATCACAGAGAGTCCCAAACAAACTAGACCTAGGGAGGACTGCACCAAGACACATCATAATCAAAATGCCAAAGGTTAAGGATAAAGAGAGAATCTTAAAAGCAGCAAGAGAGAAGAGGAGAATTACTTACAAAGGGGTACCTATAAGACTCTCAGCTGATTTATCAAAAGAAACTTTGCAGGCAAGAAGGGACTGGCAGGAAATATTCAAAGTGATGAAAAGCGAGGCCCTACAACCACGATTACTCTATCCAGCAAAGCTATCATTCAGAATGGAAGGGCAGATAAAGTGCTTCCCAGACAAAGTAAAGCTGAAGCAGTTCATCATCACCAAGCCATTATTATATGAAATGTTAAAGGGACTTACTTAAGAAAAGGGATATCAAAACTATGAACATTAAAATGAAAACAATATCACAACTATCAACAACAGAAGCTAGGGAATGGAACAAAGGTAAACTAAGCAGACAACTAGAGTGGGAACAGAATCATAGGTATGGGGAGAATGTGGGGGGAGCACAGCTGGGAGGGAAGACGGGGAGAGGGAGGGAAATGGTGCAGGAATTAAGCATAGTAGGAGGATGGGGAACAGACAGGGGATGTTGAGAAGAGCTTTATGCACAACCCATGGACATGGACTAAGAGTTGGGCACTGCTGGAGGGAGAGGGGTTGCTGGGTGGAGGGGAGCAAAGGAAAAAGAAATTGGGACAACTGTTACAGCATCAATAAAACATACAAAAAATGAATTGAAAATAAAATAAAATAAGGGCGGGATGAGAGAGGAGGAGGAAGAAGCCACATAGGCTGAAAGAATGTAAGGAGCCACGCAGTCTGTAAGGAAGTAGATGGAAGTTGGCTACAAGGTCTTAAGTAAGAAGACTGAGGTAGACCTAATGGAGCTGTGGGGATACCTGCCTAACAAAGCAGGGATTCATGGGAGGTGCCTGGAACTGAATTGTGACCAGGAATGCTAAACTACAGACTTCTGCTTCTCTGAAGGACGTACAACGAAGCCACTCTATTGGAACGTGTGCCTCCCTAGACTCCACCATGATTCAGTGTAACATAGCACATGTTTTCCTGAACTACTACATGAAGGCTGAGGACAGCGAACCCCAGTTCCTGAAAGAGAGAGCTGCTACAAGAGGATGGTGACTCTGAAAACCACAAGTGCATATTCCAGAAAGGAGGGAGAGCTGTTTGTAGGACTGGCTTAAGAACAGAGAAGGAAATGGGGAACTTCTGAGCATGGTTTTAACTTATAGTCTTTTGGGGAGCAAGGGAAGTACTGGGTCATGGGGGAAAGGAGGGCACTGAACAGGAGTGCTCTCACACAAACCACCCCGCCCCACCGCCCCACCGCCCCACAATCGAGGTTGGGACCCAGTTAACAAAAACTTGTTTCCGTGAACACGAATTGTTGGGTCATGTGTCAAGGCACCACATAGCCAAGCCCTGGTTTGCTGTTATAAAAATGCACTTCAGATGTTCTCTCAACATTTCTACAGAAACTGAGCAAGCTGCAGAAATGAAAATCTTACCTTCATGCTAATAAATCTAAGCAGTGATGTACTATCAGGTTAGTCGGGTCATAATTTTCTTAGGAATTAAAGATTAAAAAATCTCCACCACATGCCATCTTCAGTAGCTTCAAAATAAATCATTTCTTCAGGACATGTATTTCAGTACTAATCTCACTGATGGCTTCATCCGATTTTCATACCCTTCTTTTCATTGCAATTTGCTTACATAAAATGTTCAACCCTCTTGTTTTGTAAGAACTTGAAATCCTTTGGGATAACAAAGCTGAGCAATAAACCTACTTCTCAATTATGACATAAGAGCCTATAGCACAGGGGAACAATTTTTAACATAATTCCCATTGAGTTCAATTTTTCAGCTGTTTTAGACTTAAATAGGTATGCTGATTTCAAAACTGCAGTTGGTTTTCTTCTATCACATCAAGTTTTTTCTGTACAGCTTATCTTAATGCAACCACTCTAGGGTGGATCGAGCCTGGATCGAGGGAAGCACTAGTGCTCTCCTATTGGCTGAGGGCAAACTTCCCTTGAGTGGGGAGAGGTGGGGGACGACCCTGGAGACCAGCGACAGGTTCATACTTGTCTAGGCTATTCAGTTACACATGAAACAGTGTGGGGAGAGGTTGTGTGCTACTCTATATGGCGAATCATATTCCAAAGTGTAGTCCGAGCTTTTGTCTGTATACAAGCAGTTAGTAGAATTTATTTTTTAATTTACTTACGTACTTATTTCCTTTCCTTCAGATCATGTTGGCCTCTGCTATTTCTCGTCGTAAGTGCCTAAACAACCCTGATTTGTTTTGTTATATCTGTGGCAGTTTCACCATTCCCAAAGGACAAACATCAGAGCATTTGTCAGGCAAGCCTATTTTGAATATTTTAAAGTAAAAGATAAGTCTTGGGCCCCTCACAATGTGTATAAGCAGTGTGTCAAGAGTTTACGGATGTGGACAAAGAGAACACATGACAAATTGCTATTTGGTATACCTATGGTTTGGCGAGAGCTCAGAGATCATTCAAGTGACTGTTACTTTTGTATAGTGAAAACATCAGGATATAACAAGAAAAATAAATGTAAAATAGAGTATCCTAGTCTACCATCAGCTATATGCCCGGTGTCTCATTCAGCTGACATCCCACTGCCAGTTTTCATTGAACTACCCTCTTTCGAAAAACAGGAGTATGGTGAAGAACTAAGTGACAGCAACAATGAAGATTTTGAAATTGAAGATGACTCTGTTCATAAGGGATTTGATCAGCATGAGTTGAATGATTTGGCATGAGATTTGGGACTATATAAAAACGCTTCAGAACTCCTAGCATCAGGACTACACGAGAAAAACTTGCTTGAAAAAGGAGCGCAGGTGTCCTACTTTCGATCAAGAGAAAGTGCATTTCTGCAGTACTTTCAAAGTGGCGGTGGCTTTGTGTATTGCCATAACATACATGATTTAATGGAGGAATTGGGAATTCCAATCTACAGTGCAACTGAATGGTGACTGTTCCATCGATAGCTCAAAGCAGAGCTTGCAGTGTGTCCTCCTCCACAATGGCAATTTATTTGGTGCAATCCCAACTGGCCATTCAGTTTGTTTTTGTGAAGAATATGAAGACATAAAGAGAGTCACTGATCTGTTGCAATATCACAAGCACAACTGGATCATCTGTGTTGATCTTCAAACGGTCTGCTTCCTTCTTGGTCAGCAACACCGATACACCAAGTATCCCTGTTTTCTGTGTATGTGGGACAGCAGAGTGTGTGAGAAGCATTGGGTGGAGTCAACTGGCCTCCATGATCTGACTTCAAACCTAGTGATCCAAACATTCTACACGAGCAACTTGCTGACAGAAAGAACATTATATTCCCACCTCTGCACATAAAACTGGGTCTCATGAAGCAATTTGTTAAAGCTTTGCCAACTGAAGGAGACTGTTTCAAGTATCTCATTTTGGCATTTCCTAGCCTGTCGTTTGAAAAGATAAAATACCTTAATATGTATGTTTGGTAGAACTTTACTACTTGTATGCAATTTGACTTACAGTAACAATATATAGCCTTCATATGAATAAAATAACTCTAAATAAACAGTATATTCAGGTAATTTTTTCTTTATTTTCCTTTGTATGTACATTTTGTATGATTTTTGGGACAAAGGGAGGGTATCCTGTACCTTAAAAAATTGACGTGATAAGAGAAAAACTGGGGTCATTTTTGGATTCAGATGCCAAAGGTTAGTCAAAACAAGTGTCAGACCTAACTCATCGAAAACTGTGTTTCCCAGTGTAATCATCCAAATCGCCTAATCATTACTTGTTGAATGTCTGTTTTACCCATTAGGAGAAAGTTAAACCAGAGATGGAATGAACAAAAGAATGAATCAATGATGGAATAAACAAAAACGTTTACTGTTGCATTAGCTGAAGAGCACACAGCTCTTAGTGTGACAGAGACACAAAGGGTCCTCAAGTAGTCTGTAAACTTTCTATGAGATAATAATCTTTTCTCACAAGCTCCAGAGAATGCCTTTCTGTCCTTTCCAGGACAACTTATTATCTGATTTTTTCACACAATATAAAACGTCAGTGACAATGTGTTCCATTGTCAAATCTATTTCTCAAAAGGTATTTGATCCAAATAGTTCCTATACTTTTAAGGATCTAAATAATAGTACACATTTTTATCTTTTGTTTGAGTCTGAAAGTGAAGATTACCTCCACATTACATCTGAATATCTTCCAGATATACTATTTACACAAAATCAGAAAAGAGAAGGTAGCAGAATACACTCCTTCCTAAATAGATATTTGTGTAGGATGTATGTGCTTATCATATCTTATGAATGCCATTAAAACTTTTGTAGGAATCAACAACAGGGAAGCTGAGCATTTAATGGGGGTATCCTGGTCTTACCCCACTTTAGCCCCATGTTTACTTACCTGCATTTAAGGATTCAACATTTATTGGTTTTGAATGTGATTGTACAACTGACTTTTATAGGGTACCGTGAAACAGATTTTATACACTTTTAGGAGATCCATATTCTGATCTCCAAAGGAGAAGCTGCAGTGTCCTTAGGCTACCTGATAAGAGACCCTGTGCACCACTCCACTCAACTACAAGATGCCTGCAGTCATCCTGAGGGCACTCACCAGAGTGACAATGGCACATTCAGCCGTCAGCTGAGCAGCACTGAACAGTGTCCGAACAAACCGGTAAATCTGCTTCTGCTCTGGGTTGTGTTTGTCATAATCTGGTGGCACTTCGGATTTCTGGGGAAGAAAATATTTTCAGATGGCTGGCCACCCAATAAAAGCAAAAGAGAAATAACTAAACAATATCATGGAACACAAGGAGAAGTTTACCGAAAGAGGATGAAGGTTTTCATCAAAAATATCTAAGAGCATCCTTCCATCTGGGTCCCTGGTAGGGGAAATTAATAGAAAAAGGAGTTTACTTTCTGAAAGAATGAGTGTCATTCAAAATAAAAAATGGTTTTTTTTTTTTGATTCAAGTGTTATTTCGAGAAAGAGAAGGCAGTAATAATTTGTTTTACTTGGGTACAGTATTAGATAATTTTTTAATAGTCCATGAAATAAAGGTTATGAATTAACTTAAGTGAAAATATAGATTTTTATTTGCTGAGTTTTCAAATGAACCAAATCTAAATTTCTTTAATATCTTATTTCTTGAGCAAAAGCTGATAGATCGGTTTAAACTATTAGTATGTTGTGGTTGACAAGAACTCCAACGGTAGAGTGAAGTAAAATGAACATTGAATATGTCCTATAGATTAATCTGAAGTTTCCACAATATGTAACTTAACCAATTAATTAAGAGTTTTACAATTTTATATTGAAAAACAAGAGGTGATGCATAGAAAAGCTTAACTCAATAACCTGTAACCCTATAAAATAGCTGGTTGCTATCAGGCCTGTAAGGTTGGTGGCTTCACTGTAACACAGTGCCTCAGGCAGCTGCCCTGCAGGGACTCTCCACACCTCACCATTGACAGCTCTACCTCCAAGGGGTCTGAGTTGAGTTTTGCCTAAAAACTTTTCTTTAAAAATTGTATTTGGAAACCACTGCTTCTGGTAACAGCATATCATTTCCACAGTCTATGCTTCCAATGTCAATCAGGCTTGTGAGTATCAGAAGACAACAGACATGTCCCTAACTCACTCTACAATTTCTGCTCTATGAATTCACTATCTACATAAAAATAAAAGAGAAAGATCTTAATAGAACAACTCAACTTGCATTACTAATTGTTTTTAAAGCTTTGGGCATTCATACCCAAGCTCATTTTCCCTAGCCTGAGGGACCACAGGTAGCAAAGATTTAGATAAACACCAGTAAAAGTTTCAGCCAGGCAGAACCTGTCAGACTGTGGTCTGAAAACATAAAAATGGCTCCTTTGTTGCACCCGGTGCCACTTCCTGTTATAAGAACCTGGCTACAAAAAATCATCCAATTCCTTACCTCACAACTGCCTCTGTAAGATATTCAAGGTACTATGCAAGAGACAAAGCCTGGCTCAAGACCTCATTTCTTTGAGCTGTTCAATCCTGTTCAATTTCTGATGAACAAAGAGCCCCTAAAAAGCCTTTCAGCCCTCTCAAGAAACATTCACGAGAATATAAAAATAAATAAAAATGTAGGTTTCAAGATACAAATAAGGATTAAGAATTTAAGCTAAAATGACTCCACTGAGAAGTAGATTTTCCTTTCACCTCCATTAAAAGTGATGTGTCTCGGCTTAATAGTACCATCTCTACCAAGCTAATGGATCTATCAACAGCTCCAGAAGTTTGGCCAGTATGATTTATCAAGGAGAAAGTCTTCAACTGTCAATGCCACCTCATTCCAAGAGACCTTCAGGAATCACTCTGTAAATTAGTTATGCTTGTTTACAAATGCTCACTTTTTGAGTTGGACTTTGTCACTTCCATTCACTAACTTTCGGCCCAGTTTATCGGCATAGGACCAGTAGAGCAATTAAAAGTCTCAGTGGTATATTGCTTAGGTTCAATTCCCCATTCCCCAATTTACTAGCTATGTAATCTTAGGTAAATTATTTCACCTCTCTGTGCCCCAGTTTCTTTATCTGTAAAATCGAGATAATATCAGTAACACCTCATGAAGCTGTTATAAAAACAAAATGAGATAATGCATGTAAAGAGCTGCCCAGGGTGGCTAGACTATGCACTTAATAAAGTTAGCTCTTATTATCAGCTATGGCTATAAATTAACTTTGGGGTCCATAACAGTCTAAAAACTGAGAAATCACTCAGAGATGCTAATACAAAACTCATTCGCTTGAGAACACACCTGAGTCCCATGAATGGCTCTACATTGTTATTTAAGACTTAAATCTTTAAAATGTTTTAACAACTTGCATAGAAATAAGCAGCAAGACAAAACCTGCACTTTTATTGATATGTTATTCTGGTCAAGGTTCAAAGGTCCAATAGCCTACATTCTGTAAATTTTTAAATCCAAAATTCTCAAGCACTATAAGGAACCATGGAATCACAATTACAATACAGAAAAAAAGTTACTACGGAGAGTACATTTCCAGGTGTTTACCTTTTCCCATAAGACTGTTCAGTAGAAACTCTGTCTCTAACCTCCACTTCACTGGCTTATCCCAACTTTCTTTTGTTCCCTTTGGCAACTACCCACTGAGATCCATTCCAACCATGAGGTGGCCAGGTTGTTCCCAGAAATGGTCACTTTTGCTAAACCACATCATCAAACCAATTCCCCTAATTGCAGCTTCAGCCTCTCCCAGGAGTGGAATTTTAAACCAGTCAGTCGGGAATGTCCTGTCAGCATCAGTGAGGCAACTCTGCTTCCCCTAAGGAAAGGTGTCACTGCCTGAAATAATCCACTATTTTAACCTCTTAGTCCCACCCTCTTTCTGCCTCTAAAAACTTTCTATTTTGTACAGCCCCTGAAACGTCCTTCTAGTTGCTAGATGGGCCGCTGCCTGATTCATGAATCACTAAATAAAGCCAATTAGATCTTCCAGTTTACTGGGTTCAATTTTGTTCTTTAACACAACTTGTAGTTCTTATCAGATTCATATAACATAAATGTTATTTAATCAATAAAATAAGACTGCAGTGACAGTGGCTTTTTTCTTATGAAAATGAAGAAGGATGCTTTGAAAAGACCCAATAAAAGGGCATTACTAAAAATAAATTCATTGTAGATTAGGTGTGATCAAAACCTGAAAGATTCCATGCTCAGATTGTTTTGTAAATGCCTTAAGTTTTCTTGATATTTTTTAAAAATCCTACTATGGCAAAAGATAAATTACAGGTGTGGCTTATAAAAGAAAGTCACTTTGGTACTCTAATCAATGCCATGCTCAAGACTAAAGTCCACACTGCATAAAAAAACTAGCAAATGAATGTACTTTTACATGTTTTATATTGAAATGTTAATGCTAATTTTTTAAAATGATTTTTCTAAGATTCTCTGTTTTAACTGACTTTTTTAATTAAGTGAACTATCTTCAGACTCAGAGAGGGTTTCTACTACATCAATATAATTTATGCCTAAATTTATATCAAAATTTCTTGTACTAAATTGAAACACTAAACATTTTTTATGGTAAAGTTGCATACAATAAATTTTTTAAATTATATTTTATAAAGATAGAATGTTTAAACAAATTATACAGAAAATAAAGAGTAAAGAGGAATTATCAAGAAATTTTGTTTCTTTTGTTGGTTTCAAACATAAATACCCATATGATTTCCTTTGATTCAAAAGCAGTTTGGCACTTACCTGGGAAATTTGGGTATATTATACTAACTTTAAAAATTCTATAAAATACGAAGGTCAAAGCAACTAGAACATAATAGGAAAAAATTAATCATCCACATACCTGTTTTTGATGTGATAATATATTGCGAGAGCTACACTGTAAAATAAAATGCAGTTCAGTGTTTCATAAACATATTCAAGATGTTATATATTATCTGACATCAGTCTGACCATAAATATTTAAATTCAAGTAAAAGTCAAACAACCATCTGAACAGTCCCATTTAACTCAGAACGCCAAACAAATGTCCTCTTTAAAGTGAGTCAATCTGGTACTCATTCCTAGCAATTATTAAATCTTTTCTAGAAATAGCAAAACTTCAGTGATATTTAAAAATTTCTCTTACTAACTGAAATCTTAAGCTTTCCTCACTTGTAAAATATGGCCACTATGTAAAAACACGGGTGGTGCAAAGTAAACTTTAGAAACCTCCAACTCAGTACCTACTATTTTAGAAAATTAGTGGTCTTTATAACTACCAGAAAAATGTGACTATCATCCATGGTGGTTTGATATTTTTTCCCTTAAATCAATAACCTCTTGGTAATCTGACTACTTATTCACTCACTTGCTGAAATGGTACTGTAACTCTTATTTCATACTTTAGAAGATCTTAATTTAATGAAGACATTCCCCTTCCCTGGTTTTTTTCAAATGTTTTTCTGATTATAAAATGCATTTTATTCCTAGGATAAAAACTTTAGAAAATATAGAAAGTAAAAATAAAAATAATCCTTTGCCCAAAGGTGACTTATTAGCCTGAGATACTGATTCTATACATTACATGTATAAACAGTTTGCATTCTCCTTTTATCCTAACATTTTTATTAGCATTTTTTTAAAGAATATTTTATTGATTATGCTGTTACAGTTGTCCCAATTTCTTTTCCCTTTGCTTCTTCTCCCAGTACCTGCCTTCCCTCCAGCAATTCCCCCACCCTAGTTCATGTCCATGGGTTATGCATGTTAAGTTCTTTGGCTTCTCCATTTCCTATACTATTTTTAACATACCCCCCTATTTTGTTCCTAGCAATTATGCTTCTTGATCCCTGCACCATTTTCCTCTCCTCCCAGCTGATAACCCTACAGATGATCCCCATGCTTATGATTCTGTTTCTGTTCTGGTTGTTTGCTTAGTTTGTTTTTATTTTTTAAATTCAGTTGTTGGTAGTTGTGAGTTTGTTGCCTTTTTAATGTTCATGGTTTTGATCTTCTTCTTTTTCTTAATTAAGTCCCTTTAACATTTCATGTAATAATTGCTTGGTGGTGATGAATTCATTTAGCTTTACCATGTATGCGAAGCACTTTATCGTCCTTCAGTTCTAAATGACAGCTTTCTGGGGTAAGAGTAATCTTGGTTGTAGGTCCTTGGTTTTCATCACTTTGAATACTACTTGCCAGTCCCTTCTTGCCTTCAGTTTCTTCTGAAAATCAGCTGATAGTCCTACAGGCACCCCTTTGTAGGTAACTCTCTGCTCTTGTCTTGCTTTTAAGATTTTCTCTTTATCTTTAACCTCTGGCATTTTAATTATGATGTGTCTTGTTGTGGTCCTCTTTGAGTCCAACTTGTCTGGTACTCTCTGCTTCGAGACTTGTACGTCTATTTCCTTTGCCAAATTAGGGAAGATTTCTTTCATTATTTTTTCAAATAAGGTTTCAATTTCTTGCTCTTCCTCTTCTTTTCACACTGCTATGATTCAGATGTCAATATGATTAAAGTTGTCCCAGAGGTTCCTAATCCTCTCATTTTTAAAATTTCTTGTTTCTTCTCTCTATTTCAGGTGAATGTTTATTTCTTCCTTTTGTTCCAAATAGTTCATTTGAATCCCGGCTTCCTTTTCATCATTGTTGGTTCTTTGTATATTTTTCTTTATTTCACTTTGTGTAACCTTCACTTCTTCCTTTATTTTGTGACTATACTCAAACATTTCTCTGAGTATTCTAATCATCAGTGTTTTGAACTCTGCATCTGATAGGTTGGCTATCCCCATTTTGTTTAGTTCTTTTTCTGAGGTTTTGTACTATTCTTTCATTTGGGCCATATTTCTTTGCTCCTCAATTTGGCAGCATCCCTGTGTTTGTTTCTGTGTATTGGGTAGAGCTGCTTTGACTCTGTGTTTTGGTACTATGGCCTAATGTAGGGTGTCCTGTAGGGTCCAGTTGCACAGCCTTCCCTATTACCCAAGCTGGGTACTTGAGGTGTACCCTTCACGTGGGCTGAGTACACTCCTCCTTCTGTAGTTAAGCCTTGATTGCTGTTGACAGATCAATGGGAGGGATTTACCCATGCTAGTCAGCGACCACTGACCACCACCCTTTGCCCTTCTTGGAAGATCAGCTGTGCATGGGCAGGGTGGTGGTGCTTAAATGTAGTCTGTAGTTGTCCACCGAGTATGCTGACCCTGGTTTTTCCCAGGTGGTGCAAGCCAAGGTCAGCCCCCATCTGTGTTTTGTCCGGGCCACCCTGACTGAGCTATAAAGCAATCTGAGATGGCTGCTATTGTGCTGGGCTTTGGAGATTCACAGGTGTAGCCAAGCTGTGAATCTAAGCTGGCTGCTGCTAGGGCTAGGCCTGGGGCTCACTGAGGCCAGCTGTTGCTTATTTGATAAAATTTAGGAAGTTGTGAAACACGAGCCAGGACCTGCCATTCAAAAATGGAAAAGCAGTTTGGGTGGGCCCGTAAATTGCGTGAGGTAGTCTCTGGGGATATTCAAGGCAGGTCAAACAGTGTTAGCTACTTTGGTGGAGTCTCAGATATAGCACCAGGTTGCCAGCTGTCTTGATGGATGTGATTTCTTTAATTCCGTAGTTGTCAGCCTTCCATTCAACTCAATTTCTTATGGTTCTGGCTGATAGTCGTTCTATATTTTTATTGTAATTTTGATTTGGTTTTGCAGAAAGGTGAGCCATAACTGCCTATGCTGCCATCTTGACCAGATCCTCTTTAAAAATATAATTTTAAATGGCTGTGTTCTATTATATAGTTGTTGAATAATTATTAACCATTCCCGCCTATTGAACATTTGTTACTAATGTTTTGCAATTATAGTTAACAGCATAATAAATATCCTCAGAGATAAATATTTGTGCAGCCTGTGACTACGTTATTTCCATGAAAGAACATCTTGTAATTGGAATTACTCAATCTGAAGTCATTAACAACTGTAAGGGCATACACTGCCAAGTATCTCTGCAAAATACTATACCAGTATACTTGTCCCCACCAGTGTCTACTTCACCTCATTTTTGCCAGCACTCACCTTAAATGTTTTCATAACATGTTCTCCAGCTGAGTAGGTTAAAAAATGGTGTGCCTGTTTTCAATCTGAGTTGCTTTGATAACCTATCAAGGTACTGACTAGCCAATTTTTTAAAAATTTCCTGTTCTGTAAACTGACTAGCTCCTTCCACTATTTTTGTTTTACTTTGAAATTTATGGAGGAGGCCCAAATTCATTTTTTAAAGCTTCTAAGAACATAGCTACCTGGCTGAATCAGACTGTATTCTGGGTCTCAGAGCACAGAAACTGCCATCCAAGGCACTGTCCCTCAGGGACACCCACATGGAGACTTAGGAATGCCTGCTGGATTCCAAGAGCTCAGATCCTTACCTATGACTTCACATGACAACAGCTAATCTTATTGTTATCACAAGAAAACTTATATTCTTCCGATCTCTCTCTTTCTAGATCCATTCATTAAAATGATTTCAGCTAAGTGTTAAAAGTATTCGTAAGCAAATGATAATACACTCTTTTTCCTGACATTTTGAAAAAATCTAAGCTGATGAAATAATTTTAATTGGGGTGAGAAGGCTTCAGAATTTTTTAAAATAATAATATGATTTTCAAAGTGCTTTCACATACATGAACAGCCTATAATGGAAAAGAGATGTTATTGATTCTATTTTATAAATGAGAAGATTCAGGTTCAGACACCAGATGCCTGGATTTCTAACTGGTATAATGATTTTGTGCCCTTTCATTCCACCATGTTGCCTCTGGGAAAAGGAAGAAATTACTGTTTTATTCGTGTTGTTGTAATTGCTCTTCTAATCTAATGTTAGATTTAAGCTGAATGTTTCATATGATTGGGTTTCTAGTTATTAATTTAATCATTTTGCTTCCCCTGTAAGGAAGTGTGACATAGGAAAATTATCACTGGACTGGGAATTGAAGGACTCTGGTTCAAACCTGGCTCCTTCATCTCTCAGAGCCTTCATTTCCCCATGTATAAAATTAGGACAATTCAACCTATGATGAGGGACCCAAAAAATGGATTTATTTATTAAAATGGTGTATTTATTCTTACATGTTTAAACTTCAGTCACCTTCAAAGTACTCTCCATTTGATTCAATACTACTATCGGGACATCAATTTTTTAACTCATTGATTCTGATGCCTTTTAGTGCTTCTGCTGTTTTTTGTTTCACCTCTTCCTCAACGGCAAAACATTTCCCTTTGAGGACTTGTTTTCATCCAGGGAAACAAACAAACAAAAAAAAAGTCACTCAGGGTGAGACCAGGTTGGGCACAGGGGTCATGCCATTTTTAGTCAAAACTGCTGAACACTCAGCGCAGTGTGGGCAGTTGTTACTCACAAATCACCCATTATGAAATAGTAAAATGCATTGAAAGTGTCTTCAAAAATATTCACTGAAGCTGGAAACAGCCTCTCACACCACCGCCAGCTGGTACACTGATACAGATGCATTCCTAGAATACTCACCTAGAGGGGGGAAGCCTGCATTACAAGGGGTCCAACCGCCAGAACATAATTTTGTTTTTTTTCTGGGTCCCCCTCCCCGCATACATCAGAGCTGTTATAACCAAATGAAATATATAAAAGCATGATCTCAGATATAAAGTTCTAAAACTGAAGTTATCATTATTGATTCCTCTAGCAAAAATTCTATCTCAAGAGGTCTATTGGCTTCAGCTTCTGCAGATTGGAGTGAAAATATTCAGGGCCCCAGTTACTAGCTCCCAAATCTCCAGAGCCAAAAGCTCCATGAAAAATAAAGCCACTATGTAGGACAATTTCCACTCCAGGTCATGTCCAAGAAAGCAAGACAACCAAGCTGAGAATTCATGTACAGTACAGTCCCATAGGCCAATTTAGTTGGTTATCTTGAAAGAAGTGATAGCTGGGGGCAAAAGGCAGTCAGATGAAAACTGAATCAATCTCTGGTTTCAGGCTCTGCTCGAAATGCCTAGCCTAGCTTTGAAGGCCTGGTCAGTTCTGCCACATCTTCAGAAAGTGGTGAGGTTTCACCAAAGATGGGCTAGGGCCAAACCAAAAGTACATTTAAATCAAAGGATTTGCTTAACTGCATTTGCCACATAGCTAGGAAGGAAGAAATGCTATTTCCTCAACCAAAGAAACAGAACAGACTGCAGTCATTGGCATTGCTCTTGTCTTACTTCTTACCTAGAACTAAATCAGCAAAGCAGATGAGGATCCTAAGACCTCAGAAGATCAAGAGGCCAGTTGAACCATGGAGACAGAGGCAGGTGGGTAATTAGTGCTCCCTGACCCTACTGGCCAGTTGTGTGAATGGGGCTATAATGGGGTACAAAATGAGGGGTCCCCAAAGTCCCCACAGTCCATGGTTGGGGGATGGGGGAAGGGAGAGCAGACAGTACTGCAATCAACTATGGCAAGTTGGTAGCTAGTTAATAGCTGTGCTACCACTGCCCCAGGCAAAAAGGCCTACCACACTCTGAAAGCATTCAGTGACTCACAGCATGGCTGGGGGGTGGGTGGGGTGCTTCTATAGTGCCTGTGTGAAAGGCAGAAGGCAGAGGCCCCTGCGACACTGAGTTGCTTGTCCTGACTAAAAGCTGAGAGAAGGTAGAAGATATGGGAAACTGGCAGATGTAGTTCATTGTGGAAGGAGCCAAGTAGGAGGTAACAGTGGAAGCTCCAGATCAGTATTTAAAATAAGGGTGGGCAGCCATGAAGAAAGTGCCATGATGTAGCAGCTAGGCAGTTTTATAGGAGAGCTGATTCACCATTGGAAAGGGCTATGTGGGCAGAGTGAGTGTAGAAGAGGAGGAGGAAGAGTAAGCTATGAAGAAGGAGCTCTGAGTTGGGAGGAGATTCAGCCATGCTGCCTGTAGTGAAGTAGGAAGTAGCAGCTATGCAGTTTGTAGTGAAGCTGGTGGGAAGGGAGAAGTAAGCAAGCAGCTATGTAGTTTGCAGTCAGGATTTCACCATGTGGCCTGGTGTAATAAGGAAGGAGGCATGCTTTTGTTCTGATAGTGCCTGCTCTAGCTGACTCCAAAGACACCAAGGATTCTGCCTTGCAAGATGCTGATCTGTCGCCTCGCAGAACTGGACTCTGTCTGGACCCTTGGGACTTGGGATGTACAGAAAAGCCATTCTCTTGATATGTGCGCCTCCCTGGGACTCCATCATGATCCAGTGTAACACAGCACATGTTTTCCTGGACTATTTCACAGAGGGCAACATACTCCTGATACTGAAGGAGAGAGCTTCTACGAGAGGATGGTGACTTTGAAACCCACAAGTGTATCTTCCAGAGGGACTGGAGAACTGTTTGCGCAGCCAGCTTAAGATAAGGATATGGGGAACTACTGGGCTTGTTTTTGGCTTATAGCCTGGTGAGGAGCAAGGAAAGCACTGGGTCTCGTGGAAGAACGGAGCTCTGAGCTGAAGTGCTCCGAGACTCCCCAAGGTTTCACTCATGTAAATAAAAATCTATTTCTCTCAACACTAATTATTGGGTCATGCACCAAGGTGCCACATGCACAGGCCCCACTTTGCTCAGTGACAGGGCTCCCCCTGCCAATTTTCTGTCATCATCATTCCCTTGCTCCTTAAAGGACTTGTAGGAGGAGATGGTTGGTAAACACTAAATTCCTACCACAGCTGGCATTTAGGGGAAAGATGGGAAAATCAAGCTCTCCAAAAAGAAATCATGCCTATGAAAAAAATGAGCACAAAGTGAGGTCCCCAACTTTTAATACTTGAGCCTTTCTTTCACTGTGAAAATAGCACTCAACTCTCCACCCACTCCCTAACTAGAATTTGTCTGGGGGAGGGAGCCAAGGGTTTCCTTCGATGGGTGTAGGATAAGGTTTAGGCAAAATTTTAGAATAAGAAGGCATTCAGATTTAGCATCCTCCTACCCCCTTGTATTTTCAATGCTCACACATGCAATAAGTACATTTTTTAAAAAAGGGCACTTTTTTAAAACAACTAAGCTACTGACTAGAAAAATTTCAAATCTGAGTGGTGCAGATAAAATGTATTTTGGACCAGGGAAGCCACAGAACCCACAGAGAAGGTTTTGTTTCAAAAGTCAGCTATCTTAACTGGTCTAACTTTTCAACTTCTTTTTCCTTCATGTTTTAACCTATAATTTATTTAAAACTTTCAAGGAAATTTTGGTGGGAGGGGAGAGCAGCCGTTCATCTGTATCAGGGTCCTCAACCCTGGCTGCCTATTAGAATTTCCTAAAGATTCTACAAAATCCATATACTGGATCTGTGGGGTGAGACATCAAATGTCAGTGTGTTTTTAAGCTCCAGGGTGACTGCCAGGTACAGCTGGAGCTGGTACCACTGACTTACACAGATGCACAGTTGTAACAGGTAAATGTACCTCCCAGACTTGACACTACAATATCAAATTATAACCCAATTTTCCCACCCACTCCTAAGTGTCTATGTCACAACCAGTGGCAATTTTCATTTATCCAAGGACAAAGCATTGAGAAACTGATTTAGATCCACTTGTAAATCCCAGGAGCTCCCACTGGCCCTGAAGGAGAAGGCCCACTCTGCTCTACTCTGCCTTGCTTTCCATGAAGATGATTCCAGGACCAAAGGAAGTTAGCAGCTTTTGCTCTGGATTCCAGAGCTTCAGCAGATATACACAGCCACACGGTACACGTATCTTCAGGACTTTCCACTTCTCTCCACTTCTGCTAACAATTTACTCTGAAAAACACTGCACTTCCCATTTCCCAACAGTACACCTAGGCTCAAGGGCAGAAAGTGGCTCAGCCAAGGACACACATTGTGGAGCTATGCTCTCCATACCTCTTCCCAGCTACAGCAGTTGACTACCTGGGTTTATGCCACTCACCATTTACCAGACCCCATTTAGAACCTAGAAATATATCAACCCCACAAAAGGGAAGGCAGCCTCCCTCCAAGTAGTCCAATATTCACCTTCCCCTGGCATGAACTCTGTCCACAGAAGACCATGACAGTCCCCACTGCCTGACTAAGGCTGTGACTGATTGTCACATTTGGTAACACTTGGAACGGGGCTTCTAAGCCCGAAAAACTGGCCCATTGAAATAGAACACTTTCTATTTAGAAATGTAAACACTTCAAACACTAACATGAACTGTTGTTAAACATGTATTTTTTAAAGTATAAAGGTAAAATATCCCAGGTTTTTCACAGATGAGCTGAAGACCACAGACCCCAGCATATCAGATTCTCTGTGATCTCATTATAAAAATTCCAGTGGCTACAGGAGAAACCAGTGTTCCTGCCTTCTTATATTCCATTTTAAAATATGGAAACTGAAGCCCAAAAGGAAAATAAATGTATACTAAGACTCCCCTTCCTTCCTTAAACCCCATTTTAATATAAGATTCCAAAGAGAAGAGTCTTACCCAAACCCTCCCCTTTGGTGACAGAGCGGAGGTTAGAACTCAGATCATTTGTGGGCAAGGATACTTTCACTATGTCAGGCCTGCCTTCTGTGGTAGCAAAGTCTTAAACTGGAATCCTGTTTTATTTTGAAGGTAAAAATATTAGCAGAGTTATGCGAAGATGGCTTTAATAAAAAGTGGAAAGGTAGAAACTACGTGCAAAAATAAAAAATATGCTTTAATCTACATTTACAACAATTTAAAAATGTTTTTTTTTAAGTAACTGGTAATATGAAGAAATATTTTGAATGTCCCACATTTTAACTATCAAATCACTTTTTAAAAAGATTATCCATAATCAATGGCCTTCCCCTGACTGACCCCACAAGCAACCTAACTGGTTAAGGAATAGAAAAAGCATTTAGTTAAGCAAAAATCTGTATACCCACCACTTAATTGTATACTTGAGGTTTGGTTGACTGACTGTGCTATCGTCTAGGAAAATCGTAGAGCAGGAGCTGTATTTCCTTGCTATTTGTCCTGGAGGATGCTGGAAAACAATGATGACAAGACAATGACAATTAAACAGGGATCAAAATTCTTCTAAAGAACATCATCCCTTTAAGCTTGAGACCAGGTCACAGAGGAAAATGTCTTAGCCAGAAACGTGAATAGTACCAGCAAGAACAACATAAAAAACACTTTCTTGATAAAATGAAATTCCTTGGTCTTCCATATATAAAAGTCACCACCACCACTCCTAGTCCCAAACATCCTCCATGGGAAGAACAATACGCTCTTACTATCAAGCATCATAGTGCAGTCATAAAAATCACCTGCCTTCGAGTCTGTGTGAAACAAGTAGACTGCTCCTTACACCAATGTAAGCCCCCAATTAAGTCAGTGTCCTGGTTTTATGAACCAAGAATCCACTATACTCTTTCTCTCTGTTCTTGGGGCAGCCAATGTTAATTTAGAATCTCCTGGTTGTTCTGCTTAAATTTCAAGAGGTGAGGTAATAAAGGAAAAGAAGTATTCCTTTGCTAAGGCAAAGTACATTTTCTGATACCGTGCAAAACAGTGCCAATGGATGACCTTCACATAGTGTGTCTGCAGTATTATGACTGTTTCTTTCACAGCTGCACAAATTTTAAGCTCTTTGAAGAACCTGAGAACTGAGAATTACTTCTGAAAGGTACCCATAAAGGAAATAGAATTTACATTATATAATGATGACATCTAATTAAATCTAAGTAGATTTTTGGCAATTATATGAGCAATATAATTAGTAAACATCAATCTGGATAGTTCTTGCTCAAAAGCAAGTTAGAAAAATAAAATAAAATAACAAATGAGTTTCCACTTCCCTGGTGCTGTTAACAGTCTGCCAAATAAAATAATCTCTTAGGGATAATAAAATTGTCAACCTCACCTGCCCATATCCAATAAATCCTCAGTATCCACAGTTTATAAAAGTAAATAAAGCCTTAAAGCTGATCAGAGGCCAAATGCCCTGTTCAATACTTTACTATTTTCTTTTTATTTAATAAGGTTTCCTCTGTAATAAAATTATGAAAATATAGATCAGCCTGACAAATACAAAAACAATGTTATAAATTGAGTCTCCACTCAAAACTAAATTAGTCACTAAAGTATGTATCAGGTTCCTTAAATCACAGCCAGAGGGCACTAAACTACTAAACATTAGGGTCCTCTCACACACTGGTTTTATATATAAGATAAATAACTTGCGGGTCAGAAGGAAATAACCAAAATCAAGAAATTCAAAAGGTAAGGCTTGTTCATGGGCTTTTCTTCTAAGTATACACTGTTCTGTGCCTGAGTAAGGAAAGGCACAAAGAAGGCTTATTAAGTTGAAGTTACAACTTGAATGTCATTTTTAACATGACATTTTCACATCTATCAAATTAATCACAACATTCTCAATAAGATAATCCTAAGGAATTAAAAACAATTCTTTTTCTTTTTAAGCTCTTATAGTAATCACACCGAAGTCACATAAAATACACTAAAAAATCAGAATCTAATATTAGCTATTAATATGGGAGGCAAGTTTTAAAATCCTTATGAAACTTTCCCCACTGGTGTAAAACATACTACAAACAAAACCTCAACTGATAACGCTTAATACAAAAACTCAGTAATTAATGCATGTGTTAATGAATTTTTAGAGATACAGGAGAACTTTCAAAATAATCCCAACAATGAAATAAAAGGACAAAAATAACTCACTTCTATTTCTTGTATGGTTTCAACTACTGTATTTCCTCTGACAGATTTCTTCAGGATAAAAATGTGACAGGAGTCTAAGAGAGGAGCTGAGTGATACACTCAAGTGAGCACACTCTAATCTCTTCACAACCTAAAAAACTACCATCCTGTTTTGCAGGGCAGGAACACCCCCTGGCACATGTCAAGGGGCTAGTCCTGGCCTTGGATCACCCAGATGTCAGCCTGAGTCTCTCCACACTAAGAGCTGGTATGCCAAAGCCCTTAGTTTGCCAGGGTACACCAACTCAACTTTCAAACTCTTTAACAATTTCTAAATTGAATAAAAATCCCTAAGCATTAAGTTATAAAGATTTTTAGTCTCAAAGTGTCTCATCACTCTAAAATACCATTTGGGCATTAAATCATTTGTTGAATGTTAGGACTGTTAAGATTCATAGAATGTAAACCTCTTGATCTAAAATTTACATCACTAAAAAATAGTGTTCTGGATACTTTATCCACATTCATTTATAACTCATAAGCACCTAGGACAGCTAGGCCAGAGAAATGAAGTAATCTTCCCAAGGTCAAATCTAAGACACCAGAGCTCCAAGCCACATTTGTGTGACACCGAAGTCTATGCTTTTCTATCTATATGTAGTTCCTCACTTGTGCCACTTTCTCCCAGATCTCTCTATACACTACCTCAAAGGCCCTTTCCCTTCTCTGACCCCACTCATCCTCAGAACCTTGTTGACAGCCCTTGCTCAGAACTCCTTCCTGCCACCACACCCATCTAAGCTGAGTGTCCTCCCAGATGCTCTTAGGTTCATTTGTGCACCCTCTGCAGCACTGATCAATCTCTGCTGCAATTTTCAACTCATTTGTCTCTGTTCTTTCTAGGGTCTAGACTCCAAGTCTCTTGGAGACAGACTGGATAATCTTGGATCAGCAAACAAGGAGCAGCTCTATCCCACGAACGAGTGGGGCAGTATCTGGCACTCCTGTGGCCCTGTCAGAAATTAGCCAATGTGGACAAGATAGTCAAGTACAAGATGGATGAGAGCACGGTTGGAATCAGAAAGCCTAGAGTTCACAATGTAGCTCTGCCACTGATTAGCTGTGTGAACTTAGGCAAATTACTTAAGTAGACTGATCACATGTCCTGGCTTGCTGGAGCAATCCTAGTTTGCCCCTGTTGTCCTGAAGTAAGCAAGAACAGCACTCCCTTTCACGCTCATTAGTGTCCTGATTTGGACATAAATTATAAAAGTCACCTTGTGCTTTACCTCCCCAAAATTCAATATTTTCATCTGTAAAATATGGAGAGCAGAGGCTACCCCACCTCGTGGTGCTGTAAGGACTATGTGGGATAACACATGGGGTGCTAAGCAGAGCCGTGCTCAACAAGTATGAAGTCACTTCTAGCACTTAGTCCCTGCACTTGAACTTCCTGTTTTCAATGGTTGAGCAAAGTTTTCCTACTGCTTCTTAGGGTTCATTTGGATCAGGTAACAATAAAGCATTAAAAAATATGAGATAATGTTACTAGAGGAAAAAGTTGTACATATTTGTAAAAAAAATAATTACATAAATAAAATCTTCAAAAACGAACGCTGCAAAATTTTTTAAAAATCCTATTTCTGAGGAGAGCCAACTATGACCCTGACAGAGAAGGAAGAACTGTGTGTGCAGACTGAAATCTGCACCAGCATGCCTTCAGATTAACTGAGGGCTTGGTATGTGCAGAACCCATCTGGGACAGAGCACAGAAGTGGAAACAGAGGATGGGTGCCTACTGCCACCACTCGCCACTTCCTGTACATTGTGTGCAGAGTCTCACAAAACCATGAGGCAGGTGGGGTATTCCCTTCATTTTACAAAAGGAAACAGATTTAAAGTATCTTTACCCAAGTCACACAGCCAAGAAGGAGGGGACACGAGGAACATTCTGTGAAATTCTCATGCAAACCAGAGCATTCAGAACTATGGAAAAGATGCACTGGGAAAAAAACTATGCAGAGTGCACTGGGAAAGATCCATTGTCACCCTTCCCATACCACTATGAGCCTCAAAAGACACAGATAAAAACAACATCCTTCCAATACGACCATAAACCTCAGAGATGCAAAGAGAAAAAGGACAAAGCAAGCAAACAAACAAAAAAGCCCCTCATCCTTAACTGCAAGGTGTTAACAAAGGAAAGAAAAAGGAAGATGAAACAGCTTTCAGCAGGATCGATTCTTACAAAAGGAAAAGAAAGGGGAGAAAAAGAAGATAGCCATGGAAATTAAGAACAGAAGTGGACAAAATCATTACTCCATGAAAGTAAAAAAGGAAACCAACATTGGGTCTCAAGAACAAACACTAGGAAATGCCAATTTTGAGGTAAAATTTTACTCAAAGGTGTCATGCATTCTGTTACCATAAAATAATTACGTTCACAATTTATTTCAATCCCAGGTCAGACCTTGGCTTCATTATGGCTCTGTGCATTAACTCTACAATGAGAACTACTTTTTCTCATTCTCATTCGGGCTGAGGCAAAATTCATAAATACAATCTTTTAGGACTGGCATCATCTAGAGAGGGCAGTTCCCCTGACGGCACCACAGTTGGAGCAGGGCAGCCAGAAGCCTTCCCCCTACTCCCCTACAGAGGCTTCTCCTGCACACAGGTAGCACAGTGGTTATTGCTGCTGGAGTTCTTTCTGCAGCTATATAAATAAAGACACTCATTTCCAAAATAACTATTACTTCATATCTTGAACACAACGGTCATATATATTTCATGCTATAGTTTTGAGGGTAGGGTGGGGTGGCAAATGAATTTATTCCAGAAGGCTGGAGTAGGTATTAAAATTTTTAATTTACAGTAAGACTCGAAAATGGGTTAGACTTGCCCCAGAATATAAGAAATTCAAGTTTCTTTCTGTTATCACTCTCTCTTCTACATAATTAGTAAACAGTCATAGAAATTCAAATATGTTAAGTATTTGCACAATGCAAATGTTTAAGGGCCTACACATATCCCATCTGTTGCTATGAATAATTGTCCTGTGAGATGGCAGGCAAGCGGTAGTGTCCTCTTTATAGCTGATATAATTAAAGTACTTTACCAAGTGATACAGTAAGTCGGCATCAAAAGCAGAGAAGTATCAGAAGAATCATAATTCAGGCCACTCGATTCCTAATAAAGTGTTACTGCTATATCACATTATTCTTCAGCAACATCCCTTCAAAATTCCCTAATGAATGTAGTTACATTGGTCAAAAATGTACGGGTTCTAAAGGTCATTTCTTGGGAAAAGTTTAAAAATTTAAAAACACAAAGAAAGTAAAATAAATAAATAAATAAAGAAAGAAAGAAAGAACTGTGCTTTGAAGAAACAAGTATCTTATTGCTGCTCAGTTAAAATATTGAATTCACAGAACTATAAAGAAAATATTAAAAGCCAAAGACCAGCTACTTTGGAAAACAGTTTGGCAATTACTCAAAATGTTAAATACAGAGTAACCATAGGACCCAGCACCTCTCCTCTTAGGTATATACGCCCAAGAGAGATGAAAACATGTCCACACAAAAACATGTATTAAAATGCCCATAGCAGCATGATTCACAATAGCCAAAAGGTAGAAACAACCCAAGTGTTCATCAAATGGTTAATGAACAAACAAAATGTGCATATCTGTACAATGGAATATTATCTGGCTATAAAAGGGAATTAAGTTCTAATATATACTACAACATGGATGAACCCTGAAAACATTCACTCAGTGAAAGAAGCCAATCACAGAAGGCCACATATTGTGTGATCCCATTTATATGAAATGTCTGAAATAGACATACGCAAAGACAGAAAATAGAGAAGTGGTTGCCACGGGCTGGGGAAGGAGGGCAGGGAGTGGCTGCTGATGGGCATGGGGTTTCTTTTTGGGATGTTGATTATGTTCTAAAATTGACTATGGTGATAGTTGCACAACATTGTGAATATGCTAAAAACCATTTATGGTAGGTAAATTATATCTCAATAAAGCTGTTTTTAAGAAGTAAACCTTTTTAAGGAGTTAAAAATGGTCAAAGACCAAAGGCAAGAAAAAAATCCTATGGGATGGACTAGAATTGGAAATCAGGGTGTTGGTGAGAATTCATGATTTCTAAAATGTCTCTTTCCTAGATATGAATGGGCCTAGAAACAATGACACCCCAGTAGTGGTGAGTATTCACAGAATCCAGATCTGGGTTTCTAACACCGTTTTCCACTAAAAGGAATCAGGGCTCCCTGGAGAAATGGCTAATTTCAGGGCTGACCCAGAGAGATACAAACTGAGTCTAGAATATCTTATTGTGCTAAAAAGTAAGACAGTACTCAAACAACAACAACAACAACAAAACACAGAGCCATGCAAAGACTGTACTAGCAAAGTCCGGGGCAATGTGAGCACCAAAATAATTAAGGACAGCAATGAACTATATATATTGGGTTGGCCAAAAAGTTTGTATGTTGTGTATTTTTTTCCCCCATAAAATAGAAGACACATTTTTCATTTTGACCAATAACTTTATTGATTTGGATATTTTGGGTATGTCAGTTATCTTCCACATGGTAATATGTTGATTGTTCTCAATTAATATCTCAATTTGATCACTATCAGCTTCAACTGGTCTACCCGACTGTAAGCATCGTCCAATGAGGAAAGCTCCAGCATGAAACTTTGTAAAGCACTTTGACAAGTCTGATCAGTCACAGCACCTTCTCCATACACTGCACAAATCTTTTTTGCATTTTAGTAGTATTTTTACCTTTCTTGAGATAATAAAGCATAATATGCCAAAAATGTTGCAAATTTTCTTCCATCTTCAATATTAAAATGGCTACACAAAAATTCACCAATTTTGATGTTTTTTTTTTAAATGCACGCTGATATGACAACTGTCACAATACAAACTGACAAAATTGTTTCAAATGAGGTTAAGGACAACTAAGCACTACTAGAGCCATCTTATAGAAAAAAACCAAACAAACTTTTTTGGCCAACCCACAGAAACCCACAAGTCCACATGAAGATAAAAGGATAGAAAGATGATAGATGGATGAATGGATGGATGGGGGAAAAAGGCTCTTGGAGCAGAATGAGACTTCCAAATGTGAAGGGAATTAGGACTAAGTAGTGGGCTGAAAAATTACCATCTGCAATAAAAATACAAAGATTGGTTCAGGCAAGAATGATCAATATGTAGATGTAAAACCTGGGGGTAGAAATAAGGAGCAGGATATTTGCATGGTCTTAAAGTGTCTGCTTATTGACTGCTCATTAGTTATAAGTGAAAACCAGGCAATACACAGTGGAATATCTGGAGAGCATCTTGCTAGGTGATCAAAATCAACGTCACCAATGAGGTCAGGTGAATATTGGGTGTCTCCAGGTTTGATACACTGAGAAGGGCAAGGAAGTACTCCATGAAGAGTTCTGGCTTGAAGCGATGACCTGAATCCTTCAGTCAAATCCAAAATGAGAAATGTTCTGTTAAAAAAAACACCTGGCCCAACATTCCGCAACAATGTCAACATCATGAAAGAGAAAGAAGACCGAGGGGTATACCAACCAAATACCAAATATGATCCTAAATTAAAACCAGCACCAGAGAATAACATGCTCCATAGGACATTGTGGGACCACTTAACACAAGTGAAACATAAATAGTCAATTTAAAAGAACAGTATCAATGTTAAACTCTTGATTTTGATAACAATATTGTATTTACACAGAGAATATCTTTGTCTTAGGATATACACAATGGAGAGTATTAGGAGGCAAAGGGCAGGATGAAGACAACTTACTCCCAAGCAATTCAGAAAAAAATAATACAGGAAATTTATCACTGGTGAATCGGGGTAAAGTCTGTATGAGAATTTTCTGTATTATTATAACTTCCGTAAGTTTAAAATTTTTCACAGTAAAAGTTAACAATATATACATAAAGTAAAAGAACAAACTGTAAAACAGATGCTGTGGTGGAAGCCTCTATTTAAAGGGTAAAAGAAAGTCTGCTGCTGCTTCTTGTAGGACTTTTCTGACAAAGTCCTTCCTTCTTCTCAGACTCTGTGTTTTCCTTTCCTCTCTCAGTTCCAGAGGTCCCTTAGCAAGGCGATGAAGTTGAAAACTGAGGAATTAAGAGAGCAATAAAGCAAAAACAGAAATGGTATAGTGAGGAGGGTGAGGCATCATGGAAGACCTGGAGGGCCTATGCAGCTCCTATGAGGAACAGCTGGGCCCCTCCATCCTCAGCAAAGAACAATGGAATGGAGAAGTCGCAGAAGTCAAATCAGAATAGTTCCTTCCTGCTGTCCCCCAACAGTGCCTCAGAAATGTGAAAAGCAGGATCCAAGATGGTGGAGGATTAAGTGAGAGCTGCACTGACCTCCCATGGAACTGCAGCTGAATTGTGGAGAGGTCATCCGGAATGACCAACTGAGCAGTGCCTGGACAGAGGTCTTATAACCATGGATAGACAGAAGTAGTCACTTTACCACATGTGACCGGTATGGAGTGTGAAGACAATGCAAGAGGGCTAGCTGGGCCCCCATGGATAGTAGCTGAAGCGCTGGAGGGATATTTCAGCAGCTAAGGGTTCCCCCTGAGAAGTGTGGGGTCTGAACTCTGGTCTGGGCTCCACAGTCTCCAGCACCTGAGCTGGAAAGGTACCCAGATAAGGTTCAGCTCTGAAAAGTGCCAGGGTTTCTCTCTGCCCGGGAGAAAGAGCTGAAGATGCAAAGAGCCTTTTAAAGGGCCAACACACCAAATACCATTTGTAGCCTCTTACCCTGGGCTCCAGAAAAGGGGAACAGAGTGGACTAGAGATGCTCTAGGAGAGTGTGGGGTTGATGGCTTTGGGGAGAAAACGAGGGAGCAGCCACCAGGATCCCCATATTGCAGGAACCATCTGGCTCAGGCAGAGCAGTCCCTTCCAAGTGGCATCAGCCTGAGGGGAAGGAATAGCCTCACCTGCAGGAATTACTCTGTTCCACCCTGTGGTACTTAAACCTGACTGCTGATTACAGATTGACTAGATTAACCACTGAAAGAGAAAGCCACAAACTAGATCACTGGCAGTCTCAAACAAGCTGCCTAGGCCCAGACTGGGACACCATCTGACATCACCAGGGCCAGAATCAAAAAGGGAAGAAAGTGGTAAAACTAGATTCTACAGAGACAAATTTCACCACAGTCTTAAAGATTTGCGTTATTTTCTCTCCTGCACAGCATTTTTAACATCTATTTCTTGTCCTTCAAGTTTCTGCCTATTAGGTCACTAGTTTTTATATTATACTTTATTTCAAACTTCATTTTTGCTCCTCCCTTCCCTTAATCCATTTTACCTTCTTCTTTCCTCTTATTTTTGTTTTAAATTTTATTTACTCTTTTGCTACGATTTGTTTCTATTCAGCACACTAAAGAATTCTCCCCACTCCAGTCTCTCAAAACCACCTTTTTTGTAATTAGTCATCTCACATTCTTTTTCCCTTTTTTAAAATACCCTTATTCTCTCTCCACCTTTATCAAATCTAGCTTTTTGGTTGTGGACATGGTGGTGGTTGTTGCATTCCATCAATTTATTTCAACATCTTCACTATTTTTGTATTTCAAATCTCAAGTTTTACCGTTCCCCTTTCCTACTCCATTTCACCTTCCTCAAACCTTTTCTTTCTTTCATTTTAAATTTAAATTTTTCCCTGTGATAGTCTGGTTTTCATTCCTCACTCTTAGTATTCCTTCTCCCTCTATCCTATCAAAATCACTTCTCTTTCCTCTAGATATCTCTTAAGCTGTTCTTTCTTTCTCTTCTCCCTCTTATTCCCATACCTCCAATATTAATCTTTGTTCTGTTGTTGATATTGCTCTGGTGATCTTTTCCCTCGCTTTGGTTTGATTTTTTTTTCTTATTTTTTTTCCCCTTTTTTCTCTCTCTCATTATTTATGCTATACTATACTACAGTATACTACACTACTAAACCTATACTATAGCTTTGCCCTCTCTTAACCCATTTCACCTTCTTCTGACCCTTTTAAAATTATGTGGCAAATTCTATTTTCTTTCTCTCATCACCTTGTCTCTATTCCCTACTTTTAGTATTGCTCCTCTTTCTACTCTCTCAAAATAATTTTTCTTTCAATTAGTCATCTTAAATGGGCTTTTCCTTTCTTATTAATATTGGCTCATTTGTGTTGGTAGTGTTATTGTGGGTGGGTGGTGGTTGTTTTTGTGGGTATGGTCTGTTTCCTGGGTTGTTTGGTATTGTTTTGGCAACACCTGTACAACAACATACAAGATGTAGTGGATGAAGTGATAATTAGTTAGCAAGCCAGAGGGAAGGACCCACCAAAGAACAACCCAACAACAACCAAAACCCAATTACAACCAAAGAGACTATTTAAATGGCATAAAGGGCACCCCAAAAGAATGAGGCTCAGGAGATCAAGGAGACTACACCACTAAGTCCAATAGGTCTCTCACTACAGACGGTCACCCCATGAAGACAGGGAGTCAGGTAGATCAATCTAAGACACAGACATACCAAGGAGAAAAAGAAACAACCCCCAATTGAAAGGAAAGGAGGAATCCCCAAAAGAGTGCTAAATGAAATAGAGGCAAGCAAACTATAAGACACTGAGTTCAAAACATTGGTTATAAGGATCCTCAAGGAGCTCAATGAGAACTTCGAAGAACTCCAGGAAAGGTATAAGGAACTTACTGTGAACTGCACCTGCATGAAAAAGAACAGAGAAACTATTAATAAGAGCCCAGAGAAAATGAAGAATACAATATCTGAAATGAAGAACACAGTAGAAAAAATTAAAAGCAAGCTAGATGAAGCAGAGGATTGAATCAGCAAGCTGGAGGAGTAGGGAGAAAAAATTCCCAAACAGAACAATGAAATGAAAAAAGACTCAAAAAGAACAAAGACAGTTTAAGGCAGATGAAGCAAAACATGAAATGGAATAATATCCATATCATAGGGATACAAAAGGGAGAAGAGAAGGCAAGGGATAGAAAAACCACTGTGAAAATGTAATGAAAGAAAATTTCCCTAACTTGATGAGAGAGAAAGTCACACAACTCCAGGAGGCACAGAGAGTCCCAATCTAGATGAACGCAGAGGCTCACTCCAAGGCACATCATAAATAAATGAGAAAATTTAGAGACAAAGATAGAGTCTTAAAGGCAGCAAGGGAGAAACAACTAGTAATATACAAGGGAGCTCTGATAAGGCTATCAACATGTTACTCAACAGAAACACTACAAGTCAGAAGGGAATGGCAAAACATACCCCAAGTAATGAAAAGCAAAGGACTACAACCAAGACTACAATACCCAGCAGGGCTCTTATTTAAAATGGAAAGTGAAATAAGCAGTTTCCCAGACAAAAAAACAAAAAAGCTAAAAGAATACATCTCCACTAAACCAGCACCGCAAGAGATGCTAAAGGAACTGCTTTAAGAAGATGAAGAAAGACACAGAGAGGAACTGGATTAAATGCTCCAATCAAAAGACACAGGGTAGAGACGGAAGATGGCAGCGGAGTAGGGGCAGTGTTCTCAGCTCGCTCCTGTTGAGAGACTCCAGGAATGAATGCGGAGAGGTGTGACTGAGTGAGTGTGGATCTCCGATAGTGTGAACAGGGAGGAAAGCATGGGAGCAGCGTGGAGGGTGGTGGAGGGGTTTACCACAGACTGCAGGCTGAGTCATTCCGGGACCGGTGAGTCTACAGTACCAAGCCGGAGAGCTAACTAGCTGAGAGCTGCTTGGAGGCTCCCCCTGCTAGGGGCACACCGATAAGTGAATTCTTGTAGGGAGTTAGGGAGAGGATTTGGCTGAAAAAGCCAGAGGAGTGAGAGAACAGTGAACAACCAGGACTGGGAGAAACTGTGTGATCTGAATCTAAAGGGAAACCTCCTCAGCTGCAACCTCCGACCAAAAGTTCGGCATCCCGGGCGCGCCCAGCACTTGCGCTAGGGCCCTACAGAACAAAGGGACAGTTTTGGGGCAAGGAGACAGGCCGCACAGAAAAGCTGTTGCGGAACTCCGGACCGGGGGAGAGCTCCTGAGCAGGAGAGCAGTGCATGCCCCCAGCGCTTTGAGCAATCGAGCTAGAATCCCACAGAACAAAAGGCGGGTTTGGGGCTAGGAGAGAAATAGGGCACACAGGACGTGTAAGTAGGGAAGAGAGCGGAGGCGGTGGTTCTGGAGTGGAAACGGTTTTAGGGCGGGGAGAAGGGACCGCAGGGAAAGGCTGCCGCGGAACTCCAGACTGGGGGAGAGCTCCTGGGTAGGAGAGCGCTGCGCTGACCGAACACACTAGAATCCTGCAGAACAAAGGGACACTGCTGGGATGGGAGGAAGATAGAGCGCACAGGCCTATAGAGAGGGAAGCCAGCGGAAGCTGTAGCTCGGATTAGAGACAGTTTTGGGGCAAGAAGAAGAGCCCGCGCGGGAAAGCCGCTGCAGAGCCCCAGACTAGGGGAGAGGTCCTGGGCAGGAAAGTGCCAATGTGCCTGGCACTTTGACCGATGGTGCCAGAGTCCTGCAGAACAAAGGGACGGTCTTGAGATAGGGAGAGAGGTAGGGTGCGCAGGCATATAGACAGGGAAGAGAGCAAAAGCTGTAGCCTGGGAATAGACACACGAATGGAGGCAGGGCAGGGATTGCTGGCAGGCACAGACTGGACCAACAGTGGGAAGGAGTAGCTGGACAAGCCTGAGTAGGGCTGAGGGTGCTACAGGAGGGGACAACTAAACGCAGCTCACAGCAGAGCAGCGGTAGGCCCACGAATAAAAGACTAGCAATCCCAGAATCAAGCAGGACCCTCCCACGGTCAGCCAAACAACCAGAAATGATTTGAAACCCATGGAATTTTGAATAGGGGCAAACCCAGGAAGGAAGGAAGGAAGGAAAAACAAAAAACAAACAAACAAAAAATACCCAGAGACTGTGCCTAAAAGTAGAATTGAGTAAAAATCCTCTCATTCTTTTATTTCTCACTCTCTCTCTAACTGCCCCTCCCGTCCTTTCTTATTCTCTCTCCTTTTCTCCCCTCCTCTTCCCTCCCTTCTCTCCCCTTAGCATGTCTCCCCTGAATCCTATTCTTTGTTAATTTTTTAATTTTAAGTTCTCTCTTTCCTTCCTATTCCCTTCTTCTAATCCCCCTCCCTCCCCCTTATCCTCGTCCTCCCTCCGTTTCCTTTCTCTCTCCTTTCTCTGCGCTAAGCACTTTCAATTTTATTAAATTTCTTTCTCTATTTCGTCCCCCTTCAGTCTACATTCGTTTTTCTTTCCTCTCTTGCCCTTAAATAGTCTCTCTCTTTCTTTCTCTCTCCCTATTCCACTTTATATTCTAATCTTTTAATATTTAAATTATAATTCTAATCTATTCCCCTCCCCCTTCACCCTCCCCTTCTTAACCCTTCTCTCTTTCCACCCCATCCCCTCACTTCTCTCTCTCCCTCTTGTATTTCTCTCTTTCATCCTATCTTTTCTCAACTCTTCAATTTCAGTCTTTCCCTCCCTAATATCTCCTCTTCCTCTTGATTTCCTTCCCTCCTCCATGTCCTTTCCCTCCCCCATCCCCTTGCTTTCCCATCTCTTATTCCTCTCTCTACATATTCTCTCTCTATCTTCCAATTTTATATCATGTTTTAATCTCCTAATCTTTTTTTTATAATATACACTTAAAAAAAATTTTTAATCCAGTCCCCCCTCTTCTCCCTCCCCTTCTTCTTTCGTTCTCTCTCCTACCCTTCTCTTCACTACTTTCTCTCACTCTTTCCTCCCTCCCTTCCTGTCTTGCTATTTTCTACTCTGTATTTTTATTCTTGAAAAATTCTTTCTCAATCTGTTTCCTACCTTCTAACCTCCTCAGCCCTCAGCTTCAATTTCTGGTTGCCTGTCTGCCTGGATGTCTGTTGAGTCTATCCTCCCTTCCACGCTAAACATATAGCATATACCGATTACATAATCCCAATACTATACACTTCCACTTTCTCACTCCACACTGTAACCCTCTCCTCCTTTCCAAACATACAGTGCAAATGTTAATTGCTGTCTTAGATAACCTTGATCCCAATTGCTAATATTATTACTCTATCAAATTCCAGCTCAAAAATTACCATTCCTTCATTTAAAACAACTCCTATCTGTTTCTCCTACAATATAAGAGTCCCAATATCTCCACAAGTATATTAATACGGGCTCATTTGCAACCTATAGTGAGACTGTAGTTGGGGGAGATATTGGACGGTGTGGGTTTCTTGCCTGGGTTCTGTGATTATGTTTTAGCAGCACCTCCACAAAAGATCTCAAGACAAGGTTGGCAGAATGACTCTCAAGCAACTAACCAGAGAAAAAGATCCACCAAACAGTAGCTGAAATACAACCAGACAGATTAAAGAAATAACACCAAGGACAACACAGATGGAGATCCAATATGGCGGAGGAGTAAGTGGAAGCTACACTAACCTCCTCCCAGGACCAGCAAGTGCTGACTCAGCCTCAGTACAGCAGACAGACCATTCCCCTCCAAGTGGCATCAGAATAAGGGGAAATAAAAGCCCTGCCTACAGGAATTAAGCTGCCACACCCATGGTCCTTAAGCCTGACGGCTACTCACAGATTGAGTAGATTAACAACTAAAGAAGACAAACAAAGGCAGTATATCCCTGGAAGTCTCCAATAGGCTGCCTAGGGCCAGTCTGGTACATGATCTGACGTTACCAGAGGCAGATCCAGGAAGTGCAGATCATTCTAAGAAGTACCAACAAACAATAGGAATCACAAAAATGGGGAGACAGAGAAACAAGCCCTCATCAAAAGGGAAGGTAGAATCCCTAGAGAGAGTGCTAAATGAAATAGAGGGGAGAAAATATCAGATACAAAATTCAAAACATGGATTATGGAGAAGCTGAATGAGCTCAGCGGAAACTACAAAGAACTCCAGGGGAACTACAAGGAACTCCAGAAAAACTACAAGGACCTTACAGAGAATTACACGAGCATGAAAAAGGACATAGAAGCTATCAATAAGAGTCAGGAGGAAATGAAGAATACGACCTCTGAATTGAAGAACACAGTAGAAGGAATTAAAAGCAGGCTAGAGGAAGCAGAAGATCGGATCAGCGAGCTGGAGGACAACTTAGACAAAAACTCCCAGACAGTGCAAAAAATGAAAAAAGACTGAACAAGACTGAAGAGGTTCTAAGACAGCTGCAGGACAACATGAAACGTAATAATATCTGTATCATAGGAATTCCAGAAGGAGAAGAAGAAGAGCAAGGGATAGAAAACCTCTTTGAAAAGCTAATGACAGAAAACTTCCCTAACAAGAGGAGAGAAAGAGTCACGCAAGTCCAGGAAGCACAGAGGGTTCCAATGAAGATGAACCCCAACAGGCCCACCTCAAGACACATCATAATTAAAATGGCAACATTCAAAGACAAAGAGACAATCCTAAAAGCAGCAAGAGAGAAACAACTAATAATATACAAGGGAGCGCCAATAAGGCTGTCATCAGATTTCTCAGCAGAAACACTACAAGCCAGAAGGGAATGGCAAAAAATATTCCAAACAATGAAAAACAAAGGCCTACAACCTAGAATACTATACCCAGCAAAGCTCTCATTCAAAATGGAGGGTGAAATAAGGAGCTTCCAAGACAAAAGAAGGCTAAAAGAATACATCTCCACCAAACCAGCAATGCAAGAGATGCTAAAGGGTCTGCTTTAAGAAGATAAAGAAACAGAGAGAGAAACAGAGAAGAACACGAGTACAAAGGGGGAAAAATGACAATGAATAAGTACTTATTGGTAATACCCTTAAATGTATATGGATTAAACGGTCCAATTAAAAGATATAGGGTAGCTGAATGGATTAGAAGGAATGACCCACATATATGCTGTCTACAAGAGAACCACCTTAGAACAAAAGATCTACACAGACTGAAAGTAAAGGGATGGAAAAAAGTATTTCAAGCAAATGAACATGAAAAAAAAGCTGGGGTAGCAATACTTATATCGGACAAAACAGATTTCACAGCAAAGGCCATAAAAAGAGACAAAGAAGGGCATTTCATAATACTTAAGGGAAAAATCCATCAAGGAGATATAACCCTTATAAATATATATGCACCCAACTTAGGAGCACCCAAATATATAAGGAAAAATTTGAAAGACTCCAAGAAAGATATAAACAGCAACACACTCATAGTAGGGGACTTTAACACCCCATTGTCAACAATGCACAGACCTTCGAAGCAAAGAAACACCAAAGATATTGAGGCAATGAACAACACTCTAGATCAAATGGACTTAGTCAATATATATAGAAGTTTTCATACCAAAGGAGTAAAACATACATTCTTCTCAAATGCACAAGGGACATTTTCAAAGATAGACCACATGGTAGGACACAAAACAAGCCTTAACAAATTCAAGAAAATTGAAATTATATCAAGCATCTTTTCAGATCACAATGGCTTAAAATTGGAAATCAACATCAAGGGAAAAACTCAAAAACATTCAAACTCATGGAGAATGAATAACATGCTATTAAATAATGAATGGGTTAACAATGACATCAAAGAAGAAATCAAAAAGTTTCTGGAAACTAATGATAATGAACACACAACAACCCAAAAACCTATGGGATACAGCGAAAGCAGTCCTGAGAGGAAAGTTCATAGCAATACAGGCCTACCTAAAAAAGCTAGAAGAATTTATAATAAAAATTTAATCCTACAGCTACAAGAACTAGAGGAAGAACAACAAGCAAAGCCAAGATCAAGTAGAAGGAAGGAAATTATCAAGATCAGAGCACAATTAAATGACACAGAGACTAAACTAACAATTCAAAAGATCAACAAAAGTAGGAGCTGGGTTCTTTGAAAAGATAAACAAAATTGACAAGCCTTTAACCAGGCTCATCAAGAAAAAAAAAGAGAGGACCCTAATAAATAAAATGAGAAACGAAAAAGGAGAAATCACAACTGATACAACAGAAATACAAAGGATTGTAAGAAATTATTACGAACAACTGTGTGGCAAGAAATTTGACAACCTAGAGGAAATGGACAAATTCCTGGAAACTTATAGTCTTCCCAAACTGAATCAAGAAGAAGCAGAAAGTCTGAATAGACCAATAACAGCTAGTGAAATTGAAGCAGTAATCAAAAAACTCCCACCCGGGACCGGATGGCTTCACAAGTGAATTCTACAAAACATTTAGGAAAGGACTAACTCCTATCCTCCTCAGACTATTCCAAAAGATACAAGAAGAGGGAAGACTCCCAAACTCGTTCTATGAAGCCAGTATTACCCTAATTCCAAAACCAGGTCAAGACACAACAAAGAAAGAAAACTACAGGCCAATATCGCTGATGAGCATAGATGCTAAAATCCTCAACAAAATATTGGCAAACCGGATCCAGCAACACATTAGAAAGATCATACACCAGGATCAAGTGGGATTCATCCCAGGGATGCAAGGATGGTTTAATATTCGCAAATCAATAAACGTAATACACCACATAAACAAAATGAAAGACAAAAACCACATGATCTTATCAATAGATGCAGAAAAAGCATTTGATAAAGTACAACACTCATTTAGGATAAAAACTCTCAGCAAAATGGGAATACAGGGAGCATACCTCAACATAATAAAGGCCATATATGAGAAACCTGAAGCCAACATCATACTCAATGGGCAAAAACTGAGAGCATTCCCCCTGAGATCGGGAACAAGACAAGGATGTCCGCTCTCTCCACTCCTATTCAACATAGTCTTGGAAGTTCTAGCCACAGCAATCAGACAAGAAAGAGAAATAAAAGGCATCCAAATTGGAAAAGAGGAAGTAAAACTGTCATTATTTGCAGATGACATGATACTGTACATAGAAAACCCTATAGACTCCACAAAAAAACTACTCAACCTAATAAGTGAATTTGGCAAAATAGCAGGATACAGAGTCAATATTAAGAAATTGAAGGCATTTTTATACGCCAACAATAAAAACTCAGAGATAGAAACTGAAAGAAAAATTAAATTTACCATAGCAACAAGAAAAATAAAATACCTAGGAATAAACTTAATCAAGGAGGTAAAAGACTTTTACTCAGAAAATTACATAACACTGAATAAAGAAATTAAAGAAGATACAAATAAATGGAAGCATATACCATGCTCATAGATGGGAAGAATCAACATCATTAAAATGTCCATACTACCCAGAGCAATTTATAGATTCAATGCAATCCCTATTAAAATACCAGCAACATATTTCACAGACCTAGAACAAATACTTCAAAAATTTATATGGAACCAAAAAAGAGCCCGAATAGCCACAGCAATTTTGAGGAAGAACACAGTCGGAGGAATCACAATACCTGATATCAAACTATACTACAAGGCCATGGTAATCAAAACAGTCTGGTACTGGCATAAAAACAGACATATAGATCAATGGAACAGAATAGAGATCCCAGAAATAAACCCAAGTTCATACAGTCAACTAATATTTGACAAAGGGGGAAAGAACATCAAATGGAATGAAAAGAGCCTCTTCAACAAATGGTGTTGGGAGAACTGGACAAGGACATGCAAAAAAATGAAACTAGACCACCAACTTACACCATACACCAGAATAAACTCAAAACGGATCAAAGAGTTAAAAGTAAACCGTGATACCATAAAAGTCCTAGAGGAAAACATAGGCAGGAAAATTTCAGATATCCCACGTAGCAACATTTTCACTGATATATCTCCTAAGGCAAGGGAAATAAAGGAAAGAATAAACAAATGGGACTACATCAAACTAAAAAGTTTCTGTTCAGCTAAAGAAAACATCAGCAAGATGAAAAGGAAACCAACCATAGGGGAAAATATATTCGCCAATGACATCTCAGACAAGGGATTGATCTCCAAAATATATAAAGAACTCATATGACTCAACACCAAGAAGACAGACAACCCAATTAAAAAATGGGCAGAGGACCTGAACAAACACTTCTCCAAAGAGGACATACAGAGGGCCCATAGACATATGAAAGTATGCTCAACATCACTAGCCATCAGAGAGATGCAAATAAAAACCACAATGAGATACCACCTCACACCAGTCAGAATGGCCATCATCAACAAATCAACAAACAACCTGTGCTGGAGAGGATGCGGAGAAATGGGAACCCTGGTGCATTGCTGGTGGGAATGCAGACTGGTGCAGCCACTATGGAAAACAGTTTGGAATTTCCTCAAAAAACTAAAAATGGGACTGCCTTTTGAACCAGCAATTCCATTGCTAGGATTATATCCAAAAAATCCTGAAACACCAATTCAAAAGAACCTATGCACTCCAATGTTCATAGCAGCACTATTCACAATAGCCAAGTGCTGGAAACAACCTAAATGCCCATCTGTAGATGAGTGGATCAAAAAACTGTGGTACATTTACACAATGGAGTACTATGTAGCAGAAAGAAAGAAGGAACTTCTACCATTTGCAATAACATGGATGGAACTAGAGAGAATTATGCTTAGCGAAATAAGCCAGGCAACGAAAGAAAAATACCTTATGCTTTCACCTATTACAGGAAACTAACGAACAACACAAACAAATGAGCAAAATTGAACCAGAGGTATGTAAACAAGAAGTAGACTAACAGTAACAAGGGGGGAGCTGGGAGGGAGAGAAGGGGGTAAGAAGGGGAAGGGTCAAGTCAAAGAACATTTATGAATGACCCACGGACATGGGCAACTGAATGGGGACTGAATGGGGGGGAAGGGAGGGACAGGGTGCAGGGAAGCAAGAGGGGGAAAAAAGTGAGACAACTGTAATGGAAAAACAAACAAAAAAATTTTTTTAGTGGGGGAAAAATGAAAATATGAAGAATGGAAATGCCAGTTCAGTGAATATTAGGACAAAGATTTTCCTTCACGTTGTATATTTTTCTCCCTATCTGATCCCTCCAGAGTTTGGCATTCTAAACAAGTAAGTAATGACATAAGTTTCTTTGCATAAAACTAATAAGACCAGTTGTTAATAGAGGTTCTTTTTTTTTTTTTTGACCAAGTCTTTGACTGGAATGTCAAGCCTAAAGGAGACATGCTTGGGCTCAGGTTGTTACCAAAAAGCCCTGAGGAACTGGGAATGACTTTCAAAGGTAATAAAAGCCCGCGAGATAAAAGGCCTGGTACCATGGTTGGTTGTGCGGTCCACAGCAATCTTTCCAGGGAAGGAACGAAGGTTGTTTTCCTGAAAGATGGCTAGAAGGGACCTTAAGGAACAATGAAAAACCAGAAATACTTGGAAAGGACAGGTGTGTAGAGGCAAGGATGAATGCCAGGTATGTGGCCCAGCTTCTGTGCCCTGAAGAGCAAACTGAGGGTCACCCTAAATGTTCCTGGGGTTAGTTCCAGCAAAGCAGAACTAAAGATCATAAGTGATCATTTGCTGCTCTTGTTGTGGTTATGCAAATGAACAGGATAAATTAAAAATGGACTTAATATAGTCCCTTTAATGACAAGGAGGGTAATCTTAGGGAGAAAAATCATTATTCAAGGAAAAGCACAATGATCAGTGGTAGACTATAAAGTAGTGCAGCTAACCGTCTTAAAAGTTTCTTTTCATTTAAAATATGATTTCACTTGAAAATTAAATCATGTCTGTGATATCATCAAAGATATTCAAGTTACAGGCAAGTAGAATGTCAAGTGTCTTGCAACTGGATGTCTTCCCAATAAGACAGTTTTACAGATTTAGAGACTTGTTTGTGGGTTATGTTACATAAATTAACATGTGTTTTCTGTTTTCAAAGGGTATAAGCCTATAATCGCATTACCTGAGTGATTGTCTGTACTTATAAGCCTCACTTAACCTCTCTGCAGTGCTGCCTCCTGAGACTCAACAGTTTGGCTGAACTAAATGGCTGGGTTGGTGAAGAATGGAGTGGTCTGTGGGATTCACTTTAAAACTGGTTTCTCCTTTCTATCCTAATGGCTTGGACAGAAAGGACCCAGACGTCTGAGAGGGGGAAAACCTAAACTATTTCCCTCAGCCCAAACTAAGTATAATGGGCAAAAGGGTTTTGGACAGGTGAGATGTGCCTAGCACACCTTCCTCCAAAGAAGCCCTTTTTTTCTTTTTTTTCCCCCCTAATGTGGAACATTGAAAAATTAATCCCTGCCTTTTGTCATCTAGTAGTTATGGATTGAATGATGTCTTTTAACCCTTTTTGCCAAATCTGTTGCCCCCAGAACACAACAAGGATGCCAGCCTGTTAAACCAAGCACGCTGTTGTCCGGAGACCGACAACTGACCTGGAGTCTGCACGATCCTTCCCCATGTGGGAAGGCCACCCTCCCCTCCACACCCCCACTATTAATAGGGATTTCTGGACCCAAGGGTAGGTAGGACAACGACCATGTCCAGCTTGAAGCAGCTAGAGGAGCTTGAGACCTTCACCCATTGTCCTTTATAAGATTACAAAGGATCTTAATATCTGAGAGGGATAGTTATTTTTTACGAACCACGGGTATGGACTTGGGGGGGGATTGCTGGGGGAGGGAGATGCTGGGTGGAGGGGAGTAAAGGGGAGAAAATTGGAACTATTGTAACAATATAATCAATAAAGTACATTAAAAAAATAAAAAATAAAAATAAAAGAAATAAACATAAAAAAAAAAAAAGACACAGTGTAGCTGAGTGGATAAAAAAACATGACCCGCACCTATGCTGTCTACAAGAAACCCACCTCAGGACAAAAGACCTACAGAGACTGAAAGTGAAGGGATGAAAAACATATTCCAGGCTAACGGAAATGAAAAAAAAAAGCTAGGGTAGCAATACTTAGATCAGCAAAATAGATTTCAAAACAAAGGCCATAAAAAGAGACAAAGAAGGATACTTCATAATAGTTAAGGGAACAATCCATCAAAAAGATATAACCCTTGTAAACATATATGAACCCAACAGAGGAACACCCATATAAGGAAAATCTTGAAGGACTTCAAGAAGGATATCGACAGCAACACACTCACAGTAGGGGATTTTAACACACCATTGTCAACAATGGATAGATCTTCCAAAGAAAGAATCAAGAAGGGTGTTGAGGCACTGAATGACACTCTAGGTAAAATGAACTTAATTGATACATACAGAATCTTTCACCCCAAAGAAGCAAAATATACATTCTGTTCAAATGCACATGGGATATTTTCAAAGACAGACCACATGGTAGGACACAAATCAAGCCTCAACAAATTCAAGAAAATTGAAATTATATCAAGCATCTTCTTGAATCATAATGGATTGAAAGTAGAAACCAACCTCAAGGAAAAAACTTAAAAACATTCAAATTCACAGAGACTGAAAACATGCTGTGAAATCGTCGTCGGCAGCCGTCCGTCTCGAGAGACGATGGTGTAGCTTCTTAAGAGTCTATCTGCACCGCCGAGATAATCAATGAGTTAACAATGAGATCAAGGAAGAAATCAAAAAGTTTCTGGACACAAATGAAAATGAACACACAACAGCCCAAAACCTGTGGGATACAGCAAAGGCAGTCCTAAGAAGGGAGTTCTTTTCAATATAGGCCTACCTAAAAACCTAACCTTACATATACAAGAAGTAGAGGAATAAAAACAAAGCACAGAGTGAGTAGAAGGAAGCAAATAATCAATATCAGAGCAGAATTAAATGACATACAAATTAAAAAAACAATTCAAAGGATCAATAAATCCAGGAGTGGTTCTATATTGACAAACCTTTAACCAGACTCTTCAAGATAAAGAGAGAGGACCCAAATAAATAAAATCAGGAACAGAGGAGGAGGAATCACAACCAATACCACAGAAATATAAAGGATTGTAAAAAATTACTAGAAACAATTATATGACAAGAAAGTTGATAACCTGGGAGAAATGTACAAGTTTCTGGAAACATAATCTTCCAAACTAAATCAAGAAGAAGCAGAAAGCCTAAATAGGCCAATAACAACTAATGAAATCGAAGAGTAATCAAAAAATTCCTGGCACACAAATGCCCCAGACTGGATGGCTTCAAAGGCAAATTTTACCAAACATTTAGGGAAGAACTAACTGTAATCCTTCTCAAATGACTCCAAAAAATCCAAGAAGAGGGAGGACTATCGAACTCTTTCTATGGGGCCAGTATTATCCTAATTCCAAAACCAAGTCAAGACCCAAGAAAGAAATCCACAGGCCAATATTGCTGATGAACATAAATGCTAAAATCCTTATCAAAATACTGGCAAAACGGATCCAGCAATACTTTAAAAAGATCATACACCATGATCAGGAGGGCTTCATCCCAGGGATGCAAGAATGGTATAATATTCAGAAATCAATAAATGAAATACACCACATAAAAAAATCACATGATCATATCAATAGATGATAAAATATAGCACCCATTTATGATAAAAATGCTCAGGAAACTGGGAATAGAGGGAGTATACCTCAATGTAATAAAGGCCATATATGAGAACCCTGCCACCAACATCGTACTCAAAGGGCAAAAACCAAAAGCTTTCCCTCTTAAGATCAGGATCACGACAAGGGGCCTGCTTTCATTCACCACTTTTATTCAACATAGTATTGGAAGTTCTAACCACAGCAATCAGACAAGAAAAAGAAATAAAAGGCATCCAATTTGGAAAAGAGGAAGTAAAACTGTCATTATTTGCAGATGCCATGATAGTGTACATAGAAAACCCTATAGGCTCCACCAAAAACCTACTCAACCTAGTAAGTGAATTTGGCAAAAAAGTAGGGTACAAAGCCAATATTCAGAAATTGAAGGCATTTTTGTACACCAACAATGAAGTATCAGAGATAGAAACTAGAAAAAAAATTCCATTTACTATAGTAACAAGGAAAATAAAGTACTTAGGAATAAATGTAACCAAGGAGATAAAGACCTGTACTCAGAAAACTACAGAACACTGAAGAAAGAAATTAAGGAAGATACAAATCCGTCGTCGGCAGCCGTCCATCTCGAGAGACGATAGTGTAGCTTCTTAAGAGTCTATCTGCACCGCCGAGAATGGCTGTGCAGTCCGACTCGGGAGTGACACGGTATCTGTCTCCTCCCATGTTGAATCGACATCTTGCGATGACGCTGGAGTGTCCTCTCCAGTGAAGCTGAAGCTACAGAGCCTGGGCAGGGTGATATGGAGGGTCTGCTGTTGCCCATGCAGCAGACCCCCCCTCTCTTCGCAGCTGAAGGGTCCAAGGGAAAGACAGAGTCAATACAGCTTGGCTTCAGGTGCGCCGCAGGAGTTGCCGGTGTTGACTACAAGGTCAAACCGCCTTAGGGACTCCGGCTCCGGATTTTCTGTCGGGGTTTACTCCCTTAGCCTTTCCCCTGAAGAGGTATGCCGCAAGGCAGCAGAGGTTTTTTGGAGTCAGAGTTTTCCTTCTCTGGGAAGATACAAATAAATGGAAGCATATACCATGTTCATGGATGGGAAGAATCAACATCATTAAAATGGCCATACTACCCAAAGCAACTTATAGACTCAACACAATCCCTATTAAAATACCAATGACATATTTCACAGATTTAGAATGAATGCTTCAAAAATTTATATGAAACTAAAAGTGACCCTGAATAGCCTCAACAATCTTGAGAAAGAAGAACAAAGTAGGAGGAATTACAATACCTAATATCAAACTATATTACACAGCCATGGTAATCAAAACAGTCTTGTATTGGCATAAGAACAGACATATAGATCAATGGAACACAACAGATAGACTGGAAATAAACCCAGGTCTCTATGTTCAATTAATATTTGACAAAGGGAGAAAGAGTATAAAATAGAGTAAAAATACCCTCTTCAACAAATGGGGTTGGGAGAACTGGAGTGAAACTAGACCACTTACTTAAACCATACACCAGAATAAACTGTGACACCATGAAAGTCCTACAGGAAAACATAGGCATTAAAATTTCAGCTATCTCACGTATCAATATTTTTGACCATACACTCTCTAGGGCAAAGGAAAGAGTAAACAAATGGGACTGCATCAAATTAAAAAAGCTTCTGCATAGCTAAGAAAAAATCATCAAAATGAAAAGGGAACCAACTGTATGGGAAAACATATTTGCCAATGATACCTCAAACAAGGATTTTATCTTCAAAATATAAAGAACTCATATGACTCAACACCAGGAAAACAAACAATCCGATTAAAAAATGGGCAAAGGACCTGAACAGACACTTCCAAGGAGGACATATAGAAGGCCCATAGTCATATGCAAACATGTTCGACATCACTAGCTATCAGAAAGATGCAAATTAGCATTACGATGAGATACCAACTCACACTGATAAAAATGGCCAGCATTAACAAATCAACAAACACACACTGACGAGGATGTGGAGAAAAAAAGAACCCTAGTGCACTGTTGGTGGGAATGCAGACTGGTGCAGCCACTGTGGAAAACAGTATGAAACGTCCTCAAAAAACTAAAAATGGAACTGCCTTTTGATACAGCAATTCCACTGCTGGGATTAAACCTGAAGAATCCTAAAACACCAATTCAAAAGAATCTATGCACTCCTATGTTCATATCAGCGTTATTTACAATAGCCAAGTGCTGGAAACAACCTAAGTGCCCATCAATAAATGAGTAGATAACAGAACTGTGGTATATTTACACAATGGAATATTACACAGCAGAGAGAAAGAAGGAACTCCTTCCTTTTGCAACAGCATGGGTGGAACTGGAGAGTATTATGCTTAGTGAAATAAGCCAGGCAGCGAGAATCAAATACCATATGATCTCACTTATAAGAGAAACCTAATGAACAAAAGAAACGAGCAAAATAGAACTAGAGGCATGGAAACAAGGAACAGACTGACAGTGACCAGAGGGAAGGGGGGAGAGGGATGAGGGGGAAAAGAAGGGGAAGGGTCTAGTAAAGAAACATGTGTAAATTACCCATGGACATGGAAACAAGGTGGGGATTGACTGTGGGAGTGGGGGTGAGCATGGCTGGGGAGACCAATGGGGGAAAAATTGGGACAACTGTAAAAGAACAATAAAAAACGGCAAAAACAACAAAAATGTAAAAAGCAGGCAATGTGTTCAGGAATCTATGTTGGCTGATTCAGAGATGAGGTCTTCATACTACACTCAAAAGACCAGGGCTTCAAACACAGCAACTCCCACTGAGAACAGGCCTTGTATATTCTAGGACAAGTCATCAAATCAGTTCAGTGACCTTCACTTGGGTGTCTTAATGAGGACAATGTAGTTTCCCAAATGAACTTCCAATAAGGCACTAAGGGAAGCAATTCCACGTGTCAGCTGTCCTATATTCGTGTAGACTGTTACATTTTACATTAAATTACACTTTATTTGTGCCTCATAGCAAGAGTAACAGAAGGAAGTATACAGGAAAGTGTAAGAAAAGAGAAAGTCTTCTACAGATGTAACCAGACACTCAAGGAACTGAAATCCCACACAGATTTATCTGTATCAACATTGAGTGTATAGCATTATCATTTTTAGACATTCTATAGAAAAAAGAAAAAGATTGAGAGAACATAAAGCATCTCCCCCATGTCAACATCCTTTGGCTCAAGTAAAATGAGTGGTGTGGGAACCAGAGTATTTAAGGTTCCTTAGTGAGATATAATCCTGATTCCTTAATCTTACTGAATTTTAAAAATCTTATTGAGATTAAAACCTTACCGAGGTTTCGTTCACATCTTCTAAGCATGTCGTATTGGTGCCTACATAGCAGTTTTCAATAAATTTGGGTTCTATTAAAAGTAAATCTTCCAAAAAGGCAAAAGCAAGGTTTAGAATTTTCCAGATTTCATTTTCTGGAATAAGCTCACTACATTCCTTGACTTCTCTGGCTTACTAAGTGAAGAGTATAAACAGAAAAGACACCATTTTATAAGAAATCTGCTCCCAACCTTTTCAACCTAGAAGGCAGAAGTCCACTTGGACTGCATTACTGAAGAGCAGCATAAACCATCCCAGGCACGGCTCCCACATGGAATTAGACAGAGTACACTCCACCCCAGGAATCCTAGTCTTCATTAATTATGAAAAAAACTATATCTATACTCAAAATACCAGAAAGACTTTCATCATTTTTTATACAGAACTTGGAAAATTCAATAGAATTTATCTATATTCTAAGGGACAGTAACATCAGCATATATATATATATATATATATATATATATATATATATATATATGGTGCTGTAATTAGTTTGCATGAGCCTAGCTTATGAATTTCTTTACAATGGCATTTTGTCCACATTTTCAAAGGGCAGGGAAGACGATATTACAGCTTTAAGTCCTTCTAGCACACAGCTTCAGTGCTAAGTACTTCAAGATCTATAAATACTTAAATGCAGAGTAGTCTAGAAACTCTGAGGAAAACCCTTGTAAGGTCAAATATTTATTCTTGTTTTCAATATGAGAATTGATAGCATACTTATTTTGGTAATTTACCTACTTCATCATTTCACACCTCATAGACATAGTCTTTTCTAAAGAAAGAGGTATGTATTTAGAGGTAACTTGCCTGGACTCCATATTTCACAGGGGTGCAAGTTGGGGCACCATGGGGGTGGAGGGTAGGGAAGGAGCAGAGATAAATATAGCTGCACACGCTGCTCAAGGAAAAAGGGTAAAAGATCTCAATGGACACTTTGTGCTGGGTAAGCATGGGAGGCAAACAATGCTCAGGATGGCCAAAAGTCTAGAGCTAAATCTTTTAATCCCTTTAAAATTAAAGTGTTGTCAAGTTTACCCTGTTTGGGGGTCCAAAAGAACATGCAGATTCTATTGGGTCTATAAACGACAATTAGGGACAGGAGAGTGTATAGAGGCAGAGAGCCTTATAGAAAACAATTATGTGTTTATTCAAAAGAAAAAGAGTTAGAGAGAAAGAGTAATTTGGGGTAGGGTTAGAAGAAGAAAAGAATCTGAAATTTAGAAGAAATGGCTTTCGCTTGGACCTGTGTGGTATTTGCTCTGTTACAGTTCACACACATCTTCCCATGAACAACACCAGTCTGGGGCTTCTGGAAGAACATTTGGAACAGTGGATAAATACCAGCCATGCTTGTCCAATTATAAACCATAACGTCACTATCACATTTTTCACATTCTCCCAAGTACCAACAAAAAATCACCCCAGACAGTTATTTAAGCTCTCTTCACTATAGTCAGTATGAAGAACACAGGGTTACAGCTCCACTTACATGGTTAATGAAGAGACTCTTGCGTTTTTCTCTCACTGTGAAAACAAAAGATGCAATAAAAATGTTACATGCCTGCATGCCAAACCCTTACAGGTTACCAAGGTCTAGGCATCTGTGTCGCGATCCCATCCTTCCACCAACCAACATACCCAATTGCCCCATTACTAAATGTAAGAATATATGACCTGAAGATCTGAACCTGATTAACAGAGCAAAATATATACCCATTTATTTAAACTATGGCATGCTAACAAGGTAAATGTAGCTATAATTAACCAATGGTTAATACCTTTCCAATAACTAAATAAAAAATTAGTAAATCTCAAAAAACTTGAATGCATTAATTAAAAATAATTAACAAATAAGAGGACCATTAATTTCTAAAAAAGAGTAGACTCACAAAGGTCTAAACAATAGGGTGAAAGGTAAATAACAACACCCATCACAGCATTAAAATACAGGGCAAAATATGACAGAAGCGTTATCACCATGGAAACTAATTCCTTTCTTTCCTTGCTGGGTGCTGGGGAATAAAGCTGGACTTCTGCCTAGGAGGTCTCCTGGAGCCTCTTGTAGCACCCTTGCCCTCTTGGAAGCTGAAAAAAAATCACAATACAAAATACCATCCTACCTCAGAGATGGAGACCTTAGCATTTCCCAAAATGGATCCTCAGCCCAAGATAAGGTTGATAAGGAACCCTAAGGAGCTTTATCATGACCTTGTATCATTGAACTTTGCATTTTCTTTCCTGAAGACCTAGTTTTGAGAGTATATACTAATCAATTAACATTTACTGAGTAGATAACTGTAGAATATAGGAAGAATAGGTTTCCTTCAAAGAGGTGACATCCTGAGTCCCTGGGAATCAATAATGCCACGTTGGGGTATCCTAAAACACTAGGTAAAAATCCAGCTCATCCTCTGAGGAGTCCCATCCTGTCTCCACATCTACAGTCCACCTCCCAAATGCAGAATCACTAGTTTCAAGCCCTCTGGCTGATCTGACTGAGGAATTTGGGAATTGTTTTCCTAGTTTACATTCTGTTCAATTTCCTTAGAAGTCCTATCCTCTCTGAAATGACTCTCTGTCCCTCTTCCTATCTCAAAGATACTCTGGAGTACAAAAGCAAAAACCAGCCTGAGGGTACCCTTGGGAGAAGGTACCTAACACGCCATCAGCTGGATCCATCCGCAGGCCATTGGCATGCAACAACCACAGAGAAAGCGTGGGGCACCTGGCCACACCTGAGGCCAGACCGGCACACAGAAAGCTCTCTGGAGTGCACAGACAATGGCTGCAGACTGCCCCTACTAAGACAGTGTGGAGGCTGTTTAATCACTTGTGCCCTAACTCCAAATAAGCACCCACAGGTGAACCGTAACAAAAGAAAAATGAGGAGCTGGCAAGAGCACTTGGTTTTAACTTCTGGTACTATACACTTTGTGTGCATGTGTATGTATGTGTATCTGTGTACATGCATGTCTTCCTTAAATTATTTCAATACTAAATTACTGTGCATCTAGTCAGGTTTGCTCGACCACATGGAGGAATGACGACATTTCTAAGGTGATCTCCCATTGACTGAAGGGATCTGAGAATACTTCCTACACAGGTAGCAGACCCAACATGGTTGCCAACAAATCCCACAGGCAACGCTTAGCCCTTCCGAGGGTACCCAACAATAATAGGTTTGTGCAGAGGCTTTGTGTCTCCCAATTACGGAAATCACCTCCAAAGTCACCTTATCACCCACATCCAGCAGATAAAAGATATCCATGCCTCAAGAAATATTAGAGCTTCTAATATGGGCGCTGCTAAAAAGATTATTAATTATACAAAAATAAAGGAGGACTGAAATACAGACTCATCAATGTGTTGACTGAAAGTTTTAACAAGCTTTAAAACAAAAATAAAATCACGATACACCAATGAGTAGGAATATTGTAAAAGTGTAAGCTATGCTATTGTTGTACAGCTCCTATAAGGGTATATCTCAAGGAAGAATCAGACTATTTCCATGAAACCCAACTGGTTCCAATTAAAATAGTCGAAAACAGAAGTTCACTAAAACAAATACAAAATACGTAAGGACAAGGTATCTGAATCTATTATAGAATATCTTAGGCACTCTCCATTTTTATACAAATGAACATCTGCACACGCCTTTATTTTCCACAGGGCAGCTGAACCTGCTGAATCTTGTCTGAAATCTGGTACCACCTTCCTGTTATATTTTGTAATGCTGCCCCTAAGAGGGCTTTGAGAAAATCAAACTTACACAGTATCTGAGAGGCTCTTTCCGCACTTGTCCCTATGACAGACTTCCTTCTGGAGTGCCTCCTGAGTCCACAAACCAACTGCCTGTCCCCACACATAAGAAAACCTATCATTTGCAGAAGGTTATCTTCATAAGCTGAAATGTATAAGGCAATCTTTAAAATAAAATAAATTTCTTAAAGTATAACAATTTATACATTAAACAATTACACATGTGCATGTTCAACAGTGGAAGCCTATAAGGCAAGTGACATACTATTTTCCCACAAACTTCAAGTTTTTGTACTTTCTATACAGGGCTGCACAGAAATTTTCTTCCACTCTACCTCTTTCCTTCACAGAAGTAGCCACTGGGTCTAGTGAAACACTTGGGGAGGTCAGAGCCAGGAAACTGAAGTGGCGGGAACCCAAAGCAGTAGCAGAGTGCAGTTGGACTGACAGAAGGAAAGATCAAACCACCAATTTTTTTTATTTTTATTTTTTGGTGAAGAAAATGAAAACATTTCCAAAGGTATTTATTGAGAAGTAGTAAAGATGTACATATTTTTACAAGCTTTTAATATTAATTTACATTTCTTTAAATTATGTAGGCCCCCATAATCTATATTTTTCTAAAACATAACAGCAACCCTTGACTTTGACTGTGAGATCCTCATCATGCTACCATAGGAGGGAGTCAAAATGCAACTTTGGCTCATGATGCTTAAGTTTGTTTTTAAAAGAAACACTAAACGCCATATTCACTGAGAATGTAGGCTTGTCATAAACAAATGAGCTTTAAAAAATTCATTCTGGAGAACGCTGTTGACACTATTAGCATCTTAGCTCAACAGAGACCAAGGGAAAAAAAATATTTTAGAGAGTTATTATCTACTTTGTGTGCACAAACTGCATGATTCGAAATGTTTGATTTTGCCTCTAAATCTGACTTACAGACTTTTGCAGGGATATCGTGACTTAATCTTATATGCTGTAATATTATACTCAGGCCCCCTATCTTGATATTTCAGGTACAACACAAATGGTTACCTTTCCTAGCCATATACCACATTTGTACATCAAGTAGCCAAAAACTCATTTTAGTTGCAGAATATTTTTCAAACTTGTTTACAATAAGGCACAATATTCTATAGGTAAAGAGAATGTGGATATTCCCAAAGGGGCTGGTTGTTCGTTGGTTAACTTTTTTATTTTTTTTTTCCCAGATCAGAAAGGAAGAGGACCTTCTGTCCCTAAGGTGGGAAGGGAAGGGTTCTGGTCTGAGCATGCTCAAAGTCACATGACAAGCTGTGATGTTGGCTCATTGGCCTGCTCCATGGTTAGGCCAGACAAGCTCTTCTCCTTCAACCTAGCCTTCGGTTCTATGCTGGCAGCCTCTTCTGAACATATGATCAGAGGAGAAGATGTGTGTGAGAAACAGCACTGGGTGAGGCAATCAGTAACCCTTTTCTTTGCCCTGTGAAGGGGTGTTCCTCTCTGTCAAACCACCAATTTTTATACTAAACAATCCAAGGGTAATTCTTATGTGCTCAGCCAAGCAGGATATAACAACTCTGACTTGCCTCTCTGGCCCTAGTGAATTAAGAGGGTAAGAGAGGAATCTTTTAAACTAGGAGAACTTTTTCTGCTGAAAATATTTGAGTTTTTCTTCTTACATTATTATGTATGCCATCACCACCACATTAACAGCTGGTGTTCCTGGTAGTTTTCACTAGTATGCAGCTATGCAAAGATTATAAAGTGGGATTTCAAGCAGAAAAGCTGTGTGGACCTTCACCCTATCATCACTCTTATTTGCTCAAGTAGGTGTATGTATTAATTTTGTTTACAAGACTAGTAACTGAAATAATGGTGAGCTCTTACCACTTTCTGCACACAAAGGATTTAAGCAAGAGGAAAAAAGGGCAATGGTATTCATTCTAGTAAACATGTATAATTTATAGCATTGGAAAATAAATGGAGAATAATGACAGGTAAATATTAGACATTTAATTTATCTATGTTCCTTTTCTTTTTGCAGTGGATTTAGGAAATTGAAATGGGTAAGCCAAAGCAGTTGAAGTTTTAAGTACTAGGGAATTCTGGCATGTTGAGACAGGATAGTAAGAAGCCAGGATAACTCCTTGGCAAGTGGAATAGGGAAACTGAGACAGCTGAATCCAATGGCCAAGCAATTTATAGCCAGGTGTAGATGGTAGCCAGGGCAAAGGCCCCCAGTACTTGGCTGGAAGCAAAATTGGGAAAACAAGGACCTCATCACCAGGGTAACCTTTCCTCCCTGGAGGATGTCCAGGCCTAGGTTTCATTTCAGCTTCAGGCCGAAAAAAGCAGCAAAACCAGGTGGGTGATGCCAGAACCAACTGCAAGGACTAAAGACTCCCTGCCCTGTCACTGACCAATCAGTGGAAACCTTGGAAGGGCACACCTGGAGAACTGATGACTATTCTACTGAAACCCTCCCCTGAAACCTCCCCTAAGATTCCTGCCTGCAAGAAAGAGATAAAAACCTCAAGACAAAGGGCATAGGGCCATTCCCTTCTCCCCCCACTTCTTTCTTCACAGGACTGAATCTCCTAAACTCTAAGGCAATGGTCAGCTGGAAGCTTGTCCCAGGCTAATCCCCTAAACCTGTCCTCAAAGCCCCCTTTTCTCTGGCTTCCCAATGAGCCAAGGCAGCCCAGTCTAGGCACTCCCTCTCCCTCTCTATTGCTTCTTCTATGTTAGGCCTTTCCTTGTTTCACTGTCCCCAGTTTCAATAAATGTATCCTCATAGTCACCTAGACTAGTACTGTGAAATCTTTTCTACATGAGGTCAAGAACCCACACACTACTTCAGCTGGCCCTAGGCAGACTGACTCAGGGCCAGACCCTGTCTGGTAACAATGTGACTATTTTAGTCACATAGAAATTTAAATTTCTCACTTTGGAAAGAGACAAGGCAATAGGAATAAGAAAAGAGACACGCTTATATTCCAAGAATAAATTTTAAAATGGTGCTTCATTTACTGGTTTAACTTTCATGATTTGATTCATGCTATGAAACTGAACAAATAAACACTGATGAGCCATTTCAGAATAAATTTCAGATGGAAAGTCTTGGTAGAAAGGGAACTATACTGTATATCACTTGGTAAATCTCTTTATGCTTTTATTGGCTTTTTTTTTTTTTTTTTTGACAGTCTCTAAACTCCATGGTTGAATCATTACATCTGTTAAAAGGAAAGCCAAAACTTATGAAAAAACATAAAAGACAAAATTAATTTTGAAATTATAGACACTACAGGTACAGTCAAGTTTCCTATCATCCTTGTTCATCCTAGTTAACCATGGCCATAATGACCTGGATCCAGGCAGATATTCATTACTAGCTCCACTACTTCTCATTCCTGGGAATCTGGAGATCCTGGTTCATCACTGCTGGAACCTTACCTGAAAGGTGGTGGGGTGCAACTCCTGGTATGCAGAAAAGAGTTAACACAACAGGTTTGCTTGCAAAGTTGGTGCCTGGGAACAGATCTGGGGAGGGTCCCCACCATTCTCTAACTGATAAGAGTGACTGACTATGCCTGAAATGTACAAACAATATGGTTTGTGCTGAACACCTACTTTCCTCCCAGGAGTCTGGAATTTTGCTATGAACCAAGTAGTGCCTGCCTACCTAACCAGTCCTCAATAAAAATCCTGGGCACTGGGTCTCTACAGAGCCTTTCGGGCTAGCAATATGTCACGAGTCATTGCTGAGAGAGCCTGGTACAACCTATGTGACTACCTGAAAGGGACGGCTGGAAGCCTGTATCTGGCTTCCTCTGGACTTCACTCATGCCCCCTTTCCTGGTACTGTTTCTGCTTCACATACTTTCTTTGTAGTAAGTCACAGACATGAATATGACTATGTTAGAAGTGCTATGATTCTCCTACTGGATCACCAAGACTGGGGGTGGTCCTGAGGTCCCCCACCACAGCTGGCATGCAGAAAAGAATGGAGGGCAGGGGAAGATGGGGCAAAGGTCACTATTTCCTTAGTTCCTAGTGGCTTTTAGTTTCCAGTTCCAAAGATTCATAAGGTTTCTGAGATACCTTTATAATTAATTATTCCTTTTCCCTTAAGCTAGCTGGAGCAAGACTAAGACATTACCATGATGAGAAAAGTGGAATCTCTTACCCTAGTATCACCAAAAAAGACAAATAAAACTACCCAATTCTAAATCTGTTTTTAAAATAAATTCAAAACCACAAAGGCCATTAATCAGCTCTGAAATCCAAAGTGCTTTGGCCATTGTGTTTTACGTAACTGTATAAACAATATGCCAACTCATTTATGATATTGGTTTAATCATTTTTAAACTTGAATACTTTTGGTTACTAATAACATATCAATCAAAATCTCTAAAGTTCTCACCATTGCTACACAATTGAGAACTCTAATGGTCATATTTTGCTTTGCTGGGAAAAGAGGCAATAAATTGATGTGGATCATAAATCTCTCTTTCCTGAGAGAAAAATAGCTGTCTCCTTTAATCCCATCTATGATAGTTTGTTAAGAGAATTTTTACTTAGCTAATGCAACAGTCCATAATGACTTAAAGAGAAAATGTACTAGAGGCTCTAAAAGTAAGCCATCTAAAATCAGCAAAAACACTACTATTGGCATTAAAAGTCTTCTCCACCTAATATGGGGAGTAAACAGTAAATGGCAGTTTGCAATGAGGGATAAACAAACTTCATTTAGTTTGCTTGGGACATTTCCACTCTTAAAAAGACAACTTTCTGGAAAAAAATCTATTGCCTAACCATTGAGGATTTGTTAACAATCTAAATGCAATTTCAGCGAACCTCTTTTATAGCTTGGTTTCCCCTGTTCTATTTCTAAAATAGGCTTTCCTCTGGCAAGTGTCAGTCACCATTAGACATAGGATGTCAGGACTAAAGAGGTCCTAACATGTGGTTCAAAACCCTTCCTTTGGAAATGATGAAGCTGCCTAGGAGGCCCAGACAGGGGGTGACCAGAAGGGTGAGACAGGAAACCTTGTGCTGAGCTCCTCAAACTCTGCATCACCCTCTCTCAAAAGGCATTCACTGTCACTGGTGCCTGGAATCTGCATGAAATGAGTTTCCAGAGACCCAGGTCAGGCAAGAACTCAATCCCACTGAGACCATGAGCACCTACACTCCAGAGTAAGGACAGCACTTACTGAGAAATGATGCTGCCTCTAGGTACTGTGTTCAGAGCTTTGAGAGGTAACATATTCAGCCTTCCTGACAATCTCAGGAGGAGGTATTAACTCTTCTTACAGATGAAAAACTTGTGGTTCAGGAAGACCATCTGGATCAGATGCATAAGATCACATAGCTCCAGCAGGGTGATTCCACAAGGTTGTGTTTTAATTATCACTATCTTCAGAAAGTCATTCCAAGGTGTTATTCTTACATGGTGTCTGACTTACTATCAGTGAAATTCAGCTTCCTTCCCAAATGTCACAGGGCAACTGACCAAAAATATCCACCATGAAGTTAGGCTATAAACATGAGAAGCTGTGAAAAGTACAAAAAGGGTTAGCCAGTGGGTACTAAATGATGGTGGATGGAATGTCCTAACAGTTAAAAAAGGAGAGTTAAAAAGTTCGTTATTGAAAATAACGAGTTTATCACTATCACGGAACAGGACCCAGAGTACTAACAGCAGAACACACCTGTGGTGGAGAGGACAACAAACTCTACCCCAGATGGGATGAATTACCACCCTGAGCTTTCACTCTGGGTCTCTGCTCACTGAGCAATTTTCTGATGATTTAATCTGAGGAAAGCAGAGGTCAGGAGAGAAGATACAGTAAAAGGCATACTGATAAAAACGGACATTCTGGGTCTAATTTGATTTCAGCTGATTTTGTAACTGTGCGTTTTCTCCAAACTAGAAGACTGAAGAGATCAGACAGTGAAGCAGAGTGATGCGTCTAAGAAATGTCGGCCACAAGGCCCCCCAAAAGGCCTCCCTCACCCATTTAACTTATAGGGACCCTGCACCCACCCCCATCTCATGCATTTTAAGAGATGATTGCAGAGATGGGAATGCAATCATAAGAGTGGCATGGTCACATCAAGTTCAGACCTGGGAGAGGGAAGTCCAAATATACTGCCTGGGCCTAAAAAGCCTACATTCTCCTGCCCCCAAATAATGAATGCATGTGTCTCTTTTTAGTAAAGTTAGGGAAGGTGGAAGAAAATGATGTTGCAGTATAAAACAAAAAGCCACCTGGGCAAGTAAACTGTCACAGTGCCAGGTCATGTCTACCAAGGATAGACCATGACTCCCTTCTTTTTCTCATTACTCCATTCAGTTCCTTTTCAAGGTTCTTCTGTGTGCTAACTTCTGAGCTGAGTATGAGGAAGACACAGTCCCTGTCCTAAAGCAATATGGAATTTAGTAAATTAATACATTCACTACTCCTTTGTTTACAAATCATAAAAAAGTCACCTCCACAATAGAGGAACACACAAATTACATCAAATTTAATGCCATTGATTTTATGATATACCTTTATTCTACTTGTCACTAAGGAAGGAAAAAAAATGCTGCCAATGAGCTTTGAACAAGTCATCAGCTGTGCTAACTTCAGAGTTGTTACAGTTGGGGAAATGTGTCCCTGGAACTAGATGAAAAGTGGGGAGGTTGCAGAGTACCCTTGAAGATAGTAACTTGGGGGGGGGGGCATAGCACTGGGGACAGAGGAGAGAAGTCGGCTGTAGTGTCAGGAAGCAGAGGGACCAGACAGGCCAGAACTGGGGGCACACAGTGAGAGGTAGATGAGGACTGGCAGAAAAGGCAGAAGGGGGCAGGCTGCATGTGCCAATTCCCTTTCCTCTGTGGCTCAGCAGGAACCTACAGAGAAGGACAGATGGAGCAGGGAGTGGCCCAACTGGACCTGCTTTTCAGAATGCTCCTTCTCACAGCCATGTGGAGGGAAAGTGAGAGAGGAGATGGAGGCAGTAAAGGGCTGTGGTCACAGATCAAGGGAGGGAGATGAGCTGTGATCATCGTGCTGAAGAAAGGAGAAAGAAAGGTATACCGGATATTCAGAAGACACATGTGATGGAAGACACTGATCACAGGACTCATGGGTTGCTAGCTGGGGACCCAGACTGAAAAAGGGGTTATCCTTAAGAAAACAGGCAAGGGGGAAAGGAGGCAGGCAGAACAGGAAAGGTGGTGACTTCTGATTTGGACATGACAATACTGAGGGGTCTGTGGGATTGCCAGATAGGGTGTCTACCAAGCTGAGGGAAATATGCATGGGGAATACATGCTTAGAGTGCCAAAAAGGGGGGTGATGTCCCCCTGCCTAAGGTCCTGGGACCAGATGGCTCAGAGGAGTCCCAACTGTTAGCACTGAGGGACCCAAGTACCTCCTTCACAGGTAACAAGAGTAGACAGAGTACGTACTGTGTGCCTAAGACCATCCTGTTGCCTCAAGTCAGCAATCCTCTGATATGAGGTATGATTATTTTCAGTTTATAGGAAATTATAACCCACGAGACTCCCTGACTATAAGGTCAGTCCCAGAGCTCTGAGTGCCAACGTGGAAACAAAGGATGAGCCACTGAAAGCTGGGCTGGCCACAAGCCAGACACTGCTACAGCAGTCAATCCAGAACTCAGGCATTGACCTTTCACTGACACATCTTCGGCACCTACTCCCCCAGACTAGAGAAAAAAGATAAGGTAAGACAATACTAGTTTTTGTAATTCTGTCTTGAAATGATCTGGTCAAAGAATAACTCAGGGCTGGACTGGAGCAGTGGTCCTGAAACCAGGTGTTCAAGGAGGTCTTGAAGATGGCTGCGGTGTGAGCAGGGATCCCCTCCCCACCTCCTCCTTCACAAGAACCTTCCTCCTATTTCACACAGAAAAGTATGCCAATCTGCCCTTGGCATGCACCCATCTGGCAGGAAAGACCTCACTCGGGGCACCAGACAGAGGGACAAGCAGACAATGGGTGAGCCAGTCACCTTTTCTCCAACAAAGCCTAGAGTCCATGCTGTCCTATGGACAGTCCCTTCAGGGACTTGGGAAGGACTTCTGGCCCTACATCTGCACGTGTTACACAGTAGGGATGACTTCCATTAGGACTATGCCTTGTATGGTTAGACTCCCTTCAAAGGCACAGTTTCCGAGGATGGGCAAGGCCCAGGGAACAGAAACGGGAACACAGAACTCAGGCTGAGCCAGAAAGCACAGCAGAGTGGTGGCAGAGACAGACCTTTTCATACCCATCTGGCCACTGATCAGGGTCAGAAGAGTGATGATGGTAACAAGCATGTGTATTAACATGTTACATGAAGTGAAAAACATGAAATTAGACTTTTGCTGATAGAAAATAAGTCTGATTTGACTGGTTTGACAATGATGCCTAGTTTTGCCAACAAGGTCCTATGAGACAGTAACATTTTGACAAAAACATTATAACTAAAAATGAAATATTAGGAAAAAAAAGCTAAATACTTAGTTCAGAAGAAAAGTAGATGTGAGGATCCTTCGTTAACATATATCTGAGTTCCTTCTCTGGTTAGTCACTGCACACGGGACACATGTAAATGCAGGAAAGGTATGGTTTCCGCAGAGGGGCATGCAGACCGCAAAGGGCACAGCAATCAGGGAAGGTGCCCATAAGTAAATCACATTTTAATTTCCTTTCTTTTTCTTAATTTTTTAACAAAATTCTTGTTCTATTACAGTTGTCCTTTTTAATGCTGGTGTAGTTCTCAGTAAGTTCCTTGTAGCTTCCCTGGAGTTCATAGTACCCCTGGAGTTCTTTGTAGTTTTCTCTGAGCTCACTGAGCTCATTGAGCTTCCCTAGAATCATTATTTTGAATTCCATCTGACAGTTTACTTGCCTCTATTCCATTTAGCACTCTTTCTGGGGATTCCTCCTTTCCTTTTGATGGAGGGTTGTTTGTCTTCCCATTTTAGGTGACTTCTTGTTTCTGCTTCTTAGATTGATCTGCTTTGACATCCTGTCTTCATGGTATGACCTTCTGTAGTAGGAGACCAGTGGGATTCAGTGGTGTAGTCTCCTTGATCTCCTGAACTTGATGCTCTTGGGATGCCCTTTATGCCATTTATTTGGGCTGTCTGGTTGTACTTAAGTTCCAGCTAGCTGACTGAGAGTCACTCCACCTACCCCGTCTTATATACAGCTGTAGATGTGCACTTTCTTTACTTCCTGGATCTTCCCCTGGTGACCTCAGATCATGTCCCAGTCTGGGCCTAGGCAGCCTATTCAAGACAACCAGACATCTACTGTCTTTGTCTATCTTCTTTAGTTGTTAATCTATTCAATCTGTGATCAGCCTTCAGGTTTAAGCACTGAGGGTGGGGCACATTAATTCCTGTGGGTGGGTCTGTTGCTTCCCCTCAGTCTGAGGTCACTTGGAGGGGAGTGGTCTGCCTGCAGTATGTGGGATGAGTCAGCACTGGGACCAGGTCTGCTGCTCCCTCAGTTCTTTCCTCAAAGCCATCAACCCAAACTCTCAAGTGTCTCTAGTCCACTCTGCCCTCCCTCTCCTGGAGCTCAGGGTAAGTGTCTACAGCTGTCTCTCTCTGGCTGTCAAAAAAACGCTGTGGCTTTTGGCTTTTCACAGCTGAATCCTCTTTTACTCTCAGCTCTGTTGCTATAGGACGTGAAGCCCAGCTGGGGGTTTATACCCCACCCACCTCAGGAGGAATCTCAAGCTTCTGAGATGTTTCTCCATCCCTTCAGCTGCTGCCTGTGGGAGCTCAGCCAGCCCTCTCACTTCTCCACACTTCCTACCAGTCACATTGTGATGAAGTGGCCTTTTCTCTCCATCCGTGTTTATAAGGCTTCTCTCCAGCTAGTGTTCAGTTGATTGTCCAGATAATTTCTCCACAATTAAGTTGTAATTCCAGATTGATCCTGGGAGGAGGTTAGTGTAGTTTCCACTACTTCTCCGCCATCTTAGATTTCCCAGATTCATTTTCTAATAGCTCCTGAGTGTATAGGTTAAACCAGGTGCCACCAAATGAAAAGAGTAGCAGTTGTAATTATACATTATTTGTGTGTCTGGTTAAGCCTTTCTGGTGTACTTCCTAGAACCTGCAAGAGAAGCTACTATAGCTGCTTGAGAAATGCCTGTGCAAAACAAGTAGATTCCAATTTCTTACTATGAACAAAAGTAAAAGAGACAAGATTGACTTCTACCTGGTTTTAGGAATTATTTTAGATGATAAATCCCCTGCATATTTTTTGATATATAAATCAGATGGAGTAGAAAGAACTTAGTGATATTACTAGATTGAAACTCTTTCTATCCCCTTCTATTTTTATATATGAACAAAGTTCCCTCAACACTTACATCTATAAAAACAAAGAATTTGATGATGACTCATGCTTCACTCCAGTAATATGTAATATTCATCCACAGAAGCATCTCAGTAAGAAATAGTTTTCTAAAAATTATTTCACTACTCTATTTAATTATTCAAGTTTTAATTTGTTTATATTGTTTTGATCAACTGAGAGCTAATGATCCATATTTTCATAGAAGTATGCCTGTGTGATAAATAACAGCTAGAAATCAAAATATACATCACAATAAAATTCTATGGAGAAAATGGCATGGAAATATGATTTCAAATGAAAAATGAATTACATGCAATTTCCAACTGTTAAAGAAGACTGTGTTTTTAAGTGACTGATGGTAGATTATCAAATCACTATGATACTTAGATTTTATTTGAACCATTTTTGAAAAAAAAGAGTTTAGTTTTAAAGTATCAATGTTTACAATACACCAGAAATTACATCTTTGATAGGATGAAAATAAAATTTTTAAAGATTTTATTTATTTACTTTTAGAGAGAGGTGAAAGGACGGAGAGAGGGAGAGAAACATCAATGTGTGGTTGCCTCTTGTGTGCTGTGAACTGGGGACCTGGCCGGCAACCCAGGCATGTGCCCTGACTGGGAATCGAACCGGTGACCTTTTGTTCACAGGCCAGCGCTCAATCCACTGAGCCATACCAGCCAGGGCAGGATGAAAAACTTTAAAGACAGCATAAAAATGTTCGAGAGGGTCCATACTCTTTCAAAATTCTTTTCCATGGTATGTAAGAAAAGGGAAAAAAGTATGAAAATCACTGGTATAAAAGCTTTGGGCTCCTGTGGATTCTTCAATACCTAACTGGAAATGTATCCTCTTTGTGGCCTGATGACCATGGGGAGACTTACAGAGTGACTGACAGGATGTCCCTCTCTCCAGCTTCCAGGGACAAGGGCACAGGATGGTGAAAGAGAGGAAGTGGAGAAGAGCAGAGTGGTGACAACAGGAAGGGCAGGAACGCTCTGATGAACAAGTTCCTGAGAGGGCACAGCAGTTGACAGCTGCTAAATGGCAAATAAAGGGAGTACAAAAAGGTTGGTCCACTCATGATGCACATGTTCAATGCAGCCTATGAAGAAAAATATGACCCCACACAAAGGCAAGCCACAAAACATTTTTTTCAATTTCAGTTATTTCTGAAAGAATGCACAAAATAACCCATGGCTCATATTTTTAATTTTAATGTTTCTACTTTGGCTTCAAGTCACTCAGGAGACAGTGGTTTTTATTCCTTTAATTATTTCAAGGAACTCTAAGAAACACAGAAATTACATACATGCATACATGCTTCTGTTTTTGTCCTAATTCTTTTCAAGGCAAAGAATTTCTAAAAACAATACTAATTAAAATTAAAAATATGTAGTTTGGCTACTTTCTCCTGACCGTTAAAGAGTAGGCTCTCATGTCTTTTAATTAAAATAGTACAGAAAAGAAAAAGACATTTAGGACAGCAATTCTTCCCTACAAGCCGAAATGATGGCATGAATAGCTAAGGTAGGCCAAGTGAACTGATTTCTCTCTCACCTGGCAGCTCTCTGCCACCCCTGCTCCACAAGGAGCCCTGGTCCCTTCTTTGATGAATGGTTCTCAAAGAAAGAAATTCTGCAATTACATCCTATTGGTGTGAAGAAATGACTGAGAGCAGTCCATCTGGCTTTCAACACAACGTCCCAAACTTCAGCCAGCTGGGGCAGGGCTAATTAGGCAAGCACGCCATTCTCTTTCTGATAGGGTAGTTTCCAGTTTCCTTTTGAACATTGAGCAAAGGTTCCAAGTCTAGCCTAGATCGCTTTGATATCAGAGGAAAAGGAATTTAACAGTCAGGGAACTAATGACTTCATGCAGGTACTATCTAAATAAGGATAATGAACAGTTGGCAGGTGGGGAGCACAGCAGAGCTAGTTTGTCAGAATGAAAGGTCTGCAGAGCAGAGCTGTGATGGCAACAGTAAGCACATGGCTGTGGTCCCAGGCAGCAGCTGCTCTAACATAACTGTCATCACCCCGACAGTAGCCGCCTCCCCACAAACCTATTCTAAACTGATAAAGGTCTACATCAACCTGAAGAAGAGATCACCAGATTAAAAAGAGATCTAAAAGGTGCTGTAAATCTTATAATTGCATGTTACATCTCTTCCAATTAAATAATTGTAATAGGTGGGACCCACAATTTTGAACTGCTCCAGTACTCTTCGAAATATGGGGGTCTTATAACAGAAATATAAGTTTATCCAAGTAAAAAATGATCATAATCAAATCAAGAATGGTTCTTGGTTTTGTCATTCTTCCTTCTTTCAAACGAGTAGAGAAAAGCAAGGGAAATACTGAGATCTAATATCAAATGTTTTTTTCCCTCTAGGAGCTAGTTGGTGACACAGACAAGAAAATAGTTTTAAATACCACAACATGGTTCAAACTAGGAAGAAAAAAGCACTCACAGGCTACTGCGGGAGCTCACCAAAGGCCCACTTAACCCATTCTGGGGGGTCAAGAATAGCGTCGAGGAGGAGGCAATAGCAGGAATGAGCCTTGAAAACAGGAGGAATGAGCTGTTTGGAAGACAGAAAGGGAATCCAAGTGAGTGCAGAGAAATATGAGGGCAGGTCGCACACTGGAAGAACGGCAGTGATGGGATCACCAAGGGCCTGGTCAATAATGCGAAGGCATTTGGAACTGAATTATAAGGCAAGGGGGGAGCCATTAAAAAACTCTAAGCAGGAGACATAATCCTGTTTGATTTGCAGAAAGTCTCTTTACCTAGAAGCAGCATAGGCACAGGACTAAAGAGAGATAATGTCAAAGGACAGTGCAGAGGCTGCTGCAGTGACCCAAGCAAGAAAGTATGAGTGAACAAAGGTGGCAGCAATGGGAATAGAAAAGAGCAGTCAGATTCAAGGGGTATTTAAGAGGTAAAAATTAATACACTGTTGATCACCTGGATGCAACAGTGTATCTTAAAAAACAAAGCTCTGATTTGTGGCATCTGCCAATTTCCATGCTGTCAAAACTCCCATAATGGCCATTTCAAGCTCCCAACATAATGTCATTGAATTTGGATCAGGGAAGAAATGTGCACAATCAGCTCCCATAAGCCAGTGTGAATCAGCTCCAGTGCCACTGCTGGACGTGAGACCTTGGAAGAGGGAAGAGTCTGGGAACTTCAAGGCCTTGCCTGGCCCAGGCAGGAGGTTAACTGAAGTTCCTGAGTTCTGTTTAATACACACAGAGTTAGAGGAACCTACAGCTTTCACGGTAAATTTGTCCAGCAGGCAGTTGAATCAATGGGTTTGAACACTGCAGAGAAATATCTGGCTAGACAGTAAGTTGCCAGGCAAGCTGTGAAAAACTCTGCAGACACAAAAGATAACAGAGTAAAGCACAGAATCCTAGAAAATACTAACATTAAAGGGAAGAATGGAAAAAGACTGATTAAAATTTGAGACTTAAGAAAAGGGTCAGGACAAATTTCCAAATAGTCAACTGTCTGGTAATCAATTCGCCAAAGAATGAACTCATTAAAGTTATCAATTTACCTATTTTAAAACTAACTTCTTTAATTATTTATAAAGCAAATATTCATTAGAAGGACTTGTTTTCAGCAAATTTACCTGTATGAAGATAGGTAGCCAGAAGAGGAGGAATAATCAATGGCAGCAAGCTCCATGAGCAATCAAGAGCTAATGAAGGCAAAAGGTCTTCAGGCAACCTTACCACACACCATCCATAGAATGGTAGTGGTGAAGGGAAGATCCCATGGATGACTGAATGGAAAGAGAAACAGCAGAGATGGTAGAGAAGCTTTCACTAAACAGAGGAGTAGAGAGAACACCTCAGGGAGAGGGTATTGGTTACTTTTCTGTGTTTTACCTATGAGACTCAAATAGGTTTACATGCTGAATGTAAAGTGCCAACACTGAAGGAGAAATTGAAGCAATAAATAGAAGGGTCAGAGGAACTGACACCGTGTACCAGAAGATAAAGGCAGAAAGAAATCAAAGTAGAGGTGAAGGAAAAAGATACATACTTCCCTAAAACTATGTCTAGAGCAATCCTTCTGTTGGGCCAGACAATTGTTGAATTTTCTTTTACCATGATGACCAAGGTTTGTGTCATCTACTTAGAGGCTCTACTGCAATTCCATGTGAATACAGTTAAAAACATTTCAGAATGATGTTGGTCTGTAACCTGAATTCACTGGAAGCAAAACCAAAACCAGAAGTATGCCAGTCTAGTAACTTGTCTCCACAGCACTATCATTAAGTGCAAAAAATATTTTTGATTCCCATTTTTCATCATCCCTAACCCTCATCCCCACTATCACCTTCCTTCCCTTGCAATATCCTACCCCTCTTCCAATGGCTTCCCACTTCACTAGGCCAAGAAAAAAAGTTTTGTTTTTACCCAATACATTCAAAACTTCACAAGTATTTAAAGCCTACAATGATTTATTCTTTTTCTTGGAAAGACTGATTTGTTTTTTTTTTAAATAAATGCACCCAATTCTCTCAGTGGTCTGTTTAATTAAAGATCACCAATATTGTATCAGCATTATACCATGTAAAAATTGTTACTTAATAATTGTCGTCGTCGTCGGCAGCCGTCCGTCTCGAGAGACGATGGTGTAGCTTCACAAGAGTCTATCTGCACCGCCGAGAATGGCTGTGCAGTCCGACTCGGGAGTGACACGGTATCTGTCTCCTCCCGTGTTGAATCGACATCTTGCAATGACGCTGGAGTGTCCTCTCCAGTGAAGCTGAAGCTACAGAGCCTGGGCAGGGTGATATGGACGGTCTGCTGTTGCCCATGCAGCAGACCCCCCCTCTCTTCGCAGCTGAAGGGTCCAAGGGAAAGACGGAGTCGATACAGCTTGGCTTCAGGTGCGCCGCAGGAGTTGCCGGTGTTGACTACAATGTCAAACCGCCTTAGGGACTCCGGCTCCGGATTTTCTGTCGGGGTTTACTCCCTTAGCCTTTCCCCTGAAGAGGTATGCCGCAAGGCAGCGGAGGTTTTTTGGAGTCAGAGTTTTCCTTCTCTGATGTACCCTGACTGGAAGATCGAACCAGCGACACTTAGCTCGCAGGCCGACGCTCAATCCACTGAGCTAAACCAGCCAGGGGTACTTAATAATTACTGAGGAGTTATTAGTTCTTATGATGAACTTACTGTCTTAAATATGTTGAATTAGTTTCTAGTCAACTGAGGGTCTTCTTTATATTAGAGCTTAGCAATCTGCCAGGAGTCAGGGTAAACTCACATAGGGCTATAGCACTGTAATATAACATCCTGGTCACAGTGTCATCATTTAATACATTCTCTTGCTACTTTTTTCTATAGGAATCCAAATGAGAAGGTTTATGTTCATTGTACTGCATAACTTTTATCTTGTCTTTGTAGCCAAGGGCCAGGGAACAGTGAGATAAGCCAATACTGAAAAGAAAAAAAAAAAAAAAACAGGAGAAATTCCACACATACCTGGGACAAAACATATTTTGCTTTCTTTTACATTCTGTCTAAAAACAAAAACAACAACAAATACTTCTGATCTTCAGAGAATTTATGCACATATTGATTCTTAAAGAAAAACCTCTGACTCTCAGGATAGAAACTACTGATACAGAACATACATAGCTGACTGGCAAAATGAGGATAGTTGCTCAAACAGAAAATTCTGAAAACATAACAATACAAAAGACAGAAACCTCAAAAGAACCACCAATCTATATTTGTGGGTAATTATAGGGGATTCTATTTTTACCTTGAGAATCACATCTAGCTTCTAGACTTAAGCTAGTTACCAATATGGGCCTTTCTTTAAAAAACAAAACAAAATAAAAACAAACATAAATTAGAGACCTACCGTCCGTCTGAGATTTACTGAGAAATATTGTGCTGGCCCGAGGATGGTCTGAGGGATTGAATTCCATGTTCAAATCTTTAAAGAAAGAAAAAGAAAATACATGAACAACCATCTGATAACTAAGGGAAATTGAGATTAATTTTCAATTTTTTCAACCTTACATTGCTAATACATTCAAATATTCTGGGAAAACCCTACAATTATTGTGTTTAGAGAGACTTCTAAGTTCACTTGAGAAAGGTTATTTAGAAATTTGAGAAAGTCATACATAAAAATTAGACACTTGGCTAGAGATCTATTAGCCTGAAACTCGATTTTCTTTTTAAAGTCTGCTCTGTACCCAGGATACTTTCAAATAGCAAGACAGAGTTATAACAAAAGTTCTATGCTACAGCCAACTCATCTAAACTCGAAAGTTAAGTGAGTGGTATTTCCTTGTAAAAGGTAATTTTTTAAAATCCCAGCTTTAAGCCCCATTAGTACTCCCACACTCGACTTCATTAAGATTGTTATTTTCTGAAAAGGCAAAACTTATCCTTTAGAGCAAAGGTTGCAAATTGACCAACCGCGGGCACAATCTGGGCCATGGAGGTGTTTTGTTTGATCCATACGCGTTCTTTCTTTTCTAATTTGAGGCAATGTATAATAATTTTTACATTTAAAACATATACCACAAAGAAAAACAAATCCTTATTTCCAGCTTCTCTTGAGAAATCAGATCATTTGGTAGCATGGGGCCCCCATTCCAATGGTCACAATCTGCTGGAATGCTGCCAGCCCCTGCAGCTGGGCCCTGAGGTTCCAGTCCCCACTGGGTCACCTCTCTCGTTTCCCTGACACATATAGGGGTCTGCTCCTTGCTTTTGGATATTCCTACCCCTATGCACATTTGGTTTTATAATCACTGCCTCAGAACAATTTCCAAGGGCTTCTAGAGGCTTGTCAGTAAGTTATATAACAATTTAGAATTCCACAGGGAGGGGAGAGAGACCAAAATTATTGAAAGCTCAGGATGATCTTAAAATCAGCTTCCAGCATCAGAATGAAAACTATCTTGAGTACAATTATTTCTTTTTTTTTTTTTTTTTATTATTTAAGACCTTTATTAACAGGTGCTTGCAGTTTGTTGACTTTTTTGAAAAAATCAAGTTGTAAACTTTTATTAGAAATTAAAAATGAGGTTCTTAAAAATCTCAACTTGACCAGATATGAAACAATTTAAAAACCTTTAAAGGTGTATTGAGAAAAACCAGGCTTATTTTTTTAAAAAAACACGTTTGTCATTACCAAAAAGAGACGTCTTTAGATAAAAATAATAAAAACCCCATGCTGCATAGATAATGCAGATAGTTCTAGTCATCTGGTCAACGGGCAAAAAGCAAGCAATTAAGGTCTTCAGCTCCAATCTTTTGTTCATTTCTTATTGCTGGAATTTCATATTCATTTCTTCTTGTTAGATGACTAAACCGGATGATGGTAGAGAAGGTAAGCCGGCATTTACTCAGCCCCGCCCTGCTCAGCCTCGGGAGCGGAGGAATTCTCAGCTGGTGGATCAGCTGCTTTTGTCTCTTTGCCATCTTGTGGTTTAGGGTTCTCTGGGCATCTGCGTCGGTAATTGAAGTTGCGGCGGTACCGACGTTGAGGTGGCTGCTGACCTTGGGTCTCATCTCCTTGATTTTCTTTATCTTCTTCATTGCCATCCTCTCTAGGCTGTCTTTGGCGAGGAGGGCCCCTGCGAAATCGTGGTCTGTAGCCCCGATACATATTCTGTCTCACTGGTCTACCTTGTTCTCCCGCACCCTGGTTGTCAGCACCCTCCATCATCACTTCTCCCTGCACAGGAGGGTTGGAATATTGTGGTCGATGCCCATAGGGTCTCCGCATGTAGTAAGGTGGGAACCGTCGCCTGCGATAGGGCCGGCGCTGTTGGGCCTGGCCTTCAGGAGCGCTCTCCGATCCCTCATTCTTTTCCCCACTCTCACTATTCTGGTAATTCTGCTGGTAATTGCGTGGAGGACCCCTGCGACGTGGATAGCGTCTATAATGGTTACGGTCTGCTGCATATTTACTGCCTTGCACTGGAACTCCACCAGGGCCTGTAACATTTGCTGCCTCCGCACCCTTTTCTCCTTCAACAACATCAAACTCCACAGTCTCTCCATCTCCTACACTGCGAAGGTACTTCCTGGGGTTATTCTTCTTTATGGCAGTCTGGTGTACAAATACATCTTCCTTGGTGTCACTCCTGTTGATGAAACCATATCCGTTTCTTACATTGAACCATTTTACTGTTCCCAAAACCTTCGTTGCGATGACCTTCTTGTCCCCGCCAGCGGGCGCCGCCGATGTGAGGCCGCCCGGGCCGCCGCTCCCTGCGCCGCTGCCCGTGGTGCCGGGCTTGGTGTCCGCAGCGCTGAGGATGGGGGGGGGGGGGGGGCGCGCGGCAGGTGGCTGCTGGGTCTCGGCCTCGCTGCTCATGGTTGCGGTGATGGTGACTGGGGCCGGCTGCTGCAGCTGCGGCTCCTCCCGGGGTGCGGGGTGTCATGGTAACTAGGCCGGTGGCGGCGGTGGGGCTGCTCAGGGCTCTCTGGGGTCCGCTCTCCGCTCCCGCTACCGATTGAACTCTTGAGTACAATTATTTCAATAAATTTGTAAAGAAACACCCAAGGAAAGGAAAACAAGGACAGTCATATACACAGTGAAGGCAACACCTAAACACTTATCCACAGAGACTTATCCTGAATAAGCCTTTGCAGTGAGGCAATTGTTCCTATATCAGCCAATGGCTTACTGTACTATATAGCTCCTGGCCTTTTACTAGGTGCTTGATTAAAGAAAAAGCTATTGAATCTTAAATGCTATTTCAATTATCTGGTGCTTCTTCTGTGACAACTACTAAAACTACATATAGTATAGTATTAGTCTCACAGCTAAAGACATTGTATTTTGATGGAAGGAGAAAGATAAGCAAAAGGATAATTTTTCAAATTTGCCTCAAGTTCTACCAGATAATGTTAGGCCAGAAATTTCCTAATGAAAACGAGTCTTTATTGAGGGGGTTGTTCCCTGCTCAGCTAGGATTTTGTTATAAAAGAGTTAAACAACAAATGTGCTGCTAAGTTTCCCTTTTTTTTGGATTTTGGCATAATAAAAATGAAAGCATTTATGTAATTGCAACCATGATGGATGCAGTTAACTTCCAAAAGCCTTAACCCATCATTCCCATAGAACAGCACCAATGAAACCCATGTGCATGCAGTGCTTCCTGCAGGGGAGTGGGCAGGTGAAGAATACCAACTCAGTCGATAGCCTCAGACAGTGTCAGCACCCCAAATTCTTCCTTTGTTTCCTTCATACCCAATTCATACTCATCTACCAGATCAGTCGCTTCTCTGTGTGGAGCCAAAATAACATAAGACTGCCTTTTCTTTGGGAACTGAAACCTGCCTTTAAATTCAAGAAAGTCCTGAGGGACAATCCCTGAACTACCTGGAGATTAGCATTTGGCCCTAGAAATTGCTAAGAATGGGAGACTTTACAAATTCTGAGGGTTTCCAATAAAAAGGCATTTGTTTAGTAAGTAGTTATGGCACCATTTAAAAAACCATGTGGAAATTATTTTATTCACATGAAAATGGAAAAACATGTCATTAGCTTAAGAAAGCAGCATGATATCATTCTGGAGTAAAAATATGCATAGGCATAGAAAGTATATTAAAAGAATGTACACTAATCTGTGGCTACCTCTGAACAATGTAATTGCACAATTTTTTTTTTTTTTTTGCTTTTCTTTGTTTTCTAAGTTTTCTGATTGAGTATATTTTTATTGGTTTACTTTTTTACCTCTTATAATTTAAACTATTTTTTTAAATTTTTGTGAAAAATGGTTTGTGCTCTTATTATGCTCTAGGTGGCTGGACTATTACTTCTCCAGCACATGTTGGTGCTCCTAGGAAACACCACAGAGGTCTCTTGGTGTGGCTGTTGGACCTCCTCCCAGAAGTCAGGGAGATACACATGCTGCCACCAACACTGCCCACCTGCTGTAGGAACTCACAAGGTAAAGTGATCGGCACAGAAGACCCCTAGTGGAGGAGCCCTCATCCTGCCAGCAGCTACTGTGTCTCAACTGCACACACTTCCTGGTCTAAATAGGGCCATGGGGGAAACATAAGATACTGCTAGTTCTTCTGTGCAAAACCCATCAGCAGGAATCATGTTTCACACTCTTCCTGTCAAGTGTGACACGAAGATATTTGCATTTTCCTTTATGATTAAGTCATAACTCTAGGTCTGATGCTAATGCTCACTGTGTTACTGGTGGTTTCCTGCATGGCTCACAGGCCAGCTGCATCTCTACCCAGTTCGGAGACACAAAGCAAGTCATGAAGAGTTTGGAGGAGGCTTCAAGATCAGGGTTTGGCATGATAGTTACAGATGAAGTGAAGGAGGCTGAAAGGTATCTAAATGGGTGATAACAAAACGGGCCCAGAGCTGTGGTGTCAAGCTAGAGTTCCACGGTCCAGAGCTTTTCCCACAATCCCCTACTAGGCTGGACCTTGCCTGAGATCCCGAATGCCCTAGAAGTACCGGAGCCTGATATAAGAGGAAGGCAAAGGCTGATACAAAGGAAAATCCAGATGCCCCTCAGCTGGGTTTACATAACTTTTTGTTAGGTTCTTATGGAATTTAAATTTTGGAATCTAGATTTTGGATGAGATAACCAGGAAATTTCCACACAAAGAAAAATCAAGGAAATTTCTGATTCTAGACATAAGAATATGCAGTAATGCTAAGGAAAATGGAGCTTATCAGTGAGTTTATTTGAAAACATGCCCAGATGGTTATACAGGTTGGGGGGCAAAATTTAGGAGCTGCCAGGACACTACTTAGAAAAAAGCACTCAGTAACATGCTGGTTTGCATTTTTTTCAATCCTACCTGAATTTATATTTCAAAAATGTAGAGTGTAAAGTAATAAAACTACACCAGGGGCAAGCCAACGGGCTAACTTTAATTTTGTACTGGACATGTCTGAAGGACAGATTTCTCTGAGTAACCACTCTGAAGTGGGTGAACTGAAGAACCCTACTGATCTAGCACTGATTTAAATATCAGAATGGCGGAGAACAAAGGTATGAAGAATTGTCAGGTGTTTCCTACAAATCAAGTTTAAGAAAGCAGCCCCAGATCTCGAAGAGAAATATGTTAATTACAAAATGTTCTTTGGCAAGGGAACTCCAATTTTTCCAGTGACAAAAAAATGGGAAAAGGCATTCTCACAGGCTGAGCAACATAAACCTGCCATTCATAACAAACTTAAAATGTGAAATCAAGCATAACAAAACAGCTATATTAGTTACAGAAAAAAAAAAATGTCTACACTACAGAGTCAGTAAAACCAATGCCCCAGATGCACACAATGAGGAGACACAACTGAAAGAGTGCAGTGTTTCACATTGGCTCAGTGATGTTTCTGGTTAGCAAGAATTAAAAGGAAGAAATTCATGAAATATTAAGCTTAAAATTAGAAATTACAGATAAAATAAACATCACTACTAAAAAATGCTAACCATTCTTCTAAAGTCAGTTCTGACAGTAGTCTACCTATTTTAAAGTCACAATTTAAACATTAATTGTTCACCTAATTATCTCTCAAGCCACTACCATGTTAAATATTCCTCAACAGTTCCCCAAACCCCTCTGGGAAATTCATACAGCCCCACCCCTCCTTTCAGACCCACCTTTCCAGGGCACATACAGCCTTGACTTTTCCCACCTGCCATCAACAAACTCTTGAAACACCTGATGTACTAACTTAGCCAAAAAGTCCGATTAGTTTTTTCCATAAAATACATGGCATATTTTTCATTTTAACCAGTAACTTTATGGATTTGGATATTTGGAGTATGTCAGCTACCTTCCGTGTGGTAGAATGTTGATTATTCTCAGTTACTGTCTTAATTTGATAGCTATCAACTTCAACTGGTCTACCCAATCATGGAGCAACGTCCAGTGAGAAATCTCCAGCACAACACTTCACAAACCACCAGGCTCTGTAGCTTCAGCGTCATCGCAAGATGTCGATTCAACACGGGAGGAGACAGATACTACCATGTCACTCCCGAGTCGGACTGCACAGCCATTCTCGGCGGTGCAGATGGACTCTTAAGAAGCTACACCATCGTCTCTCGAGACGGACGGCTGCCGACGACGACGAATAAGTCACAGCACCTTGTCCATACTGTGCACAAATCGTTTTTTGCATTTCAGTTGCGTTTTTACCTTTCTTGAAATAATAAAGCATAATATGCTGAAAATGTTGCATATTTTCTTCCATCTTCACTATTAAAATGATTATACAAAAATTCGCCAGGGAAAATTCCAACAAATATGGAGGCGTAGGTAGACACATTTAGTCTCCTTCCACAACCGTAAGGATTACATCTACTTCAAAACTAAAAACAAGCAGAACTACCAGAAAACTGAATTGCATAGAAGTCCAACAAAGAAAGATATGAGGAAGTAACACTCATCCAGACAGGTAGAAGGGACAGAGCCAGGGTAGAGAGAACACAATGTGGCAGCGGTGTGTCATCAGTAGCAACAGAGGCAGAAGCAAAGCAGTAGCACCAAGGCTGGTGCTGGCCAGCGGAAAGAGTAGTCACACATGAACATTAGGAGGGACACGTCGGGAGCAATCCCAGCCTAAGAGCAGTCCACACAGCTCACAGTTCCAGCACCAGGGATATAAAGCCTCATTACTCTGACTGTGAAAACCAGTGGTGGTTTGGGTAGTGGAATAAACTGCTGGTCTCTTAGCAGAGTCTGTTTGTTTAGAGGGCCCACGCAGTACTAGAACGTCCGCAAATGCAACCACTCTGGGAACCACAACCAGGGAAACAGCTAGAGTGGTGCCAGTCCCATACAGGAAGCTGGAGAATTTCCTGGAAAAGGGGCAAGTGCTGAGCAAGTGGCATTGTTCCCTCTCAGAACCCTCACTCACATAGAGCGCCACAATGTGGTGAAACAGGATGCCCCACATCGATGAATACCTAAAGCTCCACCCTTCACAACGTATCAGGTGCGACAGCTCTACCTAAGACACAAAAACACAGGACGCTGTAAAGTTGAGGAGACAGAGAAATACGTCCCAAGAGAGAGAACACATCAGGATTCTAGTGGGAGGACTCAGCAACACAGACAACCAACCTAACAGACAGAGAGTTCAAAATACTGATGATAACGATGCTCACAGAGGTGACAGACATGCTTGAGTACAACAAAAGAATAAGGGAAGAAGTGAAGGCTATGCTAAGTGAAATGAAGGAAAATCCACATGAAATCAATGGGGAAGGAAAGGAAGTCGGGGTTCAAATAAATGATTTGAAACATAAGGAAGATATAAACATTCAGCCAGTACAGGATGAAGAAACAAGAATTTTTTAAGAAAGTTTTAATTTTTTTAATTTTTAAAAATATGATTTATTGATTATGCTGTTACAGTTGTCCCAATTTCTTTCCCCTTTGTTCCCCTCCACCCGGTGACCGCCCTCCCTCCAGTTGACCCCCCTAGTCCATGACCATTGGTTGTGCATATAGTTCTTCTCAACATCTTCCTATCTACTCCACTCCCTCCTACTATGCTTCTTAATTCCTGTACCATCTCCCTCAATTTCCCCACTTCCCTCTCCATGCTGACCACCCCCCCAAAATGTTCCCCATACCTATAATTCTTTTCCCACTCTCGTTGTCTACTTAGTTTGCCTTTGTTTCGATTCCCTAGTTTCTGCTGTTGGTTGTTGTGATACAGTTTTCATTTTAATGTTCATAGTTTTGATCCTCCTTCTTCTAAACAAGTCCCTTTAACATTTCATATAACAATGGTTTGGACCTAACAAACTCCTTCAGTTTTACTTTGTCCTGGAAACACTTTCTCTGCCCTTCTATTCTGAATGACAGCTTCACTGGATAGAGTAACCGTGGTTGTATGTTTTTGCTTTTCATTACTTTGAATGTTTCTTGCCAGTCCCTTCTTGCCTGCAGAGTCTCTTTTGAGAAATCAGGTAATAGTCTTAGTGGGACCCATTTGTATGTAATAATCTTCTTCTCTATTGCTGCTTTTAAGATTCTCTCTTTGTCCTTAATTTTTGACATTGTGATGATAATGTGTCTTGGTGTGGTCCTCCCTGGGACCAGTTTATTTCGAACTCTCTGTGCTTCCTGGACCCGTAAGTCTATTTCCTTCCCCAAGTTAGGGAAGTTCTGCTTCATTATTTTTTCACATAATTTTTCAATTTCTAGTTCTTCTTCACCTTCGGGCAACCCCGTGATTCAGATGTTGGCCCACTTATAGCTGTCCTGTAGGTTTCTGAGTCTCTCTTCATTTTCCTAACTTTTTGTTTTCTCTTTCTGCACTGGCTGACTGTTTGTTCTTTCCCTATGTTCCAATTTGTTGATTTGATACCTGATTTTCATTCCCTCACCACCAGTTTCATATGTGTTTTCATTCACTTCAGCAGGACTAGCCTTCATTTCTTCCTTGTCTTGTTTAAGATCTGTTAGGTCTGTAAGCATTTTTATAACCAAAGCTCTGAACTGTGCTTCAGAAAGATTTCCAATCTGCTGATCCATTAGATTAGATATTTGCTGGCTGGTCAGCTGCGACACTGGGATCTCTATCATGATCTGTGCCATCTTGACAGTTTTGTGTTTACCTTTGCTTCCTAGGTGGGGCTGTCACACCTCCTATGCTATAGGGGGTGGATCCTGTGCACTTGTCACAACTGGGAGACCCTTCTCACTATGCTGTGGCATTTTGTGTGGGGGCAGGGGTCCAAGATGGATTCCTGCCATTCACTCTCCACTGAGAGACCAGGAGCCTCCTCCTCCATCCCCACCCCATTCAGCATTCACAGTCTGAGGCAATGGACTCATTCCTTCCCCAGCATTGCAACTGCGAGCTGATGGGTTTGGTCTGCAGCTGGGGTGCTCCCCAGGTGCTTCTCACCTCCCCTTAAATACGGGTGTCTGTGCTTACCGCCATCCTGCCGCAATCACTGCCAGAACAGCTCAACCTCTCCACCCCGGATTTGCCCCTACTACCCATCCGGACAAGCACCCCCTCCTTATAACTTCATACGTTGAACTTCCATGTAGCTTTACTTTCCCAAACTTCTGGTTATTTCTGGTTTTGTGACAGTTGTATTCCTTCTTAGCAGTGAAGGAATACGGACCGTGTCAGTCTAGGCTTCCATCTTGGCTGGAAGTCCAAAGAAACACAAATTGAAAAAAATGAGGAGAGGTTTAGAAACCTCTGGGACAACTTTAAACATATCAGTATCTGAATCATAGGCGTGCCAGAAGGAAAAAAGAGCAAGAAATTGAAAACTTATGTGAAAAGATAATGAAGGAAAACTTCCTTGATTTGGTGAAGGAAATAAGGCATATAAGTCCAGGAAGCACAGAGTCCCAAACAAGCTAGACCCAAAGAAGACCACATCAAGACACATCATAATTGAAATGCCAAAGTTTGATAAAGAGAGAATCTTAAAAGCAGCAATAGAAGAAGAGAATTTCCTACAAAGGGGTTCCTATAAAACTATCAGCTGATTTCTCAAAAAAAAATTTGCAGGAAAGAAGGGACTGTAGGAAGTACTCAAAGGATGAAAAGAAAGGACCTGCAACCAAGATCACTCTATCCAGCAAAGCTATCAATTAGAACGAAAGGGGAGATAAAGTGCTTCCCAGACAAGGTAAAGCTAATGGAGTTCGTCATCACCAAGCCATTATTATATAAAATGTTAAAGGGATTTATTAAAGAAAAAGATCAAAACTATGAACATTAAAATGACAACAAATTCACAACTATCAACAACTGAATCTAAAAAATAAAAGCAAAAACAAACTATGCACACATCCAGAATAGGAACAGAATCATAGGTATGGGGATCATTTGGAGGGTTATCAGCTGGGAGGGGGAAGGGATAGAATTGAGGAAATGGTGCAGGGATGCAGAAGCCTAACTGGTAGGTACAAAATAGACTGGGGGATGTTAAGGATAGTATAGGAAAGGGTGAAGCCAAAGAACTTACATGCATGACCCATGGACATGAACTAAGGGGGGGTGGGATGCTGGATGAAATGGGGTTACTGGGCAGAGGGGGCAAAAGGGAAAAACTGGGACAACTTTAATCGCATAATCAATAAAATATACTTTAGAAATTTAAAAATAATAAAGCTTGGCTTTCCATGGGAAAAATAAATTCACCAGTTTTGGTGTTATTTTTAAATGCATACTGATGTGACAGCTGTCACAATACGACCTAACAAAATTGTTTTGAATGAAGTTATAGAAAACTAAGCACTATTAGAGCCATCTTACGGAAAAAAAAACAAACGAACTTTTTGGACCACCCAATATTTACTTTGCTGAATGCAGTTAGGTGTCCATTTAGCAAAGACCACTGCCCTTACTGAAAAGAGTGAGGCCCCATCACATTACTTCTATCCCCAAGAAAAGACCCGCAACTATGAGTTGACTAGTGACACTGCATAGCGGTCAACAGCTCTGCAGCAAAGAAGGTCAGCATCTGGTCAACTGCTGGGATGGGCACAAAGAATGGTGAAATGCAGTTCATCCTACACAACTTTATAATTTAGTCAGCAGGGCCAGATGAAGTACTTGACACCGTAAGAGCACAGGACCAACTAGTGAATAACAAAGAACAAAATATCTTACCAAATCCTATGGGAAAGAGAACAGTGAGTGTACTTAAAATAAATAAATTAAGCAAAGCATTAGACTTTTTCCAGAGTCACAAATTTATGCTGCATTTTTTTTCCCTGGCAAGCTATTCGGTTGAATTCAGTTAAGTTTAACAAACATGCGCTGAGTATCTACTACATGCCAGATATTTTGTTTAGTCCTGTTGATGTCAAAATATCATTTTGGCACCCCAGCTGGGTGCGTCAGTTCATTGGAGCACCTTTCCGTACATAAAAAGGTTGTGGGTTCGATTCCTGGTAAGGGCATACACCTAAATGGCAGTTTTGAACCCTGCTCAGATGCGTACAGGGCGTAACCAACTGATGTCTCTCTCTCTCTCTCCCCTCCTTTCTCTGTAAGTCAATAAATATATCCTTGGGTGAGGATTAAAAATAAAAATAAAAAAAGACCACTTTGAGATAGAATGCGCTTTTGGTTTTCAAACAGCTATAGTCAGCTAATGGTGAGACAAAACATGTATTTAGATTACTTCAAAATACATTATGTTATTTCTGTTCCATATTTGTCTTCAAAATTACATTATGGGTATTAACAATTAAAGGAGACAGACAAAGGCAGTAGATTTCTGGTAGTCGCCAAGAGGCTGCCTGGGCCAAGACTGGTACAAGATCTTATGCCACCAGGGGCAGATCCAAGAAGTGCAGACCAATCTAAGAAGCAGCAACAAACAAGAAGAGTAACAAAAATGGGGAGACAGCTTGCGGCCAAGATGGAGGCATAGACTGACACACTCTGTCTCCCTCCACAAATAAGAAGGACGACAACTACCGCAAAACCAAAAATAATAAGAAGTTTCAGAAAATAAAGCTACATGGAAGCCCAAGTATGAAGTCATAAACAAGTGGAGCTCATCCAGACAGGTAGGAAGGGCGAAACCGCAGCTGAAAGATGGAACTGTGCTTGAGGCAGCAGCCCCAGCAGCAAACAGCGGAACCCAGTAAGCAGACACCCATGTTTAAGGGGAGGAGAGAAGTGCCTGAGAGCCAGCCCTGGTTGCAGACCAGACCTGTCGGCTCGTGATTCCAACGCTGGGGAAAGCAGACCCCACTGTCTCGGACTGTAGGGACGGAGGTGGCTCCTGGTTCCTCAGCGGAGAGTAACAGCAGGAATGCATCTTGGACCCCCGCCCCCACACAAAGTGCCACAGTGTGGTTAGAAAGGTCACCAGGTTGTGACGAGCACACGGGGCTCCGCCCAATACAGCTTAGGAGGTGTGACAGCACCACGCCCAAGAAGGAAAAAATAAATAAAACGGTCAGAATGGCAGAATTAATGATTGAAATACCAATCACACTGCTAACGAAAAAACAAATAAAGGCCTTGACCAGTGAACAAATAGCGAATCTTTCTGAGGCTCAATTCAGAACTATAGTCATAAGGCAGCTTACAGACCTAATAGCGACGCTAAATCAAGACAGGGAAGGAAAGAAGGCTAGTCCTGCTGAAATGAACAAAAATATATACAAGACAAGTGGTGAAAAAGGGAAAGCCATGGATCAAATCAACAAATCGGAACATACGGAGGGTACAAACAGTCAACCAGTGCAGAAAGAGGAAACAAAAAGTGAAGAACATGAGGACAGGCTCAGAAACCTCTGGGACAGTAATAAGCAAACAAACACTCGAATTATAGGATTACCAGAGGGTGAAGCAGAAGAACTAGAAATTGAAAAATTATGTGAAAAAATAATGAAGCAGAACTTCCCTAACTTGGGGAAGGAGATAGACTTACAGGTCCAGGAAGCACAGAGAGTTCCAAATAAACTGGTCCCAGGGAGGACCACACCAAGACAAATTATCATCAAAACGTCAAAAATTAAAGATAAAGAGAGAATCTTAAAAGCAGCAAAGAGAAGAGAAGAATTATGTACAAAGGGGTCCCAATTAGACTATCAGTGGATTTCTCAAAAGAGACTTTACAGGCAAGAAGGGACTGGCAAAAAATTTTCAAAGTAATGAAAATCAAAAACCTACAGCCACGATTACTCTATCCAGCAAAGCTGTCATTCAGAATAGAAGGGAAGAGAAAGTGTTTCCAGGACAAAGTAAAACTGAAGGAGTTTGTTAGATCCAAACCACTGTTATATGAGATGTTAAAGGGACTCGTTTAGAAGAAGGAGGATCAATACTATGAACATTAAAATGAACTGTATCACAACAACCAACAACAGAATCTAGGGAATCAAAACAAAGGTAAACTTAGGTAGGCAACGAGAGGGGAAAAAGAATTATAGGTACAGGGAACATACTGGGGGAAAGTCAGCAGGGAGGGGAAAGGGAGAAAAGGGAGGGAGATGGTACAAGAATTAAGAAGCACAGTAGGAGAGAGTGGAGTAGACAGGAAGATGTTGAGAAGAACTATATGCACAAACAATGGGCATGGACTATGGGGGGAGACAACTGGAGGAAGCGGGCATCACAGGGTGGAGGGGAGCAGGGGGAAGAGAAATGGGGACAACTGTAACAGCAAAATCAATAAAAGAAAAAAAAATGGGGAGACAGAGAAACAACCCCCCATCGAAAGGAAAGGAGGAATCCCCAGAAAGAATGCTAAATGAAATAGAGGTAAGGAAACTATCAGATATGGAATTCAAAACATGACTTATAGGAAACTCAATGAGCTCAGCGAGATCAAAGAAAACTACAAAGAACTCCAGGAAAACTACAAGGAACTTACTTATAATTACACCAGCATGAAAAAGGACATAGAAGCTATCAATAAGAGCCAGGAGGAAATGAAGAATACAATTCCTGAATTGAAGAACACAGTAGAAGGAAGTTAAAGCAGGCTAGAGGAAGCACAGATCGGATCAGCGAGCTAGAGGACAACGAAGAAAAAAATTACCCAGACACTGCAAGAAAATAAAAAAAGACTGAAAAAGAATGAAGAGGTTTTAAGATAGCTGCAGCACAACATGAAATGTAAAAATATCGGTATCATAGGAATACCAGAAAAAGAAGAAGAGGAGCAAGGGATAGAAAACCTGTTCGAAAAACTAATGACAGAAAACTTCCCTAACTTGAAGAGAGAAAAAATCACACAAGCCCAGGAAGCACAGAGGGTCCCAATGAAGATGAACCCCAACAGACCCACTTCAAGACACATCATAATTAAAGTGGCAACATTCAAAGGCAAAGAGAGAATCCTAAAAGTAGCAAGAGAGAAACAACTAATAACATACAAGGAAGTTCGAATAAGGCTAGCATCAGATTTATCAACAGAAACAAGCCAGAAGGGAATGGCAAAAAATATTTCAATCAATGAAAAACAAAGGCCTACAACCAAGAATACTCTGCCCAGCAAGGTTCTCATTCAAAATGGAAGGTGAAATAAGGAGTTTCCCAAACAAAAGAAGGCTAAAAGAATACATCTCCACCAAACTAGCACTGCAAGAGATGCTAAAGGGTCTGCTTTAAGATGAAGAAACAGAGAGAGACAGAGAGGAATACAAGTACAAAGGGGGAAAACAATAATGAGTAAGTATCTATTGATAATAACCTTAACTGTAAATGGATTAAATGTACCAATCAAGACATAGGGTAGCTAAATGGATAAGAAAGCATGATCCACATATATGCTGTCTACAAGAGACCCACCTTAGAACAAAAGATCTACACAGACTGAAAGTGAAAGGATGGAAAAAATATTTCAAGTAAATGGACTTGAAAAAAAAGCTGCAGTACCAATACTAATATCAGACAAAAGAGATTTCACAGCAAAGGCCATAAAAAGAGACAAAGAAGGACATCTCATAATACGTAAGGGAAAAACCCATCAAGAAGATATAACCCTTGTAAACATATATGCATCCAACATAGGAGCAGCCAAATATATAAGGAAAATTTTGAAAGACTTCAGGAAGGATACAGACAGCAACATACTCATAGTAGGGGACTTTAACACCCCATTGTCAACAATGGACAGACCTTTGAAGCAAAGAAACATCAAGGATATTGAGGCATTGAACAACACTCTAGATTAAATAGACTAGTTGATATATATAGAACTTTTCACCTCAAAGAAGCAAAATAAACATTCTTTTCAAGTGCACATGAAACATTTCCAAAGATAGACCACATGGTAGGACACAAAACAAACCTTAACAAATTCAAAAAAACTGAAATTATATCAAGCATCTCCTCAGATCACAATGCCTTGAAACTGGAAATCAACTTCAAGGAAAAAACTCAAAAACATTCAAACTCATGGAGAATGAGTTACATGCTATTAAATAATGAGTGGGTTAACAACGACATCAAGGAAGAAATCAAAAAGTTTCTGGAAGCAAATTGACAATGAGCACACAAAAGCCCCAAACCTATGGGACACAGTGATAGCAGTCCTGAGAGGAAAGTTCATAGCAATACAGGCCTTCCTAAAAAGGATAGAAGAATCTCTAATAAAAAAACCTAAACCTACAGCTACAAGAACTAGAGGAACAACAAGCAAAGCCCAGAGCGAGTAGAAGGAAGAAAATCATCAAGATCACAGAAGAATTAAATGACATAGAGACTAAACAAACAATTCAAAAGATCAATAAAACCAGGAGCTGGTTCTTTGAAAAGATAAACAATATCGACGAGGCTTTAACCAGGCTCATCAAGAAAAAAAGAGAGGACCCAAATAAATAAAATCAGAAATGAAAGAGGAGAAATCACAACCAATACCACAGAAATACAAAGGATTTTAAGAAATTATTACGAATAACTGTATCACAAGAAATGTGACAACCCAGATGAAATGAACAAATTTTTAGAAATATATAATCTTCCAAAACTGAATGAAGAAGAAGCAGAAAGCCTGAACAGACCAATAACAACTAGTGAAATTGAAGCAGTAATCAAAAATCTCCTGGCACACAAAAGCCCTGGACCAGATGGCTTCACAGGTGAATTTTACAAAACATTTAGGAGAGAACTAACTGCTATCCTTCTCAAACTATTCCAAAAAAATCCATGAAGAGGGAAGACTCCCAAACTCTTTCTATGAAGCCAATATTACTACTCTAATTCCAAAACCAGGTCAAAACACAACAAAGAAAGAAAATTACAGGCCAATATTGCTGATGAACATAGATGCTAAAATCCTCAACAATATATTGGCAAACCGGATGCAGCAACACATTAGAAACATCATACACCATGATCAAGTGGGCTTCATCCCAGGGATGCAAGGATGGTTTAATATTTACAAATCAATAAACATAATACACCACATAAACAAGATGAAAGACAAAAACCACATGATCATTATCAATAGATGCTGAAAAGCATTTGACAAAGTACAACACTCTTTTATGATGAAAACACTCAGCAAAATGGAAATAGAGGGAGCATACCTCAACATAATAAAGGTCATATATGAGAAACCTGAAGACAACATCATACTCAGTGGGCAAAGACTGAAAGCACTCCCCCTGAAATCAGGATCAAGACAAGGTTGTCCACTCTCCCCACTCCTATTCAACATAGTCTTGGAAGTTCTAGCCACAACAATAAGACAAGAAAGATAAATAAAATGGCATCAAACTGGAAAAGAGGAAGTAAAGCTGTCATTATTTGCAGACGACATTATAGTGTACATAGAAAACCCTATAGACTCCACCAAAAAACTACTTGACCTAATAAGTGAATTTGGCAAAATATCAGGGTACAAAGTCAATATTCAGAAATCGAAGGCATTTCTGTACACCAACAATAAAACATCAGAGAGACAAACTAGACAAAATGTCCAATTTACTATAGTAACCAGGAAAATAAAGTACTTAGGAATAAACGTAACAACGGAGATAAAGACCTGTACTCAGAAAACTACAGAACACTGAACAAAGAAATTAAGGAAGATACAAATAAATGGAAGCATATAACATGTTCATTGATGGGAAGAATCAACATCTTTAAAATGGCCATACTACCCAAAGCAATTTATAGATTCAATGCAATCCGTATTAAAATACCAACGACATATTTCACAGACTTAGAGCAAATACTTCAAAAATTTATATGGAACCAAAAAAGACCCCAATTAGCCACAGGAATTTTGAGGAAGAAGAACACAGTAGGAGGAATCACAATACCTGATACCAAACTATATGACAAGACCACGATAATCAAAACAGTCTGGTACTGGCATAAGAACAGACATATAGATCAATGAAACAGAATAGAGAGCCCAGAAATAAACCCAGGTCTATATGGGCAACTAATATTTGACAAAAGAAGGAAGGAACATAAAGTGGAGTGAAAATAGCCTCCTCAAAAATGCTGTTGGGAGAACTGGACAGGGACATTCAAAAAAATGAAACTGGACCACCAACTTACACCATACACCAGAATAAACTCAAGATGGATCAAGGACTTAAATGTAAGCCGTGACACAGAAAAGTTCTAGAGGAAAACATAGGCAGGAAAATTTCAGATATCCCATGTATCGATATTCTCACTGATATATCTCCTAAAGCAAGGGAAATAAAGGAAAGAATAAACAAATGGGACTACATCGAACTAAAGAATTCCTGCTCAACAAAAGAAAACATCAGCAAGATAAAAAGGGAACCAACCATATGGGAAAATTTATTTGCCAATGATACCTCATACAAGGGATTGATCTCCAAACTATATAAAGAACTTACATGACAACACCAAAAAGACAGACGGCCCAACTGAAAAGTGGGCAAAGGATCTGAACAAACACTTCTCCAAAGAGGACGTACAGAGGGTTCATAGGCATATGAAAGAATCCACAACATCACTAGCCACCAGAAAGATGCAAATAAAAACCACAATGAGATACCACCTCACACTGGTCAGAATGGCCATCATCAACAAAGAGCCAGACAACATGTACTGGCAAGGATGCTGAGAAAAAGGAACCCTAATGCACTGCTGGTGGGAATGCAGACTGCTGCAGTCACTATGGAAAACAGAATGGAATTTGCTCAAAAAACTATATATGATACTGCCTTTTGAACCAAGAATTCCATTGCAAGGACTACATCCGAAGAATCCTGAAACACCAATTCAAAAGAACCTATGCACACCTATGTTCATAGCAGCACTATTTACAATAGTCAAGTGCTGGAAACAACCTAAGTGCCCATCTGTAGATGAGTGGATCAAAAAACTGTGGTACATTTACACAATGGAGTACTATGTAGCAGAAAGAAAAAACGAACTTCTACCATTTGCAAAAACATGGATGGAACTAGAGAATTATGCTTAGTGAAATAAGCCAGGCAATGAAAGAAAAATACCATATGGTATCACTAACACAGGAGACTAATGAACAACAGAAACAAACAAGCTAAATAGAACCAGAGAATACAAGGATGCCAGCTTGTTAAACCAAGCACACTGTTGTCTGGGGACAGCCAACTGACCTGGAGTCTGCACGATCCTTCCCCATGTGGGAAGGCCACCCTCCCCTCCACACCCCCACTCTTATTAGGGATTTCTGGACCCGAGGGTAGGTAGGACGACGACCATGCCCAGCTTGAAGCAGCTAGAGGAGCATGAGACCTTTGCCCATTTTCCTTTATGAGATTATATAGGGTCTTAAGTCTGAGGGTGTGTGATTGTTATTTTTTATTGTTATAAAAAATTAATTAAAAGAAAAAGAATAATATAGGAAAGGGTGAAGCCAGAGAACTTGTATGCACGACCCATGGACATGAACTAAGGGGGGTGGGATTGCTGGGGGAAGGGGCATACTGGGCAGAGGGGAGTAAAGGGGGGAAAAAAGTGGAACTATTGTTAACAATATAACCAATAAAATATACTTAAAAAATTACATTATGATGGGGTAAATTATCATTTAATTAAATACCATGAATATGAATACTGGGGTGTTTGGCAAGGCCAGTCCAGCTTGTAATGATTTTCATACATGCATTCAGCAATCAACCAATGAGCATCTTCCTTGTGCCAGGTGCTGCTGAGTTCCATATACTGAGGATAAAGAACAAAGAAGATCAAGTTTCTGTTCTAAGTTGAGGGTGTGAAGTACAAGTGGAGAAAACAAACAAAAAAAAACATGAAGAGTAAAAACTCTGGTCAAGATGGTGGGGTAGGTAAGCACTGTGCTCACCTCTTCCCACAACCACATCAAAATTACAACTAAACTTCAGAACAATCATCATGGAGAACCGCCTGAAGACTAGCTAAACAGAAGTCCTATAAAAATATACAGAATCTACACTGAGACTGGTAGGAGGTGGGTAGACATGGAATGGGATGATCTCACATTCACGTATGGTGTTTAAAAATCTAAGAAGAGAGGGGTCCCAGCCCCATAACAGGCCACCCAGTCCATCTACCCCACCCAGCCCAGGGTTTCGTTGCCAGGACAAGAAGCCCCCATAACTTTTGTCTGTGAAAACCAGCAGTTTGTGGCTAAGTGAGACAGAGGGCTTCTGGAGTCCCAGACAGTTCCTCTTAAAGGACCACACAAGGACTTTCTAGGATTCACTCCATCTGAGCTCCCAGCTGTACTGGGGCAGCAACTCAAAGAGAGACAGGGACGTATGGGGAGGAACTGAATTATCTGGCTTCAGGGTGAGAATTAGGGGGCAGCTTTCTCCCAGAGAGAAGTGCTGACAGAGGACATTGCTCCTTTGATGAGTCCTCCCTGCAAGGGGGTGCCATATTTGAGTCTCCATCAACCTGACCTGGTGATTGCCTGAGACCCTCCCCTACCCGACTTGCAGGCCCACCCAAGCCATTTCCAGTGTCTTTTCCAAACAATGGCTTTTCCTGGCTCACGCTGGAGACTTTCCTAAAATCTCTCAAAGGTTCACAATCCCCAAACAAGCAACATCAGGCCTCAGCATGTCCCATACCTCTTGCTAAGTGGCCCCAAGCACAGCACTAGTGGAACCTTATATTAGTTTGCAGCTTAGCCTCTCCCAGGCACCTAAGCCCAGGACAAGTAGCAGCCATCTGCAAATCATTTTATAGCTCATACTAGATGGTCCTAGGCAGCAGCTGACCTTGGCCTGCACCAGAGCTCCTCCCAATAGGCCCCAGAACCAACACACCTGATGGACAGCTTCAGACAACACCAGAGCACCACCCAACCACTTCCATAACCAATACACCCAAAAGGCAAATTCAGCAGGCACTAGAACCTCACTAAAGCGAATCTTTGCTGTGTGGGTCAGCCCCTGCAAACAGATCCTTCTAGTCACTACCACTCCTCAGAACCAATCAGCCTAAGGGTCAATCCCTCCCACTAATGTGCCAAAAGTAATCAACGCTTGATTACAACAGGAGGGCACACACAACCAACACTCAGGACACACCTGCAGCACCTGGCTCAGGTGACCAGAGAGACTGTGTCACTGTGCCACACAGGACACCTACTACATAAAACCACTCTACCAAGACCGGAGACCTAGAAGACCTACAGAACACAGGAACAGAAACAGGGAGGCAGCCAAAATGAGGAAACAAATAAATCTGTCCCAAATGAAGTAATGGGAGAAAACTCCAGAAAAAGAACTTGGCAAAATGAAGACAAATAATCTACCAGATGCAGAATTAAAAGCACTGGTTATAAGGATGCTCAGTGAGAATTTCAACAAAGAAACAGGAAACAAAAATGGAGATAGAAAACATAAAAATGAATCAGTCAGAAATATAGAATACAATAACTGAAATGAAGACTGCATTAAATGAAATCAATAGTAGAGTAAATGAATCAGAGGACTAAATCAGTGATTTGGAAGGTAAGGAAGCAGAAAACACCCAATCAATACAGCAAAAAGAAAAATGAATCAAAAAAAAAAAAAAAGTGAGGACAGCTTAAGGGGCCTCTAGGACAACACCAAACATAACAACATCTATATTGTAGAGGTAACTGAAGGAGAAGAGAGAGAGCAAAGACTTGAGAACATAGTTGAAGAAATAATGACCAAAAACTTCCCTGATCTGACAAAGAAAGTAGAAAAGTCCAGGAATGCAGAGATTCCCAAACAAGGTGAACCCAAAGAGTCACACACCAAGACACATCATAATGAAAATGCTCAAGATTAAAGACAAAGCGAGAATCTCAAAATCAGCAAGAGAAAGGCAGTTACCTACAAGAAAGCTCCCATAAGATCGTTAGCTGACTTCTCAACATAAATTTTACAGGCCAAAGAGACTGGAACAAAATATTCAAAATGATGAAAAGCAAGGACCTACAACCAAGATTACACTATCCAGCAAAGCTATAATTTAGAATCAAAGGACAAATAAAGAGCTTCCCAGAGAAGGTAAAGCTAAAGGAGTTCACCACCACAAACCCAGTATTACAATAAATACTAAAGGAATTTCTTAAAAAAGAAGAAATCAAAAATATGAATAACAAAATGGCAATAACTACATATCTATCAACAATTACTTTAAATGCAAATGGATTAAATGCTCCAGTTCAAAGACATACAGTGGTTGAATGAATAAGAAAACAAAACTCATACATATGCTCTGTACAAAAGACTCACTTCAGACAGAAAGATACACAGACTAAAGGTAAAGAGATGAAAAAAGATTATTAACAAAAATGGAAATTAAAAAAAAAAAAAAAAAAAAAAACAGGGTAGCAATATTTATACCGGACAAAATACTTTAAAACAAAGGCTGAAACAAGAGAAAAAGAAGGACCCAGCAATTCCACTTCAGGCTATTTATCTGAAGAAACCCAAAATACTAATCCAAAAATACATAAGAATCCCTATGTTCACTGCAGCATTATTTACAATAGCCAAGATGTGGAAGCAACTTAAGTGTCCATCAATAGATGAATGGATATAATGAAATATGACTCAACCATAAAAAAGAATGAAGTCTTGGCATCTGCAAAAACATGGATGGACCTAGAGGATATTATGCTAAGTGAAATAAGTCTGAGAAAGAAAAATACCATATGATTTCGCTGTCTTATCACTATTTTGTACACCTGAAGCTAATATAATATTGTGTTTCAACTATAATTGAAACATAAAAAATAAAAAAAGAATATAAAGTCTATAACCCTACATTCAGAAAGCTGAAAGTCAACTGTCCTAAAGTTATAGAAATCATTCATTTCCCAAAGAGAAGTTGAAATACTTGAGTAAAATAACGCATTTTATACTGTAAAAGATCTAAATTTTAATACATTTCTGTTGGCTCTATGGCCTTGGGCAAATTGCCATGGTACTCTGGGTTTCATTTTCTTCATCCATAAAGTGGGGGAATAACATCTAATTTAGAGGACATGTGCCACACATTTACATGTCTCATAAATAATGGCTATTAAAATTTAAGAGTATTAAAAAACATTATACTATAGCATCTAGCTCGATGCTAAAGACACAAAACTCTCATATATGTGTTAAACTTAGACACAACAAAGATGATGTTAAAAACATCAGTATATAATTTCTGTTCTCTATAGAGACCTAGCTGGAAATTGGTATTCAAAACTTCAGTCCTTCATATTGCTAATATAGATTCTCCTACTTCTTAAGACAAGGTAATCCATATGACAAGATGAACTGGTCTCTGAGGCAGGGATACTTTAGAGAAAAGGCAGTTTTAGGAAATATTATAGAAACCCTAGAATTTCCATCAACCTAATACTTAGGAAGCAGAGTTTGAACTGCTGCTTCTTTATGATGGTGATGCCTATTATGACACATAATTAATATAGAATGGTCATTCTAAGAGACTACTGCCAGACTTTGAGGTGATAACAGAAATTTCAGTCAGATTGCTTTCATGTTTCTATCCATGTTTTATATAGTCCATGTTTCAACTCAGTACAGGGTATGACAGGGTCCCGTTATTCAAAATTGACAAATAAAATCAAACAGCATGCTTGTACTAAGTGTAATTTAGTAGTTTTCTCCTAGGCCAGGTAAACGAATATTTTTCAGTCCTTTCACAAATGTTTCAGTTATCTGAGATCCACAATTGCTCATTTTGCCTTTTAAACCAGTATCAGTTTTATAAAAAACCCATGCAATAAAATAATGCTTAGGATAAGCTGTAGTCATTATGGTCTAGAAAACTAGTACAAAGGAAAACAGAAAGGTGCAGTAAGGCCTAATATGTGCTGGGTATAATATAGATAGAAGGGAGACAAAAGGCAATCTGCACAGAACATAAAATTCCCACCTTCTACCTTCTTTCTCTGCATTGCAAGGTCCCAGGTGGATCTGTTTCATTAGACAAATATTTGACATGGTCAAAATATCAAACTTTTAATTTCAATTTTAGGTAGTCACATTTCTAAATTTGGCTATGATATGCAAGGCAATGATAAAATCGAATAAAGCTTGTTCGTTTTTCAATGAGTTACTATATTGTTCCACTACCAGAAAATCACTAATTATCTCTATTCCTTAGTGCCAGTGAGACCAAAATCAAGAGCTTGGCCCCAATGGTTTCCTCTATGAGGTCGCCATCAGGAAGCCCCAATGCCCACAGCCTGCACCAGAATCCTATTTGTACAGCTCCTGCAGCTGTAGCAGCAACTGCTGGTACTGCAATTCCAGCTCATCCTAAAATCATCTTTCCTATTCCCATCGATTTCACGTTTATTCTTTATGATTATTCTGACACATTTGGATTTGGCTATTTTTCATTTTCACTCTCTTTTGGATGCCTGTGTTCCTGAAGGTGATCCGTGTGTGTGGCTTTGTGAGTGTCTCTGGGTCCACACATCTACATGAGCTAGGCCTCCAGGTCTGATCTGTGACTGATGCATGTGTGTCTGTGTGCATCTCTGCACACATGTCTGACACTCATTCACATGCGCTCACTATCTTCCGATCCATCAATCTGCCTCTACATTTCCGTCTTTCCAACCTGCCTCTCCGTCCCTCTTCCACCTATTCTTTTTCTCTCCCCCATATTTGTTCCTTTTTCCCTTCCTCCCTTGCCTCTCTCTCCAGTCTCTCCACTGCCTTTTTCTAATATTCTATCTTAAGATGAACCAAATAAGACAAAGAAAAGATCCTAATGTTAAGACTAAAGACAGATTGTTCTGTCAATATATCAGACTAGGAAACCTAAAATCTCTCACACTATAAGCACTTAGAAATGTGAGATAAAATGTAAGACATCCTTTTAAATGCTTCCAAGAGTGTGCCAAGTTAAATAAGGAAAATGACCTGAGGCTCTAACCAAAGAAAACCAGCCAAGCAGGGGCTAGGTAGTGAGCAGTGTGAGCTGGGTCTTGAGTTTCAACCAAGGTGACCACACATCTGGTTTACACCTATCATCCTGGCATGTTTACTAATTTTAACCTCCTACTTAAAAGTGTCTTGGAAGTCACTTTAATGTCCTTGCTGCATGATGGAAAATAAGCCTGTAGAGTGGACAGAAAGTAAAACTGATGATGCTTTTACATACATTTGGAACCCTCAAAGGACTACAATCTCAACAAAAACTGAGCTAGAAAAAGTTATGAACATAAATGAAAAAAGAGGCTGGACCTAGGAGGTGGAGTGTCCCCCAAGCCTCCCGTAATTGGTAACCAATGGTTTATCTGTTATCCCTAATGTGGTTAGGGGAGTTCTATTCTATTCTATATATGTAGTTTAAAAAATACCTGGACAAGAAACTTATACCAAGTTGGTCACATGCCAGTAATATCACTGGGTGCCTGGCAGAAGAAATTATACAGTCTTCCCTCAGTATCCATGGGAGATAGTTCCAGAACCCCCTGGGTACAAAATCCTTAGATGTGCAAGTCTCTTGTATAAAATGGCATAGTGTTTGCATTTAAACTATGCACATCCTGTATTGTTCAGGAAACAATGACAAGAAAAAAAGTCTGTATGTTTTCGGTTCAGATGCCACCACTGTAGGCTTAACTACATGGTACTTGACACCAACACGTAAGTATTTTTTAATAATATTTCAATCTGCAGTTGATTGAAACTGCAGATGTGGAACCCATAAATATGGAACCCACAGATATGAAGGGCCGACTGTAAATCGCTCTAGAAAAGACTGTGACCTAGAACCCCAGCAGATTCTTCCCTCTAAAGACAGGCTGACCATTCAAAATGGCAAGATACAGAAGAAAACAATCCATTACAAGCTGAAGTCAGAAGACATAACAAACGGCAAGATTAGGTCTTCAAGAACTTGGAATAATTTTTTTAAAAAAAGGATAGAGACCATAAAATGAACATGTGCATAATTTCATGTGCCAATTAAATAGGTAAAAGAAATAAAGACATACGGTAAAAAAAGAAAAGGAAGTTTTGGGAAAAAGTCATGTCTGTGTTTACATATGTAAAAACATGTATATTTTAGAAATAAAAAAACACAGTCATGAAAGACTTCTGGTCAAGATGGTGGAGTAGGTAAATTCTGTGTTCACCCCCCCCCCAGTCACATCAAAAATACAACTAAATTATAGAACAACCATCCCTAGAACCACCTGAAGACTAACTGAACAGACGTCCTACAACTAAGGATATAAGAAAGCCATGCCAAGACTGGTAGGAGGGAAGGAGATGCCAAACAGGCTGGTCCCACACCCAGGTGTGGTGGTTAACAATTGGAAGGAATGCCCTGGCCAGTGTGCCTTAGCTGTTTGGAGCATCATCTCATAAACTGAAATGTCATAGGTTCCATTCCCAGTCAGGGCATATGCTTATTGCAAGTTAGGGGGTCCCTGGTCAGGGCACCTAGAAGAAGCAACCAATCAATGTTTCTCCTACATAGATTCTCTTACTCTCTCTCCTCCTGCCTTCCCTCTCTCTCAAATCTATAAGCATGTCCTCGGGTGAGGACAAAAAACGACAACAACAACAAAGAAGTGGAAGGGAATATCTCAGCTGCAAAGTTGCCCCTGAGTAGTGAGGAGTCCTAGTCCCACACCAGGCACTCTAGCCTGAAGCACCAGTGTCAGGAAGATGAGTCCCCACAACAGTTAGCTGTGAAAATCAGCAGGCATTCCATTCGGTGATACAAAGGTCTACTGTAGACGTAGGAGTTTTCTTAAGGGGTCCAAACATAGACTCATTCATGCACAAACACTAACCCTAGGCTTAAGAAAAGGGATGGCAACTCAAAAAGCACCAGGAAGATGAGGGAACTGAATTATCTGGCTTCAGGGCAAGAGCTGGAGGGGCAGCCCTCTCTGGGACTAAAGTGCTGGCAGGCAAAGCCCCTTCGTTGGGCACTTCCCCCCAACCCAGCTAGCAGGTACAGGCAGATGCCAAATCTGAGTCTCCATCACTGGCTACAGACTCTGATACCCAATTCACAAGACCACCCAAACCTCTTTCAGAGGTTAATCCATACAAGCAGCCAACCTGGGTGCATAATATGGACTTCCATAAAATCTCTCAAAGGTCCACAAATCCCAAACAAGCAACAGTCGGTCTTGACATACCCTGTAGATCTAGTTGAGCAGCCTGAAGTCTAGACTGAGTATCAGCTGGCCTCGGTACATAGTATAGCTTCTTCTAGGCACCTCCAAGCCCAGCACAGGGGGCAACCATCTACAGATCACATTGCAGCTCCTAGCAGGTGGCCCAGGGCTGGCACAGGAAGAGGTGGCATTGGTCTGCACCAGAGTTTCTCCCAAGAGGCCCCAGAACCAACACACCTGGCAGCCCGCTTCACACAACACCAGACCACCATCCAATCAGCTCCCAAAGGATGGATTTAGCACCAGAGCCCTGAGCCTCAATGGGGTCAGCTGCTAAACAACAGCTCCTCCACTGTAGTCATGTCCAATCCACAAAACAAATGAGCCTGAGTGTCAGTCCCACCCACTGATGTGCCAACAGCAATCCAGGTTTAACTGGAACAGGAGGGCTCACATAACCCACACAAGAGACATACCATGAGCACCCAATTCAGGGGACCAGGGAGACTACACCACAGGGCTCCACAGGACTCCTACTACATAAGGCCACAAAGCCAAGACCAGGGGACATAGCAACTCTACATAATACATAGAAACAAAAACAGGGAGGCAGCCAAAATGAGGAAACAAAGAAGCATGTCCCAAATGAAAGAACAGAATAAAGCTCCAGAAAAAAGAAACTAAGCAAAATGGAGATAAGCAACCTACTAGATGCAGAGTTCAAAACATTAATTATAAGGATGTTAAATAAACTCAGTCTGAGAACTTCAACAAAGATATAGAAACAGAAGAATGGAAATAGAAAACATAAAAAAGAACCAATCAGAAATAAAGAATACAATAACTGAAACAAAGAATACATTAGATGGAATCAACAGCGGATTATATGAAGCAGAGCATTGAATCGGTGATTTGAAATATATGGTAGCAAAAAACACCCAATCAAAACAGCAAAAATAAAAAGAATTTTTAAAAATGAGGATAGTTTAAGGGACCTCTGGTACAACATCAAGTGTAACAACATCTGCATCATGGGAGCTCCAGAAGAATAGAGAGCAAGGGATTGAAAACCATTTGAAAAAATGACTGAAAACTTCCCTAACCTGGCAAAGAGCTCAGATACGCAGGTCCAGGAAGTACAGAGAATCACAAGCAAGATGAATCCAAAGAGGCCTCATTAAGACTCATCATAATTAAAATGCCAAAGATAAAAAAAAAAAAAATGTGAGTCTTAAAAGCAGTAAGAGAAAAGCAGTTAGTTACCTACAAGGGAGCTTTCATAAGACTGTCAGCTGAGTTCTCAAAAGAAACATTTCAGGCCACAAGGGATTGGCATGAAATATTCAAAAAGATGATAAACAAGGATCTACAACCAAGATTACTCTACCCAGCAAAGCTATCATTTAGAATCAAAGGACAGATAAAGAGCTTCCCTGACAAGAAAAAGCTGAAGGATTCACCATTACCAAACCAGTATTATGAGAAATGTTAAAGGGTCTTTAAAAAGAAGGAAAATAAATAAAAACTATAAATAAGAAAATACCACAAAGAAAAAACATTCTCACTGACAAAGGCAAACACATTATAAAAGCTGTGGACTGACCAACACTGAAGCTAGTACACCGGTTAAAAGGCAAAAGTAGGAAGATCATGTGTAATTATAAAAATAAATTAAGGGTTACATACAAACACACATGTAAAAAATAATGACCAAAAAAGTGGATAAAGTAAAAATGGTAGTGATTTTATAATGTGTTCAAAGTGACTGTCCACTTATAATAAACTGCTATCAACTTAACTTGTTACATATGAAGCACATGGTAACCACAATCCGAAAATCTATAAGAAACATAGAAGAAATAAAGACAAGAGAATCCAAATACAACACTACAGAAAGTCACAACATAAGGGGAAGAGAGCAAGAGAAAAATGAACAGAGAAGAACTACAAAAAAAAACAATCAGAAAACAATAAAATGGCAATAAGTATACACTTATCAGTAATTATTTTAAATGCAAAGGGATTAAGTGCTCCAATCAAAAGACAAATGGATAAAGAAGACACACCACTGATGTATACAATGGAATATTATTCACCTATAAAAAAGAATGAAATCTTAATTATTTAAAACAACATGGATGGACCTAGAGGGTATTATGCTAAATGAAATTAAATCAGAGAAAGAATAATACCAACCAGAAACACTCAAAGACACAGAGAACAAATAGTTGACAGATGAGAGGGAGTAGGGGGCTAAGGTGAAAAGGGGGAAGGGACTGAGAAATACTAATTAGCAGTTAGAAAATAGGGGAATGTAAAGTACAACATAGGAAATATAGCCAGTAATATTGTAATAACTTGTAATAACTATGTATGGTGTCAGGTGGGTATTAGAATTATTGGGGGAAATCACTTGGTAAATTATATAAATGTCTGATCATTATGCTTTACACCTGTATATGTATACATATTCCACACACACACACACACGTGCATGCGCTCATACACACATACAATCATTCATATGCATACATTTCCTTATTTGGCACCACACCTACCCTGTGTCAGAACCTGTGCTTTATGACAGGCAAGGTCCCTGCTCATAGAATTATCAGTCTGAGTATTTAAAAGTTTAAAGATTACCACTCTGTCTGATACAGTTCACAATACAAATTAATCTCTTTCATTTTAAAATTGAAGATTTGGTGCTGGATTTTCTTGGAGACAGCTTCATCCTGACATTGCTTCCCTGTGAGCATTTTGCTCACTACTACTACATCCATTAGAGGTCAGGCAAGGAAGGGCATGTAAAAGGTTATAAATGGTCATTCAATCAGTCAATCTGGCATGCATGGGACTGGGGGAGGGGACAGACAGTAAGAGCAACAAGATCAGTGCTAGTCCCCACTCACTTTCATATTAGGTGTAATGGAAGCACAGGTACAAGTATACACATACAAGACTATTTCATTCTATCCACAATATTGGTGACAGATACTCAGTGGCTTATATGTTTAGTCCTTACTCCTCTGCACAGCTGTCTGGCCTTGTTTCCCACTTCTCTTTGTTTGTGCTCCACCACACAATATTCTTTCAGTTTTTCATGGTTTTGACTATAACCTTGCCTCTGGAAGGAACAACCCTCTCTAGGTTGCCCCAACTAGTCATTCCCGCTTCCACCTCAAGGCCAGACTGAGACTGCTGATCCCTGGAAGAACTCCTTACTTCTCTAAGTTGCTCACTTGGCATTCTCCACTTCCATCAGTCTTAGTACCTGCCTGTGATGTACCCGTAACTACTAGCTGAATGCATGTAATGTGTACTGACTGCATAAAGGCCTGTCAATGCATTCAGATGTGTTCTATATGCCAGCAAAGTATAGAACCAACACATGGATAGCTCAGGAAGAAAAGCCAAAGGACAAAAAAAAAAGGCAGAAAAGGTAGATTCAGGCCAAACTGTGGGAGGCCTTGAGTGCCAGAACCAGAAGTTGTATTTTCCCTGTAAATGAAGAGGCCCAAACCACTCAATGATGTTTCAACAACGGAAATTCGACTCCTGGTATTTGCCTTTAGAAAGATGTCCACTGAAAAAAAAAATTGAAGGTGATGTGACAAGTTTAAATGAAAATAAAACAAAACAAAACAGAAAAACTATGCATCAGATAAATTAATTAGACAATACTTGGTTTGACCTGCCATCAGATTATTAAGCACAGAATACGATTTTAAAAAATGTAGAATTAAAAGCTAAAAGACTGAATTCTGATTTCTGCTTGGCCACTTGAGAAAATTGTGTTACTTCTCTGTGTCTCAATAAAACAAGGATAATGGTGACATTCTGATAGCTTGGTGGAGTCCTGTGACAATCAAGGACAATGCAGGTTAAAGCCAGTGGGACTCGTGGGGCCCAAATAAAGGCTGAGTTGGCCCTCATCCACGGCAGTCAGTACCAGCCCAGGACAAACACCCTGTATGCAAAGTTCAAATGCTCAACAATAATTAACAGTCAAGCTGAATAATGAGAATAACATTTAAAAAATGATCAACTGAAGTAGCTTTTCTCAACAACTCAGGGAAAGGAAAAGAGAAAACTGTCAAGGATCCATCATTAATTCAAATACAAACTAATTCAAAGAGAATCTCCTAGGAACTAGCCTCTCCTAAGAGGCACAAATTAGTATTATCAATGAAATATGAAAAACACCCTTTGGATGGTGGATATTTTAATACCAGGCAAATCACTAGGTCTTTTACTGATCAAATCTGTAACTGTACACAACTAAAAAGTGTGACAACTTTAAATGAGTAAAAAGACATTCAAGTCCCCTATCTTTACTGAACTCAACAGTCAACACATTTTTATTGTGAATCAACTCAGGCAGGCATTCTGCACAGGAAATACAGTGGTGCCCGACCCTGTGACCCTCCATTGTTTCAAGTCTGGGGTGGGGTGTGAAGCAGGCTAGTAAACCGGCACAAACAAGTGCTTTACATACATGCTATGGGAGAACCAAGGAGAAAGTGAGACTCACTAAAGAACAGGTTAGTAAGCCAAGTTAAAGGGGAGGAGAGGAAAGGTATTTATGGCATAAGAATCAGTATATCAAAGACACAAAGGAGAGAGAGAGACCTTTAAGACACACTGTAGAATATATGAGAGGAAGTGGTAAGAAAGGGTTCATGGAAGAGCAGGGATTTTATCTCAAGGGCACCAGGAGTGGAGCGACATCATCAAATACACTTAATAAACACCACCATGGCTGCATGTGGGGAAAAAATGAACCAAAGAAGGACAAGACTCTAGGACAGGTTATCCGGAAGAACACTGTGGCCATAATCCAGGTGGGAAGAAAGGTAGCTGAGAGTAGATGGACTTGAAGATATTGTACTAAGTGATGAGATGATACCAGGCAAAGCACAAGGACAAAAAGCAGACAAGGATGACATTGGTGGCTGACAGTGGGGCTATGCACAGGGATTAGCACAAAGGAGGGAGGAGTAGGAAAGACCCACAGAGGCAGATATGCTGCTAGGTTTAACCTACCTCCTGTTAATCCAGTTAAATCCCATACATTGAAAGCTGTGCCAATGCCTTAAACTGCTCTTTCCCATTTCCTTGTCCCTTTCCCTCCAGTCTCAACGACACAGCTTACTACCACCTGGCACATGGAGGCGTCCAGCTAGGACAGTGGTTCCTGCACCTTCTCTGTCCACTAATTATTCTAAAACTCCAATGATAGCCTGTCACTCATGACCTTCCATGATCTATTTTTTTCACTGATGATCAGGGAGGAGATCCAAAGCATAAATTCACATTCCAAATCAGGCTTAATAACTGCTTATTTTCAAGCAAATGATAGAAAATTTTCATCTCTGAAAGTTTTATCATTTGCTTATACCCATAAATTCCCAAAGGAGCTCTCATTATTTTTTGCCTTTATTTTCTCTTCAAGTTAAGGGTGTGCTGCCAAACTTAATCATTTTAACTATTTAACCTTTTTTACAGTCCTACTTGACATGTACTTTCTGAGGTCTTGGTAGACTGTCATTCATTTCAAATTGTAATTTCATAGTTTCATTGATTCCTCTTCCTTTCTAAACTTGGTACTTCCAGGGTATGATTATTCATTATCCTCCACTAGCTTATACCTCTTAAGAATCCCATCACTGAAAAGTCACTGGTTTTTCCTTCTGTAAGATTCAATAGTGCAAAACTCTAGCTTGAATTCCTCTAATGAAGGAAGTCACTTACAAGCCATGAAGACCAGGAACCTCCATCTGAGAAAAAATGGACAAACCTTTGCTTTCAATATGGGGAAATCCCAGTTCACCAACAGAATTGTCTTTTTTGTTTCTACAGTAGTCCCTCTCTATATTGCAGTTCACTTATCACAGCCTCACTGTATTGTGGGATTTTTAAAAATATTATATTTAATTATCGCGGATTTTTCGCTATATTGTGGGATTTCGCGGTACTGTATATGTATGTTGTTAAAGTTACGTAGGTTTAAGAGTGCAGAATATGTTTAAGTACGTAAGTAGTGTTTATAGAAGTGTGAAAAATGTTAATAAGGGAGTGGGAAAGGTTAATAAGGGACTGGGAACGGTTTATAAGTGTGTGAGAAGGGTTTATAAAGCCTTAAAATATATATAAATACTAAAATAAATGTAAGGTTCCACCTATTGTGGGGGGGGCTCTAGACCGTAATACCGGCAATAAATGAGGGAATACTATATTTCTCAAAACAGCCCTATTTTAGTAATAATGTAGCTGATATACAAAAGAACACTGAGGAATGCCAAAAAGACCTCTCTTCTACTGCCTCCCCCACGCAAGGCAGCAGGACAAGGCAAGGCAAGAGAGCCTGGTACAGGCCCTCCTGACACGAACGTGCAGCTCTGCAATCTCACAAAAGACCTGCACAGCTGGTCCCTGACTTGCAGGGTGCTCATGTGGGGAAATAGCTGGTGCTTCTGATCCAAGTGGTGGGTGGCTTTTCAATCCATCATCAACCTTATTACTTTCCAATGGACCCTCACACCATCCCTGGCACCTTGAGAAGCTTCTGTGGAAAGCAGCTGTACATGACACAAGTGTGCTTCCAGCAGTGCGTGGTAAAGGCTGTGGCAGAAGGGACCTTACCCTCCATGCTGCTGCCAAGTTAATTGCTTCCTGGGAGGTTCAGAATGAGCCTCATCCCTGTTCCAGGCTTCAGAGTGTCTTGATTTTCAAGGGTTCTTTGAAAGTCCCTTCCTGAGGATCCTCTGAGGTCATAATAGGAAAGCACTAGTCAAAGGCCCAAGGTAGGACAAGACGAAGCTAAATGGAAGAGATCTTAAGGAGTGAAAATGTGGGAGAAAAGTAATGAACAAAAGTACCCAGTCACAAGATGGGCATTCTGTGTTGTTGGTAAACCAGCTCAAATGCAAAAAAGCTCCACTTAACGTGACTGCTGCAAAAAAGCATGGTTTCTTTGGATCTAAACATGCCACATGGTTATTTTAGTGAAAAATGTTTTATTATTTTATAATAACATTCCTATTCAATCATAAACATTCCTGTTCAATCTACTTTTGGAAGCTTATGGCTAAGAAGTAAAGACTGATTTTCTATAGTCAGGAACAAACTCCAGTACTTAGCTACTTGGGGTATGGCCACTAGTCAAGCAAATGCCTTGAGTTTGGGGAACATTGTGAAGCAACTTCTGTGTATAGTGAGGAATGAGGGGGCTGGGGTGTGCTGTGAATAAAAAGATAAAAGCATCAAGAAAATACAGCTCACAAAAAGATTTACTTATGCATTTTAGAAGCAGGATAGACTGAATAACGTTGGGGACGAGCGAAGTTACTAACGCTGAGCTAGCCCAAAAACAAATCAGACATTATTTCCACTTTTAAACACAAAAATCACTAAAAGCACACACTTGCCACAAAGAATATGTCATATAAGGGCAGTAAGAGAACTGTGGATCAAATTATCATCAGGTGGTCATAAGTATCCCCCCAAAGAGTCTCTAAGATGTTGAGGGGTCACCAGAAAGAAAGTGCCTCTTCACTGTCAACCATCATCCAAACCTCAGGTACATGATGTGAAAGGTGTCATCTGTCAAAGACCAGCAGCCAGGCCCCTAGTGGGCCTGGGAACCGTCTGGGTCCTAAGTCAGGATTTCAGGATGGCTCCAACCATATTCAGCACCACCCAGCCATCCCACTGTCCCCACTGCTCACATTCCTTTGTGTACCAAACTGGATGTCTGAACCCAACTTCCAAACACAACTTCTTCAGATAACAAATAGTGTATCTTATTCATCTTAATACACCTTAGTGTGCTTAGCAAAGAGCTTTCTCTACCATGTATGCTCAATAACTGAATAACACAAATGAAACTGATCTTGTGAAATGAGAAAGTAATGAATAAGAAGTATTGTGATACTGTACCATATTACTGCAATGCCATATTCATGACTTTAGAAAACTTTATGCAATAGAGTAGAAAAACATTAAATATGTTTCAGAACCATTTCATACTGCTTATTTCCTCTGAGCTTCTGCTGAAGTTATCCACCTTTTTCTCTTCCATTTGCTCAGATCATTTTTATAAAATTATATTTTATTGATTATGCTATTACTGTTGCCCAATTTTTCCTTCTTGATCCCCTCCACCCAGCACCCTGCCCCAGCCCCTCAAGCAATCCCCATACCATTGTTCATGCCCATGGATCATGTACAGGTTCTTTGGCTACTCCACTTCCTATACTATGGTTATTCTGTAACTACCTATTTCTACTTCTTAATCCCCTCACCTCTTCACCCATTCCCCCATACCCCTCTCCTATCTAGCAACCATGAAAATTCTCTCTGTATCCATGATTTTGTCTCTGTTCTTGTTTGCTTAGTTTGTTTTTACATTCAATTGTTGATAGATATGTATTTTGTTTTGCCATTTTATTATTCACAGTTTTGATCTTCTTTGTCTGAAATAAGTCCCTTTAACATTTCATATAATAATGGTTTAGTAAAATGAACTCCTTTAGGTTTTTCTCTCTGGGAAGTTCTTTATCTGCCCTTCAATTCTAAATGATAGCTGTAGATCCCTGGTTTTCATGACTTTGAATAATTCTTGACAATTCCTTCTAGCCTGCAAAGTTTCTTTTGAGAAAACAGCTGACAGTCTTATGGGAATTCCCCTGTAGGTAACTAACTGCTTTTCTCTTGCTGCTTTTAAGATTCTCTATCTTTAACCTTTAGCATTTTAATTATAATGTGTCTCAGAGTGGGCCTCTTTGCATCTATCTTGTTTGGGATTCTCTGTGCTTCCTGGACTTGAATGTCTATTTTCATCACCAAATTAGGGAAGTTTTCTTTCATTATATTTTTAAAGCATTTTTTTAAAAGATTTTATTTATTTATTTATCTTTAGAGAGAGAGGAAGGGAGAGAGAGAGGGAAACAACAATGTGTGGTGGCCTCTTGTGTGCTCCCACCTGGGGACCTGGCCCACAACCCAGGCATGTGACCTGACTGGGAAATGAACCAGTGACCCTTTAGTACCACACCAGCCAGGATTCTTTCACTATTTTTTAAATAGATTTCCACTTTCTTGCTCTTTCTCTTTTCCTCGTGGCACCCCTATGATGTGAATGCTGCACCTCTTAAAGTTGCTTACACTATATTTGTGTTTTTGGATTCTTTTTACTTCATTTTGTTCTAATTGTTTTTTGCTTCCTTGTGTTCCAAATCATTGATTTGATTCTCAGCTTTATTCACCCTACTGTTGTTTCCCTGTAATTTGTTCTTTAATTACTGTATCCTTCATTTCTGAGTGATCTTTTTATGTTGTTGAGGTCCTAAGTTCCTTGAGCATCCTTATAAGCAGTGTTTTGAACTCTGCATTTGATCGATTGCTTATCTCCATTTTGTTTAGTTCTTTTTCTGGAGTTCTGATCTGTCCTTTCATTTGGGCCATATTTCTTTGTCTGCTTATTTTGGCAGCCTCCCTGTGTTTGTTCCTATATATTAGGTAGAGCTGCTATGACTCCCTGTCTTGGTAGTGTGGCCTAATGTAGTAGGTGTCCTTTAGGGCCCAGTGGCACAGTCTCCCCTATCACCCAAGCCAGGTACTTGAGGTGCGCATTTGGTGTAGGCTGAGTACATGCTTCTCTTATAGTTGAAACCTGACTGCTGTTTCAGGTCAATGGGAGGAATTTACTCAGGCCAGTCAGCTGCATGTGATTCTCCGCCCTCCATGGAGGATCAGTTGTGCATGGGTAGGGTGGTGATGCTCCAACATATTCTGTAGTTGTCCACTGGGTTTGGAGGCTCTGGGGTTTTGCAGGCCAAAGTCAGCCCCTACCTGTGTTTTGACTTGGGCTTCCCTGCTTGACCTATAACACAATCTGCAGATTGCTGCTGCTTGTGCTGGGCTTGGAGATTACCAGAAGGAAGCCAAGCTGTGAATCTAGGCTGGTTGCTGCTTGTGCTGCATCTGTGGCCACTTAGCAAGAGGTACAGGGGCCTGGGGCTCACTGAGGCTGGCTGTTGCTTGTTTGAGAGGATTTACAAAGTTGTGACGAATGAACCAAGACCAGCCATGCTCAGATCATGTTTATAGCAACAGCTTGATACTTACTGAGCTGTCCAACATGCACTTTACCAGGCGTTTCACCTACATGAAGTCCAATTCCCCACAATAACCTTGAAAGTTGTTATAATTATCCTCATCGTAAATATGTTTGTTCAAAAATGATGCTCAAAGAAGTGAAAGAACATCCCCTAGCTCACATAACTACAAGTGGGGGACAGACAAAGGCATTCTCCTGCTGCACAATGCAACCTCATCCAGGAAGCACCTCTGGCATGAGAAATTCTATGTGAATGTCCCCACTGATCCACAAGCAGACAACAGTATGCCAAGTGCTACAACAGGGTGCCAGCCTTTGCAGCTTTCGTGTCTTCGTTTCCAGGCTGTCGGATGCTCTTTCAATCTGTACCAACACATGGATATCAACCAGTAATCCTCCTTATTTTTCCTTCCTTTCTTTTAATCCATCAGGAGCTGGGAAATGAGTTAACTACACTTATTAAACCTGTTGTGACGTATCCCCAACACACATACAGCATGGAGTACAATGTGAGTCCACGAAGGCATCCACCCAGTACATGTCTGATTAATACAGGAGATACCGAGTATCTGCCCATCTCTCGGTGTCCAGGTAAGTTAAGGCAGAAGCAGGCCCTCGAGGGCTAAACACGAATACAAGGTAGAGAGTGAACAGTGCCATCTTCCCAGATCCTCTATCAGAATGGGAGAAGTTCCAACAAAACACTGAATATTCAACCATATTGTTTCTTGAAAACCCTAAGAGGACACAGCCATGCTGCAGTGCCTAAGGTGTTCTCTGGCCTCTACTCATAGTGCTGCCCCAGGAGCCCCCTCCCAGCTCTGCCTCTCACAGAGCACCTGCATCTCTGCATTCAACTGAGGAATCTCATCTGAGAAAATTGCATTTAATTGTATCCTCTTCTAAACAAAAACCTTAACAATAAGAATAAAACATCTTTTTAAATAAAATGTGATGGATCAAAACAGAAATTGTTATGTTCCATGTGGGTCAGCCTCAAGGTTGTGAGCTAACTGAAGCAGTTTCTTCTTCTCAGTTTGGCTTTGCTAACTCCTCACATTCCCCTCCCCACCCACCCATGTGGGTCACTACTCTTCCTTTCCATTTTCCATTTTTAATCACTAAGAGCACAGAGAAAAAGCTATTTTGCTTGTTTAGAACTGGATTCAAAGGAGGGTGTGAGGGGGCCACTAGGAAGGAGCCAAGGGCAGTGGTTCCCCTCAGCCCAAAGCAGATTCCCTTAAGGTAGAACCTTTCACCTCCAGATTAGGGAACACTGACTCAGAATTTGAGAATACATATTTTAGGACTGCTTCTGGTCCCACTCCCCACAGGTCTCCTGCATTCTGTACAGTGGAGGCTACGCAAAAGAAATATGCTTTGGTGTCTGCCTTTGCTCCACCCAACCACAATGTAACTTTGAGGGAAGGGACCATCTGTCCTGTTCACTGCACAATCCCAGCGTCCAGAGCACCTGACATACACCAGCTGACTGAAGGAGGAATGAATGAGCAATACACTTTTAAAATTCCTCTTCCATAATTAATAACATCCACAATCCAGAACATTTTATGAACTCTGTATGAGCTGGAACAAATAAATTCAGGAAAGACTTCCGGCCAAGATAGAGGCCTAGACAGACATGCTGTGTCTCCCTCCACAACTAAGAAGGAATACAACTACCTCAAAACTAAAGACAACCAGAACTTCGAGAAAATCGAGCTGCATAGAAGTCCAACAAACAAAGATATAAAGAAGAAATACTCATCCAGACAGATAAGAGGGGAGGAGCCTGGGTTAAGAGGATGTGGAGGAGTGGTGGGAACAACATCAGCAGCAGCAGGCTGACGGAAAGCACAGTCACACGTTTTAAAAAGTTGAGAGGGACACCTGGGGAGCACTCCCAGCACCACACCAGACCGTACAGATCATGGTTCCAGCACCAGAAAAAATAAAGCCTCATTGCTTTTGACTGTGCAAACCGGTGCGGGTGGAGGAAGAAACTGTTGGTCTCCCAGTACAGTCTATTTGTTTAAAGGGCCCCCACGGTCCTAGAACGTCCGCAGACCCACCCACTCTGGGAATAATGGCCAGGGCAACAGCTAGAGAGATACCAGTCCCATACGGAACTGGGAGAAGTGCCTGGAAAAGGGTCAAGTGCTGAGCAAGCGCCATTGTTCCCTCTCAGATCCCTCCGCCACATACACCACCACAACATGGTGAAACAGGTAGCCCAAAATGATGAATACCTTACAACCTAACATGTGCAACAGCTCTACCTAAGACACAGAGGCAAGCAAATACAGGGGCCTGTCAAGATGAGGAGACAGAGGAGTATGGCCCAAGAGAGGAAACAATCAAGGAGCCAGTGGGAGAACTGAGCACAGGGAGATAGCCAACCTAAGAGACGTAGAGTTCAGTCTGGTGATAAAGATGCTCACAGGCTTGACAGATATGCTTAAGTACAGCAAACGCATGAGGGAAGAAGTGAAGGCTATGCTAAATGAAATAAAGGAAAATCCACACAAAACCAATGGTGAAGGGAAGGAAACCAGGGTTCAAATCAATGATTTGGAACATAAGGAAGAAAAGAACAGTCAACCAGTACAGAGTGAGGAAACAAGAATTGAAAAAAATGAGAAGCTTAGCAACAGCTGGGACAGCTTTAAATATGACAACATCCGAATCATGGGGGTGCCAGAAGGAGAAGAGGAGCAAGATACTGAAAGCTTATGTGAAAAATAATGAAGGAAAACTTCCCAAATTTGGCGAAGGAAGTAAGACATGCAAGCCCAGGAAGCACAGAAAGTCCGAAACAAGCTAGATCAAAAGAGGACTACAGCAAGACACATCATAATTAAAATGTCAAAGGTTCAAGACAAAGAAAGAATCTTAAAAGCAGCAAGGGAAAAGCAGAGAGTTAGCTACAACAGGGTCCCTATAAGACACTCAGCTGATTTCTCAAAAGAAACTTTGCAGGCAAGAAGGGACTAGCAAGAAGTATTTATTCAAGGTGCTGAAAAGCAAGGACCTACAACCAAGATTACTCTATTCAGCAAAGCTATCATTTAGAATGGAAGGGCAGATGAAGTGCTTCCCAAACAAGGTAAAGCTAAAGGAGTTCATCATCATCAAGCCATTATTATATGAAATGTTGAAGGGACTTATTTAACAAAATGAAGATCAACACAATGAACATTAAAATGACAACAAACTCACAACTATCAACAACCGAATCTAAAAAATAAAAACAAAATCCAACTAAGCAATCTGGAACAGGAACAGAATCATAGGTATGGGGATCATTTGGAGGGTTATCAGCTGGGAGGGGAAAGGGGAAGAAATGGGGAAATGGTGCAGGGATTAAAAAGCATAATTGGTTGGTACAAAATACAGGGGGAAATTAAGAATAATATAGGAAAGGGTGAAGCCAAAGAACTTATATGCGCGACCCATGGACATGAATTAAGGGTGGTGGGATTGGTGGAGGAAAGTGGGGTACTGGGTGAAATGGAGCAAAGGAAAAAAAAATTGGGACAACTTAACAACATAATCAATAAAATGTACTTTAAAAATTTCAGGAAAGAAAATTGTAACAAATTGTGACAGCAAAAGTAACTTGAGAGTCTCTTCAGCCTTAAGAGAGGAAGGGCCATTTAATCTCAGTAATGAGTCATTAAGTATGCAGCCCCCCAAAGCCCACTTCCTCTTCAGCCAGCAATGAGCAGTTTATAGAAAGTAACCCCTGCAAAAATACAAAACATCACTTTCCCTTGTAAGAACTAAGGTAGTACTACCAATTTTTTAAACAAAAAATACATACATATCATGTCCTATTCTCTACCCAATTTTTTTAAAAAAATCAAAAAAATAAACAGGTGGAAAACATTTCAGGGACAATCTAATTCGTATTTTTGCATTTATGATTTTCCTATAAGAGAGCTAAAAAATAAAACCTGAATTTGAATTACAGTAAAATAAATGTGCAGGATCCAATATGAAGATAAAATATAGATATGTTTTATGATCTAATTACTACTCCATTCTAGGAAGGCAAATCACCCATCAGAAGAAACTGAAAGCACTAACAGGCAAAGCCTACCGGACTGAGTTCTGCACCCTACCCCACAAGGAAGAACACGTAGGGAATGCATGTAACATAGACTGTGTACAAAATGACCAGAAGATCCTAGATGCCAAGAGACAAAAACAGGAACACTGACTACACACCAGACTGAAACAAGGCAGTCACCACCAGATTTCAGTGACCAGCAATGTCCAGAAAATGGGCAAAACTCTAAAATCTGATATCATAGCTTATATAATCTCAAAGCACATAAAGAAACTAACTACAACACGGTACTTCTATAACACGGTTTCACTCTAACACAGTTAAAAAATTGGGAAAACCCCCGTATAATATGGTACTTCTATGATATGGTTTTGCTCTAACATGATGTGACTGTAGAAGTTATCCAAGAATTGCTAGTAGAAGAAGAAACTGATGAAGCAATTTTGGTGGAAATAACAACTGGAATGTGCCAAGATAATATAGGGGATGATAGCACTAATGAAAATGAAGAAGTTAAACAGTTTACTCTAAAAAAGCATAAAAAAAGACTTAGACTTAGTCAGTTATTGTCATATTTCTTAAATGAAGATCCTTGCACTTGAAAGGAGCACAAAATTTAAGGGAGAACTTCAAAAGTGCTTAGCACCGTATAACAAAATTTATAAAGATCTCTCAACTAAAAGCAAGCAATCTAAAATAACAGTTTTGCAAAAAGTTGAGAAAAGAAATCAAGATAATGCTGAAGAAAGTTCAGTGGATGAGGATATCTTGTCAAAAAGAAAACGCATTTGGTTAATGATCCTTAGTAGTGATGACAAAAATATTACTTAATTCATATCAATATGTAAAACATTTTTAATATGCTTTAATTGATCGTGCAGTTGTCCCAGTTTCTTTTCCCTTTGTTCCCCTCCACCCAGTGACCTCCTCCCTCCAGTTGCCCCCCCTCCCTTAGTCCATGCCCATTGGTTGTGCATATAGTTCTTCTCAACATCTTCCTGTCTACTCCACTTCCTCCTACTATGCTTAATTCCCTCACTTTCCCCTTCCCCCTCCCTGACGATTGACCCCCAAAATGTTCCCCATACCTATAATTCTTTTCCCATTTTTGTTGCCTACTTAGTTTGCCTTTGTTTTGATTCCCTAGCTTCTGTTGTTGGTTGTTGTGATACAGTTTTCATTTTAATGTTCATAGTTTTGATCCTCTTTCTCCTAAACAAGTCTCTTTAACATTTCATATAACAGTGGTTTGGATCTGATGAACTCCTTCAGTTTCACTTTGTCCTGGAAGCACTTTCTCTGTCCTTCTATTCTGAATGACAGCTTCGCTGGATAGAGTAACCGTGGTTGTAGGTTTTTGCTTTTCATTACTTTGAATATTTCTTGCCAGTCCCTCCTTGCCTGCAAAGTTTCTTTTGAGAAATCAGCAGATAGTCTTATTGGGACCCATTTGTATGTAATAATCTTCTTCTCTCTTGCTTCTTTTAAGATTCTCTCTTTGTTCTTAATATTTGACATTTTGATGATAATGTGTCTTGGTGTGGTTCTCCCTGGGTCCAGTTTATTTGGAACTCTCTGTGCTTCCTGGACCTGTAAGTCTATTTCCTTCCCCAAGTTAGGGAAGTTCTGCTTCATTATTTTTTCACATAATTTTTCAATTCCTAGTTCTTCTTCTTCACCTTCGGGCAACCCTATGATTCGGATGTTGGCCCGCTTATAGCTGTCCCGTAGGTTTCTGAGCCTCTCCTCACTTTCCTCACTTCTCGTTTCCTCTTTCTGCACTGGCTGACTGTTCCTTCCCTAGGTTCCGATTTGCTGGTTAGATCCCTGGTTTTCTTGCTCTCACCACTAGTTCCGTATGTGTTTTCGTTCATTTCAGCAGGACTAGCCTTCATTCCTTCCCCGTCTTAAGATCTGCTATTAGGTCTGTAAGCATTTTTATAACCAAAGCTCTGAACAGTGCCTCAGAAAGATTTCCTATCTGCTGCTTCATTAGATTCAATATTTGCTTTCTGGTCAACTGCGTCACTGGGATCTGTATCATGATCTGTGCCATCCTGACAGTTTTGTGTTTACCTTTGCTTCCTAGGCCGGGCTATCACACCTCCTACGCTATAGGGGGCAGAGCCCTGTGCACTCGTCACGACTGGGTGACCCTTCTCACCACACTGTGGCGTTTTCTATGGGAGTGGGGGTCCAAGATGGATTCCTGCCGTTCACTCTCCGCTGAGAGACCAGGAGCCTCCTCTTCCATCCCCACTGACTCTGGTCCTCACAGTTCAAGGCAATGGGGGTCTGCCTTCCCCAGCATTGGAATCACAAGCTGACGGGTCTGGTCTGCAGGCGGGGGTGCTCCCTAGGCACTTCTCGCCTCCCCTTAAATATGGGGGTCTGTGTTTACCGCTGTCCCACCGCCATTGCCACTGCTGCCACTGCCAGCACAGCTTGACTTCTCTGCCCCAGCTTCGCCCCTTCTACCCGTCCGGACGAGCACCACTTCTTTATAACTTCATACGTTGGACTTCCATTTATTTTCTGGAATGTCTGGTTATTTCTGGTTTTGTGGTAGTTGTATTCCTTCTTATTGTGGAGGGAGATGAAGCATGTCAGTCTAGGCCTCCGTCTTGACCAGAAGTCTCCTCCTGTGTGTGTTTGCCTCTGTGTCTTTGGTCAATATGTAATACTTTTGATGAAAATTATTTTAACAAAGATATTTCTCTTAATTATAGAAATATAATGGTATGTTTTCTTAAATTTTTGGAACCTAACTCCCCTTTTTGTACTAGTTCTTTGTTTCATATAACACAGATTCACATAACATGGCATTTGTTAGGAACCTAACAACCATGTTATATGGGGGTTACTTCTAAACCAAATTTAAAAACTTAATATTATAACAGGCTATCACATCAAAAATGGAAAAACAGAACATATAGTTCAGGACAAATACAGTGGGAATAACATGTAAGAAGGATGGTCAGATGGCTACAGTAGAAAAGTAAGTACTGAGATAGACCCTTGAGGATTTTCAGAAGGAAAAGGACAAAAGCCATATGATTTCACTCATATGTGGGATGTAAAACAAATATACAAACAAAAAAAAAAGAAAACAAACTCATAAATATAGACAACAGAATGGTTACGAGAAGAGAAGGGATTAGAGGCAGGAGGAAGTAAATGGGTCAAATATGTAGTGACAGAAGGAGACTAGGCTTCAGATTGTATAGATATATTATATATGAAGTTGTACACTTGATATTTATATAATGTTATCCCAATAAATTTGATTTTAAAAAAGGAACTGGCTCAGTACTTGACTCAGACAGCATATATATTAAGAGGTGACAGAGAAAGCTGAAAAATTCAATCTCTTTTTACAGTCATTTATATCTCACAGAATCTGAAGATTACTTTTTTGTCCCCATGTCATTCAAGTGCACTTCTATGATTCAAGACAGTCAAATTTGGAGTCATGGTTACCAATAAGATAGCCATCTATTGGTACTTAACTCAGTTTCAGAACTTATATGTAACATATTTTTAGAAAGAAAAGAAAGTTAAATCTAGAATTTACCTCCTACTTCAAACTATAAGTACAAACTTGCCTCTCAAACATTCTGATTCTGGGACAAAAAGAAAGGGAATACTGTGGCCGCCAAGGGTTGCCTCAGGTACAAGGAACCATGATGCCTAACAAATGATAAAATCTGAGATGCAACTATCTATTCAGAGCTGTTCTGAATTTAATCAAGTCTGTTCAAGGGATGGATAATAGGAGCCAGATGAACAAGATTTGTGTTCAGAAAAGCTAAACAAGAAGATCCAAATCAATGTTCTTCAGAATCATGCTATCAAAGATCTTCTGCCATTTTAATAAAACCTGAATTAAAACAAACAAAAAAATGTTTGAACAATCCATTTCATTTCTAAAGCTGAGTCAATAACAAGGCAATTAGCCTAGCACAACAGATGAACAGTCCTGATTCTGTTCTGTGCTGTTGGAGTGCTCTGATTGGGCTGCACTGAGAGAGAGAGAGAGAGAGAGATTTCTCCCAAATGTTTGATGGGAAGTGGAAGCAGACCCTTTAGGAGGTTCCTTGGGCTGGAAAACATAATGGGAGAAATCCACATTTGTTACATTTTTTCCCTACTGCAACCTGCCAGGTTTGATGAAAGTTTATTTTAATGCAAATTTTTTCTCAGCATTCCAAGAAATCCAAGATCAGTAATATATTTCTACTTCCTATTTTTAATTTTGGTCAGTCAATATCACTGCATTGAAAGCAGGAAATGTTACTTGTTTGCATGATATAAGGAACTGTCCTTTAAGAAGAGAAAAACATCACCAGTGATTGGCTTTGATTTCAGGCATGCTTTCACCTGGTGAGAGAGCAGCTGTTTTCTACCATAATTAGAATGTCCAAGAGTTCATTAAAATGTAGCCCTTCGATGGTTTCTGTATCCAGAGGAAGGGTATAGTTCATTCAGAAAAAGTTTTCAGTAACATCAGAACCTTCTGAAAACTCTCTGGGTAAAATGACCCTTTCCACATGCCATTCTTAGCTTGTTACCCACATCATCCTTTTGAAAAGTGGAACTAATGCAAGGTTTTGTTCTAAGTTATCCAGTCTCTTCCATAAAGCACTCACTGGCCTTACTCTCATCTGAGCTAAGTTTTGTGAAGAAAGCCCTCCCAAAAATAATTAAATAAATCAACTCCACTGGTAGAGCACCTGAACCCAGCATAAAGACACTTCACCAATTCCTTCAGGGTTACCTGGAGCAGGGCCCTGCTGGCCACTACAGGCAAAGGGCAAGGGGAAGCCAACAGGGAAAGACCAGGAGAAGCAAACATTCAGATTTGCATTTTCCACTCATCCTCTTGCTTCTGGGAAGATCTCCCTCCACTGACAGAAACCTTACTTTCTACTTTTAACTGCTCCCCCCACCACCATTCACAATTGGGTTTGTCCACTTTTTCAAAGAGCAAAGGAAAGCGTGGAAGCCGTGTTTTGCTCTGGTTTACTCCTGCTTGTGGTACCACAGCTCCTAGAGGGTTCAAAGTCCATTCAAGGTCAACAGCCACTCAGTAAGCCTGTACTTAACCAGCTTGGCCGAGTCTCTCCTACAGACTGCATGTGGTTCTCCACTGGATACACAACACATTCTGGAATGGCTTCTGTGCAGAAAGGTGTAAAGGCTCTAGGTTGCTGGATTGTGGAACATGATAAGACCTCAAATGTGGGAGTCACCCAGAGCTGGCTCATGTCCCAGCTTGACCACTAAGACCAGTGTGCCCTTGGGCAGGATATTTAACTTCTTATGTTTCAGATGTTACCAGGAAAAGAGAATGCAGGATTTCAGCCCACACACAGAAAAAGTAAAGGCAGTCAGAAACAAAAAGTCACATGTACCACTGAATTCACTGTGCTATATATATATAGTACAGTTTTTCTCAAACTGCAAGTTGAACCATCTAGGAGGTTATAAAATCAATTTAGAGGATCATGACTATGTTTTTAAAAAATGAAATAAAACAGAAGTTTGGACATAATAAATGATATGGAGTCATAAGGCTAAATACTGTTTCAAGTGTGTTTATGAATGTAAAATACAGATTTGGATTCAGATATAAAATGTATTTTCTTACTGTAAGCCACAGTCAAAAAACTGGAAAGCTACAAGTATCTATACGTCAGTAAAATACCAATATGGTTATTACTAGAAAGAATATGCCCAACTGCAAAAAGCCTTAACTATACCAGATTTTCTTTCACCTACTGATGAAAATCTTTTAAAAGGTCTAGTCACTTGGAAGAAAGTAATTAACCATAGAATCCAAAATAAACTACCATATGCTGCTCGGTTTAGACACCAATAAGAAGCTTTGGCTAGTTTAATTATTAGCATCATGTATCCTCTTAGATAGTAATTTTGTAGACTGCATCTAGAACTTTATGTCATTAATTTCATTCCTTAGATTGTACGCTAGCGAGATAATCAGACATGGAGACGAGGCTTTAAGCCCAAAGATGTTCATGACTGTATTATTTACAACAGAAAAAAGAAAACAATAAATACAATAACCTAAATGTCCAGTAATAAGGGACAGATAAGCAGGAAGCAAATTTACTATATGGAAAATTTTGTAACTTTTAAAAATAATAAAAATGTTTATAATGTGGAAGAAACGGAGCCACATGCAAAACCTGACACGCTCAGGGGGGCGGGCGGGGGGAGCTGCATGGCAGCCTTACCACCTCAGAGACCTAAAGTAACCACACAGGATGATGTGAAATTAAAACTTTCTAACTAAAAGCACTCATGGTAGACAGTCATGTCCTAGGCTAGAATCTTCCCTGACAAAAGTCAGTCTTTACCTTAATTGAGCCTGTCAATTGTCTTTGTGCATCTATGACAATATACCTTTGGAATGTCAAATTTCCTTTTTCCAGACCCCTCAAAGCACAGGCACTGCACCAGAGGGAGACCACAAATCCCCTCAGTGTTATCATGTTAATTGTTTACTATTAACTACCCTGTATGCAACTATGAAAAAGAGGTATGAAAATCTATCATTTTACTTTTTATCCAATCACAGAGGTTCACCAGACCCCTTTGCTTTCTTCTGCCTCTCTATTTATCACCAATGAATTTCATGTAACCCACTTATGTCCTCTCTTTTGACTGCAATATATAAAGCAGGGTGCTCAACTGCCATTCTCTGGAGCATTTTCTCAATCTGTTGAGGTTTTGCTTTGAGGCAATTGACTTTAGTTTGACTCAAATAAAGTCATAAAGTTTCTTACAGGTTTGGACATTACTTACAGTGACAATAACAAGTTTAGTGCATTTGTAATTGGAGAAATACTTCTATCTGTCATGCTAAGTGAAAGACAGAGTAAGATTGAAGATGGTGGCAGAGTAGCTGGAAGCTAAACATAAACAACCTCCTCCAAGGACAAAACTGAAATTACAACAAAACTATAGAAAAATCATCCTGAATAACCACCTGAATACAAGATGGAGAGAAGTCTTATAACCAAGGACTTACAGAAGAAACTACACTACCACAATGAGCCCTGAATAGAAGTGCAGAGGTGCAAGACAGCTGGCAAGGCTCCCACAAGTGGCAGTTGAATTACATAAGAGATATTTCAGCAGCCAGGGGGCTACTGTGAGAAGTGTGGGGTCTAAACCACAAGCTGTGCTCCCCAGCCTACAGTTCCAGAACCTGGAGAGGAACCTTCAAATAACATCCAGCTGTGGAAAGCAGCAGGGTTTCTGTCTGCCATGGAGAATGGAAAGAGATGAAGAGAACCTCTTAAAGGGCCAACACACAAAATTTCATTTGAAGCTACTTATCCTGGGCTCCAACAGAGGGAGGGCGAAGTAGAGTAGAGACATGTGAGGAGAGTCTGGGCTTGGTGGCTCTGGGTAGAGAGCTGAAGGGTCAGCCAATAGGATGCTTGTGCTGAGTCATTCCCCATGCTGCAGAAGCCATCTTTATCAGGCAGAGCACTCCCCGCGAAGTGGCATCAGCCTGGGGAGAAGCAACAGCAACATCCCTAGAATTACTCTGCACACATTATGGTGCTTAAGCCCTGCTGCTGATGGAGGCACTTTCAGTGATTAAACTTAACAGAAAGCTTGCAGGCAGAGGCAAATCTCTGGAAGCTCTGACACTTTATCTTACTCTCCACCAGGCACAGTCCTGGTAAAAGCCAGCTTTGGTGCACAGCTTGGTTTTTTCTTCACACAACTAGGCTCAGCAGAAGGAGTCACATGTTGTAGATGACTAAAACAGGTTGCCCAGGGCCAGTCACAGGCAGTGTCTGAAATAGGACTGCACCAAAGTCTTTGCAGATCCATCTAATACATAAAAATAACACAAAGAGGCAACCAAAGTGGGAAAACAAAGAAGCAGGTCCAAAATGAAAGAACAAGAGAATTCTCTAGAAAAGCTAAATGAAATAGCCAAGCAATTTACCACATATAGAGTTTAGAGTAATGATTATAAGGACATTCAACACCATAAAAAAGACAGAAACCAAGAAAAAGGCCCAGTCAGAAAAAAGAATGTAATATATGAAATAAATAATACACTGGAAGGAATAAACAGTAGGTTAGATGAAGTAGAGGATCGAATCAGCAATTTGGAAGACAAGGTAGGACACCCAAGTAGAGCAACAAAAACAAAAAAGAATTTAAAAAATGGAGCAGTTTAAGAAACCTTTGGAGCCCTGGCTGGTGTGGGCTCGATGGATTGAGCACTGCCCTGGGAACCAAAGCATTGCCGGTTTGATTCCTAGTCAGGGCAGAGAATTGGCAGGTTGCCGGTTTGACTCTTGGGCAGGGTACATGCCTGGGTTGCAGGCCAGGTACCTGGTTGGGGGCATGCAAGAGGCAACCACACATTGATGTTTCTCTCTCTCTTTTTCTCCTTCCCTTCCCCTCTCTCAAAAAATAAATAAATAAAATATTTTTTTGAAAGAAAGAAACCTTTGGGATAATATAAAGCATAACAATATCTGCATCATGGAGATACCAGAAGAAGAAAGTAAGAGACTGAGAATGTATTTGAAGAAATAATGGCCAAAAACTTCCCTAATTCGGTAAAGGAAAAAGACACCCAAATCCAAAAGGCACAGAGAACCGAAACAAGATGGACCCAAAGATGCCCACATCAAATCATATCATAATTAAAATGGCAAAGTCTAAAGACAATGAGAAAATACTAAAAGCTAGAAGAGAAAAGCAGTTAGTTACCTAAAACTGAACTCCCGTAAGACCATCATCTGATTTCTCTACAGAAACATTTCAGACCAGAAGGAATTTGCCTGATATATTCATGGTGATGAAAGGCAAGGACCTAGAACCACGGCTACTTTATCCAGTAAGGCTATCATTTAAAATTGAAAGAGAAATAAAGAGCTTTCCAGACAAGAAAAAGCTAAGAGTGTTTGTTACCAACAAACCAATATTGCAACAAATGTTAAGGACTTTTTTGAAGAAGAAAAAAAAAAAAAAGAAAAACACCAGCCCTGACTGGTATAGCTCAGGGGACTGGGCATCATCCTGCAAACCAAATGGTCACTGGTTCAATTCCCATTCAAAGCACATGCCTGGGTTACATGCCAGGCCCCTTTTGGGGGGCATGCGAGAGGCAACTGATTGGTATTTCTCTTGCACATCAATGTTTCCCTCCTGTTTCTCTCTTCCTTCCCCTCTTTCTTAAAATAAATAAATAAAATTAAAAGATAAAGAAAACAAGAGGAAAATAGTTGAAAATTAAAATGGCAATAAACACGTATCTATCAAAAATCACTTTAAATGTAAATACTTAAATGCTCCCATCAAAGGCGTAGGGTAGCTGAATGGGTAAAAATACAAGACTCATCTCCAAGGTCTGTCCAGAAGGTATCCAGGCATGTAATATGAAAAATAGAGACATTTATTGAAGAAAATACAAGATACAAGAAACACTGTACATAGGACAATGACACCTCAGTCCCCTTCAAAGTAGGTACCTTGGGACCTCACATAGTTCTCCCAGTAGCCATCAGCTGCCCCATCATGTTTTCCTGAATCTCATCGATGGTCTGAAATCTCTTCCCTTTCAAAGGTGATTTTAGTTTTGGGAAAAGCCAGGAGTCGCAGAGCGCCAAATCTAGGCTGTAGGGGGGCTGAGTCACCTGGGTGATTTGATGATTCACCAAAAAATTCTGCACAAGACATGACATATGAGCAGGTGTGTGGCTGTGATAAAGCTGCCAATCACCAGATGCCATAGCTGTGGCCTTTTGAATCATCCAAATAGTTTCCATGGAGGAATGTTCAAGCTTAACACAAAATCTGATCCAGATTCATTGCTCTGCTCGCTCAGTCATTTTTAATGCAATGGAAAAACAGTACACATATTCACTCAACAGCAGCTACCGCGCCCACTGACTAGTACAGTGAAGTCGTCATTGTTCACACATGCACATTCCAGTCCACTCTCCTTGGTTGCCAGGTTACATCGATGTTGCGCAAACTGTTCTCATGGTATTAACAATGGTTGGACTTTTGGCAGACAGACCTCATATATAAGTAACTGCAGATATTTTAAATGTATCACTAAAAAGTATTACATTGTTTTACTGATCCAAATTCCAACCTACCAAGACCATTTAAACTCTCATTCATCCATTCAACATTATTTATCCCTCCCAATTTTTGGTGCTTCAAATTTGAGAAACATTTTAACCATCTTCATTCCTGATGAAATTATTTAACAGGTGAGGGTGAAGATCAGAGTACTCTGAAAAACACTAAAGAAATATGTTCCAGGTAAAATGGTAACAACAAGCCCTGGCCAGGTGCCTCAGTTGACTGGAACACTGTCTTGTACACCAAAAGGTTGTGGGTTGGATTCCCAGTCAGGGCACATACCTACACTGTGGGTTTGATCCCCAGTCAGTATACATACTAGAGGCAATCAATCAATGCTGCTCTCTCACATCAGTGTTTCTCTCTGTCTCTCTTTCTTCCTCTCTCCCTAAGATCAATAAACATACCCTTGGGTGAGGATTAAAAAGAATGGTAACAACCAAGTGGCATACACTGGTTAATCAGTCGGCAGCGCCCCCACCCTCCACCCACCACCATTAATATTTCCAACCAACACATTTATCTATATTCTCTGAAAGTTCTAAGTCTTCCCCCAAATCCAGCAACAGTAAATATATAATACAAGCTATGAATCTCTAGAACAGCAGTATCAGTGTCACCTGGAACTCTAGGTATGCAAGTTCTTGGGCCCTATCACAGACTGACTGGCAGAAAGAAGCCCATGGGTGACTCAGACGCAACTTCAAGTGAGAACCAAGCTCCAGAGTGTTCCTTTGACTGTCTTGTCCAGCAACTCTTTCAAAAATGAACATAACATCTTTATGGTGATCTCTTCTGCTTGGACCTAAGCCTGCTCTTAATTAGCACTTTTTTATTTTCTAAATATCAAAAAACTATTTGCCTAATTAGCCCTTCTAGCACTTTTGCCTGGGAACAAAGTCAAGCTGACTAGTCCACAGTGCACAGTAACTGTCTTTTGTCCCTTTTAGGAAAATGAGGACATAATTTGCCTATCTTCTAACACTTCTTACCTATAATGCATGCGGTAACCGCCTGAGCCCAGAGAAGGAAAACTCTGATTCCAAAAAACCTCCGCTGCCTTGCGGCATACCTCTTCAGGGCAAAGGCTAAGGGAGTAAACCCCGACAAAAAATCCGGAGCCGGAGTCCCTAAGGCGGTTCGATGTTGTAGTCAACACCGGCAACTCCTGCGGCGCACCTGAAGCCAAGCTGTATTGACTCCGTCTTTCCCTTGGATCCTTCAGCTGCGAAGAGAGGGGGGGGTCTGCTGCATGGGCAACAGCAGACCCTCCATATCACCCTGCCCAGGCTCTGTAGCTTCAGCTCCACTGGAGAGGACACTCCAGCGTCATCGCGAGATGTCGATTCAACACGGGAGGAGACAGATACCGTGTCACTCCCAAGTCGGACTGCACAACCATTCTCGGCGGTGCAGATAGACTCTTAAGAAGCTACACCATCGTCTCTCGAGACGGACGGCTGCCAACAACAAACCGCCTGAGCCTCTGGAATACAATGATTTTTTTAAATCTCTCAATAATTTCCTCCTATAGGGGTTTCACACTACCAGTGTGGTACACAACCAGAGCAAGGATGAAGGTCAGAAAAAATCCAATTGTTTGTTTTATAGTATCTTCCACTTACTGAGCATGTCTCTTTCTCAGTCCTGCTCAAGATTTGTCTTCAGCATCTGTGGAAGTCTCAGCTCATTCAGGGCTTTAACATTATTCTGAAAAGTCAATCTTTCTCATGCATCTATAGTTTCCTAGAATAACAGAACAAGGTTGATTTTTTACTTCCTTTGTTTTTCTGTGCCACCTAAATTGTATATAAGAATCACAGATACCTTTTTCACATACGGGCAGAATATCTCTATTCGTACTTTTTATTTATTTATTTTAATGTCATTCTATTTTCATGTGAGTTCTCCAAAGTGTTCCCTACACCATGTCTTTCTTCCCTGAGAATCGTATGTACATCAGTTAAAATTAAGACCTTTTTTTTAACTTCAGAATTACACTTTTCTGTTCCTCAACCTCTCACCAATCTGGCCCAGCCTCCAGAAAACAGGAACATCAGCCTTTCTTCTGTTTACAGCTGTTATTTCCAAGCTGCCTGCAGTTACTTCACAGTGACTCAAGACTTCTTAGATGTGTGACCCAGCTACCCTGCCTACAGCTTCCCCATCTCAAATACCCAGACAGCATCCGTGGTGGCAGCATGCCTTCACCCACAGCCACACTCATACCTGTTTTAGTGTGGCAGATTTTCCCAAGCAAAGGATCTGAAAAAACAATGAAGGGATTGAAGCTGTCACTGTTATAACCTGGGTACACCACGGCAAGCTCATGGGGATTCAAGTGGGATCATCGTGGCAGGTGCAAGACTAACCTCCATGAAGGCAGATGACTACACAGAATCCCAGCTCTGACTTGGATTCAGGGCAGAAGCTTGATGACTCCCAGTTGTAAGATATAGCCTAACAGTTTTTGGGGGGAAACACTGTGCCTAATAATTAGTTATTACTTAGGATAAATCTGATTTTCTGCTTTCATCTTTGTGCCTGCATCAAGATAAAAGACTAATTCTTTGTGGTTGCTTTTCTCCATAACTAGAAAACAAGAACAAGAATTAAGCAGTGTGATGGAATGAAAGAACACTAAGTGGAGTCATTAATGAAACAATATTATTTGTTGGTTTGTTTTAATCAGTTTTTAATGTCAGTTTCTTTAAGCCTCTGTTCATTCCACTTTCAACAGCCATGAATAAAGTTGGAGATTTTTTGTTCATGTTCCCTTCTGAAAAATAAATTTCCCTAAATCCATTACACCACTTTTTTTTTTTTTTTTAAATTTTTAGAGAGAGGGGGAGAGAGAAAGAAAGGGAGAGAAACATCAATGTGTGGTTGCCTCTCACACGCCCCCCCAACCGGGGACCTGGCCCACAACCCAGGCATGTGTCCTGAGTGGAAATCGAACTGGTGACACTTTGGTTTGCAGGCCACCACTCAATCCACTGAGCCACACCAGCCAGAGCTACACCACTACGTTGAATAAAAAAAATACTTTTGAGTGAGAAAGGCAGATGCTTTTGCTTGAAATTAGCCACTCCCTGCCCTGCCCCTCCTCCCTCTAAAATAAAAAACTTCGGGAAATTCGGAATTGATCCTGCTCTGGCAAAATAAATTTTTGTTATAGCTGTGCAAGGAGGAGACTGGCAGATAAACATTTAATTTGAAAATACAAGAGCTGGAAGGAGAAAGTGTTCTGTGGTCCTCTCATAGAATCTGGGTTTTAATATCACCTCCCAAGCAATGAGGATTTAACTGGACAGCTCAATGTCAAAATCACACAGGAACACCCCTTGCAGCTCTGACCTTCACATTTGCCGCTGTGCCTTAGGTCCCTTCTGCTCTTATTAAACCTGAGATGGAACTATCACAGGGGCTGTTAGACAAACCTACAACACAGCTGACACTGGGCCAAGGCCTGTCACCTGGTGCAACTCATTTTAGATAATTCTGCATGCTCTTCAGAGCAGTTCACCTCAGTCAGTGCTCCGTAATACGTACACACATTTAAAAGTATCTTTTCTTCTCTACCATCTTCTTTAAAAATAAAATGCATGTTAATATTTCACAACTTAAATATTTATTTGTTAATTAAAATTGAAATTGGTACAAATACTGGTACCAAAGCTTAAAATAATTTTATAGATTTACAAAATAACTAATAATTTAGCTATTATGTATAATGGAAACCTGGGAATAAGGTTAAAGTTAATAATTTATTTTACTACATAATTACTTTGTGTGTATTACATAATGCCCAGAGATAAACACAATCAACAATTCATGAAAATATGTGAACCCCAGTATTCCAGATGTTTTAACAGTGCAATGCTGTAACCATCATTTTGCAGTGATAAAAACAAATGTTTTGCATTGGCCACTCTATTGGCTAAAACCACCAGTCAAAAACTAATCATAAAAGAAAAAAAGAAAACTTAAAAAAAAAACAATACTGATCAAAAGAAACCTATTTTTGAAAACTGGCTCAATTTTTAAAATATAAAATTCAAATAGTTGTAATAAATTTATTTTAAAAACCTCTCCTATTTGCATGTGCTATGTTTTACTTCCTTAATATGATAGAACAAATTATTTAAAGATATTGATGGAATAGTCTGAAAGAAATAAAGTAACTTTGTTGAAATGAAAAAAGAAAAGAAAACACAATAGTTTGGAAATTCATACTAAGGTTTCCACAGCTCAACTTTAACATTAACCATTCCAGTCCCAAATGCTTTAGAGATTCCAGAAAAGAAAGGGGTGGGGGTCAAGCTACAGTCCTGGGGGGAGAAGAAAAACATTCCCTTGCTTTCATGTACTTAAATTCTCCCCATAGAAAATACTATTTAAATAAATATTACACCATTTATATTCTTATTCCCAATTATTTAACAGTAGATAACTCTGAAAAGATCTACTGATAGTTTTATTGATTAGGGGTAAGAGATATGCTGGTCAGAAAAATCTCTTGATTTTTTAAAGGAAAAAAAAAAAAGTTTCTCAACAGAGCCTATTCTTAACCAAGCATAAGCAGTCATTTCAAGTAATCCAATCAGGACAGCAACTACAAGGGTCCAGATCATTATGCAAAGTGTCTTCTCCCTCTGTGAAGTGGCTAATTCAAAGGTACCAACTGAAATGCCCTGGCCACTCACTCTTTTAAGTGAGGGAACAGGGATGAGAAGGAGGTAATGGTGCAGCATCCCCTCCAAGAAGGGGAACAGAACCCCCAGTACTATACCAGAAAGGTTCTGAACAAAATGCCTATTCGTCAAACTACCAGGAAGTTTTCAATATTTCACAAAGTCCACCAGGCTTCCTCTATGAAAATGCCCACATCAAATATGTTGCTGGAAAGGAACTCAAATATGAAGATAAGCTATCCACATGGCTGAAATCAGGTAGGAGAGATTAGGGGGCATGTCCAAGAGGCCTCGGTGACAATTCAGCTCCATAGCTTCTGAGTGCCCTTAATTAGAACAATATGCCTGGCCTTCCATTTCAATATATTCTTTGGAGGCTGATCCTGTGTTTAGCCAAACATCCCCAATTTATAGGAGAAAGTTCTCTCAGGGTTCATAACATAACAGTAGTAGAATTTTATCCCCCACATTGCATCGAAGAGAGCATATTATTGGAATCTGCTAAGGGGAAGTCCAGTTACATATTTCCTTGTCAGTACTCTCTACATAAAAAAGAAAATATCTATTGCAGAAGAGCTATCCCCCATTTTCAATTGAAAATGAAACAAACAAAATAATTAGCCTGTGTTTTCCTTGGCAATAAGATGCTCACACCCTGAATTTTAAAATTCTTGCCCTGGCTGGGTGGCTCGGTTGGTTGGAGTGTCATACACCAAAACGTTTCCAATACAATTCCCAGTCAGGGCACATACCTAGGCTGCGGGTTCGATCCCCCATTGGGGTATTTATGAGGCAACTGATCGATGTTTTGTTCCCTCTCTCCCTCCAAAATCAAATGTATCTTCGGGTGAGGATTTAAATAAATTAAATTAAAATAGCATGCTTCCTATGTTGATCCATATGGCAGGCAGGCTTCAACTTGAGGTCTTATAGCCATCCTCTCACCATTTCTGATAATCTAGTGCCCAAATCCAGGTTGGAGCAGGAGGCTTTCAGGAGAAAGGAGCATAAAAGCCAAAAGCACCATCAGCCCTTTCCCCCCCAACTCCAGGAACCCTGAACACGGATAGGCATCTCTGAGAACTGAAAAGCATTCCTAAGTATGGACAAGCATTCCTAAGCACAGGAAGCCATTTCTGTGCATAGCTATGCATCTCTGAGCACAGAGTATTCCTAAGCACATAAAAGCATTTCTGAGCACAGAAAAGCATTCCAGGTGCAGACAGACACCCCCGAGGTGCAGACAAGGCTCCTCGGGTAGGGACAGGCACCCCTTGGCACAGACAAGCACTGCTGAGCACGGACAAGCACCCCACGGCATGGACAAACACCCCTGGGCACGGAGAAGCATCCCTGGGGATACAAAAATGCCCTGGAAAGTTGACCTGAAAGTTAGCAGCTAGACACTCATCCGTAGCATTCTTAGCATGTTAGTAAGATATAATTTGACTATAATAGGGAAGGAAATTCAAAATGTGACCCTTGGTTTCAAGATGCCTTTAGTGGCCTTATGATCAAGCACACATGGCTGTATTATCTAAAGCAGGAACTTCATAAAACGTGAAAATAAAAACCTAGTCAGCACACAAGGTTCTCAAAGTTGATTTATACAACATTTGTTTGGAACTCAAAATGCATTTCTGCAGCAAGCCAGCTACCAGCCTAAGCTATCATGGATTGAAGGACAGAACTAAAATTGCACGCAACTCAAACGCTGCATATGTCTGTTCCCACAGAGGCAGCTCTGTCAGGCAACCAGGACCTGACACCTGCCTGGATCCTGTCAGCCATGGCCTCAGGCTAAACAACTTTCCAGATAGCTTGAGAGCACCTCATTCCACAAATGCAGCTTGATTACATTATGCAACAAAAATAAAGTACATCTTCAGTTGTACTGAAATAGGTCATCTGCAAATTTACCAAACTGGGTGCTTCCAGATTTTTTTAGACAAACATAGTAGGTATTTCGTAAAATACAAGATGTACACTTCAAGAGTAGTTATCAAAACTTATGGTTTTAGGAGTTTGAATTATAGACCGACATGTGGAGAAATGGATGGCAAATGATTTCAACCACTGAGAATTTGGCAATACCCTAATCAAACAGAGCAGTTAGCCCCAGCTGTCAGAACCCAGGAACTAAACTGGATTAGTTGGAAACATATATGACTCAGAGTATGGCCAAACAATAGGGCTGCAAAGCCCTTACAAAAATGTCTCCTAAGAGTCCGAGAACAGGGCAGCAGCTCTGAATCCACCTTATGCACAAAGATAGGCTTCTGAGGAATGTAAATTGGGTCACAGAGATGATGTTCATTCAGGACCCTGCCGGCTTTTGAGCCACTCCTTTTCTGTGGCAATATGTATCCGGCCTTGAGACACAGGGTATCAAAATCACATCTGTCTGCCATGACCAGTGTGGCTCAGTGGGTTGGACATTGTCCCACAAGCAAAAGGCTCTTTGATCCCCAGTCAGGACACATGTCTGGGTTGAGGGCCAGATCCCCTGCTGGGAGTGTGCAAGAGGCAACTGATTGATGTTTCTCTACCTTTCTTTCTCCCTCCCTTCTCCTCGCTCTAAAAATAAGTAAAATCTTTAAATAAAAGAAAAAATCGTATTTGTCTCCACACTCACTGCAAAGATAGGCAGGTGCCAGAGACCTGGGCTCCAACAAGGGCTCCATGGCTCCAGTAGGCCCCAGGAATGCTATTCTCCCCACCAGTAGCACCAACACCCACTTCGTCTGGATGACAGGGTTTTCCCACACCACTACTCAGACCGCAAGGCACAGCCTCACTGCTTTCCCACTTCCCTCTTGCCCTAGAAGAAAGCACACAGTCTGGCAGTGAGTGGTTCTTAACTACTCTGGGCTATCTCTCCCTCTGAGAATCTAATCCCAAAGTTATAAAGTTTAAAGTCCTGTGATGCTTCATTCCCTGATTACCTTTCAGTCAGTACTATTCTTAAGGGCAGGACTCAAGTAAAATCTGTGTTCACCTCTGACGTTTGACAATAACATCACTCTCCAGAGCAGTCTCCACTGACACGTGGATAAAAATGAGAAGTTGAAAGGAAAGGTGGAGGGAACTAAAGGGAGGAAAAGAGGCAGCCAACCACTACTGAGGCCATTTCTACATCTCTCTGTAAGTGAGGAGTCTCCTGGGAGTGCTTGAGACACAGGCGCTACAACATTCCTGTTTCAGCTCTAGTCCTGGAAGGGGGCTCGCTGGGGGTGCACTGCACACAAGGCTGACCAGAGGAGTTTATTTTGGTTCCCTCCCACCACCAATTCTGCATCTCTTCCTCCCCTCCATGTACACAATGGAATACTACTCAGCCATAAAAAAGGAAATCTTACCTTTTGCAAAAGCGTGGATGGAACTAGAGAGCATTATGCCAAGTGAAATAACCCAGTCAGAGAAAGACAAGTACCATATGATTTTACTCATATGTGGAATCTACTGAAAGAACTTACCTAACAAGCAAAATAGTGACAGACTCATAGATAAAAGAGCAGGCTGACAGCTCGAGGGTGGGAGGGCTGGGGAAGGAGGTGAAGGGATTAAGCAAAAGGGGGAAAAAAGGAGAAAGAACTCATGAACATGGACAACAATCTGGTGATTGCAGGGGGGAGGTGAGGTTGGTAGAGGTGGAAAAGGGTATGGGGGGAAGGAAATGGTGATGGAAAAAAATTTAATTTAAAAAAATTTTTAATGTTGAAATGGGATGAAAAATAAAGATTGCCACTATCATGTACTCTTTCCTCAGGACACTTCATGACAAGGGACTGTCTGACATATGCCTGAGTAAATGACCAATGTCAATCCATATATAAATCTTAGTAAAGATTAATTTAATTTATATCTCTTTAATATAAAGTTAAATGTGATAGAAGTATTAATGTTTTCTTCTGGAAGCTCAACAGATCACTTTGCAGACTCCCTGGGATTCATGTACCCTTCTCCTTCAGAAAACAATTAGAAAAGAAAGCCCATAAGTCACATAAGAAAAAGAGAAGCCTCAAAGATAGTGAGTATGAATTTGCAGTCCAGACCTACATAAAATAATGTATATATTTGTTTTTCTGGGAGTGAACTTGATTATTAACTAAACTTCCCATATTTGACTAATAGCAAAAAATTTTATATAGTCACTTTACCAGGAAAAAAAATTTTTTTAAGACTGAGGGCTCACACTTCCTGATTTTTAAACTTACTACAAAGCTACAGTAATCAACAGTATGATATTGGCATAGAGACATACAGACATATAGAAATTAACTCTCACAAATATGGTTAAATAACTTTTGACATAGATGCTAGGACCATTCAATGGGAAAAGGAGAGTCTTTTCAACAAATAGTGCTGGGAAAACTGGATATCCATATGTAAAAGTGGGGTCCTTACTTAACACCATATACAAAAATGAACTCAAAATGGATCAAGAACCTAAACAATAAAACTCCAAGAAGATTTTTAAAAGCTTCACAACACTGGATCTGGCAATGATTTCTTGGATATGACATCAAAGGCAAAGATAACAAAAGAAAAAATAGACCAACAGGACTTCATGAAAAGTAAAATATTTTTTCATCAAAAAACACTATCCACAGAGCAAAAAGGCAACTCACAGGATGGGAGAAAATATTTGCAAATCATGTATCTGATAAGGAATTAAATATCCAGGATATATGAGTATAGAAAACTTATAAAACTAGACAACAAAAAACAACCAACCTAATTCAAAAACCACATGAAAAAATGCTCAACATCACAATTACTTGGAAAATGCAAGTCAAAACTAGGATGGCAATGATGCAGAGAATTTGGAACCTTTGTGCACTATTGGTAGGAATGTAAAATGTAATAACCACTGTGAAAAACTGTATGAAGCTTCCTCAAAAATATTAAAAATAGAATTACAACATGATCCAGCAATTCTCCTGGGTATATAACCAAAAGAATTGAAAGGTGGGTCTCAAAGAGATACATTTGTACACCTATGTTAAAAGGTGCATTATTCATAATAACTAAAACATGGAAGAAACTCAAGTGTACATCAACAGATGAAGGAACAAGCCGATGTGGTCTACACTTACAAAGGAATGTTAGTCTTAAAAAGAAAGAAAATTCTGTAGTATGCTACACCATGGATGAAACTTAAGGGCACTATGTGAAAGAAGTCTGTCAAAAAAAAAAATTAATAATGTATGATTCCACTTATATGATGTATTTATAGTAGTCAAAATCATAAAGATAGAAAGTATAACGGTGGTTGCAAGAGCTTGGGACAGGGGAGAATGGGAAATTATTTATTACAGAGAAGAGAGTTTCAGTTTTACAAGATGAAAAAATGTATGCAGATGTTAAACCAATAAAGGTTCTCACGATTTTTATTTGATTTGTGACGATAGCTTTACAAATCTTTTTTTTTTTTTTACACCTCTCTACACCCCTCGGAGACAGACCTAGCCTTTCCCCTGGATAATCACTAATCCCCGAGGAAGCAGAAGACGACAGCCCAAGCCTGACTCAGCCACAAGCTCTGGCTGGCTAAAAATAACATCATCTTGACCTAAGTTATGTTTCAGCTCCTAAGTCCTAAGATGAAATGACCCTCTGGCTACTTTCCCATGAGATCTGACAGAGGAACACCAGAGCAGACCTTATAGCTGTCCTCAAGACCTAAAGAAATGATTACCCTTACTTCATGTAGAACCAGTCAGCTCCCAACACGACCCTGAATCCCCATGATTTTGCCCTGTAAAATCTGCAGCCTACGCTCCACCTGGAACTCGGGGTCTTTCAACCCATGAGCTCCCTCCACTCCCAACTGGGCAATTCTATAATAAACTACTTCCTTTCTACACTGTAAACTCCTGCTCATATATATATATATATATATATATATTTTTTTTTTTTTTGGCCCAATACATGAAAACAGAAAGACTCAAATATTTGGGTTCAGTAACATATGATGGTGATGGTTTGCACAACAATATGAACGTATTTAATACAACTGAATTGTACACTTAAAAAAATGTTAAGATGCTAAATGTTACATGTATTTTACTATACAATAAAAAAGAAAAGGGAGAGAAGGTCTCATAGAGTGAGTTTATGGTATACAGTTTAATTTTCTAATGCACAGAATTAGTGTTTAATAAACAGTCCTATTGTAATGAGTAGAAAAAGAACAAAGTGCCTCCCAAACTTAAGAGTAGAAAATTACTATGCACCCCTCTCAAGCTAGCTGTCACCTGTTCCAAGTTATATGCCCCAGACAGAAGTAAAGTTAGGCAACCATGAAACAAACATGGCCTGCAGTCTCAAAGGACCTGAGCCAACACCTGTGTTAAAAGAGTATCCATCACTGGCCACATACCTGATCACGAAGTTCCCTACTGTCAGAGGAAACTGAGGTATAGCTGCCGGCACCCTGCTGAGACCTGGTTTCTCCTGCCTTGAGCATTTCCCAGGAACAAGGGCCATAAATCTCCTGGACTTTCTGTTCCCACAGCAACCACCCCTAACCAGAAGGCATTGTTACTTCACCTACATCCTGGACTCTAGAACTGACCACCATGATGACTCAGTGGAACCTATTAGTTTTAGACACCTCATGCTTAGAACATAACTCTGGAATACTCAGTCAATGGGGAAACAGGAGGGGGCACCCTGCATTAGGGCTTAAATACTCCTGTCAGTCTTCACAACGGTGTGCATGCCTCTCTGGCAGCACACCCATTTCTGCAGAAACATGAATAAATGCCTCACTTTGTTGCTGAAGTCCTGTGTCCCAGTGTCTTATTGTGAGCATTTCTCACACTATGATAGAATATATTCTGGCTATGTGATTTTTATAGAGAGCACTGTGGTCAGGAGGCCCCTCAAAACTGAGGCTAAGATAGAAATGAGAACCTTGACCTAAAGTCAAAACAGACAAAAATCCTGGACTAAGGTCATGGATATCTCAAACATTAATAAGAGTCTGTGTAAGAGAACACACCAAAAAAGATCAATCCCAGTGAGAACCAACTGCAGTTACTGGCATGTAGCAAAGTGACGGGGTTTCTTTCAATTTAAGATTTGATTCTTAAACCAATCAAATGTAAAGGCCCTGCCACCATGATTTTTCTCTTTTTAGCAAAGGTGAGCTATTCAAATCTGCAATGAAATGAATGCTTTTGTTACATAATTTAAATCACAAATATTAGGGTTTTCACAGTGTGAAATTCTTTTGAAGGCACACAAAAAAATGCAAACGTTAACCAAGGAAGTTTGGATAATTTCTTGTATTTCAGCATTCTCATCCTTATAAATTAGTCCTATCAGGATTCTCAAAGTAAAGAAAATTTACAAACTAAATCTTTAATTTAGTGGCAGAGAAATAAGAAAACACAGATAGGTCTCCAAGAGAAAGAGTCAGGGACTACTACAGCCCTGAATGCTATTTCTAGCCACAGCTTCACATCTCTTGGGGAAGGTAGGAGATGCACCTACTATCATAAGTTGCCTATATCCCAGCATTGATTAAAGATAATACACAAGTCATACTGAGCAATGGAGAATGAAGTAACAAGTTCACCGAACCGAAGTTTTGCCAAAAAAAGGCTCAACTCACTCATTCTGCCCATCCAGAGGTCATAACCCTGCCTCAATACAAGCTGTTTTTTTATATGTCAACATGCACATCAGTCACTTTTCCTTCTAACTTCACTTACCAAATAAAGCTTTTACAACATACTCAGAGGCTGGAGAAATAACCTGAAAGTTTAATAAATGCAAACAAGCTCTAAAGCCTGAGCTTACCTGGTCAGCTGCCTCTTTTATAAAGATGGGGTTGAAAACCAGTAAAGAGAAAAGACTAAGAAAAATATCAGGGGTTCTAACAGGTGTGGCTCAGTTGGTTAGGCACTCTCCCACAAAGCAAAAAGTTGCCAATTCTATTCCCAGACAGGGCACATGCCTGGGTTGTGGGTTCAGTCCCCAGTCAGGGCACGTGTGAGAGGCAACTGATCAGTTTCTCATATCAACATTTCTCTACCTCTCCTTCTCCCTTCCTTCCCCTCTCCCTAAAAATAAATCAATAAAATCTTTAAAATAAAACCCATCAGGGAAGTATAAACTAGCTTATGAGGTCCTCAGGTCAATATCATTCATTATATAAATTCTCCCAAAACAACCTGTAAGCAAGGGGGAGGTGTCCCTGTGATATAGGTGCAGAGAAAGTGGAAGGTAAATGGGAAGGCAGGGAACAGAAGTTCTAAACAGAGCCAATTCACACCAAGTTACAGACATGCCTCCACAAAGAAAAAGGCAATGATTTCTCTCTGAATCAATAAAAGGCACAGGATACCACTCATGACAATGACAATAAAAAACCCAAAACAGCAGGGAAGAAAATAACTGCTATTTGATCATCACTCTTCTTGCCACAAGCCAATTCAGTTTGTCATGCATTTATTAGAACATGCTCCTGTATTAAACAAAAAATTATTCTGATATGTGCTAAAACAGTAAGAAAGATTTTATTCAGGATAATTGTGATAGGCATCAAGACTACTGCAACAGAGGAGAAAGATGGAACTCAAATCTAAACACCTGGGCTAGGTTTTTTGGCGGGCTCTCTGTCCCACACACTCCCACATCAGTCACATGACTTGGTCTTCTTACTTCTCCACTCAACTCTGCAATGACTGCACGTGCTGCAGGATCAGGTGGGATCTCAGGTCTTGCTTATCTCCTCTGCTCTTCTACAAGGACCCACCTAAACATACTTTGTACTTTTCTGTCCCCTGGCCTTTCTTCTATCTGTTCCCCCACCAGAACGTGCCCCTCTACTTTGACATCTATCATAATCCAAACTCACGTCAAGATCTGGTTCTAATCTCAATGCCTTTGCAGCCTTCCCAGACCTCCTGCTGGACCTGACCTCTTCAGCCTTGATGAGTCCATGCATGGGACATTCTAGCTGTAGCATTTCCTATATTATTTTTAAAGCATTTAGCTCAATCTGAATTGTAAGCTCCTTGAGGACAGGTACCCTATCTTGGGCCACTTTGCATCCTTCACAGCACCTAGGACAGTGCCTTTCCCTGGACTTCATGTTCATAATTTCATGGGGGACACCTTTCCCTCCTTTAACATAAAAATCAAAATTTCTTTCAAATTGACAAATAAAACACCAGAGACTTAAAAGTAATATGGTTAATCTATCAAAAAGTATCATTAAGTATGCAGTGGGTATTTCCCACTACATTTACACATCAGAAAAAGAAAAACATAGAAAGAAAGATCCTGTCCTGAAAGATCTTAGTTATTTTCTTCTGGGTTTATATACATTTTCTAAATTTTCTATAATAAACACATATTACTTTTATAAATTCAGAAAATGTCATTTTGAAACCACTTTAACAGAACATATAATAACTGTTACAGGAATTTTGGAGAAGGCTGACATTCATGTGACTAGAAGCAGGCAATGAGGTGGTCATGGAGAGAGTTGGGCCATGAAGGACTGGCAAACAAAAACAGGACTAGAAGGGTAGGAAGAGGGTGGGGGAGGGAAAGGAGGGAGAAAACAGCAAGATGGAGAATCTCTAAATCAACAACTGAGGCTAACATTTATGGAGAACTTGCTAGAACCCAGGCTCTTCATAAGCATAATCTCACCTAATCCTTGTTACTACCCAGTGAAGTAGGTATTACTAGTTCTCTATTTTAATGACAACACTTAAAACTAGGGTGACCTGCCTGAAATACACATCTGCTAAGTGGTGGATTCTGTACTCTTCTCACTCTGCAGGCAATTTTTCAACTGGGTTGTGTTATCAGAGAGAGGTGTAGATAGTTGGGCTGAGGCCCAATCCTTGAGCAAAGAAGGCTCTGGGTTCTACTTTATTCATTTTATGTATCCTGAGATTCTGTATCTCATTTTTAAAAATGCAGGAGTTCCAATACTTCAAAAAATTTAACAGAATGAAAACACTGGCCTGTGCCACATTGCCACTATGAAGACCCTGAGGGCTTGAGATGTATTGGGTGGGCATGCCAGGCTAGGGAACACCGAGGGAAGAACAGGCTTGTGTGGGCATGTGTGGAGAAGTACAGGGAAATGAGACTGAAATACTAGGGCCGAAAAAGTTCCAACAACTCTGGAGTAAGGCAGAAGGAAGGGAGCCCTTTCATTCGCTGACAGCTGTCCACCTTCAGCTCACATCAAAACCAAATGTGCGGGCACATCCTCAAAGCAACCAGCATTTAAATAAAAACTTAGGAAAGGCTGTTGTTTTCATGAGGACTGGCTTCGGTTAAAAAATATATATAAAATTTTTTTTAATTAATAATAAATAAAATTTCAAATATCAAAACAAATGCAACAGATATGCAATTCTGTTTTAAAACCACCTGAATGTGTGTCAAAGTTGCAAAAGAGGGTTGGGTTTAAGCATTCCTGCTCCCAAGGTAGGGATTGTGTCTGCTGGCTTGCCAGGCATTCTGGCCAAGTTTTTTTGGGGTGTCTCTCCATCCTAGGTTTGCCTCCCACTAATTAATCAATGAAAAGCAGCATAAAGGGCATTTAGATAAAGTCAAAATAAATTGACAAAAATTTATGTATATTCAGCCATAGATAAAGCAAGATCAAATTATGCAATTGTGTTGATTTAATTTATATGCTATATTTTATACAAACAGAACCTAAGAGTTCTCACAATTTGAAAGTATACTCCTTAAAAGCAAGCCAATCAACGTTTGCTATGACATTCCTCATTTTCTAAGTGCTAAGCTGACTTATTCTGTACAGAAGACAGCAGTCTGTGGATCTACAAGCAGTGATTCATTTTGTTCATTTGGTATCATGCTCATGGCCAGTAGCATAAGATGCCTTTATAAGAGACAGCAACAATAATACACTCTTACTGCACACACTGAGCCTTGCATTTAGTGGCTTTATGGAAGTCAAAAGATAAAAAATGTTTTTGAGTTCTCCCCTTCACTATAGAATTGACAGTTTTTTAGCTCTTAGTTTATTCATAAATAAAACCAGAGCCTTGAAACCACTCAATTTAGCTTGGCAAACACTCATAAGCAAGCTTTCTGGGTACCAGGTACTACAGTAATGCTGAAAATTTAAAGACGAAATAGACACAGTGCTGCCTTTGGGAAGTCAGTAACATTTAGTAGGAGTGAAACATTTACGTCAGCAGATGACTTCTATATAACTTAGAACAGATCAGGATATCACGGAAACACATAAAAAGCCTCTGTTGGCAAAATAATGGCCCCAAAGATATCAACATCCCAATCCTTGTAAATATGTCACATGGCAAAGGGGAATTAAAAGTTGCAAATAAAATTAAGATTGCAATCCAATGATTTTATTTTTTTCATTTTTAAATCATTTTTATTTTTCAGGTACAGTTGACATACATTATTATAATAGTTTCAGTTGTCTACCCCAATGATTAGACATTACATAACTTATGTGATCATCTTGATAAATCTTGGACAGATCTGACACAATACATAATTATTGGATTCTTGAGTATATTCCTTATGCTGTCCTTTATATCCACACGACTGTTCTGTAACAGCCAATTAATATTTCTTAATCCTGTCACCTTTTTTACCAAGCCGCCCAGCCTCTTTCCCATCTGGCAACTGTGAACATGTTTTTTGTATCTATGAGTCTGTCTCTGTTCTGCTTATTTTGTTTTTTGTTTTTAGATTCATTTGTTGATACATATGTACTTATTCCCATTTTCTTGTTCTTTTTTTAATCCTCACCTGAGGCTATGTTTGATTTTAGAGAGACAGAGGTGAAGGGGGAGGAATGTAGGAGTGGGGAAAGGGAGAGAGTGAGAGAGGGGGAGAGAGAGAAACATGGATCAGTTGCCTCTCATACATCCCGTAACCAGGGATCAAACCCACAACCAAGGTATGTACCCCAACCAGATCAAACCCTCAACCTTCTGGTGTATGGAATGACACTCCAACCAACTGAGCCACATGGCCAGGACTCTAACTCATATCGTTGAATATTTTTTTCTTCTTAAAGGAGACACTTTAATACTTCCTATGTGCTGGTTTGGTGGTGATGAATTCCTTCAGCTTTTTCTTGTCTGGGAAGCATTTTATCTATCCTTCCATTTTAAATGATAGCTTTGCTGGGTAGAGTAATCCTGGTTGTAGGTCCTTGCTTTTCATCACTTTGACTATTTCTTGCCACTCCCTTCTGGCCTGCAAAGTTTCTGTTGCGGAATCAGCTGACAGTCTTATGGAAACTCCCTTGTAGGCAATTAACTGCTTTTCTCTTGCTGCTTTAAGATTCTTTCTTTAACCTTTTGATTTTTTAATTATGATGTGTCTTGGTGTGGGCCTCTTTGAATTCATCTTGTTTGGGACTCTCTGCACTTCCTGAACTTGTGTGTTTTTTTTCTTCACCAGGTTAAGGAAGTTTTCTGTCATATATATTTTTTTCAAATAGGTTTTCAATTTCTTGCTCTCTTACTTCTACTTCCAGCACCCCCATGATGCGAATGTTGGACCTCTTGAAGTTGTCCCAGAGGCTCCTTACACTATCCTCATTTTGGAGGGTTCTTTTTTCTTTTTGCTGTTCTGATTAGGCTGATTAGATGTTTTTGCTTCCTTATATTTCCAATCACTGATCTGATTCTCAGCTCCATTCCCTGTAAATTATTCCTCATTTCAGTTAGTGTATTCTTCATTTCTGACTTGTCCTTTTTTTATGCCGTTGAGGTTCTCACTAAGTTAAATGAGCATCCTTATGACCAGTGTTTTAAATTCTGCATCTAGTAGATTGCCTGTCTCCATTTTGTTTAGTTATTTTTCTGGAGATCTGTTCTGTTCTTTCATTTGTGATGTTTCTTTGTCTCCTCATTTTGTATTTGTTTCTATTTAATAGTTTGAGCTGCTACATCTTCTAGGCATGGTAGCATGGCCTAATGTAGTAGATGTTCTATAGGGTCCAGTGACACAGCTTCCTTGATCACCTGAGCTGGGCACTTGAGGTGTGCTCCCTCCTCTTGTAGTTGAGCCTTGATAACTATTGGCACATCAAATAGATGGATTTACCCCCAGGCTGACTGGCACCAAGGACTGGCTATGACTACTGACCACTAACCTCTGACACCGTGGAGGATCAGCTGTGCAGGGGTCCTCCCCCACAAAGCAGGACTTACTTCAGCAGGGCTCTGGTGCCATCTGAGTCTGCACCTTGAATATGTTGCTTGTGGAGGTGTTTGGGCAGTGATGCTTCGACATGGTCTGAAGCTGTTCACTGGGTGCGCTGATCTGCAACCTTCCAGGAGGTACAGACCAAGGTCAGTCACTGCCAGTGTTCTGCCTGGGGCCACCCGGCATGAGCTACAAATGATCTGCAGATGGCTGCTACTTATGTTGGGCTTGAAGGTGCCTAGGCGAGGCCAAACTGAGAACCAAGGTTGGCAGCTGCTAGTGTCATTCCTGAATCCTCTTAGTGAGAGGTACAGGGCTCACTGGGGCCAGATGCTGCTTGAGAGATTTTAGGAAAATATGAAGCATGAGACAAGACAAGCCATTTGTACAGAAAAGACACTGGAAAAAATGTGGTTGGACCCAAAAGTTGGGTGGGGCAGGGTGGGGCAAAGAGTGTGAGCCTGGCTGATAAGAGTATCAGATATGGGGCCCACCTGCCGGTTCCGTGGAGAGAGAGTTCAGAAAAGGAAGAATGGTTTCTGCCAGCACTTCTGTCTGGGAAAACACTGCCCCTCCAGCTCTCACCCTGATGCCAGACAACTTAGCTCCTCCCCATATGTCCCTGGTTCCTTTCAAGTTGCTGCCCCAGCGCTGGAACTCAGAGAGAATGAGTCCTAGTAAGTCCATGTGGGAGCCCTGTAAGAGAAACTGTCTGGGACTCCAGAAGCCCTCAGTCTCTTGCTTTTTGAATTTAGAAAACAACTGTAGGGGTCAGGAATGAGTCTTCCCGGAATGTGCAACCCTGGCATACGGATTATTTCAAGCTGAAAACAATTAAAGCCCAATAAACTAAGGAAGAGTTTACCTCCCCTTATCCTTCTTAAAGATACTCAGATAGAAAAACCTGCTTCAGGAAGAGAATCATAGTATATTCACTTTAGCACATATGAATTACATGTGGTGGACAGAAAGGATCTGTGCAAAAATCTGTTCACTAGATTCCCTTCTGGTCCACTGTTTCTGAGTTGGCTAGCAAGAATCTGCCACTTTATCAGGTATCTATGAAATTGCTATTTTCCCACTCCCCCTGACCCCTCCTCAACCTTTCTCCTTTGTCCAAATGACATACATACCTCTTTTTAGCTCAACATCTTCAGAATTTTCATGCTTTGGAATTCCCCATGCTCATGCATTAAAATTTGATTTTCCCCTCGGTTGGGTTTTTGTTTTTTGTTTTGTAGTGTTTAGAATAATATATATTTTTAGTAATTAAACTCCTTCTTAAATAATCTTATATTTTATCTTCTTTAATTAAATTTATTGGGTGACATTGGTTACAGGTTTTCTCCTGTTAATTTGATTATTAGACCAGAAAGAACTTAGAAGACGGAAGGAAAATTATTCTTTTTTTTTAAATAACTTATTTATTTTGTTCTGTTTGTTTATTCTGTTTTTAGAGAGAGGGGAAAGGAGGAAGAGAGGGAGAGAAACATCACTGTGGTTACTTCTCACTCGCGCCCCCAACTGGGGACCTGATGTGCAACCTAGTCATGTGCGCAGACTAGGAATCAAACCAGCGATACTTGGCTCGCAGGCCGATGCTCAATCCACTGAGCCACAGCAGCCAGGGCTTAGGAAAATTATTTTTAAGCTCCCCCAACACTGACCACAAATTTTTTAGTAACAAGCAAAATAATTATTTTTAAGAACACATGTATGTACATACTTTCCTCCTCTCTTTTCTTGTTTTTCTTTAGCTACTCATTTCTCCTTAGAATTATCTCCTAACAACTATTTTGCATATTCAATTAACAAACTGATTAAAGCTATTCCCCTTCCTACCATTCTTTTCCCACATCTGTGCCAAACAGAACATTGAGCAACTAAGTCTTGATACAAATTGGGGTTTACTGGTATCTTAGTTTGGAGCAGACTCCTCTCCATTTTTACCTCCCCTGGTACTCAGAAGAACCATAGCCAGTCATTCAGTCCTTCTGTTTTTTTATTGGAGCTCCCCCAAACCTTTGATACACTGAAGGGAAAAAGAAACATATGACCATGATAAACACAGCTCTCCAAGGTGAGACCTGCATGAAGGAAAAGTTAATGTGCTTTCCTGGGGATCCCTTTCCACCCCAGACCTGCCTTTTCTCTAACACCAAGGTTAATAGGAGCTAAGGATAATAAGGCCCCACAGACTCTGACATAATACAAAGATAAAGAAAAACTCACAGAATGTGATGAATGATTTCTCAACCATCCAATATCAAGTTAAGTATCCCCAGGTCACCAGCTCTCTTCTTTTACAGGAATAGGTTACACATTTTCAGTTAAATCGAATGAAATTATACAGCTACAGGTCCAAAAACACAACCAATTCTTATTCCTCTACTTCTCATTTTAATTAGTAGTTGAAAACTAATATATAAATAGACAAAGAAACAGGAACCTTAAATCCAAAGAAACACTAATATGGATACGTAGTAGTGTTTAGAACTCATAGATACTTATGCTAAATTATGTCTTCATGTTCACTGAAATTGATAGTATCATGCTACCCTTTCGTCTTTCAGGTGGCTCGGTAAAGGACCACTGTCACTCTCAATTAAAATAACTAAGTATATTCATTCTTGGAAGGATAGACCATGATTTTCTCATTTATTAAGCACACTCCAGTATTCTATATCAGGTGGTTCTGAAGATGCATACTCCAAAATGCAGCTACGTTTTTTAACTCTCTTTTCCACTATTAGGAGGATCATAGTGAAACTAAATTCACTTGTTTAAAAAGAAGTATCAGGTGTTGGTGAGGCTATGGAACAAATGGAATTCTCAAACATTGATGCTGGACATATATATTTCCACTCTGGAAAATTGTTGACAAAGTATTTCCTGTATGAACTAAAATTTGCAAGTCACAAACAGTAAGATTATACCTCAAGTTGTTTCACTTTTTAAATTTTAAACAGAAATAAAAACTCCAGTGGTCATACAGAATGACAGAATAATAATCATGGTACTACCATTGTTTATTTCAATCCACTGTTTAGCACATTAAAACCATAGGGGTTGGAGACACAAACTATGCCCAAAGCAAGCTCAAGATTACAAATCATTATGAACTTTTTTCATGTCCACATGTATGGAACCACTGTATAACTTAACCTCCAGGTAAAATAGAATGTTTACTAATGTAAAACAAAAGTGTCAACAGCAAATATCTAGAACCTAGACCAATAAAAGATTCAAAGAGGAAGAGTATTTTATCACTGACACTAACCAGAATAGTAGGCACATGGCAATGTTAAAAAAAAAAAAAAAAAGAAGTAGGCTGACTTAGCTTTATCACTGTTTTTAAATTCTCAACATGGACCCTTTTATTTGGAGTGGGAAGGGGAGGCAGATCACTCCTCGCTCCCTACCTTGATGAGTCACAGTCTTTGACAATTAAGAGTTTTAAAAGATACATAATAGAAGAATTTGGAGTTTACATATACAATAGTCTCCCCCCATCTTATCCATGATTTCAGCTACCCATGATCATCAAAACTTGGTTAAAACATATTAAATAGAAAATTCCAGGAATAACAACTCACAAGTTTTATATTGCAGACCATTCTGCACAGATGATGAACTCTCATGCCATTTCTGCTCAGTCCTGCCAGGGACACTTGAATCATCCCTTTGTCTAGCATCTCCAGGCTGTATACATATGCTACCTGCCCATTATTAGTAGCAATCTAGGTGATCAGCTAGGTTATCGCATGACTTTTATTACAATATATTGTTATAACTGTTCTATTTCATTCTTAGTTATTGTTGTGAATTTCTTACTGTGTCTAATATTTAAATTATACTTATTCATAGATATGTATGTCTAGAAAAAACATAGTTTACATAGGGTTCAAACTTACTACCCACTATTCCAGGCATTCACGGGGTCTGGGAACATGTACTCCTCAGATAAGAGGAAACTACTATATTTTACAAATATCTGAAATTTCTTTTATGACCCAACTTCCATTTCTAGATATCTATACCATAAAAACATGACTACACGTGCCTAAAGAGACATGTACAGAATGTTCATGGTATATTTGTATTAATAAATACTTAGGAAAAAACAGGAGGAGAGCTAAATAAAATAAGGCATAAGGCTACAACTGATCATTGCTGTAATAAATACAATGTTTAAGTTCACTTATTTTTATAATCAGATTTAATATTTTCAAATTACAATAATGAAAGTTATAAGTAACCAGATTATTGGCCACCATCAATTTTCAGCAGGCCTATAGCTGTTATCTGAGTCTCTGCTACTATCTTGCTGCCACGATCACTGTAAAATACAGATGAGCTCAGTCCAGGTGTTGGTAACAAAGGCCCAGCCCATGAATTTCACATTGTGTTATTAGGTATGAGTTTCTTGTGATGACTGCCCTTAGTTGAAGTGCTGGCCCAAAAGGAAATCATTAGTCATCTAAGCACTGGCAGGCACTTTCTGTACTTCTCCTCTGGGTATGGACCTAGAAGAGAAATCAGATAACCCTCCCAAGACATCATGGAGGAGCTTCAGGGGGTAGGACAGCTGCCATCATGACAAACCTAAGCTAAGAGTGCCCAGGCCAACTCTATGTACAAGACTGACCTGGAGCCATCTCATTGCATGAGCGTGCAGACACAAATACTCCAGTAAGTCATGATCTACATCAACCCCACTTCCTCCAACTGTAGTTCCCTCCCACCTTTCTGGATATTACAAAGCCAAGTAGCTACCCTGCTGAAACACTAGCAGGAAAACCTCCTTTAATTAGAATTTGTGGAGTGAGTTGTTATATTCATTGCTTCTGAAAGCAATCCTAATACAAAGAGAATTCTATAGTTAAATAAGTTTGGGTAATGTTGCCAAGTTTTTTTTTATCACAAAAAGGCTCAGAAGAGCACTGCAAGAAAGATATCTGTTTTACTCTAAGCCAAACTTACATGACAAAGAAATCCTTTGTTTCCTATCCTTGCTTGATCTTAAAAATCAACTGAGGACAATGTGGGACCTTGGTCGTCGTTGGCGGCGGCAGCCATCCGTCTCGAGAGATGATGGTGTAGCTTCTTAAGAGTCTATCTGCACCGCCGAGAATGGCTGTGCAGTCTGACTTGGGAGTGACACGGTATCTGTCTCCTCCCGTGTTAAGTCGACATCTTGCGATGACGCTGGAGTGTCCTCTCCAGTGAAGCTGAAGCTACAGAGCCTGGGCAGGGTGATATGGACGGTCTGCTGTTGCCCATGCAGCAGACCCCCCCTCTCTTCGCAGCTGAAGGGTCCAAGGGAGAGACGGAGTCAATACAGCTTGGCTTCAGGTGCGCCGCAGGAGTTGCCAGTGTTGACTACAACGTCAAACCGCCTTAGGGACTCCGGCTCCGGATTTTCTGTCGGGGTTTACTCCCTTAGCCTTTCCCCTAAAGAGGTATGCTGCAAGGCAGCGGAGGTTTTTTGGAGACAGAGTTTTCCTTCTTTGATGTGCCCTGACTGGAAGATCTGGTATAAAAGGCTGTAGCCACTGAGTGGAGCCTGGACCTGAGATATGGACCTATTAAGACTTAACCGGCTGGCAAAGCGTGCCCCACATACCATGCTGCCAGTCCCACACTCCAGGGGGATTTTAGAAGTAGAATGGGAATACAATGTATTCTTTGAAGCGGATGAAGCCTGCTTGCTCTGTATAGCTCCAAATTCTTATCAGTAGGATGTAGAAACAAAATGTTTAAGGAAAAAGAGGCTTCTGGAGTTCTACGATATGCCTTGGCACCTCACAGTCTTCCTACCTATCTCCCTTTGTTGATTTATGTCTTCCATTTATTCTTACTCCCAACCTTTTGGTGGAAGTCTACATGCTTACCCTGTGCATTTCTGCATGTAGCAACCTCAGTAAAAACCCTGAGAAAGGAGTGACCAGTGATCTCCTATGAGAGACACTCATCCTTCTCTCTCTCAGACAATTCATTTCTGAGTCATTTCTTTCAACTGTGCTGAGGAAGCTGCAGAACTGGGAACCTCGCAAGTGGTGCCCGAACAGGGACTGGCGAGAACTCCCCAGGGAACCTCTCAAGCAGCACACCGAACAGGGACCAGCGAGAAGGACTTGCCAGGGAACCTAACAGGACAACTGTTAAAACTGAGGATTCCCAGACCCTACTCTATAATCTCTTGATCAAAATCTTTAAGGAATGGACCTTTCACTATTCTAATCTCTTGATCAAAATCTTTAAGGAGGGGATAATGTCATTTTACAAGCACCCCAGGTGACTTATCAGACCAGTTTGGAAAATGCTTACTTACAAACTTAGCATTTGGCCAGAAACACTATTTTCTGTTAAAAATGTTCCTAAGTGGTTTCCAGTTCAATTTCCTGATTCAAGGTCATTTTTCTAAGCATTATAGATCTGCTTAAAGTACTAAGATTATAAAGAGTACAGTATTTCTACTGTTTCTGAGTATATCACAGCAGTTGTTTTTTCCATCCTTTGGTTTTTTTCCACTAGGTTAATCATAATCGTTATAACTAAGCTCTTAAATGTATTATCTCTCATAGTTTTTCAAAACCTTATGAGAAAAGTTATTTTCCCCATTATGAGGAAATGAGGTAGTAAGTTGAAGAAGTTTAAGCAATCTACCCTAATTCAAAAGTTTATCAACCCCAGCACTAATCACATTTTGGACCAGATCATTCTTTATTGTGGGGGTGGGAGGCTGTCGGAGCACTGCAGGAGGTTTGGCAGAATCCCTTCCTGCACCTACTAGATGCCAGTAGCACCTCCCCACTAGTGTGGCAACTGAAAATGTCTGCAGACCTTGCCAAATGTCCCCTGGGAACAAAATCAGTTAAGAAGGACTGCCCTAATTAGTGATACTAAGGTAAGAGCAGAGGAGCCAGAACTCTCACCACTGGAATCTCTGTCAGTCCCACTCCCAGGAATTGCCTTACCCTCTGCGTGCTTATAAGTTGAGAGGCTCAGCAGGCCCTGTAGGAGCTGTCACTGAAGCCTGCAAGAGAGATAAAAGCCTCAAGACTTAAGATAAAGAATCCAGCACACGTGCTCTCCCTCTGGGGAAGAGCCTGCACCATTCCCTTTCCCCTCTTCTTCCCCTACAAACACAAATTTCCTACACTCTAAGGGTTCCCACAAGACTTGCAACTAGTGGAACAATGGGCAGCAGCACCTTATCCCAGACTTACTTCCCGATCCTGTCTCCAAGGCCCTCTTTTCTCTGACTTCCCAGTGAGCTAAGGCAGCCCATGTTAGGCTCTCCTCTTGCTTCTTCTATCCTAAGCCCGTCCCTGTTTCACTGTCCCAAGATTTAATAAGTATACCCTCATAATCACCAGGACTCTTGTAAAATATTTTCTACATGATCTCAAGAACCCACACAACTACCAACTGGACCAAGGTACATCCACTCAGGGCCAGATCTGTCAAGTAACAAAACTATTTTCAAAAAAGTTTTTATATAAAATTCATAATTTTCATTATTTCTTCTTTAGCATGAGCTCAATTAGTTTTAAAATAATAAATCTCAACTTTACAGACACAATTAAGTTTAGTAGAATATTTCATATATGAACTAAAATTCATACTTACCAAACAAAAATATTACACCCCAAGGTTTGTTCTGTCTCACTGTTTTAATTTTTAAGCAGCAACAGAAATTTCAAGTGGTCACAAACAATGAGAGAATTATAAATCTCAATAATACTACCATTGTTCATTTTAAATCTACTGTTTAAATGCATAAAAATGTATAATTGCAGGGTTCAAAGGCACAAAGATTGTCCAAAGCAAGTGTGAACAATTCTAAACTCTTAAAAATCTTCTCTCAAAATGAATGCGTGCAGCAGAGTCCCCATGTGTTGGGGCCATCTGTATAATTAGGAGCCTCTGATATAACTTTAACAGACATGTAGTATACAATGTCTAGTAAAAGCTAGGTATTCAAAAAGCATTCATTTCAAGCTTATATATATTATTAAAATACAAATCCTGGTACACAATCTGACACCACCAGGGGCAGATCCAAGAAGTGCAAATCAATCTAAGAAGCAGCAACAAACAAAATGAGTCACAAAAAAATGTGGAGACAGAGAAACAACCCCCCATCGAAAGGAAAGGAGGAATCCTCACAAAGAGTACTAGAAGAGATAGAGGAAAGCAAACTATCAGACATGGAATTCAAAAGATGGATTATAGGGAAGCTCAATGAGCTCAGCAAGCTCAAAGAAAACTACAAAGAACTCCAGGGAAACTACAAGGAACTTAATGATAATTACACCAGCATGAAAAAGGACATAGAAGGTATTAATAAGATCCAGGAGGAAATGAAGAATACAACTTCTGAATTGAAGCACACATTAGAAGAAATTAAAAGCAGGCTAAAGGAAGCATAAGATTGCTTCAGAGAGCTTGAGGACAATGTAGAAAGAAATTCCCAGACAATGCAACAAAATATAAAAAGACTGAAAAAGAATGAAGAGGTTTTTAAGACAGCTACAGAACAACATGAAATGTAATGATATCTGCATCACAGGAATACCAGAAGGCGAAGAAGAGAAGTAAGGGATAGAAAACCTACTTGAAAAAGTAATGACAGACAACCTCCCTAACTTACTGAGAGAAAAACTCACACAAGCCCAGGAAGCACAGAGGGTCCCAATGAAGATGAATCTAAACAGGCCCACTCAAAGACACATCATAATTAAAATGGCAACACTGAAAGACAAAGAGAGACTCATAAAATCAGCAAGAAAGAAACAGTTAATAACATACGAGGGAGTTCTGATAAGGCTATAAGCAGATTTCTCAACAGAAACACTACAGGCCAGAAGGGAATAGCAAAAAATATTCCAAGCAATGAAAAACAAAGGCCTACAACCAAGACTTCTCTACCCAGCAAGGCTCTCACTGAAAATGGAAGGTGAAATAAGGAGTTTCCCAGACAAAAGAAGGCTAAAAAAATAGACCTTTACCAAACCAGCAGTGCAAGACAAGCTAAAGGGTCTGCTTAAGAATACGAAGAAACAAAGAGAGAAAGAGAGAAACACAGGTACAAAGGGGGAAAATGACAATGAATTAGCAACCTATCAATAATAACCTTAAATATAAATGGATTAAATTCACCAATCAAAAGACACAGGGTAACTGAATGGATTAGAAACCATGACCCACATATAATGCTGTCTAAAACAGACACACTGGGACTTCCGGCCAAGATGGAGGCTTAGACGGACTCGCTAGGTCTCCCTCTACAACTAGAGAGGAATACAACTACTTCAAAACAAAGGATAACTAGAAATTCCAGAAAATAAAACTACACGGAAGCACAACATATGAAGTTATAAACCAGCGGTGCCATTTGGGCAGGTAAGAGTTAAAGAGGGCAGCGCTGTTTGCGGTCAGCGGCGGGGCGGCGAAAAAGCCCGGCGGCAGTCAAGCCCCTGGCAGTGCGCGACCCCAGCACTGGGGAAAACAGCCACCGCATCGCCTTGAACAGTGAGGCCCAGGGGGGCGGGAGGACGGATCCCGGTCTCCTAGCTGAATAACTGTGTGAATCCACCTTGGACCCCCGCCCCCAAAGAAAGCACCACAGGGCTGCGAAATAGGTCGCAGACAGGCGCCGGTCGCTGAATTGTGATGCGTACACAGGCACTGCCCCCTACAGCCGGCCCAAGAAAACAAAAAGCATCTGTCAAAATGAGGCAGACAACTATAGAAATCCCGGTGACACAGCTCACCAGACAACAGATAGAGAACCTGACAGATGAACAGATAAGAAACCTGTCAGAGGCTCAGTTCTGGGCCATTGTTATCAGGTGGCTTACAGAATTCACAAAAGAGCAGGAAAAATATATGAAAGAAGCGAAAAACATTCATAACGAAAGGAACAAAACCACATACGAGACAGATGGTGAGGAAAAAAAATCCAGAGTTCATTTCAACAAACTGGAATATGGAGAAGGAACAAGCAGTCAACCAATGCAGAGAGAGGAAATGGGAAGCAACAATGAGAGGATCAGAAACCTCTGGGACAGCTATAAAAGACCCAACATAAGAATCATTGGTTTGCCAGAGAATGAGGAAGATGAACTAGAACTTGAAAAATTGAGTGAAAATATAATAAAGGAGAACTTCCCAGACTTGGGGAAGGGAATAGACTTGCAGGTCCAGGAAGCAAGGAGAGTTCCCAAGAGACTGGACCCAGGGAGAACCACTCCAAGACACATTATAATCAAAATGTCAAAAATTAAAGATAAAGAGAGAATCTTAAAAGCAGCAAGAGAGAAGAAAAGAATTATGTACAAAGGGGTCCCAATTAGACTATCAGCTGACTTCTCAAGGGAGACCCTACAGGCAAGAAGGGACTGGCAAGAAATATTCAAAGTAATGAAAATCCAAAACCTACAACCACGAATACTCTATCCAGCGAAATTGTCATTCAGAATAGAAGGACAGAGAAAGTGTTTCCAGGACAAAATAAAACTGAAAGAGTTCATTAGATCCAAACCACTGTTATATGAGATGTTAAAGGGACTGGTTTAAAAAACAGAAGCTAGGGAGATGAAACAAAGGCAAACGAAACAGGCAACGAGAGTGGAAAAGGAACTGTGGGTACGGGAAGCATATTGGGGGGAGGTCAACAGGGAGGGGGAGTGGGGAGAGGGAGGGAGATGATATAGGAATTGGGGATCATGGTAGGAGGGAATGGAATAGACGGAGAGAGGTTGGGAGGAACTGTATGCACAACTAATGGACATAATCTAAAAGGGGGGGACAACTGGAGGGAGGGGGGCCACCGGGTGGAGGGGAGCAGAGGGAAGGGAAATTGGCACAAATGTAATATTTTAATCAATAAAACACATTAAATCTGAAAAAATAAAATAAAATAAAACAGACACACTTCAGAACAAAAGATATACACTAACTGAAAGTGAAGGGATGGAAAAAAATATTTCAAGCAAATGAATATGAAAAAAAAAAGCTGGTGTAGCAATACTTATATCAGACAAAAAACATTTAACAGCAAAGGCCATAAAAAGAGAAAAGGAAAGACTTCATAATATTTACGGGTAAAATCCATCAAGATGATATAACCCTTATAAACCTATATGTACCCAACATAGGAGCACCCAAATATATAAGGAAAATCTTGAAGGACTTCAAGAAGGATATTGACAACAACACACTCATAGCAGGAGACTTTAACACCCCACTGCCAACAATAGACAGATCTTCGAAGCAAAGAAACAACATGGATATTGAAGCACTGAACATCATTCTAGGTCAAATGGACTTAGTTGATATATATAGAACTTCTCACCAAAAAGAAGCAAAACATACATTCTTTTCAAGTGCACATGGAACATTTTCAAAGACAGACCACAAGATAGGACACAAAACAAGCCTCAAGAAATTCAAGAAAATTGAAATTATATCAAGCACCTTCTCAAATCACAATGCCTTGAAACTGGAAATCAACCTTAAGAAAAAAACTCGAAAACATTCAAACTCATGGAGAATGAATAACATGTTATTAAATAATGAGTGGGTTAACAATGACAACAGGAAGAAATCAAAAAGTTTCTGGAAACAAATGATAATGAACACACAATGGCCAAAAACCAATGGTACACAGTGAAAGCAGTCCTGAGAAGGAAGTTCACAGCCATACAGGCCTACCTAAAAGGGATAGAAGAATCTCAAATAAAAAATCTAACCCAGCAGCTACAAGAACTAGAGGAACAACAACAAACAAAGCCCAGAGTGAGTGGAATAAAGGAAATCATCAAGATCAGAGCAGAATTAAATGACATAGAGACTAAAGAAACAATTCAAAAGACCAATAACCAGTAGCTGGTTCTTTGAAAAGATAAACAATCGATTAGCCTTTAACCAGGCTCATCAAGAAAAAAAGAGAGAAGATCCAAATAAACAAAGTCAGAAATGAAAGAGGAGAAATCACAACCGATACCATAGAAATATGAAGGATTGTAAGAAGTTACTACGAACAACTGTATCACAAGAAATTTGACAACCTAGATGAAATGGACAAATTTCTGGAAACATATAATCCTCCAAAACAGAATCAAGAAAAAGCAGAAAGCCTGAATAGACCAATAACAACTAATAAAATTGAAGCAGTAATCAAAAAATTCCCAGCACACTAAATTCCTGGACTGGATGGCTTCACAGGTGAATTTTACAAAACATTTAGGAAGGAACTAACTCCTATTTTTCTCAAACTGTTCCAAAAAATCCAAGAAGAGGAAGTCTCCCAAACTCTTTCTATGAAGCCAGTATTAGCCAAACTCCAAAACCAGGTCAAGACACAAGAAAGAAAGAAAACTACAGGCCAATATTGCTGTTGGACATAGATGCTAAATCCTCAACAAAATATTGGCAAACCGGATCCAGCAACACACCATGATCAAGTGGGATTCATCCCAGGGATGCAAGGATGGTTCAATATCTGCAAAACAATAAACATAATACACCACATAAACAAAATGAAAGACAATAATCACATGATCATATCAACAGATGCTGAAAAAGCATTTCATAAAGTACAACACCGATTTAAGATGAAAACACTCAGCAAAATGGGAGTAGTGGAACATACGTCAACATAATGAAGGCCATATATGAGAAACCCGAAGCCAACATCATACTCAATGGGCAAAAAACAAAAGCATTCCCCCTGAGATCAGGAACAAGACAAGGATGTCCACTCTCTACACTCGTACTCAACAGTCTTGGAAGTTCTAGCCACAGCAATCAGACAAGAAAAAGAAATAAAAGGCATCCAAATTTGAAAAGAGGAAGTAAAACTATCATTATTTGCAGATGACATGATAGTGTACATAGAAAACCCCATAAACTCCACAAAAAAATTACTAGACATAATAAATGAATTTGGAAAATATCAGGGTACAGAGTCAATATTCAGAAATTGAAGGCATTTCTAAACAACAACAATAAAATATCAGAGAGAGAAACTACGGGAAAAAATCCCATTTACTATAGCAACAAGAAAAATAAAATACCTACAAATACACTTAACCAAGGAGGTAAAAGACCTGTAGTCGGAAAACTACATAACATTGAAGAAAGAAATTAAGGAAGATACAAATAAATGGAAGCATACAGCATGTTCACAGATGGGAAGTCTCAACATCATTCAAATGTCCATATTACCTGAAGCAATTTATAGATTCAACACAATCCCTATTAAAATACCAATGACATATTTCACAGACCTAGAACAAATACTTCAAAGACTTATACGGAAGCAAAAAAGACCTCAAATAGCCACAGCAATCTTGAGGACAACACAGTAGAAGGAATCACAATACCTGATACCAAACTATACTACAAGGCCATGGTAATCAAAAGTCTGGTACTGGCATAAGAACAGACATATGGATCAATGGAACAGAATAGAGAGCCCAGAAATAAATCCAGGTCTATATGGTCAATTAATATTTGACAAAGACAAAAGGAACCTAAAATGGCGTGAAAAGAGCCTCTTCAACGAATGGTGTTGGGAGAACTGGACAGGGACATGCGGAAAAAAAGAAACTAGACCACCAACTTACTCCATACACCGGAAGAAACTCAAGATGGATCAAAGACTTGAATGTAAGCCATGACACCATAAAAGTCCTATACGAAAACATAGGCAGGAAAATTTCAGATAACCCACGTAGCAATATTTTCACCGATAAATGAAATAAATGAAAGAATAAACAAATGGGACTACATCAAACTAAAGAGTTTCTGCTCAGCAAAAGAAAACATCAGCAAGATGAAAAGGAAACCAACCATAGGAAAGGAATTGATCTCCAAAATACATAAAGAACGTATATGACTCAACAGCAAGAAGACAGACAACCCAATCAAAAAATGGGCAAAGGACCTGAATAAACACTTCTCCAAAGAGGACATATAGTGGGCCCATAAGTACATGAAAGAATGCTCAGCATCACTAGCCATCAGAGAGATGCAAATTAAAACCACAATGAGATACCACCTCACATGGTCAGAATGGCCATCATCAACAAATCAACAAACAAGTGCGGACGAGGATGTGGAGAAAAGAGAACCCTAGTGCACTGCTGGTGGGAATGCAGACTGGTGTAGCAGCCCCTATAGAAATCAGTATGGAATTTCCTCAAAAAACTAAAAATGGAACTTCCTTTTGAATCAGCCATTCCATTGCTAGGATTATACCCTAAGAATCTTGAAACACCAATTCAAAAGAACCTACACACCCCTATGTCCATAGCAGCACTGTTTACAATAGCCAAGTGCTGGAAACAGCCTTAGTGCCCACCTGTAGATGAGTGGATCAAAAACTGTGGTAATTTACACAATGGAGTACTATGTAACAGGATGAAAGAAGGAACTCCTACCATTTGCGACAACATTGATAGAACTAGAGAGAATTATGTTTAGCGAAATAAGGCAGGCAATGAAAGAAAAGTACCATATGTAATCACCTAGGACAGGAAACTAATAACACAAACAAGGAAAATTGAACCAGAGGCATGTAAACAAGGAGCAGACTAACATTGACAAGGGGAGAGAGTGGAGGGGAGAAGGGGAATAGGAAGGGGAAAAACAACAAAAAAAAATTATTATTTAGAACATATATCAACAAAAACTTTTGTTGGAGGATTGTTGGAGGAATATGTTATTTCAGACATTGTTTAGAACTGCAGGCATAATTTTAGACTTTAGACTTTGCAGATGAACTTTTGGATGATTTATTATTATTTAACTCCCTACAGACACTTAACCCTTTATCACCTGACCTAGAGCAGACTAATCCCATCACCAATATTCAGGACACTAGAGTCCCGTGCAGGGTTAAATGGTACTCAGAAGTTGGGTGCAAGTAGTTGGGTATAAAAGAATAATGGAAAGAGAAAAATCAAAAGAAAAATCATCATAAAAGAAACAAGTAGTCAATCTTCTGGTCCCATCTCTAGTCAGACTGCAGCTTACTGTGGGTGTCAGACAAGGGGACACTGCTACAGGCAGTGCAATGGAGAGGGTCAGAACACAGACTTTGATGGTCGTTGACGACTGTTGCCCTAGGCAAGATACTTCACCTCTCTAGGCCATAGTTTTCTGATCTTCAAGATGGAGATATACTACTATTTGTCCCAAATGGCTGCTGTGAGGGAATAAAAGCACAGTCAAGCCTTTTATACATAACAGCTGTACCTGGGCAATACCCTGAAATTACTGAATCTAGGTGAATATATATAGATTCATTATATTATTCTCTTTAATTTTGTATACTTTAGAATGTTTTCAAAATATGTGTTTGAACTGAGTTGTTATTATCAGGTTCTTCTCAAATATATACAACAGGAAAGAAATAAGGATAACTACGGTCTCTTTGGGCTCTAACACCCCATTACGTATCCCAGACTAGAAAGGAAGCTCAATTCCCAGATGTAAATAAGGAGTGAGACTGAAGGGGAAAGATATTCCAGATATACGATCTGATCACCAGTAATCTCGTAGAGTGATCACTGCATAATCAATGCCTTACACATAACACTTCATTAATATGATGCTGAACTGACTCCAGGCATTCATTACAAAATACAAACCAAAATAGGACCAGTACTTATGGATCCAAGCCCTCAACAATCTGAGACCGATCCCGGCCCAGGAAATAACCAGAATCCTTATACTCTTTATGGATCAGACACCAGCAAAAGACACAATGATAATGAGGGCTGTTCCTTACTGAGGGAAATACCCCCCAAATGCTGTATGAAATTGAATACAAATACATACCACAAATGACTCTAAGGCTTTCTGTAGTGGTGAAAAAATGGACATTCATAATTGTTTGTTAACTGTACAAACAAATGAATAAAATGTCACAGCAGAACTTAGAGGATCTACTATAAACCAGACAAAACACCCATGAACAGACAAATAAACCTTCCACATAGCTAGAATGGAATGGTGGTGGCCTGAATGTACACAACGTGTATAGTTACATAAAATTTTTATTTATTTATATTTTGAAATTATGTTTTATTGATTATGCACAGTTGTCCTGATTTTTGTTACCTTCCCCTACCCCTAGCATCCCCAATTTCCTCAGGGAGTTACCCCCACCATGGTCATGTCCATGGGTCATGCATGTAAGTTCACTGGCTACTCCATTTCCTATACTGTACTTTATATCCCCATGACTATTCTGTAACTACCTATTTGTACTTCTTAATCCCCTCACCTCTTCAACTAGTCCCCCAAAACCCTCTCACATCTAGCAACCATCAAAACGCTCTCCATATCCATGATTCTGTCCCTGTTCTTCTTGTTTGCTATGGTTTGCTTTTTAGATTCAATTGTTGATAAATTTGTTGCTGTTGTGGTTGTTGTTGTTTTGCCATTTTATTGCTCACAGTTTTGATCTTCTTTTTCTGAAATAAGTCCCTTTAACATCTCATATATTAATGGTTTCGTGATGATGGACTCCTTTAGTTTTTTCTTGTCTGGGAAGCTCTTTATCTGCCCTTCAATTCTAAATGATATCTTGCTGGGTAGAGCAATCTTGATTGTAGTTCCCTGTTTTTCATAACTTTGATTAATTCTTGCCAATCCCTTCTTGCCTACAAAGTTTCTTTTGAGAAATCAGCTAACACTCTTACAGGACTTCCCCTGTAAGTACTAACTTTTTCTCTTGCTGCTTTTGAGAGTCTCTCTTTATCTTTAAACCTTGGCATTTTAATTATGACATGTCTTGGAGTGGCCCTCTTTGCAACCATCTTGTTAGGGACTCTATGTGCTTCCTGGGCTTGCACATCTATTTCCTTCACGAAATTAGGAAAAGTTTTCTTTCATTCTTTTTTTAAATAATTTCCAATTTCTTGCTCTATCTCTTCTCCTTCTGGCATCCCTATGATACAAATGTTGGACCTCTTGAAGTTGTCCTAGAGGCTGCTTATACTATCCTCATATTTTGGATTCTTTTTTCTTCTTGTTCTGCATGACTGTTTTTTGCTTCCTTATGTTCCATATTATTCATATGATCCTTGGCTTCACACACTCAACTGTTGTTTCCCTGTAAATTGTTCTTTATTTCAATTAGTGAATCCTTTATTTCTGACTGGATTTTTTTTTTTTTTTTTTTTTTTAATGTTGCTGAGGTCTTCACTAAGTTTCTTGGGTATAACCAGTGTTTTGAACTTTGTATCTGATGGACTAGTTATCTCCATTTTATTTAGCTCTTTTTCTGGAGTTTTGATCTGTCCTTTCATTTGGGCCATGTTTCTCTTTCTCCTCATTTTGGCAGCCTCCCTGTGTTTGTTTCTATGTATTAGGTAAAGCTACTTTGACTCCGTGTCTTGGTAATATGGTCGAATATAGTAGGTGTCCTATAGATTCCAGTGGTACAGCCCTTCATGTGGGCTGAGTACACCCTCCTCTTGTAGTTGAGCCTTGGTTGCTGTTGGCAGATCAATGCAAGAAACTTACCCAAGCCACTCAGCTTCAAGGACTGGCTGTGACCACTCACCACCAACCTTTGCCCTCCATGGAGGATCAGCTGTGCAGGGGCAGGGTGGTGGTACTCCAATGTGGTCTGTAGCTGTCCACTGGGTGTGTGGGCTCTGGGGTTTCCCATGAGGTGCATGCCCAGGTCAGCCTCCACCTGTGTTTTGCCGGGCACCACTCTACCTAAGCTATAAAGCAATCTGAGATGGTTGCTACTTGTGCTGGGCTTGGAGATTCCCAGGCAAAGCCAAGCTATGAATCTAGGCTGGCTGCTTCAAGAGCTGAGCCTGCTGCTTCCTGAAGCCAGCTGTTACTTATTTGAGCGAATTTAGGAAGTTGTGAAGCATGAGCCAAGACCAGCCATTCATATGGAAAAAGAGTTTGGGTGGGCCTGTAAACTGTGGGGCAGGGTCTCCGGGGATCTTCAAGGCAGATCAAGCAGTGTTAGCCAGGGTAATGAAGTCTCGTATACGGTACCAGCTTGCCAGCTCTGTGGCTCTATGGTGGTAGGGTTTCAGAAAAGGGACAATGGCTTCTGCTAGCCTTGATGCCAGACACTTCTGTGTCTTACAGTATGCCACTGGTACCTTTCAAGCTGCTATCCTAGTGCTGGAGCTCAGAGGGAGTAAGTCTGAGTAGGTGAGGTCGTGTGTGGGTTCTTTAAGAACTGCTTGGGGCTCCAGCAGTTTCTTCCACTGACTCAATGCCCACTGGTTTCTGCAGCCAGGAGTTGTGGGGACTCTTCTTCTGGGCACTGGAACCCTGGGCTGGGAGGCCTCCTGTGGGGCTGGGACTCCTTGCTCCTGAGATATCCCTCCCAAATATTTATGCACCACACGTGGACATGGAACCAGCCCATTCTGTGTCTATGTCCCTTTCACCAGTGTAGGTGGATGTGGTTTCTTTAATTCCGTAGCTGTCAGACTTCCATTCAACTCAATTTTCAATGGTTGCAAATGATGGCTGTTCTATCTTTCAGTTGTAATTTTGATGTGGTTGAGCAAAGAGGCAGGTCATGTCTCCCTACTTCACCATCTTGACCAGAATTCATTACATAAAATTTTAAAGACAGTAGAAGTAGTTCAGCCAGATCAAAATGGGAAAAAATCTAGTACTTTGGGAAATGACATAATTTGACTTGAGAAAATGGCACATATTTCTGATAAGACTACATTGGCCCCAGTGAAGTCATCTAGAACAGAACTACAAATGTAGCTCCAAGGGACCATCAGAGCAGCATGCTCCTCTCCACTAATGCAACGTGAAAGTAAATGCACATTTTAAGAGCTAGAATATGCTTCAACGTTGACACCATCGAATGTTATAACTAATCCTTAATATTAAAAACATGTGACTTCATAGTAGTCTGTTAAGAGTTCAGGACCTACTGGCTTCCAAAAACCATGTTCCAAGTATAACCTAATCAATAACTGAGACAGATTTTCAAGTTCAAAAAGTCCTGTCACCAAGTAGGCCTCCCCCTACAACCCACTGACCCACTTCCATTTCTTCACTCATGGGGTAGTGTCAGCTTCCTGAGTGCTAAAATGTTTGGACAGGATGGCTGTGATTCCCTTCCTGTGTGCTAAAATGAGATTTCAAATCTTCCAACAGACTGCTGGCCCAATTTAACTTTCTTCCTAACTATTCCCAGGATAAAATAGAGCTGGGATGGCCAACAGGGAGAAGCAAGAATTCTCAATAAAAGCAAGCAGTATCCCTGCATTCATGGCCTTTCTCCATTATTTCTCATCTTTTCCCACACATCTTCTTTTGTTCCCAGTAGTCTAACACTCTAAATCAGCTAAAACATGTAACTTTAACATGAAGGAGGAAATGTGGGGTTACAGGATATGTAGAGATGAGGCCGTGCAGGGTTATAACCATAGCTAAGTCCACAAGTCCTTTCAGCAGCTCCTTAATCCCTCCCCTAGAACCAAAATGCTAGTTGCTACGTTCTGCAGAAAGATATATTCTCCTGTCTGGCTCCATTTCTGATGTTTGACAGCTGACAATGTTCCAGCCCTACCACTTCCCACCTTCCCATTCTGCCCCACATGTGGGCAAGCTGGCAAGAAAGCCCAGGGCTCTCTCCTTTGGCACATGCATAAGTTCCAAACTACCCAAGCCCAGGCAGGTGGGCAAGAAAGTCCTGAGCTAACATCACCCTCTAAACACTATACAAACAAGCCAAGCCAGTCTTATTTCCCTGTTCTCTCAAGACACTTCCAGCTTGCTTGAGAGCCTACCTTGTGGTTCCCCCTCAAAGCTCCATGATGTAAGAAGAATTTTCATACTCTTGGTGCACATGTGGCCTCATCAGCCTTTGACATATGAACCATATTTTGGGTGGGGTTCATAGCACCTCTGCAGAATGGCACCTCATTTCCCAAATGAAAGACCCTGTCTATTCTTTCTGACTTAAATCCACATCTGAGCAAGAGAGCCAGTCACTTAGTACACCAGCAGATCCTCCATATCTGCCTTGACTGTGACCATGAAAACCCTCTCTCACTAATAAAACAAGCCTAGGGTGGTTACAAACACGTATGCATCCATCAGGAGGCAGGAGGCCTGAAGACTGGTGCCTATCAAACACTAACTAACCATATGACTTTAGAATGACATTGATGAGTCTCATTTTCTACACCTCCCTGTCTAATAAGATCATGGTGAACATCAAACCAGGCAGGTTATGGGATATCACACTGAAAACTGTAATGCCAAGAAATTCTACAGTTTCCTGAGGTGGTGACCCATCTTCCTCCCCCAACACCAAGCTCTCGTCTTCTATCTCCCATTAACTCCCTCTGTCTGTTCTCAAAGCTACTAGTTCACTAAAACAAAACCAACAAACCAAAAAAACCCTAACTCCCCTCAACACACATATACCCACCCTAGCATAAAACACAACACCAGGGGCCCTGACTGGTGTGGCTCAGAGGGTTGGGCATCATCCGGCAAACCAATAGGTGGCTGTTTGATTCTGTCAGGTCACATCCCTGAGTTGCAGGCACAGGTCCCCAGCTGAGGATGTGCGAGAGGTAACTGATCCATGTTTCTCTCACTTTCTTTCTCCCTCCTTTCCCCTCTCTCTAAAAACAAATAAACAGACCTGATTGATGTGGCTCAGTAGGTTGAGCATCATCCCACAGGCCAAAAAGTCACCAGTTCAATTCCTGGTCAGCGCACAAGCCTGGGTTGTGCACCAGGCCCCCAGTTGTGGGGGGAAGGTGCAAGAGGCAACCGATTGATGCTTCTCTCTCACATCAATGTTTCTGTCCCTTTCTTTCTGCCTCCTCCCCGTCTCTAAAAATAAATAAATAACTTTTTAAAGAATAAAGAAAAAAACAAATAAAATATTTTTTTTAAAGCAACAACAGGGGACTCAGTAAACCCTTCTAAGGAATTATCCATATATGTAGGTTAGCACCAGGCCAAATCTCTTACATTGTAAAACACTGACAATCACATCATATCACAATCACCAGGGCCAATATCTGGGGTCCCTTTCAACTTCTGAGCTCTTTGGAAGAAGAGGGTATTTTGGTCAAACCACAGAGAATCAATACATCAATATACTTACAAGGATGGAATTTCTCTCACTTAAGACAACACTTATAATAAGGAAAAGCTCAGAAGCCAAATAGATGTCCCTTTTGAGAAGTCTAAATATAACAACAGTCACCCCCAGGTTAGTTATGCAAACAACAGGGTTGGGATAAAGTACACAAAAAACCCTTCCAATTCTTTGATTAGTAGTGGCTCAGCACTCATGACCTTTTAGTCATCAAATTTAAAAAACAAAACACTGTTTAAAGTAGCTGAGAAGCCAGTCCTGACTGATGTGGCTCAGTGGGCTGGACACTGTCCCGCAAACCAAAAGGTCACTGGTTTGAGTGCCAGTCAGGGCACATGCCTGTGTTATGGGCCAGGTCCCCAACTGGGAACATGGAAAAGGCAACAGATCAATGTTTCTCTCTCACATCAATGTTTCTCTCCCTTTCTCTCTCCCTCCTTTCCCCTCTCTCTAAAAATACATACATGCACACATACATACCTTAAAAGTGCTGAGAAGCCAGGTCTTAATGTAGAAATGGATCCAAGCAGAACTCAGGGAACTGACCCTGCTTTGACACTGGTTGTTTAGGAAGGTGCTACTCAGCCTTCCTCTATCTCAGCTGCCTCAGCTGGGACACTGAGCAGTGGCTGGGCCAATGCTCCCACTTGCACTAGCACGTGTTCTCTGTGTGTCCAAATGGACACATGGCCAAGTCTTGGAAACAGGTGACTTTTGGAAATCGCACACACTCCATCTGCCTGAAAAATCTTCATGAGCTCAAGCATCACCCACAGAATCCTCTGACAGACAGTTAAACAACCAAATGTCAAATATGCAAATTCTTCAGGTATCTGGTATCATTGTGGAAAATGTCATTGATAATGAAAGTTTTCAAGAAAGCACCATCTCATAAACTATACATCCAGTAAAGCAGCCTCTTTCACTTTAGCCTCCAGCACAACAGTGGCTATTTAACAATCCTAGCCCACAGGGATTCATATTCATCACATTATTTATCCATCTCATAAACTATATATCCAGTAAAGCAGCCTCTTTCACTTTAGACTCCAGCACAACAGTGGCTATTTAACAATCCTAGCCCACAGGGATTCGTACATTCATCACATTATTTATCCATGTCCTACTCCCTCTGGGGCACTGTATTCAGTACTAGAGATGAAGAGATTAAAAGCCTAGACCAAAGAAGACAGAGCTATAAATAATAATAGAAGACAAGAGTATCAGTAGAATATTACTATACTTAACATCTACCATGTGCTAGTCCAGCAGTTCTAAAAACATCATTCCTTGATCCCTGAGGCTCCCCAAGAAGTTTTTAGAGGGTCTTCAAGGTCAAAACTAATTGCATTGTAATACAGGTAACCCCCGTATAACACAGTTGTTAGGTTCCTAACAAATGCCATGTTATACAAATCCTTAGTTATATGAAACAAAGAATTAATACAAAAAGGGGGGTTAGGTTCCAAAACTTTAAAAAACATAATATTATATTTTTATAATTAAGAAAAATATCTTTGCTAAAACAATTTTCACCAAGAGTAATACATATTAATATGAATTAAGTAATGTTTTCTTTGTCATCACTACTAAGCTCCATTAACGAAATGCGTTTTCTTTTTGACAAGACATCTTCATCCTCTGAACTTTCTTCAGCATTATGTTGATTTCCATGCTCTACTTTTTGCAAAAAAAAAATCTGTTATTTTAGATTACTTGCTTTTAGCTGAGAGATCTTTATAAATTTCATCATACAGTGCTAAGCACTTTTGAAGTTCTCTCTTTGTGCTCCTTTCAGTGCAAGGATCAGAGAAATATGACTCTGTTAGGCTATGTCTAGGTCTTTATTTACACTTTTTAGAGTAAACTGCTTCACTTGTTCGTTTTCATCAGTGCTATCCTCCCCTAAGTTATCTAGGCACATTCCACATGTCATTTCCACCAAAATTGCTTCATCAGTTTCTTCTTCTACAAGCAATTCTTGGATATCTTCTATAGTCATATCGTGTTAGAGTGAAACTGTGTTATAGAAGTACCATGTTATACGGGGGGTTCCCCCAATTCTCTAACTGTGTTAAGAGTGAAACCATATTATAGAAGTACCATGTCATACGGTGGATACCCATGCTAAGACTCTTTTCCCTTTTCTCTGTGTTTACATTGCAGTAACGGTGTAAATGCGATAATAGGTAAAACTGCTGACACCTGTCAAATCAAGGTAGTGACAACGAATTTATTGTATTCTTCACCTCATAAAGGGGGAAAAGGAGCGTTTTATTGAAGAATTTCTTTGATGAAGTAGTAAAGTTATTAATTTTACTGAAGTTGTACTCTTTATTAATATATTTTTAATATTCCATGCGATGAAATGGGAAGTATTTCAAAACTCACAATGAGGAAAAGCACCTTAAGCACGTGGCAACTGTTTGAGTTGCAAACTAGTATAGCCAATTTTTTCACTGAATACCACTTTTACCTGAAAGAACAAGTGACAAACTATAGTTATTCATACTTGAATATCTGTTAATTTTCGAGAAAAGTCTCACGAAGTGAGCTTATTACTTTAAATATTTACTGCCACTGACAAAATGAAAGCTTTCACCTAGAAGTTAGAACTCTGGAAAACTCGTCTGCCACCATAACCATGATACTTTCCAATTATTAAAAGACTTCTGATAAGCTCAGCGGTGAATCAAATGTAATTTTATATAAATACATACATACATACATAGATTAAAACACATGGCAACATTTGGAAGATCTACATAACTTAGTAAACCAATAGTTTCCAAATGATCAAAACACGAAGTTACAAAATTTTGCATGGGTAAAAGATCCATTCAAAGTGCAAGCTAGATCAATAAATTTTAATGTAAGAGAATAAATGGCTTCAGATTCCATAATACAACTAACCTTTAATAAACTACACCAGGTTTTGGTGTAATAGCAAAGAATATCCACATTATATAAACTGGGATATAAGAAAAATACTCCCAATCACACCACTACAATCAAACTCAGTGGTGAAAGCTGGAATTTATTCCTCTAAGATCAGAAACAAGACAAAGATGCTCACTCTCTCCACTCCTATTCAACACAAAACAGAAAATCCCAAACAGCGCAATTAGGCAAGGAAAAGAAATAAAGGACATCAGAACTGGGAAAGAAAAAATAAAATTGGCTATACTTTCAGATGACATAATTTATATATAGAAAATCTTAGTAGTCCACCAAAAAACTGTTAGATATAATCAACAAATTCAGTAAAGTTGCAGGATACAAAGTTAATATGTAAAAATCAGTAGTTTTCTTTAATACACTAACAATGAATTACTGTACCTGGGGGAAAAAATGATACACTGTGTTTGCACTTTATTATATAGCTTAGCAGAACATGTGCTTGACCTTTGGAATGCTGAAGAAGATGAATGGGATTTAGAGTTAATATGGCAGTTAAAAAATACCTTCGTTTATTGGACCTAAATATTTAGCTGTTTTGGAATGCAGTTACTTCGTTATTGAGTTTTAAATATAAGACTACTACAGTCACATCACAATATTCAGTGGTGAAACCTTGCTTGTTATTGTCATTCCCATTCCTTTCTGTTTAGAATCAGAATAAAATTATATTTTAAATATCAAAACAAATGATACCATTTACAATAGCATCAAAAAGAATAAAATCACAAGGAATAAATTTAACCAAGGAGATGAATCTCTACACTGAAAACTATATAACTTTCATGAAAGAAAACTAAGAAGACAAAAATAAATGAAAAGGTATCTCATGTTCATGGATTGGAAGAATTAAATGGTTAAAATGTCAACAGTACCAAAACCCATCTACAGATTCAACTGAATCCCTATCAAGATTACAATGGTAAGACTTCTGGCCAAGATGGAGGCCTAGACAGACACACCGCATCTCCCTCCGCAACCGGTAAGGAATACAACTACCTCAAAACTAGAGACAAGAGATTCCAGAAAATCAAGCTGCATGAAGTCCAACAAACAAAGATACAAAGAGGAAATAATCATCCGAACTGGTAGGAGGGGCAGAGCTGGTGCAGAGAGGACGTAGTGTGGTGGCAGCAGCAGTGGCAGCAGGAGCAGGCCAGCGGAAAGTGCAACCACACGTTTTGGGAAGTGGGGAGGGACACCTGAGGAGCGCTCCCAGCCTCAGACCAAACCGTGAAGCTACGGTTCCAACGCCGGAGAAAATAAAGCCTCATTGCTTCTGACTAAGCAAACCAGTGGGGGTTGGGGTGGAGGAAGAAACTGCTGGTCTCTCAGCAAAGTCCGCTTGTTTAAAGGGCCCCACGGTCCTAGAACGTCTACAGACCCACCCACTCTGGGAACTCCAATGACCAGGGCAACAGCTGGAGAGGCGCTGGTCCCATGTGGAGGTGGGAGAGATGCTTGGAAGCGGGGCGAGTGCTGAGTGGGCAGCACTGTTCCCTCTCTGACCCCTCCCCAACATACAGTGCTACAATGTGGTGAAATGGGTTGCCATACTGACAAATACCTAAGGCTCTGCTCCCTACAGCATAACAGGTGCAACAGCTCTACCTACGACACAGAGGCAAACAAACACAGGAACCTATCAAGATGAGGAGACAGAGAAGTATGGCCCAAAAGGGGGAACGGATCAAGGTTCCAATGGAAGAACTAAGCGATGAGGAGATAGCCAACCTAACAGATGCAGAGTTTGAAACACTGGTGATAAAAGATGCTCACAGGCTTGACAGATATGCTTGAGTATGGCAAATGCATAAGGGAAGATATGAAGACTATGCTAAATCAAACAAAGGAAAATCCACACAAAACCAATGGTGAAGAGAAGGAAACCACGGTTCAAATCAATGATTCAGAATATAAGGAAGAAAAAAACACTCAACCAGTACAAAATGAGGAAACAAGAATTGATTAAAATGAGAAGCTTAGGAACCTCTGGGATGATTTTAAATGTACCAACATCCGAATAATAGGGGTGCCAGAAGGAGAAGGGGAAGAGCAAGAAATCAAGAGCTTATTTGAAAAAATAATGAAGGGAAACTTCCCAAATTTGGAGAAGGAAATAGACATACAAGTCTGGAAAGCATAGAGTCCCAAATAAGCTAGACTCAAAGAGGACCACACCAAGACACATCATAATGAAAATGCCAAAGGTTCAAGATAAAGGGAGAATCTTAAAAGCAGCAAGAAAAAAGCAGAGTGTTACCTACAAAGGGGTGCCTATAAGACTCTCAGCTGATTTCTCAAAAGAAACTTTGCAGGCAAGAATGAACTAGCAAGAAGTATTCAATGTGATGAAAAGCAAGGACCTACAACCACGACTACTCTATTCAGCAAAGCTATCATTTAGAATGGAAGGGCAGATAAAGTGCTTCCCAAAGGAGGTAAAGCTAAAGGAGTTCATCATCACCAAGCCATCATTATATGAGATGTTAAAGGGACTTAGTTAAGAAAAAGAAGATAAACACTATGAACATTAAAATGACAACAAACTCACAACTATCAAAAACTGAATCTATTAAATAAAAACAAAAACAAACTAAGCAAACAACCAGAACAGGAACAGAATCAAAGGTGTGAGGATCAGCTGCAGGGTATTCAGCTGGGAGCGGGAAGGGGGAGAAATGGGGAAATGGTGCGGGGATTAAGAAGCATAATTGGTTGGTACAAAGTAGAAAGGGGGAAGTTAAGAATAATATAGTAAAGGGTGAAGCCATGACCCATGGACATGAACTAACGGAGGTGGGATTGCTGAAGGGAACGGGGGTACTGGGAAGAGGGGAGCAAAGAGGAAAAAATTGAAACTACTGCAACAACATAATCAATAAGATACACATTAAAAAAAAAGTCCAGCCATAGTTAATATAACAAGAATGGTTGCACAACATGGATGTAACCTGGCAGCCAAGGAGAGTGGACTGGAATGTGCATGCGTGAACAATGGTAACTTCACTGTACTAGTCAGTGAGGCCAGTAGACACACTTAAGTGAGCATGTGTACTGTGTGGTCATCAAATTCAAAATTACTGCGGGAGTAGAGCAACAAGTCTGCATCAAATTTTGTGTTAAGCTTGAACATTCCTCTGTGGAAATATTCAGATGATTCAGAAGGCTGCAGCTATGGGCAACTGGTGACCGGCAGCTTCATCATGACAACGCACCCACTCATACATCACATCTTATGCAGTTTTTTGACGAAACATCAAATCACCAAGATGACAAGGACCCCCTACAGCCCAGATGTGGAGTCCTGCGACTTCCTGCTTTTCCCAAAACTAAAATCACCTTTGAATGGGAAGAGACTTCAGACCATCGATGAGATTCAGGAAGATACAATGTGACAGCTGATGGGGACTGGGAAAACTGTGTGAGGTCCCAAGGTGGCTACTTTGAAGGGGACTGAGGTGTCACTGCCCTGTGTACAATGTTTCTTGTATCTTCTTCGATGAATGTCTCTATTTTTCACTTTACATGGCTGGATACCTCTGGACAGACCTTGTATATCCAAAGAAAACAAAAACACTATGCCAAAGAAACACTTGCAACCCATATTCGTAGCAGCATTCTTTACAAGAGCCAAGACATGGAAATAACCTAAGTGTCCATCAACAGTTGAATGGATAAAGAAGTTGTGGCATATGTAAAATAAATGAGTATTATTCAGTCATTAAAAAAATAATAAAGGAAATTCTGCCATTTGAGACAACATGGATGTTCCATGAGGGCATATGTTAAGTGAAATAAGTCAGAGGAAGACAAATACTGTATGATCACACTTATATGTGGAATCTTCAAAAAAATTAAAAATAAATAAAAAACATTAAAAAGAGATCAGATTTGTTGTTACCAGGGGCAGGGATAGGAGGTGAGGGAACAGTACAAAGATGATCAAAAAGTCCAAACTGCCCTGACCAGCGTGGCTCAACTGGTGGAGCATCATCCTACAAAGCAAAAGGTCATTGGTTCCATTCTCAGTCAGGGCACATGCCTGGGTTGCAGGCCTGGTCCCTGGTTGGGGCACATGCAAGAGACAACAGACTGATGTGTTTCGCTTACACATCAATGTTTCTCTCCCTCTCTTTCTCCCTCCCTTAAAATCTTAAAAAAATAAAAGGTATAAACTTCTCATTGTAAGTAGAGAAGTATGGGGAATGTAATGTATAGCATGATATTATAGCTAACCCAGCTGTATGGTATGTTTGAAAGTTGCTAAGAGTATGAATCCTAGAAGTTCTTACCGCAAGAGAAAAAATAAACTTTTTGGTACCTATATAGATCTTGGATGTTACCTACACTTATTCTGGTAATCATAATATATACAAGTCATTATGCTGTATATCTGAAACTTACACACTGCAGTATGTCAATTGTATCACAACAAAACTGGAGAAATAAATTTTTAATTAAAAAAATACTACTTCCTTTTCCAACCACATCTGTGTATAGTTAGATTTTCTTCATGTTATTCAAGCAAAGCAGCATATCACAAAAGATTGACTATGGAAGCACATATGAGATTCTAACTGCCTTTTATTAAAAATATAATATTAAAGATATAATTTTAAAATGGTATAAAACAAAGCTACTCTTCTCACCAGTTTCTGTTTTGGAAATTTTAGAACTTCTTTAAAAAATATTTTACTTATGTTATCATATAATAGATATTTATATTATTTAAAAAATAAATTATTATCTAAATTATCAATTTTAATTTCTAATATGATAAAAACAGATGAAATCTCTTTAGGATATTCGATAACTTTTTGAGATATAATTCACATACCATAAAATTCACTATTTATACTTTCAATGGTTTTTAGTATATTCATAAGGTTATAGAATCATCATTATCCAAGTCCATCACATTTTCATCATCCTAAAAAGAAATCCAATACCCATTAGCAGCCATTGTCACTATTCCCTCTTCCCAGCAACCACTAACCTATTCCTGGTCTCTATGGATTTGTCTAGTCTAGATATTCTATACGAATGGAATAACACTATATGAGGTGTGTCCAGAAAGTATCCAGCCATATACTATGGAAAGTACATTTACTGAAAAGCATACAAGATACAAGAAACACTGTACATAGGACAATGATGCCTCAGTCCCCTTCATACAGCTGGGACTCTCATACAATCGCCATCAGTTGCCCTGTCATATTTTCCTGAATCTCACTGATAGTCTGAAATCTCTTCCCTTTCAAAAGTGACTTACTGCTCTACTCACTCAGTAATTTTGAAACAACGGCCACACAGTACACACGCTCACTCAATGGAATCTACCACCCCCACTGACTAATACAGTGAAGTTGTCATTGTTCATGCATGCACATTCCAGTCCACTCTCCTTGACTGCCAGGTTATATCCATGTCACACAAACCATTCTTGTTATATTAACAATGGCAGGACTTTTTCCAGAGAGACTTGTGCCCTTTCGTAACTGATTTCTTTCACTTACCACACGTGTTCAAAGATCATTCATGCTGTAGCATGATCAGCTCAATAGATTTTTTTACAGTTGACACTATTACAGATGCCCAACCCCCCGCTTTGCCTGCCTAGACCCATCCTTCTGGCCATTACCACACTGTTGTTATGGCTAAGTAATATTACACATTTTGTTTACCTACTCATTCACTGATAGACATTTGGGTTGTTTCCACTTTTTGTCTATTATGAATAATGTTATTATGAACATTCATGTGCAAGTTTCTGTATGAACATGTGTTCTATTCTCTTTAACCTATACCTAGGATTGAAACTGCTGGGTCATATAGTAACTATGTTTAACTTTGGGGAACTGCCCAACGGTTTTCTACGGTGGCTGCACCATTTTACATTCCTGACAATAATTTTTAACACTGTAAATGAGGTCCTGGGACAAAACATTTGAGAACTGCTGTGCTAGACTGAGGATATTAAGCTAAGACAGCTCCTTTCCTCAAGGAAGTCATAATGTACCACAGATCAGACTCGGAGAAACATTCAAAAGTCACCTCTTAGAGCTTCTGAGATACAGTATAGGTAATTTTCCTGCCCTCAGCCCAACCTTCAAGTATGGAGCAGTTCTCCATTCAGTTTCTTCTCTTGTTGGTGCCTGTGGTTCTGCCACCACTATTACCCCACAACTCTATTCTCTCAACTCTCCTTTATTTGCATCATTAGTGTATCTTTTGCTCCTGCTGTCTCTGCTGTGCTCCTTTGTTTTCCATAAACCACTACCTGCTACAGCATCAACAGGTGAAAAGTGTACTTCCTTTCTATGCTAAGCTCCGCTCCACAAACCTGTTATAGTGAAAGAACTCATTTTTTCACCTACAAATACAATTTTTCTCAACTACTTGTAAGTTTCAGTGCTACACCAGAATTCCAAGGACAGATTCTCTGAAACTGAGAGTTTGCAGTACAGTATCCCCTCACTTTATCGCAGGTTTTACATTCTAGACCCTCACCCCCACTCCATGATAGGGAAAAATCCGTGAAGTAGGAACCTTTCTTTTATTTTAGTATTTATATATATTTTAAGGCTTTATAAACCCTTCCCACACACTTATAAACCGTTCCCAGTTCCTTATTAACCTTTTCCACACTTCTATAAACACTACTTATGTTCTTAAAACATATTCTACACTCTAAACCTACGTGACTTTAACAACATACATATACGGTACCACAAAAACTCGCGATATAGCAAAAAAATCCACAATAAATAATTTAATATAGTATTTTTTAAATCCCACGATAGAGTGAGGCCGCAATAAGTGAACCGCGATATAGAGCGGGACTACTGTATTTACTACATGTGAAGGCAGAAAAAATTAAGGCCTAACTGTAGATTGAAACCAAGTCTCGGATGATTTTTGGAGAGAACAGTCTCCCTAAATTTCAGTACCTTAATAAAATTTCAAACAATATTACTCAATACTTAGAATACTAAAAAATAGTGACCCCTTAGAAATATAATCACAGAATTAAGAATGTGCTTTACAGTCACACAACCCAAAAACATATATTAACTGGAATAAAACTATAAAGAAATTGCATAGTTATGTAGTAGACAGAACAATCAATGACCCCCACCTCCAAAGATGTCCATGTCCTAATTCCCAAAACCTAGGATTGTTTTATCTTTCATGGTAACAGGGAATCAAGGTAGCAAAAAAATTGAAGTTGCCAATCAGCTGACTTTAAAATAGGGAGAGAAGCCTAGGTTTACCAAGTGGACCCAATGTAATCACACAGTTCCTTTAAAAGTGAAGAGGGAGTCAGAATGATGAATGAAAGAAGAAATCAACCCATTGTTTTTGGCCTTAAAGATGGGGAAAGGAGCCTAAAGCCAAGGAATGTGAACAACTTCCAGTAGCAGGAAAAGGCAAGGAAATGGGTTCTCCCCTGGAGCCTCCAAAAAGGAACACAGCCCTGAGGACAGCCTGATTTGTGCATACCTGAGACCCATGGCCAACTTTCTACCTAAAGTACTGTAAAATAATAAATCTGTGCTGTGTAAGCCACTAAATTTGTCATAATTTGTTATGGCAATAATAGAAACTAATATCATTTATATCTCTTCCCCCCAGAAATTATACTTTTAATATTACTGTCCTCCTCCACTACCAACCCCCACCCCATTCCCTAAGAAAGAAGCACTGACCTGTCTACACTCTTCCTCTTCAGCTTCTGAACTTCCTTTCTTACAGTTTGAACCTTTACTCTTAAGCCCCTTTCCTGTCAAATTATAAGCATTGGGGTATCTGCTTAGTACCAATTCCTAACAAGTATTGACAATATGCTTCTGTCTCCTTTACATCCCGAGTTGAACAATCTAAATCCCTTCACTTTTTGCCCCCATTTGTCAGTATTATCTTTGACATATACCTATGCTAGGAATATAAATTGTTTCCGAATGTATATCTGATAAACCGTGAAACAATTTACAAAGATCAAAGTTGTATCACCATTTAATGGAATATTTTCAATCAGCTCAAACGAAACAGCACCCCACCTGCAACTGCAGAACACAAACACAATCTCTTAGTTGAAAATGTCATTTGTCTGGAGGGGAACAAGGGGGAGAAAATTGGAACTGTTGTAACAATATAATCAATAAAAAACATTAAAAAAAAAAAAAGAAAGAAACATTGTACAAAGGACAAAAAAAAAAAAAAGTACTGGGATTTTGTATTAAACTATAGTGCAAAGCTAAAAAAAAAAAAAAAAGGAAATGTCATTTGTCACTAGTCTTTATGTCACAAGACATTTCACAGCACTGAAAATTAATGTGCAATAATTTATCACAAAGATGGATGAGAGGAAAAAAACCATGTGACTGGCTAAGGAGAACAGAGTAACTTTTAAAATATTTATACCAGTATGTGAAGTTCTCATAAAGCAAGCTTCTTTTCCTGTTTCTCTGTTAGAAGACATTTGTATTTGTATTCCTAAGAAACTGGAAGAATCAGGTACCCAGCAACAATGTCAAATATGCAGTCAAGATGGTGGCATGGGTAAACACAGTTCACCTCCTCACACAACCATGTAAAAATTACAGCTAAGCTATAGAACAGCCATCATTCAAAACCATCAGAAATCAAACAACTACAGAATTAAAGAATAAACTACATCAAGACTGGTAGGAGAGCTAGAGACACCGAACCGGCTGGTACCACATCCATGTGTGATGCATAAAAATCAGGAGGGGTATCTCAGGAATGAAGGGCCCCAGACCCACAAAGGCCCCCCAGTCTAGGGTTCCAGTGTCAGGAAGAGAAGCCCCCATAACTTCTGGCTATACAAATCAGTGAGGATTGAAGCTTTGGAAGACAGAAACTGCTGGAATCTCTGAAAGTTCCTCTTAAAAGGCCCATGCACAGACTTACTCAGAGTCACTAGCACTGAGCTCCAGCACAGGCCCAGCAGACTGAAAGGCATCAGAGACTTACAGGGTGGAAATGAATTGCCCTGCATCAGGGCAGGGCGAGAGCTGGGGGCATCCTTCTCCAAGACTGAAGTGTTGGCAGAGGCCACTGTTCCTTTTCAGCTCTCCCCTCACAGAGCCACAGAGCCACAGAGCTGGCAGGTGGGAGCCATATCTGAGACTCCACTTACCGGGCTCACACTGTTTGCCCAACCCTGGTGATTCCTTGAGGTCCTGCCCTGTCCAACTTTTGGACCAACCCAAGATGTTTCCAGTGGCTTTTCCATAGGAATGGCTTATCTTGGTCCATGCTTCAGATTTTCCTAAATTCTCTCAAACAAGCAGCATCTGGCCTCAGCAAGCCCCATACCTCTCACTAAGTTGCCTCAGGCCTGGAACTAGCAGCAGCTGGCCTTGTTTACAGCTTGGCCTCATCTGGGCACCTACAAGCACAGCACAAGTAGCAGCCATCTGCAGACTGCTAGGCAGCTTATGCTGCGTGACCCCAGACAAAACACAGCAGGTGGCTGACCCTGGACGTGCCAAAAGCAATCAAGGCTCAACTACAACAGGAGGATGTACACAGCCCATACAGTGGGCGCACCTCAAGTACCCAGCTTGGGTAATAGGCGAGGCTGTGCCACTGTATGCTACAGGACACTTAATACATTAGGCCACTCTACCAAGCTTGGGATATGTGGCAGCTCTAATACATAGAAACAAACACAGAAAGGAGGAGACAAAAAAAGCATGGCCCAAATGAAAGAAAAGAACAAAACTCCAGAAAAAGAACTACACAAAATGAAGAGAAGCTACTAGGTGCAAGTTCAAAACACCGTATATAAGGATGCTCATGAACTTAAGGGAAGAGCAGATGAACTCAAACAGAACTTCAACAACAGATTGGGTGAAAAAGGTGAAGGGATTAAGAAGTACAAATCGGTGGTAACATAATAGTCAGGGGATGGTAAAGTACAGTATAGGATACAGAATAGTGAAAGAACATATATGCATGACCCATGGACATGGACGAGGTGGGGATTGCCTAAGAAAGTGGGGGTGGCTGGGTGGAAGAGGGCAACAGGCGGAAAATTGGGACAACTGTAATAGCATAATCAATAAAATATAATTTTAAAAAATAATGTCAAATATATTAAAAATTAATAAGAAAACTTAACCCTATGGTAATATTACTTCTCTGGTTTAGTAAGCTGTATGATATGTGCACTTCACACAACTGCCCTACTAAAACTTTTAAGCCTCAGCATTTGTTCTGAAAAGAAGAGGGCCAAAATATAAATCATTCAATATTCCCAGAATTGTGTGGGCAGAAACAAAGCTGAGGAAGTTTAATCAAGGAAACTTTAATTTTATAATCTGTGCCACTTGCTATAAAAGTAACAAATATCTAATTATGTGCTATTTCCAACTAGTTATCAATTTTTAAAAAAAAACTGTACAAAATGACAGTATCAACCACGTGTACACCACTTTCCTAAAATACTTCCTTCTATCCAATCACAATGAAAAATGTATTTGTATAGGGCACTTTAGAAAACAAGTTAACATAGTCATAAGAGGTATTTCCTCCTCTTCACTGTGTGCTTATACTACAACCATAGGCCCTGGAATGGAAGCACTAAGCAGAATATACCACCTCTGCACTCAGTGTAATTGGGGAGAAGAGCACACCAACCCACTCCCCTATGCCATTCCTCCTTCATCCAAATGTTCAAACAAACATTGCTGGGAAGCAATAAGTCCATTATAAACGAATGTAATAAGGCCTACTGAGCACTTACTGTATGCTGGGCCTGGGACCCACATTTTTAAATGACACATTTCATTATTCCAACTTTGTAAATATCAAAGCAACAGGATGTAACCACACCCCATGAGAAGCAGAGGCAAGGATTCAAACTCAAGCCCAAATCAGGCTTGTCCTCTGAGACATATATAAATGTTATTACATTTTATTACACTTAAAGTTATTCCTGGATTTAAAAATCCTTTTAGTTTATAACCTAGCAGAGGGAATAAAAGCATGAATAAACATAAACCATAATTTTAAGCAGTGTGTTTCAATGCTAAGATATACAATTAACTAACATATAATGACACAAAGAAGAAAGGCAGAGCAGGAAAGGGTAATTCCCAGCAAAAACATAGCTAGCATGAGCATATGCACTTTGGCCAAACAAAGCAGGGAATGTTCAAATAATTACAAATGGAATAGAGAGTCTGAGAAGGCAAGTAGTGAGAGAAATGGCCAAAGAGATGAACTGGAGTCCTAAATCACCGCTCCTGTGCATCACAGCCTCACACATTGTATAAGAAATGGGCTTATATTCAGAGACTCATGGTAAGTGGTCTCAGATTTTGCAAGGGAAAGTAACACAACACAGATTCTGGAAGATAAATCTTTGCAGAATCAAGTCAGAATACCACATGCACATTGCTAACAAGTAAAATTCATCTTCCACCTGACAGAAAATGAAGTGATCTGAAAACAGTGGCTCCCCTCCTGAGTCTCCAACCTCTCTTTCCCCATGTTAGAGTTAGTAGGATCTCTCAGAGGACCCCAACCTCTCCCTTCCCTTCCAGGTTGACTCAAATCATTTTGAATCTTTCCCTCTAAACTAGCTCCATCCTCTGAGCCTTCAAAACACATAAACATCTGCCATTTGGGAAAAACAAACATGCCTTTTCACTTTGAAATCTCAAAATGAGTGGTTTGCCCTCATTGCTGCAGCCTTTGCCGCCTTGAACGTAGCAATTTACTTTCTGTTACAACTGAAATCTTTAAGGAACATACCAAACTGCCACCAGTAACTCACCAAATTCAATGGAATCTACTCAGTCTTCATCAACATGCCTAAATACTCAACTGTGTTGATCATATGCTTCGTCTCGAGACTTTTTCTCCCTTTGACTTTTGCAACTGTTTCTCCTGTTTCCTGTCCTAACTGTCTCAATCACCCTTCTCTGTTCTTCACAAATCCCCCTGCCTTACCAATATGGGTACTGAATTCTCAAGTCCTGTTCTAGGCCTCCATCCTGTGCTCCCTGCCAATACCATAGGAATAATTACAACATCTGTGCCCTGTCTTCAGCCTCCTAAGCTTGAGCCCCACATCTAAAACTGTGGGGAGGATGAAAACACCTGTCACCCACTGCTACAGACTTGGCTTGAAAAATGGAGGATGAGAAGTTTATCAAGGCAGGTAGAAGTAAGATTGTTAAGGACCTCAAAAGCCAGGGAAGGTCAGTAAAGGTCACTCAGGAGGGAAGGGACTTGTTCCATGCAGTGTTTGTAGAAGGTTATCCTGACAAGATTGTGAAGGATGGGTCTAAAATCAGAGATGGTGGCAAGGAAGACCACTTAGTCCAGCCATGGGAAATAATGGCAGGAACCTGTGTGGCAACAGTGAAAATAAAATGGAAGGGGAAGTTTGAGAGAGTCCAAGTAGAATGAATCAAGGAGTGTTAGCTGTTCAGATCCCCTTGCATCAATCAGCCAGTCACTAACCAGGATTCACATTCCTCCTGTGTCCTCACACTGGGCTGGGCAACCATATTACTGACATCAACCATATACAGTTCCTGTTCCAAAGGGACAAGCAGGCTCTGTGGGGAAGATGGGAAAAGAAACCCAGTCTTTTTTTAAAAACCTCTTAGAAAAGTAAATGAAGTAACAGCAATGAACAGAGTTTAAGAGCTTCTACCCAAGATTAAATAAGACATAGTAGTTGACTAAAAGAATAAAAGTAGTAATAGGGAAAATATGAAGTGCCTCACATCACCTGGCCATGTCTCTGGAATAACTGTACAGCAATAAAAAGAGCAAAGATTCCTAATCATTATCAAGCAAGCTTTATAATTAGCTAAATTTGTAATTACAATGTTCTGTGTAGACTTCATACCTAGTCTGCTTCCAGGTATACAGAAAATATACATAAATGCCCAAAGAATATGGGTGGAAGTAAAACAGAATTCACTTTCCCTCTTTGAGCAATATTCTCACCAGTGAAATCCTGGGGAGTTGTAAGACATGTATGAGCTAAGGTTTAGGGCAACCCATCTGGGCAGTCTACTAAAAATGCAGGTTACCTAGTCCCATCACTGCAAGTTCTGATTTAGAAATCTCTATTTTCAAACAGCCATCCAGATAACTCTGATGCAGACAGAGTAAGTGTTCTTAAAAGCAATCTGCAAAGTTTAGTCACACAGATCAGAATTCAAGTGCACTTTATTAAGATAGTTGGTCATCTCTAATCTAATAAAATACTGATTTCTCTGAGGTCCAATTATGATATGTGTGATAACCTGCAGAAGCAGAATACTCAACTACATATTAGTAAGCTTAATCTCAGGAACATACTTTAATTCAAAATTTTATCTATCTTTAGCTCACCTAAGTGTTAATGCAGCACAGTAATAAAAGTCCTAGTAAGAATTTAGGCTGTTTTTTTATATGTTTGGCCCTAAGCTATCATACTTCGTTGAAGCATGCTGGCTACATTTCGATGATGTCAGAGCAAGAGAAAGTTCCTCAAGATAACAAGCAGTTGACTGTTATACCACAAAAGTGAAAAACATTGAACAATTTCTGAACTTAAAAAAGTGATAAGATCTAAGAATTCAATAATGGAAAAGTACACCACCTTGGGGTGTGGATATTTGTTCACTCAGCCTAGCCTTATTAGCCTTTCACCAGTTAGCCTCACAACCTCAGAAAACTCTGAGCCTAGGTGAAGGAGAGTCAGAGTCAAGTAAGGTGATCTCCAAGGCTCCTCTGAGGTTCTAAAATCTATGATTTTAGAATTCTTTTAATCAAAAATCTTCTTTAAAAGGCACTCCCCATGCTCACAGCAGGTGTGTCTGAGCCACAAGACCAGGGTGTGGAGAATCAATGCCCCACAGCATCATCAACCCTGTCTCTAGTGAGCACCCTGACAATACCAGAGAACAAGGATGTGGGCAGTGAAACCACAAACCTGAGCCTCTGAGCATAAAATGATAACCACATTCTCCCACATCCATGAAAATAATGACTACACACAAGTACATGTATATGAATACCTGATAGCAGTTGGAGAGAAATAAAAAAAGGCAATTTCAGGTAAGAAAAACTCAGAATAAAAAAAAGCTTATCAATTCAATTTTAAAAGTGCTTTTTTTTTTTGCAAATTAGGAAAAGATTACAATTATTTCATTTTTGTGGCAGAGCAGTTTCTGCAAATGAATACTGCCGGGACACAGTCTGTAAAATAATCCTAGAAGTATAGGTAAAAACCCCAAGCCCAGAAAATCTACAAGACTTGACAATGCCATGCAGCTAAAGACTGAATGGTCTCCCAATTTCTGGTCAGGTGTTTTTCCACTACAGAGCTGCCTTTCCAAAGAGCAGTTCTCACCTCCACTACAGTGACCTCTAGTTCTAATCAATTCCAGACTCTATCCTATCTCACTTTCACTTGTTTCCTTAGCAGTGCACCTAAATCACTCTTCTGATAAACTTACCCTTTTCTTTGTGTTGATAAAAGGTAACTAATGTCATTCCATCCAAGTATTAACCGAGAATTTTAAACCAGCATCTATACTCCAAAATTTTCTAAAGGAAGTGTATGGGGGGAGGGGGATGTGCATGACTAATTTCCATACCTCATTACCAGGGAGAGGTCCCCTGAGAGAAAATTTTGTTAAAGAAACGTTTTACTTCTAGTAATTCAAACATGCCTTTTTCTGGTTTAGGAAAATTACTTTCAAACTGCAGACCTGTGAAGGTGTCCAAGGAAAAAAAACATTTACACAATTGTACCGTGACAACCCTGCCCACCTCCAAATTACACACTCCAGAGGGGAAGCAGGAAGGCATGCTTTAACAATGTCTCCTCTATTGAAGAGGCCTACCTCTGGAAAGCCAACCTCTTTCAGAATGGTATTCCAGAGATGTCTAAACTGTCCTAAGTTTTAAAGTGTTTGTTTTATTTTATAAAGTTCATGAGATTTGAGTCCATGTTATTTTAAAAGAAATGACTTTTACTTAAACTAATATTTATTGAGTGCTTACTTTGTATCAAGCACTTTATCTTTTTATTTCACTTTATCCCCAATTATATGATGTAGATATTTTTATTATCCCCATTTTACAGAAAAGGAAATTGAGGCTGAAGGAAGTTAAGTACCAGGCCCAGTCTCAGCCAGAGTGAAGAAACCCTGCTCTGGAACGCTCCATCTTCCTGCTTTCCAATAATAACGTGAATTATAATAACAATCAATATTGGGAAATATCCCTGTCCCTAGAGAAGTGGAGTTTGATTTCCCCACTTTTTACCACCCTTCCAATATATGCCATTTACAATCAATGAATCACTTAAAACCTCTAACTTAATCATAACCCTGCTAATAAACTTTCCTCATTGCCTAAAGATAAAGTACAAATTCCTTAGCTTTCCACATGGTCTCAGCCACTTCTCATCTTCTCACTCCTACATGAACCTTTACATCGGCCAGAATTAATTACTCTCTGAAATACTTCAAGTTCAATTTAAGAAATAGTTTCTGAATGCCTACTGCATGCCACTTATTTCATTACTATTTGTTGAGCATCTACTAGTGCCAGCACTGCGCCAGACACGGATACAATGGCAAACAGGATGGACTTGGCCTTTGCCTCACAGAAGTGAGAAGCAAGCCTTATTCATACCACACTCTATGCCTGGAATGCTCATTCTCTCCTCTTCATCAAAATTCCACTTAGGCTCCAAGGTTCAGCATATCTCCCCACCCCCACTGCCCCTGCCTTACTGATTCTGTCTATAGTCTTCCTCCTCCAACATGGGTCACATGGCCTGCACCACTCACATGACACTGCCCACGGTACCCCTGACATTCCTCTACAGCAACAATAACTCAGTAATGGATGTAAACACAGCACAGTGGTAGGCATTCAATACATGTTCATCTATTTGCCTCTTCCACCTTCTTATGAAATTAATAAAGATTTCTGGTTTTGTGACTTCTCATTGTGTATCTTGTTTCCTAAAAATTCTCAATTCTCTGTGATTCCCATTCATATACAGCCTTACATATTGCACATGTTCAATACTAGCTGAAAGAAAAACTCTTTCCACCAGCCATTCTAAAGTTTGGGGATTTTATCTCCTTGCTAGCGGTTATGCACCGCCCCAGATTAATGTTTTAGTAAAGGTCTGTTCCCACCACAATTTTAAAATTATTATTTAAAAAAATACAGGCAAATAAGCACATGAAAAGATGCTCCACATCATATGTGATCAGGGAAATGCAAATTAAAATATCACCACACACCAATCTAAATGGCCAAAATCTGACAGTGACACCAAATGATGGTGAGGATGTAGGAAAGGAGCCCTTCATTTGCTGCTGGTGGGGATGCAAAATGGTATAGCCACTCTGGAAGGCAGTTTGGAAGTTTCTTACCAAACTAAACTTACTCTTTCTTACTATGTGATCCAACAGTTGTGTCCCTTGGTATTGAAACAAGCTGAAATTTTATGTCCACATGAAAACCTGCAGATAGATGTTTATAGTACTTTTATGCATAACTGCCCAAACTTTGAAGCAACTAAGATACCCTTCAGTAAGTGAATGTATAACTGTAGTACAACCAGAAAATGGAATATTAATCAGCCCTAAAAGGAAATGAGCTATCAAGCCATGAAAAGACAAGTAGGAACGTTAAATCCATGTTACTAAGTGAAAGAAACCAATGAAAAATGGCTGCATATTGTCTGATTCCAACTATACAACATTCTGGAAAAGGCAAAACTATAAGACAGTAAAAAGATTGGTGTTTGCCAGAAGTTGGGGGCACAGAGGGATGAACAGAAGCACAGAAGATTTTTAGGACAGGAAAAGTATTCTGTAATGGTGGATACATGTCATTATATGTTTGTCCAAACCCACAGAATGTACAACACCAAGAATGAGCCTTAATGAAAACTATGAAATTTGGGTAACTATGATGTGTCAATGTAGGCTCATTAATTATAACAAATGTACCACTCCGGTGAGGAATATTGATAATGGAGAAATCTATGTATGTGTGGGGCAGGAGGTATATGAGAAATCTCTGGACTTGGCTCTCAATTTTGTTGTGAACTTAACACTGCTCTAAAAAAATTATCTATAAAAGTATTAATTAATTAAATGCAGGCCACTTTATTTTAATAAACCTCTAAACTTGAGACCTTTCTCAAAACTAAGCATCCTAGCAAAATTGTGAAAGAAAAAGACCCCCTTTTGTGCCAAATGTAAAATAAGCACCTATTTTCAATGTCAGACTGAAAGCACTAACCCCAGACAGTTGGCTAACTCCACACAAGCTCTCCAGCCTTGTGAACAACAGACCATTGTGCTCAGAGAGGGGCCCTTGGTATCAGAGGCCAGCAGCACTAACACCCAGGGCAAGAACACAAAAGCCCATGTTCAACACCTGAGGAGAGAGCCGAAGGGCTCCAGATTTCCTGTCCCAGGCACCAGATTTCTCTATAAGTGACACAGTAAATATCATAGGGGAATAATTTTTAACATAATTCCTGTTTAGTTAGATTTTTCCGCTTAGACTTAAATAGGCATGCTGATTTCAAAAGTGCAGTTAGTTTTCTTCTATCACGTCAAGTTCTTCTCTACAGCTTATCTTAATGTGAACACTCTAGGCTGGATCGAGCCTGGATCAAGGGAGGCACTAGTGCTCTCCTACTGGCTGAGAACAAACTTCCCTCAAGTGGGGAGAGGTGGACAACCTTGGAGACCAGCGACAGGTTCATACTTGTCTAGACTATTCAGTTACACATGAAACAGTGTGGTGAGAGGTTGTGTGCCACTCTATAGTGAACAGTATTCAGAAGTGTAGTCCGAGGTCTTGTCTGTATACAGACAGCAGAATTTATTCTTTTATTTACATACATACATACTTCAGATCATGTCTGCCTCTGCTATTATTTCTTGACATAAGTGCCTAAACAACCCTGATTCATTCTGTTCTATCTGTGGCAGTTTCACCATTCCCAAAGGACAAACATCAGCGCATCTGTCAGGCAAGCCTATTTTGCATATTTTAAAGTAAAACTTAGTGATCAAGATAAGTCTCGGGCCCCTCACAAGGTGTGCAAGCAGTGTGTCCAGAGTTCACAGATGTGGAAAAAAGAAACGTGTGATAAAATGCCATTTGGCATACCTATGGTTTGGCGAGAGCTCAGAGATCATTCAAGTGACTGTTACTTTTGTATAGTGAAAACGTCAGGATATAACAAGAAAAATAAATGTGAAATATAGTATATATATATAGTATCCTGGTCTACCATCAGTTAAATGCCCAGTGCCTCACTCAGCTGAAATCCCAGTGCCAGTTTTCACTGAACTACCCTCTTTTGAAAAACAGGAGTATGGTGAAGAACTAAGTGACAGCAACAATGAAGATTTTGAAATTGAAGATGACTCAGTTCATAAGGGATTTGATCAGCATGAGTTGAATGATTTGGCATGAGATTTGGGACTATCCAAAAACGCTTCAGAACTCCTAGCATCAAGACTGCTCGAGAAAACCTTGCTTGAAAAAGGAGCGAAGGTATCCTACTTTCGATCAAGAGAAAGTGCATTTCTGCAGTACTTTCGAAGTGATGGTAGCTTTGTTTATTGCCATAACACTCATGGTTTAATGGAGGAATTGGGAATTCCAATCTAGAATGCAACTAAATGGTGACTGTTCATCGATAGCTCAAAGTGGAGCTTGAAGTGTGTCCTCCTCCACAATGGCAATTTATTTGGTGCAGACCCAATTGGCCATTCAGTTTGTTTTCATGAAGAATATGAAGACATAAAGAGAGTCATTGAGCTGTTGAAATATCACAAGCACAATTGGATCGTCTGTGTTGACCTTAAAATGGTCTGCTTCCTTCTTGGTCAGCAATGCGGATACACCAAGTATCCCTGTTTTCTGTGTATGTGGGACAGCAGAGCTCCTGAGAAGCACTGGGTGGAGTCCAACTGGCCTCTAAGGACTGACTTCAAACCTGGTGATCCAAACATTCTACATGAGCCACTTGCTGACAGAAAAAACATTATATTCCCATCTCTGCACATAAAACTGGGTCTCATGAAGCAATTTGTTAAAACTTTGCCAACTGAAGGAGAATGTTTCAAGTATCGCATTTTGGCATTTCCAAGCCTGTCATTTGAAAAGATAAAATACCTTAATATGTATGTTTGGTAGCAGAACTTTACTACTTGTATACAATTTGACTTACAGTAACAATATATAGCCTTTATATGAATAAAATAACTCTAAATAAACAGTATATTCAGGCAATTTTTTCTTTATTTTCCTTTGTATGTACATATTGTATGATTTTGGGGACAAAGGGAGAGTATCCTATACCTTAAAAAGTTGATGTGATAGAGAAAAACTGCAGTCATTTTTGGATTCAGATGCCAAAAGTTAGTCAAAAACAAGTGTCAGATCTAACTCAACGAAAATTGCGTTCCCCAGTGTAGTCAGCAGGTGCAGAACCACAGTCAGAGAGAATGTTGGCAAGAGCTCCCAACAGACCTGTCAAATAAGACTCAACCCCACTACATGGAAGCGCCTTTAAGATATCACCCCCAACGTTAAATACACCACATTCAGGGTCACTTTATTTTTGCCCTGAACAGATCAAAAAAAGTAGGCAAAGATTCATGAATGTGTAGATGCTACCTTAAAGCTGCCTTTGTGTAAACACACCACCCCTAAGATGTTTCTCACACTGATAAATAACCATTCACAAAAGCCAATTTAGAAGGTAAATTGGTACAACCTGAGGTGTAGGGGCAGCAGGGGGTACTTTGACAGTATACATGAAACAAAACAAAACTCTAAATATATACTTATACTTAACTTGAAAATTCTAATACTACTTATTTCCTATGGAACAAAGATGTACCCCAAAATGTATGTACATGATTAGTCTTCTAAATTGTAGGTAATATAAAATTAAAAAAAAAAAGAAAGGGAGAGATAAATAGGAGATAATGATGGCAAAGCCATAAAATAGAATATTACAATCACAATTAAAAATGATAGATAGAAGTAAGTTTGTTGACATGGAAAAGTTTATGTGAAAAAAATTATGGTTTAAAATGGTACCTAAAAGGTACCTCTCCTCACGTAAGGTACCACAAGAACAAGGAATGAACATGGTAACATTGTTTCCGTGTTGCTTTAATGGAGATTTTAGACTGAACAATGAACAGTTTAATCACCCTATGTCTGTGTCCACTTAAATGAGCATTCTAGGTAGATCCCTTGAGAAACTAGCAAGAGTAGCCCTAGATCTGTGCTGTCCAGAAGTAGTAGCCACTAACGACATGTGGCTAGATATCTACATTTAAATCCTTTAAAATGAAAGTAAACTTTAAAACTCAGTTCCTCAGACTAGGGAGGGCACCGTCAGGAAGCTGCACCTCACTGAGACAGAAGGGTTGGCCTCACCTGTGCACACAGTTTAGCCAGGGTTCCTTCTCTTAGAGATGTGCTGTGATAAATAAATCCAAGATGGTTGTAGAGTAAGTGAAGTTACACTCAACACCCTCCAGAACAAAACCGGAGGCATAGGTAGACACGCTGCATCTCCCTTCACAACTAAGAAGGAATACAACTAACTCAAAACTAAAAACAACCAAAAGTACCAGAAGATCGAATTGCCTGGGAGTCCAACAAAAAAAGATATAAAGAAGAAATACTCATCCAGACAGGTAGGAGGGGCAGAGCTGGGGTGGAGAGAAAGTGATGTGGCAGTGGCAGAAAGGGCAGTCACACATTGTGAAGAAGGGAGGGACACATGGGGAGCAATCCCAACCCCAGACCAGACCACACAGCTCATGGTTCCAGCACCAGGGAAAATAAAGCCACATTGCTGCTGTCTGTGAAAACCAGTGGGGTTGGGTAGAAGAAACTGCTAGTCTCTCAGCAGAATCTGTTTGTTTAGAGGGACCCCATGGTCCTAGGGTGTCTGCAAACCCACCCACTCTGGGAACCACAACAGGGCAACAGCTAGAGAGGTGCCAATCCTATATAAGAACTTGGAGAAGTGCCTGGAAAAGGGGCAAGTGCTAAGCAAGCGGCATTGTTCCCTCTCAGACCCCTCCCCCACACAGACTGTCACAACACGATGAAACAGGGCACCTACTACTGACAAATATCTAAGGCTCTGCCCCTTACAAAGTATCAGGTGTGACAGCTCTACCTAAGACACAGAGGCAAACACAGGAGGTTGTGAAGCTGAGGAGACAGAGAAGTATGGCCCAAAAGAGGGAGCAGATGAAGGCTCCAGTGGGAGAACTAAGCGACGAGGACATAGCCAACCTAACAGATGTACAGTTCAAAACACTGGTGATAACAATCCTCACAGATCTGACAGATATGCTTGAGTACAGCAAACGCATGAGGAAAGAAGTGAAGGCTATGCTAAATGAAACAAAAGAAAATCCACACAAAACCAATGGTGAACAGAAGGAAACCAGGGTTCAAATCAATGATTTCGAACATAAGGAAGAAAAGAACAGTGAACCAGTACAGAGTGAGGAAACAAGAATTGAAAAAAATGAGAAGAGGCTTAGGAACCTCTGGGACAACTTTAAACATACCAACACTCATATCATTAAGGGTGCCAGAGGAGAAGAGGAAGAGCAAGAAATTAAAAACTTATATGAAAAAATAATAAAGAAAAACTTCCCTGATTTGGCAAAGGAAATAGACATACAAGTCCAGGAAGCACAGAGAATCCCAAACAAATTGGACCCAAAGAGGACCACACCAAGACACATCACAATTAAAATGCCAAAGTTTAAAGATAAAGAATCTTAAAAGAAGCAAGAGAAAAGCAGAGTTATCTACAAAGGGGTGCCTATAAGACTATAAGTTGATTTCTCAAATAAACTTTGCAGGCAAGAAGGGACTGGCAAGAATTATTCAAAGGGATGAAAAGCAATGATATACAACCAAGATCATTCTATCCAGCAAAGCTATCATTGAGAATGGAAGGACAGATAAAGTGCTTCCCAGACAAGACAAAGCTAAAGGAGTTCATCACCACCAAGCCATTATTATATGAAATGTTAAAGGCTCTTATTTAAGAAAAAGATCAAAACTATAAACATTAAAATGACAACAAACTCAACTATCAACAACTGAATCTAAAAAATAACAACAAACTAAGCAAACAATCAGAACAGGAACAGAATCATAGGTATGGGGATCATTTGAAGGGTTATCAGCTAAGAAGGAGGATGGGGAGAAATAGGGAAATGGTGCCGGGATTAAGAAGCATAATTGGTAGGTACAAAATAGACAGGAGGATCTTAATATAGGAAAGGGTAAAGCCAAAGGACTTATATGCACAACCCATGGACATGAACTAAGGGGGGTGGGACTGCTGGATGGAAGAGGAGTACTGGGTGTAGGGAAGCAAAGGGAAAAGAAATCAGGACAACTGTAACAGCATAACCATTAAAATGTACTTTAACATTTTTAAAAAGAACCAAACTGAGCCCTGGCTGGTGTGGATCAGTGGATTTAGTGCTGGCATGCAAACCAAAGGGTCACAGGTTCGATTCCCAGTCGGGGCACATGCCTGGGTTGCGGGCCAGGTCCCCAATTGGGGGTACATGAGAGACAACTGCACTTTGATGTTTCGTTCCTTCTCTTTATCCCTCCCTTCCCTGCTCTCTAAAAATAAATAAATAAGTAAATAAATAAATAAATAAATACACAAAATAAAAAATATTAAAAAAAAAAGAACCAAACTGGAATTACAACTAAATGATAGAATAGTTCCTCAGCCTTGCCACATTTCAAGTGCTCAATGCCACAAATGGCTGGTGACTACTATAATGGACAGCACACATATAAGATATTTTCATCATGAAAGAAAGTTCTATTGAAAAACACTGCCCTAGAACAAAAAAGGGTAGGCTCAAAGAGGATAACATTGGGTTTAATTAATAGAGAATACATATTCAGCCCAAGCTTCCACAGTAGTGTTGTGAACCCTGAGAAAGAACATATTTAATTAAAAAGGCTCTCAGTGGCTAACTGGGCTCAAATTTAAAAATAGAGCCTAGCAGCCTTTTTTTCACTAGGGCCTCTCACACAAACTGCACATCAGAGAGAAGCCTGCATTGAACTACCTACCTCTCCAATGAACAGTCCGCCTTCACTGTTTCTGCCATCTGAGCAAGAGGTTATAAAGGAGTTCCTGGAACCCTATTTCAATCAATAGGACTGATGCTTTCCCCATCCAATCAGAGTGGCACAGCTATATCCCATCAGCGTCACTGACCAATCAGAGCAGCTCATTACTGACCAATCAGGACAGTGCCTTTTGGATCAATAAAACTGAGGATTTGGAGTCCTCATTTACCTGAGGACAGACCAATCAAGGGACCCTGTGGCGAGGACTTCTGTCTATGTAAGGCAGCTCCCATATATCTCTGGGAGCACACTTTACAGCAAAGACTGCCTTTCCCAGTCTGAGCTGAAACCCTGAAGATATCTTGCTGGAGCAGAGTGAAGCAGACCAGTACAGGCCAGAGCAGAATGAAACTGAGCAGAGCAAAGCTGCCTACCAGGAGAGGGGCCTGGCCCCAGGGCCACCTTGCCCCAGTGCTACCTCACAGCCATACATATCACAATTGAGCTGTTTTGTACTGAATAGTTTCCTTTTTCACCACACCCCAAATGGGGTTGATGTTGAATTGGCACCAATGACCATCAGTTTATAGTGTCAGCACTAAGCTGTAGCATGGCAACTGCTAAAAACCCTGGAATTCTTTCAATCCCCGAATTCAGATGTCACTAATAATTTATAATAAACATAAACAAAATCTTAAGTGAGATCCTTTGAAGCCAAAGTCTACAAATACTAAATTTAGTCCAATGACATGACAACTACACAAAGAAACTTCTGTACTATTCCTTTTCTTTAAAAAAAAATTATTTTATTTATTTGTTTTTAGAGAGGAGAAAGGAGAGAGAGAGAGGAAGAGAAATATCAATGTGTGGTTGCCTCTCATGCGCCCCCAAATGGGGACCTGACGTGCAACCTAGGCATGTGCCCTGACTGGGAATCGAAACAGCGACACTTGGTTTGCAGGCCAAAGCTCAATCCACTGAGCCACACCAGCCAGATGTTGTACTATTCTTTAGAAATGAGTTCACCCCTGGCCGGATAGCTCAGTTGGTTAGAGAAATGTCCTGATACACGAAAGGTGTGCATTCCATTTTCCGTCACAGCACATGAAAGAATCAACCAATGAATGCATCAGTGAATGGAACAACAATGCTCCCCGCCCCTTCCTCTCTCTTTCTTAAATCAATTTAAAAATAATAAATTTAGAACCAAATCAGCATTTAAAGTGTTTGATTGCTCAATTTATACATGAAGCCCCAAATCACATGCTCCTTTTTACAAAATAAAAGGATCTAATTTATGCTGAAAAAGCAAGTGATGCCACCATCTCCTCAAAAAACAAACAGGTAGCAAGCTAAAATTAAAGTCTGTAAATGTTTACAAAGCCAATGTCCTCACTTGAGATGCAGTCAAATGATGTATACATACAAATTGATATCTGTGCATGGATATAGAAGAGAAAAAGTGCATTCGCTAAACACACCCTTACTAGCATCTCCATATTCCTGGGATGTATCAGCTCTTCAATTTTTCAGGTTCATGACATGAACAAGGAATTCACCCACCCAAATAGGAGAGAATCTCTGTACATTCCCTTGTAACAGACGAGTAACTTCTATCTGGTTTTGTAATGCACTAATAATTTTGTGGCTGATAAATTAGTCTAATCATTTTAACTCCTTATTTTGAGATTACAGAAGAATTGTAAAAACATTCAATACTTCAGAGAGTTGTCATATACCTTTCACCTAGCTTCACCTGAAGTTAAAACTTTATAGAGCCATACTACAATTTCTAAAACTAAGAAACGAACCTTGGTAAAATACTTTAACTAAAGATTTTATTTAGATTAATAATTGTTTTCTCTTTATCTTATATTATACTAAACTGGCAATTCCTAAGCACATAAAGATTAACAAGAGCAAAAGAGAACTTGACAACTTCAAAAGCCAGGAAAACTAACCAAAAATATCTCAATTTGCAATAGGTAATCCATTAGCAGGTAATCTCAACAATAACAACATACCAATGACGGAGAATTTTAGCTCTGGTTACTTATTCTTCTGTGGTTTTTTTGTTTTGTTTTGTTTTTAAGTGCAACATTTTTTTCAGTTGGTAGTAAGATGCACAGAAATGTCTCCTGTTTTATTAAGCAAAGAAGAAATAAATCTAGGATTTGTTCTGACTTAAAAATATTCAGACTGCAGTAAAAAGGCAACCAATCTGCTACTTTATGTCATGAAGAAGAGTTAAACAGAAACGTGTGTATGTATACATATTTTTTTTAATTTTCTAGCAGAGTAACAAATTTATGTTACTCTTGCTTTCAATTTCAAATGTCCTCCAAGGAAAATAGTCAATGTTCTCCAGGGATAATAATCTACAATATTTTATTTACAGTCCATAAACCTTACCAGCTCAATAAACACCACCAGGTAAATTTGAGATAGAACTAGTAAGTATGAAAGCCCAGTGATAAAAATCTCTTACCTACATTTGAAATTCTCCACCTTCTAAAGCGCTGGTGTCCAAAGTTCAACATAATTCAAGAACATTTGTTTAAGCTGACTGATTATTAAACATATCCTAACTGGCTAGTTTCAAAAACATATACAATACATGATGATCTTGGACCTAACAGGGTGCTACAAGAACTCACAACAGAAAATTTCCACATTTTGACAATAAGGGTCCAATTCTCACAGAGAACCACCATTACCCCAAATCAGATGTATAAAGCCAAATTTGCTTAGGTTAAAACCTTCTTCTTCTTCTTTTTTTTAAAGATTTTTAAAACTACAATAATTATGAGTTAATAGGCTAATGTTATAAAGAAACCAAATTTCTGAAAAACACTAAAATAACTGGAAAAATTAAGTGTAAAAACATACAATTCACAGGAGTGAAAGGCCTAATAAGAATACTAATGCAGGTAATGTCCTTATTAAAGCTTCTACATAAGAACTCAAGACTCTTTAGAAATATATCGTCTCTTAATATGTTACAGTACTGTGCACATATACTCAAAGATCATCCTAATGGTATATCTGACCTGATCTCTCCACCACAACAGTTTTAAATTAGTTCAATGCATAACATCATTTTTAACCAATTTATAAACATATGTGTAGGAGCCCCAGCCACTGTGGCTCAGCTGGCTGAGCACCATCCCACAGACCGAAAGGTCACCAAGGCACATGCCTGGGTTGCAGATTCAGTCCCTGGTCAGGCACATATGAAAGGCAGCCAATCAATGTTTCTCTCCCTCTCTTTTTCCATCCCTTCCCCTCTTTTTAAAATAAGATAAAAAATTTTTACAAAATAAATAAAAACATGTTTGGTGGTTGGAAAGCAATCATCTGATATATGTCTAATTACATCTAAATATCTAATTATATCTAAATATATTTGTCCCACAGGACGAATAGAACATAATATTCAGTCAACTTTCTGTCATTGGTGTTGATGTAGAACAATGCTAGTTTGAAAAACTTAAGGAATAATCAAAAAGAAACTGTCATTAAATCTGCATACTTGAATTTCACACCTGCTTGCCTCTTCTCTTGTTCGGTGGATGATAAATTATGTGTGGTTAAAACAACCAGAAGTCACCTGAGGAATGAGATAAAAAGATCCCAAATCATCAAGAGCTGCTGTAAACACACATTCTCATTAAAAAAATTGACTATTAACCTGGATTTTTCCATCATCTCTTTGGCATAATAAGATGAGGTCAGATTGTTTCACATTAATAGAATTGAAAATTACATTCTTAATAGATGTATATTAAAATGAATTTTGGAAAAACTATCATTTAACATTAAAAAAAGATTGTATAGAACCTGTCTATTCCCAAAATTTTACTCACTCCCTCCTGAAAGCGAATTCTTCTTCCTCACTTGTCCAATTTCCATTCTCTAACACAGCATCTATTCAGGCTCCAAAGACTTGGAACTCGGAATCTTCCCTCTCCTAAACCTTCAGGTACAAAATTATCTTGCTGCTTCACTTATTCTTTCAACGGTGACTTCATATCTACTCAATGTCTGGGTGGGGTGGGGGACACAAAGCCTTTACTCTGACAGTCTCAGCATATTCACAAAATTGGGGGAGAAGGCAACAGGATGGCTTCTATAACTTCCTCTCCATTACAACTCTGTCCCACTGAGACTTCCCAACTAAACCAATGCAATAACATCAGCTCCAGCCTTTTCCTATCCCCATATACTTCCCATACCTCCAACACACTAATCTTCCTGGGGTTAACTTGGTCGGGCAATCCTACTAACCCAAAACCTTAATCTGGCATTCAGGACCCTACATGACATCCCCTCACTGGGCTGCAATAGGCCAAGACTTGTCCAAGACTAGCCCTCTTCTCTGAGTAAACTAATTCCATTCACTATGACAACTTTAGGCCTTTCCTACCATTATTTCCCCTCCGCCTGAAATGTTCTCTATGTCCACACTGACCACCGACCCATCTCATGCACGCAGCTGTCCCAAATCACTCAGGCCAAAAGTCATCTTCTCCACCTTGGACATCTGACAACACATTCTACTTTAGGTTTGATTTTATCACCTACTTTTGTAACAATTAGCATAGTACTTATCTCATGCTGCCTTAAATGATAATGTGTATACTTCTATCCACACAATTAGAATTTAGTGACCAAGAAGTCAGAGGCCATGTCCTATACATGTGTAATGTGTATGTAGTCCTTAATAAGATCCTCAGTAGATGCTCAGTATTTTTTTAGTGAATTAATGAAGATGTCAGTGAGCAAAATATTATCACACCTATGTTAAAAGTTACTCACATATCCTGAAAAATAATACCCAGTTGTTGTTTTTTTTCTGGATTACAGAGGTTTTATTGTTTTCATAGTTTTTTTTTTTTAAGTATCTTTTACTGATTATGTTGTTACAGTAGTTTCAGTTTTTTTCCCCTTTCCTCACCTCCACCCAGTACACCCCTTCCCTCCAGCAATCCCAGCCCCCTTAGTTCATGTCCATGAGTCATGCACATAAGTTCTTTAGCTTCACCCTTTTCTATATATTATTCTTAACTTTCCCCTGTCTATTTTGTACCAACTGATTATGCTTATTAATCCCTGCACCATTTCCCCATTTCTCCCTCTCCCCGCTCCCAGCTGATAATCCTCCAAATGATCCCCATACCTATGATTCTGTTCCTACTCTGGTTGGCTTAACTGGATTTTGTTTTTATTTTTTAGATTGTTGTTGATAGTTCTGAGTTTGTTGTCATTTTAGTGTTCATAGTTTTGATCTTCTTTTTCTTAAGTAAGTCCCTTTGACATTTCATATAATAATGGCTTGGTGATGATGAAATCCTTTATCTTCTTCACCTTGTCTGGGAAGCACTTCATCTGCCCTTCCATTCCAAATGATAACTTTGCTGGATAGAGTAGTCCTGGTTGTTGGTTGCCTTTCATCACATTGAATACTGCTTGCCAGCCCCTTCCTGCCTACAAAGTGTCCTCTGAGAAATCAGCTGATAGTCCTATAGGCACCCCCCAGTAGGCAACTCTCCACCTCTCTCTTGCTGCCTACGGGACTCAGTCTTTATCTTTCACCTTTGGCATCTCAATTATGATGTATCCTGGTGTGGTCCCCTCTGACTCCAGTTTGCCCAGGACCCTCCGTGCTTCCCAGACCTGTATTTCCATCTCCTTCACAAAATTTGGGAAGTTTTCCTCATTTTTTCAATTCTTGCTTCCTCATTCTGCACTGGTTGACTTTTTTTCTTCCTTATGTTCCAAATAATTGATTTGAACCATGGTTTCCTTCCCTTCACCATTGGTTTTGGGTAGATTTTCCTTCGTTTCACTTGACATAGCCTTCACGTCTTCCCTTATGCACATGCTGTACTCAAGCATATCTGTCAAGCCTGTGAGCACCTTTATCACCAGTGTTTTTAATTCTGCATCTTTTAGGTTGTCTGTCTACTCATCTGTGAGGCTGGCTTTCTCATCGTCACTTAGTTCTCCCACTGGAACCTTGATCTGTTCCCCTTTAAGGGCCATACTTCTCTGTCTCCTCATTCTGACAGACTACTGTGTTTGTTTGCCTCCACAACCCAGGTAGAGCTGTCACTCCTGTTATGTTGTAAGGGGCAGAGCCTTAGGGATTCGTAAGTACCGGGCGACCTGTTTCACCACGTTGTGTCATTGTATGTGGGGGAGGGGTCCAAGAGGGAACAATGCTGCCTGACCAGCACTCGCCCCTGTTACAGGCACCTCTCCCACCCCTGCACTGGACCGGCGCCCCCCCAAGATGCCGCCCCGCCTGTCATTCCCAGAGTGGATGGGTCTGCGGATGCTCCAGGACAGAGGAGGCCTTCAAACAAGCAGACTCTGCTGAGAGACTGGCAGCCTCCACCTCCACCCCAACCCCCACCAGTCTGCACAGTCAGAAGCAATGAGGCCTGACCTTCCCCAGTGCTGGGACCGCGAGCCACCAGGTCCAGTGAGGAGCTGGGAATGCTCCCCAGGTGTCCCTCCCGACCTTCTAAAACGTGTGACTGCGCTTTCTGCCAGCCTGCGGTGGTGCTGCTGCTGCCACCGCCACCGCCACCGCCACCACACCAAGCCCTCCCCGCCCCGGCCCCACCCTCCAACCTGCCTGGACGAGTACCTCTTCCTTGGACAAGTACCTCTTTGCTGGACCTCCATGCAGTACGACCCCCTGGAACTTCTGGTTGTCTCCAGTCCCAAGGCAGCCATATTCCTTCCTAGCTGTGGAGGAAGACGCAGCGCGACTGTCTATACCTCCATCCTGGCCGGAAGTCTATCCAGTATTTTTTTAACTCCTGCTTATTTAATATATCAAAAATTTCAGATAGAGTGAAAAATGGCAGCAGAGTAGCTAGCAGCCCTGTCCACTTGCTCCCATCCCGAACTGGACTTGGAGTGAAAACACAGAACAGAAAGTGAAGGAGAGCAGGGGTGAGAGTGTGAACACGGAGCCTGAATGGGAGCGGCCAAGAACTGGTGCATGCAGGGGTCCAGAGAGCCAGCAGCCTATGGTTCCTAGGCGGAGGGCCTGCCATGGCTGCCCAGTGCAGTGCTTCTGGCTGCAGAGTGTATAGACAACTGCGGATTGGCTCAGGAGCTGTGAGCTACCAGGGCGGAGAAAGAAGGCCTGGGAGATGCAAGCCCTAGAAATAGCCCACCCTAGGTGGAAGATTGCTGGAGGGAACAGGGCCAGGACTACTCTACCACAGCCCTGTGTTACTGAATCACTACAGAGCTCTCCCCAGTGCCACACTACCCGAAAAAGATCTAGTTGAAACTTTATATTAGAACAGTCAGAAGCTAAGGAAAGTAGAGGCCATCTCTGACTGTGAGAGACTGTGTGATTTTTAGGGAGGGAGTGCATGAAGAGTGGGGACCCCAGGGACCAGTACTGCAATGAGAGGCTCACACAGAAAATCTTTTAAAAGGTAAGCCAAGGCAAGACCTGAGGCTGGGCAGGGACCCAGGGCTCACATGCCTGTCCACAGGCACAGCAGCTCTGATAAACAAAAACTCAGGGAACACAGAACACGGCAGGACCTGGGAATGGGACCCAATCCAGTCCAGCCAAGAGCGGAGGGCTCGTCAGAGAGGAAAATTCGACAGCCACCAGCGAGAGAACAGCCAGCTCAGGACTGGGACACAGGAGCATCCTGCTGGGAACATTTCCACAGGAGAAAGAAGAAAAAGCTCTGAAAAGGCCTTTCCCTGGACACCAGGAACTACACAATTCCTCAGGCCAACGAGGTGCAAACTTCCCCCTTGCATAGCCACATACTGCCCTTTAAGCTAGAGCCCAATACATCACCAGGTTTAATATTATAGTTTATTTCACCTCATATATTGCCCCCTCCTTTCTCTTACCCCATTTTACCTTCTTCCTTTCCCTTGGATTTAAATTTTATTTATCTCAGGCTACCACTTGTTTCCATTCCATACTCTTACTACTTGCCCCTCCTCCAGCCTCTCAAAACCATTTGCTGTTATCATTAGCGATCTTAAATTCTTTCTCCTATTCTAAAAATACCCATATTCATTCCCCACCTTTATTAATCTTATTCCATAGTTGTGGATAAGGTGGTTGTTTATACATTTCTCCCAGCTCATATCTATATAGTCACTATTTTTGCATTTCAAATCTCAAATCTTATCACTCTCCTCTCCTACTCCATCTTGCCTTCCTCCTGCCCTTCCTATTTTTCATTTTAAATGTAAATTTTCCCCTGTCTTAGCCTGGTTTTCATTCCTCACTTTTAGTACTTCTTCTCCCTCTACCTTCTTCTCCCACTCGTCCCCAACACACCTATATGTATTTTAGCTCATCTGTTGTTGATAGTGCTGGGAGGGGCCTTTTTCTCAAGCTAGATCCCTATTATTTGCTATACTGTATATGTAATTTTTTTATTTTTTTTATTTTCTCCATATACATATATATATGTATTTTAATTTAGGCTTAAACCTAATACTACATGCTTCCCTTCTCTTACTCCACTCCGCCTTCCCTCCTTCCTTTTTTACCTATAAGGTAAATGTTACCTTTTTTTCTATGCCTTGTCTCTATTCCCCACTCTTATTATTCCTCCTCCCTCTGAGCTCGTAAAATCACTTTTCTCTCAGTCATCTCATATTTGTTTTGGCTTTCTTATAATAGTATTAATCTCTTTATACCTGTATTAATATTGGTTTATTTGCTGCTGATAATGTGGTTGTGGGTAGGGGTTATTTTTGCGGGTGTGGGTCTGTTTCCTGAGCTATTTGGTTTTGCTCTTACAGCACCAGTAGAAGAGAACAGAAGATGTGATGGGCAGAACGACCTTCAATCAGCCAGCCAGACAGAAAGACCCACAAAAAATGCCCCAACAATAATCAAAGCCCAATTACAACCAGAGTGCCCACATAAACAGCATAAAGCACAGCCTAAGAGCATCAAGAACTCAAAGGAACTATACCACTGAGTCCCACAGTTCTAACACAGAAGGTCATATCATAAAGACAAGAAGTCAAAGCAAATCAAGCTAATATGCAGAAGCAAACAAGAGTTATCTAAAGTAGGGAGACAAAGAAACCACCACCAATCAAAAAGAAAGGAGGAATCACCAGAAAGACTGCTAAACGAAACTGAGGCAAGCAAACTATTAGACCTAGAGTTCAAAATAATGATAATAAGGAAGCTCAACGAGCTCAGTGAGAACTACAAAGAACTCCAAGGAAGCTACAAGGAACTTACTGAGAACTATACCAGTATGAAAAAGGACATAGAAAATATCTATAAAAGCCAAAGGAAATGAAGAATACAATATCTGAAATGAAGAACACAATAGAAGGAATTAAAAGCAGGCTAGATGAAGCAAAGGACTGAATCATCAAGCTGGAGGATAAGGTAGAAAAAAATTCCCAGACAGAACAAAATTTAACAAGGCTCAAAAAAGTGAACAGGGGTTAAGAGAGCTACAGGACACCATGAAACATAATACTATTCATACAATAGGTATACCAGAAGGAGAAAAGGAGCAAGGGAGAGAAAACCTGCTTGAAAAAATAATGAGAGAAAATTTCCCTAATTTGATGAGAGAAAAAGTCACACAAACCCAGGAAGCACAGAAGGTCCCAATGAAAATGAATGCAAAGAGGCTGACACCAAGACACATCGTAATTAAAATGGCAAAATTCAAAGACAAAGAGAGAATCTTAACACTAGCTGTTATCAGACTATTCAGAATATTAGCTAGTGTCTAGCTAATAACATACAAGGGAAATCCAATAAGGCTAACAACTGATTTCACAAAGAAACTCTACAAGCCAGAAGGGAATGGCAAAAAATATTACAAATAATAAAAAGAAAAGGCCTGCAACCAAGACTACTCTACTCAGCAAGGCTCTCATTCAAAATGGAAAGCAAAATAAGGAGTTTCCCAGACAAAAGGGGTCTAAAAGAATACATCTCCACCAAACCAGCATTGCAAGAGATGCTAAAGGGTCTACTTTAAGAAGAAAAAGAAACAGAGAAAGACATAAATGAACACAGGTACAAAGGGGAAAATGGCAACGAACAAGTACAAATCAGTAATAACCTTAAATGTAAATGGATTAAATGCTCCAATTAAGAGACATAGGGTAGCTGAATGGATAAGAAAATATGACCACATATTTGCTGTCTACAAGAAACACACCTCAAAACAAAAATTTACATAGACTGAAAGTAAAGGGATATAAAAAAATATTCCAAGCAAATGGACCTGAAAAAAAAGCTGGGGTAGCAAAACTTAGATAAAATAGACTTCAAAACAAATGCCATAAAGAGACAGAGAAGGACACTTCATTAATACTTAAGAGATGAATCCATCAAGAAGATATAACCATTGTAAACATATATGTACCCAACACAGAGGCACCCAAATATATAAGGTAAATCTTGCAGGACTTCAAGAAAGATACAGACAGAAACACACTAATAGTACGGGATTTTAGTAGATGGATAGACCTTTCTAACAAAGAATCAACAAGGGTGTTGTGGCACTGAACAACACTCTAGATCAAATGGACTTAATTGATATATACAGACCCTTTCACCCCAAAGAAGCAAAATATACATTCTTTTCAAATCCACATGGAATATTCTCAAAAACAGACCATCTGGTGGGACACAAAATAAGCCTCAACAAATTCAAGAAAACTGAAATCATATCAAGCATTCTCTCGGACCACAATGGCTTGAAAATGGAAACCAACCTCAAGGAAAAAACTCAGGAACATTCAAAATCATAGAGAATGAACAACATGCTATTAAATAATGAATGGGTTAACAATGACATAAAGGAAGAAATCAAGAAGTTTCTGAAAACAAATGAAAGTGAACACACAACAGCCAGAAACCTATGGGACACAGCAAAGACAGCCCTGAGAGGGAAATTCACAGCCATACAGGCCTATCTGAAAAAGATAGACCTGGCTGGTGTGGCTCAGTGGATTGAGCACCATCCTGTGACCAAGTGTCACTGGTTCGATTCCCAGTCAGGGCACATGCCTGGGTTGCACACCAGGTCCCCCGTTGGGGGTGTGTGAGAGGCAACCACACATTGACGTTTCTCTTCCTCTATTTCTCCCTCCCTTCCCCTCTCTCTAAAAATAAATAAATAAAATCTTTTACAAAGTTAGAAAAATTTCAAATAAAGTCACCCTACATCTACAAGAACTAGAGGAACAACAACAAAACCCAGAGCAAGTAAAGGAAGGAAATAATCAAGATCAGAGTAGAATTAAAAGACACAGAGACTAAAAGGACAATTCAAAGGATCAACAAATCCAGGAGCTGGTTCTTTGAAAAGATCAACAAAATAATCAACAAGCCCTCAACGAGACTCATCAAGAAAAAGAGACAAATGATATAAAATCAGAAATGAAAGAGAAGAAAAAAATTACAACTGATGTCACAGAAATACAAAAGATTATAAGAAATTACTACAAACAGCAATATGCCAAGTAATTGGACAACCTGGGCAATATGGACAAATTCCTGGAAACATATAAGCTCCCAAAACTGAATCAAGAAGAAACAGAAAGCCTATATAGACTGATAACAAAGAGTGAAATTGAAGCAGGAATCAAAAAACTCCCAGCAAACAAAAGTCCTGGACCGGATGTATTCACAGACGAATTTTATCAAGCATTAAGGGAAAAGCTAACTCCTATCCTCCTTAAACTACTCCAAAAAATTCAAGAAGAGGGAAGACTCCCCAACTTTTTCTATAAGGCCAGTATTACCCTGATTCCAAAACAAGGTAAAGACAGAAGAAAGAAAGAAAACTACAGGCCAATATGGCTGATGAAGTTAGATGCTAAAATCCTCAACAAAATATTGGCAAACCAGATCCAGCAATACATTAAAAACATCATACACTGCAATCAAGTGGAATTCATCCCAGGGATGCAAGGATGGTACAATATCCACATATCAATAAACATAATATATCACATAAGCAAACTGAAGGACAGAAATCACATGATATCAAGAGATGCTGAAAAAGCATTTGATAAAGTACAGCACCCATTTATGATAAAAATGCTCAGCAAAGTGAAATAGAGGGAGCATACCTCAACATAATAAAGGCCATATATGAGAAACCTATAGCCAACATCATACTGAATGGGCAAAAACTAAAAGCTTTCCCCCTAATATCAGGAACAAGACAAGGGTGTACACTTTTACCTCTTCTATTCAATACAGTATTGGAAGTTACAGCCACAGTGATCAGACAAGAAAAAGAAATAAAAGGCATCCAGATTGGAAAGGGGGAAGTAAAACTATCATTGTTCACAGATGGCATGATAGCGTACATAGAGAACCCTATAGGCTCCACCAAACAACTACTTGAACTAATAAGTGAATTTGGCAAAGTAGTGGGATACGAAGTCAATATTCAGGAATTGAAAGCGTTTTAGTACACCAACAATGAAATATCAGAGACAGAACTAGAACAAAAATCCCATTTACTATAGCAACAAGAAAAATAAAATACCTAGAAATAAACTTAACCAGGGAGGTAAATGAACTATACTAAGAAAGCTACAGAACACTGAAGAAAGAAATTAAGGAAGACACAAATAAATGGAAGCATATACTATGTTCATGGATTGGAAGACTTAACATCATTAAAATATCCATACTACCCAGAGCAATCTATTGATTCACTGAAATCCCAATTAAAATACCAATGACTTACTTATTTCACAGATATAGAAAAAATATTTCAAAAATTTATATGGAACCATAAATGACATCAAATAGCCTCAGCGATACTGAGAAAGAACAAGTAGGAGGGATCACAATACCTGATATCAAACTATATTACAAGGCCACTGTAATCAAAACAGTGTGGTAATGGCATAAAAACAGACACATAGATCAATGGAACATAATAGAAAGCCCAGAAATAAACCCAAATCTCTACAGTCAATTAATATTTGACAAAATGGCAGGAGTATAAAATACAGTAAAAATAGCCTCTTAAAAAAATGGTGTTGGGAGAACTGAACAGGTACATGCTAAAAATAGAAACTAGACCACCAACTCACACCAAACAACAGAATAAACTCAAGATGAATAAAGGGCTTAAATATAAGTCACAACACCATAAAAGTCCTAAAGGAAAATACAGGCAGCAAAATTTCAGATATTCATTGCAGCAATATTTTTGCCAATATATCTCCTAGGGCAAGGAATATAAAGGAAAGAATAAACACATGGGACTACATCAAATTAAAAAGCTTCTGCACAGCTAAAGAAAACATCAGCAAAATGAGGAGGGAAACAACAGTATGGGAAAACATATTTGCCAATGATACCTCAGACAAGGGTCTGATATCACAAATATATAGAGAACTCATACAACTCCACACCAGGAAGGCAAACAATCCAATTAAAAAATGGGCAAAAGACCTGAACAGACAGACACTTCTCTAAGGAGGACATATAGAGGGCCCATAGACATGAAAGGATGCTAGGCATTGAGCAATGGAAATTAAAACCACAATGAGATACCACCTCACACTGGTCAGAATGACCATCATTAACAAATCAACAAACAACGAGTGCTGGCGAGGATGTGGAGAAAACGGAACCCTAGTGCACTGTTGGTGGGAATGCAGACTGGTGCAGCCACTATGGAAAACAGTATGGAATTTCCTCAAAAAACTAAAAATGGATCTGCCTTTTGACACAGTAATCCCACTGCTGAAATTATACCTTAAGCATCCTGAAACACCTATTCAAAAGAACCTTTGCACCCCTATGTTCATAGCAGCGCTATTTACAATAGCCAAGTGCTGGAAATAGCCTAAGTGCCCATCAGTAAATGAGTGGATAAAAAAACTGTGGTACATTTACACAATGGAATACTATGCATCAGAAAGAAAGAAGGAATTCCTACATTTTGCGACAGCATGGATGGAACTGGAGAGAATTATGCTAAGGCTAGGTGGTGAAAGACAAATACTATATGATCTCACCTGTAAGTGGAAACTAATGAACAAAACAAACAAATGATCAGAAAAGAATCAGAGATATGGAAATAAGGAACAAAACGACAGTGACCTGAGGGGAGGGGTTTGGGAAAGAAAGGGAAGGGTCTTGTCAAGAAACAATTATAAAGGACCCATGGACATAGACAACAAAGTGGGGACTGCCTGTGAGAGCGGGAGAGGGAGGGCAGATCAGGGTAGAGCAATGGGGGGTGGGGGGGGACAACTGTAATTGAAAAACAGTAAAATTTAAAAAATTTTTTTAAATTCATTCGTCTCAAAAAGTTGGTTTTTACAAATGTATCCTAAGGAAATGCCCCAAAGTCATACAAAAAATATAGTTTTTATGAGTTTAAAAAAAGGAAAAACTTAAAGAAAATATAATAAATGACTCAAGAAAAGCTAGTTTAATTAGTGCCATCATGATTAAATAAATTATAGAACCTACATAACTTATAAGCATAAACTATTATAATTAATCATATTTTTATCAGTGATAGGGCACCAGTACTTGAGTTCTGGCTGAGAAATAATTCAGTACCAAGTCTCAAACTATAAGAGAAAGTCTGTAAAGTCACAGAGGTAGAAGAAATGGGCTTAGGAAACAAGGCTCTTAGAGGCAAAAGAAGGACCTTTGAAGCTTAAGAGAGAGAGGCAAGGAAAATGGGACTGGGGGAAGGGGGTGGGAAAATGCACAGGTATGCTCCATAGAGAGAGTCTCACTAGGTCCTCCCTCTTCAGGGTATTTATCTGGAGGTCCCAGGGGAGGATCCCAACAGAAAACTCATCAGCTTTCCAGGTGTGTCCTTCTCAGGGCTATGGTCTCCACTGATTGGTCAGCATCACGGCTTCTTTTAACCTCTTGGAGGGGGTTAACTGCTTTATTCTATGAGCTGACCTATCGGGCCTGTCTTGCAGTTTCCTGACCTTTTATAGAAGTCAAATGGGACTTTTCTCCAGCCCCTTTATTCTTCTCTAAGGGTGCGGGGTTTACCGCATGACTAGCTACATGCCAGGGGAGAAAAGGTCAGGGGGGGAGGATCTGACATTACGAGAGACGATCTAGGGAAGAAAAGGGTGCCTAAGGGGTGGGGTCTTAATTAACAATAGTTATTTCCAATACTTGCTCTCCCAGTTCTTCCTAGGTGCCTGGGACTTTCTGCCTGGTGACATTCCATATTTGGCCTATTGGCCTGTTCTGCTCGTGCCTGTCTGACTGTCTACCATAATATGGTAGATTACTTAAAAGTATTTAGACCCTGGCTGGTTTGGCTCAGTGGATTGAGCGTCGGCCTGCGAGCTAAGTGTTGCTGGTTCGATCTTCCAGTCAGGGCACATCAGAGAAGGAAAACTCTGACTCCAAAAAACCTCCGCTGCCTTGCGGCATACCTCTTCAGGGGAAAGGCTAAGGGAGTAATCCCCGACAGAAAATCCGGAGCCGGAGTCCCTAAGGCGGTTTGACGTTGTAGTCAACACCGGCAACTCCTGCGGCGCACCTGAAGCCAAGCTGTATTGACTCCGTCTTTCCCTTGGACCCTTCAGCTGCGAAGAGAGGGGGGGTCTGCTGCATGGGCAACAGCAGACCCTCCATATCACCCTGCCCAGGCTCTGTAGCTTCAGCTCCACTGGAGAGGACACTCCAGCGTCATCGCAAGATGTCGATTCAACACGGGAGGAGACAGATACCGTGTCACTCCCGAGTCGGACTGCGCAGCCATTCTCGGCGGTGCAGCTAGACTCTTAAGAAGCTACACCATCGTCTCTCGAGACGGACGGCTGCCGACGACTTAAAAGTATTTATTTTATAACAAGAAAAAATTAGTCATAGTTACAGCATGATTCCAAGTATGTAAGAAACATACATCCACATGTATGTATATATAAATACTTAAATCTGAGAGAAAATGAATCAGTGAATAAATGGATAAATAAATACCTGCATTTTGGTCACTTCCTATCATATAAGCTTGCTTTCTGACTCACAGACATGTTCTTTTTAAAATTTTTTAAAGATACACATCATATATATGTGTGTGTATACATATATATGTACACATATATATATTTATATATATCTAAACATACTATCAGGGTGCCCTTGGATATGTTCATATTAATATAAAAACACTAATTTAAAATCTTAAAAATATCAGTTTAAAATACTAAAATAGAAACAGAGGCATGGATACATGAAACAGACTGACAGCTGTCAGAAAGAAGGGGGGATTGGACAAAAGAAGGTGAAGGGATTAGCCAAAGAATATATATTCATAACCCATAGATACAGACAACACTGTGGTGATGGTGGGAGGCAAGGGCTGAGTGGAGGGGAACAAAGCGGGGGGTGGAAATAGGGACATTTGTAATAGTGTTAACAATAAAGGAAAAAATAAATAATAAATAATAAATAAATTTAAAAAGAAAATATAGTACAATACACCTGAAAAATGATCCAAATACCATGGTATGGGCAAAGATAATGAGAAACTTCCTCTCAAATAGGCAAAGGAACCACTTAATGTAATCACTCATAGATTTCATCATTTCAAAGGTTTAATTTTGTGAGTTTCTAGAACGCACTGTTTATGTAGGAAAAACTGTACAGAGTTATAGATTCTATTTGTTTTATGATTTCGACATCTTTTTCATTCAGATCTACACATAAAGTAGAACAGATACTAAAATAGCAAAAATTAGATTTTTATAAATATTTTTTGATATGTTTAATGGCTAGTGTGTTGAGAAAAATCTAAGTTGCTCTATCTACAGATACCCATAGAACCATATCTGAATGTTTAATTCTGTAGTACAACTAAATTTGGGAAAGTTAAATCGTATATTATATATCAGATGCTTCTTTATATGTTTGTTGATATCTATGTGTATTATCTTAAGTTTATTCTGCATAATCCTAAGTGTATAGCTTCTAAAACATTTGGAAATTGAATTTTAAAAATTGATATAAATACACTTATAAAACTATTTATAATGGCCTTTCAGTTATAAAATAGGCTTTCTTAGGAACTACTGAGTCCCTACTATTACTGGTGTTCAAACAAAAACTTTGGTAGAAATTTTTTCAGAAGACAAAAAAAATAGTACAAAGATCAAATGAACAATTAGAATAGATTTTCTTTAAAACTCAGTCCCATCATGCCATCATTCTGATATACCAAGGTTTCAGGTACAATCCCAGATCAGGGCACATACAAGAATCAACCAATGAATGCACAAATAAGTGAAACAACAAATTGATGTTTCTTACACCACCACCACCACCCCACCTCTCTCTCGAACCAATAAAAAAATTTTAAATCAATACCATCACTTAGATTTTTTTCACTGACTGGTTAAATAAAACCTTCTTTTTTTTTTCCGAAGTGAAATTCAATGTCCCTAGTAACAATGGCAACTAAAGTTTACAAATGCTAATTTTTATTTTGAATTATTTCATATTTTATCTATCTACTCATTAGTTCAGTGTGAGGAGAATAAATGTACTTATATGATATCATTTCACCTTTTATAGGATATAGCAGTAATGGCATTGTAGGGTCAATGCCAAAAGGATGATTTTTTAAATTCTTTATTTTCATCTGTTAAAAAGAACCTGAAAACCAAGTGGTTTGTGTTTAATCTAGTTTACAGGAATCCTTATTTGTTTCTGATTGAATTCAATCATTTTCCCTCAAGAACCATGGAGAGTCATGTTAAACTGAACTGTTATTCAGTGAAGTGCTCTGTTATTTAGAATGCATGATGAGGTGTGGGCAGTGTTAACTGCCATAAAGACACAAACTATAACATCTAAATGCAATGCTTTTTTCTTGAAAAAAAATAAACATCGTTCTGCACAGTGGGATTATAGATGTTTTTTCTATATGTTTTTGCTAAATTGTCTACAATAAATATATCGTTACTGTAATCAAGGAGGGAAACAATAAATATTGCCTTTAAAACATAAAATCATTCATTTTGGCCTCAAAAGGTACATATGATATGGCAACCCATTTCTTGATTAATTTTATTCACACCACATTTAAGATTACATGACAACACAGATTTGCCAAAAGTAAGTTTCAAAAACATAGCCACCCTTTCTGTAATTTCATTTCTGGATACATATCCAAAACAATTAAGAGCAAAGACTCAAACAGATGTCTATATACTCCTACTCATAGCAGCATTATTCACAATAGCTAAAAGGTGGAAGCAACCCAAGTGTCCCTCAAGGAATAAGTGGATAAACACATGTGGTACATACATACAATGGAATATTATTCAGCCTTAAAAAGAATAAAATTTTGATAGATGATCCTCCTGGAACACAAGACAAGAGGGTCCTGAGTAGCAGTCATGAGGCTGTCTTAGTCTATTTTGGCTGCTATAAGAAAATACCACAGGCTGAGTGGCTTATAAACAACAAATATATTTCTCACAGTTATGGAAGCTCGATGTTCAAGATAAGATACTACCATGATGGGATGAGGGTCCCTTTCTGACTTGCATACTTCTCATTGTATCCTTACATAGTAGAAGGGGTTCAAGATCTCTTTGGAGTCTTTATAACATATGGTACTAATCCCATTCGTGATGGCTCCACCCTCATGACTTAAGAACCTCTCAAAGGTTCTAACACCATCACACTGAGCATTAGGATTTCACCACAGGAATTTAGGCTGGGGAGGGTCACAAACATTCAGACCACAGCAGAGGTCATTTCCCATTCTCCATCCTATCCCTCTAGTGACCGTCATGAGAAAGGCTCTCATTGCCTCCTAGGTTATGGTAAAATATAGGGCTTTCTGCACACTCCTCCACTTTGCCTGAAATAGAGTTCTAGAATATAAAGCCACTTAACTGCAGTCTAGATTTGACTTTCCATCAGCGGAGTGTCCCACAACTCATGTAGTCATTGGCCTCTTTTATTTCAGTGTCACCTTTTTTGATGTGCTGGACCAGGGTTTCAGGAATCTGACACCTTTGACTTACTCTTCTCTTTTCTGTCTGTATAGGTAGGTAATCCACCATCTGAATCTAAAAGAGGTTTGCTGTATCTTTACAGGTAAAATCAATCAGGTCTTGGCCTTGTCTTATCTTTTCTGAGTGAACTGGACAAAAAGTAACCATAAGTAGCACCAAGAGAATGATGACTGCTACAAACCAAACAGTAATCTTTAGATGTGAGCAACGTAAAGAAGATTGTTCATTACCAAAATTCACCTTTTCAACTTCACTGTTCTTAAGTGCAATACAGTCTTGTCTTCCTCCACTAAACCCACCATCCTCGGGAGCAGACAACATGTTCTCTCTTCTCCTTTCTTGAATAATTTTTCCAGCTCCAGATAGAATGTTGCATGCAGTGGCAGTACTCAACAAATACTGTGAACCATCTTACACAATGTTAATTTGACCCTGAGCTACAAGCAGATAAGCTGCTACTCTGATTTCACAGTAACAGCAAGCAAAATCACATGAATTTAAAAAGAAAAAGAGAAAAATTTGCTACATCTTCCCAGAGTTCTCCGCAACTGCAAGTCTTTTTTCCCTACCAGATTCTAACAGGAAATAACAGCATTATTACCAAATCTAAATCTACAGTAAGGAAGTAAATAGTAAGAATAGATTTTTTTCAAAGTAGTACCACCCAGAAAACCTTGCTGACATCAATGGGCCTGCCAGGGTCAGAAGCACTCATTCTGGTCTCCACATCCACCCTGCCCAGATCCACTTGCCTTGCTTCCCCACCCAAATACACTGCCAGTGACCCCACTCAGGGACCTGTGAGAACTGTAACAGAGCTATTCACCACATGGCAATTCCCAGAGAGCATTCTACCATCTCAACTTTTAACCAACAAAGCAGTATCTTAAAATGTATAAGCTTAATTAATCTGCTTTAATTGCTGCTACTATTTGCTCAAATCTAACTCCAAAAACAAAACTCAAAACTAACCAACTACAAAAGAAAAACAAAAATATTTCCAGGAAAGTCTTTCAGTCTTTATCTTAATAATATGAAATTTCTTACAGCTAAGTCAAAGTGTACATCATTTAAAAATGCTATGGAAGTAAACAAGCATGCAAAAATGTCAATAAAAATCTTCTTCACATCTTCATAATTTATTGAAATCAAGTAAAGCCAAAAGCATAGTGTCTATGAAGGCACAAAATGGGCAGTTTTAGAATATAACAAAATGCTAATTTCATAGTCTGCTAAAAGAATAATCGAAGATAGGAAAGCTGACAAATGTTCACTGCATAAGAACATTTTTTAAAAAGTGGATAAAACTGGAATTCATAAGGGGCAAATTCAGAAAGAGAAGGAGTCATTTTTATAAGCAATAAGTTTTTCAGCTTCCAAGTTAATAAAAGTCCCAGACTTCTTAAAATTTTTCTTAATACAGATAATCATGCTTTTCTGCTAAGGTTTCTCTTTTCAACAGTGTTTGCGAGCTTATCCCCAACTTGCGTTTTACCCAACTTAATTCACTTTAGGTCTGTATACTTGGGAATTCCTTAAGAAAACTGAAGTATGGCCTTTAAAAATGTACATCTGAGAAAAATTATTTCCAATCACCCTTCTCTGAAATTTGCTTCCCCCAACCATTCACCACCCCCCTCCAACACCTCATCCCTTTCGACAATCTCCCACAATAGAGTTACAGCTTCTACAGTCAAGACCAAACCCCTAACCTTGACCTTCACCCTGCTACAGCTAACAGGACACGTTTCATAGGGGACCCATCCTTTCTCTTGGAATTCAGTCCTTTCTCTTGGAAAACTGAAACACCAAGATTCTAATCAGACTTCTGTGGTCCTAGAATTAAGGACATTGGGGTGGCCATTTACCATCATGTACACATAAAAGGAAGAAAGAAATGAAGGGAGGGAGGGGTGGAGAGAGAAAAGAAAGCTATTTTATAAAGAGAACAAAGATTTACAGAAAAATTAATTTGTGACATAAAGAAAGATAAGACCAACTAAAACATACAAGAGACTCTAAAGATGAAACACTGAAAGCAACAATTGCCTCATTCCTATAAGCTGTCCAAGTCTCAACTCCCATTTCTATGAGACTCAGCTATGCTCCTTGTCCTTGCTTTCCACTAAATAGCCTCATGTACTTCCAATAATTCTTCCCTCCCCAACTCCCCACCCATTTTGCTCAAGAGAGTTTCAGTGGACTTTTACATATAACCAAAAGAATCTTAATTAATGCTTGTGGTAGGTAGCCTCCAAGATAGCCCCAAAATATCTCCAGGTACACTCTCTTGTATAATACCATCCCCTATACAGTGGGTTGGATTTTAGAAGGCCACTTCCAAACCTGGGTTATAAAATTGCTGTGGCTTCAATCCTGGGGGTCTCTCTTGCTCTCTCTCAGAGCTGCCCTATGTGGAGGCCAGCATGGCAAGAAACTAGTGTCAAAAGCTAAAAACCAGCAAGTACCTGATGCCGGTAATAGCCATGTAAGTGTGTCTGGAAGAGATTCTCTCCTGGTTGAGCCTTGAGAGGACCATAGCCCCAGTTGATAGCTCCACTGCAATCTCCTGACACACCCTGAACCAGAGGTTCCCAACTAAGCTGTGCCAGGAACCCTGACCCACAACAACCGAAATAATCAATACTGTTGTTCTAAGCCACTAAATGTTGGCATAGTTTGTTACATAACTTGACAACATATACAGTTTTCTAAGACATAATTCTCAACCAGATTAACATCACGTTAAAAAAATAACATGAAGATGATTTAGGATCAATTTCTTCTTGGGCATATTTAGCCTTGCTATGAAAACTAGCATGCAGCAAAGAAGAGGTTCTGACTCCTACAGCAGGAAACTTGCTCTCAGACTAAGAATGGCCATGTACTAGCTGTCTAATGCTAACGGCAACCCCTCACGGCAGCTTAAATGCTTATCTATAAAGTAAGGATATCTATAGTACCTGATGGTATGAACATGCTGTGATTTCATAAAGGCTACTTGCTCATACTTAACCCAAAAGAGCATAATGCTATTTTAGTTATGAAGACATCAATTCTGTCTTCCATGTCACAACTTTGAATAATCATATTCCAGAATCTAGAGTATATGCACAAATACCTAAGAAACTGCTCTCCAATGCACATTTATCCATTATGAAATCTTTTAGAACAAATGTCCTCCTAATGATCACAATTCATTAATTAACTAAGATGTTTGGTGACTAAACACCCAACAAGTTCAACATTACCTTCTGATTTCAAAATGAACCTAAGTCCCAATCCTCCCAGGACCTTTCAAGATCAGCCTCCTTCTGCCTGCAACACCCTTTCCAGTGTCGTACCCACTCCCACTCCACCTGCTCTTGCCATCAAACTGTCTTTGCAGAGCCTTTCCTGACCACATCCTCCACCACCCTGGGCAGAGGCAATCCTCACCTCCCCTATACCTTGCTATACAGTATACAGCACGATAATCATTTATTTGTGTATCTGTCTCCCTTACTAGACTATTAGGTCCTTATGAGAAAGGTCCAAGTTATGTTGATCTTTGCGTTCTCATCATCCAGCAGAGAGCCTGGAATTTAGGCCCTGAATTGAACAATGTTTGTTGACCTACCAAACAATTAAGCCTTAAGCTCATAATGGGGCATCAAATACCCAGTTATAGAAAAATGTTCCCCTCCTCAGAGCCATGGCTCTAAGCCTAGCCATCATGGTCATTGCTAATTCCCCTCCAAAAGTGACAGAGAATAGACATTTCTCAGCTAACACTTGCCTACTGAATTCCATTTTTTCTTCAACTTCTTGTCTATGGCTGAAGACAACACATTCTAGAAATACTTCCACATAGTGAATTTACCACTTTCTAGAAATGTCAGTTTAAAAAAAAAAGGAACTTCTCAGCTTGTCTAGTTCCTTATAATATTAGCATTCTGCTTCTATGGCTTCTTTATCTAGTTAGGAATTCCAAACTAACAAACTATCACTACTTCTGAACTCTGAAAAAAAAAAAAAAAGAAAGAAAGCTTTGTTACTTGTGTTTCAGCCACAGCCACCCTACACACTGATCCCATACATCAGCATTAACAGTCATTTTCAAATAAAAATCGTAATTAAAGGCATATATTCTAGATAGACTTCAATGGAATAAAACAAATGGAATGAAGACCAAAATATCATATTCTAAGCACCTTCTAATAATATCTCAAAATCAGAAAAATTATTTACACATTCAGAAGCAAACAGAACACAGCTAACTTAGATTTCAATGGTTACTCTCACCATTGGCTGGCTACATGGAACCACCAAATTGCATAATGAGAAATGGCTCACTGGTTGGGCTGAAAACATTCAAAAGGAACACTGGTCTTTATTAAGAGAATATGATTTCAAGTTCATTATAAAATACCCCTTTATAAATAATACCAAAATAAGTAGCTGCCTGTTCACTAAAAGAGGTTCTGTAAAAGCACTTAATATGAAGCACTTTTGTTCATCTTGGTCCAATGGTTTTATAAGCTTAAAATGAAAATATTTTAAACATTCTATAATCATAATTTTGTTTCAGAATCGCATTCCTTGTCCCCACAAACTGCTAAGTACCCCCTATGTAAGCAGTAAAAACTGTATTTTGCCATATTTTGTGTAAACAGACTTTCTAGATTGCTTGTATTTCAAAAGCATCTGAAAGAACCAAAGAATACATTTGACTTGGGTAAGACTAGACCTTTTATGAGAGACCTCTTATTTCATAGAAATAGGTATATACTAAGCTTGGTAAAACTAGATTCACTCTAAAAATAATACTTAAGGTCATTTTGGAGGACCTCAGAATACAAAAAGAATAAGACAAAATAATCAAGGTCTGGCTGCTTCTGCATAGTCTGCGTTGATCTGAACAGTTAGTTATCTTCCATGTCACTTCCAGATGTGCCATATCAATAAGGGGAGGCTCTAGACACAGAAAGCAGACAAGTGGATGCCAGAGGGGAGGGGAGTTGAAGAACTGGGTAAAAGAGGTGAAGGGATTTAGAAGTACAGATTGGTAGTTACAAAACAGTTACTGGGATGTAAAGTACAGCATAGGGAATATAGTCAATATTGTGATAACTATGTATGGTATGGTGTCAGGTGGGTACTGGAAATATTGGGGGGACCGCTTTGTAAAGTATATGATGTCTAAATACTATACTGTACACCTGAAACCAATACAAAATAATATTAAAAGTAAACTGTAATTGGAAAATAAAAATCATTAAAAAAAAAAAAAAAAAGCAACAAGGAGAGACTCGTTCTCATAATTCCACAGACAGCCCCAGGAATACTCATAGCAACAAACACTTGGTCTTCCCATCTTTCTACCAGGAACCTTTTTAATCCTGGAATAATAGTGCAAGCAACCCAATTTCCCTCTGTGTTCTACAACTGAGGTGTTGAAAACTGCCTCTCTAAAGAATGAATAGCTGTACTTTTATATTGAGTTGACCAAAAAGTCCGTTTAGTTTTTTCCATAAAATAAAAGACACAATTTTCATTTTCAGCAGTAAATTTATTGATTTGGATATTTGGAGAATATTGGTTATCCCCTGGGTGGTATAACATTGATTGTTCTCAGTTAATGTCTCAATTTGGTCGCTATCAACTTCAATTGGTCTACCCAACCGTGGAGCATCACCCAGTGAAAAATCTCCAACATAAAACTTCGCAAACTGACTGACACATCCAATCAGTTACAGCACCTTTCGCAGTTGCATTTTTACCTTTCTTGAAATAAAGCATAATACGCACACTGAAAATGTTGTATATTTTCTTCCATCTTCAATATTAAAATGGGTACACAGAAATTTACCAATAAGAACAAGTATTTTTTTTAAATGCACACTGATATGACAGCTGTCACAATACAATCTAACAAAATTGTTTTGAATGAAGTTAAAGACTAAGAAGCGATACTAGAACCATCTTACATAAAAAAAACTAAATGAACTTTTTGACCAACCCAATAGTAACGTTTCCTAACAAGTATTTTGGACATGGGCATAGCAGAGGTTGCCAACACACTTTCAAACCTCGGGCTTTTGAAAAACATCTTCAATTTCAAGAATAACTTCCATTTGTATCTTTATAAATATTTTCATATCTAAGGAAGTGACATTTTTTATTCAAATATTCTTAGAGGCAATGTTTAATTGTCAGGAATGCAACAGCACATTTTTTGGAGTTTTCTTCACCTAGGCAAGTTACAAATCAAGATTTGAATATCTAAACCTCTATTTCCAGAAACCCACATTATCAGCAGTGTGCTCAGGTAAAAAAAAAACTGACTCTTGAAATCAAATAATGTAAATGCATTCATCCAGAAATATGTTTTTCCTTAAAAAGTATAACAATGCAACTCAGGTACATCACACACTGAGGAGTTTGTTTCCTCCTAAAGGTTTCTGTGCTAGCCAGATAGCTCAGTTGATTGGAGTGTGGTCGCTGCACCAAGATTGTGGGTTTGATCCCCAGTCCAGGCATGTGCAAGAATAAACCAATAAATGAGTGGAGCAACAAATTAATTTTTCCTTTTATTTTTCTTTCTCTTTCTCTCTCTCCACTCCACCCAGTCCCCTCCCTCTCTCCCCATTCTTCTCTCTCTCTCCCCTTCCTCTCCCCCCTCTAACCCCCCATCTCTCTCCTTCCCTCACTTTCTCTCTACCCTATTTCCTCACTCTCTAAAATCAATAAGTAAAAAACTAAAATGAAATAAGGATGGCCTTGAAAACCATACCCCTAAATCAAATACCCATTCTGTCTGCCTCAGGAGGCCAGATCTTCAAGATGAAGTTGATTAGAGTTCAAAAAGTCCACCAAAATACAAGATTACTGAGCGCTCACACCAAGCCAAAGCTATGTTCAGAAAACACAGATCAAAACTTTACAAATTGTAACAAGCATTTCATGTTATACTCATGAGAACAGACTCTAAAAAGAAAAGTCCTCTTTGAGTACTAATACAATAAGAAAACCCACATACAGAAGTAGCTGATTTTAAAACTGAAGTAAAAAATAAACCCACTGGTAAAAAAAAGAAAATTTTACCACACCTTTCAATATATTATACCAAAAAGAAAAGAGAGAAAAAGACAAAGAAGAAGGTGTAAGTGAAGAAAATTACGTGATTACTGAGTCTGAGTAAGGAAATCACACAACTTCCTGGTGCTAACAGAAAAAATACTACCATCCATTGTCAGAATTGCAGGCAATGTCTTTTCTGTCAATACCACTAGGAGCACCATCTTAGAACAAGGTAGTAATTCTAACAAGTACAAATGAGCACTGCAACCTTGTGCAAAACTAGTGCAGAAGGAGTGGCACATCACTTACATCAAATCTGAAGCTAATGGTGGGTGCCTCTGGAGCTGAGGGGCCTAGAGTCTGTGATATCCAACCCTGAGACCTTGAATGTGTGAAAGTGACCAAGACAGCAGAACCACTGGGAAGTTACTCGAAGTTTTCCTTGAATCCTAGAGCCTGTAGCTAAGTGGTTCTGAAGAGATAAGAGAGTCGTCCCCCCGTCCCCTAACTGAGGAAATTATATTTGGCAAAGTCTGGAGACATTTTTTGACGTCATGATTGGGGTGGGGAAATGCTACTGGCATCTAAACATCCTACAATAGACAGTGCAGCCCTCACTACCACCAACAAATAAATTGTACAGCCCAAAATGTCAGTAATGATGAGGTTAAAAAACTCTGCTTTAGCTTCATTAAAGACTCTTGTTTTATTGAAAGTGTCCCTGAATTTCATACAATACCAAGAAACCAGACTCAGTAAATATATACTGTCACATGTGAATATGGGTAACACTGGGGAACAATTTTTAACATAATTCCTGTTGAGGTCAATTTTTCAGCTGTTTTAGGCTTAAATAGGCATGCTGATTTCAAAAGTGCAGTTAGATTTTTTCTATCACGTCAAGTTCTTCTCTACTGCTTATCTTAATGTGAACACACTAGGCTGGATCGAGCCTGGATCAAGGGAGGCACTAGTGCTCTCCTACTGGCTGAGAACAAACTTCCCTCAAGTGGGGAGCAGTGGAGGACAACCTTGGAGACCAGCGACAGGTTCATACTTGTCTAGATTATTCAGTTACACATGAAACAGTGTGGTGAGAGGTTGTGTGCCACTCTATAGTGAACAGTATTCAGAAGTGTAGTCCGAGGTCTTGTCTGTATACAAGGAGTTAGCAGAATTTATTTTTTTATTTACATACATACGTATTTCCTTTCCTTCAGATCATGTCTGCCTCTGCTATTATTTCTTGACCTAAGTGCCTAAACAACCCTGATTCATTCTGTTCTATCTGTGGCAGTTTCACCATTCCCAAAGGACAAACATCAGCGCATCTGTCAGGCAAGCCTATTTTGCATATTTTAAAGTAAAACTTAGTGATCAAGATAAGTCTCGGGCCCCTCACAAGGTGTGCAAGCAGTGTGTCCAGAGTTCACAGATGTGGAAAAAAGAAACATGTGATAAAATGCCATTTGGCATACCTATGGTTTGGCGAGAGCTCAGAGATCATTCAAGTGACTGTTACTTTTGTATAGTGAAAACGTCAGGATATAACAAGAAAAATAAATGTGAAATATAGTATATATATATAGTATCCTGGTCTACCATCAGTTAAATGCCCAGTGCCTCACTCAGCTGAAATCCCAGTGCCAGTTTTCACTGAACTACCCTCTTTTGAAAAACAGGAGTATGGTGAAGAACTAAGTGACAGCAACAATGAAGATTTTGAAATTGAAGATGACTCAGTTCATAAGGGATTTGATCAGCATGAGTTGAATGATTTGGCATGAGATTTGGGACTATCCAAAAACGCTTCAGAACTCCTAGCATCAAGACTGCTCGAGAAAACCTTGCTTGAAAAAGGAGCGAAGGTATCCTACTTTCGATCAAGAGAAAGTGCATTTCTGCAGTACTTTCGAAGTGATGGTGGCTTTGTGTATTGCCATCACATCCATGGTTTAATGGAGGAATTGGGAATTCCAATCTAGAATGCAACTAAATGGTGACTGTTCATCGACAGCTCAAAGTGGAGCTTGAAGTGTGTCCTCCTCCACAATGGCAATTTATTTGGTGCAGTCCCAACTGACCATTCAGTTTGTTTTTGTGAAGAATATGAAGACATAAAGAGAGTCATTGATTTGTTGCAATATCACAAGCACAACTGGATCATCTGTGTTGACCTTAAAATGGTCTGCTTCCTTCTTGGTCAGCAATGCGGATACACCAAGTATCCCTGTTTTCTGTGTATGTGGGACAGCAGAGCTCCTGAGAAGCACTGGGTGGAGTCCAACTGGCCTCTAAGGACTGACTTCAAACCTGGTGATCCAAACATTCTACATGAGCCACTTGATGACAGAAAGAACATTATATTCCCACCTCTGCACTTAAATAAAACTGGGTCTCATGAAGCAATCTGTTAAAGCTTTGCCAACGAAGGATACCATTTCAAGTATCACATTTTGGCATTTCCTAGCCCATCATTTGAAAAGATAAAGGCCGGTGTGTTTGACAGTCCACAGATTTGGCAGCTCATTAAAGATGAACATTTTATCAGGACAATGTCAGAATTCCAAAAGAATGCTTGGTTGTCATTCAAAAACTTCATCAAGGACATTTTTGGATATACACAAGCATAGAATTACACCGAAATTGTTCAGAGACTCTTGGAGAGCTTCAAAATGCTTGGTTGCAACATGAGCATCAAGGTGCATTTTCTGCATAGCCATATTGCTGACTTTCCAAAAAACCTTGGTGCAGTCAGTAATGAGCAAGGTGAACAATTGCACGAAGATTTGAAGGTCATGGAAGCATGGTATCAGGGTAGATGGGATGTACATATGATGGCTGACTATCGTTGGAGCATAAGGAGAGATTGTCCACAGATTGAAAACTCCAGGAAAAGCTATAAGCATACATTTTTACCTTAATATGTATGTTTGGTAGCAGAACTTTACTACTTGTACATTATTTGACTTACAGTAACAATATATAGCCTTTACATGAACAAAATAACTCTAAATAAACAGTATATTCAGGTAATTTTTTCCTTATTTTCCTTTGTACATTTTGTATGATATTTGGGACAAAGGGAGGGTATCCTGTACCTTAAAAAGTTGACGTGATAAGAGAAAAACTGGGGTCATCTTTGGATTCAGATGCCAAAAGTTAGTCAAAAACAAGGGTTGGATCTAACTCAACAAAAATTGTGTTTCCCAGTGTAATGAAGACAAAAACCCATTTATGAAAATTAGTTTGAGAAATAGAAAATTAAAGTGTATAATTTACAGACTGTCCTTCTCTACTAGGCATCATTATTACAGCTTTAACACCACATTTCAAACCATGTAAATTAAAATCAGACACAGATGGTAGGGGGGAAGAGCATTCACTCAATGCCTTGACTGTTGATCATCTGTGTCCAAAGTGAACACACAGATCTAATCTGAGGTCACAGTAAACTGGCGGCACGGATGAGGCTGCACAGAGCCATGCCTAAGCAGAGATAGCTGACTATTACATAGCAGGCTGTCAACCAAGGTCACTCATCTACACAATCTCTTCTCTCTGATTTTTACTTCAGTCAAAACTTCTTCCTCATACAAATACCCTGGACACAAGAATAAATTTCACTTTCAAAAAAATGTAAATTATTCCTTTCTGAATACTATTAAACGAGGAGAAAATTTGCATCCAGTTATCCAGCCTCTATGTCACATCAGAAGTCCACAGAGCCCCTCCCAGCAGACCATCCCCATCAACTCTGAAAACCATTGCCATACTTGATGTCTAGCCCAAATCACTGTCAAGGATGCAGAGACACCCAAACATCACCAAAGGTAATGGCAGCCCATCCACTTCTGAATGCCCACTTTTCACCTCCTGGGATCTTGCCTGGCTTACACTACAAAGAACCTCAGACTGAACTCTTCCCACACTATGCCCCACTTGTTTAATCCATATGAGTCAACCACTCTAGGGAAGGCCTGGTTTCTTCTACCACTGGACTGAGACCTGCCCCATCCAATCAGAACTGCACAATTTAGATACCTTATTTACAGTAACATGGACCTAACTGATAACCTCGGCAGAACTTTCTCTATAAAAGGCAGCCTCCACTTTGTCTTGGTGAAACACAGTTTAAGCGCTAACTGAATCAGTGTCTCCAAGGCTACAGCTTATAAATGCTTATGGTTCTTTATTACAGTCTAAAATTAATTTTGGTTTATACATATGAACTCTCATGCAGACTATTCTCTATTCTTCCTCAGAGTCAGAAGGTCTATAATCATAGTCCAAAACAGAAGTGACTTGCATTTCATCATCCAACTAAAATTTCTACAAGGGTCATAAAGCAAACTGGCAAAGATGTAATCGCAGTTGCTAACATTATCTTTAGTGCAATCCAGCTGTATTTCTCTCAGAACTAGTAGCCAGCTGAAGGTCTAGATGCTGGTACATCTCCACTGAGCACCAGAGGCCTACCAAAGTAAGTCCTGCTCTGTGGGGAGGACCCCTGCACAGCTGATTCTCCAAGGTGATCACAGCCAGTCCATGCAGCCAGTCAGCCTGGTGGTACATTCCTCCCACTGACATGCCAACAGCAATCAAGGCTCAACTACAAGAGGAGGGTGTATAGAGCCCACAAAAAAGGCGGGGCACAGAACCTGGAGAGCCCAGCTTAGGTGATCAGAGTCTTGTGCCACTGGATCCTACAGAACACTCACTATATAAGGCCACTCTTAAAAACACAGAGAGGCTGAAAAATGAAGAGACAAAGAAACATGGCCGAAATTAAAGAACAGAACAAAACTCCAGAAAAAGAACTAAACAAAATGGAGACAAGCAATCTACTAGATGCAGAGTTCAAAACACTGGTTATAAGGATGCACAATGAACTTACTGAGAACCTCAGTAGTATAAAAAGAGACCAGTCAGAAATGAAGGATACACTAACTGAAATGAAGAATAATTTACAGGGCATCAACAGTAGAGTAAATGAAGCTAAGAATTAAATCAGCGATATGGAACATAAGGACACAAAAACATCTGATCAAAATGGCAAAAAAAAAAAAAAAAAATTCAGAAAAATGAGGACAGTGTAAGGAACCTCTGGGAAAACTTCAAGCATACCAACATTCATATCATGGGGGGTGGGGGGGGGCTGGAAGGAGGAAAGAGAGCAAGAAATTAAAAACCTATTTGAAAAAATGACTGAAACTTCCCTAACTTGGTGAAGGTAATAAATGCACGAGTGCAAGCAGCACAGAGAATCCCAAACAAGATGAACCCAAAGACATCCACACCAAGACATGTAATAATGAAAATGCCAAAAGTTAAAGACAAAGAATCTTAAAAGCAGCAAGAGAAAAGAAATTAGTTAAGTTAGTTACCTACAAGGGAGTTTCCATTAGACTGTCAGCTGATTGCTCAAAGAAACTTTGCAGACCAGAGGGGTTGGCAAGAAATACTCAAGGTGATGAAAAGCACGGACCTACAGCCAAGATCACTCTACCTAACAAAGCTATTATTAGAATTAAAGAATAGAAAAAGTTTCCCACACAAAAGAAAGCTTTCTAAAGGAGTTTATCCCCACCAAACTAAACATTAAGGGGTCTTCTTTAAGAAGAAAAATAAAAGATAAAAAATATGAACAATAAAGTGGCAATAAATACATACAACAACTGACTAAAAACAAAATAAATGAACAAGTAGAACAGAAACAGACTCAAAGACACAGAACATTTTGACAGTTGCCAAAAGGGATGGGAATTGGGGGAATGGGTGAAAAAGGTGAAGGGATTAAGAAGTACAAATTGGTTGTTACAGAATAATCATGAGGATGTACAGAACAGCATAGGGGACAGTCAATGATATTTTAATAACTATATATGATGTTGGATGGGTATAAGATTTATTGGGATGATGACTTAGTATAATTATATAAAGTCTAATCACTGGGGTATACACCTGAAACTAATATAATAATGTATGTCAACTCTAACTGAAAAATTAAAAATAAATAAATAAATAAATAAATAAAAGAGGAGCAGGATGTTAGAAAGAGGAGCAGTACTTCTATTTCAAATTCTACTGCCAGCAAGTTTCCCATTCAAAGGCCATACAGCTCTGTAGAATCCACCCCAACCAGCTCTAGAATTCCAGTTATCCTTTGATACTACCTTGAATACTTGACATCTTTGTTAATAGGAGTCCCTCTGGTTGCTGGCTGGTAAGGGCAGTTCAAACACAGTTTGTTTTATATCTTGGAACACACTTCATATTTAATACAAGGAAATTCACATGAGTGCTATGTTCACATCAACATACGTTCATCTGGTACTTTTCAGTTTACTCAGCACTTTAGTCTCATTTGATCCTCATTTTAGGTACCTCAGGGCATAAAGTAAGGGAGTATTTTTTAAGCACTGTTTTTAAGCAGAGATGAAAGTGAGGCTTCTAGGGACAGAGGTCCAACAATAAAGGTGAAGCCACATCTGGAATGCAGATCTCCTGATTACAGGACTCACAATAAAGGTGAAGCCACATCTAGAATGCAGGCCTCCTGATTACACCAACTTTGCCCTACACAAACTTTGTAGAACTAGAAGCACATTGTGTAAACCCCTTGGGAAGATCTCTCCCTGAATTTCCCTCCACTGAGTTCCTCCCTCATTCTTCAGAATAGAATAAAGCACAGAGAGGAAATAGTGTCCTGAGGAAGTCTCACCAACAAACTACTCAGCATTTCAAAATGATGCAAATTGTTGCAGGAAAAGTGAACTTTCTGCCTCCTTCAGCTATTAGCTGAAAAGGATGCTGAAAATGTGAGAGAAGCTGACACCAACTGTTAGTGCCATGGACTTACCCTGGTTGCCTAAACACTGAATCATGAAAGGATTTGGGCTTTGACATACGTGACAAGCATGATACTATCAACAGTTCTCTTGTAAAAAATACCAAACACTGCTTCCTTAAAGTAAGCCCAGCATGACATACATGGAGCTAAAATCTGTGACCCTGTGTGATTAAAACAGTTTTAAAGCTATTCACATGTCATGCCTCTTGTTATTTTCTTCCTTTTAGTTTTGTCCTTTCCTGGATAGAAATGGATTTGATCTTTGTGTTACTCTAATCTAGCCAAAAATGTGAAAGCAATTCACCTCCTTAAGATGATACAATTAGCTTTGTAGAAAAGGGTGAGAAAAATCTAGCATTCCATAAATTTGTTTAAACTTCACTCCTCTCGCTCTCTCTTCCTTGGCGTTGCCTACAGAGGTGGCAGCCATCTCTTAGTTGGCACCATGCCTGCCCTCAGACCCCTCGTGAAACCCAAGATTGTCAAAAGGAGGACCAAGAAGTTCATCTGGCACCTGTCAGATCAATATGTCAAAATTAAGCACAAATGGCAGAAACCCAGAGGTATTGACAATAGGGTGCGCAGAAAATTCAAGGGCCAGATCTTGATGCCCAACATTGGTTATGGGAGCAACAAGAAAACAAAGCACCTGCTGCCCAGTGGCTTTCGTAAGTTCCTGGTCCACAACGTCAAGGAGCTTTAAGTGCTGCTTATGTGCAACAAATCTTACTGTGCTGAGATTGCTCACAATGTCTCCTCAAAGAACCACAAAGCCATTGTGGAAAGAGCAACCCAGCTAGCCATCAGTCACCAATCCCAATGCCAGGCTGCACAGCGAAGAAAATGAATAGATATATTGTGTACACATTGTATTTGTGTTAATAAAACCATAAAATTCTGCCAAAAAAAAAAAAAAACAATACTTCACTCCTCTTAAGAAGAAGGGAGAAAAGTAAAAATCTGAATCATAAAGTGTTGCTAACTAAAAGCATCCAGACAATGACTGGATCTCTTAAAACAAAGGAAGCATGGGCCAGGCACCAAGAAGATCAGATCCTAAACACCAATCATTCCCTAATTAGCTGTCACAGGGCAACTGAGGTGTGGAGCTCTGGCACGTGATAGGAGAATCAATCCCAGCTTTGCCACTAATTAGCTGTAGAAATTTGAGCAAATTTCTTAACCCTTAAATTGTGGCTCAGTTTCCTCTCTTGCAAAATGGGGAGAATAACGTGAATAATCGGTGGCGGCGGCGGCAGCCGTCCGTCTCGAGAGACGATGGTGTAGCTTCTTAAGAGTCTATCTGCACCGCCAAGAATGGCTGTGCAGTCCGACTCGGGAGTGACACGGTATCTGTCTCCTCCCGTGTTAAGTCGACATCTTGCGATGACGCTGGAGTGTCCTCTCCAGTGAAGCTGAAGCTACAGAGCCTGGGCAGGGTGATATGGAGGGTCTGCTGTTGCCCATGCAGCAGACCCCCCCTCTCTTCGCAGCTGAAGGATCCAAGGGAAAGACGGAGTCAATACAGCTTGGCTTCAGGTGCGCCGCAGGAGTTGCCGGTGTTGACTACAACGTCAAACCGCCTTAGGGACTCCGGCTCCGGATTTTCTGTCGGGGTTTACTCCCTTAGCCTTTGCCCTAAAGAGGTATGCCGCAAGGCAGCGGAGGTTTTTTGGAGACAGAGTTTTCCTTCTCTGATGTGCCCTGACTGGAAGATCGAACCAGCGACACTTAGCTCGCAGGCCGACGCTCAATCCACTGAGCCAAACCAGCCAGGGGTTAATGTGAATAATACAGGTCAGTAAATAGCAGAGTTAACACGCAAGTTTTACTACCCTTATCCATGTTCTGCATGACCTGGGCAAGATACTGTAACTCTCCAATATTTAGTTTCCTTATCTGTAAAATAAAAGTATGATTCGAAATTAGAGAGGAAAATAGGATTAGTCAGTAGAGTGAAGGTCACAGAGCCATTAGCATGCTTTGAAGAATAGCTCTCTCAGCACACCTGAACACTGTGCCCTCTACATTGGTAACATGCAGTCAGTCCACACTTAATCTATGTCTTCACAAGTCTGTAGGCAGCATGCTAATAAAGCTCAGTCTGAAATGAAAGTCCGTAGGTATGGTTCTGTTGATCAGGCTGGTAATATGAAAGGGGGACTGACATTCAAGAAAAAGAACGCTGAAGAGATGCAGTTAAAAGGTTGCAGACACCCAAAAAACCCAGAGCGGTAATTCAAGGTAACACTACAATAGGTACTTTGATTTTAAATTGCTCCTTTATCTCTGCAACCTTTTAACAGCGCACTTTTTCTGGTTATCCTTCCTGTACTAAGTCCCTTAGTCTTCAAGCTTCTCTGGATATGGGAAGTTCACACCCCACTTGGTGTGTAATATAAGAAAATCAACATGAGTGGCTAAGTTCATAATTGCATATGTTTATCTAATATTTTTTTATTCGTTAAGCAGTTTAGCTTTGTTTTGATCCCTAAGAATGTAATGCACAGCTAAAGCCATTCATCTGAAGAGACAAGAAAAAAAAGACTAAATAGACATTGCTAAACAGAATTACATTAACCACAGTTTCCTTTCAATTTGGGTGAGTTGTTTTTTTTTCTTTAATTATGCTTTTAAACCTTTCTTAAGTTTCATTTTCAGGAGTTCATCCTATCTGCTACCTCTCAGGATAAAATACAAACAAAACCAAAAGTTTCACTCTACTTTCATTATTACAAGTCTTATTCATGCTCTACTCCCACCTGCTTCCTCTCACCCAATCAATACACACGATGCCCTGCCTCTGATGTTCTTACAAAGCTGACTTCACTCATTCATTCAACAAATATTTAGTGTCATTAAAGGTATCTGGCACTATTCTAGGCACATGGGCTACACCAATGAACAAAACAAAAAGTTCTCATAGAACTTCCATGAGTAGAAAGTTACTACTACATATACTTATTATAAGTATATTAGTATATACTTATACAGTATGTTATATGTGACACTGGAATAAAGAAACATTAGGGCAAAGAACATATTCTAGGATTGCTGATGGGTGGCAGGAAGGATGTTAAATGGAGTGATAAGGAAGGTCTCACTGAAAAGGTGAGAACTGAAGAAAGACTAAAGACAGTGAGGATGTTAGCCAAGAGAATCTGCAGAGTATTCCAGACAGAGGGACAGAGCAAAGGCCCTGGGGCAAAAGTATGTCTGGTGTGTTCAAGGAACAGTACTAAATGAGGCCGGTGTAGCTAGAATGAGCTAGTGAGTGACTGAGGAGCACAGGCAGATCACAAAGGGCCTTAGTGAAAGTCCATTGTAAAGCTTTTTCTCGGTGTGAAATAAGGAGTCACTGTATACATATATATACATCACATTTAACTTAAACCTGTTCTCTTCTCCAGCTTCTGACACAGAATGAATTTCTATGGAAAATATCCCTAAACAACAGCAGCAATTCTCAACCCTGGCTGCATCTTAGAATTACTTGGAGAGCTTTTAACATAATGTGAAGGCCCAGTCCTACATTTCTGAGCTAATTGAAACCAATGTTGAGAACTACTGGATAGGTAAACCCAGAAGTACTATTTACTAAACTCGGGAAACAAAGAGAAGACTGTCTAAATATTTCTGGGTTTAAACTAGCATTATCGCATGAATTAGGTTCTGGGGTGAGAGGACACTAGAGTCTAAATTAGAAATCCTCTTAACCTGACCTAGTCTCTTAAAGTACCCTGAATCTACGAAACACGAATTGGTGATTTTCCAAATGTTTTCTCAAAAGTGAGTGATGACCAAATTTAGATTTCCTTCAAATGAAAGAACACACAATATTATTCCATTTTTCTCTGGCAAAACCTTCCTATGCCTTAATGCCAACAGCTGGTTACACTTACTTCCCCACCCCCCAACCCGTTTCCCTACTATAGTCAATACCAGTATGCAGCCTGGCTCTAAGAAATGTGAATCCTCCTTGTTTTTATTTTTAAATCCATTATTTAAAACATAAAGCCCCACACAAAAAAAAGAGAAAAAAAAACCATAAAGCCTCCCCTGGCTGGTGTGGCTCACTGGATTGAGCATGGCCTACAAACAGAAGGGTCACTGGTTCAATTCCTGGCCAGGGCACATGCCTGGATTGCGGGCCAGGTCCCCAGTTCGGGGCAGGTGAGAGGCAACCAATCTGTGTTTCTCTCACACATGAATGTTTCTCTCCCTCTTTCCCCTCTATCTAAAAATAAAATAAATCTTTAAAAATAAATAAATAAAGCCTCTATCCAATATTAATGCACAACATAAAGGAGAAATTATTGCCCAATATTTTTGCTTGTCAACACAGTATAGGACTGAGTAATGGCTTTTTAAAATAAACTAATTCACTCATCCATTTCTTTAAAATAAAATACTTATTAAGTCTTCAATGCTACACACTTCTTTCAGGTGTTTGTGACCATAGCAGTGATGAAAACATACCCACCCTTAATACCCTTCTAGATGCCTGCAACTAAATTTTAAAATAAAGTATGGATGTAGTTCAAAAGTACCTAAAGAGTAGGTTATGATAATATAAGTCTAAAGTAACAACACCAGAAATGACATGTGGAACCCTAACTTGCACCTACTATTGCGTCGGCAGCCGTCCGTCTCGAGAGACGATGGTGTAGCTTCCCAAGAGTCTATCTGCACCGCCGAGAATGGCTGTGCAGTCTGACTCGGGAGTGACACGGTATCTGTCTCCTCCCGTGTTGAATCGACATCTTGCGATGACGCTGGAGTGTCCTCTCCAGTGAAGCTGAAGCTACAGAGCCTGGGCAGGGTGATATGGAGGGTCTGCTGTTGCCCATGCAGCAGACCCCCCCTCTCTTCGCAGCTGAAGGATCCAAGGGAAAGACGGAGTCAATACAGCTTGGCTTCAGGTGCGCCGCAGGAGTTGCCGGTGTTGACTACAACGTCAAACCGCCTTAGGGACTCCGGCTCCGGATTTTCTGTCGGGGTTTACTCCCCTTAGCCTTTGCCCTGAAGAGGTATGCCGCAAGGCAGCGGAGGTTTTTTGGAATCAGAGTTTTCCTTCTCTGATGTGCCCTGACTGGAAGATCGAACCAGCGACACTTAGCTCGCAGGCCGACGCTCAATTCACTGAGCCAAACCAGCCAGGGTCATATATATATATAAAATATCATATGTATATGATATTACTGGAGGATATATTGAAGTAACAATATAACTAGGAAGCTGTTTCTGTTTTCATTTTAGAATATGCTTAACAAACACTGTAAAAACTTATACAAAGTACAAAACTATTCAGACATTTGCCAAATGTCACCATTCCAAGAGCTCACAGTGGTGACCTCTGATAAGCTTTTGCCAGTTTTCTTATGTATGGAACCAGGTTAAGACCATGAGTTCACCCTCACAGTTTTCAGGAGGCATATGTATAATAGTAATGTTACTGGTCAGTAAGGAAAACTCTGATTCCAAAAAACCTCCGCTGCCTTGCGGCATACCTCTTCAGGGGAAAGGCTAGGGGAGTAAACCCCGACAGAAAATCCGGAGCCGGAGTCCCTAAGGCGGTTTGACGTTGTAGTCAACACCGGCAACTCCTGCGGCGCACCTGAAGCCAAGCTGTATTGACTCCGTCTTTCCCTTGGATCCTTCAGCTGCGAAGAGAGGGGGGTCTGCTGCATGGGCAACAGCAGACCCTCCATATCACCCTGCCCAGGCTCTGTAGCTTCAGCTTCACTGGAGAGGACACTCCAGCGACATCGCAAGATGTCGATTCAACACGGGAGGAGACAGATACCGTGTCACTCCCGAGTCGGACTGCACAGCCATTCTCGGCGGTGCAGATAGACTCTTAAGAAGCTACACCATCGTCTCTCGAGACGGACGGCTGCCGACGGTCAGTACTGTACAGACATAAAAGCCACACACATTGAGGAAGAACACTCAAAATCTTAAGAAAATCATTACATGAACACGAAAAAACATTGTGTTTGAAATGTTAAGAGTTCTGAAGATTTATCTGATTTTTCAGGGGAAAAGACCAGAAATAATATAGTTTTAGAAGATCTTCCAGTCAATTTTAACTTCCAAACCTTATTCATGTTTGGTCCCCGAATCCTTCTCCTTCCCAATACCCAATAAAAGGGAGATCTCAATTTCTAAGCCCTGGCCAAATTTGGCACAAGAAAACCTTTCCACATTTCAGAACTTCATTTGAAAGGTACCTTTTTCTATATTGTTTTCATCATACTTAGCAACATGTAAAATTTAATGGATACCCCTTTTTTAAACTTTGAGATCATCCAAATTTATTCCCAACACTTCTGCTGGAAAATAGATCTACAAAGTTCATAAGATTTGGCATATTTCAGTATGTTGCTTATCCTCTCTGAATATGGAGCACCTACTATAATATAAACCAAATGTTGTATTAGTCTCTTTATATGTCGTACAATATTTTTTTTAACAAAGTTGCTGTCCTAAAGACACGAAATTACTGCTTAGAAGAAATTGAAGAAGGCCAAACAATGAGAACATCCTTTAGTTGAGTTTAAATTTGGCTTTCCGCACTAGAGAGAATGCTCCATCCTAAAGTTGACAAAAATGAATTATGACAGAGTTGTGTCAATTAGCACACACAAGAAACTTTTTCAGATTAGTTCAACCACATCAACTGTGATACTTCTGGGATAAAAAGAAAAAGAAAAATCAAGTTGTCATAAAAATATATTTCAAATTTCAGATTTAAGTTGAAAATTATGTAAACTCTTAAGCACAATGCATAAACTACCTCCATCTGTAGATATTAAGCAACGTAGCTTATTGACAAAGTCAAACTACTAAAGATATGAATACAGATACCAGTAAAATAAATACTAGATGCAGTGATCAGTCATTTAACGTCCTTTATAAACACTACTCCAAACCAAAGTCGCTCAGATCAATCAGGAATTCATAGGACTGTAATTCAGTCCCAAGCCAAAACGGGGTAACTTAACCCAAAGATGTCTCCAAACCATTCTAACGATACTCTAAAACAGGGGTACCCAACCCCACGTCCCCGGCCTGATAGGAACCCAGCCGCGGGCAAAGCTCACCTAAGCTCGCCTCCAGTCTCCGCCCCGCCTCCTTCGTCCATAGTAAGAGGTGGGTGGTGGATGAAAGCCTGAGCTCCGCCTCCAAGCTCGCCTGAGTTCCCCGCCCCGCTCCCATCCCCCGAATACTGCCCGCCGCCACCCCCACCCCCGCCACCTCTGTCCGTGGAAAAGTTGTCTTCCACGAAACCAGTCCCTGGTGCCAAAAAAGGTTGAAGACTGGTGCTCTAAAGAAAAATTAAGCATTCAGGTGGAGCAATCTAAGACTCCAATCCCTCACCCGCCTCCAAATCCTTTGAGGAGGGGGATTTCGTTTTTCAGTTTTTAAAGGCAATGCTGATAGGGGAGAGCCAAGAGGAGCAAATATGTAAGTTTCCGGGGAGCTGACACAGGCCAACCCTGTCCTCCAACTCTAGGTAGAGACTAATCCCAAAACGGCGATCAGTCCTCAGTTTTACAGAAGACCGTATCCACTCACTTTACTTTTAAAAACCGAGCGACTCAGCCTGGTCGCGAACAGTTTGGTTGTAGCCGGGACCAAACCGTGCCCCAGCCCAGCGCTGCCCCTTCACGTCAGGTAACCAAGGCTGACCAGGGCCAGCTCCTGTCACCTGGCCACCGGCCCCCCGCCCGCGGCACCCGAGCCTGGCCGGGCCGCGCTCACCGTCGATGTTCTCTCGGTCGCTGATATGCTGCAGGTTGCAGCCCGTGTCCTCGCGGCTCAGGTCGGCGTCGGGCCGGTAGGACTCCAGCCGGGAGTGTGCATTCCTCCGGAGCTTGGGGCTTGACGACACGCAACACGAGGTAGTGTTCCCCATCGTCGGCTGCCCGGAGCCCGCGGCGCTCGCCGGGCTCCCGGGGACGGGCGTAAAGCGAGGTCCGCCGCCGCCGGGGACAGACGAAAGCGCGGTCAGCAGCGGCGGCGGGGCCTCGCCATGGGCGGCGGGCGCGACGGCGACCCCGACTAGCGGCGGCAGGCGGCTCCCTCAGCCTCTGCGTCTGCCTGGCTTCCCCGCGGCGGAGGAGTGCCCCTACCGCGCGACTGCACCGCCGCGCTGGCCTCACCCCGCCGCGGCCATGGCGGGCGCCGCGCAGGCCGCCTCCCTGCGCTTCCCGCTCGGCGCTCGGTCCCGGTGGCGGCCTCCGCAAGAGGTTCCGGTTCAAGCGTCAGAGACGCGTGTCCCTGCGAACAGCGGCGTGGGTACGAGGCGGCGTGGGTGGCGTGGGGGTCAAAGCTGCCGGAGCAGCAGGGGCAGCAGGGTGGCGTGCAGGGGCACAGACCAGGTCCCAGCGCGGGAGGCCAGCGCTTGCAGTCCGGAGGTTAGATGCCAGCCCCACCCCGGCGCCGCCCCTTCTCGCTGCCCTGGAAGCAGATTGCGGCCGGATGGGCGGTTGGGCCGCTGCGATTTGGGGGTCGCTCGCCCGACCTTTTTGGTCTCCGCCCTCATGTTTCCCCCCACCCCACCCCCACCAGGGACGGAGGCGTGTGTGACGGCCCAGGTTGTCCTTTGGTACGCTGGCCACTCCCGGGAACCGGGCGGGGGCAGTTCTTCGTTTTCTTTTTTTAAAGCTTTTAAGAGGAAGCTGCCCTTGATTTGGGAGTTCGCTCTTCTGCGTTGAGCTTTGTGGAGGACTTGATGGTGGCCCGTGGGCTATTCCAGCGTGGAGTCAGCTGCGGCCTTTTCAGTCCCACGGAGGTTGATAGGAGGTAGAGACAGGTACGTAACACCAGTCATCCTGTTACCTTTAAAACGCGTCTGTTCTGTCGCCCTGGGCTCTGTCTGAACTGAGACCGCTAAAATTAGGTCAAGGTTAGGGCCTGGCTGGGAACAGCACCAAAATGCGGTCCGCATCCACCGCCCGCCCCCAAATATCAGAGAAGGGGTTGTGAGGAGAAGCTGGGAAAAAAATATTTTTGAAAGAGACACTGGGTGCAGCGCTCTTAATTTTTAACATATGAGGAAACTGAGGCCCATAAAGATGAACTGACAGGTACTAAAAAAGAACAAAAGAAGTACAGGAATTAACATTTGTCTGGCATAAGCATGTGTATACCTCTTGACCCAGGCTTTAACAGTAATTCATTTACTCCTTGACATCAGCTGTTGTTTTTAACCTGCGATGCTCCTCTTGATAATGTTCATACGTTTATTAGGTTGTATTTTTTTGTTTTTGTCCTTTCCTTAAATTGTTCTATTACAGTTGTCCCATTTTTACCCCGTTGTTCTCCCCTTACCTGCTCACCTCCTCCCTCTCCCACATTCAATTCCCGCCCTGTAGTCTATGTTCATGGGTCACCTATACCAGTTCCTTGACTACACCCTTCTGTTTTAAGCTCCATTATCCAACTGCATTTTTGCCAGTTGGGATAAGTGGCAGATGTCCTTGGAAAATAAATGACAGCAAAGTACTGATGCTGACAAGATGACCAAAGGAAGGTCTGAAGAATACAGCCAGAAAGAGGTGGGGTGATAGCAACAAGGCAAAATAAAGCCCTTTATTAAGACAGTCTACACCCTTACCTCCCAGGAAACAGGGATTGAAACACAACGAGTCAATGAGAGTGCATATCCAGATCTTCAGAGTTACAATGCTGTTTTGTAGTTTGGGTACCACAAGCACCCAATTACTGAACCATATGTGTATGACATATTCACTTTAGGCGCATTTAATAATTTTTATTTAATCATAAAATTTACAATTAGTAATACGATTTGAAGGGCTTAAGAGAGGAGACAAACGACAACTGTCTCAGCTTCCTCTTCCCCATGGTCACTGGTGTCAGGGATAAAGAAGCCAGTGACTCTCAAACCAGTAGGAGATAATTAACAGATGGATCATGGAAAGGGGGCAAGGAAATGATATTCCGCAGCTCCTCACACATACCTCTGGGATCAAAAGGAGGAAGACTGTCATCACCAAACACAGAAATGGGAAGATTTAGCTAGATAACTTTGCAAATAAGTTAGAGATAGACCTATAATTAGATTACCTTTAGTTAATCACACTCTGAGTTAAGTAGTTAATCACGTTAGATTGTGAACCCGGATTAACCAGTAATGGAGAAACTGGGGAGGAGAGGGGAGGGGGTGCTAATTGCATTAGTAAACAGCCAGTTTTCTTTGTCTACTTCACACGCCCATGCCCCTGGCTGGCTGTGCGCCTGACTCTGCAGACTCGTGAATAAACACCTCACTTTGCTGCTCAAGTCCTGTATCCTGGTGTTTTATTGTGAGCATTTCTTACAATTTGGGAATTTGTCTGGAATCCTCCGCCTGTGTGCGGGAAGGGGCTCTGAGCTGAGGTGAGGAGACATGTCCTACCTGCCTTTGGGTGGCCCGCTCAATCCAGGGCCCACCCACCTAACAGTGTCCAGAAACGGACAAGAAACTTCTTGTTGGAACAGCAGTAGAACTGACACAAGGGGGAAACAAAAGCAAACACCACGGTAACCAGGCAATCTGGTGCACGGGCCGAGGTAAGAAAATTGGGTTAATTACTGCCTTGGTGGTTGAGCATCCTCGGAGATCAAATGTGTGTGTGTGGCTGAGGGAGTGGGCAAGACACCTCCAATACGGAGGTTTGAGCTCATGGTGTCTCCATATGTTACAGAACCCCTGGGCTGCTCCAATTGAAAACAAACCCACGGGCTCTTTAGTTAGGGGCCCGATTGCCCGCCGCCAAAATTATAACTCTCAATATCAGAGTTTAGTGAAAAGAAAAAGAATTGTTTATTTAACAGTTATATAGATTTAGTTATTTGCGGATTTCTGTTGTTAAGTCTTATGCTCTTTAAAACACCCACAAACACATATCCTTGCCTCCCCACCTTCCAGACCAGGCTAGTTTTAGGAAAGTCAGAGAAACCGTTTCCCGACTTTCCAAACACAGTCTTTACCAGCAGCTGCCAATCATTCAATCCTGATTGGGGAGGTCCTTTCTGTGCTGTGGTGCCCTCCAGCTCTCAATGCAGAACCACCTGGATTCTCAGCCTCCTTGCAAACTGCCTTCTTCCTGCAAACCGCGTGGATCTTCTCTCCTTCTCAAAACTGCATGGCGAGAGCCTCTTAAAGCAGCCTGGAGACCCCTTCTCCAGCCACATGGGGAAGGCCCCTTCACCAAGCCATGTGGAGGGAGCACACGAGAGAGCGAGAGCGAGCGCGCAAGCGCGCCAGAGAGAGAGAGTCAGAGCGCCAGAGCCAGAGCGCGAGTGAGAGCCGGAGCTTGCCAGAGTCTCTGAGTGAGAGCACGAGCGAGAGCCAGAGAGAGTCTGAGCTAAAATGTCTGCAGCTGCTTATATATCCCTGACTGCGTCATCTGACGCAGTGGGCGTTGCAAACAGTTCTGACCATTCACAGACCCTTACGTAGGCTCTGTGTGCTTTCTCCATACTGTCCCCTGGTTCAAGACTCCTCCCATCTGCCTGAGGCTTTGGATGCATTAAATCCATTTGCATAAGAAAGACACTAGCCACCAGCCTCAGGCATGTGGAGGCATTCTAAAAGCTGCTTCCTTCTCCCCATCCCCCAGCTGCAAGCTCTGGGGATTTTTGGACTCCCCTGTTTCTGTAACACATATACAAGAAATCTCCAGTAAGGGGGGTTGAATATATGGGGTCTGTATACAAGAAACTTCCAGTATGCGGGGTGCAGTATAGAGGATGTGAGCAAGAAATTTCCAGTATGGGTGGTTGAGCTCAAGGTTTGTGTGTAAGAAATCTCCAGTACGGGGCATTGAGCACAGAAGGTGTGAACAAGAAACCTCCAATAAGGGGGGTTGCGTTCACGGGCCATAGGCAAGAAACCTCCAATACAGGGGGTTGAGCTCACGGTGTTTCCATATACAAAAAATCTCCAGTAATGGGGGTTGAGTATATGGGGTCTGTATATAAGAAACTTCCACTATGGGGGTTGAATATACAGGTCATGAGCAAGAAACGTCCAATACAGGGATTTGAGCTCATGGGTTCATGTTCAAGAAATCTCCAGTAATGGGGCTTGAGGACACAACCAGATTCAGTGACAGCCACAGGGATCGACTGAGAATAGGAAATGAAAAATTCTAAGCCTAGGGAAACTAAAGAATTAGGGAAAATATTAGAGCATTGGGGAGAAGATCCCTGGACCCAGAATAAGGAAAAACAGAAAATGGCAAAATATTGCTGTCTCCTTTGGCCAAAGGAACCCAATAAGGGGCAATCTGTTTTCTGGCCCCATTTTGGGTCTGATGAAACTTGAGTTTGTCGAGTCCTGATCTTATATGTGAGTGATCAGGCATCAGCTTCTAAGGAAGAGAAGGAATATGCTCTCTGCTGATTAAAACCTACCAGCAGGTCTACAGGTCTTCCTGTAAAAGGAAAAGAAGATAAAGCCTGGGACCCTCTGTCCTGTCTCCCACCGCCTTATGGCCCTGGCCAGCCAGCGGCCAACTGGGCACAGGCACTAAGGACAGAGTACAGACGAATCAGGCCAGGACCACCTAACAGGTGCCCAACTGGTAGCCGTGCCCACGACACCCACAGCACTGGCGGTAACTTACTCTAGATTAAGAAAAGAATTAGAGCAATGTAAGAAAGACATGAAGAACTTTCCCATTCCATCAGAGCAGCTGCTGTTTCCCCTTAGGTAGGTCTCCATGGGCCTAGGAGAAATGGGATATGTCAAATGTTCCTTTAACAAGCACAGATGTTAGAAACTTCAAGCGTGATATGAAGCGCTTGGTAGAGGATCCCTTTGGATTGGCAGAACAATAGATCAGTTCCTTGGACCCAGCATATTAACGTGGATGGAATTAATGTCTATACTAGACATCTTTAGTGGGGAAGAGAAGGGGAATGATCAGACAGGCTGCTATGAGGATATGGGAGAGGGAACATCCTCCTTGTCAAAGAATTGTCGCAGCTGAACAGAAGTTTCCCAATATAGACCCTGAATGGGATAATAACAGGCCAGAGACTAGGGCTCAGATGAGAGACCTTAGGAGCCTCATCATCAGGGGATTCAAGGAGTCCATTCCCCGAGAACAGAATGTCTCCAAGGCATTCGAGATACAGCAAGAAAGAGATGAAACTTCATCAGCATTTCTACAGAAGCTTAGGGACCAGATGAGAAAGTATTGTGGTCATATCCAGAGAACGCTATAGGGCAGGGACTCTTAAAAGTCACTGTTGTAACAGAAGCTGGCCAGATATTTGTAAGAAATTGCAGAAGGTAGATGAGTGGGCCAGATAGAACAATTGAAAAACTCCTCAGGAAAGCTCAGAAAGTACATTAGAAGAGAGAAGAAGCAGGAACTGCAAAAAGCTTCAGGATATCTCTGCAAATCTAGGAAATTTTAGCTGCCCGATACTGAGTTTGAGTATAGTCCTTCACAGTGTGGAAAAGAACAAGAATTGGAAGCATGTTACAGTTAAATAAAGAAGTAAAGAGTATTTAGAAAGTTTATCAATGTTGCCGGTCTGTGGAAAGTTGTAAAGATAAAAAGGAAACAGTTACGGACATTTTAAACCTGGGAAAAGGAAACCTTAGCTGCTCGTGTTCTTGTTACAGAACCCCACAGGCTGTTCAGTTATGAAGGGCCCGATTGCTCACCGCCAGAAGCATAACTCTCAACACCAGAATTTGGTGAAAAGAAAAAAGATTGTTTATTTAAAGATTATGCAGATTTAGATCTCTAGAGTTCCTAGCTTCCTTGCAAAGAAAGCATGGATCTCTCCTCTACCTCTCTGCAATACCGCATGATTCTCTTTCTCTCCCTTTCTCTTTGTAATCCGCCCAATTCTCCTCCTCTGCCAGCCGCGTGGAACTCTATTCTTCCTTTTCTCTTTTCTTCCTCTGAAAATGTCTGCCACTTTCTCCTTAAATCCCTGACTGTGGCCTGTGAGGCAGTAGGCATGGTAACTAGTTCTGACCATTCGCAGAACCTTCCACAGGCCTTGCTTATTCACTGCTCATTATTCCTTAGAGCTGTGGAAGAACTGATGTCATTTACATAATTAAGACCCTACCTACCAGCCATGGATATGCAAAGCATCTTGAAAGCTGTTTCTCTTCCCACAGGATCTGGGGTTTTGTAGGGGACCCTACTCTGTAACATTCTGATTTTATAAAAGCATATTTTGTGGAATTCTCTGTATTTGTTTTTGACGAATGAGACCTAGGAAAGGTCATCTGTAAACTGGTCAGCAAAAATTCCTTTTGCCACCCAGGACCCAGGAAGAGTCATTCAGGACTGATGAGTGCTCCAGCCTGGGCAAATGAACATGTCTCTGAAAAGGGCACATCTCTCTAGGAGGCCAGTGGACATACTGGAGAGAGAGGGCCTAGCTATCTGGGTTTTGAATTATTGCTCTTTTTATGTTCTGAAAGGAAAAATTGAGGTTTCCCAGGGAGACTTAAAACTTCACATGAAAGGGAATCAGGCAAAGTGTAAGGCATGAAAATGAAAAAGGTTTGTTAGAAGTTTATAAAGGTTTTGAAAAGAAATTGTATGGTTTTAGTAATGGAATGTATAATGCTTCCATGAAATGCAATTTTGAAGGACAAGGTTTTTCCTTCATGCCTTTATATTTTTCTCCCTAACTGATTCCTCCAGTATTTGGCATTCTCCAGAAGTAAGAAATGACATAGGGCTCCTTTGCATAAAACTAATAAGACCAGTTGCTAATGGTGGTTTTGTCAACCGAGGCTTTGGCTGGGATGTCATGCCTGAAGGAGTCATACCTAGACTCTGGTTGTTACCAGAAAGCCCTGAGGAACAGCAATTGACTTTCAAGGCTGATGAAAGCCAAGGAGGTGAAAACCCGATATTTTGATTGGTTATGTGGTTCGTGGCAGTCTTTCTAGCAAAGGAACAAGTTTGCTTCCCTGAAAGATTGCTAGGAGGAGCCTTAAGACACAATAGAAATCCTTAGGGTCTTGTAAAAAGAATGGGTTTTATAGGCAAGGCCAGATGGCAGTTGTGTGGTTCAGCTTCTGTGCCCAGATGGGCAGACAGAAGGTCAACCTGAAGGTTCTTTGTGTGAGTTCCAGCAAAGCAGACTTAAAAGATTATATGTGATCAATTGCTGCTCTTGTTGTGTTTATGCAAGTGAACATGCTAAATTAAAACTGGACTTGATGCAGTCCTTTTAGTGACAAGGAGGGTAATATTAAGGAGAAAAATCATGATTTAAGGAAAATCACAGTGCTCAGTGGTAGACTATAAACTGGTGCAGCTAACTGTCTTTAAAAGTTTGTTTTCATTTAGAAATCAAAACTAGGTTTTGAACATCAGAAATGTTCAATCTACAGACAAGGAGGACCTATCAAACTGCCACTGTTAAATATCATTCCAGAAAAGGCCCTGTGACTGGATGTCTCCACAGACCTACAGATTCAAAGGCTGGCTTGTGGGTTATGTTGTGTGAATTAATATGTATATTCTTCCTTCTGTTTGCACAGGGCAGAAGCCTGTAATCTCATTACATGAGTAACTGTCTGTACATATAGGCCTCACTTAAGTGGCCCATCTGCATTGCGGCCTCCTGAGACTCAAAGGTTTAGCTGAACTAAGTGTTTGAGTTGATAAAGTGTGGGGCAGTCTGCAGGCTTCACTTTAAAACTGGTTTCTCTTTTTCTGTCCCATAGCTTGGACAGAAAGGGCCCAGAAGTCTGAGGTGGGTGAAATCCTAAAATATTCCCCTCAGCCCAAACTAAGTATAGTGGGCAAAAGGGCTTTGAACAGCTGTGACATGCCTTGCACACCTTCTGCCAAAGATGCCAATTTTTTTCCTAATGTGGAACATTAAACATTAATCACTGCCTGTTGTCATTTAGTGGTTATAGTTTTTATTATGGCTTTTAACCCTGTTGCCAAATATGTTGCCCCCAGAATACGACAAAGATGCCAGTTTGTGCAGCAGTGCCAGCCCTTGGAAACAGAGCATGCCACTGCCCGGGGATAGCCAACTGACCTGGACTTTACAAAATCCTTCCCCATGTGGGAAAGCTACCCTCCCCTCCTCACTCCCACTCTATCAGAGATTTCTAGACCCAAGGGTAGGTAGAACGATGGCCATGTCCAGCTTGAAGTAGCTAGAGGAGTATGAGACCTTTGCCCATTGTTTTTTATAAGATTATAAAGGGTCTTAAATCTGGGGTGAGGGGGATTGTTACAAAGGAAGTTCCCCACAAATTCCCCAGAACCTACAGTTGGGAGTGGTGTGGGGGAATAGGACAGCTTTCAAGATGCCTTTGTATAGTTATGGCTGGTAGCTAGTATCTTAGTTATACAAATGGCTTTGGTTCTTCCAAGGCCCCAAGGAGATGGGAGGGATTTTGACTATAAAATGGTGACAAAAAAGAGGTCCACAGCCCCTGGTGGATCATTCGATCCTCACATCTATATCAATGCCATTGGGTACCCTAAAGGAGTTTCAGATGAATTTAAGGCTAGGAATCAAATAGCAACACAGTTTGAGTTAGTCCTCTTCTGGTGGTCAACAATTAATAAGAATGTTGAGACTTCCGGCCAAGATGGAGGCTTAGACGGACACGCTAGGTCTCCCTCTACAACTAGAGAGGAATACAACTACTTCAAACCAAAGGATAACTAGAAATTCCAGAAAATAAAACTACACGGAAGCCCAACATATGAAGTTATAAACCAGCGGTGCCATTTGGGCAGGTAAGAGTTAAAGAGGGCAGCGCTGTTTGCGATCGCACCTGAGAGCGGCGGGGCGGCAAGAAATCCCGGCTGCGGTCAGGCCCCTGGCAGTGCGCGACCCCAGCGCTGGGGAGAGCAGCCACCGCATCGCCTTGAACAGTGAGGCCCAGGGGGGCGGGAGGACGGATCCCGGTCTCCTAGCTGAATAACTGTGTGAATCCATCTTGGACCCCCGCCCCCAAAGAAAGCACCACAGGGCTGCGAAATAGGTCGCAGACAGGCGCCGGTCGCTGAATTGTGACGCGTACACAGGCACTGCCCCCGACAGCCGGCCCAAGAAAACAAAACGCATCTGTCAAAATGAGGCAGACAACTATAGAAATCCCGGTGACACAGCTCACCAGGCAACAGATAGAGAACCTGACAGATGAACAGATAAGAAACCTGTCAGAGGCTCAGTTCTGGGCCATTGTTATCAGGTGGCTTACAGAATTCACAAAAGAGCAGGAAAAAGATAAGAAAGAAGCGAAAAACATTTATAACGAAAGGAACAAAACCGCATCCGAGACAGATGGTGAGGAAAAAAAATCCAGAGTTCATTTCAACAAACTGGAATATGGAGAAGGAACAAGCAGTCAACCAATGCAGAGAGAGGAAATGGGAAGCAACAATCAGAGGATCAGAAACCTCTGGGACAGCTATAAAAGGCCCAACATAAGAATCATTGGTTTGCCAGAGAGGGAGGAAGATGAACTAGAACTTGAAAAATTGAGTGAAAATATAATAAAGGAGAACTTCCCAGACTTGGGGAAGGGAATAGACTTGCAGGTCCAGGAAGCAAGGAGAGTTCCCAAGAGACTGGACCCAGGGAGAACCACTCCAAGACACATTATAATCAAAATGTCAAAAATTAAAGATAAAGAGAGAATCTTAAAAGCAGCAAGAGAGAAGAAAAGAATTATGTACAAAGGGGTCCCAATTAGACTATCAGCTGACTTCTCAAGGGAGACCCTACAGGCAAGAAGGGACTGGCAAGAAATATTCAAAGTAATGAAAATCCAAAACCTACAACCACGAATACTCTATCCAGCGAAATTGTCATTCAGAATAGAAGGACAGAGAAAGTGTTTCCAGGACAAAATAAAACTGAAAGAGTTCATTAGATCCAAACCACTGTTATATGAGATGTTAAAGGGACTGGTTTAAAAAACAGAAGCTAGGGAGATGAAACAAAGGCAAACTAAACAGGCAACGAGAGTGGAAAAGGAACTGTGGGTACAGGAAGCATATTGGGGGGAGGTCAACAGGGAGGGGGAGTGGGGAGAGGGAGGGAGATGATATAGGAATTGGGGATCATGGTAGGAGGGAATGGAATAGACGGAGAGAGGTTGGGAGGAACTGTATACACAACTAATGGACATAATCTAAAAGGGGGGGACAACTGGAGGGAGGGGGGCCACCGGGTGGAGGGGAGCAGAGGGAAGGGAAATTGGCACAAATGTAATATTTTAATCAATAAAACACATTAAATCTGAAAAAAAAAAAAAAAGAATGTTGATTGGATAAACTATATTTATTATAATCAGAAATTTATTAATTATACCAGGGATGTTATAGAAGAAATAACAGTTGGATGGCACCATCAAATTACCTGGGACAATAGGATGGCACTGGATAAGATGCTAGCAGAAAAAGGAAGTATAGGTGTAATGCTTGGGTGATAGTGCTGCACTTTTATCCCCAATAATACAGCTCCTGATGGGACTATCACTAAGGCTCTACAGGGACTGACCACTCTAGCCAATGAACTAGCAGAAAACTGAGGCATCAACAATCCTATGACAGGATGGTTAGAAAACTGGCTTGGCAATTGGAAAGGAATGATCATGTCAGCTTTTGTGTCCCTCATAGTATAATAGTAGCAGGAGTCCTTACTGCTTTAGGCTACTATATTATTCCCTGCATTAGAGGTTTAGTTCAGAAATTAATTGAGCCTGCACTAACTAAACAGATGCCAGTAATTTACCAACAGAATAATCTCCTCCTGGAGGCTGAAGAAAATCCTTGATATGAGACAGAGAACTGAGAAATCCACATGAAATTTGAAGGGACAAATTAGAGATTTGAGTAGTCAATTTTCCAAAAGAGACAGGGAATTGTTAGGGATAAAGAAGCCAGTGACTCTCAAACCAGTAGGTGATAATTAACAGATGAATTATGGAAAGGGGGCAAGGAAATGACATTTTGCAGCTCCTCACACATAGCTCCGGGATCAAAAGGAGGAAGACTGTCATCACGAAACACAGAGAAATGGGAAGATGTAGCTAGATAACTTTGCAAATAAGTTGGAGGTAGACCTATAACTAGATTACCCTTAATTAATCACACCCTGAATTAAGTAGTTAATCACGTTAGATTGTGAACCCGGATTAACCAGTAATGGAGAAATGGGAGAGAAGAAGAGGGGCGGGGGAGCTAATTGCATTAGTATAAAACCAGTTTTCTTTGTCTACTTCTCGTGCCTATGCTCCTGGCTGGCTGTGTGCCCAACTCTGCAGACTCGTGAATAAATGCCTCACTTTGCTGCTCAAGTCCTGTGTCCCGGTGTTTTATTGTGAGCGTTTCTCACACTAGGCAATGTTAACTGGAAACAACGCCTGGAAATGGGAAGGCATGACTGGGGGCTAAGGTAGCCATAGACTAGTGCCAAGAGATGGGACAGCCAGTGGTCTGCAAGGACTTTTCTGTCTCCTTACTACCCCTAACCACTCTTTGACATTCCCACTGTATTCCCCTTAAATATGCACCCATTGGACTTATTCATTAGTATGACTTTTGGTCAGCAGACCTGGGGAGGAAAGATAAGTGCTAAAGCCTCACCAGTGATTTACCTGAATGCCAACAACCACACCCTTCTTTACTACCCACCCTCTACACACACATACTTCAAATTCCTCCAGGCAGAGATGCTGCCTGCTTTATACTCCGTGATACTTTAGGAAAGGTGTCATGTATTAAACACCTGCTAAAAGCCAAGCATTGTACAAAGTATTTTTTAAATCTAAGCCTATGTTGTTATCTTGTTACAGAGAGGGATCCCCAAAATTCCCCATAGCCTGTGGTTTGGGGAGTGGGGGATGGGACTCAGTGAATCACAGCCATTTTTCCTAAGGGATGCCTTGCATATCTATGGTCGGTAGCTAGTATCTTAGTTATGCAAATAGCTTTGGTTCTTACAAGGTGCCGAGGAGATGAAAGGGGTTTTGCCATAGAATGGTGATGAAAGAGTTTACAGGGCCTGTGTGAGATTTCACGAGTGGCCACAATTGGTCACCCTGCCCACTGCATCACAGGCTGCAGTCAGGGATTTAAAAATAAGTGGGCAGCCATTTGCAGGGAGAACCATGTCGTTTTAAAAGGGAAAGGAGAATGTCATGCAGGTTGTAAAGAGGAAGAGAGCCATGCAATCTGAGAGAAGGAATGGTCCAGCCATGCAGCCTGGGCTAGTAAGGAAGCCATCATGCTGCTGCTTTAATCCTGCCAACTTCAGTGAACTCCAAAGCCTGGACTTTGGACCTTTAGAAACTCGGGACATGTACAGAGGACTCTTGGGATTTGTACCTTTAATGAACTTCACCATGATCCAGTGCAACAAGGCACATGTTTTCCTGACTATATAAGGAGGCAGATGACACCCTGGACTATTATATGGAGGCTGATAACATTGTACCGGAGATCCTGAAGGAGAAAGCTGACAGATAAGGAATGGGAAACTTCTGATCATGTTTTCGACTTGCAGCCTTTTGAGAAGCAAGGAAAGTGCTGGGTCCTGTGGGAGAACAGGGCTCTGAGCTGAAGTGCTCACTGTCCTCCCCAGGTTGGAATATTGTAAAATAAAGACCTGTTTTCCTCAACACTAATTTTTGGGTTTTACACCAAGGCACCACATGAAAGAAACCCCTTTTTCCCAGTAACAATCTCACATTTTACAAATAAAGACTTGAATTCTCATCATTAAACCTATCTAAGGTAAGAAATGGCCTACTGGGGGTTGCACCTTGGCTCTGATTACAGAGTATAAGGTACCCTGTCAGTTGCATCCAGCCCAACCTCCTGCCCTCACCTCTATCACTGAACAGGACAGGGGCAGGGAACAGATTGGAATCATGAGAGAAGAAATTGGAAGTAGAAAAAAAGACTCTAGGGTTGCCCTGGCCAGGTGGCTCAGTTTGTTAGAGCATAATTCTGTGAGAAATGCTCATGATAAAAACTGAGACACAGGACTTGAGCAGCAAAGCAAGGCATATATTTATGAGTCTGCAAAGTCAGGCGCACCCTCAGCCAGGAGAACGTGCGCGCAAAGTAGACAAAACTGGTTTTATAGTAAAGTGCCCCACCCTAAAGCGAAAGAGATTAGCTTCCCCACCCTAATGAGATTAGCTCCCCTACCCCTCTCCTTCTTCCCCGTTTCTCCATTACTGGTTACTCCGGAATTACAATCTAACGGGATCATATAAATGCCCCTATTGTGATTTGTAAATATGCTAATGCTGTCAACTCCCTTCTTAGAGACCCTTTAATTACATTTGACCTTTGTTATTACTGATTTTATACTGGTTTGGGAGTCACTATTTCCTTGTTTCCTACAATTTCATACACCAAAAGGTTGTGGGTTCGATTCCAAGTCAGGACACGTACCTAGGTCCCAGGTTCAAGCCACAGTTGGGGCGCATATGGGAGGTAGCCAATCGATGTTTCTCTCGCACATCAACGTCTCTCTCTCAAATCAAGAAAACATCAACCTGGATCTAATCAGAACCAACTCTGCTCTTTGAGCACAATCATTTCATAATTATTTTTCTTCATCTTTCTTTGTTACTAGGATTTAAGAATTTGGTCATTATAAAGAGGTAATATGGAACTTGTGTGAGTGAGTTAGTACTCTTCACATTCTTTAGAAGTAGCAGCTTTTATTTCCCAACAAAATTTTCAACGGAACCAAAATGTTTATGTGAGAAACATCCACAATAAAGCACCAGGACACAGGACTTGAGCAGCAAAGTGAGGATTTATTCACGAGTCTGCAAAGTCGGGTACACCGCAAGCCAGGAGCATATGCGCGCAAAGCAGATAAAGAAAACTTGTTTTATAGTAATGCAGTTAGCTCCCCCTCCCTTCTCCCCCATTTCTCCAGTACTGGTTAACCCGAGTTCACAATCGAATGCGATTAAGTACTTACCTCAGGGTGTGATTAACTAAGGGTAATCTAGTTATAGGTCTATCTCCAACTTATTTGCAAAGTTATCTAGCTACATCTTTCCATTTCTCTGTGTTTGGTGAGGACAATCTTCCTCCTTTTGATCCCAGAGATATATGTGAGGAGCTGCAGAATGTCATTTCCTCGCACCTTTTCCATGATTCATCTGTGAGAAATGCTCACAATAAAACACCGGGACACAGGACTTCAACAGTAACTGAGGCAGTTGTTTATTCACAGATCTGCAGCTCTGGGTGCAGCCGAAAGCCAATTCAAAGGTGTGTGCCGAAAAGATGAAGCTGGCTGTTTTTATCCTTGACATTCCCAGACCCTATAGCACCCCCTACCCCTCCTGCAGCTGCCTGGGAGATAACAGGATGTTTCAGGCTGAAAATTCCCCACCTGCAGCTGCCTGGGTGTTTCAGGCTGAAAATAAACTAAACCACGTTCTGCTTTGATCAGCCTGTCGCATCCCCAGCTGCCAGATAGCCAAGTGGCCAACAAAGCTCACAAAAAAACCCTTTTTCTTCCCCCTATAAAAGCAAACCCCTTCTCCCCTAGGTCAGAGTCCTGACCACCTGTGGCAGAGCTCCCATCCCACTTGCTGATTTTCCCAATAAAACCTCTACCTTCAAGCTCACTACATCTTAATGGTTATCTGAGCAACTCTGTTCTTACAATCCTAATGCAAGTAAAACCTCCCCTTCCTCCCCTTCCCCTTCCTCTCCGTTTTTCCCTACTGGATACTTGGAGTTACAATCTAACACGATTGACTAAATCAACTAAGGGTGGTAATTAACTTACGAATAAGTTTCCTTATTTTGCTGACCTTGCATAGTTCCCAGGTTATAAATATTCCATGATGGGTGCCCCTCACACTCGGTTAACTCTGACTGTTTCTCAGATGATAAATATTCCTTAATTTTGACTATCTGTGTCTCTAGCCCCTCTTGAAAGTCTTCTAAACCTGATTACCACATTTTCCCAGGTTATAAATATTATGCCCTTTACACTCTGGGTTAACTCTGACTGTTTCTCAGGTGATAAATATTCCTTAACTCTGACTATCTGTATCTCTAGCCCCTCTTGACAGTTTTCTTAACCTGCTTATCACATTTCTCTTTTGCTGCTAATTATTTCTTACTGGTTTGAGTGTCACTTTTATCTGTCCCTCACGTCTGTTAATTATCTCCTACTGGTTTGAGTCTCACTGGCTTGCTTCTTTAGCCCTAACATTTATAACAAATGATATTAGTATTAACTTAAATGACTTATAAGATCTCATAAAAACAAATCAGTGAATATAGGCTACCTTAATTAAATTAGGTAGAGCATTAAGTACACCCTCACGTCAGCTACACACATATCCATCCATGAATATCAATGAATTATGAATGCCATTTGTGCAACACCCTGAGTCACCTAGAATACAGAAAACAGAGTCAAGTTAACCCTGGATCTGGAGCTTTGGTCAAAGTGTTACAGAACCCCTGGGCTGCTCCAGTTGAAAACAAACCCACGGGCTCTTTAGCTAGGGGCCCGATTGCCCGCCGCCAAAATTATAACTCTCAATACCAGAGTTTGGTGAAAAGAAAAAGAATTGTTTATTTAACAGTTATATAAATTTAGTTATTTGCGGATTTCTGTTGTTAAGTCTTATGCTCTTTAAAATACCCACAAACACATATCCTTGCCTCCCCGACTTCCAAACCAGGCTAGTTTTAGGAAAGTCAGAGAAACTGTTTCCCTACTTTCCAAACACAGTTCAGCTTTACCAGCAGCTGCCAATCATTCAATCTGATTGGGGAGGTCCTTTCTGTGCTGTGGTGCCCTCCAGCTCTCAATGCAGGACCGCCTGGATTCTCAGCCTCCTTGCAAACTGTCTTCTTCCTGCAAACTGCGCGGATCTCCTTTCCTTCTCAAAACCGCATGGCGAGAGCCTCTTAACGCAGCCTGGAGACCCCTTCTCCAAGCCACATGGAGGGAGGCCCCTTCACCAAGCCATGTGGAGGGAGCACACGAGAGAGCGAGAGAGCGAGAGCCCGAGAGCTAGAGTGAGAGCCCGAGTCAGAGCGCCAGAGCGAGAGCGCGAGCCAGAGAGAGTCCGAGTCAGAGCGCCAGAGCGAGAGCCAGAGTGCCAGTGAGAGCCAGAGCCCGAACGAGAGCTTGAGAGACCCCGCTAAAATGTCTGCAGCTGCTTATATATCCCTGACTGCGTCATCTGACGCAGTGGGCGTTGCAAACAGTTCTGACCATTCACAGACCCTTACGTAGGCTCTGTGTGCTTTCCATACCGTCCCCCGGTTCAAGACTCCTCCCATCTGCCTGAGGCTTTGGATGCATTAAATCCATTTGCATAAGAAAGACAGTAGCCACCAGCCTCAGGCATGTGGAAGCATTTGAAAAGCTGCTTACTTCTCCCCATCCCCCAGTAGCAAACTCTGGGGATTTTTGGACTCCCCTGTTTCTGTAACAAAAGAAGGAAAGAGGCTAGTCTCAGGAAGAAAGAGAAAAAACTGTTCAGAGTATTATCTGCCCTTTCCTTGTCACCTGGTAGCCAGTTTTCTGTGCAGTTAATCAAATGTTTGTAAGGTAGTTGTCAAATAACCAAAGACATTTTTTGTACCGCCAATACTCTTATGGCCCTGAAATAAGGCCTCCTTTTAGTACTGTTGATGGTAAGCAGTCCACACTAACCAGCTATGGGGACGTATTAACTTTGATAGCCACTTGATCTTGACCAATATAGGTGATTTATTTATTGATAAAACATTTGAAAATGTGCTGAGCCAGGCACCTTGGAGATATAAAAATGGATAAGATATAATTCTTGCTCTAGAGAAACTCAAACTCCAGTAAATAGTCAAATGAACAGGTTTAGAACATGTCCAGTAATGTTGAAACTGGAAAAGCCAGTGTCCATGCTGCCTGTCATCTACCAGACCCAATAAGCAGAGACAGGGATTGAATCTTTATGGGCACTTTATTCAGATAGTGATCTGAGAAGACAGTGGGTTTGTACCCTAACAGACTGTCTTAAATTCCAGTATAAATGGGCCCTTTTTATAAGGAGAAGAGTAGGTAAGGGGGTTGGAACTCAGGGAAAAGGTTAATGGAATAATCAGATAAAAGCTGCAGCATTCTTTCACGGGTGTCCTGGGCGGTGGTCCTTGTGCCCTGGGCAGTGTTCACCCTGGAGTACAATGACTCAGATACCATCTTGTTTGTTTGCAGTCCTCCTGAGGCACAAAGGTGGAACTGCTTATGGTTTCTTGGAATAGAGGTGGGTCATACCTCCAGCTCCTGAAACAATAGTTTTTTACATACATTGATCACTAAGCTTATTAGCTGTTACCTGAAACTAAAATTTTCCATCATTTGAATCCCCCATCATTGTGAGTGAGTACAGTGATTTAGTGCTAAATCTGAAGAATGGCAAGCCTGCTACCTGTAAATATATAACTTTATCACCTGTGGATATATCTATGAAAGATTTATCCCATAAATTAAAGAATTGTACCCAGATAATATGTCAGGTTGAAATTCCCACAAGCAATTAAAGATGGTTAGTAAAACTAAACACCAATGACAAATCTTTTGAACCAGAGTAACTGCCAAGAACATTTTGTTGAGAAGCATTCTGAGGTCATGTTCCAGCTGAACAAGGAAAACACTGCCATGAGGAAAGGAGAAGATAACACTTATGTGACATATTTCCTAACCATGAGTAAAACTTTGGTTTATAGAATAAATAATGAAGGAGGGGACAGCCATAGTCTCTGGGTACCTGGACAAAGGCTCACTTGGAAACGGGTTTATCTGCCTCACTACTGAGAATTCACCACCTGTCCCCAGGCTACACAGCCTTAAGAAGTGTAATAATCTCTTTTGCCAAACTCTTATCTTCTTTATCCATCTTCACTCACCAGGAACAGGAATGGTAAATATATGTGTAATCTCTCAGAACTGAGTTGTACTTTTGTGAGATACAGATTAAAAAATGACACTCAAACCGGTAAGAAATGATTAGCAGCAAAAGAGAATGTGGTAAGCAGGTTAAGAAAACTTACAAGAGAGGCTAGAGACACAGATTGTCAGAGCTAAGGAATATTTATCACCTGGGAAATTGTGGCTGGAGACATGAGACTGGAGACATAAACAGTCAGAGGTAACCCAGAGTGTGAGGGGCACCCATCATGGAATATTTATCACCTGGAAATTATGCATGGTCAGTGAGTTAAGGAAACTTATTCGTGAGCTAATTGCTACCCTTAGTTGATTTAGTCAATCGCATTAGATTGTAATTCCAGAGTATCCAGTAGGAAAAAATGGAGAGCAAGGGGAGGAAGAGGGAGGTTCTTGCATTAGGATAAAAAGCAGCCTGCATTAAGCCCTGGTGCACACCCTTTGTTAGGCTGCGCCCAGACTTGCAAATCCGTGAATAAACAAATGGCTCATTTACTGCTTAAGTCCTGTGTCCTAGTGTTTTATTGTGCGAAATTCTCACAATTTGGGGGCTCATCCAGGATCTCCCACCTGTGTGCGGGAAGGGGCTCTGAGCTGAGGCGGGGAGACACATTCTACCCATTCTTGGGTGGCCTGTTCAACTCAGGGCCCACCCGCCTCACAGTGTCCAGAAACAACCCAAGAGTTCTTGTTGGGACAGCAGTGGAGCGAAACGGGGGGCGGAGGTGTTACAGAAACAGGGGAGTCCAAAAACAAACCCCAGAGTTTGCAGCTGGGAGATAGGGAAAAGGGAAGCAGCTTTCAGGATACCCTTGCATGCCTGGGGCTAGTGGCTAGAAACATTGTTGCACAAAGATCTGCTTTACTTCCAAGGCTCAGGAAGATGGGAGGGGTCTTGGACTGTGGGATGGTATGGAAGGAGCAGACAGAGCCTGCGTAAGGTTCAGTGAATGGTCAGAACTGCTTGCAACACCCACTGCGTCAGAGGACGCAGTCAGGGATATATAAGCAGCTGCGGACATTTTAGCTGGGGCTCCTGGGGCTGGCTCTCTCTCTCTTGCTCTCTGGGACTCGCTCTCTCTCTGGGTCTTGGGCTTATGCTCTCTCGGGCTCTGGGCTCTGGCTAGCTCTCTCTATGGCCCTGGCTCTCATGGGCTCCCTACATGTGCTTGGAGGAGCAGGGGTCTCCAGGCTGCTTAAAGAAGAAGCTCTCGCCATGAGGTTTTGAGAAGGAGAGGAGATCCATGTGGTTTACAGGAAGAAGGCAGTTTACAAGGAGGCTGAGAATCAAGGCGGTTCTGCATTGAGAACTGGAGGGCACCACAGCACAGAAAGACCTCCCCAATCAGATTTGAGTGATTGGCAGCTACTGGTAAAGCTGAACTGTGTCTAGAAAGTAGGAAAACGGTGTTTCTGACTTTCCTAAGACTGGCCAGGTCTGGGAGGGGGAGGCAGGACTTTGTGTAAATAAACAATTCTTTTTCTTTTCACCAAACTCTGTTATTGAGAGTTATAATTCTGGCGGCGGGCAATCGGGCCCCTAACTAAACAGCCCGTGGGTTCTGTTTCAATCGGAGCAGCCCAGGGGTTCTGTTACGGGGGGCGGGGGGGGGTGACAAAAGCAAACACTGTGGCAACCAGGCAACCTCATGCATGGATCAAGGTAAGAAAATTAGATTTAAGTACTGCCTTGGTGGTGGGCATCCTCAGAGCGTCGAATGAATGTGTGTGGCTGAGACATATCTCAAGATATGAAGCGAGTGTGGAGTCTTGATCCGCAGTTCCATTCTTCCACAAGGGAAATGGCCAGAGACAGACGAAGCATCTCGGGCTGTGTGCAATGTCTCTGGTAAGAGGATTAGGCCCACAGGACTGTATACAAGAAACTTCCAGTAAGGGGGGTTGAGTATACAGGGCATGGGCAGGAATTCTCCAGTATAGGGGGATTGAGCTCACGAGGTCTGTGTTCAATAAATCTCTGGAAAGGAGGTTGAGAATGTTACAGAGTGGGGGTCTCCAAAAATCCCCAGAGCCTGTGGGTTGGGGGATGGGGAAAAGCGAACAGCTTTTAAGATGCCTTTGTATGACTATGGCTAGTAGCTAAGTATCTCAGTTATTCAAATGACTTTGGTTTTTCCAAGGCCCCAAGGTGATGGGAGGGGTTTTTGGCCATGCAATGGTGCAGAAAGAGCATACAGAGCCTGTGCAAGGTTCTGTGAATGGTCAGAACTGGTCACCACACCCACTGCATCAGAGGACACAGTCAAGGGTTTAAAAATAGACAGCAGACATTTTAGCTAGGTTCTCCATGTGGTTTTGAGAAGAAGATCACACGTTTTTGAGAAGAGGAGAGGAGATTGCACGGTTGCAGGAAAAAGGAGATCTCCATGCGGTTTTGAGAAGAGAGAGAGGAGATCCACTCATTTTGCAAGGAGGAGAGGAGAACTTCATGCAGTTTACAAGGAGGCTGGGAACTTCATGTAGTTCTGCATTAAGAGCTGGAGGGCACCGCAATACAGGCAAAACCTCCCCTATCAGGATCGAATGATTGGGAGCTGCTGGTAAAACTGAACTGTGGGAAGTAGGAAGACTATATCTCTGACTTCTCTAAAACTAGCCTGGTTTGGTACGGGGAGACAGAACTATGTGTTTGTGGGTGTTTTAAAGAAAATAAGACTTAACCGCAGAATTCCACAAATAATCTAAACCTATATAACCATTAAATAATTCTTTTTTCTTTTCACCAAACTCCAGTATTGAGAGTTATGCTTCCGGTGGCGGGCAATCGGGCCCCTAATAACTGAACAGCCCGTGGGTTCTGTTACAAGAACACAGCTGGATTAGCCACAGGAGTTGACTGAGGATGGGAAATAAAAATTCTAGGCCTAGGGAAATTAACTGGAGCCAAGGAAGGCCCTACGGACATTCTGCCCAATAGCCCATTAGGGAGAGTGCAGGGCATGGGACAAGAAACTTCCAATCCGGGGGTGGGGGGGTGGGGGGGTGAGTTCACTGGCCGTGTGCGACAAATTTCCAGTATGGGAGGTTGAGCTCATAGCGGGTTTAATGGGGAGAAGATCCTTAGACCCAAAATAAGGAGAAACAGAAAATGATAAAATACTGTTGTCTCCTTTGGCCAAAAGAACCCATTAAGGGGCAATCTGTTTTCTGGCCTTATATGTGAGTAATCAGGCATCAGCTTTTAAGGAAGAGAGGAAATATGCTCTCTGCTGATCACCACCTGCCAGCAGATCCGCAGGTCTCCTCCCTGTAAAAAAAAAAAAAAGAAGGTAAAACCTGGGACCCTCTGTCCTCTCTCCCATCACCTTATAGCCCTGGCCAGCCGGTGGCCAACTGGGCAGAGGCACCTAGACAGACCATACAGATGGATCAGGCTTGGGACACCTAACAGGTGCTCAGCCAGCAGGGCACCAGCAGAAATTTATTCTAAATTAAGAAAGGAATTAAAGCAATACAAACAGGACTTTGAGAATTTACCCAAAGAAATTGCTTACAGGATTTCTTTCCACCCCAGGTAACTTCTAGCAATTCAATTTGCATCTGAATACTCCCTGCTAGAGCTGCAAGGAGGGGCAATGTTAGGTTTTCTAGCCAAGCAGCCATCTAATACCCTAAAAAGCTACTAGGTCTTGAGAAAAATAGGATAATTAACTTGCTGCAGGTTACAGAAATAGCAGGATGTCAGCCTCTCCAACACAGAGGGAGAAGGGGGAAAAAAGTGACACTTTTAAAACTCAGGCCACTTTCCTTCAAACGGTGGTACAAGTGGCAGTGGTAGCAGCTTGGCTGCCAATTTACACCACCTCTAGGGCTGTAACTGGAAGGCCCTCAACCTCCTCACTGCTTCAGCAGGGGGGACATGCCTATATGTTAAGGAAGAATGTTGTTACACATGGACAAAACTAATGTCCATTCTAGACATCCTCTTCAATGGGAAAGGAAGAGGAATAATCAGATGGGCTGCTATAAGAATATGAAAAAGCAAGCATCCTCCTGATCAGGGAATTGTCCTGGCCAAACAAAAGTTTCCCAATATAGATCCTAAATGGGATAATAATAGGCCGAAGGATAGGGCCCAGAGGAGAGACCTTAGGAATCTCCTGTCAGGGGAATCAAGAAGCCCATTCCTCTGAACACAGAATGTCTCCAAGTCATTCAAAATACAGCAAGAAAGAGATGAAACTCTTATCAGCATTTCTACAGAAGCTCAGGGACCAAATGAAAAAGTATTCTGGTCTAGATTCAGAGAATGCTGGAGGGCAGGGACTCTTAAAAGTCACCTTTGTAACAAAGGCTGGCCAGATATTTGTAAAAAATTGCAGAAGGTAAATAAATGAGCCAGAGAGAACAATTGAAAAACTCCTCAGGAAAGCTCAAAGGTGTAGGTTAGAAAAGAGGAGAAGCAAAAACTTCAAAAAGCTGTAGAATATCTCTGCATATCTAGAAACTTTCAGCTGCCAAATACTGAGTTTGAGTATAGTCCTTCATAGTGTGGAAAAGAACAAGGATTGGAAGCATGTTATGGTTAAATCAAAAGAAGTAAAATCTATTTAGAAAGTTTGTAAATGTTGCAGAAGGTCTGTGGAAAGTTGTAATAATAAAAAGGAAACAGTTATGGAAGTTTCAAACCTGGGAGAAGAAAACCTCAGCTGCGTGTTTGCTGATTTCATAAAAGTGTATTTTGGTCTGTTCTGTTGTGGAATTCTATATATCTGTTTTTGACCAATAAGACCTAGGAAAGATAATCTGTAAACCGGTCGAGGAGAATTCCTTTTGAAACTTGATAAGCGTTCCAACCTGAGCAAGTGAACATGTCTCTGCCAAGGGCACATCTCTCCTAAGAGGCCAGTGGATATACTGGAGAGAGAAGGCCTAACTTTATGTTTTGAATTGTTGCTCTCTTTATCTTCTAAAAGGAAAAGTTGAAGTTTCCCAGGGAAAGTTAAAACTTCACGTTAAAAAAGAAAAAGGGAAACGAGGAGAAATGTAAGGCATGGAAATGAAGAAAGTTTGTGAGAGGTATATAAAAGTTAGAAGTTTATAAAGGTTTTGAAAAGTAATGGAAAATACAATGCATGGAAATGTAGTTTTGAAGGACAAGGATTTTCCTTCATGTTCTTAATATTTTTCTCCCTACCTGATCCCTCCAGTATATGGCATTCTAAAGAAGTAAGCAATGACATCAGGTTTCTTTGCATAAAATTAATAAGACCAGTTGCTAATGGTGGTTTTGTCAATCGAGGCTTTGGCTGGGATGTCATGCCTGAAGGAGGCATGCCTAGGCTCTGATTGTTACCAGAAAGCCCTGAGGAATGGAAATTGACTTTCAAGGCTAACCAAAGCCAAGAAGGAAAAAGCCTGACATCCTGGTTGGTTGTACTGTTTGTGGCAGTCTTTCTAGGGAAGGAACAAAGGTTGCTTTCCTGAAAGATGGCTAGGAGAAACTTTAAGGCACAATGGAAAACCTAAAGGACTTATAAAAACCATGGGTTTTACAGGTCAGATGGCAAGTGTGTAGTTCAGCTTCTGTACCCAATAGGGCAGACGAAAGTCAACCTGAATGTTCCTAAGTGTGAGTTCCAGCAAAACAGACTTAAAGATAATATATATAATCAATTGCTGCTCTTGTTGAGTTTATGCAAATAAACAGGCTAAATTAAAACTGGACTTAATGCAGTCCCTTTAATGACAAGGAGGGTAACCTTAAGGAGAAATATTATGATTTAAGGAAAACCACAATGCTCAGTAGTAGACTATAAATTAGTACAGCTAACTGTCTTTACAAGTTTGTTTTCATTTAAAGGTTAAAACTAGGTTTGTGACGTTATCAAAAATGTTCAATCTACAGGCAAGGAGGACCTGTCAAATCGCCACTGTTAAAATAACATTCCAGCAAAAGCCCTGTAACTGAATGTCTCCACAGTCTTACAGATTCAGAGACTGGTCTGTGGTTTATGTTGTGTGAATTAACATGTATATTCTTCCTCCTGTTTGCACAGGACATAAGCCTATAATCTCTTTACCTGAATAATTGTTTGTACGTATAAGGTCTCACTTAAGAAGCCCATCTGCATCGCCATCTCCTGAGACTCAAAGGTTTGGCAGAACTAAGTTGTGGGGCAGTCTATGGGCTTCACGTTAAAAATTGTTTCTCTCTTTCTGTCCCATAGCTTGGACAGAAAGGGCCCAGAGGTCTGAGCAGGGGGAAATCCTAAAATATTCCTCTGAGCCTAAACTAGGTTCAGTGGGCAAAGGGCTTTGGACAGGTGTGACATGCCTTACACACCTTCTGCCAAAGAAGCCAATTTTTTTTCCTAATGGGAGATCGTATGAGGCTAGAGGAAATAGGCTGGCTGATAATGCAGTGATGCAGGCTGCATTAGAAGGAGAAAGCAAAATCCTCTGTCTAGTTCCATGTCTCCCTCCAGTGTCAATAGCTCCCATATTTTCCTTGGAGGAAACAAGATTAGCTCAGATAGGGGCATCAAAGTATGCTACCAGGAAGTGGAAACTCCCAGATGGGAGGGAGATGCTGAATAAGCAGGTCCTCAGGGAAATTATGATAACACTGCATCAAGACAGCCATTGGGGACCTCAGCCCTCTGTGATACAGTCCTCAGACAATATGAGGGATTTGGAATTTACAGTATAGCTAAGCAGGTCTTCCATGGATGCCTTATATGACAGAAGGTAAACAAAAAGACATTAAGCAAGGTGCAGGCTGGAGGAAGGCCACTAGGACTCAGGCCCTTCCAAAGCATTCAGATTGATTTTACTGAAATGCCAAAAGTAGGTAATCAAAAATTCCTCTTGGTCATAGTAGATCATTTTTTCTGGGTGGGCAGAGGCCTTTCCACTTCCATCAGCCACAGCAAGTAAGGTGGTTAAAGTAATCCTTGAGCAAATTATCCCCAGATTTGGCCTAGTTGAAAACACTGACTCATTTTACAACCCAAGTGTTAAGAGGGGTCATGAATTGCCTGGATATCAAATGGGATTATCATACCCCCTGGCACCCTCCATCTTCAGACTGAGTAGAACGCATGAACCAGACCCTAAAGAAACAACTAACTAAATTAAACTTGGAGACCAAGCTACCGTGGACCAACTGTCTTCCATTGGTTCTCCTCAGGATTAGGACAGCTCCTAGGAAGAATATTGGAATATCGCCCTACTAGTTCTTATATGGATTTCCTTATCTGGGAAGGGGGACTGAACTACCCACTCTAGAGACCAAGGATCAGTTCTTAAGGAATTATATATTGGCTATTTCATCTACCCTTTCCTTTCTCAAGGTGAAAGGTCTCCTTGTCCAGACCCCACCGCTCGAGTTCCTGGTTCACCACTTCCAGCCTGGGGACGAGGTCCTGATTAAGTCCTGGAGAGAAAAGAAACGTCAGCCCATGTGGGAGGGACCATTCCAAGTGCTCCTGACCACCAAGAACTGCTTAAAAGGGGTGGACTCACTACACTAGGGTAAGGGGACCCCTAGAAGAAAAGGCAGAGGCTAAGTGGAAAGTAACCTCAAATCAGGGAAGGGACTTTCTGAAATTAACTCTCAGGAAAAAGTAGTGTTCCCTAGATGGTGCAGTGGGCTCTTTATAAGGCTCTGCTGGATGACAGTCTTCTTCCAGGGCACTCTGGGCTGGGTTAGACCAATAACCCTAATTATTTTTTTTTTTTCAGATTTAATGTGTTTTATTGATTAAAATATTACATTTGTGCCAATTTCCCTTCCCTCTGCTCCCCTCCACCCGGTGGCCCCCCTCCCTCCAGTTGTCCCCCCCTTTTAGATTATGTCCATTAGTTGTGTATACAGTTCCTCCCAATCTCTCTCCGTCTATTCCATTCCCTCCTACCATGATCCCCAATTCCTATATCATCTCCCTCCCTCTCCCCACTCCCCCTCCCTGTTGACCTCCCCCCACTATGCTTCCCTTACCCACAGTTCCTTTTCCACTCTCGTTGCCTGTTTCGTTTGCCTTTGTTTCATCTCCCTAGCTTCTGTTTTTTAAACCAGTCCCTTTAACATCTCATATAACAGTGGTTTGGATCTAATGAACTCTTTCAGTTTTATTTTGTCCTGGAAACACTTTCTCTGTCCTTCTATTCTGAATGACAATTTCGCTGGATAGAGTATTCGTGGTTGTAGGTTTTGGATTTTCATTACTTTGAATATTTCTTGCCAGTCCCTTCTTGTCTGTAGTGTTTCCCTTGAGAAGTCAGCTGATAGTCTAATTGGGACCCCTTTGTACATAATTCTTTTCTTCTCTCTTGCTGCTTTTAAGATTCTCTCTTTATCCTTAATTTTTGACATTTTGATTATAATGTGTCTTGGAGTGGTTCTCCCTGGGTCCAGTCTCTTGGGAACTCTCCTTGCTTCCTGGACCTGCATGTCTATTCCCTTCCCCAAGTCTGGGAAGTTCTCCTTTATTATATTTTCACTCAATTTTTCAAGTTCTAGTTCATCTTCCTCATTCTCTGGCAAACCAATGATTCTTATGTTGGGCCTTTTATAGCTGTCCCAGAGGTTTCTGATCCTCTCATTGTTGCTTCCCATTTCCTCTCGCTGCATTGGTTGACTTCTTTTTCCTTCTCCATATTCCAGTTTGTTGAAATGAACTCTGGATTCCTCACCATCTGTCTCGTATGTTGTTTTGTTCCTTTCGTTATGAAAGTTTTTCGCTTCTTTCATATCTTTTTCCTGCTCTTTTGTGAATTCTGTAAGCCACCTGATAACAATGGCCCAGAACTGAGCCTCTGACAGGTTTCTTATCTGTTCATCTGTCAGGCTCTCTATCTGCTGTCTGGTGAGTTGTGCCACTGGGATCTCTATATTTGTCTGCCACATTTTGACAGATGCTTTTTGTTTTCCTGGGCTGGCTGTCCGGGGCGGTGCCTGTGTACGCGTCACAAATTAGCGACCAGTGCCTGTCTGCGACCTATTTCGCAGCCCTGTGGTGCTTTCTGTGGGGGCGGGGGTCCAAGATGGATTCACACAGTTATTCAGCTAGGAGACCGGGATCCGTCCTCCCGCCCCCCTGGGCCTCACTGTTCAAGGCGATGCTGCGGCTGCTCTCCCCAGCGCCCGGAGTCGCGCACACGCCAGGGGCTTGAATGGAGTCGCCCACGCCAGGGGCTTGATTGCCTCCAGGATTTTTCGCCGCCCCGCCCGCCGCTCCGCAAACAGCTTTGCCTTCTTTAACTCTTACCTGCCCAAATGGCACCGCTGGTTTATAACTTCATATGTTGGGCTTCCGTGTAGTTTTATTTTCTGGAATTTCTAGTTATCCTTTGTTTTGAAGTAGTTGTATTCCTCTCTAGTTGTAGAGGAAGACCTAGCGTGTCCGTCTAAGCCTCCATCTTGGCCGGAAGTCCCAATAACCCTAATTATTAATGTAACTGAAGGTACAAACCCCCAAACCCTGAAGTTTGATGCATGCCAAGTTTTGTCTTGTGGGGACCTTACTTATCAACACTGGCTGTCATCTCAGGAAAAATATCTCTGTCCCTACCTGGAAAATAATGGAATTTTTATTTATTTAGGGAAAGGCCCTTGTCCTGCCAGGAGTGATATCTGGTGGATGACGAAACCCAATGGGCAAACGGCCACTGCCCCTGAGCGAGTAAAACTGCTCCTGCCTAAACTAACTTTCAGCAAATGAGTTCCTCCCCCAAACTGCCAGCCTCTCCAGTGCAACCCTCTTCTTCTAACACTTAACAAGCCACAGGCCTTAAGTCAGGAACCCCATGTGGCCACCAGAGTTTATGACCTAGGAGCTGATGTATCTGGCATAGATCCATTAGGGTGGCTAGGTCTTCACTTAGTGACAACTCATCATTCCCTAGGAAATCTAACTTCCCCCACCCACACCTCAAAAACACCTCAGAGAAGACCCCAGAATGATCCAGCCAAGGTAAAAGTCTTTGAGGTTTTAGATCTCATACAAACTCTAGAAATAGAGACTGGGTATGGGGACGCAAATGCTTGGGTAGAATGGGTTAAATTTACTTTAAATCCCTAAATAAAAGCAACTGTTATGCTTGTGTCTCAGGGAGACCCCAGACATAGGTCGTATTGTTTCCAATAAGCTAGGATTCTGACCCCTCTGGAATAGCTTATATGCTTGCTCTCTACCAGGATAAGAATGCATGGGGAATTGAGACTTGCAAAAGCTTGTCTCTCCCCTTTCCCTTAAGGAGTGACAAAACTCAATCCCTCCCTTCATATTCAGTGGGACCCATGAATTACTCTTCTTGCCTCTCTAAGTGGGAAGTGAATTCAGGCACCGCTGTGGGAGAACTCTTAACATGCACTCATACCAGAAATGTGAGCTACCCCAACAGTGGGGCAGGCAACTATTCTCCTCTCCAAATCCCCAGAGCAGATGTTTGGTGGTATTGTGGGCAAAGGAGCCTCTGAAAAGTCCTCCCAAAAAGGTGGATTGAAACCTGTGCCCTGGTTCAATTGGCTATCCCATTTACCCTAGCATTTCCAAAACCAGACCATGCTAAAGCTGCTAGGAAAAAGAGGTCAATGACGCCTGGTGGATCATTTGACCCTCATATTTACATTGATGCTATTGGGGTCCCTAGAGAAGTTCTGTATGAGAAATCAAATAGCCTCAGGGTTTGAGTCAGTCCTCTTCTGGTGATCGACCATTAATAAAAATGTTGACTGGATAAACTATGTTTATTGTAACCAGCAGAGGTTTATCTTTATCAATTATACTAGAAATGCTATAGGATGAATAGCTCAACAACTAGATGCCACCAGCTGAGTGTCCTGGAAGAACAGGATGGCACTGAATATGATGCTGGCAGAAAAGGAAGGGGTGTGTGTAATGCTCAGAGGGCAGTGTTGCACCTTCATCCTTAATAATACTGCTCCTGATGGGTCTATCATTAAAGCTCTTCAGGGACTGACTACCTAGCAAATGAATTAGCAGGAAACTCAGGTATAGACAATCCTAAAACAGAATCATTAGAGAATTGGTTTGGCAATTGGAAAGGATGATTTCTTCAGTTATAGTATCTCTCATAGTGGTAGCAGGTATCCTCACAGCTTTAGGATGTTGTATTATTCCATGCATCAGGTATTTAGTTCAAAGACTGAGACTGCCAGCAACGTATTATAATCTCTTCCTCTTACAGGCCAAAGGAGACCCTTGCTCTGAGGAAGAAAGTCAAGAAATCCTCCTCAGGTTTGAGATGGCAAATAAAAAGTTTGAGTAGTCAATTTCCCAAAAAAGAGATAGAGGGAATTGTGAAATACAAATAAAAAAATGACACTCAGACCGGTAAGAAATGATTAGCAGCAAAAGAGAATGTGGTAAGCAGGTTAAGAAAACTTTCAAGAGGGGCTAGAGACACAGATTGTCAGACTAAGGAATATTTATCACCTGGGAAATTGTGGTTGGAGACATGAGACTGGAGACATAAACAGTCAGAGGTAACCCAGAGTGTGAGGGGCACCCATCATGGAATATTTATCACCTGGAAATTATGCATGGTCAGTGAGTTAAGGAAACTTATTCATGAGCTAATTGCTACCCATAGTTGATTTAGTCAATCGCATTAGATTGTAACTCCAGAATATTCAGTAGGAAAAAAAAGAGAGGAAGGGGAGGTTCTTGCATTAGGATAAAAAGCGGCCTGCTTTAAGCCCTGGTACACACCCTTTGTTAGGCTGCGCCCAGACTTGCAAATCCGTGAATAAACAAATGCCTCATTTACTGCTTAAGTTCTGTGTCCGGGTGTTTTATTGTGGGAAATTCTCACACTTTTGACAAGGTAAATTCCATCATCTCACAGGGTTAGTCATAGGTAAGACTGGGAGAGGCTGCTACTTTCCCACCCCGTGTTGGTTCTTCCATCTCCCTTAGTACAGGTCTTCCACTCTGTGAGGAAGAGCAATATGCCTGCCTCAGAGATGACAGCTGGCCACATGGCTAAATTGGGCCAACGGAATAGGAGTGGAATCTTTCAGGGAAGCTCTGAAGATGCTTCCTCTTTTCTGCTTTCTGGATTGTGTACATGATGGCTGGAATTTCAGTATGCACTTTTGAATACGCAGTGACACTGGAGATGTAAGCCATGAACCAATGTCCCTGTAACTCTTCTTTTACCTGACAGAAATATTTAACAATGTTGCCTAAGCCACTGTTATTTTGAACTCTCAAGTTATATGCAACCACACCTAATCCTGATCTGGCCAGGATTTGATATTATTCTTTCATAGAATTTTATGTATTCATGTTGACAACTTTCACTGATTGACTCCCAAATAATAGGGACTTTGACCTAGAACTGTGGGGTGTCATATATACTTGTCTCCTATAGAATCCAGGTTAGAATGGTAAGATACAGTAGGCAGGCTCTGAAGTCAGGTTGATGGAGAACTCAAATGTTGGAAAATTTTAGCTTCAGGTAACAGCTAATAAACTTAATAATCAATGTATGTAAAAGGCTATTGTTTCATAACTAGAGGTATAACCCACCTTGACTCCAGGAAACCATCCGCATTTCCACCTTTGTGCCTCAGGAGATCTGCAAGCAATCAAGACGGTATCTGAGCCATTGTACTCCAGGGTGAAACAACCACTGCCAGGGGCACAAGAACCACCACCCGGGGCACAAGAACCATCACCCAGGACACAGGTGAAAGAATGCTGCAGCTTTTATCTGATTAACTTTTTCCCTGAATTCCAAACCCCTTACCTACACTTTTCTTCTTATAAAAAGGGTCCGTTTATAATGGAATTGAAGACTGTCTGTTAGGGTACAAACCCTCTGTCTTCTCAGATCACTGACCATCTAAATAAAATACCCATAAAGATTCAATCCCTGTCTCTGCTTACTGGGTCTGGTAGATTACCGGCAGCATGAACACTGACTTTTCCAGTTTCAAGGTAGGATTTTGGTGGCAAAAGGGAAGTTCTTCCAAAAGGCAGATTCTATGGAAATTATCAATAAAACAATAAAATGTATGATGCACTATTTTAATATATCACTCCTTCATTATCCCAGAACTGGAGCCAAATGTTCCTAAGACCAGAAAACTCCTTGAATTGTTATGGTGCATTCGCGAGCAAAGAGGAAACGAGGCAATTTAGAAGCAAATTGCGGCGTTTATTTACCTGGCCAGGGACGGTTCTTTCCCATACAAAAAACAGAAGATGGGAGAACTGCCCCACCTTACAAACTAAAGGGTTTTTAAAGGCAAAAAACTACAAAGGCAAAAATTATACTCATGCTACTGCAGCTGCCAGATAACAGCGACAGGTGGGAAAAACTGCACACACGCACATTTTTTTTCCTTTATTATTTTTTAGAGGGATTTTAGCTGATAAACACTCGGTGCATTTGGACTACTGGGGGTTAAGGTAGCGGCTGGGGTAAGCAAGTGAAGAGGGGCCTACACGGCTGCTGGGGTGAGCAAGCAAAAATAACCTGCCACTGGGGTGAACAAGCAAAAATAACCTGTAACAGAATATACCCTTGTATATATATATGCTTAAGACACACCTAATCCAGGGCATTGATTTTCCTGTTCAAAACACATTTTTTCTGGACCTCTCTTTGTGACCCCACTGACTATTTGGAAAAGGGGTGGGAAAGTTGTTTCCTAATTCAACTTCCTAATACTCTTCCTAATACACACAAGACTTTTAGTCCAGGATGGCTAGCATTAGTGTTGTTAGCAGAAGATTTATTCTATGTCTTCTGTGATTCAGGCACCTTCACTTACCTTTATCTTAGTTAAGCAGTCTCAGTTCAGACCCAGTTCCCAACACAACGAAATGCAACAGCATTTTAAAGTAAAACAAGGATTACTAATGAGTTCTGTTAACTTACTGCCTCTACCTCACGTTTGTAACCTCCGAGGCACTCAAAACACTCTGCTACTATAATTCAACATTCAAATAGTCCTGGGGTCCCCAAGAGCATCAAGGTAGATCCTACTGCAGTAGGCAGTACTGTCACTATCTGCTTAAAATCTATAAACAGCCTCCTACCGGTTTTATAATGCCACTTTGCCTGGCATTGAAGCTGAATTTTCTCCAGGCAGTAAGAACTGCTTACTTTACTCATGTGACCCTATCCCCAGAAACATTCCTCCTCCTCCTTCTCCCCTGCCCCAGCCACAATGTGTTTTTATTCCTACTTCTCCTTCAAGGCCCAACACAGCACTGATTTTTCTCAACCCCTCATGCTAGAGATTATAAATGCACATACATTTTATCGAAAACCACTTATCTCTTTCTACTTTTGTTGTTTTTATACCCTAATTTGTTTTATATTTCCTATAAAACTATAAACTCCAGAGGGCATCCATGTCTCCTTGATTCCTCTTATGCTCACCACAATGCCTGGCTTCTATGAGTCACCCAAAGATTATTTGTTACCTCAATAAGAGGTGGGCAAGTACTTGAACATATTCTTTTTACCTTCTCAGTTTTCTGGTATTTTTCTTTCTCTCCTCGCCTTATACTCAGCCCAAAATAGCAATATTACCAAGGTTGAGAAACCCTGTAAATATGCCAGTCATTCTAGCTATACAATCATTCATCTATCAGGAAGAAAATTGCAGCAATTACATTCTATCAAGGATTTATTATTTAGTTTAGCCTCCCACTGAAAACTTTTTAAAGTATACTTTATTGATTATGCTATTACAGTTGTCCCAATTATTCCCCCTTAGCACCCCTTCACCCAGTATGCCCTGTCCTCAAGCAACGCCCCCCCCCCATAGTTCATGTCCATGAGTCATGCATATAAATTCTTTGGCTTCTCCATTTTCTATACTATTCTTAACAACCCCCTGTCTATTTTTTATCTACCAATTATGCTTCTTAATCTCTGCACTCTTTCCCCTTTTCTCCCCCTTCCCCCTCCCACCTAAATAACCCACCATATGATCTTCATATCTATGGTTCTGTTCCTGTTCTAGTTGTTTGCTTTGTTTGTCTTTGTTTTTAGATTCAGTTGTTGATAGTTGAGTTTGCTGTCATTTTAATGTTCATACTTTTGATATTCTTTTTCTTAAATAACTCCCTTTAAAATTTCATATAATAAGGGCTTTGTCATGAAAAACTCCTTTAGCTTTACCTTGTCTGGGAATCACTTTATCTGCCCTTTAGTTCTAAATGATAGCTTTGCTGGATAGCGTAATATTGGTTGTATGTCCCTGCTCTTCATTAGTTTGAATACTTCTTGCCAGTCCTTTCTTGTTTGCAAAGTGTCTTTTGAGAAATCAGCTGATAGTCTTCGGGAACTCCTTATAGGTAACTCTCTGCCTTTCTCTTTCTGCTTCTAGGATTCCCTCTTTATGTTTAACCTTTGGCATTTTAGTACGACATGTCTTGGTGTGGTCCTCTTTGAGTCCAACTTGTTTGGGGCTCTGCTTTCTTGACTTGTATACTTGTATGTCTATTTCCTTCACCAATTAGGAAAATTTTCTTTCATTATTTTTTCAAATAAGTTTTCAACTTCTTGCTCTTACTCTTCTGCTTCCGGCATCCCTATGATTCAGATGTTGTCACTTTTGGAGATATCCCAGAGTTTTCTTAAACTCCTCATTAAAAAAAATTCTTGTTTCTTCATTCTGTTTTGGATGAATGTTTATTTTTTCTTTATGTTCCAAATTGTCAATTTGAACCCTGGCTTCCTTCCCTTCATTGTTAGTCTCCTGTGGATTTTTATTTATTTCATTTAGTATAGTCTTCATTTCTTCCCTTATGCTTTTACCATATTCAATGAGATCTCTGAGCATTCTGATCACCAGTGTTTTGAACTCTTCATCTGATAGGTTGGCTATCTCCACTTCATTTAGCTCTTTGTCAGGGGTTCTGTTCTATTCCTTCATTTGGGTCATATTTATTTGTCTCCTCAATTTGGCAGTTTCCCCGTGTTTGTTTCTATGTGTCAGGTAGAGCTGCTTTGAGTCTGTGTCTTGGTAGTGTACCCTAAGGTAGTAGGTGTCCTGCAGGGTCCAGTGGCATAGCCTCCCCTATAACCCAAGCCTGGTACTAAAGGTGCACCCTTTGTGTGGGCTGAGGACACCCTCCTCTTGTAGTTGAGCCTTGGTTGCTGTTGGCAGATCAGTAGGAGGAATTTACTCAGGCCAGTCAGCTGCAAGAACTAGCTGTCACCACTGGCCACCAACTTCTGCTCTCTTCAGAGGATCAACTGTGCAGGGGCAGGGTGGTGGTGCTCTGATGTGGTGTATAGCTGTCCACTGGGTGCACTGACCCTGGGGTTTCCCAAGTGGTGCAGGCCAAGGTCAGCTCCCACCTGTGTTTTGCCTGAGGCACCCTGCATCAGCTATGAAACAATCTGAAATGGCTGCTACTTGTGCTGGGCTTGGAGATTACCAGGCAAAAGCAAGCTGTTGAATCTAAGCTTGCTGCTGCTAGTGACAGGCCTGGGGCTCACTGAGGCAAGCTGCTGCTTGTTTGAGAAGATTTAGGAAGTTTTGAAGCATGAGTCAAGGCCAGCCATTCATACAGAAAAGCAGCTTGGGTGGGCCAGTGAGTTGGGTGGGGCAGAGTCTGGGGATCTCCAAGGTGGGTCACTGTTATTCAGGTTGATGGAGTCTCAGACGTGGCTACAGCTTACTGGCTCTCTGGGGGAAGGGTTTAGTACAGGGGCAATGACCTCTACTGGCCTTGATGATAGACACTTCAGTCCTTCCCTGTGTACCACTGATGCCTTTTAAGCTTCTACCCCTGTCCTGGAGCTCAGAGAGAGTGGGTCTGAGTAGGTGAGTCCATGTATGGGTTCTTTAAGAGGAACTGCTTAGGGTTCCAGCAGTTTCTTCCACTGACTTACTCCCCACTGGTTCTTGCAGTCATAAATTGTAGGGACTCTTCCTCCTGGCACTGGAACCCTGGGCTGGGGGGCCTGTTATGGGTCTAGGAATCCTTCTCCCAAGATATCCCTCCTGCTTTTTAATCCACCACACCCGGGTGTGGGAACAGTCCATTTCACATCTGCACCCTTCCTGCTGTGAGAAACATTCACAATAAAACACCAGGAAACAGGACTTGAGCAGCAAAGCAAGGCATTTATTCACAAGTCTGCGGAGTTGGGCACACAGCCAACCAGGGGCATGCGTGCACAAAGTAGACAAAGAAAACTGGTTTTATACTAATGCAGTTAGCTCCCCCTCCCCCCTCCTCCATTCCTCCATTACTGGTTAATCTGGGTTCATAATCTAATGCAATTTACTACTTAACTCAGGGTGTGATTAAATAAGGGTAATCGAGTTATAGGTCTATCTCCAACTTATTTGCAAAGTTATCTAGCTACATCTTTGCATTTCTCTGTGTAGGGTGATGACAATCTTCCTCCTTTGGATCCCAGAGATATGTGTGAGGAGCTGCAAAATGTCATTTCCTTGCCTCTTTTCCATGATTCACCTGTTAATTATCTCCTAATGATTTGAGAGTCACTGGCTTCTTTATCCCTAACAATTCTGACTCTTTTGGAAAATTGACTACTCAAACCTCTAATTTGTCCCTTCAAACCTCATGAGGATTTCTAGATTCTCTGCCTCATAGAAAGAATTTTCTTCAGCCTCCAGGAGGAGTAGATTATTCTGTTAGTAAATTACTGGCATCTGTTTAGTTAGTGCAGGCTCAATTAACCTCTTAACTAAACCTCTAATGCAGTGAATAATATAGCAGCCTAAAGCAGTAAGGACACCTGCTACTATTATACTATGAGGGACACAAGAGCTGACATGATCATTCCTTTGTAATTGCCAAGCCAGTTTTCTAACCATCCTGTCATAGGATTGTTGATGCCTCAGTTTTCTGCTAGTTCATTGGCTAGGGTGGTCAGTCCCTGTAGAGCCTTAGTGATAGTCCCATCAGGAGCTGTATTATTGGGGATAAAAGTGCAACACTGTCTCCTTAGCATTACATGTACACCTCCTTTTTCTGCTAGCACCATATCCAGTGCCATCCTATATTTCCAGGTTATTTCACTGGTGGTGTTTAATTGTTTAGCTATTTCTTCTGTAACATTCCTGGTATAATTAATAAATTTCTGCTGATTATAATAAATATAGTTTATCCAATCAACATTTTTATTAATTGTTGACCACCAGAAGAGGACTAACTCAAACTGTGCTGCTATTTGATTCCTAGCCTTAAGTTCATCTGAAACTCCTTTAGGGACCCCATTGGCATCGATATAGATGTGAGGGTTGAATGATCCACTAGGGGCTGTGGACCTTTTTTTTGTCACATTCTATTATATAACTAATACTAGCTACCAGACATAGCTATACAAAGGCATCTTGAAAGCTGTCCTCTTCCCCTACCCCCTCAACTGCAGGTTCCGGGGAATTTTTGGGGACCTTCCTTTGTAAAAATTACCCTCCTCCCCAGACTTAAGACTCTTTATAATCTTATAAAGAAAAATGGGTGAAGGTCTCATGCTCCTCTTAACTGCTTCAAGCTAGACATGGCCGTCGTCCTACCTACTTTTGGGTCTAGAAATCCTTAATAGAGTGGGAGTGAGGAGGGGAGGGTGGCCTTCCCACATGGGGAAGGATTTTGTAAAGTCCAGGTCAGTTGGCTGTCCCAAGGCAGCGGCATGCTCAGTTTCCAAGGGCTGGCACTGCTGCACAAACTGGCATCTTTGTCGTATTCTGGGGGCAACAGGGTTAAAGGCCACAATAAAAACTATAACCACTAAGAATTCTGGCCAAGGTGGAGGCATAAAGAGACATGCTGCATCTCCCTCCACAACTAAAGGAATACAACTACCTCAAAACGAGAAACAGCCAGAAGTTCCAGAAAATCTAACTGCATGGAAGTCCAGCAAACAAGACATAAAGAAGAAATACTCATCCAGACAGGTAGGAGAGATGGAGCCAGGGCTGAGAGGATGCGGTGTGATGGTGGCAGCAGCTGTGGCAGCAGCAGGCCGGCAGAAAGCGCAGTCACACGTTTTAAAGTCAAAAGGGATACCTGGAAAACATTCCCAGCTCCTCACCAAACCTAGCAGCTCACAATCCCAGCACCGGGGAAAATCAAGCCTCATTTTTTCTGGCTGTGTAGACCAGTGGGGGTTGGAGTGGAGGCAGTAACTGCCAGTCTCTCAGCAGAGTTTTTTCTTTAAAGGGCCCCCACAGTCCTAGAATGTCCACAAACCCACCCACTCTGGGAACAACAGCCAGGGCAGCAGCTAGAGGGGCACCAGTTCGGTGCAGAAGTGGAAGAGATATCTGAAAAAGGGGCGAGTGCTGGGCAGACGGCATTGTTTCCTCTCGGACCCCTACCCCACAAAGAACGCCACAACGTGGTGAAACAGGTCGCCCTGTACTGACACATCCCTAAGGCTCTGCCCCTTACAACGTAACAAGAGCAACAGCTCTACCTGGGATGCGGAGACAAGCACAGGAGCCTGTCAGAATGAGGAAACAGAGAAGTATGACCCAAAAGGGGGAATGAATTAAGGTTCTAGTGGGAGACCTAAGCAACGAGGAGATAGCCCACCTAACAGATGAGGAGATAGACAAACTAACAGGTGCAGAATTCAAAACACTGGTGATAAAGATGCTCACTGGCTTGACAGATATGCTTGAGTACGGCAAACGCTTAAGAGAAGAAGTGAAGGCTATGCAAAGTGAAACGAAGGAAAATCCACACAAAACCAATGGTGAAGGGAAGAAAGCCAGGGTTCAAATCAATTATTTAGAACATAAGGAAGAAAAAAACAACCAGTGCAGAATGAGGAAGCAAGAATTGAAAAAAATGAGGAAAACTTCCCAAATTTTTGAAGGAGATGGACATACAGGTCTGGGAAGCATGGAGGGTACAGGGCAAGCTGGACCCAGAGGGGACCACACCAGGATGCATCATGATTGAGATGACAAAGGTAAAAGATAAAGAGAGAGTCCTGGGAGCAGCAAGACAGAAATAGAGAGTTGTCTACAGGGGGGTGCCTATTAGACTATCAGCTGATTTCTCAGAGGACGCTTTGCAGGCAGGAAGGGATTGGCAAGCAGTATTCGATGTTTTGAAAGGCAACCTGCAACAAGGACTATTCTATCCAACAACGTAATCATTTGGAATGGAAGGGCAGATGAAGTGCTTTCCAGACAAGGTAAAATTAAAGGAGTTCATCACCACCAAGCCATTATTATATGAAATGTCAAAGGAACTTATTTAAGAAAAAGAAGATCAAAACCTTGAACACTAAAATGACAACATATTCACAACTATCAACAACTGAATCTAAAAAATAAAACTAAATCCAACTAAGCCAACCAGAATAGGAACAAAATCACAGGTATGGGGATCATTTGTAGGGTTATCAGCTGGGAAGGGGGAGGGGGAGAAATGGGGAAATGGTGCAGGGATTAAGAAGCATAATCGATTGGTATAAAATAGACCAGGGGAAGTTAAGAATAATATTAAAAAGGGTGAAGCCAAAGAGCTTATATGCATGATCCATGGACATGAACGAAGGGGGATGGGATTGTTGGAGGGAACGGGGGTACTGGGCAGAGGGGAGCAAAAGGGAAAAATATTTGAACTACTGTAACAACATAATCAATAAAACATGCTTTCAAAAAATAAAAAAAAAAAATAAACAGTTAAAATAACAAAAACTATAACCACTAGATGTCAACAGGCAGGAATTAATGTTTAATGTCCCACGTTAGGAAAAAAATTGGCATCTTTGGCGGAAGGTGTGCAAGGCACTTCACACCTGTTCAAAGCCCTTTTGCCCACTTAACTTAGTTTGGGCTGAAGGGAATATTTTAGGATTTCTCCCTTCTCAGACTCTGGGCCCTTTCTGTCCAAGCTATGGGACAGAAAAAGAGAAACTAGTTTTAAAGTGAAGCCCGCAGACTGCCCCACCATTTACCAACCCAAACACTTAGTTCAGCTAAACCATTGACTCTCAGGAGGCTGCAATGTAGATGGCCTTTTTAAGTGAGGCCTATACATACAGACAATTACTCAGGTAATGAGATTTAGGCTTAGGCCTTATGCAAACAGAAGAAAGAATACACATGTTAATACACACAACACAGCTTACAAACCAGTCTCTGAATCTGTAAGACTGTGTAGACATCCAGTCACAGGGCCTTTTCTGGAATGATATTTAACAGTGGCAGTTTGACAGGTCCTCCTTGCCTGAAGATTGAACATTTTTGATGATGTTACAAACCTAATTTTAACTTCTAAATGAAAACAAACTTTTAAAGACAACTGCACTAATTTATAGTCTACTACTGAGCATTGTGATTTTCCTCAAATCATGATTTTTCTCCTTAATATTACCCTCCTTGTCATTAAAGGGACTGCATTAAGTCCAGTTTTAACTTAGCATGTTCATTTGCATAAACACAAGAGCAGCAATTGATCACATATAATCTTTTAAGTCTACTTTGCTGGAACTCACACAAAGAACCTTCAGGTTGACCTTCTGTCTGCCCTTCTGGGCCCAGAAGCTGAATCACACACCTGCCATCTGACCTTGCCTGTGAAACCCATTCTTTTTACAAGACCCTAAGGATTTCTATTGTGCCTTAAGGCTCCTCCTAGTCATCTTTCAGAAAAGCAACCTTCATTCCTTTCCTAGAAAGATTGCCACAAACCACAGAATCAACCAGGGTATCAGGCTATTTCCTCCTTGGCTTTCAGTAGCCATGAAAGTCAACTCTCATCCCTCACTCAGGGCTTTCTGGTAACAACCAGAGCCTAGGCATGCCTCCTTCAGGCATGATATCCTAGTTAAAGCCTTGGTTGACAAAACCACCATAGCAACTGGTCTTATTAGTTTTATGCAAAGGAGCCCTATGTCATTTCTTACTTCTGGAGAATGCCAAATACTGGAGGGATCAGTTAGGGAGAAAAATATAAAGGCATGAAGGAAAATCCTTGTCCTTCAAAACTGCATTTCCATGCATTATACCTTCCATTACTAAAACCATAAAATTTCTTTTCAAAACCTTTATAAACTTCTAACAAACCTTTTTCATTTTCATGCCTTACACTTTGCCTGATTCCCTTTCTTTCACGTGAAGTTTTAACTTTCCCTGGGAAACCTCAATTTTTCCTTTCAGAACATAAATAGAGCAAGAATTCAAAACAGATAGCTAGGCCCTCTCTCTCCAGTATGTCCACTGGCCTCCTAGAGAGACGTGCCCTTGGCAGAGACGTGCTCACTTACTCAGTCTGGAATGCTCATCAGTCCTGAATGACCCTTCCTGGGTCCTGGGTGGCAAAAGGCAATCTCCCCTACTTGTTTACAGATGACCTTTCCTAGGTCTCATTCGTCAAAAACAGATACAGAGAATTCCACAGAGAATTCCACAACAGAACAGACCAAAATACACTTTTGTAAAATCAGAACACAAGCAGCTGAGGTTTCCTTTTCCCAGGTTTAAGACTTCCATAACTGTTTTCTTTTTATTATTACAACTTTCCACAGACCTTCTGCAACATTCACGAACTTTCTAAACCTCCTATACTTCTTTAGATTATCCATAACATGCTTCCAATTCTTGTTCTTTTCCACACTGTGAAGGACTATGCTCAAACTCAGTATCTGGTAGCTAAAATTTCCTAGATTTGCAGAGATATCTTGAAGCTTTAAACAAAATTCTACTTCTCCTCCTTTCTTCTAATGTACATTTTCTGAGCTTTCCTGAGGAGTTTTTCAATTGTTCTATGTGGCCCATTCATCTGCCTTCTGCAATTTCTTACAAATATCTGGCCAGCTTCTGTTACAACAGTGACTTTTAAAAGAGCCCCTGTTCTACAGCGTTCTCTGGGTTTAGACCACAATACTTTCTCATCTGGTCCCTGAGCTTCTGTACAAATGATGATGGGGTTTCATCTTTTTCTTGCTGTATCTGGAATGCCTTGGAGACATTCTGTTTTTGGTGAATGGACTCCTTGAATCCCCTGATGATGAGGCTCCTAAGGTCTCTCATCTGAGCCCTATCCTCTGGCTTCTTATTATCCCATTCAGGGTGTGTATTAGGAAACTTCTGTTCAGCTGTGACAATTCTTTGACAAGGAGGATGTTCCCTCTCCCATATCCTCATAGCAGCCTGTCTGATCATTCCTCTCTCTTCCCCACTGAAGATGTCTAGTATAGACATTAATTCCATCCACGTTAATATGCTGGGTCCAAGGAACTGGTCTATTGTTCTGCCAATCCAAAGGGATCCTCTACCAAGCGCTTCATATCACGCTTGAAGTTTCTAACATCTGTGCTTGTTAAAGGAACATTTGACATATCCAATTTCTCCTAGACCCATGGAGACCTACCTAAGGGGAAACAGCAGCTGCTCTGATGGAATGGGAAAGTTCTTCATGTCTTTCTTACATTGCTCTAATTCTTTTCTTAATCTAGAGTAAGTTCCCACCAGTTCCATGGGTGTCATGGGCATGGCTACCAGTTGGGCACCTGTTAGGTGTCCCTGGCATGATTCATCTCTACTGTCTGTCTGCGGTGCCTGTGCCCAGTTGGCTGCCAGCTGGAGAGGGCCGAAAGGCAGCAGGAAACAGGACAGAGGGTCCCAGGCTTTATCTTCTTTTCTTTTTTTTTTACAGGGATAGGACCTGTAGACCTGCTGGTAGGTTGTAACCAGCAGAGAGCATATTCCTTCTCTTCCTTAGAAGCTGATGCCTGATCACTCACATATCAGGGCTTGACAAACACACATTTCATCATACCCAAATTGGGGCAGAAAACAGATTGCCCCTTATTGGGTTCCTTTGGCCAAAGGAGACAGCAATATTTTGCTATTTTCTGTTTTTCCTTATTCTGGGTCTGGGGATCTTCTCCCCAGTGATCTAATGTTTTCTCTAATTCTTTATTTTTCCTAGGCTTAGAATTTTTATTTCCCATCCTCAGTTGATCCCTGTGGCTATGGCTGAATCTGTTTGTGTCCTCAAGCCCCCTTACTGGAGATTTCTTGAACATGAACCTGTGAGTTCAACCCCCTGTATTGGAAGTTTCTTGCTCACACCCTGTATACTCAACCTCCCATACTGGAGATTTCTTTCACATGAACTTGTGATCTCAACCCCCCAGACTGGAAGTTTCTTATATACAGACCCCATATACTAAACCCTCTTTACTGGAAGACTTCTTGTGTACAGAGATGCCATGAGCCCAACCCCCCATATTGGAGTTTTCTCTTCCATAGCTCATGAACTCAGCCCCCCTTATTGGAGGTTTCCTGTCTATGCCCTGTGTGCTCAACCCCTATACTGGAGATTTCTTGCACACAGCCTGAGATTCACTTCATCAGTCTCTGGCCCTAACCTCGTGGGAGAACAGAACCACATCTCAGCCACACACACACATTTGATCTCTGAGGGTGCCCAACCACCAAGGCAGTAATTAACCCAATTTTCTTACCTTGGCCTGTTCACGAGGTTGCCTGGTCACCGCAGTGTTTGCTTTTGTCTTCCCCTTGCATGGATTCTAGTGCTGTCCCAACAAGAAGTCTCAAAGTCCGTTTCCAGACACTGTAAGGCAGGTGGGCCTTGGGTTGAGCGGGCCACGCAAAAGTGGGTAGGATGCATCTCCCTGCCTCTACTCAGATTCTCTTCCCACACACAGGTGGAGGATCCCGGATGAGCCCCCAAATTGTGAGAAACACTCAAAATAAATCATCAGGACACAGTACTTGAGCAGCAAAGCGAGGTGTTTATTCATGAGTCTGCAGAGTCAGGCGCACAGCCAGCCAGGGGCATGCATGCACAAAGTAGACAAAGAAAACTGGTTTTTTATTAATACAATTAGCTCCCCCTCCCCTTTCTTTCTCTCCAGTTTCTCCATTACTGGTTAATCTGGGTTCACAATCTAACACGATTAACTACTTAACTCAGGGTGTGATTAACTAAAGGTAATCTAGTTATAGGTCTATCTCCAATTTATTTGCAAAGTTATCGAGCTACATCTTCCCATTTCTCTGTGTTTGGTGATGACAGTCTTCCTCCTTTTGATCCCAGAGGTATGTGTGAGGAGCAGCAGAATGTCATTTCCTCGCCCCCTTTCCATGATTGATCTGTTATCTTCTACTGGATTGAGAGTCACTGGCTTCTTTATCCCTAACACTACCAGTGTGTATGGATTTGGTTTCTTTAATTCCATAATTATCAGACTTCCATTCAACTCGACTTCTCATTGTTGAAATGAAGTGGAAGGCACAGGAGGAAAAAAACAGTATTTAGTGTCAAAGATAATGTCATTTCCTTCATATTAGCTCTCAGTATTTTGTTAGTATTTTCCCTTTTTATAGGGGAATTTTCTGTGATGATTTGATCACTTTTCATAATTTTTCTTTTTTAACAATGGAATTATGTCATGTATAAAATGGAACAGCCTCTATTTTTTTCTATAGAATTATAAGTACTTTTCCACGCAACATATAATAATTTTCCAATTATTAAACATTTCATTTGTTTCTTTTCAGTATAGTAAAAAACAATTGTGAGGTGAGCCTTTTTATATACTGATCTTTTTTCTGCATCTGCTTATTTACATCCACCCTGGCTGGTTTGGCTCAGTGGATTGAGCGTCGGCCTGCGAGCTAAGTGTCGCTGGTTCGATCTTCCAGTCAGGGCACATCAGAGGAGGAAAACTCTGATTCCAAAAATCCTCCGCTGCCTTGCGGCATACCTCTTCAGGGGAAAGGCTAAGGGAGTAAACCCCGACAGAAAATCCGGAGCCGGAGTCCCTAAGGCGGTTTGACGTTGTAGTCAACACCGGCAACTCCTGCGGCGCACCTGAAGCCAAGCTGTATTGACTCCATCTTTCCCTTGGACCCTTCAGCTGCGAAGAGAGGGGGGGTCTGCTGCATGGGCAACAGCAGACCCTCCATATCACCCTGCCCAGGCTCTGTAGCTTCAGCTTCACTGGAGAGGACACTCCAGCGTCATCGCAAGATGTCAATTCAACACGGGAGCAGACAGATACCGTGTCACTCCCGAGTCGGACTGCACAGCCATTCTCGGCGGTGCAGATAGACTCTTAAGAAGCTACACCATCGTCTCTCGAGGCTCTGTAGCTTCAGCTTCACTGGAGAGGACACTCCAGCGTCATCGCAAGATGTCGATTTAACACGGAAGGAGACAGATACCATGTCACTCCCGAGTCGGACTGCACAACCATTCTCGGCGGTGCAGATAGACTCTTAAGAAGCTACACCATCGTCTCTCGAGACGGACGGCTGCCGACGACATGCTTATTTACATAAAAGAAATTGTTAAAATTGGAATTTCTGAGTCATTTTGACCAAATAGGAACATTTAGAAATCTCTTGATAAGTGTTGTCTTACAGTATTTTAGAAAGTTTATACCATTTTACACAAATAATTATTATTGAAATTCATGGTCAGAGAGGAATTCTGGCCATTCTGTGATCTGTAATTGGATGGGTTTCTGTTGATTCTCACAGAATTTTATACCTGCCTAACTCACAGCATCTATCAATATGTAGAATTTTTACCCACATTTCTCCAAGTAACCTCTGAATTAGGAAGCAGAACTTGTCTTCTTTGTTGCCCTGGTACTAAGAACAGTAATGCCTAAGAGATAGTTTACTACTGAGAATGGTGACACCTATAAGGCATCAAGGCACTCTCCAAAGCCTCATTCTCAGTTTCCCTACAGTGGACCAGAATAAAATTTGGCACACCTAACAGAGGGAAGCTGCATACAGTTAGAGAGCTGTACTAATCTAAATCCAACCTTGATAACTCTTTAGCATATTATTTTTCCATCGAGTTGGAAAACTTACAGTTAATAATATCAGAAATGTGACTTCATCATAGTATCACCTTACTTCAAAGCACTCAAGAGCCTGAGAAATGACTACATGACCATTACAAACCTCATAGAGACTTCTTCCTGTTGCTTAGTTATTATCTTTCTGCCTTTCCTGGGGACTTGACCTTTGCACAGTATATGATGCTAAGTTTTAATGAATACTGAACAGTCACTATGATAAATACCAAGAAAAGCAATGAGTGATATAAAGAAATAAAGTGAAGATCTTTTCCTTCTTACTTAATGTCAGCTCCATTTTTCACCTTTTATCAGCAGCTCCAGGGATTGGGGTCTTCTGTTTGAAAATGAGCTCAGTTCTATGACTTCTGAATAGCCATTCTTGCGAAGGCACTGGGTGGAGAGACAGGTCAAAGCAGGCACCTCTGTCGTTAGTGAGTCCTAAGGATGTAAAGGCCCTTTTGCTTGGTGTAAACGCCCTCACTGCCTAACAGGGTACCTGTAGTTTCCAGTTGGCTGTCCCTTGGGGAAAAGTCCTTAAGTCTCATTTTGTCTTTGATAAGAGTGCTATTTGGAATATTCACACATTAAAATGTTACCTGTTCTTTAATAATATAGTACCAATTAGTAAATCTTATTAGCCAGAGTGATCACCTCTCAAAGCACTAAATGAATGGTTGAACACAAGGTAATATCTTCACTCTTAAAACTGAGGAGCTAGAGAGAAAGGAGCAATGAGAGAACAAGAACTACTCCAGGACAGGGAGCCAGCCAGGAGCCCCCATGGAGGGCCTGGGGCACATGGAGAAAATGCAGGGCACCAAGTGCAAAGGGAATCAGGTGAAAAAGAGTAAAATCGGCCCTGGGCAGTATAGTTCAGTTGGTTAGAGCATTGTCCCATAAACCAAAAAGGTTGAAGCTTCAATTCCCCATCAGACAAATACCTAGGTTGAAGGTTCAGTTCCTAATAGGAGCAATGCAAGAGGCAACTGATTGATGTTTCTCTCCTTCCCTTCCTGTCTCTCTAAAAGCATGTCCTCGAGGGAGGATAAAAATTAAAAAATTAAAAAAACTTCATTGTACCTGCTCCCAAAATGTATATTTCACACTTCTGTGTTTAAAGTGCTAAAGGGAACGTGATTTAATTTACTTATCTTTCATACTCTAAAGGAGTGAATGGAGTAGGGAAAAAAAGGACTTCTCAGTAAGTAAAAGCACTTCCATCTTACTAACGTATTTCTCCACTTACAAATCTGTATAACTGTGGGGAACCGCTCTTTGTGGTTTTGGGAATTGTAGCCCCAGCCATGAGCCAGGCTAACCCCCCTCTTGGCAAGCCTCTAAGTCTCAACAGAACACTGGAAGGCTGTGAGGGAAACAGGACCGAAGGCCACACTCAGAGGGTTTCCATGGGAATTGGATTTAAAGAATGCTTATTATGCTTTGGAGCTTGCTCTGCTTTTCTTATCTCTCAGTTAACTATAAACAATCTCTTGCAAGGAATGTTTGAAACTTTGCACCTAATGCCAGTGTGGCATCAAAATGTTTAATAGACCCTGACACAGACTGGTCACCGTGCCCTCTATATTGATACTTGTAATCTGGAACTGTCAACTGTAATCCAAGCACCTAAAAGCTATTGATGATTTATGAATTTTGACCTTGTATCTCCCATGCATACCCTTCTCAATAAAAAGCCTGAGGAATGGAGGTCTTGTGCTTTCTCCAGTAGAGGGAACAGCTGCCTCCTTTCCCCTCCAGAGAAAACACAGTGTCCTTGATAAATTTGTTCTGCCATGGTCGTGAAACCTCTGCTGGACAGAGTAGTTTCCAACTGAGCTGGGGCGTTGGAGGCAGCTCAGTCTTAAATAACTAATTTCAAAATACTTGACATGAATATTAATATTCATAGAAGTTAAGTTATTTGGGCTAAATATAAAAATTTCTATTTAATTTATAATACTGAAAAATTAAATGTAAACTAAATGCCTATGAAGTGATAACTAAGTAAGTTCTGTTACATGCAGTGGATATCTGTGAAGCCATAAAAATAAAGCTGTGTATACACCTACATTTATACAAAGCCTTGAAATATAGTTGAGAGAAAAGGTAGATTGATCCTATATATGAAAAACCATATATCCCTATGAATAACATGCAAAAAGATATTTTTAAGGATGTTCACAAATATCCAAAACACAAAACTTAGTTAATTTTATTTTTCTGTGTTCATTTATTTTCTTTAAATCTTTATCTTTTCCATGAGCAATGATGTATTTCCTATTTCCTCTCTCCAAAAATGAATAACCTGACAAAGTCCTTTTACCAAAAATGTTTTTCCTTCTATTCTTTGTCTAAACCATCATGATTTGGTAAAACAGGCAAGGATTATAAAGTAGAATCCATGCTTGTGACAAAGAAGAATCCTAGTTGGAGGACATCTCATCCACTGCAAGAAGGCCTGGATACAAGGGAAACCAGGTTCTAGTGCAGAAAAGTGCAACCTGGAAATTTGGCATTCTGTTCAGAATTCTAACTCTTAGACTAAAAGGCATCAATAGGTGCAATTTCTTGCCTTTGGGCACTGAACATGTTATTCTCCATTTTATTTAACTTACTGTAAAATTATATTAGCTATGCTGCTACTTAAACTAAGATACCTTCTGTCCAGTCATTTAGTTTCTTTATTTTTGAGGGTCATGCCACCTCACTGCCCCTCCCATTCCCTTCTCCCCAGGGCTGAGTATAGAGAACTGTGTAATCATTATGCTGAATCTGCCTGTGCCTTTTAATCATTAAAACATCTTAAAAGGTAAATCTCCAAAATGCAGGCTATTGTCTTCTCCATCATAAAGTATTTTCCAAAGATCTAAATTTGAAGATAACAAAGATCAAATATATTTTGTATACAAAGGGAGAATAAAAAAAATAAACCTCAAACCCAGCAAAATTAGGCTCAATTCCTTTAAGCAAACTCTACTTAGAAAGAGGACCCCAGCAGATAGAACTCAGAACCTTGTCCTAAATAAGGTGGTGAAAGGATCACAGTACCTGCTTTGTAAAACCAGATCCAGCCCTGTTACTGCCAACTTCAGAATCCAGGTCTCTGTCTCTTTTGCTAAAGCATTCTTCATCCACTCTCAGGAGAACTACAGCAGCTGAGCTCTGTGAATTAAACAGCATGATTGATCAACATTTATCTTAATACCTACAACATCTCTACAGAATTATGAAACACTGAGCTTATTTTGATTTGTAATGAAAACTCTGTACAACAAAGCAGTTAAATCCCATAATTCAATTAATCAATGCAACAAAATTAAATCAACAAATATTTGGGTATCTACCATGAGCCAAAGGTTCTAAATAACCACTTGAAAGGAGAGTCTGTAAACATCGAAAAGTTAAATTGCCAAATAAGTAGTACTTCTAGTAATTAGTCTAAGAGTTGGGAGAGGGAATCATCATTTTAGGTTTCAGTGGTCTGAGAAGGCTTAACAGGAGACTCATTTATTTATTCAGCCCCTGAATTGAAAAAACCTGTAAGGAATTTTCTTAAATAATAGAGTACTGTTTGTATGATTTAAAAAATAAATCTGGGACAACTGTAATAGAAAAATAATAACAATAAATTTTAAACTTTAAAAAAAAATTAAGTTGTGAAGTGAATGTGAAAAATAAAAAAAACATTAAGCTATATTTAACAACAGTATTCATCAAAAATATTTTGTTACAATTCTAATTTCTTGCATAATAGCACTCCGAAGGCCACTATAACCCCAGTCCCACTCACAGAAACACTGGCAGAGATTTAAATTTTAAGTGTTTTAAAAACATACCATAAAAATGTAAAGAATTAACTAGCTGCATAAATAATATAAATTATCTACAAAAGTTTTTTGTTATTATCATTATTTTTAAATTTTTAGAGAGAAGGTAAGGGAGGGAGAAAGAGAGGGAGAGAAACCTCAGTGTGTGGTTGCCTCTCACATGCCCCCAAATGGGGAACTGGCCCACAACTGGGGTCCTGGCCCACAACCCAGGTATGTGCCCTGACTGGAAATCAAAACAATGACACTTTGGTTCGCAGGCTGGCATTCAATCCACTGCAGCACACCAGCCAGGGTCGAAAGTTTGTTTGGAGATATGAAGTTGACATTTTTGGCTGTTCCAGTTCAGTCAAAATGACCAGAACAATCTTAAGAAGCACTAGACTTTGATTTGATTTGATTTGAACTAAGAAAATATTTAAACCTGATCATATTGGTAATGCCTCTTTAAAAATTTTTTTTGTTGTTATTTATTTATTTTTAGAGAGAGGGGAAGGAAAGAAGAAAGGGAGAAGAACATTGATTGCCATCTCTCATACTCGCCCAGATTGGGACCAAACCACAACTCAGGCATGTTCCCTGGCTGGGAATTGAACTGTAAACTCTTTGTTTTGTGGGTCAACACCAAACTGAGCAACACCAGTCAGGGAAATGCCTCTTATTTTCCTTCCATTTTTTTAAGAATCGTTTTTTAATGAGGTATAGTTACATAATACAAAGTTCTCCCATTTTAACTATCAAAATATTTTGATGAGTTTAAGAATTTAATATACCAGTGTAACCACCATCACTATAATTAAGATAAAGAACACTTTCATTATCCACAAAATTCCCTTGTGCCCATCCAGGTCAATATTTCCCAACCCCCCCTCTTTTTTTTCCTTGGCAAGATGACAGTACGTCTTGACAACTCGCATTGCATATTTTTTGGATTGGCATCTAGTCTGTCCATTGCTTGAGTTTCTCTCCGAAAAGGGATATAAAATGAAAAAGGGTTATTACAAGGAAAATTGGATCTTTTTAGTTATACCAACATGGTAGACTTTGCTATGGATATATACAAAAACCTTTGTTCTTATGATACTCCTCATGCTTCAAGAGAAAAAAGAACTACAGTTTTTGCACAACTGAAACCTTCAGTCAAAAATAGAACCAATTGTAAACATGCTTAAAAGTCTAGAAACTAGAGGGTAAATGCAGTCAACCTGGGATGGTCAGATTCTGTCTGACTACCTGGTGGACAAGCATATTTATATACAGTCTACAGGTATGCAAAATTTCAGTATGAATGTGGGAATTATTCTGGGACAGTAGAATGTCTCTACTTCTTTAGAAGGTTATTGGTCCCAGGAATGCATAGAAATGCTTTAAGTTCACTGTGGGGAAAGCTGGCCTCTAAAACTTAACACAGCCGTGGAAGACTTGACATGGTTAAAACAGACCACAGATAATTCTTTGAGTCCTCCATTCCTGTCTCTTTAACAGTGAACAAGCTCATTTACTGGTCTCTGTTTTCTTCAACCACCCCAAACAATGCAATGATATTAATGATCTCTTCCTTTCCCAGTCACAGTACCTGAATGCAATTCAAATGATGTGCCCACATATTCTTTGCTATTGGACTATGGCAGCCATAACTGACAAAGATGTTCAAAAAAGCCAGCGGGTGCTAAAAGATCTAGTCAAAGATGCTCAACAGGAGTCTTACACGTAGAAAGACACAATTACAGAGTCTGGTGAATGCTTACGTGTTAACTTTGGCTTTGATGGGGCTCAGAAAAAGATATGGGAATGTGAATCTGCTTGTAAATGACTTCTTCCTGGTGGCTTGTCCTGAGAATTTCATTGAAAATGCCCATGTCTTCATATTTGAAACCTTTTGTCTCATTCATCATTAGCTGCAGGTGAGAAAGTAAATTGGTGCAGCCATATTGGAACATTTTGGCAGACGAACTGAACATGACTTCAGAGGGAACTGAAAGGTGGATTGTAAATTTGATTAGGAATAGAAGACTGGATGCCAATATTGATTTTAAACTAGGTCACGTGGTTATGGGTAACAGTGCAGTCTCACTCTAGCAGTAAGGGATTGAAAAGACCAAAAGCCTTTCACTTAGAAGCCAGATGTTGGCCATGAGTATTAAGTAGAAACAATCAGAATAGTAGGTCAGAGGCTCCTAACTGGTCAACTCAAGACTCTGGCTTCTACTGAAGAATTGTAAAGAAATGTTAAAAACTATAAAGGAAAGATAAAATAATAAAATCGTTATATAAAGGGTTACATACATTTTAGATACAACATATTATTGAGTATAAATTTTGGAGAATTTGAATAAATGGACTGTTTAAAAAAAAAATTCTCTGAGCCCACGCAACTCCTGACTTGTTTTCTGTCACTTATGGATTACATTTATCTTCTAAGATTTCATAAGAATTAATCATATAGTATGTACAAAACTATTTGTAAGGCTTCTTTTGCTAAGAATGGTGTTTTGAAATTTATGTTTTGTTATATATATCAGTAGTTTATTAATGTTTATTGCTCAATAGTTTTCCAATATATTGATATGCCACAGTTTGTTCACATTATCACACATGTTGATGGATATTTATGTTGTTTCTAGTTTTTGTCTATTATAAATAAAGCATTATGAACATCCATGTACAAGTCTTTGTGTGGATATGTGTTTAAATTTCTAGGGGTAAAACTGCCAGGTGGTACAGTAAGTGTATGTTTAACTTTATAACAAACAACCAAACTGTTTTCCAAAGTTCTGGTACCATTTTACATTCCGACCAGCAAGGTATGAGAGTTGTAGTTGCTCTCCATGCTTACCAATACTTAGTATTGTCATTCTTTTTTCACCGTTTTAGTGAGTATGTAGTACTATCTTCCTGTGGTTTTACTTTGTATTTCCCTGATGACTAATGATGCTGATATATTTTTGTTCTATGTATTGGCATGGCTATTAATATATCTTATCTTGTAAAGTGCCTATTCAAGTTGTTTGGCCAATTTAATTGGGTTGGTGGTCATATTGAGTTGTGATAGTTCTTTATATATTCTAGATACCACTCCTTTGTCAGATGGGTGCTCTGTGAATATTTTCTCCCAGAGGGTAGCTTGGATCAACTTTTGTTGTTTTGTTGTGTGTGTGTGTTTAGCAGTGTCTTTTGAAGGGCATAAAGTTTAACTTGGTAAAGTTCTAACTTATTAGCATCGTCTTTTATAGCTATTGTCTTTTTATGTGTCCTAAGAAATCTACTACCTCCAGATAGATTGAGTTTAAGTCTATCATTTTGCTCTTTGTTTTCTATTTATTTCAAATCTTTGTTTCTATTTCTTCTTTTTCTACCTTCTTCTGGGTTATTTTTTAGAATCTTGTTTTATTTTAACTATTGGTTTATGAACTGCTTCTCTTTGTTTTAATTTTTAATGGTTCCTCAAAGATTTACAGCATGGCCCTTTAACTATCCAATCTGCATTCAAATAATATGCCATATTATGTATTATAATATCTCTTACAACTTAACATTTGCATAAATTCATCTTTTGAGCACTTGTCATACATTTTACTTTTCTGAACATATATGTATGAACACCATAACACATTGTTCTTTTGTTTTTGTTTTGTTTATATTTTGGTTTGCTTTGCATTATTACCATTTAACAAAATTAATAAGTGGATACAAAAATTATTTTATATTTACCCACATATTGACCATTTCTGGTGATCTTTGTTCCTTTGTGTAAATCAAAGTTTCACATTTTTCTTTGCCTGAAGAACTTTCTGTAACATTTTGTAGAGTACAAGTCTTCAGATGACAAATTCATTTTTGTTTGTCTGGAAGTTGCTTTTGTTTTGAAGAATGTTTTCACTGGATATAGAATTCTAGATTGACTTCCTTCTAGCATTTTATAGAGCCAATATTTTTTCATTCCTATATAACTCATGAGTGGTCTGCTATGGTCCTCTAGAATGTGTTTCCCCCTCTTCTGGCTGCTTTTAAGGAATTTCTGATACACCTCAGTTTGCATTACAAATATGTTGTTTATTCCTCTTGGGATTCTTTGAGCTTCCTAGTCTATGGCTTATAGTTTTTATTACATTCGGGAAGTTTTTAGCCATTATTTCTTCTGTTACCCACCCACCTTTCTGGGAGTTCACATACATATATATATCAAACCACTTAATATTATCCCTCACTTCCCTAGAGCTCTGTTCATTTTTGGTGACGGCTTTATTGAGATACAATTTACATACCATAAAGTTCAGCCATTTAAAGCTTGCATAATTTTTAATGTATTTGGAGAGTTATGCAATCATTGCCAAATCTAATTTAAAGAACCTTTCATCCTCCCCAAAAGAAACTTTGTACCCATTAACAGCCATCCCCCTTTCCTGTCTCCTTCAGGCCTAGCAACCACTAACCTAGTTTGTGTTTATGGATTTGCTTATTCTAGACATTTCACATAAATCATATTATACAATATGTGGTCTGTTGTGACTGGCTTCTTTCACTTAGCATAATGTTTTGAGGTTCATCCGTGTTATATAATTTATCAATACTTCATTCCTTTTGTAACCAAATAATATTCCATTGTGTGGATATACACTTGTTTATCCATGCATTAGTTGATAGACATTTTTGTTGTTTCACTTTCTGGTTATTATAAATAATTCTGCTGTGAGAATTTATGTAGAACTTTATTTTTTATTTTTTTATTTTTTAATATGCTTTATTGATTATGCTGTTATAGTTGTCCCAATTTCTTTTCTTTTTGTCCCCCTCCACCCAGTGACCCCTGTCCCTCCAATTGTCCCCCACCCTTAGACCATTCCCATTGGTTGTGCATATAGTTCTTCTCAACATCTTCCTGTCTACTCTACTCCCTCCTACTATGCTTCCTAATTCCTGTACCATCTCCCTCCCTTTCTCCCCTTCCCCCTCCCACCTGACCGCCCCCCATAATGTTCCCCATACATATAATTGTTTTCCCATTCTTGTTTCCTACTTAGTTTGCCTTTGTTTCGGTTCCCTAGCTTCTGTTGTTGGTTGTTGTGATACAGTTTTCATTTTAATGTTCATAATTTCTCCTAAACAAGTCCCTTTAACATTTCATATAACAGTGGTTTGAATCTGATGAACTCCTTCAGTTTTACTTTGTCCTGGAAGCACATTCTCTGCCCTTCTATTCTGAATGACAGCTTTACTGGATAGAGTATTCGTGGTTGTAGGTTTTTGCTTTTCATTCCTTTGAATATTTCTTGCCAGTCCCTTCTTGCCTGCAGAGTTTCTTTTGAGAAGTCAGCTGAGAGTCTTATTGGGACCCCTTTGTACATAATTCTCTTCTTCTCTCTTCCTGCTTTTAAGATTCTCTCTTTATCCTTAAGTTTTGACATTTTGATTATAATGTGTCTTGGAGTGGTTCTCCCTGGGTCCAGTTTTTTTGGAACTCTCTGTGCTTCCTGGACCTGTAAGTCTATTTCCTTCTCCAAGTTAGAGATGTTCTGCTTCATTATTTTTTCACATAATTTTTCAATCTCTAGTTCTTCTTCTTCACCTTCTGGCAGGCCTATGATTTGGATGTTGCCCTACTTATAGCTGTCCCCTAGGTTTCTGAGCCTCTCCTCATTTTCCTCACTTCTCGTTGACTGTTTGTTCCTTCCCTATGTTCTGATTTGTTGATTTGATCCCTGGTTTTCTTTCTCTCACCACTAGTTTCATATGTGTTTTTGTTTATTTCAGCAGGACTAGCCTTCATTTTCCCCCCATCTTGTTTAAGATCTGCTGTGAGGTCTGTAAGCATTCTTATAACCAAAGCTCTGAACTGTGCCTCAGAAAGATTTCCTATCTGCTGCTTCATTAGATTAGATATCTGCTGTCTGGTCAGCTGCATGATTGGGATCTGTATCATGATCTGTACCGTAATGACAGTTTTGTGTTTACCTTTGCTTCTTGGGCAGGGCTGTCACACCTCCTGTACTATAGGGGGTGGAGCCCTGTGCACTCGTCACAACTGGGCAGCCCTTCTCACCACGCTGTGGTGTTTTCTATGGGGGTGGGGGTCCAAGATGGATTCCTGCCATTCACTCTCTGCTGAGAGACCAGGAGCCTCCTCCTCCATCCCCACCCCTTCCGGGCCTCACAGTCCAAGGCAATGGGGGTCTGTCTTCCCTGGCATTGGAATCACAAGCTGATGGGTCTGGTCTGTAGCCAGGGGTTCTCCCCAGGTGCTTCTCACCTCTCCTTAAATACGGATGTCTGTGCTTACTGCTGTCCTGCCACTGTCACCATTGCTGCCACCACCAACACAGCTTGACCTCTCCACCCAGGCTTTGCCCCTCCTACCCGTCCGGACGAGCACCACTTCTTTATAACTTCATACGTTGGAATTCTAATTATTTTTTGGAACTTCTGGTTATCTCCATTTTTGCAGTAGCTGCATTCCTTCCTAGTTGTAGAGGGAGAAAGACCGTATCAGTCTAGGCCTCCATCTTGGCCAGAAGTCATATGTAGAACTTTTTGTGTGGACATATATTTTCATTTCTCTGGGTAGGTATATACCTACAAAGTGGAATTGCTAGGCCATATAGTAACTCTAACATTTCGAAGGAATGACAAAACTGTTTTCTGATATGGCTGCATCATTTTACTTTCTTACCTGCAGTGAATGAAGGTTCCAGTTTCTCCACATCCTTGCTATACTTGTTATTGCCTATCTTTGACTATAGCCATCTAGTGGGTATAAAATGACATCTCATGATTTTTACTTGCATTTCTCTGATAACTAATAATATTGAGTATCTTTTCATGTGCTTATGGGGCATTTTTATATCTTTTTTGGAGAAGTGTCTATTTATATCCTTTTTCTGATTTTTAATTGTATTCTTTATATTATTGAGTTGTAAGAATCATTTATATATTCTGGACACAAGTCACTTGTCAGATATATAATTTGCAAATATTTTCTTTTATTCCGTGGGTCATTTTTTTTATTTCATGGGTCCTCCCCCGTGGAGGTCTGTCACATGAGTGGTTCTCCCATTTGGTGGAGTCCTTTCTCAGATGGAATCCTCCCACATGATGAGATTCTTTCTCATGGTGGAGTCCACTTGGTGAGGTATGTTCACATGGTGGAGTCCTCCCCCATGGTGAGACTTCATCTCATGGTGGAATCCTTTCCTATGGTGAGGTCCTATCATGATGGAGTCCTCTCACATGGTGAGAACATATCTCATGGTTGAGTCCTACCATGTGGTGAGGTCTCATCTGATGGTGCAATCCTTTCACATGGTGAGGTGCCACCTCATGGTGGAGTCCTCTCACATGGTGAGGTCCTACCTCATGATTAAGTCCACTTTGTCTCTCATATCTAATCTACATCATTATGTCAACTTCAGGAGAAATAGTCTCATTCATGGTCTTCCCTCCCTCTACCTACCCAAATAACCTTAGGTATTTCCCTCCTTTTCATACCTTAGTGCAGACCATTATTTAAGAGAGTTTCATTAACTCACCATTAAAGTCCAGGCCTATCACTGATATCCATCCCTGATTCTCAGCAGTCACTGGGTAACTATTTAGAAGAGCTTGGTATAGAGTCGTATGATAGCAGTTAATGTCTGTTGGCCATGCATTAGCCTTAAGAATTTGTGGAACCATCTACTTAAAGCATATATATTTTTAAATTCTCTCTCCTCCCCTTCCCCACAAAACAAGCTTTGACTTAATCCAAAGACATAGTTTCATTTCTCTGATTTTCCTTCATAGTACACTAGTTCCTAACTCTTAGTAGTACCCATGGTTAGGGCCCTGACACCTTAGAGCTGTACTGTCCAGTAAGGTAGCCACTAACCACATATTACTATTAGACTAATAATGTGTATCAGAGAAGGAAAACTCTGACTCCAAAAAACCTCCGCTGCCTTGCGGCATACCTCTTCAGGGGAAAGGCTAAGGGAGTAAACCCCGACAGAAAATCCGGAGCCGGAGTCCCTAAGGCGGTTTGACGTTGTAGTCAACACCGGCAACTCCTGCAGCGCACCTGAAGCCAAGCTGTATTGACTCCGTCTTTCCCTTGGATCCTTCAGCTGCGAAGAGAGGGGGGGTCTGCTGCATGGGCAACAGCAGACCCTCCATATCACCCTGCCCAGGCTCTGTAGCTTCAGCTTCACTGGAGAGGACACTCCAGCGTCATCGCAAGATGTCGATTCAACACGGGAGGAGACAGATACCGTGTCACTCCCGAGTCGGACTGCACAGCCATTCTCGGCGGTGCAGATAGACTCTTAAGAAGCTACACCATCGTCTCTCGAGACGGACGGCTGCCAACGAACTAATAATGTGTGATTAGTCCAATTGATATCTGTTATCAGTAATTAAAATGCACACAATTTCAAAATTGTATAAAATACTTCACTGATACCTTTTAATCTTAATGATGTGTTGAAATGATACTATTTTGGATATATAGAGTTAAACAAAATATAAAAATTAATGTCATCTGTTTATTTTTAATTTTTAAAAAATGTGTCTACATGCCCTGGCTGATATGGCTCAGTTGGTTGGAGGGTCATCCCACACACCAAAAGGTGCAGGTGAATGCCCAGTAGGGGCACATATGGGATCAATGTTTCGCTCTCACATCAATGTTTCTGTTTCTGTGTCTCTCTATCTCTCTCTCTTTCTCCCTTTACCCTCCAAACTCTTCATCTCTCTAAAAGTAATGAAAAAATGTCCTCAAGGGACGATAAAAAATGTAGTTACAAGAAAATTTAAAATTTCATATGTGGTTCATACTATATATTTCTATAGGACAGCACTGCCCTAGAACTTGCCTTGTGACCCATACGCTCTGAACTCATCCATCGCCTGAAACTTTGCTGCAGCCAGATTATTTACTTAACGACTTACCTGCCATCTGGTCTTCTTTCAGTGCTATGTCCCAGGATTAGACCACCCAGCACACCCCTGTTGAATCCAAGCCAAACAGTCTCAGGCTAATTTGTCATATCTTTGAATATAGTACCTTGGCCTTCTCTTGTCAGGACAATCCTTTACCATTACTTGAGTTTCCATTATCCTTTCCTGCCCAGCTTCATTTTTTCTCCGCTTAGTCACCTCAGCAAGCCCCACTTTAAGCCCACTCATAATCTCCTTCAGCTAATTCCCTTGCATGGAACCCCTCCATCCTTCTCACTTCCTGTGTATAAATGCTATCCTTGCTACCACCCCAGTCACCTTCTCCATGAAGCTATCCTCACTGCTCCAGTGCTTTATAGCCCTTCCCCCTTATCCAAAGTCCTGTCATTATATTCATCTTCTACCTTATTGCTTGTCAAATACCTACTTTGGTAACTAACCAAAATATTCAGTGAATTAAAAATCACACTTCCCAGTCTCTCCATTATTTTTATTCACTATGTTACCACTGTTGAGTGACCAAATGTCAATTGATTTCTGCATAAATTCAAAAAGCTTATGTTTATTGTTCTTACCCAGAGAAGGAAAACTCTGACTCCAAAAAACCTCCGCTGCCTTGCGGCATACCTCTTCAGGGGAAAGGCTAAGGGAGTAAACCCCGACAGAAAATCCGGAGCCGGAGTCCCTAAGGCGGTTTGACGTTGTAGTCAACACCGGCAACTCCTGCGGCGCACCTGAAGCCAAGCTGTATTGACTCCGTCTTTCCCTTGGACCCTTCAGCTGCGAAGAGAGGGGGGGTCTGCTGCATGGGCAACAGCAGACCCTCCATATCACCCTGCCCAGGCTCTGTAGCTTCAGCTTCACTGGAGAGGACACTCCAGCGTCATCGCAAGATGTCGATTCAACACGGGAGGAGACAGATACCGTGTCACTCCGAGTCGGACTGCACAGCCATTCTCGGCGGTGCAGATAGACTCTTAAGAAGCTACACCATCGTCTCTCGAGACGGACGGCTGCCGACGATTGTTCTTACCAAGGGAAATACATAGTCATACTGCAAGAAAATTACATTGTAATTCAGTTCTTTTCACATTTTAGTTTGCAATATAGTAGCATAAATTATCTACCCAACCCTTCAAAAATAAGAGAATCATTTACTTTACTATATATAGCATCTTAAAACCCATGTAATAAAAACAATATTAGATCTAGTGAAACTGATTTTTCTCTGTCTTCAGAAGCTATGAGTGTATATGTATCTTCTTTATTACTAGATATAGAATTAGATTCAAATCTGCTACACAGTTTTCAATTGGTAAGGCCAAAAATACAGGGGAACAATTTTTAACACAATTCCGCTTGAGTTTGATTTTTCAGCTCTTTTAGACTTAAATAGGCATGCTGATTTCAAAACTGCATTTTGTTTTCTTCTATCACATCAAGTTCTTCTCCACAGCTTATCTTAATGCGAATACTCTAGACTGGATTGAGCCTGGATCGAGGGAAGCACTAGTGCTCTCCTACTGGCTGAGAGCAAACTTCCCTCAAGTGGGGAGGGCTGAGGAACGACCTTGGAGATCAGAGGCAGGTTCATACTTGTCTAGGCTATTCAGTTACATATGAGACAGTGTGGTGAGAGGTTGTGTGCCACTCTATATAGTGAATCATAATCTGATTTCTTGTCTGTGTACAAGGAGTTAGGAGAATTTGTTTTTTTACTTACATACATACTTATTTCCTTTCCTTCAGATCATGTTGGCCTCTGCTATTTCTCATCATAAGTGCCTAAAGAACCCTGATTCGTTTTGCTCTATCTGTGGCAGTTTCACCATTCCCAGTGAAAAGACAAACATCAGCGCATTTGTCAGGCAAGCCTATTTTGCATATTTTAAATTAAAACTTAGTGATCAAGATAAGTGTCGGGCTCCTCACAAGGTGTGCAAGTAGTGTGTCGAGAGTTTACAGATATGGACACAGGAAACATGTGATAAATTGCCATTTGGTATACCTATGGTTTGGCGAGAGCCCAGAAATCATTCAAGTGACTTACTTTTGTATAGTGAAAACGTAAGACTATAACAAGAAAAATAAATGTAAAATACAGTATCCTGGTCTACCATCAGCTATATGCCCAGTGCCTCACTCAGCTGAAATCCCAGTGCCAGTTTTCACTGAACTACCTTCTTTCATAAAACAGGAGTATGGTGAAGAACTAAGTGACAGCAACAATGAAGATTTTGAAATTGAAGATGACTCAGTTCATAAGGGATTTGATCAGCATGAGTTGAATGATTTGGCATGAGATTTGGGACTATCCAAAAACACTTCAGAACTACTAGCATGAAGACTACATGAACAAAACTTGCTTGAAAAAGAAGCGAAGGTATCGTACTTTCGATCAAGAGAAAGTGCATTTCTGCAGTACTTTGGAAGTGATGGTAGCTTTGTGTATTGCCGTAACATACATGGTTTAATGGAGGAATTGGGAATTCCAATTTAGAATGCAACTAAATGGTGACTGTTCATCGATAGCTCAAAGTGGAGCTTGAAGTGTGTCCTCCTCCACAGTGGCAATTTATTTGGTGCAGACCCAATTGGCCATTCAGTTTGTTTTCATGAAGAATATGAAGACATAAAGAGAGTCATTGATCTGTTGAAATATCACAAGCACAATTGGATCATCTGTGTTGACCTTAAAATGGTCTGCTTCCTTCTTGGTCAGCAATGCGGATACACCAAGTATCCCTGTTTTCTGTGTATGTGGGACAGCAGAGCTCCTGAGAAGCACTGGGTGGGGTCCAACTGGCCTCTAAGGACTGACTTCAAACCTGGTGATCCAAACATTCTGCATGAGCCACTTGATGACAGAAAGAACATTATATTCCCACCTCTGCACATAAAACTGGGTCTCATGAAGCAATTTGTTAAAGCTTTGCCAACTGAAGGAGACCATTTCAAGTATCTCATTTTGGCATTTCCTAACCTGTCGTTTGAAAAGATAAAATATGTTAATATGTATGTTCGGTTGGTGGTGTAGCAAAACTTTACTACTTGGACACAATTTGACTTATAATAACAATATATAGACTATCTGAATAAAATAACTCTAAATAAACAGTCTTTGGATAATTTTTTTCTTTATTTTCTTTTGTATGTACATTTTGTATGATATTTGGAACAAAGGGAGGGTATCCTGTACCTTAAAAAGTTGATGTGCTAGAAAAAAACTGAGGTCATTTTTGGAATCAGATACCAAAAGTTAGTCAAAAACAAGTGTCATATCTAACTCACTGAAAATTGCGTTCCCCAGGGATTAAATATACATATAGTGAGACTGAATGCTCAAAAAAATTGTACTAGACTTAAGCAATAAAATTTAAAAAATAAAGGTTGAAGGTCACTTCTATAAATACAAAGCTTATGAAAAATCTCTTCTGTTTGGGTGGGACATGGTCTGAACTGCCCCATTGCTAGTTCAGAAAGCTGCACGAAGTTTTGCTTTCCAAACAATTTTTTTTTTTTTTTTGTTACACCTGTTTCATACCCAAAGAGCTGTGAAATTCTCCCTCTCCACAGACTATCATGTTGTGCCTTCACACATATGCACATCATTTAATTCTACAAAGAAGCAAAGATAACCTTCCTTTTGCCCTCCTGTCATTCATAAACCTGTGGATTCCCTATCACATCCTATCTCTTCCATTCTTCCCCACCTGCTCTGTGTGGCCTCCACCCTCATGGTCCACAAGTTGCTTTCTCAAATGGCCCAAACGATCACCTTCTGAATCCATCTAATGTAGGGTGCCATTATTTATGCTGTTTTCCTGATTTTACCATAACCACCCAAACCAATCACTCTTTTTCCCTTTGCAGCCACTTTTCCTTATTTGGGCTTTTAACCACCTGTGTTATCATTGCCTTGGAGATATAGCCCTTTCTTCTTATGGCTGATTCTGCAATCTTTGTCCCCAGCCTTGATCTCTCACATATATTTTACTTTCTATATGTCTGAATGGTTACAGGATTCCCACAGGTCACCACAAGTTCAGTGTGTGTAAACAAAGCAAATTGTTTTCCACAGATCTTCCCAGTTTACACTGCCTTATCAAAAACATCTCTTTTTTTTTTCTAGGACTACTAGGACAAAAAATCAGATGCAGATGACTCCAATCTCCATTTTTTCATTAGCTTTTTTAATCTAGGCTCGTACAGAGGCCTAGCAGTGTTGCTTTTAAGAGGTCCTAGATTTGATGTTTCTTCTTTGCTTTCTCTGGCATATCCTTGTGCCTGTACCCCCACCTCCCACCCCACTCCCAGGTCTTTATCAATTCACACCTACATTTCTCCTGCTTCCTTTTGCCTGACTGCTTTTTCAAGTCGAAAATTTCCCCTCTAATCTGCCTGTAGCCCATTAGCCTCCAGCCAAGCTAAACTCAATAATAGCTTGTTTCATCATGCCACTCCTGCCAGGGTCAGGAGTTAGTAAGCTTCTCATTGTCACCAAACCAAGTCCAAACACCTTTGCCTGAAACATAGCATCTGAACAGACCACTCTGTAAGTGAGCCTAGTTTATATTTCATTCCAATAGGTGCTCTGTTCTCATTATGAGATCTTTGGGCTCCTGTCCTTCACACCCATCTCAATCAGACATGCCCATTCTACATATATTTCTTTTACATGCTCCACCATTAGATAACCTGTGCTCCAATCTCAGCTCTGTTAGCACTTTGACCTTAAATACACTATTCAACAGACTTCTGGCCAAGACGGAGACATAGACAGAAAAGCTGCATCTCCCTCCACAACTAAGAAGGAATACAACTACCTCAAAATTAGAAACCACCAGAATTTCCAGAAAATCAAACCATATGGAAGTTCAACAAACAAAGAAATAAAGAAGAAATACTCATCCAGACAGGTAGGAGAGGTGGAGCTGGGGCAGAGAGGACATGGTGTGGTGGTGGCAGCAGCAGGCTGGCAGAAAGCACAGTTACACATTTTAAAAAGTCAGGAGAGAACCTGGGGAGCATTCCCAGCTCCTCACCAGACCACGAAGCTCATGGTCCCAGCACCGGGGAAAATCAAGCCTCATTGCTTCTGACTGTGCAAAACAGTGGGGGTTGGGGTGGAAGCAGAAACTGCCAATCTCTCAGCAGAGTCCACTTGTTTAAAGGGCCCCCACAGTCCTAGAACATCCACAAACCCACCCACTCTGGGAACGACAGCCAAAGCAACAGCTAGAGGGATGCCAGCCCCATATGGAAGTGGGAGAAGTGCCTGGGAAAGGGAAAGTGCTGGGCAAGTAGCATTGTTCCCTCTCTGACCCCTCCCCCACATACAGTGCCACAACATGGTGAAACGGGTTGCCCTGTACTGATGAATACCTAAGGCTCCACCCCTTACAATGTAACAGGAGTGACAGCTCTACCTAAGACACAGAGGCAAACAAACACAGAAACCTGTCAAGATGAGGAGACAGAGAAGTATGGCCCAAAAGAGAGAGCAAATCAAGGTTCCAGTGGGAGAACTAAGTGACGAGGAGATAGCCAACCTAACAGATGAGGAGAGAGCCAACCTAAACAGATGCAGAATTCCAAACACTGGTGATAAAGATGCTCACAGACTTAACAGATATGCTTGAGTACAGCAAATGCATAAGGGAAAAAGTGAAGGCCATGCTAAGTGAAACAAAGGAAAACCCACATAAAATTAATGGTGAAGGGAAGGAAACTGGGGTTCAAATCAATGATTTGGAACATAAGGAAGAAAAAAACAATCAACCAGTATAGAATGAGGAAACAAGAATTGAAAAAAATGATAAGAGGCTTAGGAACCTCTGGGACAACTTTAAACGTGCAAACATTCGAATCATAGGGGTGCCAGAACGAGAAGAGGAAGAGCAAGAAATTGAAAACATGTGAAAAAATAATGGAGGAAAACTCCCCAAATTGTGTGAAGAAAATAGATATACAAGTCCAGGAAGCACGGAGAGTCCAAGGTGACCTGGACCCAGAGAGGATCACACCAAGACATATCATGATTTAAATGCCAAAGATGAAAGATAAAGAGAGAATCCTAAAAGCAGCAAGAGGGAAGTGGAGAGTTGCCTACAAAGGCATGCCTATAAGACTATCACCTCATTTTTCAAAGACACCTTACAGGCAAGAAGGGACTGGCAAGCAGTATTCAAAATGATGAAAAGCAAGGACCTACAACCAAGATTACTCTATCCAACAAAGCTATCATTTAGAATGAAAGGGCAGATGAAGTGCTTCCCAGACAGGTAAAGCTAAGAGTTCATCATCACCAAGCCATTATTATATGAAATGTCAAAGGGACTTATTTAAGAAAAAGAAGATCAAAAGTATGAACACTAAAATGACAACAAACTCACAACTATCAACAACTGAATTCAAAAAACAAAAACAAAATCCAACTAAGCAAACCAGAATAGGAACAGAATCATAGGTATGGGAACCATTTGGAGGGTTATCAGCTGGGAGGGGAACGGGGAGAAATGGGGAAATGGTGCAGGGATTAAGAAGCATAATTGGTTGGTACAAAATAGACAGGGGAAAGTTAAAAATAATATAGGAAAGGGTGAAACCAAAGAACTTATATGCATGACGCAGGACATGAAGTAAGCGGGGTGGGATTGCTGGAGTGAAGGGGGGCACTGGGCAGAGGGGAGCAAAGGAGGAAAAATTGGAGCTACTGTAACAATATAATCAATAAAATATACTTAAAAAATACACTATTCAACCGTTCTGAACCTCAATTTACTCATATATAAAAAGAGATATTACCACCTGATGACAGTACTGTTGAAAGGACTGTATGGTGTAATGTATGGAAGGGTTATTTATTTAGCACAGAGATTATAATTGTGCCTCCTTTTAGCAAAACCTGATTAGCAAAATGAATGTTGTATGGCATAAACATTCAATTGGGTGAGCAATGAATAGAAGTAGCAAGTAGGACCAGAGTTTTGCCATCCCAAAACATGCTTTTTGGGATAATGATTTGAAGCTGGTTATTAAGAAACAGGACTCATAAAAAAATCTTTGACCCTCCTCCTTAACCTGCCTAAAAGAATTCAGATAGAAAAACCTGCTTCATATAGGGAACCTTAGCATACTCCCTTAACACATATGAATTAAGTGTGGCCAGACAGCGAGAAACCTAGCAAAGTCTATTTATTGAGCATTCCTATATGTCCCCTTCCTTAAGAGTGGCCCAGCAAGAATTTGTTTACCACATGTTTGCTATTTCTTGTTGTGGATTAAAAACAAAAAAGGCTTGGTAATAAATCTGACACGTCAGAGTCTGAAAGTAATCTCACAGTATCATCACAGCCCAAGCATACAAACTTCTTGACTAAAAGGTTATCTTTGCTGTAAGCACAGCCTAGGCCATAGTTCTTATGCATCTAGGTTAACATACCTTTGAAATGCCAAAGTAATTACAGTATTCCCTCACTTATCGTGGGTATTACGTTCTAGACCCCCCTGCGAAGAAGGAACCTTACATTTATTCTACACTCTTAAACCTACATAACTTTAACAACTTACATATACAATACCGCAAAATCCCATGATACAGTGAGGCCGCGATAAGTGAACCGCGATCTAGAGAGGGACTACTGTAATCCTCTTTTTCACACCCCTAGGAGGTGTAACCACCCTCCAGAGAACACATAATCTTGTAAACTATTTTGTACCTTGCTTTCTCCTATCTTCATGTAACCTTCCTTATATCCCATTCTTAATCCCAAATATTTAAAAGAAGCTGCAAAACTGCCATTCTCCAGAGCATCTGAAATCTTGCTCCCCAGCATATGTTGTCAGTTTGGCTCAGATAGGCTCTTACAAATTTTTTTTTACATGTTTGGTTCTTTTTGCATCAACATGGTCTACCTGTGAACCGCCTACATTTCCTTTGAAATTCCAGTCCCTGCCTCTTCTCCTTTGTCCAAAAGTGGTATATAAACCTCAACTGCCCAGTGCACCTTTGGGTCCCATATTCTTATGGCACCTCCACATGTTCATCCATCATAAACTTTAGACATTTTTTCTTGTTAATTCATTTTATGTCATTTTTATTATGAACCCAGCTAGAAGAATTTAAAAGGTACACTCCCACAGTAGTAAATACTTAATGTATGTTGGGTATATTGGTTTAACAACCTTCAATTTCTAACATAATTGCATGCCTCTGTTTAATTTCCTGATCACATAGACTCTGAAATATTTCATTCTTCCTTAAAACTCCTATGATGCATATATCCTAACACTTAAAACTTCATAACAGGCTCTCTTTTGTAATTGTTTCATATGTGTCGCACCATTTCCCTAACTAGTTTGTAACTTTCCTGAGGACAGGGATACTGATATCACAGCTGACGTTTATTGAGGGTTGACTATGGTCTAGCACTTTACATTTATAAACCCATTTAGCCCTCACAACAACCCAATGACAGCTTCCTGTGTTATGAATCAGGAAACAGAGGCCGAGGATGCCAATGTATTTACCCAAAGGCACAAGGTTAGTGAGCAGTGAAGTGGAGACTGCAGGCTGGCCAAGGGACCAGATATGCTACAGGCTACTGTTTCCCAGAGGATGGAATTCTTCCCACTGAGGGATGAGATTGCTCAGTATTCACTGATTCACAGACTGGTGTAAAACTTCTTATTTTGTAGCTAATTTTCAAGTAAGCCCCCAGACATATTGCTTTAAGACTGAGAGACACCTTGGCTGGTGTGACTCAGGGATTGAGTGCTAGCCTGTGAACTAAAGGGTTGCCAGATCGATTCCAAGTCAGAACCATGCCTGGGTTGTGGTTTGGTCCCCAGTTGCGGAGCATGTGAGAATCAACCAATGACTGTTTCTCTCTCTCTCAACCTGGTCCCAGTGCTGACTAACCCCCCACATTGCAGGCAGACCACTCCCCTCCAAGTGACATAAGCCTGAGGGGAAGTAATAGCCCTGCGCACAGGAATTAATCTGCCCTGCCCTCAGTGCTTAAGCTTGATGGCTGATCACAGACTAAGTAAATTAATAACTAAAATAGTAAACAAAGAAAGTAGATCTCTGGTACTCTTGAACAGGCTACCTAAGCCTATACTGGGCCATGATCTGATGTCACTGGAGGCAGATCCAGGAAGTAAAGAAAGTGCTCATATATAACAGTATGCTGTAGTAGACTATACAAGACATAGTGGAAGGAGTGACTCTCAGTCAGCTAGCCAGAAGGAAGGACCCACTAAAGACCAACACAACAATGACCAAAACACAAGTACAAGCACATGCCAAATTAATAGCATAAGAGTATCCTAATAGAGTCAAATTCAGGAGATGAAGAGGACTGCATCACCAAATCCCAAAGGTCTCCTTCCACAGAATATTACAACACAAAGACAGAAACTCAAAGAGCACTCTAAGAAGCAGAAACAAACAAGAAGAGTCACAAAAATGAGGAAACAAAGAAACAACCCCCATCGAAGGAAAGGATGAATCCTCAGAAAGAGCGCTAAATGAAGTAGAGGCAAGCAAACTATCAGACATGGAATTCAAAATAATGATTGTAGGGAAGCTCAATGAGTTCAGTGAGCTCAAAGAAAACTACAAAGAACTCCAGGGAAGCTACAAGGAACTTACCGAGAACTACACCAGCATTAAAAAGGACATAGAAGTTATCAATAAGAGCCAGTAAGAAATGAAGAATACAATTTCTCAATTAAAGAACAGTGTAGAAGGAATCAAAAGCAAGCTAGATGAAGTAGATGATCAGATCAGCAACCCTTCTCACCATGGTGTGGCATTTTCTGTAGGGGTGAGCGTCCAAGATGGATTTCTGCCATTCACTCTCTACTGAGAGATCAGGAGCCTCCTTTTCTGTCCCCATCTACCCTGGGCCTCACAGACCAAGGCAACGTGGGTCTGCCTTCCCTGGCATTGGAATCGCAAGCTGACGGGTCTGGTCTGCAACTGGGGGTGCTCCCCAGGTACTTCTCACCTCCCCCTAAATATGACTGTCTGTGCTTAACGCCATCCTGCCACCGTCGCTGCTGCTGGTACTACCAGTACAGCTCGACCTCTCCACCCTGGCTCCACCCCTCCCACCCGTCCGGATGAGCACCACTTCTTCACAACTTCATACGTTGGACTTCCATTTATTTTCTGGAACCTCTGGTTATTTCTGTTTTTGCGGTAGTTGTATTCTTTCTTAGTTGTGGAGGGAGATGGAGCACGTCAGTCTAGGCCTCCACCTTTGCTGGAAGTCTCCTGTGTGTGTTTCCCTCTGTGTCTTAGGTAGAGCTGTCACTCCTGTTATGTTGTCTAAGACTCGCTATTCTTACATCAAATTACACTTGGTTAATGTCACTTTTATTCATCTCCTTCCCCCATTTTTGGCTCGCTTTCCTCTGATCTGAGCATCTGATCTTTCCAGCTTCTACCCTTGATACTAGGGTAATATTAGGTAATAGTTAGAGACATTTGGTAATATCTGGAGATCTTTTTGGCTGTTGCACCTAGAGGGTGTTACTGCTGTCTACTGGGTAAAAGGCCAGGGACTTTTACTAACTGCCCTATAATGCACAGGACCACCCCCCAGCAACAAGAAAATTATCTGGTCCCAAATGTCAGTAATACCAAGGTTGGGAGACCCTGGGATTAACCTAACCAAAACTACTCATTCGTGAGGGCACAACACTCAGATTTCTCAATGAGGGTATGACTGTATGCTGAGCTTTCTCCACTCCTTCCTGCAGACCTGCTCCTGGATTTGTAGGGGCAGCCAGCAAGGGCTGAAATGTGTGAACTTCAGCAGCAGAACACTGCAAACCAACCAACACTTTGGGAATTTAAATCAATGTATTTAAATCTATATCACTAAACCTCAATTGGTCAGATTCAAAATCCCCAAGAAGAAAAGAACAACATATATGTAAATCCAACATGTGGGGCAGGAGGCTGATAGCATAACAAAAACTACTGATGGTTTTTCTTTTCTTTTCTTTTCCCTTGTCTTTATAATTCCTAATAAATTATTCTTCTGTAAGGCTGTCTACCTCCAACACCCTGGCTCGGTGGGAAACTCCCTGTTCAGCAGAGGTTTCAGGATCACGGATGAGAGAACAAATTTACCCAGGACACTGGGTATTTTGTCTGGAGGGAGGAGAGGTGGCAAATCTCCCTAGTGCTGAAGTGTGTTGAACGCTTTCTCCTGGTCCCTTTTATTGAGGAGGGGATTTGGGAGATACAAGGTCAAGACTTATAAATTATCAATAAGCTTTAGGTGCTTGGGTTATAGTTGACAGCTACTGATTACAGATACCAATGTAAAAAACACAGTGACCAGTGTGTGTCAGGGTATGTTAAACATCCTGACGTCAAACTGACATTAGATGTAAGGCTTTATACATTTTTAGCTACACACTGTTTATATTTAACTAAGAGATAAGAAAAGCAGAGCAAGCTCTAAAGCACAATATGCATTCTTAGAATCCAATTCCCACGGGAACCTCCTGAGTGGCCTTCTTATAGATAGGCTTCCGGATGCCGAGGTTGGGGTGACTAGCTTGCGGCGGGCTATAATTCCTGAAACCACACAGAATGGTCCCCTACACTTCTGGTTATACAAAGTGTACAGTACCTGTAAGAAGCATTTCTACTTGCACTTCTCAAAAGGCAACTTCCTACTTGGCCTTGATTATCTTTCCATTTACATGATTGCTCTGCTTTCACAGCTAATTGAGAAATTAATATTTTTGTTAATGGCTATGATCTAGGTTGAATTTGCCAACTACAAATTGTTTATTCTGAGATACCTTTGGGTGTCTGAAAACTTGTTTTTCTTAGGTTGACAGTTTTGTTCTTGATTTTAAAATATTAATGTGCCAAACCTGCTGTTTTGATAGAAAGATAACAATGAAAAGTTGCTTCTGGACAAAAGAAGAGAAGACTGTTTATCTATCAGGCCACACATCTTAGGTGTTCAAGGAATGTGAAGAGACAGTCAGTGCATAGGAGCTCTGTGCAGCCAAGAATATCAGCAAAATGATTATTACAATTTGACGAAGAATACATGGAAGAGAAGGAACTTCTTTTTACCTTCACTCTCCTTGGTGAATATAAATGATTCTACCATAAAATATTTCCAGGAAAGTTCCTTTACCCTGTATAAGACATCACATTCTAGCAATAATAAAAACAGATACACACCTCAATTCATATTCATAGAGCCTTCTATCATGTTTCAGCATAGTGGCCATCAATCTGTTAAACAAGGAATATTATGGTGTGTTCAGGCAAAAATTGTTCTTAATGCTAATGTAGTGTCATAATCAAGATCTTAGCCCTGATGCCTGATTGTCTGAGTTTGAGTCCTGCTCCTGCTTAAGACACCATTTCTCCAATTTAAATGAGAATAATGATAGGACCTATCTCACAGTGTTGTGGTGGGTGCTAAGTAAGTTAATACATGTAAACCACGTAGAATGGGCTGGACTATAAAAACACTGAATAAAGGTTAGCTATTGTTATTTCATTAAGTTCATCAAGTATACATGGGCAATAGCCATAAATTATGACCTCTATTTTTCAAAATGAAAAAATTTCCTGATCCCCCTGACCAGTGTAGCTCAGTTGGTTGAGCACCATCCCATGAAGTGAAGGGTCGCTGTTTTTATTCCTAGTCAGGACACAAGCCTGGGTTTCAGGCTGTTCCCTGGTTGCAGCGTGTATGAGAGGACACTGATGGATCTTTCTCTCACAATTCAATGTTTTCTTCCCTCTCTAGCTGCCTCTGTTCCCCTCTCTCTAAATAAATAAATAAAATAAAAATAATTTTAAAATTTCCTGATTATATTTGTTACACATAATAATCATGAAAAGGAAAACATAAACAGACATTAATAAAGAAGAAAGTAAAGATCCAAGATGGCGGAGGAGTAAGTGGAAGCTACAATAACCTTTTCCCATGACCAATCTGTAATTACAACTTAATTGTGGAGAAATCATCTGGAATAACTGACTGAACACTGGCTGGAGAGAAGTCTTATAACCACGAAGAGAAAGAAAAGGCTGCTTCATCGCAACGTGACAGGTAGGAAGTGTAGAGATGTGTAAGGGTTGGCTGGGCTCCCATGGGTGGCAGATGAAGGGACTGAGAAACAGTTCAGCAGACAGGGGTTCCTCCTGAGAAGAAAAGGATCCAAATGCCCAGCTGAGCTTGCCAGCCTATAGCAACAGAGCAGAAAGTAAAATAGCATCTAGCTGTGAAACACGAAAAGTCACAGGGTTTTTTGCTAGCCTGAAAGAAACAGCTGCAGACAAGGAACACTTAAACAGTTCACGTATGAAAAAATTTTGGCACCCGCTTACCCTGGGCTCAAGAAGAGGGAGGGCAGAGAAGACTAGAGATGCTTGGGAAGAATTTGGGGTGGTGGCTTTGAGGAGCGAACTGGTGAAGCAGCCGACCAAATCCCAGTGCTGATTCATTCCCTATACTGTAGGCAGATCATTCCCCTTCCAGTGGCATCAGCCTGAAGGGAAGAAAAAGCCCCGCCTGCAGGAATTAATCTGCCCTACCCTCAGTGCTTAAGTCTGACGACTGATCACAGATTGAATAATTAACAACTAAAGGAGACAGACAAAGGCAGTAGATATCTGGTAGTCTCTAACAGGTTGTCTAGGCGCAGGCTGGTACATGATCTGATGCCCCCAAAAGCAGATCCAGGAATTGCAGATCAATCTAAGAAGCAGCAACAAACAAGAAGAGTCACAGAAATGGGGATATTGGGAAATGACCCCCATCAAAAGGAAAGGAAGAATCCTCAAAAAGAGTACTAAATGAAATAGAGGAAAGCAAACTATCAGAAATGGAATCCAAAACATGGATTATAGAGAAGCTCAATGAGCTCAGTGAGCTCGAGGAAAACTACAATGAACTCCAGGGAAGCTACAAGAAACTTCAGGGAAACTACAAGGGACTTACTGAGAATTACACCAGCATGAAAAAGGACACAGAAGCTATCAATAAGAGCCAGGATAAAATGAAGAATACAATTTATGAATTGAAGAATACAATTGAAGAAATTAAAAGTAAACTAGAGGAAGCAGAAAATTGGGTCAGTGACCTGGAGGACAAAGTAGAAAAAAATTCCTAGACAGTGTAACAAAATTTAAAAAGACTGAAAAAGAATGAAGAGGTTTTAAAAGAGCTACAGGACAACATGAAATGTAATAATACCCATATCATAAGAATACCAGAAGGAGAAGAAGAGGGACAAGGGCTAGAAAACCTGTTTGAAAAACTAATGACACAAAACTTCAATAACTTGATGATAGAAAAAGTCACGCAAGTCCAGGAAGCACAGAGGGTCCCAATGAAAATGAACACCAACAGGCTTACTTCAGGACACATCCTAATTAAAATGGCAACATTGAAAGAGAAAGAGAGGGTCATAAAAGCAGCAAGAGAGAAAGAGCTAATAAAATACAAGGGATCTCCAATAAGATTATCATCAGATTTCTCAACAGAAACACTACAAGCCAGAAAGGAATGGCAAAAAATATTCCAAGCAATGAAAAACAAAGGCCTACAACCAAGACTACTCTACCCAGCAAGGCTCTCATTTAAAATGGAAGGTGAAATAAGGAGTTTCCCAGACAAAAGAAGGCTAAAAGAATACATCTTCACCCAACCAGCATTGAAAGAGAAGCTAAAGGGACTGCATTAGAAAAATAAGAGAGAGGGAGAGGAACACAGGTACAAAGGGAGAAAATGACAATGAATAAGTACGTATCAATAAAAACCTTAAATGTAAATGGATTAAATGCACCAATCAAAAGACATAAGGTAGCTGAATGATTTAGAAAGCATGACCCACATATATGCTATCTACAAGAGACACACCTCAAAACAGAAGATTTACACAGACAGAAAGTGAAGGTATAGAAAAAATATTTCAAGTAAATGGTCATTTAAAAAAGCTGGTTTAGCAATACTTATATCAGACAAAAAAGATTTAACAGCAAAGGCCATAAAAAGAGACAAAGAAGGACATTTCATAATACTTAAGGGAAAAAAACATCAAGAAGATATAACCCTTGTAAACATATGTGCATCCAACACAGGAGCACCCAAATATGTAAGAAAAATTTTAAAGATTTCAGGAAGGGTACAGACAGCAACATACTCATAGTAGGGGACTTTAACACTTCATTGTCAACACTGGACAGCTCTTCGAAGCAAAGAAAGACCAAGAATATTGAGGCATTAAACAACACTCTAGATCAAATGGACTTAGTTGATATATATAAAAAATTTCACCCCAAAGGAGAAAAATGTACATTTTTTTAAAGTGCACATGGAATATTCTCAAAGTTAGACCATATGGTAGGACACAAAACAAGCCTAAACAAATTCAAGAAAATTGAAATTATATCAAGCATCTTCTCAGATCTCAATGCCTTGAAACTGGAAATCAACCTCAGGGAAAAAACTCAAAAACATTTAAAATTGTGGAGAATGAGTAACATGCTATTAAATAATGAATGGGTTAATAATGACATCAAGGAAGAAATAGAAAAGTTTCTGGAAACAAATGATAATAAACACACAGCAACCCAAAACCTATGGGATACAGTGAAGCAGTCTTGAGAGGAAAGTTCATAGCCATGCAGGCCTACCTAAAAAACATAGAAGAATCTCTAATAAAAAACCTAACCCTGAAGCAACAAGAACTAGAGGAACAACAACAAACAAATTTCAGAGTGAGCTTAAGGAAGGAAATCATCAAGATCAAAGCAGAATTAAATGACATAGAGACTAAACAAAAAATTCAAAAGATTAATAAAACGAGGAGCTGGTTTTTTAAAAAGATAAACAAAATTGACAAGCCTTTTACAAGGCTCATCAAGAAAAAAAGAGAGAGGACCCAAATAAACAAAATGACAAATAAAAAAGGATAAGTCACAACCAATACCACAGAAATATAAAAGATTGTAAGAAATTATTATGAGCAACTGAATCACAAGAAATGTGACAACCTAGATGAAATGGACAAATTTCTGGAAACATAAAATCTTCCAAAACTGAGTCAAGAAGAAGCAGAAAGCCTGAACAGACCAATAACAACTAGTGAAATTGAAGCAGTAATGAAAAAACTCCCGGCACACAAAAGCCCTCAACTGGATGGTTTCACAGGTGAATTTTGCAAAACATTTAGGGACGAAGTAACTCCTATCCTTCTCAAACTATTCCAAAAAATCCAAGAAGAGGGAAGACTCCCAAACTCTTTCTATGAAGCCAGTATTACTCTAATTCCAAAACCAGGTTAGGACACAACAAAAAGAGAAAACTACAGGCCAATATCGCTGATGAACATAGATGCTAAAATCCTCAACAAAATATGGGCAAACCAGACCCAGGAACACATGAGAAAGATCATACACCATGATCAGTTGGGATTCATCCCAGGGATGCAAGGTTGGTTTAATATTCACAAATGAATGAACATAATACACCACATAAACAAAATGAAAGACAAAAGCCACATGATCATATCAATAGATGCTGAAAAAACATTTGATAAAGTAAAATACCCATTTATGATGAAAACACTAAGCAAAATGGGATTAGAAGGAGCATACCTCAATATGATAAAGGCCATATACAAGACAACTGAAGCCAACATTCTACTCAATGTGCAAAAACTGAAAGCAGTCCCCCTGAGATCAGGAACAAGACAAGGATGTCCACCCTCTCCACTTATTCAACATAGTCTTGGAAGTTCTAGCCACAGCAATCAGATAAGAAAGACAAATAAAAGGCATCCAAATTTGAAAAGAGGAAGTAAAACTGTCATTATTTGCAAATAACATGATAGTGTACGTAGAAAATCCTATAGACTCCACGAAAAAACTACTCGACATAGTGAATTTGGAAAAATAACAGGATACAAAGTCAATATTCAGATATCAAAGGCATTTCTGTACACCAACAATAAAATATCAGAGATAGAAACTAGAAAAATTATTCCATTTACTATAGCAACAAGAAAAATAAAGTACCTAGGAATAAACTTAACCAAGGAGGTAAAAGACCTGTACTCAGAGAACTACAGAACACTGAACAAAAAAATTAAGGAAGATATAAGGAGATGGAAGCTTATACCATTTTAATGGATGGGAACAATCAAGATCATTAAGATGTCCACACTACCGAAAGAAATTTATAAATTCAATGCGATCCCTATTAAAAAGCCAACGACATATTTCACAGAATTAGAACAAATACTTCAAAAATTTATATGGAACCAAAATGACCCCGATTAGCCACAGCAATCTTGTGGAAGAAGAACACAGTAGGAGGAATCACAGTACTTGATACCATACTATACTACAAGGCTATGGTAATCAAAACAGTCTGGTACTGGCATAAGAACAGAGATATAGATCAATGGGACAGAATATGGAGCCCAGAAATAAACCCAGGTCTATATGAACAACTAATATTTGACAAAGAGGGAAGGAGCATAAAATGGAGTGAGAAGAGCCTCTTCAAAAAATAGTGTTGGGAGAACTGGATAGGGACATGCAAAAAAATGAAACTAGACCAGCAACTTACACCATACAACAGAATAAACTCAAGATGGATCATAGATTTAAATGTGAGCTGTGACACCATAATAATCCTAGAGGAAACATAGGCAAGAAAATTTCAGATACCCTATGTAGCAACATTTTCACTGATATATCTCCGAGGGCAAGGGAAATAAAGAAAAGAATAAACAAATGGGACTACATCAAACTAAAGATTCTCTGCTCAGCAAAAGAAAACATCAGCAAGATGAAAAGGGAACCAACCATATGGGAAAATACATTTGCCAATGATACCTCAGACAAGGGTTTGATCTCCAAAATATATAAAGAACTTATATAACTCAACACCAAGAAGACAGACAACCCAACTAAAAAATGGGCAAAGGACCTGAACAAACACTTCTCCAAAGAGGACATAGAGAGGGCCCATAGGCCTATGAAAGAATGCTCAACATCACTAGCCATCAGAGAGATGCAAATAAAAAACCACAATGAGCTACCACCTCACTCCTGTCAGAATGGCAATCATCAAGAAATCAACAACCAACATGTGCTGGTGAGGATGTGGAGAAAAAGGAACCCTAGTGCACTGTTGGTGGGAATGAAGACTGGTGCAGCCCCTTTGGAAAACAGTCTGAAATTTCCTCAGAAAACTAAAAATGAAGTTGTCTTTTGAACCAGCAATTTCATTGTTATAATTATTTCCAAAGAATCCTGAAACACCAGTTCAGGGGAACCAGTGCACCCTTATATTTATAGCAACAATGTTTACAGTGGCCAAGTGCTGGGGGAGGCCTGGGTGCCCATCTATAGATGAGTGGATCAAGAGACTGTAGTACATTTACAGAATGGAGTGCTATGTAGCAGAAAGAAAGAAGGAACTTCTGCCATTTGCAGCGACATGGATGGAACTAGAGAGAATTGTGCTTGGTGAAATGAGCCAGGCAATGAAAAAAAGTGCCACCTGATATCAACTAATACAGGAGACTAATGAGCAACACAAACAAAAGAGCAAAACTGAACCAGAGGCATATAAACAAGGAGTAGACTAACAGTGACAAGGGGAGAGGGGGGAGGGAGAGAAGGTGAGTAAGAAGGGGAAGGGTCTAATCAAAGAACATGTATAAATGATCCATGGACATGGACAACTGGATGGGAACTGACTGTGGAAGAAGGGGTGGGCAGGGTGCAGGGAAGGAATAGGGGGAAAAGTGGGACAACTGTAATAGAAAAACAAACAAAAATTTTTAGTGGGAGAAAAAAATGAAAGCAAAATAAATTAATAACTGAGCCAGCAAATCCCCACTCCCACGCCCCCCCCAAAAAAACCTCACGTGTAATATAGCGAACAAAAGAAAATGTAAAGTATGGAAATGCAATTTTAGTGAATATTAGAAGGACAAGTGTTTTCCTTCACACTATATTTTTCTCCCTACCTGATCCCTCCAGAATTTGGCATTCTGAAGAAGTAAGTAATGACATAAGTTTCTTTGCATAAAACTAATAAGACCAGTTGTTAATAGAGGTTTTGTTGATCACAACTTTGACTGAAATGTCCTGTCCAAAGGAGGCATGCTTGGGCTCTGGTTGTTACCAAAAAACCATGAGGGACTGGGATTGACTTTTGAAGGTAATAAAAGCCCATGAGAAAAAAGGTCTGGTACCTTGGTTGGTTATATGGTTCATGGTCAATCTTTCCAGGGTAGGAATGAAGGTAGCTTTCCTAAAAGATAGCTAGAAGGGACCTTAGGGCACAACGGAAAACCTGAAGGACTTGGAAAAGATAGGTGTTTACAGGCAAGGCTGAATGGCAGGTATGTGGCTCAGCTTCTGTGTCCCGAAGGGCAGACTGAAGTTCACCCTAAAGGTTCCTAGTGTAAGTTCTGGCAAAGCAGATGTAAAGATCATATGTGATCATTTGCTGCTCTTGTTTTGTTTATGCAAACGAACAGGATAAATTAAAAAAGGACTAAATGCAGTCCCTTTAATGACAAGGAGGGTAATCTTAAGGAGAAAAATCGTGATTCAAGGAAAATCACAATGCTCAGTGGTATACTATAAAGTGGTGCAGCTAACCGTCTTTCAAGTTTATTTTCATTTAAAGTTTGTTTTCATTTGAAAGTTAATCTAGATCTGTGGCATCATTGAAGATGTTTAATTTACAGGCAAAAAGAATGTCATATGTCTTGTAACTGGATGTCTTTCCAATAAGACATTCTTGTAGTATTAGAGACTGGTTTGTGAGTTATGTTTCGTAAATTAACATGCGTGTTCTGTTTTCATAGAGCTTAAGCCTATGATCTCATTACCTGAGTGATTGTCTGTTTGTATAGGTCTCACTTACCCCTGTCTGCATCACTGCCTCCTGAGACTGAATGGTTTGGCTGAACTAAGTGGTTGGGTTGTTGAAGTATGGGGTGTTCTGTGGGCTTCACTGTAAAACTGGTTTCTCTTTTCTCTCCTAATGGCTTGGACAGAAAGGGCCCAGAGGTCTGAGGCGGGGGAGACCTAAAATATTCCCCTCAGCCCAAACTAAATACAGTGGGCAAAAGGGTTTTGGACAGGTTTGACATGCCTTGCACACCTTCCTCCAAAGAAGCCTTTTTTAATCCTAATGGGGACATTGAAAAATTAATCCCTGCCTTTTGTCATTTACTGGTTATGGATTGAATGATGCCTTTTAACCCTGTTGCCAAATCTGTTGCCTTCAGAATACAACAAGGATGCCAGCCTGTTAAACCAAGCACGCCGTTGTCCTGGGACAGCCAACTGACCTGGAGTCAGCAAGATCCTTGCCCATGTGGGAAGGCCAACCTCCCCTCCACACCCCACTCTTATTAGAGATTTCTGTACCAAAGGGAACGTAGGGCAATGACCATGTTCAGCTTGAAGTAGTTAGAAGAGCATGAGATCTTTACCTGTTGTCCTTTATAAGATTACAAATGTTCTTACATCTGAGAGGGGGAAACTGTTACAGAGCGGGGGTCCACCCAAAAATAAATAATGTTTTTAAAAAGAAGAAAGTAAAAGTCCCCTCTAACCCTTCACCTTAAAAATAAGAATAGTTTAAAGCTTGGTGTTGAACTTTTCAGACATTCATTTTTGCATGTGCCCATTCACACCCAAACACAAATGCATGTGCACATACAGACACATTGACACACATGTACATGAGCTAGTCTTTAATCCTCAGGTTTCTGACTTAGGTTTCCTCTGCCTTCAAATTCTAAAAATACGCTTGATTCAATTTACATATTTAGCTCTCTAGTCCACATGGACTTTGTTTTTGTATGTATTATGACATAAGAATGGAATTTTTCACCTAGATTGTTATCCAAATATCTTGATGCCATTTTGTACAATGCTGTATATATTTATAGAAAAAAATTGTGAATAAGGGGACTCATCCAATTGAAAGCCATATTGCTCAATGGTTAACTGTATTAGTAGATACTCAAGTTTTTAATAATTTAAAAAATTTTCAGTTATATTTGACATAGAATATTATATTAGTTTCTGGTGTACAACATAATAGTTAGACATTTGTATAACTTATAAAGTGATCTTCCCAATAATCCAAGTACCATACATAGTTATTACAATATCATTGACAATATTCCCTGTACTGTACCTTACATCCCCATAACTGTTTTGAAACTGCCAATTTATACCTCTTAATCTCTTCTCATTTTTCACCCATCCTTCCAAGCCCCTCAGTCTGGCACCATCAAAAAGTTCTCTGTATCTATGAGTCTTTTTCTCTTTTATTTGTTCATTTATTTTGTGTTTTAAATTCTACATTTAAGTGAAATCACATGATATTTGTCTTTCTCTGTCTGCATTATTTCACTTAGTGTAATACCTTCTAGGTCCATCCATGTTGTTGAGATGGCAAGACTTCATTCCTTTTTATGGCTGAGTCATATTTCCTTGTATATATTGAAGCACTTTTTTTAGTATATTTTATTGATTATGCTGTTACAGTTGTCCCAATTTCTTTTCCCTTTGCTCCCCTCTGCCAAGTAACCCCCTTCCCTCCAGCAATCCCACCCCCCTTAGTTCATGTCCATGCGTCGTGCACATAAGTTCTTCAGCTTCACCTTTTCTTACAGTATTTGTAACATCTCTCTATCTATTTTGTACCTACCAGTTATGCTTCTTAATCCCTGCACCATTTTGTTGGAGGAAATCAAATCTCTGGGTAGGGGCATTTTCAATGCCCCTCTGACCAGGTGTCCTGTGACTCAGATAAGCAAGCTGGACTTGCTGACGCCGGCAGCTGCAAGCTGTTCCAGGCCATTGAGCTATGGTATCCTGAGAATGAAGAGATCTTGCTGAGTACTCCATTGCTCCCTTGTCTTATCATCTTGTTTGAAGCTTAACCTTACGGACTTATAGTTTTGTCTTGTATTCAAGCTAGTTAATGTTTGAACCCTGGTATCCTGTTTTTATGGTATGTATCCTGTAATTGCCACCCTCAGATTTCAATAAAAGGACGGTGACTCTGCTCGTGGCTGACTTGCCTGAGCGTGCAGCAGCCCCCCGTTCGTCAACATTCTGCCTGCTAGAATTTCCTCAGCGTCCTCGGTCATCACATACTACAACACCATTTCCTCATTCTTCCCCCTTTCCCCATCCAAATGATAACCATCCAAATGATTCCCATACCTATGATTTTGTTCCTGTTCTGGTTGTTTGCTTAATTTGTTTTTGTTATTTTTTTAGGTTTTGTTGTTGATTGTTATGAGTTTGTTGCCACTTAAAAAAACACAATTTATTTGTTTGTTTACTTTATTTTTTGAGAGAGGGGAAAGGAGAAAGAGAGGGAGAGAAACATCACTGCGTAGTTGCCTCTCACTCGCGCCCCCAACTGGGGACCTGACGTGCAACCTAGTCATGTGCCCTGACTGGGAATCAAACCAGCGACACTTGGCTCGCAGGCCGACGCTCAATCCACTGAGCCACAGCATCCAGGAGTTTGTTGCCACTTTAATGTTCATAGTTTTGGTCTTCCTTTTCTGAAATACTGTAAGTCCCTTTAATGTTTCATATAACAATGGCGTGGTGATGATGAAATCCTTTAGTTTTGCCTTGTCTGGAAAGAACTTTATCTGCCCTTCCATTCTAAATGATAGTTTTTCCGGATAGAGAAATCTTGGTTGTAGGTCTTTGCTTTTCACCATTTTTAATACCTTTTTCCAGCCCTTTCTTGCCTGCAAAGTTTCTTTCGAGAAATCAGCTGATAGTACTATAGGAACCCCTTCATAGGTAACTCTCTTCTTTTCTCTTGCTGCTTTTAAGATTCTCTCTTTATCTTTAACCCTCGGCATTTTATTTATGATGTGTCTTGGTGTGGTCCTCTTTGAGTTTAGCTTGCTTGGGACTCTCTGTGTTTCCTGGACTTGCATTTCTACTTCCATCACCAAATTTGGGAAGTTTTTCTTCATTATGTTTTCACATAAATTTTTAATTTCCTGCTCTTTCTCCTCTCCTTGTGGTACCCTTATAATTTGGATGTTGGCAAGTTTAAAGTTGTCCCAGAGGTTCCTAAGCCTCTCTTTATTTTTTTCAATTCTTGTTTTTCATTCTGTACTGGTTGACTTTATTTCTTCCTTATGCTTCAAACCATTGATTTGAACCCCAATTTTCTTCCCTTCACCATTGGTTTTGTGTGGATTTTCCTTCGTTTCACTTAGCTTAGGCTTCCCTTCTTCCATTCTGCATTTGATGTACTCAAGCATATCTATCAAGCCTGTGAGCATCTTTATCACCACTGTGTTGAACTCTGTCCTGTTAGGTGGTGATCTCCTCATCTGTTAGGTTGGCTATTTCCTCACCACTTAGTTCTCCCACTAGAACCCTGACCTGTTCCCTCTTTTGGGCCATACTCTCTGTCTCCTCAACTTCACAGGCTCCTGTGTTAGCCTCTGTGTCTTAAGTAGAGCTGTTGCACCTGCTACATAGCAAGGGGTGGACACCTAGATATTGGTCAGTGTGGGGGTGACCTATTTTACCATAATGTGGCACTGTATGTGGGGGAGAGGTCTGAGAGGGACCAAGGCTGCTTAATCAGCACTCTCCTCTTTTCCAAACACTTCTCTTACTTCCCGTATGGGACTGGGACCTCTTTAGCTGTTGCCCTGGCAATGGTTCCCAGAGTAGTTCAGTCTGCAGATGCTCTAAACAAACAGACTCTGTTGAGAAACTGGCAGTTTCTTTTCCTGCCCCAAACCCACTAGTTCTCAGTCAGAAGCAACAGGTTTTACTTTCCCCAGCATTGGAACCATGAGCTGCATAGCTGGTCTGGTGTTGGAAGCACTCTTCAGGTGTCCCTCCTTACTTTTTTAAATGTGTGACTGCATTGTTCCCCTTCCAGCCACTGCTGCTGTTGCCACCACTGCCACTACCACACCGCCTCCTCTCTGCCCCAACTCCACCCCTCCTACCTGTCTGGATGAGTATTTCTTCTTTATATCTTTGTTTCTTGGGCTTAAAATGCAGCTTGATTTTCTATAACTTCTGGTTTTCTCCAATTTTTAGGTAGTTGCATTCCTTCTTAGTTGTGGAGGGAGACACAGCATATCTACCTACACCTCCATCTTGGTTGGGTGTCTATAGCACTTCTTTATCCATTCATCTATTGATGAACAGTTAGGTTGATTCTATACCTTGGCTATTATAAATAATGTTGTAATGAACATAAGGGTGCATATATACTTCCAAATTAGTGTTTTGTATTTATTCAGTATATACCCAGAAGTGGGTTTCTGGGCCATAAGGCAGTTAAATTTTTAATTTTTTGAGGACTCCCCCATACTATTTTCCACAGTGACTGTACCGGTCTGCATTCTGTCCAACAGTGCACTAGAGTTCCCTTTTCTTCACATCCTCACCAACACTTGTTATTTGTGTGTTTACTGATGATAGCTATTCTGACAGCTGTAAGGTGTTATCTCACTGTGTTTTTTTTCATCTTTCTCATGGTTAGTGACATTGAGGATATTTCCATATATCTACTGGCCACCTGTATACCTGCTTTGGAGAAGTGTCTGTTTTTTAGTTGGATTGTTTGGGGTTTTTTTGGTGTTGAGCTGTATGAGTTGTTTTGATTTTTGTCCTCACCCAAGGGCATGCCCATTGGTTTTGGAGAAGGTAAGGGAGGGAGGGAGAGAAGAAGAGAGGGAGGGAGGGATGGAGGGAGGGAGATAGACAGACAGACAGATAGACATCAATGTAAAAGAGAGCATCAATCATTTGCTGCCTATACACATCCCAACTGGGTATTGAGCCTGCAACCTTTTGGTGTACAGGATGAAGCCCAACCAACTGAGCCACCGGCCAAGGCTGTATGAGTTCTTTATATATTTTGGATACTAATCCCTTACCAGAGGTATTATTGGCAAATAACTTTCCCCATTCAGTAAGTTACCTTTTCATTTTGTTAATGATTTCCTTGGCTGTGAAAAAACTGTTTGGTGTAGTGTTATTTGTTTATGTTTTGTTATTTTTCCCCTGTTCATCCCTCCAAATTTTTAACTACCACTCACCTTTCTGTATATTTGGGACCTGCTGCTTCTTCTGTGTCTCTGCCCCTTCTATCTGTCTTTTTTTTTCCTCTTTTTTTTTCTTTCCTTTTCTTTTTGTTATTGCTTTTCTATTGCAGCTGTCCCACTTTTTCCTCCATTTTTCCCGCTCCCCAACCTGTCCACCCCTTCTCCCACAGTCAATGCCCACCCCGTTGTCCATATGTATGTGTCATTTATACTAGCTACTTGACTAGACCCTTCCTCTTCTTACCCCGCTTCGCTTCCTCTTTCCTCCCCCCGGTCACTGTTAGTCTGCTCCTTGTTTACATACCTCTGGTTCAATTTTGCTCATTTCTTTTTGTTGTTCATTAGTTTCCTGTATTAGGTGAAATTGTACGGTATTTGTCTTTCATTACTTGGCTTATTTCGCTAAGTATAATTCTATTTCTATCTATGTTGTCACAAACGGTAGGAGTTCCTTCTTTTTGTTTGCTGCATAGGATTCCATTGTGTAAATGTACCACAGTTTTTTTATCTACTCCTCTACAGATGGGCATTTAGATTGTTTCCAGCACTTAGCTACTGTAAATAGCACTACTATGAACATAGGGGAGCGTAGGTTCTTCCAAATTGGTGTTTCAGGATTCTTTGGGTATAATCTTAGCAGTGGAATTGCTGGATCAAAAGGCAGTTCCATTTCCAGTTTTTTGAGGAAAATCCATACTGTCTTCCATAGCGGCTGCACCAGTCTGCATTCTGACCAATGGTGTGCTAGGGTTCTCTTTTCTCCATATCCTTGACAGCACTTATCGTTTATGGATTTGTTAATGATGGTCATTCTTACTGACGTGAGGTGGTAACTCATTGTGGTTTTAATTTGCATCTTTCTAAGGCCTAATGATGTTCAGCATCCTTTCATATGCCTATGGGCCCTCTGTATATCCTCTTTGGAGAAGTGTCAGTTCAGGTCCTTTGCCCATTTTTTAAAAATCTTTCTTTTTATTTTATTTTTTTTAATTGTTTTTCTATTAAAGTCCCATTTCCCCCATTGCTCCCCCCAACTCAGCCCACCCCTTCTCCCACAGTCATTCCCCACCCTGTTGTCCATATCCATGTGTCATTTATACATGTTCTTTGACTAGACCCTTCCCTATTTACCCCCATCTCTTTCTATTCCCTCCCCCCTGATAACTGTCATTCTGTTCCTTCTTAAATTTTGTTCATTTGTTTGTGTTGTCCATTAGCTCCTGTATCGGATGATATCATATGGTATTTTTCTTTCATTGTCTGGTTTATTTCGCTAAGCATAATTCTCTCTAGTTCCATCCATGTTGTCACAAATGGCAGGAGTTCCTTTCTTTCTGCTGCATAGTATTCCATTGTGTAAATGTACCACAGTTTTTTAATCCACTCATCTGCAGATGGGCACTTAAGGTGTTTCCAGCACCTGGCTATTGTAAATAGTGCTGCTGTGAACATAGGGGTGCATAAGTTCTTTTGAATTGGGGTTTCGGGATCCTTGAGGTATAATTTTAGCAGTGGAATCGATGGATCAAAACGCAGTTCCATTTTTAGTTTTTTGAGGTAATTCCATACTGTTTTCCATAGTGGCTGCACCAGTCTTCATTCCCACCAACAGTGCACTAGGGTTCCCAATTCTCCACATCCTCACCAGCACTTGTTTGTTGATTTGTTGATGATGACCATTCTGACTGGTATAAAGTGGTATCTCATTGTGGTTTTTATTTGCATCTCTCTGATGGCTAGTGATGTTGAGCATTTTTTCATATGCCTATGGACCCTCTGTATGTCTTCTTTGCAGAAGTGTTTGTTCAGGTCCTTGGCCCATTTTTTAATTGGGCTGTTTGTCTTCTTGATGTTGAGTCATATAGTTGTTTATATATCCCTTGTCTGAGGTATCTTTGGCAAATATGTTTCCCCATATGGTTGGATCCTTTTCATCTTGCTGATGTTTTCTTTTTCAGAGTAGAAACTCTTTAATTTTATATAGTCCATTTGTTTATTATTTCCTTTATTTTCCTTGCCTTAGGAGATGTATTGACAAAAATATTGCTACATAAGATATCTGAAATTTTTTTGCTTGTTTTTCTCTATGACTTCTATGGTGTCATGGCTTACATTTAAGTCTTTTATCCATCTTGAATTTATTCTGATGTACGGTGTAACTTGGTGGTTTAGTTACATTTTTTTTACATGTCCCTGTCCAGTTCTCCCAACGCCATTTGTTGAAGAGACTCTTTTCACTCCATTTTAACTTCCTTCCCCCTTTATCAAATATTGGTTGACCACATAGACTTGGGTTTCTTTCTGGGCTTTCTATTCTATTTCATTGATCTATATGTCTGTTCTTATGCCGGTACCAGACTATTTTGACTACGGTAACCTTGTAATATAGTTTGATATCAGGTATTGTGATTTATCCTACTTTGTTCTTCTTTCTCAAGATTGCTGAGGCTATTCGGGGTCATTATTCATTCCAAATAAATTATCGTAGTATTTGTTCTAGGTCTGTAAAATATGCCATTGGATTTTTAATAGGAATTGTGTTGAATCTATAAATTGCTTCAGGTAGTATGGACATTTTAATGATGTTGATTATTCCCATCCATTAACAGGGTATATGCTTCCATTTATTTGTATCTTCATCTATTTTTTTCTTCAGGGTTATGTAGTTTTCAGAGTACAGGTCTTTTTATCTCTTTGGTTAAGTTTATTCTTAGGTACTTTATTTATTTATTTATTTTGTTGCTATAGTAAATGGGATTTTTTTTCCAGTTTCTATCTCTGATATATTATTGTTGGTGTAGAATTTCTGAGTATTGACTTTGTGCTTTGCTATTTTGCCAAATTCACTTATTATGTTCAGTAGTTTTTTCATGGAGTCTATAGGGTTTTCTATGTACAGTATCATGCCATCCTCAAATAATGACTGCTTTACTTTTTTTTTTTTCCAATTTGGATGCTTTTTATTTTTTTTTCTTGTCTGATTGCTGTGGCTAGAACTTCCAACAATATGTATAATAGGAGTGGACATCCTTGTCTTTTCCTGATCTTAGGGGGAATGCTTTCAGTTTTTGTCCACTAAGTATGATGTTGGCTTATGGTTTCTCATTTATGGCCTTTATTATGTTGATGTATGCTCTTTCTACTCACATATTGCTGAGTGTTTACATCATAAATGGGTGTTGTACTTTATCAAATGCTTTTTCTGCATCTATGGATATTATCATGTGATTTTTGTCTTTCATTTTGTTTATGTGGTGTATTACGTTTATTGATTTGCGAATATTAAACCATCCTTGCATCCCGGCAATAATCCCACTCGAATGGTGTATTATCTTTTTAATGTATTGCTGGATCCAGTTTGCCAATATTTTGTTGAGGACTTTAGCATCTATGTTCATCGGCGATATTGGCCTGTATTTTCTTTCTTTGTTGTGTCTTTACCTGGTTTTGTAATTAGGGTAATACTGGCTTCATAGATAGAATTTGGGAATCTTCCCTCTTCTTGGATTTTTTGGAATAGTTTGAGAAGGATAGGCGTTAGTTCTTCTTGATATATTTTGTTAAATTTACTTTTGAAGCCATTCAATCCAGGACTTTTGTAGCCATCCAATCCAGGACTTTTGTGTGCTCGGAGTTTTTTGATTACTATTTCAGTTTCACTATTGGTTATCAATCTATTCAGGCTTTCTGCTTCTTCTTGATTCAGTTTTGGAAGATTATATATTTTTAGAAATTTTTTCATTCATCTTGGTTGTCAAGTTTCTTGCTATACAGTTGTTTTTTATAATTTCTTACAATTCTTTCTATTTCTGTAATATCAGTTGTGATTTCTTCTCTTTCATATCTAATTATGTTTATTTGGTTCCTCTCCCTTTTTTTTTCCTGATGAGCCTGGCTAATGGCTTGTTTATTTTGTTTATTATTTCAGAGAACCAGCTTTTAGTTTTATTGATCTTTTGAATTGTTTAGTCTCTATGTCATTTAATTCTGCTCTGATCTTGATGATTTCCTCCCTTCTACTCATTCTGGGCTTTGTTTGTTGTTGTTCTTCTAGTTCTTGTAGCTGTAGGGTTAGATTTTTTATTTGAAATTCTTTTATCCTTTTTAGGGAAGTCTTTATTGCTATTAAATTTCCTCTCAGGACTGCTTTTACTTTGTGCGAGGTTTTCTGTCTCGCAGCTCTCTTGGCTCGGATGAAAAAACTGACTCAGAAATGAATTGTCTGAGGAGAGAGAAGGGTGAGTGTCTCTCATAGGAGATTGCCGATCACTCTTTTCTCAGTCAGGGTGTTCATTGAGTTTGCTACGTGCTGAAATCATGGGGTAAGCATGCAGATCTTCACCAAATGGTTGGGAGTAGCAACAAAGGGAAGCATAAATCAGCATAGGGAGATAGGTAGCAAGACTGTGAGGTGCCAAGGCATATCATAGAAGTCCAGATGTCTCTTTTTACCTAAACGTTTTGTTTTCACATTCTACTGATTAGATTTAGGGACTACAGAGAGCAAGCAGGCTTCATTAGCTTCAACGAGTACATTGCATTTCTATTATAGTTCTAAAACCCCTGGAGTGTAGTATGTTGGGCACATTCGCCAGCTGGTTTAGGCTTATGGGCTCATATTGCAGTCCTGGCTCCACACAGTGGCTTCAGCCCTCTGTACCATACATACTGGTCTTCCACAGCTTTGTCCTATAGGTTTGGGCTGTTGTGTGTTCATTATCATTTGTTTCCAGAAACTTTTTTGTTTTCTCCCTTGATGTCATTGTTAACCCATTCATTATTGAATAGCATGTTATCCATTATTCATAAGTTTTAATGTTTTTCAGTTTTTTCCTTGAAGTTGGTTTTCAGTTTCAAGCCCTTAGAGCTAAGATACTTGCTATAATTTTAATTTCTTTGGATTTGTTGAGGCTCGTTTTGTGTCCTATCATGTGATATATTTGAAAGTGTTCCACATGTTTTGAAAAGAATGTATAGTTTGCTTTTCTGGGGTGAAAGGTTCTGTATATATCAATTAAGTTCTTGTAATATAGAGTGTTGTTCAGTGCCACAATACCCTTGATATTTCTTTGCTTGGAAGATTTGTCCATTGTTGACAATGGGGTGTTAAAATTTCCTACTATGAGTGTGTTGCTGTCGATATCCTTCTTGAAGTCCTCCAAGATTTTCCTTATATATTTTGGCGCTCCTATGTTGGGTGCATACATGTTTACCAGGATTGTATCTCCTTGATGGATTGTTCCCTTCTTGTCCTTCTTTGTTTCTTGTTACGGCCTTTAACTTGAAATCTGTTTTGTCAGATATAATTATTGCTACCCCATATATTTTTTCATTTTCATTTGCCTGAAATATTATTTTAATTTCTTCATTTTCAGTCTGTGTACATCTTTTGTTTTAACATCAGTTTCTTGTAAACAACTTACATGTTGGTCATGTTTTCTTATCCATTCAGCTCCCCTATGACTTTTGAATAGGGCATTTAATCTATTTACATTTAAGGTTATTATATATATAAATTTTTATTGTCATTTTTCCTTTTATACCTGTGTTCTTCTCTCTCTCTCTCACTCTCTCTTAATCTTCTTAAAGCAGTCCCTTTAGCATCGCTTGCAATTCTCTTTTGCCTTCTTCTGTCCTTATTTCACCTTCTATTTTGAAAGAGAACCTTGCTATGTAGAGTGGTTTTGGTTGTAAGCCTTTGCTTTTCATTGCTTGGAATATTTTTACCACTCCCTTCTGGCTTATAGTGTTCCTATTGAGAAAACTGCTGATAGCCTTATCAGAAGTCTTTTGTTTGCTATTAGATGTTTTTTTTTTTTTTGCTGCTTTTAGGACTCTGTCTTTGTTTTTGAGTTTTTTCATTTAATTATGATGTGTCTTGGAGAGGGCCTCTTTGGATTAAGCGTCATTGGGGTCCTCTGTGCTTCCTGGACTTGCATGACTTTTTCTCTCATTAAGTTAGGGAAGTTTTCTGTCACTACTTTTTCAAACAGGTTTTTTATGCCTTGCTTCTTTTCTTTTCCTTCTGGTATCCTTATAATACAGATATTATATTTCATGTTGTTCTGCAACTTTCTTAAACCCTCTTCATTCTCTTTCAGTCCTTTTTCATTTTGTTGCATTGTCTGGGAATTTCTTTCCATGTTGTCCTCCAGCTCACTGATCTGATCCTCTGTTTCATCTAGTCTGCTTTTGATTTCTTCTATGGTGTTCTTCAGTTCAGAAATTGTATTCTTCACTTCCTAATTGCTCTTATTGATAGTTTATATGTCCATTTTAATTGTGGTGTAGTTCTCAATAAGTTCCTTGTATCTTCCCTGGAGTTGTTTGAAGTTTCCCTGTAGCTTGTTGAAGTTTTCTCTCAGTTTGTTGGGTTCATTGAGCATTATTTTAACCATTATTTTAAATTTCATGTCTGATAGTTTGCTTGCCTCTGTTTCATCTGGTACTTTTTCTGGGGATTCTTCCTTCCCTTTCATTGGGGGGTTGTTATTTTGTCTTCCCATTTTAGGGGACTCTTGTTTTTGTTTGTTTCTTAAATTAGTCTGCTTGACTTCCTGTGTTTGTGGTGTGACCTTCTGTGATAGGAGACCTTGGGGTCATTGGTCCAGTCTCTTTGATCTCCTGAACTTGATGCTTTTGGAATTCCCTTTATGCCATTTATTTGGGCTTTCTGGTTGTACTTGAGTTTTAGTTGTTGTTTTGTTGCTCTTTGGTGGGCCCTCCCTGATGGTTACCTGATTGAGAGTCACTCTGCCCACTATGTCTTGAATATTTTTGTGGAGGTGATGTTAAAACATACACAGAATCCAGGCAAGAAACCTGCACCCACAAAAGTATCACCGACCCACAATCTCACCATTAACAGTAAATGAGCTTGTATTAATATAGATGTAAGGTGCTTAAGACTATTATACTAAAGGAAAATCATATAAGAGTTGACTAACTGTAAGAAAAGATTTTTTAGAGGAGAGCAGGGAGGAGCAATAATAGTAGCAAGTAGGGACAGGGCAATGCAAGACAGTAAGTAAAATTTACATTGTATGTCAAAAATAGAGGGAAGAAGACAGAATGAAGTAAAAGAATGGACTTGTTTAGTATTAGGTTTAAACAGAAGTTATAGAATATATATTTAGTGTGATAGAACATAAACAAAACAAAAACGTTAAAGAGGAAGAGGAAAAAGAAAAACAAGGGGAAGAAGAAGAAGAAGAAGAAGAAGAAGGAGAAGGAGGAGGAGGAGGAGGAGGAACTGAATTGGGGGAAAAGTTTCTCCCCAGTGCTATCAACAATAATTGAGCTATGACTAATATAGGTGGAATGGGAATAAGAGGGAAAAAAGGAAGGAAGGAAGAAAGAAAGAAGAAAGAAAGAAAGAAAGAAAGAAAGAAAGAAAAAGAAAGAAAGAAAAGCTTAAGGAATGTCTAGATGAAATGGAAGTAAATTTGAGATGATAGAGGGAGGAGGAAAACTAAGAGTGAGGAATAAAAACCAGGCTAAGAGAGGGGAAATATTCAAATTTAAGATGAAAGAAAGAAAGGGCTGGAGGAAGCTTTTAATGGAGTAGGATATAGAGGTACTATAAAATTTGAAAGTTGAAATACTGAAACAGTGAAAATCTATGAATAAAATTGCAGTAATGCCACAACTACCACCATATCCACAACAAATGCACAAAAATTGATCAAGGCAGTGAGAGAAGAAGTATATTTTTTGACTGGGAAAAAGAATGTGAGATGATTAATGACAAGAAAAATGATTTGAGGGGCTGTAAAATGGAGAAGTAGTAAGAGTGCAGAATGAATACAAGTCATAGTAAGAGAGAAGATAGAATTTAAAACAAAAGTAAGAAAAGGAGTTCAGATATTAACATGGAGTAATAGAGGGAGGATCAAAATATGATATCTGGAATAAACTATAATATAAAACTAGTGACTTAAAATGCATAAACTAGGAGAACAAGAAACTAACTCATGAAGAAGACTGCAGTGGTATTTGTCTCAGTAGTATCTGTTTTTTACTGCTTTCTTCTATTTCTGGATCCATCTCTGGTCAAAGTTCCATGGGTTTCATATCCTCCTTTCTGGCAGTCTGTGAAAAGATCTAGCTGGATGCTGAGAATGCTGTTGTCTCACGTGTGGCTCTGCCAACCTCCCCCCTTACCACAGCTCTCCTCTGTGAGCTGCACTCGGTTGAGTCCCACCCACTTGTTCTTCAATGCCATCTAGTCCTCTTCATTTTTGTTTAGCAGAGCCACTGGCCTGCACACTGGTATGTGAGCCCGGGGTTCCTGCCGAGTCTCAGATCTTGTCTCAACTCTACTTCCAAAAGAGTCTGTGTGGCCACCTCCACTACAGCACCACTCTTTTTTTTTTTGTTTAGCAGAGCCATTTTGCCCATGTGCAGGTGTTCAAAGTCTCAGGTCCCATCTCAGCTTTCCTTCTAAAAAAGTCTCTGTGTGGCACACACATTGCAGCACTGGTCCCTGGGGTCCATTTTCCATACTATTCCCACCCTCCAAAAATCACACAGTCTCTTGCAATCAGGGCTGGCTTCTTTCTGTCTTTTCATGCCTCCAACAGTTTCGTCCAAACCTTCTCACTGAATCCCTCCTGGACTTTGCTGGGAAGGGCGCCTATGGTGGGAGTGCAGTTTCCAGGTCTCTGCATCACTCTGGCCCTCTCTCTTCACCCTGGAAGATCCCAGATAATGAGCCAGTCCATTGCTGTTCTTACTTAGTGTAGCCAGAGGCACTGGGTTGGTAAGCCCTGGTGACTACATTTCGAAAGCATGGACTGTGGTTTTTGCCCTTTCCCACACTGTTCTGATGCTCCCATCCCTGTTTGCTCTACTCAAAGCAGTTCTCACTCACACTCCACTCCGTGTTTGTACTCCAAGTCCATTCAGTGATGGAAAGAGGCAGACAGGGGTGATAGCTACTCCGCCACACTCCCCCCCACCTGCCATACACCCACACAGAAATTCTTAAAATCAGGATTAATTCAGTCATGCCTTTCTCAACATCATTTTGCCAGTCAAAAAGCCTCACTCTAATGAATATCAATTTGTACAGGATCTTAGAACCATAAGTGATGTTGTCTGGGACCCTTCTACTTTGTTGACCACAGCACCCAGGGACAGCAAATGATTTTCAGTCCTAGACTTGAAAAATTCTCTTTTCTGCATCCCAATAGATGAATATGCTCAACTATTATTTGCCTTTGAATGGCAGGACCAAAAACAAAAGCCACAATCCAATCATGTGAACTCTGTAGCCACAAGAATTTAAGATTCCCTGACCATATTTGGGGAAATATTAGCAAAATATTTAATAGATAGTCAGTTGAAACTGGGAATTCTTCTACAATATGTAGAAGACTTATAAATAGTTAGCAATACTTATAAAGACAGGTTTCTCAACACCATCACAGTCCTCAATCATTTGGCAAAAAGGAGGATATAAAGTATCATTTCACAAAGCCCAGATTTGCAAACAGGAGGTGACATACCTGGTGTTCCAACTGAAACAGGGCACTAGGAGCTTGATGGTGCATAGAAAACGAGCCATTGCTACAATAAAAATCCCAGAGAACTGAAGGCAGGTTTGTGGATTCTTAGGGATTACACAGTTTTGCCAAACTTGGATTCTAAACTTTGGCCTTTTAGTAAAACCATTGTATAAGTCTGAAAAGACTAGATTCAGAACCCCTGAATGGATAAGAGACTGTCAGGCAGTGTTTGACACCTTGAAGGAAAAACTAGTTTCAGCCTTCACAGCAGGATCGCTGTGAAAATTATAATTTGTGAAAGGCAAGGAATTGGACTTGGGGTACTAACCCAGACGCTGAGAAGTACCCCTCAACCCATAGCCTATGTCTCAAAGAAACTAGATCACATGACATAAGCTTGACCACCATGCCTCTGGGCAATAGCATTACCTGTGACATCTTACAGGAAGCTGAGAAACTCACCCTGGGGCAACCTACTACTGTATTTGTACCACACCAGGTCCTAACTCTATTAGAATAGAAAAGAGGGTATTGGCTGACAGCAGAGTGCATGAAAAATACCAGGCTATTTTATTAGATAACCAAAATATTACCTCACAAACCAACACTACCTTAAATCCAGACTCTTACTCCTGGACTCATAGAGAAGCTCAGACCTCTAACATAATTGCTTAGAAATCATTAACCAAGTTTGTTCCAGCAGCCTGGATCTGTTGGACCAGCTGCTGACAGAAAATGACTGGGAATTATACATGTGTACAGATGGGAGCAACCTCATGAAGAATGGTCAAGAATGAGCCAGGTATACTGTAGTCATCATAGACAAGGTTATAGAACCCCAGGCCCTTGTTGTACAAACCTCAGCACAAAAGGCTGAACTGATAGTCCTCACCAGACCCTTAGAATTATCCTAGGGAAAGAATGTTAACATCGACACAGATTCTAAATATTTTTTCATGGTAGTCTATGCCCATGGAGCAATATGGAAAGAAAGAGGGCTCTTAGCCTTGGGTAATAAGGACATCAAACGTGCAAAAGAGATTTTAAAATTACTAGGGCCAGTGAATCAACCAAACCAGATTGCCATAATGCACTGCCCAGGATACAAAAAGGACAGTTCCCAAACAAGCCAGGGAAACCAGACTGTCCATGGAACAGTAAGACAAGTTGCCCAAGGACCTCCACTTCTTGGGGCTCTAATTCCCCATCTGGACTTCTCAGAGTTTAAACACCACTACACAGAACAACACGAGGAACAGGCCAATGAATAGGGATTCTCTAACACTGACCTTAATTCTATATGAAAGATCAATACCCATGGTATGATCTTACTCCCTAAAGCTCTAGTACAGCCCATTCTCCAACACTTATAGGAAGGGACCCATATGGAAGTATGCTTTAATAGATCTCATTAGACCACATTAAAAGGGTCTTCATTTACAAAGGACCATTCAGAAGATTATTTAAGCCTGTCAGATATGAACCAAAAACAATCTTAAGACAGATGTGTCCCAGCTGGAAAAGGAGTACAAGATAAAAGGATATGCCCATTTGAGGAATGGCAAGTTGACTTTGCAAGTGCCTGAAAACATAGGAAGCTAAGTTTTCTTTCTTTCTTTCTTTTTTTTGCCTTTTCTTTTAAAAATTTTAATTATATTTTATTGATTATGCTATTACACTTATCCCGATTTTCCCCACTTTGAGCCCCTCCTCCACCCAGCACCCGCAACTGTGTCAGGCAATCCACCCACCATTCCCACCATTGTTCATGTCCAAAGATCACGAGTGTTAAGTTCTTTGGATACTCCATTTTCTATACTTTACTTTACACCCCCATGGTTATTCTGTTACTACTCATTTCTACTTCTTAACTCTCTCACCTCTTCACCCATTCCTCCACACACCCCTCCCATCTGGCAACCATCAAAATGCTTTTTGTGTCCATGGTTCTGTCTCTGTTCTTCTTGTTTGCTTAGTTTGTTTTTTAGATTCAATTGCTAATATGTATATGTTTATTGCCATTTTATCGTTCATAATTTTGATCTTATTCTTATTCTTAAATAAGTCCCTTTAACATTTCTTGTAATTATGGTTTGGTGATGATGAACTCCTTTAGTTTTTTCTTGTCTGGGAAGCTTTTTATCTGCCCTTTGATTCTAAATAATAGCTTTGCTGGGTAGAGCAATTTTGGCTGTAGGTTCCTGCCTTTCCTGACTTTGTATAATTCTTGTCAATCTCTTCTAGCCTGCAAAGATTCTTTTGAGAAATCAGCTGACAGTCTTATGGGAACTCCCTTGTAAGGAACTAAATTTTGTTCTCTTGCTGCTTTTAAGATCCTATCTTTAACCTTTGGCATTTTAATTATGATGTGTTTTGGAGTGGGCCTTTTTGCATCCACCTTATTTGGGACTCTTTGTGTTTCCTGGACTTGCATGTCTATTACCTTTACCAAATTAGAAGTTTTCTTTTGTTATTCATTCAAATAATTTCCAATTTCTTGCTCTTTCTCTTCTTCTGGCACTTGTAATTTTGATTTTTTGGATTTCCTGGGGTTTCTTTTTTAGTTTTGAAATGGTTGTAAATTTCTTCTTAGTCGTGAGGAGAAGCAGCACGTGTATTTATGCCTCTATCTTGGCCAGAAGTCTGAGCCTAGATGCCTTTTAATGAAAATCAACAACAGAAACAGATAAAACCTTCAGAAATTCAAGAATTTGTTCCTAGTTATTATGAAATTCCCAGCACTTTATGTTGCAAAAGGTAGACTTTACCATAATTTGTATCACAGCAAGAAAATAAGTTAACTATAAACGTGGATGAACAAATTATTGTGATAGTCGAAATGTTCTAAATCTGGAATGTGGTGATGACTGTACAATTGGGTAAATTTGCTAAAAATCATTGGATTGTACACTTAAAATAGGTAAATTTTATGATATGTAAATGATACCTCAGTGAAGTTACACACACTAAATTACTTGCAATCCTTCATATAACCGCAGAATGTTAACAAAAACAGCCACAGAGGAATTTTTTATAAATCTAATTTTTCTTAGAGAATGCCATCAGCCACTAGATGGAGCTGTCTTTCACTGCAGAAATTTATTTCTAGTGTCAGGTGCTTGAAGTTATCAGAAATAAGAAAATATTTTCAAATAGTAGCTTATGCAAAACTACGGTGATGGAATTTATTAAGTAATTTTATCCATGGCATATACAAAAAAACACCACAATAATTTTTTGTTTTCCTTCATGGGCACTGGGCATGCTCTGCTGGGCACCACAGTTTTCAGTAAGCAAGCTAGATTTTTTTTTCCTATTGAAAATTTTAAAATAATTATAATTAGTTTTACACTGGTTGTACATTTTAGTAGACATGTTATATAAATTTGATCATGATTATTCTACATTTTTAGAACAGTTTATTTTTTATTTTTTTATTTTTGGTTTTTCAATTACAGTTGTCCCATTTTTTCCCTATTTCTCTCCCCCACCCATCCCACCCCCCTCCCGCAATCATATCCCTCCCCGTTGTCCGTATCCAAGAGTCACTTATACACATAGAACATTTTATTTTAAAGTACAATATTAAAATTTCCAATCTAATTCACTTTCAGTTTGAAAAAAAGTAATCAAACTTTCTCTGGTTTTGGTTTTTAAAATTTTTATTCAATTACAGTTTACATTCAATATCACTTTGTATTACTTTCAGGTGTACAGCTTAACGGTTAGACAATCATAAAGTTTACAAATTGTTCTCCCCAATATTTTCAGTACCCAACTGGCACCATACATAGTTATTACAACTGTATTCTCTATGTTGCACTTTACATCCTTGTGACTATTATGTAACTACCAATTTCTGTTTCTTAATTTCTTAATCTCTTCACTTTTTCCACACAACCACCCAAACCCCCTTCCTTCTGTATCTATAAGTCTGTTTCAATTATGTCTGCATTTATTTTTCTTTAGACTCCACATATAAGTGAAGTCATATGGTATTTGGCTTTCTCTGACTGACTTATTTCACTTAGCATAATACCTTCTCGATCCATCCAGGATGCTACAAATGGAAATATTTTATTCTTTTTATGATTGAGTAATATTCCATCGTGTATATGTAGTTGCATATATGGAAGCACTTGGGTTGCTTCCATTGCTTGGTTATTGAAAATAACACTGCTATGAACAAAGAGGTGCATGTATTTTTTTTTTTTTGAATTAGTATTTTGGGTTTCTTTGGATATATAGCCAGAAGTGGAATCACTATGTCATAGGCAGTCTTATTTTTAACTTTTTGAGGTATCTCCATACTGCTTTCCACAGTGGCTTCACCAATACGCATTCCCACCAATTGTGCATGAGGGTTCCCCTTTCGCCAAATTCTTGCCAACACTTGTTATTTGTTGATTTATTGATAGCCATTCTGACAGTTTAGACCTTTTTAAAAATTTTATCGATTATGCTGTTACAGTTATCTCAGTTTCTTTTTCCCCTGCTGCCCTCCAACCTATGACCCCCTCCATTCAGTTGTCCCCCCCTTAGTCCATGCTTATTGGTTGTGAATATAGTTCTTCTCAACATCTTCCTATCTACTCCACTCCCTCCTACTATGCTTCTTAATTGCTGCACCATCTCCCTCCCTTTTCCCCTTCCCTCTCCTCGCTGACCTCCCCCCAATATGCTACCCATACCTATAATTTTTTTTCCACTCTCGCTGCCTACTTAGTTTGCCTTTGTTTCAATTCCCTAGATTCTGCTGTTGGTTGTTGTGATACAGTTTTCATTTTAATTTTCATAGTTTTAACATCTCATATAACAGTGGTTTGGATCTAACAAACTCCTTCAGTTTTACTTTGTCCTGGAAACACTTTCTCTGCCCTTCTATCCTGAATTACAGCTTCTCTGGCTAGAGTAATCGTGGTTGTAGGTTTTTGCTTTTCATTACTTTGAATATTTCTTGCCAGTCCCTTCTTGCCTGTAAAGTCTCCTTTGAGAAATCCGCTGATAGTCTAATTGGGACCCTTTGTACATAATTCTTCTCTTCTCTTTGCTACTTTTAAGATTCTCTCTTTATTTTTAATTTTTGACATTTTGATTATAATGCATCTTTGTGTGGTCCTCCATGGGTACAGCCTATCTAGAACTCTCTGTGCTTCCTGGACGGGTAAGTCTATTTCCTTCCCCAAGTTCGGGAAGTTCTGCTTCATTATTTTTTCACATAATTTTTCAATTTGAAGTTCTTCTTCTTCACCCTCTGGCAATCCTATAATCTGAATGTTCATTCGCTTACAGCTGTTCCAGTGGTTTCTGAGCCTCTCCTCATATTCCTCACTTTTTGTTTCCTCTTTCTCCACTGGTTGATTGTTTGTTCCCTCCCTATCTTCCAATTTTTTTATTTTATCCATGGCTTTACCTTTCTCATCACTTGTCTTGTATGTATTTTTGTTCATTTCAGCAGGACTAGCCTTCATTACTTCCCTGTCTTGATTCAGCCCCGCTGTTAGGTCTATAAGCTGCCTTATGACTATAGCTCTGAACTGAGCCTCAGAAAGATTCACTATTTGTTCATTGGTCAAAGCCTTTATTGTTTTTTCGCTAGCTGTGTGATTGGTATTTCAATCATTAATTCTGCCATTCTGACCATTTTGTTTATCTTTCCTTCTTGGGTGGCGCACTGTCACACCTCCTAAGCTATATTGGGCAGAGCACAATGTGCTCATCACAACCTGGCAACCTTTCTCATCACACTGTGGCACTCTGTGGGGGGGCGGGGGTCCAAGATGGATTCCTGCTGTTGTTCTCTGCTGAAGAACCTGGAGCCTCCTCCTTTGGGAACCTTCTCCTCTGGACCTCACAGTCCGAGACAATGGGGTTATCCTTCCCTGGCACTGGAATTGCGAGCTGGCGGGTCTGGTCTGTGGCCAGAGCCGGCTCCCAAGCGCTTCTCTCCCCCCCCCCCCCATATACAGGTATCTGCTTACTAGGTCCCGCTGTTCGCTGCTGTGGCTGCTGCCTCCAGCAGAGTTTGATCTTTCAGCCGTGATTTTGCCCTTCCTACCCATCCGGACCAGCACCACTTGTTTATGACTTCATGCGTTGGACTTCCATGTAGCTTTATTTTCTGGAACTTCCAGTTATTTATGGTTTTGCAGTAGTTGTAGTCCTTCTTAGTTGTGGAGGGAGACAGAGTGTGTTGGTCTATGCCTCCATCTTGGCCAGAAGTCCTAAAACTTTTCAAATAACTAGTTAAAATGAAGGAATCTTTTGAAAGTAGTATAATGTCTCTTTCTTGTTACTTCTTTAGTTCTTCCCTCCCAATTTATTTATTTATTTATTTGTTGTTTTGCTTATTTATTCATTTTTAGAGAAAGGAGAAAGAGAGGGAGGAAAACATCACTGTGTGGTTGCCTCTCACTTGTGCCCCCAACTGGGGACCTGACAGGCAACCAAGTCATGTGCCCTGACTGGGAATCGAACCAGCGATACTTGGCTCGCAGGCCGGCACTCAATCCACTGAGCCACAGCAGCAATGGCTTTACTTCTTTAGTTCTTTCAAGAACATTAAAAATAATAAATTGGGTTATGGGAAGATCAACCTTCTTTCTATACACATTGAAAACTCAACCATCTCTGGGCTGGTGATACCTCCTTTGCCTCAGTGTAACCCTGTTAAGAAGGGCAGGGGAAACTTGTGAGTTGGCAAATTTTCAGTCAGTCACATTTTGAGCATATTTAGAAATAACTATAAGTGAAATAACATTTGTCCAAAAAGTCTTAATGTGTCAAAATCTTAATCAGGGTTCCCAGATCAAAGTAGACATCCCTGCCTTCATTATGAGGCCAGTTTCAACCTAAGGCCATATTGTTTTGAATTCTGTTCAATATAAAAAGCAATCTGAATAAATTTTGGATTAATGACTTGAATACCAAGAATCTAGAAACTGTGCTCACAAAGGAAAGAAAATAAAGGGTCTGATGAACTATTGCTTATATTAAATCTTCTCAGAAATTTGAGTAGCAAGTGTTTCTTTACAGTACCACTAAAAGTAAAGGTCAAAGTAGAGAAAACAGAGGCCTAGGTGCCATAGGAAGAAGACTAGCAACCATGTCTCATGACTCTCAGTCACGAGTCCTCAATTAAAACATGATTCCATCATTCAGTCTACACTTTATATTATCTGTAACAATGGTTTTTGTTTTGTTTCTGTAGTTCATTTTATCCAGGATGGATTTTTTAAAAAATAGATATCCACTGCCTGACTCGAAAGCTTTGAAAGCAAAGTCATGAGATGGTAATTTGGGGATGCTAAATGCTCTGGAAGAAGTATTCAAGTAATTAGTTATGGTGAGAATGCCTTATGACTAAAAAACTACACAGTGAGTCCTGATATGCTTTGGGATATGAAGTCTGTGCCCTCGCTGTTCTGTAAAGCCTCCACAGCAACCCATGCTTCTTTAGTCTCCTACATTATACCGGACACTCTGGTTCTTCCTCCTGTAAGTACTGCTGGAGTAGGAGCAACCAGACAGTTAATGACATAAATCATGTTTCTTGATTAGGAAGACTAATGGGCAAAGTTAGTGGCCTAGCTTTTTTTTTGGTATGTACCTGTCCAAGTTTCTTAAACCCATTTCTTTTTTTTAACAAGGTTGCTTTATTTTTATGTTTATTTTATTTGTTTTTAGAGAGGGGAAAGGAGAAAGAGATGAAGAGAAACATCAATGTGTGGTTGCCTCTCTCGCACCCACAACTGGGGATCTGGTGTGCAACCTAGTTATGTGCCCTGACTGGGAATCAAACCAGCAAAACATGGTTGATGCTCAATTCACTGAGCCATAGCAGCCAGGGCTCCAACACCATTTCTTAAAGAGACTGTCTTTACTTCAGTGCATGCTCTTGCCTCCTTTTTCAGCTATTAACCATAGGATGTGGGTTGATTTCTGGGTTCTCTGCTCTGTTCCATTGACCTATATTCCTAATCTTGCCAGTATCCAGCTGCAAGTATTGTCAATAACTTCTGGTGATATGGACATACTCATCTGATCCTCATTAGGCCAATGATCTGATCACAGGTTAAGAGAAGAACTAAAATGCCAGGACAGAGGGACAGCCACAGGTAGTATGGTGAGTAGAAAGTCCTTAATCTCATTTTCCATTTCCCAATTTTACTGAGAAACTATTGATTTGTATTAAAGTCATTTATTTGCTAAAAATATATGAGCTGGAAGTCACTTATAAGGTTACTACATAAAATAGGTCATTCTTTAGGTAAGTAGCTGTGTATTTATATACTCCTGAGGGCAAATAGTCATAGGGTTTCCAAATCTTGTTAAATTATTGCCCCTCCCCCCACAATTTTACCAGAGATTTCCAAGAGTTACTATGAACACAATACACAGAACTAGATCAGAGAAAAATGCTTTACCCCTTACCCTCATGGGGCTTTGGCTTAAGTTGGAGAGTTCATGACAGAACATACCACCAATCAATTTTGAAGCCTTCATATACTAAGATTTTTTCAGGGAAAATGAGGAGTTACAGAAATAGCACATACATTTTGTAGGCTGTGGCTGTGACATTAAATTTTCTTATGTGCTCAATAAAGGCAGGTATGTGCAGCCATTTGAGTCTTAGGAATACTGGGTAAGGCCTGAGCCCAGGCCATAGAGTTCACTGCTTTCCACCATTAGTGTGCTTCAGAAACACATATGGAGCTGCTTACAAATAGAAATACCCAGACCTACTAAATCAAAATTCGAGATATATAGAACGCCAACTAGAATAAACATGTGGGCACACTCATGTTCTTTATCTAAAAAGCCCATTTTTATTAAGAGCCTCTCTATCTGGGTTACTTCCACAAAAGTGTACCAAGAGTTACTGTTGTAGAAGAATTAAAAAATCCATTCCTAGGTCAAGACTGATGCTTGTTGACCACAAGCCAGTGCTTCACAGAGCTCCCAAACACTAAAAGCAAGAGTGAGCATAAGCCTTGTTAGAGCCATTTCTTCTGAAAACCACCCTTTGTAAACTAGTTGGCTGTGGTGCCTTACAGAGACCAGATGAGAGTTTTGTACAGTGAGTAATAGCAAATAAATGATTTCTCACAAAGCTATGCTTTCACCAAAAGTTGGTTGATTATCCAGTTTAGAGAAAGATAGCTTGAAGATTCTGTTTCTATGTGTACAACTGTAGCTTTCATGTTCCAATAGCCATTCCTTCAACTGTAGAATAATTTTCTCCTGATCAGTATCAGGGACTTTAAAAAACTAGAGAGAAACTAGCGCGTGCTTTTTTGTTCATTAGAACAGGAAAGACTGGGGTATTCCTAGATCTAATCACTAAAAACTCCAGCAGCCACACCTACTTGGGCCATTGCCAGCCTGCATTTCAATGGTCAGTTCTGCCTGTGGGTCCCACCTGGTGAGCCACCAGGATAGAGCATTGTACTCCCTGTTCAGTTACACTCTTGGTCCTGAGCTCTAACAGCTCTAGACATTGGGCATGTTACTCACCCTCTCCAAGCCTGTTTCCTCACCTGCAGAATGAGGTTAATGACACTTATTAGGTTGTTACACAAATTAGATGTGACAAGTCCCATACGATGCATAGTGTGGTGCCTGGCACAAGGTGAGCACTCAGTAAATGGCAGGAATTGTTTTTGATGACCACCCCACCTCCATGTAACTTGGTACCGCGCGGTTCAAAGTCCACGAAGGTCCTGGTAGTCACGGTGTTGAGACAGCTTGTGGTCCTCTCTTCTGGACTTCCTTTTTTCCCCATATTATATAAACCAGCCAGTTTATTATTTTAAACTAGGGTATATAACTTTTTCCATGCACACTGAAATACCCGTGTCAGCATGAACAGTTTATTTTCCTTCTAAAGGCAGTTACACAGAAAACCAGGGTATTATTGGGTTATTTGGCAAATATGGAATCCATAGAGAGGCTAATATTAAGACCCACACCTCATCTGTGAAGCTGAGCACACCTTCCCACCACAGGGACAGCCCGGCCTCCAGTGTTCAACTCTTCTCTCCCTGAGTCACTAGCTGAGCACTGCCACCTGGGCTTATTCTTTTTTTTTAAAGTATATTTTATTGATTATATTGTTAACAATAGTTCTCTTTTTTTCCCTTTGCTCCTCTCTGCCCAGCACCGTCCTCCCACAGCAACCCCACCCACACCAAGTCCGTGCTCATGGTTCATACATAAAAGTTCTCTGGCTTCACCCTTTGATATATTCTTCTTTTTCTTCTTTTTAAAATAATTAATTTACTAATTATTTTAACTATAAAAAATAACAATCCCTCCCTCTCAGACTTAGGCCCTTTATAATCTTATAAAGGACAATGGGCAAAGCCCTCGTGCTCCTCTAGCTGCTTCAAGCTGGACATGGTCATTGTCCTACCTACCCTTGGGTCCAGAAATCCCTAATAAGAATGGGGGTGTGGAGGGGAGGGTGGCCTTCCCACATGGGGAAGGATCGTGCAGACTCCAGGTCAGTTGGCTGTCTCTGGACAACGGCATGCTTGGTTTAACAGGCTGGCATCTTTGTTGTGTTCTGGGGGCAACAGATTTGGCAAAAAGGGTTAAAAGACATCATCAAATGAAGACCTATTTTAAATGAAAAGAAACTTTAAAGACGGTTAGCTGCACTACTTTATAGTTTACCACTGAGCATTGTGATTTTCCTTGAATCACGATTTTTCTCCTTAAGGTTACCCTCCTTGTCATTAGTGGGACTGCATTAAGTCCATTTTTAATTTATCCTGTTCATTTGCATAAACACAACAAGAGCAGCAAATGATCACTTATGATCTTTAGTTCTGCTTTGCTGGAACTTACGCAAGGAACCTTTAGGGTGACATTCAGTCTGCCCTTCAGGGCACAGAAGCTGAGCTACATACCTGCCATTCAGCCTTGCCTGTAAACACCTGTCTTTTCCAAGTCCTTCAGGTTTTTCATTGTGCCTTAAGGTCCCTTCTAGCCATCTTTCAGGGAAACAACCTTTATGCCTTCCCTGGAAAAATAGCCATGGACCGCACAACCAACCAAGGTAACAGGCCTTTTATCTCATGGGTTTTTTTATCTTTGAAAGTAAATCCTAGTTCCTCAGGGTTTTTTGGTAACAACCAGAGCCCAAGCATGTCTCCTTTAGGCATGACATTCCAGTCAAAGTCTTGGTCAAAAAAACCTCTATTAACAACTGGTCATATTACTTTCATGCAAAGAACCTTATGTCGTTACTTACTTCTTCAGAATGCACCTGGGCTTATTCTTACTAACGTAGGCTCACTTGTTGACTTTGAGGGAATGAATGAATATGCTTACTCCCTGTGTCTCTTTTCAGAGACTTGACTGCACACAGCCTGAATTTGGGACAGCAATTTAAAGAAACAGGGGGCAGAGTCAATGACCAATTAAAGGTATCTTTTTCACAAAAAAGAAAATGGTAGCAGAGGTTGCCCTGAGGGCAGCTGGGGGTTTTGGAGCAAGGGATGGGAGATTGACTTTTCACTATATACCATTTTATCTTTTGAAGTTTGAACATCAAAAATATTTTTAGCATATTAATTTTTGAAAAGTTGTTAGTCATAGTTTGTATTTTTAAAGTTATGCCCTGGTATATGAGTATTGTAATAAGGATGTATGGTGTCAGATGGGTACCAGACTTATCAAGGTGATCACTTCGTAGGGTATATAAGTGCCTAATCACTATGTTGTACACCTGAAGCTAGTATAATATTGTATGTTCAAAAGTTTTTTCAAGTGTGAAGTTTGGCTTATGGGCAAGAATTGTGGGGACTTGTAATTCATGACCTTCAGTTCTATATTAGGCATTATGCTGGTTACCATTTCATTTACATGAGCATATTACAACCCAATGAGTTTTAATCAACCCAATTGTCACATGAACAAACTGAAGCACATACGTTATATAACTTGGATAATGATACTAATATATGAATACAGTTTTACACTTTGGAATGACAAAAAGTTTTGGAAGTGAAGGGTGGTGATGGTCACACAACACTGTGAATGAATATTCTTAATGCCACTAACCTCTGCTTTTAAATAGTTAAAATGAAACTCTACTTATGAAACAACTCCTTTTCTTGTGGTATATAATTTTAGTTTTGCAAGGTGCGAGAGCTTTGGAGATTTGCTTCACAACATGAATGTACTTCACACTACTAAATTGTACACTTAAAAAATAGTAAAAGACAGAAAACTTCATGTATATATTTTTACAATTTTTCAAAAATCTTATTAAATAGTTAAAATGATAAATTTTATGTTATGTACATTTTACCACCATTTTTAAAAAGGTCTTTGTGATCTATAGAGATTGAACTTAGGTTAGTGGTTGTAGGGCCTGGGACTGAGGGATTGAGGGGCAGTGACTGCTGGTGGGTATCAGGTTTCTTTGGGGTTGACGAAAATTTCTAAAACTGGATGTGATGATGGTTGAGCAACTCTGTGAACATACTAACAATAATTGAATCATATTTTTTTCAGTACATTTTATTGATTATGCTGTTACAGTTGTCCCAATTTCTTTTCCTTTTCCCTTTTTTCTCCAGCAATCCCACATCCCATAGTTCATGTCCATGGGTCGAGCATATAAGTTTCTGGCTTCACCCTCTCCTATATTATTAACTGCCCCCTGTCTATTTTGTACCAACCAATTATGCTTCTTAATCCCTGCACCACTTCCCCATTTCTTCCCCTTCCCCCTCTCAGCTGATAACCCTCTGAATGATCCCCTTACCTATGGTACTGTTCCTATTTTGGTTTGCTTAGTTGGATTTTGTTTTTATTTTTCTGATTCAGTTGTTGCTAACTGTGAATTAGTTGTCATTTTGAATCATATTATTTAAATGGGTAAATTGTGTCATATGTAATCTACAGCTCAATAAAGTTTTTTTTTAAACAAACAAAAACAAACAAGTTATGTCTTCCTTATGAGGGCTGGAGACCTCTCTGTGCTGTCGCAGCCATACACTCCCAGCTGGAAGGGTATGGAAGAGGTATAGGAGGACATAAAAGGAGGAAAATCTTCTGGGTTGAGAATTATTCAGATTTTGACTGTTTTCTGCACAAGAGAACCAAAGGAAGTCCTATTGTAGGTTTGGCACAAGCCTTTCTCACCAACTCTCATCTACTGCCCAGTGAAGGTAAAGGCCCGAATTAAAAGAACAGGGCAAATGCAGTGTATGTGGGTTTGTGTCATTCAAATAACCCACTCTGGCTCACATTTCAATGATGATTTTCAAAATATTATTATGATAAAGATCTGAAAAAAACTCTGCACCCTCTTGAAAACTGACTCCTCAGAAATAACAAAATTTGCATTTTATTTACTCTAGTGCAATCTAGTATAACAAAGCAGTTAGTTTTCTCCTTTTATTCATCATTTTCCATTCCCAATGGAATTATGTGTGTGTGTAAAAAGAACAGCCCTGAACAAAGAGTGTTAAAAATATATCTGGAAATCTGAAATGTATTAATATGAAATGCACTTATGAGAAAATAAATTTATATAGAAAAAAAAAACTATACATAAAGCATAAAGACTGAGTTATACCAAGCTTACATAGATCAGAATCTGGTCTGTGTCCCTGGGGTGGCCTTCGAAAAGAGGAGGCACATTTAAGTGTCTGAGAGTCTTGACGTACTGCGATGAAATGATGCCAACTTGCAACAGCCCTGCTTGTCTCAGGTATGTATGTCCCAGCTACTTCATTGCTCTTGATGTAATCTTGGTAAACACTGTTTTGGTGTCACAAGTCTTCACTGTATATTTGAAAGGTGTCCTTTAGGTGCCCAGGAAGCATCAAGTACCGGACATAAGAGCATATGAAGAAAATGGAGAAGTGTGGTTACTGAGGCGACATGGCCTATTTCAGGCAAGTGTGGTGCTCAAACACGTTTAAATACAGAGAAGTTGATTTCCTTTATTTTTCCATTTCGAATGAGTTAGTATCATGAACTACCTAGTTACACTACCTAGGTGGTGTAATCCCATGATCCGGAATCAGTAATTTCTATATCCAAAAGTCCTGATTCTGAAAATTTTAGGATTAAAACCCCCACAAATGCAGCTCTAGTTTCTATGTAACTATGTTATACAAGATGTACGATATCTATGAGGCTTCCAACTTACTGCTTGCTGTGTTCAGCGAGGCCATACCTACTGGAGACTGATTGGAGAGTTTTAAAATCATGCTATTTTATTAGCAAGAGCTTTGGTGTCAGGAACAAACTGAATGAGCCAGAATTCAGTTCTGATGTCCCTTTTGAAAGTTCAGGGCCCCAGGCCTCAGTTGTCCCCACTTTCCCAAGCAGGGTCAGCGCATACCATCTCTCATGGTAACCACCTCCAGCTGCCTGCATACCTTTCTCTGAGAACCTGCTTTATTCAATATTGATGGCCATGCTTCACAAAAGGCTGAACCATCCCAGCCTCAGGGGTCCAATGTGCACTAGTTACTCAGTGCCTTGAGTTCCATTCTTGCCAGTGTGACTGGCTATGATGAAAATCTAGCCTGTGAGACTCAGAGGGCATGTGCTGGTTAAAGTCCCCTGTGCAAGTTGTCCTTGCTCTTAAAACAGGACAAAAGGAAGTGATGCTGCCTGTCTCCTCTCTGGTGCCTGACGCTATGGCAACAATATTAGCATCAAGGGACCCAGCCTAAACAAGGAGTGGGATGGGAAGGACCTGATCATGATGTAATTGAGTCATTACATTAAGCAACCTTCAGATTTCCTACTTCTGGACTTATTTGGTGAGGTAATATAATTTTCTTATCTTTAAAGCATTGGGGAGAGGGGACATCTGCTAATTCTGGCCCCAAGTAATCAGACACAGTCCTCATCCCCTGAAATAACCACCAATTCTATAGAGCAGAGCGCGCGCGCACTCTTTTACACTAAACTAACCGTTGTGTGTGTACTAACTTTACCCCCCATCTCCTATTCAAGCCCCTGGGAGTGGAGTATGTGAATGAATTCCCTGTCTGGTTGCCCTCCTCCCAGGACAATCACATCAGGGTCCAGTTCAGAATCTGCCTCCTACAGGATCAGTTTCTTATAAATTCCCTGCCTGCAGCTTTCTCCAATTTTTTTTTTTACATTAATGTTTTTTATTTTTATAAAAATGATTTTATTTTTTAGAAAGAGGGGAAGGCAGAGAGAAAGAGAAGGAGAGAAACATCAAGGTGTGGCTGTCTCTCGTCTGCCCCAAACAGGGGATCTGGCCTGTAGCCCAAGTATGTGCCCTGCCTGTGAATCAAGCCGGTGACCCTTGGGTTCACAGGCTAGTGCTCAATCCACTGAGCCACACCAGCTAGGGTGATTTTGTCCATTCTAACACACAGCATCTGCTGCCTCTAACTGTCTCCATCCTGTCAGCTGATTCTTGGATCTCCTTGTTGTCCACCACTGGACACACATTTGGTTTAGTGACTAACTGAACAAATGACTGAGTACAAAGCACTATATCCCTTCACCTGAAACTTGGGGTTTTCCTTCCTCTTTTCTTTCTTCTTTCCTCACCTTATTTCTGTAAAAGACAAAAATTCAGATAAAAGAAATTCGGCGCTCAGACTGTGAAGGAAGAATAACTATTTCTAAACAAAGCCCCAAGTGGTATGCCCTGCCTTCTGGGAGTTACAAGTAAGTGACAGAATTACAAAATGGGGGAATGGCAGTTAGATGCTATATAAATGACCTCCTGTTGCTGTACCTTCCATATGCATTGACCATTTCCACTACTGAAACTAGGGGTGCAGTGGAGACATCCTAAACAATCAGAAGTTATAGTAGAAAATACAGTAGTCTAGCACAGCAAAGGTCTAGAGTCTAGGCCTTCAGCAAAGGTCTCATGAGTGAATGAGAGAAGACACAGCATCATATAGTTAGGGCTTTGGACTTATATCTTGGATTTTCATAGAATGAAATGTGGACACCAGTAATAATACTGTTGTCTCAGTGTAATAAACTTCATCTAAATGTGCTGATGTGAAAAATACTTGATATAATATATAATGTTTTGAAATAGAAAATATAACCTTGAGTTGTTTTTACTTCAAAACTCCTATATATTGTAGATTTCTAGACCATTTTCAAAATGCTTAGTCCATCACACAAGATGAATCTCTCATAGTGGCTCTCCGTGTACAAGGTCTGGGGCATCCTACTGGCAAGATGGCAGAGCATTTTCAGAAAACAGATCCCATGTGCAAATCAGCTCACGTACCCCTGAAGGCATGCAAACACACTGCTAACTCTAATTTTTAGTTCATTCTAGGTACTAACAACTTATTCTGACTTTCATTAGGTAATATCAAACCGACTCTAGAGCTTCTGCGAGATCTTTTCTATTACACAAGAGTAAAGACTATAGAAAGTGTTCAGACAGTTAAATGACCACCAAACACTATAAATGTAACCAACATGGTTCTATTAAAAACACTCTCCAACTATTGCATACAAGGACAGCAGTACAATATTTTCCTTATAAAGCAACTAGGATAAAAATCTACAAATGCCATAAATTCATTTATAAACTATTTGTTCACATTAGCCATTTATTACATTCTTCTAATTCTTTCCTGAGGTATATTTTTTGTGGTGTACTCTTATTGTACTGCTGGATGCATTATCTTTGATCATCCTTTCATACAACGATTTTTAAAAGACCTGCAGAAAATTTTATTGCACAGCACACTATTCAGGACACAGGGATTGGGAACTGCAAATGTGTGGCATTGGAAGAAATCTTACTAGTATTGCATTTTAAGAATTTGCTAAATACATTTTTTTACAGTTTGTCTCTTTTTAAAAATTGAAGTTACAGCTAAGAGTTAACTACATGCAATGAAGCACTTTAGGAATGTTAGAGATTAGAGAATATGAAGAAATCATACAAAGGAAAAAAGCCATAATTCTTGCCGACTACATATTGTATTGCCTTCAAAAGCAACTGTACATGTTGTAATCAGTTCATAGTTAAGCACTACTACTAATCTGTTTTAGGAGAGCAAATGTCTTTTAAGGTTTCAAGTTCCTCCATAAGCTTCTTGTTCTGAACTTCCAGCACTGCAACTCGACTCTCCAGACATTTTACATACTCTTTCTTTCGACGTCGACATTCTTTAGCAGCTTCCCTGAAAAAAGAAAAAAAGAAGCAGAAGGACAACAAAACAATTTTTGCATGCTATTGACAAACAGACTTAAGTGAGTTTGGTATATGTAATCATGGTTGCATTCCAAATCTTGGAACAACACTCCCAACTCAATGTCAAACACTAAGCCAAACTGGATTCTTAAGGGTCACAAGTGTCCCTTCCATATGGCCTCATGGCAATTAGTAAATTGCTGTATCTACTGCCTTGATTAGAGTTCACAGTAAACAAGGTCCAAGTCAAAGACAGTTACTCTGCATTATGGCAATAAAGATCTTTAAGGGCCTTGAGTTCCTCAATGAGAGTCTTGTTTTGGTTTTCAAGCACAGCCACACGATTTTCAAGACATTTGACATATTCTTTCTTCTTCCTGCGACACTCCCGGGCAGCTTCCCTGGAACCAACACAAGGCAAATGACTCAGGAACAACCTCCCAGCACAATCCAGAGGGGCTCAGTGAACTTTGGACCCCCAAACTCAACATCCAATTAATCCTAGGTAAGTTCTGTACAAAGCTACACAACAAATGTACCCAAGCACATGCCTTTTTGTAAGGTGACTGCAACAACAGGAATAATTTGAGAGCACAGTCCATTTGCCCAGCATTCATCATAAATGATGTTTTCATAGGGCACGCATTCCATGATAATGGTGGCCAGAATGGTTTTCAGTAAACTAAAACAATAGAACCAGATTTTCAAGTGGAATTTCTACAAAAACATTTACAGATCCTTTTGAATCTCTCTCTTTTTTTTTGTCTGCCAAAAGCCATTCATTCTGTCACAATGAGTTAAATTTATTTGATCAAGAATGATTACTAAAATTAATCCCCAGAAACTTTAAATGTCAATATGGAAGATTTTAATTCTTCAAGACTAAATCACAGTGAAACAAATAAATCAATCAGGACTACAAAAGACAGTTGTTGGCTGGGGAACAACATGGATAAAAATAACAATAAGTGAATCATTAATCATGCAAATTTTCATAAACAAAAATGAAATGGACTCTGCTCCTGAAAATTAAAGATGGAAAGAAGAGAAGGTACAAAATACAAATACTCAATAGTAAGACAAGTTAAATCCAGGAATGTGAAAACACCACAATTAAAATCATGAAAGGAAAGCTACTTAATAACTCAAGACTGTTCTCTCATCACATGCGTTTACTATCCAATCTACTGATTTCAACACACTGTAGGCATACCCTAAGGAAAGAACAGACCAGCAGCCAAAGCAACAAACATAAATAAATAGATGAGTCACAGTCATTTACATGCATAACTCCACCAAAAAAAAAAAAGAATACAGTCAACATATTCTCTCTCTTTTTCTTGAGAGTGGAAGCGGGTGGCAGCTACATCATTTAATTTCTCTATAGAATGCATCCTCATAACAGTTTTATGTTAGAGTTTTCAATTCAGAGTAACTGCCTTGGGGTATCCTTCACATCAAAAAAATTCTATATTGAAAGAGAATCAGGCCCTGGCTAGGAAGTTCAGTTGGTTGGAGCATTGTCCAGATACTCGAAGGTTGCAGGTTCAATCCCTGGTCAGGGCATACACAAAAAATCAATTTATAGGAAATTCAAGATGGCAGAGGAGTAAGTGGAAGCTACACTAACCTCCTCCCAGGACCAATCTGGAATTGCAATTTAATTGTGGAGAAATTATCTGGAATAACCAACCGAACACTAGCTGGAGAGAAGCCTTTATAACCATAGACAGAAAAGGCCGCTTCATCAAATGTGACTGGTAGGAAGTGTGGAGACATGAAAGGACTGGCTGGGCTCCCATAGGTGGGAGCTGAAGGGACTAAGAAAGAGCTCAGCAGCCAGGGGTCCCGCCTGAGAAGGGCAAGATCTAAATGCCCAGCTGAGCTTGCCAGCCTATAGCGACAGAGCAGAAAGTAAAATAGTATCCAGCTTTGAAAAGGGAAGCCAAGGGGTTTTTCTTTTTGCTGGCCTGAAAGAAAAAGATGGAGACAAGGCGCTCTTAAAAAGATCACATTCAAAATATATTGGAATCCACTTACCCTCGGGTCCAGCATAGGGAGGGCAGAGAGGACTAGAGATGTTTAAGGAGAGTTTGGGGCGGTGGCTTTGAGGAGAGAATTGAGGGAGCAGCCCACCAGGTCCCAGTGCTGACTCATTCCAAATACTGAATGTAGACGACTCCCCTCCACACGATGTCAGCCTGAGGGGAAACAATAGCTCCATTCGAATAATTAATCTGCCCCACCCTCAGGCCTTAAGTCTGACAGGTGATCACAGATTGAATAGATTAAGAACTAAAGGAGACAGACAAGGGCAGTAGGTCTCTGCTAGCCTCCAACAGGCTGCCTAGGCCTGGACTGGTACACAATCTGATGCCCCCAGAGGGAGACACAGGAAGTGAAGATCAATCCAAGAAGCAGAAACAAACAAGAAGAGTCACAAAAAATGGGAAGACAGAGGAAGGAAAGGAGGAATCCCTAGAAAGAGTGCTACGTGAAATAGAGGAAAGCAAACTATCAGACATGGAATTCAAAATATGGATTATAAGGAAGCTCAATGAGCTCAGTGAGCTCAAGGAAAACTACAAAGAACTTACTGAGAATTACACTACCATTAAAAAGGATGTAGAAACAATCAATAAGAGCCAGGAGGAAATGAAGAATACAATTGCTGAACTGAAGAAAACAGTAGAAGGAATCAAAAGGAGGCTAGAGGAAGCAGAAGACCGAATAGTGAACTGGAGGGCAATGTGGAAAAAAACTCCCAGACAGGGCAACAGAATGAAAAAAGAATGAAGAGGTTTTAAGAGAGCTGCAGGACAACATGGAACATAATAATAGCCGTATCGTAGGAATATCAGAATAAGAAGAGGAGCAAGGGAGAGAAAACCTGTCTGAAAAAGTAATGGAAGAAAAATTCTGAAACTTGGTGAGAGAAGAAGAAACACAAGACCAGGAAGCACAGAGGGTCCCAATGAAGATGAACCCAAACGGGCTACTCCCAGACACATCATAATTAAAATGGCAACATTTAAAGACAGAGGGAATATAAAAGCCGCAAGAGAGAAACAGTTAATAACATACAAGGGAGCTCCAATAAGGCTATCATCAGATTTCTCTACAGAAACACTACAGTAAAGAAGGGAATGGCACTAATATTCCAAGCAATGAAAAACAAAGGCCTACAACCAAGACTATTCTACCCAGCAGGGCTCTCTTTCAAAATGGAAGGTGAAGTAAGGAGTTTCTCAGACAAAGGAAGACTAAAAGAATACATCTCCACCAAATCAGCATTGCAAGAGATGCTGAAGGGTCTGCTTTAAGAAGATGATGAGAAACTTCCAGCCAAGATGGAGGCTTAGACTGACATGCTCGGTCTCCCTCTACAACTAAGTAGGCTACAACTACCTCAAAACAAAAGATAACCAGAAATTCCAGAAAATAAAACTACATGGAAGCCCAGCATATGAAGTTATAAATGAGCAGTGCTCCTCTAGATGGGTAGGAGGGGTGAGAAACTGCGGTCTGCTCTGTGGTAGCGGCGGGACTGCGAGAAACACCAGGGGAACAATCCCAGCTGCAGTCGAGACCCTGAAGGTCGCGATTCCAATGCTGGGAAAGGCAGCCCCCCCCTCCATTGCCTCGGACAGTGAGGCCCAGAGAGCGGGTTGTGAATCCCGGTCTCCCAGCAGAGAGTAACAGCAGGAACCCATCCTGGACCCTGCCTCCACACAAAGTGCCACAGTGTGGCGAACAAGGTCGCTGATCGTCGCTGGTTGCCGGGTAGTACCGAATGCACGGGGCTCTGCCCCCTATAGCCTGCCCAGGAAGCAAAGCTAAACACAAGACTGTCAGAAAGAAGCAGACAACGATTGAAATCCCGGTGACGCAGCTCACCGGGCAGCAGATGCGGGACCTGACAGACGAACAAATAGGAAACCTTTCTGAGGCACAGTTCAAAGCTATAGTCATAAGGTGGCTTACAGAATTAACAAAGGATTTGGAACAAGACAGGGAAGGAATGAAAGCTACTCATACTGAAATGAATGAAACACATATGAGACAAGTGGTGAGGAAATAAAATCCAGAGATCAAATCAACAAATCAGAATGTAGGGAAGGAACAAACAGTCAACCAGTGCAGAAAGAGGAAACAAAAAGCAAAAAAAGTGAGGAGGAGCTCAAAACCTCTGAGACAGCTATAAGTGAACGAACATTCGAATAATAGGATTGCCAGAGGGCGAAGAAGAAGAACTAGAAATTGAAAAATTATGTGAAAACATAATGAAGCAGAACTTCCCGAACTTGGGGAAGGGAATAGATTCTCAGGCCCAGGAAGCACAGAGAGTTCCAGAAAAACTGGACCCAGGGAGAACCACACCAAGACACATTATAATCAAAATGTCAAAAGTTAAAGATAAAGAGAGAATCTTAAAAACAGCAAGAGAGAAGAAAAAAATCGTGTACAAAGGGGTCCCAGTTAGACTATCAGCTGATTTCTCAAAGGAGACCCTGCAGGCAAGAAAGGACTGGCAAGAACTATTCAAAAGAATGAAAATAAAAAACCTACAGCCACGAATACTCTATCCAGCGAAGCTGTCATTCAGAATAGAAGGGCAGAGTAAGTGCTTCCAGGACAAAGTAAAACTGAAAAAGTTAATTAGATCCAAACCACTATTATATGAGATGTTAAAGGGACTGGTTTAGAAGAAGGAGGATCAAAACTATGAATATTAAAATGAAAACTGCCTCACAAGAACCAACAACAGAAGCTAGGGAATTGAAACAAAGGCAAACTAAATAGGAAACGAGAGTGGAAAAAGAACTATAGGTATGGGGAACATATTGGGGGGAGGTCAGCAGGGAGAGGGAAGAGGGAGAGGGAGGGAGATGGTACAGGAATTAAGAAACATAGTAGGAGGGAATGGAGTAGACAGGAAGAGGTTGAGAAGAACTATATGCACAACCAATGGACATGAACTGAAAGGGGAGACTACTGGAGGGAGGGGGGCCACCAGTTGGTGGGGAGCAGAGGAAAAGGAAATTGGGACAACTGTAACAGCATAATCAATAATATATTTTAAAAATTTTTTTAAGAAAAGAAGATGATAAAACAGAGAGACTCAGAGAGAGAGAGAGAGAGAGGAACACAGATACAAATGGGAAAAATGACAATGAATTAGTATCTATCAATAATAACCTTAAATGTAAATGGATTAAATACACCAATCAAAAAATATAGAGTAGCTGAATGAATTAGAAAGCATGACTCATATATATCCTATCTAAAAGAGACCCACCTCAGAACAAAAGATCTACACAGACTAAAAGTGAAGGGATGGAAAAAAATATTTCAAGCAAATGGATATGAAAAAAATAACAAACTGGGGTAGCAATACTTATATCAGACAAAACAGATTTCACAGCAAAGGCCATAAAATGAGACAGAAGGACATTTCATAACACTTAAGGGAACATTCCATCAAGAAGATAGAATCCTTATAAAGATATATGCACCCAACAGAGGAGCACCCAAGTGTTTAAGGAGAATCTTGAAAGACTTCAAGAAGGATATTGACAGTAACACACTCATAGTAGGAGACCTTAGCACCCTATTGCCAACAATGTATAGATTTTCAACACAAAGAAACACCAAGGATACTGAGGCACTGAACAACACTCTAGATCAAATGGACTTAGTTGATATATGTAGAACTTTTCACCCCAAAGAAGAAAAACATACATTCTTTTCAAGTGCACATGTACATTTTCAAAGACCACATGGTAGGACACAAAACAAGCCTCAACAAATTCAAGAAAATTGAAATGATATCAAGCATCTTCTCATATCACAATGACTTGAAACTAGAAATCAATCTCAAGGAAAAAAGTCAAAAACATTCAAACTCATGGAGTATGAATAACATGCTATTAAATAATGAATGGGTTAACAATGACATCAAAAAAGAAATCAAAAAAGTATCTGGAAACAAGTGATAATGGACACACAACAGCGCAAAAGCTATGGGATACAGTGAAAGCAGTCCTGAGAGGAAAGTTCATAGCAATACAGGCATACCTAAAAAGGATAGAAAATTTCAATAAAAAACTAACCCTATAGCTATGAGAAGTAGAGGAACAACAACAAACAAAGCCAAAACAAAGCCCAGAGCGAGTAGAAAAAAGGAAATCATCAAGATCAGAGCAGAGTTAAATGACATAGAGACTAAATAAACAATTCCTAAGATCAATAAAACAAGGAGGTGGTTCTTTGAAAAGATAAACAAAGCCAACAAGCCTTTAACCATGCTCATCAAGAAAAAGAGCGGGAGGACCCAAATAAACAAAATCAGAAGCAAAAGAGAAATTATAACCGATACCACAGAAATACAAAGGATTGTAAAAAATTACTACAAATGACTGTATGATAAGAACTTGATAACCTAGATGAAATGGACAACTTTCTGGAAACATATAATCTTCCAAAACTCCATCAAGAAGCAGAAAGTCTAAGTAGACCGATAACAACTCGTGAAATTGAGGTAGTAATAAAAAAACTCCTGGTACACCAAACCCCTGGACCAGATAGTTTCACAGGCGAATTTTACAAAAACATTTAAGGGAGAACTAAATCCTATTTTTCTAAAATTATTCTAAAGCATCCAAGAAGAGGGAAGACTCCCAAACTCTTTCTATGAAGCCAGTATTACCCTAATTCCAAAACCAGGGCAAGACACAACTAAGAAAGAAAACTACATGCCAATATCGCTGATGAACATGGATGCCAAAATCCTCAACAAAATATTGGCAAACCAGATCTAGCAACACATTAAAAAGAGGATACACTACAATCAAGTGGGATTCATCCCAGGGATGCAAGGATGGTTTAATATTTGTAAATCAATAATCATAATACACCATATAAACAGGATGAAAGGCAAAAGCCACATGATCATATCAATAGATGCTGAAAAAGCATTTGATAAAGTACAACATTCATTTATGGTGAAAACACTCAGCAAAATGGGAAGAGGGAGCATACCTCAACATAATAAAGGCCATATATGAAGAAACCGGAAGCCAACATCATACTCAGTGGGCAAAAACTGAAAGCATTCCTTCTAAGATCAGGAACAAGACAAGGATGTCCACTCTCTCCACTCCTATTATACATAGTCATGGAAGTTCTAGCCAGCAATCAGGCAAGAAAAAAATAAAAGGCATCCAAATTGGAAATGAAGAAGTAAAACCGTCATTATTTGCAGGTGACATGATAGTGTACATAGAAAACCCTATAGACTTCATGAAAAAACTACTTGACATAATAAGTGAATTTGGCAAAATAGCAGGATACATAGTCAATATTCAGAAATCAAAGGCATTTCTATACACCAACAATAAAATATTAGAGATAGAAACTAGAACAAAAATCCCGTTTACTATAGCAACAAGAAAAATAAAGTATCTAGGAATAAACTTAACCAAGGAGGTAAAACACCTGTATTCAGGAAACTACAGAACACTGAAGAAAGAAATTGAGGAAGATACAAATAAACGGAAGCATATACCATGTTCATGAATGGGAAGGATCAGCATCATTAAAATGTCCATACTACCCAAAGCAATTTATAGATTCAACACAATCCCTATTAAAATACCGATGGCACCCTGGCTGGTGTGGCTCAGTGTATTGAGAGCCAGCCTGCAAACCAAAGGGTTGCAAGTTCGATTCCCAGTCAGGGCACATTCTTGGGAGGAGGGCCAGGGGCCCAGTTAGGGGCATGCCAGAGGCAACCAAACACTGATGTTTCTCTCCCTCTTTTTCTCTCTCCCTTCCTCTCTCTCTCTAAAAATAAACAAATAAATAAAATATATATTCTTTAAAAATAAAATAAAATAAAATAAAATACCAATGCCATATTTCACAGACCTACAACAAATACTTCAAAAACTTACATGGAACCAAAACAGACCCCAAATAGCCACAGCAATCTTGAGGAAGAAGAACACAGTAGGAGAAATCACAATACCTAATATCAAACTATACTACAAGGCCACTGTGATCAAAGCAATCTGGTACTGGCATAAGAACAGACATATACATCAATAAACAGAATAGAGAGCCCAGGTCTATATGGTCAACTAGTATTTGACAAAGGGGGAAGGAACATAAAATGGAGTGAGAAGAGCCTCTTCAATAAATGGTGCTTGGAGTATCGAGCAGGACATGCAAAAAATGAAACTAGACCTCCAACTTACACCCTACCCTACACCAGAATAAAACTGAAGGTGGATAAAAGACTTAAGTGTAAGCCATGACATCATAAAAGTCCTAGAGGAAAGCATAGGCAGGAAAATTTCAGATATCCCACATAGCAATATTTTCACTGATACATCTCCTAAGGAAGGAAATAAAGAATTAAAAAATGGGACTATATCAAACTGAAGAGTTTCTGCTCAGCTAAGAAAACATAAGCAAGATGAAAAAGGATCCAATGATATGCAAAAACATATTTGCCAATGATTTCTCAGATAAGGGATTGATTATTCAAAATATATAAGCAATTTATACGACTCAACACCTCAAAGACGGGGAACCCAATTAAAAAACAGGCGGACCTGAACTGACACTTCTCCGAGAGGACATACAGAGGGTCCGTAGGCATACGAAAAAATGCTCAACATCATTAGCCATCAGAGAGGTGCAAATAAAAACCACAATGAGATGCCTGCCACCTCACACCGGTCAGAATGTCCATCATCAACAAATCAACAAACAACAAGTGCTGGTGAGGATGTGGAGATAGGGAACCCTAGTGCACTGTTCGTGGGAATGCAGACTGGTGCAGCCCCTGTGTAAAACAGTATGGAATTTCCTCAAAAAGCTAAAAGTGGAACTGCCTTTTGATCTAGCAATTCCACTGCTAGGATTATACCTGAAGAATCCTGAATCACCAATTCAAAAGAACCTATGCACCCCTATGTTCATAGCAGTGTTATTTAAAATAGCCAAGTTCTAGAAACAACCTAAGTGCCCATGTGTAGATGAGTGGATCAAAAAACTGTGGTACATTTAAACAATGCAATCTCATGCAGCAGACAGAAAGAAGGTATTCCTAGCTTTTGCAACAACATGGATGGAACTAAAGAGAATTATGCTTAGCAAAATAAGCCAGGCAAATGAAAAACAAATACCATATGATATCACCTAATACAGGAAACTAATGAACAACACAAGCAAATGAGCAAAATTGAACCAGAGGCATGTAAACAAGGAGCAGACTAACACTGACAATCAGGGAGTGGGGGCGGGAGAGAAGGAGGGTAAGAAGGGGAAGGGTCTAGTCAAGGAACTAGTATTAATGACCCATGGACATGGACTACAGGGTGGGGTTTGACTGCGGTAGATGGGATGGGCGGGGTAGGGGAAAGCAATGGGGATTAAAGTGGGACAACTGTAATGGAAAAAGAATTTTTAAAAAACTCTGTTAAAAAAAAGCAGAAAACAAAAATCAAATTATAAATGCATAAGGAAGTGGAAAAACAAATCAACGTTTCTCTTCTCCTCTCTCTGAAATCAATAAATTAAAACGAAAAGATTCAAGTTGTATTTAACAGAAGTTGTGTTGAATGTCTCAGCACCAGTTACTATAATGCCAATTACCATTGTTGCCAGTCTGAGCTACAAGTGATACGTAGTGATACGTACAACAGATATGGCCAATCTGTTTAAATTTTAGGATAGTTGATGCTCACCAACACTGGTTATGTGTTTTCTCTGTGGGAAGCAAGAATCAGCAGGAATAAAGAGATCTTGAAATTCCAGTGAACTGCAGGAAAAGATCAACCTCTATTTCTTAGCCAAGAACAATGCACTCACACTGTGAACCCACAAAGTTCTCAGACTTCTCAACTCGTTAACAAAAAGTAATTATGTGTAAGTGAACTGAATCTGATAAGCACAGATTAACTTAATCTAATGATACACAGGAAAAAAATAAGAAGAAATCCAAGCACACATAAAATATGCCAGTTTGGGAACAGAATTCAACTACTCCACAAAGGAACTGAAATATACACTTAAGGAACACCAAGGTTTTCATGATTAAATTATTATAGTAAATTCTAGATCTGGAAAAAAGATAGTCACTTTACAAAATAAGTCACCGTTAAGTGAAATTATCTAATAGCAGTGTTGTGGGCTACTTAACTTTTAAAATTTTGTCTACCAAGGTGTATTATTTACTGTAAACATCCATTGTTGGTATTTCACACGTGTGCATGCATGACTCCAGTCAAATGTTCCAAGCACAAAGCCTTAACTGATCACACTGGTAGAAGGCACACTCCTAAGTACTTCTCAGTTATGGTAAACACCTGTTTCTTCTATTAATAGTTAGAGCTCAGTTTTCAGGCTGTGCATTTGTGTGGATATATACTCAGCATGGAGAGAAAATACACGGCAAAGAAAAAAAGCTGACGTTACTTGAAAGAAAGAAAAACTGTCTCCGGATTGGTAGAAATATATTTAAATATCCATTACGAGTGCTAAACAAAGAATAAGAAGAGAAAAATGTATAAAAGTTCTTTCACATTATTGAGTAAACCTATATTCTTTCCATAAAGTTAAACCTGAAGCTTATACTGACGTCTTTTGGGGGTGACTCTGGTGTTAGTGTAGAGCACAGGCTCTGGAATAAAGACTTCCTGAACGCATATCCAGGTTCTGTCTAGCTTCCACTGTGTGATATTAAGCAACTTATTATGGAAAGTCTCTGAACCTCAGTTTCTCATCTGTATGGTAAGGATAATAACCAGACCTTTTCTCATGTGAAAATTACGTGACAGTTACAAAAACAGTAGAAATAAAGCACTTAAAATTTGCATATGGTACTCACTCAACAGATATTGGGCCACAATATGGCCGCTTGTTTTCTGCTTTTTCTTGTCTTGCTTTGAAATTGAGATTTGAGAAGCTAAAATACACCCTTCTCAGAATCTCTTGAAGCTAAGGATTCTATTAGCTATTTCTGGTCAAAGAAATATGGGTGAAAGTTGCTGGCAGAGCCTTCTACAGAAAGTTTTTAGAAGGGTCAGACTCAACCAGCCCCATTTTAAGCTTCAGTTCTTCTCCCTTTTTCGTGACTGATGTAATAATGCCTGGAGGGGTGGTAGCCACACAGTGATCATAGGAGCAAATGCTGTGCACTGAAGATGACAGAGCAGAAGGAGGGGCCTGGATCCTGGATGACACCATGGAGACTTTGTTCTGGCTGCATGTACCTCTGGCCCTGCAACTGAGATAAAAATTCCACCTACGCCCTGACCAGCGTGACTCAGTTGGTTGAGCACCATCCCTCAAAGCAAAAGTTTGCTGCTTTGGGTCCCAGTCAGGGCACGTGTCAGGGTTGTGTTCCAGTCCTAGATGGGAGTGTGTGAGAGGCAACTGACTGATGTTTCTCTCATACATCAATGTTTCTCTGCCTCTCTCTCTCCCTCCCTTCCCCTCTCTCTAAAAATAAATAAATAAAACCTTAAAAAAATGGCACCTACAAGGTTAAGCCTCCATTCCCTTTGGTAATTTCGAGTCCAAACACAAATGTTATCCAATATTTATTATTTTTTTTAAACCCAAACTTTTATATTTTTTTACCCTCATGGAGAGCTCATATGAATATGTAGGTAGCTGTGGGGAACCTTTTATAGGAATCCACTGCCTGATATTATATCTATTTCATTTTGGTAGTTCAGACAAAATTTTTTAATCTAAAAATGAAGGTATAAAAGGACAAAAGTGAGATAAGAAGTCTTACTTCCTAGTTCTGTCTTTTTATTTTCTTTGGGAAAATAAGACACTGATGAACAATTCTGCATTATCACCACACTTTATGTTATAAACTGAACTTTACAATGTGTATTCTATGACCAGAGAGGCAATTATATTCATAGCTCCTAAGATCTCTGAAAGTGCAGTTTTAAAGTATCCATATTCCTCCATCTGATCAAAGTTATGGATCTTCGATAACAAGATATTCACAAAACAGCTATGATACTATGTAAGCCCTATCCATTCAGCCCCTTCAGAATTTCTGAGCAAAATGCTGACAATGAAAATGGTGAATCCAGCAGGACTTACAACCTGGGACAACCACTGATAAAAATGTGTGTATCTAATGGTCCTATTGCTGGCAATCTGTCGAGTTCCACAGGGTACAAAACCTCATCTAGTAATTTGTGATAACTAATAAGGCTGGAAACTGTAGCAAACATATGAAGTACTATAATACATCAAACTGTGACACTTAAAAGACTGTTACTAAATGGAATATAGCTGCTACTGCTTTGTACTCAGTTACAAAGGACAGTGATGAACTTAGCAGTTATTTCTGAATTTGAGAGGCTTAAAAGCCACAATTTCTACCTTAACTTGGTTGTTAACACCTAGTAAATTAACTACTACCATGTGATCCTGATCATAGGCAAACACATGATTCCATCTCAGATGTTTTGTTTACTTACAATAAAGACATTATTTAAAGCTTAGGAACAAGGTGACAAGACTACTGGGAAAAGACTATTCTTACTCTGTTCAGTTTGAAAAATCAGATAATCTGCACCATCATCCCTAATAAAAACTAAACAAAGAAATACTATGTAAATTAGATTCATTTATTTATTTTAAATCTTCATCAGAGGATATGTTTATTGATTTTAGAGAGAGAGAGAGAAAAAGAGAGAGAGAGAGAGAGAGAGAGAGAGAGAGAGGTAGAGAAAACATTGGTGTGAGAAAGAAACATCAGTTGATTGCCTTTAGTATGATGTGCCCTAACCAGGGATCGAACCCACAACCTTTTGGTGTACAGGACGACACTCAAACCGGCTGAGAGCAGGCTGAAAATGTATATACTATAACATTAGTAGGTATGTCTAGGTGGTGGGGCTATGGGTAAGTTTAATTCTGTTGTTTTGTATTTTCACTAGAATTTATCAGAATAAAGATGTATTTTGGTACAATTGGGGAAAAAAGTCACAAAATAGGTCAAAGGAAACATGTAAAAAAATTTAGAAAATTCTTAACTGACACTTAAATTGATTTTCCTTATAAAGAAGCTAGGAAATTATATTTGTCACCTAATTTCACAAATAAAGGCCAAGTACAAAATAAATTTTTATTTCTAATAAAGTCCTCCCATCACCATTAAAAACATTAATATATCTTATAGACATTACCTTTCTAACACATAGGAATGCACTTCCTGCTGATGAAATAGTTTTGTGACTAGCAGACAATCTATCATCACATGCAGAGCACAAACCCACATAAAATGCCACTTAACACTGAACTTGGGAGAAGTAGCTTAGGAAAAGTAATTTTTAAAAAGCCCCACATTATCAGATTATATGTCCTCTTCATGGTTGCTGATTTCTAGTGAACCATCTTACCTGTTTTTCATCAACCTCAGCTCTCTTTTGCGTGTGGCTTCTTCTGCAAGTTGCTGTGGGCTGTGTAAACTTCCTGGGGAGGCAGCCATCACTACTCCCTGAGGCAAAGCAGTGGTAGGAGCTCGGATCTGGTAAGTTGGCATGTCACCAGTGACAGCTGCAATGAAATATTACATGCTTATATAAATGATTTACAACTTGATATTTTATATAAAACTGACCTGGAAATAGCCTACTTCTTTTTTCACGTCTTAAGAGGTGATGTTGCTAACCCTTAAGATGATTATTCTGAGCATGCTAGAAATTGTAGATATCAAAGATCTTCTTCAGCACTAGAAACAATGATGTTTAGCATACTCTACACATTTAAGGTAGAAAAATGCCCTAATGCATTTTAGGTAGGTTTTTATCAAAGGCTAAAAGTAGAGAGGCTTTTCAACTGAGAGTTCTTCAGCCTGAAGTCAGTGGTGTGCTGATAAAGGTTTAACAGCCAGCTCTCTGGGAGCAAGCTGTGATCTGTAGCACGTTGATTCCCATGATGTAAATACTTTCACCATGACCAGTTTAAAGCTGCCAATATGATTTCAGTGAATGCAGCATTGGGAAGACATACACAGCAAGTAGCACAGCATGCAGATAAAATAGATGTGAATAACTGTAAGAGCACAGATTTAAACATTACGATAAATTTTGAGTCCTTATTAATGTTTCTTAAGTAACTTGTTAAATATATTGCTAAACTTTTAATAGCTATTTGACAATGAGCTTACAAAAATCCAGAGAACTTAACAATCAGCTCTAGCAAATCAGTGAGAGCTTGCTCTAGCACACCACTGCAAAAATTTTAATTAAGCAGAACACTTCCATCCAGTTAGATTTTCCTATAGCCTATACCCTCACCTAATGTCTTTAAGTGCAAGTCCTATCACCAGAAAAAGTACTGGAAGAGAAACATTCACTCACTGTATTCTCATTGAAAAGCAAAAAATAACAAACAAACCAGCAAAGCTCTATTTAAAACTGGTTTCTCTGGGGAATGATAATTTTTGTCTGTCTTAGGTTTCTTGGGATAATAATATATTTCTAAGTATTCATTTAAAAAAATATTTTCTAACTATAGTATAATCATAGTTAAATGACAGACTTAGTATTTATTTACTCAGATTGAATCCTAAAGTCCTCAAAGTGTTCTGATTTATATTCAACATGTGCGTATCTATTGCAATAAAAAGCTTCCTTAAGACAGATGAATTAAAGTGATAAAACATGTTGTTCCATCACTGTTTCAACTTTTAAAACATAGAGCCAGAGTTCATGTGACATTCTGATGAGATATGACAAAATACATGCTCTCTCAGAACTTAATGCAAGGAAATGGGTTAATAATTATAAAAATTCTATAAAAATTAGTCTGAAGCAAATGCCAATCAAAATATGAAATACATCGCTTCCATATTTCCCTAAGAATTGAAATTTTACTCAAAAGGGAGACAGAGGCTTTTTTCAGGTAAATGGGGTATAATCACTGAAAATAGCCAAGTGGTTAAAAAGGTTAATAAAACATTGACCTATGCGTTTCTTTTAGGGTAATGCCTGGTCTTTATCCCTCCTGGAATTAAGAATAAGATGAAAGAATAAAACAATAAAATTATGGCTTTGGGGGAAGATCACTTAAAGGCCTTCATAAGATTGTAAGGCTGTACTGCTTCTTCCTTCTATATATAATTTAAGAAACAATGATGATAAGTTGTAACTGTGATAAATATAATGAGCGCCAACTTGGGGAAAATCCAAAATTTGTTTTTGTGACAATTTAAAATACTACATACACAGATGTTTCATTATATGTCACAGATATATGTCATTATATGCCTCATTGTATTTCAATTTTATACCTTTGAAATATTTCAGAAGAGAATTTTAAAGTCAGTTATAAGCTGTTAACTTACTAAAGATTAAAAAAATACATTTAAATCATATTGTAGAGAAGATAGATTGGAGCCTAGAATAACAGTTCTCTTTACCCACATCAGGGAAGAAGGCTATGGAGTAATGAAGACTGAAACAATGGGACAGCTGGAGGAGACAAAGGTTTTCTAAAACTGGAACAATGGCAGTGACGAAGGGGGACTTTCCTGCCATCATGTTGACATATGTAAGCAGCAGGGATGCAGATCTTGGTCTAGGGTTGTCCCTGCCAAATTGCTCACAAATAAGGGCAATAAAATTAATACAAAGGTACAGAAGGGTTCATTATTCTCTCTCTAGTTTTGTACACATCTGCTTTTCTCTGTACTTAAAGTTAGAGCAGGATGTTTATACAATACACAAAAGTTAATTTAAGAGTACCCATTGGGCAGGAATAGTTCATAGATGAAAAATAAAGCTCAGCCCTGACTGGTGTGGCTAAGCTAGCTGGGCATCCTCCAGCAAACTGAAAGGTATCCGGTTGGATTGCCAGTCAGGGCACATGCCTGGGTTGCAGGCCAGGTCCCACGTAGGGGGCGTGCGAGAGGCAACCAATAGCTGTTTCTTCTCTCGCACATCAGTGTTTCTCTCCCTCTCTTTCTCTCTCCCATTCCCTCTCTCTAAAAATAAGTAAATAAAAATAAATAAAATCTTTAAAAAAGAGAAAGTTCATTCATTGGTCTGAGAATCAGAAATGGTTCTAAATTTTTGCCTGTTTCCAAAGTGAAGCCACCTTCAAAGACCAAAGGTGGCACTGTGAAAAATGATGGCAATTTCAAAAGAAGCATTCTTAAAACATTTTGAGCAACTACTTAGAAAAAAATACCCTTACATGGTAAGTTGGAGAGAATTATATATATGGATGTATTAGTCCTCGAATATTAGCTAACAAACTGGGTTGTATTACAATTTTTCAACTATACATTCATTTTATCTCTTTCAATGAAGATTGAATTGCAGCTCATTGGTTCAAACCAGAAATGCAAATTAGTATGAATCAGCAGGAATTAGTACAAAATTGTGATGATAGCATACTTCTAATGGTCGTTGGATAAATTCCACATATTCAGATATGATCTTATCAGTAAATACATTAAAAAGGTATGGGCGAAGAGAAGGTCTTGTTTTAAGGAAATCCAAGTGTCAAAAAGTTTTGTTATTGAAACAAGTGATAAAAACTTTACATATAAGAGTTAGCTTCTATTTCCAATATTACAAATTCAGTGGTAATTTAACGCGGATGAGATACTCAGAATCACAGTTCAAAGAGCATCCTGTATTCTTGGAATGCATGTTCTTACCCCTAATAAAGGCCGATTCCTGCTGCATCTAACTACTGAAGTGCCCAAATTAGTTTTTACTCTAAAAGTAAATGGGTCATCAGTGGGGACTTTAAACTCATGACTGAAGGAAGATGATAAAAAAGATACACTAATTTAATTTTAGTCTGAGGCAGCAAAAACTTTAGACAAGTTGAGGTATCTTTTGTGCCTTGGCATCCCCTAGAACCCAGCAACACTTGGCATATAATGGGTGACTGGTGAGCTTACTTGTGCACTAGGAAGGAAATGTTGAACTTCCCAGGGTTTTGCACAAGCCCACCGTCAGTTGGAATGTTTCAAATAACACTATTATTAGCCATTACCAAAGCAATCTTTAACACTAAAAAGCCCTAACAGATGGTATGTATTTATTCAAACTGGCCTTTCTTGATATGAGGCATTATTTCCTAAGTCTTCCCTTAGATACTAGTCACTTAACTTGGCATTTTAGAAGCAAAGGAGTTCTAATTATTGTATAGTGTGTCCAACCATCTAAGTCATGACATGAAAAATATGTTTTAGGTTTGGTATCAAATATTTCATGAAAAAAGACAATTCCCAGTACTCTCAAATTCTGGTCATTAACTTCATACCTCTCTGTGCAAGCTTTAAACACGGTACAGAAGGAAAAGCATGGGATTTGGAGTCTGGGTTCTAGTGCAGCTCTGCCACTTACCAGCCATGTGACTTGGGGCAAGTTCAGTTTCCTCATCTGCAAAATGAGGATACATTATCTCATTTAATACTCACAATAAACCCTGTACTGTATGTCAAAGTGTCTAGCACAGTGCCTGGCACATAGCAGGCATTCAGGAAATGTTAGTTCCTTTCCTCTTTCCTTTCTTAAGTTCTGAAAGACAATGTTCCAAATTATGCTAACACTGCATAGTAATTAAAAGGCAAATAATATCCATAAATTATTTCCCTGGAGTTTCCCTTCTAACAAACCTGGGCAATGGAATGATGGAAATGTATGGCTCTTATTCTTTATTTTGTTAAAAAAATGCCTATTAACTTTTAAAATTTATACTGTATTTTATTATATCACTTTAGAGAATAAATTATTAAAAGAGAGCATTACAAAATATCCCATTAAATGTATGTAACCATTTAAAATATATAACTGTGAAGGTGAAGAATCACAAAAAAACAAATGATACAGTCTCATCAGACTGGTAATAAGAACACTGAAAACTGCCACAAATCAGAGGTGCTTGTTTCTCACTAACAAAGAAAGAAAGGAGAAACCCAGCCCAATGCCTATCTTGATAGCTTCCAAAGTGAAAGTTTATCAATACCCCCCCCCGTGGTGACTTTATTTGCTTATCTATCTATCTATCTATTTATATATCTATAGTATTGAGCATATTAATGGAACATAACCATTTTTTTATATGGAGCTCCAGCCTTCATATATCTTTTTGCTATGTGTCACTAATCACAAATACACCTAAGTAATAAGCAACAGAGGTAACTTAGAAGTCATATTTAGAAGCAGGGAGCTCCAGAAGCTACTGACATCTTCCCTTTTCTGTTTTGTTTCTCTCCGTCCCTACGGCCACACCAGGGCTCCTAATGCCAAAATCAGGTTTGTCCTTGCCTGGTGCCTCACTCTGTCAAAAAGGTTCCCTCCTCCAATGTTCCAGTTTCTTCAGGAAAACTAAATCCTACGTAAACAAGACTAAGTGCTGAACAATTCAAATATGTTACAACACACAGACCACATAGAATCAAGTCATTAACTAGTTTTTACTTTAGGTTACACTGAGTTATACATTAAGTAAAAACAGTTTGTAAAAAATAAATTATATTAATATTTAGTTCTACGTAATAGCAAACATACACTCTGTCGTCCTATCAGAGTAATAATACTCTAGAACAAAATGTATTTTGACTATTAAAATGCTAATTTTATTTTGTATGTTTTGTAAGCAGTGTGTAGTGTGCTATTGTAACTCACCTAACATTAGCATTAATTTATCGATGTCAGAAGAACTTTGAGGAGCAGCGTAATGTGGTGTGAACAGAACCAAGATAAGGACCCTGAAGAGCCAAACTGGTTCACCACTTGCTAGCTTTGTAAGCTTGTAACCGTCATAACACCCACTCTCATCCGCATTTGTGCAAAATGAACATAATATCTGCCTTGAGTAAATCTGGGGGGATTCGTGGAAAGTGCTTTTCCTTGGGTCTATTTAAGTACAGTTTCCTCAGTGAGGTCTACCCTGATCCTTCAACCTATATTAGCTGTGGGTCTCTCACAGTCTGATAGTTTGATAGCATTTACCACATTTATATTTATTGTTATTTGTAACATTAAGTGATCTTTTAAAGTTTACATAAATGCAAAGTATTATTTTACTAGTCAGTGTGTTCCTATAGGCAAATAAAACTTTGCAAAGTGAAACAATTATCCTAAGTTATCTTTCATTACCATTTTTTAACAAAAATGTTAAGAAAATAGCATAATGACAATTTCATATGGATTTGGAGTTTTACTGAAACTTAAGGTAGGTAAGTGACTCCTATATTTTCACTTCCAACATGATTATAACTTGCTTTGCTACCAACTTCAAGAAGCTATTACACCTGATAAAATCCATTCTTTTATGTGAAAATTTCCAAAAATCTTTTCTTTTCACAAAGGTGAAACGTATTTGTATTCTCTTGTATCAAGTATTAATTAAGATACTATTTTCTAAATCTGAATAAGTTAGGAGGCTTGTTTTTAATAATTCACGTATCCAGGCTCAATACAATTTATTAGAGATTTTTTAGACCCAGAGACTAAAAGATAAGGAATTGGACTCTTACCAATCAGATTTAAATAAAGCCAAAGCTATTTCTAATAAAAACTTAAATTATATCCAACAGAATAATATAATTCTATAAACTATAAATATTCCCTTTTCACATTCAATTACTGGTCTTCTAAGTAAATGCTTCTAAGAACTCTTCCAGATCTGTCCTTATTGTCAGCAGCCTTATGGAGAGCCATAAAATCAATCTCATGGGTCAAGAGTAGCATTTAAAAAAAAATAGAAAAGTATGAATACATTACATATACTAAAGCTAAGAGTTACTTTTGAAGTGGATTTTATATAAACCTAAGGTACACACAAGTCTGCCACACTGTGATATAATAATGGGTCATGGTCAAAAAGTTTGCAAGCCAATAATCTATAACCATCAATCTCAGAGGGGGGGTACTGTCCATTTTCAAATAGCATTTCAAATAAAATTGATTCTGTGAGAACTGACCAGATTTCCAAAAATAATGATTTCCAAAGATACAATGAGGTAGTGAAAAAATTTGACATGTTAAAGTTTCATCATTTAGAAAATTTTGAATTGGAAAGGATAAATCATGTATAAGCTTTACAGATGAAACTGTCAAAAAATCTCTTTAAGGATGCTATATTCATTCTGTAAATGTTATTTATAAGCAATGGTTAAACATTTATGAAAATTTTTACCTTCAAAGTTCATCTTTAAATATATTCTGAGTATTTTCAAATCATTTTCTTTTCTGATTCTCTCTCATGCTTAGAGAAGTCGAATGGTACATTGAAATGTATAAAGAAACTAATAATTTTTAGAAAATAAATATATGCACAAAAGTGCTTTTTGGTTCTAAGAATCATATGACATACAGTACTTGAGATTATTTAAGTCCATCTATATTTTACAATGAATTTGCCATTTTAGAGCTTCTACAATCTATAACATCTCTAAAACTTCACAGATGTTTTGAGAAAAACAACAGCTCAATATAATTTTAAAAACAATTTTATACATGTGTTAGTTGTTCAAGACAATGGAATGTTCCTGTTTAGGAGGAGGAGCTGAGACCCACTAACTCTGAAGAGGTAAATTGTGAGCAGGCTCTTTACAACTACCCATTCTTTATGAAGTCAAATGCAAATAAGTACTGGGTTAGAAATAAGACACCACTCAATAAACATAGTTGCAACAACGTAGTGAATATTACCGACTAAGTCAGAAGCATTACTATAACTCAGAAAACCAAACCAACTGAATTCGATTTTCAGATATGCACTTCCCAGACTGTGCACTAGATGGCGTCGTGAGCGGCAGATCCGCAGAGCGACAGGGTAAGGGCGCCCGACCCAGAGTCCACAGGCAGTGGAGTGGCGCAGAGCTCTTCGGATCTGCCGGCACACGTGCGGTGCTGGCATCCCACAGCAGATACTTACCCGCAGAGAAATGCTAAAGTGAAGCTTACAAGGCAAGCTACTCAGTCCAAGAACTAGTCTGGAGACAGGCACGCGGGGAGCTAGTTAACAACCTCAGAAAGGAACTGGCTCAGTCACAGCCTGACTCAGAGCTGACGTCAATTTGCAGCCAGCTTGGAGTTTAACTTTTCCACTTCCCCGAGGAACCAAGATTCCAGGAAATGCAATGACGTCAGCCCTTTGAACTCCATTAGGGAGGAACAGACCTCGAGCAAAGAAAGGAGTAGGTACACAACACTCTGGCCTGCTTTGGAGCTACATTTGTTTACAGCAATGAAATTGGAAGCTTAATTTTTCACAACTTGAACAGTATGTATGTTTAACGTGTAGCTGCACTGGATATGCAACAGGTTGCAGATAAAGTAACAGCTTATTTTAATAAGAGAGAGACAGAAACTGCCTTGATCAAGTAAACAATGTCACACTGAGCAAAGAACCAATCACACTAAGATACCTTAAAGCAGGCTGAATAAGATATAAAACTCCTAAGCAACTGGAGAAGTAATACTTCTGATATACTCAGAGGTCCCTAAATAAGTTTACAAAACTTCAAAAATAATTTTGCAGAATTTAAATCTTTCCCTAAAGTTCTTACCTGTTTCATCTCCAGTTACAGCCATGATGGGCTTCTGCATACAGAATTGCCTCTTCCTTTCACAGGTCAACACAAAGTGTTCTGGCTAGCATGCATGTGCAGTTCTAAGTGGCAGTATTGACACCACAATGACATCACTAGCCTATCACTGCTATAAATTTGCTTTGTTAGACAAGCTCACTGAAACCAAAGCCCTATAAAAACCCTGCAATAAACCATCAAATGCTCATCTCTCATTTTTACACAAAAATCTGTTGAGAAGCTCTGTTGCAAAAAAAAAAAAAAAAAAATCTCATTAGCATTAAAAGATACCAGTTTGTTTCTTATGGGGCTATTTATTATTATTCTGTCCAAGGCTATTAAATAAACAGAGGCCATAAACCCTATAGGTTCTTCATAAGTTGGGGGAGGGAAAAAAACACTTGGAGATTTAAAAAACAACTGACAATCATCCCAGAGAGATGCTGTGAAGTAAAGAGAAATGTATTTCGTGGACACTTCTAGATTCCCCAAGTAAGAAATACCTACTGACCTTTGTTTATTTATATCACATTTCTATTTGTTATACCAGAAAATCCAGCTGTTCCTAAGGTGACGTATAACTTGCTAATTTCACTTGAAAGTAGATACTTAAATTAAAAAAATTCAAATGTAGCAAGTATAATATAACACTCTTCCATAAATATTAGATTTAACCATATGAACTCGCTCATATTTGGCCTTTTTGGCCCACAAAAATAGCAAGTACACGTGCCTCAATCTAACATTATTTTACTAAATTAAAAGCCCTTGTAAAGAATTTTATGACTTTAAAAAATTCATATATAAATCACAATTACTATTCCTAAATTTAAAAAATATGTCAATTAAAAATATGTCCAATTTTATTTATGTTACTTAACGAAGGTTTGGCATATGAAGAGCTGGATCACTATAAATTTAACTATTCCAAGGTTAAACACAAAGTTGGCACATGTTCAACAGTATAATGGACCACAGCCTAGGGGAAAAATGACTTGCATCTCTATGGCACAAAAGTAAGTGACAAGTCACTGAGACCTTTTACTTTCATGAGTGGGTTGTACAAAGCCAGTCCCTTGTATGATTAGAATTCAAGTTGACCTTGTGTCAATGAAAAGACATCCCACCACATTTCTGCCTTATTCAAAGAAGTATCTTCTAGTAAAGTCAGGGGCACTCAGATGCTTAGGAGGAGAAACAGGAGGGAGGACCCATATTTTCAGTAATGTTTCAGAACTTATAAACTGAAGATGTCCTGCTAATATGTAAGAAAGTCTGGAGAGTACCTTAGACATCAACCCCAATCAGAGGCTCCATAAAAAAATCTTTGTTATTGCAGCCACACCTATGAATTTGGATCTAAGATTACTAGTTGGTTTTATTTACATTTTAGAAAGTTCAAATTACAACATTTGTTTAAGTTGGCACTTAGGTGCTCAATAAATATTAGTGTAAAAGCAAGTGTAGCCCTGGCTGCTGTGCTTCAGTGGATTGAGTGTCAGCCTGCAAATCAAAGGGTTGCTGGTTGGATTCCCAGTCAGGGCATATGCCTGGGTTGCAGGCCGGGTCCCCAGTTGGGGGTGTGCGAGAGGCAACCAAACATTGATGTTCCTCTCCCTTTCTCCCTCCCTTCCACTCTCCCTAAAAATAAATAATAAAATCTTTTTAAAATAAAAAATAAAGTGTTAATGAAGGAAAGGAAAGACGGAAGTTGGTTACCTGGCTGACTACGATTAGTAAAGTTTTAATAAATTCCCTGCACCCAATAAACTCAGGTTATCAGCACACAGAACTAGGAACAGTATCACTGGACATAATGTATCTTACTTTCAGTAAGTGGTTATTGAACCCATTTATCGTATGCCAGGGACTATACTAGGAACTGAGAATCCCTGTCCAAAAAAAAGTCACCATGTAGGCAGGACCCGAAGAGTCACAATTCAGTGATACATGCTGTGAGAAGGTGCAGCAGAAACTTCAAGAGGTGACCTAAGCCAGCTGTGGAAGTCAGGGAAGGCTTCCTGGAGGAAGTGCTATCCAAGATGAAACATGAACAATGTCAGGGAAAACAGCAATGTGTGAAGGCTATAGAGGAGAGCAGTCAAAACACATGAAAGGAAATTAAAGAAATCCAGTATAAGAGGGCAAAGTGAGAAGGAGGAAGTAAGGCCTAGGTCAAGCAGAGGTTTGGGCCATGTTAAGGATTTTGACTCTGTCCAACAATAGGCATTCATTCATTGAAGAGTTTTGAGCAGGACATTGACATAATGAGATACGAATTTTAAAATTACCACTATGAACTGCAGAATTGAGAGTATAATAGGGAAAGAGAAATGTTGGAGACATATACTCGTTTTCAAGAACTATTGGGTCCCAGAGTCATAGGGAGGAATGGGAAAAGAGCCTAGCTAAACTTTCAGGAACAATTTCCTAAAACATGGGCAAAGAAGAGATACGTTGTGCCTGGCAGGATTAGGAAACTGAGGGTGCTGCTCCAGAGCTACCAGCTCGAGGCCAGGCACCTGGCAGACCTGAGTCTGCCGCAGGAATCCAGGCGAGAGAGGACAGCGGCTGGAACCAAAACTATGATGGAGGTGGAGAGGAGTGCAGGGACATATAATTCAGCAAGAATTAATAGAGAAGGCAAGAAAGAGTAAGACATGACACCCAGGTTTCTGAATTGAAGCAACAGGATGAGAGAATCCTTTACTGAAACAGAATAAACAAAGGAGAACTGAGGTCGGGAAATAAATGTGGAATTTTGTATTTAAGAAGTCAGAGATGTGTGAGGAATATCTAAGTAGCCAGCTGGAATCAGGGGCGTAGTCACAGTGAACTGAAGCCATGGGGAGGGATGAGTTCCTCCAGGGACAGTACCCAAGTCAGACATGAAAAGGCCCAGGAAGCAATCCTGGGGAACACCACTAACACTTAGAGATGGACAGAGGAAGATTAGACCAACAAAGGAGACTGAAAGAGAAGCAGGAGAGCCAGAAGAAAAAATAGTAAGAATGCAGTTGAAGGAAGCAGAGTTCAACAGAGCTAAATACTGCGGAGGGATTCAATCGAGATAAGAAATCTCAAAAAAAGAGATTGCTGTGACCTTTCAATGGGATAGAGAGTAAGACAAGAATGCCCACTGGCCTCCTCTGTTTAACACAAAACTGAACTCCTGGCTATATTATTTTCAAAAAGAAAAGAAAAAAAAAAGAGAGAGAAGAAGAAGAAACAAGGTAAAGAGAAAAAGAAAACAAGAGGAATAAAGTTTGGAAGGGAAAAAACAAAACATCTTATTTGTATTTCATATAAATATTCACATAGTATCACAGATAAGAGTCACAAAGAATCAGCATATTATTGGAACTAATTAAAGAGTTTCAAAGGTAATAGTCAAAAGGTACTTTTATCCACACAAGCAACAACTAGAAAATGTGAGACAGGTATCATTCAAAAGAGCAACAAAACCTGGGGTTTGTGATGTATAAATTGGTTAATTATAGTTAATAATACTGCATGTATATTTCAAAATTGCTGAAAAGTAGATCTTAAAAGTTCTCATCACAAGAAAAACAAATCTGTAACTATTTGTAGAGAAAGATGTTAACTAGGTCTATTGTGGTGATTATTTATTGTGACTTATACAAATGTCAAATCATTATGTTGTACAGTAGTCCCTCTCTATATCGCGGTTCACTTCTCGCAGCCTCACTGTATTGCGGGATTTAAAAAATATATTTAATTATTTATCGCGGGTTTTTCGCTATATCGCGGAATTTTGCGGTACTGTATATGTATGTTGTTAAAGTTAGGTAGGTTTAAAAGTGTAGAATAAATGTAAGGTTCCTACTCTGCGGGAGGGTCTAGAATGTAATACCCGGGATAAGTGAGGGAATACTGTACACCTGAAATTAATATCATGTTATATGTCAATTATATCACGATAAAAAAGACTTCAGCCCTCCCTAAATTGATCTACAAATTAAATTCAGTCTCATCATTGATTTTATATTATTGTTATTTAGAAACTCAAAATTAATGGTTCACAAAAGCTAACTTGGCACTTTAAAAAAAGATAAAGATGAACTTGTTCTGTGAGGAACAGATCCAAGTATACTTGAGAACCTACTGTATAATTAAGACTGCTGGGTGGAGGGGAGCAAAGGGGAAAAATTGGAACTATTGTAACAATATAATCAATAAAATATATTTTAAAAAAAAGACTGCTTCATAAATTAACGGGGAAAGGGCAAAGCATCACTCGGGGAAAATTGGCTCCATACTCCTACCTAATACTATATACAGAGGTGGACCTCAAGTGAATTAAGGACCTAAATGTAAAAGGTAAAAAACTATGAAGCTAACGGAATTTTTGTAGAAAAATATCTTTGTGACTTATGGAAGAAAAGAATTCTTAAGTAAATCCCAAAAGCACAACACTTGTGTGTTATATATGCAAAAGTCTCCTTGTTAGAATATCAATTAAAAACCTCTTGTTAAAATATCAAGTTTGTGGTAGGCTTTCTATATTTAACAAATTAGAAGGAATCATGATTCTTTATGATTATTCATTTAGATATAGAGGTTTCATGAGTATGAGGGATATGTACAGTCCTGATTTAAGATGGTTTGCCTTACAGTTTTTCAACTTTAAATGGTTAAAAAGCTATACACATTCAAAGAAACTGCAGTTGGAATTTTGAATTTTGATCTCTCCAGGGCTCATGATATGAGGTCTGATCGTCTCTGCTGACGCTAGGCAGGTTCAGCGAGCTGCAGCTCCCAGTCAGCCAGGCGATCACAAAGTTCAACAGCCCACATGTATGACATGACTATGCCCAACTGAGCATGTTTAAAGCAGGTTTGGCTAAGCTATGATGGTTGGTAGATTAGGTGTATTAAATGCATTTTCAGCTTACTATGTTTTCAATTTATGACAGGTTAATCAGGATATAATTCCACCAGAAGCCGAGGAGCATCTGTAATGAGTAGCTTTAATATACATTTAAAAGAAAACATTAGCGTATTGGGTAAGCATCTGAAATTTTTTCATACTCCATAAATGCTACCACTTCAGTTCTTTATACTCTTTTTATTACAGTCCACACTAACCTCCAAAATAACTAGGAGGAAAGCTCATTAACAATAGGTTTATCAATTATAATCTGCTTTTTTCCATACTTGAAAGACTTTCAAACTAAAGGAACTAATGTTACTCTCCTTAAAATTAGTCCTATATCGGAAGTTCTCAGCAAAATGGTCCAAGAGGAATAGAATTAAGTTGAGAAAGCAAAATGTTGACAGTTCTAGTAAACACATTATAGTTACTATAAGCACACTGAATAAAATTAAATAATGCATAACTCAAATTTAATTGGAAGCTTATGTTCCCCCTTAAAGCTTAGGGCTACATTCCAACTGCATTATTTCACTACTGTCAGCTTCTGTAAGAGGAAGAACGGGCACCTCAGAATTCAAATATACTATGAATGGTCTAAAAAATAAAAATCAGCAATTGTTTTGAAATAAGATGTCTATAAGTTAAGACTTGAATGTAACAGCTGAGGAGAGACCCAAAGTCAGTGCAACACAGACTGGACTCTCCAATAATCCTAAACTGGGTAATAAACATATTTTAGATACAACATTTATAACCCTCTCAAATAAAAGATTATTTACTCAATTGAAGAATTCACTCATGTTTTCAACTCCTGTTTGTCATCATGCTACTCAGAATTTAACTTTCCTTTAAGCCACTAAAACCTGCTAAAAAATAAAAATCATGTAATTTATTTAACTTGTTTAATACACTAAAATATTTCTTCCTCAAGCGTATAAGTGACCCCCATCTACCTCCCATATATTTCAAAAATGTATAAAACCACCACAGAGTGGTGTGCTATACTAACCCACAGGTACTCTAAATTTATTAGGTTAATAAACTATACCTTGCACAACCACCTGGCTGCCTGGGACAAAGAACTGCTGTGTGCCATCAGCTGCCTCCGCTGCATACTGCACCATTGTAGCACCTGGTGGAGGAGCTCCTGAATTTGTCATTGTTAATGCCTGCAGTCCCTGAACACCATCACATCCTGGGTTAGAAATCTGGCTTGTTCCACCTTGAGCTATAGCAACTTAACAGAAAAAGAAAATAAATATTAGAGAATTCCACGCTTAATTTTTAGTAATCTCATATTGGAAGAATATACTCTGGGTCTATGTATTACCAATGCTTCTCACTCTCAATTTACCCTATTTCTCCACTCTGAATTGATAATAACTTGATAAACACTTGAAAATAACTTACATTCAAAATTGTTTGAAATACATAGAGCCCATGGAGCTTCACTCCTCTCTGGCATCCATCCAACTAAATTATTTAAGAGGAAGAATGGAGATGCAGACAGAAAGTCCAACTTCTTGATTTTCTCTATTCTTTCAGATATTTTTAGATATATATAATCAGCATTCTTCTAACATTTAAGAAATGGTCAGTGAAATTCCACTGAGCATCATAAATACAATTTTCTTCATTCAGCTAACTACTTTCCTAATTTATCATCGAAAGAAAATATTTTTCATGGAATATATATTTTGGTTCTTAAAGCTGAAGTCTTCATAAGTAGCCTTTACCATTTTGACTATGTCAGGAGAATCCTGAAATATAAAATATTAAGTTGGAAAGGACCTTAACAGGTAACTACTGAGAGTTTCAAAAGAAGAACTGGTCAAGTGAAATGTTTTTAAATTTCACTCGAACATCTATCTTCAGATAGAAGGTGCGTAATCATCAGTCTTTGTGATCAAGCAGTCCTGCTGCCCTTACAATTCTTTATGAAACAATTGTGGTTTGGCCCCAGTCCAAGTCTCAAGAAACACCAGGAGCAAGACAGTTCCTCTGGAATGGCTGCTCAGGCTCCATTTTTAAATGGACCCATTTCTGTTATTTTTCACACTTATATATAGTGGGCACTCAATATAATAAATGCATGACTATCATTTCCTCAAGACAGAACATAAGCCACTTGTGAATCTAGAAAAATCATATTAAGTATGGTTTCAAATTCTGATAATAGAGCTTAAAAAAATCCGAGGTGAGAGTAGTTCCACAGGTAAGAACCATGAAATAGGTAGGTAACAAAGATCCTTGCTTTGCTCTTTTTATACTGTTTTCTTTTTTTTTTTCCTCAATGTTTCCCCACAGTTACAACTAAAATTTAGTGCTTTCAAATGTGAAAAGCTGATAGAGCAAGAATCCGTTACTCTCATCATTTCATTTTCTGGTTAAGTCATTATATAATTAGATGTGAAAAACAAAAGCTAAATACACAAACAAATTGGCTCTAGGTGGAAAACGCTTCTACTGATAAGTCTTGGACTTAAGCCTAGCTTTTATTTTATTTTATTATTATTATTTTTATATAACACAGGTACTCCTGATTTTGGCATTATCAAATGACAGAGAACCTTTCCATTTCAAATGATACATTTCATTTGACAATAGACGAGATTTCCTAATGCATCAGGATATGGGAAATAGGTTTCGTGTGCACATATTCATTCAAAAGAGTTGAGAAAACATTTAGGTTACAAAATAGTCAAGAATAGTATGTGCTTTCAGTAAAAGTACATCAAGATAAAGTAAATAGTAGAAAAAACTAAGGTAAAATCAACTGATGAATTTATTAACATCTTTTGTTTTGGCTCATTAAAAAAATACTTAGGACTTCCAGCCAAGATGGAGGCGTAGACAGATGTGCTGCATCTCCCTCCACAGCTGAGAGGGAATAAAACTACCTCAGGATTGGAGACAACAAGAAGTTACAGAGAATCAGTCTGCATGCAAGTCCAGCAAACAAAGATATGGAGAGGAAATCTTCATCCAGGCAGGCAGGAGAGGCAGAGCCAGGGCAGAGGGGAAGCGGTGTGGTGGTGGCAGCAGTGGCGGCAGTGGCAGACCGGCGGAAAGCACAATAACATGTCTTAGAGGGTTGGGAGGGACACCTGGGGAGTGTTCCCAGCTCCTCACCAGACCACGCGGCTCACGATCCCAGCGCCAAGGAAGGTCAAGCCTCATTGCTTCTAGCTGTGCAAACCAGTGGGGGTTGGGGCGGAGGCAGAAGCTGCTGGTCTCTTAGCAGAGTCTGCTTGTTTGAAGAGACCCCAAGGTCCTGGAGCATCCGCAGACCCACCCACTCTGGGAACAACAGCCAGGGCAGCAGCTAGAGGGCGCCAGTCCCATATGGAAGTGGGAGAGATGCCTGGAAAAGGGGAGAGTGCTGGGAAGGCAGCATTGTTCCCTCTCAGCCCCCTCCCCTACATACAGCGCCACAACGTGGGGAAACAGATTGTCCCGTACTGATGAATCTCTAAGGCTCTGCCTCTTAACAACATAACAGGAGCGACAGCTCTACCTAAGAACAGAGGCAAACAAACACAGGAGCCTGTCAAGATGGGGAGACAGAGAAATATGGCCCCAAAATAGGAAAAGGATCAAGGTTCCAGTGGGAGAACTAAGTGACAAGGAGATAGCCAGCCTAACAGATGCAGAATTCCAAACACTGGTGATAAAGATGCTCACAGGCTTGACAGATATGCTTGAGTATGGCAAACACATAAGAGAAGTGAAGGCTATGCTAAATGAAACAAAGGAAAATCCACACAAAACCAATGGAGAAGGGAAGAAAACCAGTGTTCAAGTCAATTATTTGGAACATAAGGAAGAAAAAAACAGTCGACCAGCACAGAATGAGGAAACAAGAATTGAAAAAAATGAGGAGAGGCTTGGGAACCTCTGGGACAACATTAAATGTGCCAACATCAGAATCATGGGGGTGCCAGAAGAAGAAGAGAAAGAGCAAGAAATTGAAAACGTATGTGAAAAAACAATGGAGGAAAACTTCCCAAATTTTGTGAAGAAAATAGACATACAAGTCCAGGAAGCATGGAGAGTCCCGGGTGAGCTGGACCTGGAGGGGACCACACCAAGAAACACCATGATTAAAATGCCAAAGGTTAAAGATAAAGAGAGAATCCTAAAAGCAAAAAGAGAGAAGTGGAGAGCTGCCCACAAAGGGCTGCCTATTAAGACTATCAACTGATTTCTCAAAAGACACTTTTCAGGCAAGAAGGGATGGGCAAGCAGTATTCAATGTGATGAAAAGCAAGGACCTACAACCAAGATTAGTCTATCCAACAAAGCTATCATTTAGAATGGAAGGGCAGATGAAGTGCTTCCCAGTCAAGGTGAAGCTAAAGGAGTTCATCATCACCAAGCCATTATTATAAGAAATGTCAAAGGTGACTTACTTAAGAAAAAGAAGATCAAATCTATGAACACTAAAATGACAAAAACTCACAACTATCAACAACTGAATCTAAAAAATAAAAACAAAATCCAACTAAGCAAATCAGAATAGGAACAGAATCATAGGTATGGGGATCATTTGGAGGGTTATCAGCTGGGAGGAGAAAGGGGGAGAAATGGAGAAATGGCACATGGATTAAGAAGCATAATTGGTTGGTACAGAATAGGCAGGGGGGAGTTAAGAATAACATAGGAAAAGGTGAAGCCAAAGAACTTATACGCACGACCCATGGACATGAACTAAGGGGAGTGGGATTGCTGGAGGGAAGGGGGTACCAGGCAGAGGGGAGCAAAGGGGAAAAAAATTGTAACTACTGTAACAACATAATCAATAAAAATACTTTAAAAATTAAAAAAAACTTAGAGGAACTTTCTAGCAAGAAGCCCACACTGTTGTTAACAATGAAGAGTCCACACTGGTCTATGCATAGTAATTGGGACTCAAGCAGAATATAATTGTCTTTCTATTTTAGACCCTATGCATACTTATTTTCCTCTTTTAAGTTATCCTTAATAACATTACAGTTTCATAAAATAGCTACACTGAAGTAGAAATGGAGAGCTAGATTACATAATCAACTAAATTCTACTTCAATGCCCATTATTAATTGATTTAAGCCTGCTAGTATGTTATATGTTTATGGTAATGGTGGGTAGAGGTTAAGCTCTGTGGTTCCAGTTAATCTGGGAAATACTTATCTGACTCCCTCACCTCCAGAGTCTCAGGTGACTTACACCACATAATTAAGTGGCTCACTCTATGTACACTAGTTGAATGTTGGACATACTGACCTTCATAAAGAAAGCATTTGTCTGGGTAAAGTGTAATTCATTAATTTACTAAGTATTTTTCTACTATGCTAGTTTTAGTGGTTACACAAACACTTTTATATATTCAATATATCCTTACACAGTCATGATATTTAGTTTCAAATCAGTATAAACCTAAATATGGTTTCCCCATCACCAACTTACCATCCATCACAGTAACTAGGATGCTATCATATCAACTAGTCCAGGCAATAAATTCTTTTAAAATTCCTGGTATACAAACCATGTTTAAAAGATCTTCTATTTCCACTACTCATTGCCATTGAGCACTGCTCTCCTAAAACTATTAATATCATTGACAGAAACTATCATTTACAGGATAAAATTTCAAAAATATTTCAGTCTTGTAAAATCAATAGAAGGGTAAACAAGATAAATAAGGGTAGAAAACGGGGGTGGAGGGTTAGGTTTAATAAGCAATTGAGGAAAAAAAGATTTAATCTACTCATCCTGACTGGTATGGCTCAGTGGGTTGGATATCGTCCTGTAAACTGAAAGGTCGCTGGTTCCATTCCCAGTCAGAACACATGCCCAGGCTGCAGGTCAGGTCCCCAGTTGGTGGCGTGTGAAAGGCAACCGATCATGTTTCTCTCATACATTGACATCTCTCTCCCTCTCTTCCTTCCTTCCCCTCTCTCTAAAAATGAATAAATTACTTCAGGCCAAGATGGAGGCCTAGACTAACATGCTCTGTCTCCCTCCACAACTAAGAAGGAATACAACTACTGCAAAACCAGAAATAACCAGAAGTTCCAGAAAATAAAGCTACATGGAAGTCCAATGTATGAAGTTATAAAGAAGTGGTGCTCGTCCAGATGTGTAGGAGGGGCGAAGCCAGGGCAGAGAGGTCAGTCTGTGCTGGCAGTGGGCCATCAGTAAGCACAGACACCCATATTTAAGGGGAGGTAAGAAGTGCCTGCGGAGCACCCCTGGCTGTGGACCAAACCCATCAGCTCATGATTCCAACGCTGGGGAAGGCAGACCCCCATTGCCTCAGACTGGAGGAGGAGGCTCCCGGTTTTCAGCGGAGAGTGAATGGCAGGAATCCATATTGCCCCCCCCAAATGCCACAGCGTGGTGAGAAGGGTCACCAGGTTGTGACCAGTGCACAGGGCTCTGCCTCCTATAGCGTAGGAGGTGTGACAGCCCCGCCCAGGAAGCAAAGGTAAACACAAAACTGTCAGGATGGCACAGATCATGATAGAGATCCCAGTGACGCAGCTGACCAGACACCAAATATCTAATCTAACGAAGCAGCAGATAGGAAATCTTTCTGAGGCACACTTCAGAGCTTTGGTTATATGAATGTTTACAGACTTAACAGCAGATCTTAAACAAGACGGGGAAGGAATGAAGGTTAGTCCTGCTGAAATGAACAAAAACACATATGAAACTAGTGGTGAGGGAAAGAAAACCAGGGATCAAATCAACAAATTGGAACACAGGGAAGGAACAGTCAACCTGTGCAGAAAGAGGAAATGAAAAGTGAGGAAAATGAGGAGAGGCTCAGAAACCTATGGGACAGCTATAAGTGGAACAACATCCGAATCATAGGGTTGCCAGAAGGTGAAGAAGAACTAGAAATTGAAAAATTATGTGAAAAAATAATGAAGCAGAACTCCTCTAACTTACCAGTCTAGGATGCACAAAGAGTTCCAAAAAAACTGGACCCAGGGAAAACCACACCAAGACACATTATAATCAAAATGTCAAAAATTAAGGATAAAGAGAGAATCTTAAAAGCAGCAAGAGAGAAGTAGAGAATTATGTACAAAGGGGTCCCAATAAGACTATCAGCTGATTTCTGAAAAGAAACTCTGCAGGCAAGAAGGGACTGGCAAGAAATATTCAAAGTAATGAAAAGCAAAAACCTACAACCATGATTACTCTATCCAGCAAAGCTGTCATTCAGAATAGAAGGGCAGAGAAAGTGCCTCCAGGACCAAGTAAAACTGAAGGAGTTCATCAGATCCAAACCACTGTTATATGAGATGTTAAAGGGACTTGTTTAGGAGAAAGAAGATCAAAACTATGAACATTAAAATGAAAACTGTATCACAACAACCAACAACTGAAGCTAGGGAATCAAAACAAAGGCAAACTAAGGAGGCAATGAGAGTGGGAAAAAGTATGGTGAACATTATGGGGGAAGGTTAGCAGGGAGGAGGAAGTGGGGAAAGGGAGGGAGATGGTACAGGAATTAAGAAGTGTAGTAGGAGCGAGTGGAGTAGATAGGAAGATGTTGAGAACTATATGCACAATCAACGGGCATAAAGGGGTATGGACAACTGGAGGGAGGGATGTCACTGGGTGGAGGGGAACACAGGGAAAAGAAATTGGGACAACTGTAACAGCATAATCAATAAAGCATATTAAAAAATGATTAAAATACAAAAAAAGAAAAGAAAAAGAAAAAAATTACAAGGAGGAAGTAAGAATGATCTTTAAGAATGTCCAATGAATATTAGCCTGGCTGATAGATATTTTTTCATGCCCTAGCCATATGATTACTTCCAGAATAACTTATTGTTCTCAGTTAAAAGAAAATGTAGCAGGTGTTGGTGCTCTCTCCAACTTACAAAAGCCAACACCTTCATTTCTCCCCTCTCTTTCCATGTGTAGAGCAGACTGGGAGAGATGAGTTATGAAAGCTTCCAGGAGCAGCACCAGAACACTGGCTTGCCTGAGCGTACGTGTACCCCTGGGGCAAGTTTACTCTGAGGCATCTGCTTTATACCAATGATTTTCAACCCATAAGTTGTGAGGTAACAGGGTTTTTTTGTTGTTTCTGACCAATGTTTTCTTAAAAGACAATAAAAATCAATGTGTATATTTAAAAAATAAAAAGAAGCATAGTAGGAGGGAGGGGAGTAGATAGGAAGATGTTGAGAAGAACTATATGCACAACCAATGGGCATGGACTAAGAGGGGAGGCAACTGAAAGGAGGGGTGTCACTGGGTGGAGGGGAACAAAGGGAAAAGAAATTAGGGTAACTGTAACAGCATAATCAATAAAGCATATTTTTAAAAAATGAATAAATAGATCTAAAAAAAAGATTTCATCTGCTCTCTTTTTACTTGATGCTAACATCTTTTTAATCCTAAACCTGTATAAGTGAGCTGATTTAAATACATAAACATGTAAATGTTTAATTAATTCTAATTTAAAACTATCTTTATTCCAAATTACAAGGAAAAAGATTCATGATTAAATTTTCATTGAATTAACGTGTAAGTATCCCTGCCTTATAAACAGCAGAAACACTAAAATAGCCTCAAGTTAGAATAAGAACAGCAACACCAAGATAAAAAGCCAGATTTACATTAAGTAGATACCTTCTATGTTTGCTTTGAAAATTACCTCGGGAGAATGTAAGCAAAGTCACTACTAAGAGTAAAAATTCATGCAACTGCATTTAGTTTAGAATGTGTAAGCCTATCATGTGCAAATTATTTTAATGAAGAATCAGGATTAGTGTTTACTCATGAGTCTCCTGAGAATTATGAATTCTTTAGCAGTGCACACAGTTCATATGTCTTTTTCATAATGGTGAATTTTGGAATCACCCAATTACCTTTAGTACATAAGAATTTCAATAAAAATGAGTTAATAGAGACTCATTATAACAAAGTTCTTAGTAAAATAAAGTAGAAACAAGCAAAGAGACAAGTGACAGTTGGAAAAAAAGTAATTCAAAACCTTGGGTGATAGTCCTTAATTGGTAAGAAAAGAGGTCAGGTTGAGTATAGTAGAGTGAGGGATTAAAAAAACAACTGTCTTTAGCCCTGGCCTGGTGGCTCAGTTCGTTGGAGCATTATCCTGTACACCAAAAGGATTTGAGCTTGATTGCCAGGCAGGGCACATACCTAGGTTCTGGATTCAATCCTCATTGGTGTGCATAGGGAAGCAACTAATCAATATTTCTCTCTCTCTCTCTACCTCTCCCTCTATAATCAATAAACATATCCTTGGGTGAGTGTTTAAAAAATTAATATTATTAAAAAATTAAATTAAAAAAACTGTTTTAAGAATAAACAAGGATAAAAAACAACTGTCTTGAGAAAACAATGAATTAAACTTCAAATACTTAAAACTCCTTACTCCTTAGTTACTTTTACTATGCATTCATAAATTCACTCTCATTTAATTCATGTCTTAGACAGAAAATAAATTCTATTTAAATTGCTAATTAAAAACCGCCATTTAGTGTAGTGGAAGCTACACTAACCTCCTCCCAGAACCAGTCTGGAATTACAACTTAATTGTGGAGAAATCATCTGGAATAACCAACTGAACACTAGGTGAGGAGAAGCCTTATAACCACAGACAGACAGAAAAGGCCCCTTCATGACAATGTGACTGGTAGGAAGTGCGGAGATGTAAGAGGACTGGCTGGGCTCCCATGGGTGGCAGCTGCAGGGAAGGAGAAATAGCGCAGCAGCTGGGGATTCCCCCTGAGAAAGGCAGGGTCTAAACCCACAGCTGGGCTTCACAGTTTACAGCAACAGAGCGGAGTAAAATAGCATCCAGCTGCGAAAAGCAAAAAGCTGCAGGGCTTTTTGCTGGCCTGAGAGAAACAGCTGGAGACAAAGCACTCTGAAAAGAATCATGTACAAAAATACATTGGCACCGCTTACCCTGGGTGCCAGTAGATGGAGGGGCAGAGTGGACTCGAAATGCTTAAAGAGAGTTTGGGGTAGTGGCTTGGAGGAGAGAACTGAGGGAGAAGCCAACAGGGTCCCAGTATGACTCATTCCCCATACTGCAGGCAGACCACTCCCCTCCACCTGGTGTCAGCCTGAGGGGAAGTAATAGCCCTGTCCTCCGAAATTAATCTGCCCCACCCTTGGTGCCTAAACCTGATGACTGATAACAGATTGAATAGATTAACAACTAAAGCACACAGAAAAAGACAGTAGATCTCTGGTAATCTAGAACAGGCTGCCTAGGGCCAGACTGGGACACGATCTTACAGTACCAGGAGCAGATTCAGGAAGAAAAGAAAATGCACCTCTACAACAGTGTATAAGACATGATGAGTGGAGTGACTCTCAGTCAGCTAGATGGAGGGAAGGACGCAGTAATGAGAAACACAACAACAACCAACACCCAAGTACAACCACACAGCCCAAATAAATGGCATAAAGGGCATCACAAGAGCATCAAGCTCAGGAGATCAAGGAGACTGCACCACTGACTCCCATAGGTCTCCTACCACAGAAGGTCACAACATGAAGACAGGTAGTCAAAGCAGGTAAATATAAAAAGCAGAAACAAACAAGAAGAGTCACAGAAGTGGGGAGACAATGGAACAACACTCCATCAAAAGGAAATGAGGAAACCCCAGAGATACTAAATAAAATAGAGGTAAGAAAATTGAAAGACATGGAATTCAAAATAATGATTATAGAGAAGCTCAATAAACTCAGCAACACCAAAGAAAATTACAAAGAACTCCAGGGGAACTAAGAAGAACCCCAAGGAAGCTACAAGGAACTTAGTGAGAACTATACCGACATTAAAAAGAACATAGAGACTGTTACCAAGAGCCAGGAGGAAATAAAGAAGAGAATTTCTGAATTGAAAAACATGGTAGAAGGCATCAACAGCACTCTAGATGAAACAGATAATTGGATCAGCAACCTGGAGGACAATGTAGAAAAAAATTCCGAGACAGTGCAAAACTAAAAAACTAAAAAAGAATGAAGAGGTGTTAAGAGAGCTGCAGCACAATATGAAACGAAATAATAACCGTATCATAGGAATACCAGAAGGAGAAGAAGAGTAGCAAGGGATAGAAGACTTGTTTCAAAGAGTAATAACAGAACATTTCCTTAATCTGATGAGAGAAATAGTCACGCAAGTCCAGGAAGCACAGATAATCCCAATGAAGATGAACCAAAGAGACACACTTCCAGACACATCATTCAACAGCAACATTCAAAGACAAAGAGAGAATCCCAAAACCAGCAAAAGAGAAACAGCCAGTAATATACAAGGGAGCTCCAATACAGCTATCAGCACATTTCTCAACAGAGACACTACAAGCCATAAGGGAATGTCAAAAAATATTTAAGCAATGAAAAACAAAGGCCTACAACCAAGACTACTCTACCCAGCAAGGTTCTCATTCAAAATGGAAGGTGAAATAAGGAGTTTCCCAGACTAAGGAAGGCTAAAAGTATACATCTCCACCAAACCAACATTGCAAGAGTTGCTAAAGGGACTGCTTTAAGATGAAGAAATACAGAGAGGAACACAGGTACAAATGGTAAAAATGACAATGAATAAGTACCTATCAATAATAACCCTACATGTAAATGGATTAAATGCACCAATAAAAAACCACAGTGTAGCTGAATGGATAAGAAAACATGACCCATGTATATGCTATCTTCAAGAGACCCATCTCAGAACAAAAGATGTATACAGACTGAACGTAAATGGATGCAAAAAAATATTTCAAGCAAATTAACATGAAAAAAGTGATGGGGTAGCAATACCTATATCAAACAAAACAGATTTCACAACAAAGGCCAGAACAGGAGAAAAAGAAGAACATTTCATAATACTTAAGTGAACAATCCATCAGAAAGATATATCCCTTCTAAACATATATGCACCCAACATAGGAGCACCCAAATATAAAAGAAAATCTTGAAGGACCAGAAGGATATTGACAGCAACATGCTCATTGTAAGGGACTTTAACACCCCATTGTCAACAATGGACAGATCTTCCGAGCAAAGAAACACCAAAGTTATTGTGGCACTGAACACTAGATGAAATAGATTTAACTGATATATACAGAATCTTTCACATCAAAGAAGCAAAATATATATTCTTTCGAATGCACATGGAACATTTTCAAAGATAGACCACGTGGTAGGACACAAAACAAGCCTCAACAAATCCAAGAAAATTGAAATTATATCAATCAAGGAAAAAACTCAAACATATTCACATTCATGGACACTGAATAGCATGCTATTACATAATGAATGGGTTAAAAATGACAACAAGGAAGAAATTTAAGTTTCTGGAAACAAATGATGATTAAGACACAACAGGCAAGAACCTATGGGACACAGAGAATGCAGTTCTGAGAGGGAAGTTCATAGCAATATAGGCTTACCTAAAAAGGATAGAAGAATCTCAAATAAACAACCTAACCCTACAGTTGTAGGAACTAGCAGAACGACAACAAACAAATCACAGAGCAAGTAGAAGGAAGGAAATAATCAAGATCAGAGCAGAATTAAATGACATAGAGACTAAACTAACAATTCAAAAGATCAATAAAACCAGGAGTTTGTTCTTTGAAAAGAGAAAGAAAATCCACAAGCCTTTAACCAGGCTCATCAAGAAAAAAAGAGATGGACCCAAATAAATGAAATCAGAAACGTAAAAGGAGAAATCACAACCAAAACCACAGAAATAAATACAAAGGATTGTAAGAAATTACTACAAACAACTGTATGACAAGAAATTTGACGACCTAGATGAAATGGAGAAATTTCTGGAAACATATAATCTTCCAAAACTGAATCAAGAGGAAGCAGAAAGCCTGAACAGACCAATAACACCTAGTGAAATTGAAGCGGTAATCAAAAAACTCCCGGCACACAAAAGCCCTGCACCAGATGACTTCACAGGTGAATTTTACAAAACATTTAGGAAAGAACTAATGCCTACCCTTCTCAAACTATTCCAAAAAATCCAAGAAGAAGGAATACTCCCAAACTTTCTATGGAGCCAGTATTACCCTAATTCCAAGACAAGAAAAAACAAAAAAAAAGGCACCCAAATAAGAAAGGAAGAAGTAAAACTGTCATTATTTGCAGGTGACATGATAGTGTACATAGAAAACCCTATAGACTCCATGAAAATACTACTTAACGTAAGTGAATTTGGCAAAATAGCAGGGTACAAACTCAATATTCAGAAATCAAAGGCATTTCTGTACACCAACAATGAAACAGAGATACAAAGTAGAAAAAAGTCCTATTTACTATAGCAATAAGAAAAATAAAGTACTTAGAAATAAACTTAACCAAGAAGGTAAAAGCCCTGTACTCAGAAAACTACAGAACATTGAAGAAAGAAATTAAGGAAGATACAAATAAATGGATGCATATACCATGTTCATGGATGAGAAGAATTAACATCCTTAATATGTCCATACTACCCAAAGCAACTTACAGACTCAACACAATCCCTATTAAAATACCAATGGCATATTTCACAGACCTAGAACAAATACCTCAAAAATTTATATGGAACCAAAAAAGACACCAATAGTCACAGCAATCTTTGAGGAAGAAAAACACATTAGTAGGAATCACAGTACCTGATATCAAGCTATACTACAAGGCCACTGTAATAAAAACAGTTTTGTACTGGCATAAGAACAGATATAGAGATCAATAGAACACAATAGAGAGCCCAGAAATAAATCTAGGTTTTTATGGTCAATTAGTATTTGACAAAGGGGGAAGGAGGAGATAATTGACTGAAAATAGCCTCTTCAACAAATGGTGCTGGGAGAACTAGACAGGGACATGCAGAAAAATGAAACTAGACCACCAACTTACACCCTACAGCAGAATAAACTCAAGATGAATAAAAGACTTAAATGGAAGCCATTACACCATGAAAGTCCTAGAGGAAAACATAGGCAGTAAAATTTCAGATATCTAACGTAGCAATATTTCATCAATATATCTCCTAGGTTAAGGGAAATAAAGAAAACGATAAACAAATGGAACTACATCAAACTAAAGAGTTACTGCTCAGCAAAAGCAAACATCAGCAAGATGAACAGGGAACCACCTGTATTCGAAAACATATTTGCTAATGATATCTCAGAAAAAGGTGTGATCTCCAAAATATATAAAGAACTTACATGACTCAACACCAAGAAGACAGATAATCCAATTTAAAATGAGCAAAGGACCTGAACAAACACTTCTCTAAGGAGGATATACAGAGAGCCCATCGGCACATGAAAGAATGTTCAACATTATTAGCCAACAGAGAAATGCAAATTAAAACCACAATGAGATACCACCTCACACCAGTCAGAATGCCCATCATCAACAAATCAGCAAACAACTTGTGCTGGTGAGGATAAAGAGAAAAGGGAACCCTAGTGCACTGTTGGTGGGAATGCAGACTGGTCCAGCCACTATGGAAAACAGTATGGAATTTCCTCAAAAAACTAAAAATAGAACTGCCTTTTGATCCAGCGATTCCACTGCTAGGATTATACCCGAAAAATCCTGAAACACCAATTCAAAAGAACCCATGCACCCCTATGTTCATAGCAGTGCTATTTACAAGAGCCAAGAGCTCAACACAACCTAAGTGCCCATCTGTAGATGAGTGGGTCAAAAGACTGTAGTCCATTTACACGATGGAATACTATGCAGCTGAAAGAAAGAAGGAACTCCTACTTTTGTGACAACATGGATGGACCTGAAGAGTATTATGCTTAGTGAAATAAGCCAGGTGGTGAAAGAAAAATATCATATGATCTCACCTAATACAGCAACCTAATGAACAAAACAAATTAGCAAAATAGAACCAGAGCCATGGAAACAAGGAACAGATTGACAGTGACCAGAGTGGAAGGGGGAGGGGGGAAAGAGGGGGATGAAGGGGAAGGGCCCAGTCAAGGAACTAATATAAATGACCCATGGACATGGACAACAGGGTGGGGATTGACTTGAGAGAGGAGGACAGTGGGCAAGGTAGGGGAGAGCAATGGGGGAAAATTGGGAATAGGGTCAACTGTAATAGAACAACAATTTAAAAAATGGAAAAATGAAAAAAATAAAAATAAAAACCACCATCTTTAAAAAATATTCCTGAGACAGGATATATTTTCTTTGACCAGAATGATTTAACTGGCAGACAGACAGCAAACCCGTTCCTAAGATCTGTACTTTCAGTAAGGATTTTGAAGTGTAGCTCATTTACTTTCCTACTGCCGAAATAGAAAAGTTAGCTTATTTTATCTTGCACTTCTTAATTTTTGTGATAAAAAAACAAATTGCAGTACTAAGGCCAACTTCTGTCAAATCTAATTTTCAACTATAAAAGTGTAACAACTGTATATGAGGAAATCTGAACACTTATTTCTTCAACTTTGACACACTAAGTAATTTACTTCTTTTTGTTTTTAACTATAATTTATTATACCAAATTAAAAATGAATAATCTAGCCCTGGCCGGTATGGCTCAATTGGCTGGACATTGTCCTGCAAACCAAAAGGTTGCGTTTCCATTCCCAGTCAGGGCACATCACTGGGTTACGAGTTCATGGGCAAGAGGCAACCAATCAATGTTTCTCTTCCTCTCTTTCTCCTTCCCATCTCCTCTCTCTAGAATCAATTTTTTTAAAAAACTTTAATGATAAATAAACAATCTAAAATAATCTTTCAAAAAAGAAGCAAAGCAAAGTTTGGGGAAAAGTCATCCATGGAAAAAGTTGGAGAAAGAATTAATTTTTATAATAAAAGGTTATGAAAGGGTTTCAAAAATAAGTACATGAAAATACATAGAAAAATCTCCAGAATTCTAGTAAAATAACCTCCTTTAGTCTAAAAACCAAAGGACACCAGATTATTTCTGTTTCTAGACATTTAGGAACACTAAAGCATTACTATCTCTTAAGTTATTCCTAGTAAGAAATACAACTAAAGAAAATAGATCCTCTGTACGTGTAAATACATGTTTACCCTCCAATTAAAGTAAATGTCTTCTAAAAACTTGAATGTTAATATTCCCTCTTCAAAGGAAAGAATTATCAACCACAATGTGTCACTAAATGTTTACAAAACACTTTTTCAATAAAGGCAATATCACATTTCATGAACCAATAAATGCTAATTTTTATATGGGGACAGCATATATAGAACCAGCACAACTTTTCATTAAAATAATTACCAGAATCAATACCGTATGGATCCAAATTAAGAAACCTAAGTAGGACACAGTCCAGGACTTCTAATGTGGCAAATAGACAAATGCCTAACTTAAACATCGGATTTTCTACTTCTCAAGCAGAGCTCCTGACTGCACACCTGCACCCCTACCCCTACCCCAGTGATAATTCATGCTGAGCTCTCTTCTCCACACCACATAAAAAGCATGGAAATAAAGGTTTCGGGGAACATGAGTGAGACATGGCCACAGCTAGCTTCTTTTCCCCACTTCTACCTGTTATCTTCTTGTAGGCTCACACTAACCCCAGATTTTGCCAATTTAGTATTATTCCCACTTCAAAGACTAAACACCTGAGATGGGAAAACAAGGCTCGGTCTGATGCAGTTGGCAAATGACAGGACCAGAATGCCTTCTCCACATTATCTATATCTTCAACATTCTCTTAACCCAATGTTTTCATAATTTCAAATTTTCAGCTAATAATCTAAGCATATTAACCCACAGTATCCCCAACCATATGACCTTCTATAGAGATCACTGCTTTTATCAATTCCTAAGTGGCATTAGAATATGCTAAATAATGTTCAAGACGACATGGTCAAGATGAAAGCATCTTGGATAGTTCCCCAAACTTTAAGGTGTTTGAGCATTAGTTCATCAATAATTTCCGACACTTTCCATCACAGCACAATTAGGAAATAATAATATGTGTACAGCTGACCAGCCAGTGATTCCAGAGGGCCCATGCAAGCCCTCACAGCCACTCTGGGGCAGAGGGCAGGAGGAACTCAGCAAGCTCACAGCTGGCAAATGCTGATATTCAGTTCTACAACCCCACCATATGCCCAGGGAGCCAGACACAAAGACATATAAATCAGAGAAGTAACAGAAGGAAAAAGACAGTGATAACCTCAAGTTCCAACTCTTATAGACACCGAGAAGTTTTCCTTTCGTAACATATACTTTGGGCATGTCCACTCAGAGTCCTGTAGAGGCTGTGGACAAATTATACCCCATTCTGCCAGGTACTATGGTAGGAGCTACCCAAGGAACCGAAATTATCAAAGGAGTGTGTTTAATGCTGCAAATGCACCACCACTGTAAGAAAAACACTAAAAATCCAATGACTCTTTAGGTTTTCCCATAGATTAAAAGAGATTACATCTTGCTTTAATAGCCATGTCTTAAATTAAGACTTTTCTAGGCATTACTACTTTTTAAAAGAAAACAGAATACATATCCAAAATATTAACACTGCTTTTGGACCAAGACAGTACTTATTATAACACATATTTTGGTGCTTAAGCAGCTTTGTTTGTTTGTTTTTATTCTTTTTCAGTCCGTTCCCCTCCCCCAGTTTTTTTCTTCCTAGATCTCCTTTTTCACTAAAGTATTTTTATTTATCAAATGGTCTTGATATGGGGATGGGGAAACTAGTGCTTAAAGCAAAAAGCACAGATTAAACAACCCATTAAAATGCACAAGACTAAATGTGAATTTATTTTTTTATTTAAGAGCTTTTGGGGTTTAAAATTTCAAATAAAATGATCTAATTGCTGTAGTTTAAAAAATTAATCATTTTTCCATTCTTTTCTAGGAAAAACTGCAGCACAAATCAACACAGTAGAGACTACCAAAAACAGAATTACATTTAAAACGTAATTTAGAAAACATATATACCTCATTTAAATTGGCAAGTAGAAAATGTAATTCCTGGTAGCAAAAGCCAACAAGAATAAAATACAGACATTTATATCTTATTATGTTTGCATGCATCATAAAGGCAACCAAAAACAGTAAGTTTTAAACTTTTGCTAAACATGAATATAAGCATATAAATAAGAAAACACCTCCCTTCATTTTAAACTCAAAATTTTCTTCTGTATTCAGTAAAAGAAATTTTACCTTTCAGAAGTATATGACAGCTGTCAATACAAATCTCTTACTTCTTTAACATGTACTTGTCATTCTGATATACAGATTAGGTATTATGATTTAAAATGGACAGTTTAATGCAAAACCTGAGTTGCTTGCATGTAATGAGAGAAGACTTAAAGCTGGCACTGTATGGTATTGAATTGCAGCATACATACTGTACTGCCCCATGCTAGTCTGATATATGCTAGTCGGTACTGCCATGGTAGCGATGTGAGGTGGTGTTCCTTCTTCCTCCGATTTTTCTTCTTCAACCTTGGGGACACCAGGCACATCAGAGGAAAGTTCATTCAGTATTTTCCTAAAACAGAATTTAACAGTACAAATCATTAAGATATATGAATGAGATTTAAAACAGAAGAGCTATAGTGGAGGAACTGGTTTAATGAAAACAAAAGTATCATTACAGTGGAAACTTAACTTACCGATAGGAGGGTCTTCGTGAAAGGAGTTCTCTACGTTTATGAGGATCAATTACACCTTCTGATTCTGCAGACTCATCTGTCTCTGCAATTGTTGCTACCTATAATACAAGAGTTTCTGAAATGCATCATAAAATATGATCTCCTTCATTCAAAAAAGTGCAACCAAGGATCTCTGTGTACAGCAGTACTAAGCCAGGTGCTGGGAAGCACCCAGCAACAGAACACAGAGAACCCGCACTAATGGAGCTCACACCTGGCTTAGGAAAGGAAGCACAGACATAACAAGTATTTCACTTGTAGAACAAGTGTGTATGGAAAGGAACAGTGCAGATAATAAATACTCCAGAAATGCAAATAAAATAGTGGCTGGAATATCAAGTGAGGCTTCACAGGAAAGGTTGAAATATATGATACATAGGACCTAAGTTCCCAAACCTGGAAGTGCTCTCACAAACCAAGCAGGGAGTGAATAAGTGACAGAGACAGAAAGAAAACCTCGATTTCACTGTCCTTTTCACAACACCACAGCTGATCTGAGCTTCGTCTGCAAGTTAGACATTATATAGGCCCAAAGAAGAAAGAATATTTAAGCAGATAAACAAGCCTGGTTGAAGTTAGGATTTATATTACAACAGGTTGTTGGGGCTTGATAACAATTAAGTCTTGAAGGTCAAAATAAGAAATTTCTCCTTAAAAGATCAGAGTTTTAAGCATGATTTCATTTTTTAAAGTCAAGTAATAATACAATAACGTGATTATTAAAGAAAGTCAGAGAACTAAAATAAAAAATCTCTCTACAGCATGACTGCTCTCATTATATACAGCCATTTATCCTTCAAGGACAAGGATAGTTATGAATTTACAAATCTCACTTTACTTATATTACAATTCCATGGGAATTTGATTTGGGCAAAATCAAAAGAGCTTATTAAACTATGAATGATGTGCCCTGGCTGGTGTGGCTCAGGTGGTTGGAACATTGTCCTGTAACCAAAAGGTTGCAGGGTTTGATTCCCAGTCAGGGTACATACCTAGATTGTGGTTTCTATCCCTAGTCCAGGTGCATACAATCCCCAGTAAAGAAGGCAACCAATGTATGCTTCTCCCTCACTTCGATGTTTCTCTTTCTCCCTCCCACTCTCTTTAAAAGCAATGAAAAAAAAAAGTCTTTGGGTAAGAAAAGAAATGTCAATAATGTAAGAAGGAATATTTACTTGCCAAGACCATGGATGAAGATATATGTTCACCTGAGCATATGACCATGCATCTCTGTTCATGGACACCCAACAAATAAGTATACTAGACAATGAATGGAATTTATTAGAAAAAAATGTTGCAATATCGCCACCAAACATTTATCAATTTACACTGGGCTTTCACACCTCTCTCATATAAGCCTAACAACCTCCTTTGTGTGAGGTAGGCTGTTAATTCACCCACTATAAAAAGGTAAAACTGAAGTTCACACAGAGAGATTAAGGGACTTGTCCATCTTTCAATAAGTAACAATTTTAGGACAAGATCTACCACCACCTATTGGTACAACAATAATTAAATCATCATTTCATTCAAAACTCCCCCCAAAACCTTCTGAATATAAGACAATACTTTCTTCTGGTACCAGCTAGGTTAAAACTAAGAAATACCTGCATCCCAATACAAGTCATAACACAAAAAGGAGAGTGGAAAGACTTTCTTGTTTTATAATTAGAGTCAGAAACTCTTGGAACCAAGGGTCATCAAGTGGGGGGAGGGAGACAATATGGAGAATTATTAAGACACTTGTTGCTGCAAAGATAACCAAGCTTTAAGTGCAAGTGAATTTATTACTTCAAATATCATGTTGCAACCCCCATTCTCATTTTGCAATAAATTGTACACAAATATGCAGGAAAAGAACAGACTAAATTAGTACATCTTTTTCCTCGAAGGTCTTTTTGTCATCAATTAAGTTCAAATAATTCTTACATTTAAAGGAAAATAACAAACTGACCTGAAAAAGGAGAAATAAATTCAGTAAACAAGAGAAGTATGTGTCAAGAAATGCTAAGGATTTAAAACCAACCTTGATAATAATAAAACATATCTCTGGATCACAACCATAATACTAATCACAACTACAAAACCAAGGTTAAATGTGGGATTGATACATGACATATAAACATAAGACCAAGAGACAATAACATCATTACTTTCTATGGATTACACATATTGATTTAAAAATAAACTTAAATTTCTACTCATTAATGTGAGTATTCATGAAAATAGCATCAGTACTATAATATTTATAGTATTGTGTTTATCAGACATCTTCTTCAAAGAATCCTCAAAATATTTTTAAGCACCACTGGACAGCTCTGCTAAATAAATCCAAGTTTGATCAGAGAAAAATTTGAAGAATCATTCATCTGGCAATTACCCATCCTGCAAATTAAAAGCTGACAACAAAACAGCAACTCAACTCAAATCTAAGTATCTAGCACAATAGAACGCACTTCACACGTAAAAGGAAATTCCTCCAAATCTCTAATAAATCCACTTGAGCATAAAAGCTACACAAGGAAAAGCTGATAAATTAGTATATATAAAAAATAAATAAAAAAGCAGAAGCTCAACAAAGTCAAAGGTAAATCATCCGAGAAAGAAGCTAACCTGAACAGTTTGTATGTGTGGTGACTGAATAACAGATGGCTGTGGCGTCTGAATTACTCCCTGGACATGGACAGTCTGGCCCGAAGGTAACTGTACCAGCGTTACAGCTGGGGAGACTCTTCCGGTGCCTGATCCAGCTACAGAAACCTGAAAAATTGATCATCATTGAGGATCAAGCTAGACCTTTTTATTGTTCTTTTTGCTTTTTTAAAAGAAGAAATACAATTACTATGATGATTGGACTATGTTTCTTGATTCCAAACAATAACAAGCAATCCAGGACACTTACCATTAGGAGGTGGTCACTGTCCTGGAACAGTCATTCTTCGATGTGACAGACAGTAAAGAACCCATGCTGCTCGCTTTTGGTTCCCATGCTTCGAAGGCTAAGAATGTGCCAGGCACAAAGTTCTAAAGCAGTTAAACTACCTCACTAGCACCTCACATTACTAACAGTGAAGGGTTATTTAGGCCAGAGTATAAATTACCCTCTCTAACTTAAGAGAAATTGGAAACAGAACTTCATTATAGTGAATTATTTTTAATAATTGAAAGGTTCAACATGATAGTCTAGAATTACTCAGATGCAAATTAATGCCTTGTCTCTATACTGATGAAAATGGCAGTTATTTTTATGCCTCCAAAATCATACAAAAGGCACAGAAGGAAGATATCCCAAGACCTCATACCCTTAGTGTCTCTGATTCAGAACAAGCTCACACTTGGAGCCTGTATGACCCTCTCCCACTTTCCCCTCCCTGAGCTTGAGCATCCAGACACAGGGCCCAAACCATCATTTAGCTTGCATGAAGAGAAGACACAGCAGCCCTCTCCTCACTTCCTAGAGTACTTGGACAGAGATCCCTACTGGTAAAACACAGTAATTAATACCTCCACACCTCTGGACTCACAACCTGCCAGGTTTTCTAATTAGTAAACAACTCCAACCAGTGTAACCTTAGAAACTGTGCATCATTTTACTAAGTTTCACTATTCATTATGACTTACTCAAAACAATCAAAGACTTTGGAAGTAAAATAAGCTACCAGTTTCTATTATGAGTGCCAATATTATAGAACCAAACAAATTTTGCAGAGAACACCTGGGGATCTCACTCCAGGAAACACCAATAAGCCCTGACCAGCTGGTAAGGCTCGGTGAGTTGGCCAAAATCCCACACAAAGCAAAAGGTCACCAATTCGATCTCTGGTCAGGACACATTCCTGGCTTGCGGGTTCGGTCACCATGAGGAAAGCAACCAACAGGTGTTTTTCTTTCACATTCACTTTTTTCTCTCTCTCCTTTTCCCTCCCTTCCCCTCTCTCTAAAAATAAATAAATAAATCAAAACAGTCTGGTACTGGCATAAAAACAGACATATAGATCAATGGAACAGAATAGAGAGCCCAGAAATAAACCCAGGTTCATATGGTCAACTAATATTTGACATAGGGGGAAAGAACATCAAATGGAGTGAAAAGAGCCTCTTCAACAAATGGTGTTGGGAGAACTGGACAGGGACATGCAAAAAATGAAACTAGACCACCAACTTACACCATACACCAGAATAAACTCAAAATGGATCAAAGACTTAAATGTAAGCCGTGATACCATAAAAGTCCTAGAGGAAAAAATAGGCAGGAAAATTTCAGATATCCCACGTAGAAACATTTTCATTGATATATCTCCTAAGGCAAGGGAAATAAAGGAAAGAATAAACAAATGGGACTACATCAAACTAAAAAGTTTCTGCTCAGCTAAAGAAAACATCAGCAAGATGCAAAGGAAACCAACCATATGGGAAAATATATTCGCCAATGACATCTCAGACAAGGGATTGATCTCCAAAATATATAGAGAACTCATACGACTCAACACCAAGAAGACAGACAACCCAATTAAAAAATGGGCAAAGGACCTGAACAAACACTTCTCCAAAGAAGACATACAGAGGGCCCATAGACATATGAAAGTATGCTCAACATCACTAGCCATCAGAGAGATGGAAATAAAAACCACAATGAGATACCACCTCACACCAGTCAGAATGGCCATCATCAACAAATCAACAAACAACTTGTGCTGGAGAGGATGTGGAGAAATAGGAACCCTGGTGCATTGCTGGTGGCAATGCAGACTGGTGCAGCCACTGTGGAAAACAGTTTGGAATTTCCTAAAAAAACTAAAAATGGAACTGCCTTTTGAACCAGCAATTCCATTGCTAGGACTATATCCGAAAAATCCTGAAACACCAATTCAAAAGAACCTATGCACTCCAATGTTCATAGCAGCACTATTTACAATAGCCAAGTGCTGGAAACAACCTAAGTGCCCATCTGTAGATGAGTGGATCAAAAAACTGTGGTACATTTACACAATGGAGTTCTATGTAGCAGAAAGAAAGAATGAACTTCTACCATTTGCAACAACATGGATGGAACTAGAGAAAATTATGCTTAGTGAAATAAGCCAGGCAACAAAAGAAAAATACCTTATGCTGTCACCTATTACAGGAAACTAATGAACAACACAAACAAATGAGAAAAATTGAACCAGAGGTATGTAAACAAGAAGTAGACTAACAGTAACAAGGGGGGAGGGGGGAGGAAGAGAAGGGTGTAAGAAGGGGAAGGGTCAAGTAAAAAAAAAAAACAAAAAAAACATGTATGAATGACCCATGGACATGGGCAACTGAGTGGAGACCGAATGTGGGGGAAGGGAGGGGCAGGGTGCAGGGAAGCAAGAGGGGTAAAAAAGTGAGACAACTGTAATGGAAAAACAAACAAAAAATTTTTTTTTAGTGGTTGAAAAATGAAAATATGAAGAATGGAAATGCCAGTTCAGTGAATATTAGGACAAAGATTTTCCTTCACGTTGTATATTTTTCTCCCTATTTGATCCCTCCAGAGTTTGGCATTCTAAACAAGTAAGTAATGACATAAGTTCCTTTGCATAGAACTAATAAGACCAGTTGTTAATAGAGGTTCCTTTTTTCTTTTTTTTTGACCAAGTCTTTGACTGGAATGTCAAGCCTAAAGGAAACATACTTGGGCTCAGGTTGTTACCAAAAAGCCCTGAGGAACTGGGAATGACTTTCAAAGGTAATAAAAGCCCGTGAGATAAAAGGCCTGGTACCATGGTTGGTTGTGCGGTCCACAGCAATCTCTCCAGGGAAGGAACGAAGGTTGTTTTCCTGAAAGATGGCTAGAAGGGACCTTAAGGCACAATGAAAAACCAGAAGGACTTGGAAAAAACAGGTGTGTACAGGCAAGGATGAATGCCAGATATGTGGCTCAGCTTCTGTGCCATGAAGAACAGACTGAGGGTCACCCCAAATATTCCTTGGGTAAGTTCCAGCAAAGCAGAACTAAAGATCATAAGTGATCATTTGCTGCTCTTGTTCTGTTTATGCAAATGAACAGGATAAATTAAAAATGGACTTAATGTAGTCCCTTTAAAGAAAAGGAGGGTAACCTTAGGGAGAAAAATCATTATTCAAGGAAAATCACAATGATCAGTAGTAGAGTATAAAATAGGGCAACTAACCGTCTTAAAACTTTCTTCTCATTTAAAATATGGTTTCACTTGAAAATTAAACCATGTCTATGATATCATCAAAGATATTCAAGTTGCAGGCAAATAGAATTTCAAGTGCCTTCCAACTGGATGTCTTCCCAATAAGACAGTCTTACAGATTTAGAGACTTGTTTGTGGGTTATGTTACATAAATTAACACGTGTTTTCTGTTTTCAAAGGACATAAGCCTATGATCGCATTACCTGAGTGATTGTCTGTACGAATAAGCCTCAATTAATCCTCTCTGCAGCGCTGCCTCCTGAGACTCAATGGTGTGACTGAACTAAATGGCTGGAACACAACAAGGATGCCAGCCTGTTAAACCAAGCATGCCGTTGACCGGAGACAGCCAACTGACCTGGAGTCTGCACGATCCTTCCCCATGTGGGAAGGCCACCCTCCCCTCCACACTCCCACTCTTATTAGGGTTTCCTGGACCCAAGGGTAGGTAGGACGACGACCATGTCCAGCTTGAAGCAGCTAGAGGAGCTTGAGACCTTCGCCCATTGTCCTTTACAAGATTACAAAGGGTCCTAATATTTGAGAGGGGGGGATAGTTATTTTTTACAAACCAGGGATATGGACTTGGGGGGCGATTGCTGGGGGAGGGAGATGCTGGGTGGAGGGGAGCAAAGGGGAGAAAATTGGAACTGTTGTAAAAATATAATCAATAAAAAACATTAAAAAAATAAATAAAAATAAAAATAAATAAATAAAATTTTAAGAAAAACACAGTAATTTCTAATTCGCTTATACTGATACATTTGAAAATTATTAAAAACTGGGTTTAAAACAAATAAGAGTTATTTACAACATCATGTCCTTGGAAAGTAACTTTATTGTCAATCCAAAAATTTAAAATAAAATTTTTTTTTCAGATTTAATGTGTTTTATTGATTAAAATATTACATTTGTGCCAATTTCCCTTCCCTCTGCTCCCCTCCACCCTGTGGCCCCCCTCCCTCCAGTTGTCCCCCCCTTTTAGATTATGTCCATTAGTTGTGCATACAGTTCCTCCCAACCTCTCTCCGTCTATTTCATTCCCTCCTACCATGATCCCCAATTCCTATATCATCTCCCTCCCTCTCCTCACTCCCCCTCCCTGTTGACCTCCCCCCAATATGCTTCCCGTACCCACAGTTCCTTTTCCACTCTCGTTGCCTTTTTAGTTTGCCTTTGTTTCATCTCCCTAGCTTCTGTTTTTTAAACCAGTCCCTTTAACATCTCATATAACAGTGGTTTGGATCTAATGAACTCTTTCAGTTTTATTTTGTCCTGGAAACACTTTCTCTGTCCTTCTATTCTGAATGACAGTTTCGCTGGATAGAGTATTCGTGGTTGTAGGTTTTGGATTTTCATTACTTTGAATATTTCTTGCCAGTCCCTTCTTGCCTGTAGGGTCTCCCTTGAGAAGTCAGTTGATAGTCTAATTGGGACCCCTTTGTACATAATTTTTTTCTTCTCTCTTGCTGCTTTTAAGATTCTCTCTTTATCTTTAATTTTTGACATTTTGATTATAATGTGTCTTGGAGTGGTTCTCCCTGGGTCCAGTCTCTTGGGAACTCTCCTTGCTTCCTGGACCTGCAAGTCTATTCCCCTCCCCAAGTCTGGGAAGTTCTCCTTTATTATATTTTCACTCAATTTTTCAAGTTCTAGTTCATCTTCCTCCCTCTCTGGCAAACCAATGATTCTTATGTTGGGCCTTTTATAGCTGTCCCAGAGGTTTCTGATCCTCTCATTGTTGCTTCCCATTTCCTCTCTCTGCATTGGTTGACTGCTTGTTCCTTCTCCATATTCCAGTTTGTTGAAATGAACTCTGGATTTTTTTTCCTCACCATCTGTCTCGTATGTGGTTTTGTTCCTTTCGTTATGAATGTTTTTCGCTTCTTTCTTATCTTTTTCCTGCTCTTTTGTGAATTCTGTAAGCCACCTGATAACAATGGCCCAGAACTGAGCCTCTGACAGGTTTCTTATCTGTTCATCTGTCAGGTTCTCTATCTGTTGCCTGGTGAGCTGTGCCACCGGGATTTCTATAGTCGTCTGCCTCATTTTGACAGATGCTTTTTGTTTTCTTGGGCCGGCTGTAGGGGGCAGTGCCTGTGTACGCGTCACAATTCAGCGACCGGCGCCTGTCTGAGACCTATTTCGCAGCCCTGTGGTGCTTTCTTTGGGGGCGGGGGTCCAAGATGGATTCACACAGTTATTCAGCTAGGAGACCGGGATCCGTCCTCCCGCCCCCCTGGGCCTCACTGTTCAAGGCGATGCGGTGGCTGCTTTCCCCAGCGCTGGGGTCGCGCACTGCCAGGGGCTTGACTGCCGCCGGGCTTTTTCGCCGCCCCGCCGCTGACCGCAGACAGCGCTGCCCTCTTTAACTCTTACCTGCCCAAATGGCACCGCTGGTTTATAACTTCATATGTTGGGCTTCCGTGTAGTTTTATTTTCTGGAATTTCTAGTTATCCTTTGTTTTGAAGTAGTTGTATTCCTCTCTAGTTGTAGAGGGAGACCTAGCGTGTCCGTCTAAGCCTCCATCTTGGCCGGAAGTCCTAAAATAAAATTCTTTTATCCATGCACTAGAACCTATCTGGTGAGCACTGTACAAGGTGATTAGAGTAGAAAGCAGAATTGCTAACAGTAACATCTAAGAAACAATAACTGCCACACCAAACAGTTGAGAATGAATTGCTCCATGGTATAGGCCATGAAAGTCATTAGAGGAGTGCAGAAAAGATAGGTATGGACCTGAACAATAAGCGAAGGTTTTGTGTAGAAACCACAGTTTGAGCTGGGCCTTGATGTGAGCCTGGATAACAGTGGAACAAAAAAGTGAGAAATTAGGACAAAGACACCCAACATGTATACCAAGGGCAAATTCATCCCACATGTTCTGTCCTATTATTGTCTACCTTAGATTTTGGGGGAAATAATGGAACGAGTAGATTTTACAACTAGAAATTAAAAAACAAACAAACAAACAAAAACAGTGGGAGGATCTATTCTACAAATGTTCCCAGCACAAAAGGCAATTCTGTATGAATTATAAACTTGTATCCACCTCTGTGAGGACCAATACTAAAAGGTACTCCTTTTGCCACACAACTAATTGTCCAACTCTTTAGTCCTTTTACACTCTGGGAATTAATTTTGACCTCAAAGAGTTTTTGTTTAAGTGACTAATATGCAGTATGGTGCTGTAAATACTTAACAACTAGCTCTTGGGACGGGAGAATGATGATTTGTAACTTTTGCTGATTTTTGCAATGTAAATACTACCACTATGGCAAATTTCAAGCCAAAAGCAGATGACGCTGAACACAAAGCTGGAAAGAGGTGCATATAATTGGCTATTGTGGACCAGCGCCAGCAAAGCACTTGATATAGGTATCGATATTTCCCGTGTTAGAAATTAAAATGGAAAAAATTTTAAAGTATTTAGCAACTCATTAAATAATAATTCTATTACAAGCTACAAATAATACCTTATGAGAATAATTACATTTTACAAAACAAAGAAAAGTAGTGACGAGTCTGTTTTACAGTTTCACAAATTCTTTTAAATATCTGATTTAACTGAAAACAACTAGATTCTCATACCTACTTCTACACTGAATCTGTTGCAATGTTATTTTAGTTGGTATGTGAAGAACCTCTCTCAGACATGATTGGTAAACGAGGGGTATTTTAACAGCTTCATCAGGAAAATCTGGATATTCTTTGACACCACACCAAAACTCAACCAGTGGTTGTCTCTTAAAGGTTAGTTGCAATGTGGAATCTGAAACCATATCCATTGATCCATTAAAATCCATTGATCTATATTGTCCATACTGACATTTCATTATACACTACCAGAAAAGCACATTCATTAAAATCAACATCAATCTCATTAGAAAACTATAAATATTGGGAGGCTACCAAGCTCAAAATGGCAGATGGAGGTTTTCCAAAATTTAAAACTTCTCCTTAAGAGCTGGAATTTTATCACTGGCAATAAAAACTGTCAACTGTTTTCCTCAAAGTGACAAACTCACTCATTCGCATTTGAGATAAAATGTTTTTCAAATATGTTTGAAGAGCCAGTTTGGTTATTAGCCATCCTTTGAGAAAAAATGATGTCCTGTGGACAAAACCTCGCTAGTTCATCTTGCCACTCAAACAACAACTCAAGTGTTGTTCTTTTCAAGTACACTATCTCAGTCTTCTTTTGCAGTAGAAATGCTCCCAGTGAATGTCCTAATTTCATAACTCAGAAAAATATTAAAACAACATGTACTTAATAGTCAAGATTTAATACAGCTGGTAATATTTACTGCTGCATCAAGAATATTCTTAAACCAAACTGACCTTTTCTTCACTGCAAGTGAATGGCAGTGAAGAAAACAATGACTACTATCCAGTTTGGTGCCACTGATCTGATTCCCGCTAAGGCAACCACAATTTACTCCCCACTGTATTTGCACCATTATGCAAATGACAACACAGAGAAAAAGGAAAAAGATCTTAGCATCATTGTGAAAACAGTTTTATCTTCCCAAACCTCCAGAAAGAATCCTCAGACTCCCCTGGGTTTTCTGTGCATCAGCTTTGAAAACTGCTGCTGTCTCTTAATAGGGGCTCCAGGACCTGGCTCACAGCTTGAAGAGCATGATGCTGAGGCAGGCTGTGATTTCAGCTCCACAGCCAAACCACCACATCCAGTAGCCTTGATGGAGAGTTCATATGTCAGAGATTGAGCCAAATGTTATATAAGTTATACCTAAGAGTACCACAAGTATTCTTACAGACTAGGCCTGTGGACTGAGAGGGCAGATAGTGCCCACATTCACTTTCTGTGGGAAAATGGCCCATTTTCAAAAAAAGTAAATATTTTGAAGGACTGAAGAACAACGCAAGAAAGAGGCATGGGTTTTGATAAGTGTAAATCATGCTTAATTTTAATTGTCTTTCAAGTATAACTTTCAGGAGTTTAATTCATTAAACAATTGCTCTATCAAAATGGTTTAGTGTCAAGATACCTGCTGCAGCAAAGGAGTTGTACCCACTAATATAAATCAGTATTCCTAGAATTCTGGGGATGAGTTTCATGAAACTTCTCTATGTCCAAACTCTGGGCAGTGCAAAAGCTCATGAGACAACTCTTTCACTACACTACTGAAATAAAGGCTAAGCACCAGCACAAGTGACATACCCTAGAGTCAGAATTCAGATGCATCCATAAAAACAACAACAAAAAATATATAAAACCAAAACCCTTAAGATGTAGAGAACCCATCAGATCTTCTATATTCTCATTGCCAAAGGCATTAAGTGACTAACATTAGCCTACAATTGTGTTGGTAGAGTTAACAGGCTAAATTTCACCATTATTCATAAGAAGAAATTCACATTGCTCCCTACCTTTAACAAATTAGCATTATTTTATTATTATATTGATCACATGGGCCACAACTGAGTATATGGCACCCTTGAAGTATGGTATACAGACAGCATGGAAGAAACACAGGTAATGACTGAAGAGTATGCATGATGGCTGCAAAGGCAAAAATGGGCAAATAACAAAGCATCTTTTTGTTTGGGGTAAGGTAGTAGATTCTGTTTTAGGTAGGACTAGATTGAAAGCAATGGGAGGGCAACAAGGTGAAAAGGTTGAATAGGCATGGAAAATTGTGGGACTCGTGCTTGGGTTAAAGCTCAGACAGGAAATAAATATCTGAGAAAATACTGACAAAGCGTAATCTATAGAGCATTCTAGTTACTTCATTCACAATGTACAAGTGGAATTCTAAAGAGGCTCTGGAAAGAGAAGGGAATTAATTAAAACCTTTCTAAAATACACCACTGTTACAGAGACATAAAATTCAGTTTCCTTGAACTAAAACATGCATACTGAAGGTAGAAATAGAAAACGTCTTATAAATATCAAATATTCATTCCAAGACTTTCTAATAAGCAAAAATTTCACAGGAACAAGGGAGAAGCCATGTGGACTGGTCTAGACAGTGGGTTATATATGCAATGAGCAAGGAAAGGTCTCTGCTCTCCTAGATCAGGATGGGGACAGAAGACAGATGTATAGACAAATACATAATTTGGGGTGGTGCTAAATTCTCAAAAGAAAAATAAAGCAAGATAAATAATCAAAGAATGACAACTGAATGTGGATGGAGACTATTCAGGATATCCGCAATGTGGAAAGCTTCTCATCAGGGGAACATTTGCGCAAAAAGCCCAAATGAAGAGAGGGAGAAAGCCACAGGAAGATCTATGAGTATGTTCACCACATTCCAACAATCAGATAACAAAAATCATTAAATGGATGTATTTTGCATTTTGTCACTTTATACCTCTTTTTATGAGGCTCTAAATGAGTGTAGAAAGAACTCAGAGTACACATAATTTACCTTTATTTCCAGCTCCCCTGAATTTTCTTCTTCTATAGGATGCCTGAAACATAGATTATGCTGATGCCACCACATCCACCGAAAACCTCACTACACAGAGTAGTTGATCTGAAGAAATAAGTTGAGATGATGTAATTGACAGCCTAACTTGGCTTTGCAATTTAAAAATAAATCCTAATAATGACATTTATAACTGGGAAAACCTCATAATTTGTAACAGCATTTGATTACCACCTAGTAGATAAGCTTTAGTCTGAAGCCAGGTTCCTTACAGTGGGTTTTATGATGTCACAATATATATGCAAATGTCACATGTAGTGGGCTGCACTCAAGTCAGTTAACAAAGAATGAAAAAATGTGAATTCACAATATAAGCAGATTTTGCTATCAACTCTGCTGCCTGAGAAATCAAACCTAGATACTAAGTTAGCTGTTTTAATTTCAAAGATCACAGTGAAAATCCATTAATACTCCAAGCAATAAGTTGGACAACTCTCTTGATTTATGTGTATTAAGACAGGATTCTCAAAGAAGTCTGTTTCTTCTATGGAAAAACAGTGTTTAGAGAATATGTCAAACATTTTAAGGTTGAAAAAATAAAAATAATATTGTAAATCTAGACACTTATGAAGATGCAAAATATTTTACTTTTTAAAGTCCTATTTAATTGTGGTGAATGAAGATAAACAGAAATTTTTAAAATGTAGAGTTGGTCTCATTTTCATGTCTTCGGTGGCTTTCGCAAAGAGGTGTTTTCTTGTTTGTTTTTGTTTTTGTTTTCATTTTTTTTTAACACTGTGGTTAACAAATTTCAAAATCAATGCAGTTAACTTACGGCCAAGATGGAGTCATAGACAAACACGCTGCATCTCCCTCCACAACTAAGAAGTAATACAGCTACCTGAAAACTAGAAACAACCAGAAGTTCCAGAAAATCAAACTACATGGAGTCCAGCGAAAAAAGATATAAAGAAGAAATACTCATCCAGACAGGTAGGAGGGGCGGAGCCAGGGCAGAGAGGATGCGGCGTGGTGGTGGCAGCAGTGGCAATAGCAGCAGGCCTGCAGAAAGTCCAGTCACATATTTTAAATAGTCAGGAGGGACACCGGTGGATCATTCCCAGCTCCTCACAGGATCTCAGAGCTCACGGTCCCAGCACCGGGGAAAATCAAGCCTCATTGCTTCTGACTGTGCAGACCTGTGGGGGCTGGGGTGGAGATGGAAACTGCTGGTCTCTCAGCAAAGTCCGCTTATTTAAAGGGCCCCCACCATCCTAGAATGTCCGCAGACCAACCCACTCTGGGAACGACAGCCAGGGCAGCAGCTAGAGGGGCGCCAGTCCGGTGCAGAAGTGGGAGAGGTGCCTGGAAAAGAGGTGAGTGCTTGGTAGGTGGCGGTGTTCCCTCTCTGACCCCTCCCCCACATGCAGTGCCACAACATGGGGAAACAGTTCGGCCTGTACTGATGAATCCCTAAAGCTCCGCCCCTTATAGGAGTAACAGCTCTACCTGGGACTAGGAGGCAAACAAACACAGGAGCCTGTCAGAATGAGGAGACAGAGAAGAATGGCCCAAAAGGGGGAATAGATCAAGGTTCCAGTGGGAGAACTAAGCCACGAGGAGATAGCCAATTTCATAGATGAGGAGATAGACAACCTAACAGATGAAGAACTCAAAACACTGGTGATAAAGATGCTCACAAGCTTGGCAGATATGCTTGAGTATAGCAAATGCATAAGGGAAGAAGTGAAGGCTGTGCTAAGTGAAACAAAGGAAAATCCACACAAAACCAATAGTGAAGGGAAGGAAGCCGGGGTTCACATCAATGATTTGGAACATAAGGAAGAAAAAAACAGTCAACCAGTGCAGAATGAGGAAGCAAAAATTGAAAAAAATGAAGAAAACTTCCCAAATTTTGCTAAGGAGATGGACATACAGGTCTGGGAAGCAAGGAGGGTCTCAGGCGAGCTGGACCCAGAGGGGACCACATCAGGACGCATCATGATTGAGATGCCAAAGGTGAAAGATAAAAACAGAGTCCTGGGGGCTGCAAGAGAGAGACAGAGAGTTGCCTACAGGTGTTGCCTATAGGACTAGCAGCTGATTTCTCAGAGGACACTTTGCAGGCAGGAAGGGACTTGGCAAGCAGTATTCAATGTGATGAAAAGCAACCTGCAACCAGGGTTACTCTATCCAGCAAAGCTATCATGTGGAATGGAAGGGCAGATGAAGTGCTTCCCAGACAAGATAAAGGAGTTCATCATCACCAAGCCATTATTACATAAAATGTCAAAGAGACTTATTTAAGAAAAAGAAGATCAAATCTATGAACACTAAAGTGACAACAAACTCACAACTATCAACAACTGAATCTAAAAAATAAAAACAAAATCCAACTAAGCAAACCAGAATAGGAACAGAATCATAGGTATGGGGATCATTTGGAGGGTTATTAGCTGGGAGCGGGGAGGGGGAGAAATGGGGATATGGTGCAGGGATTAGGAAACATAATTGGTTGGTACAAAATAGATAGGGGGAAGTTAAGAATAATATAGGAAAGGGTGAAGCCAAAGAACTTATACGCATGACCCATGGACATGAACTAAGGAGGGTGGGATTGCTGGAGGGAAGAGGGCTACTGAGCGGAAAAGGGGAAAAAATATAGGAACTACTGTAAAAACATAATCAATAAAATACACTTTAAAAAATCAATGCAGGTAAATTTTACTTAATTGTATTGTGTAAGATATTATTTATTTATTTATTTTTAGAGAAGGGGGAAGGGAAGAAGAGAGAGGGAGAGAAACATCGATGTGAAAGAAACATTGATTGGTTGCCTCTTGCATGCGCTACCTAAGGACTCGGCCTGCACCCAGGCATGTGCCCTAACGGAATTGAACCAGAGACCTTCAGTTCACAGGCCGATGCTCAATCCATTGATACACACCAGCCAGGGTGAATTTTACTTAATTTTACCTTGAGTATGTCAATTGAAAATACGTATTGAAAACAGAGTTAGCCACATATGGCCAATATTTTCATAAGTACTCTTAAAATTCTTGAGAGAAAACTACATAAGGATATGTTCCCCCACATTCATTTTGTGTGTGTACAGCATAAATAAATATGATCTGAAATCTACATTGAATTAAAATAGGGGGAAGTAGATTGCTGTTCCTGGTATTGTAAATATAAATAGCTGAATATTGTGTCTCTTTTCAAAAATTACCCTCTTGAAAGCAAAGCAAGTATCAGAATCCAGTCATTCTTAACAATAGAGTCTATTTTGATACTTCCAATAAGCAGTGTTGATCATCTGAGGACATATTAAAGTTATTGAAAAACAGTGCTCTAATTTTTCTCCTAGCTAATTCTTTTTCTTTACCATTAATTTTTATCCATTTTTTATTTTTACTTATCTGTTTTTATAGAGAGGGGAAAGGAGAAAGAGAGGGAGAGAAACATCAATGTACAGTTGCCTCTCACACCCCCCCAACTGGGGACCTGGTGTGCAACCTAGTCATGTGCTCTGACTGGGAATTGAACCAGCGACACTTGGTTCACAGGCCGATGCTCAATCCACTGAGCCACAGCATCCACGGCTTTCTCCTAGCTAATTCTTATAGTATCTAATATTTATAGTAATAGGAGCACCATCTTATACTCTAACCAAATGAGATGTGTTTCATTTATCATAATACATTTCAAAAGTATTATAAACATGCACATGATCATTACAGAAGTCAAAATTCTTTTAGTTCTAGAACTTTAAAAAATCAGTCTAGGTTTTGATTGCACAAACTAACTGCAAGATGGCACTGAAAGTCAAGAGCCTAAGAGGAGAACCTGAAAATTTACTTTGGACCTTTCTCATTCAGTAGAAGATAGATTTTTTTGATTCTGGAAATTTTGAACTGTTTCTACAGGAGAAGGTTAAAGTCCATGGAAAAACTGGAAATTTTGGTAATATTCTTCCCATTGAATGCTTCGAGAATAGAATCACAGTTGTTTCTGAGAAGCAGTTCTCTTAAAAGACATTTGAAGTATCTTACCAAGAAATAGCTTAAGAAGAACAGTCTCCTTGACTGACTTCCTGTGGTTGCATCTGACAAGGAGACTTACTAACTTTGTTACTGCCAGATTAGTCAAGATGGAGAGGGATCTAAGTCTGAGGACTAGGTGAAGCCATCCCTTACTGGGTTTTTGCTTGCTAATAAAACAATGATGTGTACAAGAGAAAGAAACATCTAGAAACAAACTTTTAGTTTATCAGTGAATAAAACACAACAACACTCTGTTAAAAAAAAAATTAACCTTAGGTTTAGTTTCAGTAAAACTGAAACTAAAATGGATCATAATTCACTAACCAAATGTATTTCAAAGTAATAAATGCACATAGTGAAGTAAGTTGCAATGAGATCCTGAGCCAAAATGGCATTCACCAGCAGATATCTTATAAGAGCAAACAGCGGACATCAAAACTACTCTTAAAAATAATACAGATAATTTCTAATAAGAAATAGGAAATGTACATGCCAAAAGCCAGAAACTTCATGTGAATCTTTATTTCTGACAGAAATCAACTCTTTTAGGAGTGGTTAGGAAGCCAACTACATTCACATGAATTATTTTGTCTTATATTTTCTACCAATTACTTGCTATCAATCCTAAAGAGTACTGACTTGGCAAAAGCAACTTTAAAAAGACATAATATAATCAGAAATGAAAGAGGAGAAATCACGACTGATACCACAGAAATACAAATGATAGTAAGAAATTACTACAGACAACTGTATGGCAAGAAATTTGGCAACCTAGAAGAAATGGACAAATTTCTAGAAACATATGACCTTCCAAAACTGAATCAAGAAGAAGTGGAAAGTCTCAACAGACCAATAACAAAGAAGGAAATTGAAACAGTAATCAAAAATCTCCCTGCACACAAAAGCCCTGGACCGGATGGCTTCACAGGCAAATTTTACAAAACATTTAGGGAAGAACTAACTCCTACCCTCCTCAAACTATTCTGAAAATTCCAAGAAGAGGGAAAAATCCCAAACTCTTTCTATGAAGCCAGTATTACCCTAATCCCAAAACCAGGTCAAGACACAACAAAGAAAGAAAACTACAGGCCAATATCACTGATGAACATAGATGCTAAAATCCTCAATAAAATATTGGCAAACAGGATCCAGCATCGTCGGCAGCCGTCCGTCTCGAGAGACGATGGTGTAGCTTCTTAAGAGTCTATCTGCACCGCCGAGAATGGCTGTGCAGTCCGAGTTAGGAGTGACATGGTATCTGTCTCCTCCCGTGTTGAATCGACATCTTGCGATGACGCTGAAGCTACAGAGCCTGGGCAGGGTGATATGGACGGTCTGCTGTTGCCCATGCAGCAGACCCCCCCTCTCTTCGCAGCTGAAGGGTCCAAGGGAAAGACGGAGTCGATACAGCTTGGGTTCAGGTGCGCCGCAGGAGTTGCCGGTGTTGACCACAACATCAAACCACCTTAGGGACTCCGGCTCCAGATTTTCTGTCGGGGTTTACTCCCTTAGCCTTTCCCCTGAAGAGGTATGCCGCAAGGCAGCGGAGGTTTTTTGGAGTCAGAGTTTTCCTTCTCTGATGTACCCTGACTGGAAGATCGAACCAGCGACACTTAACTCGCAGGCCGAGGCTCAATCCACTGAGCTAAACCAGCCAGGGCTCAGTGAAAGAGTAACAGTGTACATTACTGCATAGTACTGTGTATATAGGGTTTTCATGCACATCTACAATTCTATATGAACTCTATGTAGCATATATTACTACTTTTTGCTAACTATGGATTCTCCAACGTAATGCTCTCTGAAATGGTCCGGTTCAACACTGAGTACCTATGTATTACAAGTAATAAAGAGTGCTTAATGAAGTCTAAAGCCAGATTCCTGGGATCTAACCTTTTATTCACGGTGAGCCTATGACAAGTTATTCAGCCTCTCTGTGCCTTGTTCTCCTCAAATGCAAAGGAAAATGAAAACAGTGCCTTTCTATAAAGTTTCTCTGAAGACTGAGTTAACCTGTGTAAAGCACTCAGAATCGTGCATGGAAAATACTGAGTATTCAATAAGCGCTCAGTTTTGTTATTTTTATTATTGTTAATCTAATTTAAGTTTTAATCTTACATTAATTTTTAATTACATTAAAATGTTCATTAAATCTACCAAAATAAAGTTCTACTGCTGCATAGGATATACCTATTTAAAGGCAAACATTTTTCCTTAACTATTTCTGCTTGCATTTTGTTCACCTGATATTGTCTCTTTTAATATAGTCAATATTATAACCAGGCTTTTCTCTCCCATGACTTTTTGGAGAACAACTTAAGTTTTGTCTCTGATAGGGCTCAGAAAAACTCACATTTCTGGGAAGTGTTCTTCGGATGTTGTCATCACAATTAATCAATGAAGCAAAAACTTCCCAAAGCCTGTGTTTTCCAAGTGTAATTCCTTTAATGATACAGGGTTTACAAAGGTTGTAGTAACAAAAAATAAGGCAAAGTAAATAATCTCTGAATCTTACTTAAAGAAGAAACTACAAAAGTATTTGCATTTTTCATATTCCAATGTCCTGTCTACTCTTCTGTTGTTCTATTTTTATTGTAGTAAAAAATACATAACATAAAATTTACCATCTTAACCATTTTTCAGTATACAGTTCATCTTGCAAACCTGAAACTACCCCCTAAGTAACAGCTTCCCTATATCCCTTCCAGCCTACTTATACTAGAAGTCCAAGAAAAAGATAAAAAGAATAACTGTGTTTATACCCAGTTATCTTCTCATTACTGCTAGTCACAAACTACCCATTACTAAAACTAAGAACTTTAAAATCAAACAAAAAGTACACAAACCACATAGAAAATCATTACAAATGACAGAAAACAATAGAACAAATTTGGATGTACTGACTTGTGATTATAAGTATAAAAAAAATCTTTTTCTGAAATTTGGCTTGGATTGCTTTATACCTACTGAAATTACATTGAAGCATCAAATTTTATTCAAAGCAAAGTATTATCACCTTTAACACTAAGATGAAAACACAGAGTGCATTCTAAAGCCAAAAACTAACCATGAAAGAAATCTATTAGTTATTAAATACAAAATTATCAAAATATGAGTGCAGGTATATAACAAATTCTTGTCCAAACTGAACAAAATAGTGACTAATATTAACAGTTCTCAATTACTTTTACTTATGTCCCTCAAACCTTGAATTACCTTCAAGAACGAGTTACATTTCAAAGCAGTGTATTTTCTTGAATTAGTTGACTAAGGAACAACATATAATGCAGACTTAACAGTTATTGAATAAAATTCACTGTTTTATTATTTCTTCCAACTTTTGTTCATTTTTAAAGATAATTCTAAGTGAATACAATATCATGTTAAAAAGTTAAATGAAGGTAATGAAGAACTGTGGAAGAAATATATGAAAGTAAGGAAGAATAGAAAGAAAGTCAACAATAAAGTGTAAATTTTTACTTCAAAATCTTGTTAGAAACATTTTTCTCCAGCAAGAATCCCTCAAGCAAGGGAATTAGCATATTGAAGTCTAAAAAAGATTCAATTAAACACAGAGCTTAAACTATACCTACTTAGGTTTCAGTAACTTGTATACAAAATCAACCTGATACAATGCAGACCATCTTTAATATACAAATATAATATTGCTGACCCATTATCAATAGCAAGTGTTGCTTGGGCTTGTTTTGTTTTCTGATATCCATCCACCTCCCTCCTGGCCCTGTTCAGGACCACCAAAGCAATGAGAGTGCCATTTCAATTTTCTACCTGATCAAAATGGAAAAGACAAAATGACACATTAAAATGTTCCCTTGTTATATCACTCCTATTTGAATCTTACTGTATGCCAGAGTTGCTTTATTCAGAAGTGCTTTTTTACATCCTGTTTGCATTTAGAACAAAGAGGATTAGAAAGGAGATCAGCAGAGTGTAATCCCAGAACAACATTCCATAGTGGCTTTCTCTGCTCCCTAAGGTCTCTTAGTTTCCAAAAACACACTGGTCCTCCAAAAGATTAAATTTTGTTTTAGAACTAATTCTCTCAAAGCACAATGCTGACCCTGATGATCTCCACAGAGTCTCCTTCCAGCTCTGTGGTTCTTGTGATTCTGCTCCTTTCATCTTTTCTAACTTTGCTGAAACCTTGAGAACTGGTCATTTACAGAGTAATTGAGCTTTGGGAGTTGAGGTGTCACACTCAGCCCCAAGGCTCACTCAGTAGTTACAATGAAAGAAGCCCCAGAAAGGTAGTTTTAAAGCACATCCTTTCCAGCAGCTTCATGTGTACTGCCTCACACATCCAGATCTTCAGGCCAGCATGCTCAATTCCCAACAAGAGATTTGGAACAGGAAAATTTAAGGGTTCCATACCTATTGCTTTCAGAGAAGACTACACATTTGTGAAATAAATAGGGAAATGTGAATGTGGACTGCATATTATGCAAAGAAATTATGCTTGATTTTATTAGGTATGATCATGATGCTTGGTTATATAAGATAATGTCTATAATCTTTTAAGAGTTCCATACCCGGAAGTGGAGTGAAATGACCTGATGTCTGACACCTGCAGAGCTGTGTATTTCCAGAAGAGGTAAGTGTTACTTTTTTTAAACTGCTTATGTGTAGTAATTTCGCTTTCCACCATTTTGGCTTTTGGAAAGGGTATCCTCCTGGTTTAGTTATCTAAAATAGACTCTCCAATTTATTATCAATAGTTTTTCCAGAGGATAAGGGGATGGAATCTAGTCTTAATATGCATATATAAAGACACACACATAACAAACAAGATACCAACTTAATTAAAAGCAAATCAACATTTTTTAAAAAATGGAGGAAAGAAAGCAAAGTCACAATACTTAACTTCAACTATTGCCGTACCAGGCAATAGTTTTGGTGTAAGGGTTAAAAAAATATTAATAGTTTTCCTCTCACCTTCTAAGTTCTTCTGGCTGAGCCAATAACCAAATTAATAGAATAAAATCAAAGTTTAATACATGCACATGCGGAATTCACACAGGCATGATCAATCTATGAAAATTTCAAAGACAGTGAGACAACATTAGGTACACAGTTGTTTTCTCCTTTATCCAAATTCTTTTTTGGACAAAGGAGAAAGGAGTGGGGAATGGGTGATTTACAGGTATTGGAGAAACAGAGGAATACATGCCAGGAAAATCCTTGCTAGGTGACTCAGACACGGGGTATTTAGCTGACAGGCACTTGCAAGTAGCCCTCCAGTTTACCATACTTAATTAAAATTAGGCTAAGAGAGCATCCTAAGATCCCCTTCCTGAATCTCATGAGCAGAAAAAGGGGAAGGGTTAAAGGTTCTGAGTCCTTTGTTTCTTAGTAAACAGCTTAAAATCAATATCCTCCAAAGCAGCTTTAGGGTGCAGACCTTTGGTCCTTTCAATGGCAACTCCTGCTTCCAGCTCTTTCACATTATCACCACAGTCACTTCTATCTACTTTTGGATACAAATAGAAGTGAAAGGCTCCATTTATAGCCCTGAAGTTATAAAATAGAAAAACTGAAAACTCCAGCTTCCCTTAGTGCACTACTGCCACCTGTAATCAGTCAGCAAGCAGAACAGGCCTGATGGCCAAAAGCAAGCTCAAGTTTTCAGATCTTCATAAATGGGATAATTTTCAGAGTGAATTTGACTGGCAGATGCTGCCGAAAGGCCAGGGTGTAACAATGTGTTCTTCTGAAAATAGAAGAACCACCACCACAATCTTTGACTAGGGGAAGAGGGGAGTGAGTGATCCAGTGTTTAAGATACAATAGCATAGGCTTCCAGCCAGATAGAAGCATAGATGAACATGCTTCATATCCTTGCACAACCATAAGAATTACAACTACCTCAAAACAAAGAAAATAACCAGAACTGCCAGAAAATCAAACTGTATGGCAGTGTGACAACGAAAGATCTAAAGGGGAAATGTTCATCCAGATGGGTAGGAGTGACAGGGCCAGGGAGCCAGAATGGAGAGGACATAGTGTGACAGAGGCCATGCAGCAGTGGTGGCAAGGCAGTGGCTGCAGAAAGAGCAGTCACATATTGTTAAATCCAGGAGGGACACCTGGGGAGCTATCCCAGTTGCAGGCCAGACCACGGAGCTCATGGTTTCAGTGCTGGGGAAATAAAGCCTTATAGCTTCTGGCTGTGAAAAACAGTGGGGATTGAGGCTGCGGAAGAACTGCCCATCTCTCAAGAAGAGTTCATTTAGTGGGCCTCCATGGCTCTAGAGCATATGCAAACCCATCCATTTGGGAACCATCATCAGGGCAACAGTTAAGAGGGGCGCCTATTGCATATGGGGAGTGGGTGAACTGACTGAAAAAGGGACAACTGCCAAGCAAGTGGCACTGTTCCCTTTCTGACCCACTCCCCAGCATAGAACACAAAGTTGTAAAATGGGTCACCCAGCACTGATGAATACCTCAGGCTCCACCCCTTACAATGTAAGAGGTGTGACAGCTCTACCTAATACATGGAGGCAGACACAAAAGGATGTCAAGCTGAGGAAACAGAGAAGTATGGCCCAAAATAGGGAGCAGATCAAAGCTCCAGATGGAGAACTAAGTGAAGAGAAAGCCACCCTTCAGACATAGAGTTCAAAACACTGGTGATAACAACGCTCAGAGAAATGATTAAGTATAGCAAATGCATAAGGGAAGAAGTGAAGGCTACACTAAGTGAAATAAAGAAAAACCCACAAGGAATCAATAGTGAATGGAAGGAAGCTGGGGTTCAAATCAATGAACTGAAATGTAAGGAAGAAATAAACAGTCAACCAGTACAGAATGAAGAAACAAAGATTCAAAAAAAAAATGAAGAGAGGAGATCATTCTAAGAAGCACCAAGAAACAATAGGAGCCACAAAAATGGGGAGACAGAGAAACAACCCCCCATCGAAAGGAAAGGTAGAGTCCCCAGAAAGAGTGCTAAATGAAATAGAGGGGCGCCAACTATCAGATATGGAATTGAAAGCATGTATTATGGAGAAGCTCAATGAGCTCAGCGGAAACTACAAAGAACTCCAGAAAAACTACAGTGAACTCCAGAAGAACTATAAGGAACTTACTGAGAATTATACCAGCATCAAAAAGGACATGGAAGCTATCAATAAGAGCCAGGAGGAAATGAAGAATACGACCTCTGAATTGAAGAACACAGTAGAAGGAATTAAAAACAGGCTAGAGGAAGCAGAAAATCGGATAAGCGAGCTGGAGGACAATGTAGACAAAAACTCACAGACAGTGCAACAAAATGAAAAAAGGCTGAACAAGACTGAAGAGGCTTTAAGACAGCTGCAGGACAACATGAAACGTAATAATATCCGTATCATAGGAATTCCAGAAGGAGAAGAAGAAGAGCAAGGGATAGAAAACCTCTTTGAAAAACTAATGACAGAAAACTTCCCTAACATGAAGAGAGAAAGAATCATGCAAGTCCAGGAAGCACAGAGGGTCCCAATGAAGATGAACCCCAACAGGCCCACTTCAAGACACATCATAATTAAAATGCCAACATTCAAAGACAAAGAGAGAATCCTAAAAGCAGCAAGAGAGAAACAACTAATAACATACAAAGGAGCTCCAATAAGGCTATCATCAGATTTCTCAGCAGAAACACTACAAGCCAGAAGGGAATGGCAAAATATATTCCAAGCAATGAAAAACAAAGGCCTACAACCAAGAATACTCTACCCAGCAAGGCTCTCATTCAAAATGGAAGGTGAAATAAGGAGTTTCCAAGACAAAAGAAGGTTAAAAGAATACATCTCCACCAAAGCAGTATTGCAAGAGATGCTAAAGGGTCTGCTTTAAGAAGATGAAGAAACAGAGAGAGACAGAGAGGAACACGAGTACAAAGGGGGAAAATGACAATGAATAAGTACTGAAAGAAAGAAGGAACTTCTACCATTTGCAACAACATGATTGGAACTAGAGAGAATTATGCTTAGCGAAATAAGCCAGGCAACAAAAGAAAATTACCTTATGCTATCACCTATTAAAGGAAACTAATGAACAACACAAACAAATGAGCAAAATTGAACCAGAGGTATGTAAATGAGGAATAAACTAACAGTAACAAAGGGGGAGATGGGAGGGAGAGAAGTGGTAAGAAGGGGAAGGGTCTAGTAAAAGAACATGTATAAATGACCCATGGACATGGACAACTGGGTGGGGACTGAATGTGGGAGAAGGGAGGGACAGGGTGCAGAGAAGCAAGAGGGGGGAAAAAGTGAGACAACTGTAATGGAAAAACAAACAAACAGAAAAATTTTTAGTGGGGGAAAAAAATAAAAATATAAAGAATAAAAATGCAAGTTCAGTGAATATTAGAAGGACAAGGATTTTCCTTCACACTGTATATATTTTCTCCCTATCTGATCCCTCCAGAATTTGGCATTCTAAAGAAGTAAGTAATGACCCAAGTTTCTTTGCATAAAACTAATAAGACCAGTTCTTAATAACGATTTTTTTGACTAAGACTTTGACTGGAATGTCATGCCTAAAGGAGACATGCTTGGGCTTTGGTTGTTATCAAAAAGCCCTGAGCAACTGGGACTGACTTTCAAAGGTAATAAAAGTCCACGAGATAAAAGGCCTGGCACCTTGGATGGATGAGCGGTCCATAGCAATCTTTCCAGGGAAGGAACGAAGGTTGTTTTCCTGAAAGATGGCTAGAAGGGACCTTAAGGCACAATGGAAAACCAGGAGGACCTGGAAAAGACAGGTGTTTACAGGCAAGGCTGAATGCCAGGTATGTGGCTCAGCTTCTGTGCCCTGAAGGGCAGACTGAAGGTCATCCTAAATGTTCCTTGCGTAAGTTCCAGCAAAGCAGAACTAAAGATCATAAGTGATCATTTGCTGCTCTTGTTGTGTTTATGCAAATGAACAGGATAAATTAAAAATGAACTTAATGCAGTCCCTTTAATGACAAGGAGGGTAATCTTAGGGAGAAAAATCAAGATTCAAGGAAGATCACAATGCCCAGTGGTAGACTATAAAGTAGTGCAGCTAACCGTCTTTAAAGTTTCTTTTCATTTAAAATTTGTTTTCATTTGAAAGTTAAACTATGTGGCATTATCAAAGATGTTTAATTTACAGGCAAGAAGAATGTCAAATGCCTTGCAACTGGATGTCTTTCCAATAAGACAGTCCTACAGATCTATAAACTTGTATGTGGGTTATGTTACATAAATTAACATGTGTTTTCTGTTTTCAAAGGGCATAAGCCTACGATCTCATTACCTGAGTGATTGTCTGTACGTATAGGCCTCACTTAATCCTGTCTGCATTGCTGCCTCCTGAGACTCAATGGTTTGACTGAACTAAGTGGCTGGGTTGGTGAAGAACGGGGTGGTCTGTGGGCTTCACTTTAAAACTGGTTTCTCTTTTCTAGCCTAATGGCTTGGACAGAAAGAGCCCAGAGGCCTGAAAGGGGGGAAACCTAAAATATTTCCCTCAGTCCAAACTAAGTATAATGGGCAAAAGGGTTTTGGACAGGTGAGATGTACCTGGCATACTTTCCTCCAAAGAAGCCCTTCTTTTCCCTAATGTGGGACATTGAAAAATTAATACCTGTCTATTGTCATCTAGTGGTTACAGATTGAATGATGTCCTTTAACCCTGTTGCCCCCAGAATACAACAAGGATGCCAGCCTGTTAAACCAAGCATGCCGTTGTCCAGAGACAGCCAACCAACCTGGAGTCTGCATGATCCTTCCCCTTGTGGGAAGGCCACCTTCCTCTCCACACCCCCACTCTTATTAGGGATTTCTTGACCCAAGGGTAGGTAGGACGACGACCATGTCCAGCTTGAAGCAGCTAGAGGAGCTCGAGACCTTCGCCCATTGTCCTTTATAAGATTGTAAAGGGTCTTAAGTCTGAGAGGGAGGGATTGTTATTTTTTATTGTTAAAATATTTAACTAATTAATTAATTATTAAAAAAAAAAGAAGAAGAATATATGAAAGGGTGAGCCATGGGCATGGACTTGGGGAGGGGATTGTCGGGGAGGGGGGGTGCTGGGCGGAGGGGAGCAAAGGGGATAATATTGGAACTATTGTAACAATATAATCAATAAAATATACTAAAAAAAAAAAAAAATGAAGAGAGAATAAGATGACTCTGGAACATCTCCAAAAGTGCTAACATCCAAATCACAGGAATGCCACAAGGAGAAGAAGAAGAAAAGCAAGAAATTGAAAGCTTATGTGAAAAAATAATAAAAGAAAACTTCCCCGATTTGGTAAAGAAAATAGACATACAAGTCCAGAAAGCATAAAGAGTCCCAAACAAGTTGGACCCAAAGAGGACCACACCAAGACACATCATAATTAAAATGCCAAAGACAGAGGAGAAAACTTCTGGCCAAGATGGAGGCCTAGACTGACATGCTCTGTCTACCTCCACAACTACAGTATCCCCTCACTTATCGCAGGTATTATGTTCTAGACAGCTCCGCAATAGATGAAAATCCACGAAGTAGGATCCTTACATTTATTTTAGTATTTATATATATTTTAAGGCTTTATAAACCCTTCCCACACACTTATAAACAGTTCCCAGTCCCTTATTAACCTTTCCCACTCTCTTATTAACATTTTCCACACCTTTATAAACAGTATTTATATTCTTAAACATATTCTAAACTCTTAAATCTATGTAACTTTAACAACATATGTATACAGTACCGCAAAATCCCGCGATATAGTGAAAAACCCACGATAATAATTAAATATAATATTTTTTAAAATCCCGCGAGACAGTGAGGCCACGATACATGAACCGCGATATAGAGAGGGACTACTGTACTGCAAAACCAGAAATAACTAGAAATTCCAGAAAATAAAGCTACCATGAAGTCCAACATATGAAGTTATAAAGAAGCAGTGCTCATCTGGATGGGTGGGAGGGGCAAAGCCAGGGCATAGAGGTCAAGATGTGCTGGTGAGGGCAGCTGCAGTGATGGCGGTGGGATGGCGGTGGGCGCAGACACCTGTATCTAAGGGGAGGCAAGAAACACCTGGGGAGCATCCCCGGCTGCAGACCAGGCCCGTCAGCTCACAGTTCCAATGCCAGGGAAGGCAGACCCCCATTGCCTTGGACTGTGAGGGCCAGAGGGCATGGAGATGGAGGAGGAGGCTCCCAGTCTCTCAGCAGAGAGTGAACAGCAGGAATCCATCTTGGTCCCCGCCCCCATGCAAAATGCCGCAGGATGAGAAGGGTCACCCGACTGTGACGAGTGCACGGGGCTGGGCCCCCTATAGCATAGAAGGTGTGACAGCACCGCCCAGGAAGCAAAGGTAAACAGAAAACTGTCAGGATGGCACAGATCATGATAGAGATTCCAGTGACGCAGCTGACCAGCCAGCAAATATCTGATCTAATGGGTCAGCAGATAGGAAATCTTTCTGAGGCACAGTTCAGAGCCTTGGTTATAAGAATGCTTACAGGTCTGACAGCAGATCTTAAACAAGATGGGGAAGAAATGAAGGCTAGTCCTGCTGAAATGAATGAAAACACATACGAAACAAGTGAGGCAAAGAAAATCAGGAATCAAATCAACAAATCGGGATACAGGAAAGGAACAAACAATCAACCAGTACAGAAAGAGGAAACAAAAAGTGAGGAAAATAAGGAGAGGCTCAGAAACCTATGGGACAGCTATAAGCGGGACAATACCCGGATCAGAGCGTTGCCAGAAGGTGAAGAAGAAGAACCAGAAATTGAAAAATTATGTGAAAAAATAATGAAGCAGAACGTCGCTAACTTGGGGAAGGAAATAGACTTACAGGTCCAGGAAGCACAGAGAGTTTCATAAAAACTGGACCCAGGGAGAACCACACCAAGACACATTATAATCAAAAAGTCAAAAATTAAGGATAAACAGAGAATCTTAAAAGCAGCAAGAGAGAAGAAGAGAATTACGTACAAAGGGGTCCCAATTAGACTATTAGCTGATTTCTCAAAAGAAACTCTGCAGGCAAGAAACGACTGGCAAGAAGTATTCAAAGTAATGAAAAGCAGAAACCTACAACCATGATTACTCTATCCAGCGAAGCTGTCATTCAGAATAGAAGGGCAGAGAAAGTGCCTCCAGGACCAAGTAAAACTGAAGGAGTTCATCAGATCCAAACCACTGTTATATGAGATGTTAAAGGGACTTGTTTAGGAGAAAGAGGATCGAAACTATGAACATTAAAATGAAATTGTATCACAACAACCAACAACAGAAGCTAGGGAATCGAAACAAAGGCAATCTAAAGAGGCAACAAGAGTGGGAAAAGAACTATAGGTATGGGGAACATATTGGGGGGAGGTCAGCAGGGAGGGGAAAGGGGGAGAGGGAGGGCGAGAGTATAGGAATTAAGAAGCATAGTAGGAGGGAATGGAATAGACAGGAAGAGGTTGAGAAGAACTATATGCACAACCAACGGACATGGACTAAAAGCGGAGGACAACTGGAGGGAAGGGGGCCACCAAGTGGAGGGGAGCAGAGGGAAAGGAAATTGGGACAACTGTATCAGCATAATCAATAAAACATATATTTTTTAAAAGGTACAAAAGAGATGAACGCTGAATAAACAACCCTTTGTATAAAATGGCAAAAATAAATACATAAAGAAAAATAAAATGTCAAAGGCTAAAGATAAAAGAGAGAATCTTAGAAGCAGTGAGAGAAGAGAAGAGAGTTACTTACAAAGGAGTTCCCATAAGACTATCAGCTGATTTCCCAAAAGAAATGTTGTTGGCAAGAAGGGACTGGCAAGAACTATTCAAAGTGATGAAAAGCAAGATCTACAACCAAGATTACTACCTCCAGCAAAGCTATCATTTAGAATGGAGGAGCAGATAAAGTGCTTCTCAGACAATGTAAAGCTAAAGCAATTCATCACCAAGCCATTATTATATGAAATTTTACAGGGACTTACTTAAAAAAAAAGAAGACCAAAACTATGAACACTAAAATTACAACAAACTCACAACTATCAACAAATGAATAAAAAAAAACAAACACTAAGCAAACAACTAGAATAGAAAAAAAATCATAGATGTGGAGATCACATGGAGGGTTATCAGCAGGGAGGGGAAAGTGGGAGAATGCGGGAAAAGTTGCAGGGATTAAGAAACATAACTGGTAGATATAAAATAGACAAGGGGATGTTTAGAATAGTATAGGAAATGGAGAAGACAAAGAACTTATATGCACAACACATGGACATAAACTAAGGATGAGGATTGCTGGAGGGAAGGGTGTACCAGGTAGGGGCGGGAGGCAAAAGGGAAAAAAAATTTATCCACATGTGGTAGATAAAAATTCGGGAGCGATATCTAATGTGCAAGAAATCCCAGCTCCAAACCAGGAGCCCCAGCCCAGGGTTCCATGCCAGGAAGATAAATCCCCAAAACTTCTAGCTACAAAAACCAGCAGTGACTGAGTCTGTGGAAGAACCTGCTGGAGTTCCAACCAGTTCCCTTAAAGAACCCACACACAGACTTGATCAGATTCACTCTCTCTAAGCTCCAGCACCAGGGAATCAGTGTGAAAGACACCAGTGGCACACGGAGAGGAACTGAAGTGTCTGGCATCAAGGTGAGAGCTGGGGGACAGTTTTCTCTTGGATAAAAAGGCAGGCAGAGGTCATCATTCCTTTCTGAGCCCTCCCAAAACAGAGCCACAGAGCCAGCAGGCTGGTGCCATATCTGAGACTCCATCAACCTGGCTAACATTGTTTGCCCTGCCTTGGAGATCCCTGAGACTCTCCCCACCCAAACTACTAACCATGACTTATCCATATGAATGGCCCATCTTTGCTCATTTGTCGCAACTTCTTAAATCCTATCAAACAAGTAACAGCTGGCCTCAGGGAGCACCTAGCCCACATACCTCTTGCCAACTGTCCCCAGGACAGGCATTAGGAGAAGGCAGTCTAAGTTCACAGTTTGGTTTGCCTGGGAATCTCCAAGCACAGCACAAGTAGCAGACATCTCAGATTGCCTTATAGCTTGTGCAGGATGGCCCTGGGCAGATGTTGGTCTGCACCACCTGAGAAATCCCAGAGCCTGCACATCCAGAAAACAGCTACAGACCATATCAGAGCACCACCACCCTGCCCCTGCACAGCTGATCCTCCACGGAGAGCAGAGGTTGGTGGTCAGTGGTCACAGCCAGTGCTTATACCTGACTAGCCTAGGTAAATCTCTCCCATTGGCTTGCCAACAGCAATCAAGGCTCAACTACAAGAGAATGGTGTACTCAGCCCACATGGAAGGAACATTTAGAGTACCCAGCCTGGGTGATAGGGGATGCTGTGCCACTGGACCCTGTAGGACTACTACTATGTTAGGCCACGCAACCAAGACAGGGAGTCATAGCAGCTCTACCTAATACATAGAAACAAACAAAGGGAGGCTGCCAAAATGAGGAGACAAAGAAACATGGTCCAAATGAAAGAACAGATCAAAACATCAAAAAAAGAACTAAACAAAATGGAGAAAAGCTATCTGTCAGATGCAGAGCTCAACACACTGGTTTTAAGGATGCTCAAGGAACTTAGTGAGGACCTCAACAGCATAAAAAAGATTGAGCCAAAACAAAGGAATAAAGAACAATTTACATGGAAACAACAGTAGAGTAGATAAAGCTGAGAATCAAATTAATGATTTGGAACATAAGGTAGCAAATAACAACCAATCAGAACAACAAGAATAAAAAAGAATAAAAAAAAAAAAAGATACTGTAAATAGCCTGTGGGACAACTTTAAGCATTCTAAGGTTATCATCATTGGGGTGCCAGAAGGAGAACAGAAAGAGCAAAATATTGGAAATCTATTTGAAAAAATGAAAGAATACTTCCCTAATTTGGTGAAGGGAATAGACATTCAAGTCCAGAAAGCACAGAGTCCCAAACAAGATGGATGTAAAGAGGCCCATTCCAAACACATCATCTTTAAAATGTGAAAAATAAAGAGAGAACTTAAAAGCAGCAAGAGAAAAGCAGAGAGTTACCTACAAAGGGGTGCCTATAAGACTATCAGCTGATTTCCAAAAGAAACTTTTCAGGCAAGAAGGGACTGGCAAGAAGTATTCAATGTGATGAAAAGTAAGGACCTACAACCAAGACTACTCTATCAAGCCAAGTTATCATTTAGAACGAAAGGGCAGATAAAGTGCTTCCCAGACAAGGTAAAGCTAAAAGAGTTCATCATCACCAAGCTATTATTATATGAAATGTCAAAGGGACCTACTTAAGAAAAAGAAGATCAAAACCATGAACACTAAAATGACAAAAACTCACAACTATCAACAACTGAATCTAAAAAATAAAAACAAAATCCAACTAAGCAAACCAGAATAGGAACAGAATCATAGGTATGGGGATCATTTGGAGGATTATCAGCTGGGAGGGAGAAGGGGGAGAAACGGGGAAATGGTGCAGGGATTAAGAAGCATAATTGGTTGTTACAAAATAGACAGGGGGAAGTTAAGAATAATACAGGAAAGAGTGAAACCAAAGAATTTATATGCATGACTCATGGACATAAACTAAAGGGGGTGTGATTGCTGGAGAGAAGGAGGGTACTGGGTGGAGGGGAACAAAGGGGAAAAATATTGGGACTACTCTAACAACATAATCAATAAAACATACTTAAAAAGTAAAAAAAAAAAGAAGGTTCCATGGAAATCTCATTGCTGCTCTGTCACACACTACCACATTGCACCCAACTGGTGTCGCCAGTACTGGCTCTCTGAATTTTAACCCAACCTCCATACAGCTGAGAAGTGTTAAAAACACAGTGAACACTGGAAAATATTTCAAGAATATTTAGAATGCAGGATACTCTACAACCTGAAATGTATAGAACCTTCTGCTGACCTTGCCCAGCTCCACTTCCCAGCCTTTACACTGTCCTCAGCACCTGTAGTTCTCTGACTGCACAGTCTTCCCTATCTCTAGTACACATCCTTTACATCTAGCTTCAAAGTAAAATCCTCTGGAAAGCACTCCCAGTCAACTGGCTGCTCCCTCATCTGTACATTTTAGTGGTTTCATACATTTTCATATATCACTCAAACACCCGTCTATCCCACTAAACCATGAGATATTTCAGGCAAGGAACCACATCTCTCCATGCATCTAGAACAGTGTCTAGATACTGAGGGTACTAATAAATATTTGGTGATCTAAATAAATGTATGAGTTTGTTTTCACCACATATTTTTATAGATAATCTCAGAAGTAAATTTTAGGAGCTAAAAAGAAAGTTTAAGATCTAACTAAAAAGAAAGTAAAAATCAAACCAAATACATACTGGGCAAATGGTAAGATTTCTGCCATATTTACAGCTAAGAGTATAAAACTATAGCAATTTGGAATTACCAACTTTCTCAAATAATAATTTGAAGATTATATATTGTAGAGAGGTTTTTATTTTCCCCTTATATAGTGGTGGAGGGAGCACTGAAAAGTGTCTATTGCAATGCAAAAGTAATTCAATTATGTAGATTCTCTTCTAAATCAAATCAGTAAGAATGGCTATAACCAGGGAACAAGGGGACTTTAAGATCAATTGCAAGAAAACAGAAATCTACATATAATTCTCATTTCCATTTAGATTAACTTTCATCAGTGCCTGCCTATTGCCTATAATGAATTTACCTGAGCTAAAGTAGGGACTGAATTTTGACCAGTCTGGGCCTGCATATGTGCAGATTCTCTCTCTCCCACAGAATCTGTTACACTTCCATCCTGCTGAGATTCAATTGTTTCCATGGGCATTTGTCTGAAAAGACAATAAAAAGGAAGAAATATTAAGGTCCTATTTGAAGCATTTCTCTGTTTTTATCTCTTTCTCTGATACTTATTTCTGTCATACAAATGTACTACTTTATTTTCTCAAGAAATAATTTTAGTTGCAAGAGTCCTAACTCTCCAGACTGAAGGCACCTCCACTGGATATGAACATTACCATAGAAGAACTGCAAAACATTTTATAGAAATTAGTTTATTAAAATTATTTTTAAATCTTATAATTAAGTCTCCTCGATAACTATTTTAAGGCTGGTAGTATAAATGAGTGATAAAGTAGGTTTTAATTTTACATGAAGTCTAGGATTCTGAAGGCCAAATATGCCTGCTTTATAATATGATGTAGTATGAAAGAATTTTCCAAGTCTAAATTAAGTGCATTATAATATAAAGGTATGCTTTGTCAGTATTAAGCAGTTTCTGATACACAAACCTCTTAAATTGCATTACTCAGAACTTACACTTGTCCTGCAGCTCCCCAGGTACTTAAAGAAGAGAATCTAATTTTTTCCATGAAAAACTTTTGACATAATGTTTTTGCCTATGATTTAAATTTAAGTTAATGATTTCTATATGGAATCTTTCCAGATAAAACAGTAAACCTTTTCAGAATTAATTTTACCATACTAGAAAGTTAAAATGCCAACAAAATAAATGAACTCAAATTTTAAAAACTTATAGGAACTACTCCCTGCTATTGTACATTTTTTTTTATTTTTAATTCTCACCTGAGGACTTTTTTTTCATTGCTTTTAGAGAGAGGAAGGGAGAGAAAGAAACACTGATGACAGTGAGAAGCATCAACTGGCTGCCTCCCACACGTGTCATTGTAGGCATCTAGACTGAATCAAACCCACAACCTAGGTAGGTGCACTGACCGGATGAACCCTCAACCTTTTGGTTATGGGTTGATGATTCAACCAACTAAGCCACACCAGCCAGGGCCTCTGCATCTTTTCAATTGTCAAATAATATGGGTTTTTTTCACCTTGGATGTCTAAATACTACTGTTACAGAGTGGGGTCCCCAAAATTCCCCAGAGCCTGCTGTTGGGGGATGTGGGAAGGGAACAGCTTTCAAGATGCCTATGCATATCTATGGCTGGTAGCTAGTGTCATAGTTATGCAAATGGATTTGGTTCTTCCAAGGCCCCAAGGAGATGGGAGGGATTTTAACCATAGAATCAGTGAGGAAAGAGCACACAGGGCATGCACAAGATTCTGTGCATGATCAGAACCAGTTACCCTGCCCACTGCATCACAGGCCCAGGTCAGGGATTTAAAATTAAGGTGGCAGCCATTTGCAGGGGGAGAACCATGTGGCTTTGAAAGAGAAGAGAGCACCATGTGGTTTTAAAAGGAAAGAGAAATCCATGTGGCTTTTAAAAGGTAGAGGGAGATCCATATGGTTTTGAAAGGGAAAAGAGAACCATGCATGATCCAGTACAACACGGCACAGGTTTTCTTGGACTGTTATATGGAAGCCGATGACATCATACCCCAGATCCTGAAGGAGAGAGCTGACAGGTAAGGGATGGGGAACTTCTGGGCATGTTTCTGGCTTATAGCCTTTTGGGGAGCAAGGGAAGTGCTGGGTCCTGTGGGAGAACAGGGCTCTGAGCAGAAATGCTTACAGCCCTCCTCCCCCACCACAGGTTGGACTATTGTGAATAAAGACCTATTTTCCTCAACACTGACTGTTGGGTTTTACACAAAGACACCACATGAAAGAATCCCCTTTCGCTCAGGAACACTACCCAAAAAATATGCAGGCCACTTAGAACTTGGAATTAAAATGTCCAGATCTTTTTCCCAGATTTAATTAGTTGCCAGATCTACAGATCTTTCAGCTAGTCTTTCACTTAATACCTTCTTTTGCCTTTCAACAGCCACTAACTAGCTGAATCCAAGCCTTCCATTCTCAAACCTGTCTGCCATATAGTCTCTACTATACCTAGAGTTGTATTTTCCAAATGTATCTGACCACCAAAACCTCTTTTCCACAAATCATGCTCCAGCAGTAGTGTTTTGGAAACAACTTGAGAAATGCTGTCTTATCCTATTTCTTACACCTTTACTAAAAGCTATTTTTAAACTATGCCAAGAATTTGAGTCTCAACTCAAACATTACATACTGAAAGGCCCTCCCCAGTAAACTCTATTCATTTTAGAAACAATTTAGTTAGCACCATCTACATGACAGACCCTAAAAACACAAAAGTGGACTAGTTACAACCCTTACCCTGAAGAAATTTAGTTACAATCCTTGGTTTCTCACAGTATGGTCTTTGCACAACTTAGATCAGAAGTAACCACTGTACTTCTAAAAAAAGCAGTAATAATGTAGATGCCTAGGCTCAACCCCAAACCTACTGAAACAAAGTTTTGGGGATCTAATTTTTTTTTAATCCTCACTATCAGAATATAGAGGTAGCCAGGATGCAAACCTGGTCAGACAAAAGGATATGTTAACAAACCTGGTGGAGGAAGGGAAGCAATGAGGTGCAAACAATCTACTGAATATGCTAATACGACAAACTCACCCTCACTGAAATGTGCGGTTGGCAAGTTTAAAAATTGTACCTGCAGAAGTCTGGTGGGACTCTTAACGGCTCGCATGGAAGACCAGGAGTTCCCATTCCCCTTGCTTCTACAGGTGCTTGAGTCAGTCCAGGAGCTGCCTCTCCCCTCCACCCCCTGCCCCCTTTGTTCCCTCAATAAACCCATTGACTGCTCCCACAGTGGTCTCTGGGTGATTTCTCAGAGCAAGGCTGCTCTGACACTCACATGAAGATATGTGTATTAGTAGCTTTTTTTTTTTTTTTTTTTGAGAGAGAGAGGAAGGGGGAGGGAAAGAGAGAGAAACATGGATATGAAAGAGAAATATCGATCAGTTGCCTCTTATACATACCCTGACCCTGGTATCAAACCTGCAACCTAGGTATGTGCCCTGAACGATCAAACCCACAACCTTTTATTGTACAGAATGATGCTCAAACCAACTGAGCCACCCAGCCAGGACTGAGGATCTAATATTTTATCTCAACAAGATTACAATGTACATTAAAATTTGAGAAAAACTTACTAAGTTCTATCAGGTAGACCAGCAATAAATACAAAGTAACTTCTTAAATTGTGTGAAGGATGTTATGTATGAAATGGTTTGGGAAACTAGAAGGAAATGATTTAGTCTGCCTGAGGATGGGATTGTGAGTTGTATACGAGATCTGTCCAGAAGGTATCCAGCCATATAATATGAAAAAGAGACATTTATTGAAGATACAAGAAACATTGCACATAGAATAATGACACCTCAAAGTAGGCACCTTGGAACCTCACACAGTTCTCCCAATCACCATCAGGTGCCCTATCGTATTTTCCTGAATCTCACCGATGGTCTGAAATCTCTTCCCTTTCAAAGGTGATTTTAGTTTTGGGAAAGATGAGAAGTTGCAGAGCACCAAATCTGGGCTGTAGGGGGACTGTGTCACCTCGGTGATTTGATGTTCCTCTAAAAAACTCTGCATGAGATGTGATGCATGAGTGGACACGCTGTCGTGAAGAAGATGCCAATCACCAGTTGCCCATAGCTGCAGCCTTCTGAATCATCCAAATAGTTTCCATGGAGGAATGTTCAAGTTTAATGCAAAATTTGATGCAGATTTGTTGCTCTACTCCCTCAGTCATTTTGCATGCAATGGCCACAAAGAGCACATGCTCACTCAACCATGACTACCGCCCCCACTGACTAGTACAGTGAAGTTGTCATTGTTCATGCATGCATAAACATTCCAGTCCACTCTCTTTGGTTGCCAGGTTACATCAATGCTGCACAAACTGTTCTCATTAACAATGGCTAGACTTTTTCCGGGCAGACCTCATATTGAAGAATGAGAAGAATTTCTTTCACTAGGTAGAGAAGGAAAGATGGACTGAGAAAAAGGAAAGTACAGAGTAAAACATAGCTGGCTGCAGTAGAGACTATTTAGACTTAATGGGAGGAAAAGGAGGAGGATAAGGATGGTTAGAAGTAGGGCTGGTAAGGTTGGATGGAAACAGATGAAGAACAGCTTTTAATAATCTGAAGAAAAAAAATACACTTCATTCAGTTGTTTCCTTTCCTGTAGGTCCTTCAGAATCTATGAAATTCCAAGCTATAGTGTACCCAGAATTCAATCAAGAGCCAGACAATAAGAGCAAAGGTTATCTGTTAACATGTAAAACAAATGGCCCAAAGTCCATACACTAAAACTTCTGAATGAATAGAAAATCTCCAGGCCCATACTTTAAACCCATTCATTTTTATGTCAAACACAATCCTCATTTATCTGGTTTCTAAATATACTGAATATAAGACAATGGGTGAGTGGGGAAAAACTATAGAATCTAATAAACATTTCGAGAATTCCAACTGTGGCAATCTGGGTCCACACAGGGTAAAATTGCCTAGTTCTTTATACTCAAAAAAAATCGAAGGACTTATTTGTTAAACTCAGTAAGTGATATTTACAATCCTGAGTCATCAAGAAAATTTTAACTATACTTAGTATACACTAACAAAGAGAAGTACATATAACAGAATCCAGGACAACTCCCATTTTAAAGAAAGAAGCTCTAATGCTTAAAAAGGTAAACCTAAACTCTTCAGGACTCATTTTTTGAGATATAATAGAAGACTTTACATTATTAAACATTTAAAAATATTTTACACATGAAAGTGTTTTTATACACATTATCTGATGCAATCGCCTTAATTGTTTCTTTTTTTCTCCAAGGTACTTCTCAAGAGTTTAATCCTTTGCTCTTCTCCTTTTTTCAGGCAACAAACTGGCCTCTTCAATTCTGTATGGCAGTTAACTCCTACATCTGTATTTATGTACAACCCCTCCCACTGGGCATCACCACTTAGCTTTTACAAAGACACCTTCCCTTCCCTTTATTCCTGCTTTTACTCAAGGCCATCACTGTCCATTTAAGTTCCAAAGCTAGGTCATGTGTCTATATGTGAGTCAGTATCTGATCAGCCACAAAAAAACCCACAGTTAAATATCAGCCAAATCCGGATGCCATGAAGCCCAGAGCCTCCTAGTAAAAGCAGGAATGGAAGGTCAGTGGCCTCCCCTGTTCATACTCTTTGCTACACTTGGCATCATTCACTATAACCTCCTATCCCAACACTGGACTAGCAACTGAGATGCTGCTCCTCACAGTTGCTACTGTCCACTTCAAAGACCAAGCATCACAGACCATGGGCCTCCTCGAAAGCCATGACTAAACTGTGACACCCCTGCGCCATGCCAAAATTACATCCAGTAACACCTTACATTCTTATTTCCCCAGTTGCTGTCAAAGATAAGCCCTCTGATATTTCATCTTCACTCTCATAGCTAGTGCTTCCTTTCCCCACATAACTGCTCATTCCTATTTCTTCCAAGACTTTGCAATGTGCTATATGAACTCCTAAAGCCCCCACAACCCTCTTAAGAGAGAGCTGCTCATCCTCCCACACCTCATCAAGATCAGAATGTTGATGTGCATGCTCTTGGATCCCCAATACTACTTCCCAGCTGTTCCTCCTCTGCTCCTTTGTATAAAGCCTTGTTCTCTCAAACATAGTAAGTGGGTGTACCATCCTATATTCATCCATATAATAATCATCATCTTCTACCTACATCCAGGATGAAACTGAAGACTTTTGGCACCTGAATCAAAATACTCCCTCTGCACCAGTCTGTGTTTTGTTCAACAGTCAAAGGGAAGAACCCATCCCTCTCACTCTGATGCCTCAGCCATCTACCAAAGTGATTGGTCACACACTGAATATTTTATGTGTTCAAAACTGCTCCATCTCTGAAATAATTATTTCTGACATCCTATCCTCCTCCCTTATACCCTCCCTCGATAACTCCTAGCACTCCTGTTATTCTACCACACTGAGATCATCAGATTGCCTTCTCCCTTTCCATTAGCCTACCCCTTTCTTCATATCCTACCTTGTTCAGCTTTGAATCCACTGTTTCCCAATACCCTCAACTCCCTTGTCTCTTTTTCCTTTTGTTGAATTTGTTTAGTGAATTCCAATCTCAGACAAATTCAATTCTGTCTCCTCCATGCCTCCACCAAGACTGATAAATGACATTGAATAAAATTATAAAAGAGTATTAAGGTTACTGAAGTGGTGGTTTTCAACCCCAAATGGGCAGCAATCTTATTATTTCCCTAGCGAGCTTATTCTTTCATTCTTTACAACCAATTCAAGTTTTCTCTGTCAAATCACTGAGCTCACCTACTACATAAAACCTTGCCTCTTGTTTCAAATGAGATCTCCCTCAACTTCCTGCCACCAAATCAACAAACCCAGTTTCATCTACATCCACCATTTTCCCTTATATCCTGCCTCTCCACTCTTAAATTCCTCTATCTGTTCTATGGACAATGGCTCTTTTAATTTAAACTAAAAACCATAGACAGTTCCTGAAAAGGTGGCAGCAAAGTAATATAGGTGTTAAAAGACTGAGAGGTAGGGGGCATGGAGATTGAGCGAATCATTTTGACTGGGCTCTTGAAGTTGCTGGTGGCTTGGAGCTGCAGCTGTTCAGCCAACAGATGTTTCTTGAAACCATAGAACCGGGGCACAAACTGGTTGGTGCGTCACTCAGGCCAGTAATTGGGGTGCACCATGAAGGAGCATATGAAGGAAACCAGAGTTGAAGTAGGCTCTGTCCATTTGATGGTGCCCCAATGACTGGATGTGGACACGTTCATGCACTTGGGACAGTAGAGCTTCACCATGCCTCAACTGGGATGTCCAAAAGGCAGATGAAAAGTACTGGCCGATTCTCACAGTACACACGCAGACAGTAGCCAAAGTCTCCCTGTTGGTATTTTTCCAACATCTGGGTGACGCCATGCTTGGTGAGGACATAGGGGGTGTGGATCAATCCATAAAGCATCTCAGCTGCCTGCTCACAGGTCACTCTGGTTGGGATTGTCTTCCATCTCTTCATCAGGTTCCAGGTCCAAGATCATGTATAGAGCTTGTCCATAGCGAGGCACTTACTCATTGAGTCCAGTGAGATTGAATTAGTTCTGGAGGTAGTCTTCACAGAAGAATTCATTGCCATGGAGCCCACAGAAGCAGGAAATCCAGGACACATCCTCTGAGCTGCTCATTCTCACAGCAGCCTAGGGACCAGGGTAGGAACAGGATGGAGGAGGGGAGATGCTACTTCCAAGGACCCACGGTGACACTATAGCACAGGCTCTGGACTAGATGAGGCAGGCCCTACTCTGAGCTTCTTTCCTCAGGAAATGCTCTCCACCCTTCCAAACCCAGTTGATCAAGTGGAAAGATGGGTGACATCCCTGAACCCCTCTCTCATTTATTCCCTACAGCATCAGCAGATATAATGATTCCACCTTTTAAAGAATGATTTAGACCCCTTCTGAGCCTATCTTCCTACTTTAATCCATTCCAACAGCTATCTTTTTAAAACATATATTTCTGATTAAAACATTTCTCTGCTCAAAATTCTGCAGTAACTCCCTATTGACTGTAGAATAAAATCTAAACTTCTTACTTTTATCATAATAAGAGCTAGCATTTGTTAAGTGTTTACTATGTGGTAAATGCCTACTAGTTTTAATCCTTAACAACTTTATAAGGTCCATATAGTTAGTTATCCTTTCAGAGATAGGGAAAAGGAGACATCAGGAAATTAAGAATGTGACCTTATTGTAGAGGTACTGAGTAGCACAGCCAGGTTTTGAACTAAGTCCTTTTTCCAAAGTCCACATTCGCAGACAACAAATCAAACTGCCATTCAATCTCTTTCACAATGTGACCCCATTTTACATTTTAGCCTCATCTCCAGGCACTTCATTCCTCCCCACACTCTCTATTGTGGCCTACTTATACGCCATTTGTTTCAAATACACATGTCAGATGTTACTAAAATTATAAAAAATAAAGTTCAGAGAGATTTAATGACTTTCTATAGGACACATAATACATAGCATGAGAGAGAGGGTAGACAAGAGGTCTTGTTGAGACAGGATAGTGAAAAATTCCTTGGCAGGTGGAATAGGGAAACTGAGACAGATAGGTGAACACAATGGCCAAGAAATTCAGAGCCAGTTACTAAAGGTCACCTCCCTAAGGATGTGGAGACCATGACCCTGAAAAGGCACACCTGGAGAACTGATGAATATTCTGCTGAAACCCTCCCTTGAGACCTCCCCTAAAATTACTGCCTGCAAGAAAGAGATAAAAGCCTCAAGACAAAAGACCAAGCATGTACTTTCCCTCTAGGAAGCAGCCAACCCCATCTCCCTTTCCTCCTTCTCCCTCATTTCTTTCTTTGTAGGCATGCATCTCCTAAACTCTAAGGTAATGGGCAGCTGGCAGCTTGTCCCAGACTAATCCCCTAAGCCTGCCCCTAAAGGCCCCTTTTCTCTAACTTCCCAATGAGGTAAGGCAGCCCAGCTTAGGCTCTCCTGTTGCTTCCTCTATGCTAAGCCCTTCCTTGTTTCATTGTCCCTAGCTTTAATAAATGTATCTTCATAGTTACCTGGACTTGTGTTGTGAACTCTTTCCTACACAAAGTCAAGAACACACAAAGCTAGCCATAGGCAGACCCATTCAGGACCAGGCCCCTGGCCAGTAACATTGTGACTATGATTCCAGAGTTCTTCCCACATGCAGTACCCTGAGTATTTCAGTTCAGACATTTTACAATAATGATATGCTTTTGAATATGCTGCCACTATTGTGACAATCTTCATTCACATATGCTGTCTTCTGCACAAGGATGCAGAGACTCTCATTTTTATCCCACTTCTGTTCTTCCAGAATACCTAGTATAGTGCCAGTACATGTCATTCAGTATGAGTTTGATACTAAAATCAATTTATTGGAAGTTAAAAATAATCTACAGAAGAAAAAATTCAGCACTAACAATTTAAAATATATACACTAATCATTTTCAAATAAGTTTATTCTGCTGATCTATATCCAGCTACTTCTGAGTACCACATCCCAAACCCACTAAACACCAACCCCAGGGCAAGACTGAGGGCGGGTGATTCAACCGGCACTTAAATGTTCAACATGAGTCACGCACTGCACTGTGCATTTTCACACACTATATCAGCAGGAAATACAGAACCTAGAACTCAGCTGTAAATGATAGATACATAACATTAGTGTCTGTAAATAAGCCTCAGCTAGTCCAGACAATTTATTTATGAAGTGTAAGAGAAAGGTCCATTATAATTGTGTATTGTTCACTATAAATTTTATAGCTATAATTGAAGGGATGTACCATAGAATATTTCCCCCCAAATCTCACTTTTTGTAATGATCAAATGTTAAATATAGTGTACTAAAAAAATAATAGAATAATCTATAAATTAATAATGCGCTACTTTAATCTTAAACAATAATTCTTATTAGAAAAGAGACAAATTAGTAATTATAAATTAAGGAATATCTAAAAATAAAAACATATAAGATGAGCCCTAGCTGTGTGGCTCAGTGGATTAAGCCCTGGCCTGAGAACTGAAGGGCTGCCAGTTCAATTCCCAGTCTGGACACATGCCTGGGTTGCAGGCCAGGTTCTGGGTTGGAGGTGTGTATGAGGTAACCAATTGATGTTTCGCTCTCACATCACATTGATGTTTCTCTCCCTCTCTTTCTCCCTTCTTCCCCCTCTCTCTAAAAATAAATAAATAAAATATTTTAAAAATAAAATAAAAACATAAGATGAAACAAACAAAAATGAATAAAAAAAGTCCTTTATGCACTATAAACTAATAGCAAGCAAAATACTGGCAAATATTCAGTTCCATAATTCTAAAAAACAAATAAGAATTTGCTAATAGGTATATTTAAATTTATGACTAATAGTAGCAGCAATATTCTTTTCTTATGAAGGTTAAATATTTCACCTGAAGTCTTCTTTTTATTATTTAGCAAACCATTTTCTTGATAGAAAAATAAACGTTATCTCAATATATTCTGAATATACTGGGATTCAGTTTAACAAAATACTAACAAACTATTGTTTTAAATGAATAGGATTCATCCATTAGCAAAATTTTCAAAGACTTCTCAGATTAACAACTTTTTTTAGGGGAAAGGAGATAGTTAAATTGTATTTGTTTGCTTACTGTTTTTTTTTTCTAGTATATTAATAGATCATCTACATCATACTGCAATTATTCCCCCAAATACTGAAGTACAACCATACTGTACTGTTTGTACAGTACAACATAAACAATATATAGACCACCAATAACATACTTGCAAGAAATAAATACAAAGGGATATGTTTGTTAAAACTACATTTACAATTATCAAAATACCAAGGTGATTATGACCGAAGTTATTTAGGTATACCTAAATATAGGTATACTTAATGTATCAAGAACATACAAGACATTTAAGTAGGAGGCAAAATGAGAAGAAAAAGGAAAAGCATTTTAAAGAAATGCTAGCATAGGTACCCAGGAAAGTGTTTTTAAAAGAGAAGATAGGAACAAAGAAGGGAAAAGGAAATGAAGGCCAAAAATATGTAAATAAAAAAAAGACAAAGACAGGTTCCTAGTTATAATTAAAATGTTCAATTAACTAATAAACTTCTAAAATCTTCTTTGTATCTAATCATACTGCAGAACCCTACCCCTGTAAAAAATAAATTTCACTTCTTTTAAAAACAGGCTCCAGCTGCAAAAATAAGTTATTAGTTTTTTCCTATCCTCTACTGTAAACAGTTTTACAAAAAAAAAGTCACTGAAAATGTATTTTCTTTTTAAAGCTAGATCGAACTGATGAACCAGAATGTCTGAAAGTAGCCAAAAGAAAACTTGAAAAATTCTATTTGGATTTCTGTAAAACATTGGTAGATCCTTTCACGTTTTACAACAGTTAGGTGTAAGTACAGCCTTATAGCAAGGAGGGAGAAAAAGAAAAACTGTCCACATCCCTATAGATGGTCTAATTTCTAACCACAAAGGTCAGCACTTAGCACAAGCTGAATGTACGTGTCTATTTATCACCTACAGAGCATACCACAGTACATAGTTGAAGATGAATTCCTTATTTGAATGGTTGAATAATTTGGGTACATATGTTTACATGTTAATATAATATACAAGGTCTGTCTAGAAAGTATCCAGCCATGTTATGTGAAAAATACACATTTCTTGAAGAAGATACAAGATATAAGAAACACTGGATTTCCGGCCAGGATGGAGGCGTAGACAAACACGCTGCATCTCCCTCCATAACTAAGAAGGAATACAACTACCTCAAAACTAGAAACAACTGCAAGTTCCAGAAAATCAAACTGCATGGAAGTCCAGCAAACAAAGATATAAAGAAAAAATGCTCATCCAGACAGGTGGGAGGATCAGAGTCGGGGGAGAGAGGACGCAGTGTGGTGGTGGCAGCGGTGGCAGCAGCAGGCCAACAGAAAGTGCAGTCACACATTTTTAAAAGTCAGGAGGGACACCTGGGGAGTGTTCCCAGCTCCTCACCGGACCTCGCAGCCCAGGGTCCCAGCACCAGGGAAAATCAAGCCTCATTGCTTCTGACTGTGCAGACCAGTGGGAACTGGGGCAGAGGCAGAAACTGCCAGCCTCTCAGCAGAGTCTGCTTGTTTAAAGGGCCCCCACAGTCCTAGAACATCCGCAGACCCACCTACTCTGGGAACAACGAACAGGGAAGCAACTAGAGGGGCGCCAGTCCAGTGTGAAAGTGGGAGACGTGCCTGGAAAGCGGGCGAGTTCTGGGCAGGTGGCATTGTTCCCTCTCGGACCCCTCCCCCACATACAGCGCCACAGCATGGTGAGGCAGGTGGCCCTGTACTGACGAATCCCTAAGGCTCTGCCCCTTACAATGTAACAGGAGCAACAGCTCTACCTGGGACGTGGAGGCAAACAAACACAGGAGCCTGTCAGAATGAGGAGACAGAGAAGTATGGTCCAAATAGGAGAACGGATCAAGGTTCCAGTGGGAGAACTAAGTGATAAAGAGATAGCCAACCTAACAGATGAAGAATTCAAAACACTGGTGATAAAGATGCTCACAAGCTTGACAGATATGCTTGAGTACAGCAAACACATAAGGGAAGAAGTGAAGGCTATGCTAAGTGAAATGAAGGAAAATCCACACAAAACCAATGGTGAAGGGAAGGAAACCACGGTTCAAATCAATGATTTGGAACATTAGGAAGAAAAAAAACAGCCAACCAGTGCAGAATGAGGAAGCAAGAATTGAAAAAAAAAAATGAGGGAAAATTCCCAAATTTTGCGAAGCAGATGTACATACAGGTCCGGGAAGCACGGAGGGTCCTAGGCGAGCTGGACCCAGAGGGGACCACACCAGATGCATCACGACTGAGATGCCAAAGGTGAAAGATAAAGACAGAGTCCTGGGGGCAGCAAGAGAGAGGGGGAGAGTTGCCTACGGGGGGGGGAGGGTCTATAAGACTATCAGCTGATTTCTCAGAGGACACTTTGCAGGCAGGAAGGGACTGGCAAGAAGTATTCAATGTGATGAAAAGCAACCTACAACTAAGATTACTCTATCCAGCAAAGCTGTCATGTGGAATGGAAGGGCAGAAGAAGTGCTTTCCAGTCAAGCTGAAGTTAAAGTAGTTCATAATCACCAAGCCATTATTATATGAAATGTTTAAGGGACTTAAGAAGATCAAAACTATGAACACTAAAATGACAACAAACTCATAACTATCAACAACTGAACCTAAAAAATAAAAACAAAATCCAACTATGCAAACCAGAATAGGAACAGAATCATAGGTATGGGGATCATTTGGAGGGTTATCAGCTGGGAGGGGGGAAGGGGAGAAATGGGGAAATGGTGCATGGACTAAGAAACATAACCGGTTGGTACAAAATTGACAAGGGGATGTTAAGAATAATATAGGAAAGGGTGAAGCAAAAGAACTTATATGCATAACCTATGGACATGAACTAAGGGGGGTGGGATTGCTGGAGGGAAGGGGGGTACTGGGCAGAGGGGAGCAAAGGAGAAAAAACTGGAACTACTGTAACAACATAATCAATAAAATATACTTTAAAAAAAAGACACAAGAAAAACTGTACATAGGATAATGACAATTCCATCCTCTGCAAAGTAGGCAACTTAGGACCTCACATAGTTCTCCCAGTGTGTCTTCCACTGTTCAAAACACTCATTAGAATTGCCATCAGCTGTCATATTTTCCTGAATATCCTTCTCTGGGCATGCAGGACCAGGCAACTTCTGTTGGGATGACTGGGCCTTCTTTCCAGATCGTAGCTGTATGCCCATGATTTATCTCCAGTTATGACCTTCTTAAGGAAATCTGGTTCATTGGTAGCAGTTTTAATCTAGTCATTAGCAAGTGCGGCACAATGTTCCTTCTGCTAGCAGAGCATGGAATGAATTTTGCCATGACACAGTTCATGCCAAGATCCTGCATTAAAATCTTGGACACAGTAGTTTTTGGAATCCCCAAATCAGCTTTTAGTTCTTGCACTGTCAGTTGCTGATCTTTCTTGATTGCAGCCCACACACATTCAACATTCTCAGGTGTTCTGCTTGTTGCAGGCCTTCCAAAACGTGGATCACTTTCAACAGATCCTTGACCATCTCTGAAGTGTTTGTGCCACACTTTTATTTGTGCTGCACTCATTGCATTGTCCCCACAAGCCTTCTGAATCATTCCAATAGTTTCCACAGGGCAATGTTCAAGCTTAACACAAAATTTGGTGCAGATTCATTGCTCTACGTGCTCAGTCATTTTGAATGTGACAGCCACACAGTACACATCCTCACTCAATGGTGTCTACCGCCCCCACTAATACAGTGAAGTCGTCATTGTTCATTCATACGCATTCCAGTGCACTCTCTTTGGCTGCTAGGTTACATCAACATCACACAAACCATTCTTGTTATATTAACAATGGCTGGGCTTTTCCCGGACAGACCTCATCATATACACATATGAGTGTGTGTGCATATCTACATTGTTAATTTACCCATTTTAACTCTAAACTCTCTAAGTAAAATTTTCAAAAGAAAACAGAAGAGTGTATATCTACCTACCTTAAATTCATCTTAATATATTTTTTCCTGCCACATTTGCTCACTATTAAGACATCTGTAATCAATGCTTTGCTCCTTCCCCGTTTTCTTCTTTATTTATCCTGCCATAAAATTATAATGTTGACGTGAGAGGACATAATATTTTATTTTAAAAAATTAAAATCTCTCAAAACTACACCAGAAAAAATACCCTATTTCTATAAAACTGAAAAATAATATAAAAATTTGAAAACAATTTCATATTGTTTTCAATTTTACTTCTATTCAATTTTATGATCTACCTAAGAAAAAATTCAAAAAAAATACTTTAATCATATGCTATTTCTCAGACTCTTTCCTATTAAAGAGAAAGCAGTGCTATCTAAATCAGTTCATATATACTAGGTATTGTTCATAGGCATGAGCTCTATTTTTAAATTATAATAATCACTTGATTTGTCAACCATTTTTCATTTACCTTAAATTCAAAACTGGGTTTTGCCAAAGAATTTTAACTCCAAACAAAATATTAACAGTTCATTTAAAATCTTCTCCAACCTATTAAAAAAACTGTTTTAAACACTAGCAATTAAGACCATTTTTGAAACTAGTATCTTTTAAAAATATGCATTTGGCATGCTGAGTAAAGTAAAATTGGCAAAGGAAAAGATGAAAGGAAATCTGGAGTCCTTGCTTTGGGGTTGCAAAAGACAAATATGCTTGTCCAGCAACAGTGGTGCTGAGTCACAGACACACTGCCTGCAGGGCTCCCTCCAGAGTGGTCCCCTCTATAGTGGGTTATGTCATGCCAGTCGATTCTCAGACTGAGTTTGCTACACATCACTAAGGGCACTAAGGCAATGGTTATTTCTACAACCACTTGCCCCCACCTCTGGTACAGGAACAAGAGATAGTACGGCATTTGAAGCAGGCTACCTACAACATGAACGAAAAGGGAAGAACGGTGCCACTTCTTCAAATTAAACCTTATTCTGTTATATTATGCTGTCATTTTACATGGGGACATCTTATATTCTACTAAAATTGTGTAACCAAATAACACCTTATACAAACAGAGAAAACTGAGTCCAAAAAAATCTTTTGCCTACATGTGAATTTCTAAGCTGCATTTGGAAGAAAGTAATTTTTCACAATGATAAAACTTTCTAGTATGTATTAGTTTTGACTACAAAAATGACATTTGGCATTCATCTTACTCTTAAACATTGTCTTGTTCTATTCATCTGCTGACATTACAGCTTCAATCTATTTCAGTGCTATCGAGTATCCCTTAATAGACAGCTCTCTGTATGGATATTTTAAATAAGTTACTCTTTAAGTATTTATAGATACTTAGAAAATTCTGAATACCTACTCTGCTGTGATTAATTACATTACAATCTTAATTTTAACTTTCTGAAAAGAATAGGTATATATAAAAATTAAACTTCTTGGGCAATTTTACAAGAATATAAACACTTACCTAACCAACTCTCTGTATTAACTAATGTTCTTCATTCCTTCTGTAAAACCTTGTTTAGCTAATGCTCACCCAAGTTCTTCTCTAGTACGCTTAAGCACTTCTGCTCCTATCAGCTTGGCTATATGTTACCAAGAGTTTTGTATTTATCACTAAACTTGATTTTGGAAGCATTTTACTGTTGCAATTTGGAATTCTGTAAAATAGCATGTTAGATAAAATTATTAAATAGATCATTTTAAAAGGTAACTGTTCCTATGAATAGTTGAATGCTTTGGAAAGACAACAAGCTTTAGAAATATCTTGCTTTTGCACCCTGGCCAGGTAGCTCAGTTGGCTAGTCTTGCTCCACTTTCAAAACCACAAAATGGAAATTGCAAATTATGCATTGAAATATTTTTTAGCAAGAAAGGCAAAAATAAAAATCCAAACAATACCCATCATTGCAATTAGCATAACACAGGGGAATAATTTTTCACATAATTCCTGTTGAGTTCAATTTTTCAACTGTTTTGGATTTAAATAGGCATGCTGATTTCAAAACTGCAGTCAGTTTTCTTCTATCACATCAAGTTTTTCTCTACAGCTTATTTTAATGCAACCACCCTAGGCTGGATGGAGCCTGGATTGAGGGAAGCACTACTGTTCTCCTATTGGCTGAGAGCAAACCTCCCTCGAGTGGGGAGGGGTGGGGGATGACCTTGGAGACCAGCGACAGGACACATGAGACAGTGTAGTGAGAGGTTGTGTGCCGCTCTATTCCAAAGTGTAGTCCAAGTTCTCATCTATACACAAGGAGTTAGCAGAATTTAATTTTTTATTTACATATGTACTTATTTCCTTTCCTTCAGATCATGTCTGCCTCTGCTATTTCTTATTGTAAGTGCCTAAACAACCTGATTCATTTTGTTCTATCTATGGGAGTTTCACCATTCCCAGTCAAAGGACAAACATCAGCGCATTTGTCAGGCAAGCCTATTTTGCATATTTTAAAGTAAAACTTGGTGATCATGATAAGTCTTGGGCCCCTCACAAGGTGTGAAAGCAGTGTGTCAAGTTTATGGATGTGGACAGAGGGAACACGTGATAAATTGCCATTTGGTATACCTACGGCTTGGCGAGAGCCCAGAGATCATTCAAGTGGCTGTTATTTTTGTATAGTGAAAACGTCAGGATATAACAAGAAAAATAAATGTAAAATAGAGTACCCTAGTCTACCATCAGCTATATGCCCATTGCCTCATTCAGCTGAAATCCCAGTGCCAGTTTTCATTGAACTACCCTCTTTCAAAAAACAGGAGTATGGTGAAGAACTAAGTGACAGCAACAATGAAGATTTTGAAATTGAAGGTGACTCAGTTTGTAAGGTATTTGATCAGCATGAGTTGAATGATTTGGCACAAGATTTGGGACTATCCAAAAAGGCTTCAGAACTCCTAGCATCAAGACTGCATGAGAAAAACTTGCTTGAAAAAGAAGCGGAGGTATCCTACTTTCAATCAAGAGAAAGTGCATTTCTGCAGTTCTTTTGAAATGATGGTGGCTTTTGTATTGCCATAACATACATGGTTTAATGGAGGAATTGGGAATTCCAATCTAGAATGCAACTGAATGGCGACTGTTCATTGATAGCTCAAAGCAGAGCTTGAAGTGTGTCCTCCTCCACAATGGCAATTTACTTGGTGCGGTCCCAATTGGCCATTCAGTTTGTTTTCGTGAAGAATATGAAGACATAAAGACAGTCATTGATCTGTTGCAATATCACAAGCATAATCTGATGATTTGTGTTGACGTTAAAATGGTCTGCTTCCTTCTTGGTCAGCAACATGGATACACCAAGTATAACTGTTTTCTGTGTATGTGGGACAGCAGAACTCGTGAGAAGCATTGGGTGGAGTCGAATTGGCCTCCAAGATCGGACCTCAAACCTGATGATCCAAACATTCTACATGAATCATTGGTTGACAGAAAGAACATTATATTCCCACCTCTGCACTCAAACTGGGTCTCATGAAGCAATTTGTTACAGCATTGCCAATTGAAGGAGACTGTTTCAAGTGTCTCATTTTGGCATTTCCTAGTATGTCATTTGAAAAGATAAGATACCTTAATATGTATGTTTGGTAGCAGAACTTTACTACTTGTACACAATTTGATTCCCAGTAACAATATATAGCCTTAATATGAATAAAATAACTCTAAATAAACAGTATATTCAAATAATTTTTTCTTTATTTTCCTTTGTAGGTACATTTTGTATGATTTTTTTGGGACAAAGGGAGGGTATCCTGTACCTTAAAAAGTTGACGTGATAGAGAAAAATCGGGGTCATTTTTGGATTCAGATGCCAAAAGTTAATCAAAAGCAAGTATCAGATCTAACTCAACAAAAATGGTGTTCCCCAGTGACTCAAATTAAAAAGAAAAGGATGTGGCATAAAAGGCAGTACACTTCTTATTGAAGCAGGAAGAGAAAGAGACACAGAAAAGCACAATCTGTTTCTTTGGTTCTAGGATGAAGCAAGGTTATGATTTAAGTAACAACAGCAAGTAAGGCTTAAACAATCAAGGGAGCAGAATATGAAGCTCATATTGTAAAGCTGATTCTTTTCAACTAGTAGATTAGGAAGTTGGAAGAAGTAGGGGTAGCTAGAAGACAGAATTCCAAAGAGTCAAGTACTGTATCTGAAATTGACAGGGATGATGAGCCTATGACTATGATGCATTTTAGGCAAGAAAATGAGTTCAGGAAAAACAAAAGGAAACAGCAGCAACAAGAAATTATAGCACTTTTAAAGTTTTGTAATCTTTATGAAGCAAAATTAGTATAATTGTCAAGTAACAATTTACACTTTTGTGTTAAGAATGGAAGTAGCCAGGAGCAGTACATGTAAATAGTTATTTGAAACACTTGTAAATAATGTCTTTAATATTTTGAACAAGAATTATACTTAAAATCAGGCTTTCTAATATAGATTCAAGGATACTAACTTAATTGCTTCAGATACCTGCTATATTTAAGAAATCTTAACTCTACTAGCATCACTAAAAGATTAATTATTCAAGCATCTCTTTCTTTTTCAATTTATTACCCACTTAATTCCTGATTTTGGCTATTTCACAGTCAGTGAATACTAGAGTGAGCTAAGGAAGAAATGAAAAATAAATTCACATAATCATGGCCTACACTCATCAATCCCACTCTCTTCATGAATGGAAACAAACTTTTAAATCTTTGGGGGGAGTTATTTGCTGGACTAGAGTCATTGCAGGGTTTTATTTTTCAGTGGCATGCTTCATTACTGCACTTTAAGTACATTTGAAAACACTTATCTACAGTTTAAGCACCATTGTATTGACTACTAACAGTAAATATGGGAAAGAGTAGATAAGACACTTGAATTACCTTAAGTTCAGATAAATAAATTTCAACATTACTATACTTACCTAGATTGGTCCTATCTTATATATTTGAAAAAAAAACTGGTATTTCTCTACATGCAGAAACATGCCTAAATAAGTTAAAATTAACACTTCCATTAATTTTACAAGTAGCAAAAGCAACCCACACACCCACATACAGTAACATTGGTCTTCGTGCATGATATAGTTGCCCTGATTCCAGAGCCAGAAGTTTTCATCATAATCAATGCTAGCGTAAGAATTCCTGCTTAAAACATTTCTCAGAAGAAAAAAAAAATGCTATCAATGAAAAAAAACTGAGGTTGTTTGAGATTATGAACAAGACTATGACATGACATTGTGAGTTAGTATGGTCTAATTTTAAGTCTTCTGGGTTTTATAAAACTTCACTAAGATAACTGAAGAAACTTGAGTTTGTAAAAAAATCTCAAGTAAAATATTAGAATCTCATTAACCCACTATCAAAATTTCACAGGATTTCCTTTTGACCTCTAACTGGTCTGGTTGTACATTGTTCAGAAAATATGGATTAAGATGCTTCCAATTTTAGAAGAACTGTGAGGCTTCAAAAGAACCTCACACAAGAGTTGCTAGTAAGAGTTACCTGGAGACAAGCATCCTTCCCTATCAGGGAGATAAACAGTCTTTAAGCAAAATTCCTTTATAATTTCCTAGCCAATGCTTTTCCTCAAAATTGTTTCATGTACACCTTGCCAGTTATTTCCTTCAACACTCCTGGGAAGGCCAGTAAAGAGACGTGCAAAATATTTTATTTTTAAACTTTGCTGTAACTAAATTATACCAAGACTCTTCAAGGTGTTTTCATGAGTAATAACAGTATAAATTTCCATTAATGTTATCCTTAAGTTTTTCTTCTTCATTCTCCCTTTTCTCTGCTGGATATCCTACAGCATCAGAAAAAGGAAAACCCATAAGGTTAAAGCGTTTACTCTTACAGCAGTGTTCATTGTGAAGTTCCAATGGTATTTCAAATACCTTATGTATTCTTTAAAAGGAAATTAACAAAATGATTTTAAATGTTTATTTCTATCTGTGTGAAACAGATGAGAAAGTTTCCCTGAAATCTATATTTTTATAATCTATGTATTTGTATTGATAATAGTGAAATCACATTCAATGTACAGTAACTTCTCAAAAGTTGACTTTTGTATATGGAATCCATTGGTTCAATAACATAGAAATACTTAACAGAGTTCAACATTTCAGGCTTATTTCCTTAATAACCAATCTGCATGTCAAAATATCAATGTTTCAGCTGTTCAGGGTCTGCATTTTTCAGTTTTACTTTTTAAAGGTTTATCTAAATGGAACAGGACATTTGAGTGCTTTTTCACCCACTTCAGCAATAAACCTGGCTTAATTTTCTGGCCCAATATTTAGTTGCAGAGAATTAGCAAGATAGGGAAACCTGTCAGGATCAGAAATCTATGTGTACACTGATAAAGATTTAGTCAGGATTCCTTACATATATGTCAATAATCTGAAAACCTTACCTACTTTCCATGAAATGGCCATGATCCTAAACAAGATTTCATATTTTAATCATAGTTATTCACCTTAGTAGGAAACTAGAGTAGTCTATGGAGTCTGGAATTTGTTAAATTCATCAGTAGAAGCAAATTTCATTAACCTTCCAAGACAATGCAAAAACAAAAGGACTAATGAGCCCCTCTGTGTTTCTACATCCAACAAAAATTTATTCATGTATTCTTACAAAAGTATGTACAAAACACATCGGCATAATTACAGCTTCACAATCACCCAATTTGCTTACATTGATCTATTTACAAATTCACCAAAAATGTCTTGAGTAATTATCAATACTTTATATGACACTGCTTTCAGTTTATTCATCCAGGATCAAAACTATTTAAATATCTCTTAAAAAATTATGTTTGTATCAATAAGTAGTTCCTTAAACACTAGTTTTTAATACTTAGCATTCATTCGCCAAAACACATTGTCTGCAATTTGCCTTCCTTAAGCAGAAAAGTTACTTTAAGGTAATAGGTTTAAATACCACTCTAACTTATGAAAGAAAAGCAGCTTGTTATCCAAAAAGGGTATGAAGACTAGGAGAAAAATGTGGCACCTAAAATAGAGAACATGAGTTATTAACATAAAATCCAATACAATTCTCACATTGCACCTATGCTATGCACCAAGATTTACATTTATCTCGTGGGAAGGTGGCTGCACTTATATCGGCCCCACATATTTAGTAGTAAAGAAAGAAATTCTGTGCAAGCCACGTAGGTAAACCACAGTGTTGACAGGCGCTCTCAGTTTTACTCAGACTTTCAGGCTCATCCTAAGTCAGAATTTCTGACCGCAAACTGACAGTCCAGGAAACAGGTAGGTGATTTCAAACTCAGGGCACTGGTACACTGGCAACAAGCAATATAAAAAAAGGCTATGTTGACAATTTGTTTATTCCCTCTTCAGCACGTTCTGGAAGCCTTGGTAGGGGTAGCGCTAAAAAGGCAAAAATCAAAGGTAAACCATGAGAACCCGCGATTGTGGCGGATTTGCTGGTTCTTCGCACTATCTCATCACATTTGTCGTGTATGGAGACTCAAATGAGTCAGCAGCGACGTCCGTCCAATCCATGCTTCGGAGAAGAAACGGGTTAGCGTTAATTTATATCCCAAATGAGTACTGGGACACAGATACTACTCATTGTCGCCTGTGACAAATAAAACCAACGTCCTGATTTCTTGTTTCGTCTTTCTTTTCAGTGAGGACCACACTCATCAAACCAAGGAGGCTTTTCCAGAAATACTTTTCCAACGTGATCAAGTTCAAAGGGGATGAGGGTGAGCGCAGGCGAGTAGCGGCGCGGTCGGGACCGCTGTGCCAGCAACGCGGAGATGCCAGAGAGCGGATGAGGACGGCGGCCGGGGTCCGGACCCGGAGCTGGGGCGGCGGGGAGGACGCCAGAAAACCCCGCCGTCCCGGTCTGAGACTCAGATCCGCGACCCGCCGCCCGCGTACCGCCTCGCCACCCGCCGCCTACCCTCCTGCCTCCGCCTCTTGCGCCACGTCCCAGATTCTGGGTCTCCAGGCTGGCTGGCGCGCCACTTACCCGCCGCAATGTGATTTACGTAGCGGCCTCGTCACTGTTTACGGACGCGAGGAGGTGGGGACCGCTAGCGAGCAACTCGGCCCGGCGGCGGCGGCGGCGGCCCTACGTCGTCCACGTCAGCTCTGATGCGGCAGCTGCAGCTTCCCCACCGACCCGGACCAAAACTAGCGCAGCAGGCGCCGGAACTGCGACCGCGTGCGCGCGCCCCGTGCTCCCTTCTCCTCTCCAACCACCACCTCCGACCCCGACTCTGCGACCTCCTCCCGGGGGACGCCAGGCGGAAAACATCTAAGCTGGAACTCTGCCCCCTGCCGGCAGCTTGCGAGAGTGCAGCGCTGACAATTCAACAATTAAATAGAACGGCGGGGGAGGGTAAGGGCCTAAGTCAGGAGGGAAGGGCCCGGTCAGCGGGCGGGGCCTAAGAGTGAAGGGGCCACCTGGGCTAGGGGGCGGGGCCGGGAGCAGAAACAAACCTGGGACTGAGGAGGTAGACCGGTCTCGGGCGGGGCTTAAGGTGCGGCCGGAAACCGGGACCTCCTCGCCGTTTACGCCCGAAAGCCAGTTAATTAAAAAGAAAACTGTGGGTGGCTGCTGATCCAAACCAGGTCAATGAATTTAGTGGGTCTCTCCCGGCCAGGGGACTTACACTGTGGAATCTCCAGCGACTCCTCACTTCCACACCTCTGCAGCGTCCACCATCCTTAGGTTGGGGGTCCGCCCCTGGATGCGAGACCTAGGGAGGCTGCCAAGCCTCCTGTGGCACTCCTCCAGCCGCTCCCTTCACCCCCCAACCCCACCGCGGTGACCTTATTTGTGCATCAGTGTGGCAAAGAAACAGCCGTAGTTCCTATTTTGAGATGCGACAGTGTAGGGGAAGGTGTTTTGGTAGCAAGGAAACCCCTTGCCTGTACGGGAAGACAGTTTAGTTTCATCCAGCTAGAAATCCGGGGCTTTCCTTTCCAGTAAGAGAACGTTTCTGGCTACAAATGAGTAACCTATTGCAAAATAAAAACCCATTTATGTGTACTCAGAACATACTAAGTTATCGTAAGGTGGAGTAGGGCCTTAAAAGATAGGGCTTTTGGCCTAAAAATAAGCCTCTACCTTCAGGAAAAACAACATCAGGGATGTGTTATGCTGGAAACCACTGTCAAGGCCTGTACTTGAAAAGTTACTGAGAAAATAAAAACATATCAATGTAGTAGAGGTTGAGAAGGGAAACTTCGTGCAATATTAGAATCCCATTGGAGCGGGAGAAAATTTTATACTTGTCAGAGCTGATTTTGGCCAACACGAGCTGCAAAGAACAAAAACCTGTTAAATTCACTTCCCCTTTTGACGTAGGTAGTATTCTGAAGTTCCTCCTTCCAGTGTAATAGATGATGCCTGTCTCCATCACCTTATACAAATTAATTTCATAACAAGGAATATTACCGAATTAAAACATTAACCAAGTCCTCTGTGTGTATGTGTGTGTGTGTGTGTGTGTGTGTAGTTAGAGAAGATAGGCACAGAAAATTTATCCATAACTAATCAATATAGCTCATCTTAGCTCAGAAAAAAAGGGTAATTAGAAGGAAAGAAAGGATTTCTAAACCCTGGAAAATTATACTGTTCACTGTAGTTAAGGTTGACCATGTGTTGGATGAATAGATTTTTAGGTACAAGTTATTCAGAGGAAATTTGGTCATTCTTCCCAAAATTGCTCTCCACCTGCTTGTTTACAAAGTAAACATTCTTTGTTTACCTTAACAAAGTATACAGTCTTTATGTAGTTAGAACCTATTAGACAAAGGGCTTAAAATGCAAGTACAAGTAGTAAATCAACATGTACTAAGATGTAAATGTCATATGGAATCCTTGAGAACAGCAGAGGAAGAATACCTGCTCTTTTTGAGAACAGGAGACAGTACCTGGGATCTGGAAGAAGAGGGCAGGAAATAGGAAAGTTACACTAGTTTCCTATTGCTGTTATGACTAATTATGACAAACTTAGTAGCTTAAAACAACTCAAATTTATCATCTAATAGTCCTATAGGTTGAAAGTTGGATGTTTCTTACTGAGCTAAAATCAAGGGGTCAGCTTCAGAGAATAATCCATTTCCTTGCCTTTTCCATCTTCTAAATGTGAGAAACGCTCACAATAAAAACTGGGACACTGGACTTGAGCAGTAAAACAAGGCCTTTATTCACGAGTCTGCAGAGCCAGGCGCACCCTCACAGCCAGGAGAATGTGCGCACCAAGTAGACAAAGGAAACTGGTTTTATAGTCTTAGCTTCCCCACCCTGAAATTGCCACCCTAAATGATTATCTTTTCCACCCTGAAATTGCCACCCTAAAGTGATTATCTTCCTTGCCCTAAAGTGAGAGGATTATCTTCCCCGCCCTAATGCAATTAGCTCCCCCTCCCCTCTCCTTCTTCCCCGTTTCTCCATTACTGGTTACTCCGGAGTTACAATCTAACACGGTTATCTAAATGCCCCTTCTGTGGTTTGTAGATATGCCAGTGCTGTCAGCTCCCTTCTCAGAGACCCTCTAATTACATTTGCCCTTAAGACCCTTTAATTACACTTGCCCTTTGTTACTAATGAGTTTTTACTGGTTTCGGAGTCACTATGTCCTTGTTTCTAACATAAAGACCACCCATATTCCTTGGCTCATAGCCCTTTCCTTCATCTTCAAAGCCAGCAACCGCTGGTTGACTCCTTCTCATGCTGCCATCTCTCTGATTCTCTTGCCTCCCTCTTTCACTTAAAAGAAACTTGTGATTACATTGGGCTCACCCAGATATCCTAGGATAATCTCCCCATTTGAAAATAAACTGATTGGCAACCTTAATTCCACCTGCAACTTCCTTTGTCATGTAACCTAATGTAGTCACAAATTCCAGGGATTAGGATGTGGACTTTTTTGGAGGGGCCATTATTCCGCCATCCACAGTAAAGGAGTCTGAAAGAAACTTGAGCTCCTGAGACAAATCACTTGCCTCTCAGAGTCATCCCTTCCGAATAATTCAAGCACTTGATTAGAAATGTCAATAACTGATTTTTCAGTTTCTCATATTTATACATATTGTAAAATTTATAGTAAATTTAAAAATGGGATATCAGGGGTAAAGAATGGTTATAGAGTACTCTGAATTTGTATGATCAGCAACTTGTCAAACAAACTGAAAAAGAGCCTGCAGGCTTTGCTGGAAATACATGACAAAAACTTATTAAAGGGTCTTGAGAGTTTGCAAACTGTAAACAAAACCAGGCAAAAACCCATAAGTGTTCCGAAGAAGAAATAACAGTTGAGTTTTTATTCTTAAAAATGTATTCTTGAGAATAATCATTCCTGCATTCTTAGCCCTGGGATTGGTCCAGGGTGGTTATCAGATGTGAGGCAGTCTTCATGAATAATGGCAGCTGGTCTGGTCATATCTGTTGATCTGGAGAGTGGATGTCAGGTGGTTGTCAGATGGTTGGATATGTAAGTTCTACAGTGACTAATCAGAGGGTTATCTGGAGGTCTGGTGTACACATACAAAATGATGTATATCCAGGAATTGATACAGGACTGGAAAGTTTAAAAGTTTAAGTTCTGCCCTGGCGAGTGTGGCTTGGTTGGGCATCAGCCTGCAAACTGAAAGGTCAAGGATTTGAAAACTGATAGGGCACATGCCTAGGTTGTGGGTTTGATCCATGGTTGGAGCCCCTATGAAAGGCAACCAGTTGATGTTTCTCTCTCACATAAGTGTTTCTCTCCCTCTTTCTCTCTGCTCCTTTCCCCTCTCTCTAAAATAAATAAGCATGTCCTCGGGTGAGGAAAATTTTTTGTAAATAAAAGTTGAAGTCCCCAGGCTAGTTAGAATGAGAATAGAATTGTTTCCTCATTCTTCAACCTTCATAATGCTAATAACTTGAGCAGTTTGGGAAAAGTGACTTCATTATATAAATATCCCTATCTTCACTCTTTACTCACACTGTAATGTCGAAGTGTCTTCATAATTTGCATTGAGTAGAACCAAACCTAAATCCAAGCTTGTTCAAATCTAATTTTCATAGATTATTTCAAGGGGAATTATATCCAAAGGAATTGTCTGTTGCAGGAAGACAGATCTCTGGGTAGGGGCATTCTCATGCCCCTCCACTCAGGTGGCGTCCCATGACTCAGGAGATGATGAGCAACTCTTATCTCCGCCTTCAGCTTTAGGCTGTCGAGGCCACTGAGTCGTGGAATCCTGGGTGAAATAGGTTCTGTTGTGTACTCCATCTGCTTCCTTGTTAATGAAGTCTTAAAATGGAGCTGGCCTTGAGGATTAGTGTGTCTGCCTTGCTTCCTTGATAGGTGCTAGCTAAACCAGGAGTTGGAGTTACCCTGGCTGTATTTTACATATTAATGCTACTGTAAGAATTCTTTCACTTGTAAAATTCTCCTGTTGTTGGCTGGAATGTCACACCCCCTGTTCTAGTAGCTTTTGAAATCCTAATAAAAAGAGGATGAGGCTTCCCGCTCTCCGCTGATGGTCAGAGCGAGCCACAGTCCTCCGTTTGTTACTGGCCAATAATCCTGCCTGCCGGATTTATTTCAGCATCCAAAATCATAAGCAACACTACAATTGTCTCTACCGTAGAACAGGAATTCTCAGGCCAAAAGCATTCCTACTATTACTAGTCTGATTGAGGTCTTCCTTGCCTCCAATATAGTTCATATCCAGTATTTCTATCTGGTTCATCTCCTGAATGCATGGATCTCATGATACTATTTCTCTTCTTAAAGATCTAAAATAAGCTGTGGTTGGGTAGCTCAGTTGGTTGGGGCATCATCTCAATACACCAAAATTACGGGTTTGGTCCCAGTCAGGGCACATACAAGATGCAACCAAGGAATGCATGGCTAAGTGGAATAACAAATCAATGTTTCTTTCTCTCTTCCCCTCCCTCTCTCTAAAATCAATTTAAAAATTTTAAATATTAAAGTATATATATTTTTAAAAATCTAAAATGACTAAGAAAGACAGGGGTTTAAGGGGTTAGAGAGAGAAAGGAGACTGAATTCCTTTTGGTGGTCTTGAATTTTATACTACACTTATGTATTACATATTCTAAAAACATAAAATTTTAGTTAAAACAAAGCAAAATATTCAGTGATATGTTACTGGCTAACAAAGTCCAGATATATTAATTTGACATAAAGGCCTTTGTAATCTGAGTCCAATTTAAATTTACAGCCCTATTCCACCTTAGTCCATTTTGTTTTCTACCACACTGGTTCCCAGACCTTGCTGCACATCAGAATCATCTGAAGAATTTGTTCAAAAGACATTCCTAGACCTTGGGCTCTGCCTGATGACACACTGTGCCACAATTTCTGAAAAAGCAGCCTACAAATCTACCTTTTTTAAGAGCGGGGTCAACCCAATGAGCTGCAAGATTATTATTCTGCAGCACTTTAGCTAAACATGCAAATTACTGTTTCATGTAATTACCTTAAAATTTCCAATCTTTTTCATTCCATTTTCTCACTAATTTTCTATATCTGCCTGGTAAAACCTTACCTATCCTCTACACCCAGCTTGAACACCACCTTCTTTACTTATCCTCTTTAAAAATAATCTATGTTCCTTTGTACTTCTCAGTAAATTCCTTGTAGATTCCCTGGAGTTCTTTGTAATTTCCCTGGAGTACATTGTAGTTTTTTCTGAGTTTGTTGAGTTCATTGAGGTTCCTAATTACCATTGTTTTGAATTCCATGTCTGACAGTTTGCTTGCCTCTATTTCATCTATCTCTCCTCCTGGGAATTCCTCCTTTCCTTTTGTGGGGGTGTTATTTCTCCTTATCCCCATTGTAGGTGGCTCTTCTTGTTGTTTCTATTCTTAGATTGACCTGCTTTTATTTTCTGCCTTTGTGATGTGACTTTCTTGTATACAGTTGAGCTGCTGCTTCTGGCTGATGCCACATGGAGAGGTGTAGTCTGCTTAAGAGATTTCTTCCATAGCACTGGGGATGATTTTGCACTGGAATCTAGTCCACTACTCTCCCAGCTCTTTCTCCAGAGCCAGTGCCGAAAACTTTTACAAAGTGCCTCTAGTTCACTTCACTCTCCTTTGGCCTCAGCCAGGGGTGAGTGTGCTCCTTTGCACAAGCTGGGAGCAGGCAGTCTGTGGGCTGTCTTTTTGCAAGCCTGGGCAGGCAGATCACGGGTGCTTCTGCATGCTGGCCCGGGGTGGGCCACGGATGACCCATTGGCATGCTGGGGTGGGCAGACTGCTGGCACTTCTGGGCACTGGCTGGGGCGGGCTTGTTGCATGCTGGGGCGGGCCAACTGCTGGCTCTGTGTGCCTTTGCTTGTAATTCATGACTATTGCAAGGGTTCCAGAGCCAGAATTTTTGGTTGATATTGTTTTCTTTATTTCACCAGCTGTACAAATATTGGGCAAGTTTCTAAACATCTCTGTGCCTCATTTTTCTCACCTGTAAAATGGTGATAATATTATTACTTGACTCATAGATGGTTGTGAGAATTAATTCATGTAAAGCATGTAGAACTTTGTGCCTGGCCCAAAGAAAGCACTAAATGGTAGCATCAATTAATACTTTATGACTTGCCCCAGTAACTTCATTGATTTTTTTGGAATCTGAGAGCTAAAAAGAGACTTAAAAATACAAACCAATACCTTTGTTTTAAAAGTTAGAAAGTGGGGGCTTTGGCTAATGAATAGTAAGATCAGGACTAGAATCTTGGAGGTGTGACTTTTCACCTTGTATTACTTTCACTACACCATAAGTGTGGGTGCACACCCCAGCTCAGTGGAAACTCTCTGTCCTGCAGAGGTTTCAGAAATGGATGAGGAAAAATGAGTTAACCTGGACACTGATCTCTGTCTTGGAGGAAGACAGGTAGCAGTTTTCTCTAGAGGAGAAAACTCCCTTCCCTCGTGCCTTTTATCGTGAAAGGTATGTATAGGGGTATACAGTCAGGATACATAAATCACCAATTAACCCCAAATGCTTCAGTTGCTATTAACTTCTAGGGATTATGGATAACAATGAAAGGGGCACAGTAATCACTTCAGGTCAAGGCCCGCTGGATTCTCTGGCGCCAAAGGGTAACCAGCTGAGAGCAGAGCCAGCTTCAAAGCATAATATACATTCTTTAAGCCTGATTTTCCACGGGGACCCCCGGTGCAATTATCAGGTCATGCCTGCCTCCAGCTTTCCTGGTTTTCCAGTTGAGACTTACAGGCTTTTTGCAAGGCCTAGCTCACAACAGGGCTATAGTTCCCAATACCACAAAAAGCAGTCGCCTGTACATAAGATCTGGAAATGTAGCACTGTTCAAATGTCTATCCTTCTCTTGTTTCTTTTACTAACAGACTGCAGGGGAGAATTAGAAAATGGGTTCACTTTAAAGTATTTTACACAGGCCCTTTCTATTCAACTTTGGGATCTGAGACTAACAAATATAATGTGCCAATTTAGATATTTGAGAAAGGTAGAGTAGTCAGTGTAATATATGCATGATTTATGATGTATCTAATTTGTTGTTTGGCAAGAAATGTTTTTTTCTACTAATAATTAACAGTGATACTTTCCAACATAGGAAATATCCTTTTATATGTGGTGTGTGTGCTCTGTTTTTCAAGTTTGGTAAACTTCTAAATCTAATGTTGTCTGAACACAGCCGAATATTTAGAACTATAATTAGAGGATAAATATTATAACAAATGTTCAGGCCCATGAATTCTTTGACAACATGAGATTCTTTGAGTGATTAAACTATTATGTCTAATTTAAAAAAATTTTTAAATATAATGAAAATATATTTTCGAATGTTTTTCTACATGTTTTTTAAAGTATATTTTATTGATTATGCTGTTACAGTACTCCCAATCTCTTTTCCCTTTGCTCTCCTCTACCCAGTAACCCCATTTTCTCCAGCAATTCCACCCCCCCCCCTAGTTAAAATCCATGGATCATGAATATAAGTTCTTTGGCTTCACCCTTTCCTATATTATTCTTAATTTCCCCTTGTCTATTTTGTACGAACCAACTACGCTTCTTAATCCCTGCACCATTTCCCCATTTCTCCCTCTTCCCCCCTTCCAGCTGATAACCCTCCAAATGATCCACATACCTATGATCCTATTACTATTCTGGTTGTTTGCTTACTATGTTTGTTATTTGTTTCTTTGTTTCTTTGTTTTAGGCTCTGTTGTTGATAGTTGTGAATTTGTTGTCATTTTAATATTCTTAGTTTTGATCCTCCTTTTCTTAAATAAGTCCCTTTAAATTTTCATATAATAATGGCTTGGTGATAATGAACTCCTTTAGCTTTACCTTGTCTGGGAAGCACTTGATCTGCCCTTTCATTCTAAATGATAGGTTGCTGGATAGAGCAATCTTGGTTGTAGGTCCTTGATTTTCATCACTGAATACTTCTTGCCAGCCCCTTTCTGCCTGAAAAGTTTCTTTTAAGAAGTCAGCTGATAGTATTCTAAGAACCCCTCTGTAAGTTACCCTCTTCTTTTCTCTTGCTGCTTTTAAGATTCTCTCTTTATCTTTAACCTTTGGCATTTTAATTATGATGTGACTTGGTGAAGTCCTCTTTGAGTCTAGCTTGTTTGGGACTCTCTGTGCTTCTTGGACTTATGTCTATTTCCTTGACCAAATTAGGAAAGTTTTCTTTCAGTATCTTTTACATAACTTTTTAATTTCTTGCTCTTCCTCTTCTCCTTCTGGCACCCCTATGATTCAGATGTTGGCATGTTTGAAGTTGTCTCAGAGGTTCCTAAGCCTCTACTCATTTTTTTTCAATTCTTGTTTCTTCACTGTGTACCTGTTGTTTATTTTTTCCTTATGTTCCAAATCACTGATTTGAACACTGGTTTCCTTCCTTTCACCATTGGTTTTGTGTGGATTTTCCTCATTTCATTTAGCATAGCCTTCACTTCTTCCCTTATACACTTGCCCTACTCAAGCATATCTGTCGAGTCTGTGAGCATCTTTATCACCAGTGTATTGAACTCTCCATCTCTTAGGTTGGCTATCTCCTTGTCACTTAGTTCTCCCACTGAAGCCTTGATATGCTTCCTCTTTTGGGTCATACTTCTCTGTCTCCTCACATTGACAAGCTCCTGTGTATGCCTCTGTCTTAGGTAGAGCTGTCCCATCTGTGACATTGTAAGGGGTGGAGCCATAGGTATTCATCAGTGCAGGCGACTGGTTTCACCGCATTTTGGTGCTGTATGTAAGAAGGGGTCTAAGAGGAAACAATGTCCTTGCTGAGCACTAGCCCCTTTTCCAGGCACTTCTCCCACTTCCCATGTGGGACTTGCATCCCTCTAGCTGTTGCCCTGGTCATGGTTTCCAGAGTGGGTGGGTGTGTGGATGTTCTAGCACTTTTGGGGCCCTCTAAACAAATGGACTCTGCTGAGAGACAAACAGTTTCTTCCTCTGCCCCAACCTCCACGGATTTCCACAGTCAGAAGCAATGAGGCTTTATTTTCCCTAGCGCTGGATCCATGAACTACATAGTCTGGTGTGGTACTGGGAGTGCTCCACAGGTGTCCCTCACTATGTTTTTAATGTCTGACTTCACTTTCCTCCAGCTTGCCACAGCTGCTGCTGCTACAACCACCACACTGTGTTCTCTCTGCCCCAATTCTACAACCTCCCCACCTGTCTTAATGAGTATTTCTTCTTTCTATCTTTGTTGGACTTCCATGTGTCTTGATATTCTGGAACTACTGGTTGTCTCCAGTTCTGAGGTTGTTGTATTCCTTCTTAGTGGTGGAGGGAGATTCAGTACCTCTACCTATGCCTCCATCTTGGCTGAAAGTCTATACATATTTTTAATTGACAACAAATTCAATTGTCTTCAAAATCTACTGTTTCAACACAGAATTATATTATAATTATTTTCAGAAAGAACCATAAGGACAGGAAAACTATAAAGCTGTGCTGATTTGAAGTCTGTTCAGCCATGGAAATTACAGGATTTGATAGAATTAATGTAGAGATTTGGTTCTGTTCTCTTAAAGTTTTGTTGTAATAATTGAATTATTAATTCTTTTTTTCAAATGTAAAGGGTAATGAGCCTTTAACTTATTAAATAATAAAAATGTAATAATCAATAATGAAACACTTAATAGAACTGGTAATAAAGTACAAATTCGACAAGCAAAAAATATTTAATGTCAATCAGTAGCTTGCTTCTCCTTTTTTTAAATTTAATTTTATTGTTTTTCTATTGCAGTTGTCCCATGCTTTAACCCATTGCTCCCCTCCAAGCCCACCCCTTCTCCAATAGTCATTCCCCACCCTGTTGTCCATGTCCATGTATACTAGTTCCTTTACTAAACACTTTCTCTACTTTCTCCCCTTTGTTTCCTCCCCCATGCCTCTGATAACTGTTATTCTATTCCTTGTTCCATTTTGTTCATTTGTTTGTGTTGTTCATTAGCCTCCTGTATCAGGTGATATCATATGATATTTTTCTTTCATTGCCTGGCTTATTTCGCTAAGCAAAATTCTCTCTAGTTCCATCCATGTTGTCACCAATGGCAGGAGTTCCTTCTTTCTTTCTGCTGCATATAATTCCACAATTTTTTAATCCACTCATCTACAGATGGGCACTTAGACTGTTTCCAGCACTTGGCTATTGTAAACAGTGCAGCTATGAACATGGGGGTGCATAAGTTCTTTTGAATTGGAGTTTCAAGATTCTTTGGGTATAATCCTATCAGTGGAATCAGTGATTCAAAAGGCAGTTCCATTTTTAGTTTTTTGAGGTAATTCCATACTGTTTTCCATAGTGGCTGCACGAGTCTGCATTTCCACCAAAAGTACAGTAGGTTTCCCATTTCTCCACATACTCGCCAGCACTTGTTATTTGTTGATGATGGCCATTCTGACAGGTGTCAAGTGGTATCTCATTGTGATTTTTATTTGCATCTCTCTGATGGCTAGTGATGTTGAGCATTTTTTCATGTGTTTATGGACCTTCAGTACGTCGTCTTTGGAAAAGTGTTTGTTCAGGTCCTTTGCCCATTTTTTCATTGAGTTGTCTGTTTTCTTGATATTAAGTTGTATAAGCTCTTTATATATTTTGGATTTAGTCCCTTGTCTGAGATATCATTGGCAAATATGTATTCCCATATGGTTGGTTTCCTTTTCATCTTGCTGATGTTTTCTTTTGCTGAGTGGAAACTCTTTAGTTTGATGTAGTCTCATTTGTTAATTTTTTCCTTTATTTCTCTTGCCTTAGGAGATGTATCCGTGAAAATATTGTTACGTGGGATATCTAAAATTTTCCTGCCTATGTTTTCCGATAGGACTTTTATGGTGTCACGGCTTACATTTAAGTATTTGATCCATTTTGAGTTTATTCTGGTATGTGGTTTAAGTTGGTGGTCTAGTTTCATTTTTTTTGCACGTCCCTGTTCAGTTCTCCCAGCACCATTTGTTGAAGAGGCTTTTCCCACTCCATTTTATGTTCCTTCCCTATCTGTTGAATATTAATTGAATATATAAACCAGGGTTTATTTCTTTTTTTTTAATGTTTTTTATTGATTATATTGTTACAACCGTTCCAATTTTCTCCCCCTTGCTCCCCTCCACCCAGCACCCCCCTCCCCCAGCAATCCCCCCCAAGTCCATACCCCTGGTTCGTAAAAATTAACTATCCCCCCCTCTCAAATATTAGGACCCTTTGAGCTCTCTATTCTGTTCCATTGATCTATATGTCTGTTCTTATGCCAGTACCAGGCTGTTTTGATTATAGATGCTTTGTGGTACAGCTTGATGTCAGGTATTATCATTTCCCCTACTGTGTTCTTCTGTCTCAAGATTGCTGTGGCTATTCGGGGTCTTTTTGGTTCCATATAAATTTTTGAAGTATTTGTTCTAGGTCTGTGAAAAATGTCACTAGTATTTTAATACGGAATGCGTTGAATCTGTAAATTGCTTTGGGTAGTATGGACATTTTAATCATGTTGATTCTTCCCATCCATGAACATGGTATATACTTCCATTTATTTGTATCTTCCTTAATTTATTATGTAGTTTTCTGAGTAAAGGTCTTGAATCTCTTTCGTTAAGTGTAGTCTAGGTACTTTATTTTTCTTGTAGCTATAGTACATGGAATTTTTTTCCAGTTCCTATCTCTGATATTTTATTGTTGATGTACAGAAATGCCTTTGATTTCTGAATATTGACTTTGTACACTGCTATTTTGCCAAAATCACTTTTTATGTCAAGAAGTTTTTTAGTGGAGTCTATAGGGTTTTCTATGTACACTATGATGTCATCTGCAAATAATGACAGTTTTACTTCCTCTTTCCAATTTGAATGCCTTTTATTTCTTTTTCTTGTCTGATTGCTATTGTCAGAACTTCCTACACTATGTTGAATAGGAGTGGAGAGAGTGGACATCCTTGTCTTGTTCCTGATCTCAGAGGGAATGCTTTCAGTTTCTGTCCATTGAGTATGACGTTGCCTTCAGGTTTCTCGTATACTGTATAGTATTTATTATGTTTAGATGTGCTCCCTCTATTCCCATTATGTTGAGTGTTTTCATCATAAATGGGTGTTATACTTTATCAAATGCTTTTTCAGCATCTATTGATATAGTCATGTGATTTTCTTCTTTCATTTTATTTATCTGGTGTATTACATTTATTGATTTGTGAATGTTAAACCACCCTTGCATCCCTGGGATGAATCCCACTTGATCGTGGTGTATGATATATATTTTTTTTCCTTTTACTTTTTGGTTTTTCAATTGCAGTTGTCCCATTTTTTCCCCTTTGCTCCCCCCACCCAGCCCATCCCTTCTCCCACAATCATATCCCTCCACGTTGTCCATGTCCATGAGTCATTCATACAGGTTCCTTGACTAGAACCTTCCCTTACTTATCCCCCTTCTCTCCCTCCCCCCTCCCCCCTACTGACTACTATTCTAGTCTTTGCCTATTTAGTTCGTTTGTTTGTGTTGCTCTTCAGTTTCCTGTATTAGGTGATATCATATGGTATTTTTCTTTCATTGCCTGGCGTATTTCACTAAGCATAATTCTTTCTAGTTCCATCCATGTTGTCACAAATGGCAAGAGTTCCTTCTTTCTTTCTGCTACATAATATTCCGTTGTGTAAATGTACCACAGTTTTTTGATCCACTCATCTACAGATGGGCACTTAAGCTGTTTCCAGCACTTAGCTATTGTAAACAGGGCTGCTATGAACATAGGGGTGCATAGATTTTTTTGAATTAGGGTTTTAGGATTTTTGGGGTATAATCCTAGCAGTGAAATCGCTGGTTCAAAAGGCAGTTCCATTTTTAGTTTTTTGAGGTAATTCCATAATGTTTTCCATAGTGACTGCACTAGTCTGCATTCCCCCCAACAGTGCAGTAGGGTTCCTGTTTCTCCACATCCTCGCCAGCATTTGTTGTTTGTTGATTTGTTGATGATGGCCATTCTGACAGGTGTAAAGTGGTATCTCATTGTGGTTTTTACTTGCATCTCTCTGATTGCCAATGATGTTGAGCATTTTTTCATGTGCCTATGGACCTTCTTTATGTCCTCTTCGGAGAAGTGTTTGTTCATGTCCTTTGCCCATTTTTTAATTGGGTTGTTTGTTTTCTTGTCGTTGAGTCGTATAAGCTCTTTATATATTTTGGAGATCAGTCCCCTGTCTGTGATGTCATTGGCAAATATGTTTTCCCATATGGTTGGTTTCCTTTTCATCCTTCTGATGTTTTCTTTTGCTGAGCAGAAACTTTTTAGTTTGATGTAGTCCCATTTGTTTATTTTTTCCTCTATTTCTCTTGCCTTAGGAGATGTATCCGTGAAGATATTGTTACGTAGTATATCTGAAATTTTCCTGCCTATGTTTTTCTCTAGGACTTTTATGGTGTCACAGCTTCCATTTAAGTCTTTAATTCATCTTGAGTTTATTCTTGTGTGTGGTGTAAGTTGGTGGTCTACTTTCATTTTTTTGCACGTCTCTGTCCAGTTCTCCCAGCACCATTTGTTAAAGAGGCTCTTCTCACTCCATTTTATGTTCCTTCTTTTTCTTAGCAAATATTAGTTGACTATATGTTCCTGGATTTATTTCTGGGCTCTCTATTCTGTTCCACTGATCTGTATGTCTGTTCTTGTGCCAGTACCAGACTGTTTTGATCACAGTGGCTTTGTAATATTGTTTGATGTCTGGTATCATGATTCTTCCTGCTGTGTTCCTCTGTTTCAAGATTGCTTTTGCTATTTGGGGTCTTTTTTTGTTCCATATGAATTTTTAGAGTATTTGTTCTAGGTCTGTGAAATATGTCATTGGTATTTTAATAGGGATTGCATCGAATCTGTAAATTGCTTTGGGTAGTATGGCCATTTTGATGATGTTGATTCTTCCCATCCAAGAACATGATATTTGCTTCCATTTATTTGTATCTTCCTTAATTTCTTTCTTCAATGTCACATAATTTTCAGAGTACAGGTCTTTTATCTCTTTGGTTAAGTTTATTCCTAGGTAATTTATTTTTCTTGTTGCTATAGTAAATTATATTTTCTTTTTTTGTCTCTGTCTCTGATATTTTATTGTTGGTGTACAGAAATGCCTTAGATTTCTGTATATTTATTTCATACCCTGCTATTTTGCCAAATTCACTTATTATATCGAGTGGTCGTTTAGTGGAGTTTATAGAGTTTTCTAGGTATACTATCATGTCGTCTGCAAATAGCGATAGTTTTACTTCTTCTTTCCCAATTTGGATGCCTTTTATTTCTTTGTCTTGTCTGATTGCTGTGGCTAGGACATCCAACACTATGTTCAATAGAAGTGGGGAGAGTGGACAGCCTTGTCTAGTTCCTGATTTCAGCGGGAATGCTTTCAGTTTTTGTCCATTGAGTATGATGTTGGCTTCAGGCTTCTCATATATAGCCTAATTATGTTAAGGTATGCTTTGTTTATTCCCATTTTGCTGAGTGTTTTCATCATAAATGGGTGTTATACTTTTTCAAATGCTTTTCCTGCATCTACAGATATGATCATGTAATTTTTGTCTTTCATTTTCTTTCGGTGATGTATTATATTTATTGATTTGCGAATATTAAACCATCTTTGCATCCCTTGGATGAATCCCACTTGATCGTGGTGTATGATCTTTTTGATGTATTGCTGGATCCTGTTTGCCAAAATTGTATTTAGGATTTTAGCATCTATCTTCATCAGTGATATTGGCCTGTAGTTTTCTTTCTTTGTTGTGTCTTGACCTAGTTTGGGGATTAGGGTAATACTGGTTTCATAGGAAGAGTTTGGGATTTTTCCCTCTTCTTGGATTTTTCAGAATAGTTTGAGGAGGGTAGGAGTTAGTTCTTCCCTAAATGTTTTGTAAAATTCGCCTGTGAAGCCATCCGGTCCAGGGCTTTTGTGTGCAGGGAGATTTTTGATTACTGTTTCAACTTCCTTCTTTGTTATTGGTCTGTTGAGACTTTCTATTTCTTCTTGATTCAGTTTTGGAAGGTTATATGTTTCTAGAAATCTGTCCATTTCTTCTAGGTTGTCAAATTTCTTGCCATACAGTTGTTTGTAGTAAGTTAGGCTTGTCGAATTTGTTTATTTTTTCAAAGAACCAGCTCCTAGTTTTGCTGATTTTTTGGATTGTTTGTATAGTCTCTATGTCGTTTAATTCTGCTTTGATCTTGATGATTTCCTTTCTTCTTCTTGCCCTAGGCTTTGTTTGTTGTTGTTGTTCTAGTTCTTGTAGCTTTAGTAATAGGTTTTTTATTTGAGATTCTTCTCGTCTTTTCAGATATGCCTGTATTGCTATGAACGTCCGTCTTAGGACTGCTTTTGCTGTGTCCATAGGTTTTGGGCTGTTGTGTGTTCATTGTCATTAGTTTCTAGAAATTTCTTGATTTCCTCTTTGATATCATTGTTAACCCATTCATTATTTAATAGCGTGTTATTCATTCTCCATGAGTTTGGGTGTGTTTGATTTTTTTCCCTGAGGTTGATTTTTAGCTTCAAGGCATTGTGGTCTGAAAAGATGCTTGATATGATTTCAATTTTCTTGAAGTTGCTGAGGCTTGTTTTCTGTCCTATCATGAGGTCTGTCTTTGAAAATGTCCCATGTGCATTTGAAAAGAGTGTATATTTTGCTTCTTTTGGGTGAAAAGTTCTATATATATCAGTTAAGTCCATGTGGTTTAGTGTGTTGTTCAGTGCCTTTATATCCTTGGTGTTTCTTTGCTTGGATGATCTGTCTATTGTTGATAATGGAGTGTTGAAGTCCCCTACTATGAGTTTGTTGTTGTTGATATCCTTGTGGTCTTCTAGTATTAGCTTTATGTATTTGGGTGCTCCTATGTTGGGTGCATATATGTTTATCAGTGTTATATCTTCTTGATGGATTGTTCCTTTAAGTATTATAAAATGTCCATTTTTGTATCTTTTTATTGCCCTTGCTTTGAAATCCGTTTTGTCTGGTATGAGGACTGCTACCCCAGCTTTTTTTTCCGGTCCATTTGCTTGAAATATTTTTTTATATTCCTTTACTTTCAGTCTATGTAAATCTTTTGTTTTGAGGTGTGTTTCTTGTAGACAGCAAATATGTGAGTCCTGTTTTCGTATCCATTCCGTTACCCTATGTCTTTTAATGGGAGCATTTAATCCATTTACATTTAAGGTTACTATTGACATGTATTTATTCATTTCCCTTTGTATCTCTGTTCCTCTATTTTTTTTATTTTTGTTTTTTCTCTTCCTTTTTCATAGAATATTCCCTTTAGCGTCTCTTGAATGCTGGTTTGGTGGAGATGTATTCTTTTAGTCTTCCTTTGTCTGAAAACTCCTTATTTCACCTTCCATTTTGAATGAGAGTCTTGCCGGGTAGAGTATTCTTGGTTGTAGGCCTTTGTTTTTCATTGCTTGAAATATTTTTGATCATTTCCTTCTGGCTTGTAATGTTTCTGTTGAGAAATTGGTCGATAGCCTTATTGGAACTCCCTTGTAAGTTATTTGCTGTTTTTCTCTTGCTGCTTTTAGGATTCTCTCTTTGTCTTGGAATGTTGCCATTTTAACTATGATATGCCTTGGAGTGGGTTTTTTTGGGTTCCGCTTTATTGGAACTCTCTGTGCTTCTTGGACTTGCATAACTTTTTCTCTCTTCAGGTTTGGAAAATTTTCTGTCACTATTTCTCCTATCAGTTTTTCAATTCCATGCTCCTTTTCTTCTCCCTCTCTTATTCCGATGATCCTGATATTATTTCTTCTCATGCTATCCTGTAATTCCCTTACATCTTGTTCATATTTTTTCAATCTTTTTTCATTTTGCTGTATCGTTTGAGAATTTTTTCCTACATTATCCTCTAACTCACTAATACGATCCTCTGCTTTGTTTAGTCTGCTTTTGACTGATTCTACTGTGTTTTTCAGTTCAGAGACTGAATTCTTCATTTCTTCTTCATTCTTGTTGATAGTTTCTATGTCTTTTTTATGCTGGTGTAGTTCTCTGCAAGTTCCCTGTAATTTTCTTAGAGCTGTTGGTAACTTCCTTGGAGGTTGTCGTAGTCGTTTTTGAGGTTGTCGAGTATATTGAGCTTCTTCACCACCATTGTTTTGAATTCCTTGTCCCACATTTTTGCTATGTCTATTCCACCTACCTCTCTTTCTCGGGATTCCTCTTTTCTTTTCATTGAGAGGTGGTTTCTGCATCTTACCATGTTGGAATCTTCTTGTTTGTTTTTGTTATTTGGATTTGTCTGCTTTGCCTTCCCACCTTTGTTTTATGAGATTCGTTGTGGTAGATCTGGGGGTTTCAGTGGTGCAGTCTCTTTGATCTCCTGAGCCTGATGTTCTTGGGGTACGTTTTATGTCGTTTGTTTATGCTGTCTGGTTATATTTCAGATGTTTTTTGTTAGGATCTTCCTTCTGGCTAGTTGATTGAGAGTCACTGTATTTACTTTATCTTGAATTCTTTTGTGGAGATTCAGTTCAACCTTTGTGTGTTGTCTTGTTTTTCTGTACCCACAGCTGTTCTAATGAGGTGGGTCAGAGATTCCTGTTCCTTGCAGCAGTGGGCCCCCGCACGGTGCATTCCTTTGGTGTCTGTTGGAGCTAGCCAAGGTGTCCTTGCAGGCACGCCTGTGAGCAGGTAAGGTGGCCCGATAGCTTGCCTCAGGCCTGTCGCACAGCGCTCCGGGAGTTTCCCAAGGTGGCCAGGGAGTTATCCTCAGGTCTGCCACACTGTGCTCCAGGAGATGGCCTCTCGCCTGCCAGTGCTGGGCCCCAGACACTCGTTTATAGTGGAGGTGAGCGGTTGGTGCCTATTGATGTCGGCGAATTATTTTGGCACTTGTGCACCCCTGCTTGCCCAAGGCAGCCAGGGATCTAGCCTCAGTGCAGTGCTCCAGGTAAGTGTCTGTGAGTCACTGCTGCCTGCTGTTCCGGCGCCACAGACGCCCACCGTTCCCGCACCCGCCTGGGCAGGTAAGCACTGAGCCCCGAGAGAATGCTCTCCGTTCTGGCCTGGCACTCGGGCCTGGCTCTCACTGGAGCTGGCCAGGGGCAACTGTGCACAGTCTTCTGTGTATCCAGAGGTCCCTCCCTGCGCCCATTTGGGCACTGATCTTATGTCTGTTGGGGTGTTTCCGAGAGGCCCCTGGACTCTCGGCCCTGCGCACCTGGGCCAGTGAATGATGGCACTTTCCTATGCGTGCCCGCGACCCAAGGGGAGGGTTGGGGAGTGAGCACACGCACCTCTGCGCCTGCGCTCCTCAAGAATGAACTTTCACCCCCAAACTTTCCCCCCCTCTCTGTAGTTCACAAGAGAAAAATATAAAGAAAAAAATTACGATTTCACTTGCTCAGCAGCACGCTCTCTCCCCTCTTTCAGCGCCTATGCCACCTGGTCGAGTCCTGTCTCTGCCAGCCGGCAGAGATCCGCTTTCCTCCTGATTTCCCTCTCGTGTATGATATTTTTAATGTGTTGCTGGATCTGGTTTGCCAATATTTTGTTGAGGATTTTAGCATCTATGTTCATCAACTATATTAACCTGTAGTTATCTTTCTTTGTTGTGTCTTGACCTGGTTTTGGAGTTAGGGTAATACTGGCTTCATAGAACAAGATTGGGAGTTATTCCTCTTCTTAGATTTTTTGAAACAGTTTGAGAAGGGTAAACGTTAGTTCTTCCCCAAATGTTTTATAAAATTCGCCTGTAAAGCCATATGGTCCAGGACATTTGTGTGCTGGGACCTTTTTGATTGTTGTTCAATTTCATTTTTTTTTATCAGTCTGTTCAGGCTTTCTACTTCTTGATTCAGTTTTGGATGATTATATCTTTCCAGAAATGTTTTCATTTCATCTAGGTTCTCAAATTACTTGCCATACAGTTGTTTGTAGTAATTTCTTACAATCCTTTGTATTTCTGTGGTATCAGTCGTGATTTCTCCTCTTTCATTTCTTATTTTGTTTATGTCTCTTTTTCTTTATGAACCTGGCTAAAGGCTTGTTGATTTTGTTCATCTTTTCAAATTACCAGCTCCTACCTTTGTTGATCTTTTGACTTGTTTGTTTAGTCTCTATGTCATTTAATTCTGCCCTGATCTTGATGATATCCTTCCTTCTACTCTCCCCGGGCTTTGTTTGTTGTTGTTGTTCTAGTTCTTGTAGCTGTAGGGTTAGATCTTTTATTTGAGATTCTTCTATCCTTTTCAGGTAGGCCTGTATTGCTATGAACTTTCCTCTCAGGGCTGCTTTTTCTGTGTCCCATAGGTTTGGGGCTCTTGTGTGCTCATTATCATTTGTTTCCAGAAACTTCTTGATTTCTTCCTTGATGTCATTGTTAACCCATTCATTATTGAATATCATGTTATTCATTCTCATGAGTTTGAATGTGTTTAAGTTTTTTCCTTGAGGTTGATTTCTAGTTTCAAGGCATTGTGATCTGAGAAGATGCTTGATATGATTTCAATTTTCTTGAATTTTTTGAGGCTTCTTTTGTGTCCTGCCATGTGCTCTATCTTTGAAAACGTTCCATATGCACTTGGAAAGAATGTATATTTTGCTCCTTTGGGGTGAAAAGTTTCATATATGTCATTAAGTCCACTTGATATATAGTGTTGTTTAATGCCTAAATATCCTTGTTTTTTTGCTTCAAAGATCTGTCCATTGTTTTCAATGGGGTGTTTCAGTCCCATACTATGAGAGTGTTGCTGTTGATATCCTTCTTGTAGTCTTCCAATATTTTCCTTATATATTTGGGTCCTCCTATATTGGGTGGATATATATTTACCAGGGTCATATCTTCTTGATGGATAGTTCCCTTAAGTATTATGAAATGTCCTTCTTTGTCTCCTTTGCTGTTAAATCTGTTTTGTCTGTTATAACTATTGCTACTCCCTCTTTTTTTTTTTTTATATCCATCTTCTTGGAATACTTTTTCCATCCCTTCACTTTTAGTTTGTGTAAATCTTTTGTTTTGAGGTGTGTCTTTTGTAGACAGCATATATGTCGATCATGTTTTCATATCCATTCCGCTACCCTATGTCTTTTGATTGGAGTACTTAATCCATTTACATTTAAGGTTATTATTGACATGTATTTATTCATTTCCTTTTGTACCTGTGTTCCTCTCCCTGTCTCCTTTTCTTCTTTTTCTTAAAGCAGACCCTTTAGCAACTCTTGCAATGCTGGTTTGGTGGAGATGTATTTTTTTAGTCTTCCTTTGTCTGGGGAACTCTTATTTCACCTTCCATTTTGAAAGAGAGCCTTGCTGGGTAGGCCTTTTTGGATTCATCTGCACTGGGACCCTCTGTGCTTTCTGGACTTGCACAACTTTTTCTCTCATCAAGTTAGGAAAATTTTCTGTCATTACTTTTTCAATCAGGTTTTTTATCCCATGCTCCTCTTCTTTTCCTTCTTGTATCCCTATTATATTATATATATATTTTTTCATATTGTCTCTTAAACCCTCTTCATTCTTTTTCAATGCATTTTCATTGTTCTATTGTCTGGGAATTTTTTTCTATGTTGTCCTTTAACTCACTGATCTGATCTTATGCTTCATTTAGCCTGCTTTTGATGGCTTCTACTGTGTTCTTCAATTCAGAAATTGTATTCTTCATATCCTCTTGGTTCTTATTGATAGTTTCTATGTCCTTTTTTATACTGGTGTAGTTCTCTGTAAGTTCCTTGTAGTTTCCCTGGAGTTCTTTGTAGTTCTCCTGGAATTTGTTGTAGTTTTCTCTGAGTTTGTCATTCTTTTGAATTCTGTGTCTGATAGTTTGCTTACCTCTGTTTTATCTAGAACTCTTTCTGAGGATTCTTCTTTTCCTTTCATTGGGAGGTTGTTTCTGTGTCAACCCATGTGGGATGCTTCTTCTTGTTTGTTTTGTTTCTTAGGTTTTTCTGCTTTGATTTTCCACCTTTGTGGATAAGAATTTGTATAGGAGACCTGGGGGATTCGGCGGTGCAGTGTCTTTAATCTCCTGAGCTTGATGTTCTTGGGACACCCTTTATACCATTTGGTTAAGCTCTCTGGTTGTATTTCAGTTACAGGGAAGGTGGAACCTTCCCTCTGGCTTGTTGATTGAGAGTCACTCTTCCCACCACGTCTTGAGTTCTTTTGTAAAGATGCTGTTAAAACATAAACACACAACCCTGGCAAGAAAAAAACACCCTCAAAAATATTGTCCACCCACAATCACACTATCAGCAGCAAATGAACCAGTATTAATATAGAGTATTAATAAAGAGGTTAAGACTATTATACTATAGGGAAAACAGATAGTGTTGTTTTAACTGAAAGAAAGATGATTTTTGAGAGGGAAGATGACTTGACTGACTCCACTTTCCCCATAATCATGTTAATAGATGCAGAAAAAGCATTTGATAAAATCCAGCACCCATTTAGGATAAAAGCACTCAGCAAAGTGGCAATAGAGGAAACATACCTAAACATAATAAAGGCCACATGTGACGAACCCACTGCCAGCTTCATACTCAACAGGCAAATACTACAAGCATTCCCCTTGAGGTCTGATTCAAGACAGGGATATTCGCTTTCACCTCTCTTATTCAACACAGTACTGGAAGTCCTAGCCACAGCTTTCAGACAAGAAGAAGAAATAAAAGGCATCCAAATTGGAAAGGACAAAGTAAAACTGTCTTTATTTGCATATGACATGATACTGTACATAGAGAATCCTAAAGATTCTACTAAGAAACTATTAGAACTGATAAATGAATTAAGCTAAGTAGCAGGATACAAAATTAATGTCCAGAAATCAGTTGCATTTTTATATGCTAATAATGAACCATCAGAAAGAGAAATTAAGAAAACAATACCATTCACAATTGTTTTAGAAAGAATACAATACTTAGGAATAAATTTTACCAAGGATGTAAAAGACCTGTACTCAGAATATTATAAGACACTGAAAAAAGGAATTGAAGAAAATAAAAATAATTGGAAGCATATGCTATATTAATGGATAGGAAGAATTAACATCATTAAAATGTTCATACTACCCAAAGCAACCTACAGGTATTGTTCAATTTTTTAAATTTTAAATTGATACTATTATTCTTTGAATTATCAGAATACATGAGTACTAATAAAAGATTTAACTTTATATTATTTAGATTTAATTCAGTTGATATTGATAATAAATATTTTGAACTTCATCTTTTTTACATGTTTAAAATTGTTCTCTGAATCGTTGACTCAATCTAAAGGAAACAAATACACTATAAGTGTTTATATTATATTTATTTTTAAATGCATTTCTTATTTGCTTTAGATATGAGAAGCATTTAAAGAAAACCTGGAGCAGTTAACAGAGAATCATAATGCTTCAATAAGAAGTCAGTTGGAATTCAGAATTAAAGATCTGAAATCTCAACTCTCTAAAATGAAAACTTCTCAAGATCCTAAATTAGAAAAATATAAGCAATTCTACCTAGGAAGCAATAGGAGGTAGGAAGTCATTGGCAACTAGACTAAACAGGTATGTTAAAACATAGCATCAAAGAAAATAAATTTACCTCATTAATTAGTTTCTAAAGCATAATTTTTTATCAAGCCAGGTTCATGAAATTAGTAGGAAATGAAAGCTAACTAAGTAGCATCATTTTCCAAAATGATGTTAGCAAGTGAAACCATGTTTCAAATATTTGTCTAGAACAGTTTGCATCTCTCCCCCATTTTCAGTTTTACGTGACTTTTTTTCCCATTAATATTTTTATGTAGTTAACATGATACTAGCTTTTAAGTATTTTTGAGGCTTTATAATTTAGATAGAGATATTATTATAAAATTTCTTGTTGTGATACCCTTAAATAGAAATATTAACAAGTTTAACTATTTTTTGGGAGATGACAACTTAAACCCAAAGGGTTAAATACTAGGCACATTCTAGCACTTAGTAAATTTACATTCGTGGTTGTGATCTTTGTTATTATCACTAGAGGGCACCTTGAGACAAATTATCCTTTATAATTTTTCTACTCTACATAAAGACATACATATTAAATAGGGAAAGATTAACATAGGAGTGAAGGGCAGTATAATTGACAAAGTGGTTAAAAATAATAAGGTGGTCTGTCTGAGGGGTATATGGAAGACAGAAAGGACAGATCTCACATCCAATGCCTGGGTAACAATGTTATAAGCTGATTGCCTCTGGGGCTATTTTAATTCATTTTCATCAGCAGCTAGGCTATCTTGTGCTCTCTTAGAGATTGCTATTCTAAAGTATGCCTTGGTGCCAAATGGTTAAAATCTCCAAGGTAATGAGCGTATTATACACGGGTGGTAAAAACAAATGCTTGACAGTCTCTTTGAGGGATTAAAAAAAAAAATCTCTAAACTGGTTTACTAAATGTGTCTAATATGCATCCTCGGGAATCTTGTAAGTAGAGACCTTCCAGAAGGCAGCAAGTATTACCTGATAAACCATCTACATCACTGATAACCATTTCTCTCCCCTCCTTGCTTTGAATTCTCATTAGTTAGGAACCTTCCCCCACCCCCACCCCACACCAGAAATATGTGTTTCTTTAGAACAATCTAGAACCTGTACTTGTATATAATAAGTCTGCTCCCACATATTTTTAGTGTTAAAATGCTATTTAATGGAAAATTCCATTTACTACCGTGGCAACTTAAAAAAGTGCAAGTCATTTAGGGAAAAATTAAGTAGTAAGCGTTTGTTTTTTATAGTTTTCAAAGGACTAACAAAAAACTAGCAGAGGTCAGTACCAAACTTCTGCTGAAACAACAGGTCTTTACTCAGGACTCTTTATACTAGGCCAGTCCTAGAGACACCTTGTGTTGGAAATCTTAATAACAGTTTTATGCTCTATGGAAATTTTACTCCAAGCGAAAACTCAATGATTCTTACTTCAAGGCTATGGACTTCAAATAACAGCACAGAGACTTATTTGATCAAGATGCAGCAGGACTTGAAAAAAGAACTTAACTAAAGAACTAAAAGATGTTAAATTTGAATCTGAATTCTATAGGGCTTATCCTGTAGGATCAATTGATCAGTCAAATTCATATCAAGACATACTTTTGAAAACATCATGAGAATGTGCACAGATTTTAAGGAAAAATTATATGACCTGACATATAAATAGTAAAAATCTGTTTACTAGATTGCTTACATAACATTTTAATTGTTTTCCATTAACATATAACATGAAATAATTATTAAAGAAAAATATTTTTGGATCAAAAAATGGAAGGTATTTCCTGTGTCTTGAAAAAAACAACTATAAGGTGAATAAAAGGAAATACTTTACATAATAGGAAACTCATGGAGATTAAGAATTAAGCTGATAAGGTTCAAATATGTAAATATACTCAAAATATTAAGATACTTTCTTAAAGAGCACTTCTATGATGCTTTTTTAAAAAAATGTTCTTTATTGATTATGCTGTTAGAGTTGTCCCAATTTTGTTTCCTTTTGTTTCCCTCCACCCAGTAACCCCCTCCCTCCAGTTGTCCCCCACCCTTAGTCCATGCCCATTGGTTGTGCATATAGTTCTTCTCAACATCTTCCTGTCTACTCCACTCCCTCCTACTACGCTTCTTAATTCCTGTACCATCTCCCTCCCTTTCCCCCCTTCCCCCTCCCTGCTGACCTCCCCCCATAAAGTTCCCCATACCTATAATTCTTTTTCCACTCTCATTGCCTACTTAGTTTGCCTTTGTTTCAATTCTCTAGCTTCTGTTGTTGTTGTGATTCAGTTTTCATTTTAATGTTCATAGTTTTGATCCTCTTTCTCCTAAACAAGTTCCTTTAACATTTCATATAACAGTGGTTTGAATCTGATGAACTCCTTCAGTTTTACTTTGTCCTGGAAGTACTTTCTCTGCCCTTCTATTCTGAATGACAGCTTTGCTGGATAGTGTAATCATGGTTGTAGGTTTTTGCTTTTCATTCCTTTGAATACTTCTTGCCAGTCGCTTCTTGCCTGCAGAGTTTCTTTTCAGAAATCAGCTGATAGTCTTGTTGGGACCCCTTTGTATGTAATCTTCTTCTTCTGTCTTGCTGCTTTTAAGATTCGCTCTTTGTCCTTAATTTTTGACATTTTGATGATAATGTGTCTTGGTGTGGTTCTCCCTGGGTCCAGTTTTTTTTAACTCTCTGTGCTTCCTGGACCTGTAAGTCTATTTCCTTCCCCAAGTAAGAGAAGTTCTGCTTCATTATTTTTTCACATAACTTTTCAATTTCTAGTCCTTCTTCACCTTCTGGCAATCCTATGATTCAGATGTTGGCCTGCTTATAGCTGTTCCATAGGTTTCTGAGCCTCTCCTTATTTTCCTCACTTCTCTTTTCCTCTTTCTGCACTGGTTGACTGTTCGTTCCTTTTTTATGTTCAGATTTCTTGATTTAATCCCTGGTTTTGTTTCCCTCACCACTAATTTTGTATGTGTTTTCATCCATTTCAGCAGGACCAGCCTTCATTCCTTCCCTGTCTTGTTTAAGAAATTATGTTAGGTCTGTAAGCATTCTTATAACCAAAGCTCTGAAGTGTACCTCAGAAAGATTTCCTACCTGCTGCTTCATTAGATTAGATATTTACTGTCTGGTCAGCTGCATCACTGGGATCTCTATCACGATTTGTGCCATCCCGAAAGTTTTGTGTTTACCTTTGCTTCCTGGGCAGGGCTGTCACACCTCCTTTGCTATAGGGGGTGGAGCCCCATGCACTCATCACAACCAGGCGACTCTTCTCACCACACTGTGGCACTTTGCACGGGGGTGAGGGTCCAAGATGGATTTCTGCTGTTCACTCTCCACTGAGAGACTGGGAGCCTCCTCCTCCATCTCAACACCCTCCAGGCCTCACAGTCCAAGGCAATGGGGGTCTGCCTTTCCCTGTGTTGGAACTGTGAGCTGATGGGTTTGATCTGCTTTCAGGGGTGCTCCCCAGGTGTTTCTCGCCTCCCCTTAAATACGGGCGTCTGTGCTCACCATTGTCCCACCACTGTAGCCGCTGCTGCCACCGCCAGCACAGCTTGACCTCTCCGCCCTGGCTTTGCCCCTCCTACCCGTCTGGATGAGCACCACTTCTTTATAACTTCATACATTGGACTTCCATTTATTTTCTGGAACTTCTGGTTGTTTCTGGTTTTGTGGTAGTTATATTCTCTCATAGCTGTGGAGGGAGATGGAGCGTGTCAGTCTAGGCCTCCATCTTAGCTGGAAGTCTCCTGTGTGTGTTTGTCTCTGTGTCTTAGGTAGAGCTATCATTCCTGTTACACTGCAAGGGGTGGAGCCTTAGTGATTCATCAGTACAGGGTGACTTGTCTCACCATGTTGTGGCACTGTATGTGGGGGAGGGGGTCTGAGGAGGAATAATGCCGCTTGCCCAGCACTTGCCCTTTTCCAGGCACTTCTCCCACTTCCATATGGGACTGGTGCTTCTCTATCTGTTTTCTTGGCTGCCGTTCCCAGAGTGGATGGGTCTGCAGATGTTCTAGGACTGTGGGGGCCCTTTTAAACAAGCAGACTCAGCGCAGAGACCGGCAGTTTCTGCCTCCACCCCAACCCCCACTGGTTTTAGTCAAAAGCAATGAGACTTGATTTTCCCCGGTGCTGGGACTGTGAGCTGCATGGTCTGATGAGGAGCTGGGAATGCTCCCAAGGTGTCCTTACTGACTTTTTTGGGGGGGGGAGTTGAAAAGGGGGTTCAGGAATTTCTTTATTATTTTTTAAAGAGATTTTATTGATTTATTTTTATTTTACGTTATTTGTCTGTTTTTAGAGAGAGGGGAAAGGAGAAAGAGAGAAAGAAACATCAATGTGCAGTTGCCTCTCACACACCCTCACCTGGCATGCAACCTAGTCATGTGCCCTGGCTGGGAATCAAACCATTGACACTTTGTTCACAGACCGACACTCAATCTACTGAGCCACAGTAGCCAGAGCACTCCTGACTTTTTAAAAGGTGTAACTGTGCTTTCTACCAGTCTGCCACTGCTGCCGCCACTTCCACCACCACTCCGTGTCCTCTTCACCCTGGCTCCGCCCCTCCTACCTGTCTGGATGAATATTTCTTCTTTCTATCTTTGTTTGCTGGACTTCCATGCAGTTTGATTTTGTGGAACTTCTGGTTATTTCTAGTTTTGAGGTAGTTGTATTCTTTCTTAGTTGTGGAGGGAGATGCAGCGTGTCTGTCTACGCCTCCATCTTGGCCAGAAGTCTCTATGATGGTTTTGTTAAGGGAATCTAGACCATTTGGGGCTATATTCATAAAATATGTATATATTAGGACAATTTTTACTGCAAGTGACAAAAACTCAACTTAAAACTAACTTAAAAAAAAAAAGTAAACACACTTTCCATCCTGGGAGTATGCTGGTGGCCTTCCCTTTCCCTCTTTTTCCCCCCAGGTGCATTGCCTTTACCTTTCTCTCTGCCAAGCCCCAAGGGAGCTTCTTTTGCTTCTGTAACATTCTAAATAAATGTTCTCTTATTTTTAAGAAAAAGAATAAACATGGCTTCAGGCATAGCTGGATATAGATGTGTATAGAGAAGAGATGTTCTGAGAACTTGGTGTAGCTTCCTTACTCTTCACATCTTAGCTCTGTTTTAGTCTGTGTTGGTTTTATTTTAAGAATTTTTCACATAGAGCAAAGGTGGCCTATATATAGGTATGGGAGATGGGAGATATTCCTATTTTCAATGTTCCATGACACCTGTGATCTCAGGGGATGCTTTTTCTACCAGCACCTATGTCATTTCCTGAAAAGGGGCACTGAGCACCCCATTTCTAAACCACTCACTGTGTCCAGAAAGTTGAAGTATTATCACTTGCCAGACTAGGGACATCTCAGTTTTCTACCCCAAAAGCAAGAATAAGGGGAGCAGTCAGCTTGCTGGAACTGGAGAATCTGAGAATGAAGAAACTGACTTCCAAAATTGATGATAGACAGCCAAAAATAAGAGAGAACAATCATCTACTTCTCCAAGATCATCATAGACTGATTATGGTTGAGGTAGGAGCCTCCTCTGATCCTGGTCTTCTGGTATTCACATCCTTGTGTCCTTCCCACTTTTGCAATGTGGGCTGTATTTTGTGACTTGCTTCTAGAGAAATTATGGCAGAAGCAGTGATATGTTACTTCTGAGGCGAGGTTATAAAAGCCTGGTGGTAACATGTTGGGTGCTCTGACTCTTTCTAGTGCCCTTGGATTGTTCACTCTGGGGGAAGCTAGATACCATGTTGTGAGTCCTGTGGACAGGCCCATGTACATGAGCTTGGGAGTGGATTTTCTGAGATCGATAATAATCAGGGCATGAGCTTGGAAGTGGATCCTCCCCCAGTCTAGTCCTTAAATGAGATCACAGCCCCAGATGACAGCTCATCTGCAGCCTCCTGAGAGACTCATGTAAACAGTGCCTAAGTTCCTGGTCCGCAGAAATTGAAGGATCATACATTTTTGTTGTAAATCTATGTTTGGGGCCAATTTGTTAAACAGCAATCGATAACGAGTACAATGGGAGTGGTGCAATAGTTAATATTTATGTTCTTATGTACAAATGACCAAAAATAGATAAATACATATAGGATTATACAAATGTGTTAAAATATCATATATTACTTCTGTCATATATTTGAGTATTTGCTGTGTTGAATGTGAAGAAAATATTTTCCCTACTTAGATGAAATTATTGGGTATTATTTAAATCTATAAATAAACAATATATAGTATCTAGATTGCATCTTATTAAGTATAAATTTTAAGTCAAGATGTAGTAGTTGCTGAATTCTGGAGCTAGGTAAAATCTAGACTACATTATTTTGGCTGTATTCTAAACTATTTCTCTTTTTTTTGTGGTTTAAATAAGATTTTCAATTGAAATTTGAGGTTAAAAAGAATCCTTTTGTCAAGTTTTCTTTGACTTAGTCAAAAGATATGAAATGGATCACAATGAAGTACAAGTCCATATAGGTCTATGTGACTTTGTCTTTGATATTTACTTGTGTCTTCATGTTTGTATAATAGGTTACCTAAGTACCTCTCCCTGATGAAATATCTAAAAAAAATCTCTAAGAGAAAAAGATGACTGAGTCCAATATCAAAAGAATGTTTATTGAAGTCAGTTTTCTCTATCAGCAACTTTACAATAAAATAAAAGATAGTTGAAAATTTATAACTTCATAAACCTGGATATAAACACCAGACTAATGTAGCTCCATAAATAACATCATGTTGTAACCTCTGAAAACTAAGTAGGTAATAGAAATGTTGATTAGCCTCAACTTAAGTGCTTATAGCTGCTACTATTTTCAGAAGTTAGTAGCTACTCTGGGGCATTTTAAATCACATGTAACATTTGAGAGGGATTTTCCTAGGATTGCCCTAATATGTCAGAAAATGCTAATTAACAACAAACTTTCCACTCTGTCATTATATAGCCCTCACAATGCTGCTGTAACCATTTCTTCAAATATGACAGAGGGAGGCTCCCACAAGTTCTGAATATGGTTTTTAAAAATATATATTTTATTGCTTTTGCTATTTCAGTTGTCCCAATTTTTCCTCTTTGCCCCCCTCTACGTGGTACCACCCATTCCCTCCAATAGTTCCCGTCCCTTAGTTAATGTTTATAGATGTTGCATATAAGTTCTTTGGCTTCTCCATTTCCTATACTTTCTTAACGTCCCCCTGTCTATTTTGTACCTACAAATTTGTAGTTCTTAATCTCTGCATCTTTTCCCCCATTTTCTCCCTTTCCCCTCCCAAATGATAACCCTCCAACTGATCTTCATATCTATGATTCTCTTTCTGTTCCGCTTGTTTGTTTAGTTGGATTTTGTTTTTATTTTTTAGATTCAGTTGCTGATAGTTGTGAGTTTGTTGGCATTTTAATGTTAATAGTCTTGATCTTTTTCTTAAATAAATTCTTTTAACATTTCATATAAGGGCTTGGTGATGGTAACTCCTTTAGGTTTACCTTGTCTGGGAAGCACTTTATCTGCCCTTTCATTCTAAATGATAACTTTTCTGGATAAAGTAACCTAAGCTCTAGGTCCTTGCTTTTCATCACTTTGAATACTTTTTGCCAATCCCTTCTAGTCTGCAAAGTGTCTTTTGAGAAATCAGCTGATAGTCTTATGAGAACTCCTTTGTAGGTAACTCTCTTCTTTTCTATTGGTGCTTTTAAAATTCTCTATCCTTAGCCTTTGGCATTTTCATTATTATGTGTCTTTGTGTGGTCCTCTTTGGGTCCAACTTGTTTTGGACTCTCTATGCTTCCTGGACTTGTATGTCTATTTCCTTCATCAAATTAGAGAAGTTTTCTTTCACTATTTTTTCAAATAAGTTTTCAATTTCTTCTTCTTCTTCTTCTTCTTCTTCTTCTTCTTCTTCTTCTTCTTCTTCTCCTCCTCCTCCTCCTCCTCCTCCTCCTCCTCCTCCTCCTCCTCCTCCTCCTCCTCCTCCTCCTCCTCCTCCTCCTCCTCCTCCTCCTCCTCCTCCTTCTAGCACCCCTATGATTTGGATATTGGTACATTTGGAGCTGTTCCAGAGGCTCCTTATCCTATTCTCATTTATTTTTGAATTCTTTTTTTCTTCCTGATGTTCTGATTGAATGCTTATTTCTTCTTCATGTTCCAAATCACTGATTTGAATCTCAGCTTCATCCCCATCCCTATGGAGTTTTCTTTATTTTACTTAATGCAACCTTCATATCTGCCTGAGTCTTTTTTATGCTGTTGCAGTACCCAGTGAGTTCTTTGAGCATCCTGATAACCAGTGTTTTGAACTCTGCATCTGATAGGTTGCTTATCTCCATTTCATTAACTCTTTTCCTGAAGTTTTGTTATGTTCTTTCATTTGGGCCATATTTTTTTGTCTCCTCAATTTGGTAGCCTCCCTGTGTTTGTTTATGTGTATTAGGTAGAGCTTCATTGACTCCCTGTCTTAGTAGTATGGCCTATTATAGAAAAGACACCTGTCTGGATGAATGTGGCTTCTTTAAATCCTTGATTGTTGGACTTCCATACAGCTCAACCTTCTGAGGAATCTGGGTAATGTTTGTTGTGTAGTTTAGTTGTAATTTTTGCTGTAGTTGTGCATGAAGGCAAAGCATATTTACCTATGTCTCCATCTTGGCCAAAATTCTCTTAATCAGCCCTTGGCCAGCCAGGTGGTCTGAATGGCAGTTCCTCACAATGTGCTTGGCCACAGCTTGAAGGTGGTTTTGATAATTACATAGCACAGGAAACGGCACTTTATTTGCTATTATTCTGTAAGATATAATTATATTCAGAGAATTGGTGTGCTCAACATAGGACAAAACAAAGTCAATTTGCTTGCATATTTTGGGAGATCAGTGTCTCAAGGCTCTGGGTTTTCTTGCAAGGGGCTAGAAGCAGGGCCCTTCACTTGGAATTCAATGAATACTTAGAAATATTTACTTGTGTTAAAAAAATTTAGTTGAGTAAATTTAAAGATCTTATTGGCTTTTTTCAAGGATCCATTAATTGAGCAGCATCCCATCTAGCAAACAGAAAAGAGCTCTAAAGAGCTATACAAAAAGAAAAAGTTTTTTTTTTTTTTTAAGATTCTATTAATTTTTTTAGAGAGGGGGGAAGAGAGGAAGAAAAACATTGATGTGTGAGAGAAACATTGATCAGTTGCTGTTGATCAGTAGGCTCTTGCACACCCCTAGCCAGGGAACTGGCCCAAAACCCAGGCACATGCCCTGACTGGGAATCGAGCTGGTGACCTCTGGGTTGCAGGCCAGCACTCAACCCAGTGAGCCACATCAGCCAGGACTAGAAAAAAAAGTTTTATAAGCAGAGAAGGGGCAGGAAAAAAAGTGGATTGTTTCAGGCAAGGTCACCTTCCTATGGAAGATGGAAGGGGCCTATCAGGTGGATTAACTCACTAGTGCTGACCAGGTAATTCCAGTTGACTGGTTAAAGGTCACTTTCATGGGAGAGGCTGTAACTACAATTAAGTTGGGTATTAAGTTTTGGTTTGGTGACATGGGCTTAGCACAAGTGACTTCATTTTGGACTTTTTTTCTTTGGTTTAGCACTCATTACCAGTTAACTAATTGTATGGTACAAATTTCTTCATCCTAAATAATTCTTACTCATGTGCATAGAAAATTCTATGTTTTAACATATATTACATTTGGTTGAGTATTTTGCCTTTTCTTTCCTTATATAACTTTCTACTACTGTAGAGGACTATACAGCTCTAATATTTTGTTGTTCAGTCCTTAGAAGCTCTATGAGGAAAAGTGTGTAAATATACACATGTCCATGCAAGCATACCTCCTTATTGCCAACAGTGCTAGGTAGAAGCTGAAGTTATTAACCCCAAGGAACAGAAATAGTATTTGTGATGGTAGACGGATGCTTTGCAGAGAGCATTTTACCAGCCTATAAGACCTGGAGAAGAATCAGAACCAATGCTCCCATTTTCTCTCCCAGAACCCAAAACTTTGACACCCTGAGCCCTGAGCAGTTGAGATCACTCTGGTGCAATTGCAAAGCTAATCTGGAGCCATTGTGTGTATGTGGAGTTATTATAGGCACCACCACCTTTCTTTTACATTGGAAAGCCACGGTTTTTATTCCGAGTCCAGGTAATTCCACAGAGAAATGGTTATAATGAATGATAATTTTCTACTTAAAGTAGAAAGGACTTCTCTATATAATACAAAGAAAAAACTGTAAAAGGAAGACTAATAGATTTTGCTACATAAAGAAAAAATATTTTCAAGTTAAAAAAATACCATAAATAAAAATAAAAGACAAATGAAAATAATGGAAGGTATTTGCAAAATGTATAACAAAGAATTAGAGCTAATGTTTTTTAATACAGAGTTCTTTCTTTCCTTTTTTAAATTTAAAAAATTTATATTTTATTGATTATGCTATTATAGTCATTCTAATTCTTCCCCCTTTGCTCCCCTCCACCCAGGACCCCACCCCCCCACTCCTTCAGGCAATCCTCACATCATTGTTCATGTTCATGGGTCATACATATAATTTCTTTGGCTACTCCATTTTCTATACTGTACTTTACATCCCCATGGCTATTCTGTAACTACCTATTTGCACTTCTTAATCCCTGCACCTCCTCACTCATTCCTCCATGCCCCTCTCCCATCTGGCAACCATCAAAACACCAGGGTGAAGCTGACAATATTGCAAGGAAATGTTAAATTACCTGGCTGTGGCCACAACCTTTGGTTGGAAACTAAAAAAAAGAATGTATTAAATAATTTAGATGTTTCCAAATATCTAGATGTTTGAATCATATGACAGCTAGTGATAGATATTTACTGATCTTTGTGGTTTGAATTGATTTAGAATTTAGAAAACTTGAAGAAAATATTGAACTAAAGTGAACAAAGACCTTAAGCATAGTGTTAATTAAATACAAATATTAGTAGGTATGGAAGCTACCACTATATTATTGCATTAGGAGACCACAGATCTATAGTTGAGGTATTTAAAAAACCTGATCCCAGGAGAGGGATGTAAATTATATATTTGTTGTTAGGTTTCAACAACAGCAAACACCTGCAATATTCACTTACACTTAATTTTAGTAGCATGACACCATCTGTTGTCCAATTTTTCTTTAAGCCATCTGCTATTCAAATTATCACTGCCTTTGGTACAAGTATGAGTAATAGCTATTAGTTACACACATCAGCCCTCATCTTTACAATATTTCATCAATGTCAGCATCTAAAATCTCATGGCTTAGGCCTTCCAGTTAAGATGGCAGCCCAAGTAAACGCAGTACTCATCTCCCACAAACACATAAAAAATGATAACTAAACTACAGAACAACCATCATTCAGAACCACCTGAAATCAAGCTGAATGGAAGTCCTACAACTAAAAAATTAAAGAAGTGACATCAAGATTGGTAGGAGAAGCAGAGACACAAAATAGGATGGTCACTCACCCATTTGTGGCAGATGAAAATCAGGAGGGATATATCAGCTGTGGAGTGAGGAGCCCCAGCCCCACATCAGCACTCCAGCCCAGGTTTCTAGTGACAGGGAGAGAAGTCTCCATAACTTATGCCTTCAAAAAACAGTGGGGATTATAGCTGAGGAAGATGGAGGGTTTCTCGAGTACTAGGCAGTGCCTGTGAAAAAGCCACACATAAACTTACTTACTTGCTGTGAGCTCCACTGCTAGCGAAGCAGTTTGAAAAGCACCAGAGGCATATAGAGAGAAGATGAATTGTCAGCATCAAGGCAAGAACTTGGGGGAAGCTTTACCCCAGATAGATATGCTGGAGTTGGCCATTGTTTCTTTTCTGAGCCCTCTCCACACAGTGCCAGGAGGAAGATGCCATATATGAGTAAACAACAACCTGGTTCACATTGTTTTCCCTGCCCTGGTCAGTCCCTGAGGCCCTGCCCGACACAACTTTTGGCCTACCCCAATTTTTTCCAGTGGTTTTTTCATATAATTTACCTGTCTTGGCTCATGCTTCAGATTTTCCTAAAATCTCTCAAATAAGAAGCATCTGCTCTCAGCATGTACTATACATCTCAGGTCTAGGCCTAGCACTAGCAGCAACCGATCTTGGTACTTAACTTAGCCTTGCCTGGGCATCTCCAAGCCCAGCACAAGTAGCAGCGATCTGCAGATTGCTTTGTAGCTAATGCCAGGTGGCCCCAAGAAGAACATAGGTGGTGGCTGACCTTGGCCTGCACCTCCTTGGAGGCCCTAGAGCTAGTGAACCCAGTGGACAGCTTCAGACAATGTCAAAATACCACCCAACCACCTCCACAAGTGACACACTCAAAGGGCAAACTTAGCAGGCAACAGAGGTCTACTAAAGTAAGTCCTGCTAGCTGGTTTTCCATGGTGTTCAAAGGTTGGTGGTCACAACCAGTCCTTACAGCTAATTGGTCTAGGGTATAAATCCCTCCTATTGATGTGTCAACAACAATCAATGCTTAACTACAAGAGGAGGGACTACACAGCCCACATAAGTGGTATGCCTGGAATGCCCAGCTAGGGTGATCAAAAGGCTGTGCCACTGGACCCTACAGAACACCTGCTACATTAGGCCACTCTACCAAGCCTGGGAGACATAGCAGCTCTACATAATACATAGAAACAGACAAAGTGAGGTGAGGCTGTCAAAGTGAGGAAACAAAGAAATGTGTCCCAAATGAAAGAACAGAATAAAACTCCAGATAAAGAACTAACCAAAATGTTGACAAGCAATCTGCTAGATGCAGAGTTCAAAACACTGGTTATAAGGATGCTCAATAAACTTAGTGAGAACTTCAACAGCATGAAAAAGGACCAGTCAGAAGTGAAGGATACGCTGACTGAAAGGAAAAATAATTTACGGATAATCAAAATTAGAGTAGATGAAGCTGAGAATTAAATCAGCAGTTTGGGATATAAGGAAGCAGAAAACAACCAACCAAAAAAACACCCAATCATAACAGCAAGAAGAAAAAGAATTTAAAAAAATGAGGATAGTGTAAGGAGCCTCTGGGACAACTTTAAGCATATCAACAGCTGTATCATGGTGCCAGAAGGAGAAGAGAGAGAGAGAGCAAGAAATGAAAAACCTATCTGAAAAAATGACAGAAAACTTCCCTAACTTGGTGAAGGAATAGACATACAAGATTAGGAAGTGCAGAGAGTTCCAAACAGGTTGGGCCCAAAAAAGGACCACACCAAGACATATCGTAATTAAAATGCCAAAGGTTAAAGATAAATAGAGAACCTTAAAAGCAGCAAGAGAAAAGTAGTTACCTATAAGGGAACTTCCATAACACTGTCAGCTGATTTATCAACAGAAACCAGAAGGGATTGGCAAGAAATATTAAAAGTAATGAAAAGCAAGGACCTACAATGAAGATTGCTCAACCCAGCAAAGCTATCATTTAGAATTGAAGGGAAAATAAATGCTTCCCAGACTAGAAATAGCTAGAGGTATTCATCACCACCAAACTAATATTATATGTAATGTTAAAAGGTCTTCTTTAAGAAATAGAAAAAAAAATCAAATACAAACAGTAAAATGCAATAAATATATATATATTAACAAGTGAATCTAAAAAAAATAAAACAAGCAGAAGAGAAACTCTCATAGATACAAAGAACATTTTAATCATTTCCATATGAAAGGGCATTTGTAGGGATGGGTGAAAAACATGAAGAGATTAAGAAGTACAAATCGGTGAGACTTCTGGCCAAGTTGGAGGCCTAGACAGACACGCTATGTCTCCCTCCACAACTAAGAAGGAATACAACTACCTCAAAACTAGATACAACCAGAAGTTTCAGAAAATCGAGCTGCATGGAAGTCCAACAAACAAAGATATAAAGAAGAAATACCCATCCAGACAAGTAGGAGGCATGGAGCCAGGGCAGAGAGGATGCGGTGTGGTGGCAGCAGCAGTGGTGGTAGCGGCAGGCTGCCAGAAAGCGCAGTCACACATTTTAAAAAGTCAGGAGGGACACCTGGGGAGCACTCCCAGCACCAGACCAGACCACGCAGCTCACAGTCCCAGCGCCAGGGAAAATAAAGCCTCATTGCTTTACATGTACACGTGAATATTAAGGATATTCTTGAAAGATGTCATGTAATTTTTTTCCTTATTTTCATCTTTTCTTTTTTTCTTACAACATCTTTTTAGCCTAGTTTCATTTACTCTTCTTTCCCCATAATAACCTTAAAGAAAAAAGACTCGCTTCATAAAGCTTTAGTTAGATAGATTTGTTTCTCACATATATTATTTTATACCATATATCTCATAAAGAGTACTTGACATTTTATTATAGTATATTTTATTCAATGTTTAGGGACATAAATATCATTGGAAGTCACGATCTGTTTCTTAAAGGGAAATTTGTGAATTTTAAATCTAGGTAGCTTAATATTTCTTCATAACATTGATTTTTAAAAATCCTAGGGGAATAAGTTAATGTATGTTTCAAGATCATGTAGAATCCTGAACCACCCCTGTGAGGTGATGACTTTATGGGATGCCTCTCATAGAATTGCTGAGTCCCAGTCACTAAACTAATGAGTATTTAGTACCCTCAATGAGCTATGCATTGTTCTAAGTGCAGGGATGCAAGATAAAGATTCCTACTCTCATGAAGCTTACTTCCTAGAGGGTAGGATTGGGAGGAGCAAATTACAAAAAAGAAAATAAATAATCATCACTTCTTAAAGTGTAGTCATCGCTCTTGACCCTGAGACACTGTCAGGGGTCTGCAACATCAATATCACCCATAGGTAAAAGATTCACGCAAGTACAAATAAACAATGGATTTCAACAGAGTATAAAGGGTTCATTGATATGATTTTAGATTACACATTGCAAATAAACCAGTCACAGAAAAAAATATGTATAATCTCACTTATATGTAGAATCTTAAAAGTCAAACACATAAGAGCAGAGAGTGGAATGGTGGTTACAAGGGGTGTGGAAGTGGAAGAACATGGGGAGATGTTGATCAAAAAGTATAGTTTCAGTAATGTAGCCTGAATAAGTATGGAGATCTAATGTACAGCCTGATGACTATAGTTAATAATCCTATGTTGAATACTAGAAATTTGCTAAGACCATGCATTTCAGATGCTCTTATCACACACACAAAAATTGTAACTATGTGAGAAGACGTGTTAATTAGCTTGAATGTAGTAATCATTTCACTGTGTATGTGTATAGCAAATTATCATGTCATAGACCATATATACACACAATTTTTATTTTAAGAAATGTTTTTACTTTGGAAAATATAGCTACTTTTTAGAAAATGTTATGTTAACATGTAATGGGTTTATTATAGTTATTTTAAATTAACTATCCAGAAATTTTAGTGATATACATAACCCATTTAAACAAAAGCCCTTTGAGATCCTTAATAATTTTTAAGAATCTAAATGGGTCCCAAGATCAAAAAAGTTTGAGAACCACAGGCCTAGAGAAAATCCATTGTTTGTGGTAGTTGGCTTGGATCTGTTCATGGGTCCTGTTCTGTCCTGAGACAGGAATCTTCTAAGAGATCCAGGGAAAGCGTTTCCACTCCTAATAGAGCCACAGGAAGACACCATGTCTTCCTCTGGGTGTTCATGTGTCTGAATGTGATGCTTAAAATTCCTACCACCATCCCCACCAGCCTGAGGAGAAAGACACCATGGAAGATGTTAGCGTTTTCCAAATTTCATTATTACAGTGATTTAGTGAACATCTTTCTACACAGCATATCTTTGCTGATTTGTGTATTTTGGGTAGAATAAATTCTTAGGATTGGAAGTGCTGAATAACAGGATAAACACATTTAATATTTAATAGACATCAATGTTAATGTTGTCTTCCCCAAAGTTTGTACCAATATAAACTTCCATCAATTTTATTTAACAAGCACTTATATAAAGCTTACTTTGTGTTTACTAGGCAACTATTTGAAAGTTTTTATAAATGTAAACTCACTAATAATATATGTGAGTGCTTTAAATGGTCTGTTTATGGCCTTGATTCATTTTCTTTCTGGGTTTCATCTTTCTTTTCCTTATTAATTTCTAAAGACTCTGTATATTAGGAATATTAGCCATTTAATGTTATGTGTGACAAAGTTCAATAATCACTTATTCACAATTCCAATATCTAAAAAGCTCTGAAATGTAACTTTTTTGTAAATTTGGTATAAACTCATATGAAAACAAGATGTGACCTCCAATGACATGAGACTTTTTTTTTTTCCTTTCAATTTTATTTTGTATTGGTTTCAGGTGTATAGCTTAGTGGTTAGACAATCATATATTTTACATAATGATATCTCCAGTACCCCAAATGGCATCATATGTAGTTAATGCAGTATTATTGACTATACAGGGTGGGGCAAAAGCAGGCTTACTATAATAATTAATAAATATTAATACAATAATAAACTCTGTGTTTCATGTACTCACAACTGTAAACCTACTATTGCCCCACCCTATATTCCCTAGGCTTTACTTCTACCCCCATAACTATTTTGTAGCTACGAATTTGTTCTTCTCAATCCCTTCTTCACCTCTTGCATCCAGTCCCCTGACCTCCCTCCCCTCTGGCATTACTAGTCTGCTCTCTGTGTCTATGAGTCTCCTTCAATTTTATTTATTTTATTCTTTAGATTCCACTTAGAAGTGAAATCATATGGTATTTGCCTTTCTATGACTGACTTATTTCACTTAGCATATATTATTCAGGTCTACCTATGCTGTCTCAAATGATAAGATTTCATTCTTTTTTATGGTTGAGTAATATTGCACTCCCTGGCTGGTTTGGCTCAGTGGATTGAGCGTCGGCCTGCGAGCTAAGTGTCGCTGGTTCGATCTTCCAGTCAGGGCACATCAGAGAAGGAAAACTCTGATTCCAAAAAACCTCCGCTGCCTTGCGGCACACCTCTTCAGGGGAAAGGCTAAGGGAGTAAACCCCGACAGAAAATCCGGAGCCGGAGTCCCTAAGGCGGTTTGACGTTGTAGTCAACACCGGCAACTCCTGCGGCGCACCTGAAGCCAAGCTGTATTGACTCCGTCTTTCCCTTGGATCCTTCAGCTGCGAAGAGAGGGGGGGGTCTGCTGCATGGGCAACAGCAGACCCTCCATATCACCCTGCCCAGGCTCTGTAGCTTCAGCTTCACTGGAGAGGACACTCCAGCGTCATCGCAAGATGTCGATTCAACACGGGAGGAGACAGATACCGTGTCACTCCCGAGTCGAACTGCACAACCATTCTCGGCGGTGCAGATAGACTCTTAAGAAGCTACACCATCGTCTCTCGAGACGGACAGCTGCCGATCGATCGATCGAATATTGCACTGTGTAAATGTACCACACTTTTTTAAGTGTTCATCTATTGATGCGCACTTGAGTTCCTTCCCTATTTTGGCTATTGTAAATAATACTGCAATAAACATAGGGTTGCATATGTTCTTTCAAAGTAGTGTTTTGGGTTTCTTTGAATAAATCCTCAGAAGTAAAATCATTGGGTCATAGGGCAGATCCATTTTTACTTTCTTGAGGAAACTCCATACTGTTTTCCACTGTGACTGCACCAATGTGCATTCCCATCAACAGTGTATGGAGGTTCCCTTTTCTTCATTTCTGACATGAGACCATTTTTAACTTTTGTATATCCTACTTAATGTTAAGTTAATAGTGGTATATTTTGCTGAAGAAAAAAAACAGTGACTATCAGGTACTGGCCCAGACCTCACTGTATATACACTGTGCATTATCTTTTCAAAATTCTGAAAAACTCAGAATTGCATACATTTGTCCCCTAGGATTTCAGGTTAGAGATTATGGATATTTCTTACATTCACAATGTTTGTTTTTTTTAGTTCACTTTTAGACATGTTGAATTGCAGTCACCTGTGGAGCCTTCAAGAGGATGTGGCCTGCATGCAGTTGGGTATATGGGGAGAAATTAGGGTTGGAGAAGATTTGGGATTTATCAGCATATAGACAAGAGTTGAACTGAAATAATGAGAGCACATGTCAGAAAACATGCATTATCAGAAGATTAGTGGGAACCTTGATGTTTAAGGGACAGGTAAAGGCATCTATAAGTACAAAGTGACAAAGGTAAAGATGGAGAAGAAAGCAGGAACTGGCCAGAGCAGAGGTGCAATCCTTTTGTGCTATGGTGAGTGACTGCAGCCCTGGAAGACACCATAGAGTCCACTGGCTTCAAAATTCTCAGTGGAGCTATTGTCATATAGTGAACTCAGTCTTCTGGAGTGTGTGTGTGTGTGTTGTGGGTGGGGCAGAGGGGTGGAATCTTTGATGGTTTCTTCTGTGTCCAGACTCAGGGGTATGGACCTCAACATTCTTTAAGAACTAAGCATCTCTTCATCAACCCTTGTAAAAATGGGTGTCCAGGCTACCTCTCCTGGTAAAGCTCAGTTGAAGGGTCTTGGGCAGTTTCCCAGCACCATCAGGTCTCCATAGGCCCAATCTTCTAGCAAGTGGGCCAGACCCTAAAATGAGCAAGTTACTCTAACAGTGGGGGTGGGAGGAAGTTGGAACGCATCACTGATATTGGGCCAGGTGATACCAGAAAGAGGTGTCAAGATCTCTTCGTTTTTTCCTTAAGATAGGCCATGTCGGTCTGTTGACAGAAGCATTTAGAAAAGATTGTACTTGCCGGGGGACAGCCACTTTCATAAAGGAGAAACCCTAAAGACTGCAGGTTTACTTCTACCTACCTGCTGCAAAACATTTACATCTGGTCTCCTGTCAATAGAAGAAAAATCCATTTTCATTTTCAGTTGAACATTCTCAGCCTTAAAGTGTACACCTTTTGTTCATTCTGATTCAGCTGCATCTGCATAAAAGTTCCTTTTCAGAGCAGTGTGGATGGGGACTGTGCACAATTCCAGTTATTGTATAGAGAAGCTGTGTGCCTTTTTATTCAGTGAGAAAATAATATATCCCAGATGTATATGTGGGTGTTTTGTGTAGCTTATATCGGTGACACCTTGCCTATTGCTCAAGAAACAATGGGTACTTATTTGGGACTGCTTAGATTTAGTTACACTACTTTGTTTTTCATTTCAAATGGCTTTCAGCTGTTAAGTGGGTTAAAAAATGAGTTAAATTTTTTAATATTTAAAATAATTGTTATAGGTTCTAATTTCACATATAGTGGAAATATCTGAAATTTTATACTGTTAATATTATTCCCACAAGCTAGTATGAAGAACATTAAATAAATATTTTGGTGTAGATAATGACACATATATTATAGTCCTGAGCTAATTTTTGTGCATATTTTCTTTTAAAAATAACTTCTCTTCCAATACTACTGAACTGTACACTTAAAAATGGTTAAGATGGTAAATTTTATTTTATGTGTATTTTGCCACAATTAAAGAAAAAGCACCTATAAATCTTTTAAAAAACTGGAAGCTTTCATTTAATGAATAAAACATACTTCCAATAAATGCTTATTTCAGTTTGAGAGACCTCATGGATTTGTATTCATATAAAGTCAGTAATTAATAATTAAATTATTAATTTAAACAAACCCTTCAGATATTCTATATATAGAGAGCAGTCCGTCTGGGAAAAGTCCAGCCATAGTTAATATAACGAGAACAGTTTGTGCTCTATGATGTAACCTCACAGCCAAGGAGAGTGGACTGGAATACGTATTTGTGAACAATGATGACTTCACTGTACTAGTCAGTGGGGGTGGTAGATGCTGTTGAATGAGCATGTATACTGTGTGGCTGTGGCATTCAAAATGATTGAGCAAGTAGAGCACCAAATCTGCATCATATTTTGCGTTAAGCTTGAACATGCCTCCACAGAAACTATTTGGATGATTGAGAAGGCTGCAGCTATGGGCAACTGGTGACTGGCAACTTCATCACAACAATGTACCTGCTATGCGTCACATCCTGTGCAGAGAGAATAGATTTCAGACCATCGATGAGATTCAGGAAAATACAACAGGGCAGCTGATAGTGATTGGGAGAACTGTATGAGGTGCCTATTTTGAAGGGGACTGAGGTGTCATTGTCCTATGTACAAGGTTTCTTGTATCTTTTATCATCTTCAATAAATGTCTCTATTTTTCATATTACATGGCTGGATATCTTCTGGACAGACCTCATATATTTAAACTGAGATAAACATTTTACTTAAAAATATGGAGCACTAGCAAATTTGCATGTCATACTTGTGCAGGAGCTATATTATATATTTTCTGTATTGTTCCAATTTTTAGTATGTGTGCTGTTGAAGTGAGCACTGCATGTAATATCTGTAACTCTAGAAATTACTCAGCATCACAGAATTACGGAGCAGCAAGATACCTAAGAGTCACTTTGAAGTTTTCATATGATAATTCTTTGTTCTATAAATGACAAGTTGAAAGCTAGGATATGTCAAGAACCTGTGACCAGCATCCAAAGCCATCCTCAAAGAACAGCCATATGGTGACAGGATTCAAAACCAAGCCCTGAAAAGTCAAACACACTTTAGAGAACTTGTTTCAAAACAGTGGCTCCCCGCTCAGGCAAAACAAACCAAAAAACAATGGTCTCCTGTCCCACTTCACCTCATTTTCATTCTCCAGAAGCAGCACTTTCATTTTTTCATCTCTAAATCTCTGATACTTCTTGATTATTTATGCTTAAGCATTTTCAGTTGTCTTGCCACTGCTGAAGATGAGGATTGAACCCTCTTTCACTACCATCAACATATGAATACCCCCAAACCCTCTTTTCTTAATAGGTCAGATCATAAATTTAGTTAATAATCTATTTTTACATTACTGTAACAATGAAACATGCCAGTCACAGCTGAGCTATGTAACATACTATAGCAACTTTTCTGTTCTTGCTTATCCTTTTTTTTGAATCAGTAATTTTTTGTAGTGTTTCGTATACCATTCATTTAATCAACCCTAAATTCTTTTCCAATTATATAAATTTCAACACATAAATTACTCTGTCCATTTTGTTTTGGAAACATATCTCTGGTGGTCTTCTCACTGGGTGGCTCCCATCCAGGCTGGTTGCTCTTTATGCCATCACCTTGGTTATTCCTTCTTTTGTATGTCACACATCTTTCCCTTTCTTAGTTTAATCCTTCATTTTGGTTGAGCAATAGCTTCCCAAAAAAGGGCACAGAAGAAGTAAAATTTTTGAGAACTTATGTATCTGAAAATCTTTTTATTCTATCCACCTTTACACAAATTGAGGTTGGAGATAATTTTCCCTGAGAATGTTGAAGGCATTGATCAATTTCCTTCTAATTTCCAATGTTTGATGCATTCAGATTCTTAGTCCTTTGTATGAAATCTGTGTTTGTTTTGCTTTTGTACTGAATTTTCACAATAACATACTTTAGTGTGGGTCCATTCCTATCCACTGTGCTGGGCATTAAAAACTGAAAGCTTTCAGTAAATTGACTAATTTCACTGATGATATCCTGTCTACTTACTGTTATCCGTTTATGGGATATTCATTACTCAGATCTGAAGCCTTTTCTTCTAGTCTTCCAATTCTTTTTTTCCCCTATTTTCCAACTTATTATTTTGTTACTTTGTAGGTAATTTCCTCAACTTCATTTTCTAAGGATTTTATTAAATTCTTCATTTTCAAGACTTTTTTGTCTTTGGAATATTCTTTTCTTATAGCCCCTTGATTTTTTATTTTTTAGTGGAGACAAACTTTTATTTCAAACTCTAAGTATATTAATAGTAGTCCTTTAAAATGTTTTCTTCTCCCCTCATGGTCCCACTTTCTTCCATAGTTTTTTCCTTTTTCTACTTGTTTTGATCCTTTCACCCTGAAGACTTCCTCTAATGCCTGTCTATACATATTTGAGATGGGACATGAAGAAGCTGACTAGCAGTGATTCATTCCTATGAGGAGGATTTGTTAATGGTGGCATTTCTGAAGCTTTACTGCTTCCTTGGGGAACCCACAGTGTCAGCTATCAGTCTTCACAGAAGAATCTTCTAACCTGGCTGAACACCATATGCCAGGCTGCCAGCACTCAGGTAGCCAAGTGAGTGGAAATGATATTCTAAAAAATTCTAGTCATAAACTCTCATGTTACCCTTAGTCAAGTTTCAAGGAGTACCTATAAAGACACAGAGAACTTTAAAGAATACTCTAGGGCTAAGGGAGAGTACTCAAGGAAGGCACAAACTTTGAAGGGGATCCCCCAGCCCACATCTGGGACTCAGATATTGTTGGCAAAGGCATGACTGCAGCTGTTGCACAGTGAATTTTGCTAGGTTGCCTGGGTTAGAACTGAGCTAGTCCTCAGGCCAGCAGGAGGTGCCTCTCTGGGGTGCCCTCAGCTCAAGCCTGGTCACAGGAAACCATGACTGGGACTGGGAGGACACCACACTGGGATACAGGTGGGACAAGGCTGGAAAACCTCTTCAGAAGAGGTGGGCAGGAAGTACTTCTCCACAAAATTTAAAGGCAGGCTAACTACAGGAATCAGGAATTTGGGAGACCATTTGCTGGCCAGAGAGTCATAGGGCCAGGGTCAAGTCTGTGAGTTCACTATGGGACTATGTACTGTGTGCCACTGAATGTCCCCTCTCCCATACACACATCATTAATAACTGGATGGTAATAACAAGAAGCAAAATGAAGCATGCCAGAGGTAAGAAAGGAGAAATGCTTAAGAGTCTAGCTCATTAAAATAGTGTAGGCAATTGTTTTAGTTTGCTAGGGCTGCCATAACAAAGTACTACAGCCTGGGTGATATAATAGAAATTGATACCCTCACAGTTCTGGAGGCTAGAAGTCCAAAATCAGTGTCTTGTTAGGGTTGGTTCCTTCTGAGGACTGTGAAGGATCAGACCTCCCTTCATGGCTTGTAGATGACCATCTTCTCCCCCTGCCTCTTCACATCTTCCCTCTGTATCTGTGTCCAAATATTTTTTATGAGGATCAGTTACACTGGTTTAGGGTCAACCTGATGACCTTCAACTTGATGATCTCTGAAAAGACCCTATCTCCAAGGTCCAGGGGGTAGGACTTTAACATATGAAGTTTGGAGGAACACAACTCAACCTATAGTAGCAAAGAAGGATGGATTTGGAGATGAGGCAATGAATTGATTACTGGCATACTCCTTATTTTCAGTGTTGTCCCACCTCACTGTTCCTGGTTTTCCAGCTATGGACCCCCTAGCTTTTCTACAGAAAAGACACACAGGCTTATGCTGGGACATTTGAGAAGCAACTGCCAAGCTGTTCAGTCTTGAGGTTATCTGGGGTTAAATTGAGCATCCTAAGTAAACTGTCAAGTAACCTTATTTTCAGCCCCTTTCACTCCAACTTCCAGAGGTATCTGATGTCACATTCACGAACATTAGGGGATTCTATGGGGGCATATTGGATTGCTTCTTGGCATTCTCCACTGCTAACTCAGGAGTCATATTTCTGGGGCCTGTTAAGTTTTGCTTTCATTTTTCCAAAATGTTATTGCTGTTGTCTCCTGTGTTGACTTAATGCTTTATAAGTTAAACTCCTTAAGTTGCAACGGTAATGCAGAGAATACCCTTATGCTTCTTACCTAGCTTCTCCTACTGTTAACATACCACCGCTAAGAAATTCACTGGTACAGAGGATCCAAGATGGCGGAGGAATAAGTGGAAGCTACACTAACCTCCTCCCAAGACCAATTGGGACTTACAACTTAATTGTGGAAAAGTCATCTGGAATAACCACCTAAACACTAAAGACTAACTAAGTCTTATAACTACAGAGAGACAGAAAAGGCCGCTTCATCACAACATGACTGGTAGGAAGTTCAGAGATGCGAAAGGGCTGGCTGGGCTCTGACAGGTGGCAGCTGAAGGGACTGAGAAACAGCTTAGCAGCCGGGAGTTCCCCCTGAGAAGGGCAGGGTCTAAACCCCCAGCTGGGCTTCCCAGCATACAGCAACAGGGTGGAAAGTAAAAGAGCATCCAGCTGTGAAAAGCAAAAAGTCACAGGGTTTCTTGCTGGCCTGAGAGAAACAGCTGAAGAAAAACAGCTCTTAAGTGGATCACGTATGAAAATATTTTGGCACCCACTTATCCTGGGCTCAAGCAGAGGGAGGACAGAGAGGACTAGAGACACTTGGGGAGAATTTGGGGCAGTGGCTTTGAGGGGAGAACTAAGGGAGCAGCTGAATGGGTCCCAGTGCTGACTCATTCCCCATACTGCAGGCAGACAATTCCCCTCCAAGTGGCATCAGCCTGAGGTGAAGCAAAAGCCCCAGCTTCAGGAATTAAGCAGCCCCATCCTTAGTCCTTAAGCCTGATGGCTGATCACAGGTTGAATAGATTAACAACTAAAGGAGACAGACAAAAGCAGTAGACCTCTGCTAGTCTCCAACAGGCGGCCTAGGCCCAGAATGGTACACGATCTGATGCCACCAGGGGCAGATCCAGGAAGTGAAGATCAATCTAAGAAGCAGCAACAAACAAGAGTCACAAAAATGGGGAGAGAGAGAAAAACCCACCATCGAAAGGAAAGGAAGAATCCCAAGAAAGAGTGCTAAATGAAAAAGAGGGAAGCAAATTATCAGACATGGAATTCAAAAGATGGATTATAGGGAAGCTCAATGATATCAGTGAGCTTAAAGAAAACTGCAAAGGCTGAATGGCAGGTGTGTGGCTCAGCTTCTGTGCCCTGATGGGCAGACTAACAATCAGCATGAAGGTTCCTTGTATAAGTTCCAGCAAAGCAGACTTAAAAATCATATGTGATCAATCACTGCTTTTGTTGTGTTTATGCAAATAAACAGGCTAAATTAAAATTGGACTTAATGCAGTCCTTTTAATAACAAGGAGGATAATCTTAAGGAGAAAAATTGTGACTCATAGAAAATTACAATGCTCAGTGGTAGACTACAAACAAGTACAGCTAACTATCTATAAAGTTTATTTTCATTTAAAGTTTGTTTTCATTAAAGTTAAACCAGGTCTGTGACATTATCAAAGATGCTTAATTTACAGGCAAGAAGAATGTCAAGTGCCTTGCAACTGAATGTCTTCCCAATAAGACAGTCTCTTAAATTTAAAGACTGGTTTGTGATTTGTGTTGTGTAAATTAACATGTGTGTTCTTTCTGTTTTTATAGGGCATAAGGCTATAATTTCATTACCTAAGTAATTGTCTGTACATATGGGCCTCACTTAAGAAGCCTATCTGCATTGCCGCCTCCTAAGACTCAACGGTTTGGCTGAACTAAGTGTTTGGGTTGGTGAAGTATGGGGTGATCTATAGACTTCACTTTAAAACTAGTTTCTCTCTTTTCTATCCTAATGGCTTGGAAAAAAAGGGCCCAAAGATCTGAGAAGGGGGAAATCCTAAAATATTCCCCTCAGCCCAAGCTAAGTAGAGTGGGCAAAAGGGTTTTGGACAAGTGTGACATGCTCTGCACATCTTCCTCCAAAAAAAAGCCGTTTCTTTTCCTAATGTGGAACATTGAAAAATTAATCCCTGCCTTTTGTCATGTAGTGGTTGTAGGTTGAATTATGCCTTTTAACCCTGTTGCCAAATCTGTTGCCTCCAGAATATGACAAGGATGCCAACTTGTCCAACAGTGCCAGCCCTTGGAAACCGAGCATGCCACTGCCCAGGACAGCTAACTGACCTTGACTATGCAAAATCCTTCCCCATGTGGGAAGGCCACTCTAACCTCCACCCCCACTCTTATTATAAATTCCTAGACCCAAGGGTAGGTAGGACAATGACCATGTTCAGCTTGAAGCAGCTAGAAGAGCATGAGACCTTTGCCCATTGTCCTCTATAAAATAAAAAGTCTTAAGTCTGAGGAGGGGAATTACACAGGGGCTTCAGCTATTCCTATAAAGAAAAAAGAAAAAAACCCTAGGAATTGGGCTAATTTCTCCCAAGTATGCTGCACCACAATAAGAAAAGGGTAAGGCAAAAATAAGTAAATTGTCATGAAATTTTTTATCATTTTGAATGTAACTCTTTCTTAATTAGGCATTTCCTTAATTGATATTAACCTTTGACTGGTTTTCAAAGCTGTAAAACTTATTTTAGTCTATTCCTAGTTGTTAATTTAATGTTTCCATCAGGGTCTGGAAATTTGTTTTCCACCATCTTGCTGACATTCCATTTTCTCTTCTTATTAATCATTAAATCTACAATGCAAGGCACATAGCAAGTGCTTAACAAATGTCTGCTAAATTGAATTTTAAGTATTTGTTTTAGGTCTGTGAAATACGTTGCTGATATTTTAATCAGCATTAAATTGTATTAAATCTATAAATTGCTTTAGGTAATATGGACATTTTAGTAATGTTAATTCTTTTCATTCATAAACATGGTATATGCTTCCATTTATTTGTGTCTTCCTTAATTTCTTTCTTTAAGGTTGTGTAGTTTTTCCAAGTGCATGTCTTTTACCTCTTTGGTTAAATTTATCCCTGGGTACTCTATTTTTTGTGTGTGTTGTTGTTGCTATAGTAAATAAAATTTTTTCTTTTTTCTAGTTTCTATCTCTAATGTTTTATTGTTAGTGTATTAAGATGCCTTTAATTTCTGAATATTGACTTTGTGCCCTGCTATTTTGTCAAATTCACTCATTAGGTCGAGTGGTTTTTTTGTGAAGTCAGTAGGGTTTTCTATGTATACTATCGTGTTGTCTGCAAATGGTGACAGTTTTATTTCTTCTTTTCCAATTTAAATGCCTTTTATTTCTTTGTCTTGTCTAATTGCTGTGGTTAGAACTTTCAACACTATGTTGAATAAAAGTAAAAAAGTGGACATCCTTGTCTTGTTCCTAATCTCAGGAGGAATGCTTTCAGTTTTAGTCCATTAAGTATAATGTTGGCCTCAAGTTTCTCATATATGGCCTTTATTATGTTAAGGTATACTCCCTCTATTCCCATTTTGCTAAGTGTTTTCATCATAAATGGGTGTTGTACTTTTATCAAATGCCTTTTCAGCATCTATTAATATAATCATGTGGTTTTTGTCTTTCATTTTGTTATGTGGTGTATTACATTTATTAATTTGTAAATATTAAACCATCCTTGCATCCCTGGGATAAATCCCACTTAATCATAATGTATAATCTTTTTAATGTGTTGCTGAATCCGGTTTGCTAACATTCTATTAAGGATTTTAGCATCTATGTTCATCAGTAGTATTGGCCTGTAGTTTTTTTCTCTCTTTGTTTTTTCTTAACCTGGTTTTGGAATTAGGGCAATACTGGTTTCATAAAAATTTGGAAATCTTCCCTCTTCTTAAATTAAAAAAAAAAAAAAGTTTAAAAAACTTAGGTGTTAGGGGCTTGAAGATGGCGTAAGAGTGAGGGGAGGCTTCACTTTCTGGCTCCTGAGACCCGTCTGCAGTTTGGAATGATTGCAGACAGAACATCTCAGTGAGCATCTGGACACTAGCAGGAGTTGAGCCTTGGCACTGCTGGATTAGAGAAGAACATCTGGGAACGACCTGTTTGGTGAGGAGAGCGGGATTTCTGACTGGGCTGGTTTCCTGAGCTGCAGCTGGAAATACACAAAGACTTTTTAGTGACCACAGGCTTCCCCAGAGAGGAATCAGGAGGAGAGCGGGTCTCTGCCCACTGGCAGAGTCAGGAGTGGGCCAGGTGACATCTGGCACGGAGAGACAAGAAACAGTATATTGCTGTGTATGTAAGAACATGTTTTTCCTTTATATTTTTCTCTTGAGTGCTGTGAAGAGGGGAGGAAAGGTTGGGGGTGATAGGACATTCTTGAGGAGCACAGGCACAGAAGTGTGCTCACCCACTCCCCAACCCTCCCCTTGGGTCGCATAGGCACGCACAGAGAGGTGCCCTCATCCACTGGCCCAGATGCGCAGCCAGGTCACTGGCCGCATGTCCTGGTGGCCCTTGGACCCACCCCAACAGGCATAAGCTCAGGGCACCAACGGGCGCAGGGTTGGCCCGCTATGCACACAGGAGACCATGTGCAGACACCCATGGCCCGCCCCAATAGGCGCCAGACCGGAGCACAGTCCACTTGTGCAAGCTCTACTTCTGCTTGCCCAGGTGGGTACAGGAACAGCGGATGGCAGTGACTCACAGATGTCCACTTCCACCATGTACAAGTGTCTTGGGCCCCGCCCCAAGGGGCAAGAGACCAACTCCCAGGCCTGAGGCTAGAGCGGAGGCCACCGTGCGCGCGCACGTGCACATGTGCACAATTACCCGGGTTGGCTCCAACAGGCGCCAAACGAATGCGCCAGCCACCGTGGGCGCACGAGTGTTACCCGGACATGCAACCAACACCGCACGCAGGCCCACACCACTGCTGCCAGGATCAGGAACCTCTGGCTCACCTCAATAGACCAGCTGTGGGTCCAGAAAAAGAAGATAGGACACAAAGGATGAACTGAGTAAAACCTTTCTTTTCTTTTTTTTTTTTAATTTTTATTTCTATTTTAGTTTTTTTATTTGTATTTTATTGTATTTTAATTTTTTTAATTTCTTTTTTATTTTTATTTTAATTTTTACTTTTATTTTAAAACAACTTAAAAAAAAACTATCTCTTTAATTGTTTCATACCATCTTTCCTTCTCATCCTTCCTCTTTAATTTTGGTTTGTCTGTTCTGTTTAACCTCCCTTTCACACTAAATATATAGCATATAACTACTATATGAATCTAATATTATACAATTCCACTTTCTTACTATATTCTGCATTCTTCCCTCTTTTACTTTTATTATTATTAACATACAATGTAAACATTATTTACTGTCTTGCATAGTCTTGACACTACTTGCTACTATTATTAATCTGTCATGCTGTCTCTCAAAAATCATATTTTTACACTTTAAAAACAACCCTTATCTATTCTTCCTATAGTATAAAAGCCCTAACCTCTCTACATTTATATTAATACTGGCTCATTTGCTGATGATAGCGGGATAGAGGGTGGGGGATATTTTTGAGGGTGTGGGTTTCCTGCCTGGGCTGTGTGTTTATGTTTTTAACAGCATCTCCACTAAAGAACTCAAGACAAAGTGGACAGAGTGACTCTCAATCAACAAGCCAGAGGGAAGGTCCCAACAAAGAGCATCTGAAATATAACCAGACAGCATAAACAAACAACATAAAGGGTATCCCAAGAACATCAGGCTCAGGAGATCAAAGGGACTACACCACCGAAACCCCCCAGATCTCCTATAAATAATTTCATACCACAAAGGTGGGAAGTCAAAGCAGACAAATCGAAAAAAACAAAAACAAACAAAAAGAATCCAACACGGTAAGACGCAGAAACAACCTCTCAATGAAAAGAAAGGACGAATCCCCAGAAAGAGAGGTAGATAGAACAGACATAGCCCAAATGTCAGACATGGAATTCAAAACAATGTTGTGAAGAAGCTCAATATACTCGACAACCTCAAAAACAACTACAACAACCTCCAAGGAAGTTACCAACAGCTCCAAGAGAACTTACAGAGAACCACACCAGCATAAAAAGGACACAGAAACTATTATCAAGAACCAGGAAGAAATGAAGAATACAGTCTCTGAATTGAAACAGTAGAATCAATCAAAAGCAGGCTAAACGAAGCAGAAGATCGGATCAGTGAGTTACAGGACAATTTAGAAAAAATATCCCAGACAATACAACAAAATGAAAAAAGACTGAACAAGTATGAAGAAGATCTAAGGGAATTACAGGATAACATGAGACAAAATAATATCTGGATCATCGGAATAAAAGAGGGAGAAAAATAAGAATGAAGAATAGAGAAGCTGATAGGAGAAGTAATAACAGAAAAGTTTCCCAACCTGATGAGAGAAAAAGTTATGCAAGTTCAAGAACCACAAAGAGTCCCAATGAAGAGGAACCAAAAAAAAACCCACTCCAAGGCACATCATAATTAAAATGGCAACACTCAAAGACAAAGAGAGAATCCTAAAAGCAGCAACAGAAAAACAGCAAATAACATACAAGGGAGCTCTGATAAGGCTATCGACTGTTTTCTCAACAGAAACACTACAAGCCAGAAGGGAATGGTCAAAAATATTTCAAGCAATGAAAAACAAAGGCCTACAACCAAGAATACTCTACCCAGCAAGGCTCTCATTCAAAATGGAAGGTGAAATAAGGAGTTTTCAGACAAAGGAAGACTAAAAGAATACATCTAAACCAAACCAGCATTGCAAGAGATGCTAAAGGGAATGTTAGAAGAAAAAGAAGAAAGAAAGAGGAGAGGAACACACGTACAAAGGGAAATGAATAAATACATGTCAATAATAACCTTAAATGCAAAAGGATTAAATGCTCCAATTAAAAGACATAAGCTAACTGAATGGATTCGAAAACAGGACCCACATATTTGCTGTCTACAAGAAACACATCTCAAAAAAACAAAAAACAAAACGATTTACACAGACTGAAAGTAAAAGGATATAAAAAAGTATTCCAAGCATACGGACATGAAAAAAAAAGCCGGGGTAGCTGAACTCATATCAGACAAAATGGATTTCAAAGCAAGGCAATAAAAAGAGACAAAGAAGGACATTTCATAATACTGAAGGGAACAATCCAACAAGAAGATATAACACTGATAAACATATATGCACCCAACATAGGAGCACCCGAATACATAAAGAAAATACTAGAAGACCACAAGAAGGATATTAACAGCAACGCACTCATAGTAGGGGACTTTAACACTCCATTATCAACAATAGACAGATCTTTGAAGCAAGGAAACCCCAAGGATATACAGGCATTGAACAACACACTAAACCACATGGACTTAACTGATATATATAGAACTTTTCACTCCAAAGAAGCAAAATATACATTCTTTTCAAATGCACATGGGATATTTTCAAAGATAGACCACATGATAGGACACAAACAAGCCTCAACAAATTCAAGAAAATTGAAATCATAACAAGCATCTTCTCAGAACACAATGCCTTGAAACTAGAAATCAACTCAGAGAAAAAACTCAAAGACATCCAAACTCATGGAGGATGAGTAACATGCTATTAAATAATGAATGGGTTAACAATGACATCAAAGAATAAATCAAGAAATTTCTGGAAACCAATGATAATAAACACACAACAGCCCAAAACCTATGGGACACAGCAAAAGCAGTCCTAACAGGGAAGTTCATAGCAATACAGGCATATCTTAAAAGGATAAAAGAATCTCAAATAAAAAATCTAACCCTAAAGCAACAAGAACTAGAACAACAACAAACAGAACCTGGGGCAAGAAGAAGGAAGGAAATCATCAAGATCATAGCAGAATTAAATGACGTAGAGACTAAAAAAAAAATTGAAAAAAATAAAAAAAATCTAGGAGCTAGTTCTTTGAAAAAATAAACAAAATCAACAATCCTTTAGCCAGGTTCATCAAGAAAAAAAGAGAGTAGACCCAAATAAACAAAATCAGAAACAAAAAAGGAGAAATCACGACTAATACCGCAGAAGTACAAAGGATTGTAAAAAATTACTACAAACAACTGTATGGCAAGAAACTGGACAACCGAGAAGAAATGGACAAATTTCCAGAAACGTATAACCTTCTAAAACTGAATCAAGAAGAAGTAGAAAGTCTAAACAGACCAATAACAAGGAAGGAAATTGAAAAAGTAATCAAAAATCTCCTGGCACACAAAAGCCCTGGACCAGATGGCTTCACAGGCGAATTTTACAAAAGATTTAGGGAAGAATTAACTCCTACCCTCATCAAACAATTCCAAAAAATCCAAAAACATAAAAAAAATCCCAAACTGTTTCTATGAAGCCAGTATTACCCTAATTCGAAAACCAGGTCAAGACACAACAAAGAAAGAAAACTACAGGCCAACATCACTGATGAACATAGATACTAAAATCCTCAACAAAATATTGGCAAACAGGATCCAGCAATTCATTAAAAAGCTCATACACCACGATCAAGTGGGATTCATCCCAGGGATACAAGGATGGCTTAATATTTGCAAATCAATAAATATAATACGTCACCTAAACAAAATGAAAGACAAAAATCACATGATCATATCAACAGAGGCAGAAAGGGCATTTGATAAAGTACAACACCCATTTATGATGAAAACACTCAGCAAAATGGGAATATAGGGAGCATACCTTAACATAATTAAGGTTATATATGAGAAACCTGAAGCCAACGGACAAAAACTGAAAGCATTCCCCCTGAAATCAGGAACAAGACAAGGATGTCCACTCTCTCCACTCCTATTCAACATAGTGCTGAAAGTTCTAGCCACAGCAACAGACAAGAAAAAGAAATAAAATTTGGAAAGAAGAAATAAAACTATCATTATAAGCAGATGACATGATAGTATACATAGAAAACCCTATAAACTCCACTAAAAGACTACTTAATATAATAAGTGAATTTGGCAAAATAGCAGGGTACAAAATAAATATAAAGAAATCTAAGGCATTTCTATACACCAACAATAAAATATCAGAGAGAGAGACAAAAAAGAAAATACCATTTACTATAGCAACAAGAAAAATAAAGTACCTAGGAGTCGTCGGCAGCCGTCCGTCTCGAGAGACGATGGTGTAGCTTCTTAAGAGTCTATCTGCACCGCCGAGAATGGCTGTGCAGTCCGACTCGGGAGTGACACGGTATCTGTCTCCTCCCGTGTTGAATTGACATCTTACGATGACGCTGGAGTGTCCTCTCCAGTGAAGCTGAAGCTACAGAGCCTGGGCAGGGTGATATGGAGGGTCTGCTGTTGCCCATGCAGCAGACCCCCACTCTCATCGCAGCTGAAGGGTCCAAGGAAAAGACGGAGTCAATACAGCTTGGCTTCAGGTGCGCCGCAGGAGTTGCCGGTGTTGACTACGACGTCAAACCGCCTTAGGGACTCCGGCTCCGGATTTTCTGTCGGGGTTTACTCCCTTAGCCTTTCCCCTGAAGAGGTATGCCGCAAGGCAGCGGAGGTTTTTTGGAGTCAGAGTTTTCCTTCTCTGAAAGTACCTAGGAGTAAACTTAACCAAAGAGATAAAAGACCTGTACTATGAAAATTACATCACATTGAAGAAAGAAATTAAGGAAGATACAAATAAATGGAAGCAAATACCATGTTCTTGGATGGGAAGAATCAACATCATCAAAATGGCCATACTACCCAAAGCAAATTACAGATTCAATGCAATCCCTATTAAAATACCAATGACATATTTCACAGACCTAGAACAAATACTCCAAAAATTCATATGGAACCAAAAAAGACCCCGAATAGCAAAAGCAACCTTGAGACAAAAGAACACAGCAGGAGGAATCACAACACCAGACATCAAACAATACTACAAAACCACTGTGATCAAAACAGTCTGGTACTGGCATAAGAACAGACATATAGATCAATGGAACTGAATAGAGAGCTCAGAAAAAAACCCAGGTCTACATGGTCAACTAATATTTGATAAAGGGGGAAGGAACATAAAATGGAGTGAGAATAGCCTCTTTAACCAATGGTGCTGGGAGAACTGGACAGGGATGTGCAAAAAACTGAAACCAGACCACCAACTTACACCACACACGAGAATAAACTCAAGATGGATCAAAGACTTAAATGTAAGCTGTGACACATAAAAGTCCTAGAGGAAAACATAGGCAGGAAAATTTCAGATATCCCACGTAACAATATCTTCACGGATACATCTCCTAAGGCAAGAGAAATAAAGGAAAAAATAAACAAATGGGACTACATCAAACTAAAGAGTTTCTTCTCAGCAAAAGAAAACATCAGTAAGGTGAAAAGAAAACCAACTATATGGGAAAACATATTTGCCAATGATATCTCAGACAGGGGACTGATCTCCAAAATATATGAAGAGCATATATGACTCAACATCAAGAAAACAGACAACTGAATTAAAAAATGGGCAAAGGACATGAACAAACACTTCTCCAAAGAGGACATACAGAAGGTCCATAGACACATGAAAAAATGCTCGACATCACTAGCCATCAGAGAGATGCAAATAAAAACCACAATGAGATACCTCTTTACACCAGTCAGAATGGTCACCATCAACAAATCAACAAACAAGTGCTGGCGAGGATGCGGAGATACGGGAACTCTACTGCACTGTGTGGGAATGCAGACTGGTGTAGCCACTATGGAAAACAGTATGGAGTTACCTCAAAAAACTAAAAATGGGACTGCCTTTTGAATCAGCGAGTCCACTGTTAGGATTATACCCGAAAAATCCTAACACCCTAATTCAAAAGAACTTATGCACCCCTATGTTCATAGCAGCACTGTTTACAATAGCTAAGTGATGGAAATAGCCTAAGTTCTCACCTGTAGATGAGTGGATCAAAAAACAGTGGTACATTTACACAATGGAATACTATGCAGTAGAGAGAAAGAAGGAACTCGTGCCATTTTCGACAACTTGGATGGAACTAGAGAGAATTATGCTTAGTGAAATAAGCCAGGCAAAAAAAGAAAAATACCATATGATGTCACCTAATACAGGAAACTAAAGAACAACATAAAGAAATGAACTAAATAGAACAAGGAGTAGAATAACAGTCAATGGGGGAGGGGGGAAGGAGAGAAGGGGGATAAGTGGGGGAAGGGTTTAGTCAAGGAACGTGTATAAATGACTCATGGACATGTACAACGGGGAGGGATATGATTGTGGGAGAAGGGGTGGGCTGGGTGGGTCGGGAGCAATGGGAAAAAAATGGGACAACTGTAATTGAAAAACCAAAAAATAAAATTTAAAAAAGGAAAACCATCCTACAGCCATCTGATTATCTTGGTTGGATCTCTATGCTTTACCTTAAAGAATGTGTTTTGTATTGTTAATAAATGTCACATAATTTATATGGTTGTAGCTCTGAAATGAATATTCATTTTTCAAAGCCTGACACTGACTTGAATAGAAATATAATGGAATAAAATATGGAAATAAGGTTGAATAGCAATGGAATGATTCAGAAATCAGAACATTCCCCTCTGTTACCCTGGGGTAATTTATTATGAGAGAGGTGCTCCTGGAGAAAGAATTCTAATTCCTCAGGAAGAAAAGATGACTGTGCCAGATTGTCTAAAATGTGCAGGTCTTATATGATTTGTGAATTATTCCTTGTATTCACTGCATCACCTGATTTCACAATCAGTTAATCTTTATCCTTGGCTGGTTTCCTAGCTGCCCTCCAAATATTATAAAACCTTTTTAATAATGTGCTCTGCATATTCCCTTAAATCCTTTCTTTTGTTTAATAAACTTTGCTGTTAGAAAAAAAAAAGTAGGTGTTAGTTCTTCCCTAAATGTTTTGTAAAATTCACCTGTGAAGCTATCCAGTCCAGGGCTTTTGTGTGCCCAAAGTTCTTTTGTTTGTTTTTTTTAATTACTGCTTCAATTTCACTCTCTGTTATCAGTCTGTTTAGGTTTTTTGCTTCTTCTTTAGTTTTGAAAAATTATGTTTCTAGAAATTTGTCCATTTCGTCTAGGTTGTCAAGTTTCTTGCCATATAGTTGTTTATAGTAATTTCTTACAATCCTTTGTATTTCTGTTATTGGTTTTAATACCTCCTCTTTCATTTCTAATTTTATTTAGGTTCTTTTTTTCTTAATAAGCCTAGAACCAGCTCCTGCTTTTGTTAATCTTTTAAATTGTTTAGTCTGCTCTAATCTTAATAATTTCCTTCCTTCTACTTGCTGTAGGCTTTATTATTGTTGTTCTAGGTCTTATAGCTGTAGGGTTAAATTTTTTATTTAAAATTCTTCTATCCTTTTTAGGTAGGCCTGTATTACTATAAACGTTCCTCTCAGAACTACTTTTGCTGTGTCCCATACGTTTTGTACTCATTATCATTTGTTTCCAGAAATTTCTTAATTTCTTCCTTGCAGCACCTAACAGCTAGCATTACAGATACCCAACTCTTTACCCTTGCTACTGAGCCCCTCCTGGAAACCAAAGTTTAATAACCCTAAGTATAGTCCCTAGGCATCACTAATATGTTTAGTCCAGGGACTAGATGGGGAATTACATAGGGGCACCAAGTATTCCCTGTAAAAAGTTTCAAAGGTCTGCTAAATATGTAAATATGTAGGGGCTTCAGATGTTCTTTGTAAGAAGTAGCAAGGACTTGCTAAAAAGCCTTGGAGAGAGGAATGTAGGGAGAAGTGTTGTAGCAACTGGTGATTTACAAGCTAAAAGCACCTCAGCCTCTATCACCTTCCATTTGCTTGCGTCTGGTTTATAACATTTGTGAAAGGTATACTTTACAGGATATCTAGCCCTTTGAAAATAAATTGCTTAGCAAAGAATTCGTCCCTGGCTGGAGAGCTATGCTGCCGCCGAAGATAACCTTATAGCCTTGCGAATTTCTGTTCCTGTTACTGCCAAGACATTCCTACAGTCCTGCCCAGCCCTCCTCTTCCTAAGGCTGTTTCCCACCAAAGAAGAAACAAAGGGGCAATACCAGTATATAAGCCCCTCCCTAAAAATCCCAGGAGGTTGGACCTTGTTAGAGACCAGCTCAGGGTCTGCCCAATTTGCCAGCAACCATTAAAATCCTTTGCTTACTTTATACACCGCTTCGGAGTGTTCAATCTCTCCTATGTAGCCGTATCACAACAAAGCCCAGAGCGAGTAGAAGGAAATCATCAAGATCAGAGCAGAATTAAATGACATAGAGACTAAACAAACAATTCAAAAGATCAACAAAAGTAGGAGCTGGTTCTTTGAAAAGATAAACAAAATTGACAAGCCTTTAATCAGGCTCACCAACAAAAAAAGAGAGGACCCAAATAAACAAAATCGGAAATAAAAGAGGAGAAATCACAACCGATACCACAGAAATACAAAGGATTTTAAGAAATTACTACAAACAACTGTATGGCAAGAAACTGGACAACCTAGATGAAATGGACAAATTTCTGGAAACATATAATTTTCCAAAAGTGAATCAAGAAGAAGCAGAAAGCCTGAACAGACCAATAACAAACAACTAGTGAAATTGAAGCAGTAATGAGAAAACTCCCGGCACACAAAAGCCCTGGACCAGATGGCTTCACAGGTGAATTTTACAAAATATATAGGAAAGAACTAACTCCTATCACCTATTACAGGAGACTAATGAACAATACAGACAAATGAGCATAATTGAACCAGAAGTATGAAAACAAGGAGTAGACTACAAGGAGTAGACTAACAGTGAAAAGCAGGGAGGAGGGAGGGAGAAAAGTGGGTAAGAAGGGGAATGGTCTAGTCAAAGAACATGTATAAATGACCCATGACATGGACAATTGGGTGGGGACTGACTGTGGGAGAAAGGGTGAGCAGGGTATGGGGAAGCAGTAGGGAAAAAAGTGGAACAACTGTAATAGAAAAACAAACAAAAATTTTTAGTGGGGGGAAAAAGCAAAATATATTAGTTAATGAGCCAGGAACCCCCCGCCCCCCGCAAACAAAACAAAACAACAAAACAAAACCCTCACATATAAGATAGTGAACAAAAGAAAATGTAAATATGAAAATGAAATTTTATTGAATATTAGGAGGACAAGGATTTTCCTTCACATTGTATATTTTTCTCCCTACCTGATCCCTCCAGAAGTTGGCATTCTGAAGAAGTAAGCAATGACATAAATTTCTTTGCATAGAATACGAGTTGTTTAATAGAGGTTTTGTTGACCAAAACTTTGACTAGAACGTCATGCCTAAAAGAGACATGCTTGGGCTCTGGTTGTTACCAAAAAGCCCCAAGGAACTGGAATTGACTTTCGAAGGTAATAAAAGCCCACGAGAAAAAAAGTCTGGTACCTTGGTTGGTTGTGCAGTCCATGGCAATCTTTCCAGGGAAGGAACTAAGGTTGCTTTCCTGAAAGATGGCTAGAAGGTACCTTAAGGCACAACTGAAAACCCGAAGGCCTTGTAAGACAGGTGTTTACAGCCAAGGCTGAATGGCAGGTATGTGGCTCAGCTTCTGTACCCTAAAGGGCAGATTGAAAGTCACCCTAAAAGTTCCTTGTGTAAGTTCCAGCAAAACAGACTTAAAAGATCCTATGTGAACATTTGCTACTCTTGTTTATGCAAATGAACAGGATAAATTAAAACTGGACTTACTGTAGTCCCTTTAATGACAAGGAGTTATCTTTAGAAGAAAAATTGATTCAAGGAAAACCACAATGCTCAGTGGTAGACTATAAAGTAGTGCAGCTGTCTAAAGTTTATTTTCATTTAGTTTGTTTTCACTTGAAAGTTAAATGAGGTCTGTGACATCATCAGATGCTTAATTTACAGGCAAGTAGGTGGTGAAATACCTTGCAACTGGATGTCTTCCAATAAGACAGTCTTACAGATTTAGAGACTGGTTTCTGGATTAGGTTGCATAAATTAACATGTTTTCTGTTTTCAAAAGTCATAAACCTATGATCTCATTACCTGAGTGATTGTGCATACAGACCTCACTTAATCCTGTTTACATCGCTGCCTCCTGAGACTCAACAGTTTGGCTGAACTAAGTGGCTGAGTTGGTGAAGAACGGGGTGGTCTCTGGGCCTCACTTTAAAACTGGTTTCTCTTTTCTATCCAAATGGCTTGGACAGAAAGGGCCCAGAGGTCTGAGAGTGAGGAAACCTAAAATATTCCCCTTAGCCCAAACTTAGTGGGGAAATGGGTTTTGGACAGGTGTGATGTGCCTGGCACACCTTCCTCCAAAGAAGTTGTTTTCCGTAATGTGGGACATTAGAAAATTAATCCCTGCCTTTTGTCATCTAGTGGTTATGGATTGAATGATGCCTTTTAACACTGTTGCCAAATTTGTTGCCCCCGGAATACAAGGATGCCAGCCTGTTAAACCAAGCACACCATTGTCCAGGACAGCCAACTAACCTGTAGTCTGCAAGATCCTTCCACATGTGGGAAGGCCATCCTCCTCTCCATACCCCCACTGTCATTAGGGATTTCTGGACCCAAGGGTAGGTAGGACAACCATGCCCAGCTTGAAGCAGCTAGAGGAGCACAAGACCTTCGCCCATTGTCCTTTATAAGATTATAAAGGATCTTAAGTCTGAGAGGGGGGATTGTTATTTTTTATTGTCATAAAAAATTAATAAAATATATAGGAAAGGGTGAAGCCAGAGAACTTGTATGTACGACCCATGGACATGAACTAAGGGGGGTGGTATTGATGGGGGAAGGGGGTTATTGGGCAGAGGGGAGCAAAGGGGAAAAACTGGAACTATTGTAACAATATAATCAATAAAATATACTTAAAAAAATTCAGATACATTACTATTAACAGACTTCACTAATTTTTCCACAATATCTTATTGCTGCAGGATTCCACATTGTATTTGCTTTGTCTTCTGTTTTGTGACTTCCCTTGTTTTTCTCCTGACACTTTGGGAGAGGACTGGTCAGGCATTTTGTACAATGTTCCTCTTGGTTTGTCTGTTTTCATTAGGCTGGGATTTTGGGTTTTGGGGAAGAATACAGTGGTGAAATGCCATCATCACATATCTGATGCACAAGGTATCCACATGTATCATAGGTTATATTAACCTGATCCTTTAGGTAGGTACAAAGTTCAGTGTTGCCTCTCTTCTACAAGGTAAGGCTGATAGTAAAGGCTGTTGTAGATTTGCTGATAGCACTGGAGGTAAAACTACACACACCCCTAAACAATAAATGCTAGGTGGACACCATTATCATAATGGCTAATAGGACAAAGTTCATTTCAGGGCAACACTAATAAGCGGCCAACATTATTGAGCACTTATCATCAGAATATCAATGACGGAAGACAAAGAAGCTGAGCGCAATTGCGCTAGTTTTTTAAAAAACTTTTATTCATTTATTTTTAGAGAAGGGCAGGGAAGAGAGCAACGTCAATGTGAGAAATGAGTTGCTTCTTGTACCCATCCCACAATTCAGGCATGTGCCCTTACCAAGAATCGTCCTTGCTTTGCAAGATGGTGCCCAACCGAGCCACATGGGTCAGGACCAGCTGCCATAATTTAAAGTCGTGGCCCCTTGCCTGGTAACCCAAGCCAGTTTTCCAGCCCAGAACACACTGAATGAAGAGGTTGGGTCCCCAGGAGGAAGTTCTTTGCCACACAGTAAGTACATACTGGTTAACATCCGCCCGCCCCCTCCCCCCCAGTTCTGTCCTCAAAGTAATTATGGACTTTTACTCAGGTAACCATACATTTAAGGGGGATTCCCAGATATGTTGAAGGCCGCTGATACCCAGAGATCTGAAGTGTCACCATGGAGGCACAATGTGGGGGTACAGTTATAAACTGAGTGCTAACCAAGTTATAAATGTTAAGTAGTAAGTGCTCACATCACCTGGTGGTTATTTCTATCTATAACTAGACTGACATACTTAGTAACTGCCATGACTCCTCACATGAGCCTTTAGCCTGTGGGATGCAGGCTGTTGACAGGCCCAACAGAAGCCTCTGCAGCTGCTGTGCAGCCCCTTCTCACACTGCCAGCCAAGAGTGAATATGCTTATCAGATTACAAGAGGGCCAAATGCAGGTCAAAGTCACAAGGAGCAGACAACACACATGTACAATAGTGAGGACAACCGGTCATCCCACAGAACATCATGGTGACATGGTTTAATATAAGCTGGATGAGCCAGAAGTGGCTGGCACACTGAAGGCCCTCGTAATGTTGAGTATGGGGGATAAACCTGGAGATCCTATTTAAAACCAGAAAAGGAAAAAAAAAAAAAAAAAAAAAAAGACTTAGGGGATCATGAAACACGCTTAAAATAACAACACGAAAACAAAATAAAGTGACAAAATGCACAGCTAACTTACCATTGGAAGATAGTGAAGCAACTCATTTTGAAACTCACAAATAAAGAAGCGGGGGGGGGGGGGGGGGGGAGGCGGACCAAGGCCTTTATCTTATTTTTCCTCTGTAAGCTATACCACTAAGTAGCCAGGTACTGGATGAGGGCAAGTTTCTCTACTTGAGCTAACAATGAAAGAATGACAGAATTGGAATACTGCCATTCTTTAACCTTTAATAAGTTGATGAATTAAATAAGCGTTCTGTAACAACGACAGCTAAATTCAATGTAACAACTAAACATATGCCACTCAATGGAAGACCACCACTACCTGTGAGGTAATACTGGCCCGCTTCCAACCAAACCAAACAAAAATATGAATCTGATTAAATCTGTGAATCCACAACAAAATCACAGGGAACACTGTTAAGGACAAAGCATGTTGACTGATATCAAAGGAATGCAATAAGCAAAATCTGGGGAACTCTGCAGGATAATTAATCTTATTCTCTTCATAAATTAATTGCAGGGAAAAAAGTGAAAAATAGATGGAGGGAATTCTATTGTAATATATGGATTTTAATTGGATCATGATTCAAACAAATTGTTTACAAAAACTGAAATTTTTTTTAGGAAATTATCATTTTTTGGTGACAATATTATTTTGCTGTGTGTTTTAAGGAGTATATATTTAAAAACATACTGAAATGTTTATTACTAAAAGCATCTATCTGAAATTGCTTCAAAACAATATGGGGACGTATCACACGAATGGGGTTATGAAGGAAACAAGATTAGATGAGTTGGTAATTGTTGAAATTGAGTGACAGGCACTTGGAGCTTCATTATTTATTGTCTGCTTTCAGGTATGGTTAAAAATTTCCATAGTGAATAATTTTAAAGATAAAAACAAAAAACCCAATTACCACTAGAATTTAGGAAATTCCTTTAGGTTTTCTGCAGCTAGACCTGAATGACCATTGAAAAAGTACTGAAAAACAAACTTTAATACTTATTTTAAGAAATCACATTTAGATGAACAAATCCAGGTAAACTACACTGAAGTGAAGTAACATAGTGAGACTGATCATTCATTTCTAATTCTCAATCCTTCATCCTACATATTTAATACCAGCTGTCCAAAGAATATGCAATACATTAGGAAAACAAAATATGCATGACTATCACATATTAGTCACTATTCAGTCAAGACAAAAGGCCACTGAGTATAAAAACCATCCTAATACTTTATCCAGTAAGTTTTAAAAGTCATTACATTTCAAAAAAAATTTCCTCTTTATTTAAACATAAAACACATTTACAGCATGCAGGTAAAACTTAAAATTATATGGTGTCTTCCCAAACCAATTATCTTTGAATGTATCTCCAAGCACTGAAAATAAACCAACATATTCTACAGGTAGACTCAGATTCTTCTATCACCTCATGTCAAATTGAGTTATGCACACTAGTTTTAAGTTAGGCAAATAATTTAATTGATCACCTGAATAAATATGACTTTTATCTCACTGAGTTTCTCTTCTGAACCACTTACTAATACCATTCAGAGGAACACTAATATATTCAGTCAAAAATAAAAAACACTCCAAATTGAAGTAAGTGTCAGTGCTCTAAATGATCAGAAAATTTCATTTATAAGAGTTAATGCTATGCTTAATGATCTAGAGCAAAAAGAGAAATTGACTGAAAACAAATTTATGACAGTCTCTGTACACTTTGTGAAAGTCTGAAATTATAAATAGAAAAATTGAGATATTTTAAAAAATCTAACGTTGTATATATTCTGAACCACATGCTAGTTAAAATTCATTGTTACACATCACCAATACCCACAATACATCTAGGAAGAATGAAATTACCATATTCAGACGAGAAAAAAAAATTCTGCTTCATGTATGGATATTGCCAAAGAAGCAAGATTTCATTTGAAAACAAAATACAAATGTCTATGTGAATGCAGCCAAACATTTCTCAATTTAGAAAAGTACCATCATAAATAATAAGCTGTAGCAATTTTATTTTAAGTTACTGCATTACTTCAATCTTGCTGCACCAAGGTTACATCTACATTTTTGATGTTTCTTTTGATCAATCCTAAAGGCAACACAATCATTTTAAAGGCGATAGCCTACAACAGCAAAGATTTTTTACTGTTAAAAAAATAAATAAATTTCTTTTAAATCAAAAATTATATAAAAGTGGAAATTACAATAGTTAAGGAAATAGAAAAATAAGCCAATTATAATCTAAGTCTTCTGACTATGGCTCCAAATTTATTACAAATATCTGTGTATAAAACTCTTTCAAAAAATCCTGACACAGAACTTTCCAAGTTTCTCTACTGACTGAATATCCTCTTATATCCCCATTCTCTGCAAATTTCTAACATGGCCACAGTCATCAGCCCACTGATGGAGCAAATAATTGAAATTTCTTTCCCTATTACTTTTATAGCTTTCTAAAACTAACTATTGACTTAGTTTAATCATCTGAGGAATAAGTGGAAAAAATAGGAACACTTAATAATAATTATAAAATTATGGGTTATAACCAACAAAATAATTTACTTGAGGATTATTAGGGACTGACTTGCAAACAATTACCTATTTCTAGGCTAAACAAGAAATAAATTATAGTGTATGACTTAGTGTAACAGGTTAAAAATACCTCAAGGATTTGGGACCAAATTTTACCTACATATTGTACTTATAAATTCACCATATATTTGTCTGGTTCTCCCACTTTTTTCCCTTCAGTTTTCATAGCCTATACACGAGATCAACCAAAATGTGCTAACAATATAAAATTATGTTTAATCCTATAATACCTTAATTCATTTCACTATATAAAGCAGACAAATTAATAGCTGTTCAATTCTTATAATAACTAGCAGTCTCACCAGAATGAAACAGGGTATTTTCATTCTACCAAGCTATGTTGATTATAAAAGTGAGAAAAAAGGAAATCCAATTCCTTTCCAAACTAAAAACTCTTTCTTAAACTGAGATTTGTTTTTGATACTGTAAAATATGTCTATTCAAGAAAATTCAGCAGCAGGCATTATATAAGATAACAGTTAAGTAGCCTTGCTCAGTCTCAAGTGCCTATGTAGGCAGTTTTAAGGTTTCAGTGTTCAAATAGTAGTTTTCAGAAACAAACAAAAGAGAAAATATAAATAATTTTGACTCTGAAATCATTTCAAGGGATTCTATAGTACAGTACTGACTTGGTATATTTTGTGGGCATTTAGTGTTATAAGTGTTAAAATTTAAGACATATAACCTAAATGTTTCATTTCCCCTAAAATAAGGAAGACATTTTAATTAGAAAAACAATAAGTGGTAGCGGCTAGGTAATTTGAGATTAAAAAATAAACACACACACAAAAACAAGTACAAAAAGTACACTCCTATATGGTACAGTTAGCTTGGCACAATGAAGAGCAAATTTAAGATGCAAAAGACAAACTGTGTAATAAATAGGACCACAGTTGTAAACTGTAATTTTTCCCTCCTACGATGCCAAAATTGCACTCTAGTTGTGTTGGGAAGCAGCAGAGTTTATAAGAAAGTGGGCAGGAAACAGCTGTACAGGCCAGGTATAATTTATACATTAAAAAATAATTATAATCCTACAATTCCCATGGGGTAAAGGTTATAGTCACTGAATGACTCTCCTTGATATGTCTTCTTCATACTTCAATTACTATCAACACCTGAAAATAGGAAAAAGCATAAAGAAAATATTTTTTATTTGCATGAAACCTGCATTTGAGATAATCATGAAATGAATAAAGTAAATAAAATATACCAACATTTTAAAAACATTTTGGCCAATAGCTCTGACCCCTTTCCCCCAAAATTTAAAAAATGGCAACATTAAGTGATTTTATTATTCTCCTTTAATTTACCTTCTAAGTTATTTATGAGCAGTACAATGTTTAAAAAGAGGTCAGCCTTCATTTGTTTTTATTCTTTCCAAGAGAGTCAATAAGTAAGCTGATGTAGGAATTGTATTTTTAAGAAAAAGATGGAAAGCAGCAGACAGGGTCAGTAACATTCTTAAAGTTAAGAAACATTAACTAGCAATGTTATATACATGATAGCTATAGGGAAAAAAAAAAAGAAGGGGAGAGAGGAGGGGTGGCGAGCTGAGGATACATAAGAGGTAGAAAAAGTGACAGGAAAATAAACAATAAACAATTTTAGTAGTCGTTACCTGGAGAAATCCTTGTAGTATTAAACTACTTACCTATGTGTTTAGAATAACCCAACTTTTTAAGTATTATATAAATTAGAAGACCAGTCATGTAAAACTGGGTACTAAAGGTATCAGTATTATTAATATTTTGCCATTGATCCCAAGAATAAATCGAGTGTTTTGAAATGTTTTTCTTCTCTTGATAATTAAGAGACTAATTCCAAAATTTCTGTATAAAGCTTTAAATTTTTCAGTAATTGATCACTTAAGTAGATCAGATGCTCCTCAATCAGGTTTAAGACTGACTGATGTAAGAGTTAAAAAAAATGAGAACTAATATCTTTGGACTAGCAATGAGACAAACTTGTATGTTTTATACTTTTATAATTACTTAGGTCTTGAAAACCTAGGTTAGCGAGGTTAGCTATCTCCCTCAAATGCTAAACTGCTACATTACACTAGGATAAGCATTCGACTTGTAAGCTAAAACCTAGCTGTATCTGACAAAGGCCATGCATGGTCTATCTTCTCTGCCTATGAGATTAAGTTCAAAGTTTAATCCAAAATGGATAATTTTTCATCTATACTTATGCTTTAAAAAGCTCCTTGCCATTCTCCCACTTTCAGAAAAAAGGCCTGCTCTGTACTAGGTAATGACATTTTAACTTGCTTAATTCTTAAAAATGACTACAATTTTACTTAATAAAGGGGCTCAAAAGTAAACACAGCCATGTCCTTGAATAACATCATTTTGTGCAACATTGTTTCATTTTAACATTGATGAGATGCCTAGGAACTTAACTCTTGTTGATATTAATCAGCCGGTGTTAAAATGGGCTTCATGTCATAGAACCTATTGACAATGTTTAGTGAGAACTTACTGCATTCCAAAGAGGGAAAAAAGAGGCCATCCTTAACTGGCAGGAAAACGAACTAATGTATCTACTAATATAACACAATATTAAGCATGTATTACCTACCATGTAGTTTTGTTAAAAATGCTTGTGCTGAACCTAATAAATGCTTTCAATATACAGGAACTAGAGAAACAAAGCAATTACACATAGAAACAATCAAACATATGCAGACGGTAGCATATGCTGAAAATAACAAGCCTAGTCTCTTCAGTAAATTGATGTTATTTAAAAAGAGGGTTATCCTAGGTTAAAAGAGACTTAAGGGATATAACCAAATATAAACAGTAGCCCTGAACTGTACATTGGTTTAAGCCAGCGATTTTCATCAAGTGTGCCACAAAAATTTTCAAAATATGCACTACCTAACTTATAGTCAGGGGCACTGACCTCTCTTCCCTTAGATTGTCAAATAAAAAATGACGACAGCTAACACAACAACAGTTGTCTGGTGTGAATGAATCAAAATTACACCAATTTTTTTGGGGGGGTCAGATTGGCAAAAAATACATTTTTTGGTGTGCTGCAGAATTTTAGTAATTAGTTTATGTATGCCATGAGATTTTAAAAAGTTGAATATTGATGGTTTACACAAGCCAGCGCTAAAGAACTTTAAAAAGAGAAGTCTGAATATAGATTAGTATTAAATAATATTAAAAATATTTTTAGTTAGTTGTATAACAATATTTTGTTGCTAATGTTATTGTGGCTATGATGAAAAATGTTATGTTTTAAAGATACATTCAACATTTAGGTCATGAATGTAAAATTTATTTTTATGCTAAAAGGAGTCAAAATGAGAAATAAATTATTAAAAAAGTAACTTGCTGAAATTCATGAAAGTAGAAAAGTCAGGATTCAAACTCAGAACTTCAAAGCTGGGCTCTTTTCACTTTATCACTTGCTTTGAAATTCTATACTGTGTGGACAAAAAATTACATTGTTTGTAATGTGAATCTTCCAGAACATTGCTTAATTCTCCATTCAAATTGAGACAATGTTATACAAAATGTCAAAGTAAAAAGGTGAAAATAAAGTGATTTTCATATCTGCCAGAAACAAGTTAGGCACTGTAATTATCTAGTATTTTTAGTTTGCAAAACACCTAGACATCTGGGACTTCCTAAAGAATTAAAATCTGAGTTCCTGCCATATGATGAAATATTAGGCAGATATTTAATGAATCAGGTTGTAGGAAAAAATGCTCAGAATATATTACTAAGATAAAGAAACAGGCTACAAAGTAGCATATATAGAATAGGAGTAGTATGTGACTAGAATACTTATAAATAGTTTAAACCCTTTAAAACTGAAGTAAATAAAGCTCTACTATACAAAATATACTGGATGGTTTTTCTGTATGATTTATCTTCTACTTTGCAATAGTTTTTAATCCTCTATAAGGAACAGACATACTTGTATTAGTTAAAAACAAATAACTATAATAACCCATATATGTTAGAAAAAAATCACTTCCAATAGGTAATTTGAAAAGGGCACAGAAATAACGCATAAAAACTAAAATTAAAGTGGGCCAATAAATACATGAAAAAAATCCAACTTCAATAATAAACCAATGAAATGTTATTACACCAGAAGCTTAAAAACTATTAATACTCAATGCTGGCAAAGATGCAACAAAATGGACAGTATCCTTAGTTAATAGGCAACTTGGTGCAATCTTTCAAGAGCCCTTAAAATGTTCACATTTTCTTGCAATTCCACTTCTGGGAATCTTTGAAAATAATCTAAAAGGATGTAAAAAGATTTTCATACTTCAAATTTCATACAAGAAATTTCAACTTTGAAAAATTTCAAGTATGAAAAAATTAACATACTTATTTACTTGTCCAGTAAAAGGGAATATAGGTATAAACCATGGTATATCTGAGACAGAACAGCAGTATCTTTCTTTAAATGACCCAATGTTAGGTTAAGATCACAAATTTGAATATATAGCATTGAAAATATCTATGTGAATTATGAAAAAAGACTAGAAGAAATTGTGCCACTACTTTTTAAATTATATACCATACTTTTCACTATAAGACGCATTATTTTACCCCCCAAAAGTGTGGGGGAAATGTCTGTGTCTTATGGAGTGAATACTGCGTCACGACCATGATGTGTATTGCCTGACATGTCAGCAATGGCGATAGCTGTTAGAAGAGGAAGCGGTGGGCCCTCAAGAAACCCTTGGGGATGCTTAAATGTCCCACTTTACTGGTGAATCTCAGGGCGTCTGGTCAGTATGAAGATAGTGAAGAAAGTGATATCAGTGATTCATAAATTCTGACACCGATGAACTCTTGGGGTTCCCAGAAAACTAGAAAAGTACTTGAATCATAAAGTCCTCATTTGTTAATGGCAGTAATGATGGCTCTTAATACCACTATTGACTGCTTGTTCACTTTACATGCTTGAAATATTATTGTTATATTTTATTAAATATTTTAGTACACCATTTGGTTCAGAATACTTTTTTTTGTTTTCCTTCTCTGAACCTAGGTGTGTCTTATGGTCAGGTGCGTCTTATTAGTGTGAAAAATATGGTACATTAAAAATATGACACTAATGTAAGAATCCAAAAAAGTTACTTAATGACCAATGGTTGAATATTTCCACTTATAGCTATAATTCTAAAGCCAGATATAAACTACAGACCTGTAGGTAATGTGTTAATGCTTACACTTGTTTGCCTCCTCCACCTCGTACTGTCACTGGCTGGCTGTTCTGAATAAATGCACCTCCTCCACGAATTACACTTGGATGAGTTGGAGAAGCAGCTGGATGTTGCCCAGGACGAATAGGTTTAGCTAATACAAAAACCAAAAACTGGCTTTAGAATAAATCTTAACACATGACTATAATGACTTTTTAGGTCTCTTTATTTACAACAAATTCTTAAGTGTTTTTTCTCTGCTGTTTTGCTGCTCATTGGATTCCTCTCTCTTTTCTTTTGTTACATACTTTTTTCTCTAGGACCTACACAATCTTTATAGCCTTATACATTAATCATTACTCTGAAATATGAAATATTGCTTAGAACTTACTTTCTTGCAATTTTTTTTTGTTTTAACACAATGTATGTGGGACACATACAATTTTTGCAAACTGTGCAGAGTGCCCTTAGCTTTCATGATAACGATGAAGAATACATTCTAAGGTAAGAATATCAAAGTTTCATAGAAAAACAATTCAAGTAGTTTTCAATTTATAGCAACTTTATGTAATGAAAAATTCACATGCATATTTAAAAAAATATCCCACTCCTATCATAATGCATCAGCAGAAAACGCTCACATACAATGTTAATAACATTGCTCAATACAGTTTATCCTCTACTCCTGACCATTCTTGCTGGCTTGTCTAGGTCTTATCTTCTTGTCCTGTTCATGTGGTTATTCCTCAACTTTGTGCTGCTCTCCCAACAACGGCATTCTTTGTTAGAAAATAAAAACACAGGGGAAAAATCGGGACAACTAAAAGAAAGAAAGAAAAGAAAAGAAAGAAAGAAAGAAAGAGAGAAAAAGAAAGAAAGAAAGGGAGGGAAGGAAGGAAGGGAGGAAGGGAGGGAGGGAAGGAGGGAGGGAGGGAAGGAGGAAGGAAGGAAGGAAGGAAGGAAGGAAGAAAGGAAGGAAGGAAGGAAGGAAGGAAGGAAGGAAGGAAGGAAGGAAATAAAAACAGACAAATACCACATAGGTTATGTTTACAAGTAAATGAAAACATTCTAACCAAGTGAGGTTTAAAGGTTTTCATGTGGTCTACTAACCAATCTGTGCAGAATGCCCTCTTCTGGCCATATTCTTTGACCTGACTGCTTCTTTTATACGATCTACTTCTTGCTGATAGCGTTTGCGATCACGAGATGCATTTTCTTTGGCTTCTTTCAGTGCTGACTCCAGAGCTTTCACTCTCTCAGCTGTAGCTCTCAGTCGCTTTTCCAACTTAGGAAGTTCACAGCGAAGATCTGCATTATCACGTACCAACTAAAGATATATAAAGAAAATTAGGACTCTAGCTTTTATAAGATGACTTGAGGAAGTTTGCACAGTCATAATTTCTCTTTAGAAAAGAAGTAAAACTACATTTATATTAAGGTTCGTCAATTAGCTAACTTAATTTAGGCAAGAAGCAAGAAATACATATAACCGTACACTCCATACACATAGTTTTTCTCACAAAGATAATTTCATTTAGATTTTTTTGGGGGGAGGGGCTGTTCTTTCCCCGACTAGGTAATGACACTAAGTTAGAACATAATACCAGATCTCTTCAGTAAGATGGAAATGAATATCCTTTCAGACCCACAAATACACATAAATTTAGTAAGACCCTTAATAATAGTGTTAAAAGCAAAAAGGTTAAAATTTCTTTAACCTTACTCCAGTGCAAACATCTTGTGTAAACAAGTTTACAATAACAGAGATGTACAATTTAGTGGGCTAAAAATATTTTTTGTAATTAAGTCATTTATCAAGCCATATTAAAAATAAGACATGGTAAACATTACTTTTTAAAAAATATGAACTGCCTCACAATACTGTATGTTTCATGCTTGGAGCATTAAATGCAAAAGTATAAAAAATTTTTATTTTAGCTGCAGACTTATCTATCAGATTTTTAAATTACCATAAATAAATTAAGAAAACTAATAGACCTAAATTCCAGAAAGGTTTTCACTTTTGATAAAAGGATTGTTAAAACATTAGCTTTCCTAAAAATTGCTAGTGGTTTCTTTATGTAAGTACTTGAAAAATAATGGAATGGCTCAGGGTACATAAATTCAAAAAATTGCTACTCTCGAATTTTAAAAATTCTTTCAATGTTGCAGGTACCACAAAATATGTTGTTACCTGTTTGTGCACTTTAGTAAGTTGTTCGAGATTATTTTCAAGAAAGGAGATTTTCTGTTTCTGAGCAGCGCTGCCTCCAGTGTCATCAGAATCTATATCTGCACTCTAAGAAGAAAAGGTCGATTGAATACCGTGAACAAATGTGAAGGTAAAAAATATCCTAATCTTAACTACACAAAAATTGTTATGACTTCCAGCCAAGATGGAGACCTAGACAGACACACTGCATCTTCCTCCACAACTAAGAAGGAACACAACTACCTCAAAACTAGAGACAACCAGAAGTTCAGAAAATCGAGCAACATGGAAGTCCAACAAAAACATAAAGAATACTCATCCAGACAGGTAGGAGGGGCAGACCCAGGGCAAAGAGGACACGGTGTGGTGATGGCAGCAACAGCAGCAGCGGCAGGCTGGCGGAAAGTGCAGTCACACATTTAAAAAGTCGGGAGGAATACCTGGTGAGCGCTACCAGCAATAGACCAGACCCCACAGCTCATGATCCCAGCACCAGGGACAATAAAGCCTCATTGCTTAACTGTGCAAACCAGTGGGAGTTGGGGCAGAGGAAGAAACTGCCTGTATTTCAGCAAAGTCCACTTGTTTAAAGGGCCCCCACAGTCCTAGAAAGTCCGCAGACCCACCCACTCTGGGAATGACAGACAGGGCAACACCTAGAGAGGAACCAGTCCCATACAGAAATGGAGAAGTGGCTCAAAAAAGGGTAAGTGCCGAGCAAGTGGCACTGTTCACTCTCAGACCCCTCCCCCACATACAGTGCCACAACGTGGTGAAATGGGTCACCCTGTACTGACAAATATCTAAGGCTCTGCTCCCCACAATGTAACAGGTGCAACAGCTCTATCTAAGACATAAAGGCAAATAAACACAGGAGCCTGTTAAGATGAGGAGACAAGAGAAGCATGGCCCAAAAGGGGGAATGGATCAAGGTTCCAGTGGGAGAACTAAGCAATGAGGAGACAGCCAATCTCACAGATGAGGAGATAGCTAAACCAACAGACATAAGAGTTCAAAACACTGATGATAAAAAGGTTCACAGGCTTGAGAGATATGCTTAAGTATGGCAAACACATAAAGGAAGAAGTGAAGGCTATGCTAAATGAAACAAAGGAAAATCCACACAAAACCAATGGTGAAGGGAAGGAAACCAGGGTTCAAATCAATGATTTGGAACACAAGAAAGAAAAAAAAACAGTAAACCAGTACAGAATGAGGAAACAAGAATTGAAAAATATGAAGAGAACTTAGGAACTTCTGGGACAACTTTATACGTGCCAATATCTGAACCATAGGTGTGCCAGAAGAAGAAGAGGAAGAGAAAGAAATCGAAAGCTTATATGAGAAAATAATGAAGAAAAACTCCCTAAATTTGGCGAAGAAAATAGACATACAAGTCCAGGAAGCGCAGAGAGTCTCAAACAAGCTAGACCCAAAGTGGACCACACCAAGACACATCATAATTAAAATGCCAAAGGTTAAAGATAAAGAGAGAATCTTAAAAGTAGCAAGAGAAAAGCAGAGAGTTACATAAAAGGGGTGCCTATAAGATGACCAGCTGATTTCTCAAAAGAAACTTTGCAGGCAAGAAGGGACTGGCAAGAAGTAGTCAAGGTGATGAAAAGCAAGGACTTAAAACCAAGATTACTCTATCTAGCAAAGCTATCACTTAGAATGGAAGGGCAGATAAAGTGCTTCCCAGACAAGGTGAAGCTAAAGGAGTTCATCATCACCAGCCATTAATATATGGAATCTCAAAGGGACTTAATTTAAGAAAAAGAAGATCAGCATTATGAACATTAAAATGACAATAAACTAACAACTATCAACAACTGAATCTAAAAAAATAAAAACAAAATCCAATGAAGCAAACCAGAATAGGAACAGAATCGTAGGTATGGGGATCATTTGGAGGGTTATCAGCTGGAAGGGGGAAGAGGGAGAAATGGGGAAATGGTGCAGGGATTAAGCATAATTGGTTGGTACAAAATAGACAGGAGGAAGTTAATAATAATATAGGAAAGGGTCAAGCCAAAGAACTTATATGCATGATCCATGGACATGAACTAAGGGAGATAGGATTGCTGGAGATAGGGGGGTACTGGGCAGAGGGGAACAAAGGGCAAAAAAACCTGGGACTACTATAACAATATAATCAATAAAATATACTTTAAAAAACTGTTATGATAATATAACATAATTTCACTTATACATGCAAATAATCACACACTGTAGGCACCATTTATACAAATACCCACACCTCAGCATTGTTTTATTACCTTTTTAACTCTGGTAGCCAGGTCCTGAACAAAGAGCTTCCGCAGGTTGTGTAAAGTCTGAAGTTCTTTTGCCTTGAATTAAGAACAGCAGTATTTTTGGAGTACAGACCTCCAATTTAGTATGATCAAAGGGGGAAAAACCCATTAAACATTCCCCATCTTATTTATTTTCAAGTTTTTCTTACCACTGTTTCTTCCAAACCCTTCAAGTCTTGTCTTGCTTGTTCTCGTCTATCTTGCATAACCCTAGACAGAGGAAGAATAGACATATATACTTTAAACTCTGAGTCCATAAAATCTAGTTTTACTTAGCACAGAAGATGAAGCAAATATTTATTTGAATCAATTCCTAAATTCAAATAAATGAATTATACTTATTTTTAAAAGTGTCTTTCAAAGAATTTTTATAATGCCTTATAGTCCTTCTAAATCCATTATTAGAAGAAAGCACTCCTATATAGCAATAAAAGAGATAAAATAAAAAATTGCAGAATCTAATTAATGAGTGGTTTTTATTTATATTTTGGAACATGTCACATATAGCATACTGCTTTTATCCAAAATCTGCTTAACTGTTACTTACAGAGATTATAAATTATTAAAAATTAAAACAGGCTATATATTTTACTTAAAATTATTCTAAATAAATTATGGGTAAGATTCAGTACAATATTTATAAATCAGCACTCAGTGGTCCTGATGGTGTTACCATTCTAATAGCAAGAATTCATTTACAAATTATTTCTCATAAATTCAAGGTATATAAAAACTTAAAACCTGAGTTTTCTATCTGTTCAGATTCTAGAAAATTGAGCACTGACTATAGTCTTAGTAAATTAGAAAAAATGGTGAAAAACCTCTGTTCAAAAGGCAAAGCCAAAATAATAATTCCCTTTTATGCAAGATCAATTGTGACATAAATTCAGTTTTTATGATAGATCTTGAAATAAAATAGTGGCACAGAAACAGCAAACAGGATGATTAACAGGAATCTGAATCTTGACCATCACTGAAATATAAGATCTTGCTTTCAATAAAGTATAAAAATACACTACAAGTTTTTAGCTATAAATCAAACCAATGAAGAGGGTTTAAGAAAAACACTCTTTACCCTACACAAAGTATCCTATGAATATATTTGCTAGGAATAACTACAATACTCTAATTTAGTTTTTTTTTAAGTTTTAAACTTTAATTAAAACATTTACTTACGTAAGTTCATGTAGTTTTCTGCTCTTTTCCTGATCTGTAGCTTTCAACTTCTCATGTTCTACTCTCAGACGTTCCTGCTCTAACATCATTTTCTGGTTTTGACTGACAAAAGAAAAAACAAAGCCCACAACATCCACACACCACCATTTTCTGACTGCTGTCATTAAGACTTTTCAAACTATCAAATTCTATAACCTCACCATTCAAGCAACCAGGGCCTCCTGTGATCCTAGACCACCACATGGAGAGTAAAAGGACTTGGTTACTTTCAGCTGTGCAATGTTTTTCCTATTTTGGTTTGAAACCATGATTTTAGTCTTCTACATCTTTCATTTCCCCAAATCCTTGTTCCTAAATCCATTAGGTTCAATAATAAGACCCACGTCTCAAACTTTGTCTTCATTTTTTTCTTATGCTCCTCTGGTTCCTATGCAAATCATGATTTAGGTGCAGACCTCCAATTTCAATAAATTCAATGCTAATTGAATGCATTGAATTCAATGCATGTGGTTATGAAAATAGGAAAAATGTCTTCTTGATAAATAACAAAGACAACTTCTATTTTTAAAAAATTTAAAGCGCCAATTTCCAGTAGTTTTTCTCAGTTAAGAATTTTTTTTAAAAGGAAGAAAATGATTTGAAGGAGACTGTGGTTTCTATTTGCTACAGTGGCTAAAGTTTTTTCTTCTTCTTACTGAAGTTATATCAAAAGACCCCAAAATATTTCCACCAGGAACTCAGGAGTTATACTTATAAATAAAAATAATTATTTTCAATTCAAAAATTATAATTTCAATGAAAAAATGCAGGTACATCTAGTAAGAATATATTAGCCTACCAGTAACCAATTATTTCCTTTTGTCTAAATAGTCAATCTTTCTTAGTTTTTAATATTCAGAGGAAAGAACAGTACACTTACTCTTGAAGATCAGTTATAAGTTTTTCTTTTGCCTCAATTTCATCTCTCAAACTACTAATTTGTTTCTGATGAGTTTCTCTGTGACTTTGGATCTGCTGCTCAACAGCTTGCTAAAATTTTGGGAGTGGGAGGAAGGATATTAAGTTAGACTAATAAAGATTAATAATGATGACTTAAAGCCATTAAAATCAATTACATTAAACTTGCCTTAACTTCATTTGCAGTTTGAACTTTATTTAAGTGCTCCTTTTCCATTTCATGCACTTTCTCTGTTTGGGCAGGGAGAGACATTAAGAGAGGAAATAAACCTTACATTTCTTCATAAACTCAGGTTTTATGAGGGATATGTTCCTTAGCAGTTCTTGACTTTAAACTATCCGTATGCTACATAGTAAATCTTGCTGTTTAAGGTCAACAACATGTGACTAAGTACACTTACAGCATTTTGTTGAAATTATGGTTTCCTTTATTTTCTTTACCTAATCCCAGAACAAATGGGTTAAGGTATGGTAGGGAAACAAGACAGCTTTCTGAGTTTCTGTGTCAAAACGTGTGTGTGTGTGTGTGTGTGTGTGTGTGTAAACTTAATATATATGTATAACAACTTCATAAATTTGTGGGAAATTCACAAATTGGCCACTGCCATATTGAAACAAAACTTTAAAAATGTTTCAAAGACATATTAAAATATAGTATTTGTTTACTATTCCAAGTTATCCAGACTCCTCCTATTTTCTATATGTGTGAATATAAGTCGAATACAATTATACTAAAATAAGGACAATTTAATATACACATAACTCATAAACAATTAGAAGTTAATACCTTGTGCTCGAAGCTGGACTATTTCTTCACTGAGGGAATCGACAGATTCTTCCAGCTGCCTTTTCTTTTGTTCCACATTTTGGAGGTATTCAGTCAATGACTTAATTTTGGCTTCATGCTTTTGGGGAAAATGTACTGATATAAAGTGGAAAAAACCTCATACACACATTTTATTGTTACAAATATTTAAAAACAGGCAAGTCCTTCAATGTATATAAACATATAATACACTTAAGGACACTAAATGTTCAGGGGCCAAGTTTACAATGAAAAAGAATATAATCAATGAAATAGTCATCTGATTAGCTTATAACACTTGTAAACAAAGGCAATGAAGGCTGAAAAAATGAAGTATTCTTATTGTTTTTTTCCATATGACACTACCCTCCTCCCTCTGCCTACAATTCCTATCTTGGTGAATAGCCTCATCTATTCAGTTGCCAAAGTCAGAAAACTGGCCATGCAGTTTTGTCCACCATAGGATTCTTCTAGGTTCTTCAACAGGCATATCAGTCACATGTTTCTAGTAAACCTGTATACTTAACCCAGTTAAATCATCCATTTTGCTATAATGCAGCTAGACTAGGAAAAACGGATCAAATTAACTTTTTTATTTTGTTACTCAGAGAACAAGCTATGGAAGTTCATTTTTCTCATAACTTTTATAATAAATAAAACTTAAGTGGCTATTCAAAAATTGAGGAACTTTGTTTTGTTAATACATACTTGAGAGATACGAAGCTGGCATGCTGCTAACTCCTTTTCATTTTCTTCCATTTTTTTATTGCTCTCAGTTTGTGTGTTTTCTAACTGTTTGCAGCGTTTTACCATTGTTTTTACTTCTGACTTCATTTTGCTAATGTAGAGCCTTGCAACGGTGAACTCTTCATCTATCATGCCAGTTCCCTCAGGCTGTTATGAGAAAATAGTGAAATAAAATAAAAAGACAAAAATGTCCAGTGCATGTTTACCCAACGAGACTCTAAAATCTTAGAACAAAATTAAATATATTTTGATATTACTCAATCTTCATAGAAAGTCGAGTTTTTCTTTTATTAAAATTGTTTTAATAAAAAGGGTAAGTAAATAAAATACTTTCATTTTTGCCTGCCTTCCTTTTTCAACTTAATGCTAATATATGCCTACAAGGAAAAAAGAATGCACAATTAAAAAACAAACAAACCTTGATGAATCTGTCTCTTTCAATATTTGAATTTCCTCTTCACGGGCTCTTTTCAATAAATTTATGTTAATCATGTGTAACTCCAGTTTTAAACTTAAATAAGCCCTGGCTGGAGGTCTCAATTGGTTGGAGCACTGTCCTATACACCAAAAGGTTGTGGATTCAATTCCCGATCAGGGTGCATATGGGAAGCAACTGATCTCTCTCTCTCTCTCTCTCTCTCTCTCTAACTCAGTAAACATACCCTCAGGCGAGGATTAAAAAAATAAATAAAACTTAACCAATAAGGATGTTTAGGTGGCACAGAAAGAATGACTTTTAAGCTCACAAGGAAGAATGGTGGTCACTTTACATTCCATAACTTTTATGGGTTTCCCTATAAAATTCCAGTATAATATTCAATGTCAAAATTAAGTGGAGTGTGACATGGAAAACATAAAACTGTCTTTGTTTACAGTTGACATGATTATTAAAGAAACTCCAGAGACTAATAAGCCATTATTATAATACTGCAGAATACAAGGTTAACATACAATAAAGTCAATCACTTTCCTATATACCAATAGTAAACAAGTGAAATTTAAAATTGCCATTAACATTAGCACCGAAAAGAGAAACACATAAGTATACATGTAGTATATTATGTATAAGATCTATATTAGAAAACTATAAAACTGATGAAATCAAAGAACTAAACAGATAGAGGTATTCCACATTTATGGATAGACAATACTGTCAAAATATCAGTTCTTCCCAACCTGATCTATGTATTTAATAGAGCTTCAATCAAAATCCCAGTAAGTTATTTGGTGGATGTCAAAACTGATTCTGAAGTCATTCGGGAATGCAAAAGACCCTGAAGAGCCAACACACTACTAAAGAGCAAAGCTGGAAGACTAACGCTACCCAACTATAAGATTTACTATAAAGCTATAGTAATCAAAATAATGTGAGCCCTGGCTGGTGTGGCTCAATGGACTGAGTGCTGGCCTGTGAGCCGAAAGGTCACCAGTTTGATTCCCAGTCAGGGCGCATGCCTGGGTTGCTGGCCAGGTACCCAGTTGGGGGAGTGTGAGAGACAACTGATCAAGATGTATTTCTCACACATCGATATTTCTCTCCCTCCCTTTTTCTCCCTCCTGTCCCCCGTCTCCAAAATAATAAATAAAAATTTTCAAGAAAAATTGATGTGATATTGGCAAAAGAACAGACAACAAAAGGTCACTGGAACAGAATAGAGCCCAGGAAAGGACACATAAAAATCCAGTCAATTGATCTCTGACAAAGGTGTGAGGGCAATTCAACGGAGAAAGAATAATCTTTTCAACAAATCTTCTGGAACAAGTGGCCATCCCATGTAAAACAATATATTCTGACAGACTTTATACCTTTCAGAAAAATTAATTCCAAATAGATCATAAACTTAAATGTAAATGCAAAACTAAAATGCCTTAAGAAAAAAACACAGGAAAAAATCTAGGTGACTTTGAGTTTAGAAATGAGTTTTTAAACACAACATCGAAAACATAATCTGTGAAAGAAAAAACTGGCAGATGGACTTGTTAGAATTTCTGCTTTACAAAAGACACTGTTAAGAGAATGAAAAGATAAGCCACAGACTGGGAGGAATATACATAAAACACCTATCTGATAAAGAGCTTATCCAAAACATAATTCTTAAAACTCAACAATAAGAAAACAAACAACCCAATTGCAAATTAAAATGAGATAACACTACACATCTATCAGAACAATTCAAAACCAAAAATCTAATGAAGTAAAAGGAACTCTCACTCAATGCTGGTGGGAATGCAAACTGGTACAGCCACTTTGGGAGATTCTTACACAGCTAACACTTGTAACATACGACCTAACAATCATATTCCTTGGTATTTTTACCTAGCTGAATTAAAAATTATGTTTACAGAAAAAGGTGCATATAAATGTCTAGAGCAGCTTTATTAAATTTTAAGTACCAAAAACTGAAAGTACCAAGATGCTCCTCAATAGGTGAATAGGTAAACAAAGTGGTACATCCATACCATAAAGTACTATTCAGTGATTAAAAAAAGAGCTACCAAGCCACAAAAAGACACAAAAGAGCCTTAAATGCACAATGCTAAGTGAAAAAAGCCAGTCTGAAAAGGCTATATCCTGTGTGATTCAAACTATATGAAATTTTTGATCAGTGGCTGCTAGGGGTTCAGGGGAGAGGGATGAAAAAAACAGAGGGGATAGTAGGGGATGTTAAAGTGGTAAAACTATTCTATGATATTGTAATGGTGAATCTGTATTATGCATTTGTCAAAATCCATAGAACTGTACACACAAAGAATGAACCATAATATAAAAAACCTAAGTTTTAAGTGGAGTTCAGCAGGGTTTAACTGATGATGTTAACAGGAAAGGAATTATGTACAAATGACAAAAACACTGGGAATCCAATAGATTTATTTTTAAAGAACCTATGTGCAAGGCGGACTTGCTTTCAAATGCAAATCTAGGAATCAGGGAACCTGTATTCTAATCGCCCTGCCACTGAACATAAGCCATTTCCAATTTTTATTTTCTCTATCTTTACAACTTCTAAAAAGAAGTTGCAAATCTACAAAGCAAGTTTTGGGCAACACCTTTCTAGTGTTCAGCGATACGAAATAAATATGCTTTTCCGTCTTCAAAGATTCCCATCTAGCTTCAACATCTCCCATTACTTTACCATGAAAAGGATAAGACAGAATGTTCAGATTGATGGTGAAGAGAGATCAAGTCAAGTCACCCAGTATTTAACAATAACACTTTTCCTTTCTTTCCATGAGGTGAGCTGACATTAAGAAATGACATATAATCCTCCGGCCAAGATGGAGGCTTAGACTGACACGCTCGATCTCCCTCTACAACTAGAAAGGAATACAACTACCTCAAAACAAAAGATAACTAGAAATTCCAGAAAATAAAACTACACGGAAGCCCAAAGTACAAAGTTATAAACCAGTGGCGCTCATTGGGCAGGTAGGAAGAGCGAAAGTGAGTGGTGCTGTTTGCTGTAGCAACAGGGACAGCGGCAGGGAGAGCAATCCCAGCTGCAGTCGAGCCCCGGCAGCTCGCGACCCCAATGCTGGGAAAGGCAACCCCCACATTGCCTTGGACGGTGAGGCCCAGAGGGCGGGAGGATGGATCCCAGTCTCCCAGCAGAGAATAACGGCAGGAATCCATCTTGGACCCCCACTCCCACACAAAGCGCCACAGCGCCGTGAAAAAGGTTGTGGAATGCCACTGGTTGCCGAGTAGTGACGACAAAGCGCCACAGCGCAGGAAAGAAGATAGCAGATCGCCACCGGTCGCTGGGTAGTGACGAGTACACGGGCTCCGCCCCTATAGCCAGCCCAAGAAGCAAAGCAAAACACAAATCTGTCAAAATGAGGCAGACAGCTATAGAAATCCCGGTGACGCAGCTCACCACGCAGCAGATGAAGAATCTGACAGAAGAAAAATAAGAAACCTTTTGGAGGCTCAGTTCAGAGCTACAGTCATTAGGTGGCTTACAAAATTAACAAAAGATTTGGAACAAGACGAGAAAGGATTGAAAGCCACTCATTCTGAAAAGAATGAAAACACATACGAGACAAGTGGTGAGGAAATAAAATCCAGAGATCAAATCAACAAACCGCAACATAGGGAAGGAACAGTCAACCCATGTGGAAAGAGAAACAGAAAGCAAGAAAAGTGAGGAGAGGATCAGAAACCTCTGTGACAGCTATAAGAGACTGAACATACGGATTATAGGATTGCCAGAGGGCGAAGAAGAAGAACTAGAAATTGAAAAATTATGTGAAAAAGTAATGAAGCACAACTTCCCGAACTTGGGAAAGGAAATAAATAGACTTACAGGTCCAGGAAGCACAGAGTTCCAGAAAAACTGGACCCAGGGAGAAACACTCCAAGACACATTATAATCATATTGTCAAAAATTAAAGATAAAGAGAGAATCTTAAAAGCAGCAAGAGAGAAGAAAAGAATCATGTACAAAGGGGTCCCAATTAGACTATCAGCTGACTTCTCAAGGGAGACCTTGCAGGCAAGAAGGGACTGGCAAGAAATATTCAAAGGAATGAAAATCAAAAACCTACAGCCACAAATACTCTATCTAGTGAAGCTGTCATTCAGAATTGAAGGGCAGAGAAAGTGCTTCCAGGACAAAATACAACAGAAAGAGTTCATTAGATCCAAACCACTATTATATGAGATGTTTAAGGGACTGGTTTAGAAAAAGGAGGATCAAAACTATGAACATTAAAATGAAAACTGCATCACAACAACCAACAACAGAAGCTAGGGAATCAAAACAAAGTCAAAACTAAATAGGCAACAAGAGCGGAAAAAGAACTATAGGTATGGGGAACATACTGGGGGGAGGTCAGCAGGGAGGGGGCAAGGGGAGAGGGAGGGAGATAGTACAGGAATTAAGAAGCACAGTAGAAGGCATGGAACAGACAGGAAGATGTTGAGAAGAACTATATGCACAACCAATAGACATGGACTAAAAGGGGGGACAACTGGAGGGGGGGGCCACCAGGTGGAGGGGAGCAGAGGGAAGGGAAATTGGGACAACTGTAACAGTATAATCAATAAAACATATTAAAAAAAAAAGATTACATATAAGGAGAAAACTTTCAATTCTTGTCTTTATCAACAGACTTTGAATAACAACCAACAAAGGGAATATATGTTCTATACTGAAAACTTTTATTTCATTTCCAATTGTCTAACTTGGCTTCTTAGTGTGCTTTCAACATAAACCCAATTATAAATTTGTTCTGTTTGTAACTATAATCAAGGTTTAATGTAAAAGAAGTCCAAACAAATACCTACTGCAACATAAATCTTTCACGTTATATGTTTTTGCAGTCAAGAGTCTTAGTTTATCTTTTTGGTCTAAGCTTTAAAATCTACTAGGTCATTTTTTATTTTTACAACATGCCTAGTTATAATACAACCAATATTATTATCCTTAAAATTAGTACTAGAAACAAAAAAGGCATAAATAAATGTGTGGCCAAATTTTGATAACAGAGATTCATGGTATTATTCAGTTACATATTTGAAAATTTTCATAATAAAATTTAAAGAGAAAAATTAATTAGCAGTGCTTGTCTTTTTAAACAGTTAAAGCAACTACAGACCAATTCATTCATGATTTTACTCCCTGAGCTAATCTTCACTGTTGTCCCAATTACAGTCTGCCACGTATGGTAACTCATTAACATAATTTTTAAGTAAAAAATCTTTACATAGGAGAAAGAACTAAATGTGGAGTGCAAATAAGAAAAATGAGACTTACTGAATATTCGTCTACTTGAATACCCCATTCTCTTCCTCCTTTCTATTTAAAAAGATAATACTATCCATCTACCACACACGACTATTATGAAGATAAGAAAATAACTGTAAAAATATCAGTCATAAACAAAAGTATGAGATGCACACAGAAAATAACACTTAATATTTGGTTATTATATTTACCTTTACATCATTATTTCCTACAGCAATTCCTATTTCTGCAAGGTCTTTTAGTAAAGATGCCATCATCTCAGCTGCTCGTTTTTTCTGGTGGTTAGTCATTTCCTTAAGCTTCTGAAGTTCAGCATCTATACTTGCCAACGTTGCCTAGTAGATCCAAAAATAAACAGCATGGTCAAATCTATTGAATAAAAGAATTATTCAATATTGATAGGTATTTCAAGATTTCACTTAATACAAAATTGTTTTTGCTTTCATTTTCTTAAAATTATCTCGTTCTAGAATAGCTCCTAGTTCAAAATTAAAAAACATTTTAGATTTTTTAGATTTAATAGACAATTTAAAGTTGCCATACTGTGTTCCATTAAGAGTGCTACTTTCTATTACTTCACTAATTATTGAGATTGGGCCATGTTTTCTGCCTTGAAACAGGAAACTTTCAAATTAATTAGATTCAATTTCATTTACTGCCAGAAGCCTGAGCAAATTAATGTTAGAATAGAATTGATTAATTATCTAGATGGTTGGTATATTTTCTTTACCATCTATATATCTACTTAATTTGTCATTATGAAAAAGTGTACTTAAGTAATAAGAAAGAAAAAACGGCATATTACCGATTTTTGATTTAGTTCATCACTAAGCAATTCATATTCCTTAGTTTTGTCTTCAACTTCCTGAGACTTCTGATCATAATTGACAGCAAGTTCCTCTAAGGCTTGTAAAACTTCTTTTACTTCTTCTTTAGAGGCATCATTTTCTGCTTGAAGGCGATTCAGCTCAGCTTGCATATTATCTTGATCCCTTCTGGTAGATGCCAGAAGCTATGTGGAAGGGCAAAGTTACCAAAAGGATACAGGTTAAAAAAAAAATCCATGTGTTAAGCAAAAAGGGGGAGAAATGTGGATGCTAGTAAGTATGGTAACATTCATTCAACAGATTTACTGAACTAGGTCTACTACGTGCAGGCACTGTAGCTAGACATTGCAGGAGATAGGAAGGAAATCAAACTTTGTCACTGAGGAATCTGAATGAGAAGACAAGTACCTAAATAAACAGAATATGAGATGAAATGTAAAGCCATAAAGGAGGGACTGAGCATGACTAACAAAGTGCTTGGTAGTATAAAAGGGGGGGTTGTATTCTTCAGGCAAAGCAGGGGGATTGGAGAAGGTGCCTAGGATAGGTAGACTTTAGTCAAGTACAAATTAATATAAAGACAAAGATATTCTTGGCTAAGTGTGCATAGGGAAAGAAAAATTAATAATGTTTAGAACAATTTTCCTGAAAGTTTAGATTTGGGGGTGGGCAACAAGTGGTGACTTCTGACTATGCCTCAGGAAAACTTAGTATCAGTATATAAAATCTGAACTGGAAAGATGCCAAGAGACTAGTAGTTAGAAGGATCTGTGTGAGAATATTAATAATGAAGCAGAATGCTAATGGCACTTAGAAGCAGAATCCAGGGATGCTAAATATACTATAATGCACAGGACAGAACAATATAATTAAGAATTAGGCAAATGTTACTAGTGCCCCTTTGAGAAAGAAATAGAAAGATGATTTGACTATTGGTGGGTAGTTCTTTCTTACTGAAACTGTACAGTCTCTGCCACCCTTCCACAAAACAAACCTTAAATGAAGGACCATTTTCAATTATTCCCCTGCTTTGTAGGTGAGATAAAATGAGGGTCCAAGCTAGATGACAAACTATGGAGGAGAAACTTTGAAGATGGCAGAAATGAACAACAGGTTAGATTAGGGTAAGAATGTGAAGGAGTATAAATTGACTTTATTCACTGACATTCTCATTCTCCCAGTAAGTCATACCCCAACTTACACAATTATTAAAGACAAAGTCAAAGATTCAGAATTCAATATTTTCTTTAACAATCCCTTTAGATCTAACCTATTTCTCTGTGTTGAAGAGAATGAGTGAGACTAACACGTTGTATTTTTTATTATTTCTTTCCTCATTTCCATGTGTAAACACTGTACTTTTCATCAAGGGTGGGGGAAACTAAGATTATTCTAGCCCAGTGCAATAAGTCTTTCCTAAGGATCAGTAAGAAATATTTTAGGGAGTCAAAACAGCACTGTACTTCAACCAAGCATAAGATAAGAGTTTAAAAAAAAAATCTATGAAAAACAAAACAAAACAAAACAAAACAAAACAAAAAAAATCTAGTATGTGTATATATATATATATATATATTTGCCCTGGCTGGTTTAGCTCAGTGGATTGAGCGTCGGCCTGCGAGCTAAGTGTCGCTGGTTCGATCTTCCAGTCAGGGTACATCAGAGAAGGAAAACTCTGACTCCAAAAAACCTCCGCTGCCTTGCGGCATACCTCTTCAGGGGAAAGGCTAAGGGAGTAAACCCCGACAGAAAATCTGGAGCCGGAGTCCCTAAGGCGGTTTGACGTTGTAGTCAACACCGGCAACTCCTGCGGCGCACCTGAACCCAAGCTGTATCGACTCCGTCTTTCCCTTGGACCCTTCAGCTGCGAAGAGAGGGGGGGGTCTGCTGCATGGGCAACAGCAGACCCTCCATATCACCCTGCCCAGGCTCTGTAGCTTCAGCGTCATCACAAGATGTCGATTCAACACGGGAGGAGACAGATACCATGTCACTCCCGAGTCGGACTGCACAGCCATTCTCGGCGGTGCAGATAGACTCTTGGGAAGCTACACCATCGTCTCTCGAGACGGACGGCTGCCGACGACGACGATATATATATATGTTAAAGAGCATATATTTTGAAAAGTTATCCTCTCCCCTCCAGTTAGATAGAACTTAACCTTATATCATAAAAGAAAGTCTATCTGTGCTTCAACCCATATGATGTTTCAATCTCATAGGGCATCCACAATAAAGTATGTACACATTCAAAACTTTTAAAATGTACTCTAGTATATTCTGAGCTCTGTAGATTGCTTCATTTTGTTTTTCTGGAAATTATATGAAAAGTATACAACTACCTCTTCCTGATCCAACATTCTTGTCATCAATTTCAATGACAGACTACAAAGCTTTGCTGGGAATATGAATGGTATTCAACTTACCTCTTCCTGATCCAACATTTGTGTCTTCAATTTCTCTACCAACTGGCTCTGTTGATTAATTTCCTCATCCTAGAATTTTAATGTAAGAAGTAGCTCACAACCTGATTGTAACTGTTTCATAACATGTAAGATAACTATACCCCACAAATATTTCAAAACCATTTCCCAAAATTCAATATAGCTTATTCCAATCTCTTAAGAAAATGCTGAAACAGATGTCATCTCTTTCAATTATCAATAATTTTAACACTTATCATACAGTAAGAAAAAAGGCTTATAAACATATTTATCATGCAATAAGAAAAAAAGCTATTCATTAGATATTTTAAATGTAAAATATAATTAAATGTTCAAAGATATTATTGAAAATAACAGACATACACCAACATCAGAATTGCCGCCTCAGTTTAAAATACGTAAAAATACCACCTAAGAACAAAAACAAAACTTAGAACTATTTTCTTCTAGTCTCTTTACTGCTTTTGTTTTTCCCTTCTTCTGTGTGGTTCATAAATTGTTATTTTTCACACTACTGACTGATATAAATAATGCAGGAAGATATTTTCACTTTATTATGTTCTACTATCTAATATCTTACATCATCTTTTATTAGTCTTAAGATCCTTGATTCTAAGAGACCATTTCATTAAGTCTCTCCAATGGTCCAATGCCAAATTTCCTTTAGGAAGTTTTTTTAGCTTAAAAATTAGGAGGGAAAAAAGACATGTCTCATACCATCTCCTCATAGAAACAGAAAGTGATTTTCTACTTTTTGTAAATACAATAATTTTTCAAAAGGCTAACAAAAATCAAGGAAGACGTATATAGGTCATCAGGACCAATTATATTAAATTATGAAGATAAAATATCTTATTAATAATGTTCTAGAACAATATAGAACCTACCTTGTCATCAAGTTGTTTGTACAATTTAGCAATTTCTTCTTCACACTTTCTTCTTTCAGCATCAGTCAAGTTTCCAGTAACTCCAATTGTGGGTGCTGGTTTATCATTGGTAACAGCAGTATCTTTATCTACTGTGAAAGCTTCCAAGTTGGCTTTCTCTTTGTCAAACTGTTCATCAACAGGCACTGTCTCACCTAAAATAAGAAAACAGAATGGTTAATAAAAATTCACCTGTCTAGCCCTGGGTGGTGTGGCTCAGTGGATTGAGCGCCAGCCTGTGAACCAAAGGGTCGCTGGTTTGATTCCTAGTCAGGGCACATGTCTGGGGTGCAGGTCAGGTCCCCAGTTAGGGGCACACGAGAGGCAACCACACATTTATGTTTCTCTTTCTCCCTCCCTCCTGTTCTCTAAATATAATAAATAAATATAATCTAAAAAAAATAATTCACCTGTCTAAAACTAATTTCAGATTTCTGGCCAAGATGGAGGCCTAGAAAGACGTGCTGTGTCTCCCTCCACAACTAAGAAGAAATACAACTACCTTGAAATGAGACACAACTGGAAGTTCCAGAAAATTGAGCTGCATGGAAGTCCAATAAACAAAGATATAAAGAAGAAATAAATACTCATTCAGACAGGTAGGAGGGGCAGAAGACATAGTGTGGTAACAGTGGCAGCAGCAGGCTGGCGGAAAGCGCACTGACATGTTATAAAAAGTAGGGCCGGACACCTGGGGAACATTCCCAGTACCAGACCAGACCACAGAGCTCATGGTTCTAGCGCAGGGGAAACTAAAGCCTCATTGCTTCTGACTGTGCAAACCAGTGCAGGTTGGGGTGGAGGAAGAAACTGCCAATCTCTCAGCAGTTGGCTTGTTTAAATGGCCCCACGGTCCTAGAACGTCTGCAGACCCACCCACTCTGGGAACAACATCTAGGGCAACAGCCAAACATGCTTACAGGCTTGACAGATATGCTTAAGTATGCCAAATGCATAAGGGAAGAAGTGAAAGCTATACTAAATGAAACAAAGGAAAATCCACACAAAACCAGTGGTGAAGGGAAGGAAACAGGGATTCAAATCAATGATTTGGAACATAAGGAAGAAATAAACTATCGACCAGACAGAATGAGGAAACAAGAATTTAAAAATATGAGGAGAGGATTAGGAACCTCTGGGACAACTTTAAACATGCCAACATCTGAATCCTAGAGGTGCCGGAAGGAGAAGAGGAAGAGCAAGAAATTGAAAGCTTATCTGAAAAAATAATGAAGGAAAACTTACCTAATCTTGTGAAGGAAACAGACACACAAGTCCAGGAAACACAGAGTCCCAAAGAGGTTAAACCCAAAGAGGACCACACCGAGACATATCATAATTAAAATGCCAGAGGCTAAAGGTAAAGAATCTTAAAAGCAGCAAGAGAAAAGCAGAGAGTTGCCTACAAAGGGCTGCCTATAAGACGGTCAGCTGATTTCTCAAAAGGAACTTTGCAGGCAAGAAGGAACTGGCAAGACGTATTCAATGTGATGAAAAGCAATGACCTACAACCAAGATTACTCTATCCAGCAAAGCTATCATTTGGAATGTAAGGTCATTGCTTTTATATTATATTATATTTCAGCAGCTCCTACCAACTTTTTTAGCTGCTTATTCCCTGAGATTTGAAAAGTTGTAATTATCTTTGACTCTCCCCTATCTTCTAAATCCAATCAGCAAATCTTTATTCCCACCCCAATCTATGTACCTTGCCATCTTGTGACTTTTATAGCTTCCAAGTTGGCCTTTGTGCCCCATTTATTTCAGGTAAAATCAGAACTTAATGTAAAAGACTTTATTCATTTTTATTTGATGATCCTTAATGCCTAAAAAGTATAAATGGATGTTACTTTTTTAATATTCATATCTGAATCTCAAATTTATAAAATAGCTCTAAATCTGTATTCAACAACTAAAAAATGACAAATTCTTAAGTTATTACCATTACGCCATCGGTTGAGTTCATTTTCAAGCCACTGAATGGTGTTCCGCAGGGTCTTATTTTTTTCTTTTTCTCTTTCATACTTCTTTTTCCACTGTTCTGCAGTTAATTCCACATTGACACAAACTGTGTTCTTAATTGTTTTGGCCCTAAGAGACGTGATTAGGGGGAAAAAAAGAATGTGACTGAAATTATTTTCAATTGATATCTAATCTTTCTAGAATATGTATGTATATAGTAAAGTAATTTAACTTTCTTATCTAGTTAACTCTGACTAAATACTGAGTTTTAATTATTATAGTTGTTTATTCAAACCCCAATTACATTTGGTTCAGCCCCAACATCTGTGAATACCTTAAAAAAACAAACAAACAAAAACCCCCATCAAAACATCATCAACCTGATGAGGATAAAATATGAAGGTCCTTATTTTCCAATTCCTTTGCAAGGCTGAATTAAGAAATTATTGTTGAAGGTCAAAAATAAAGCCATCGTTATTTTCCTAGGCTAACCATCTCATATAGATTATTTGAACTCTGTCACTAATGCCAAAAGGTTTAACTATATTACCTAATTTAAATGCTTATTTTCCTTAATGCTGAGTTAAAGCTTCTCACATAAATCTGATTAAAGTTAACATTTGACTTTAATGTTTACTAAAACTTAATCCAAATCCAAGCAATCGAAAAAAACTGACCTTACTTTTACTGTCTCTCAATTTAAAGGTTGTGTATCTAGCATACTAACAATATGCACTGATATGAATAACATGTACCTGACATCTTTATAGATTTAATGAACAAAGGCCTATCTACATTCAGACTTTGTATTTTCTAACAACAAACCTTTGGCCAAAAAGGAGTGTAGATTTTGTTTCAGATTCATTGTATGATGATGGAGAGCAGCAAATTACAATAGTGGTTCTACAGTTCCCACCTAATGAATCTTGAAGGATTCTTGTCATTTTACTATCTCGATATGGAACATAGGTCTATATACAAAGACAAAAAACACAGAAAACCATGTAACTATGCTATTTTAAAAAACTACAAAGTGATTTCAGTTGTTTTGTTTAATATTAAGATGGGAACTAGGATGTACATACTAGTACTATAAAATATATTTCTAAGAAACAGCAGATTCACACATATTGATTCGAACACAGTGAATCTCACTCACAGATCCATGCATATACACACATTTAAAAAGTAATTCCCCTTAAGATAAGGACAGGGAAACAGAAGACATGTATACTTACACTACCCTCAGCCAAAGCAGAAATGACATTTCCAAGAGCAGAAAGTGACTTGTTGATGTTCTTAGCTTCATCCAACACAGCACCTTCAGCTCCAGTTTTACTAACCTATACATAAGATTTTAAAGAATTATAAGTTTAAGATAATTTTATTTGAATATTCTAAAAAGTTCAGAAGTCATCAATAACCAATAAAAAAGACAGAAAAAGAAAAGCTTCATGCCTTTATTTGCCAAGTGTTACTGTCAATTACCACTGTTTCTCAAGTATTATTACTTTGAGAACTTGGGTAAGTAACTATCTGCATGATAAGAATGTAATTAAGGAGACACCAAATTTTATTTTTAGTTTGTGCTCTTCAGCATAACCAATTATTTGTGTGTGTGTGTGTATAAAACTAATTTTTAAGTCCCTTTTTCTAGATTAGAAAAGAGGAATCTCAGTGAAAATATTGCTGCATTAGCAAGGCAGGGGGGAGCAATGGGGGAAAAATTGAAACAACTGTAAATGAACAACAATAAAATAAAATAAAATAAGGAAAAAAAAGAAGAGGAATCCTTTAAAATTTGCTAGAGCATAACGTTGTTGATGGAACCATTAGAAAACAGAAACTAAAAATACATAAGCAAACTTGTTTCTTCTAAAAAATGTAAAATACATAAAGATAGGATAGAATATATTGCAATGTTGGTGGAAGAACTGGCATCTCAGAATTTGCAAAACAGAAATAGGTTTTAAAGGATGTATGTAATACTTTTGAGTAGAAGGAAATAGGTACATTATTCTAAATCATAAGAAACAAAATTAGAACAGCAAAATGGTCACAGAGATCAATATTAAAACATCTGAACTTATTTTGACAGAAACTAGTCAGATTATATAGGACTGTAATAATGAAATAATCATTGAAAGAAAAGAAGTAAGTACAACCAAAGCAGAAAGGACTAATGAATAGTTAGCAGTTTTCATTGAGAGCTGTTTGTCAATACAGTATTCCCACACTTATCACAGGTACTACGTTTCAGAACCCCCATGAAGTAGGAACCTTACATTTATTCTACACTCTTCAAAACTTTGTAACTTTAACAACATACATATACAATATGGCAAAATCCCACAATATAGCGAAAAATCCACGATAAACAATTAAATATAATATTTTTTAAAATCCCACAATATAGTGAGGCTGCAATAAGTGAACCGCGATATAGCAAGGGACTACTGTATGGATAAAAAGATACCAAACATTAGAAGGATAACTATAACTTTTATAATGACATAAGCTGAAGAGGTTCTCAATAAAAACATACATCTTAAGCCAAAGGTAACACCTATTGGTTGAACTAGACCATGGTCCAAATAACAGCGATTTGAACTGATAATTGAGTTTATGTAATCATAAAGCATTGACATCAATGCCTGCAACTCTCAAAAATGTTTTAGATATATGTAAAGATTTTACCTTTTCACTACCAGCTAAATCAACCAGATAAAGTTTTCCACTCAGCTTTTGCTCCGTTTGTGTGTTCTCTTGTTTTACATTAATAAGAAATATACTGTGACTCCTAGAGCTATGTTCATTCATATCTGCAATGGAATTACAGGAACAACTATAAATAAACACGACTTTCCTTTACAAATAATCTCTAAAGCATTATTTAACATAAAAATCTCAATTAATCACCCTGATAAAGATGATTTAAGGCAGTTTTGTACCTTACCAGATGTTAATAAATATTCGACTTACTTGTAACTGCTACATGTCTGTTGGATTTTCCTTCATCTATGGTATCCATAACTTCATCTGGACTACACACAAAACGCTCCGTGCATCCCTGTAAAATAATTTTAAGTATGTCAATATCCTTACAAATTTTTATTTCAAGGCTTTTCTAAATAATCATTCTATATTATTTAATACCTTTACATAGGGGACTCGATTTCTATCTTCATGAACTGAAAGGTTGGTCTTTGAAACTGAAAGGAAAAAGAAATAATATTAGCGACACTTCCCTAAACTCTAACCACTGGCTGTGAAATTCAATTGTTTCCTTCCCAAAGCAGCCTGAACAATATGTAAACTTTAAAAATACGAAAACATCACTATTAAAACAACACCCTGTATAAATTTTAGGAGATTTACATAGAAATCAATGCAGGAATTTTAGATCCGGTCCAACATCTACTACCCACTTTTTGAAAATAAAAACATTAAGCCAGTGTGGTTCAATGCTTTGCCCTAAAACAATGTATCTAATTGACAGCTGACAGTATACCAGAATTCAGAACTCAGGTTCTCTAAGTACAGTTCTATGTTCTAATTAGTACTTAAGAAAGCATTGATTAATATCTGCTTTGAATAAGTTATTCCACCTGTCAAAAGGCATTCAGCTAAAATTTTAAAGAAAAAAATGTTAATGTCTGTTTCCTAGATCAAAAGGCAAGAATTTAACTTACCATCTAATAGGTCCCTTATTTTATCCAAATAAATTTCAAAATATGAAACCTAAAAGGTAAAGAAATAAAGGAAAAAAGATCAATGAATTAAAAACATAAAGTAATTCACTTACTCATTAAATAGTTACTGGGGTCTGAGTGCCAGATTCCATCTAGACCAGGGGAACAGTTATTAACAACCCAGTCATAGTTCATATTCTAACCAGCAGATCTAAATTAAACAAACTGCTTATATAGCAATTTCCATTAAGTATTTTCATCTAAAATGAATTAGACTAGTAAGAGTAGTAAGAACCTTAAATTCCATAGTAAAACACACCTTTATTTTACAAAGGAGGAGGATCAGGCAAAAGAAAGTTGGCTATCTTAAACAAGGTCATCTAATGGCAGATAAAGAATCCGAGTTTACTAACTCTGATGATCTGTAACTGTATCAGTCCATAAAATAATTCTAAAAATATTTTAAAGTGTTTTAAAATAGAAGTTAGCATTTATTATACTTGGAACAGAATTAGTCTAGGTATAACATAAAATATAGCCTTTTCCCAAGGATTTTACCTTAATATGAAACTCCAAATTTTCATCCATGGAATAAATATAATTAAATATGTCTTGCACTATTCTTGGAATAATTCCCATGCCTTCTGGATCATGAAGTTTTCCCTAAACAGAAAACAAAACTAGACTTCTTAAATAAACTCTAAAGAATGAATTAGAATTCAAAACTTTCAATGTGTAATTTACAGTCAAAAGAAAACTGAATTGTAATTGTGGCCATTATTGGTGAAAATGGCTCTATAAGTACCTAAAAAACCCAATTCAACCATTAACATTTTGGTAAGTTACATATAAATATTGTATATAAAAACTTTGGTAAGTTACATATAAGTACTATATAACCACATGAGTTACCAACTAATTTTGGCCTTTTAGTTAATCATTACATTTAGATTATCCATGTTTGTAAATGAACATATTCTAGAAAAAGGTTTTAGCTTCTTTCCATATAAATCTGCCTACTTCAAGTCAAATTCATGCAAATGCTAGGAATGTCATTGTTCTTGGACTTTATGAAAATGAGTTAACAGATTTAAATAAGCAGTCATTTACTTTATATAGTAAGTTCAGATATGTGATAAAAGCAGATGTTCAGTAGCAGCGGTAAAAGTTTTCTAGAAGCAAAGCTCAAATACATTTATTATTAATTCATATCAGAGAAGAATGGCAGTTGAGGGGGAAAGGGGGACCAGAGAAAGGGGTAAGAAATTAATTGATCTTAACAGAATTGAAAACATACATTCAAATTTTTCCCATTATAAGGTGATAGAAAATTCCTGTTTAATCCTAAAATGTTCATATTTTGTGGTTACACTAACTGATAAACCTAGATATAGATTTAAAATATATAATTTCACTATTCAAACTCAGTTACTGATTAGACTTTAACAATGAAGTTACTTGTGTATTATTCACATGAGAGAAAGCAAAGAATAAATAAAGATGTTTAAGCATGGTAAAATAATTTCACAAATGACGACTGCATGTACTGTCTGTACTGCAAACCACACCCAAATTCAGATTACAAAATTTACCTCCATTGTGTGTGTCTTCCCAGAGGATGTTTGCCCATATGCAAATATTGTTCCATTGTATCCCTCAAGTACATCTATGAGAAAGTAAGAGATTTTACACTTGAGAGAATTCTTTTCCTTACACAAGACTCTTAAGAAATTATTTAAGAATGTTAGAAAACACTCTAAAAAAAAGTCCACACATACATAACCCTGTTCCTTAATCCATACAAAACCATAATAAAATATTTGTGGGAAGAATGGTGAGAAAGATATGAAAGAGTCCATCAAAGCAAAAATTTAGCACATGAAAGACTTATGAAGACATTGAAGAAAATAATATACTTAATATGTAATTTTCTTAGTGATGATCCATCTAAACAAGTACTATCTCTCAAGCCTAGATTACTTTCTGTGGTCAACAAGAAACAAATTTTAAATTCTGTCACTTATAATTATCAATATGTCAGTGTACATCTCCAATGTCATTATATCTATATTCTAAAGCTTCCTATGAACTAAAAGAAAAAAAATGTTCCACCAATTTACATACAGATATGAATTAGCTTTAGAAATAGGACTACTGATTGGTGGTTAAATCTCAAAGTATAACAAGCCCAGTCCTACCTCAGAATCAATTATTACAAAGTTACCTGTCAAATTAAAATCATCTTTTCTAGTCCTTTCTGTACCCCAAAATCTACTATTAACATTTAAGTATCTTCCTTTACTAGATTGAAGGGGTATAAAAAGAGTATGAGTGAACAAGAAGATGACCTTTTGATTTCCAGTTTCCAGGGATTCAGTTTGTTTGGTTTTGGTTTTGGTGACAAGAAAAATATTATGAAATTACATTCTGCTCTAAAGGAAACCTAACTAAAGAGAGAAGCTTTGGTTGGAAATACCAGATAGTAAGAATAAAAAGTAAATTAGTAAGCAAGTTAATCCTTGTTTTTTTCAACTGATTTTTTTCAAAGGGGGGAAAAAACCTATCCCAACACTGGATACAACTAACTAGGTAATAAATTTCCTTACAGAACATTTATTAATGAGAAAAAGGAGAATAGAAAAACAATATAAATTAAAAAAGAAAAAGGCATCAGTACTTATTTTCCTGATAAAATTTTAACAGACCTCAAACATTTAGACCTTTCTCTCAAAATCATTAGTTTTAAGAAGGAAAGCAGAATAAACTGCAGAATCACATTTAAAATAAATGAAATTGCAGTACTTCTGTCAGAAACTCTTCAGAAATAATCTGGAAATAAAAGCACTAGACCCTTTATTTCATTTCCTTCATATATAGTATTTCTCAGTATGGCTATGTCATACCCTTTACTTAAGATCTTCTAATCAACCACATAAAACCTAACCATAAGTTCCAAAATTTTTTAATCCATAAAAGGTCCATTCATATTATCCAATTACATAGCAACTACCACAATAGTTAATATTTGTAGGTGAATGATTAAGTGACTTTCCCAAGAGCACATTAGTAGCTTATGTCTAAATAAATTATAGCACATTTGTGATACATGAAACTATATAATACAAGGGCTCCTAGGATAATAAATGTATGCAGCACATTCGTATTTGGGACTTCAAGCACAACTTTAAGAATTTTATGATTATAGATATTAGGAAATACTCAACATTCAAATACTTATTGAGCACCTGCTATGACCTCAGCTCGTCTCTGGATGCAGGGGATATAGCAGTGACTGATTAGCTGATTTCTAAATATGCCACGTATCAACCAAAATAATAAGTTTTATATGAAATAGGAAAATAATCACTTTTTACCTAATTTAATATCTATTCCTGACTTTGCTTCCTATAGTGATTTAATTCCCAATATTTTATTTTTAAAAAATCTAGCCCTGGCCGGTGTGGCTCAGTGGATTGAGCACTGGCTTACAAACCAAAGGGTCGCTGGTTTGATTCCCAGTCAGGGCACATGCCTGGGTGAGTTGTGTACCCGGTTGGGGAAGCATGAGAGGCAACCACAGACGGATGTTTCTCTTCTTCTTTCTCCCTCCCTTCCCCTCTCTCTAAAAATAAATAAATAATATCTTTTAAAAAATAAAAAATCTAAATATTGAATCAACTTTACAGTGAACATGCCTATATAACCATAGCCAAGATTCTACCATTAACATTTTATTACTTTACTGTTTGCTTTAATCATGTACCTAGCCTTCCATCTTATTTCAAAGTAAAATGTAGACTTCAATACATTTCCACCGAAATACTTTGCCTTGCATATACCATTAACTAGAATTCAGTATTTTAAAGTTTCATTCTTCTGAGGTAAAATTTACATACACTGAAACATACATTACCTTAAGTATGGATCTTTAAAAAAACTACAAATAATTCTTGTGTATTTGAAAATCCTAGAGAGTGCACACGTGTAATCATATAAAATTAGGCATTTTTTGACCTGGCTCTTGTTTGCTTTTTTAGTCCTCACCATCCTTCTCCTAAATTACTGTTTTTGTTGGTGAAAATGGTCAAATCTGACTGTTTCATATGGTTCAACTTCCCAGTCGCACCATAATGGGTGTTGTTCCCCACACACGCGATCCTCTTCTCATACAGGTATCCATCCATTAGCTCATGTATCTTCTCTGCCTGGAAAGTAACCCTCCCTCTCTTGCTACTCTTTATGCATCCTTTAAGACTAGCTCAGGCTTTACTCCTTCCTCTAACCCAACTCTACACCCACCCAAATAAATGTGGTTAAAAGTCCCATCCTACGTGTTCTTATAATACCTGATTTAATCATAACACTTATTGCAGTGTACTGCAACTACCAATTTATTTGTCTGCCTCCCTCACTAGGGTGTGCCTAAAAATAGGCCTGCCTATTTTTAACTCCTAGCAAAGCACCTGGCCCTTAGTCGGAATTCAAATGCTTGCTGAATGATTATTATCATCATTAACACACAACAGCTTTCTAAAGTCTCCCTCACCTTTTTAAATATACTTTTGCTGCTCTGGTGAGAAACAGAAGTGGACAACTACAGACAAATATTACTTGTTATACTTTATCAACAAGAAAAACACATTTAGTAAAGTGAGACAACAGCACATCACTTTCTAAAAGTAGCTTAATCTCTCTGAACTTTAGCTTCCTCATTAGCAAAATGTTTGCTTGGGGAAAAGTGTAAGAACTAGAAGTTACCATATAAAACTATTAATGTTAATATTTAGTGTGTACAATATGTCAGACTCCATTAATTTTTCATATAGGAATGTATTTAATCCTTATAACACCCTGTGCAAGGTACTAGTTTTAGTTAGTCTCATTTTATGGAGGCACAGAGAGATTAAATATCTTGCCTACAGATCCACAACTAGTAAGATGGAGCTGGGGTACAAACCCAGTCTCTTAATTGCTCAAGATGTGCTCTTAACCACTACACAGTATTTTCAAGTAACTCAAGAACTTATAAATATCTGGCAGGCTACATCTGAAAAATTCAATATGGATTCAGGGTTAGACAACCTAAGTCCGGACACTGTAGTAGGAAACTGGGGAATCCATGACTGCCTGGCATATGCCAAATACTGAATACAGGGGAAACAAATTTGCAGACAACACTCAGATTCCGAATTCAAAAGAGAATACAAGTTTCTAAGCCTTGTTCAAAAGAAAAAAAAAATCTAATGAATCCACAAAAGTACTATATGTATACAGAAACTGAAGGAACAATGCAACCTCAGTGGGGTGGCAAGGGCCCAAAGATTACTAGCAGCTTTTATTTAGGTCATTGCCTGGTAACTTACTCACCAAATCTACAACTCAGATGACATACCAGCTGGCCTACCATTTTGCTGATTCTTGCCTACCAGTAGTTATTAACCAGGGTCTTCCACCTAATTTGTTCATCAATGACGGTCCCAAGTTCAACCTATCCTGTATATAATTGGTTTACTGTCCTCACAACTCACCAGACACCCACCATGTACCCCTACCCCATCTCTCTCCTTATATCTATGTATTTCATTGATAACTGTGTGTCATATTCATATCCTTGGCCAGGACAAGACAAATTAGCTACTACATACAGCCTCCTCCAAAATAATAAAGAGCATTTGGGTGAAGGTAAGAAGAAAAAGTCAGGCAGGTGGTACTTTTCTAATATAAATTACAAAGAAGGCATACAAGCAAGAAAGAGATAGCGACAGAAAGTTTCTATTGTAACAGATGTTTGAAGTCTAATTTTGTAGAGTGAAAACATCCAAGGCTATGAGTTGTTCAAAGCACAATTATGGTTGATTAAATTAAGAAAAATGATTTTCCCATTCAGAAAATAGAGGGAATAAGTAGCAATTGATATCTATTGGGTACTTACTTTGGAAGTATTTTTTAAGAATCATCCTTTAAAATACTCAGTGTCCTTAATTTGCAGAGGAAATGGAGTCTTAGAAAGGTTAGGTAACTTGCCCAAAATCTCATGACTTCAATCTAGGTTTGTCTGATTCTAAAGACTGCACTCTTAACCATACTGCAAAGAAGGGAACTGCTATTTAGAACATGATTCCAACAGTAAAGCAGGACTTGTGCTAGTGAAGTAAAAGAGACCAAACTTTTGAGAAAATGAGGAAAAATTTCAGGAAAAGAATAAAGTCTTTATGGACAACAGCCAACAAGTAGACAAGGTAATAGAAGCCCAAGCCCTTGTGCTGGGAACCTCTCAGCAGAGAAGACTGAACTGATAGACCTCATGAAAGCCTTTGTACTGTCCCAGGGAAAAAGGTTAACATCTACACGGACTCCAAATATAATCTTCATGGTAGGTCCATACCCATGGTGCAATATGGAAAGAGAGAGGACTCCTAACCTCGGGGAAAAAGGATGTTAAACATGCAGGGGAGATTTTATAATTGCTAGAGGGAGTGAACCTATCAGACTAGGTTGCCATAATACACTGCTCAGGACACCAAAGGGACAGTTCCCAAAAGAGCATGGGAAACCAAACTACTGATAAAGCAGCAAGCAAGCAGCCAGGTGGCCATCATGCATAGGGGTTTTGATCCCCTGCTTAGACTTATCAAAATTTAAACCTCGTTACACAGAAAAAGATGAGAAACGGGTAAGTGAATGGGGATTCACTAACACTGATCCCAATTCCACAGGGAAGATCAACACCCATGCTATGATCTTACTCCCCGAGTCTCTAGTGTATCCCATTCTCAAACACCTACATAAAGGGACACCTTATGGAAGGGATACTTTGATGGACCTCATTAGGCCACGTCTGAAGTGCCCTCATTTGCAAAGGACCATTCAGAGGATCACCCAAGCCTGTCAAGTTATGCGCCAAAAACAATCCTAAGATAGTACGCACGCCCCAACAAAAAAGGGAGTACAATATAAAGGGTTATGCCCATTTGAAGACTGGCAAGTGGATTTTACACAAATTCCTAAAAACAAAAGGAATTTCAAATATTTATTAGTGTTTGTGGAGACTTTTTCTGGATGTGTAAGAGGCATACCCCACTAGAACTGAGAAGGCAACTGAGGTAATGAAACTTTTACTTAGGTTTGGACTTCCTCACACATTCAGAGCGGCAATGGACCATTGTTCACTTCAGAGATCTCCCAGAAGGTTGGAGAGACACTGCAAAGAAGATGGAAACTACATGCATCTTGGAGCACTTAATCTACGGGAAACACTGAGAAAATGAATCACAGAATAAAGAAGACCTTGGCAAAAACACGCCAGGAAACACATTTGAAATGGGACCAGGCATTTCCCATTGTGTTGCTCCAGATTAAAGTAGCACCCAGAAGTGAACGGAAGTTAAGCCCTTTTTAAATAGTTTATAGGAGACCCTCCCAAATCTGCTTTAGGAACAACCCTTTAGATTCGGAGCATGGGTCAAAAACTAAACAATATATACAACATTAGGGCAAACACTAACCATTTCGCACAAGTCTGCTCATTGCAGGTCTGTATTCCCATCTGATGAGCCCTTATACCTGTTCTAGCCAAGGGATCGAGTCTCATTAACGACTTAGAAAACACAAGGACCTGAACAGCAGCTAGCTGAGCAATGGACTGATTCCTAAGACGTCCTACCGACAACGCACTCTTCTCTAAAGCTCACAAGAATTAAGCCTTGGATCTATCACACACGGATAAAATGGGCACCACCGGAGGAGGATTCGAACCCGACTCTGTGGTTGATGCTAAAAAGGGAAACTGGACCTGCACTCTGAAAGATTTAAAAGTTCTCTTTCAGAAGACAGCAGGCACCAATCCAAGAGACAATGTTCCTTTATTGATTTGTTTGCAAATTTAGGGACTTTTGGCTGCTTTATACTGTCAGGGTATGGTCCTTCCCATTGTTAAAAAGAACAAGGATTGAAAATGAGTTATGGTTATTTCTGAGTGAGTATAAAAAGTTGTGAGTTTTAACTTAAAATGAAAGAAAATTCAGTTCTTAGTTATAGTTATTCTATGCCTGCTTTCTGATCTTGTGGGGACTAGGGGAACTCAGTTGTTTTGTTTACAGCGGGAATCCTCTGTCTCTGCCGTTTGGGTCATGCCATCTGGACCTCATAAAGGTCATTTGCAATACTGGTTGGGGTGAGAGAATTCTCTTCCATTTGTGCTTTGTGCCATCTGGACCTTGTAAAGGTTGTCTGTGGTACCAGCTGGGGCAAGAGAATGTCTGCCATTTGGGCTTTATCCCATTTGGACCTAGGAGTGGTTGCCTGTGTGACACATTAGTGTGACTGATAAGTGTTAGACAAGGTTCTAAGGCTAGTTCCAGTCCTCACCCTACTTTTTTTCTGAAACTTTGTCTTTTCTTTGGCTGTTCTGAAAAGAAACTGAGGTTTCTAAAGGTTAAAACTTCATATTAAGTTGGAAAATAAAAAAAACCAAAGATATAAAGCGTAGAGGTAATTGTGACTATTGAAGTGTAGTGCAGCTATCTCTCAAAGTATTGTTTTCACTTAGAAGCTGACATGGAGGATTTGTCAAATTGTCACTGTTTGATACCATTCCAGCAAAGGCTTTGCAGTTGAACATCTCAAAAGACAGTCTTGCAGACTTGAAGAAAGTGTAAGCCCCACTTGAGAAGCCCACCTGTGCTGCTGCCTTCTACGATTCAATGGCTTGGCTAGACTAGAGGGTTGAGTTGGTGAAGTATGGCGTGGCCTATTGGATTTGTTTGAAACTGGTTCATTTCTGCCTTAATGATTAAGACAGAAAAGGTCCAGAAATGTTAAAAGGGAGGAATTTTAACCTTCATTACTTAGTTGTGGTTCTGACTGCCTTCTAACCCTCTTGCCAAATTTGTGGCCTCCAGAATATGACAAGGATACCTACTTGTCCAGCAGTGCCATCATTTGGACATTGTGCATGCTGTTTTCCAGGTACAACTGACTTACCTGGATCTTACAAGATCATTCTCCTTGGTGTGAAGACTCCCCTCTACTCCAGACACTCTATGTTAGTGACTCTGGACCGGGGGAATAGGTAGGACTATGGCCTTGGACAGCAGGAAGTAGTTATAAAACAAGACTTTGGTCCATTTGCTCTTGGATGATTATAAGTGTCCAGTGTTAAAAGCAGGGAGTTGTAATGGAAACACACTCCACCCCCTGGAAATAGGGGAGGGGTTTGAGCTGCACATATATGCATTACCCCAGCAACTGGGATGACATACAGTTGTGTTGCACATGATTTTTTTTTTTTTTTTTTTAAAGAGGCACGCAAGAGCTAGGGAGATGACTGGATGGAGGGACATTCCCTCTTGTCCACTTACGGTGCACAGGGGGCCATGAGGGGCAGTTTTTAAATAGCAGTGTGCGCATTAATGCAGCATACTTCGCAGCCCCCTGTCCCTTGCCAGTGGGGCATGGGAGACTCAGGCTCCCAGGCCAGCAGGAGACCCTGCCTGGAGTGCAGCAAGCACAAAAGAGAAGGGGAGGAGGCCTGGGCTGATGGACCCTGGGAGCCATGGAGCCAGGCACCAAATTCCGTGCTCCCACTCCCCCACGAGAAGCCACCGGGCAGTCGCTGGCTCGCTACCCATGAGCACTCCAGTGTGGTCCCTGAGAGTGGAACTGTTGTCAACCTAGGCTCTGCGAGCCTGGGAAATAGATGAGAGACCTTGAACCAGTCATGACTGGAGGCATGCTTCATTCACTTGCATCCTTCCCAAGGATGGTACTTTAAAAAGGGAAAGGGAATTCTGGGTGCAGCCTAGTGCCAGCCTGATCTAGCAGAGAGGGTGGTAGGGTTTGTTTTCCTGATTATGCCTTATTTGCCAGGGAATGGGTTTTGGGGCAGAAACCAGCTGTCTTTATCTCAAACTGCACGCTTAAAGATTTCTTTTTCATTTCCACCACATTCTGTCTTTGGAGTTTGCCTACTAGGTAGTGGGCGGTAGGTGCCTCCTTCCTTTGCCCCCGCCACTGGCTGGGTTTGGTAACAAACTGAGCTACCCAGCCCAAAAAGGAAGGTATGAGATCGTTCTTAAGAGACTATATAACTGAGGATATACCAAAGAGGTAAAAATCACCAGAATCATATGAGAAAGGTAAAAACCCATTATGAGGGGATCATACAAAAACAAAACAAAAACTAAGGCCCTAAAAAGAGCTTTCAAAATATACGGAAAAAGAATAAATGAAACCTGCATTACCTAGAAAACACGATAAAATGTTAACAGATGATATGAGACAGAGGAATTACTATTTTATTACCATATTCTACAACACTGAGTGGACAAAATAAACACTGTCAAGAGACTTTCAGGTTGAGAAGTATAGGACAGAGAAAGAATAGTCTTAAATGAGTCCAAATTGCTAGTTATCAGACATGACATTCCATTCATAAAAATTTCATAGTTATCATATGTTAAGTTTTAAAAGCTGCAGAAAACAAAGGTAACACAAGATGAGTAACCTGTAAATGTTTCACTTCTTTTCAAGAAGTGGAACAATGATAAGACGCTAGGCACTGTAGACAAGATACCAAAATTTCACTAAGGAAAAACTATGGATGACCTAATTCCATTTCCTGTTTGAATAGGGTAACTCAATTGGTGTTTTGCAGAAATTAGTCATGTACCATGATTTCATAAAATACAAATTTTCTATGATATTCTTGTGGATATGTTAATAAGCTAAGAATAGATAACTGTACAGGTGAGAGAATCTGTAGTTGGTTGAATATAAAGTGTGATTTAATTAACTGCCAACAACCTTATTCAGTTTTTAAGATTAGGCTAAGGACCATAGCCCATTAAGCACTTTTATACATGACTTTAAGAATAATATTTTTGAAACTTCAATATCCTGAAATAAAGACCTTAAAAAAAATCTTCAATGTTCTTGACAACATGAGACTTATCAAATATGCTGATAGCCAATTAATCCTTAGTAAGATAATTTAAAAATCAAAACTCAAAATATCATCAAGAGCTCAAATAAAGATAATGGGAATTTGTGCTTTAAAGGCTATAATTGCACTCAGATTTAAAAATTTTAATACTCAAGTGCAGATTGGGGTTTCACGTTGGCTGCAACGGATATGAACATTTTTCACAAAAGATCTGAACATTTAAATAGCCCATGAGTTCATGAATCATTAATTTCCTAGAATTAGGAAAGTTAATGTAACCTTAGGTTATACTGATGACAAATGTTAAGTGACAACCAAAAAATGTAATATAATTGTGTTCCTTCATGGACAGACCCATTTGGAAAACTATCTAATACTTACAACAGAAGATGACCCTGCTGGTTCCTCTTTGTTACAATCACTTACAGAATCACAAGTTAATCCCTCCCTCACTGTACAAAGATTTCAGCAACCAAAACACTCTGTCCCACCAATAACATTCTTATTTTAATTCTTGGTGGTTTCAATGTCCATGCAGTAGATGATTCCACTAAAATACCCTGGTCTTTCAGATCCTTGACCCAATTTTCCTCCATTATCTTATTTTTCATTACTAACTGCATTGCTTCCTTATTCTCAATTTCAAGTATCCACTTCCCAATACTCCTTCTACAAATTTGATTTCAACAAATCTTTGACTCAACTGACTATAATACACTAATCATACCATCTTTTTTCACTGTTCCTCATATTCGCCCCCATCATGTTCTCCTTCCTCTCAACCCACCTTAAGATTCCATGGTTCATCAATATCATCACTCTTTTGACAACATCCTCAATTCCCTTACCCTTCTCTTCCTCTTTTGTACTCACCTGGCAAAAGCCCAACTGGATAAATTCAATTCTTTGGCAGCTAACCTGACTTGGGCCCTTAATGCTGCCTGGCAATACTGCCATATTTTCCTGATGCATTCACTTCTATACTGACAGATAGCTAACTTCATACCTTTTCCTAGAACCTCCTCAGCCTACCTTTTTCTAGACCCTCTTCCTCCATCCTCACTCTCTGTGATGACTTTGCTACCTATACCATAAACAAAATAAAATTAGTACAAAGAAAATATCTACATTTTCCCTCCATCACATATATAAACCTACTTCTATCAATAAACTCTATGTTCTCTTCTGTTACTGGATGAACTATTTATGCTTCTACTTAATACTACTTCTGAATCCAAACCTCTCTTTATCACTAGTGAATGCTACAAAAAGGTTTTACCCCAATCTAAGCAGCATTTTTTAACAATTAGAGATGAAAAAAAAAAAAAAAAAAAAGGAATAAAATATAAAGGCCACTTAACTACAAAAGATCTCTTTGAGAAAAGGAATTTCTGTAACTAGGAGTCCAGATAATCACTTAATACCTTCTCAGCTCTAGGATTCTATGGTTTTAGAAAACATAAAATTGAAATACATCCTAGTATAAATTAAGAGTATTAACTGGATTGTACCTACTTTTCTTACACAGTGACTCATGTTAAATTCCTCAAGAGTTTCTCTGCTGACTACAAGGTTAAGTCTTTAGGGAAGGAATAACAATGGAATGGAAGAATGATAGACTGCCATTATCTACTACTTTTTAGAAACTTGTCCAACCATCTTATTTTCATTCTCATGCTGATGTATTTCTAAAATTTCTACCTTAGACACTCTCCAGAGAATATCTAATAGAAATACATCTTTGAATAACAATATAATGTAATACTATAATTCTTATAACACCATCATTCACTAGGTACTGTATATAAATTAGATCATGGAATTCAAGCAAATACTAGTTGTAATCAACCTTTATGTTAGTTAATTGCTGAAAAAAAGTTGTTTGAATAAGAAAAAAGGACATTAAAATAAAAAAAAAAGAATGTTAGGTAAATGGGAAAGATCACAAAGAAAATTTTACTTATTGCTAGGACAAATGAGCAGGTTAAATATATTTACCTTTAACAATCTTCTTTGCACAGTCGTTATACACTTGCTCTTGAGACGTGTTTGACTGGAACACCTGGTCAAATGCATAAGGCTTGGTCTGAAAAACAGAAACAAGGCTCTCAACTACACAACTTGAGGGTGAATGGCTTTCTAAGCTCCTTTAAAGATACCATTGTAGATATAACCTTCACAATAGGATACCTAAAATGTAAAATAATCATGACTCCAGAAAAAAATCCTTAACATTATAGAATACTTCTTAGCTCTTAGCTTAAAAAAAAAAGGGGGGTGGGGACACACACATGAACCATACTTTTTAACCCATAATCTTCTCTCTTATTTATTTAAAGAACTATTTGTTGTTTGTCTTTCTTGTGCAGCTGGATATTACTAAGATGACCAGCTTTGGTGTAAATTGAAAGTAGGCATCTCAATGTCTTAATTTATTCTTTGGCCTAAGACATACATAAAAGTGTCCTTTTACTAAAATGCCACCCACTGAAACATTAACATTTAAACCTACAGGCGTGGCTAAAAAAGAGCCAATCTATGTTTTACTAATTATGCAAGACATACTCATAATTAATAATCCTGAAAACAAATTCAAGTACATTCAAAATAGCAATCAGTATTTTTTTTTCCAAGATGGCAATGGAGTAGTAGAAGCTATACTCACCTCCTCCCAGGACCAAAATGGAATTTCAACCAAATTATAGAACAATAATCTGGTATAGCCAACTGAGAATAGCTGAGGATGGGACTTAGAGCCAGGATTTACAGAAGCAGCTATATAGACTGGTAGAAAGGGTGGTGACATGAAAAGGTCTGGCACCACAGGCAATGGCTGAGGTTCCGAAGGGATGTCTCAGGTGCAGGCGGTGCCCCCTGAGAAGTGTCGGGCCTAAACCCCAGGCCAGTCTCCTCAGCCCAGAGCACTAGATCTGAAAGAGGTACCCACATAAAATCTGACTATGAAAAGAAGCAGGGTTTCTGTCTGCCAGGTAAAGATGGGAGTCAAAGGCACACAAAAAGCCAACACAAAAAATTTCGTTTACAGCCAAGCAGACTAGAGTAACCTGAGGGGAGTCTGAGATTTGTGGCTCTGGGGAGTGAGCTGGCAAGACAGCTGCCAAGGATCCCTGTGCTGAGTCATTCTTCCATACCACAATGCTATCTTTCTTGGGTGGAGCAATCCCCTCTGTGTGACATCAGCCTGGGGAAAAGCAATCGCTCCATCCTCTAGACTCCCTCTTACCCCACTCTGCAGAGCTTATGCCCCACAGAGGAGTCAGCTGCCTTGGCCAGGGCAGAGGTCTCAGCAGACTCGGGGTGTCAGTGACTGGCTTGTCTGGCTTTGGGGCAGGGTTCATTTCCCCCACTTTCCTGTGAACCTGACTGTTGCTTTCCCCACAGAACCACCCTCACAGCTTCCGGAAGGCCCAACATCCAGGCTCTGCCCTGCTGAGGGTAAAATCCAAGACAGACTGAGTCTGTGTGGCTCTGACACGGGAACCACACCCACCATCTTCCCTGAAGCCTGATTGGCACCACCTCCTCACAGGACATCAGCTAGTCCCATTCTCCCAACTCCACCAGAGGCTCTTTCAGTGACTGAGCTTACCAGGCAACAAGCAGGTGAAGGCAAGCAGAGGCAGGTCCTGGAGTGCCTTGAAACTTTTGCTGACCTGCTCCCAGGCCAGGTACTGAAAAAAGCTGGCTTTCACAGGCAGCTTGGTCTTTCCGACAAGCACCAAAGCTCAGCAGAGGTAGCCACAAATGGTGGATCTGTTGTAGCTCCAAACAGGTTGCCAGGGGCCAGTCACAAAAGCATCTGACACTGGCATCAGCATCCCTCCCAAGAGGCCCAGAACACAGACACACACACACACACAGACACACACACACACACACACACACACACACACACACACACACACACACACACACACACACACACCCCACACCACACCACACCACACCACACCACACCAGCTTCAGACATCAGAGCAGGATCCCATAAGCTCCACAAACAGCATGAACAAAGGAAGATATCAGCAAGTAACAAACCCTGCTGAGAAGGATTCTGCTTTGTGTGGCCAGTACCTGCATAGCAGCTCACATGCCCTGGTCAGGGTTAAGACTCACTGTAAGCCGGCCTATGGGCCGATCCCACATATGGTTGGGCCAATAGCAAACAAGACTCAATTATAACAGGAGGGTCCACATAACACAACAAGGGACATTCCTAAAGCACACCCAGCTCAGGTGGTCAAAGAGACTGTGCCACAAGGTCCCACAGGACACCTACTACTACATCAGGTCACCCCACAAAGAATGTGAGTCATAGCATATCTAATATATACAAACAACAAAATGAGACAGCTAAAATGTGGATACAAAGAAACAGGCCCCATATAAAAGAGAACTCTCCAGAATGAGTTAAGTGAAACAAAGGCAAGCAATTTATCAGATGTTTAGAGTTCAAAGTTATGGTTATAAGGATGCTCAACAGCACGAAAAAAGACACAGAAACAATTTTTTTAAAAAAGCTGCAAATGAAGAACACAATATCTGACATGAAGACAAGGTAGGAAAAAAGCACCCAATCAGAGCAACAAAACGGAAAAAAGAAATTTTTCCAACACTTGTTTTTTTTTTAAGTATATTTTATTGATCATGTTGTTACAGTAGTTCCAATTTTTCCCCCTTTGCTCCTCCCTGCCCAGTACCCCCCTTTCCTCCAGCAATCCCACCCCCCTTAGTTCATGTTCATGGGTTGTACATATAAGTTCTTTGGCTTCACCCTTTCCTATATTATTCTTAACTTCCCCCTGTCTATTTTGTACCAACCAATTATGCTTCTTAATCCCTGCACCATTTCCTCATTTTTCCCCCTTCCCTCTCCCAGCTGATAACCCTCCAAATGATCCCCATACCTGTGATTCTGTTCCTATTCTGGTTTGCTTCATTGGATTTTGTTTTTATTTTTTAGATTCAGCTGTTGATAGCTGTGAGTTTGTTGTCATTTTAGTGTTCACAGTTTTGATCTTTTTCTTAAATAAGTCCCTTTAACATTTCATATAAGGGCTTGGTGATGATGAACTCCTTTAGCTTTACCTTGCCTGGGAAGCAGTTCATCTGCTCTTCCATTCTAAATGATAGCTTTGCTTTATAGAGTAGTCTTGGGTGTAGGTCCTTGCTTTTCATAACATTGACTACTTCTTGCCAGTCCCTTCTTGCCTGCAAAGTTTCTTTTGAGAAATCAGCTGATCGTCTTACAGGCACCCCTTTGTACCTAACTCTCTGCTTTTTTCTTGCTGCTTTCAAGATTCTCTTTATCTTGAACCTTTGGTATTTTAATTATGATGTGTCTTGGTGTGGTCCACTTTGGGCCTAGCTTGCTTGGGACTCTGTGCTTCCTGGACTTGTATGTCTATTTCCTTCGCCAAATTTGGGAAGTTTTCCTCCATTATATTTTCACATAATCTTTCAATTTCTTGCTCTTCCTTTTCTCCTTCTAGCTCCCCTATGATTCGGATGTTGGCACATTTAAAGTTGTCCCAGAAGTTCCTAAGCCTCTCCTCATTTTTTTAAATTCTTGTTTCCTCATTCTGTACTAGTTGACTGTTTTTTTCTTCCTTATGTTCCAAATCATTGATTTGAACCCCGGTTTCCTTTCCTTCACCATTGGTTTTGTGTGGATTTTCCTTTGTTTCACTTAGCATAGCCTTCACTTCTTCCCTTATGTGTTTGCTTTACTCAAGCATATCTGTCAAGCCTGTGAGGATCTTTATCACCAGTGTTTGGAATTCTGAGTCTGTTAGGCTGGCTATCTCCTCATCTGTTAAGCTGGCTATCTCCTTGTAGCTTAGTTCTCCCACTGGAACTTGTTCCGTTCCCTCTTTTGGCCCATACTTCTCTGTCTCCTCATCTTGACAGGCTCCTGTGTTTGTTTGCCTCTGTGTCTTAGTAAAAAAAAAAATTTTTTTTAAGTGAAGATAGTTGAAGGCAGGGGTCCCCAACCTCTGTTATCCATCCACAGCCTGTCAGGAACCAGGCTATGAGCAAAGCTCACCTGAGTTCCACCTTTGTCTGTCCGTCATTATGAAACTGGTCCCTGGTGCCAAAAAGGTTGGGGACCACTAGTTTAAGGGACATTTGGGAAAATGTGGAGCGTAACAACACCTGCATAATAAGGGTATCAGGAGAGGAGAGAGAGCATGGGATCAAGAAACTATGTGAAAAAATAATGACTGATAGCTTCCCTAACATGGTGGGGGAAAAAGAAAAAGAAAAAAGGACACACAAGTCCAGAAAGTGCAGGCAATCCCAAACAAGACGAAATCAACACATCATAACTAAAATGGCAAAGGTAAAAGACAAAGAGAGAATCTTAAAAGCAGCAAAAGAAAGACAGTAAATACATACCTCTCAATAGTCACTTTAAATGTGAATGGATTAAATGCTCCAATCGAAAGACAACTGATGTTTGTCTCTCACCTCAATGTTTTTCTTCCTCTCTCGCCCTACCTCTTTCTCTAAAAAGTAAATAAAATCTTTAAAAAAAAAGACACAAGGTAGTTCAATGAATAAGAAAGCAAGAACTAAATATATGTTGTCTACAAAAGACCGACCTCAGAATGAAAAATACATACAGACTAAAAGTAAAGGAATGGAAAAGATATTTCATGCAAATGGAAATGAAAAACAAAAAGCTGAGGTAGTAATACTTATATCTGACAAAGTACACTTGAAAATAAAGGCTATAAGAAGAGACACAGAAGACACCATATAATGATAAAGGGAACAATCCAACAAGAGAATATAACCCTTGTAAACATGTATGCTCCCAACACAAGAACACCTAAATATGTAAAGTAAATCTTGATGGACATAAAGGGAGATACTGAAGTAATACAGTCACAGTAAGGGGATTTTAACACTTCATTTACATCAATGGATATATCTTCCATACAAAAAATAAACAAGAAAATGGTGGCCTTAAATGACACACTAAATCAGATGGATTTAATACATATCTTCAGAGCATTTCACCCAAAGCAGCAGATATACATTCACGTGCCCATGGAACATTTTCTAGGATAAACCATGTTAGGACACAAAAACAAATCTCAATAAATTTAAGAACATTGAAATCATACCAAGTATCTTCTCTGACCACAATGGTATGAAACATGAACTAAAGCTCAAGAAAAAAAACAAACAAACCTGAAAAACAGACAAAGATATGGAGGCTAAATAACATGTTATTTGGTGGGAATGCAGACTGGTACAGCCAACATGTAAAGTACGTAGGTACCTCAAAAAATTAAGACTGGAAATACCTTATGACCTCCCAATTCTACTTCTGGGAATATATCCAAAGAAACCTGAAACACTAATTCAAAAGTATATATGCACCAGTATGTTCACTGCAGCATTATTTACAATAGCCAAGATGAGTGGACAAAAAGCTGTGGTATGTTTATTTACACAATGCAGTACTACTCATCCATAAAAATGAAGGAAACCCTACCTTTTGCAATAGCATGAATGGACCTTGGAGAGTATTATGCTAAATGAAATAAGTCAATCAGGGAAAGACAAGTACCATATGATTTCCCCCATATGTAGAATCTAATGAACAAAATAAACTAACAAATTGGAGACAGAGAACACAGTGACAGCTGTCAGAGGGGCCGGGCTTGGTGAGAAGTATGAAGGGATTAAGCAAGGGAAAAAATAAAAATAAAAAAAGACTGATGTATGGTGACTGCCAGAGAGCAGGGGGAATGGGGATAGGTAGGAGACAGTAAAATGGAGATAACTGGTGATGGAAGGAGATTTGAGATGGTAAACAAACAATGCAATATACAGATGATGTATTGTAGAATTGTATACCTGAATTGTATTAATCAATGTCACCCCAATAGTTTTTAAAAATAACAATCACCACTCAGAGATAAACTTTGCTACTTTTTCTATGGAAAAAGAAAATAATTTTTCCTCTTCATTTATCCAGCAAACATTTATTTAGCACTTATAAGGTTATCATATAATAAGTGAGCAACAATTTTAGAAATGATAATTAGTACAGGCTTTAGTGTTCAAAGAATAAAAGAGGATAATATTGAGTCTTGAATATTCAGCTAAGAAGCTTTATACTGGGATCTAATTAATATAAGTGATCAAGTAATGTTAACTAAATTGAATTAGAGACAGTCTCTAGCCTTAAAGAAGTCACAACCTGGTAGAGTCAAGAATAGATTTCAACTAGCTAAAATATAGATTTAATAACACATGTATTAAAAAACAATATAAAAGCAAAATTTAAACAATTCTAATTTTGAATGTAAGAAACAATAAATAGAAAACATAAGTATAAAGACAACTGCGTCCCTCCAAAATAAGTCAAATAAAATATTATTAAAATAAACATTTAAAGAATAAAAACACTACTGAACTTTTTAAGTCTTTATCTACATTTTTATATCAATTAGTTTTTATTCCCTTTAGAAACTCATATGCTAAAAATAATAGTAAAGTCTGTCTTGAAAGTAATTATGTAGCTGTTTACTCTAGCAGCACCACATAGTAAATATGCAAACTACCTCTACAACCTTAAAGTACAACTATGAACATGCAAACATAAAAAATAATCAAGCTGGGATTGAGTAATTTGTTTCCAAGTTATAACATTGTTAAATAAAAAATTAAATGTTCAGCAGTAAGTTGATACAATAGCCTTATTTTAATTCCAAAACTAAAAAACAAGACTTACGGAACACAAAAACTATTTCTAATTGTCTATAATGAAGGCACATTTCTGAACTAATAAGCTTCAAATAAATAAAGGAAACCTCAATCTTTCTTTCCTTCTTTCTTTTTTTGGACATCTACATTTTAAAGCCTAGTTCTCAGCCTTGTGTATATCATGCACTCTTTATTTTTGTGTACCTTCAAAGGCACTCCAAGTTGCAAGATTCATTGACATCCAACTTGGCTTCACGGGCGCAAAATCAAATAGGAATATTTTTGAACTGTTCTTAAGTGAAGTGGTTCATGTCTGAGTCTGCACAGACCAGGCTTAATACCAAATTAGGTTACAAAGAAGACCCATCTGGTAGGGCTATCACTCTCTAAAATTCTGTATAGTAATCAACAGATCACATGGAATTACAGGATACTACATTTTCCTTAGTTTGACACTGATTATGGACTAAACATCCCACAATTGTAAACCCATTACCCTACATTTCTAAAGGCTTTGTCACTCAATTGTAATGTATTTCAGCTTACACATTTCTAAAAAAAGATAAAAATGCTTGCCAGTTTACATAAAGACCAACACGACTATTCATCACCAGTTCACAGCTTAATCATCATCTATCCATTATTTCTATTACCATTTAAGTTTAGTTACCTTACTAAATAAACATATAAGAAACTTATAACTGTATCCAAAGGAAAAAAACCTAGCATAAATGTGTGCTTCCTGTGGTAATTACTGGGTTTTTCTTTTTAACTGTCGTTGTATTTTGTCATATTTGAGCTGCATCAGGTTACCTTCTAACCTAATCTTAACACATTTTGTGAATCCTAAATTCTAATATACCAAGAAAATAAATGTTGGTAATATTTATAGATTTGTGTAAACACAAAAAATCTTGAGAAGACATTCTAATACAAGTCAAAAAGGAAAACAGCTTTGATGTGTTGAGCACTGTTGAGGCTGAGTAATCATAAAAACTATGAGAAACTAGTAACCTCATCTTTGCCCACTCACAACCCAGGTCTTTCGAGTCTCCCGATTCCATGTACAATACATTATTCTTAAAACAAACAAACAAACAAACAAAAAAAAAACTACTTCTGTACTTAACTTGACCTCACTATGATATCATTTATAGCAAGAATTTTTCTTGTGAACTTGACGGTCTTCACATAGAGGCAGCAGACAGTTGTAACCTACTGACTTGTTTGTCAAAAGCCTAACAAGCAATATGAACCAACATTCACACAAAAACCCTAAAGAACTTTAGTTCTGTCTTATATAGGTCAATGCTTTTAATTATCACTGTACCATCTCCTATGACTCCTTTGTCTTATTTCCAAACTAAACTCTCCAAACAATATGCTAAATATGGAATGTCATTGGAAAAACTTAACATTAATTTGTACCATGGTAACAATGTAGAAAAAAGTTATGCCACGTGGTATTACCAAGAAAGATCTCATTTAATTTTTAGTTACATTGTTCTGTATGCAGTATCTTAGTATCCATTTTAATTTCCTTGAACTAGGAGTGCTATTTGAAATTTGTCAATACCAGAGGTCAAACCCCCAAAATCAATGAATCAATGAACCTTACATTCTGGTCCCCCTGACAAATGATCCAGCCAACTCTGGTTATGTTTTATACTACAAAGGAACAATAACTCACCATCTTTGGTATCATAAAAATCAGCTTTCTTGGGAGTAGATACCCTCAATATTAATTACAGAAGTAGGAAACCTAATACTAACACGAAATCTAGTTTACAGGTCAAAGTTTTTTGTTTTTAAAACCTTCCTTTTATAATACTTTAATGTACAGACAAAAAGTTAACACTCTTATCTAGACTGTTACCCTAAAAAATCCCAGTAAGAGATTATGGGTCTTTCTGGGCACTTGCTTGACCCAATCTGAAGTGGATACAAATACGTCTGCGATAAGATTAAACTAAATTGATCACTCCAATTTTAAAAGAGAATTTACTATTTCTTTTTATACAGTTCTTTTGTTTTCAATTAACAAAAGGTGGGTTGGTAGACATTTCAGGTGCAGGCATATTTGTATTTTTGTCTATTTTCCCTCTTCAGCAGGGAAAAAATATGGTTCATCATGTAGTTACATGTTTCTATAAAACTTAAGTCTTCATAATTTAAGATACAGTAGGGCTAGTCTCATAACTCAATCTTCTTAGCTGAATTTTAACCTTACATATTTTATGAATTGGGGGTACTCCAAACCCCCGACAGCCATCAGCAACAGTACCTGCACACACACACACAGGCAAACACTAAACTCGCTTCCCGGGCAGCTCCTCCAGCGCCCAGGTTGGGGAGTGTCCCAGACTGAGACCCGGCGCCTCCCGTCTCCTGGCAGTGGAGACCGGGGTGGGGGCGATCCAGGCGCACCAGTGGAGCTGCGCTATCTCCCTGTCCTGGGTTACCTGGCCCAGCAAACTCCACCAGAGAAGGTCGGGGACATCACTACTCCCTCTACATTCTGCACCCCGCCACCTCTCTAGACTCCAGGCCCAGCCAGGCATGAAGCAGTGGGACGGGGAGGTGGGTGCGAGGGTAACTCACCGCGATCACGACCGTGTCTTCTCCCTGAAACTTGGCGATGTATTTATCTCCGCGGTTCACTTCGGACTCGTTGAGAGGTCTGAACCGACACATCACTTTGATGTTGCACTCCGCCGGGTCCGCCATCTTCCTCGCTGACGGGGCCGGAGGCCCGGAGCCACTTCCCGCCGGACAGTCTTTGAGGAAGCAGGTCGGAGCTAAGGGTCTAGGGTCGCGAGGGCCGAAAGAAGCAGCAGTACACGGCGTCGCGCTTTCTCTGCCGGGGGCAGCCGGGAGAATGGAACTCGAAGCGCCAGCAGCTGTCGCCTTGAGGCTCACTTCCACTCCATCATGGCAGCCATGGTGGCAGGGGCATCGGGTGGGGCGGCCCCAGCTCCTCGGCTTCCCCCTCGCGGGCCTGCGCGGACTGCTGGATCTGAGGGTATTCTCGAGGCCAGGAAGGTGGCCCCCTCCTCCTTCCTCAGAGAGAGCAGACCAGGCACACCGTTTCCGCACCCAGCTGTCTGCTTGCGTTCTTGCCGGCTAGCCGGAAGCCTCCTGGCCACTCCTAAGGCCGCGGACCCAAGACAAGGCGGCGGGCCGGGCGCTGCGCAGGGAACACTACGCAGGCGCAGAGGCCCACACGCCTAGGCGACCAATCCACGCAGGCGCCGAGGCCCACACGCCCAGGCAACCAATCCGTGCACGCGCCGGCCAAGCCGCCGCCGCCGCCGCCCGCGTTCTTTGGCCCAGGGTCGCAGATTCGAGTTTTACTGGTTGTTCACACTGCTGTCTGGCTTCAGAATTCACCGAAGCTAAGGCATTTAGCTTTCTTTAGAGAACAATGGATTTAAAAAATATATATATATATATGATGTATGTTTAAATATACTACTGTATTCCACTAAGGAATGTTTACTTTTTATTTGGTCTGGAGGTAAAATTGATTCCTAGCCGCCTTTTTATAGCTCTTTTCCAGAAAAGGGAAGATTTGAATGAAGGGTGGGACATGCTCTCTGGTTTAAGCCATTGCTTTTTCCTGAGAGAGGAGGTTGAGGAGACAGGAATAAAAAAGAAAAAGGAAATTTCTTCTAAGGAATGAAGAGGGTTGCTGAAGAAATATGGAAGAATAGAGTGAGGTGGGATAAGCCCCTCAGTCAATGGGAGGCCCCTCTTCCCCAATAATAAACAAATGGAACTCATCAGTCTTAATACTGGAGGAATGACTAACCTGGAATGTGGAGAGAGTTTCAAAGAGCTTGGACAAATTTGTGGGTTAAATATGTAAGGAAACCCGCTCCACAGTTGATTTTTGCCTCCTATTTTGAGAAGAAGGGTACTGTAACGGATCTTCCCATGAAAGTGGATCTAATGTGCTATGGTAGGAGAGCTGCAAAGATAATAGGAACCCTTCCTCTGGTTTCCAGTTTTGGTTTGTAAAATGAAGTATTCGACTATGAAAACCTTCAATGCCCTCTGCCCTTGCCCATTCATCCTAATACCTCCAGAAATGAATTCATTGCTCTACAGGTTCAGGTTTTATTGATCCACTGCAATGAGTGAAAAGTCCCACCAGAGGATCTGTGGGGCATCTCCCCAAACAAAAATGTCACCCTGATGATCCATGGTTGGTGGTGTCAATTCAGTTTCAACAGGAAACCCCAATTTGGGGTGCAGTGAAGAAGAAAACTTTATTTAGTGCCAGCAGCTCATCAGAAACACAGTATGGCTGTAAAAACAGCACTGCTGTGGAACAGCTCAATACAGGGTGGGGAAAAAGTAGGTTTATAATTCATGTGGGCAATAATATGATAATTAATAAGTAATAATACAAGAATAAACTTTCACATACAACTGTAAACCTACCTTGGCCCCACTCTGTAGTGCTATAGTATACACCAAATGGCCAAAGCCCCCACCAGCTAGGAAGCTCTGCTCTGCCCCACTCTACCTCTGCTCCACTCTTTGGCGTCCATCCCTGCACCCTGGACCCCTACAAAGTACACTCCTAGAGCCACAGGGGACACTGTCTCCTGGTTCCTAATAGGTCAGAATAGAGCCACGCTGATTGGTCAGAGCTGTGCCCTTCTGACAGGTCACAGCTATGCAACTCTGATTGGATGAGGAAAGGCTCGGTCTTATTGGTTGAAATAGGACTATAGGAACTCCTTTATAAGGGCTGGCTCGGATGGCCAAAACATAGTGCAGGCAGGAAGTTTAGTGCAGAGGCAGGCAGCCTAGTGCAAAGGGATCTCTGCAAAGTGTAGTTTGTGTGAGGAAGCCTCTGGAGAAACGAGTGCTAGACACATTTTCTTTTTCTTTTTTTTTTTTTTTTTTGGCCAAGGTAGCCACCGGGATCCTTTTTTTAGCCCTCAGGGTTCACAAAAGGAAAGATGGAGTTGTTACAGGGTTAGGGTGGAAGTGTGGAGTTCAGGTAAAATTTAATGTAACTGTGTTTTGATAGTGTTAAAGAAAAAAATCCCACAGTTATAACTGCAGAACCAGTTCAAACTGGTCCTATTCTCTTCCTATCAAGAAACTGAGTTGTTTTTCAGAGACAAGAGAACAAAACCTCAAGTCATGCAGCCAGGCATAAGTAAGGGAGGGAATTTTGACCTCCATTAACACCGGGAACCAGAGTCTGAACTCCCCCCCACCCCCACACACAAGGAACTAAAGGACCCATTTCGGAAGCAAAGGGCGCATTGTCCCAGAAATTGCAATGCTGAAGCCCCTTACCCTATCTTACCATAAATGGCCAAGTTCCAAAGTTCTTCCATTGAAACTTGCTCTGCCAGTGCTTCTGCAAATCAGCCTGTTCCCTTCAACCCCTTAAATCTTGATCTGAACTCTTGATGAAGAGATAGAGTTGAGCTCTTCCTCTTGTCTCCTTGGTTAACCTCACAATAATTTTTAATATTTTTTCTCAAAATCCTGTGCCACAGTATCATCTTCTATGCACACAGGGCAGTGAGCCCTTGCTCAATAACAGAGGCCCCAAATGGTGTCATTGGTGCTAAAAACCTCAGATACCAAACCTAGGTTTAATACCTGATTTAATTGCAGTTTTAACCTCTTCCAGAAACGTAATCTTAATTAACCAGTATGAAATTTTCTGGTCAAGAGCCTGTAAGGTAATGTCACATAGGCCTTCTCCAACCCTCATAAAAAGAAGAGTCAGGGAATCAACACAATAAAAACCTTTCCCTTTCTCTTCCCCCGAAGAAAATATGTATCAGCTCAAAAAAAAAAAAAAATCCTTTCTTTTCTTTTGATAATAGTTCCCTTGCCCCCAGTATTCTTCCTATAAAATTATTCCATTTTGTACAACTCCTCAGAGCCTCCATCTAGTTGCTCAATGGGATACTCCCTGATACATAAATCTCTCAATAAAACCAACTAAATCTTTAAATTTACTTGGCTCAATTTTGTTTTTTAGCAATAGATTCTAAACAAAGCAGACCTGTGACATCAGGTCTGGACTACAAATGATCCCAAGTTGCTGTTTCCTTGAGAACTACAAAGTTAAATTAAGGTAGATGTGGAATGTTGTCTTCAATAACCAGTACCAAAACTCTGCACTTGGCTTAAAAATCCATCAAGTCTGCTTCTCTATGACTTAGATCCTCCAGGCAACTGTGGGATGTTTTATTCTTACTGATGTAATTTCAAACAGTTTCTGATAGGCTTTGTTTTAGAGAACAAAGTTTCCAGTGAGTAAGGAGGCAGTAGTAACTCAAAGAAAGAGGTTGTGGCAGGTATGCCACCTATTTTTAACCTTGGCAGCAGGATCTCATGAAGGCTCTGCCTTCAGCTCTCTGTTCTCTTCTCTCTGAACTCACTTCTTTAACAATTGCTCGAATCCCTTATCTACAACTCTGAACTTTTCACCTGTGTGACATTTCCACCTCACTAGCTGCTTATAGGCCACCTTGTTTATAATGCTCTATCTGTGTGCAGAAAAAAAAGGAGTTCTACAGCAAGTAATGTCAGAAGGTGATCTGATCATAAATTCCTAACTGATCATGGGTGGGTAGTCATGGCCCAAGCCTATAACTTCTTTAATGAAAGGTTTTAAATCAGTCCTGTCCATTGTTCTTCTGCATCTGGGTTAACACCTTTGAAATACTGTGAGAAATGCTCACAATTAAAACAATAGGACTTCAGCAGCAAAGGGAGGTGTTTATTCATGATTCTGCAGAAAAAAGTGCCCAGCCAGAGGCAGGCACACCAAGTGGAAAAAGCAAACTGGTTTTATTGTAATGCGAGTAGTCCCTCCCCTGTTTCTCTATTAACTGGGTACTCTGGAGTTTACAATCTAGTGTGATTGTCTAAGGGTGATAGCGTGATAGGTCTGTCTCTAGCTCTCCCTTGAAGATTCCTTAACTTGTTTGCTGAGTTGTCTAGTTACATTTCCCATTTCTCTGTGTTTGGTGATGAATATCTTCCTCTCTTTGATCTCAGAGACATTTGTGATGAGCTGCAGAATGTCATTTCCTTACATGTATACTTATATTCTTTCTTTGTTTTATTGTTGATTCAGAGACTGACCCCCCTGATTCATGATTCAATTACAGTTGGTCTTAGCTGTTAATTATTTCCTACCGGTTTGAGACTCACCAGTTTCCTTGTTCCCTACAATAAATACCAGAAGTAATGCACCTGGAAATTAACCCTCAAGACAGCACATAATCTTGTTAACTGTCATGTAACCCAATCCCCACCTTGCTTTTTCAATCTTATTTACATCTCCTCCTTAATTTCAAATTCATAAAACAAACTGAAAAACTGTTATTCTTTGGAGCATTTGAGATCTTGCTCCCCAGTGTATGTGGTCAGTTTGGTGCAAATAAACTCATAAAAATTATCTACAGGTTTGGATCTTCCTGTCAGAACATGGAGGCAGCTAGAATGCACACCTGAACTTTTGGTATATGCTAATCAACCTGGCCCTGGACTTAGCCGTTCCCAAAGGATATGCTGATGTACTTAGCAGTTCCTAAAAGGTTTGTTGATGGACTGAAACCATTCCCAGGGGAAATGGTAATGGACCTAGCCCGATATGTTAACTAACCTGGTGTGTTCTGGGGGGGGGGGGGGGGAGCAGCAATGAGATGTAAATGACCTACTGAATATGTTGAAAAGTAAACTCACCCTCACCAAAATGTGTGGTTGGCAAGTATAAAAAAAGGTGCCTGCAGAAGTGCAGGTGGGACTCCTACGGGCCCACGAGGAGGACCGGGAGTCCCTAGTTTCCATTTCCCTTGCTCCTACGGGCCCTTGAGTTGGTCTGGGAGCTGCTTCTCCCCTCCCCCTTTCCCCCTTTTTCCCTCAATAAACCCATTGCTTAATCCCACAGTGGTCTCCAGGTGATTTCTCAGAGCAAGGCTGCCCTGACATTTTGGTGCTGAAACCCCGGAGGGGCTCCGAGAGCGGTCAACAGCAGCTTGCGGGCAGGGGAGCAGTAGACTGCGGCGGAACGTCCCAGGCTTACCCCCTGACCTGCCTGTTGAAACCCTCTCACCCCCTCCTCCCGCACCTTGCTCGGAGATCTACCCATCTGATGACCTCCTCCTTTGAACCCTTTGCCATGGCCTGCCCTCCATCCACACCGGACACCAGCTAGTCGAGTTTCGTCTCATTGGGTGAGTCTCTTGTCAGGTTGACCATCTCCTTTCTGAGCCCACTGGGCTCTACTCGAAAACCCTAGGCCTAGGTCGGTCTTCCTTGGGGCCTTGCGCCTCACTGGTTGGGGACGCCCATCCCGTTGGCAAGTTCGTTTGGGGCCTTTGCGCCTCGGAGTCTTTGCACCTCGGAGCCTTTGCACTCAGTTGGACTTCCAGGGGCGGCTGGGAGCGCCCTTTCCCTGGACATTTCACTCAGGGCCTTTGCACCTCATAGAATCAGCGGCTTAAGTGGGGACACCCCTTAACCCTCCTGATTCATTTAGTCTCAAGCTCACTCTCTGGGTCGTTACTCTCAGTGAAGCATATCAGTCCCTACTAAAAAAGCTAATTTCTCTCTCTGCTGTTACCTGACCTCCAGATTCTTACTGATCTCCACAACTACCTCAGGCTTAACGGCAAATGGTCCAAAGTTCCATATGCAGAGGCTTTTTTTAATTCTTCACAGCAGACCATCTCTTTGCTCTTCCTGCTTCCTCCTCCGACTTATTCTCCTTCAACTGAGCTCCGCCTACATTTCCTCTGTGTGGAAAAGCTCCCCTGACCACCCCTATTTCTATCTGCTTTACAAAGTAGTTGCTGTGTTTGTTTTCCAGCCAAGCAGCCACCTAATCACCTAGCAGGAGGTGACGCTATTCATTGCCTGCCTAACCCAAGCCTTGACAGAAAAGCTGTAAAAGTTTTTCCTATACAGTAATCCCTCACTTATCGCGGGTATTATGTTCTAGACTGAGACGGAGGTGCCTCACACACCCTAGGCTTGGTTAGAAGTTGCTCTGTCCAGAAGAGGCTTCATGACCATGGCGGAACAAACTTTTACCCAGGACATTTTATTATGTCTGGGGGAAGGAAGGTGACTGGTCTCTCTAGTGGAGAATAGCAGCCAAGCCTTCATCCCTCATGCCTTTTATTGAGGAGGATACACATGAGAGATACAAGGTCAGAATTCATAAAACATCAACAGCTTTTAGGCATTTGACAGTAACAGATTACATGTATCAGTACAAGGGGCATAATGACCAGTCTGTGCCAAGATCTAAAAAACATCTTGACGCCACACTGGCAGCAGGTGCAAGGTTTCATACACTCCTTGCTAGAGATTGTTCATGTTACATTAATGATAAAGAAAGCAGAGCAAGTTCTAAAGCATAATGAGCATAATAAGCATTCTTTAATCCAATTCCCATGGCAACACTCTGAGTGGTCTTCGGTTATGTTCCATGTTCCACACACAGCCTTATGTTGAGGCTTAAAGACAAGAACAGCCAGAATGCCAGCAGCAGTCAGGCTCAGGCTGGGGATACAATTCCCTAAACCATGAGGAGCAGCTGCCCACATTAGACCCCCCGCGATAGGTGAAAATCAGTGAAGTAGGAACTTCACATTTATTTTAGTATTTATATATATTTTAAGGCTTTATAAACCCTTCCCACACACTTATAAACCATTCCCCGTCCCTTATTAACCTTTCCTACTCCCTTATTAACCTTTTCCACACTTTTATAAACACTACTTCTGTTCTTAAAAATATTCTACACTGTTAAACCTAAATAACTTTAACAACATATGTATAGAGTACCACAAAATCCCATGATATAGTGAAAAATCTGTGATAAATAATTAAATATAATATTTTTAAAAATCCCGCTATACAGTGAGGCTGCAATAAGTGAACCACAATATAGAGAGGGACTACTCTATTTGCCTAAAAGCTAAGGTTCTGTTTATTAAAATAACTATGTATTGTGGTATATTACTCAAATACTTAATTAATATTCAAAAATTCATGTCTCTCAATGCTAAGAACTGAATTTCTGTCAGCCTATTAATGTTATATACTTTTTATTATCACTTTAAATAAATAGTCAAATATTATTTCATAATATATATTCCTTAAATCAAATGTTTGACAATATTTCCAGGACTTAAAATTTAAAGGACTTTTCTCCATAGCTTTGAGGTATTTCAAAGGGCCCTTGAAATATCTCAAGGATTTATTATTTTCTTCTTACAAAAAAGAAAAAGAACTCTAGACCAATCAGGCTTAATACATTTTAAAATACTTGGAAAGCTTTGTCAAATAAAAAAAAAATTTACAAAAATCTACAAAAGTCTACAAAATTCTAATTATTTATAATTCTAATAATTATTTTAAAATGTAATATTGCAGAGTACATATATTACAAAGCAGCTCATGAATAGTCTGTGTAAATTAAAAAGAAAAAAAAAGTAACACTTTTAAGAGTCCAGCCGCTTTTCAGCTGCAGCCTTTCTCTCCAGCCCCTGCCCGGAGAGAGTAGGGCAGGAGTGGGGTGGCCATTCTAAAGCAGGAACTCTTAAAACTCACCTTTGTAATAGAAGCTGACCAGATGTTTGTGGGAGAATTGCAAAAGGTAAATAAATGGGTCAGATAGAACAATTTAAAAACTCCTCAAAAAGCAAACAAACAAACAAAAAATATATATATATACATTAGAAGAGAGGAGCAGATGCAGAAGTTTGTTTAAAGCTGCAGGACATCTCTGCAAATCTAGGAACTTCTAGCTGCCAGATACTGAGTTTGAGTATAGTCCTTCACAGTGTGGAAAAGAACAAGGATTGGAAGCATGTTACGGTTAAATCTAAAGAAGTAAAAGGTATTTTAGAAAGTGTGTGAATATTGCATAAGGTCTGTGGAAAGTTGTAAATATAAATTTAAAAGGGTGTGAAAGTTTGAACCTGAAGAAAAAGAAACCTCAGCTGCTTATTTTCTGATCTTCTGTTACTGCTCTGGAAAGGAAATCGAGGTTTCCCAGGGAGAGTTAAACCTTCACACTATGTGAAGTGAACAAGGGAGAGTGTAAGGCATGGAAATGAAAAAGGTTTGTGAAAGTTTTGAAAAGAAATTGTATGGCTTTAGCAATGGAAAATATAGGGCACAGAGATGCAATTTTAGTGAGTATTAGAAGGACAGGAATTTTCCTTCCTCATTTACACTTTTCTCCCTACCTGATCTCTCCAGAATTTGGCTTTCTGAGGGAGTGAGTGATGACTCCATGTTTCTTTGCATGAAACTAATAAAACTGGTTGTTAACAGGGGTTCTGTCAATGGAGGCTTTGACTGGAATGTCATGCCTGAAGGAGGTGTGCCTAGGCTCTTGTTACCAGAAAGCTTCAAGGAACTGGGATTGACTTTCAAAGCTAATGAAAGCCCATGAGATAAAAGCCTGGTACCTTGGTGGGTTGTGAAATTCATGGCAACCTTTCATGGGAAGGAATGAAGGTTGCTTTCCTGAAAGATGGCTAAAAAGAACCTGAAGGCACAATGGAAAACCTCAAGAACTTGTAAGAAGCAGGTGTTTACAGGCAAGGCCAGGTGGCTGGTGTGTGGCTCAGCTTCTGTACCCTGAAGCATGGACTAAACAGTCAATCTGAAGATTCCTTTTGTAAGTTCCAGCAAAGTGGACTTAAAGATCATATGTGATCAATGGCTGCTCTTGTCGTGTTCATGCAAATAAACAGGCTAAATTAAAACTGGACTTAATACAGTCCCTTTAATGACAATGAGGGTGATCTTAAGGAGAAAAATCATTATTTAAGGAAAATCACAATGCTCACTGGTGTACTAGACTAGTGCAGCTAATTGTTTATTTTCATTTGGAAGTTAAAACTGGGTTTGTGACATCAGAGATGGTCAATATACAGGCAAAAAAAAAAAAATAGTCTTTCAAATTGCAGCTGTTAAGTATCATTCCAAAAGGAAGGCTTTGTACTGAATGTCTTCCCAAGACAGTCTTATAGACTCAGTGACTGGTTTATAAGTTGTGGTATAAATTAACAATTTTGCATAAGTTTGCTCATTGCAGGTTTGCCTATCCACCTGACCCGTTCCAGCCAGGGAACTGAGTCTCACTAAGACCTGGAAGACTCAAGGCCCTGACCAGCAGCTGCCCAAATAATAGACTGGTCCCTGTGACATCCTGTGGACAATGCATTCTTCCTGAAACTGATGGGAATCAAATCCTAAATCCACCACACAGCATCATTATTAATTATACTACTTTATCCATAGGGCTGTCAGTGCAGCTACAGCACAGGCAACCCACTTAACCATAATGCTGAGAGATTACCACTACCAGCCCATTCACCAGGCTGAGACATACACTGCTTGAACAGGAGTAAAAGCCCCACAACCCCTTCTTACACCTTTGCTAACCCTACTTTAGCTCTCATTCTAGGACCCTACCTCCTGCAACTCCTTGTCAGCTTCAGCTATGGCACAGACAGCCCACACCCTCATGCTCCTGTCTACTCCTTGGTTCCGACCCCTGCCAGCACAAGAAACTTTGGAACTATAGACGCAAAGGGTAATGTACACTCTAATTATGCCCATATGTTTTAGCTGTCCTTCTGGGGCCTAAGGCTGTTACAAACACTCTCTGGCTTAGGGCTCCCTTCCTGAAGCATACACTTGTGGGGCCACTGCTGCCATTGCCTCACTGCTGCTGCTGCCCTCTCCCGGGGCCCAGGGCTGCTGCCAGACTGTTACAGAGTAGGGTATCCAAAATTCCCCAGAGCCTGCGGTTGGGGGATGGGGGAAGAGGACAGCTTTTAAGATGCCTTTGCATATCTACGGCTGGTAACTAGTGTCTTAGTTATGCAAATGACTTTGGTTCTTCCAAGGCCCCAAGAAGATGGGAGGGGTTTTGACCATAGAATGATGAGGAAAGAGCATCTATTCTGCGAATGGTCATAACTGGTTATCCTGCCCACTCTGTCACAGGTGTGAGAAATGCTCACAATAAAAACAGTAAGACACAGGACTTCAGCAGTAACTGAGGCAGTTGTTTATTCACAGATCTGCAGCTTTGGCTGCAGCCAAATCAAAGGTGGGCACCAACAAAATGGAGCTGGCTGTTTTTATCTTAATGTGAGTAAACCCTCCTCTTTCCCCCCACCCCCTTCTTCTCCTCCATTTTTCCACGCTGGATACCCTGGAGTTACAATCTAAAACGATTAACTAAATTAACGGAGGGTGATAATTAACTCAGGGTGATCTGGCTATAGGTCTGTCTCAGCTCTCCTTTGAAATTTTCCTATCTTGTTTGCTGGGTTGTCTAGCTACATTTTCCCATTTCCTGGAGTTTGGTGATGAATATCTCCCACTCTTTGTAGGAAACAAGGAAATCGTCGTCGTCGGCAGCCGTCCATCTCGAGAGACGATGGTGTAGCTTCTTAAGAGTCTATCTGCACCGCCGAGAATGGCTGTGCAGTCCGACTCGGGAGTGACACGGTATCTGTCTCCTCCCGTGTTGAATCGACATCTTGCGATGACGCTGGAGTGTCCTCTCCAGTGAAGCTGAAGCTACAGAGCCTGGGCAGGGTGATATGGAGGGTCTGCTGTTGCCCATGCAGCAGACCCCCCCTCTCTTCGCAGCTGAAGGGTCCAAGGGAAAGACGGAGTCAATACAGCTTGGCTTCAGGTGCGCCGCAGGAGTTGCCGGTGTTGACTACAACGTCAAACCGCCTTAGGGACTCCGGCTCCGGATTTTCTGTCGGGGTTTACTCCCCTAGCCTTTCCCCTGAAGAGGTATGCCGCAAGGCAGCGGAGGTTTTTTGGAGTCAGAGTTTTCCTTCTCTGATGTACCCTGACTGGAAGATCGAACCAGCGACACTTAGCTCGCAGGCCGACGCTCAATCCACTGAGCCAAACCAGCCAGGGACAAGGAAATAGTGACTCCCAAACCAGTAGAAAAATCAGTAATAACAAAGGGCAAATGTAATTAAAGGGTCTCTGAGAAGGGAGTTGACAGCATTAGCATATTTACAAATCACAATAGGGGCATTTAGATGATCCCATTAGATTGTAATTCCGGAGTAACCAGTAATGGAGAAACGGGGAAGAAGGAGAGGGGTGGGGGAGCTAATCTTGTTAGGGTGGGGAAGCTAATCACTTTCACTTTAGGGTAGGGCACTTTACTATAAAACCAGTTTTCTTTGTCTACTTTGCGAACACATGCTCCTAGCTGGCAGTGTGCCCGACTCTGCAGACTCTTGAACAAACTCCTCGCTTTGCTGCTCAAGTCCTGTGTCCCGGTTTTTATTGTGAGCATGTACATGCAAAGTAGACAAAGAAAACTGGTTTTATACTAACAGGATTAGCTCCCCCTCTCTAACATGACTAGTTCCGCCTCCCCTCTCCTTCTCCCCCATTTCTCCATTACTGGTTAATCCGGGTTCACAATCTAATGCAATTAACTACTTAATTAATGATGTGATTAACTAAGGGTAATCTAGTTATAGGTCTATCTCCAACTTATTTGCAAGGTTATCTAACTGTTACAGAAGGGGGGGGGTCCATAAACCCCCAGAGCTTGCGGCTGGGGGATGGGGAGAAAGAAGCAGCTTTCACGATGCCTTCACATGTCTGGGGCTGGTGGCTGGTGTCTTTGTTACACAAATGTCTTGTATGTTTCCAAGGCCTCAAGGAGATGGGAGGGGTCTTGGGCTGGGGGGTGGTATGGAAAGAGCACACAGAGCCTGTGTGAGGTTCTGTGAATGGTCAGAAGTGAGTAACATGCCCACTGCATCACAGGACACAATCGGGGATTTAAAAATAAGCGGCAGACATTTTAACAGGACTGACCATGTGATTTTGAGAAGGGGGACTGACCATGCAGTTTTGAAAAGAGAAGTTCTCCATGCAGATTACAAAGGAGGGTACACCATGATGCTTTAAGAAGGGAAAACTCCATGCAGTTTACAAGGAGGCTGAGAATCCATGAGATTCTGGATTAAAAGCTGGTGGACACCACAACACAAAAAGACCTTCCTAATCAGAATTGAATGATTGGCAGCTACTGGTAAAGCTGAACTGTGTCTAGGAAGTAGGGTAATGGTTTCTCTAACTTTTCTAAAACTAGCCTGGTTTGGTAGGGGGAGGAAGAAATATGTGTTTGTGGATGTTTTAAGGAACATAAGACTTAACGGCAGAAATCTGCAAATAATCTAAATCTATATAACTGTTAAATAAACAATTCTTTTTCTTTTCACTAAACTCTGGTATTGAGAGTTATAATTCTGGCGGCGGGCAATCAGGCCCCTAACTAAACAGCCCATGGGTTCTGTTTCAATTGGAGGAGCCCAGGGGTTCTGTAACATAACTACATCTTCCCATTTCTCTGTGTTTGGTGATGACAATCTTCCTCCTTTTCATCCCAGAGATATGTGTGAGGAGCTATGGAATGTCATTTCCTCACCCCTTTTCCATGATTCATCTGTTAATTATCTCCTACTGTTACAGAGTGGGGGTCTCCCAAAATCCTCAGAGCCTGCGGGTTGGGGGATGGGGAAAAGGGAACAGCTTTTAAGATGCCTTTGCATGGCTATGGCTTGTGGCTAGTGTCTTAGTTATGCAAATAGTTTTGGTTCTTCCAAGGCTCCAAGGAGGTGGGAGGGGTTTTGACCATGGAATGGTATGGAAAGAGCATACAGAGCCTGTGCAAGGTTCTGTGAATGGTCAGAACTGGGTACCACACCCATTGTATCACAGGACGCAGTCAGGAGATTTAAAAGTAGGCGGCAACCATTTTAGAGGAGGAGAGGAGATCCACATGGTTTGCAAAGAGAGCAGAGGAGGACTCCATGTGGCTTGGAAAGGAAAGAAAGAACTCCATGCGGCTTGGAAAGGGTGAATACCGTGTGGCTTTGAAAGGGCAAAGCATATGTTTTCCTGGACTGTTATACAGAGGCTGATGACGTCGTACCCCAGATCCTGAAGGAGAGAGCTGACAGTTAAAGGTTGGGGAACTTCTGGGCATGGGTTTGGTTTATAGCCTTTTGGGGAGCAAGGGAAGTGCTGGGTCCTGTGGGAGAAGAGGGCTCTGAGCTGGAGTGCTCACTGCCCTCCCCAGATTGGAATACTGTAAATAAAGACCTGTTTTCCTCAACACTAGTTGTTGGGTATTATAGCAATGTGCAATGTGAAAGAACCCACTTGGTAAAAAGACCACTGCAGTAGGTTGTGCAGTGGGGCTCCATCCACAGGGCCCCATCCCTGAGATTGTTGCCACACCCCCTCCCCAGGGCTGGCAGGTGTTTCAGACTGTGCTGTAATGTCAGAGCAAGAGAAGGGTCACAGTCCAGGACACATGTGATGTGTAGTCACAGCGTCCCACTGGCAGACAGACATGCCCAAGGTGGGGCCCCAGTGCTGGGTATTCAGTCTCCATGACCCAGTGTCAGACCAGGTAAGCAAGGAGGTGTAGAAGAGAAAAAGGGTCAAGACTCTGCCAGTTTTCCAATGAAATCTTCAAGCCCCAAATCCTATGAGCTCTGGAAGCATCCTGCTTTTTCTAGCCAATCCCCGCTAGACTGACAGGTCTGCCCCTCCCCTTGCTGCCATATGCCAGAAGTGGGTAGGAGGGTTTCTAGCTGCAAGCAGCATTTCTGCCCTGAGCAAGGCCTTATGTGCTGGTTTGTTTACCACTTACCCTGGGGTATGGAAATTTATCACATGCCAGCTGCAGTTTCAGTCCCACCACCTCTAGCACTTCCCAGTCCCTACCTTTTCCAGGCAAGGCAGGTTCTCCCATACTACTTTGGGGTTCCTTCCTTCCTCTGCATCGATCTTGCCAGATATCCTTGTAACAGAATCAGTCTTCTTTTGTATGCCCAGGCTAAAAAAATTTCAATCACATTTAACCATCATTTCTTTCATCCCTTATACATGCAAAAGAGAAATATGGTAGTCTGTATCTAAAGTTCCTAAACTTTGACCCCACCATTCCCATTTGCTCCCCAATTCACAATGTAACAGAGGGGGCCCTCCCCCAAAGTCCCCACAGCTCAAGGTTTTGGGGATGGGGAAAGGAAATAATAGAGCTTTCAAGGGACTTTGCATATCTATGGCAACTTGGTAACTAGATAATGGTTGTGCTGTAGCCCAAGGCAAAAGGGCAGATGATAAGCTTAAAACAATTTTATGCTGCCCGAAGGTAAAAGGACAGATGATAGGCTTAAGAGACTTCATAACAATGAGGTATGGTGCTCTGCATCAGCATTTAAAATAAGGGCAGACAGCCATAAAAGGAGAGAAGCCATGTGGTCTGGAACTAATGTAGACCGGAGTCAGCTAGGAGGTCTGGTGTGTAGGAAGAGAGCCAGGATGTAGCAGCTAAGGTAGCTTTGTAGTGTTACAGAACCCCACAGGCTGTTCAGTTATGAGGGGCCCTATTGCTCACCGCCAGAAGCATAACTCTCAACACCAGAGTCTGGTGAAAAGAAAAAGGATTGTTTATTTAAAGATGATGTGGATTTAGATCTATGGAGTTCCCAGCTTCCTTGCAAAGAAAGCGTGGATCTCTCCTCTACCTCTCCGCGTGATTCTCTTTCTTCCTTTCTCTTTATAAACTGCCTAATTCTTCTCTGCCAGCCGTGTCAAACTCTCTTCTTTTCTTCCTCCCCAAATGTCTGCCGCCCTCTCCTTAAATCCCTGACTGTGGCCTGTAACATAATAGGCATGACAACTGGTTCTGACCATTCACAGAACCTTCCACAGGCCTTGCTTATTCACTGCTCATTATTCCTTGGTTAACCCTGGCTGGTTTGGCTCAGTGGATTGAGCGTCGGCCTGCGAGCTAAGTGTCGCTGGTTCGATCTTCCAGTCAGGGCACATCAGAGAAGGAAAACTCTGATTCCAAAAAACCTCCGCTGCCTTGCGGTATACCTCTTCAGGGGAAAGGCTAAGGGAGTAAACCCCGACAGAAAATCCGGAGCCGGAGTCCCTAAGGCGGTTTGACGTTGTAGTCAACACCGGCAACTCCTGCAGCGCACCTGAAGCCCAGCTGTATTGACTCCGTCTTTCCCTTGGATCCTTCAGCTGTGAAGAGAGGGGGGGGTCTGCTGCATGGGCAACAGCAGACCCTCCATATCACCCTGCCCAGGCTCTGTAGCTTCAACTTCACTGGAGAGGACACTCCAGCGTCATCGCAAGATGTCGATTCAACACGGGAGGAGACAGATACCGTGTCACTCCCGAGTCGGACTGCACAACCATTCTCGGTGGTGCAGATAGACTCTTAAGAAGCTACACCATCGTCTCTCGAGATGGACGGCTGCCGACGATTCCTTGGAGCTGTGGAAGAACTGAAACCATTTACATAATTAAGACCCTAGCTACCAGCCATAGATATACAAAGGCATCTTGAAAGCTGTTTCCCTTCCCCCATCCTCCAAACCACAGGCTCTGGGGTTTTCTGGGGGACTCCACTCTTAACAGTAGGAGAGCTGGTCTGCCATGGGAGAGGGCCATGTGGGCAGAGTGAGTGTAAAGAGAAGAGGAGTAGCCAATGAGGAAGGAGCTGTGAGCCAGGAGGGGATTCAGCCAAGCTACCTGTAGTGAAGAAGCAGCTATGCAGTTTTTAGTGAAAACTGGTCCGTGGTGAGAAGGAAGAAGGTTTGCGGCTAGTAGTCAGGATTTGGCCATGTGGCCTGGGCTAGTAAGAAAGCAGGCATGCTGCTGCTTTGATCGTGCCAGCTCCAGCTGACTCTGAAGCCACCAAGGACCCTGCCTTGCAGACCCAGACTCTATCTGGGCCCTCCGAACTTGGGACACATGGAAAGGACACTCTCTTAGGACTTGTGCCTTTCCTGGACTTCACCATGATCCAGTTTAACATAGTACATGCTTTTCTGGACTATTATATGGAGGCTGATTGTTACAGAAACAGGGGAGTCCAAAAAACCCCAGAGTTTGCGGCTGGGGGATGGGGAAGAGGAAGCAGCTTTTAGAATGCCTCCACATGCCTAAGGCTGGTGGCTAGTGTCTTTTTTTATGCAAAATGGCTTTAATGCATCCAAAGCCTCAGGTAGATGGGAGGGGACTTGGGCCAGGGGATGGCATGGAGAAAGCACACAGAGCCTACGTGAGGTTCTGTGAATGGTCAGAACTGGTTACCGCACCCACTGCATCAGAGGACTTAGTCAAGGGATTTAAAAATAAGCGGCAGACATTTTAGCCAGGCTGACTGTGCGCATTTAACTGAGGCTGAGGCTGACTGTGCGGATTTGACTGAGGCTGAGGCTGACTATGTGAATTTAACTGGGACTGACGATGCAGTTTTAAGGAAGGGACATACCTTGCTGCTTTGAAAAGGAACAGACTGACTGTGCGGATTCTCGTTGGCAGCCGTCCGTCTCGAGAGACGATGGTGTAGCTTCTTAAGAGTCTATCTGCACCGCCGAGAATGGCTGTGCAGTCCAACTCGGGAGTGACACGGTATCTGTCTCCTCCCGTGTTGAATCGACATCTTGCGATGACGCTGGAGTGTCCTCTCCAGTGAAGCTGAAGCTACAGAGCCTGGGCAGGGTGATATGGAGGGTCTGCTGTTGCCCATGCAGCAGACCCCCCCTCTCTTCGCAGCTGAAGGGTCCAAGGGAAAGACGGAGTCAATACAGCTTGGCTTCAGGTGCGCCGCAGGAGTTGCCGGTGTTGACTACAACGTCGAACCGCCTTAGGGACTCCGGCTCCGGATTTTCTGTCGGGGTTTACTCCCTTAGCCTTTCCCCTGAAGAGGTATGCCGCAAGGCAGCGGAGGTTTTTTGGAGTCAGAGTTTTCCTTCTCTGTGCGGATTACAAAAGGACTAACTATGCAGTTTCCAAGGAGGCTGAGAATCCATGAGGTTCTGGATTAAAAGCTGGTGGACCCCATAACACAGACGAAGTCTCCCCACTCAGGATTGAATGATTGGCAACTACTGGTAAAGCTGAACTGTGTTTGGAAAGTAGGGAAAGGGTTTCTCTAACTTTTCTAAAACTAGACTGGTTTGGTGGGGGGGAGGCAAGGATATGTGTTTATGGGTGTTTTAAAGAACATAAGACTTAACAACAGAAATCCGCAAATAACTAAATCTATATAACTGTTAAATAAACAATTCTTTTTCTTTTCACTAAACTCTAGTATTGAGAATTATAATTCTGGCGGCGGGCAATCGGGCCCCTAACTAAAGAGCCCGTGGGTTTGTTTTCAATTGGAGCAGCCCAGGGGTTCTGTAACATGATGACAGTGTGCCTCAGGGAGAGAGCTGACAGAGAAGGAATGGGGAACTATTGGGCTTCATTTAGGTTTATAACCTTTTGTGGAGCAAGGGAAGTGTTAGGTCTCAGAGGATAACAGGGCTCCGAGCTGAAGTGCTCCCAGTCCCCCCAAGGTTGGAATATTGTAAATAAAGACTAATTTTTGGGTCATACACCAAAGTGCCACGTGAATGAGTCCTGTTTTACTCAGTAACAAGAAGACCTGAGGAACAATCAATCTAGAGCAGTGATTTTCAAATTCTACTCCATGGAATAGAGGTTCGAAAGAGTTGATTCAGGACATTTCATGGATGTAGGTAGAGAAAGGAGATGGTGGATGAAAGGGACAAAGAGTGAAGCTCTAGGAACCCCTGCTGCTCAAGGAACTTGGGTTGCCATTCAACTCTTGCCTCTTTCTTCCTCCTGCACAACAGATTCTTGGAGCTCAGTCTTTATGAAAACAAAATCCAGAAAGAAGTGTTTGCAAGAGCCTTCTGCTTCCAGATTTGACATGCCCACCTCTTCTAGGCAAGAAGGCACAAATAGCCTGATTCTGCACAAACCAGGACAGAGAAAAATGCTGTGTGAAAAACAAAACAGTTTTAAAAATGGCCTGTCTTACTAATGAGGAGTTGTGGTGTCAGGCAATAAGATTTAGAAAATATTTTCATAGAGAAACAAAAGATTGATTTGAAAAACCTAACTGGTTAATCCTAGTTTTTCTTCCAAATATAGGAAAGACCATGATTATTCAACTTTAGCAGTGAAACAGTAGGTTCCCTTGAGAGTACTTTGAGATTCATTAACATAACTTTTTCTTATGAAAATGTGAGTGGTACTTACACCTATACAGCTTAGAATATTAATTCTCCACTGTGAAAGTTAGCCATCAAAGATGGTGCTCTAATAGGCCATGCATAGCTGATTCACATAGTTGTGTTACCTCTCTCCTTGAAAGCTGTCCTTTGACTCACTCATAACCAGTATAATGTGGCAGAAGCATAACTGCATGCTATCCAAGACAAGGTGAGAAGAAGCCTTGTAGTTTTAAGTTAGGTCTCTTGGAACATTCTTTCAGGGAGCTCTGAACTGCCATGTAATAAGACCAACTACCCTGAAAACACCATGCTGAAGAGGCCATATATATGTGGATACTATAGTCAATAGTCCCAGCTGACCCCCTCCAGCCATCCCCTCACAGGCACCAGAAATGTGAGGGAAGCCCCCTTGAATTGTCCAGACCAGCACATCCACTAGTTGAATACCAGTGAGTAATCTGAATTGACACCCTTGGAGCAGAAGAATCACCCAGCTGGGGCTTCTCAATTCCTGACACATAAAACCATAAGATGTAATACAATGATTATTGGTTTAAGTTATTTGATTTTGAAAATGTGGAACTTAAAATTTATCTCCTGGAAATGATCTTATAACATGTTACTTATATATAATAGATGTAGTTAGATTGGGCTGTATTTTCAATATAGTTGCAGGGGGATCTACGAACATAAACACTGTTTATAACATTATTACTATAAGAAATTAGTTTTATATTTAATGTGAGATGACTTTTCTAAAATTAGCATTTAGAATAGGACATTACAGCATTTCTCTTTTTCAAATGTACAAAAAACACCTGTTTCTTTCCATTTCCATTACCCCTTCCTACTTAAGTGTTTACCATTTCATGCCTGCCTTACTGATACAGCTCTCAGCTTTCTTCCCATTTGATTTTTTGGTAAGTATGGGTTGATCTACTATGGCCAGGCACTAAGACAGGAACTGTGACACAGACTAAATAATTTCCTTCCATATCCACTATTTCACATACAATTTTCAGATTAAATTTCCTAAAACATTGTTTTTTATTATACCATTTCATTGCTCTACGACTCACTTTTTTCTTATTCAAACAAGTTCAAATTCCTCTACTTAGATGCCAAAACCTATTATTATCTGATGTCCCCTTATGTAAGGAGGATTTTCCCACTGTTTCACAACTTACCTTCTTTACTCCTGGCAACTGGCCTTTCCACTCCCCTCTTCTCCTTATAATTTGCCATATCCAAGATCATGTGATCATACCCTGAATGTCTCTACTTGTGCCCATCCAAATTCTATTTATCTTTCCTCAAGTCCCACCTTCTGCAAATGTTTTTTCAGAATAGAATTATTTCACGTTAGAAGACACCCATATTCCACTTAACATCATAATTTAGAACATATTTTTAATGTTATTATAAGAAAAACACATTCACAGTTTAAAAGTAAAATGACAACAATAAAAAAAAACAGTTCTTGCTCCACCCACTCCAATCCACATTTCTATTCTTCTGGGCAATCAGTTTGAAGCAATTTCTTCTGGTATTTATCTTTATGTCCCAAATAACATTCTTTTACTGCTGCTTCTTGATGTATTAGTTATTGTCCTACTAAAGGAAATTATAACTTTTTCTCTGCTTGTCATCTGAATGAACACATATTTTCCTTATTTTCCAATATATTTCTATCAGCATTTTTTGTTAAGTTAGTATACAGTGTTTATATTCTAACTAATTATTCACAGTTTAGCCAAATAGTGCACTATAATTACATTGCCTATCTTGTACAACATTTTTATTTTTCTGGAATTAATAATTGCCTCACTTTTTCCAATTTGTTTACTACTAACACATTCCAAATCTCCACTAGAAGTATAAAGATACTCTTGATATCTTGAAGGCATTTCTCCACTGTCTTCTAATTTCTGTTGTTGAGAAGTCTGATTCTTTCTGAGTCCTCATCATTTATGTGGGATTAGCAGTTTTCTTCCAAGTAGCTTTTAGAATCTTTTTATCTATACTTCTCTTTTCTTTTCTATTTTCCATCTCTTTGGTTTTTTATTTGACTTCTGGGGAGATTCTCTCAACTTTATTTCCAGCTCTTCTGTTAGTTTTTATATGCTGATCCTGATATAGATATATTTAATTTTTTGAAATTTTATTCTGTAAATGGATGTTTTAAATAAAATTTATTCTTGCTTCTTAGGGTAATACCTCTCATCATTCTGGAGATCTCTCTTGTTTTATTTCTTAATTTTATTTGTGGTTTGTTTTGGTCTCTGTCACTCATATTAGAGGATTTACTCAAATGTGTGGTAGCCCTATTTGAGTGAGAAACCAAAACACTTAATGGAAGCTCTGTGCATGTGAATTGGATTTGTAGATCGATGGATTTCATCATTGTATGATTGGCCAGGACCTCACAATTTCATTAAGGCCAATCTAAATTTCATTGTATGTAAATATCTCTTTTTCCCAGAGAGGAATTCTTTAATTTTTTGCAAGGTGATATAAGTCTGGCGACCAGTTTTCTTTGAGGTGAGTAGGGCCAGGTTATCTCAACATTCAGTTTGTGGACTTAGATTCCTGTTTTCAGTAAGGCAATTCATTCTTCATCAGCTGTGTCCAGTGTCCCTGAATCCACAACCTTTCTGGTTGACTTCTCCAGGGTAAGCTTTCTTCCTATGGTGCTGGGGAGAAGGCAATTTCTGGCTCTTCGTTTGAGAGGAATTGCATTTTAACAGCTCCCTATATAAACTTCCACCTAAGTATATATTTTTTTCTCTACCTTCACCTCTTCCTTTTGGTGTCCACAATTCCTGGGACTTTCTGGTATTTTGTGTGAAGAATTGACTTCCTTCTTGACTTTCTGCCTGGCAAGCTTAGGTTTTAGTATTCTCTTAGCTATTTAGGCAATTACACATTTTCAACATTTTGCTGAGATTCTACCTGCTGCTGATATGCTTTCAAGTTTTTTTCACACTGTGGCTTTAGGACTTTCATATTTCTTTAGTTATTTTAGTGGAATGTCAGAAGTATCAAAGATAAATGTGAATATTCAAACTTCTGGTCACCTTCAAATGGTCTCTAGCTGTTTAAGAATGTTATAACACCCAAAATATAAAAGTAGGTTATAAACCCCAATTATTTCCTTGAGGGAAGTAATTATGACTCATTTTCTCTAAAAATTAGTGCTAGGATCACATAAGTGCTAAAAAATCCTATACTGATCAAAATTGGAATTCAATGAGTATCATTTTTTAAAAATTTTATTTCTTTGTTTTTGAATTACAGCTGTCCCGTTTTTCCCCCATTGATCACCCCTCACCCAGCTCACCCCTTCTCCGACAATCATATCCCTCCCCATTTTCCATGTCCATAAGTCATATATACACGTTCCTTGACTAAACCCTTCCCCTACTTATCCCCCATTTCTCCCTCCCCCTCTCCCCTATTGACTGCTCCTTGTCCTATTTAGTTCATTTGTTTATGTTGTTCTTTAGTTTCCTGTATTAGGTGATATCATATGATATTTTTCTTTTTTTGCCTGGCTTATTTCACTAAGCATAATTCTCTCTAGTTCCATCCATGTTGTTGCAAATGGCAGGAGTTCCTTCTTTCTCTCTGCTGCATATAATTCCATTGTGTAAATGTACCACAGTTTTTTGATCTACTCATCTACAGGTCAGCACTTAGGCTCTTTCTAGCACTTAGCTATTGTAAACAGTGCTACTATGAACATAGGGGTGCATAAGTTCTTTTGAACTAGGGTTTTAGGATTTTCGTGTATAATCCTAGCAGTGGAATTGCTGATTCAAAAGGAAGTTCCATTTTTAGTTTTTTGAGGTAATTCCACACTGTTTTCCATAATGGCTGCACCAGTCTGCATTCCCACCAACAGTGCAGTAGGGTTCCCATTTCACCACATCCTCACCAGCAATTCTTGTTTGTTGATTTGTTGATGATGGCCATTCTGACTGGTGTAAAGTGGTATCTCATTGTGGTTTTTATTTGCATCTCTCTGATGGCTAGTGATGTTGAACATTCTTTCATGTGTCTATGGACCTTCTGTATGTCCTCTTTGGAGAAGTGTTTGGTCAGTTCCTTTGCCCATTTTTTAATTGGGTTGTCTGTTTTCCTGATGTTGAGTCATATAAGCTCTTTATATATTTTGGAGATCAGTCCCCTGTCTGAGATATCATTGGCAAATATGTTTTCCCATATGGTTGGTTTCCTTTTCATCTTGCTGATGTTTTCTTTTGCTGAGCAGAAACTCTTTAGTTTTATGTAGTCCCATTTGTTTATTTTTTCCTTTATTTCTCTTGCCTTAGGAGATGTATCCGTGAAGATATTGTTATGTGGGATATCTGAAAAGTTCCTGCCTATGTTTTCTTCTAGGACTTTTATGGTGTCATGGCTTACATTCAAGTCTTTGATCCATCTTGAGTTTATTCTTGTGTGTGTTGTAAGTTGGTGGTCTAGTTTCATTTTTTTGCACGTCCCTGTCCAGTTCTCCCAGCACCATTTGTTAAAGAGGCTCTTCTCACTCCATTTTATGTTCCTTCCTTTTTTAGCAAATATTAGTTGACTATATGTTCCTGGATTTATTTCTGGGCTCTCTATTCTGTTCCAATGATCTATATGTCTGTTCTTATGCCAGTACCACACTGTTTTGATCACAGTGCTTTGTAGTATTGTTTGGTGTTTGGTATTGTGATTCCTCCTGCTGTGTTCTTCTGCTCAAGGTTGCTTTTGCTATTTGGGGTCTTTTGGTTCCATATGAATTTTTGGAGTATTTGTTCTAGGTCAGTGAAATATGTCATTGGTATTTTAATAGGGATTGCATTGAATTTGTAAATTGCTTTGGGTAGTATGGCCATTTTGATGATGTTGATTCTTCCCATCCAAGAACATGGTATTTGCTTCCATTTATTTGTATCTTCCTTAATTTCTTTCTTGAATGTTGCGTAATTTTCAGAGTACAGTTCTTTTATCTCTTTGGTTAAGTTTATTCCTAGGTAATTTATTTTTCTTGTTGCTATAGTAAGTGGTATTTTCTTTTTTGTCTCTGTCTCTGATATTTTATTGTTGGTGTATAGAAATGCCTTAGATTTCTGTATATATATTTTGTACCCTGCTATTTTGCCAAATTCACTTATTATATCGAGTAGTCTTTTAGTGGATTTTATAGGGTTTTCTATGTGTACTATCATGTCATCTGCAAATAATGATAGTTTTACTTGTTCTTTTCCAATTTGGATGCCTTTTGTTTCTTTTTCTTGTCTGACTGCTGTGGCCAGGACTTCCAACACTATGTTGAATAGGAGTGGAGAGAGTGGGCAGCCTTGTCTTGTTCCTGATTTCAGCGGGAATGCTTTCAGTTTTTGTCCAGTGAATATGATGTTGGCTTCAGGTTTCTCATATATAGCCTAATTATGTTAAGGTACACTTCCTCTATTCCCATTTAGCTGAGTGTTTTAATCATAAGTGGGTGTTGTACTTTTATCAAATGCTTTTTCTGCATGTATTGATATGATCATGTGGTTTTTGTCTTTCAGTTTCTTTAGGTGATGTATTATACTTATTGACTTGCGAATATTAAAGCATCCTTGCATCCTTGGGATGAATCCCACTTGATCATGGTGTATGATCTTTTTTTTTTTTTTTTTTTGATTATAAACTGCCCAGTTTATTATTATTATTTTTAGGTGGCTACAAAGACAGCGTGAGATCTCACACCTAGACTAGCTTTCCTGGTGGAAGGGCTTGGGTACAGACAGCAGGGCTTGTTTTTTTTTTCTTTTTTTTTGTCCTTTTTTTTCTTTTTCTTTTTTTTAAAGAAGAAAGCAGAGGTTGATTGGGGTGGGATGGGGTAGGGGCTTGCTAGAAGCTTCCTTTTAAAAAAATCTCCCCCCCCAAACCCCCTACTGAAAACAAATTAAAAAATCCCAACAACGGTAAAACCCCAAACAAAAAACAACAAAAAAGTGTCATGTACATAAAAGGTCCTTTTGGGAAAGGACAAAGGGGTGGGATTTTTCTGGTCATTGATTTGAAATATATTTTTGAGTTTTGTCCTTCATGTTTTATGGAATAAAAAGTTCGGCCTTTTTATTGCATGAACTAAAATTGGGAAAAGTCGGGGGAATGGAGAAAAGGGCAAGGGTGGAGGAGGAGCGGGGAGATGCCCCTCCCCCAGCTCCTGGGCAATGACACCTCACTTCTTCTTGCATAATTTCTGGCATCTTCCCGCCTGCAATGCCGGCTCTCTCAGCATCTCGGAGAAGAGGAGGGGGAGTCACACACTCATCGTCATGCTTGGAGAATAATTGTCGTTCTGGAAGGAGTGGAGGAAGTTCCCTCCTAGCTCTCCGTCGTCCCGAGGGGTGCCTGGAGGATTGCTAATGCCACTTATGTTGTTCGGAGAATTTTTTGGAAGTCCGTCTATGTCACCTGACCCTAACGATCCGTTCATGTGGTGTGGCTCCATGCCGCCCATGCCCCCCATCGGGCCATCCGAGCCTGGACCCATCGGGAAGTTGGACCGGCTGCCTCCGGGCGGCACTGGATTAATCATTGTGTAGATGTTGTCACTGGAATTTGTTGAATCTGCAGGGCTAGGCATGATGGGTGTTCCTGGGGGGCCACCACCGCCAGGGGGTCCCACATAGGTACCAGGTGATGAGGAGGAGTATGGAATTGAATTAGCACTGTTAGGATTGGGCCAGGGTCTGCCAGCTCCCGGGCCCATGTTAATCCCGGGCATGGCGGGGCCGAGGGAGTTGGGTGGTGGTCTCATGCCGCTGCTGTAATTCTGTGGGCCAGGCCCCATGGGCCCCATGCCTCGGGGAGGGTTCATTCTCTGCATTGATCCTCCCATGTTGGGGTGCCCTTGTTGTCGTGTAGGATCCATGGAATTGGGCAGCAGCGGCTGTGTCCCAGGGACTCCTCCCGGAGGCTGGTTTCCCATTCTGATCGGGGGCCTGGGGCCGCCTGCGTATCGCGGTGACATAAAAGGCTGACTGTGGGGTCCCATCATGCTGCTGGGATTCTGGGGTGGAGGCTGTGCGTGCGGCGAGGGCTGTGACCCCGGAGGACCCTGAAAGAAACCCGGTGGGATGGGGCCTCCAGGCATCCCATCATTGGGAGGAATGTTGCCAAGCACTGGGCTCGGGGCGGCTGCTGCACTGTAATCATGAAAGGCTTTCGCTTCACTTGAATGTTCACAAGTGTCTCGCCTTTCAGGAGCTGCACAGTAAAGGTCCCAAAATACGCACCATCAAGAATGCAAAAACCCAGGCGGTTCTCCCAACGTGATGTTTTTTTCCCATCGAATCTCTGACAAGAAGGTCTGTGCAGATTTCTGTGCTCCTACGTGCAGTAAATATTCGTAGACGTATAAAGCTAACTTTTCTCGAGCCTGCCCGTCCGAGGGCACCGCCGAGCCTTTGCCTTTGGCAAACATGTTTTGCAGAGAAGAGGGCGCCGAGCCTTGCCGCCGCCGCCGCTACCGCTCCGGCTGCTCCCGAGCTGCCCCTCGCTCCCGGCCCCCTCCCCGGCGCTCGCCCGCTCGCTCGCTCGCTCGCGCTCTCCTATCCGCGCTTCCCTTCCTCCCCCCCAGGCGCTGGCTCCGCGCTCTTTCCAGCTGTCAAAGCGTCAGCCCCGGCCGCGGCCCCATCGCCCTGGAACTCCTCCCGCCCCGGCTCAGCCTGGGGTGCCGGGGCCGCCGCCGCCGCCGCTCGCCCGCCGGCCCGGCTGCCCGCTGGCTCGGTCGCGCGCCCGCCCGCCTCGTACAGCCTGCGCCGCCCTCTGCGCCTCCGGCACCGCTGCCGCCGCCGCTGCCGCTGGTCTCGGTGTATGATCTTTTTAATGTATTGCTGGATCCTGTTTGCCAAAATTTTATTGAGGATTTTAGCATCTATGTTCATCAGTGATATTGGCCTGTAGTTTTCTTTCTTTGTTGTGTCTTGACCTCGTTTGGAATTAGGGTAATACTGGCTTCATAGGAAGAGTTTGGGATTTTTTTCCTCTCCTTGGATTTTTTGGAATAATTTGAGGAGGGTAGGAGTTAGTTCTTCCCTAAATCTTTTGTAAAATTCTCCTGTGAAGCCATCCGGTCCAGGGCTTTGGTGTGCTGGGAGATTTTTGATTACTGTTTCAATTTCCTTCTTTGTTATTGGTCTGCTGAGACTTTCTACTTCTTGATTCAGTTTTGGAAGGTTATATGTTTCTAGAAATTTGTCCATTTCTTCTAGGTTGTCCAGTTTCTTGCCATACAGTTGTTTGTAGTAATTTCTTACAATCCTTTGTATTTCTGTGATATCAGTCGTGATTTCTCCTTTTTCATTTCTGATTTTGTTTATTTGGGCTTCTCTTATTATTTCTTGATGAGCCTGGCTAAAGGCTTGGTGATTTTGTTTATTTTTTCAAAGAACCAACTCCTAGTTTTGTTGATCTTTTGAATTGTTTGTTTGGTCTCTATGTCATTTAATTCTGCTCTGATCGTGATGATTTCCTTCTTCTTGCCCTAGGCTTTGTTTGTTGTTATTGTTCTTCTTCTTGTAGCTTTAGGGTTAGATTTTTTATTTGAGATTCTTCTGTTCTTTTAAGATATGCCTATATTGCTATGAACTTCCCTCCTAGGACTGCTTTTGTTGTGTGCCATAGGTTTTGGGCTGTTGTATGTTCATTATCATTAGTTTCCAGAAATTTCTTGATTTCTTCTTTGAAGTCATTGTTAACTCATTCATTATTTAATAGCATGCTATTCATTCTCCATGAGTTTGGATGTCTTTGATTTTTTTTCTCTGAGGTTGATTTTTAGTTTCAAGGCGTTGTGGTCTGAAAAGATGTTTGATATGATTTTAATTTTCTTGAATTTGTTGAGGCTTGTTTTGTGTACTATCATGTGGTCTATCTTTGAAAATGTCCCATGTGCATTTGAAAAGAATGTATATTTTGCTTCTTTGGGGTGAAAAGTTCTATATATATCAGTTAAGTCCATGTGGTTTAGTGTGTTGTTCAATGCCTGTATATCCTTGGTGTTTCTTTGCTTCAAAGATCTGTCTATTGTTGATAATGGAGTGTTAAAGTCCCTTACTATGAGGGTGTTGCTGTTAAAATCCTTCTTGTAGTCTTCTAGTATTTTCTTTATGTATTTGGGTGCTCCTATGTTGGGTGCATATGTGTTTATCAGTGTTATATCTTCTTGATGGATTGTTCCCTTAAGTATTATGAAATGTCCTTCTTTGTCTCTTTTTATTGCCCTTGCTTTGAAATCTGTTTTGTCTGATATGAGGACTGCTACCCCAGCTTTTTTTTCAGGTCCATTTGCTTGGAATATTTTTTTATATCCCTTTTCTTCCAGTCTATGTAAATTTTTGTTTTGAGGTGTGTTTCTTGTAGACAGCAAATATGTGGGTCCTGTTTTCTTATCCATTCCGTTACCCTATGTCTTTTAATTGGAGCATTTAATCCATTTACATTTAAGGTTATTATTGACATGTATTTATTCATTTCTCTTTGTATCTGTGTTTCTCTCCTCTTTTTTTCTTCTTTTTCTTAGAATATTCCCTTTAGCATCTCTTGCAATGCTGGTTTGGTGGAGATGTATTCTTTTAGTCTTCCCTTGTCTGGGAAACTCCTTATTTCACCTTCCATTTTGAATGAGAGCCTTGCTGGGTAGAGTATTCTTGGTTGTAGGCCTTTGTTTTTCATTGCTTGAGATATTTTTGACCATTCCCTTCTGACTTGTAGTTTTTCTGTTGAGAAATCGGTCGATAGCCTTATCAGAGCTCCCTTGTATGTTATTTGCTGTTTTTCTGTTGCTGCTTTTAGGATTCTCTCTTTGTCTTTGAATGTTGGCATTTAAATTATGATATGCCTTGGAGTGGGTTTCTTTGGGTTCCTCTTCATTGGGACTCTCTGTGCTTCTTGAACTTGCATAACTTTTTCTCTCATCAGGTTGGGAAAATTTTCTGTCATTACTTCTCCTATCAGCTTTTCTATTCCTCGTTCCTCTTCTTCTCCCTCTGTCATTCTGATGATCCTGATATTATTTTTTTTTGCATGCTATCCTGTAATTCCCTTATATCTTGTTCATATTTTTCAATCGTTTTTCATTTTTTTGTATTGTCTGGGAATTTTTTTCTACATTGTCCTCTAACTCATTGATTTAATTCTCTGCTTCGTTTAGCCTGCTTTTGATTGGTTCTACTGTTGTTTTCAGTTCAGAGATTGTATTCTTCATTTCTTCCTGGTTCTTGTTAATAGTTTCTATGTCCTTTTTTATGCTGGTGTAGTTCTCTGCAAGTTCCCTGTAATATTCCTTGAGCTGTTGGTAACTTCCTTGGCGGTTGTTGTAGTTGTTTTTGAGGTTGCGGAGTATATTGAGCTTCTTCACCACCATTGTTTTGAATTCCATGTCTGACATTTGGGCTATGTCTGTTCCATCTAACTCTCTTTCTGGGGATTCCACTTCTCTTTTCATTGAGAGGTTGTTTCTGCCTCTTACCATGTTGGATTCTTCTTGTTTGTTTTTGTTTTTTGGATTTGTCTGCTTTGACTTCCCACCTTTGTGGTATGAGATTTTTTATAGGAGATCTGGGGGTTTCGGTGGTGCAGTCTTTTTGATCTCCTGAGCCTGATGTTCTTGGGATACCCTTTATGTCATTTGTTTATGCTGTCTGGTTACATTTCAGATGCTCTTTGGTAGGATCTTCCCTCTGGCTAGTTGATTGAGAGTCACTCTGTCCACTTTGTCTTGAGTTTTTTTGTGGAGATTCTGTTAAACACATAAACACACAGCCCAGGCAGGAAACCCACACCCTCAAAAATATCCCCCACCCTTTATCCCGCTATCATCAGCAAATGAGCCAGTATTAATATAAACGTAGAGAGGTTAGGGCTTTTATACTATAGGAAGAATAGATAAGGGTTATTTTTAAAGAGGAAAAATATTATTTTTGAGAGTGGGGATCATAGATTAATAATAGTAGCAAGTAGTGTTGAGACTTTGGAAGACAGTAATATTTACATTGTATGTTAATAATAATAAAAGAAAAAAAAGGAAAATGCAGAGTATAGTAAGAAAGTGGAGTTTTATAGTATTAGATTTATATAGTAGTTATAGTCTATTTATTTAGTGTGAAAGGGAGGCTAAACTAGACAGACAAACAAATAAACCAAAATTAAAGAGGAAGAATGAAATTAAAGAGACTTTTTTTAAGAAAAAAATTTCTTTAATGTAGTTTATTGATTATATTTTTACAGCAGCTCCAATTTTCTCCCCTTTACTCCCCTCCACCCAGCATCTCCCTCCCCCAGCAATCCCCCCCCAAGTCCATACCCCTGGTTCATAAAAAATAACTATCCCCCCCTCTCAGATATTAAGACCCTTTGTAATCTTGTAAAGGACAATTGGCGAAGGTCTCAAGCTCCTCTAGCTGCTTCAAGCTGGACATGGTTGTCGTCCTACCTACCCTTGGGTCCAGAAAACCCTAATGGTAGTGGGGATGTGGAGGGGAGGGTGGCCTTCCCACATGGGGAAGGATCGTGCAGACTCCAGGTCGGTTGGCTGTCCCTGGACTACGGCATGCTTGATTTAACAGGCTGGCATACTTGTTGTATTCTGGAGACAACAGATTTGGCAACAGGGTTAAAAGGCATAATTCAATCCATAACCACTAGATGACAAAAGTCAGATATTAATTTTTCAATGTCCCAAATTAGGAAAAAGAAGGGCTTCTTTGGAGGAAGGTGTGCCAGGTACATCTCACCTGTCCAAAACCCTTTTTCCCATTATACTTAGTTTGGGCTGAGGGAAATATTTTAGGTTTTCCCCCTCTCAGACTTCTGGGCTCTTTCTGTCCAAGCCATTAGGGTATAAAAGAGAAACCAGTTTTAAAGTGAAGCCCACAGACCACCCCATACTTCACCAACCCAGCCACTTAGTTCAGCCAAACCATTGAGTCTCAGGAGGCAGTGATGCAGACAGGATTAAGTGAGGCCTATATGTACAGACAATCACTCAAGTAATGAGATCATACGTTTATGCCCTTTGAAAACAGAAAACACATGTTAATTTATGTAACATAACCCACAAACAAGTCTCTAAATCTGTAGGACTGTCTTATCCGAAAGACATCTAGTTGCAAGGCATTTGACATTCTTCTTGCCTGTAAATTAAACATCTTTGATAATGCCACAGACATAGTTTAACTTTCAAATGAAAACAAATTTTAAATGAAAAGAAACTTTAAAGATGGTTAGCTGCACTACTTTATAGTCTACCATTGAGCATTGTGATTTTCCTTGACTCACAATTTTTCTTCCTAAGATTACCCTCCTTATCATTAAAGGGACTGCATTAAGTCCATTTTTAATTTATCCTGTTCATTTGCATGAACACAACAAGAGCAACAAATGATCACTTATGATCTTTAGTTCTTCTTTGCTGGAACTTTCACAAGGAACATTTAGGGTGACCTTCAGTCTGCCCTTCAAGGCACAGAAGCAGAACCACATACCTGGCATTCAGCCTTGCCTGTAAACATTGTCTTTTCCAAGTCCTTCAGGTTTTCCATTGTGCCCTAAGGTCCCTTCTAACCATCTTTCAGGAAAACAACCTTCATTCCTTCCCTGGAAAGATTGCCATGGTCTGCGCCTGCATCCAAGGTACCAGGCCTTTTATCTCATAGGCTTTTATTACCTTTGAAAGTCAACCCCAGTTTCTCAGGGCTTTTTGGTAACAACCAGAGCCCAAGCATGTCTCTTTTAGGAATGACATTCCAGTCAAAGTCTTAGTAAAAAAAAAAACCTCTATTAACAACTGGTCTTATTAGTTTTATGCAAAGAAACTTATGTCATTACTTACTTCTTTAGAATGCCAAACTCTGGAGGGATCAAATAAGGAGAAAAATATACAGTGTGAAGGAAAATCCTTGACTTTCTAATAATCACTGAACTTGAATTTATATTCTTTATATTTTCATTTTTTCCCCCACTAAAATTTTCTTTCCATTACAGTTGTCCCACTTTTTTCCCCCTCTTGCTTCCCTGCACCCTGCCCCCCCTTCTCCCACATTCAGTCCCCACCCAGTTATCCATGTCTGTGGGTCATTTATCCATGTTCTTTGACTAGACCCTTCCCCTTCTTACCCTCTTCTCTCCCTCCCATCTCCCCCTTTGTTACTGTTAGTTTATTCCTTGTTTACATACCTCTGGTTCAATTTTGCTCATTTGTTTGTGTTGTTCATTAGTTTCCTGTAATAGGTGATAGCATAAGGTATTTTTCTTTTGTTGCCTGGCTTATTTTGCTAAGCATAACTCTCTCTAGTTCCAACCATGTTGTTTCAAATGGTAGAAGTTTCTTCTTTCTTTCAGTATGTATTCATTGTCATTTTCCCCCTTTGTACTCATGTTCCTCTCTGTCTCTCTCTGTTTCTTCATCTTCTTAAAGCAGACCCTTTAGCAGCTCTTGCAATGCTGGTTTTGTGGAGATGTATTCTTTTAGCCTCCTTTTGTCTTGGAAACTCCTTATTTCACCTTCCATTTTGAATGAGAGTCTTGCTGGGTAGAGTATTCTTCGTTGTAGGCCTTTGTTTTTCATTGCTTGGAATATTTTTTGCCATTTCCTTCTGGCTCTCAGTGTTTCTGCTGAGAAATCTGATGAAAGCCTTATTGGAGCTCCCTTGTACGTTATTAGTTGTTTCTCTCTTGCTGCTTTTAGGATTCTCTCTTTGTCTTTGAATGTTGGCATTTTAATTATGATGTGTCTTGAAGTGGGCCTGTTGGGGTTCATCTTCATTGGGACCCTTTGTGGTTCCTGGACTTGCGTGACTCTTTCTCTCCTCATGTTAAGGAAGTTTTCTGTTATTAGTTTTTCAAAGAGGTTTTCTATTCCTTGCTCTTCTTCTTCTCCTTCTGGAATTCCTATGATATGGATATTATTACGTTTCATGTTGTTCTGAGCAAGACAAGAGCCTCTTCAGTCTTGTTCAGTCTTTTTTCATTTTGTTGCACTGTCTGGGAGTTTTTGTCTACTTTGTATTACAGCTCACTGATCAGATCTTCTGCTTCCTCTAGCCTGCTTTGAATTCCGTCTACTGTGTTCTTCATTCCAGAGATTGTATTCTTCATTTCCTCCTGGCTCTTATTGATAGCTTCTATGTCCTTTTTCATGCTGGTGTAATTCTCAGTAAGTTCCTGGTAGTTTTTCTGGAGTTCCTTGTAGTTCCCACTGAGCTCATTGAGCTTCTCCATAATCCATTTTTTGAATTCCATATCTGATAGTTTGCTCCCCTCTATTTTATTTAGCACTCTTTCTGGGGATTCTACCTTTCCTTTTGATGTGGGGTTGTTTCTCTGTCTCCCCATTTTTGTGACTCCTATTGTTTGTTGGTGCTTCTTAGAATGATCTGCACTTCCTGGATCTGCCAAGATGCAGAAATTTGACTTTTAACCTGGAAGGGGCGTCCTGGTTCACACCAAGCTCTGGATACCCCAACCTTAACCAAAGTGACAGGTCTGTGAACCTTCACAAAAATTATCTCCTACCCTGTGAACACCCATCTTACCAAGGCCTCCTGCTGTGAGCACCTCTCGTTCATCATGTCCAATCAGAAGATACCATCAATGTAACAGATCTATGTTTGTTCTCTGGGATGTCCAGGTGATCCTTCTCATTATATTATGACAATCAGTTGGTGAGTTAAATTAGCCATAGGGGAAAACTGTAATGTATTGTCTAACCCATGTAATTGCAAACTGTTTCAGGCCCTCTGTTCTGATTGGGATAGAAATAGGCATTTGCTAAGTTGGTGGCTGCATAACATGTACCTGAAACTGCATTTATCTTCTCTAGCAAAGACGTCAAGTCCAGCCTAGCAGCTGAAATGGGGACTATTTGGTTGAGCTTGTCACAGTCTACACTCATTCTCCAGGATTCACGTAGGTGTTGTGGTGCCAGCCTAGTAAATTAACTACACATGTGAGAGGAGCCAGCACAGCTATATGCTCAAGATCCTTAAGGAGCACTGATCTCTGCCATCTTCCACAGAATGCTATGTTGCTTTTGCTTTACCATCTTGACCAGGGGTTGAGGATACATTTCAGACACTTCCCTGTGACCTTTCCCATTATGGTAGTTATGACTCAACAGGCCAAGAATGCAATGTGGGCTTACCTGAACTGCTGAGTATGTCAGTCCCTCTTATATGTTTGAAGATCAGGAAAATAATACTGCATAGACTTGCAACTTATTCCCTGGTCTCTTTATGCCCTCACTCTAACAAGGGACCATGATGAGGCTCTGGGTCCCAGGTACCTAATGTCAACTCAGACCCTGTGTTCAATAGCCCATGAAATAGCTGGATATTCCCCTTTGCCCAGTGCACAGTCTCCCAAGTAAATGGCCACAGTTTCTTTGAGGAAGATACCTGGTGAATCATATGGTATATATTTGCTATGACATAGTAGGGTCCTTCTTTCCAGGGACCTGGCTACCTCTTCAGTCAATATATTCTGGGTCTGAAAACTGGCTTTGGTCCAGGAACTGGGAAAGAGACAATGATTTCTATTGGGGCAACCACTTTGAAACTCATGCTCATCCATTCTGGCCCATCTATTTTGTCCACAGGGTCAATATTATATTTACTTTCTCTATTACTATACCTGTAAGTCAAGTACCCTAGGTTTTCTTTGTAGATCTCATCATTCTGATGTTATCAAACTCAAAATTTTAGTCAGTCTGCTGGGGTAAAAACTGTCTCTTTCTGTTTTGTCGCATTTCCTAATAAAAGGTTCATTATGTTTTTACATGATTATTGGCCTTTTGTTCTTCCTTTTCTCTGAATTGCACATATCCGTTGCTCATTCTGTTTTTTAAGATATTTTATTTAATCCTTACTGTATTTTTTCCATTACCATTTAGTCCCCTTATACCCTCTTCCCCCCAGCAATTGTCACGCTTTTGTCCATGCCCATGAGGCCTTTCTTTCTTTTGCTCAGTCCCTCTGCAATCTGACCCTACCCCCTCCACTAGCTGACATCTGCTCTCCATTTATGAGTCTGTCCCCATTTTTCCTGTTAGAATCAACATATGAGTGAAATCATATGATATTTGTCTCTCTCTGCTGGCCTATTTCACTGAGCATAATGTTCTCCAGGTCCATCCATACTGTTGCCAAGGGTAAAAATTTCTTCTTTTTTATGGCCAAGTAGTATTCCATTATATAAATGTCCAATAGTTGTTTTATCCATTCATCAATCGATGGACACTTGGGCTGCTTCCATATATTGGCAATGGTAAATAATGTTGCAATGAATATAAGGGTGCTTATGTTCTTTTGAATTAGTGTTTTGGGTTCCCTTGGATATATCCCCAGAAGTGGGATCACTGGGTCAAAATGAAGATCCATTTTTAATTTTTTGAGATATCTCCATATTGCTTTCCACACTGGCTGCACCAGTCTGCATTCCCACAACAGTGCAATAAGGTTTCCCTTTCTCCATGTCCTTGGCCAGCACTTGTTGTTTGCTGATTTACTGAGGATAGCCATTCTGAGAGATGTGAGATGTTCTCGTTGTGGTTTTAATATGCATTTCTCAGATGATTAGTGATGTTGAACATCTTTTCATATGTCTATTGGCCATCTGTATGTCCTCTTTGGAGAAGTGTCTTTTCAGATCCTTTGCCCATCTTTTAATTAGGTCCCCCCCCATTTGTGTGTGTGTGTGTGTGTGTGTGTGTGTGTTGAGTTTTGTTAGTTCTTTATAAATTTTGGATATTAATCCCTTATCAGATGTATCAGTGAATATGTTCTCCCATTCTGTAGGTTGTCTTTTTATTTTGTTAACTTCCTTTGCTGTACAAAACCTTTTTAGTTTGAGGTAGCCCCATTTGTTTATCTTTTATTTGTTTTTTGTTTTTTTGCCTGGGGAGATATATCTGATAAAATATTGCTACAAGCAATGGCCAAGATTTTGCTGCTTATGTTTTCTTCTAGGATTTTTATGATTTCAGGTCTTACATTTAAATCTTTGATTTATTTTGAATTTATACTTGTGTGCGGCATAAGGTGGTCTAGTTTACTTTTTCTGTGTGTATCTGTCCAATTTCCCCAACACAATTTATTGAAAAGACTATCTTTAGCCCATTGTATGTGCTTGTTTCTTCTGCTGAATATTAATTGACTATAAACCCTGTGGATTTATTTCTGGCTCTCTATTCTGTTCCATTGATCTATGTGTCTCTCTCTTCCTTTCTTTTTTAATGCCAGTACTATGCTGTTTTGATTACTATGCCCATATAGTATAATCAGGTATTAGGTAGTTATAGAATATAACTACCCTGAAAAATATGTACCCTGAATAATCAACTGTATATGGATTAGAGAAGTAAGAGGTGAAAGTGAGAGTAGCATCTCCACTTTTATACCTAATAACTTATACACTGAAATACAATGATGGTCTCTCAAACATTTAAGAAATACAATCAGATATTGCTCTGTATGTGTAATGTGTTGTGTTTCTATGTGTATGAGGATAAGGGGGTGAGGGTAGGAAGTTTCCCATGTTGACAGCTCAAATCCCTCCCCTTAGCTCCAAAGTCACATACCCAACTACACATGTAACATCTCTGCTTGGCTATCCCACAGTAAACTCTAAAACCTTATGTCCAAACACAATTCCTTCTTGTCACCTCAAAGTTCTGCTTTTATCCTGAATCATGTTCCTCATTCTCCCCCTGCGTTAATAATGGCAACACATTGAAGCAGGAACCAATATTAGAAATATAGAAATTATTCTTGACTCCTCCCTTTTCATAATTTCTTGCCTACACTTAAACCCTTCAGCAGATTCTACTTCCAAATATATTTCAAGTCCACCTACTTCTCTCTATGTCTGCTATCGCCCACCATGAAGCGAGGTGAGGGTGAGGGGAGGAGAGCATCACGGACAGTTCAGGCTTCTACAACCCCAAGTTTGTGACCCTAGAAGAAGGAGATAGCTGCCCTCTCCCAGCATTAACATGTAAAATCCCAGAGAAGAAGGGGGCATGTGTGGATCACATGGAGAGGAAAGGGCAGCTTCCCAAGGGTATGTGGTCCTATTACCAGAAGAAGAGCAAAAGTCAGCCAGACAGAGAAGAACAGTATCTGCGAAGAGCAGAGGCTCGTGACAGGGACCCTCACCTCCCTTCCTTGTGCCTTGCTGCCCTGTGTACATCTCCCAGGCAAAGCAGATGCTTGAGGCAATTGGCTCTTAAATAAATTGTTATCATTATAATCCCCCAAGCTTTGAGGATTTCCTGGAGTAGGTATTGCATAGAACTTGGAAGTAAAATAGAGCCTTTTAAGACTCTGAAAGCATTTGTCTACATTTTGTTGCATCAATGGGCCTGTAGTGTTTTATTTTTATTTTATTTTTCAGTCTTTCAGGATGATTTTAGCAGTGTTCCAGGACATATATATTCATGTACATTCAGCTCCTTAAATTTATGATATAACTACAATTATAGACCTGAGAAAATTCATACTCTAAGAACTAAACAGTAAGAACTATATAAAAAGAAGTCACGATGGTTTTCTTTTACCCCTACACTTATCTCCAAACACAGTAATTAAAATTAATCTAATTCAAACTCACATGGTTTCTTTTAACATTTTCAGAATTAGGGAGTTCAACTAGAATTCTGATTTTCAAAAAAACAAACAAGAAAAACCTCACAGGGTCAGGGAAAGTCATTCTAATCATTCCTGTTCTTCCAGCAGAGGGTGTACAAGTCAGGAAATTAAATAACTGGAACCTAAATTTGTCCAAGTTCACACAGGATCTGAGTGGCATCAATGATTCCTAAGTCAGGAACTTAGAAAGGGGTAAATATGGCCTTGAACACTAATTTGATTTATCCCTGATATTTATAAGTTAATTCTATACAATTTTAGTTCATGATAGAGGCTACACTTTTTGCACCCAGGACCCACTCACATCATGACCTCCTAGATACCAGTTTTAGACAGATAGATACTCAGAAAATGTACTGAGGAGGGCAGAGAATACCTCCATGTTTCTTATTTTATAATAAGACTTTGCATGCTTGTAGCAACCAGAACACCACTTCGCCTGAACCCTTCATTGAAAAGAAAGGAAATCGGGGGAAGTAAAATTTATTCTCATATACCCTAGGTTCAGAATGAAAGCATATAGAAGCATTATAGTACAAAAAGTTGATAATTTCACAAATCTTCATGTTAGATGAAGGTAAGAACATTCTATTAAAATTTTAAAATAAATAAGGTATTTGTGGTCTGTCCAGTTTGGTTGCCTTGTGGGTCTTGGACACTGGAATCTTCTTCCCATGCCCAGCTTGCCTGCAGGGGGGCTCAGGAATCCCCAGCAGGTCGAAGGGATGCCAGTCCACCTGCAGCCCAGGGTCCTCTACTTGGTGCTCAGAGCCAGGGTCCAGGTTGTAGGGCTCCAAGCTCCAAGCTCCAAAACCTGTATCTTTCCAGGACAAAGTTGAGGTGACTTAGGAATTCATGGAAGAACTTTGACAGTCTCCTTTTCTTATCCCTAAGTTCCTTCCTTTGCTGGCTATCCAGCATAGATTCAGAAGCTTTTCCTTTTCCTTTTTTTTTTTTTTTTGCCAAATGCAACCTCATCTTGGCCCATTACTACTTTTAAGTCATTGATTTCTGAGAAGTTCGCCTCATCTCTGCACAGCACTTTTCTCATGCCCTGGAGTGACCTGCTCCAAATTCCACCATAGCATTTATCATCAGTCTATAGAACTGGTGTGTATTTTGACCTAGATAATTAATTAATCTCTTTGTGACTCAATTTTCTTTCATAAATGGGCCAACTTATAGCATCTAGAGCCCAACAACATGTAAGGCCCTAAGAACAGAGCTTGGTGCATAGTAAGTGCCCAATAAATATGACATTTGTTCCACAGTATTCATGGCGGACTGGTTCCAGGACCCCTCTGGGATACCAAAACCTGGGGATGCTCAAGCTCCCTATGTAAAATGGGGTAGTATTGGCATGTAATGTACACATCCTCCCATGTACTTTAAAGAATCTGTAATAGATTACTAATAATGCTTCATACAATGTAAATGCTATGAAAATTGTTTTCATACTGTATTGTATAGGGAATATTGAAAAAAAAGTCTGTACACATTGAATATAGACATAGCCATCCTAGGCCTGACTACATGGTACACGTCAGAGCAGTGTACATTTCTTCCTGCATATTTTCTATTCGTAGTTGGTCGAAATTCCCCTGGCTGGTTTGGCTCAGTGGATTGAGTGTCGGCCTGCGAGCTAAGTGTCGCTGGTTCGATATTCCAGTCAGGGCACATCAGAGAAGGAAAACTCTGACTCCAAAAAACCTCCGCTGCCTTGTGGCATACCTCTTCAGGGGAAAGGCTAAGGGAGTAAACCCCGACAGAAAATCTGGAGCCGGAGTCCCTAAGGTGGTTCGACGTTGTAGTCAACACCGGCACCTCCTGCGGCGCACCTGAAGCCAAGCTGTATTGACTCCGTCTTTCCCTTGGACCCTTCAGCTGCGAAGAGAGGCGGGGGGGGTCTGCTGCATGGGCAACAGCAGACCCTCCATATCACCCTGCCCAGGCTCTGTAGCTTCAGCTTCACTGGAGAGGACACTCCAGCATCATCGCAAGATGTCGATTCAACACGGGAGGAGACAGATACCGTGTCATTCCCGAGTCGGACTGCACAGCCATTCTCAGCGGTGCAGATAGACTCTTAAGAAGCTACACCATCGTCTCTCAAGACGGACGAGCATGGGTAACAGCAGGCCCTCCATATCACCCTGCCCAGGCTCTGTAGCTGGACGAGCATGGGTAACAGCAGACCCTCCATATCACCCTGCCCAGGCTCTGTAGCTTCAGCTTCACTGGAGAGGACCCTCCAGCGTCATCACAAGATGTCGATTCAACACGGGAGGAGACAGATATTGTGTCACTCCTGAGTTGGACTGCACAGCCATTCTCGGCGGTGCAGATAGACTCTTAAGAAGCTACACCATCGTCTCTCGAGACGGACGGCTGCCGTCAGTTGGTCAAAACCCAGATACAAAACTCACGGATGTTGAGGGCAGACTGGACTGTCATCATTATTATTATAAATCTCACATGAATCCCTATATGCGGCAGGGTCAGTGAATCTTGAGCCATAGCTCAAATATGCAAAAAAATATATAAATAACTTTCTAAAATTTTGCATCAGTCTATTTAGTTTCTATGCTGTGTGCCAATTCCACTGGATTGAATAAACTTCACTCCTGTTAATTCAGGGTAATCTCACTGAATTCAAAGTCTCCCTCTCCCCAGGGTTGTGTCTAACTCTTGGGCCCTTGTGGGGTGCTAATGATCAGGGTAGGCATCTGGCCTCTGGTTTGTTAAAGTCACTCTAGATTGTCCTGGGCCAGCAGCCCACCCAGTTCCCTGCAGTGGAGTTGACTCCCCAGAGAACACAGCTTAGATCAAGTTCTTAACTCCTGGGGAGTGTAGTAGCAGAGAACACCTCTAACAAGAAGTCAGCTCTCTTTGTAAGCTCAGGGGATATGGTAAGATAAGTTTTTAGAATCCTATACAATGTGTTTTTCATGACTAGGGATTTATTTTTACTCTATGGTCCTTTACCAAAGTAGACTGTGTGGCATCCATTGTTCATTTCAGGGAAGAGTTATTACACCAGTCAGGCAGAAGAGATGCTTTTAGGAGGTTCAAACATCTGGGCTTTACGGTATCAAAAGCCTGGCCTTGAAAGAGTCACAGCATTAACTTTATACAATCACTAGATTTGAAAGAATGTGATGTGATGGTGAAGGTCATGTTTTCCAAGCTGAAATGAGACACAGGTTCTCTAGGTTGGAAGGGTGGAGAGAGAAGTGATGGACAGGGAACAGATAAATGAAGTACTGTTTGGGGAGAACCACAGAGCTTACTGTCCAAACCAGGACCCTTCTGAAAGTGAAAGGGAATGTCATGAGTAATTTCGCTGGGACCACAGGCCCAAACCAGAGCTGTCCCAGACAAACCAGAACCGATGTGTGTTTCCCCTTACATATGGGTCTCACTCCCAATTCCAACCTTAGCCCAGGACCAGGCAGAGGTAAGGGTTTCTAGAAACCATAGATATGATTGGGGAAACTGAGAGGGGAGCGCTTATCCCTCCTTGCTTACGAGAAAGCTCCCAGGGATCCACAACTAAACACAGGAGTTTGGTGACAGAGCACAGCTGCGAGCAGGGCAGAGCCTGGGAGAATCCCCACTCACTGACCTGGTGAGGAAGCGGCCAAATGTGTTCACTGCAGACAAGAGGCCTGCGGTAGCTGAGGACAAGCCAGGCTTGGTGGCAAGGCCATGGGACAGAGAAGGACACAGTCCCACAGGGGCAGGATTGGAGGTCAGGTGACCCTGCAGGGGCCTGTGAGAGTCAATGACAGCAGGAGAGAACCACACTCACTCTCAGCCCCCTGCCACCAGTGACCCTCTGTATTCCATCCACCACGCACCAGCAACCACCCCTGGGGGCTGAAGTGGGGCCCCACACCAGCTAAGCAACACATGGACTAGACACAGATATCTTCATTTGACTGACTTCGTTTCAGGTGCCAGGCAGACAAGAACTTGATATAGACTTGAAATGGTTATGAATATGAGGAACTGATTTGCACATCTGAGTTGGTGACTTGAGATTCACACCCACTTTGCAATGACACAAAGAACCCAAAGTTAGAGTTTGAATTTCTAGAGACAGAACATTTCTTGACATGAACAACAGTGTGGGAATTGATTGGGGGTGGGGGGGTGGGGGTGGGAGTGGGGAGAAGAGGGCAAAGGGGGAAAAATTGGGACAACCATAACAGAATAACAATTAAAAAATTATTTTTAAGAAGTCCCTCTTTCAAAAATATTGCCTTAGTGTCTAGCCTTTCAGGACCTTGCATTATACATGCATGTGAACGTACACACAGGAAAAGGTCTGGATCTGTGATAGTACATGTTAAAATAAACAACAAAAAAGCACTTCATCTTAGCCCAGTTTTATTTCTCAGCACCTGCCTTTGAAAAATAATTGCCCATGCACATTAAAAGGGACGTACAAGCATTTTCAGAGTTATGTTTTTATGATAGTGGAAACAAGGAAATATCCCACATGTCAGCCAATAGAGCAGTGCTTCAATAAACAGGTGTATCTCTTCACTACAAACACTATGCAGCAATTTTTTAAAAAGGTGTTAGGTTTTATATTGTTCTGAAGTGGAAATATCCTTAAGACATAAAATGTAAAAAGTAAGTTTTGGAATAATACATGCTGTGTGTTACCACATATGTAAACACACATAAATGACAGCCGCAGTTCCCATGCTCTCCACTCGTCTGCCAGCAGCTGCTTGGGAGATAACGATAATTTAGGCCGGGAGTTCCCTGTGATAGCAGGGTGCATCAAACTGAACCCGTTTGGCCTTGATCAGCCAGTCATACTTGGAGCTGCGAGATAACCAAAGGCCAATTAAACTCAAAAGTTCCTTTTTCCATCCTCCTATAAAGCAACCCCCTCCTCCCCTAGGAGTGGGAAGCTGGAGTCACTGTGGCACAGCTCCCTCCCTGCTTGCTGATTCTCCCAATAACCTTTTTTCCTGCTCACTGAGTCTTAATGGCCTTCTGAGCAACTCCATTCTTACATTATAATGCCGAAACCCAGGATTGAGACATCGGCTTGACTGGGACTCCCAAGTCAGACTTGGACCCGGAGCCAGCCCCAATCCTTGCACCCGGAGCCTCTCAGATCTCCATGAGTCAGTGGCTCGAGCTTCCCCTCTGGCTGGCTGACTCAATCTGCCTCCTTTTTCCTCTTACCTCTTCCCTGACTGCCATTTACTCCCAATCAACACTGGCCCTCGGATTCATAGGTGAGTCCTTGCCTTCATCTCCACTGGTGGTTCTGTTTCCTGGTCTATCTGAGACTATTCTGGCAGTACGGCCTTAAATCTGAGCGCTCAGTCAGAACCATTCTCAGAGTCACCTGACTCCTCGGGTCAATCCAGATCCACTCTCTGGGGTCTGACGACTCCTGGGGATGCCTAGGAAAAATCAGGGCCTCTCCTCTCAGGTTTAGGCCCTCCACTCTGGTCGAAACAAGGACACTCATTTCGACAGGTTGCGGACCCAGGAACGTTGGCTTGGATTCACCCTCGTCCTTGTTGGACTCACACTAACCCTAACCATCGCCATGGGAATTGGCCAGTCCCTCCCACCCAAAGACACCCCTCTTGAGGGTTTAGTTCATAATCTCAGATCTCTCCAACTAAATGGAGAAGTCAAGGCCTGTCATCTTGTCTTTCTGTCCATTGTTTCATGGCCCCAATATCCTCTAAATAACCAGAGTCGGTGGCCAGAAAATGGCACACTTGACTTTGGAGTTTTCAGAGACCTTGATAACTCTCTCTGGCAGTTGGGCAAGTGGTCAGAACTTCCCTATGCTCAGGCTTTCTGGACTCTTTGGAGCAAACACTCTTTCTGCGAACAGCTCACTACCCACCAAATTCTCCTTGTCCAGAAAAAGCCACCTTCCTCTTGACCTTCTGCACCCATGCTAACCCCTTCTTCTTCTTCCTTGTGTGAAAAATACTCACAATAAAACACTGGAAATCAGGATTTTAGCAGTAATCAAGGCAGTTGTTTATTCACAGATCTGCAGCTTTGGGTGCAGCTGAAAACCAATTCAAAGATGCGTGCCGAAAAAGATGAAGCTGGCTGTTTTTATCCTAGTGGGAGTAAAGCCCCCACCTCTCCCTTCTTCTACTTCTCTGTTTTTCCAGGCTAAATACTCCTGAGTTATAATATAATGCAATTAACTAAATTAACTAAGGGCGTTATGATTATAGGTCTGTCTACAGCACTTCTTTGAACTTTCCCTATTTTGTTTGTTGGGTTGTTTAGCTACACTTTCCCATTTCCCAGGGTTTGGTAATGAATGCCTCCCTCCTCGGATTTCAGATATCCTTTGTTCTCAGAATGCTTCTTTTCTGATGCTAATATTGTTAACCGTGGCTCAAAAACCCTTTAATTACATTTGCCCTTTACTGCTAATTATTTTCTACTGGTTTAGGAGTCACCAGTTTCCTGCCTCTTACACTTGGACACCTTCGATCCCGCTGACCACCCACCTCCCTAAAACCCTGCACCAGATGCCCCCTCACCCCTTGCAGAACCCCAGTCACCTGATTCCTCACAGTCCCCAGCCCTCCAAGACCCCGGAAGTCCTCCTCCCCATACCCAATCCCGCAGGCCCATCCCTACCTCTTCTTCCCTGGCTCCCTCCGCCTCCAATCAGCCTTGACCTTCTAGTCTCTATCCCCTCTGCGAGGTCTCTGGTACAGACGGTGTCATGCGAATATATGTCCCATTTCCTTACGTGTCTCCTTGCTGGGGTGCACAAATCAGGCTTAAAAGCTGTCAACTGTGACAAAACCCTCAGAATTTCCCAGGGTATGAGTAAAAATCCAGCCACCTTGTTAACAAGGCTCACAAAATCCACCCCCAAATACACCAATCTAGACCCCACTTTGCCTGAGAGATGCCTCTTTTTACACACGCACTTCTCTAATCAATCGGCCTCAGACATTCAAAAAAAGCTCCAAAAGTTAGAGGCAGACTCTGAGACCCCCCCAAAGCGAACTTATTCAGGTCGCCTTCCACGTATACAACTGGCAAGAGGAACAGAAAAAAAAAAAAAAAAAAAAAAAAAAAAAAGAAGAGGGAAAAACAACGACAGGAACGGAAAGACAAGCGTTATCTTTTCCTAGCTAATGCCCTGGAAAACTCCTCCAAGGGGCAAAATAAGCCTAAGGGCAAAGCCTTCACCATCAGCCAACCTCTGGGCTCCTGTTTCTGGTGCAGTCAGGAGGGACATTGGGCAAAGCTCTGTTCAAACCTCCGCTTACCTCCTCCAGTTCCCTGCCCTCTGGGTCAAAAGAGAGGTTACCGGAAGTTTGACTGTCCAATGGTCTCTTACAGGGGGACTAGACGGCCTACCCAGGCAGCGGATCTGGACGTGAGCCTCTCAGTCCAAAACCTACTCGGACTTTCCACCCAGGTTCAGGAGCCCCGCCTCTCACCATCACCGCAGCATAACCCAGAGTAAACATATTGGTGGCAGGTAAGCTTGTCTCCTTTATCCTTGATATGGGAGCTACATATTCTGTCCCACCCGAATCTGGGAGGCTCCTAACTCCCTCTGCCATATCTGTTGTAGGAATAGACAGCAAGGCGACCCAACCCCTAGGTACCCCTCCTCTAACCTGCCTCACTGGGCATCAGGCATTCAGCCCCTCCTTTCTAGTCCTGCCCCACTGCCCAACCCCACTTCTCAGATGCAATATTCTAACCAAGTTGCACGCATCTCTTGGTTGTTTTAACTCCATGCCCTCACCAGACAATCCCACCCCTCTCATTCTTCTAATTTTAGGGCAGTCCCTTCACACTATTCCAGACACTCCCTTGCCATCCTGGATAACAGCGGTCAATCCCGATGTCTGGGATACAAACAATCCTTCTGTCACTTCCCACCATGCTCTGGTCTCTGTAACTTTAAAAGATGCCTCCCACATCCATAACAAACCTCAGTACCCATTAACCCCTTGCCCTTAAATGGTCTGAAGCCTATTATAGACCCCCTACTGGGAGCAGGTCTGCTTCAACCTACCACCTGTCCCGCCAATTCCCCCATCGTGCAGTAAAAAAAAACTCAGTGTGTCTCACCCTCTTGTCCAAAGTCTCTGTGCAATCAATAAGGCTGCTCTATCAACCCCATCATCCCTAACCCTTATTCTCTCTTGTTACGCATCCCACCTCAAACCTCCCACTTTACTGTCCTAGACCTCAAAGATACCTTCTTCACTATCCCCTTCTCGCTGGCCTCCCAAGGCCTCTTTGCCTTCATCTGGACTGACCCAACCACAAAAATAACCCAGCAACTGACATGGACAGTACTGCCTCAAGGGTTCTGAGATAGTCCCCACCTCTTCAGTCAAGCCCTAGCAGCTGACTTACAGCAGCTTGACCTCTCCCCAAGCATCCTCCTACAGTAGTCCATCCGAGAACATTTATCTCCTTACTGTCCAACTCCTAAACTTTCTTGCCAGTTGGGAATACCGTGTGTCGTGAAACAAAGGCCAATTCTCTCAAACTCAGGTCACATGTCTCAAACTCTCCATCAGCCCCACTCATAAACCTTTAACTCCAGAAAGACAGGACCTAATAACTACCTTCCTTCTGCCCCATACTAAACAAAAACTCCTATTTTATAGGCCTTGCCAATTTTTCAAAATTTCAATATCTAATTTAAAATCCCTGGCCAAACCTTTATATCAGACAACAGCTAGAGACTTGTCTGAACCCTTAGAAAGCTCTTGAGCCCTTATTAAACCTTTCACCACACTCAAAATGGCACTTGGCCAAGCCCCAGCCTTAGCCCTTCTAAACCCAAGTAAATCTTTCCTCCTAAACACAGACACAAAATATAGCTTTGCTCTCGGGCTATTAGCACAGCAATATAGACCAGGCCAATGGATTACAGTCTATTTTTCCAAACCACTTTATTCCCCCTTTCTAGGATGGCCAGCCTGCCTCCATACCTTAGCAGCAGCAGCAATTCTCAATCAAGAAACCCTTAAGTTAGTTCCCTTTGCCCAGGTAACAGTCCACTCCTCTCGTACTATTTCTGGCCTACTAACCCACCAGGCCATCGCTGCAGCCTCCCCATCCCAAATTCAGTTCTTACATACCCAACTGCTTCAAAATCCTCAAATCTCCCCACATAAATCAGCTCTTGCCCTCAAACCTGCCTCATTCCTTCCCCTCCCCTACTCCCACACTCATACCCATTAACTACACTCAGCAACTCTCCTTTTTACACCCCTTCCCCAACATATAAAACACCCCTCTACCCCAGGCGGAATCTTGGTTTATAGATAGAAGCTCCCACTAAACTGGCCCAAAGGGAACAGAATATGCCATCACTGCCCTCGCTTCTGTCATTGAGTCAGGACACTTGCCCTCCAGTACTGCTTCTCAACAGGCAGAACTTATTGCCCTAATGCAGGCCTTGGCCCTTGCAAAAAAACCGTCAGATCAATATATACACTAACTCCAAATATGTCTATCACATCATACATTCACATATATCAATTTAAAAAGAAAAGAGATATCTCACCTCTAAACATTCTTTCATCCTCAACAAACATCTCATCCTTAAACTTCTTCAAGCAGCTCAGCTCCCAACAAAAGCACCGTTTATCCACTGCAAGGGACATCAAGCCAGGACAGATCTCAAAGCTCGGAAAAATTACAAAGCAGACACCAAGGTAAAAAAAACAAGCCTATGACTCTTTCAGCTTCCTTACAATGCCTACCAAGGCACCCCCTTATGCAGAGGAAGAAAGATGCACCCTAGTTAAGCTTGGAGCAACCCAACAAAATAGAGAGTTTCATCTGCATAACAAAATAATTCTCCCCAATAATCATGCTCAACATATCCTCACCAAACTCCATAACGAATTTCACATAAATGCAAGACCAATACACACTTTTATTATCTCAAACAATACATCACACTGACATGCTAACCCAGCTAAAAAGTATGTCCCGTATTAGGTACATTTCTCCCGTATCAAACTTGCTCCTCAGGTACCTGAATCTCCTCTAACCTTGGATCTTGAACCCACCATCACCCAGCTCATCTCCATCCAGGAAGAGACACAAGCAACACCGCTCATGTATTCTTATACCCACACTAAAAACCTGATGGTAAAAACCACCCGAGCCAACCCCTCCTCTAAATAAGCTTTCCACAGGCCCCACTCTTTACTCATCTTATCTTGCAAGAACTTTTATTATACGAAAAGCAGCCCCAGACTAACTCTCAGTTTTTTGAATGCATCTCGAATGCCTGACTACAGGGCACTGTCAGCGACAACACCCCTGATGAAATTTACTTTTACACTTTCATCCTAGTTCTATCCCCCGTTGACTTACTCAAATCACTGTAACCACATTAACTCCCCTCACAATTACAGTTATTGCCCTTCCAACCTTTGTCACCTCATAACGACATCCTCTAGTCCCCACAATACAGTGAATAGCGCGCTTAACCAACAAAACCAACTGCTGGATCTTCCCCCACTCCTCTCACCACTCAGACATTGAGGTCACCAGCTTCCCACCCAATCCCATCACCTTATATAAACTTACTGCTCACTTTATTCCATTCCCCTATTACACAGGATTGGCATATCTCCCTGAAGCAATGCAGCCAGTAACCACGGTCTCTCATACTATAGGTCCTGCCACTCTCTGCATCCACTTCAGACATGTCAACAACACCCACATTCAGCCTTGCTCCTTGGGCACATTCAACACTTCACTTCTCTGCAACCACACCCTAGACCTAGCCTTCATACACTATGAAGGCCGACCAAGCGCTCCTACCCATCCTTACATATTGGCCCAAATTCACAATCATACCAACACTTCAGATTTTCCTGCTACCTCCACATGGATCATAAATTTTTGATTTAACCAATACAGCCAAACATTTCTTTTTTTTTTCTTTTTTTTTAATGTGTTTTATTGATTACAGTGTTACATTTGTTCCAATTTCCCTTCCCTCTGCTCCCCTCCACCCGGTGGCCCCCCTCCCTCCCCTTGTCCCCCCCTTTTAGTCCATGTCCCCTGGTTGTGCATATAGTTCTTCTCAACCTCTCTGTCTATTCCATTCCCTCCTATGATGTTTCTTAATTCCTATACCATCTCCCTCCCTCTCCCCCTTCCCCTTCCCTGCTGACCTCCCCCCAATATGCTCCCCATACCTATAGTTCTTTTTCCACTCTCATTGCCTACTTAGTTTGCCTTTGTTTCAATTCCCTAGCTTCTGTTGTTGTGTCTTGTGATGCAGTTTTCATTTTAGTGTTCATAGTTTTGATCCTCCTTTTTCTAAACCAGTCCTTTTAACATCTCATATAACAGTGGTTTGGATCTAATGAACTCTTTCAGTTTTATTTTGTCCTGGAAACACTTTCTCTGCCCTTCTATTCTGAATGACAGCTTCGCTGGATAAAGTATTCGTGGTTGTAGGTTTTTGATTTTCATTACTTTGAATATTTCTTGCCAGTCCCTTCTTGCCTGCAAGGTCTCCCTTGAGAAGTCAGCTGATAGTCTAATTGGGACCCCTTTGTACATGATTCTTTTCTTCTCTCTTGCTGCTTTTAAGATTCTCTCTTTATCTTTAACTTTTGACATTTTGATTATAATGTGTCTTGGAGTGGTTCTCCCTGGGTCCAGTTGTTTTGGAACTCTGTGTGCTTCCTGGACCTGTAAGTCTATTTCCTTCCCCAAGTTTGGGAAGTTCTGCTTTATTATATTTTCACTTAATTTTTCAATTTATAGTTCTTCTTCTTTACCCTCTGGCAATCCGATCATCCGTATATTGGATCTCTTATAGCTGTCCCAGAGGTTTCTGATCCTCTCATCATTTTCCTTGCTTCCCGTTTCCTCTCTCTGCACTGGTTGACTGTTTGTTCCTTCTCTATGTTCCGGTTTGTTGATTTGAACTCTGGATTTTATTTCCTCACCATCTGTCTCGTATGTGGTTTTGTTCCTTTCAGTGTGAGTGTTTTTCAATTCTTTCTCATCTTTTTCCAGATCTTTTGTTAATTCTGTAAGCCACCTGATAGCAGTGGCCCTGAACTGAGCCTCTGACAGGTTTCTTATTTGTTCATCTGTCAGATTCTTCATCTGTTGCCTGGTGAGCTGCGCCACCAGGATTTCTATAGTTGTCTGCCTCATTTTGACAGATGGGTTTTGTTTTCTTGGGTGGGCTATAGGGGGCAGTGCCTGTGTACTCGTCACAACCCAGTGACCAGCGGCGATCCGCAACCTTTTTTGCCGCGCTGTGGCGCTTTGTGTGGGGGCGGGGGTCCAAGATGGATTCCTGCAGTTATTCTGCTAGGAGACCAGGATCCGTCCTCCCGCCCTCTGGACCTCACTGTTCGAGGTGATGCGGTGGCTGCTTTTCCCAGCGTTGTGGTCACAAGCTGCCGGGGTTAGACTGCAGCTGAGATTGCTCTCCCTGCTGCTGTCCCTGGTGCTACCGCAAACAGCACCACCCCCTTTCGCTCTTCTTACCTGCCCAAAGGGCGCCTCTGGTTTATAACTTCATACGTTGGGCTTCCATGTAGCTTTATTTTCTGGAATTTCTAGTTACCTTTTGTTTTGAAGTAGTTGTATTCCTCTCTAGTTGTAGAAGGAGACCGAGCGTGTCCATCTAAACAGCCAAACATTTCTTTACAAAATCCTCCATAGTCTTTAGTGCCAGTCAATAAAAAACAAAACTCACCCCAGTTACATTGCCATCACCAAAGCAAAACATAGCACTGCTCTTTCTCTTCAAGGAATGGGATATCACTTCCCCAGTTACATTGCCATCACCAAAGCAAAACATAGCACTGCTCTTTCTCTTCAAGGAATGGGATATCACTTCCTATGTGATACGCAAGCATACCTAATAATTCCTCCTTACTGGACTTTCACCTGCATGGTAGTTGCTCTAATACTAAATGCCCCTATACTAAGCCCCCAGCAAATGTCCACTTCCAAGGCAATCCCAAACCTTGGCTCCTTCCTCTAGACCTCCCTCTTGCCCCACCCCCAACACAAACGAGACTAGCAGTGGTCTGAGTTTGGTGGACATGTGTATAGCAACCTATCCTTGAACAACCAGGAATAGGGCACTCCATATATAGAGGCTTCTTCTAGTTTGTAGAAATACCCCAATTTGAAAAATTAGTACTAAATCTCTCTTTATCCCTTCAAGAAACTTGGAATGCCACCCTCCAAGCTCTAGAGAGATAGCAAGAATCCCTAAACAGCCTAGCAGATGTAGTTCTCCAAAACAGGAGGTCCCTAGACATCCTCACAACCGAAGCAGGGAAAACTTGCACCATTCTAAACGAAACTTGCCCTTTTTACACTAACAATACAGACATAATAGAAGAAAATGCACAAGTACTTAAAACACACATTAACATTATCGCCCTAGCTAGGGAACAGGTATACAGAAAATCCTGATTCAGAACCTTCCTTTCATACTTCTCTCCCTTCAAAGTGATCCTAGTACCTCTTATAACCCCACTGCTTCTCCTCCTATTATTCCTCACCCTTGACCCTTGCTTCCTCAAACTGCTAGTTAACTTCATTCAAAAATGGTCCAATCCATAACAGCCTCTACTGTCCATAATGTACTCTTATTAAGATCTTTCATATATCAACCCGTGGCAAGAGATGACCCCTGAGGTGGCAGTCAAGCTCCTCCCATAGCCCTAACTCAACAGAAAGTCATTATAGAAGAGAGATTCAATGACCCCTCTCCCAACTGGTCTCTACTACACAAAACCACTCTATCACCCCCAAAAACACACCTCATCCCTCACCTCTTTTTATTAAAACAAAAAGGCTAGAATGACAGCCTCAGTTCCCATGCCCTCCCTCCCCCTGCCTGCAGCTGCCTGGGAGATAATGATATTTTGGTTTGGGAGTTCTCCGAGATAGCAGGGTGCCTCAAACTGAACCGAGTTTGGCCTTGATCAGCCCATCGTACTTGCAGCTGTGAGATAATCACAGGCTGACTAAACTCAATAGTTCCTTTTTTCTTCCCCCTATAAAGCAACCCCCTCCTCCCCAAGGTGTGGGAAGCCAGAGCTACCCATGGCAAGGCTCCCTCCCCACTTGCAGATTTTCCCAATAAACTTCTTTTTTCCTTCTTGCTGCATCTTAATGGCCTTCTGAGTAACTCTGTTCTTACAATATACACACACCTCACCAATGCATACATGAAAACCTGTACTCATCTATGCATTCTTATGTGTAAGTGAATGGAAGAATTTAAGATCTGGAAAGATACTCACCAAATTGAAAACAATGGTTACCTCTGAAGCAAGAACCACAGTTGGGAAATCGAAGGTTAAGGTAGATATTTTCATTTTATGGGTATTGTTCAAATATTTTACATCAAGAATATATTCAGATATTACTTGTATCACTCATTTTTTAAACAAATTGCCCTCTTGTAACAGCCAGGAAACAGGAGAAATTGGGATGATTTGAGGAGGGTTTAAGTAAGGAAAATTTATAAAGCTATGGGTAGGGCTCTGGGGAGCCACTTAGGACAGTGATGACACCCAGTGATGTAACTGTGGAGTGCTAGTACCACTAAACCCACAGGGGTGAAGGAGAGGGCAGTTGCAGGAACGCAGAAGGAAAGAGGGATGTAGTGAGGGCTCCTGGAGGAGCACTCTGGCCTGCAGATGTGGTCCATAAAATGAAGCTCCTGGGTGGGGGCAGAGGGCAGAGCGATAGAGGGTGAATTGCAAAAAGCAAAGAGAATATAACAGGCACATAGCCATCCTCCTTTAAAAACTCTGGGTAAAAGGAACAATATCTAGAATAATATATATCACATGGTTATTCTTGAGCATTGGGATATTAGATGCTTCAAACTTCTTCCCCTTGCCAGTTTTATTTTTTATTTGTCTGTAATAAATACTTATTGCTTTAAGTTTTAAAAGTTATGGCCACCTGAGAAATTAAAAGAAGTTAGGAGATGCCTGCAAATATGAGAGCCAAGAACTAAGGTGGAGGTACCATTCTTTGATTTAATGAAGAATGTGGAAAAAGGACTGTTAATGGGCTGAGATTGGGGTTTCTCAAATTTGAGACTACTCTTAGGTATTAAAAAGAGATGTTTGATAGGGAAAAGTTGGTTTTTAAAATAAATAGTGCTAGCATAATTGGCACCCTCACTTCAAATTATATGCACAAACAAGTTTCAGATGTATTAAATGTCAGAATATAAGCATTACAACACTAAGAGGAAATTTAGAAGGATGTCTGTGTAACTTCTGAGTGGGAGATGCCAAAGAGAAAAGACCAACATATCTGAATATATAAAAATTAGACATATATAAAGGGAGAAAAATCATGAAAAAATCATAAGAAAAATATACACTTCGAGGTACATGAGATAGAACAATATTAATTAAATGTGATTATACAAAGGGATGCCCTCATTGATTAAAAAAAAAAAAAAGACAAACAACTTATTAAATCTTGAGATGTTTGAAAAAATGTCACCTCACCCCCTCTTCTTTCAAACCTGAATTCTGTATAAATTGAGATATATGGCAGAGAGTAAAGCAGAAGGGAGCCAAATACCACGTTTAGTCATGAAGAGAGGCTGGGACAAAATATATATTCTAGAGTAAGAGAAAATATTTTTCTAATGCTGACTATGAGAAATAGACAATGCGTCCACCTGTCACAGCAGCACTGCGATAGAGCAGACCCCTGTCCACGAGAAAAATCAAGAAGACGGGCTGAATAGGACTGGCTGAAGTTTCTTCTTTTCATCATCACGCAGGTCCCGCGGCCTCTCCTAGGGTAGAGCAGGTGAAGAGGAAGAGAGAGCACACACTCCACATGACTGAACCATCAGGAGAGACGATGATGTATTTTTGGTTAACAACTGACAGAAAAAACAGGCAAAGATACGAACAAGAAATTGACATCAAGTGATAAGAAGATAACAAAGGAAAGGAAGGAGTTTAAAAGGGAGAAAAGAGGAGTAACCCCTCTATTGTGTGTGTGTATATGGGTGGAGATAGGATAGAAGGTTCCTCACTAGGGGAGATTGAAAGCCAGAATAGGGAGGTGCTCAGTTTTTAAAATGCAATTGTTTACTATTTAATTTGTTATGCAGAGCATATGTAATTTTTTAAAATCCCAATACCGTAACAGACACTGCTCTTAACGCCATCCCAGACCTACCAGTCATGGAGGAGCTAGACACCCCATCTACTGCGGCAGAGCTCGGCAAAGCCATCGACCGCCTCGCTTGCGGGAAAGCACCAGGAAGCGACGGAATCCCTCCAGAAATCCTAAAGAGCGGGAAACCAGTCCTGCTACAGCCGCTCCACCATCTACTCTGTCTCTGCTGGAAGGAGGGTTACATCCCCCAGGATATGAGAGACGCCAACATTATCACCATGTACAAGAACAAAGGAGACCGCAGCGACTGCAACAACTACCGGGGCATCTCTCTCCTCAGCGTCGTCGGCAAAGTATTCGCCCAGGTCGCTCTTGCCCGCCTGCAGACCCTTGCTTCCCGCGTCTACCCAGAGTCCCAGTGTGGCTTCAGAGCTGGCCGCTCAACAGTGGACATGATCTTCTCCCTACGCCAGCTGCAGGAGAAGTGTCACGAGCAGCATAAACCACTCTACCTCGCCTTTATTGACCTCACGAAGGCGTTTGATCTGGTCAGTCGAAGCGGACTCTTCAGCTTGCTACGGAAGATTGGCTGTCCACCACATCTGCTTGCTGTGGTCATGTCCTTTCACGACAACATGCACAGCACGGTGTCCTACAACGGCGCAACCTCTGAGGCCTTCCCAGTCAGCAGCGGAGTAAAGCAGGGCTGCGTCCTCGCGCCTACGCTGTTCGGAATCTTCTTCTCCATGCTCCTCCAATACGCCTTTAAGGACTGCAGCGAGGGTGTCTTCATTCACACCAGATCCGATGGCAAGCTCTACAACCTGGCCCGTCTACGAGCCAAGACCAAAGTCAAAGAGGTACTCATCCGTGAGATGCTCTTCGCCGACGACGCAGCTTTGACATCACACTCCGAAGAGGGACTCCAACAGCTAGTCACTTGCCTTTCCCACGCATGCAAGGAGTTCGGACTAGCCATCAGCCTGACGAAGACGAATGTTATGGCTCAAGGCACGGGGACTCCCCCATGCATCACCATCGACGGATACACCCTGGAGGTTGTCAACGACTTCACTTACCTCGGGTCCACCATCTCGAGCTCTCTGTCAGTCGACTTGGAGGTCAACCGGAGAATCGCCAGGGCAGCCACAGTTATGGCCAGACTGAACCGGCGAGCGTGGAACAATTCCAGCCTCACTGAGAAAACCAGACTGCGCATCTACCAAGCCTGCGTACTGAGCACTCTCCTCTATGGCAGCGAGACGTGGACCACCTACGCAAGGCACGAAAGGAAACTCAACAGCTTCCACATGAGGTGCCTGCGACGCGTCCTGCATGTCGCCTGGCAGGATAAGGTCCCCAACACCGAGGTGCTGAAGCGAGCCAATATGAGCAGTTTGCATGCAGTTCTTAGTGAGAGACGCCTCAGGTGGCTCGGCCATGTCAAAAGAATGGATGCAGGCCGTATCCCCAAAGACCTCCTCTACGGCGAGCTAGCAGAAGGCAAGAGGATGACAGGGCGCCCAAAACTGCGGTTCAAAGACATCTGCAAAAAGGACATGAGACAATGCTCCATCAATCTCAACACATGGGAAGTTCAAGCAGACGACCGCCTAGCCTGGAGGCTCGCGGTCAGGCAAGGTACGTCACGCGCGGAGGCTGCGCGCAACGAGGAGGCGGTCCAGAAAAGATCGAGGCGGAAGCAGCGTCAGCAGCAGCAACAACAGCCATCTGCCTTCACCTGTACCAAGTGCGGCAGGGATTGTCACTCCCGAATCGGACTGCACAGCCATTCTCGGCGGTGCAGATAGACTCTCAGGAAGCTACGCCATCGTCTCTCGAGATGGACGGCTGCCGACGACGATGTAATTTTTTAAAATCCCAATATGTGAAAAAGCCATAGTTTCTTTTCTAGAAAGAAAAGAGGGAGTGTTACTTTTGTCCAGTGAAAATGCCCTGCTGAGATTAAGTGTAGAAAAATTGAGCCTTGAAGTTTCTGTTGGACCAAAGCTAGGAGGTTCTTACAGACATCATCAAGGGCATTGGGGGGCATGGTGGTGGCCCCTATTCTGCCTTTGGTGAGATGAGCAAATCTGGTAAGGAGTGAACATGATGCTTTTAAAGAATGGGTTGTGGAAGAGGAAAGATGACATGGTAGCTTGAGAGGCATAGCTTTGTTCTGTAATAGCAGAGATGCAAGCATATTTATAAAGTAGAGAAGGTGACAACACAGAAGGAAAAAGAAGCTATTCCATGAGCAAAGACTCAGATGAGACAGAGGAAATCTTGACTTGTGAAATAGGTGGGAAGGAAGCAAGGTGAGTGCAGTTGCAGGTAAACATGCAGGTGAGAGGGGAAAACAGTTTCTGATCAGACACAAGGCAAGGGCATTTCTGGATAAGGGGGTGTGGGAAATCTGGGGTGAGAGTTCACGTTTCAGAATAGTAGCTGACAATCTCATTGAAGCTGGACACCAGTCATTGCAGCAGTTGTGGGAGTAGCAGCCATAAGGTTAGCACACATTAGTCTAAGTTGGCCAGTTTGCAATGCAAGTGTATAAGATGATAAGAGACTTGTGGGAGTGAGGAAACCTTGGAAGAATGTAGTTCAATTGGAATCTGATAGAATTGGGGGGAAAAACAGCCCTGCTTTCTATATAGAACACTCTATACTATTGCAGTAACTGCCCATTTATTTTCTGCCACCAGCACCCGCTAACTTATAAAACATCATCTCCATCCTCTGTCTCTGAGAGGAAAATTATGTGGCAAATAAATCTCCACTGAATAAGGAAAACCGGTTGAGAGAATAGGTCACTTAATGAGATAGAGAAGAAGGTATGGTAGGATTCAGTTTAATTAGGCTCACCAGATTCAGGCATCCCCGATCTACCCTCAGCACTGGGTAACCACAGCACACAAGCAGATGCCATCCTGTCCCTGCAGAGCCTGGGTGGAGGAAGACAGTGAAGGATATGCTGGCTGTGATCAGAGGGCGCATATGGCACATAAGCTTTGGAGGTGGGGCTGCTGTAGGTGACAATTCTGTCCAACTATCTTTTGATTAATGATCAGAAGTGCCCAACCCAGGTGGGAAAGGAAGACATTTTTAGGCTGACGTTAGAGTGGGGCTAAGAGTATAGTGTTCCGTGTTGGTGAGATTGTAAATATGTGCAACCACTATAAAAAGCAGTATGGAGGTTCCTCAAAAAATTAAAAATAGAGCTACCATATGACCCAGCAATTCCACTTCTGGGTATTTATTTAAAGAATTCCAAAACACTAATTCAAGGAGACATAGGTACCCCTATGTTCACTGAAGCATTATTTACAATAGCCAAAATATGAAGGCTAGTTAATGTCCACTGACAAGTGAATGAATAAAGATGTAGTATATATACACAGGTGGGCAAAAGTAGGTTTACAGTTATGAATATGTGAAGCAGAGTTGATTATGGTATTATGAATTATTATTTATTGTATTATTATTGTATTTACTGTAAATCTACTTTGTCCACCTCTGTATATACAGTGGAATATTACTGGGCCATAAAAAGAATAAAATCTTGCCATTTGCACAAAATGAATAGAATATAAAGAGTATTGTGCCAAGTGAAATAAGACAGAGGAAGAATTATACCATATGATTGCACTTATATGTGGCATCTAAAAAACAAAATAAATAAATGAATGATACTGAAGTAAACTCGTAGAAATAGAGAACAAACTAATGATCACCAGATGGAAGGTAGTTTGGGAAGATGGGCAAAAAAGGTGAAGGGATTAAGTAGGAAAAATTGCCAGTTATAAAAACAGTCATGGAAATGTAAAGTACAGCATAGGGAATATGGACAATAATAGTTTCATAACTATGTATGGTATTGAATGAGTACTGAAACTATCAGGAGGAATATTTTGTATGGCACATGATTTTATAACCCCTATGCTACACACCTAATACTAATACAAAATATATTTGAATGTAAACTACAATTGAGAAAAATAATTTTTTAAAGATTTTATTTATTCATTTTTAGAAAGAGGGTAAGGGAGAGAGAAAGAGAGGGAGAGAAACATCAATGTGTGATTTCCTCTTGGGCGCCTCCAACTGGGGACCTGACCTGTAACGCAGGCAAGTGCCCTGACTTGAAATCGAATCAGCAACACTTTGATTTGTAGGCCAGCACTCAATCCACTGAGTCACACTAGTCAGGGAGATAAATTTAAACAATTTTTTAAAAATTAAGAACCATCCAAAAAATTGGCAGAAAATATATTCAAGTAAGAAAGTTTAGTAAGAGAAACTTCCACTCAAGATAGAATTGTAGGTAGACATGCTTCACCTTTTTGCACGACCATAGAAATAATTACAACCAGGCCTTAAAACTAATAACACCTCGAACTGCCAGAATATTCAGGTGTATGGAAGTCTGACAATAAAGAATTTAAAGAAGCCACATTCATCCAGATGGGTAGGAGTGGCAGAGTTGCAGAGAAGGGCAGAGCTTGGAAAGTTGGTGGCAGCAATGGCAGCAGCACAACAAACAATAGAGATACCTTCAGAGTGAGTGATCCCAGCCCTAGGCCAGGTTGCACAGCCCAGGTTTCTAGTCGGGGTTAGGGCAGTGGAAGAAATTGATGGATTTTTGCCACCTAAAAGGCCACCATGGTCTTAGAACATATGTAAACTCACTCACTCTGGGATTCACCACTGGGACAGCAGCCAGAAGGGTGCCGGTCACACATGGGAAGTGGGTAAAGTCACTGGAAATGGGGCGAGTGCCAGGCAAACTGTGAGAATTCAGGTGGTAGCATTGTACCCTCTCCAAGCCCTTACCACACAGCTACAAAGTGGTGAAGTGGCTTGCCCCATCCTGGCATTATTTAAGGCTCTGCTCCACAATTTACAGGTATCTTTTCCACATAGGCCGTGGCCTAAGAAAGGTAGTAAAAGCAGCCCTGCCTAATGCACAGAAACAAACACAGGAAGGCTGCTAAATTGAGGAGACAAAGAAATATGGCTCAAATGCAAGAAACAGAACAAAACCCCAGAGAGAGAATGAATCGAATTGGAGATAGCCAACTTATCAGATGCCAAGTTCAAAACACTGGTTAACAGGATGCTCAGAGAACTCTTTGAGAATGGTAAAAAATATATAAAGGAAGAAATGAAGATTACACTAAGTGAAATAAAGAATAACCCACAGGAAACCAATAGAGAAGGGAAGGGAAGCCAGGATTCAAACCAATGAGTTGGAACACAAGGAAGTGATAAACATCAACCAGAACCAAAAGAAGCAACAAGAATTCAGAAAAATGAGGATAGGCTTAGGAAACTCTAGGACATCTCCAAACGTGCCAACATCTGAATTATAGGAATGCCAGAAGAGGAAGAGCAAGAAACTGAAAATTTCTTTGAAAAAATAATGAAAAAAAACCATCTTTCATTTGGTGAAGGAACTAGACATACAAGTCCAGGAAGCACAGAGAGTCCCAGACGAGTGGACCCAAATAGGAACACAGCAAGACACCTTATAATTAAAATGCCAAAGGTTAAAGATGAGGAGAGAATCTTAAAAGCAGCAAAAGCAGAGAGTTACCTACAGAGGAGCTCCCATAAAACTATCAGCTGATTTCTCTGAAGAATCTTTGCAGGCAAGAAAGGACTCATAAGAAGGATTCAAAGTGATGAAAAGCAAGGACCTGCCATGAAGATTACTCTCTCCAGCAAAACTATCATTTAGAATGGAAGTACAGTTAAAGTGCTTTACCCAGACAAGGTAAAGCTAAAGGAATTCATCACCACCAAGCCAGTATTACAGGAAATGTTAAAGGGACTTATTTAACAAAAAGAAGATCAATACCATGAACATTAAAAAGGCAACAAATTCACAACTATCATCAAATGAATCTAAAACAAAACAAAACAAACTAAGCAAACAACTAGAAGAGGAACAGAATCATAGGTAAGGGGGTCATGTGGAGGATTATCAGCAGGGAGGGGAAGAGGGAGAAATGGGGAAGTGGTGTAGGGATTAAGAAGCATAATTGATACGAACAAAAATGTCAGAGGAATGTTAAGAATAATAGAAGAAATGAAGAGGCCCCAGAACTTCTATGCACAACTCATAGACATAAACTAAGGGAAGGGTTGTGGGAGGGAAGGGGAATACTGGGCAGAGGGGGACAAAGGGGGAGACTGGGATGACTGTAATAGTGTTACAGAACCCCTGGGCTACTCCAGTTGAAAACAAACCCACGGGCTCTTTAGTTAGGGGCCCGATTGCCCGCCGCCAAAATTATAACTCTCAATACCAGAGTTTGGTGAAAAGAAAAAGAATTGTTTATTTAACAGTTATATAGATTTAGTTATTTGCAGATTTCTGTTGTTAAGTCTTATGCTCTTTAAAATACCCACAAACACATATCCTTGCCTCCCCCACTTCCAAACCAGGCTAGTTTTAGAAAAGTTAGAGAAACCGCTTCCCTACTTTCCAAACACAGTTCAGCTTTACCAGCAGCTGCCAATCACTCAATTCTGATTGGGGAGGTCCTTTCTGTGCTGTGGTGCCCTCCAGCTCTCAATGCAGGACCGCCTGGATTCTCAGCCTCCTTGCAAACTGCCTTCTTCCTGCAAATCGCATGGATCTCCTCTCCTCAAAACCGCATGGCAAGAGCCTCTTAAAGCAGCCTGGAGACCCCTTCTCCGAGTCACATGGAGAAGGCCTCTTTACCAAGCCACGTGGAGGGAGCACACAAGAGAGCGAGAGAGCGAGAGCCCCAGACCGAGCGCGTGAGCGTGAAAGAGAGAGATAAAATGTCCACAGCTGCTTATATATCCCTGACTGCGTCATCTGACGCAGTGGGCGTTGCAAACCGTTCTGACCATTCACAGACCCTTACGTAGGCTCTGTGTGCTTTCCATACCGTCCCCCGGTTCAAGACTCCTCCCATCTACCTGAGGCTTTGGATGCATTAAAGCCATTTTGCATAAAAAAGACACTAGCCACTGGCCTCAGGCATGTGGAGGCATTCTGAAAAGCTGCTTCCTTCTCCCCATCCCCCAGCTGCAAACTCTGGGGTTTTTTGGAACACCCCTGTTTCTGTAACAGTTTCCCCCCTCTCAGACTTAGACCCTTTATAATCTTATAAAGGACAATGGGCGAAGGTCTCATGCTCCTCTAACTGCTTCCTGCTGGACGTGGTCGTTGTCCTACCTACCCTTGGGTCTAGAAATCCCTAATAAGAGTGGGGATGTAGGGGAGGGTGGCCTTCCCACATGGGGAAGGATCTTGCAGAGTCCAGGTCAGTTGGCTGTTCCTGGGTAGCAGCATGCTCAGTTTCCAAGGGCTGGCACTGCTGGACAAGCTGGCATCCTTGTCGTATTCTGAAGGCAACAGATTTGGCAACAGGGTTAAAAAGAAACACAATTCAACCTACAACCACTATATACAAAAGGCAGAAGTTAATTTTTCAATGTCCCACATTAGAAAAAAGAAATGGCTTCTTTGGAGGAAGGTGTGCAGGGCATGTCACACCTGTCCAAAGCCTTTTTGCCCAATTCACATAGCTTGGGCTGAGGGGTATAAATTTTGGATTTCCCCCCTCTCAGACCTCTGGGCCCTTTCTGTTCAAGCCATTAGGAGAGAAAAGAAACCAGTTTTAAAGTGAAGCCCGCAGACCACCCCATACTTCACCAACTCAACCACTTAGTTCAGCCAAACCGTTGAGTCTCAGGAGGTGGCGATGCAGATGGGCTTCTTAGGTGAGGCCTATATGTACAGATAATTACTCAGGTAGAGATCATAGGCTTACGCCCTATGAAAACAGAAAGAACATGCATGTTAAATCACACAACACAATTGACAAACCAGTCTTCAAACCTGAGAGACTGTCTTATGGGGAAGACATCCAGTTGCAAGGCACTTGGCATTCTTCTTGCCTGTAAATTAAGCATCCTTGATAATGTCACAGACTTGGTTTAACTTTCAAATGAAAAACAAACTTTATAGACAGCTGCACTGAGCATTGTGATTTTCCTTGAGTCACAATTTTTCTCCTTAAGATTACCCTCCTTGCCAGTAAAGGGACTGCATTAAGTCCAGTTTTAATTTTAGCCTGTTCATTTGCATAAAAACAACAAGAGCAGCAGTGATTGATCACATATGATCTTTAAGTCTACTTTGCTGGAACTTATACAAGGAAACTTCATGTTGACTTTAGTCTGCCCATCAGTGCACAGAAGCTGAGCCACACACCTGCCATTCAGCCTTGCCTGCAAACACCTGCTTTCCCAAGTCCTTTGGGTTTTCCATTGTGCCTTAGGTTCTTTCTAGCCATTCTTCAGGAAAGCAACCTTCGTTCCTTCCCTGGAAAGACTGCCATGAACCGCACAACCAACCAAGGTGTCAGGCCTTTTTCCTTCTGGGCTTTCCTTAGCTTCAAAAGTCAAGTCCAGTTCCTCAGGGCTTTCTGGTGACAACCAGAGCCCAAGCATGCCTCCTTCAGGCATGTCACTCCAGTCAAAAGTCTTGGTTAACAATACCTTTATTAACAACTGGTCTTTTTAGTTTTATGCAAAGAAACCTAATGTAATTACTTACTCCTTTAAATTGCCAAATTCTGGAGGGGTCAGGTAGAGAGAAAAATACACAGTGTGAAGGAAAATCCTTGTCCTTCTAATATTCCCTAAAATTGCATTTCCATGCCTTATACTTTCTTTTGTTCATTTTCCTACATGTGAAGTTTTAACTTTCTCTGGGAAACCTCAATTTTCCTTTCAGATTACATGGCCAGTACCAATACAGAGAATTCCAGACCTTCCTTAGGTCCCCAAGAATTCTAGACCTTACATAGGTCTCCAATGGCTAATGCCAAACCAGAGAATTCCAGACCTTCCTAGGTCTCAGAGAATTCTAGACCTTACATAGGTCCCCAATGGCTAATGCCAATCCAACACAGGGAATTCCAAATGACCTTTCATAGGTCCCCAAAGGCTAGATGCCAATCCGGGGAATTCCAGATGACCTTTCCTAGGTCACCAATGGCTAATGCCAATCCCAACACAGGGAATTCCAAATGACCTTTCATAGGTCCCAAGGCTAAATGCCAACACAGGGGTACAGTAACCATACAATTAGACCACAAGTAGTTGAGGTTTCCCTTTTCCCAGGTTTAAAACTTTCACAACCTTTCTACATATTTTATGACTTTCCACAGACCTTCTGCAACATTCACAAACTTTCCATATATTTACCCATTCAGATTTAACCATAACCCATTTCCAATTCTTTTCCACACTGTAAAGGACTCTACCCAAACTCAGTATTTAGCAGTTAAAATTTCCCTAGATTTGTAGATATTCTGCAGTTTTCTGAAGCTTAGACCTTGCAAATACCTCTCATGCAACAATGACTTGAATGTTTAGACATATACCATTTTGCAAACAAAGCACATCACCTTAAGAGCATACCTAACCCACCATTTTGCCCACTTCAAAGATGGCGGCAGCATTACATGCAGCATCTTTGAAGACGGTGGCACCCATAAGTAACACCCACAAGATGGTGGCAAACCCACGTGACTTATCCACCATGGTGGAGCACTCACATGGCTTACCCTAAATGGCAGTATACCTATGAGGCTTAGTGTCCAAATCACAACCTTCATGCAGGCTCTGGAGGGAGAGACCCATTTCTCCTCCTGCAGAGGTGGAGTCATTGGCTTTGCAGTCACTTCAGAGGCCATAACCAAAAGGCGTGCTGAGAGGGAAGTCCCTTGAATCTGCAGACGGGTGGGCACTGCAGAAGCCACGCTCACCTGCAGAGGGGGCTGCGCCCCAGGAGCCTCCGATGCTGCCGCGGGAACCGCCCCCACCTGGGGAGAGGGCTGTGCCGCGGGAGCGGCCCCTACCTGCGGAAGGGGTGGTGCCATGGGAGGCGCCTTTACCTGGGCGCAGTTTGGCGCCAAAACAGTTCCTTTGTCTCCCGGATTTAGAGAGTTAAAGAGGGCTACTTCCTCATTTTCCTCCTTCTCCGGCGTTTGACTTTCAGGAAAAGGCTTTTTGGCCTCTTCTTCCCTCTGCACCATTATTTGGCCCTCTACCTTCACCAAGGCTTCATTATACAACTTTACAGATGCATCTAGATAATAAACATCTTCCCAATTTCCCGATTGCAGACAGTACCTCTTTAATTGATTAATCACATGGTAATTCAGAGAACCATTCACAGGCCACCTTTTCTTACCATCCAGAATGTACTCAGGCCAAACAGTGTTACAATAATAAATTAACATTTTCTTAGTCATAGGATAACGACAGTACATATCCCAATTTTCCAAAATTCTCTTCAGTGGACTGCACTCAGGGGCTTGCCCAGAACTGCATTTATTGACCCAGACATACATGACAATGGCTAAAACCAGAAAAACCCCAAAGACCAGAAAGCATATATACCACTCAGGCATCCATAGTTCTATTACTTCCAGGAATTCTCCTAATCGGACAAACAAATCTAGTATCCACGATGCCATTATTTCAGAAATACTTCAGAAATAAGTTTTAGCAAACAATCTTACTTCTCTAATCCCTTCTCGGTTCAATTTTCTTTTCACCACACTGGCGTGCTTAGGCGGTCGGCGTCCTCAGAGGGTGTCTCTCAAGGGGGTCGACCTGCCACGGGCAATTATTAACGTCCCATCTGGGTCGCCAAATTGTTACAGAACCCCTGGGCTACTCCAGTTGAAAACAAACCCACGGGCTCTTTAGTTAGGGGCCCGATTGCCCGCCGCCAAAATTATAACTCTCAATACCAGAGTTTGGTGAAAAGAAAAAGAATTGTTTATTTAACAGTTATATAGATTTAGTTATTTGCAGATTTCTGTTGTTAAGTCTTATGCTCTTTAAAATACCCACAAACACATATCCTTGCCTCCCCCACTTCCAAACCAGGCTAGTTTTAGAAAAGTTAGAGAAACCGCTTCCCTACTTTCCAAACACAGTTCAGCTTTACCAGCAGCTGCCAATCACTCAATTCTGATTGGGGAGGTCCTTTCTGTGCTGTGGTGCCCTCCAGCTCTCAATGCAGGACCGCCTGGATTCTCAGCCTCCTTGCAAACTGCCTTCTTCCTGCAAATCGCATGGATCTCCTCTCCTCAAAACCGCATGGCAAGAGCCTCTTAAAGCAGCCTGGAGACCCCTTCTCCGAGTCACATGGAGAAGGCCTCTTTACCAAGCCACGTGGAGGGAGCACACAAGAGAGCGAGAGAGCGAGAGCCCCAGACCGAGCGCGTGAGCGTGAAAGAGAGAGATAAAATGTCCACAGCTGCTTATATATCCCTGACTGCGTCATCTGACGCAGTGGGCGTTGCAAACCGTTCTGACCATTCACAGACCCTTACGTAGGCTCTGTGTGCTTTCCATACCGTCCCCCGGTTCAAGACTCCTCCCATCTACCTGAGGCTTTGGATGCATTAAAGCCATTTTGCATAAAAAAGACACTAGCCACTGGCCTCAGGCATGTGGAGGCATTCTGAAAAGCTGCTTCCTTCTCCCCATCCCCCAGCTGCAAACTCTGGGGTTTTTTGGAACACCCCTGTTTCTGTAACAATAGTATAATCGATAAAATATACTTTAAAAAGGAACGTTTAGTAATATACTAAATTTGAGCTCAATATGCAACATAGCAATTTTATTTCTAAAAACTAGCAAGCAGAAAATAAATTTGTAAAGTGACATTTAAATAGGATTAAATGTGTTAAATAGCTAATAATAAATCTAAAAGATAAATACAAGTACTGTATGAAAAATATTTGAAACATTGAGTTAACCGGACATACTGTTAAATAGTTTGAAAATCTCAATATTATACATTTGTTTTCACCACAATTTATTTACACATTCATTGTAATTCCAATAAAAATTTTTGCTGTGTATTTGTAGTTTGACCTGTCGATTATAAAAGAGATATGGAGCCCTTTCCCTCTTTCTCTTCCCAAATATTTTAGCTCAAAGGCATGGGGACAAAAACAGGAAGGTGTGGTGTCCCACAGTGAGGTGATGGAGCTTGGATGGAATGAGAAAGGTGTAGATCTGGGAGGGTCACACTGCACAGTGTTGGAGCTCAAGTCAGAGCATCCCTGAGAGGTGAACAACATGGTAAAAAAGATCAAAGACAAACAAGGTCAGGATCATCCATACAAGGGCAGAAAGGACAGCCCAGTTTGGGTTTTCAGAGTCTGATGGGGGTACATATCTACAGAAGAGGTGGCCTGGCACAGGGTGCCTGAGAAAGGATGGGGTGAAGAGGGCATACACTTTGGAGAGACAGCAGAGGAGACAGCCTGTGTAGGGTGCTGCAATCCAAGTGGGGTGAGGAAGGTATGTGTGGAGGGGAAGAGAAAACAGAGTGGTTACAAACAAGAAGTTTGAACAAATAACCAAAGACACTGATCATGGGAGTCAGCTTAATGTCAGAAAATGGAGTTAAAATTAAAAGGGAAACACTAGGATGAACCATGTGGGATTGGATGGGCATGGAAGTATTGGTAAGAACTCCTGATTTTCAATGTATTTTGATACAGAACTAAAGATTAATGTTCACATGTAGGTATGTGTATTTATCTATACACATGTGATTCCCTGCTGCTCACTGAGACCCTACGAGCAATGACAACCCCAATAGCAACAGACACATCTACTACAATGGGTGCCTGGATTGGTTTTTAAGTAGCACACTCTCCTCCAAGGAATCAGGGCTTTTATGAAAAATGGCTGATTCCAGGGCTGGGGCAGAAAACTGCAAGATTAGACTGAAACATCTTGTTGCCCAGAAGGTAAGGAAGTACTCAAAGAACAATGGGGACAGGTTGAAAGACAGGAAGTCAGCTTAAAATGTCTACTGTCAGTCAAATCTGGGGGAAATTAAGTGCCAGACTAATAAGGTTTTCCATGTCCCGCATTTTTTTGTTTGGCTTGGCTTTATGTATTTACCAATGTATAAGGAATGACAGAATAAGGGTATCATCATTTGACAATCAACACAATAATTGTTCAAGCAAGAATCATCAGTGGGTGCTAAATCTAGTGGGTGAAATTTTGAAGAGTAACCAAATGTTGGGTTGGCCAAAAAGTTCCTCCATAGAAGATATTTGTGAAATATAAAAGGTATAGTGATTTTACTGTGGACAAACCTGGCAGACACTTCACCAAGTGACCAAAGTCAACATTGCCAGTAGTGGAACTGAGCATGTTCCTCCAGATCTGCTGTCCTGGGAAGAACTCAGCATCGCTTGTGTGACATTCATGATCAAATGGCATAACTGACCTGTCTGATCCATAGTCTTCAAAATGTTAAGGTAATTGATAGGGGAATTCAAGAGTCAAAGCTTTTAGCTTTAGTTATAGTTGATAGGCTTAATTGATTAATGTATGAGGAAAGCTGTTGTTCCAGAAACTGGAATGCATGACCTACATGACACCAGGAAGCCGAAAAGTGTTTCAGCCTTTGTGTCCCAGGGAGTCTGCAAGTGATAGGGACGGTATTTGAGCCATTGTATTCCAATGAGGGAACATCCATAACAGAGATAAAAAATTGTTCATCAATAGATAAAGAAATAACAGGAAAATTGCTGCCACTGCTATCTGATTAACCTCTTTCCAGACCCCTTACCTATCCTTTTCTTATCCTTATGAAATGGTCGCCTTGAGATGAGATTTTAAGACAGTTTTTAAGGTATATAACTGGTCAACTTCTCAGATAGCTGACATCTGAGTAAAGTGCCCATAAAGATTCAATCCTTGTCTCTACTTATTGGTTTTGGTAGTTACAGGCAGCACAAAGGCCAGCTTTTCTGGTTTCATTATGAACAGCTCAGGAAGCCTAGAGTACTATTCAAGATTGAAAGAGACAAGGGAGACGGGATAATTGGACATAACACATCATCTTAGATTTTAACTATAAAGGATATTGTTGAGACCAATTGTAATTCCCTGATTTTGATAATTATAAACAGGTCATTTTAAAAAAGAAATAAACAATAAAGTATTAGAAATAAAGAAGTATCATGTCTGCAACTTAAAAATGGTTCATATATTATATACGATATATTATGTGTTATATATGATAAGTTTTATGGCACTATAACAATTGTAATACATCCAAACATTGATATCTAAATAAATATCTAAATGATGTCTGCACCTTTAGAACCAAATATAGTGATAAAATTAAAAACTACAAAAAGTATCAATTAACACCACTAAAGTATGAGTGACCACGTAGTTGGGTGTTGTTTAAATAGCTGGTGTTTGGTCAGTTTGAGTATGTAAAACTCAATAGTGCTGGCCTTCATTTAGAAAATCTGCTTAAAACTTAGATGTCAAGAAACATAGTTGAAAATACACTAGAAATTTTCATCATACACATATGATCCAAAAATACTTTTTTAATAAAGATTTCACATATCATGTATTTATTATTTATTTATTTAAACCAGTTCAAAGCCTTTCTTGGGGAGCCTGCCCTGTCCTGTGGATGAAACTTATTAGAAAGTGTAGGAGACAGGACCTACTAAGGGAAAAAAGCAGATTGTTATTATTGGAGTTATTAAGGGTATTAGCATGGCTCAGAGGGGGAGAGGAGAAACAGGAGAAGATCTCAAGCCAGAAGGGGTCACTAGTAACATTTATTTCTGATGTTTTATAATGTCAATGTTTTCCTCTAAAACTTTTAAATCTTCTACAACCTGCGCAATGGTGTTGACATGAAACAGCACATCTCATTTAACAGAGCCCTTGTCCCACCTGCTTCAGTAGCTAAGGAGGAGAGGCAAGGCTATCTCTAAAAGTAACAGTGGAGGGAGATGGACTTGGAAGTAGGCTGCCCTGCCCTAGAATGGGCCCCCCACTTCTTCCCAACCCTTCTCAGGGCAGGGGCTGGAGAAACATGGCTGAGATTATAGGCCTGGGCCTCAGGTGGCCACTGAAAAAATCCTGAGTTTAAAAGTGTCGTTTTTGTTTTGTTTTTCCTCCTCATTGGAGAGGCCAGCACCCTGGTGTTTCTGCAACCAGTAATGAGTTTGAATAGTTAGGTAATTACCCTATTGTTCCCAGGACCTAGTAGCTCCTAGGTCTAGAAGTTAACAAGGTTTCAAAGATTTATCTCCACATTCTTTCTTTCCTTGCTTTATTTCACTTCTTTCTTTCTTCCTTCCCTTCACTTTCTTAATTCCTTTCTTTTTCTGCTCCCCCACAATCTTTCTTCAATTATGAAAACCATCTATGACTTACATGAACCTTGTGCAACATAAGCAATCTTCTGCAACATGCACAGTCCTCTGTGAAAGACACAATATTCTAAAATAAGGGAGATAAATTTTATTTGAAATTTAATCAAGCAACTGATAGATATATAATAAACACTTTATCCTGTTGGCAGATATACACAGTGCTCAGAAGTGAGCTGTTTTGTAATCTCATAACCTTGACAGCAGCAAGGGCTGGAGAAGAAGGAGAGAAATCAGGTTTGGGCAACTTCAGCCCCTTTGATTTTAAAAGCACCAGTTTTTTTCTTTTGTATATTGAGGAAGGGGTGCGATTTTTCCCTTTTTCTACTTTTGTTCCTAGTTAAAGTGGATGCAGAGGGGCCAAGCCCAATCTGAAAACTGAAGTTGAATGCAAGGCTTGGGTCAGGTAAAACAAAGAATAGCATCGCCTCCTGCTAGAGGATAGTGATCAAAACATGGCCTTAGGGGAATACAGGACTGCTAGGCTGGAAAACAAATACAATTACTTCCCAGAGTAGATAGTCCTGAGGGTGGCAAAGATGCAAAGGGAGCGGTCAGAGAAAGGGGAAAAAGACATATTAGTGAGGCAATTTGAGCAAAAAGGCCTAGTTAGGAGAACAGGACCTGGAAAAGCCAGGCCTTTCCACTACAGGTTAAAAATCTTGCTTCTCCCCTCAAGAACTGAACCTAAGTGGGGAATGCACCACAGAGATGGGACAGTGGGATTATTTTTATAGTGTGCCTCTCCTTGCGCGGACCTCTGCTTGTGGCTAGCAGGAAACCTAGCGTTCTGTCTAGGTCCACGTCCCAGCTTATCTTCTTACAGGTGTCTTTCTTTGCAGTGAGCACCCTGGTGGCTTTTAAATGCTTGACTCCTGCGGGGTAGGGCAGTTTCTTGAAAGAGAGGAAGACATTCAACTGGCAAACATAACACTGCCCCTCCTTGCAGTTCCTGCAAGGAGTATTTAGATGCAAACTGAGTTGCTAGAAGTCACCTGGGATGTAAAGAAATGCAGCCAGCTTACAACAGACCAATGATTTAAACTGACTTTTCTCCTGGCCAGGTTTAGAGGCAGAAAAGGCTAAGGAATCCCTGTGGTGGGTCAAAATGTGCTGTTTTGTGAGAGGGGCTTCCAAAGGCTGTTACATCTTTGGTCATCCCCAACTCTCTTACGTGTCTCAGTTTCTCCTGTCTAAAACAGCCAATGAGGTGCTAGGTGACCAAATGTTATTTTACATATCCCCAGATGAGCCAGTTACATTACAGTGCTAGGAGTTCCCTATGAGGCGGCTGCATTTCTTAGGGATCAGACTCAGACACTTCTGCCAGGCCCCCACACACGTAGGGATGCCTAAGGACTTGGCCTGGAGGGAGGAAGTGTCTCTTGTTTTTTGAGCCAGGGCTGACCTCGAGCACTCATTTCAGATTTCATTGTGTCTACCTCCAAAGACAGGTCTAGCACATTTGAATGCTCCATCCCCACAGCACAGCATCTCCTTTACCCTAAAGTTGAGAGACTGTACTCGCTGCATTTCAAACAGCTGGAGACAGAGTGGAATCTGAGAGACTGTACCATTTATGTTAAATAACGGAGGGACGAGAGTGGGAAGTGGTAGGAGGTTGCTGAGGAGAGGGAAGAATTATCTGGGCTTTAAACTTGACTAGAATACCTCAGCCAAAACATGGCCTTCTTAAGAGCATGAAAGTAGGGGAGTAGTTAATGGTTGCGAACCTCTGCCATCAACCCAATCGAGACTGAGAAACTGGTGAGTGTCCCAGTGTATCAATAAGAAAAGATATTGGCTTCCCTGCTACTGATACAGTTACCCAATATTTCATCCTGGATATAGCTATGGGGCTTGTGCAGTCCCTGGGCAGTTTTAGTCCTCTGATGCTAGCCCCAGAGGCTCTGGGAGGTCAGAGCCAGGCGCCGTTCCGGGTGGGTAACTGATATCCTGGTGCCTTGAGAGGCACATAAAGCAATCAAGACTTTCAGTGGTTCTCTAGTCTGCACAGTGGGCACAGCCCCTGAGGGGCTCATGGATTGGGGCACTGTTTAGCCAGTGTCCAGGCTTGCCACATTTGAAGATACCCACTGGAGGGGTCTGAATTTCACCTTTTGTTGGGTTAGGTCTGTGGGACTCTTTCAGAGCAGAAGCCAGTAATTGGAAAGCCTGAGTTCACAACTGGGCACGCTCCTCACCTTGTTAAAGACTTTGAAGGCCAGATTAATACATTTTGACTGACTGGTTTGAGGGCCTGCCTCTAATTTTTTGGCATTTGTGGCATATGTCAGGAGCTGACCAAGAAATAAAGTGCATATGGAGAAAAAGGATGTTCTCTGGGGAATCAGGATTTAGGTTAGTGAAACGCTGGAGGACTTCCCTCAGTCCAGCTAGGAGGCACACTATCATATGATCATGTCTAGAGTATTGGTATGATCCTGGGCTGCCAACCACACCTGTTTTCTCTCCCTGGCTAGATAGATAGGTGGACATAATGACAAAGGGATCTTACCAGGTGAGGTAACAGGAGGCAGTGATATTGAAATTCCTTAATGAAATGGGTTGGGTCAGAGGAGTAGAAATTGAGGTGTTGTTCTACTTGGGAGAGGTCAGAGAGAAAAAGGAACGTGAACCTGAATGGGTCCCTGGGGCCCGGCAACCTAAGAGGGAGGACTGTGTGAGACTGAGAGGGGGGCTGGTGCTGAGAGGACCTAGTTCTGAGAGGTGACAGAGGAGCTGAGCAATTGTCTCATGATGTGGAGTCTGGGAAAGTGTTGGGTCACGCCAGCCACCCCCGGGGGATTAGGAGGTGGAGGAGCATAGGGTGGAGGAGAGGAGACAAGACAGTCCTCTAGGGGGTCTGTAGGGCTCTCTGGAGTCAGGGAGAGAGCAGTGAGATCAGCAGGATCAAAACGACTGGATTGGAGAGGGGAGAGTGAAGGAGGATTTGGTAAGTGGAACAGGACGGACAGAGGGAGGGGCGCCTGAATAGGTCTTAAAAGACTTCAACATAGGGAATTTCACTCCACTTGCCTAGACGGTCACAAGAGTTGTCTAGATCAATTAATATTAGGGGTCAAGTCTCCTGTTCTCAAGCCAAATGGACCCATTGTCTAATTTTTATTGAGGGCAGGCAGTATTACAAAGAAATCTCAGTCTTTTAGTTTTGAGGTTCATTTCAAGTTGTTCTGCAAACGTTCAAGACCAAGCAGGTCCACTCAGGATTCAGGCCAAAGGAAGAAAATATGTGGAGCTGTCGAGGTATCTTATATGCCTTTATTCTGTCTGCTGGGGCAATCCACACAAGCAGGAAGTCCCATCTTCTTTATATACTAAATGGAGACAAAGCTGGCTCTGTGCCAAGTTATGACATCGCTGATTACAGAAGGGTGAGTGTTCTGTACATATGGGTTTCTAGCTAATATTGCTGAGTCATTCTTGCCTGGATAGCTGGGTGAGGAAGCCTGACTAACTTCATTTTCACCACGTAAGGCTTAAGTCTTTGAGGCTTCTCAGGAGTCACCCAGGGGGGCTGTTCTGCAAGGGCTAGGATTGGCCCGAACATGAAATGGAGGAGGAGTAAGACCTGTCTCCCATCTTGAGGACCTCTCAGGGGGCATCCTGCCCTGTGAGCCATCAGAGCAGTGATGGAGGAAGAAGGACGAGGAGAGGCGTCCCTCAGTTTTCTCACCCCGCATAGGTCCAGGACCCGGTAGCACCTCTCAGGCAGCGCTGGGGTTTCAGAGTGCTATGCAGTGACAACAGGAGCAGAGAGAGGGCTGGAAGTGTGGGGAGAAGGCAAACTCCTTACTCGGGTAGAAACCTGCTGGTGTGGGTGCAGGAGCCAGGTGAATGGGCATCCTTGGACACGTCTTGTTCTCAGGTTTTGGCACCAAAATTTTAGGTTTGCATGAGAAGATGGCAGGAGACATGTAAAGCAGTTCAAAGCCTTAATTCAGGAGGTCTGAGCAGTCTTGGATGAGTCTGGAGTGACTGCAGCCACATATTATGTGTTTGATGAAAAATAATTAAAATAGTATGTAAATATCCAGTAAATAAATTATTTATTTTTAATCATATAATTTTTCTTTAAAATTTGTGTATATCCTTGTGATGTTTTCAAAACTGAATTTTTATGTGCATCTCCCTGACCAATTTGTCCTACAGGACAAGCTGTGCAGGGTTCAAATTCAGTAGCATCTGGAAAGAAAATTAAAGGATTACATTCTCTATCTAAAATACACATAAGTGTTACAAAGAATAAAATATCTATATTTGACTACAACACACATAAGGTTACTATGAAATATAATTTGTCCACAGTTGCACACTGGATTCATTGCTATTGTGGCTAAGTATCAGAGCTTCTGGTTTTCTCATTCTTCATTTAATCAGTAACCATGCACTAAGGAAGTACGGCAAGCACTGAAGTTACAAGGTGAAGCCCTTAACAATCACATACTGTAAACTGAAAAGACAGATGAACAGGCAGTTTCTACCCAGTCACATACATGATGACAAATATAAAACGGAGCACTGCTGGAGCACACAGAAGGGACATCACAGTTTTGTGTTAATATTGTTGGCTTTTTGGTGGAGGTGATACATAAGTTGGTTCTGAAGGACAAGGAAAGAGTATGCCAGATAGACAAATGAAGCAGTTGCCCAGACTAGACGTGGGGAAGAACACTTGTGGAATTGGAAATAGTCTAGTTTGGCTGGATGCTAGAGCAAAGGGGCAGAGTAGGGTAAGTAATATCTAGAGATAAGTCTGAATTATTTGGCAAGAACTACATGAATTTCAGTGTTTTTATTCCATGCAAAGGAATCTGGAGTTTTTTCCTGAGGGTCAAAGGTAAACCAATGACAAAGTCAATGACTGGGGACTTAAATGTCGCCTTTCAGTGACTGCTGTATGAACTGTAACTGCTTGACTGAGTATTACTAGGTGAGTTAGGTTATTGGGCCTTATATCACTAGAAAAAGGTGAGAAGTGGATGAAGCCCAGTTTTCTGACAAGAGTTTCATTGTGCAGGTTGACAGATCCACAGGCATGGCAGAGGAGAGGATGGGGACAGCCAGAAGTGAAAAGAGATACATGGACATATGAGATTTTTTAAAAGCTATGGTACATGATGAATAAGTGCTAATAAATATATTCTTCCTTGTGAATGTTTATGCTTTCACATTTTTCATTCCCTATGTATAAGAAAATATTTAATACAGAATCTGTTACTCAAACTTGTTAATGGATGCCATTTACTATTTATTTCAGAAATCAATGATATCACAATTTAATTAATAAAATATGGAAACATACCTTCTTCTAGTTTCGTAGAGTTTTTTCTAACTTCTGCTGCATCTGAAATAAGTCAAATATTATTTATAGTATTGAAATTAAACAAGAGACATTATTAAAAGAATTATATAGTTTGTAAAATGTGTCCTTTAAATGATTTTATTTAATTTTTACAAGGCTTCATTTATTTATGTTTAGACAGAGGGGAAGGGAGGGAGAAGGAGAGGCAGAGAAACATCGATCAGGTGCCTCTTGCACGCACCATGACCAGGGATGGAACCCACAATCCAGGCATGTGCCTGGACTGGAAATTGAACTAGTGAACTTTTGGTTTGAGGGATGACACCCAAGCGCTGAGCCAGGACTAAAAATTTTAGAAACTAGACCTAACTTGGGGATTGTGTGATTAAATAAATAAATAATTGCGTAAGAAAAATCAGCTGCCACCTACTTTTATGGATGTGTAAATGCTACTTAGATTAATCTGGTAAAAGGTCCAATTGATATTGGTCTGTGGGACAAACAGGACTTTAGAAAAGTGGTGTTTGATCCCATTGGTAAAAAGAAGTTTAAACAAGTGAAGTCATATTTTACACTGATTGCATTAATTTGCAATTGTTAGAAAAACTGCCCTTTATAAAAGTTTAATCAGGGACTCTGGTCAAGATGGCAATGTAGGTAAATGCAGTACTCACATCCTTCCACAACCTCATCAAAATCACCACTAAACTACAGAACAACCATCATTCAGAACCACCTGAACTAGCTGAATGGAAGTCCTACAACAAGGGATTTAAAGAAGCAGCCACATTGAGACTGGCAGGAGAGGCAGAGACACAGAATAGGCTAGTCCCACACCCATGTATGGTGGATAAATATCGGGAAGGATGTCTTGGCTGCAGATATCCTGAGAAGCAAAGGGTCCCAGCCCCATACCAGGTACCAGGGCAGCAGCTCAAAAGGCACAAGAGATATCCAGGGAGAAACTGAATTGTCTGGCATCCAGGTAAGAGGTGGGAAAAGGGGGGCAGTTTTGTGCCAGACAAAAGTGCTAGCAGAAGCCATTGTTTCTTTTCTGAGAAACTGACCCAATACAGAGAGGGTAGGTGAGCACTGTATCTGAGTCTTCATCAATCAGACAGACTCACACTATTTGCCCTGCCCTCGTTATTCCCCACCCAACCAGAGGGCCCACTAAAGCTGTTTCTAGTGGCTTTTTAAAATACAAATGGCCTGTCTTGGCTCATGCTTTAAACTTCCCTAAAATATCTCAAGCAAGAAGCACCTGGCCTCAGCATGCCCTGCACCTCTCATTAAGAGGCCTCAACCTAGCACTAGCAGCAGCTGGCCCTGCTTTGCATCTTGTCCTCACCTAACACCTCCAAGCCCAGCACAAGTTCATGGCTATCTATAGACTGATTTGTAGCTCATGCCAGTTGGCCCTGGGCAGAACACTGGTGGCAGCAGACCTTGCTCTGTACCTTCCAGGAGGCCCCAGAGCCAGTGCACCCACTGGGTTGCTCCAGACCACATTGAAGCAACCACCAAACCACTCAACAAGTGATACAGCAAAGGGGCAGACTCAGCTGGCACCAGACCCCAGTGAAAAGTAAGTCCTTCTCTTTGGGGTGGGGCCCTGCACAGCTGATCCTCCACCGTGGCTGTTCGCCACAGCCAGTCCTTGCAGCCAATTGGCCTGGGGGTTAATGCCTCCCATTGACCTGCCAACATCAATCAATGCTCAGCTATAAAAGGAGGATGTACACAGCCCACACAGGTGCCATACCTGGAGTGCCAAGCCTGTGTGATTGGGGAAGTTGTGGCACTGGACCCTCCAGAACACCTCCTACATAAGGCCACTCTACCAAGCCTGGGAGATGGAGCAGCTCTACCCAGTATGTAGAAACAAACACAGGGAGGCTGCCAAAATGAGGAGACAAAGAAACGTGTACCTAATAAAGAACAAAACAAAACTCCAGGAAAAGAACGAAACAAATGAGACAAGAAATCTACGAGGTGCAGGGTTCAAACACTGATTATAAGGATGCTCAGAGAACTTAGTGAGGACTTCAACAGCATAACAAACAAACAAACAAACATGGAAACCATAATAAAAGAACCAGATAGAAATGAAGGATACACTAACTGAAATGAAGAATCATTTGCAGAGAACCAACAGGACATAGATGAAGCTGAGAATCTAAATCAGTCACTTGGAATATAAGAAAGCAATACACACTGAATCAGAACAGTAAATAAAAGAAGAATCAAAACAAATGAGGGTCATATAAGGAGCCTCTGGGACAACTTTAAGCGTACAAACATTCACATCATGGGGGTGCTGGAGGGAGGAGAGAGAGAGAGAGAGCAAGAAATTGAAAACCTATTTGAAAGACTTCCAAAACTTGGTGAAGGAAATGGATATACAAGTCCAAGAAGCGCAGAGTCCCATATAAGAGGAACCCAAAGAGACCAGACCAAAGGTTAAAGACAAGAAGAGAATCTTAGAGTAGCAAGAGAAAAGTAGTTACCTACGCGGGAGCTCCCCTAAGACTGTCAGCTGATTTATCAACAGAAACTTTTCAGGCCAGAAGAGATTGGCAAGACATATTCAAAGTCATGGAAACCAAGGACCTATAACACATGTGAAATATCATTTACCAGTACAAGAGTCTCATCATATTCAGTGCCAAGGTTTTTTTGTGGCACACTAATCACACAGGTATATACCCCGTAGCATGTAGCAAGATTCAAGATTACCAGAAGGGTAGCAAGTGTTCAGCATAAACCCCTTTGGTTTTATAAACAGTTTGGGCACAGTGAGCCACTCTTACCAGTTAGGGAATGGTGGCAACCCTCCCCATATTCAGGTTTCCAGATGCCAACCAAGGCCAGCTATTGAAGCAGGACTTTCCAAGGATAGCAGTCTTAGGACTGCTGGGTGAAATTGTTCTGCACAGCAGTTATTACCCTGATTTAATTTCTCGTGTTGTCTTAAAATTTATTTAACACAGATTTAAAGAACACAGATTGAGGAACTATCATGTCATGCACTGTGTTATAAACACAGACACTGACAAACACTTGAACATAAAAAAGTTTGAAACCAGAGAAATCTCATCTGTTATGAGATTGTCTGAAATAAATGTTTAAGTTTTCAGTTCTAAGAGAAAATCTAATGATCAATATATCTGTTCAATGATATTTGTATTTTATAACAGCATTAAATAACACTTGAATAAAATTGTAAATTACTTCTGATGTAATGGACAAACATTAACTAAAATGTGAAAAGTCAAGGTAAAAATTATCAAAACAGATATGTAATATCTATATTACAATGGAACCAAGTGGGCAAGGCTACACTTCATGTAATGGTGAGAGAGGCAACAAATCTAAATATTATGAAAAAGGAGAAAATTTGCTTCAATAACCAGTACAACTAAAATTACAGACTTAGAGAGATGTTTTATTTTAATTATTGTCCTTAAAGTTAGAATAACAATGCTGGATAAGTAATTCACAGTACAAATAGTCCAAAGTGTTAAAGCCTGTAAGCATAAAGAGCAATGAAGTATGTTCTCTCCCATAAGATGACAATAATTTTCACTTAAAAATAGAAATTAATGCATTTAGTGTTACAAGATTATTTAATTCATAAAAAGGACCAATCTTTGTTTCATTTAAATAATAAATACCCAATATGCTGAAGTGTTTGGAGGTCACTCACTTACTCTTAGGGGTGAAAAATCAGGGTGCAGAAAAACTTTTAAATTGTTATGAACCAAAACCAAACTAAAATCTGTTATAAAGCCAAATCATTTCCAAGTATACCATAAGTTATTAGGCAATACTACTTAATTTCTAAAATTGAAATTATATGTAGCTTAAAAATTTTTTTTAATGTGTTAGTTTAGTTACATTTGTTGAGAAAAGTTAATGATAGACATCTCTTTCAAATGAGAGATCTGGGGACTTAAAAAAGATTGTAAAATTTGTGTCTCCTTTCTATATTAGCACAAATAATTAAGGCCTCTATCACTGTGCATTAGTCAATTAAACAACTTAGAATTTCACCAAATTAAACACTAAAATTATATCAGAAACCTAATGACCAAGGGAAAAAAGAGAATATAACTAACCTCAACCAAGTAAGTCTTGCTACTTTTATTTGACGTCTGTGTCCTTGAAGTGGGAATCACCGAGTTTTCTCTTGGAGTAGAATTTCCATAGCGTACAAAAGTATTGCTAAGATTTCCAACACAAGGTGTCTCTAGTACTGGCCTCAAGTTATCAGTGCTGGATGAATATCTGTTCTGCTGTTTCAGCAGGAGAAGTTCAACGTTGACCTCAGCTAACTTCTTGTTAGTCCTGTGAAGATAGTAAAAATAAATACTTAGTATTTCATTTTTGGCTGAAATAACTTGGTATTTTTTTTAAGTTGTTGCAACAGTAAATGGAATTCCCCATTAAACAGCATTTTAACATTGAAAATGTGTAGGAGTAGACCTGCTATATACAAGTTTAAGTTCTAAATTGTTCTAAAGAAGTACATATGCTTGGTGGGACAGGGAGGGGGTGCGGGGTGCCAGGGAGGTGGAAGCGGTGGTGGTTCCTAACGAATGAGTAATTCAAAGAAGAGAGCGGAGAGCAGTGGCTATCAGTGATGTACACGGCTTATCAGGTAATACTTGCTGCCTTCTGGAATGGCTGTACTTAAAGATTCTTGAGGATGCCCTTGGACATATTTAATAAACCAAGTTAGAGATTATAAAAAAAAAATCCTTAATAGACATTGTCAAGCGTTTACTGTGGAGATTTTAACCACTTGGCACTGGGTCATAATTTAGAGCAACAACCTCTAAGGGAGAACAACGTAGCCTAGCTGGTGGTCAAAAGGAACTAAAACAGCTCCAAGGCAATCAGCTTATCACATTGTTACCAAGGCACTGGAGGTGGGATCTGCCCTTTCTCTTACACACACACCCACGGATAGACCACCTTATTATTTTTAGCAGCTTTGTCAATTATGCTGCAGTTCACTCCTATATTAATCTTTTCATATTTAACATGCCTTTATAGAGTAGAAAAAAAACTATAAAGGATAGTTTGTCTCAAGGCGCCCTCCAGTGATAATAGCAAAGATCACAACCAAGAAAATAAATTTGCCAAGGCTAGAATGTGCTCAGTCCTTAACCTTTTTGGTTCAGTTGTTATCTTCCGAAAAATAGTTAAACTCATTAACATTTCTATTTCGGGAAATTGCAACAAGAAATTTTATAGTAATATCACTGTCTCAATGATAAAGCTTCAAAAACACTTAGCTTAAAGACAAGTAGGTCAGGTTAACTATATGACAATGGGGGTGGGGGGAATTCGTCGTCGGCAGCCGTCCGTCTCGAGAGACGATGGTGTAGCTTCTTAAGAGTCTATCTGCACCGCCGAGAATGGCTGTGCAGTCCGACTCGGGAGTGACACGGTATCTGTCTCCTCCCGTGTTGAATCGACATCTTGCGATGACGCTGGAGTGTCCTCTCCAGTGAAGCTGAAGCTACAGAATTAAGTCATGTAAAATCAAAAATCGGGGAGAGATGCAAACTGTCCAGGACAAATATTTGAAAGATAATTTTATTAACTAACATGATTTTACAAAATTGCACTATTTAGTTAGCTTCCGCTTCCTATTAATCTCATGAACCTCGTTTGATAAAAATTATGATTTTGGAACTAATGAGGTAAATTTGTTTTCTCTGGTTGTGTGTTTTGACTTACTTGCTTAGTGTATTTGATAATGACAGTCTATCTTCTACTTCTCCTAGGTAGAGCTGCTTATATTTTTCCAAATCTCTTTCTTTAGCATCTTGAGCAATTTTCATTTTGGAGAGTTCAGATTCTAGATCTTTAATTCTGAGTTCCAATTGCCTTATTATTAAAACATCACGATTCTCTCTTAACTGCTCCAGATTTTCTGGCGATGCTGCTTTTGTCTAAAGCAAATAAGCAGAATACATTTTTATAATAAGTATAATCTGAACAATTATATTTGTTTTCTTTAGTTTTGAGTCAACGATTCAGAGAGCAACTTTAAACATAAAAAAGCTGAAGTTTAAAATACTTATCAATGTCAACTGAATCATAACTTATAAAAATAAAATTACATATTTTAAAAAAGATTTTATTTATTTTTAGAGAGAGGGGATGGGAGGGAGAGAGGGAGAGAAACATCAATGAGTGGTTGACTGTTGCGTGCCCCCAACTGGGAAACCAGGCATGTGCCCTGACTGGGAATCGAACCAGCAACCCTTAGGTTTGCAGGCCGGCGCTCTAAACCTACCTTTTTTATTAGTACTTATGCATTCTGACAATTCAAAGAATTGCAGAATCAATTTAAAATGTTAAGAATTGAAGAATATAATAATGGCATAGTTTTAAAATCAGAGTTTATTTCTTTATTTCTAATATTCTTGTTTTACATCAACTGGTCTTTAAAACAAAATGACCCTCTAGTAAGAATTATTCTGAAAGATCAATTTAGTGATAATAACGATGGAACTGAAATACTGAAAGGGGAAGCAGTCCGCCTTCCTTCCTGAAATTTACAAAACACATTGCTATTAAGTAGAGGAAACATACAATGTCTATTTTCAAAATCTAATCTGTAGTGAAATGAATTACATTCAAGATTAAGAAATTAACCTGTAAAAGGAGATTGACTTCTTCTAATTTTTCTTCTATATCCTGTCTTGCTCCTTCTTCAATCTTCCATTTATACTGTTCTAGTTCACTGTATTCTACCATATTCATTTCCATATATCTTTTGAGGTTTATTTCTTGTTTCCACTTCTTTTTTTCATTCTTTAGTTTTTCATATTCTTTTGTACTGCTTTCATATTTAATAGCTTCTGTTGAAGAAATTTATTTTTTTCATCCAGAAATAGACATTTTGAAGATGCAGTTTCCAGTTTTGCTGTAAGATTATCATTTTGCATATAGTTTCGTCATGAAGGTGTAGACCGAGAACAGTCTAACTCAACACAACTATCAAATTTTGAAATAAATTCAGTTGCAATAAAGTTAATGGTACTGTAGTAGAGACATATGTGAAATTTTTAATTAGTCAGAATCAAGAACAAAGTTAAAAAGACCAGGAGTCACAAAAATCACATTTCATGTCATCGGCTTTGTTATGTAATGTCTGAACTTGATTTTATTCTCTCTTTTTTTTTCTATGACTGTTTTTATGTCTTCCTCCACAAAAATATGAGTCACCTCTTAATAGAAAGTCTCTTGCCTCTTCCCCAATATTAATTCTCCATAACTTTTAAAGGAGTTTTAGGGAAAGCATATTGAGTTATTTAGGCCTAAGTCAACAAATGCCTCCCAAAATAAGACTTTTTTAAATGTGTTTTATTGATTATACTGTTACAGTTTAATTAGTGAATCTTATACAGATTCTAATGCCATAAGCCTTAAGTGAACTACAAATGTTCCATGCTAACTTGAATTACTTCCAAGAAGAAATGACTCCCAGGGTTAAAGAGAAATCATATCTTCTCTTTAACCCTACAGCTATAAAAATTTAGTGAAATGAGCTATACATTTTTTAAAACAACAACAAAAGGCTTAATTTAGTAGTGCTATCTTGCAATTCTTTGTTACTTCCCACAAAATAAGAGAATATACTAAACAACAAAAACTGGCTGGAAATTCCTTCATACTGAGTTGAGAGATGTTGAGTTGGCCAAGAAGTCTGTTTAGTTTTTCCATAAAATAAAAGACATATGAGTATTTTTCATTTTAACCAATAACTTTATTGGTTTGGACATTTTGAGTATGTTAGCTATCTCCCGTGGAGTATAACATTGATTGTTGTCAACTGATGTCTTGTTTGATTGCTATCAATTTCAACTGGTCTACCTGACGACTGTGGAGCATCGTTCAGCGAGAAATTTCCAACACTGAAACTTGGCAAACCATTTTTGACATATCGGGTCAGTCACAGCACCTTCTCCATACACTGCACAAATCTTGTTTTTGCACTTCAGTTGTGATTTTACCCTTCTTGGAAAAATTAAGCATAATACGCTGAAAATGTTGTGCATTTTCTTTGATCTTCAATATTAAAATGGCTACACAAAAATTCATCAATTTTGATCAGTTTCTTTTTTCCCCACACATTTTTTGCAACTCTGGCGCGTTACTTCCCAGTCCCTCCTGGCTCTGGCCATGCTCCTCTCCAATTTTAATAAGTTTTTTAAAAATGCATGCTGACATACCAGCTGTCACAATACAATCTAATAAAATTGTTTCAAAGGAAGTTCAAGATAACTAAGTGCTATTAGAGCTACTTTATGGAAAAAAAAATGAACATTTTGACCAACTCAATACTACGTTCCTTTATTTGGTAAGACAAGGTGAGTGATGTGGAGCTTTTAAAACATGACTACAAATCCTTTGGCATTCCTCCCATGAAGGAGGTGCTGGCCTCAGTAAGTAACTGTTCCTAGTGAATACAATATGGTAGAACTGCTATGTGACTTCTGTGTCTGGGTGATACAGCTTCCATCTGACTTCCTCTCTCCAGGGAAGCTCACATCCTGAGAGCCCAGCCACGTTGTCAGGAACGAAGTAGCCCAGGCCACAGTTAGTCCTCATGTAGGTTTTCCAGCCGGGACTGCCCCAGCTAACATCCCAGCTAAAAGCCCGCTGAAACACACAAGCATGTGAATGAACAAGCCCTTAGATTATTCTAGTTCCCAGCTTCAAGTCATCCCAGCTGATGGCAAATGGAAAAGAAATGAACTGGCCTCGCTGAGCCTGGCCCAACTGCAGATTTGTGAACAAAATAAATGTTGTCTTGAGCCACTAGGTTTGGAGGTGGTTTATTAAGCAGCAATAAATAACTGGCATAAGATACTGGTAATAAAGAATGCTGAAACTAAAAACAAAAACAAACAAACAAAGCTCCACACATGTGCAGGAGTGCCTTTGAGACAGGAGGCAGGTGGAACCTGAACTAATGTGGAGAAGCATGAAAATGAAATACAAAAGGGCCTCCCAGAGATGGTTAGTCAAGGCCTGATGGCCCCTGAAAAGGCTGACAGCAAGGGCTTCCAGGCAAGTGAACAAAAGGACCCTGCAACCTGGATGAAAGGGGACTCTTGCTATAAAAGAGCTGAAAGTAAAATCGATGCAAAAGATAAGCTAAAGAAAAGACTGTTAATATAAAAGAACCAGGACTTACTGGTTTCAAATATCCATTTCTCATTTATAGCTTCTCCCACATGTCCAACTGTCAAGTAATGCTAAATAAACAAATGGCTTCTGGGCTAAGATCAAATCCAGGGTGCTTCCAGGAAAACATGGTTTGAGGATGGAGCCAAGGCTGGAAAACCCTTAAGACCTCAGAAATATTAAGATGGTGCCTCAAATTCCTTTAAGGATCTCCAGAATATAAGAATTTTAAAGACACTGTCTTACAATAGGTCCGGGAAGCCCAAGGTGAAGAAGATCTTATCTTAAAACAATTTGTAACAGTGGTTTTTCTAATGGCATGAACCCCAAAGCTCCTAACAGAATTGTCGAAGCAGAAACCCTGCTTGCTAGCTTGGACTAAAGGAGGCCGAGACAGGACACAATAAAGAGGCCTGTGCATCTTAGATGTTCTGCAGGGAGGAACAGGCTGAGGACAGAGCTGCAAGCACAGGTCACTTCTGATGAAAAGGACAGAAAATGCTCAGAGGAGCAGCCAAGGGCCATGGAGAAGCATTCCATGGTTAGGACTAAGTTTTCCATTCTTCCCCCAGTGAGGAAATAGAGAGCATTATGAAATCATTTTAAATCTCAGTACTAAAAAATATATAGTGTTCTTTGGCACTATTAGATACAATTTCTCCTCTCCTTTACTTAAGCTTGTTTGTATGAAGAGGTAAGACCATCTCATCTTTATGTTACACTACAGTGTTTCTCCATAGCACACAAAGTGACATGAAAATTTTGAAATTTCAGAAGGAGACAGTCCAGATAGTGTGTGTGTGTGTGTGTGTGTGTGTGTGTGTCCTACTCCCATTGAGAACAGCACCACAGAGTAGAGCAAAACCTGCAAAAAATGAAAAACCCATGATGATGGTGATGCTTTCACCTATTTTCAAGTTTTTAAAAAAACTGAATATTGGGATGACATTAGTTTGCAAACCACACAGGTTTCAAGTGTACAATTTAATAAAATACCATCTACACACTGCATTGTGCACCCATGGCCCCAAGCAGTCTCTTTTCGGCACCATTTTCCCTTCCTTTGCCCACCTCCACCTACCTGCCACATCCCCTTTCCCTCTGGCTGTCAGCACACTGCTATCTTGTCTATGTGTTTTACATATATATATACAAACACATAGATATATGTATTTTTCTCAATCCCTTCGCCTTCTTTCATTCAGCCACCCCAACTTCACTCTCCTCTGACAGCTGTCTGTTCTCTCTTATCAATGTTCCTGTTTCTGTTTTGTCACTTTATTTTGTTCATTAGATTCCACATGTAAGTGAGATCATGTGGTATTTGTCTTTCACTGGCTGGCTTATTTCACTTGGCATAATAATCTCCAGATCCATCCATGCTGTCGCAGAAAAGATGTCCTTCTTTGTAATGGTCGAGCAGTGTTCCATCATGTACATGTACTACAGACTTGTTATCCACTCATCTACTGACGGACACTTAGGCTGTTTCTAGTTCTCGGCTATTGTAAATATTGCTGCTATGAACATAGGAGTGTGTATATTCTTTTGATTTTGTGTTTTGGGATTCTTCAGATATATTCCCAGGGGTATCATTGCTGGGTCAAAGGCAGTTCCATTTTAAATTTTTCCTCCATCCTGCTTTCCACAGTGGCTGCACAAGTCTGCATTTCCACCAACAGTCAACAAGGGTTCCATTTTCTCCACATCCTCGCCAGCATTTGTTTGTTGATTTATTGATGGTGACCATTCTGACAGGTGTGAGGTGCTATCTAATTGTGGTTTTAATTTGCGTCTTTCTGATGATTAGTGATGTTAAGCGTTTTTTCATGTCTGTTGGCCATCTGTATGTCCTCTTTGGAAAAGTGTCTATTCAGGTCGTCTGCCCATCTTTTAACTGGGTTGTTTGTCTTCTTGGTGTGGAGTTGTACAAGTTCATTATATATTTTGGACATTAACCCCTTAACAAATGAATCATTGGTGAATATCTTCTTCCAGTAGGTGGGTTTTCTTTTCATTTCATTGATGGTTTCTTTTGCTGTGCAAAAACTTTTTATTTTGATGTAATCTAATTTGTTTCTTTTTTCCTTTGCTTCCTTTGTCCAGGAGCTCTATTGGCTAAAATATTACTATGAGAAACGTCTGAAATTTTACTGCCTATGTTTTCTTTCAGGATTTTTATGGTTTTGTGACTAACATTTAAGTCTTTATTTCTTTTTCCCTTTTATTTTTTGGTTTTTCAATTACAGTTGTCCCATTTCTCCCCCATTGCTCCCCCCGACCCAACCCACCCCTTCTCCCGCAATCATATCCCTCCCTGTTGTCCATGTCCATGAGTCATTTATACACGTTCCTTGACTAGACCCTTCCCTTACTTCTCCCCCTTCTCCCCCTACCCCTATTGACTACTATTCTACTCTTTGTCCTATTTAGTTCGTTTGTTTGTGTTGTTCTTTAGTTTTCTGTATTAGGTGATATCATATGGTATTTTGCTTTCTTTGCCTGGCTTACTTCACTAAGCATAATTTTCTCTAGTTACATCCATGTTGTCGCAAATGGCAGGAGTTCCTTCTTTCTTTCTGCTACATAGTATTCCATTGTGTAAATGTACCACAGTTTTTTGATCCACTCATCTACAGATGAGCACTTAGGCTGTTTTCAGTACTTAGCTATTGTAAACAGGGCTGCTATGAACATAGGGGTGCATAAGTATTTTTGAATTAGGGTTTTAGGATTTTTCGGGTATAATCCTAACATTTAAGTCTTTAATCCATTTCAAGTTTATTCGTGTGTATGGTATATGTCGGTGGTCTAGTATCATTTTTTCGTGTATCTGTCCAATTTTTCCAGCACCATTTATTGAAGAGAGACAGTGAAATCTGTCACTGAATCTATGAATCAGCTGGCTAAGTCAGCAGACCCTGTTACCAGGATTGAATGAAAATGGGAGTAAAGTAAGAGGCTCTGGGTTAGAGACTGAGGTTTGAATGAAGAAATAAAGGAATGAATATTATCTCTGTTAGGCTACTTGCCCATCATGTCAGAGTCAGCAAGATATAAGCTGGTAACAGGCTCTATCAAGAAGAAAACAATCTCCACAAAAGTAGAGTTAAGGACATTCCACTACAGTGATTTTCTATTATTACATAAAACAACTGGTAATATGCAAGATGACCAGGAAAAAGTTCTCATAGAATCTGATTTGTGCCGTTTTCCAGGGACAGCCAACTGACCTGGAGTCTGCAAAATCCTTCGCCATGTGGGAAGGCCAACCCCAAGGGTAGGTAGGCCAACAACCATGTCCAGCTTGAAGCAGCTACAGGAGCACAAGACCTTTGCCCATTGTCCTTTTTATGATTTTAAAGGGTCTTAAGTCTGAGAGGGGAAAATTGTTACAGAGCGGGGGTCCCCCCAAATAAATAAATAAATAAATAAATAAATAAAATTTGATTTTGTATTGGAAAATTAACTTCTGGCAATCATTCACTTTTTGTATTTCCATCACTTCATCAACTATAAGTTTAAATATTCACAAATGTGAATGACTATGGCCATTCTAGTGATTATGAGAGTTAACTTGCTGCTTTGGGTGACAATAACATGTATCTACATAGGAGCAAGAATGCCTGGGTTTGAATCCCACATCCTCCAGTTAATTAGCTGTGTGACCTCGAGCAAATTATTTAAACTTTCTGTGTCTCAGGTTCTTCATCTGTCAAATTGAGATAATAATGCTACCTACCTCACTGGGGTGTTGGGAAGATTAAGTTTAGGGAATATATGTAAAGTACGTGGGCCGAAATAAACTAAGGGTTTGCAGTTACTATGATTATTGTCACTGTACTTTAAGTTCTAATAAAATTTTATACTTTAGGCAGATGGCAATGGAAGTGGTCTTTGTACAAATTACAATAAAAACATCCTTCATACCATTGGCAGTGGTAGCAAATTGAGAGCATGAGGCCCAGACTATATCCCCATACTTCAGAAAGCTTCCACCAAGCCTACTAGCCAATAATACTTCTCTGCTTATAACAATTTGTAACTTACTTCCTCTCTGTAGTACTCAGCAGGCAATAATCACAAGCAATGCAAACAGCACCTCCTAGACTGAGTGCATCACTTACATGGCCTGACAGGCAGGGTAAAGCCACTGGCACACAGATATCAGGCTCTATGCTAAATCAAAGTTCCCAGCCCCATTCATCCCCAGCCACTGTTTACGCTGGGCTGCTTCAGCAAGTCAACTACTGTGATGAGTAGATTAGTGTGATGTGGAAAGGGATATCCATAGCAGAATAGTCCTTCCCAGAGCTTTATAGATGGTAAAGTGCTATACATCTCTAAATCCCAGCTCTGGCTGCATAGTAAAGGAGGGCTTATTTCTGTTTGTTTGTTTTCTTTCTTACATTGAGGCTAAAAGAAATGAGCTTCCGATTCAACAATTCTCTATTATATTTATATTGAGTTGCTTAAAATAAATTGAGAATAAAAGCTTCATTATATCAATGTCTCCAAGAAGAGAGTATTGGCGTGGCCCAAAGTGATTTTATCTTAACAGTAGTTAAGCGAAAATAGTTTCAGTTGTATACAAGTACCATCATCTCAATAATATATCCCATAGACAAATTTATACTTAGAAGATCTACACTACTGGTTTTTAAGATATAAACATACAAAAATATAAACACAAGAGCATTTGAAAATGACTAAGAAAAATAACTCAGAATTTATTTTCGTATGAGCTACTTGTATCTCCTTTTGCTTGCAAAGGTGATTGGTCAGAATCCTGTCTTGCAATATTCTGGCATTCTGCTCTTGAGAAAGCTGCCTCTGAGTGTCATTTTGCTCTTCTACAACCTAGAGGCACATTTCACTATGTTTTTGGTGTCATAAGATTAAAAATACAAGTCATAATCTTAAGAGCAGAACCTTTAAAAAACTGTTAAAAGGAGGTACCCTTTTTAAACACAAGGATCTTCTCTTCCATGAAAAACTAAAGTATGAATTTAAATAACAACTACATTTGTGAAAGAGCAAAAATACAGTATTGGGAGATAGAATTTTTTAAAAGACATCTGACTACTTCCATTATGTCATCAGGGCAATTTATCTTGTATGTTAATGTTTCAAAAATCCAAAGTTAATAGTTATGTTAATGGATAAGATGAATTTTCCTTCCTTTTCTTTATTTATAAAACATAAATATACTTCCATTCAAGATGGTGGCACAGGTGAACACAGCTCACCTCCTCACACAACCACATCAAAATTACAACAAAACTACAGAAAAAAGCATTATTCAAACCACCCAAGTAGAGCTGAATGGAAGTCCTACAACTATGGAATTAAAGAAACACATCAAGACTGGTAGGAGGGGCGGATATGCAGAATGGGCTAGTCCCACACTCATGTCTGGTGGATAACAATTGGTAGGGATAGTTCGTGAGCAAGGGGTCCCAGTCCCACCTCAGGCCCCACAGCCCAGGGTTCCAGTGTAAGGAAAATAAGTCCCCTTAACTTCTGGGTGTAAAAAACCAGAGAAGAGTGAGGCCGTGAAGACAAATTGCTAGAGTCCCAGGCAGTTCCTGCAAAAGGGCCCATGCTCTGAGTTACTAGACTACTCCCTCTGAGCTCCAGCACAGGATCAGCAGACTGAAAAGCACCAGAGGCATCTGGAGAGGTACTGAAGTGTCTGTATTAAGGGTGTGTGCAGGGTGGGGGGTGGTGAGCTTTCTCCCAGACAGAAGTGCTGGTAGAGGCCATTGCTCCTTTTCTGAGTCTTTCCCCAACAGAGCGAGCAGGTGGCTGCCATATATGAGACTCCACCAACATGGCTTACTCTGTTTGCCCTGCCCTGGTGATTCCCTGAGGCTCTGTACCATTCAACTTTAGGGCCCACCTAAGCAGTTTCCAGTAGCTTTTCCATACAACTGGCTTGTCTCGGGTTCACATCTTCAGATTCTCCTATATTCTCACAAACAAGTAGCATTTGGCCTCTGTGTGCCCCGTGCCTATTGCTAAGTGGTGTTAAGTCCAGCACTAGCAGCAGCTGGCCTTGGTTCACAGCGTGGAATCACTTGGGCACCTCCAAACCCAGCACAAGTAGCAACCAATTACAGATCACTTTGTGCCTTATACCAGGTGGCCCTGGTCAGAACACATGTGTTGGCTGACCTTGACCTGCACCTCTTAGAAATCCCCAGAGCCTCTGCACCCAGTGAGCAGCTACAGACCATGTCAAAGCATCACCACTCAACCATCTCCATGAGTGACTCACTCAAAGGGTGGCCTCAGAGGGCTCCAGAGCACTGCAGAAATATGTACTCCTCTGTGGAGTGGACCCCTGCACAACTGATCATCCACGGTGGTGGGAAGTTGGTATTCAGTGGTTATAACCAGTCCTTGCAGCTGACTGGCCTGGGTAAATCCCTCCATTTGATCTGTCAACAGCAATCAAGGTTCAACTACAAGAGGACGATGTACATAGTCCACAGAATGGGCACACTTCAAGTACCCAGATTAGATGACAGGGGAGCTGTGCGACAGGACCCTACAAGACACTTACTACATAAGGGCACTCTTCCAAGCCAGAAAGTCTTAGTAGCTCTGCCTAATACATAGAAATAAACACAAGGGGTCTGCCAAAATGAAGAGGCAAAGAAACATGGCCCAAATGAAAGAATAGGACAAAACTCCAGAAAAAAAACTAAACAAAGTGGAGACCAGCAATCTTCCAGACACAGAGTTCAAAACACTGGTCATAATAATGCTTTGTGAACTTGGTGAAAACTTCAACAGCATAAAAGAGGACATAAAAACCAAAAAAAAAAAAAAAACTGGTCAGAAATGAAGGCTACACTAACTGAAATGAAGAGCAATTTACAGGGAATCAACAGTAGAGTGGATGAAGCCAAGAACCAGATCAGTGATTCGGAATAAAAGGAAGCAAAAAGCACCCAATCAGAACAAGAAGAAGAAAAAAATAACCCCCCCCCCACCGTCCAAAAAAGAGGATTGTATAAGGAGCCTCTGGGACAATTTCAACTGTACCAACATTCATACCATGGTATTGTCAGCAGGAGAGGAGAGAGAGAGCAAAAATTTGGAAACCTATTTGAAAAAATAATGACAGAAAACTTGATTAAGGAAATAGAAATACAAGTCCAGGAATTGCAGACTGAAACATGATGAACACAAAAAGGCCCACAACAGACAAATCATAATTAAAATGGGAAAGGTTAAAGACAGATAAAGAATGTTAAGAGCAGCAAGAGAAAAGCAGTTCATTACCTACAAGGGAACTCCTGTAAGACTGTCAGATGATTTCTCAAAAGAAACTTTGCAGGCTAGAAGAGATTGGCAGGAAATAGTAAATATTCAAAGTGATGAAATCAAGGACCTACAACAAAGATTTTTCTACCCAGTGAGGCTATCATTTAGAGTCAAACGGCAGATAAAAAACTTCCCAGACAAGAAAAATTTAAAGGAGTTTATAACCAACAAACAAGTATTCAATGAAATATCAAGGGGACTTCTTTAAGAAGAAGAGCAAAAATATGAACAATAAAATGGCAATAAGTGCATATCTATCAATGATTGGATCTAAAAAACAAAATAAATGAACAAGCAGAACAGAAACAGAATCACAGATACAGAGAATGTTTTGATGGTTGCCAGGTGAGAGGGGGTTTTGGGGGAGGGTGTAAAAGGTAAAGGGATTAAGAAGTACAAATTGGTTGTTACAGAATATTAATGGGGATGTAAAGTAGAGCACAGGGAATATAGTAGCCAAAGTATATATATGCATGACCCATGGACATGGACAACAGTGTGGGGATTGCCTGAGGGATTGGAGGCGGGGTTCTGGGTGGAGGGGCACAAAGGGAGAAAAATTGGGACAACTGGAATGGCATAAACAATAAAATAGAATTTAAAAGAAAAAAGAAAATATGAACATAGCATTTACTAGATGCCAAGAATTGCAGTGAATTAATCACTTTATATATATCACAGTTCATATTTTTAATGAGACAGTATTTTTGGATTATTTAAAACTAAATAATATACATTAAATCAATGGGACATTATAAATATTGATGAAACACAGTAAAAATATTAAATATTTCTGGAATTCTAGGATGGCTGCAGAGTACCTGCTTCTGGCCCCAACCTGGATTTACAGCTAACTTACAGAGCAATCAACCTGAACAACCAACTGAAAGCTAGCTGAAATGAAATATTATAGCCAAGGGTTACATAAGAAGTCCCATAGAGACTGCTAAGATGCACAGAGATACAGAATGGGACAGCTCCTGCATTCAGAGGCAGTGGCAGCTGAGAAGCTGAAGGGATATTGCGGCTGTAAAACTCCCTCCCCCTAGGAGCATGGGGTGTCAACCTCACACAGGAATTCCTCCCCCAGAGAAACAGAGATACAAAGAGGTAGCACCTGGCAGTGAAAATCAGTGGAGATTCAGTCTGCCTAGGAGACTCAGACTGCACCCTCCCACGAAAGAGCTCTCCCATTATTACAGCACTAGCTTGGGGTGTTCAGTCTGAATTTGGACTGCTGGTGAGGGCACACTGCTGTACTTGGGGCCCATGGAGGGTCCTGTGGAGGGGTCTGCTGGATTTTGGTGAAGACCCAGACAGTGACTAAACTGTGTGGCTTGGGAAGGAGGGTTGGTATTTCCCTCATCTTCAGTAAATGGCCGGAGCCCCACTGCCCACCGGTTGAGTCACTTGGCCTACCCTGTCCTGCTGAATTTGACAGCATAAGAAGCCACACAGAGCAGGGACTTTTGTCCCTGTCCTGCTGGCTTTGGTAGTGCAGGGGAGCCATGTGGATCCGGGACACTCGGCCCAGTCCTGCTGAGACCTGTCAGGTGAAGTGATCGAAGTGCCATGCAGGGTTAGGACCTATGGCTCCATCCTGCTTGTTCTGGTGTTGTGGGGAACCAGGATGCTGTGCAGAGCAGGGATTTTGGGACTGTCTCCCAGGGAGACTTCTGTCTAGGAGCTGACTGGGTGAGTGCTGAGCTATGTGGCTACATTGCAGTGAGGCATCCTAGCTCCCCTGTGAGATCAGCTCACACTACTGTAGGAAGGAAAAGAAGTGCCCACTCCCCTCCTACAGGCTTGTGATCACCACCCTCAATAGGAGACTGTTTAGATCACCCCTAACAAATCCAGGATACCCCCACTAGGTGCAGTTCCATGGGGGGAAGGGAGAGTGGCTCATACCGGGGACATTCAATGATTGAGACCTTCAGAGGCCATTGTCTAGGACCAAGATGAAGTGCTCAGTCCCCCAGTGGGGGCTAGGACAGCATCATCCCCAATGGAAGACTCTTTTGACCTATGCCCCTGAGCCCAGGGTTGCTGAGCTTGCTCCTACAGAGGAGATGAATAAGTACACCCAACCTCAATCTGCAGTGAGCTCCTGTTCAGGGAATTAGAGTTGGAGACTCTGGTAGAGACAGAGTGGTTTGAAGCAGGGGCCACTTTCTTCTCATCAAGTGCCTGACTACATGACCTCCAAGTAGGGGACCTATAAGCCCTGTTGTCCCAACCCTGGTTTCCCTGCCTTACTGAGCTGTCATCCTGTGCATTGCAGCTATCCTGAGCTGATCCTTACAGTCTTTCTTTGGAAGGCTCTGGAGGAAAACGAGACAACCTCAGGGGGAGGCAGAGTAGCTATAAGGTGGAAGCAAACTTCAGGGAGCCTCAGTCATTTTACAGAACTCCCCCAACTCGAAGCTGGAGAAAGCTAACCCTGTTACACAGATTGACCCCTCCTATGCATACTCAGGTCCACCAGATGGAGGCACAAACAGTGAACAGTGTGTAACCTACTGGTATCCCCAAACCAGTTACACACAATGTCTGACAGTGGTCTGTACTTTAACCCTACTCAAGCAGAGCCAGAACCAACAAAACCAGAGATCGGCTTCAGTCCAAACCAGAGCTCAATCCAACAGGCTGCACAAGTGGCACACCTAAAGGTGGTTTCCAACAGGCACCAAAATCTGCTGGGAACACCTCTGCTTTGGGGGACAGTCCCTTCACAGCATCTCATACACAGTGATTAGAGGTTTACCCTCACAGTCTTCCAATCTGAAAGGATACCTCTTACCCACAAAAGGGCCAACAGCATTCAAGACTCAACTAAAACATGGAGTACACATAACCCACAGGAAATTTGGAAGCAACCAAATACCAGATGTAGAGTTTAAAATAATGGTTATAAGGATGCTCAAGGATCTTAGGGGGACAGTGGATGACCTCAGTGACAGTTTAAACAAAGAGATAGTAAGCATTAAAAGGGACATAGAAACAATCCACAAGAACCAGTCAGAAATCAAGAACACAATATCTGAAGTGAAGAATACACTAGAAGGAATCAATAGCAGGTTTGATGAAGCAGAGGATCAAGTCAGGGAATTAGAGAACAAGATAACAGTAAGCACCCAAGCAGAGCATCAGAAAGAAAGAAGAATTAAAAGAAATGAGGAAGGTCAAATAACTTCTGGGACAACATGAAGCACAACAAAATCCACATCATGGAGGTATACCAGAAGGAGAAGAGAGTAAGCAAAAGATAGAGAACATGTTTGAAGAAATAATGGGAGAAAACTTCCCTAATTTGGTGAAGGAAAACATCACACAAGTTCAGGAAGCAAAAGAGTCCCAATAAAGATAAACTCAAACACACACACACCAAGACACATCATAGCTGAAATGGCAAATGTTAAAGACAGAAAGAATCCTTAAGTCAGCAAGAGAGAGACAGTTAGTTACCTACAGAGAAGTTCCCATAAGGCAATCAGCTGATGTTTCAACAGAAACACTTCAGGCCAAAAAGGACTGGTATGAAGTATTCAAAGTGATGAAAAGCAATGACCTGCAACTAATACTACTTTATCCAGCAAGGTTATTATTTAGAATTAATGACAAAATAAAGAGCTCCCTAGACCAAAAAATCAAAAGGCTAAATGAATTCATTACCACCAAACTGGTATTACAAGAATTACTAAAGGGACTACTTTAAGAAGAAGATGAAATGAAGAGAGGGGAATGTAGATATAAATTAAAAAGTGGCAATAAATAAATACCTATTAATAATAACCTTAAATGTAAATGCAATAAGTGCTCCAATTGAAAGACATAAGATAGCTAAATATATAAGACAACATGACACATGTATACACTGTCAACTAGAGACCCATTTCAGAACAAGATTGACACAAGTGGAGAGTGAAGGGATGAAAAAAAAAAATTCATGCAAATGGAGACAAAAGAAAAACTGAGTAGCCATACTTTATTATCTAACAAAATAGACTTCAAAACAAAGGCCATAACAAGGAACAAAGAAGTTCACTACATAATTCTAAAGGGATAGATCCAACAAGAGTATATAACCATTGAACACATATATGCACCCAATGTATGAGCACCTAAATATATAAAGAAAATCTTGGTGGACTTTAAGGGAGTGATTAACAGCAATACACTTATAGTGGGAGATTTTAACAGCCCACTATCATCAATGGACAAATCTAACAGACAAAAAAATTGACAAGTAAACAACCTTAAATTACATGCTAGATTAGATGAATTTAAATGATAGTTACATAACATTTCAGCTCAAAGCAGCAGAATATACATCCTTCTCAAGTACCCATGGAACAGTCTCAAAGACAGACCACATTTTAGGATATAAAATAATCTTAACAAATTCAAGAAGATTGAAATTACATCAAGTATCTTCTTGTATCCCAAAAGCAAGAAACTAGAAATCAACTACAATAAAAAGCTCCAGACATTCAAACACATGGAGGCTAAACAGTAAGTTGTTAAACAATGAATGGGTTAACGATGAGATCAAAGAAATTTTTAAATTATCTGAAAATAAATAAAAATGAATATACAACAACCCAGCAAAAGCAGTCCTAGAAGAAAAGTTCATAGCATTATTGGCCTACCTTAAGAATCAAGAAAAAATTTAAAAACAGCAACAACAACAACAACAACCCTGAAACAATCTAATCTTCCATCTAAAAGAACTACCAAAAGAACAAACAAAAAAAGCCCAGAGTTAGTAGAAGGAAGAAAATAATAAATATCAAAGGTGGAACAAATGACATAGTGAGTAAAACAACAATAACAAAAGATCAATGAAACCTAGAGTTGGTTCTTTAAAAACATACACAAGATCGACAATCCTTTAACCAGACTCATCAACAAAAAAAAGAGGACCCGAATAAATAAAATCAGAAATGGAAGAGGAAAAGTAACAAATGACATCACAGAAATACAAAGAATTTTAAGAAAATACTATGAACAACCATATACCAAGAAATTGGAACATATGGGTGAAATGGATAAATTCATAGAAAAATACAATCTTCCAAAATTGAATCAGGAAAAATCAGAAAACCTGAATAGAAGGATTAAAACCAGTGAAACTGTACCCTGGCTGCTGTGGATCATTGGGTTGAGCGCTGGCCTGAGAACTGGAGTCACTGGTTCGATTCCCAGTTAGGGCATGTGGGTTGTGGGCCAGGTTCCCAGCTGGGGGCACACAAGAGGCAACCACATATTGATATTTATCTCCCTCTCTCTAAAAATAAATAAATAAAATATTTTAAAGAAACAAACAAAATGAAATTGAAGCAGTAATAAAATAAAAGATAAAAAATCCCAGCAAACAAATGTCCTAGACTGGATGGCTTCCCAAGAAAATTTTACCAAACATTCAAAGAAGAACTAACACCTACCTTTCTCAAACTATTCCAAAAAATTCAGAAGAGAGAAGCCTTCTAAGCTCTTTTGTGAGGCCAGCAATATACTATTCATAACCAGATAGACACTACAAAGAAAGAAAATTGTAGGCCAGTATCTCTGATGAACATAGATGCTAAAATTCTTGACAAAATATTAACAAATTGGATCTACATGGGAAAGATCATACACCATGATCAAGGGGGATTAATTCAAGGGATGCAAGGTTGGCACAATATTTGCAAATCAATAAATATGATATGTCACATAAACAAAATTAGAGGTAAAAGTGTCATGATTATATTAATAGTTGCAGAAAAAGCATCTGATAAAATTCTACACCCATTTATAATAAAATCTCTCAGCAAAGGTGAAATTGAGGGAACATACTTCAATATAATAAAGGCCAAATGTGAAAACTCTATAGTCAATGTCATACTCAATGGGAAAATACTTAAAAATCAAGAACAAGGCAGGGATGTCTGCTTTCACCACTCTTCTTCAACATAGTACTGAAACTCTTAGCCACATTGATTAGAAAACAATGGGGAATAAAAGGCACTTAATGTTACCTAATAAAGACATATCTTTATTTAAAAAAAAAAAAAAAGGCATCCAAATTAGAAAGGAGGAAGTAAAACTGTCATTATTTGCAGGTGATATCGTATAGTACATATAGAAGACTAAAGACTCCACCAAAAAAAATACTACAAGATCTAATAAATGATTTGGCAAAATAGCAGGATACAAAATTAATATTCATAAATCTCTGGCATTTTTATTACCAATAATGGACTATCAGAAAGAGAAATAAGAAAAAAAATCCCATTTACTTAGAGCAACAAGAACAACAACAATAGTACCTAGGGATAACTTTAACCAAGGAGGTTAAAGACCTGTACTTGGAAAATTCTGGGAGATTAAAAAAGAAACTGGGGAAGCTATAAATAAGTGGAAGCATATACCATGTTCATTAATAGAAAGAATAACCATGATTAAAATGTCCATACTACACAAACTACACAAAGCAATCTACAATTTCAAAACAATTTCTATTAAAGTATCTATGGTGTATTTCACAGAACTAGAATAAATATTCCAATAACTTATATGAAACCAAACAACAATGACAACAACCCTAAGTAGCTTCAGCAATCTTGAGAAAGAAAAACAAAGTTGGTGGTGTTACAACATGTAATATTAAACCATACTACAAGCCCACTGAAATCATATCAGCCTGGTACTGGCCTAAGAACAAGCATATATATATATATATATATATATATATATATATATATATGAAATAGAACAGAGAGCCCTGAAACCAACCCATACCTTTATGGTCAATTAATATTTGACAAAGGAGGCAAGAGTTACAGTGGAGTAAAGACAATCTCTTCAATAAATGGTGTTGGGGAAATTGGACATTGGTACATGGAAAAAAATAAACTTGGCCACCAACTTACACCATACACAATAATAAACCCAAAATTCATAAAAGACTTAAATATAAGTCCCAAAACCATCAAAGTCTAGAAGAAAATATAGGCAGTAAAATCTCAGACATCTCACATAGTGATAATTTTGCCATAAAGCAAGGAACACAGAGGAAAAATAAACAAATCAGGCTAAATCAAACTAAAAAGCATTGGCACAGCAAAAGAATCCATCAACAGAATGAAAGGACAATCTACTGGATGAGAGAACGTATTTGCTAATAATACATCTGATAAAGGCTTAATCCAAAATTCATAAATTACTCATCCTACTCAACACCAAAAATATAAACAATCCAATTGAAACACGGGCAGAGGATCTGAAAAGATCATTACATACACATGGCCAATAGATATATGAAAAGATGCTTAATGTCACTAATTATCAGAGAAATGCAAATTAAAGTAATAGTCAGGTGTCATCTCACACCTGTTAGAAAGGCTCTCATAATAAATCCACAAAGGACAAGTGTTGGTGAGAATTTGAAAAAAAGACATTCTTGTGCACAGTTGGCGACAACAAAGACTGGTGCAGCTACTATGAAAAACAGTATGGAGGGTCTTCAAATATATATAAAAATGGATCAGCTTCATGACCCAGTGATTCCATTTCTGGGTTTATATCTGAAGAAAGCCAAAATACTAATTCAAAGAATATATCTGCACCCCATGTTCACTGCAGTGTTATTTACAATAGCCAAGCTCTGGAAGCAACCCAAGTGCCCCTCAATAGCCAAGTGGATAAAAAAGCAGTGGTACACATATCCAATGGAATACTACTCAGCCATAAAACAACAGTGAAATTTTATCATTTGCGACAGCATTGATGGATCTACAGGGTACTTTGCTAAGTAAAATCAGTTAGAGAAAGACAAACACTTATGATTTCACCTATATATGAAATCTAATGAACAAAATAAACACACAAACAAAAGAAAAACAAACTCATAGATACAGAGAACACACTGATGGTTGCCAGAAGGAAGAGGGTCAGGAGACTGGGTAAAAAGGGTAAAGAAATTATGAAGCACTAATTGGTAGTTACAAAATAATCATGGGAATGTAAAGCAGCATGTAAAATATAGTCGATAATATTGTAATCACTATATATGGCACCAAGTAGGTACTGAAAATATTGGGGGAAATACTTTGTAAAATATATGATTATCTAAACATTATGCTATACATCTGAAATTAATACAAACTAATAATAAGTGCAAACTGTAATTTTAAAATATCCAAAATTGATAAAGAACTTACACAGCTCAACACCAAACAAACAATCCAATTAAAAAGTAGGCAAAGGACCTGATTAGACATGTCTCCAAAAAAGACATGCAGATGGTCAATAGACATATGAAAGATGCTCAACGTCACTCATCATCAGTGAAATGCAAATTAAAATCACAATGAGATGTCACCTCACAACAGTCAGAATGGTTATCGTCAACAAACCAACAAACAACAAAAGCTGGCAAGGATGTGGAAAAAGGGGAACCCTTTCGCACTGTTGGTGGGAAAGCAGACTGGTGCAGCCACTGTGGAAAGCAGTATAGAGATAGCTCCCAGAATTAAAAATGGAACTGTGTTATGACCCAGAAATTCCCCCTCTGGGAATTTATCTGAAGAAACCTGAAACACTATTTTAAAAGAACATAAGCATCCCTATGGTCACTGCAGCATTATTTACAATTGCCAAGATATGGAAGCAACTTGAGGGTTTATATGAGTGGATAATACAACTACAGTACATTTGCGTAATGGAAAACTACTTGGCTGTAAAAAAGAAGAAAATTTTACCCTTTGAGACATTATGAGAACATTATGCTAAGTGAAACAAGCTAGTCAGAAGAAGACGAATACCATATAATTTCACTCATATGTGGAATCTAATGAACAAACTGAACTAACAAGCAAAATAGAGGCAGACAGCTGTGGGGTGGAGGGACTGAGCAAAAAGGGAAACAAACTCATGGACATGGACAACAGTATAGTGTCATGGCGGGAAGGGGAATAAAGGGGACCAATGGTTATGAAAAAAACACAACAAAAATAAATGTTAAAAAAAAGCCTTAAGGGGAGGAAAAGAAATTAAGAAGTACAAATTGGTAGTTACAAAATAGTCACAAAAATGTAAAGTACAGCACAGGGAATATCGTCAATAATATTGTAATAACTATGTATGTTGCTAGGTGGGTACTGGAAGTATCATGGAAAATACTTTGAAAAGTATATGACCATTTAACCAGTATACCTGACACTAATACAAAAATAATAATGAATATAAACTGTAATTTAAAAAAATTTTAAAGAACAACTGGAGAAGAGGCAAACTTTAAACTATTAGGAGATAAATTCATTAACATCAATCAAAAAGAAAAGCAAATTTCTAAATTTTAATTGACATAACATACTATGATAGTGTATGCGTTGATATAATTATCTGGTGCATTAAATTCTAATTTGTGCTGATATTCACTTATGAGAGTGAATAAAAAGTTTTGTAATATTTACTGACTTTTACACTGAAATGAAATAAGTTAGAGAGTTATTGTTTGTACCCTAACAAAAGGCTCCACTCAGGAGGGTATGATTCTCTTAATTGGCAGTTGAGAAAATTTTATGACCCCATTCTCTCCCTCTACATAGACCCTTAAGTCAATTACATAGAGATCACAAGGCAGCATAAAGCTTTAACCTTGGCATTAGTGAGTAGTAATGTGACACTGCAAATTTGGAACCACTGACAATCATTACTCTTCACATGCATTCAACTTAGTGGCCATCAGTGTCACATTGTTCACAATTTTAACTGCTTCATGATATGATTTGGTATTTGATGTTACCTTCTCTATCATGTAAGGAAGTTATAAAAATCACAAGGATAAAGTTTAGCTGTAAGTTACTACAGATTCTAACAATAAGTCTTGTAACTAGTTAAAAATTTATAAATATTAATTATTCAATGATGATCTATTGACTCTCAAAACCTAATTTGAAAGGTAACTTTATTTAGACTCCATTGCGTTGTTAAACCATAGAAAACAATATCATACCAGAAATTTAAGTTTAAATTTTACATACCTGTGGGTGGTTATTCGCACTTCTATCAAGTTTTTCTAGATTTTTCCCTGATGTCTCTTCTAAGTATTGTCTTGCTGAAAAATATGTATATAAATTAAAATGAACTATTTAGAACAGTTGAAATATAACCTTAATAACAATGGAAAACACATTTTATCAATTGAGAGTTTAGATTAAGCTTAATATTTAGCTGAGTGTTTACTTCTTTAAGAAACAGTTCTAATTATTGAAAATTTGAACAAATCATTTAGGAAATATTACATGTCACTAAGTTCAAGGAGTAGAATCAGCCCAAGTTTTCATTCACATATTTATTTACTCAACACTTCTTTTTATTTTTTATTTATTCATTTTTTAATTTTTTAAAATTTTTTGTTTTTCAATTAGTTGTCCCATTTTCCCCCACCCAGCTGACCCCTTCTCCCACAATTATATCCCTCCCCATTGTCCATGTCCATGAGTCATTTATACACCTTCTTTGACTAAACCTTTCGCTTACTTATCCCCCTTCTCTCCCTCCCCCCGCCACCCAATGACTGCTATTCTGCTCTTTGTTCTATTTAGTTCTTTTGCTTGTGTTGTTCTTTAGTTTCCTGTATTAGGTGATATCATATGGCATTTTGCTTTCTTTGCCTAGCCTATTTCACTAAGCATAATTCTCTCTAGTTCCATCCATGTTGTCACAAATGGCAGGAGTTCCTTCTTTCTTTCTGTTACATAGTATTCCATTGTGTAAATGTACCACAGTTTTTTGATCCACTCATCTACAGATGGGCACTTAGGCTGTTTCCAGCACTTAGCTATTGTAAACAGTGCTGCTATCAACATAGGGGTGCATAAATTCTTTTGAATTAGGGTTTTAGGATTTTTCGGGTATAATCCTAGCAGTGGAATCCCTGGTTCAAAAGGCAGTTCCATTTTTAGTTTTTTGAGGTAATTCCATACTGTTTTCCATAGTGGCTGCACCAGTCTGCATTCCCACCAACAGTGCAGTAGGGTTCCCGTTTCTCCACATCCTCACCAGCACTTGTTGTTTGTTGATTTGTTGATGATGGCCATTCTGACTGGTGTAAAATGGTATCTCATTGTGGTTCTTATTTGCATCTCTCTGATGGCTAATGATGTTGAGCATTTTTTCATGTGTCTATGGACCTTCTGTATGTCCTCTTCAGATGAGTGTTTGTTCAGGTCCTTTGCACATTTTTTAATTGGATTGTTTGTTTTCTTGATGTTGAGTCGTATAAGCTCTTTATATATTTTGGAGATCAGTACCCTGTCTGTGATGTCATTGGCAAATATGTTTTCCCAGATGGCTGGTTTCCTTTTCATCTTGCTGATGTTTTCTTTTGCTGAGCAGAAACTCTTTAGTTTGATGTAACCCCATTTGTTTATTTTTTCCTTTATTTCTCTTGCCTTAGGAGATGTATCCGTGAAGATATTGTTACATGAGATATCTGAAATTTTCCTGCCTATATTTTGCTCTAGGACTTTCATGGTGTCACAGCTTACATTTAAGTCTTTGATCCATCTTGAGTTTATTCTCATGTGTGGTGTAAGTTGGTGGTCTAGTTTCATTTTTTTGCATGTCCCTGTCCAGTTCTCCCAGCACCATTTATTGAAGAGGCTCTTCTCACTCCATTTTATGTTGCTTCCTTCTTTATCAAATATTAGTTGACCATAGAGGCCTGGGTTTATTTCTGGACTCTCTATTCTGTTCTACTGATCTATATGTCTGTTCTTATGCCAGTACCAGACTGTTTTGATCACAGTGGCTTTGTAGTATTGTTTGAAATCTGGTGTTGTGATTCCTCCTGCTGTGTTCTTCTGTCTCAAGATTGCTTTTGCTATTTGGGATCTTTTTGGTTCCATATGAATTTTTGGAGTATTTGTTCTAGGTCTGTGAAATATGTCATTGGTATTTTAATGGGATTGCATTGAATTTGTAAATTGCTTTGGGTAGTATGGCCATTTTGATGATGTTGATTCTTCCCATCCAAGAACATGGTATTTGCTTCCATTTATTTGTATCTTCCTTAATTTCTTTCAGTAATTTTCAGAGTACAGGTCTTTTATCTCTTTGGTTAAGTTTACTCCTAGGTACTTTATTTTTCTTATTGCTATAGTAAATGGTATTTATTTTTTTGTCTCTCTCTCTGATATTTTATTGTTGGTGTACAGAAATGCCTTTGATTTCTGTATATGTATTTTGTACCCTGCTATTTTGCCAAATTCTCTTATTATATCGAGTAGTCTTTTAGTGGAGTTTATAGGGTTTTCTAGGTATACTATCATGTCATCTGCATATAATGATAGTTTTACTTCTTCTTTCCCAATTTGGATGCCTTTTATTTCTTTGTCTTGTCTGATTACTGTGGCTAGAACTTCCAACACTATGTTGAATAGAAGTGGAGAGAGTGGACAGCCTTGTCTAGTTCCTGATTTCAGGGGGAATGCTTTCAGTTTTTGTCCATTGAGTATGATGTTGGCTTCAGGCTTCTCATATATAGCCTTAATTATGTTAAGGTATGCTTTCTCTATTCCCATTTTGCTGAGTGTTTTCATCATAAATGGGTGTTGTATTTTATCAAATGCTTTTTCTGCATCTATTGATATGATCATGTGATTTTTGTCTTTCATTCTGTTTAGGTGATGTATTATATGTATTTATTTGCAAATATTAAACCATCCTTGCATCCCTGGGATGAATTCCACTTGATTGTTGTGTATGTATGATCTTTTTGATGTACTGTTGGATCCTGTTTGCCAATATTTTATTGAGGATTTTAGCATCTATGTTCATCAGTGATATTGCCCTGTAGTTTTCTTTCTTTGTTGTGTCTTGACCTGGTTTTGGGATTAGGGTAATACTGGCTTCATAGAAAGAATTTGGAATTTTTACCTCTTCTTGGATTTTTTGGAATAGTTTGAGGAGGGTAGGAGTTAGTTCTTCCCTAAATGTTTTGTAAAATTCACCTGTGAAGCCATCCGGTGCAGGGCTTTTGTGTGCCAGGAGATTTTTTATTACTGTTTCAATTTCCTTCTTTGTTTTTGGTCTGTTGAGAGTTTCTACTTCTTTTTGATTCAGTTTTGGAAGGTTATATGTTTCTAGAAATTTGTCCATTTCTTCTAGGTTGTCAAATTTCTTGCCATATAGTTGTTTGTAGTAATTTCTTATAATTGTTTGTATTTCTGAGGTATCAGTCATGATTTCTCCTCTTTCCTTTCTGATTTTGTTTATTTGGGTCTTCTCTCTTTTTCTCTTAATGAGCCTGGCTAGAGGCTTGTCAATTTTGTTTATTTTTTCAAAGAACCAGCTCCTAGTTTTGTTGATTTTTGAGAGGTTATTTCTGCATCTTACCATGTTGGATTCTTCTTGTTTGTTTTTATTTTTTTTGATTTTGTCTGCTTTGAATTCCCACCTTTGTGGTATGAGATTCTTTATAGGAGATATGGAGGTTTCAGTGGTGCGGTCTCTTTGATCTCCTGAGCCTGATGTTCTTGGGTTACCCTTTATGCCGTTTGTTTATGCTGTCTGGTTATAGTTCAGATTCTCTTTGGTAGGGTCTTCCTTCTGGCTAGTTGATTGGGAGTCACTCTATCCACTTTGTCTTGAGTTGTTTTGTGGAGATGCTGTTAAAAACATAAACACACAGCTCAGGCAGGAGACCCACACCCTCAAAAATATCCCCCACCCTCTATCCTGCTATCGTCAGCCAATGAGCCAGTATTAATATAAATGTAGAGATATTAGAGCTTTTATACTATAGGAAGAATAGATAAGAGTTGTTTTTGAAGAGGAAAAATATGATTTTTGAGAGAGGGGATGATAGATTAATAATAGTTGAGACTATGCAAGACAGGAGGTAATATTTACATTATATGTTAATAAAAATAGAAGAAAAGGATGGAAAAATGCAGAATATAGTAAGAAAGTGGGATTATATAGTATTGGATTTGTAATTATATTCTATTTATTTAGAGTGAAAGGGAGGCTAAAGTAGAAACACAAACAAATAAACAATGATTAAAAGGGAAGGATGAGGAGAGATTATATTAAACAAATTAGAGATATAGTTTTTTTTTTTTCCCTTCCTCTCTTCTCTTCTTCCTTCCCTTTTTTAAGGGAGGGGAAAAAAAAAGGAATGTTTTTACTCAGTTCAGCCTTCATGTGTCGTCTTCTTTTTCTGTGTCCCCAGCTGGTCTAATGTGGTGGGTCAGAGGTTCTTGTTCCTTGCAGCAGTGGTGTGCGCCCACAGTGGCCAGCACGGCCCGCTCCCTTGGCGCCCGCTGTAGCCAGCTGAGGTGCCTTGGCGTGCACCCCTGTGCGCGCAGGGCAGCCCGAGAGCTTGCCTTGGGCCTGTGGAGCTGCGCTCTGGGAGCTGGTCTCTCGCCTCCGAGGGCGGGGTCCCAGACACTTGGGCACAGTGGAAGAGAGCAATTGGCACCTATTGAAGCCGGGCGGAGGTGCTTCTGCACTCGCGTGCCCGTGCGCACGCAAGGCGGCCCAAGAACTAGCCTCAGTCCTGCTGAGCCGCACTCCAGGAATTGGTCTCTCGCCTCTTAGGACGGGGCCGCGGACACTTGTGCTCGGTGGAAGTGAGTGTCTGTGAGTCGCTGCCGCCCGCTGTTCCTGTGCAGCAGCTGCCCGCTTTCCCTCACCCGTCTGGGAGGGCATGAGCAGAGCCTGAGCTAGTGGTCTGCTTTCCGGCCTGGGGCCCGGCGCCCACTGGAGCTGGCTAAGGGTATCTGCGTACGGTCTTCTGCGTGTTCAGTGGGCCCTCCCTTTGCCCATTGGGGCACTGATCTTATGTTTGTTGGGGTGTGTCCGAGGGGCACCTGGACTCTCGGCCGCGCACCTGGGCCAGTGAATGAGGGCACTTCCCTGTGCGTGCCTGCGCGACCCAAGGGGAAGTTTGGGGAGTGGACGAGCACGCCTCTGCGCCTGCACTCCTCAAGAATGTCCTACTGTAGGGGTATCAAATAGTCCCTGTAAAAAGTTTCAATATGTAAGTGTGTAAGGGCTTTAAATGTTCTTTGTAAGAAGTAGCAAGGCCTTGGAAAAAGGAATGTAAGAAGGAGTGTTATAGCAATTAGTGACTTACAAGCTAAAAGCACCTCAGCCTCTATCACCTCCCATTTGCTTGCTTGTGTCTGGTTTATAACATTTGTGAAGGTTGTGGTTTGCAGAATGTCTAGCCCTTTGAAAATAAGTTGCTTCACAGGGAGTTCGTCCCTGGCTGAAAAGTTATGCTGCCGCCGAAGATAACCTTATAGCCTTGTGAATTTCTGTTCCTGTTACTGCCAAGACATTCCTGCAGTCCTACCCAGCCCCCTCTTCCTAAGGCTGTTTCCCGCCAAAGAAGAAACAAAGAGACTGCACCAGTATAAAAACCCAGCAGTTAGACTCCATTGTAGGTTGGAGCATGTTAGAGACCTGCTCAGGGTCTGCCCAACTCCTGGCCATTATTAAAAATCCTTTGCTTAACTTTATCTCCGCTTCAGAGTGTTCAATCTCGGCTATGTAGCCGTAACACTATCACCCCCAAACTTTCCACCCCTCTCCGCAGTCCACAAGAGAAAAATATAAAGGAGAGTTATATTCTCATTTGCACAGCAGTACGCTGTCTCCTGTCCTTCAGCGCCAATGCCACTTGGTCGAGTCCTGTCTCTGCCAGCGGGCAGAGATCCGCTCTCCTCCCAACTCCTCTCTGAGGAAGCCTGTGGTCACCAAAAAGCCTTTGTGTACTTCCAGTCACAGCTTGGGCAGCCACCCCAGTCAGGAATCCCGTTTCGTCCCTTTTTCCTCCACTATCCTCACTAAACAGGTTGTTCCCAGATGGTTTTTCTCTAATCCAGCATTGCCAAGGCTCAACTCTTGCCAGTGTCCAGCTGCTCACTGAGATGTTCTGTCTGCAATTAGCCCAAACTACAGATGGGTCTTGGGAGCCTGAAAGCGCAACCCCTCTCACTCCTCTGCCATTTTCTCTCTCCTCACCCAACATTTTTAATGTGCTTTGAATAGATATACAGGTCTATGCCCACATATGAATATTATGATAAAATAAAAGAGCAGAAAAGATTTTCAGAGGGTTGAAAACACCCTCAGAAAATGGATAACATATTTGGATCTATACAAATTAGATTCACTTATACCAGCATTTAAGCATAGGAAAAAAATCATAGATAGTCACTAACTAATCACTGCTATTTTTTTTTGTTTGTTTGTTGTTCTCCATCAACATAAGTCAAATTGTCATTATTTGTTTGATTCTATGAAACACTTTCAATAATATCAATACCATTTTCTGTTCCTTTAATCGCTGGCTCTGCTGCTTCTTCCTATCAAAATAAAATAAAAACCCAACTTTAGAAAATGTCGTATTCATTCTGTAGCTCACTCACTCACTCAATCACTCAGTCAGTAGGATGACAAAATTTTACCGTATCTCTCAAATCATAGGCACTAACTGAAAGGATTTTCCCCAATATTCCAGTAGAAGTAGAGATACAGAAAAGCAATAAGAAAAGTATCATTCACTAGTCCTACACCTGAAGTGAATAAACTACAGTAAGGGCACAAAAGAAAATACCAATTCACAGTTTTAGAAGAAAACTCTTTTCTAAAAATTAATTTTAAAAGGCAAGTTTTAAGTTGTAGAAAAAAATTGTTTATGTAATTATAAAATTATGAGGCTTTTTAAAGCACCACTATGACATATGAAAGAAATATAAAACCCTATTTTAAAATTCACATGGTTTACTTATTCCCCTGTCAATGGCACATGAACAGCTCTGATGACCTGTCTGCTCCATATGGGATGATACTTAAAGATGTATTTTAAAAACCTAGTACATAAAAACTAATAAAACTATGATCATCCAAGTGAAAGATTGAAAGTCTTCAAATATATCTATGATTATCAAGGAGGACTGAATGAAAAGGGGACTGAAAAATCAAGTCACCTGGATGTCTGAGATGTAGATATAGAAGAATTTCCATGATAGGTTTCACAACCATGAGTACCAAAAATGATAAAGTTCCTTAGGAATAATAGGAAATGTACCCACTGCTGGATATATTTTATAAAGTAAAAATCATCTTTCAAAGATCACTCTGTATACTCTGTTGGTAATCATTCCTTGTTATTTTATAAGAGCAGCTTTTATATCAGAAGAATTCAGAAATTGTGATTTCCTCCACTTGATGTTGGCATATGCGTCCATGGTGAAACCACCCATGGCTCCACCATCCTTCCTCCCCCTCCTCCCATCTCATGCCTTCCTGTGCTTCCTTTCTTCTTTTTGTCCCCCATTCATGAACAAGCCCTAGAGGGAAGCTCTGTGATAGGCACTCAGAGCACACGGAGAGGGCAGAGGGTGTCCTGTGCCCTCCCAGCACTGCTCAGTCTGATTCTGCCCTGGAGCAGGGCGCAGACTATAGCTCGGAGCTGCTTCATGTATATTGTTGTTTACAATGGCTGTCCATCCATAGTGGACCAAATCAATAACCCATATGACTTCTGCACAATATAAATCTTTGCAGCAATTGCCCCAGACAAAGTAGTCACTCAGAGAACAACCTCAATTGACGTGTTTTAAATGAGCCCATTTGATGGTTTTAAAATGTGAAACATGACCTCATCTTAAGGAAAATGCTTTTAGCTTTTCCCATTAAGTATAATATTAGCTGTTGGTGGGTCACATATAGTTTTTATTATGTTGAGGTATGTTGCCTCTTCTGCCACTTTGCTAACATTTTTTATTGTAAGTTCCTTTTTTTCACTTGGTATAACATGTTACATGAATGCAGATTGGAATATAGTGTGGAGTTTCCTCAAAAAATTACAAATAGAACTACCACATGACCCACCAATTCCACTCTTGGAAATATGTGTGAGAAATCCAAAACACTAGTTTGAAAAGATATATGCACCCCTATGTTCACTGCAGTGTTATTTACAATAGTCAAGATATGAAAGCAACCCAAGTACCCACCAATAGAGAACTGGATAAAGATTTAGTAAATGTTTACAATGGAATAGTACTCTGCCATAAAAACAATAAAATCTTACTATTTGTGAGATAGATGAGCTTACAGGGAATCATGCTAAGTGTAATAAGTCAGACAGAAAAAGATAAATACCACATGATTTCATCAATATGTGGAATCTAAAGAACAAAATTTGGAAATGAAGAAAACAGAAATACACTCATACATACAGTGAACAAACTAAAGGGTTGCCAGATGGAAGAGATACATAAAAGAGGTGAAGGGACTAGAAAGTTACAAAATAACCACAGGGGTGTAAAATACAGCATAAGGAATATGGTCAATAATGTTGTAATAACTATGTATGTTGCCAGGTGGGTACTAGTATGATCAGGGAGATCACTTTAATCATTATGTAATTGTTGGACCACCATGCTGTACACTTGAAACAAATACTACGTGACATTGAATGCAACTATAATTTAAACATTAAAAGTAAAATAAATAAAATGTAATATTATCTTAACTTGATTGATTATTGTCATGAGAGTATTCTTTATTTAGCGAGGTAAAGTTCACAAAACATAAATTTAGACTTTTCAAAGTGAAAAACTCAGTAGCACTTAGTACCTTCACAATATTGTGCAACTATCTCCTCTAGTTCTAAAAAATCTTCATCACCCTAAAAGGAAACTCCATTCTCATTAAACAGCTAATCTAAAACTCCTATCCAGATTATGCCCAAGAGTAAGATAAGTTAATTTAGAAAGTTAACTAAATAGCAAATAGTAAGATGTTTGAAACAACAAGAAAAAGGAGGGCAAAAATTCATAATTCATAATTAATCTGATAAGGCTTAAGACAGATTTCAATATGCATTATTTATGAACACAGGTTTTGCTAGATAAAATATAAAATGCCAGTTTATTAAATTTAAAAGTGAGGATTAAAATAAACAACTTCAAATTAAAACTTTAATAACCAAAACAAGGTGACAATTAAATTTTCCTTTAGTTCTTCATAAAAGTCAGCTATTAAGTAATTCAGAATGAGTTGAGCTTTTTTTTTTTTTTCCATTACCTGGGTTTTTTTTCTTAATTTGCATTTAAAATTATTTCTATTGTATGTCATAATATGGCTAGTTTCTGCCCTCACTTAAGTCCCCTATTTCTGTTGTGTTTTTATAATAATCTCTTCATCTCAACTCTCTTACTATTTATTTTCATCTTGCCCTTCTTAAATGAATTTTCCCCTTCGTCTTCTTCATTATCTTCACATTCATCTACCTATTCTTTCCAGTTGCTTTCCAATTTTTCCCTTCCATTATGGCATATGTGAGAACTGTTTGTTCCCACTTCTGTATAAATCCCAATCCTCTTCATATATTGCTCTTCTTAATCTATTTGTTTTCTATTATGATCTGGAGGAATTCCATTTTTTTTTCTAGGATCCTTATCATTACTATAGAAGGATCAGGAGTATGGAATGTAAAAAATCAGGGGGGAAAAGCACATTTGAAATAACAAAACAGCTTACACTTGTAAGATCAATGACTGCTAAGGACATGGGAGGAGGTTCAAGTGACCTCTCTAAAGAAAAGCTCTGGACTTTCTCTGATGTCTTGGGAAGGACTTCAAGCACATCTTTATTTTCACTATGAAAATTATTGTCTTTGCATAAGGTTCTATTTTCTGGTCTCACAATGGCATAGTTTGCTTCTACTTCAGTAAAACAAAGTAAAGAATACATGAAAATATCTGTAACTTCAAACCAGTGAATAACACAAGAATAGACAGTCTTCAAATAGCTTATTGTTTTCTGGAATTGTTGAAAAGCAGTCAAAATCTTTGCCAAGCTTGGCTTCACGACATTCTAGAAAACAAAACGTATCTTTAAGTATCAAATTCAACAATAATAATGGTAATATTCACCATTATGATGTGATTCCACACAAAACTGGAATCATTCAGGTGTAGAGTCATACCCCAGTCCTGCCATTTACTAACCTTCATCTTCTCATGGGTGAGGGTTATAAAAGATGATGTAGTAAACCCTTCAATGTTATTGTACCTCTAAACAAACATTATCCAAACACTATGATACCCATTAGATTATAAAATTTATCCCTAGGTAACTTAGAGTACTACTGCAAAAAACTAATGTTAAGAAACTGAAGTTATTTATTTGTTATATTTTGTAATGTGTCTGCATGATTTATATTTACATGAATTATCTCTTGTGTGGGATAAGTGTGAAAGTTTAGTTTTTAGTAGTATTTAGATGGGTTGGGATTGCAAACAGTACAAAGTTGCTTCTATTCTGTTTATTGAAAAGCTAAGAAGTGATTAAACTTAGCTCCCTCCAAGAAGGAGAAAAGAAGAAAGATGTGGGGCCACATACATATTAAATAGAAAGCCATGACCAAATTGGTTGACACAGAGAGATGGACTCAAAAAATAAACATCAAAGAAATGTTTTCTGCAAGGAAAATATTAGGCTAATGGTAAACTAGGGGGGAAAGAGTAGGGGAAGAGGAAGAAAAGAAAAAAACAGGATATAGTCAGTTAATCAAGAATAAGCCTAAGACTAGAAAAAATAAATAAAAAAGAAAGCATAAGCACAAAATACAATGTAGAGAAAAACATACAGAATTTCAGTATACATAAATATAGTTATGAGCAATACATTAGTATTATTCAATATATACTTTGAGAAAACAGAGAAGGAAAACTCTGATTCCAAAAAACCTCCGCTGCCTTGCGGCATACCTCTTCAGGGGAAAGGCTAAGGGAGTAAACCCCGACAGAAAATCCGGAGCCGGAGTCCCTAAGGCGGTTTGACGTTGTAGTCAACACCGGCAACTCCTGCGGTGCACCTGAAGCCAAGTTGTGTTGACTCCGTCTTTCCCTTGGATCCTTCAGCTGCGAAGAGAGGGGGGGTCTGCTGCATGGGCAACAGCAGACCCTCCATATCACCCTGCCCAGGCTCTGTAGCTTCAGCTCCACTGGAGAGGACACTCCAGCGTCATCGCAAGATGTCGATTCAACACGGGAGGAGACAGATACCGTGTCACTCCCGAGTCGGACTGCACAACCATTCTCGGCGGTGCAGATAGACTCTTAAGAAGCTACACCATCGTCTCTCGAGACGGACGGCTGCCGACGACGACTTTGAGAAAAGCCTGTTTTATACACATTTTATTGTATTATTATTAAAATATAACATTTAATAAAACAATAAATGTATATAAAATATAAAAGCCTCTGCTTCATATATTTTTATTATAAATTAAAACATAAAAGTTTAAATATATAAAAGTATATATAAAATGTGTTTTATATATAAGTATATAAAATTTTATAAAATAAACATATTACATATGAAGTAGTGTATAAAAATGTAAATATATAAAATACATAAAATAGGAGCTTTTGTTCATAGTATATCCCTATTAATACTGACTTGTATTATTTATAATTATTTCTTTTGTATATCACTGTACTAAAATGTTTAATTTTGTCTCTATAAAATAAGACATTCCATTATTTTAACATGTTCATCCATGACAACCTAAAAACTGTAAATTTTTATGAGAGAGATAAACATACAATACAAAAAGTTATTAATACATCTGCTTTCCATTTGGAGAAAGAATTGATAATCAGAATTCTAAGGAGAATAGTAAGACTTGAAAATATATATTTAAAGGAGTGAGATGGGGCTACAAAAAGGTGAAAAACTTTAATCTGCTATTATAAGCTCACAATTGGAGGACTCTAAAAAATAACATAATCCAGTTTCTATGTTATCATATATTTCTAATTTCCTTCATGACAAATTTTCTCAACATAACTCATTCAATTTGTCATATTTCTAGAAATTCAAATAATTTAATTAAGATTTTGATGCCTAATATATCGCTTGTAACAGTTTACTAAGCAGTACTCCATTTCTCTGTTTACTTATACACATTCAAGAATATAAAAAATGTGAGAGGATCCAAGATGGCAGAGGAGTAACTGAAAGCTACACTAACCTCTTCCCAGGACCAATCTGCAATTACAACTAAATTGTAAAGAAATCACTGGAATAACCAACTGAACAGTAGCTGGAGAGAAGCCTTATAACCATGGACAGACAGAAGGAACCACTTCATCACAACGTGACTGCTATGGAGTGCAGAAGAGACATGAGAGGGCCGGCTTGGCTCGCATGGGCAGCAGCTGAAGTTCTGGAGGGATATTTCAGTGGCTGGGGGTTACCCCTGAGAAGTGCGGGCAGAGACCATTGTTTCTTAATGAAGCTTCCCACCACACAGACACAGAGACGGCAGGTGGTTGCCATATCTGACTCCATCAACCTAGCTGACACTTTTTGCACACCCTGATTCCCTGAGGCTTTGCTCCACCCAACTTATGGACCCACTCAGATGTTAACAGTGGCTTTTTCATATGAATGGCTGATTTGGCTCATGCTTCCTAACTTCCTGAATCCTCTCAAACAAGCAACAGCTGAGCTCCCTGAGCCCCCAGGCCCTGTGCCTCTTCTAAAGTGACTCCAGGCCTGGCACTAGCAGTGGCCAACAAAAGTTCACAGCTTGGCTTCACCTGGGAGTCTCTAGGCACAGCACAAGTAGCAGCAATCTTCAGGTTGCTCATAGCTCATGCAGGTTGGCCCCAGACAGAACACAACTGGGGGCCTGACCACCTAGGGAACCCCAGAACTTGTACACCCAGGGGACTGCTACAGACCATATCAGAGCACTATCACTCTGACCCTGCACAGCTTATCTTCCATGGAAGGTGGAGGTTGGAGGTCATGGTTACCACCAAGTCTTGCAGTTGACTTGCCTAGGTAAATCCATTCCATTGACCATCCAGCAGCAATCAAGACTCAACTAAAAGAAGAGGGTGTACTCTGTCCACACGGAGGGTGCACCTCAAATACGCAGCTCAAGTGATAGGAAAGACTATGTACTTGACCCTCCAGGACACCTACTACATTAGGCCATGCTACCAAGACAGGGAGTCAAAGCACGTTTACCTAATGCACATAAGCAAGCACAAAGAGGCTGCCAAAATGAGGAGACAGAGAAATATAGTCCAAATGAAAGAACGGATCAAAACTCCAGAAAAAGAAACAAACAAAATGGATATAAGCTATCTACCAGATGAAGAGTTCAAAACACTGGTTATAAGGATTCTCACAGAACTTACTGAGGACCTTGACAACATAACAAAAAAAGAATCAATTCAGAAACAAAGGATACACTAATTGAAATAAAGAACAATTTACAAGGGAACAACAGTAGAGAGGACAAAGTCGAGAATCAGATCAATGATTTGGAACAAAAGGAAGCAAAAACAATAATCAGAATAACAAGAAGAAAAAAAAAAAGAATCCAAAAAAATAAATATAGTGTAAGGAGCCTCTGGGAAAACTTCAAATATTCCAAGATCCGAATCATAGGAGTGCCAGAAGGAGAGGAGAAAGAACAAGAAATTGGAAACCTATTTGAAAAAATGATGAAAGAAAATTTCCCCAGTTTGGTAAAGGAAATAGACATGGGTCCCAAATAAGATGGATGCAAAGAGGTTCATTCCAAGACACATTGTAATTAAAATGCCAAAGGTTAAAGATAAAAAGAGAATTTTAATAGCAGCAAGAGACAAGCAGTTAGATACACAAAGGGAATTCCCATAAGACTGTCAGGTGAATCCTCAAAAGAAACTTTGCAGGCTAGAAGAAATTGGCAAGAAATATGCAAAGTCATTGACAGTGGAGACCTACAGTGAACATTGCTCTACCCAGCAAAGCTATCATTTAGAATCAAAGGGTGGATAAAGAGCTTCCTAGACAAGAAAAAACTGAAGGAGTTCATCATCACCAGACCATTATTACATGAAATGTTAAAGGGACTTATATAAGAAAAAGAAGATCAAAACTATGAACAATAAAGTGGCAATAAATGCATATCCATCAATAATTGAATCCAAAAGACAAACTAAGCAATCAAGAAGAATAGAGACAGATTCATGGATACAGAGAGTGTTTTGATGATTACCATATGGGAGGGAGTGAGGGGGAATAGAAAAAGAGATGTGGGGATTAAGAAGTATAAATTGGTAGCCATGGGTTTGCAAAGCACAGTATTGGAAATGGGGTGGCCAAAGAATTTATATGCATGATCCATGGACATGAACAATGTGGGGCATTGCCTGAGGGAATGGGTGGGGTGCTGGAAGGAAGGGGACAAGGAGGGAAAAGCAGGACAACTGTAATAGCATAATCAATACAATATAATTTAAAAAGGCTGGTGGGAGGGTCAAAAAGTAAAATGGACTGGTCCTACACTCATGTGTGTCGGTTTAGAATCCACAGGGAGTGGGCTGAGCCCCTGTGGATCGAGAGGTTGTTGATCTGATCTTGGTTAGGGCACATGCCTGGGTTGTAAGCTGGGTCCCCTATTGGGGACAACCTATCAGTGTTTCTCTCCCTCTCTCTCTCCTTCCTTTTCCCTCTCTCTAAAAATAAATACATGAAATATTTTTTTAAATAAACATGTCCCAAATGAAAGAACAACAACAATAACAACAAACCTTGAGAAAAAGAAATAAACAAAATGGAACCAAGCAATCTATCAGCTACAGAGTTCAAAATATTGGTTATACGGATGCTCACAAATTTCAAAGAAAAACTTGATGAACTCAGAGAGAACTTCAGCAAAGACAGTAAACATAAAAAAAGACACAGAAATCATAAAAAATAGGTAAAACTGAATAACTCAATAGCTGCATTCAAGAAACATTAGATGGAAGCCATAACTGATTAGATGATGCAGAGAATCAATTCAGTGATTTGGAAGACAAAGTAGTGAAAAACACACCATCAAAACAGCAAAGAAAATAAATCCAGTAAAAAGGAGCATAGCTTATGGGATCTCTGGGGAAACATCAACATAAGAACATTTATATCATAGAGGTAGAGGAGAATCTGATTGGACAGATTACACTGAGTTAGACTGAAGCACTAATCAAAACACTCTCAACAAACAAAAGCTCTGGATGGAATGACTTCACAGGGGAATTTTACCAAACAGTCTGAGAAAAACTAACACCTCTCCTTCTCTAGCCCTTTGAACAAATTTAAGCAGAAAGAAGGCTCCCAAGCTCATTTTATGAGGCCAGCATTATCCTAATTCCAAAACCAGATAAAGACACTACAGAAAAAAAGGTTATAGGCCAATATTCCCAATTATACACAGATGCTAAAATCCTCAACAAGATATTAGCAAACCAAATACAACAATACATCAAAAAGATCATACACCATGATCAAGTAGGATTTATCCCGGGAATGCAAAGTTGGTACAGCATTTTCAAATCAATAAATGTGATTCACCACATAAACAAAATGAAGGATAAATACCACATGATCATATCAATAGATGCAGAAAAAAAAACAGATTTGATAAAATCCAGCATCCATTTATAATAAAACTCTCAGCAAAGTGGGAGTAGTGGGAACATACCTAAACATAATACAGGCCATATATGACAAACCCACTGCCAGAATCACACTCAACAGGCAAAAACTACAAACATCCCCCTTAAGACTGAGAACTTTCACCACTCTCATTCAACATAGGACTGAAAGTCCCAGACATAGCAATCAGACAAGAAGAAATAAAAGGCATCCAAATTGAAAGGAAGAGGTAAAACTGTCTTTATTTGCAGATGACATGACATTCTCTACATAGAGAACCCCAAAGATTCCACCAAGAAACTACTAGAACTGATAAATGAATTCAGCAAACTAGCAGGATACAAAATTAATATCCAGAAATCAGTTCCATTTTTATATGCCAATAAAGAGTCAACAGAAAGGGAAATAAGAAAACAACCCCATTCAAAATAGCTACAAAAAGAATAAACTGCATAGGAATACACAAAACCAAGGATGTAAAAGACCTGTACTCAGAAAATTATAAAACACTGAAGAAAGAAATTGAAGAAGATACAAGTGAGTGGAAGGACATTTCGTGTTCATGGACAGGGAGAATTAACATCATTAAAATGTCCATGCCATCCAAAGAAATCTATAAGATTCGACGCAATTCCTAGCAAGATTCAAATGACACATTTCACAGAACTAGAACAAATATTTCAAAAATTTATATGGAACTACAAAATGCCCCACATAGCAACAGTGATCTTGAGAAAGAACAAAGCTGGAGGCATCATGCTACCTAATATCAAACTATCTTATAAGGCCATAAGTCAAATCAGCATGGTATTACCATAAAAACAGACACATAGCGGCGCGACAGCAGCTAGAGGGCGGAGGAGGCGGCACGGCCGGTCCTGTGCTCGCCATGAGACCGCAGCAGGCGCCGGTGTTTGGGAAGGTATTCATTCAGCGAGACTACAGCAGTGGCACACGCTGCCAGTTCCAGACCAAGTTCCCCGCGGAGCTGGAGAACCGGATTGATAGGCAGCAGTTTGAAGAAACAGTTCGAACTCTAAATAACCTTTATGCAGAAGCAGAGAAACTTGGGGGTCAGTCATATCTTGAAGGCTGTTTGGCTTGTTTAACAGCATACACTATCTTCTTATGTATGGAAACTCATTATGAGAAGGTTCTGAAGAAAATCTCCAAATACATTCAAGAGCAGAATGAGAAGATATATGCTCCCCAAGGCCTCCTCCTGACAGATCCCATTGAGAGAGGACTTCGAGTTTTTAGATTGAAATTACCATTTATGAAGACAGAGGGATGAGCAGTGGAAGATAAACCATAGAATTAAAGATCCCAGCTCCAACTGGGACCATCATCTATCCACTGGCCAACCGCAGAGCGTCCCCTACCTCCTCTCCAGAGGGTCATTCCTTTGTATCTGCTGCCAGAGCCACGGTGCCATTTACTCCAAGGACTAACTTTCTAAAATTCCACACCTGGAGTGACCTCTAGTCGCTCAGCATCCACTTTGTGTCTCCAAATTGTGTAGAACTCTGTAACCTTTTCATTAGTTTCTGAGAAAATGAAGCATTTCACCCTTTTTATTCAAAGCCATTAATGAAATATGCAGTTGGTCAGCCCAACGCAGTTTATTTCTTATCTGCCGCCAGTACCAATGGTTCTCTTCTTTCCTTGGGCCAGCTTACCAGGTGGCTATAGATGTCAAGGTCATATCTTAGCCAGTGTTCAGTCTTCTTTCCCCAAAATAATGAAGTGATTTTCTTTAGGATTTTAGTATAGAGTAGGCTGTGTATGTGGTTTTGTTACTGCATCTCCCAAATTTCAAAGAACTATCAGTTTTGCCATAACTCAAATCTTAAAGATCTATTTCTGCTGTTAAGTTTCTCAAACTGAAGTTCATTGGAAAAATGTGTTATTTGTTTTATTATAGCAATTATTTCTAATAAAGCAGTATTTAATACAATTTCCAGTTATTTTTGTTTGGAGAATTTTGTTCTTATTGCATTACCTTGAAGGTTAGGAAGATGTGGTATGTGTTGCTTGTTCCTTACAAAAATAAGTAAGCACAATAAAGTGGATGCTAAACCATCAAACACATAAAAGCCCCTGCTATGTCCCTGAAAGTGTAATGAGCAAGTGTAATAAATATTTTAATTACAGTTTTGTTATAAATATAACTTATGAGAAAAAAATTTGATAGGAATAATACTGTATTCGCTAATTTTTAACTATCCCTACTAGAAAACCTTATAATTCATAGACTGTATATATATATATATATATATATATATATTTATATATATATATATATACACACATGTATGTATACACACACACACATATAGTATTCATTGCACAGAAATCTCATGATTGGTTCAAGTACAGTAAGTTATTTCCAACTAAAATTCTCAAGTCTGAGTCAATATTTGTAGTTCTTTTGGCTGTATGTTTTTAGTATCAGGCTTCTTATCCTTTTCATTCCTCTGAGGTTTTTTGAGAGCACCATATTTGGGAGAGAGTTAAATATATTAGGAGAGAATGAAACAGGAAGAAGTTTTACTTTCAGAGATATTGTAGGTGCTAATATTGGATTTAATCTTTCAAATTTAATTTCTTTTATGGGTGTGTTAGTTACTCAATAAATAGGTCTGTATAATATTTTAATTGTATAAAACATCTTTGTTACTTTATAGGCTATAATAATGTGTTTGCCTTTTAAACCCATTGCAATAATTTTGCTGAAATATTAACACATTAGTAAAACTTTTCTTAAACAAACAAACAAAAAAAAAGGACACATAGATTAATGGAAAAGAATAGAGAGTCCATGCATAAACCTACACCTTTATAGTCAGTTAATATTCAACAAAGGAAGCAAGCACCAACAAGTGGCTAAAAATAGTTTATTCAATAATTGGTGTTTGGAAAACTGGACATATACATGCAGAAAAATGAAACTAGACCACATTCTTACACCACACACAAGAATAAGTTCAATACAGATTAAAGACTTAAATGTTATACCTGAAACCATAGAAATCCTAGAAGAAAACATAGACAGTAAAATCTGGGACATTTCTCATAGCAATATTTTTACTGATATATCTCCTAAGGCAAGGGAAGCAAAAGAAAAAATAAACAAATTGGACAACATCACACTAAAAAGTTTTTGCACAGCAAAGAAAATCATCAACAAAATAAAAAGACAACCCACTGAATGGGAGAACATATTCACTGATATATCTGATAAGGGGTTAATACCCAAAGGTTATAAAGAACTTACAAAACTTGATGGGATAAAACAAACAACCCAATTAAAATATGGGCAAAGGACCTGAATAGATACTTCTCCAAAGAGAACATACAGATGGCCACATAGTGAAAGACACTCAATGTCACTAATTATCAGAGAAATGCAAATTAAAACCACAATGAGATTATCATCTGACACCTGTCAGAATGGCTATCATCAATAAATCAACAAACAACAAGTGCTGGCGAGGATGTGGAGAAAGGAATGCTTTTGCACTCTTGGTAGGAATGCAAATTGGTGCAAACACTGTGGGAAGCAGTATAGAGATACTCCTGAAAATTAAAAGTAAATCTGTCCTTTGACCCAATCTTCCCACTTCTGGGAATTTATCTGAAGAAAACCAAACCAATACTTCAAAAGAACATAGGCACCTCTATGTTCACTGAAGCACTGTTTACAATCGTCAAGATATGGAAGCACCTCAAGTGTCCATCAGTAGAGTGGATAAAACAACTATGGGACATTTACACAATGGAATATTATTCAGCTGCTGAAAAGAGAAAAAGCTTTACCCTTTGCGACAGCATGGATGGACCTGGAGAACATTATGCTAAGTGAAATAAGCCAGTCAGAGAAAGACAAATACCTCATGATACATGGAATCTAATGAACAAACAAAATAAGCAAAACAGAGACAGACTCATAGATAGACAGCAAGATGACAGCTATGGTTGGGGGAAGTTTGGGTGTAGAAGGATCAAGCAAAAGGGTAAAAGGACACTTGAACATGTACAACAGAGTGGTGATTGCAGGGGAGGTGTTGTTACAAGGGGGCTAAGTGGCAAAGGGAAAAATATAATTAAAAAAGTAAATTAATTTTTTAAAAAACCTGACTGAATAAATACATACATTTCCACATTTTATATTCCGTCCCTCGTCGGCAGCCGTCCATCTCGAGAGACGATGGTGTAGCTTCTTAAGAGTCTATCTGCACCGCCGAGAATGGCTGTGCAGTCCGACTCGGGAGTGACACGGTATCTGTCTCCTCCCGTGTTGAATCGACATCGTGCGATGACGCTGGAGTGTCCTCTCCAGTGAAGCTGAAGCTACAGAGCCTGGGCGGGGTGATACGGAGGGTCTGCTGTTGCCCATGCAGCAGACCCCCCCTCTCTTCGCAGCTGAAGGGTCCAAGGGAAAGACGGAGTCAATACAGCTTGGCTTCAGGTGCGCCGCAGGAGTTGCCGGTGTTGACAACATTTTATATTATTTCAGTTAAAATGTGGAACCCAAGTTAGAAATAGACAACATTTTTCCTAACAATTACATAACACCAAAATAAAAGTAGTCAAAGAAAAAAAAACAACTATATATTATATGATATCTAGTTTTGGAACTGATAGACACTAGGAAGATTTCATGATTCTTACAATAATTAATTGGATCCACTAAAAGTTCATTTAGGCATGAGTATTATAAAAATCATGCCGGTATAATTTAAAAGTCACATTAAAAATCCTTATCCTTGACCAAATTTCCTATCTCCTTTATCGTGGGAAAACTTTCTCCAATATAATTTTTCTATCACTATATATGTTCTGGCCCTTTCTCTTTTTCAGCCACCATCTTCAGTACTTGAAGTTTAAAAAAAAGCAACACATTATATTTCTACAACAATGGTTTGCTTTGACCAATTTTCCATTACAAACAGAAAACAATGATAGGCAAACCACTACTAAATTTCAATAGTAAGTGCTACACAAAACTAGATCAGAGCAAGAAAATTAATTCCATGACAGTACACTTTATCTTGGTATCAAAACCAAAGTCTTTATCGTCTGATGCAGGCCATGAATCATCAATTCCAGTTTTGTTGGAAAGCCTTTAGAGTAAAAAAAGCCAACAAAAATGAGTGTGTTTCTCTAAAGAGCAACCAAAAAACTGACTGAAATGTCAATTATCTGTGTATTAAATGAAGTTTCTTGATATAATTAAAATTTGGTTTGTTTTCAAAAAAGCTTGTAGTTATCCATTTCTGCCTCCATCTCTCCCAACCTATGAACTAACTTCTCAGTGAAGACACACTCGAAGTTCTCACGAAGGGTGACAGCCAATACACTGGCAAAGCCTGAAGTTTACTTGTCTTCACCAAAAGTCCTGAAGGCTGAATTAAAAATCCAGTAAATGGCTTAATTTACATTTCGCTTCCACCACTTACCATATCCAAATAAGTCACTTTAATTTCTTTGAGTTTCAAATTCTCCATGTGAGCCAGCAGTTGGCCAGAATGTTAAACACAGGTTTACCAGGATGTTAAACACAGGTTGAAGTACTAGAGTGTGCTTTGATTAATTAATCGCTAAAATTCCTTAAAATCCTAAAATTCTATGTCTATACAAAATTCGATTGTCTATACAAAAATGGAGAACATGTAGTTGTCAGAAGTGCAAAAAATAACCCAATGAGAAAGACCTCAAAAAAGGCAGAGAAGAAAGTTAAAAAATACAACAAATGTCATGGAAAGAAAAAGGACCCTAAGAAGAAAAGAAAAAACTTCACACAACTAGGTCAAGTTAGTAGCCTGAAGGGAAAACCAGACTGGGAAGTCAGTGAGTAGAGAAATCAATTAGAAATAACCTCTGAATAGATGCTGAATTTAATTAATATAACATGGTCTATACATAGATATTTTTCACTTACAGAAAAATAATTCATATAAAAAAGAATAGGTGTCATTATGCTTAAAAATACTAGCCTGATTAGATTTTCCTTAGGAAAAAACTATGGTTCCGTGGCTATAGCTAACTGAGATGTGCCCTAAAATAGTTTTTGTGAAAATCAAAGTACTTGTTACCACTGCAGTTGTCGAGTATATTAAGACAAATGCTTGAGTTTCTTAAGAAAACTCTAAACTGGAGTTAACACACAACTAGATTGGACGTTCTGAGGTGATTGGATTTGCACCTTTGTCTTGATGCCAGTGCCACACAGAAACTTGTCAGTGTATGTTGAGGGACAACAGAGTGGATTGGGGAGCTAAGCAGGTTGACACTGAAATCACAGTCAGCCACTTGTTAACTATGGAATTATGGGTCAATTAATCAACCTCCCTGAACCACAGTAGCCTAATTAATGAAAACTAGGCTATAAGAGCGCGACTACTTTGCAAAGGTATTGTGGTGACTATATAATGCATGTTAATTACATAATATAGTGTCCAACCCAGGGCAGAACACTCAAGAAATGTTAGTTTCTTTGCTCTCCATTCCCTTTGTTAACATAATTTTTAAAAATCCATAAAATCCTACCTGCTTGAAGAGTTTTTTATAGACTCCGCACTCACTATTAAAGAAAAAAGGAAAATACATTTCACATCAATAGTAGAAAAATAAAGAACTTTAAACGTACTAGTTTCTGTAAAAACTAAAGAAAAGATTCATTTTTATAACATGTCCAATTTGTTATTAAATGATTATAGAGGGAACATCCTAATTGAAAAATCCTAACTTAAAAATCTTTTTTCTCCTTTACATAAAGATATAATATGAAATTTTAGGGATCATGACTAAATAAATTAACTTCTTTTCATGCAATATTTCCTTAGATTTTAAATTACCTACAGTCAACTTTTAAAATAATGCTGAATACTATTCTATTAAGAAAGAAAAACTATACATGTAATGAACACTTCATTTTTTTTTCACTGCTGTTTCATTACCAAAATTTCTTTACTCTCCTTATCTATGGTAAGACTGCCAAGAAAAATTCTTAACAAGTCTTCAGAACACAGTTGATATTCAGAAATTAGTCGATGATTGCCGTGAATAGAAAAAAATGGCAACAAATAACATTACTATCTTAAGTACTTTCCAAATATATTAAATGCTTAGAGAATTTCAGATAATATCAGAGCTAATATTAAAGCTTTATACCACACACTTCAAATTTGTAAGTACTACAAACTTTTTATTAAGAAAAAATGTCACATGAAACAATCATTATTTGCGGGTAGTATAGTTCTGTAAATTAATTAGATTGACATAATGGCAAGTGTCTTGAACTCAGAAGTTCTAGCACTATAACCAACAGCTATTTGTTCTCAAACAAGTCACTTCTCTTTGGTTCAAAATCCTCCTCTACAAAATAAGAATCTTACCGTCTTATTTTACAAGGTTGTTAGGATGACTGATTAAATGAGGTAATATGCCAAAAAGAGATGCTCAGAGAAACAGTATAGCAAAGGAAAAATCTGTTCATGAACTTTCTTTGTTGAACCTATTTTGGAATCCCAAACAACCCCCAATGTGAGTTTTCATAGCTTCTAATGTTCCTACGTTGCAGGTTTCAGAAAATGTTAATTTTAGTTATTAGCTATTCTTTCTTTGTGGTTTGTATTTCAGAGCCTCTCAGCTATTATATAACTTGGAACTAAATTTATTTATAAATATATTACCTCATTAAATCAGATAACATAATACTCCGCTATTATTCTAGCTAATCATACCAAGGGCAGAAAACTAATAATAAAGTCAGGACCTCCCGAGACTAGAGTCACATCCTGACAGCTGTTGTCCTGGTGTGCTAGAGTTCTAGGAGAGAATCTGCTGGTCTTGATTCACTGACAAGGGCAGTTGGAGCCCCCTGTTAGTGCCCAGATCAGAAACACACGCGCACACACACACACACACACACAAAAATGTCAGGACCTGGCCTGGGGAACTAGTATCTCTTCTCTACCTGCTCAAACTCTGAAGCAGGAGATATTTATGAGAATGTTGTTTAATCTCCCTGACCGTCCCCGATTGGCTTTAAGATATAATCTTCCTTGTCAAACATGGATACTGATGAGTCACAGATAGGACCTTAGCGATTCTAATGCCGAATAACCTCCTTTGCTTCAGAGCTTTCAGTTGACTTGAGTGATTGATTGTACCACTCTAGAACAATACAAAGATTTAAAAAAAAAAAGAACTATACCTTTCCAACTGATCAACTTTTGCACCTCTCTCTATTAAAAAATTTACCATTTGCTCTCTCTTTTCACGTCTAGCAAGTGAAAGTGGTGTGAGGCCATCCTGGAAAGCAGCAAAAACAATTTGTAATTTATAGAATTATACATATTCAAACTGAATTGTAATACTTATAAAAGATCCTCTGAACTTAAACATATAATATACAGAAAGTAAATAAAAAGCAGCCCCTTCCTTTTCACTCCTCTGCTGTCACTGGCTGCTCCTTCTCTTTCAAATGCCCTCCTCTCCCACTGCAAGATCATTCTCCAGAACTCACTTCAAACATTTACTGTACTGGTTCTAAGAATCTTTGTTCCTGTCACAGTATCCAGTGTGGTATACTGTCATTATTTCATTGCTCCCCATCTAAACTAGGAGCTTCTTGAGGGCTGAAGGCTATTTTTCTCTCTCTGTATCTCCAAACCATAAAACATAGCAGTAAATTCTTTTAGTATTTTTATTAAATAACCTAAATGATTATATCTAGAGTCGTGTCGTCGGCAGCCGTCCGTCTCGAGAGACGATGGTGTAGCTTCTTAAGAGTCTATCTGCACCGCCGAGAATGGCTGTGCAGTCCGACTCGGGAGTGACACGGTATCTGTCTCCTCCCGTGTTGAATCGACATCTTACGATGACGCTGGAGTGTCCTCTCCAGTGAAGCTGAAGCTACAGAGCCTGGGCAGGGTGATATGGAGGGTCTGCTGTTGCCCATGCAGCAGACCCCCCCTCTCTTCGCAGCTGAAGGGTCCAAGGGAAAGACGGAGTCGATACAGCTTGGCTTCAGGTGCGCCGCAGGAGTTGCCGGTGTTGACTACAACGTCAAACCGCCTTAGGGACTCCGGCTCCGGATTTTCTGTCGGGGTTTACTCCCTTAGCCTTTCCCCTGAAGAGGTATGCCGCAAGGCAGCGGAGGTTTTTTGGAGTCGGAGTTTTCCTTCTCTGATGTGTCCTGACTGGAAGATCGAACCAGCGACACTTAGCTCGCAGGCCAACACTCAATCCACTGAGCCAAACCAGCCAGGGCTATATCTAGAGTAGTATTTCTTAAATTATATGTCAAAGAATATGTACTTTGCAAGAATTATAGTACTATGTCCCAATATAAAAGGGATCCAGAAGGATCACCTGTGTTTAACAAATATTACAAAACTGCATTATATGCCCAGTACTAAAGAAATGTTTAACTTTGTTTAATTCTGTAGCAAACATTAACATTTGTCAATGAAAGGGTTTCAGGATACAGCTTTGAGAGCTTTTCAATAGAGGTGAAGGTTTTTTCCAGATTATACACACTTGCTTGACTCTCTTCTACCAAAGCTATCAGGACCACAGATGTCAATGTCAGTCACTCCTGCTCCAAAAGGGTTTCTAAAAAAAATGGACTCTAAATTAAAAGAGACAGGCTACAAATGAACTTTGTGGTCCATGGGTTTTCTTCTATTATGAGATCATATCTTTTCATCTTAGCTCTTAGAAAGCTCATTATAAAACTATACTCTCAATTATGTGGACAATCCTGAGGCCCTAATGAACATGTACTTTCAAAAAAATTGTTTTTATTCTAATTCCATTTTAGTTGCCCTTAAAGTGATTTTATATTTGAGGAAAATATAAATCAGAAATAAAAATATAATGGCTTACCAAGAAAAATTTTAACTTTAATTTATACAAATTATTTATACAAATTATTTTCAGCACAAGGAAAGCTACTAAATCACTCATATTTTTGAGTAACAATGCTGAGAAGAAAGATATGATATTATTTGGAATATGCACACCCTATTCAGTTCCAATCAAGATGAACTTTCTCGTAAGACTGATAGACATTCCAATGGGAATGTGACAGGATAGCAAGAAGCTTGGAAAATTTTGGGGCAAGTAGAATGGGGAAACTGAGACAAAAAAATTGAACACTATCAAACAATTAGAACAACTTACAGCAAGCTGGTGAAACACAAGACCTTATCTCCCCTAACCAAGAACACCTGAGAGCAAATGGTTTATACCTCTCCTCCCTAACCAGAGAAGAAATAGCTGAAATCACCCTGGTCTGGGAAACAGAGAACAGAGACCCAATTAATGCCATTTTGGCCGCTCAACCCAAAGACAGGTGAAGTCAGGGCACGAGATAACAAAACTCCACTAAAAGCCAGACAGAACCAAGATAAAAGTAAAACAGTATTGCAGACCAAATAATAATCCCAACCCCCCTATATGCTCATTTTGATGCCATCAGCATATGAAAAATGAACCTGGAAAGCTGATGAATATTCAGCTGAAACACTCCCCTAAGACTCTCGCTCTCAGGAGAGAAAACCCCTAAAATGAAGGCTATCAGTGAGAGCTCCCTCTAGAGCACACCCATGCCTGTTTCATTTCCTCCTAAACTCTAAGGGTCCCCATGAGTAGTGCAGCCAGGGAAGCAGCAGGCTTACCCCCTGATCCTGTCTCCAAGCCTCCCTTTGTCTCTGACTTCTGAGTGAGCTAACAGCAGCCCAGCATTGGCTCAATCCTTTCCTATAACTTTTCTAGGGAACCAGAGCAGAGTACCACCTCGGTTCTCACCTGTTGCTTCTTCTACCCTAGGCCCTTCCTTTGCTTCACTGTCCCCAGCTTTAATAAACATACTCTCAAACTCACTTGAACTCCTGTTGTAAAATCTTTTTGACAGCTGTCACAATACAATCTAACAAAATTGTTGGGAAGGAAGTTAAAGAAAACTGCACACTACTAGAGCCAGTGTAGGAAAAAAAATGAAACAAATTTTTGGCCAAGCCAATATGTAAAATTGACCCTACTTGCATCAACCGAGGCCATTCCTGTCAGGGTTGCAGTGGTGAGTGGTAATGTGTCCAGGAGAAAAAGTGGATGAACTGTTTTGCCATCACCTGCACCCTGCAGGTGTACAACCTCAACCCCACTAAGAGCTGCCCAAGGCTGAGCAGGAGCTACACTGTCATGTGGAAAACCCCAAGGAGGTATGCGGCTGGTAGAGTGACTATGAGCACAAGTGGATGCCTTTGCTAATGTCAAGACATGACCTCTCTTGCCGCAACCTTCAGAACTCTGGGGTCCTGGAGTGTTCAGGGCCTGTGGACTTCTGCTTCCCTTCTCACCTGCACTGACCCAGCTCCCCCTGCTGGGTATTAGGTCTCTTCCATCCACCCATCCCCAGCAGCCCCTGTTTCTTAAGTCCCTGCATGCACAGGAGCCAGCCCTACCTTCACTTCACTCCTCCCAGGCCTTCAGCCCTTGGTGGGCTCTCAGCCTCTCACCCACTCCCAGGCACTAGCAGAAAGTTCTTCCTTCAGGGCTGAAGGGTGGCTGGAGACAGAGCTTTGCACTTTCCTTGGACACCACATTTGTCCAGTCCTCCGTGACCTGACTGTAGTTCTCTCCATGGTAACAGGGCCTGATATAGTATACTCAGTGTATGTGTGTGAGGAACAAAATGCTGGTGGCTAAAATAAAGACATGTATTTCAAATATTTTATAAATAAAGTCCATTGATTTATACCTCATTTCTTGCTTCAATATCTGCGTTGTATGAAAGCAGCCTTGCTACTATCTCTGTATTGTGACCCAGGGCAGCATAGTGAAGAGCAGTGTTGCCATCGATGTCCAGTATATTTGGGTCAGCACCACGGTCTAGCAGAATGCTCACACATTCTTCTTTCTGGCATTGTACAGCCTGTCAGTATATGCTGAGAAATAGATTGTAAATGCTAGGAATTCAAAGTAAACATTCCACAAGTTTCACCAATAACTTATACCTAAATGAGATACTTTCATTTTTATTCTAAGTAATTAAATCCAATCCATCTCACGTAGACATAGTTGGCTACTCCATACCTTAATCAGAGCTCTCGTGTCTTCTTCATCAACAAGGTTCAACTGGAATTTTCTGTCTGTCAGGAGAGTGACCACTTCTGCATGGCCATTGGCACAGGCCAGATGTAGAGCAGTCCTGTGAAAGGGACAGACGTCTTTAGGAACCTAGAGTGCACTATCTCAAAACATACAATTATTCATGTAATTGCAAACATTAAAAGTTATCCCTATGCCTCCTAAACAAATATTTAGTATTCTCCCGGAGACAGTACGATATTTATGAGTTCTTGCTACTCACTGCATTAAGGAAGGAGCAGCTTATTTGAATAGAGACACCATGACCTAGGAATTCAGTTCAATTTCAGTGTCGTCTTATTTTAACTTTGTCCTTCATGAGCTATCACTTAGTCTTTATGTGCCTCAACTTCCTCATCAACAAAATGGGGTTAAAAATAGTAGTGACCTCACAGAACACCACTGCTTGCTTCAATGAAAAGCTATGCAGTGTTTATTATAGTTCCTGGCACAAAAAATCTCAATAATTGTTAGATTATATTATAATTATTACTATTACTATTACTGCAACTTTATGAAGACATTTTAACTAAATAAAATGGTATCATTATACCTATTTTGCAATGCATTTTAAGAATTAGAAAGTGGGACTTCCGGCCAAGATGGAGGCATAGACAGATATGCTGTGTCTCCCTCCACAACTAAGAAGGAATACAACGATCTCAAAACTAGAAACAACCAGAAGTTCAAGAAAATCAAAGTGCATGAAAGTCCAGCAAACAAAGATATAAAGAAGAAATACTCATCCAGACAGGAGCGACAGCTCTGAATGGGACATGGAAGCAAACAAACAAAGGAGACTTCCGGACAAGATGGAGGCCTAGACTGACACGCTCTATCTCCCTCCACAACTAAGAAGGAATACAACTACCGCAAAACCAGAAATAACCAGAAGTTCCAGAAAATAAATAGAAGTCCAACATATGAAGTTATAAAGAAGTGGTGCTCGTCTGGACAGGTAGGAGGGATGAAGCCAGGGAGGAGAGGTCAATCTATGCTGTCCACGGCCACAGCAGAGACAGTGGCAGGACAGCGGTAAGCGCAGACACCCATATTTAAGGGGAGGCGAGAAGCGCCTGGGGAGCACCCCTGGCTGCAGACCAGACCCATCAGCTTGCGATTCCAAAGCCGGGGAAGGCAGACCCTCATTGCCTCAGACTGTGAGGTTCAAGGGGGTGGGGATGGAGGAAGAGGCTCCCAGTCTCTCAGTGAAGAGTGAACAGCAGGAATCCATCTTGGACCCTGACCCCCGCAGAAAAGGCCACAGTGTGGTCAGACGGGTTGCCCGGCTGTGATGAGTGCATGGGGCTCTGCCCCCTATAGCATAGGAGGTGTGACAGCCCTGCCCAAGAAGAAAAGGTAAACATAAAATGGTCAGGATGGCACAGATCATGATAGAGAGCTTGGTGACGCCACTGACCAGACAGCAAATATCTAGTCTAACAGACCAGCAGATAGATAATTTTTCTGAGGCTCAGTTCAGAGCTTTGGTTATAAAAATGCTTACAGACCTAACGGCAGATCTGAAACAAGATGGGGAAGGAACGAAGGCTAGTGCTGCTGAAATGAACAAAAATACATACAAAACTAATGGTGAGGGCAAGAAAACCAGGGATCAAATCAACAAATCGGAACATAGGGAAGGAACAAACAGTCAACCAGTGCAGAAAGAGGAAACAAAAAGTGAGGAAAATGAGGAGAGGCTCAAAAATCTATCTGATGGCTATAAATGGGCCAGCACCCAAATCATAGGGTTTGTCAGAAGGTGAAAAAGAAGAACTAGAAATTGAAAAATTATGTGAAAAAATAATGAAGCAGAACTTGCCTAACTTGGGGAAGGAAATAGACTACAGGTCCAGGAAGCACAGAGAGTTCCAAAACAACTGGACCCAGAGAGAACCACACCAAGACACATTATAATCAAAATGTCAAAAATTAAGGATAAATAGAGAATCTTAAGAGCAGCAAGAGAGAAGAAGAGAATTACATACAAAGGGGTCCCAATAAGACTATCAGCTGATTTCTCAAAAGAAACTCTGCAGGCAAGAAGGGACTGGCAAGAAATATTCAAAGTCATGAAAAGTAAAAACCTACAACCATGATTACTCTATCCGGCGAAGCTGTCATTCAGAATAGAGGGGCAGAGAAAGTGCTTCCAGGACAAAGTAAAACTGAAGGAGTTCATCAGATCCAAACCACTGTTATATGAAATGTTAAAGGGACTTGTTTAGGTGAAAGAGGATCAAAACTATGAACATTAAAATGAAAACTGTCTGGGAGCCAAGTGTCGCTGGTTCAATTCTCAGTCAGGGCACATAACTATGTTGCACGTGAGGTCCCCAGCTGGGGGCATGAGTGAGAGGCAACCACACAGTGATATTTCTCTCCCTCTCTTTCTCCTTTTTTGTTTCTCTAAAAATAAAATAAACAAACAAATAAAATAAATAAATAAATAAATAAATAATTTTTTAAAAAATAGAAAACTGTATCACAGCAACCAACAACAGAAGCTAAGGAACCAAAACAAAGGCAAACTAAGTAGGCAACAAGAGTGGGAAAAGAATTATAGGTATGGAGAACATTATGGGGGGAGATCAGCAAGGAGGAGGAAGGGGGGAAAGGGTGAGAGATGGTACAGGAATTAAGGATCATAGTAGGAGGGAGTGGAGTAGATAGGAAGATGTTAAGAACTATATGCACAGCCAATGGGCATGGACTAAGGGGGGGGGCAACTGGAGGGAGAGATGTCACTGGGTGGAGGGGAACAAAGGGAAATGAAATTGGGACAACTGTAACAGCATACTCAATAAAGCATATTTTTCAAAAAAGATGTTAAATGCCCAACACAAATAAAACTTGTTGTAGGGGAAAAAAAATAATTAGAAAGTACAATGTATTTCAATGATTCTAAGATGCTTATTTTCTCACATTTTAACATCTCTGATATTGGAATGTAATTTAATTCAGAATGTCTTACAACTGTAATTGTCAGCATTTTTTAAACATTCCTTATTGGTACATAAATTATTGAGCATCATACCATCCATGGTGCCTTTCATTAAGACAAGTAATGGTAAATACAAGGGTGTATGCTTTCACCACTCTTATTCAACATAGTTCTGGAAGTCCTAGCCACAGTGATCTGTCAAAAAGAAATAAAAGGCATCTAAATTGGAAAGGAGGAAGTAAAACGGTCAGTATTCGCAGACAACATGATAGTGTACATAGAAAACCCTATGGTCTCCACCAAAAAACTACTTGACCCAATAAGTGGATTTGGCAAAGTAGCAGGATACAAAGTCAATATTTAGTGATCAATGGCATTTTTGTATACCAACAATGAATTATCAGAAAGAGAAGCTCAGAAAAAATCCCATCTACTATAGCAACAACAACAAAGAATACTTAGGAATAAATTTAACCAAGGAGGCAAGAGGCCTGTACTTGGAGAACTAGAAAACATTGAAGACAACACAAATAAATGGAAGCATATACCATATTCATAGATAGGAAGAATTACCATCATTAAAGTGTCCAAACGACCCAAAGCAGTCTGTACAGTCAACGCAATTCCTATCAAGATTCCAATGACGTATTTTACAGAACGAGGGCAAAGAGTCCAAAAATTTATATGGAACTAAACAAGACCCTCAATAGTCTCAGCAATCTGGAGAAAGAGGAACAAGTTTGGAGGGATCACAATACTTGATATCAAACTATACTACAAGGCCACTGGAATCAAAACAGTCTGGTACTGGCATAAAACAGGCACATAGATGAATGGAACAGAATAGAGAGGCCAAAAATAAACCCATGTCTCTGTGGTCAATTAAGATTTGACAAAAGGGGCATAAGCATACAATGGAGTAAAGGTAATCTCTTCAATAAATGCTGTTGGGAAAATTGAACAGGTCCATGAAAAAAAATGAAAAGAGACCACCAACTTATGCAAGAATAAATTCAAAATGGGTAAAAGACTTAATTATAAGTCATGGTGCTATAAAAATTCTAGAGGAAAACACAGGCAGTAAAATTTAAGATAACACATGCAGCAATATTTTTGCCGATGTATCTCCTAGGGCAAGGGATATAAGGGAAAGAATAAATAAAAGGGACGACATCAAATTAAAAAGCTTCTGCACGGCTGAAGAAAATATCAGCAAAACGAAAAGTGAACCAACCTTTTGGGAAAACATGTTTGCCAATGATACATTGAACAAGGGTTTAAACTCCAAAACATGTAAAGAACTTGCCCTGGCTAGTGTGGATCAGCAGATTGAGTGTGGGCCTGAGAACCGAAAGGTCACTGATTCGATTCCCAGTCAGAGCACATACCTGGATTGTGGGCCAGGTCCCCATTTGGGGGCACGCAAGAGGCAACAGAATCTGCATCCTGCCAAGTATATAAGTGCCCTTTACCCATGTCTTTCTCTCCATCTCCAGCAAAGCCCATTCTCTTCCACGAAAACATGTTAAGAATCAACTCTGCCTATATGTTAATCAGCTTGCTGATCTTCAATTTTTTTTTTTCCTTTCATAAATTTATGATCTTTAATTTTTTACGACATGGGTGAGAAGAACCGAGTTTCCCACGACAGGTGAACCACAACTATAAAATGCTGCATGTACGTGTTCTGTGAGAGGAATTACGAATGAGTCCTTACGTTTTTGATTTTGCTGCTCCTCAAGTCGGCTTGAGCGCTAGATCCCACCTAAGGTCTCCGCCACCTAGGTGCTGCGGGGTCGCAGGAGGGAAGAAGCCCAGTGCCCTCGGTGGCAGGAGGGCTGAGCTACACCTGGCTGAGCCCGGGCAGGTAAGCGCTTCTCCCAGGTCCACCCCGCCTCCTCCCTGTCGACCCCTGGCTGCTGGCCTCCCAGTCCCTATTACTTGTTCTCCTTGTCTCTGTAATCCACGCCATTCATCCGAAACCACAGAATCCACTTCACTTTCGCTACGTTGCCCACCATAGCAGCTTTGTGGATCCTTCCCAGATCTTTGTCTCGGATATAGTACTCGTTCTGCTGGGTGACACTATTACTACTACTATCTCCCACGTTGTACCTCACTTTGCAGGGGGCCAAGCGCCGCCTCCTCCGAATGGCAAAAATCTTCCACATCGCTGCACCTTCCCCTCAGCTTTACGCTGAGCTCAACACTATAGTTCTCGACCAGGCGACTTCCTCACGCCACAAAACTCCAGCAGGGCAGGGGGGGGGGGTGTCGGAGGGAGTTGGTGGTTTAGAATCTTTCAGCCCAGAATAATGGTAACCAAGCAACGCCCTGCCCCGCCCCGCCCCGCCCCGTGAAAACAAACAGGCGTGACCTTTCTTTATAGCTTCAGGGAGAAAATTAATATTAATTAACCACTGCTTGGCAGATACTATGTTAAATGATTTACATTAGTTCTTATTTGTTCTTCATGACAATTCTATTAGGTAAATACTATTAACACCACTTTACATATGGCAAAACTGAAGCTTGGGGAATGAAATAAACTCAAAAAGTATAACAGAGTTTGCAATTCGATGACACCAAAGGTAACTGCCCTATATGTAAGACAGATTTAAGATGGTTAAGGTCTTATCCTTCTTCCTATATATTCTATGACTCAATAATTCTATATACACAGTGGAAAACACATATAAGTTTTAAATATATCATTTTTAATGAAAAATAAAACTGCCAATTCAGAACATCACATTTATCTATATGTTGAATTATTACTGTCATTTTAAATTCTTTTTCAAAAGGTAAGTTTGTTCCAGGAATCAATTTATTACTATTTTTAACACCTTAAACTTTGAAATAGACTCCAACCTGAGTTTGGAATATTCTACAAGCTAGATATAAAAGAAAACTGTCTCCAGTAAAATATACACATCTGTTTTCCTCCGTGTCCTAACCAATAATATTCCTATAGAAAATGTTTTGTTTAAACACAACCTAAAGTCTAACTGAAAATCAAAAACCTTGGGCATTAGATTCTAATCATTCAGTGGTTGACCATTTTACATAGATAAAGAAAGACAAATGTTGGTAGAAACAAAAATTTTTAATATTACACAGAATATTATTTTAAGCTACACATAAAAATTTTAAAATGACTAATTTGTACTGTGCACAACCACATCTACACCCAAGGAAGAAAGAAACCTAAAACTGATATTCACCAAGATTTTCATGTTTAATGTACAAAATCCTAATGAAAAGCCTTGAAATCATGAATGATTCTGCCAGTCAAAAGAGAAGGAAAACCCCACAAGTCAGTTTTTAATTGAATTCTAAGCAAGCTGCAGCTACCAAGACTATTATATTAATACTGCTGACTTCAGTTTACTTAATATGAAATAGGAAGGAAATTGGTAGCTTTGTTTTTTGTAAAATAATAACATACAGTTTTAACCAAGATTTATTTAGAAAACATTTTGGAGTGTAGTTGAAGGTCTCTTGAACTATGCTCTATCCTTCTGGAGTCTGTATAAGCAGTATATGTGTGTTTCCCCAGCTCAAAAATCATTTATTGCATGACACTCTGTGCCAGGCACTCTGTTACACACTCTTATGTCTCATGAGGTAAATAAAGAACCTTGGTAATACAATATTAAATTGTGAACTTGGTTGTCATTATTTTAAATTTTAAAAATTAAGATTTCCAAGTAAAACATGAGTACATGGCCAATGTAAATTAATTAATTCATTTAAACAACAGAGACACATGGAATAAGTCTCCTCTCACCACTCACATTTTAGTTCTCCATCCAGAGGCAGTGAGAACCCTAGAATTATTTCTGGAATTCACAACTGGAATGAACATACTTAGATATGTAAGAATCTCCACATTGGTTTCCTGACCCATACAGTGAGGGCTCTTATGGTAAGAAAGGCTAAATGAAGTCCACAGAACTGCATTTACCTACCTGCAACTGCAGAGATAGATGCCACCATCAAGGACTTGAAGGATGCTGAGTGGCAATTCCTACCACCTTCCTTTCAATTAGCCAACCTGGCCCTTGTAAAAGAAAGATGGATCTTGGAGAACAACAGTGGATTAATGTCAACTTAACCATGTAGTGACTCCAATTGCAGCTTCTACTCTACGTTTGATTTTGTTGTTGGGGTGCATCATCACATACCCTAAAACTTGTTAGTGGCAATTAGTCTGGCTAATGTTTTTTATACTTATTGGTAATGACCATCAGAAGAAGTTTGCTTTCAGCTGGCAGGGTCAGCAATACACCTTCACAGTCCTGTCTCAGGACTGTATATAAAGTCCAGCCCTGTGTTACGATCTGATTTGTAAGCAACTTTATTGCCTTCTCGTTTACAGGACATTAACAATGCCATTTCACTGACAATATGCTGATTGAACCTAAGGATCGAAGTAATGACTTCTCTAGGTACTTTGGTAACACACATGCATGCTGGAGGATGGAAAGTGAGCAAAATAAACATCAGGGGATCCTCACTGAAATTTCTAGGGACCCAGTGACCTGTAACATGAGAGGTATCCCTCCCAAGATAAAGGTTATTTGGTTCATCTGACTCCACCTTCTGCTAAGAAAGACATAAAACACTTAGGGAACCACTTAGGAGTTTGGAGGCAGCATATATTTCACTTGCTCATACTCTTTCTACCTATTTACTGAGTAATCCAGTAAGCTGCTAGCTTTCAGTGAGACCCAGAACAAGTGAAAGCTCTACAAATGGTCCAGCCTGTAAAGCAAAATGTTTTCATTTGAGCCATATAACTCAGCAGATCCAATATTACTTGTTATGTCTGTGGCAGATAGGGATGCTCTATGCAGCTTTTGACAAGTCCCTTTAGGTGACTCACAACACAGAGTCTTGGAGTTGTGGAGTAAACCTATGGCATCCTTTGCAAATAAATCTCCTTTGAGAAGTAGCTCGGGCTTGCCACTGGGCCTTAGTAGAAACTAAACCATTAGTCAGGTAACTTGAACTATCCATCATCAATTTGCATTGTCTCACCTATCAATCTATAAATGTGGATGTCCACAAAGTATTTCATCATTAAATGAAAATGTTTTACAAGAGATGAAGCTCAAGTAGGTCTTGAAGGTACACATAAGTTGTCTGAGAAATAATCCAGATACACATGGCCCACATTCCTGCCTCATTGCCTCTTCTCTCTCAACCTATTCATATGGCACAGGGAGAGTGCCCTATGACCAGTTAAACGAAGAAAAAGATGGGGCTTGTTTTACAGATAGCCATGCACTGTGTGCTGGCACTACCTGGGAGTAGATGGCTTTGCACTATAGCCTCACTTGGGCAGAGAGGGCACTAAGTTAAGTGAGGCAGGTAATTTTCCAATGGGCAGAGCTTTAGCAGTACACCTGGTTCTTCATTTTATCTGAAAGGGATTATGTCCAGAGTTACTGGTCTACACTTATTTATGGGCAGTGGCTAATCATTTCACTAGATGGATGGCCAGGAAATTCAACTGGGGAATTTTTGAGGAGGTCTGGGGGATAGGCATGTGGATAGAACTCTCTGTATAGGTACAAAGTGTAAAGATATTTGTCTCGCCCCTCCCCCCGCCCCCGCCCCTGCCACCATGTGAATATTCACCAAAGAGAAACCTGTGTAGAGAACAATATTCATAATCAGGCGGATAAGATGACTCATCCTATGGACATCCATCATCTTCTTCCCCCGTCTCTACTGTCCTTGCCCAGTGGGCCCACAGACAAAGTGGCCATGGCAGAAGGGATGGAGGTTTTGAATGGACTTTCATTCATTGAGGCTGATCTGGCGAGAGCACTGCTGAGTGCACAAACTGCCAATGGTAGAAGCCAGAAGGAGCCCACCACATGCTGCACCCCTTGCCTCCCATAACACCCCCACTTTAGGAGAATGAATCACCCACATGATAGCAGGTTAATTACCTAGGACCGTTTCCAGAAGGCATTTGGTTCTTACTGAATAGACACTTAACATGGGATATAAATTTTCCTCCTTTGCCCAAAATGCTGCTCCCAAAGTCATTTTGTGTGAATTTAAGAAATGCCTTATTCATCATCATGCTACACCACACAGCCTTGCTTCTAGCCTAGGAACTTGTTTGAGAGCAAATGCATTGTGCCAGTTGGCTCATGTTCATGGAATTCACTGGTCTTAACCTTGAAGCAGCTGTATGGAATAGCCTTTTGAAAACTCAGTTATGATGTCAGCTGGGACAGTATCTTCCAAGATGCAGTATGTGTTTGTAGTGCAGGAGCTCCAACCTGGGGAGCTGCTTAAGTGTTTGTTATATTCTGAAAATAAATGAACAAACAAACAAACAAACAAACAAAAAAAACACCCAAAGGACTAGCAGATGTGAGCATGCCATTTATTACTCACATTACAAGCGAGTGGGAGGGTGTGTATCAGAAAGGAAGAATATGGTGTTTTTCAATGTCAGAAACACTGAAAAGGTTACCTTAATACAGTAAACAGGTGGTGGTCATTCGGCTGGAAAAGAGTCAGTGGCAATGCAACGTGATCAGAACTAAACCTGGCTCTGCGGCCACTGACGCTACCCACGTGGCCTGAACGGCCCTGGAGGTGCTGCGATGAGAATTCTTTTTTTTTTTTTTTTAAGATTTTACTTATTTATTTTTAGAAAGAGGGGAAGAGAGGGAGCAGGAGAGGGAGAGAAACATCAATGTGTGGTTGCCTCTTGAGGGCCCCCAACTGGGGACCTGGCCCGCAACCCAGGCCTGTGCCCTGACTGGGAATTGAACTGGCGACCCTTTGATTCACAGGCCGGTCAACCCACCGAGCCACACCAGCCAGGGTTGTGACACATATTCTTGATCATGATGCTCGGGAGACGATGACAAGTAACTGCTCCTGGGCTCCTGTGACAGGAGCTTCTGGGGCACCTGTCATATGCCAGCTGCCGGCAGAGAGCAATGCAGGAAACACACCTGATGGGAGATGGGAATGGCACCAACGGCCCTGGGAAGCAGGCCTTAGCCCCGGGGAAGATTCTGAGGCACTCTATGGCTGCAGCTTTTCCTGTCACATCTATCCTCTCCCCACTTTTCTCCTCCTGAGCGTCTCACGGACCAACACTTGGAGCAGAGCCCCTCGGGCTCCATGAAGCCGGCGCAGGTAAAAATTCAGCCAGCCACAGGCAGAGAGGTGACAGTTCTGGCTCTTCTTTGGGTTTACGTGACACAGGCCTCGAGCATGCTGACTCAATGCAGCAAACATAGTAAAAATTCAGAGGTTTCTGAACATGGAGAAATGTCTGATTGCAACAGCAGATTTTATTTTATGAAAGAAAATATGGGTAAAACTTAACTCCTCAGCAAAAAGAGCTTTAAGTAAGTAATTTCACGAAAATAAAATCTAAAGTGCTATTAAGACTACTAGCAAATAGCAGCATGTTTAATCAAAGCAGAGCTTAACCGAGTCACAAACACACGTGGAGGTACCGGCTGTCGCGGGAGCCCCGGGCAGGCAGGATGGGGGTAGCGTGACTTGATCGCATCTTGCATTTATACTTTACCGCATAACCATTCTCGGCGGTGCAGATAGACTCTTAAGAAGCTACACCATCGTCTCTCGAGACGGACGGCTGCCGACGACAAGCGAGTGAACCAATGGCAGTGGGTGGTGTGAGAGAGACCACACCTCCCCCAGTCTGAGGCTTGTTATAAGGGGTCCCAGACAAAAGAGGAAAGTGTCCTACCTGTGACTCTAAACTACAGTCTCATTGTGTAAATGTAGAAAGAAAAGGTCAAGAAACAGTCAAAGGTGAAGAAGCCACTCCCAGAAAGACATAAGAAGGGAGCTACAATCCATTCCCTGAACAATACACATTCCTTTTGGCCAGGGGCCTCCTGGCCAGCCCTCATCAAGGGTGGTGGGGGAGCTGTGTCAGCATAGACCCCACAGTGTCATAAATCATTGATCAAAAAGTGGTGCTGATATTTTTTTTTTTTTTTTTTTTTAGAATCAGAATTTGCAAGTCTAGGAATCAAATGTAGAAAATGGGAATGGTGCCTCTCATTGTTACTTCTATTGATCTACTACTGAAATTTTTTCTTCCCATTCCCTATAAATTTGGGCTCTATTTCCACTGAGGGGCACATCACTAGTTCCATTAAACTGATAAATGAGACTGTCTCATCAACATTCACTTCTCATGCCTCTTTCTGGGGATTCCTCTTTTCTTTTCATTGAGAGGTTGTTTCTGTGTCTTACCATGTTGGATTCTTCTTGTTTGTTTTTGTTTTTTGGATTTGTCTGCTTTGACTTCCCACCTTTGTAGTATGAGATTCTTTACAGGAGATCTGGAGGTTTCAGTGGTGCAGTCTCTTTGATATCCTGAGCCTGAGTTCTTGGGTTACCCTTTATGTCGTTTGTTTATGCTGTCTGGTTATAGTTCAGATGCACTTTGTTAGGATCTTCCCTCTGGCTAGCTGATTGAGAGTCACTCTGTGCACATTGTCTTGAGTTCTTTAGTGAAGATGCTGTTAAAAACATAAACATAAAGCCCAGGCAGGAAACCCACACCCTCAAAAATATCCCCCACCCTCTATCCCGCTATTGCCAGCCAATGAGCCAGTATTAATATAAATGTAGAGAGATTAGGGCTTTTATACTATAGGAATAATAGATAAGAGTTGTTTTTAAAGAGGAAAAATATGATTTTTGAGAGAGGGAATGACAGATTAATAATAGTAGCAAGTAGTGTCAAGACTATGCAAGACAGTAGGTTAATATTTACATTGTTAATAATAATAAAGGAAAAAGAGGGAAGAATGCAGAATATAGTAGGAAAGTGGAATTGTATAATATTAGATTTATATAGTAGTTATATTCTATTTATTTAGTGTGTAAAGGAGGCTAAACTAGACAGACAAATAAATAAACAAAAATTAAAGAGGAAGGATGAGAAGGAGAGATGGTATGAAACAAATTAAAGAGATAGTTTTAAAATTTTTTTAAAGTAAAAAATAAAAATAGGAAATTAAAAAATTAAAATAAAAAACTAAAATAGAAATAAAAATTAAAAAATATATATAAAAGGAAAGTTTTTACTCAGTTCAGCCTTTGTGTGTTGTCTTCTTTTTCTGCATCTATAGCTGGTCTAATGAGGTGGGCCAGAGGTTCCTGTTCCTTGCAGCAGCCCTGTGCGCCCGCAGTGGCTGGCGTTCCTTTGGCGCCTGTTGGAGCCGGCCGGGGTGCTTTTGCGTGTATGCATGTGAGCGCTCAAGGTGGCCTTCGCACTAGCCTCAGGCCTGCCCCACCGCGCCCTAGGAGTTGGTCTCTTGCCCCTTGGGGTGGGGCCCCAAACACTTGTGCATGGTGGAAGTGAGGGTCTGTGACTCGCCGCTGCCCACTGTTCCCGCACCTGCCTGGGTGGGCATGAGCAGAACCCGCGCAAGTGGTCTGTGCTCCAGCCTGGTGCCCACAGGAGCTGGCCAGGGGTGTCTGCGCACAGTCCTCTGCCTGTCCAGTGGGCCCTCCCTGCGCCTGTTGGGGCACTGATCTTATGTCTGTTGGGGTGTGTCCGAGGGACACCTGGACACGCGGCCCTGCGCACCTGGGCCAGTGAATGAGGGTTCTTCCCTGTGCGTGCCCGCGCGACCCAAAGGGAGGGTTGGGGAGTGGGTGAGTGTACCTCTGCACCTGCGCTCCTCAAGAATGTCCTATCACCCATGACTTTTCCTCCCCTATCTGTAGTACACAAGAGAAAAATATAAAGGAAAGTCACATTCTCACACGCACAGCAGTACGCTGTTTCTTGTCTTTCGGTGTCAGATGCCACCTGGCCCAGTCCTGGCTCTGCCAGAAGGCAGAGACCCTTTCTCCTCCCAATTCCTCTCTGGGGAAGCCTGTAGTCATCAAAAAGCCTTTGTGTACTTCCAGCCCTGGGGAGCCAACCCAGTCAGAAACCCTGTCTTGTCACTTTTTCCTCCATATCCTCACCAAACAGGTCATTCCCAGATGGTTTTCTCTAATCCAGCAGTGCCAAGGCTCGATTCCTGCCAGTGCCCAGCTGCTCACTGAGATGTTTGTCTGCAATTAGTCCAAACTACAGATGAGTCTCGGGAGCCAGAAAGCACAGCCTCCCCTCACTCTTCCGCCATCTTCTCTTCTTAATGAGTATCTATTAATTATTGTGTTCTGCTCAAGAGGTGGTGAGACACAAAGGTGAATAACTTCCTATTGAGAAAGTCTTAGTCTACTGGGGGAGTAATAATAAATATAAATTACAGGATAGGTTTTATATAAGCAGTGATAGGAAGCAGTGCCAAGAACAGATATTTTGGGAAAATTTTCTGACATTTTGAAGTTGGTATCAGGGTTGACAGTTAAGATCTTTCACTAAATCTACCACTTGTACTGGCTTAATATAGCACGGTTTTACCAGGTTTGTGGTCGTGTCTTTAATTCTTAATCAGCAGTTGTCCAATATTAATAATTATATTATAAAGAAAATGCACATAATTGAGAAAGTAGAAAAAGAAGAGTCTATCCTATTTATTTATGTATCTATTCTGATTTGGCAAACTTGTTAATTCTGATTTTAAAAAAACAGACTTATATGTGTTCCAAAATTTTTAATTTTTTCAAATTCCTTTTATTTATTTATTTATTTATTTATTTATTTAAAATTTTATTTTTTGGTTATTCAATTACAGTTGTCCCATTTTTCCCCCATTGCTCCCCCCTCCCAGCCCATCCCTTCTCCCACAATTATATCCCTCCCCATTGTCCATGTCCATGAGTCATTCATATACGTTCCTTGACTAGACCCTTCCCATCCCTATCCCCCTTCTCTCCCTCCCCCTTCCCCCCTGCTGACTACTATTCTAGTCTTTGCCTATTTAGTTCATTTGTTTGTGTTGCTCTTTAGTTTCCTGTATTGGGTGATATCATATGGTATTTTGCTTTCTTTGCCTGGCTTATTTCACTAAGCATAATTCTCTCTAGTTCCATCCATGTTGTCACAAATGGCAGGAGTTCCTTCTTTCTTTCTGCTACATAGTATTCCATTGTGTAGATGTACCACTGTTTTTTCATTCACTCATCTACAGATGGGCACTTAGGCTGTTTCCAGCACTTAGCTATTGTAAACAGGGCTGCTATGAACATAGGGGTGCATAGGTATTTTTGAATTAGGGTTTTAGGATTTTTTGGGTATAATCCTAGCAGTGGTTTCACTGGTTCAAATGGCAGTTCCATTTTTAGTTTTTTGAGGTAATTCCATACTGTTTTCCATAGTGGCTGCACCAGTCTGCATTCCCACCAACAGTGCAGTAGGGTTCCTGTTTCTCCACATCCTCGCCAGCATTTGTTGTTTGTTGATTTGTTGATGATGGCCATTCTGACAGGTGTAAGGTGGTATCTCATTGTGGTTTTTACTTGCATCTCTCTGATGGCCAATGACGTTGAGCATTTTTTCATGTGCCTATGGACCTTCTGTATGTCCTCTACGGAGAAGTGTTTGTTCAGGTCCTTTGCCCATTTTTTAATTGGGTTGTTTGCTTTCTTGATGTTGAGTCGTATCAGCTCTTTATATATTTTGGAGATCAGTCCCCTGTCTGTGATATCATTGGCAAATATGTTTTCCCATAGGATTGCTTTCCTTTTCATCTTGCTGACGTTTTCTTTTGCTGAGCAGAAACTCTTTAGTTTTATGTAGTCCCATTTGTTTATTTTTTCCTTTATTTCTCTTGCCTTAGGAGATGTATCTGTGAAGATATTGTTACGTGGGATATCTGAAATTTTCCTGCCTATGTTTTCCTCTAGGACTTTTATGGTATCACAGCTTACATTTAAGTCTTTAATCCATCTTGAGTTTATTCTCGTGTGTGGTGTAAGTTGGTGGTCTAGTTTCATTTTTTTGCATGTCCCTGTCCAGTTCTCCCAACACCATTTGTTAAAGAGGCTCTTCTCACTCCATTTTATGTTCCTTCCTCCTTTATCAAAGATTAGTTGACCATAGAGGCCTGGGTTTATTTCTGGGCTTTCAATTCTGTTCCACTGATCTATATGTCTGTTTTTATGCCAGTACCAGACTGTTTTGATCACTGTGGCTTTGTAGTATTGTTTGATGTCTGGTATCGTGATTCCTCCTACTGTGTTCTTCTGTTTCAAGATTGCTTTTGCTATTTGGGGTCTTTTTTGGTTCCATATTAAGTTTTGGAGCATTTGTTCTAGGGCAGTGAAATATGTCATTGGTATTTTAATAGGGATTGCATTGAATTTGTAAATTGCTTTGGGTAGTATGGCCATTTTGATGATGTTGATTCTTCCCATCCAAGAACATGGTATTTGCCTCCATTTATTTGTTTCTTCTTTAATTTCTTTCTTCAATGTTGCATAATTTTCAGTGTACAGATCTTTTATCTCTTTGGTTAAGTTTATTCCTAGGTACTTTATTTTTCTTGTTGCTATAGTAGATGGTATTTTCTTTTTTGCTTCTGTCTCTGGTATTTTATCGTTGGTATACAGAAATGCCTTAGATTTCTGTATATTTATTTTGTACCCTGCTATTTTGCCAAATTCACTTATTATATCAAGTAGTCTTTTAGTGGAGTTTATAGGGTTTTCTAGGTATACTATCACGTCGTCTGCAAATAGTGATAGTTTTACTTCTTCTTTCCCAATTTGGATGCCTTTTATTTCTTTGTCTTGTCTGATTGCTGTAGCTAGGACTTCCAACACTATGTTGAATAGAAGTGGGGAGAGTGGACAGCCTTGTCTAGTTCCTGATTTCAGGGGGAATGCTTTCAGTTTTTGTCCATTGAGTATGATGTTGGCTTCAGGCTTCTCATATATAGCCTTAATTATATTAAGGTATGCTCCCTCTATTCCCATTTTGCTGAGTGTTTTCAACATAAATGGGTGTTGTACTCTATCAAATGCTTTTTCTGCATCTATAGATATGATCATGTGATTTTTGTCTTTTATTTTGTTTAGGCGATGTATTATATTTATTGATTTGCGAATATTAAACCATCCTTGCATCCCTGGGATGAATCCCACTTGATCATGGTGTATCATCTTTTTGATGTATTGTTGGATCCTGTTTTCCAAAATTTTATTGAGGATTTTAGCATCTATGTTCATCAGTGATATTGGCTTGTAGTTTTCTTTCTTTGCTGTGTCTTGATCTGGTTTTGGGATTAGGGTAATACTGGTTTCATAGAAAGAGTTTGGGATTTTTCCCTCTTCTTGGATTTTTTGGAATAGTTTGAGGAGGGTAGGAGTTAGTTCTTCCCTAAATGTTTTGTAAAATTCGCCTGTGAAGCCATCCGGTCCAGGGCTTTTGTGTGCAGGGAGATTTTTGATTACTGTTTCAATTTCCTTCTTTGTTATTGGTCTGTTGAGACTTTCTACTTCTTCTTGATTCAGTTTTGAAAGGTTATATGTTTCTAGAAATCTGTCCATTTCTACTAGGTTGTCAAATTTCTTGCCATATAGTTGTAGTAATTTCTTATAATTGTTTGTATTTCTGAGGTATCAGTCGTGATTTCTCCTCTTTCGTTTCTGATTTTGTTTATTTGGATCTTCTCTTTTTTTTTCTTAATGAGCCTGGCTAGAGGCTTGTCAATTTTGTTTATTTTTTCAAAGAACCAGCTCCTAGTTTTGTTGATTTTTTGGATTGTTCGTTTCGTTTCTATGTTGTTTAATTCTGCTTTGATCTTGATGATTTCCTTTCTTCTTTTTGCCCTATGCTTTGTTTGTTGTTGCTGTCCTAGTTCTTGTAGCTTTATGGTTAGGATTTTTATTTGAGATTCTTCTAGTCTTTTCAGATATGCCTGTATTGCTATGAACTTCCCTCTTCGAACTGCTTTTGCTGTGTCCCATAGGTTTTGGGCTGTTGTGTGTTCATTGTCATTAGTTTCTAGAAATTTTTTGATTTCCTCTTTGATGTCATTGTTAGCCCATTTGTTATTTAAGAGCATGTTATTCATTCTCCATGAGTTTGGGTGTCTTTGATTTTTTTCCCTGGGGTTGATTTTTAGTTTCAAGGCATTGTGGTCTGAAAAGATGCTTGATATAATTTCAATTTTCTTGAATTTGTTGAGGCTTGTTTTGTGTCCTATTATGTGGTCTATCTTTGAAAATGTCCCATGTGCCTTTGAAAAGAATGTATATTTTGCTTCTTTGGTGTGAAAAGTTCTATATATATATATCAGTTAAGTCCATGTGGTTTAGTGTGTTGTTCAATGCCTGTATATCCTTGGTTTTTTTTGCTTGGATGATCTGTCTATTGTTGATAATGGAGTGTTGAAGTCACCTACTATGAGTGTGTTGTTGTTAATATCCTTCTTGTGGTCTTCTAGTATTTGCTTTATGTATTTGGATGCTCCTATGTTGGGTGCATATATGTTTATCAGTGTTATATCTTCTTGATGAATCGTTCCTTTAAGTATTATGAAATGTCCTTCTTTGTCTCTTTTTATTGCCCTTGCTTTGAAATCCGTTTTGTCTGATATGAGTACTGCTACCCCAGCTTTTTTTTCAGGTCCATTTGCTTGAAATATTTTTTTATATCCCTTTACTTTCAGTCTATGTAAATCTTTTGTTTTGGGGTGTGTTTCTTGTAGACAGCAAATATGTGGGTCCTGTTTTCTTATCCATTCCGTTACCCTATGTCTTTTAATGGGAGCATTTAATCCATTTACATTTAAGGTTATTATTGACATGTATTTATTCATTTCCCTTTTGTATCTCTGTTCCTCTATTCTTTTTTTTGTTTTTTCTCCTCCTTTTTCTTAGAATATTCCCTTTAGCATCTCTTGCAATGCTGGTTTAGTGGAGATGTATTCTTTTAGTCTTCCTTTGTCTGAGAAACTCCTTATTTCACCTTCTATTTTGAATGAGAGCCTTGCTGGGTAGAGTATTCTTGGTTGTAGGCCTTTGTTTTTCATTGCTTGAAATATTTTTGACCATTTCCTTCTGGCTTGTAATGCTTCTGTTGAGAAATTGGTCGATAGCCTTATTGGAGCTCCCTTGTAAGTTATTTGCTGTTTTTCTCTTGCTGCTTTTAGAATTCCTCTTTGTCTTGGAATGTTGCCATTTTTACTATGATGTGCCTTGGAGTGGGTTTTTTGGGGTTCCTCTTTATTGGAACTCTCAGTGCTTCTTGGACTTGCATAACTTTTTCTCTCATCAGGTTCGGAAAATTTTCTGTCACTATTTCTCCTATCAGTTTTTCAATTCCATGCTCCTTTTCTTCTCCCTCTCTTATTCCGATGATCCTGATATTATTTCTTCTCATGCTATCCTGTAATTCCCTTACATCTTGTTCATATTTTTTCCATCTTTTTTCATTTTGCTGTATCATTTGAGAATTATTACCTACATTATCCTCTAATTCACTAATCCAATCCTCTGCTTCGTTTAGTTTGCTTTTGACTGATTCTACTGTGTTTTTCAGTTCAGAGATTGCATTCTTCATTTCTTCCTGGTTCTTGTTAATAGTTTCTATGTCTTTTTTTATGCTGGTGTAGTTCTCTGCAAGTTCCCTGTAATTTTCTTGGAGCTGTTGGTAACTTCCTTGGAGGTTGTCATAGTTGTTTTTGAGGTTTTCGAGCATATTGAGCTTCTTCACCACCATAGTTTTGAATTCCATGTCTGACATTTGGGCTATGTCTATTCCATCTACCTCTCTTTCTGGGGATTCCTCTTTTCTTTTCATTGAGAGGTTGTTTCTGAGTCTTAGCATGTTGGATTCTTCTTGTTTGTTTTTGTTATTTGGATTTGTCTGCTTTGCCTTCCCACCTTTGTGGTATGAGATTTTTTATGGTAGATCTGGGGGTTTCAGTGGTGCAGTCTCTTTGATCTCCTGAGCCTGATGTTCTTGGGGTACCTTTTATATCATTTGTTTATGCTATCTGGTTATATTTCAGATTTTTTTGTTCGGATCTTCCTTCTGGCTTGTTGATTGAGAGTCACTCTATCCACTTTATCTTGAATTCTTTTGTGGAGATGTCCATTTTAGCCTTGGTGTGTCGCCTTCTTTTTCTGCGTCCATAGCTGGTCTAGTGTGGCGGTTCAGAGGTTCTTGTTTCTTGCAGCAATGGTGTGTGCCCGTGGTTGCCGCAATGGTGTGTGCCCGCGGTTGCCGGCACAGCACGCTACCTTGCTGCCTGCCGGAACCAGTTGAGGTGCCCTTGTGCACGAGCCCCTGCACAGGCGGGGTGGCCGAGAGCTTGCCCCGTGATTGGCGCCTATTGTTGCCGGGCAGAGGTGGTTCCGCCTTCGCGCTGAGGTGTCCCTGCGCGTGTCCCTGCACGGGCACAAGTGGCCCGAGAACTTGCCCCGCGATCAGCGCCTATTGTCCCCAGGCTGAGGTGTTTTTGAGCTTGAGTGCCCCTGCCCTTAGTCCCGCTGAGCTGAGCACCAGGAATTGGTCTCTCACCTCTTAGGGCGGGGCTGCGGACACTTGTGCTCAGTGGAAGTGAGCGTCTGTGAGTCGCTGCTGCCCACTGTTCCTGTGCTGCAGCTGTCCGCCTTCCCTCACCCGTCTGGGTGGGCACAAACAGAGCCTGAGCTAGTGGTCTGCTTTCCGGCCTCGGGCCCGGCGCCCACGGGGGCTGTCTAGGGGTATCTGCGCACAGTCCTCTGCATGTTCAGTAGGCCCTCCCTGTGCCCGTTGGGGCACTGATCTTATGTCCGTTGGGGAGTGTCCGAGGGACGCCTGGACTCACGGCCGGCGCACCGGGGCCAGTGAGTGAGAGCATTTCCCTATGTGCGCCCCCGCGACCCAAGGGTAGGGTTGGGGAGTGAATGAGCGCGCCTCTGCGCCTGTGCTCCTCAAGAATGGCCTACCACCCCCAAACTTCCCCTCTCCACCGTCCACTAGAGAAAAATATAAAGGAGAATTATGTTCTCACTTGCCCGGCAGCACGCTGTCTCCTGTCCTTCAGCGCCAATGCCACTTGGTTGAGTCCCGTCTCTGCCAGCGGGCAGAGATCCGCTCTCCTCCCAACTCCTCTCCCAGGTAGCCTGTGGTCGCCAAAAAGCCTTTGTGTACTTCCAGCCGCAGCTCGGGCAGCGGCCCCAGTCAGGAATCCCATTTCGTCCCCTTTTCCTCCACTATCCTCACTAAACAGGTTGTTCTCAGATGGATTTTCTCTAATCCAGCAGTGCCTTGGCTCAACTCCTGCCAGTGTCCAGCTGCTCACTGAGACATTCTGGCTGCAATTAGCCCAAACTACAGACGGGTCTCGGGAGCCTGAAACCGCAGCCTCTCCTCACTCTTCCGCCATATTCCCCTCTCTTTCAAATTCCTTTTTAAATTAACATATATATAGCCAAGTCTACACCTCTAGAATTTGGCCCTGGCTGGTTTAGCTCAGTGGATTGAGCGTCGGCCTGCGAGCTAAGTGTCGCTGGTTCGATCTTCCAGTCAGGGTACATCAGAGAAGGAAAACTCTGACTCCAAAAAACCTCCGCTGCCTTGCGGCATACCTCTTCAGGGAAAGGCTAAGGGAGTAAACCCTGACAGAAAATCCGGAGCCGGAGTCCCTAAGGCGGTTTGATGTTGTGGTCAACACCGGCAACTCCTGCGGCGCACCTGGAAGCCAAGCTGTATTGACTCCGTCTTTCCCTTGGACCCTTCAGCTGCGAAGAGAGGGGGGGTCTGCTGCATGGGCAACAGCAGACCCTCCATATCACCCTGCCCAGGCTCTGTAGCTTCAGCGTCATCGCAAGATGTCGATTCAACACGGGAGGAGACAGATACCGTGTCACTCCCGAGTCGGACTGCACAGCCATTCTCGGCGGTGCAGATAGACTCTTAAGAAGCTACACCATCGTCTCTCGAGACGGACGGCTGCCGACGACCTCTAGAATTAAGCAGAGTGACCCACAGGAAAACCAGCAGGAATCTTACTGCAGCCAGTCCATTCGTTCAAATCGAATTAATAAAGCAATCACTTACAATGACATTAAAATGGTTATTTTTAATCCCACCAAAGAATTTTCCCCATGTCTTAACTTGGGTTCAATGGGGAAAAGTCTCTGAGGCAGAAATTTACTTGAAGGCTAACTGGAGTGTGCTTGCAACAATACCACATGCAAGAAAATGAGGGAAGCAGTATTGAGCAGAGAACTTGAACCATGGTACAGTTGCAACAGAGGCCTCAGCTGATTTTATGGAAAGTTCTGGAGCAGCGATAGCCCATCAGAGTTGTTCTAATTGAGAGAAAAGGATAGTCATAGGATGTTGGCTGCCTCCAGGGAAGGGGCATTACCTTAGCTAAAGCATATCCCTTCTGTGGAGGGCAATTTCCAGGAAGGAACATCACAGCAGCCTCTACACCTTTGCTGCAGGCCACTTAGGGCTAGTCTTTATATTGTTTATCTCTGCAAAAACTTGACTGTTATTATAATAAAAACTGTCAGTCTATACCCTTACATCAATTACTCTTTTCTTTATTAAAAACAAAAAATCAAATATCTAAAGAACTGCATTGAAAAGCAGACAACTTGGAATTTATTTTCAGTGAACAACTTCCCAGAGTTCAGGCATTTCCAGCTTTTCTAACTGGTATGTATAACAACTCTTTCTAAGTGCATTTCTTTCTTTATTTTTCTTTTTTTTTTTCTTTTTCTTTTTTTTTTTTTTTTTTTGGTGATAAAAGAAAGGGTCTTTATTCAAAACCTTCATAATTTGGGAATAACAGCTTTCCACATGCGTTAGTCACTTAAGCCTATCAAGGCTAAACTCTTTTGCACCTGAGTTCTATCATTCCCCATGTTTTAAATATATCTATAGAGTTAGTTTACAAACTAAGACAATATAAGATACAAAAGCTACACAATTTTGGAAGAATGGCAGTCTTCTGCCTCACAGCTCGTACCCTCCAGAACACCCAAAGAAAAATAACCCGGCTACTCTCTGACAGGCCAGCCTGATCCAAGGCTGTGCCTGGAGTTCCCTCCCATCTAAAATACCATCCATTGGGAAACAGGCAGCTGCAGCATAATCATTCAGGCATCCTGGAGGAAGGAGAGCCCTAGAGCCAGAGAGCCAGCCTCTTTTTATTCCACATACACACTCTGGAAGCATTCAGCTTCTCAGCCAATCTCATCTTAGACTGTTTACCATTAACCTCAAGCAGACTCCTCCTACAGCCCCTCCCTACTTCTCTCCAGTAGTCTGATTAGATCTCTCTGTCTCAATTCCCACCATTAACACTTCTGGACCTTTGTATTCTTAGAAAGACAAATGGGCAAAGGTCTCACTCTTCTGTAGTTACTTCCTACTGGCCATGGGAATAGTGTACCTATCACCTGGTCCAGAGATACCTCACAGAAAAGGGATCTGGAGTGGAAGGAAGCCTTTACACAAGGGGGAAGTATCTTGCAGCATCCAGATCAGTTGGCTGTCCCTGGAAAGTGGCATGCTCGATGTCTGAAGGTTGTCACTGCTGGAAAAGTTGGAATCCTCTGGAGGCAACAAATTTGGCAAGAGAGTTAGAAGGTACAATCAGAACCATAACCACTAAGTGACAAAGGTAGGGACCAATCCTACAATGTCCTGATTGAGAAAAAGTGGCTTCCTTGGAAGAAGGTGTGCAAAGCGTATCACACTTGTCTGAACCCCTTTTACTGAACTCAAGGTGAGGGAAAATAGGATTCTCCCCTTTTACCACCTCTAGGCCCTTTCTGTACAAGTTATCGGGGCATAAAAGGAAACCAGTTTTAAAGTGAAGCACACAGACTGCCCCATACTTCACTAACCCAACCACTTAATCCAGCCAAATGGTTGAGTCTCAGGAGGTAGCAATGCAGATGAGCTTCTCAAGTGAGGCCTATACTGTGTAAGCAACCACCCAGGTAATGAGGTCATAGGCATACTTCCTATGAAAGAAGGGAGAACACACAGGTTAATTCACACAACAAATCATAAACCAGTCTCTGAATCCATGAGATTGCTTTTGAGAAGATATCCAGTTGCAAGGCCTTTGCTGGAATGACATCAAACAATGGCAATTTGGCAAATCCTTCTTGCCCATAAATTGAACATATCTGATTATGACGCAAACCCATTTCACTTCCAAGTGAAAATAAAACTTTGAAGACAGCTGTATTAGGGTCTAATGTTCACCATTGAGCATTGTGATTTTTCTTGTTACGCAAATTTTCTCCTTAAGATTACCCTCATTGTCTTCAAAGGGACTGCATTAAGTCCAGTTTTAATTTTTGCCTATTCACTTGCATAAACACAAGAGCAACAATTGATCACATCGGATCCTTAAGTCTCCTTTGCTGGAACTCACACAAGGAGCTTTTAGTCCATCCTTCAGGGCACAGAAGCCAAGCCACACAAGTGCCATCTGCCTTTGCCTGCAGTAACTGTTTCTCTCAAGTCCTTAAGATTCCCATTGTGTCTCAAGGTTCCTTCTTGCCAGCTTTCAGGAAAGCAACCTTTGTTCCTTCCCTGGTAAGATGGCATGAACCACATGACCAGACATGGTACCAGGCCATTTCTTCAGTGGACTTTTGCTAACTTTGAAAGTCAATCTCAGTTCCTCAAGGCTTTCTGATAACAACCAGAGCCCAGTCATGCTCCCTGCAGGCACGACTTTCTGGTCAAAGTCTTGATTAATAAAACCACCAATGGCAACTTGTCTTATTGGTTTTATGCAAAGAAACTTTATGACATCTTTAGAATGTCAAATGCTAGAAGGATCAGGTAGGAAGAAAAATACAAAGCATGATGGAGAGCCTTTGTCCTTCCCAAATCTACTAAGATTGCATTTCCATGCCATATACCTTTCAAGATTGCATTTCCATGCCATATACCTTTCATTGTTTACTTTCCACTTGAAGTGAAGTTTTAACTCTGCATGGGAAACTTCACATTTTTTTCCAGAACAGGCACAAAACAAAATCCAAAGCAAAGACAGAGTTCCAAAATAAGAGGGGGACTATAACTATCCTTAGAACCTTGTCTCATTTCCCCCAACTCCCACTAACCAGTCACACAAGCGACCTTTCCTAGGTCCCAAATGGCCCAAAGTCTCAATGGTAGAGGCATTCTCTTGCATACCAGTGTGTCCACTGGTCTCTTGGCAGAGACATGACCTCTCACCATCTAGTCTCATGACAGGGACATGCTCTCTTGCCCCAAGCCAGATTTCACCAGCACCAAACAACCCTTCCTAGGTCCCATATATATGCAAAGGCATTTTCTCCAACCAGTTTCACAGATGACCTCTCCTGGGTCCCAATAGCCAAAAAGCAGAGGCAGAGGATTCCCAATGTAACCAAGACAGTAAAGTTCAAACCACATCCCCATAATGTCAGAAAATAAGCAAAGAAACCAATTAAAGATAACCATACCCATCAGTGAGGTTTCCTTTCCTTCAAGTTTAAAACTTTCACAACTTCTCTATATAAATTTACTCATTCATATTTAGCCATGCTCACTTTCAGTTCTTGTTCTTTTCCACATTGGAAAGGACCATACCCAAACTCAGTATATGGCAGCTAAAAGTCCCTAGCTTTATAAGCACATGAATAAAGTAAAAGAAACATTGTTACACTATATTGAGGGGAGGGGGGTCACTGTTCTTTTCCTGAAGAGGAATTTCAAATCTCCTTCCAGAGTGTAGGCCCAACTTTCCTTTTCAGCATCAACAACAGCAGCAGGGTTTGCGTCCTCCTCAGGTGGTACCTGTTTTGTCCATGTGTGGTAGATACAGGGCTTGATCCCCATCAGCTTTAAGGAAGATGTGTTGTCAACAGGACATCATAGGGATCAGTTAATTGTTCTGCCAGCTGCTGTTGCATCTTCCAGGTCTTTCATCTGTCTTTGAGTGTGATTAGCACAAATGTCACTAACTACATCTCAGCTATTTCCCTGAGTAGGGTGATTTAAGTTATTTACCCTCTGGTTGGGGAGAAGTGTAAACCATTTATTCTTAAATTTCTTTGGTTAAGGAAGGTAGGATTTTGCAATTTATTAGATGGCTTTAAACTGGCCAATTAACAATCTACTTCATTTCCCTAGTCCACTTGTCCTGGATTACTGGCTTGTCTCATATTTATACAACTGAGACAATGATATGAATAAATCCAAAAAATATTTTTCTGACCATATAAGCCAGCAAGAGAGAATGTATTGTATAATTTCATTTATACAAAATTATAGGAAATTCAAACCTAATCTATTCTATTTTTTCTTAGTTTCAGTCATTCCCTTCTCCAGTGACCTTCCTTCTTGCAATAGGCACATTGATCAGCACCCGTTGAACCCCTCCTCCTTCCTTTAGGGTCCTGCTTCCGCCTTTGGCCTCACCACACTGTTTCTAAGGAAATCGTGGCCTGCTTAACTTCTCTTGCTTCCTGGGCATTGTAAACTTTAAAGGCTATGTTTACCAGCTAAGAAAGATTCTATCCCAATGCCCCACCTAAATTCTGGAGTTTCCTTCTAATATCCAGGACACATTGCCCAATAAAAGTCATGTTTATCATCCTCACATTTTATGGTCCCTCTGGGTTAGTATCAGTGTGCTTTCTGTAGGCCTGATAGATCCTCTCTAAAAATTTAGAAGGGTCCTTATCTGGTTTTGTTGAACAGCCTGTATCCTATTCAGGTTCTTTAGCTTGGGCACCCTCTTCTTAAGTCCTTTCAGTACATATTTTCTGTAATGTTTCAGGAAGGCTAGGCCCCCATCATTTGTGTTTCAGTTAGGCTCTTTCAAGGGAATTGCCCCACCTGGGTTGGAGTCCCCACCAGGATTCCATTGGTGGAGACATTTGGCCTCTTCATTAGCCCTTTTTATAACCAACCATCCACCTCTCATCTGCAGTTAACGGGATATTTAGGAAAGCCTATACCTCTGCCCAGTTTGGATGATGAGTGGCAAAAATGGAGGTGATAATATCTGTCATTCTCTGAGGATTGTCCTTATATGTGGGTTTGGCAATCTGAATGGAATATGGCCCCAAAAGTAGCCAGCAGGCTGCCTTTGCTGATTTACTCTACCTATAGGATATCACCTTAAAGGAAACTGCCTTGCTATGCATAGGGATGTTACCTGGCCAAATGGATGCCTTGGTGAGTCTTTGAGGAGGAGAGCCATTCCTCATCATACAGGGGTGGAGCCTTTGGCTCTGTGGCTTCTATTCAGGGGCAACTCATGAAGAGAGTGGTGGTGAGAAAGCTCCTCCTGCCACCAATTCTGGGTCCCCTGGGTTTAGAACATTGATGAGGTTTACCTCCTCATTCTCCTTTTCCTCCTGTGTCTTACTATTGGGAAGAAGTTTGAGGTCTCCTCCCTTCTCTGTACTATCAAGCAATTCTCTGTCCCTGGTGAAACCCTATTATACAATGACATAAATGCATTGACATAGCAGATTTCATCCCATCTGTCTAACTGTTGGCAATACTGTTTCAATTGCATGATGGTACAATAACTAAGGAAGCCATGCATGGGCCACCTTTCCTCACAATCCAAAACATAAGTGGGCCACACAGTATTACAATAATTAATAACTACTTCCTCGGACATTGGATAATAGTAGTACATACTCCAGTCTGCCAAAATCCTACCCAGTGGGCTTTCTTTAGGAGCCAGCACAGAACTGTCCTTATTGGCCTGAACATACAGGCCAAAAGCTATAATAAGAAAAATCAAGAAACCTGAGCACATATAAACAAAGCCAGTATCCATGACTCTATTATTTCAAAGAGTACTCACAAGCAAATCTGCTGACCAATCTCACAAACCATGGTCCCCACACAACAGCATCCCCAAAGCAGTCTTCACCAAGACCTTGTTTCTTGACCTTTTTTCAGACCCATTTTCTTTTCACCAGCCAGGTGTGTTTAAGCAACCAACACCTTGAATAGATGTGCAGAAAAATTCCCGACTCTGGGATCATATCAGGATGACCATAACCAGGATCCCCACCTCCACACGCATGTATTTTCCCAGGTGACCTTTATCTAAGAGAGTGCCTTAGTGTGTGAGCTATCTCACAGTTCTGGTTGACCATGTGCCACTTTTTAATTACATATATACAAGACCCTGTTGTTCAGGTGGCACAGACGCTTTGGGTCCCATTCTCACCCACCACCACAAGAATATACTGAAGGCAGATTCTGTGTTCTTGTCCTTGCCTGCTGCCATGAGACTGAAGGTGGATTTGATTCCTGTTCTCATCCACCGCCATGAGAGAAAACTTTGTATGAATTCCCTTTCCAAGGTTCCATGGTTCATTTTGGGGTTTTGCTGAATCCAAAGCAAACCTTCCTAGGGCTGAGCTCCTGCAGTACACTGGGAAACCCCACAGTCCCACTCTTGGGGTCTACCAGCCACAGACAGCTAGGATCGCACCAGATTCACCATTGCTGTCACCAGCAATGTTAACTTGCTGTTAACAACAAGTGGGATCCTGTTACCTACCACCACCTTCTACAAAATTTCAGAGGCAAAGATTTGGTGATAAAGGAAAGGAGTCTTTGTTCAAAAGCTTCACAATTTTGGAATAACATCTTTCTACATGCATTAGTCACGTAAGCCTACAAATTAAGGCTAAACTCTAGCTCTGTAGTTACAGCTTTAATCACTTAAACCTATCAATTAAGGCTGAAATCTTTAACACCTGAGTTCTTCTAGCAATTTCCCCCTCTTTTAAATATTTCTATAGAGTTAGTTTACAAATGAAAACAACATAAGATACAAAAGCTACACAATTTTGGAAGAATGGCAGGCTTCTGCCTCATAGCTCATACCCTTTAGAACACCCAAAGAAATATCCCTGCCACTCTCACAAACCAGCCTAATCCTAGGCTGCAACCAGAGCTCCTTTCCATCTAAAATACCATCCATTGGAAATGTGGGCAGCTGCAGCATGATCATCCAGGCATCCTCAAGGAAGAAGAGAGCCCCTAAGTGCATTTCTTAATGTTGAGGGACATTTGGAACCTGAACTATGGTGTTTACCACTGCTCACTTGCCTTTCAGTTCTGTTGATTATTATCACTCCACAAGATTAAAAGTCAGGGCAAAGCCTATTTCTAAAGGTAATGAAATATCTTATTTTGGATACCCTAAAGTATAACAATTATTAATAACACATTTTGAATTAAAACCATTGAAATGTTTGTAATACTCAAAGCAATCTACAGCTTCAATGCAATTTCTATTAAAATACCAGTGACATATTTCATAGACCTAGAACAAATACTTCAAAAAATCATATGAAGCCAATATGACCCCAAATAGCCTCAGCAATTTTGACAAAGAATAACTAAGTAAGAGGAATCATGATACTTGATATTAAACTATATTACAAGACAGCTCTAAACAAAACAGCCTGGTAGCAGCATAAGAACAGACATATAAATCAATGAAACAGAATTGAGAGCCCAGAAATAAACCCAGGTCTCTATGGTCAATTAATATTTGACAAAGGTGGGAGGAGCATACAATGGGGTAAAAATAGTCTCTTCAACAAATGATGTTATGAGAACTGGACAGGGACATGCACAAAAATGAAACTAGACCATCAACTTACACCACACAATAGAATAAACTCATGATGGATAAAAGACTTAAATGTAAGCTGTAACAACATAAAAGTCCTAGAGGAAAACAGGCAATAAAATTTCAGATATCCGACGTAGCAATATTTTCACTGATATATCTCCTAGGGCAAGAGAAATAAAGGAAAGAATAAACAAGTGGGACTAAACAAACTAAAAAGTTTCTGCTCAGCTAAAGAAAACATCATCAAAATGAAAATAGAATCTACAATATGGGAAAACATATTTGCCAATGATATCTCATACAAGGGTTTGAGCTCCAAAATATATAAAGAACTTACATGCCTCAAACACCAGGAAGACAGACAATCCAATTAAAAAAATGGGCAAAGGACCTGAATGGACACTTCTTTGAGGAGGACATACAGAGGGCCCATAGACATATGAAAGGATTCTCAACATCACTAGTCATCAGAGAGATGCAGATTAAAACCACAATGAGATACCACCTCATATTGATCAGAATGGCCATCATTAATGAATCAACAAACAACAAGTGCTGGCGAGGATGTGGAAAAAGGGAAATCTAGTTCATTGTTGGTGAGAATGCAGACTGGTACAGCCACTGTAGAAAAAAAGTATGAAATTTCCTCAAAAAACTAAAAATGGAACTGCCAGCAATTCCATTGCTGGGATTATACCTGAAGAATCCTGAAACACCAATTCAGAAGAATCGATTTACCACTATGTTCATAGCAGTGCTGTTTACAATAGCCAAATGCTGGAAAATGCCTAATTGCCCATCAGTGGATGAGTGGCTAAAAAAACTGTGCTACATTTACACAATGGAATACTATGCAGCAGAAAGGGAGAAGGAACGACCTTTCATGACAGTATGGATGGAACTGGAAAGTATTATGCTTAGTGAAATAAACCAGGTGTTGAAATACAAATACCACATGATCTCACCTATAACAGGAAACTAATGATCAAAACAAACAAATGAACAAAATAGAACCAGAGGCATGGAAACAAGGAATAGACTGACATTGACCAGAGGGGAGGGAGGAGAAGGGGATAAAGAAGTGAAGGCTCTAGTTAGGGAACTAGTATAGATGACCCATGGACATGAAAACAGGATGGGGACTGGCTGTGGGAGAGTGGTGGGGGTGGGTGGGGCAGTGGAGAGCAATGAGGGAAAATGGGACAACTGTAATAGAACAATAAAAAAAGAAAAAATAATAATGGAGCTTGATATTTGATTATAGGCATCTTTATCACAGACATTTCAGTTATAGACAGGATTAAAGTAGGAGACTCTTTAAATCAAGTTGATGAAGTTTCTCTCATCCTAATGCTAATTATGGAACATGTGTATTCCAGGTAACCCTTTTGCAGGACTGTACTACCTTAATCAAGACAATTGCAGTGTCACCTTTGTGTTTCAGCTGTACAGACACACAAAGTAATCAGGTTATTTACTATGGTAAAGCTTTATAAACACAATATTTATAATGGTTGTAGTCTTTCTCAAGATCCTGGAACTGTAAGCATGAATATTATATATGGGTAGTAATTAAGTAGTGCTGGCAGTAAATTGTGTCATAATGGCTTTTTTGCTAAGTGAGCCTATTAGGCATCAAGCCTTTTATTCAAAATATTAAAATGAATGTGATTATTTGATATTTCTAAAATAAATTTGTCCTCAGCACATTCGCAGTTGGTACTTCTATTCATGAGAATAAAAAGCTGACTTTACTATTGATGAATGAGGAAAGCACTGAAACAGAGGTTCTCAACCTTCCTAATGCCGTGACCCTTTAATACAGGTCCTCATGTTGTGGTGACCCCCAACCATAACCAAAGCATAGTGATAATCACAAAAACAATATGTAATTATATATGTATTTTCCAATGGTCTTAGGTGACCCCTGTAAAAGGGTCGTTCGACCCCCAAAGGGGTCGCGACCCAAAGGTTGAGAACCACTGCATAAAAGAAAAATGTGTCATTTTATTCAAATCAGCAGTAAAAACAAAACTTTTAGGTAGGAGGGTTGTTTTTTTCTTTCTTTCTTTTTATTTATTTTTTATTGTTTTTCAATTACAGTTGCTCCATTTTCCCCCCATTGCTCTCACCCACCCAGCTCACCTCTTCCCCCACAGTCATCCCCCTTCCCATTGTCCATGTCCATGTGTCATTTATACATGTTCTTTGACTAGACCCTTCTCCTACTTATCCCCCTTCTCTCCCTCCCCTCTCCCCCTGATAACTGTTATTCTGTTCCTTGTTCAATTTTGTTCATTTGTTTGTGTTGTTCATTAGTCTCCTGTATCAGGTGATATCATATGGCATTTTTCTTTCATTGCCTGGCTTATTTCACTAAGCATAATTCTCTCTAGTTCCATCCATCTTGTCACAAATGGCAGGAGCTCCTTCTTTCTTTCTGCTGCATAGTATTCCATTGTATAAATGTACCACAGTTTTTTGATCACTCATCTAGAGATGGGCAATTATGCTGTTTCCAGCACTTCACTATTGTAAACAGCCCTGCTATGAACATGGGGGTCCGTAAGTTCTTTTGAACTGGGGTTTCAGGATTCTTCGGTATAATCGTAGCAGGGGAATCGCTGGTTTAAAAGGAAGTTCCATTTTTAGTTTTTTGAGGAAATTTCATACTGTTTTTCATACTGGTTGCACCAGTCTGCATTCCCACAAGCAGGGCACTAAGGTTCCCATTTCTCTGCATCCTCACCAGCACCTGTTGTTTGTTCATTTGTTGATGATGGCCATTCTGACAGGTGTAAAGTGGTATCTCATTATGGCTTTTATTTGCATCTCTCTAATGGCTAATGATGTTGAGCATTCTTTCATGTGTCTATGGACCCTCTGTGTATCCTCCTTGGAGAATTGTTTGTTCAGGTCCTTTGCCCACTTCTTAATTGGGTTGTCCGTCTTTTTGGTGTTGAGATGTGTAAGTTCTTTATATATTTTGGAGATCAATCCTTTGTCTAAGGTATCATTGGCCAATATGTTTTCCCATATGGTTGGTTTCCTTTTCATCTTCCTGATGTTTTCTTTTGTTGAGCAGAAACTCTTGAGTTTGATGTAGTCCTATTTGTTTATTCTTTCCTTTATGTCCCTTGCCTTATGAGATATATTGGTGAAAATATTGCTACGTGGGATATCTGAAATTTTTCTGCCTATGTTTTTCTCTAGGACTTTTTTTTTTTTTTTGTCTTTTTATAGTTTTTTTTTAAGTATATTTTATTGATTATATTGTTACAATAGTTCCAATTTTTTCCCCTTTGCTCCCCTCCGCCCAGCACCCCCCTTCCCCGACAATCCCCTCCCTAAGTCCATGCCCATGGCTCACCCTTTCATATATTCTTCTTCTTTTTTTAAAAAATAATTAATTAATTAGTTAAATATTTTAACAATAAAAAATAACAATCCCTCCCTCTCAGACTTAAGACCCTTTACAATCTTATAAAGGACAATGGACGAAGGTCTCGAGCTCCTCTAGCTGCTTCAAGCTGGACATGGTCGTCGTCCTACCTACCCTTGGGTCAAGAAATCCTTAATAAGAGTGGGGATGTGGAGGGGAGGGTGGCCTTCCTACAAGGGGAAGGATCATGCAGACTCCAGGTTGGTTGGCTGTCTCTGGACAACGGCATGCTTGGTTTAACAGGCTGGCATCCTTGTTGTATTCTGGGAGCAACAGGGTTAAAGGACATCATTCAATCCATAACCACTAGATGACAAAAGACAGGTATTAATTTTTCAATGTCCCACATTAGGGAAAAGAAGGGCTTCTTTGGAGGAAGGTATGCCAGGTACATCTCACCTGTCCAAAACCCTTTTGCCCATTATACTTAGTTTGGACTGAGGGAAATATTTTAGGTTTCCCCCCTCTCAGGCCTCTGGGCTCTTTCTGTCCAAGCCATTAGGATAGAAAAGAGAAACCAGTTTTAAAGTGAAGCCCACAGACCACCCCGTTCTTCACCAACCCAGCCACTTAGTTCAGCCAAACCATTGAGTCTCAGGAGGCAGCAATGCAGACAGGATTAAGTGAGGTCTATATGTACAGACAATCACTCAGGTAATGAGATCGTAGGCTTATGCCCTTTGAAAACAGAAAACACATGTTAATTTATGTAACATAACCCACACACAAGTTTATAGATCTGTAGGACTGTCTTATCGGAAAGACACCCAGTTGCAAGGCATTTGACATTCTTCTTGCCTGTAAATTAAACATCTTTGATAATGCACATAGTTTCACTTTCAAATGAAAACAAATTTTAAATGAAAAGAAACTTTAAAGACGGTTAGCTGCACTACTTTATAGTTTACCACTGGGCATTGTGATCTTCCTTGAATCTTGATTTTTCTCCCTAAGATTACCCTCCTTGTCATTAAAGGGACTGCATTAAGTTCATTTTTAATTTATCCTGTTCATTTGCATAAACACAACAAGAGCAGCAAATGATCACTTATGATCTTTAGTTTTGCTTTGCTGGAACTTACGCAAGGAACATTTAGGGTGACCTTCAGTCTGCCCTTCAGGGCACAGAAGCAGATCCACATACCTGGCATTCAGCCTTGCCTGTAAACACCTGTCTTTTCCAGGTCCTCCTGGTTTTCCATTGTGCCTTAAGGTCCCTTCTAGCCATCTTTCAGGAAAACAACCTTCGTTCCTTCCCTGGAAAGATTGCTATGGACCGCTCATCCATCCAAGGTACCAGGCCTTTTATCTCGTGGACTTTTATTACCTTTTAAAGTCAGTCCCAGTTGCTCAGGGCTTTTTGGTAACAACCAAAGCCCAAGCATGTCTCCTTTAGGCATGACATTCCAGTCAAAGTCTTAGTCAAAAAAATCGTTATTAACAACTGGTCTTAGTTTTATGCAAAGAAACTTAGGTCATTACTTACTTCTTTAGAATGCCAAATTTGGAGGGATCAGATAGGGAGAAAATATATACAGTGTGAAGGAAAAACCTTGTCCTTCTAATATTCACTGAACTTGCATTTCTATTCTTTATATTTTTATTTCCCCCCCCTAAAAATTTTTCTGTTTGTTTTTTTTTCCATTACAGTTGTCTCACTTTTTTCCCCCTCTTGCTTCTCTGCACCCTGTCCCTCCCTTCTCCCACATTCAGTCCCCACCCAGTTGTCCATGTCCATGGGTCATTTATACATGCTCTTTGACTAGACCATTCCCCTTCTTACCACTTCTCTCCCTCCCATCTCCCCCTTTGTTACTGTTAGTTTATTCCTCGTTTACATACCTCTGGTTCAATTTTGCTCATTTGTTTGTGTTGTTCATTAGTTTCCTGTAACAGGTGATAGCATAAGGTAATTTTCTTTTGTTGCCTGGCTTATTTCGCTAAGCATAATTCTCTCTAGTTCCAGTCATGTTGTTGCAAATGGTAGAAGTTCCTTCTTTCTTTCAGTACTTATTCATTGTCACTTTCCCCCTTTGTACTCGTGTTCCTCTCTGTCTCTCTCTATTTCTTCATCTTCTTAAAGCAGACCCTTTAGCATCTCTTGCAATACTGGTTTGGTGGAGATGTATTCTTTTAACCTTCTTTTGTCTTGGAAACTCCTTATTTCACCTTCCATTTTGAATGAGAGCCTTGCTGGGTAGAGTATTCTTGGTTGTAGGCCTTTGTTTTTCATTACTTGGAATATATTTTGCCATTCCCTTCTGGCTTGTAGTGTTTCTGCTGAGAAATCTGATGATAGCCTTATTGGAGCTCCCTTGTATGTTATTAGTTGTTTCTCTCTTGCTGCTTTTAGGATTCTCTCTTTGTCTTTGAATGTTGCCATTTTAATTATGATGTGTCTTGAAGTGGACCTGTTGGGGTTCATCTTCATTGGGATCCTCTGTGCTTCCTGGACTTGCATGATTCTTTCTCTCTTCATGTTAGGGAAGTTTTCTGTCATTAGTTTTTCAAAGAGGTTTTCTATCCCTTGCTCTTCTTCTTCTCCTTCTGGAACTCCTATGATATGGATATTATTACGTTTCATGTTGTCCTGCAGCTGTCTTAGAGCCTCTTCAGTCTTGTTCATCCTTTTTTCATTTTGTTGCACTGTCTGTGAGTTTTTGTCTACGTTGTCCTTCAGCTCGCTGATCCGATTTTCTGCTTCCTCTAGCCTGTTTTTAATTCCTTCTACTGTGTTCTTCAATTCAGAGATCGTATTCTTCATTTCCTCCTGGCTCTTATTGATAGCTTCCATGTCCTTTTTGATGCTGGTATAATTCTCAGTAAGTTCCTTATAGTTCTTCTGGAGTTCACTGTAGTTTTTCTGGAGTTCTTTGTAGTTTCTGCTGAGCTCATTGAGCTTCTCCATAATCCATGCTTTCAATTCCATATCTGATAGTTGGCTCCCCTCTATTTCATTTAGCACTCTTTCCGGGGACTCTACCTTTCCTTTTGATGGGGTGTTGTTTCTCTGTCTCCCCATTTTTGTGTCTCCTATTGTTTGTTGGTGCTTCTTAGAATGATCTGCACTTCCTGGATCTGCCCCTGGTGGCGTCAGATCCTGTACCAGTCTGGGCCTAGGCAGCCTGTTGGAGACTTCCAGGGGTCTACTGCCTTTGTCTGGCTTCTTAGTTGTTAATCTATTCAATCTGTGATTAGCTGTCAGGCTTAAGGACCGTGGGTGTGGCAGCTTAATTCCTGTAGGCAGGGCCTTTACTTCCCCTCAGGCTGACGCCACTTGGCTGGGAATGGTCTGCCTGCAGTGTGGGGATGAGTCAGCACTGGGACCCAGCCGTCCGCTTCCCCAGCTCTCCCCTCAAAGCCACCACACCAAACTCTCCCCAAGCATCTCCAGTCCTCTCTGCCTTTCCTCCGCTTGAGCCCAGGGAAAGTGGGGGCCTAAATATTTTTGTATGTGATCTGCTTAAGAGCTTTTTTTCTCCAGCTGTTTCTCTCCGGCTAGCAAGAAACCCTGTGGCTTTTCGCTTTTCTCAGCTGGATACTATTTTACTTTCCACTCTGTTGCTGTAGGCTGGGAAGTTCAGCTGGGGGTTTAGACCATGCCCTTCTCAGGGGGAATCCCTGGCTGCTGAGCTGTTTCTCAGTCCCTTCAGCTGCCACCCGTGTGAGCCCAGCCAGCCCTTCCGCATCTCTGCACTCCCTACCGGTCACGTTGTGATGTAGCGGCCTTTTTTGTCTCTCCGTGGTTATAAGACTTCTCTCCAGCTGGTGTTTGGTTGGTTATTCCAGATGATTTCTCCAAAATTACATTGTAAATCCAGATTAGTTCTGGGAGGAAGTTAGTGTAGCTTCCACTTACTCCTCCGCCATCTTGTTTCTTCTCTAGGACTTCTATGGTGTCACGGCTTACATTTAAGTCTTTGGTCCATCTTGAGTTTATTCTGGTGTGTGGTGTAAGTTGGTGGTCTAGTTTTATTTTTTTGCACATTGCTGTCCAGTTCTCCCACCACCATTTGTTGAAGAGGCTCTTCTCACTCCATTTTATGTTCTTTTCCCCTTTGTCACTTATTATATCGAGCAGTTTTTTAGTAGAGTCTATAGGGTTTTCTATGTACACTATCATGTCACCTTCAAATAATGACAGTTTTACTCTCTTTTTCCAATTTGGATGCATTTTATTTCTTTTTCTTGTCTGATTTCTGTGACTAGAACTTCCAACACTATGTTGAATAGAAGTGGAGGAAGTGAACATCCTTGTCTTGTTCCTGATCTCAGGGGGAATTCTTTCAGTTTTTGTTCATTGAGTATGATGTTGACTTTAGGTTTCTTGTATATAGCCTTATGTTGAGGTATGCTCCCTCTATTCCCATTTTGTTGAGTGTTTTCATCATAAATGGGTGTTGTACTTTATAAGGCTTTTTCTGCATCTATTGATATATTCATGTGATTTTTGTGTTTCATTTCGTTTAGGTGGTGTATTATATTTATTGATTGACAATATTAAACCATCCTTGCATTGCTGGGATGAATTCCACTTGATCATCGTTTATGATCTTTTTAATGTATTACTGGATCCGGTTTGCCAATATTTTAGTGTCTAAGTTCATCAGTGATATTGACCTGTAGTTTTCTTTCTTTGTTGTGTCTTGATCTGGTTTTGGAATTAGAGTAATACTGGCTTCATAGAAAGAGTTTGGAAGTTTTCCCTCTTCTTGGATTTATTGGAGTAGTTTGAGAAGGGTAAGCATTAGTTCTTCCCTAAATGTTTTGTAAAATTTGCCTGTGAAGCTATCCAGTCCAGGGCTTTGGTGTGCTGGGAGGTTTTTGATTATTTTTTCAGTTTCACTCTTTGTTATTGGTCTCTTCAGGCTTTCTACTTCTTCTTGATTTAGTTTTGAAAGATTATGTATTTCCAGAAATTTATCCATTTCATCTAGGTTGTCCAGTTTCTTGCCATACAGTTGTTTGTAGTAATTTCTTGCTATCGTTTGTGTTTCTGTGACATTAGTCATGATTTCTCCTCTTTCATTTCTGATTTTGTTTATTTTGGTCCTTTCTCTTTTTTTCTTGATGAGCTTGGTAAAGGCTTGTCGATATTGTTTATCTTTTTAAAGTACCAGCTCCTACTTTTGTTGATCTTTTGAATTGTTTGTTTGGTCTCTATGTCATTTAATTCTGCTCTGATCTCGATGATTTCCTTCCTTCTATTCACTCAGGGTTTTGTTTGTTGTTGTTGTTCTAGTTCTTGTAGCTGTAGGATTAGATTTTTTTATTTGAGATTCTTCTATCCTTTTCAGGTAGGCCTGTATTGCTATGAACTTTCCTCTCAGGACTGCTTTTGCTGTGTCCCATAGGTTTTTTCCTGTTGTGTGTTCATTATCATTAATTTCCAGAAACTACTTGGTTTCTTCTTTGATGACATTGTTAACCCATTCATTATTGAATATCATGTTATTCATTCTCCATGAGTTTGAATATCTTTGATTTTTTCTCCTTGAGATTGATTTCTAGTTTCAAGTCATTGTGGTCTGAGAAGATGCTTGATATAATTTCAATTTTATTGTATTTCTTGAGGCTTGTTTTGTTTCCTACCATGTGGTTTATCTTTGAAAATGTTCCATGTACATTTGAAAAGAATGTATATTTTGCTTCTTGGGGTGAAAAGTTCTATATATATCAGTTAAGTCCACTTGATATAGACTGTTGTTTAATGCCTAAATATCCTTGTTTTTTTTTGCTTCAAAGATCTGTCCATTCTTTTCAGTGGGGTGTTACAGTCCCGTACTATGAGTGTGTTGCTGTTGATATCCTTCTTGTAGTCTTCCGGTATTTTTCTTATATATTTGGTTGTTCCTATATTGGGTGCATATATGTTTACCATGGTCATATCTTCTTGATGGATTGTTTCCTTCTGTATTATGAAATGCCCTTCTTTGTCCCTTTTTATGGCCTTTGCTGTGAAATCCATTTTGTTTGATATAAGTATTGTTACCTCAGCTTTTTTTCATGTCCATTTGCTTGGAATACTTTTTTCAATCCCTTCACTTTCAGTCTGTGTAAATCTTTTGTTTTGAGGTGTGTCTCTTGTAGACAGCATATATGTGAGTCATGTTTTCATATCCGTTTAGCTACCCTATGTCTATGATTGGAGCCTTTAATCCATTTACATTTAAGGTTATTATTGACAGGTATTTATTAATTTCCCTTTGTACCTGTGTTCCTCTCTGTTGCTTTTTTCCTTCTTTTTCTTAAAACATTCCCTTTAACATCTCTTGCAATGCTGGTTTGGTGGAGATGTGTTCTTTTAGTCTTCCTTTGTCTGAGAAACTCCTTATTTCAACTTCCATTTTGATAGAGAGTCTTGCTGGGCCTTGGTAGAGTAGTCTTGGTTATAGGACTTTGTTTTCATTGCTTGAAATATTTTTTGCCATTCTGTTCTGGCTTGTAATGTTTCTATTGAGAAATCAGTTCATAGCCTTATTGGAGCTCTCCTGTATGTTATTTGCTGTTTTTCTCTTGATGCTTTTAGGATTCTCTCTTTGTCTTGGAATTTTGCCATTTTAATTATGATGTGCCTTGGAGTGGGCCTTTTTGGGTTCATCTTCCTTGGGACCCTCTGTGCTTCCTTCACTTGCATGACTTTTTCTCTCATCAAGTTAGGAAAATTTTCTGTCATTACTTTTTCTATCAGGTTTTCTACCCCATGCTCCTTTTCTTCACCATCTTGTATCCCCATGATTTAAATATTTTTTTGTTTCTTGTTGTCCAGCACTTCTCTTACACCCTCTTCATGCTTTTTCAAGTTCATTGAGCTTCCTTATAACCATTCTTTTAAATTCCATGTCTGATAGTTGGCTTATGTCTGTTTCTCTTTTTCTGGGGATTCCTCTTTTCCTTTCATTGGGAGGTTTTTTCTGTGTCTCCCCATGTTGGATGCTTCTTGTTTTTTGTTTTTTCTTTTTTGTTTCTTAGATTTGTCTGCTTTGATTTCCTGCCTTTGTGTTATGAAATTCTGTATAGAGACCTAGGGGATTCATCTCTTTGATCTCCTGAACTTGATGCTCTTGGGGTGCCCTTTATGCCATTTGTTTAAGCTCTCTGGTTGTATTTCAGTTACTCTTTGGTGGCTCCTTCCCTCTGGCTAGTTGATTTAGAGTCACTCTGTCCACCTTGTCTTGATTTCTTTTGTGGAGATGCCATTAAAACATAAACGTACAACCCAGGCAAGGAACCCACAACCTCAAAAATATCCACCACCCACAATCACACTATAAGCAACAAATGAGCCAGTATTAATATAAATGTAGAGAGCTTAAGACTATTATACTATAGGAGAAACAGATAAGAGTTGTTTAAAATGAAAGAATGATGATTTTTGAGAGGGGAGATTATAGAATAATAATAGTAGCAAGTAGGGTCAAGGCTATGCTAGGCAGTAAGTAATATTTACATTGTATGTTGAAAAAGGGAGGGAAGAATGCAGAATGAAGTGAGAAAGTGGAAGTGTATAGTATTAGGTTTATATAGCAGTTATATGCTATATGTTTAGTGTGAGAGGGAAGATAAACAAAACAGACAAACAAAAAAAAATTAAAGAAGAATAGGAGGGAGAAAAGGTAGGAAACAGATTAAAGAAAGAGTTTTTACCCAGTACAACATTTGAGCATTGTCTTCTTTTTCTGGACCCGCCCATGGTTAAAATTCCATGGGTTTCAAATCTTTTCTGGCTGGCTGGCTGTGAGGAGATCTAGCTTGATTCTGGGGTTGATTTTCTCTCACTCATGGGCCTACTGATGCTCTGCCGTGAGCCGCACTTAGTTGAGCCCCCTCCCCCCTAGTCCTGCAGCACCCTCAGCCATCCTCAGGCTTGTCTTGCAACGCTGTTCTGCTGGTGGGCCAGCGCACGCATGACAGTAGTCCTTGCCCAGCCTCAGGTCCTGTCTCCGCTCCTCAAAAAAAGTCTCTGTGTTGCCTCTAAGCTGTAGCACTGGTTTGTATCCCTGCCTGGTATGCTGTGTGTGCCACTTGCCTGCCTGGGATCCCTGCTGAGTCTGCAGTTCCACCACAGCTTTCCCATATGGGCTCCTCTCCCAGCTCAGTTCTTCTTTTTTGTTTGATGGAGCCTTGGTGCAAGTGCCCAGGGCACAGAGTTGTCAGCCCAGGGTTGCCAGCCAAGGGAGTCCCCACCTAGACTCAGTTAATAGTGTTTTTCACAGTCTGGGCTGTTCACTGTCTTTCCACACCTCTGGCTGTTTCAAACAAACCTTCTCACTGACTCCCTCCTGGACTTTGCTGGTCAGTGCTCCTATGGCAGGGGGAAGCTTCCAAGCAGATCCCGGCTGATGAGCCAGTCAGCAGCTGCCCCTTTGGGGTGCTGTGTGGCAGAGGTGCTGGGCTGGGAGGCCCAGTGACTCCACTTGGAGATCGTGGGCTGAGCTTTCTGCCCTCTTTCATGCCACTCCCACACTCCCTTCCCTGTCCACGCTATCTGAAATCCACACTCACTCACTCCTCTCTGTGTTTGTACTCCAAGTCCTTCCACAATGGGAGCAAGCAGACAACACTGCTACCTACACCGCTGCCATCTTTTCTCCTGGGGGTGTTTATTATTAAGCATTTATTCTACTAAAACACTTCATATTCTTTGATTTACTCTAACAGCTATTTGGATTTATATATTAAGATAAAGGGAAGAGTTACTATGCTACAAATTTGGTTTATCTGAGAAAACACAAATCAGGCTTCTATTCTCTTTTTTAAAAGTGCACATTTTTCATATTAGTTGTCTGTATTATATAGAAGTCTATATAATACACAGTAAGACATAGACTATTTGTTAACTTTCCATTTTACCTTATGTTATAACTGAGGAAAACCAAAGATCTATAGAGTACTTTTATTTGCGTTATCTCTTTGACTTTTAAGATTTAGTAGAATTCAGAAGGATGTAAAGTACAGCATAGGAAATATTGCAGTAATATTCTAATAACTTTGTATGGTGCCAGGTGGGTACTTAAAATACTGGGGGATCACATTGTAAAGTATATGATTGTCTAACCATTGTGCCGTATACTTAAAACTATTATAAAATAACATTGAATATAAACTGTAATTAAAATTTAAAAATTTTAAATGCACCTAAAAAAAAAAAAAACAGATTTAGTAGACTTTTAAGAATGTTAGACTATAGTAAAATGTAAATATAAATGCTTATTTTCTATCAAGCTGGCAGAGTAAGTAGATATGGTACTTGCCTTCTCCCACAACCCCATCTAAGTTACAAATAAATTACAGAAAAACTATTATGAGTACCACTTGAAATCTAGCTGAACAGAAGTCCTATAACTAAGGATATGCAGAAACAGTCCAGTTCGAGACTGTAATGAAGGGCAGAGATGTGGAACAGGGTGGTGGTTAAAATCAGGAGGGATATGTCTTCTGTGGAGGTCTGCCCTCCTTAGGATCAAGGGGTCCCAGCCCCACACCAGGCCCACCAGTCTAGGATTCCAATGCTGGAGAGAAGTCCCCATAACTTCTGGCTGTGAAAACCAGCAGAGATTATATGTGAGTGAGATAGAGGGCTTCTGGAGTCCAAGGCATTCTTCTTAAAGAGTTCATAAACAGACTTACTCAGATTCACTTGCTCTGAGTTGCAGGGCTAGGGTAGCAGCTTGAGAGGTACCAGGGACATACAGGGGGGGACTAAACTGTTTGACGTCAGAGCAAGAGTTAGAGGGACAGCTTTATTCCAGACAAAAGTGATGGCAAAGGTCATTATTTCTTTGCTGAGCCCTCCCTCAACACAGTTGGCAAGTGTGCACCGTATCTGAGACTCCATCAACACAGGTAATACTGTTCACACCACCCAGGTAATTCCCTGAGACTCCCACCCAACCAAACTTTCGAGTTCACCAAAGCCATTTCTAGTGGCTCTTCCATACAAATGGCCTATCTTGTTTCATGCTGTGGACTTTCCTAAAATATCTTAAAGGTTCACAAATCCCAAACTAGCAGCACCTTGCCTTGGTATTACCCATACTTGCTGATTGGCCCCAAGCCCCACACTAGTGACAGCCAAACTTAGTTCTCTGTTTGGCCTCTACTGAGCACAGCCAAGCCCAGCAGAAGTAACAGCCATCTGTAGATCACTCTGTAGCTCATGCCAGGTGGCCCTGGGTAGGCCAAAGGCAGGGGCTGATCTTGGGCTGCATTTCCTGGTAAGACAGGAGCCAGTGCACCTGGTGGACAGCTTCAGACCATGCCCGAGCACCACCTACCCACCTACAGAGCAACATACTCAAGAGATGGACTTATCGGGTACTGAAGTCCCACTGAAGTGAGCACTGCTTTGTGGGGTAATCCCTGCACATCAGCTCTGCCACTATAATCACAGCCAGTCCTTGAAGTAGATTGAACTTGGGGTAAATTCCTCCACTGACATGCCAACAGAAATCAAAGCTCAACTACAGTAGCCAAAACAGTGTTGGGAGGGTGGATGCATCTGGAGCACTCAGCTTGGGAGACTGGGGAGGCTGTGCCATTGGGCCTCACAGGACATCTACTACATAAGGCCACCCTACCAAGACTGGGAAATGTAGTGGCTCCACCTAATACATATAAACAAACACAGGGAGGCAGTCAAAATTAGAAGACAAAGAAACATGCCCCAAGTGAAAGAACAGAACAAAACTCCAGAAAAAGAACTAAATAAACCTAAATAAAATGGAGACAAGCAATCTACCAAATGTATAGATTAAAACATTGGCTATAAGGGTGATCAATGAACTTAGGGGAAGAATAGATAAACTTAGTGAGAACTTCAACAAAGAGATGGTAAACATAAAAATGGATATAGAAAACATAAAAAAGAAAAACAATCAGAGATAAAGAATACATTAACTGAAATTAATGATACCTTACAGAAAAGCAACAGTAGAGTAAAATCAAATTAGTGACTGGGAAGCTAAGGAAGCAGAAACACCCAATCAAAATAGCAAAAAAAAAAAAAAAAGAGAGAGAGAATAATTTAAGGAGACTTTGAGACTACTTCAGGCATACCAACATTTGCATCAAGTGGGTGCTGGAAGGAGAAGAGAATGAGCAAGGAATTGAAAACATATTTGGAAAAAATAATGGCAGAAGGGTTCCCCAACCTGGTGAAGAAAATAAACATACAAATCCAGGAAGCACAGAGAGGTTAAGAAAAAGACAAAAAAACAAGCCAATGAGGTATATACCAAGACATATTATAATTAAAATGTCAAAGGTAAAAGGCAAACAGAGACTCTCAAAAGAAACAAGAGAAAAGCAGCTAGTTACATACAAGGGAGCTCCCATAAGACAACCAACTCATTTCTTAACAGAAACTTCTTATATTAGAAGGAACTGGCATGAAATATTCAAAGAGATGAAAGGCAAGGACCTAAAATCAAGATTAGCCTACCCAGCAAAGCCATCATTTAGAATCGAAGGACAGATAAAGAGCTTCTAAGACAAGAAAAAGCTAAAGGAGTTCATAACCACTAAACCAGTATTACAAAAAATGTTTAAGGTCTTCTTTAAAAAGAAAAAAAAAGATAAAAAATATCCATAATAAAATGGTAATAGACACATATCTATCAATAATTACTTTAAATGAAAATGGATTTAATACTTCAATAAAAAGACATACAGTGGCTAAATGTATAACGAAACATGGCCCTTACATATGCTGTCTGCAGGAGACTTACTCCAGATTAACACATATACAGACTGAAAACAAAAGGACAGAAAAAGATATTCCTTGAAAATATAAATGAGAAAATAAACTGGGGCTATAACAAGAGATCAATGAAAGATCCAACAATTCCACTCTGGGGTATTTTTTATTTTTATTTTTTATATTTCAAATAACAAGAAACATAAAAGGTCTTTTATTAATCCTCATGAAAAATCTGCATCAGCAACACAGATAAAGTCACTGAAGAATCTCTACTCTTTCTGTTGTCCAATCTCCAGCTCACTTTTTGTCAGCACCAACATTGGCCTTTGCAGTCCCCCTGACTTTCTTCATTCTGTTCTTGCATTCCTTTCTCTGTTTTCTTGAGGTCTTCTTCTTCTCATATAGGCCATGTCTTGCAAGTCTATGTTTGGGTTCATTTTTCTTTGCATAATCCAAGGAATCATAAATCATGCCAAAGCCAGTTGTCTTGCCACCACCAAAATGGGTTCTGAATCCAAACACAAAGATGACATCTGGTGTGGTTTTATACATTTTGGCTAGTTTTTCCCAAATTTCTGTCTTGGGTACTGTTGTCTTGCCAGGGTGAAGGACATCAATTACCATTTGTTCCCACTGAAGTAGTCTGTTGGTCATGAATTTCTTGGTCTGGATAGTCACTGTGTCATTCATGATGGTGGCTAATTTTCAAGCAGCAAGGGAGGAAAAGAGCTGGGGTATTAAAAAAAAAATACCTGACATTAAATAAAAAAGACATATATAATATGTTCTTTATTTTTTTACTTTATAAATATTAAGAATTTTATTTTTAAATAACTTTTAACTATTTAAATTCTTTTTTATTGTATTTTTTCTATTACCATTTATTCCCCATATGCCCCTGTCCCACGCACAATCTCTACATTGTTCAAAAAAAAGGAAAAAGAACTCATGGGCATATGTCCTTTGCAGTATTATTTATAATAGCCAAGGTATGGAAGCAACCTAAGTATCTATCAGTACATGCATGGATAAAGAAGTGGTACATATATACAACAGAATATGACTCAGCCTTAAATAAAAGAAAAAAAAATCTTGCCATTTGCAACAACATGGGTGGACCCAAGAGCATTGCATTAAATGAAATAAGTCAGACAGAGAAAGACAACTGACATATGACTTCACTTATATATAGAATACAACAAGGATGCCATCCTGTTAAACCAAGCACACTGTTGTCTGGGGACAGCCAACTGACCTGGATTCTGCAAGATCCTTCCCCATGTGAGAAGGCCAACCTCCCCTCCACACTCCCATTCTTATTAGGAATTTCTGGACCTAAGGGTAGGTAGGACGATGACCATGTCCAGCTTGAAGCAGCTAGAGGAGCACAAGGCCTTTGTCCATCGTTCTTTATAAGATTATAAAGGATCTTAAGTCTGAGAGGGGGGAATTGTTATTTTTTATTGTTACAAAAATTAATTAATTAATTAAAAAAAAGAATAATATAGGAAATGGTGAAGCCAAAGAACTTATATACATGACCCATGGACATGAACTAAGGGGGGTGGAATTGCTGAGGGAAAGGGGGTACTGGTCAGAGGTGGACAAAGGGGAAAAGAATTGGAACTATTGTAACAACATAATAAAATAAGTAAATAAGCAGACAGAAACAGACTCATAGATACAGAGAACATTTTGACAGTTGCCACATGGGAGGGAGACTCGGGGGATGGGTGAAAAAGGTGAAGGGATTAAAAAGTACCAATTGGCAGTTACGGAATAGTCATGGGTATGTAACATACAGCATAGGGAATATAGTCAGTAATATTGTAATAACTGTGTTTGGTGTCAGGTGGCTACTAGATTCATTACGGTGATCACTTAATAAGTTATATAAATGTCTAATCACTGGGTCACATGCTTGAAACTAATACAATATTGTACATCAACTGTAATTGAAAAATGAAAAATACTTTTAAATATACTAATGTTTATGATGAAATAGAACAAACATACGTTGATCTAGCAAGTTAAATGGAAACTCTCAGTAAGATATCTATAATTTATATGCAGAGTTTTGATTTTATCATTGGTGCACTGAAAATGAGCACATAACTTACCAGCATCAGAGTCAATGTGTGTTCTGACTACAAAATCTATAAATCAATATGTGAGAGTAGCTCAAAGTATCTTTTGCCAAATTTGACTTACTGTGAAATACCATGCTCTCTTTTTTCAAGCTTGTAAGAAGATAGGTAAGTTCATAACAGAATTCTTTACTATCGTTTTACTCACATACACAAGTATGTAACATATGCAGCATATACATATACAGTATTCCCTCACTTATCATGGGTATTACGTTCTAGATCCCCCCTCCACCGCGATAGGTGAAAATCCGCGAAGTAGGAACCTTACATTTATTTTAGTATTTATATATACTTTAAGGCGTTATAAACCCTTTCCACACACTTATAAACCATCCCCAGTCCCTTATTAACCTTTTCCACTCCTTTATTAACCTTTTCCACATTTTTATAAACACTACTTCTGTTCTTAAACATATCCTACATTCTTTAACAACATACATATGCAGTACCACAACATCCTGTGATATAGCGAAAAATCCACAATAATTAAATACAATATTTTTTAAAAATTCTGCGATACAGTGTGGCCATGATAAGTGAACCGAAATAGAGAGAGGGACTACTGTACATCTATAACAGACATATCTGTGATATATGTGTTATGTATGAGGTGGGACCCTAAAAACACTAGAATTATCTTCTGGAGGGTGAGCCCCTTATAGTACAGGCTTCTCCACCTAGGTTAATCTTCTAGAAACTCATCTGTATCAGTGTACTAACTGGTGTTGTGAGAGGCTGCCTTCAGCTTCAGTGAATTTTTTGGGAGACTCTTTCAATGCATTTGCCCATTTCCTGATGGATGACTTATGAGTGCACCTGTCCACACTGCACTGAGTGTTCAGCAGTTTTTGACCAAAAATGGCATGACCTCTGTACCCCATCCTCCCTAGTCACTTGATCTCGCTCCAGACGACTTTATTTTATTTCGTCTGATGAAAAAAGTCCTCAAAGGGAAATCTTTTGCTGATGTAGAAGAGGTAAAACAAACAAACAAACAAACAAGAAACCTGCAGAAGTACTAAAAGGCATCAAAGCTGATTAGTTCAAAAACTGTTTTGAGTAGTGCAAAACCATCTTGAGAGGCATATTGCATCAAATGGAGAGTACTTTGAAGGTGACTGAAGTTTGAACATGTAATAATAAATACATAATTTTTATAAATAAATTTTGATTTCTGGGTCCCCCCTTATATACAGTATTTCCTCCTCATTCCCTAACCCCCTGTCCCAGTTGTAATAGCTGTCGGAAGAGCAAACAGCCACAAATTCTATTCCTGCAAGTCTTCAGAAGAGCTCTGTCAGACACAAAATGAAGTTAGGATAAACTCATAGCACTCATCATTGAGTTTGTTTATTGGTAATCAGGAGTCAGTATGACAGTTGCTTAATCTTGCTGACAAGGAACAAAAAAAGAGGGTGAACTCAGAACTCAGCTACCTTGCTATTACATTCAACCCTTGGTAAAAGCACAGATCACAACAATTCACAAACTACAGTATATCTTTCGGGATGATACACTTGAGGTCTTCATTTCTCATTCTTTATTAAACAACTATTTATTGATGCCTGGCACCTGGCCCTGGAATTAAAATAGAGAGAAATAATAGAGCTGCAGCAGCTCAGTGAAAAAGATTAGACTATAAGGCTAATAATTGAGATAGGTATCTGATTTCTTTTTTTTTTACAAACAGCTTATTTTCCCAGCCCCATTTATTAAATAGTTAATCATTCCCCACCACTTTATATTTCTACTGTCATATACCAAGATCCCATATATTCATAGGTACGGTGGTCCTGAGCTCTCTATGATTAAGCATTATATTGATCTATTTGTGTTTTCCTTTAACTTTAATTTTTAAATATACATTATATTTATTTACATATTAATTTTTAATTTCTTTTTTTATTGTCGTTCTATTACAGTTGTCCCATTTTTTCCCCCATTGCTCTCCACTGGTCCGGCCCACAACCCCGCTCCCACAGTCAATGTTGTCTATGTCCATGGGTACTTTATACTAGTTCCTTGACTGAACTCTTCAGTTCTTTCCCCTCTTCTATCCCTCCCCACTCCCCTCTGGCCACTGTCAGTCTGTTTCCTGTTTCCATGCCTCTGGCTCTAATTTGCTCATTTGTTGGTTTTGTTCATTAAGTTCCTGTTGTAGGTGAAATCATAATAGTATTTGTCTTTCACTGCCTGGCTTATTTCACTAAGCAAAATACTCTCCAGTTCCATCCATGCTGTTGTGAAAGGTAGGAATTCTTTCTTTCTCTCTGCTACAGAGTATTCCTACTCATCCACTGATGGACGCTTGGACTGTTTCCAGCACTCGGCTATTGTAAACAATGCTGATATTCACATAGGGGTGCATAGGTTCTTTTGAATTGGTGTTTCAGGATTCTTTGGGTATAATCCTAGCAGTGGAATTGCTGCATCAAAGGCAGTTACATTTTTAGTTTTTTGAGGAAATTTCATACTGTTTTCCAGAGTGGTTGTACTAGTCTGCATTCTCACCAACAATGCACTAGGGTTCCCTTTTTTCCATATCCTCACCAGCACTTGTTGTTTGTTGGTTTGTTAATGATGGCCATTCTGACCAATGTGAAGTTGTATCTCATTGTGGTTTAATAGCATCTCTCTGATAGCTAGTGATGTTCAGCATCATTTCATATGCCTATGGGCCCTCTGTATGCCCTCCTTGGAGAAGTGTCTGTTCAGGTCCTTTGCCTGAGTCATGTAAGTTCTTCATTTATTTTGGAGGTCAAACCCTTATTTGAGGTATCGTTGACAAATATGTTTTCCATGTGGTTGGTTCCCCTTTCATTTTGCTGATGTTTTCTTGAGCTAAGCGGAAGCTTTTTAGTTTGATAAGTTCCATTTGCTTATTCTTTCCTTTATTTCACTTGCCCTAGAGATACATTAGCAAAAATATTGCTGAGTGGAATATCTGAAATTTTATTGCCTATGTTTTTTTCTAGAACTTTTGTGGTGTCACAGCTTACATTTAAGTCTTTTATCCATCTTGAGTTGATTCTGGTGTATGTTGTAAATTGGTGGTCTAGTTTCCTTTTTTGCATTTCCCTGTCCAGATCTCATAACACCATTTGTTGAAGAGGCTATTTTTACCCCATCATATGCTCCTCCCCACTTTGTCAAATATTAATTGACCATAGATGCCTGGGTTTACTTCTGGGCTCTTTATTCTGTTCCATTGATCTATATTTCTGTTCTTATGCCAGTACCAGACTGTTTTGTTTAGAGTAGCCCAATAATATAGTTTGATATCAGGTATTGTGATTCCTCCTACTTTGTTATTCTTTCTCAAGATAGCTGAGGCTATTTGTGGTCTTTTTTGGTTCCATATAAATTTTTGAAGTATTTGTTCTAGATCTGTGGAATATGTCACTGGTATTTTAATAGCGATTGCATTAAATCTATAGATTGCTTTGGGTACTATGGACATTTTAATGATGTTAACTCTTCCAATCCATGAACATGGTATATGCTTCTATTCATTTGTGTTTTCCTTAATTTCTTTCTTCTGTGTTCTGTAGTTTTCTGAGTACAGGTGTTTCACATCCTTGATTAAGTTTATTCCTAAGTACTTGATTTTTCTTGTTGCTATAGTAAATGAGATTTTTTTTTCTAATTTCTATCTCTGATATTTTTTTGTTGGTATACAGAAATGCCTTTGATTTTTGAATATTGACTTTGTATCCCACTGTTTTGTCAAATTAACTTATTAGGTCAAGTAGATTTTTCAGTGGAACCGATAGGGTTTTTTATGTACACACTGTCCTGTCATCTTCAAATAATGAAAGTTTTACTTCATCCTTTCCAATGTGAAAAGCTTTTATTTCTTTTCATTGTCTGATTGGTGTGGCTAAACCTTTCAAATCTCTGTTGGATAGAAATGGAAAAAGTGTACACCCTTGTCTTGTTCCTGATCTTAGGGGGAAAGCTTTTACTTTTTGCTTGTTGAGTATGATGTTAGCTCTAGGTTTCTCATATATGGCTTTTATTATGTTGAAGTATGCTCCCTTTATTCACATTTTGCTGTGTTTTTATCATAAATGGGTGCTGCACTTTGTCAAATGCTTTTTTACCATCTATTGATATGATCATGTCATTTTTGTCTTTCATTTTGTTTATGTGGTGTACTGTATGTATTGATTTGTGAATACTGTACCATCATTGCATCCCTGGGATGAATCTCACTTCATCATGGTGTTGATCTTTTTAATGTGTGGCTGGATCTGGTTTGCCAATATTTCGTTAAGGATTTTAGCATCTATGTTCATCAACAACATTGCCTATAGTATTCTTTCTTTCTTTGTATTTACATGGCTTTGGAGTTAGGACAGTAGTGGCCTCATATAAAGAGTTTGGGAGTCTCTCTCTCCTTGGATTTTTTGGAATAGTTTGAGAATGATAAGAGTTAATTCTTCCCTACATGTATGGTAAAATTTGCCTGTTATGCTGTTCAGTCTGGGACATTTTCATGCCAGGAGTTTCTTGATTACTGCTTCAATTTCACTAGTTGTTATCAGTCTAGTCTGGCTCTCTGCCTCTTCTTGATTCAGTTTTGAAAAATTATATATTTCCAGAAATTTGTCCATTCCACCCAGGTTGTCAAATTTCTTGGTATATCATTGTTCATAGTAATTTCTTACATTCCTCTGTATTTCTGTGGTATCTGTTGTGCTTTCTCCTCTCTCATTTATGATTTATTTATTTCAATCTTCTCTCTTTTTTTCTTGATGAGTCTGGTTAAAGGCTTGCTGATTTTGTTTTTCTTTTCAAAAAACCAACTCCTGCATTTACCAATCTTTTGAACTGTTCTTTTAGTCTCTACGACATTTAATTCTGCTCTGATCTTGATTCTTTCTTTCTTTCTTCTACTTACTCTGGGTTTTGTTTGTTGTTGTTCCTCTAGTTCTTGTAGATGTAGGGTTAGGTGGTTTATTTGAAAAATTTCTATCTTTTTTAGGTAGGCCTGTACTGCTATGCACTTTCCTCTCAGGGCTGCCTTTACTATGTCCCATACATTTTGGACAGTTGTGTGTCCATTTTCATTGTTTCCAGAAAATTTTTGTCTTCCTTGATCTCATTGTTAAGCCATTCATTATTTAATAGCATATTATTAAGTCTCCATGAATTTTTCCTTGAGGTTGGTTTCTAGTTTCAAGCCATTGTGATCTGAGAAGATGCTTGATATGATTTCACCCCTCTTGAATTTGTTAAAGCTTATTTTGTATCCTACCTTGTGGTACATCTTTGAAAATATTCCATGTACGTTTTTAAAAAATGTGTATTTTGCTTCTTTTGGGTGAACGTTCTGTGTATATCAGTTAAGTCCCTATGATCTAGACTGTTGTTCAATGACAATATTCTTGTTGTTTTCTTGCTTGGAAGATCTATCCATTGTTGATGATGGGGTGTTAAAATCCCCTTCTATGAGTGTGTTGCTGTTGATATTTTTCATGAAGTCCTCCAAAATATTCCTTAAATATTGGGTGTTCTTATGTTGGGTGCATATATGTTTACATGGGTTATATCTACTTGATGGATTGTTCTATTATGCACTATTAAATGTTCTTCTTTGTCTCTTCTTATGGCCTTTATTTTGAAATATATTATTTCTGATGTAAGTATTGCTACCCCAGCTTTATTTTTCATGTCTGTTTGCTTGAAATATTTTTTTCCATCCCTTCACTTTTAGTCTGTGTTATCTTTTGTTCTGAGGTGGGTCTCTTTTAGACAGCACATGTATGGGTCATGTTTCCTTATCCATTCAGCTATCCTATGTCTTTTGATTGTAGCATTTAATCCACTTACATTTAAGGTTATTACTGATGGGTATTTATTCATTGGCATTTTCCCCTTTGTACCCGTGTTCCTCTACCTCTCACTCTTTTTCTCTGTCTTCTTAAAGCAATCCCATTAGCATCTCTTGCAATGCTGGTTTTGTGGTGATGTATTCTTTTAGCCTTTTCTTTGTCTGGAAAACTCCTTGTTTTGCCTTCCGTTTTAAATTAGAGCTTTGTTGTGTAGAGTAGTCTTGGTTGCAAGTCTTTACTTTTTATTATTTGGAATTTTTTTTGCCATTATCTTCTGGCGTGTAGTGTTTCTGTTGAGTAATCCACTAATAGCCTCACTGGAGCTCCCTTGTATGTTATTAGTTGTTTCTCCTTTGTTGTCTTTAATATCCTCTCTTTGTGTTTGAAATTTACCATTTTAAATATGATGTGTTTTGGAGTGGGCCATTGTGGGTTCATCTTGATTGGTAGCCTCTGGGTTTCCTAGACCTGTATGACCTTTTTCTCATCAAGTTAGGGAAGTTTCTGTCATTACTTTTTCAAACAGGTTTTCTATCCCTTGCTCCTCTTCTCCTTCTGGTATCCCTATGATACAGATATTATTATGTTTCATGTTGCCCTACAGCTCCCTTAAAACCTCTCCATTTTTTTAATTTTTATTTTTTTATTATTTTTAATATGTTTTATTAATTATACTGTTACAGTTGTCCCAATTTCCCTTCCCTCTGCTCCCTTCCACTTGGTGGTTCCCCTCCCTCCAGTTGTCCCCACCTTTTAGTCCATGTCCATTGGTTGTGCATATAGTTCTTCTCAATCTCTTCCTGTCTACTCCATTCCCTCCTACTATGCTTCTTAATTCCTGTATGATCTCCCTCCCTTTCCCCCTTACCCCTCCCTGCTGAACTCCCCCCAATATGTTCCCCACACCTATACTTCTTTTTCCACTCTCATTGCCTATTTCATTTGCCTTTGTTTCAATTCCCTACCTTCTGTTGTTGGTTCTTGTATTGCAGTTTTTATTTTAGTGTTCATAGTTTTGATCCTCCTTTTTCTAAACCAGTCCTTTTAACATCTCATATAATAGTGGTTTGGATCTAATGAACTCTTTCAGTTTTATTTTGTCCTGGAAACACTTTCTCTGCCCTTCTATTCTGAATGACAGTTTTGCTGGATAGAGTAATCGTGGTTGTAGGATTTTGATTTTTATTACTTTGAATATTTCTTGCCAGTCCCTTCTTGCCTGCAGGGTCTCCCTTGAGAAGTCAGCTGATAGTCTAATTGGGACCCCTTTGTACATGATTCTTTTCTTCTCTCTTGCTGCTTTTAAGATTCTCTCTTTATCTTTAACTTTTGACATTTTGATTATAATGTGTCTTGGAGTGTTTCTCCGTGGGTTCAGTTTTTCTGGAACTCTCTGTGCTTCTTGAACCTGTAAGTCTATTTCCTTCCCCAAGTTTGGGAAGTTCTGCTTTATTATATTTTCACTTAATTTTTCAATTTCTAGTCCTTCTTCTTCGCATCTCTGGCAATCCTATAATTCTTATATTTGATCTCTTACAGCTGTCCCAGAGGTTTCTGATCCTCTTCTCACTTTCCTTGCTTCCTGTTTCCTCTCTCCATACTGGTTGACTATTTGTTCCTTCTCTACGTTCCAGTTTGTTGATTTGAACTCTGGATTTTATTTCCTCACCATTTCTCTCGTATGTGTCTTTGTTTTTTTCAGTATGAGTGGTTTTCAATTTTTTCTTGTCTTTTTCCAAATCTTTTGTTAATTCTGTAAGCCACCTAATCACAATGGCTCTGAACTGAGCCTCTGACAGATTTCTTATTTGTTCATCTCTCAGTTTCTTCATCTGTTGCCTGGTGAGCTGTGTCACCAGGATTTCTATAGTTGTATGCCTCATTTTGACAGATTTGCGTTTTGCTTTTTTGGGCCAGCTATAGGGGTGGAGCCTGTGTACTCATCACAACCCAGTGACCCGCAGCAATCCGCAACCTTTTTCGCCACGCTGTGGCCCTTTGTCATCACTATCCAGCGACTGGTGGCAATCCGCAACCTATTTTGCAGCGCTGTGGCGCTTTGTGTAGGGGCGGGGGTCCAAGATGGATTCCTGCTGTTATTCTCTTCTGGGAGACTCCGGTCCGTCCTCCTTCCCTCTGGACCTCACCGTCTGAGGCAATGCGGTGGCTGCTTTTCCCAGCGTTGGGGTCGAGAGCTGCTGGGGCTCAACAGCAGCCAGGACTGTTCTCCCTGCCGCTATCCCTGGTGCTACCGCAAACAGCACCGCCCACTTTCGCTCTTCTTACCTGCCCAACGAGCGCCGCTGGTTTATAATTTTGTTTGTTGGGCTTCCGTGTAGTTTTATTTTCTAGAATTTCTAGTTATCTTTTGTTTTAAGGTAGTTGTATTCCTTTCTAGTTGTGGAGGGAGACCGAGCGTGTCCGTCTAAGCCTCCATCTTGGCCGGAAGTTCCTCTCCATTCTTTTTTAGTATTTTTTCATTTTGCTGCTCTGTCTGGAAATTTTTTTCTACCTTGTCTTCCAGCTTGCTGGTTCTATGTCTGTTTCATCTAGCCTGCTCTTAATTCCTTCTATTCTGTTCTTCACTTCAGATCTTGTATTCCTCATTTCCTCCTGGTTCTTATTGATAGTTTCTATGTCCCTTTCCATGCTGTTGTAGTTTGCAGTAAGTTCCTTGCAGGTTCCCTGGGTTTTTTTGTAGTTATCTCTGTGCTCATTGAGTTTTCTTATAACCATATAGCCAGGAATGAAACCCACACCCACAAAAATAGCCCCCACCTACAATCACACTATCAACAGCAAATGAGCTAGTTATAATAAATGTGTAAAGAAATCAATACTATTATAAGAAAGAAACAACTGATGTGAGATGACTAATTGAAAGAAAAATAACTTTTGAGATGGGAGAGGGAGGAACAACAAGAGTAGTGACTAGGGACAAGGTAATGAAAGAAAGAAAGTAAAATTTACATTATAAGTAAAAAAGGTAAGGAAAAGGCAGAATGAATTAAGAGAAGGGAAGTATATAGTATTAGGTTTAAACAGAAGTTATAGAAAATATATGTAGTGAGAGAGAGAACACAAAAAGAAGACAAATAAAAGAAAAAATAGGAACCAAATTAGAGAAAAAGTTTCACCATAACACTATTGACAACCAATGAGCAAAGATTAATATAGGTGGGGTGAGAATACAAGGGGAAAAAGAAAGAAAGAAAAGCTTAAGAGATGTCTGGAGGAAAGAAAAGTGATTTTGAGATGATAGATGGAGAAGAAGTACTAAAAGTGAATAATGAAAACCAGGATAAAACAGGGAAAAATTCAAATTTAAAATGAAAGAAGAAAGGGCAGGAGGAAGGCAAAATGGAGTAGGAGATAGAAATGGTAAAATTTGAGATTTGAAACATCAAAATAGTGAAGATCTATGAATAAAGTAGAAGAAATTCAACCACCACCACAATATCCACAACCAATGAGCAAGGATTCATCAAGGTAGAGGGATAATAAGTGTATTTTAAGAATGGGGAAAAAATATGAGATGACTAATGTCAAGGAAAATGGTTTTGAGAGGCTGGAGCATGGAGAAATAGTAAGAGTGTGTAATGGAAACAAGTCACAGCAAGAGAGAAGATAGAATTTAACACGAAAATAAGAAGAGGAAATAAAATGGTAAAATGGGGCAAGTGAAGAGAGGAGAAAAATATGAGATTTGAAATAAATTAGTGACTTAATATGCACAAACTTGGAGGAAAAGAAATGAATGTTAAACAGCTATGCAGGAGAAAAAATAACTCAAATCATGAAGACCTTAGTGGAATTTGTCTCAGTAGTATTTGGATTTTACCACTTTTGTCTCTTTCTGGATCCACCCCTTGTGATGTCATATTGTGTCCCAGTCTGGCCCTAGGCATTCTGTTTGAGAGACTAACAGTGATCCACAGTCTTTGGCTTTCTCCTTCAGTTGTCAATCTAGTCAATCTATAATCAGGAGTCAGGCTTAAGAACAACAGGGTGGTGCAGAGTAAATCCTGAAGGTTGTCTATTGCTTCCCCTCAGGCTGATGACACTTTGAGGGGAATTGTCTACCTGAGCAAGATTTCTCCTGCAGTATGGGGGATGAGCAGCACAGGGATCCCATCAGCTGCTCTCTCGATTCTTTCCCCAAAGCCACTTTCCACAGACTCTCCTCAAGTGTTTCTAGTCCACATTTTCCTCCCTTTTCTGGAGCACAGGGTAAGTGGGTGACAATGAAATTTTGTGCATTGACCCTTTAAGAAGCTCTCTGTGACTACAGCCATCTCTCCCTGGCCAGCAAAAACCCCTGCCACTTTTCACAGCTGGATGCTCCTTGGGTTCCCCTTTGGCTCTGATGCTGTAGTCTGGGGAGCCCATGTTGGGGTTTAGAACTCACACTTCTAAGGGGAACCCTCTGCCTGCTGAAATATTTCTTCATACCTTCAGCTGCTGCCTATGGGAGCTCATCCAGCCCTATTATGTTTCCTCTACACTGTGTACCAGTCATATTGTGATGAAGTGGTTTCTTCTGTCTGACTGGTTATAAGGCTTCTCTCTAGCTATTGTTCAGTTGGTTATTCTGGGTGACTTCAGACTAAGTTATAATTCCAGATTGGTCCTCGGAGGAGGTTAGTGTAGCTTCTACTTGCTCCTCTGCCATCTTGGATCTCTTCTATAGTGCACTTTTTTAAAAAAATTTTAAACTTACATCAAAGCCAAAAGAATTTTATTGTATTATTTTAAAATATATTTTATTGATTATGCTGTTACAGTTGTTTCGATTTCTTTTCCTTTGCTCTCCTCCACCCAGTACCCCTCTTCTCTCCAGCAGTCCCACCCTCCTTAGTTCATGTCCATGTGTCATGTCCGTATATTCTTTGGCTTCTCTCTTTCCTACACTGTTCTTAACATTACCCTGTCTATTTTGTACCTACCAATATTGCTTTTTAATATCTGCACCACTTACCCATTTCTTCCCCTTCCCCCTCGTAGCTGATAACCCTCCAAATGGTCCTCATACCTATGATTTTGTTCCTATTCTGGTTGTTTGCTTAGTATGTTTTGTTTTGTTTTGTTCCTATGTTTTAGATTCTATTGTTGATAGTTCTGAGTTTGTTTTCATTTTAATATTCATAGTTTTGATCTTCTTTTTTTTAAATATGTCCCTTTAACATTTTGTATAATAATGTCTTGGTGGTGATGAACTCCTTTAGCTTTACCTGCCTGAAAAGCACTTTATCTGTCTTCCCATTCTAAATGATAGTTTTGCTAAATAGAGTAATCTTGGCTGTAGGTCCTTGCTTTTCATTACTTTGAATAGTTCTTGCCAATCCCTTCTTCTTTTTTTAAGTATGTTTTATTGATTATGTATTACAGTTGTCCCAATTTCTTTTCCCTTTTTTCCCCTCTACCCAGTGACCTCCCTCCCTCTAGTTACTCCCCTCTTAGTCCATGCCCATTCGTTGTGCATATAGTTCTTCTCAACATCTTCCTGTCTACTCCACTCCCTCTTACTATGCTCTTAAGTCCTGTACCATCTCACTCCCTTTCCCCCCTTCCCCCTCCCTGCTGACTTCCCTCCAATATGTTCCCCATACCTATAGTTCTTTTTCCACTCTCGTCGCCTACTTAGTTTGCCTTTGTTTTGATTCCCTAGCTTCTGTTGTTGGTTGTTCTGATGTAGTTTTCATTTTAATGTTCATAGTTTTGATCCTCTTTCCTCTAAACAAGTCCCTTTTACATCTCATATAATAGCGATTTGGATCTAATGAACTCCTTCAGTTTTATTTGTTCTGGAAGCACTTTCTCTGCCCTTTCATTCTGAATGACAGCTTTGCTGGATAAAGTAATCATGGTTGTAGGGTTTTGATTTTTATTACTTTGAATATTTCTTGCCAGTCCCTTCTTGCCTGCAGAGTGTCCTTTGAGAAACCAGCTGATAGTCTTATGGGGACCCCTTTGTACATAATTCTCTTCTCTCTTGCTGCTTTTAAGAATCTCTCTTTATCCTTAATTTTTGACATTTTGATTATAATGTGTCTTGGTGTGGTCCTCCTTGGGTCATTTTTTTGGAACTCTCTGTGCTTCCTGGACCTGTAATTCCATTTTCTTCCCCAAGTTAGGGAAGTTCTTCTTCAGTATTTTTTCACATAATTTTTCAATTTCTAATTCTTCTTTTTCACCTTCTGGCAACCCTATGATTCAGATGTTGGCCCACATATAGATGTTCCATAGGTTTCTGAGCCTCTCCTTATTTTCCTCACTTTTTGTTTCCTCTTTCTGCACTGGTTGGCTGTTTGTTCCTTCCGTATGTTCTGATTTGTTGATTTGATCCCTGGTTTTCCTTTCCTCACCACTTGCTTTGTATGTGTTTTTGTTCATTTCAGCAGGACTAGCCTTCATTCCTTCCCCATCTTGTTTAAGATCCGCTGTTAGGTCTGTAAGCTTTCTTATAACTATAGCTCTGAACTGAGCCTTAGAAAGATTATCTATCTGCTCGTCCAATAGATCATATATTTGGTGTCTGGTCAGCTGCATGATTGGGATCTCTATCATTATCCCTGCCATCCTGACAGTTTTTTGCTTCCTTGGCGGGCTGTCACACCTCTTACGCTATAGGGGGCATAGCCCCATGCACTTGTCGCTACCAGGTGACCCTTCACACCACACTGTGGCACTTTGTGTGGGGGCAGAGGTCCAAGATAGATTCCTGTCATTTACTCTCCGCTGAGAGACTGGGAGCCTCCTCTTCTGTCCCCACAACTTTCAGTCCTCACAATGTGAGACAATTGGGGACTGCCTTCCACGGCGTTGGAATTGCAAGCTGAGGGGTCTTGTCTGCAGCTGAGGGTGCTCCCCAGGCACTTCTCACCTCCCCTTAAATACGGGTGTCTGTGCTTACTATCATCTCACCACCCGTCACTATAGCTGGTGCCACCAGCACAGCTTGACCTCTCCACCCTGGCTTCTCCCCTTCTACCCATCCAGCCAAGCACCACATTTTTATAACTTCATATATTGGACTTCCATGTAGCTTTATTTTCTGGAACTTCTGGTTATTTCCGGTCCTGCGGTAGTTGTAGTCCTTCTTAGTTGTGGAGGGAGATGGAGTGTGTCAGTCTAGTCCTCCATCTTGGCCAGAAGTTTGCCAATCCCTTCTTGCCTGCAAGGTTTCTTTTGAGAAATCAGCTGATTGTCTTATAGGCACCCTTCTTTTCTCTTGCTGCTTTTAAGATTCTCTCTTTATCTTTAACTGTGGCATTTTAATTATGATGTGTCTTGGTGTGGTCCTGTTTGGGTCTAAACTGTTTGGGACTCTCTGTGCTTCCTGGACTTAAATGTCTATTTCCTTCACCAAATTAGGAAAGTTTTCCTTCATTATTTTTTCTTATGTGTTTGATTTCTTGCTCTTTCTCTTCTCCTTCTGGCACCCCTATGATTTGGATGTTGCTATGTTTAAAGTTGTCCCAGAGGTTTTTAAGTCTCTCCTCATTTTTTTCAATTCTTGTTTCTTCATTCTGTTCTGGCCATATGTTCCAAATCATTGATTTGAGCCCTGGCTTTCTTCCCTTCATCATCGGTTTTATGTGGATTTTCCTTTGTTTCACTTAGTATAGCCTCCATTTCTTACATTATGCATTTGTCATACTTAATCTTGTCTGTCAAGTCTGTGAGCATGGTTATCACCAGTGTTTTGAACTCTGCATATGTTAGATTGGCTATCTCCTCATCACTTAGTTCCCTCACTGGAACCTCCTGCTCCCTTTTTTGGGCCATAGTTCTCTGCCTCCTCAACTTGACTACCTCCTGTGTTGCCTGTGTCTCAGGTAGAGCTATCACACCTGTTACATTGTAAGGGGTAGAGCCTCAGGTATTTGTCAGTGTGGGGATGACCCATTTCACCCTGTTGTTGCACTCTATGTGGGGGACGGGTCTGAGAGGCAACAATGCCGCTTGCTCAGCACTCGCCCCCTTTCCAGGCACTTCTCCTGTTTCCTATATGGGACTGGTGTCCTCTAGCTGTTGCCCTAGTTGTAGTTCCCAGAATGGGTGGGTTTGTGGATGTTCTAGGACTGGAGCCTCTAAACAAGCAGACTGTGCTGAGAGATGGGAAGTTTTTTCCTCCGCCCCAACCCCCACTGGTCTGGGGCTGGGATCACTCCCCAGGTGCCCCTCCCAACTTTTATAATATGTGACTGCTCTTTCTGCTGGGCAGCCACAGCCACAGTCTTGATGCTGCTACCACCACTACACCATGTCCTCTCCTACCTTTCTCTGCTCCTCCTACCTGTCTGGATGAATACTGCTTCTTCATATATTTGTGTTTTGGACTTCTATACAGTTCAGTTTTCTAGTAGTTCTGGTTGTTTTCAGTTTTGAGGTAGTTGTATTTCTTCTTTCTTATTGTTATGGAGGGTGATGAAGTGCGTCTTTATGCTTCCATCTTGGCTGGAAGTCTCTATTTTATTTTTTTAAGATTTTATTTACTTGTTTTTAGAGAGAGGGGAAGGGAGGGACAAAGAGAGGGAAAGAAACATTGATAGGATTGATAGGTTTTTCTGGACTGGCACAAAAGCCACAACCCAGGCATGTGCCCTTACTGGGAATTGAAACAGCGACCTTTTGCTTTGTGGGATGATGCCCAACCAACTGAGCCACACCAGTCAGGGCTCAAAGAACTTTATAATGAACATTTGTTTAGTTACCATCTAGATTCAACACGCAATAACATGTTACTATACTTTCGCACATATTCATCCAGCCATCATTACACTGTCTGTACATTGATTCATCTTTTTGTGTGTGTGTGTGTGTGTGTGTGTGTGTACTTGCAATTAAATTGCAGACATCAGTACATTTTTTTTCTGCTTGAAAGTCAGACAGATAAACGACATAAAACTTTGAGAGACAGAGAGGATATAAGGAGTCAGAAAGTATGTGAAAGTATGGAAGGAGTCAGATTTCCCACTCTGCCAGCTCCTGTGTTGCCTTCCTTCACTCGGCTACCCTATCTTTCCCCCACACAACCTCTCCTCAGTGGAGAATTTTAAACTTAATTACAAAAAGGTACAAACTATTTGCAGTGTGAAGAGTTAGCCTTTCCCAAGGGTATGAGAATTTTAACTGGAACTCAGTTTTAATTTAGCCCCTATATGGCTGCTTGCAGGGGGCTGGGAAGGTAACATAAATGGGCAAAACAGCCTAGTTCAAGACCACAGAGTCTGGGGAGACTGTGTAAAAGTTCAAATTTAATTTTTAAAAATCACCACACTAATCAAAACATGTTGGAGGACCTGGTCTGGCATGCAACCTACTGGTTTATAACTAATGTATTAAAGAAGATCCAAATGTTAAATTACAATTATTATCCAATAGGTGGTTGAAAATGACTTGTATGTGGGTCCTCTCTTTGGGAGGAGGAGGAAAAGAGTAGGAAGAGCAGAGGGTTACTAGATTCTCTCAGGTACACATGTGGTTGCTGGTGGTTCCCTGCTCTTCATCAATGGAAAGAATCCAAGCTTCCAGGGCTACCTAGCTTTGGTTTCAAATTCCTATTGGGTATAACCACTTACTTGCTGTAGGATCTTGAGCAAGTCACTGAAGCTCTCTAGTTTACTCATCTGTCTAATGAGAATAATTTTTACTCTGGGACTATTGAAGGAGTTCAATGAGATAATGCTTGCTTCATTAGAGTAGTACCCAGCACATTCAATCAACAGCTGTTTATTAATTTCTAAACATGCCACTAACCATGATAAATAACACAGACACTGTCTTTTCTAGTGAGAAATGTGGGCTTTAAAACAAATACTTAGATAAATAAGTATCCAGTATATGTTGGGACCATTTCACATTGGTATAAGAAGTGATCCCCTCAACCATATGTGTGCAGATACATTTTAACTGTCAACACATATAAATGGGAATGATTAGTTGCATTTCTTTTGAGATGTTTCATTCTAATAGTAAGTCATTAAATGTCCTTCAGCTCCTCTTGGTTGTGACAATTCCTCAGACAATTTTTTTCATTTCTTTTTATTTCCAAATACATTTTAATTTTTACTTGTGGTCCACAAAGCTCTTTAGTAGCCCTTGCTACCTGTATTAGTCTGCTCAGGTTGCTATAACAAAATACCATAGATGGGGTGACTTAAACAATAGAAATGTAATTTCTCATTCACAGTTTTGGAGGCTGGAAGTCCAAGATCAAGGTGTCAACAAAATTGGTTTCTCCTGAGACCTCTGTCTTTGGTTTGTGGATGGCTGTCTTCTCATTGTGTCTTCACATGGTCTTTCTGCTGTTCATGCACGTCCCTGGTGTTTCTGTGTGTCCAAATTTTCTCTTCTTTTAAGGCAGTGAGATTGGATTTAGGCCCACCCTAGAGGCTTCATTTTAATTTAATTACTTCTTTAAAGACTCTATCTCCAAATACACTCACATTCTGAGGTACTGAGGGTTAGGGCTTACATATGAATTTTGAGTGAAACAGAACCCACAGGCTGTTCAGTTATGAGAAGTTCAATTGCCTGGCACCAAAAAGCATAACTCTTAATGCCAGAGTTTGGTGAAAAGAAAAGAATTTGTTTATTTAAACATTATATAGATTTAGATTAATGGTGAATTTCTGCAATTAAGTCTTACTTTTTTTTATTATTGATTATATTGTTACAACAGTTCCAATTTTCTCCCCCTTGCTCCCCTCCACCCAGTACCCCCCTCCCCAAGTCTTACTTTCTTTAAAACACCCTTAAACACATGGTTCTGCCTCCCCTTGCCAAACCAGGCTAGTTTTAGAACAAAAAAGTTGGAGATACTGTTTCCCTACTTCCCAGACAGAGTTCAGTTTTACTGGCAGCTTTTAATCATTCATGCTTGATTGGGGAGGTTTTGCCTGTGGTTCCATGTTTTCTAACACTTTATTCAGAACCACATGGTTCTCTCCTTGCAGACCACATGGAGTTCCCAGCCTCCTTGCAAACCATGTGGCCTTCTCCTCCTTAATGGCTGCAGTCTTATTTTTGAATGCTTGACCTCAGCCTGTGGCACAGGCCCTATAAGATTTTTGTCACCAATCTATGCTCAAAGCCCCTCCTATCTACTTGGGGACTTCACTCTGTAACATGAGGACATAATTCAGTCCCTAAAATTACCGGAAGCCACAGCCTTCAGGCAATTATCTTTTCCCCACCTTCAGCCACAGCCCAACATTTCTCACTCTTCTTTTCAGCCTTCACCTCCCAGTTGTGCCATGGTTAGCAGTTTTTCCACTATCTTAGAAACTGATGAAGCTGACCCAGGGGACAGCACAGCATCTGCCTTGCTGCCACCACCAGTCAGCTGTACAGTCAGAACTGCCTTCAAAAATGGCTCTATTTATCTCTTTATAAGAACAGGAATTTCTGTACATGGAATTGCCATTCTTTTTGTTTGCCTGCTATGAAAAAGAAACCAGTTGCTCCCATGAAAGTGTAACTTCTGATTCTGCCTCCAGAACAGAGAGCATATGAGGTAAGGTGGGCAGTGGAAAGAATGAAAGGTCTGGGACAACACTTTCCAGGAGTAGATGAGGCCCATGTCAGGAGGCCAGGGTGATAATGCAGTCATGGTTATGTGTTTCTACCTTCTGGAAATTCTGAGGTTCCACATTTGTTGCTGAAATTTCATACTTCAGAGAAAAGGTTGTGAGAGATAGATCCCCATTTCTCCTTTGGACTCATTCTTTGGTGCCCCTTCTGGATTTTATCTCAGGGCAACTGTTCCAATGCTTCATGGGAATCTCATCCTGTCAAAGCCATTAGCTACTTTGATAGCACAGGCAGAAAGCTTTTCTCTTTAATTTACTGGTCCTTCAATCCATAAGTACAATCCTGATCTACTTTTCATATATGTATTCATTAATGTATGTTTATCTGTACACACATGTAAAATATATTTACTTTTAAATCTTTAGTATAGTGGTGTCCATAATTCAATATGTTGTTTAATTAGTTTAAGTTAATCTACCAGTGAACAAATATTATTAATTTTTAATTGGGAATTTTAAAATTGTTTTTCTATTACAGCTGTCCCATTTTTCCCCCCATTTTTACACCGCCCACCCTCTCCTACAGTCAATCCCCACCCTGTTGTCCATGTCCATGGGTCATTTATACTAGTTCCTTGACTAGGCCCTTCCCCTTCTTTCTCCCTTTTACCCCCTACCCCCTTCCCTCTGGTAACTGTCAGTCTGTTCCTTGTTTCCGTACCTCTGGTTCTATTTTGCCACAGTTTTTGCCCTCTCCCATGCAGTTTCCACACTCCCTTACCTGTGTTCTGCCCTATCTGAGACCCACTCTCACTCACTCTTTGCTCCAAGTTTGTACCCCAAATCCTTTTGGAGACAGGCACAAGGAGACAAGGCTGCTGGCTACTCTGCCACCATCTTTCCCCCTTTAACAAGTATTCTTAATGGTACATTATGTGAAAAAAGAAAGAAGAGTTTTTAACTCCAAGTTTTGGAATTTGAATAGCCAGAAGAAAAATTACAAAAAAAATTAAGTTAGGAGTGAGGTTTTAAGGATAAATATATAGAATTTAGACATGTTGAGAATGAGGTGTCATGGGATTGTTCAGGCTGCTTTAGTAATATTTGCCTGGTGAGCACCTAGAGCTAGAGATAAGATTTGCGGAGTTAGTTTCAACAGGAGACACAATGAGTGACAAAATTATATGAGAGAAGAACAGAAAGTTGTAGATCGCAACTTCCAAGCTAAGTTGTTTAAAAATTTATATCCTTGCTTGTATCAGATTTGTGGTGATTTAATGTGTTAAATTTAATCAGCAAAAAAGGAATTGGATATCTGACAATTGTAATGGTAAAGTATATTTAAGAGCAACCTTTTTAATGCTCTACAAACAGTTGTATTTTTCTGTCAGACATGGTTTGTAATGGGTTATGCTTTCAAAAACATTGGTTTTGCTCTCAAAAACATTTTAAAATTATTATTTTTTATGTATTTTATTGATTATATTGTTACAATAGTTCCAATTTTCTCCCCTTTACTCCCCTGCACCCAGCATCTCCCGCCCCCAGCAATCCCCCCCCAAGCTTATACTGCTGGTTCATAAAAAATAACTATCCCTCCCTCTCAGATATTAAGACCCTTTGTAATCTTGTAAAGGACAATGGGCGAAGGTCTCAAGCTCCTCTAGCTGCTTCAAGCTGGACATGGTTGTCGTCCTACCTACCCTTGGGTCCAGAAAACCCTAATAACAGTGGGGGTGTGGAGGGGAGGGTGGCCTTCCCACATGGGGAAGGATCGTGCAGACTCCAGGTCAGTTGGCTGTCTCCGGTCAACGGTGTGCTTGGTCTAACAGGCTGGCATCCTTGTTGTGCTCTGGGGGCAACAGATTTGGTGAAAAGGGTTAAAAGACATCATTCAGTCCATAACTACTAGATGACAAAAGGCAGGGATTAATTTTTCAATGTTCCATATTAGGAGAAAGAAAAAGAAAAAAGGGGCTTCTTTGGAGGAAGGTGTGCTAGGCACATCTCACCTGTCCAAAACCTTTTTGCACATTATACTTAGTTTGGGCTGAGGGAAATAATTTAGGTTTCTCCCCTCTCAGACCTCTGGGCCTTTTCTGTCCAAGCCATTAGGATAGAAGAGAGAAACCAGTTTTAAAGTGAAGCCCACAGGCCACCCCATTCTTCACCAACCCAGCCATTTAGTTCAGCCAAACTGTTGAGTCTCAGGAGGCAGCGCTGCAGAGAAGATTAAGTGAGGCTTATGCATACAGACAATCACTCAGGTAATGCGATCATAGGCTTATGTCCTTTGAAAACAGAAAACACATGTTAATTTATGTAACATAACCCACAAACAAGTCTCTAAATCTGTAAGACTGTCTTATTGGGAAGACATCCAGTTGCAAGACACTTGACATTCTACTTGTTTGCAACTTGATTATCTTTGATGATATCACAGATATGGTTTAATTTTCAAGTGAAACCATATTTTAAAATTATTTTTATTGTATTTTTCCATTGCCATTTATCTGCTCATATCCTCTTCCACCTCCACTCACCGCCTTCCTACCCACAATCCCTACAATGTTGTCTGTTTCCATGAGTTCTCTTTCCTTTTTCTTTTTGCTCCATCCCTCCACCCTCTTAACCCCTCCCCCAGAGTTGTCAGCCTGCTCTCTGAGTCTGTCTCTATTTTGTTTGTTAATTCAATTTTTTTATTAGATTTCACATATAAGTGAAATCATATGGTACTTATCTTTGCCTGACTGGTTTATTTCAGTTAGTAGAATGTTCTCCAGGTCCATCCATGCTGTCACGAAGGGTAAGATTTCCTTCCTTTTTTATGGCTGAGTAGTATTTCATCATATAAATGCACCATAGCTGTTTTATCTACTGATGGATACTTGGGCTGCTACCAGATCTTAACTATTGAAAATAATGCTGCAACCATTAAAACAGTTGCTTCTTTGAATAGAAAATTTCAAAAATGACAGTTTGTAATTGGTAGAATTAAAGTGTTTTGGTACTAGAGGAGAGACCATCATTGGTGTACAAGTTTCTATAATTTTGTTACTTGACATTTTGACCCATTTAAATGTGGATAGGCAGCCCTCACTTTGATGTTAATGCATGACCATAAAAATGACCATATAAGTAGAAACTATACAAAGCCATCTTTATTATTAATGGGAAAAATTATAATTGTTCCGTGACCGTTAAAAATTTTGTCAAAACATTAAAAACACTCTGTCAGTTATAAAGGTATAGGATAATGGAAAAATAGTAAAGCTAACATTTAGTATATTATAATTTAACACATTGGAAAAACTAAAGTGTTTTATTTCTTTGTAAAAAAACTATTCAAAAATAGTTTGGCTAGTACTTGCCTTCTTATAATTTGTAATATGGAGAGAGCAAATTTCTATCCCTTGGTGAATTGTTACATTCTTCTAAGTTTGAATCAGGTTTCCACATTTTTTATTTCAGTATTGTGCAGTGTCTCTGAATTTCTTTAGTGTGAATTTGTTGCCAGCCTCACTTCCTTTGGGACATCATTTTTTGTCAACACCACTTTACTCATTTATGTTGATAAGTTGCTAATTTCATTAAGTTCACTGAGTTTCTCTGGTTGCATATCTAGAGGCACTAATAAGAGCAGGGTCACTATTCACACAGTTGACTATTTCTCCTAGAACTCATATGTGCTCTCTTCAGATTTCACTTATGGCATTATAACTTTTTGTTTTTTTGGTGCATTTTCATCTTTGTTGGCCAATTTTCTCTTTCTAGAGTATTACTAATTTTTTGTAAAATGTCACTTGATTTTATCACTGGGAAACCAAGAGCCTACACAATTCCATCCTTGGCCATCTTTACATGATTGAATAACAGATGTGCAGTGACCAAAAACCACCAGACTTGGAAAAAGTGATTTAATGGTCACTGATCATAGTTCACATCTGTTACTTATGCAGGGATTTGTGAACCAAAAACCTAGCAGCAATTACTTTATGCAATTACTGCATATTGTAAGGTAAGGTAACTGGAACTTGAAGCATGTTATGGAGGATTGGTGTAATTTATCTATTAAGAGAAAAATTCTAAGCTGTCTTAAGTTTAATTATAGTAGGCCAGAGAATGGGGGAAAGAGAAAAAGGAAGTTAACCAGTTAACTTCTGCAGGCAGAAACAAAAGACTGCTTAAATTCCTGGATGTATGTTGCAAATTTGAATTCATTTCCACATGTGATTTCATCTTCTATCTAGAGGGAGCAGCTAAATATCAAATGCCACCATATCTTGCTTGCACATGAATTTTCTGGATTGTTGTCCACAACCAGTACAAAAGCAGCAAACACTTCTTCCTTAAGGACTGTGCACCTTTCCCAGAACTGTCTCGGCTTGACATTTCCCCACCTCCTTATCTATGGCTAATGCAGATTTTTTCAAAACAACTTACATTTTTCTTTCCCAAATAAATTGTATAAGAAAGTCCCCTCAGCCCCAACATTGTGGACATTTGCCTTTTGCATCTAGCCCTGTTACTGGTGTTGTAGACTGCGTGACGAGGATTTGGTCCTTTCTCTGGGTAGCATATGGCTCAATAAGTTCTTTCTTTCAGAAAAGCTTTGGAAACTTCAGATTGAAATGTTAAGTACTATGTCATTGGAAGGTAAATAGATGCCATGTGGATAGGAAGCTCTTAGATGGCAGGAATTAGACAGATCCTAATATGCTACTGGATGCTCAAGAAGCAACTGAAACAACAATAATTATCTATTTTATAAAGCTGTTACTAGTAATTATTGTCATTGACACTATCTGTCTTTCTAGAATCTGCCTGAGAATCAATGACTATGTCTGATATACATGGGAATACCCAAGATATTAATAATAGCCAGAATAGTGGAAAACACTTTATATCTGAGCACTCTGCATTTAAGGAACCATTCTGGAATCACTTTCTCTGTTAATTAATGAAAGAATGATATAACATCTCCATTGGAATGATGTTCATTCTTCCTTCTCCAGGGGTGAAATTTTAATTATTAATTACAGAAAAAAATACTCCAAGATCTCAGTGATAATTGGTAGAATCTCTCTAGAAAATACAATGAACTTCAAAGCCACTGGTTCCTCAAAGTCATTTTCCATGGAAAATATAATGGGAAGAATCTATAAGTAAAATTTAAATTTCTTTTTTTTAAAAAAACATCTATTTTGGTTTGAGAACTCCACAACTTAGCTGAAACTTCCTTACATTACACAGCTGTCTAAATGCCTCTGCTCAACATTCTCTCTTGCGTTTACTTTGAGTCAGATTTGACTGTCAGTGGAATGCTCTCCCAGATTTCCTCAGTTCCCTCATTACCTTCCCTCAAATTGTCTCTTTTCTTTTTCTTTTTTTTTTTAATGTTTTTTATTGATTATATTGTTACAACAGTTCCAATTTTCTCCCCCTTGTTCCCCTTCACCCAGCACCCCCCTCACCCAGCAATCCCCCCAAGTCCATACCCCTGGTTCGTAAAAATTAACTATCCCCCCCCTCTCAAATATTAGGACCCTTTGTAATCTTGTAAAGGACAATGGGCGAAGGTCTCAAGCTCCTCTAGCTGCTCCAAGCTGGACATGGTCGTCGTCCTACCTACCCTTGGGTCCAGAAAACCCTAATAAGAGTGGGGGTGTGGAGGGGAGGGTGGCCTTCCCACATGGGGGAAGGATCGTGCAGATTCCAGGTCAGTTGGCTGTCTCCGGTCAACGGCGTGCTTGGTTTAACAGGCTGGTGTCCTTGTTGTGTTCTGGGGGCAACAGATTTGGCGAAAAGGGTTAAAAGACATCATTCAATCCATAACTACTAGATGACAAAAGGCAGGGATTAATTTTTCAATGTTCCATATTAGGGGAAAAAAAAGAAAAAAAAAAAGGCTTCTTTGTAAGAAGGTGTGCTAGGCACATCTCGCCTGTCCAAAACCCTTTTGCCCATTATACTTAGTTTGGGCTGAGGTAAATAGTTTAGGTTTTTCCCCCTCTCAGACCTCTGGGCCTTTTCTGTCCAAGCCATTAGGATAGAAAAGAGAAACCCGTTTTAAAGTGAAGCCCACAGACCACCCCATTCTTCCCCAACCCAGCCATTTAGTTCAGCCAAACCGTTGAGTCTCAGGAGGCAGCTCTGCAGAGAGGATTAAGTGAGGCTTATGCGTACAGATAATCACTCAGGTAATGTGATCATAGGCTTATGTCCTTTGAAAACAAAAAATACGTGTTAATTTATGTAACATAACCCGCAAACAAGTCTCTAAATCTGGAGAAGAAACTTTTAAGACGGTTAGTTGCCCTGTTTTATACTCTACTACTGATCATTGTGATTTTCCTTGAATAATAATTTTTCTCCCTAAGGTTACCCTCCTTGTCTTTAAAGGGACTACATTAAGTCCATTTTTAATTTATCCTGTTCATTTGCATAAACATAACAAGAGCAGCACATGATCACTTATGATCTTTAGTTCTGCTTTGCTGGAACTTACCCAAGGAATATTTGGGGTGACCTTCAGTCTGTTCTTCAGGGCACAGAAGCTGTGCCACATATCTGGCATTCATCCTTGCCTGTACACACCTGTTTTTTCCAAGTCTTTCTGGTCTTTCCTTGTGCCTTAAGGTCCCTTCTAGCCATCTTTCAGGAAAACAACCTTCGTTCCTTCCCTGGAAAGATTGCTGTGGACCGCACAACCAACCATGGTACCAGGCCTTTTATCTCACGGGCTTTTATTACCTTTGAAAGTCATTCCCAGTTCCTCAGGGCTTTCTGGTAACAATCTGAGCCCAAGTATGTTTCCTTTAGGCTTGACATTCCAGTCAAAGACTTGGTCAAAAAAAAAAAAAAAAGAACCTCTGTTGACAACTGGTCTTATTAGTTCTATGCAAAGGAACTTATGTCATTACTTACTTGTTTAGAATGCCAAACTCTGGAGGGATCAAATAGGGAGAAAAATATACAACGTGAAGGAAAATCTTTGTCCTAATATTCACTGAACTGGCATTTCCATTCTTCATATTTTCATTTTTCCCCCACTAAAAAATTTTTGTTTGTTTTTCCATTACAGTTGTCTCACTTTTTTAGCCCTCTTGTTTCCCTGCACCCTGTCCCTCCCCTCCCCCACATTTAGTCCCCACTCAGTTGCACCTGTCTGTGGGTCATTCATATATATATATATTTTTTAACTTGACCCATCCCCTTACACCTTTCTTTTCCTCCCCCCCACCCCCCTTGTTACTGTTAGTCTACTTCTTGTTTACATACCTCTAGTTCAATTTTTCTCATTTGTTTGTGTTGTTCATTAGTTTCCTGTAATAGGTGACAGCATAAGGTATTTTTCTTTTGTTGCCTGGCTTATTTCACTAAGCATAATTTTCTCTAGTTCCATCCATGTTGTTGCAAATGGTAGAAGTTCCTTCTTTCTTTCTGCTACATAGAACTCCATTGTGTAAATGTACCACAGTTTTTTGATCCACTCATCTACAGATGGGCATTTAGGTTGTTTCCAGCACTTGGCTATTGTAAATAGTGCTGCTATGAACATTGGAGTGCATAGGTTCTTTTGAATTGGTGTTTCGGGATTATTTGGATATAATCCTAGCAATGGAATTGCTGGTTCAAAAGGCAGTTCCATTTTTAGTTTTTTTAGGAAATTCCAAACTGTTTTCCACAGTGGCTGCACCAATCTGCATTCCCACCAGCAATGCACCAGGGTTCCCGTTTCTCCGCATCCTCTCCAGCACAAGTATCTTTTCTTAATAAAATTCTTGCATATTTAATCCTGACTTAGCATCTGGACTAACACATTTTCAATGGCATTTCTATTTCTAGTCTCTTCATTTTCCATGGGCCTATGTCAGGTCATTAGAACAGACAGGGAGAATGTGAAGATAATAAGATTTCAGCCATCTGAAAGAATTTCACTCTGACCATTAAGGAATCAAAGCAAGAGTTTCCATTAGAAAATACTATACAAACATAAAAAATTGGGTGCTTGGGGATTTGGAAGGCACAGGGTTGAGTAGTCCTTTTTTATAGTGGTTCCCAAACATTGTTGGTGCACATGAGGGTGCATGTGTGCATTTGTGTATTTAATGCAAATATCTGGTATCTTTTCCCTCACTCTCCAAGACCCACTGAAACAGTATCTAGAGGCAAAGTTCAGGCATATAAACTTTTTACAAAATATGTTGATGATTCTAATTTACAGCAAAGTTTGAGAATCACTAAACATCACTGTCCTATTGCTCCAGAAGTTGTTTTCCTAGCTGTAATAATAATTCAAAAGCTTCTGATAAGTTTCCCCCCTTCTTCTTACAGTTATACCTTTCTTACACTTCTATTATCTGATTCTTTGTAACCTGAGATTTTTAAGACATCTAAAGTTTGGAAAACTTGTACAAGACTCATTTGTTTTAGAAAAGTATGTATATATCTAACTGTTTCAAATACAAAAGTAAATAAGGATGAAGAACCATATTCTTTTTTAATTATATCTTTATGTTTGTAAGTTCTACATCAGAATTTCTTTTTTTTATGATTTTACTTATTTATTTTTAGAGAGAGGGGAAGGGAGGAAGAAAGAGAGGGATAGAAACATCAATGTGAGAGAGAAAAACAATCGGCTTTCTCTACGTCACCAACTGGGGACCCAGCCCACAACCCAGGCATGTGCTCTGACCAGGTATCAAACCAGTGACCTTTTGGTTTGCAAGCTGATACTCAGTGCACTGAGCCACACCATCCAAGGCAGACTTTCTTAAGGTGAGCCTCACCTGCATGTACTTTAAAATAATTGATGCAAGCCACTGGTGTTTTGCTTTGGAACATGTCACTTTCTAGAGAAATGGTTACTCTAGGTTCTGAAAATTGGCCTACCTTATACATCTTTCCCACAAAAATCACCACATGTAGGGTCTTAATGGAAGTAGAGTAGAAGAAATGAGTTCTAGCTGGTTTCTGTGTTGACTGTTAGATCTAGGTGGATAAATGGCAAGGCCTCCAAACCAAAGGTTGTCCCTGAGTAGAAGGGATGGAAAAATTACCAACTAAGTAAATATTAGCAACAATTTTACAACAACTTTTCCTTCTAACTTGAGAAAATGCAATTCTGTACAACAAATATTCCTAAATTCAAAAGTGTTTAGGTTACTCAAATATAGTGCATAGTTCTTTTTCATTAAGTGTGAGCTTTCACAATAATTTGGTCTTTCAATGAGGCGTACTGTTCTCAGTGTATTCATGAGGGTGTTTTTAAGTAATTCACAATGGCTTGGTCCCTTTTAGATAGTAAACATCCATAATAGCATTACTACCAGTATAACCTTTCTTAAGCAAATTGCTAGTACTCTTCTACTCAGTAACCTTTTACAGTTTCTTTTTGCTTTAGGTCAAGCACAAATTCCTCAGTAGGGTACTGTAGACCACCTGTAATATATTTTAAATTATCTTTACAGGTTTTGCTCCCTCAGCTCCCCTGCATGTACCCCATTGGACCTCCTTTCTGTTTCCAAATGTTCCATGGCTTACTACCTTTGTACTCCTGTGTCCTCTGTGTGGAGCACCCTCTCCCAACATCTCAATCCACTGATTCTTTAACTACAGGTTTTGTAACCCCCATAACTTTTTGTATGGCTCTCTGTGGAACTTTATTGCAATAAGCATTATATTAGTTTAAACTGAGTATTTCTCATACTCAATTACATTAGATGAAAATTCTTTGAGAGCAGGAATTGTTTCTTATTCATCCTTTAGGGTACTGGGGCCAGCACAACGCATTACCCAGTTTATTTAGTTAAATCAAGTAACTTCAAACAAAGGCTCCAAACAGTAGATAGAATAAACAAATACTTTGAGATCCTTTATTTAATAAAGTATCAGTTTATGAAATAAATATATTATCAGGTAGCTGGGTGCAAAACCAGAAAAGGAAGGCTAATACTTTTAAGTGCCTGCTGTGTGCCATGCATTATTTTGTCCTTTTATATAACTCATTTATTCAACAAACATTTACTGAGTCCTACTAACACTGTGCTATGAGATGAGAACACAAAGGTAAAAAGTTATGATTTCTGCTCTTAAGGTGCTAACAGTCTGATTACAAGTACACCAGTGAATGCAGTACAGCATAATGGAAGTGACGATAGAAAGACACATGAAGTGCTTTGGAAATACAGAAACTGGGTAGTTAAATTCAATGACAATGGGCAGCCAATGATGCTTCCAGGAGGAATTATCCTCGAGGCAAGTTTTGAAATGTAAATCAGCTAAAGAAGTGGTGAAGGGTATTCCAGGGAGAGGGAACAGTATGTGTAAAGGCATGGTGATATGAAATAGCAAAATGCATGTGGGAGTGAGAGCCCCATGTAGACTGTGGCAGGAAATGAGACCACAGAACTAAGCAGGGGACAGGATATGAAAGGCCTGGGAAATGAACTTAGGTCATTCTGAAACCTAGTGGAAATCTTTGAAGGTTTTAAAGTGGAGAGTAACTTGATCAAACTTGCTCTTTAGAAAGATTCCACTGACAATGATTTGAGGGTACATTGTGGGGAAAACAAGTAGACTAGTTGGGTTGACTAGTTAGGATGCTCTTGCAGTCATCTGGGAGAGACGGGATGAGACAAATCAAAACAGGGCTGTGGGAGTGGACAGCAGAGGAGTGACAGAGAGGGAGAGCAAATACTATACTTGAAGGTTGTTTGGGTGTGGGAGGGCTATCACTCATTTCAAGTATAATTAAGGGGGATCAAAAAAACTCAGTAATCAAATAATATTTTAATTCAATATTTAAAAAATCCAAATAAATGCAAAAAATCTGTTATGAACCAAATATGAAAAATTTCAGTAAAGAATCTTACTTACCCTGCACTTATGCAGCTCCATCTCACTCATTTCATCCTAATCCTGGCCCTGAATAAATGTCCCTGATAGAAAAGGCACTGTCAGTCCACCTTCACCGAGAAACTGCAGCCTAGAGAAGTAAAATAATTACCTGAAGGTCACACAGCTAGAAAGTCTCAGGAACTTGAGCCTAACCCAGCTAGTGTTGGGCTGTGATGGCAGTGCTCCCCTGTACCACAGGGGTGAGATAGCCTGTCTGAGTGCTGTAAGCACCTGCGCTATATTTTCATTTACTTGTTTCACTTTTAGACAATAGTGTCTATGTCAATGAGGGGAGGTGTCATCAAACCCCATTGTCTTAGAGTTGAGTTTAGCAGTAAATAGAAAGGTAATTATTACAAGGTATAACAGAGAGGTAAGATTACAAGTTACAAAGAAATGAAAATCTTTAAGAGCCAGTCTGAACTCAATTAACAAATGTTAAATCTTGAGGTTTCTGTAAGTGTGGAATCAAAACAGAATTGATTAATTGAAATGTTAATCCAAAGTTCCTGTATATATGCATTAATTGTGGTCACGTGGAATCAATGCAACTAAAATGAACAAAGAATTATTTCAGGTTTCACTCTGCCAGCAAACTATGGGGAAAAAAAGGCATCTTTCCTCTAGTTTAGTCAATTTCAGAGATTTTGAGTTCTTTCTTTCTTACTCTTCTTCCTCTTCTCCTTCTGCCTCTCCTCTTCTCCTCCTTCTCCCTCTCCTCCTCCTCCTTCTTTTTTGTGAATATCCTATGGCACCCTTAACCACTCCCCTCTTTTTAAAAAATATTTTATTAATTTTAGAGATAGGGAAAGGAAGGGAGAAAGAGAGGGAGAGAAACATTGATGTGTGTGAGAGAAACTTCCATAGGTTGCCTCTCACATGTACCCAACTGGAGACCTGGCCCACAACCCAGGTGTGTGCCCTGACTGGGAATCAAACCGGTGACCTTCCACAGGCCTGTCCTCAACACACTGAGCAAACCAGCCAGGGATCCCCTCTCTTTTATTGAGTATATTGTGGTGACATTGGTTAGTAAAATTATATGGGCTTCAGTCAGACAGCATATGTGAGGCAACCAATCAAAATCTCTCTCTCTCTCTCTCTTTCTCTCTCTGTCTCTTTCCACCTCCCTCCCTCCCTCTCTCTAAAACCAATAAACATATTTTTAATTTAAAATCATATATAATTAAAATCCCATAAACAATTTAAAATATAATTATAAATGTACAGTATATTAATATAACTGATTTTAAAAAACACTTCAAATCCTTCAGTTGATAAAACATATGCAGGTATTATAAATGTATTATTATATTTAAATTATTTCTGAGACATCAACCTAATGGGCTTCCTCTGTTTCTTCATTATTTCTGTATTTGTTTGTATATCTCTTTTGGATTACAGCTATTATTTATTTTTAAGTATATTTTATTGATTATGTTGTTACAGTAGTTCCATTTTTTCCCCCTTTGCTCCCCTCTGCCCAGTACCCCCCTTCCCTCCAGCAATCCCACCCCCCTTAATTCATGTCCATGGGTCATGCATATTAGTTCTTCGGCTTCACCCTTTCCTATATATTTCTTAACTCCCCCCTGTCTATTTGTACCAACCAATTATGCTTCTTAATCCCTGCACCATTTCCCCATTTCTCCCTCTTCCCCCTCCCAGCTGATAACCCTCCAAATGATCCCTGTATCTCTGATTCTGTTCCTATTCTGGTTTGCTTAGTTGAATTTTGTTTTAATTTTTAGATTTAGTTGTTGATAGTTGTGAGTTTCTTGTCACTTTAGTGTTCATAGTTTTGATCTTCTTTTTCTTAAGTAAGTCCGTTTGACATTTCATATAATAATGGCTTGGTGATGATGAACTCCTTTAACTTTACTTTGTCTGGGAAGTACTTCATCTGCCCTTCCATTCTAAATGATAGCCTTGCTGGGTAGAGTAGTCTTGGTTGCAGGTTGCCTTTCATCATATTGAATACTGCTTGCCAGTTCCTTCCTGCCTGCAAAGTGTCCTCTGAGAAATCAGCTGACAGTCCTATAGGCACCCCTCTGTAGGCAACTCTATCTCTCTCTTGCTGCCCCCAGGACTCTCTCTTTATCTTTCACCTTTGGCATCTCAGTCGTGATGAGTCCTGATGTGATTCCCTCTGGGTCCAGCTCGCCTGAGACCCTCCTTGCTTCCCAGACCTGTATGTGCATCTCCTTCGCAAAATTTGCGAAGTTTTTCCCATTTTTTCAATTCTTGCTTCCTCATTCTGCACTGGTTGACTGTTTTTTTTTCTTTGCTATGTTCCAAATCATTGATTTGAACCTTGGTTTCCTTCCCTTCACCATTGGTTTTGTGTGGATTTTCCTTCGTTTCACTTAGCATAGACTTCACATCTTCTCTTATGCGTTTGCCATACTCAAGCATATATGTCAAGCCTGTGAGCATCTTTATCACCAGTGTTTTGAATTCTGCATCGGTTAGTTTGTCTATACCCTCATCTGTTAGGTTGGCTATCTCCTCGTCGCTTAGTTCTCCCACTGGAACCTTGATCCATTCCCCCTTTTGGGCCATTCTTCTCTGTCTCCTCATTTTGACAGGCTCCTGTGTTTCTTTGTCTCTATGTCCCAGGTAGAACTGTCGCTCCTATTACATTGTAAGGGGTGGAGTCTTAGGGATTCATCAGTGTAGGGCGACCTGTTTCTCCACGTTGTGGTGCTGTATGTGGGGGGAGGGGGCCGACAGGGAACAATGCCATCTGCCCAGCACTCGCCCCTTTCTCAGGCACCTCTCCCACTTTTGCACCAGCCTGGTGCTCCTCTAGCTGCTGCCCTGGCTGTTGTCCCCAGAGTGGGTTGGTCTGCGGATATTCTAGGACCTTGGGGGTTCTTTCAGAAAGCAGACTCTGCTGAGAGATTGGCAGTTTCTGCCTCTGCCCAAACCCCCACTGGTCTGCATAGTCAGAAGCAATGAGGCTTGATTTTCCCCTGTGCTGGGACTGTGAGCTTCGAGGTCCGGTGAGAAACTCAGAATGCTCCCCAGGTGTGTCTCCTGACTATTTAAAACATGTGACTGCACTTTCTGCCAGCCTGCCTCTGCTGCTGCTGCTGCTGCCACCCCACCGTGTCCTCTCCACCCTGGCTCCACCCCTCCTACCTGTCTGGATGATTATTTCTTCTTTATATCTTTGTTTTTGGACTTCCATGCAGTTTGATTTTCTGGAACTTCTGGTTGTTTCTAGTTTTGAGGTAGTTGTATTCCTTCTTAGTTGTGGAGGGAGATGCAGAGTGTCTGTCTACTCCTCCATCTTGTCTGGAATTCCTCTGTTTCCAAAAACTTTTTTATTTCTTTTTTGATGTCATTGTTAACCCATTCATTATTCAATATCACGTTATTCACTTTCGATGAGTATGAATGTCTTTGAGTTTTTTTCCGAAGTTGATTTCCAGTTGCAAGCCATTGTGATCTGAGAAGATGCTTGATATATTTTAAATTTTTTGAATCTGTTGAGGTTTGTTTTGTGTCCTACCATGTGTTCTATCTTTGAGAATGTTTCGTGTGCACTTGAAAAGAATGTATATTTTGCTTCTTTGGAGTGAAAGGTTCTGTGTATATCAGTTAAATCCATTTGATCTTGTATTGTTCAGTGCCACAAAAACTGGTGTTTCTTTGCTTGGAAGATCTGTCCATTGTTGACAATGGGGTGTTAAAGTTCCTTACTATAAGTGTGTTGCTGTCGATATCCTTCTTCAGGTCCTTCAAGATTTTCTTTTATATTTGGGTGTATATGTGTTTACAATGGTTATATCTTCTTGATGGATTTTTCCCTTAAGTATTATGAAATGCCCTTCTTTGACTCTTTTTATGGCCTTGCTGTTAAATCTGTTTTGTTATAAGTATTGCTACTCCAGCTTTTTTTTCATGTCCATTTGCTTGGAATACTTTTTTCCATCCCTTCACTCTCAGTCTGTGTAGATCTTTTGTTCTAAGGTTGGTCTCTTATAGATGGCATATATGTGGGTCATGCTTTCTAATCATTTCAGCTACCTTATGTCTCTTGATTGGTGCATTTAATCCATTTATATTTAAAGTTATTATTGATAGGTATGTATTCATTGTCATTTTTGCCCGTTGTACTTGTGTTATTCTTTGTCTCTTTCTGTTTCTTCGTCTTCTTAAAGCAGACCCTTTACCATCTCTTTCAATGCTGGTTTGGTGGAGATGTATTCTTTTAGCCTTCTTTTGTCTGGGAAACTCCTTATTTCACCTTCCATTATGGATGAGAGCCTTGCTGAGTAAAGTAGTCTTGGTTGTAGGCCTTTGTTTTTCATTGCTTGGAATATTTTTTGCCATTCCCTTCTAGCTTGTAGTGTTTCTGTTAAGAAATCAATTGATAGCCTTATTGGAGCTCCCTTTTATGTTAATAGCTCTTTCTCTCTTATTGCTTTTATGACCCTCTCTTTGTCTTTCAGTGTTGCCATTTTAATTATGATGTGTCTTGAAGTGGACCTGTTGGGGTTCATCTTCATTGGTACTCTCTGTGATTCCTGAACTTGAGTGACTTTTACTCTTATCTAGATAAGGAAGTTTTCTATCATTAGTTTTTCAAAGAGGTTTTCTATCCCTTGCTCCTCCTCTTCTCCTTCTGGCATTCCTATGATACGAATATTATTACATTTCATATTGTCCTTCAGCTCTCTTAAAACCTCTTCATTCTTTTTCAGTCTTTTTTCATTTTGTTACACTATCTGGGAACTTTTTTTTTTTTTTTTATGTTGTCCTTCAGCTTGCTGATCCAATTTTCTGCTTCCCCTGGTCTGCTTTTAATTCCTTCTACTGTGTTCTTCAATTCAGAAATTATCTTCTTCATTTCCTCCTGGCTCTTATTGATAGATTCTATATCCTTTTTCATGCTGGTGTAATTCTCAGTAAGTTCTTTGTAGTTTCCCTGGAGTTCTTTGTAGTTTTCTTTGAGCTTGCTGAGTTCATTGAGTTTCCCTATAATTCATGCTTTTAATTCCATGTCTGATAGTCTGCTTTCCTCTATTTCATTTAGCAGTCTTTTGGGGGATTCCCCTTTCCTTTTGATGGGGTGTTGTTTCTCTGTCTCATCAGTTTTGTGACTCTTCTTATTTGTTGCTGCTTCTTAGATTGATCTGCACTTCATGGATCTGCCCCTGGTCGCATCAGATCATGTACCAATCTGGGCCTAGGCAGCTTGTTGGTGACTACCAGAGATCGAGTGCCTTTGTCTGTCTCCTTTAGTTGTTGATATATTCAATCTGTGATCAGCAGTCAGGTTTAAGCGCCGAGGGTGGGGCAGATTAATTCCTGCAGGTGGGGCCTTTGCTTCCCCTCAGGCTGATGCCACTTGGAGGGGAATGGTCTGCCTATAGTATGGGGAATGAGTCAGCACTGGGACCCAGTTGGCTGCTTCCTCAGTTTTCTCCTCCATACTATCATCCCAAATTCTCCTCAAGCATCTCTAGTCTTCTGTGCCCTCCCTCTGCCTGAGCCCAAGGTAAGTAGGTGCCAAAATATTTTCATACATGATCCATTTAAGAACTCTTTGTCTCCAGCTGTTTCTTTCAGGCTAGCAAAAAAACCTGTGGCTTTTTGCTTTTCACAGCTGGATGCTATTTTACTTTCCACTCTTGCTGTAGTCTGGGAAGCCCAGTTGGGGGTTTAGACCCTGCCTTTCTCAGGGAAAACCCCTGGCTGCTGAGCTGTTTCTCAGTCCCTTCAGGTGCCACCTGTGGGAGCCCAGCCAGCCCTTCTGCATCTCTGCACTCCCTACTGGTCATGTTGTGATGTAGCGGCCTTTTCTGTCTCTTCATGGTTCTAAGACTTACCTCCAGCTAGTGTTCAGTTGGTTATTCCAGATGATTTCTCCACAATTACGTTGTAATTCCAGATTGGTTCTGGAAGGAGGTTAGTGTAGCTTTTACTCTTCTGCTATCTTGGATCCCTCTGCTCCCTTTGGTTGATTCTTGTATGTGCCCTGACTGGGGATTGAACTGAAAAACTTGATGTATCAGGATGATGCTCTAACCAACAGAACTGCCCATCCAGGACCTCAGTTTCATTATCATTCTTGTTTATTGAGGAGAAAATGGAGTCTGAGAAACTAGGTGACTTCCCAGGACTATGCTGACAGTGAGGGGTAGAACTAGGAGTAGTCTGACTCTAAGGTGAGCATACTTTCCACTGCCCCTTAGCTGTCTAACATGCACTAGTAGAAAACACGCCCATTAAGTTAATGAGGCACCAACAGCATCTCAGGAACACCCAATTTTCTTCATCTGACTCTAGGCTCACCAAGTCATCTTTTGATCAATAATTTGGCTTCTTGGGAGAGGCACACCTCCATAGGGTAATCATTGCACTCAGGACTAGCTTCATGGATTTGCAACCTGTGTAGCATCACAGGGTTATGTGCTATGCTTTACTTTTTTTTTTATTGTTAATGTTGTTTCAGTTGTCTCAATTTTTCCGCCTTTGACTTCTTCAACCCAGCCTGCACCCCACTTCCATAGTCAATCACCACATCATTATTATTTCTGTTTTATTGTCCATGCCCATGAGTCAGTTCTTCATATGTTTTTTGACTAATAGTTTTACCTTCTTTCAAACAGTCTTCACCTCCTTCCTCTCCTCTTACTGCTGTCAGTCTATTCATGATTATATGCCTCTGGTTCTATTTTGCTCATTAGCTTATTTTGTTCTGTAGATTCCTCTTATAATTGAGATTATATATTTGTCTTTCACTCACTGGCTTTTTTCACTTAGCATAATACTATCCAGTTCCATCCATGCTGTTTTGAATGGTAGGAATTCCTTCTTTTTTTTATGCTGCATAACTTTCTGCTGTGTAAATGTGCCAGTTTTTTGATCCACTTATCTACTGATGGGCACTTAGGCTGTATCCAACTCCTGGTTATTGTAAATAATGCTGTTATGAACACAGGGGTACATAAGTTCTTTTGAATTGGTGCTTTGGGATTTTAAGATATATTTCCAGCAGTGAAATTGCTGGGTCAAAAGGAAGTTCCCCTTTTAGTTTTTGAGAAAATTCCATACTGTTTTCACAGTGGCTGCACCAGCCTGCATTCCCACCAACAGTGAACTAGGATTGTCTTTTCTCCCCATCCTCTCCAGCACTTGTTTGTTGATTTATTGATGATAACCATTTTGGCAGATATGAAGTGATATCTCATTGTGATTTTAATTTGCATCTCTCTGTTGGCTAGTGATGTTGAACTTTTTTTCACATGTCTATCGGTCCTCAGACACTCCTTGAAGAGTGTCTATTCAGGTCCTTGCACATTTTTAAAATGAATTGTTTGTCTTCCTGGTGTTATATCATAAAAGTTCTTTGTATATACTGGAGATTAAACCCTTGTTCAGAGTATCATTGGCAAATATGTTCTTCCTTATCATCAGTACCATTTTTATTTTGATGCTGGTTTCTTTAGCTGTGCAGAAACTTTTTAATTTGATCTAGTCCCATTCCCCGCCCCCCTTTATTTCACTTACCCCAAAAGGTATAATGGCAAAACTATTGCTTTGTGGAATATCTGAAAATTTAATGCTTATGTTTTCTGCTAGAATTTTTATGGTATCATGACTTACATTTAAGTCTTTTATTCATTTTGAGTTTATTCTTGTGTATGGTGTAAGTGGTGATTCAGTTGCTTTCTTTCTTTCTTTCTGTTAGAAGGTATTTTTCAGATGTCCAGCCAGTAGGGTAATTAGCTGGACTTGGGCCCTGGGTACCAGACCCCCATGGTTGCATTCTCCAACCAAGCAGAACAAGAAACTTAACGTAACTGTTATTTTATTGAGCAGTGACCTATTCCTTTGAGCAATGACCTGGGGAATAGTGTAAAATTTTTGTCTACACAAGCTGTATTTCTGTCCAAGTTCCTGCACCTGCAGGAACAGGAATGTACCTGAAATGCTTTATAAGGCCTCCAATCCATAGTGTCGGGGCTGTTCACCTAAGTCCAGCTTGTGGACGGGTTGACAGTCACTGGCCAGCTAAAATAAATGCCACAATTTGAAATTCAAATTGTCTCGGACTCTCCATTCTTGCTAATGCACCATAACATTTGGAGGCCCCAGCGAGATTCCCAACCCTTGCTGGGAGGAGAGGCCAAGATCAGATAGCTGCCAGAGGTGTGTCAGGGGGAGACCTCCGAGAGACATTCCTTAGCCCTAACCATTTAGTCTGAGCTGTACTGCTATCCTATTTTCAATTGGCTGTTTGGAGTTAATTATTCAGGTAGGGCCATTAACACCGAGGGAAAGGTGTATGTTGACGGGCCCAGGGCAGGTGCACCAGCGGAACCCAAGGGAAGACTGGATGCAGCATTACTTCCAGGGCTTGGGCGAACTACACGATGGTGAGTTCGGCCCATAGGTTTTGTGTTCTGTGTCTTGTTCAGTGTCTGTCTTGTTGTAAGTCTTTTCCTAAGTGACATGGGGCAGTTGTCATCGTGTTCGTCATGTTTGCACCTTCAATGTTTTCTTAAAAATCTCAGGATTTCTGGAGACAGGACTCCTTCTATGGGATGCCTGTCACCCCTGGACAATTGAGGACTTTTTGTGAATTGGAATGGCCAACCTTCCCGGGGGTCTTTTGGCCCTCTGATGGGTCTTTTAATCTTCAAATGGCCTATGGGGTTTGCTGGGTTTGTGCCGGGAGACCCAGACACCCTGATCAAATTCCATACATTCAAGTTTGGATTGACATTTTGAAAGAAAAACCTAAGTGGTTAAAAAGCTGTCAGAAGAAGGCCACTGTTTTAGTGGCCTCCAAACCGAAGGATGGCCCCACTTTGGGCCCCCCTCCGGTTCTCCTGGACTCACAGGAAAGTCCCTCTCCTGTGAGACCCCTACCACATCCCCGTGCCTCCCCAGATTCATCCGGGACTGGCAGCGATCCGCCTTTTAGTCCCCCCCCCCCATACCGGCTTGGGTTGGGACTACCATCTCCCTCCTGATTCAGGGGATGGGCCTGCACCTCTTTTGCCCTTGCGAGCAGCTTCGGCCCCTGCTGAGGAAACTGGGCGCCCCTTCATGGTATATATTCCTTTCTCCACCAGTGATTTACATAATTGGAAGAATCAGAATCCCTCCTTTTCCCAGAACCCCACTGGCCTCATTTCTCTTTTGGAGTCTGTTTTCTTTACCCATCAGCCTACCTGGGATGATTGCCAGCAGTTGTTGCAGACTCTTTTTACTTCCGAGGAGAGAGAGAGGGTGAGGGGAGAGGGATGGAAGCTCATCCTCAGGCCGGATGGTCAGCCATCTGCTGACCTGGTGAGACTAGAGCTTGTCTTCCCTCTAGCCTGGCCAACCTGGGATCTGAACAGCGACCAAGGTAAAGAGGCCCTAGATTGGTACCACCAGATTCTCCTTCGTGCACTTCGTGCTGCAGCCCGGAGTCTACCAATCTTTCAAAGGTTACTGAGGTAAGTCAGGGTCCTGATGAGTCGCCAACAGCCTTCTTGAGCGCCTTCAGGAGGCATTATCGCCTTTATATTCCTATTGACTCTGAGGCATCTGAGAATAGGCGGGCCCTGAATATTGCTTTTGCTTCCCAGTCAGCCCCTGGTATTCAAAAGAAATTACAGAAATTGGAGGGGTTTGAGGCAAGCCCTGACCGAGTTGGTAGAAATCGTCCAGCATGTCTTTAACAACCGAGAGGACCCTAGGGAATTGAATAAAAGAATAGCCCGAGTCCTCCTAACCATGGCCGAGAGCTTACTAAGAAAAGTGGCAAATCCATGAAAGGCTCCTGTGCCAAAGGTCAAGGCAGACCCCCCTTGGGTCGGAACCAGTGTGCCTTCTGTAAAGAGGAAGGCCATTGGAAGAACGAGTGCCCCAAATGGAAGACTTCGGCTCCCTGCACGTCAGTCCTGGTTCAGAGGACTCAAGACTGACAGGGCCGGGGCTCTGCACTCATTGGTCCCCAGGAGCCCAGGATACAAATGCAAGTAGGGGGCCGACTAGTAAATTTTCTTGTGGACACCGGCACAACCTTCTCAGTACTTCAAGAGGTGCACGGTTCTGTATCCCAGGAAAAGACACCCATACAGGGGGCCACAGGCAAGACTAAATCATACCCATGGACCCAGGCTAGAATAACGGACCTTGGTGTCCATACAGTCACCCATTCCTTTCTTTTCATGCCCGGCTGCCCATTTCCTCTCCTGGGTCAAGACCTTCTCCACAAACTGAGGGCCACAATTTCATTCCATCAGGAGGAGCTGAAGGTGACCCTAGGACTTGCCCTTGCCTTGGTTATGGTCACTTGCCCGCTTGGGAAAGAGTACCTCCTCCTAGTAGGCCAGGCCCACTCCCAGCCTTTGGACCTCCTGGCTCAGTGGCAACAAGATATACCAACAGTATGGGCTGAGAGCAACCCCCCCAGCCTGGCGGCTCATGTTCCGGCAGTTGTTGTGACTCTTTTAGGGAATGCGGTACCATGCTGGCAGAGGCAATATCCTATGCCAATAAAGACCTGGCGGGGAGTTGCGGTTCATATCTGGTGCCTGCGGAAAGCCAGTATCCTAAAGGCCTGTAAGTTGACATGGAACACCCCGCTCCTCCTCCCAGTTCAGAAGCCAGGCACTGAGGACTATCACCCGGTACAAGATCTGAGGGAAGTTAATAAATGGATTGAAACTGTCCATCCTACGGTGCCCAACCCTTATACCCTTCTCAGCCTCTTGCCCCATAATTGGATGGTATACTCAGTTCTAGACTTTAAGGATGCCTTCTTCTCCATACCCATGGCTCCAGTCAGTCAGCCTCTCTTTGCATTTGAGTGGACCAACCCCAACAAGGGGGAATCAGGTCAATTAACATGGACTTATTTGCCACAGGGTTTTAGAAACTCTCCAACGCTCTTTGATGAGGCGCTCAGCCAGGATCTTGCCCCCTTCCGAGAGGACAGTCCACATGTCACAGTCCTACAATATGTAGATGACATCTTATTGGTGGCCGAGGACCTAGCCAGTTGCCGGGAAGCAACGGAGGTGCTACCAAGACTACTAGCCCACCTAGGGTACAGGGTATCAGCAAAGAAGGCCCAGTTATGCCAGAATGAAGTCACTTACCTAGGGTATACCTTAAAGGAAGGGAGCCAGACCCTGTCCCCCAGAAGAGTCCAGTCCATTTTACAGATCCCGGCCTCCACTACCAAGTGCCAAGTTTGTGAGTTCCTCGGGGCTGTTGGCTATTACTGCCTATGGATTTTGGGATTTGCAGAACTAGCTAAGCCTCTTTATGCCTGCACAGGGGGAACAAAAGAGGCCTTAGTATGGACCAAGGCAGAGGAAGGGGTGTTTCAGGTGCTAAAAAAGGCACTTGTCACCGCGCCTGCCCTGGAGCTACCAAGGCTTGACAGGCCCTTCCAGCTATATGTGGCAAAAAATAAGGGTATAGCGAAGGGGGTTCTCACACAGTGCTCAGGGCCTTGGGAGCAACCTGTAGCTTACCTTTCTAAGCGGCTAGACCCAACAGCCACTGGGTGGCCCAATTGTTTATGGGTTATAGCTGCCACAGCACAGCTAGTAAAAGAGGCTATGAAGCTAAAGTTTGGACAGGAGCTACAGGTCATTACGTCACATGCCATGGAGACTTTATTGAGAAATCCCCCTGACAAATGACTCTCCAATGTACACATTGTACAACATCAAGTTCTGCTCCTCGATCCGGGCCGTGTCAAGTTCCTTCAGTCAATGGCCCTTAATCCTGCTACCCTCCTCCCAGATGACAACCCACACCAACCTCTCCATGACTGTCTTGATGTACTCACTACCCTCACCAACTACCGAGAGGACCTCACAGACCTCCCCCTGACCAATCCTGATGCGGTCCTGTACACTGATGGCAGCAGCTTTGTCCAGGAAGGAGTCTGATACACTGGGAAGCTGTTGTAACGAGTGACACTGTCATCTGGGCCCAAGCTCTGGGGCCTGGCTCGTCTGCCCAGAGAGCTGAGCTCATTGCGTTAACACTAGCGCTTCATTGGGCAAAGGGAAAGTGGGTAAATATCTACACAGACAGCCGGTATGCCTTTGCTACAGTACATGTCCATGGGAGCATACATCAGGAAAGAGGGCTCCTGACATCAGAGGGAAAACGTATAAGGAATGCCCAAGAAATCCTTGATCTCCTCATGGCCATTTGCCTCCCAAAGCAGGTTGCTGTAATCCACTGCAAGGGGCACCAGGTAGCGCAGACACTGGAAGCCAAGGAAATGCCTTCACGGACCAAGAGGCCAGAAGGGTGGCCCTAAAACCAGTTGGGCCCCTAAAGCTCCTGCCCCTAGTTCCACTGTGGGTGCTTAGTGGACCTCCAGTGTATTCAGCCAGAGATCAAGAAATTGCTGTCAGGATGCAGGCCCAGGACACCCAAGCTGGTTGGAAACACCTCCCAGACACTCGCATTCTGGTCCCAGAGGCCCTTGGCTGAGAACTAATCCAGCAAACTCACCAAAGCACCCACCTAGCAGGGACGAAGCTTGCTGAATTCCTCCAATCAGACTATTTCATTCCCAGGCTGTTTCAGGGAGATAAGGAGGTGAGCCAGCTGTGTCCCCAGTGCGCTGCAGTTAACCCAGCCCCCAAGAACCCCCAATATCCTCGCCACCGCCTACGCGGAAATGCTCCCAGAGAGAAATGGGAGATTGACTTCACTGAAATGCCACCGGCATGGGGAGGGTACAAATACCTCCTAGTCCTGGTAGATACCTTCTCGGGCTGGGTAGAGGCCTACCCCACTCTATTGATTTGATCACGTGATCTTTGTCTTTCATTTTGTTGATGTAATGTATTGTTTATTAATTTTCAAATATTGTACCATCCTTGCATCCCTGGAATAAATCAGACTTGATCATGGTGATATTTTTAACGTATTGCTGAATCCAGTTTGCTAGTGTTTTGTTGAGGATTTTAGAATATATGTTTACCAGGCATATAGGTCTGTAATTTTCTTGCTTTTTTGTTTCTTTACCTGATTTTGGAATTAGGGAAATAATGACCTCATAAAAAGAGTTGGGGAGTCTTCTCTTTTCTTGAATATTTTGGAATAGTTTGAGAAGGATAGGTGTTAATTCTTCTTTGAATGTTTGGTAAATGTTTTCTGTGTAGCCACCTAGTCCAGAAGTTTTGTGTGCAGAAGTTTTTTTCTTTATTATTTTTAAATTTATTTACTTATTTATTTATTTTTTAATATGCTTTATTGTTTATGCTATTACAGTTGTCCCAATTTCATTTCCCTTTGTTCCCCTCTACCCAATAATCCCCATCCCTTAAGCTGTCCCCTCCCTTAGTCCATGTCCATTGGTTGTGCATATAGGTCTTCTCAACATCTTCCTATCTACTCCACTCCCTCCTACTATACTTAAGTCCTGTTCCATCTCCCTCCCTTTTCCCCTCCCCTCTCTCCACTGACTTCCCCCTAAAATGTTCCCCATACCTATACTTCTTTTTTCACTCTCATTGCCTACTTAGTCTGCCTTTTTTTCAATTCCCTAGCTTCTGTTGTTGGTTACTGTGATACAGTTTTCATTTTAATGTTCATAGTTTTAATCCTCCTTCTCCTTTTTTTTAAATTTTATTTTTTGATTTTTCAATTACAGTTGTCCCATTTTTTCCCCATTGCTCCCCACACCCAGCCCATCCCTTCTCCCACAATCATATCCCTACACGTTGTCCATGTCCATGAGTCATTCATACACGTTCCTTGACTAGACCCTTTCCTTACTTATCCCCCTACTCTCCCTCCCCCCTCCCCCCTACTGACTACTATTCTAGTCTTTGCCTATTTAATTCATTTGTTTGTGTTGCTCTTTAGTTTCCTGTATTAGGTGATATCATCTGGTATTTTGCTTTCTTTGCCTGGCTTATTTCACTAAGTATAATTCTTTCTAGTTCCATCCATGTTGTCACAAATGGCAGGAGTTCCTTCTTTCTTTCTTCTACATAGTATTCCATTGTGTAAATGTACCACAGTTTTTTGATCCACTCATCTACAGATGGGCACTTAGGTTGTTTCCAGCACTTAGCTATTGTAAACAGGACTGCTATGAACATAGTGGTGCATAGGTTTTTTGAATTAGGATTTTAGAATTTTTCGGGTATAATCCTAGCAGTGGAATGGCTGGTTCAAAAAGCAGTTCCATTTTTAGTTTTTTGAGGTAATTCCATATTGTTTTCCATAGTGGCTGCACCAGTCTGCATTCCCACCAACAGTGCAATAGGTTCCCTGTTTCTCCACATCCTCGCCAGCATTTGTGGTTTGTTGATTTGTTGATGATGGCCATTCTGACAGGTGTAAGGTGGTATCTCATTATGGTTTTTACTTGCATCTCTCTGATGGCCAATGATGTTGAGCATTTTTTCATGTGCCTATGGACCTTCTGTATGTCCTCTACAGAGAAGTGTTTGTTCAGGTCCTTTGCCCATTTTTTAATTAGGTTGTTTGTATTCTTGATGTTGAATTGTATAAGCTTTTTATATATTTTAGAGATCAGTCCCCTGTCTGTGATATCATTGACAAATATGTTTTCCCATATGGTTGGTTTCCTTTTCATCTTGCTGATGTTTTCTTTTGCTGAGCAGAGACTTTTTAGTTTGATGTAGTCCCATTTGTTTATTTTTTCCTTTATTTCTCTTGCCTTAGGAGATGTATCCGTGAAGATATTGTTATGTGGGATATCTGAAATTTTCCTGCTTATGTTTTCCTCTAGGACTTTTATGGTGTCACAGCTTACATTTAAGTCTTTAATCCATCTTGAGTTTATTCTCGTGTGTGGTGTAAGTTGGTGGTCTAGTTTCATTTTTTGCACGTCCCTGTCCAGTTCTCCCAGCACCATTTGTTAAAGAGGCTCTTCTCATTCCATTTTATGTTTCTTCCACCTTTATCAAAGATTACTTGACCACAGAGGCCGGGGTTTATTTCTGGGCTCTCTATTCTGTTCCACTGATCTATATGTCTGTGTTCTTATGCCAGTACCACACTGTTTTGATCACAGTGGCCTTGTAGTATTGTTTGATGTCTGGTATCGTGATTCCTCCTGCTGTGTTCTTCTGTTTCAAGATTGCTTTTGCTATTCGGGGTCTTTTTTGGTTCCATATGAATTTTTGGAGGATTTGTTCTAGGTCAGTGAAATATGTCATTGGTATTTTAATAGGGATTGCATTGAATCTGTAAATTGTTTTGGGTAGTATGGCCATTTTGATGATGTTGATTCTTCCCATTCAAGAACATGGTATTTGCTTCCATTTATTTGTATCTTCCTTAATTTCTTTCTTCAATGTTGCATAATTTTCAGTGTACAGATCTTTTATCTCTTTGGTTAAGTTTATTCCTAGGTACTTTATTTTTCTTGTTGCTATAGTAAATGGTATTTTCTTTTTTGCCTCTGTCTCTTATATTTTATTGCTGGTGTACAGATATGCCTTAGATTTCTGTACATTTATTTTGTGCCCTGCTATTTTGTCAAATTCACTTATTATATCAAGTAGTCCTTTAGTGGAGTTTATAGGGTTTTCTAGGTATACTATCATGTCGTCAGCAAATAATGATAGTTTTACTTCTTCTTTCCCAATTTGGATGCCTTTTATTTCTTTTTCTTGTCTGATTGCTGTGGCTAGAACTTCCAACACTATGTTGAATAGAAGTGGGGAGAGTGGACAGCCTTGTCTAGTTCCTGATTTCAGCGGGAATGCTTTCAGTTTTTGTTCATTGAGTATGATGTTGGCTTCAGGCTTCTCATGTATAGCCTTAATTATGTTAAGGTATGCTCCCTTTACTCCCATTTTGCTGAGTGTTTTCATCATAAATGGGTGTTGTACTTTATCAAATGCTTTTTCTGCATCTATAGATATGATCATGTGATTTTTGTCTTTCATTTTGTTTAGGTGATGTATTATATTTATTGATTTGTGAATATTAAACCATCCTTGCATCCCTGGGATGAATCCCACTTGATCATGGTGTATGATCTTTTTGATGTATTGCTGGATCCTGTTTGCCAAAATTTTATTGAGGATTTTAGCATCTATCTTCATCAGTGATATTGGCCTATAGCTCTCTTTCTTTGCTGTGTCTTGACCTGGTTTTGGAATTAGGGCAATACTGGCTTCATAGAAAGAGTTTGGGATTTTTCCCTCTTCTTGGATTTTTTGGAATAGTTTTAGAAGTGTAGGAGTTAGTTCTTCCCTAAATGTTTTGTAAAATTCGCCTGTGAAGCCATCCGGTCCAGGGCTTTTGTGTGCAGGGAGATTTTGGATTACTGTTTCAATTTCCTTCTTTGTTATTGGTCTGTTGAGACTTTCTACTTCTTCTTGATTCAGTTTTGGAAGGTTATATGTTTCTAGAAATCTGTCCGTTTCTTCTAGGTTGTCAAATTTTTTGCCATATAGTTGTTTGTAGTAATTTCTTATAATTGTTTGTATTTCTGAGGTATCAGTCGTGATTTCTCCTCTTTCATTTCTGATTTTGTTTATTTGTGTCTTCTCTGTTTTTTTCTTGATGAGCCTGGCTAGAGGCTTGTCGGTTTTGTTTATTTTTTCAAAGAACCAGCTCCTAGTTTTGTTGATTTTTTTGAATTTTTCGTTTAGTTTCTATGTCATTTAATTCTGCTTTGATCTTGATGATTTCCTTTCTTCTTTTTGCCCTAGGCTTTGTTTGTTGTTGTTGTTCTAGTTCTTGTAGCTTTAGGGTTAGGTTTTTTATTTGAGATTCTTCTAGTCTTTTCAAATATGCCTGTATTGCTATGAACTTCCCTCTTAGGACTGCTTTTGCTGTGTCCCATAGGTTTTGGGCTGTTGTGTGTTCATTGTCATTAGTTTCTAGAAATTTCTTGATTTCCTCTTTGATGTCATTGTTAACCCATTCATTATTTAAGAGCGTGTTATTCATTCTCCATGAGTTTGGGTGTCTTTGATTTTTTTTCCCTGAGGTTGATTTTTAGCTTCAAGGCATTGTGGTCTAAAAAGATGCTTGATATGATTTCAATTTTCTTGAATTTGTCGAGGCTTGTTTTGTGTCCTATTATGTGGTCTATCTTTGAAAATGTCCCATGTGCCTTTGAAAAGAATGTATATTTTGCTTCTTTGGGGTGAAAAGTTCTATATATATCAGTTAAGTCCATGTGGTTTAGTGTGTTGTTCCATGCCTGTATATCTTTGATGTTTCTTTGCTTTGATGATCTGTCTATTGTTGATAATGGAGTGTTGAAGTCCCCTGCTATGAGGGTGTTGTTGTTAATATCCTTCTTGTGGTCTTCTAGTATTTGCTTTATGTATTTGGGTGCTCCTATGTTGTGTGCATATATGTTTATCAGTGTTATATCTTCTTGATGGATTGTTCCTTTAAGTATTATGAAATGACCTTCTTTGTCTCTTTTTATTGCCCTTGCTTTGAAATCCGTTTTGTCTGATATAAGGACTGCTACCCCAGCTTTTTATTCAGGTCCATTTGCTTGGAATATTTTTTTATATCCCTTTACTTTCAGTCTATGTAAATCTTTTGTTTTGGGGTGTGTTTCCTCTAGACAGCAAATATGTGGGTCCTGTTTTCTTATCCATTCCGTTACCCTATGTCTGTTAATTGGAGCCTTTAATCCATTTACATTTAAGGTTATTATTGACATGTATTTATTCATTTCCCTTTGTATCTCTGTTCCTCTACTCTTTTTTATTTTTCTCTTCCTTTTTCTTAGAATATTCCCTTTAGCATCTCTTGCAATGCTGGTTTTGTGGAGATGTATGCTTTTAGTCTTCCTTTGTCTGAGAAACTCCTTATTTCACCTTCTATTTTGAATGAGAGCCTTGCTGGGTAGAGTATTCTTGGTTGTAGGCCTTTGTTTTTCATTGCTTGAAATATTTTTGACCATTTCCTTCTGGCTTGTAATGTTTCTGTTGAGAAATCAGTCGATAGCCTTATCGGAGCTCCCTTGTAAGTTATTTGCTGTTTTTCTCCTGCTGCTTTTAGGATTCTCTCTTTGTCTTGGAATGTTGCCATTTTAACTATGATGTGCCTTGGAGTGGGTTTTTGGGGCTTCCTCTTTATTGGAACTCTCAGTGCTTCTTGGACTTGCATAACTTTTTCTCTCATCAGGTTCGGAAAATTTTCTGTCACTATTTCTCCTGTCAGTTTTTCAATTCCATGCTCCTTTTCTTCTCCCTCTCGTATTCCAATGATCCTGATATTATTCTTCTCATGCTATCCTGTAATTTCCTTACATCTTGTTCATATTTTTTTAATCTTTTTTCATTTTGCTGTATCGTTTGAGAATTATTTCCTACATTATCCTCTAATTCACTAATACAATCCTCTGCTTCATTTAGTCTGCTTTTGACTGAATCTACTGTGTTTTTCAGTTCAGAGATTGCATTCTTCATTTCTTCCTGGTTCTTGTTAATAGTTTCTATGTCTTTTTTTATGCTGGTGTAGTTCTCTGCAAGTTCCCTGTAATTTTCTTGGAGCTGTTGGTAACTTCCTTGGAGGTTGTCATAGTTGTTTTTGAGGTTTTCGAGCATATTGAGCTTCTTCACCACCATAGTTTTGAATTCCATGTCTGACATTTGGGCTATGTCTATTCCATCTACCTCTCTTTCTGGGGATTCCTCTTTTCTTTTCATTGAGAGGTTGTTTCTGCGTCTTACCATGTTGGATTCTTCTTGTTTGTTTTTGTTATTTGGATTTGTCTGCTTTGCCTTCCCACCTTTGTGGTATGAGATTTTTTATGGTAGATCTGGGGGTTTCAGTGGTGCAGTCTCTTTGATCTCCTGAGCCTGATGTTCTTGCGGTACCTTTTATATCGTTTGTTTATGCTGTCTGGTTATATTTCAGATTTTTTTGTTACGATCTTCCTTCTGGCTTGTTGATTGAGAGTCACTCTATCCACTTTACCTTGAATTCTTTTGTGGAGATGTCAGTTCAGCCTTTGTGTGTTGTGTTGTTTTTCTGTATCCACTGCTGGTCTAATGAGGTGGGTCAGAGGTTCCTGTTCCTTGCAGCAGTGGGCCCCTGCACTGCGTGCTCCTTCGGTGTCTGTTGGAGCTAGCCAAGGTGTCTTTGCAGGCACGCCTGTGAGCAGGTAAGGTGGCCCGAGAGCCCGCCTCAGGCCTGTTGAGTAGCGCTCCGGGAGTTTCCCAAGGTGGCCAGGGAGTTATCCTCAGGTCTGCTGCACTGTGCTCCAGGAGATGGTCTCTCGCCTGCCAGTGCTGGGCCCCAGACACTCGTGTACAGTGGAAGTGAGCGATTGGTGCCTATTGACATCGGCGAGGTATTTTTGCACTCGTGCACCCCTGCTTGCCCAAGGCAGCCGGGGAGCTAGCCTCAGTGCAGTGCTCTGGGTGAGTGTCTGTGAGTCGCTGCTGCCTGCTATTCCGGTGCCAGAGCTGCCCACCATTCCCGCACCCGCCTGGGCGGGTACAAGCTGAGCCCGAGAGAATGCTCTGCATTCCGGCCTGACACTATGGCCTGGCTCCCACTGGAGCTGGTCAGGGGTGACTGTGCACAGTGTTCTGTGTATCCAGAGGTCCCTCCCTGCACCCGTTTGGGCACTGATCTTATGTTTGTTGGGGTGTGTCTGAGGGGCCCCTGGACTCGCGGCCCTGCGCACCTGGTCCAGTGAATGATGGCACTTCCCTATACACGCCCACGGCCCAAAGGGAGGGTTGGGGAGTGAGCGCGCGCACCTCTGCACCTGCGCTCCTCAAGAATGTACTTTCACCCCCAAACTTTTCCCCCTCTCTGTAGTTCACAAGAGAAAAATATAAAGAAAAAAATTACGATTTCACTTGCTCAGCAGCTCGCTGTCTCCCGTCTTTCAGCACCTATGCCTCCTGGTCGAGTCCTGTCTCTGCCAGCCGGCAGAGACCCGCTTTCCTCCTGACTTCCCTCTGAGGAAGCCTGTGGTCACCAAAAAGCCTTTGTGTCCTTTCAGCAGCAGCTCGGGCAGCCACCCCAGTCAGGAATCCCATTTCGTCCCTTTTTCTTCTTTCACTATCCTCACTAAACAGGTTGTTCCTAGATGGATTTTCTCTAATCCAGCAGTGCCAAGGCTCGACTCCTGCAAGTGTCCAGCTGCTCACTGAGATGTTCTGTCTGCAATTAGTCCAAACTACAGATGGGTCTCAGGAGCCTGAGAGTGCAGCCTCCCCTCACTCCTCTGCCATCTTCCAATATGCATTTTCATCAGCATGTCACATGTCTCTGATGTAGGTGGTGGGAGACCAGACTTTAGGGGAAAAAACCCACTTGGTGTGTGATCTCTACTTATACAAGGACACGTTGTCACTGTTTCTTTTTTTATTTTTATTTTTTTATTTTTATTTATTGGTTTTTAGAGAAAGAGGAAGGAATAAAGAAAGAAAGGGTGAGAAACATTGATGTGAGAGAGAAACATAGATGGTTGCCTTCTATATGCCCCTGACCAGGGACTATACCTGCAACCCAGGCATGTACTTTGACTGACTACAATCGGCAACCTGTGACTTTTCACTTTGCAGGATGATGCCTGATGAACTTAGGTCAGGGCTGTTGTCTCTATTTCTTAAAAACATTTTTAAATCATCACATTGACATAGTAACATTTCTAGAGATAGTGTAAACCTGCTTCCCCATCTCTACCCGCTGTCACAGTAACATTTCTAGAGATTGTGCAAATCTGCTTCCCTATCTCTACCACCTGTTTTATAACACAAGTGGAAGCCATACCTTGCCTTGTCACCTAACTTGTCTTTCATTTTCATCCTTTCCTGTACAGTTCTGGGTTCTCACCTCCTCAAAATTTGCTACAAGGGAGCATGAGCTGTCAAGCTGCCAAATTAGTAAGCAACTAGCCAATGTTTGAAGAGTCAAAGGACATTATAACAACCAGTCTTTGCCGCCTAAGGCCTCAAAGATCTGGATTTTTTTTCTCCGATTACATCATGATAAGTCCTAGAACTGCTGACTTGAGGCCATTGATGATAACCAGAGATTTATGTGTATAGAGATGTGGGGAGTGCCAGCTTGGACCAGACCCGGGGAGTTCTGCATGCAGGGTTTTGTTTGGGCTGTAGTGGGCAGAAAGGACAGCTGTGAATAATGCAGCAGTTTTGTAGAAGCTCAAACACAGGTCTACCTGCTTGACACACTTTCCCCATCAGGTCTGTTTTCACATCTCTTTCCCCTGGGGCCAATGAAGAGAAATACCACTCTTCATGGGATCTCAACACCCACACCCACACTCCCCTTTGAGCACTGTCAAAGGGGCTTGGAAAAGAAGGGTTGCCCTGTACTGGTAACTGGCTTATTGTTCAGTGTCAGAGAGGACCCAAATCTACATCTATGCTAGACATAGGGGTTTGTTGGTAAAATTTAACAACAAGCACTCCAACTCCAAAACAAACAAACAACTACTTTTAGTGCTTACCAATTTCTTTGGGGGTAAATACTCCCATCATGGCTGATTTCAAGCTATCTGTGTGGAAAGAAATGTGTTGAAGCCCACCTGTCTACTACAACAAATGCAATTGATATAACCTCAAAAGCATAGATTAGCATAAATATAACTAGAAAGTGATGAGGTTTGAGTTTTTATTATCTTTGTTAAAAAATTTTTTAATTGTGGTAAAACATACATGACATAAAACTTACCATCTTGACCATTTTTAAGTGTTAAGTGTATTCATGTTGTGCACTCAATCTCCATTCAGAACTATTCTCATCTTGTAAAAACTCAATCCCTGTACCTATTAAACAACTTCCCATTTCCCCCTACCCCAGCCCCTGGCAAGCACCATTCTACTTTGCCTCTGTAAGTTTGATACTTTAGATACCTTATGTAAGAGGAATCATACAGTATTTGTCTTTTTTGTGACTGGTTTATTTCACTGAACATTATGTCCTCAAGATTCATCCATGTTGTAGCATGTGACAGGATTGACTTCTTTTATTTTTAATCCTCACCCAAGGATATTTTTTGTTTTTTTTATGAGAGAGGGAGAAAGAGAGAGATTGATATGAGAAATATAGATCAGTTGCCTCCTGTACATGCCCCTTCCAGGGATCCAGCCCACAACCTATGTTTGTGCCTCAATAGGGAATTCAGACCCAAATGCTTTTGGTGTATGGGACAATGCTCAATCTGAGCCACCCAGCCAGGGCTACCTTCTTTTTTAAGGCTGAATAGTATTCCAACGTTTGTATAGAACATATTTTTCTTCATCTAGTCATCTGTCAATGGACCTTTAGGTTGCTTCCACCTCCTGGCTATTGTGAATAATGTTGCTAAAAATATGGGTTTACAAATATCATTTCCAGATCCTACTATTAATATATATTAATAATGGAATTGGTAGATCATATGGTAATTTTATTTTTAATTTTTTGACGAATCTCCATACTGTATGCCATAGCAACTGTAATATTTTACATTGCACCAACAGTGCACAAGTGTTTCAATTTCTGCACATTCTCACCAATCTGAGCTGTGTTCATACCCTCTTAGAAGCATGGGTTTAATCTCAGCTGCCCCACTAGACCATGGTATACTATGTAAGTATCTTAGGAATTAGTCAGCCTATATATGCCACACAGTTATTTTATGGGTGATTCCTACTTGGCCATATGTATATTTTATATATTTGTATATATGTTGCAATTGATTTGCTAAATTTCTAAAAATATTTTTTTTTATTGATGTTCACTGATGAGGCATGTTAGTCTGTAGTCTTCTGTTGTAGTTTAATTTTTTTAAATGTATTTCTTCTGGAGGGAGCTTTGGTAATTTGTTTCTTTTAAGAAATTTTTCCATTTCGACTAAGATTTATTAGACTGTAGTATTTAGTACTTCCTTATCATTTTAATTTCAGTAGACTCTGCAGTGATGTTTTATCTCACACTCATGATATTGCTAATTTGTATCTTCTCTCTTTTTATTCTAGTATTGCTAGAAGTTTATCAATCATGTTGATTTACTCAGAAAACCAGCTTTTGGTTTTACAGTTTTACTTTTTTTTAAATCCTCACCCAATGTTTACATTGATGTCACACAAACTGTTCCCATTATATTAAAAATTGCTGGAATTTTTCTGGACAGACCTCATTTATATGGACTGGAATGCATATGCATGAACAATTAATTTACTGCACTAGTCAGTGGGGATGGTAGACATCATTGCATGAGCATGTGTACTGTGTGGCCATCGCTTTCAAGGTGACTAGTTAGTAGAGCAACAAATCTGCATCAAATTTTGTGTTATGCTTGAACATTCCTCCATGGAAACTATTCAGATGACTCAGAAGGCTGCAGCTATGGGCAACTGGTGACTGGCAGCTTCATCATGAAAATGGGCCCATTCATGCATCATGGGTCATGCAGAGTTTCCTGGTGAAACATCAAGTCACCCAGGTGAATAGTCCCCCTACAGCCCAGCTTTGGCACGCTGCCACTTCTGGCTTTTCCTAAAACTAAAATCACTTTCAAAAGGGAAGAGGTTTCAGACCATTGATGAGATTCAGGAAAATATGGTGCGGCAGCTGATGGGAATTGTAATTGTGTGAAGTCCCAAGGTGACTACTTTGAAAGAAACTGAGGTGTCATTGTCCTATGTACAACGTTGTTTGTATCTTGTCTCTTCTTCAATAAATGTCTCTTTTTCATAGCGCATGGCTGGATACTTTCTGGACACCCCCCCCCCCCACACGTATATATGAGATTGAAACATCAAATGTGAGAGAAATATTGACTGGTTACCTCCTGTAGGCACTCTGATTGGGAATTGAACCTGCAAACTTTTGGTGTATGGGATGACACTCCAAACAATTGAGCAACCCAACCAGGGTTTTATTGTTTTTTTTCTAATTGTTGTTTTGTTACACTTGTCCCAATTTTCCCCTGATGCTCTCCACTGCCTCGCCCATCCTTCCTCCCACTATCAAGCCCCACTCCGTTGTCCATGTCCCTGGGTCATTTATACATATTCCTTGACTAGACTCTTCTCTTTCTTTCCCCGCTTCTCCTCCCTCCTTCCCCTCTGGTCACTGTCAGTCTGTTCTTTGTTTCCATACATCTGGTTCTATTTTGCTCATTTGTTTGTTTTGTTCATTAGGTCCTGTTATAGGTGAGATCATATGGCATTTGTCTTTCGCCATATGGGTTATTTCACTAAGCATAATACTGTTCATGTGCATCCATGCTGCAGGGAAAGGTAGGAGTTCCTTCTTTGAGTCTTTTTAGTGAAAAATAGAGACATTTATTGAGAAAGATAGAAGATACAAGAAAAATTGTGCATTGGACAATGACAACTCAGTCCCCTTCAATGTAGGTGCCTTGGGACCGCACACAGTCTCTCAATCACCATCAGCTGCCTCTATTTTCCTGAATCTCATTGATGATCTGAAATCTCTTCCCTTCCAAAGGCAATTTTAGTTTGGGGAAAAGCCTGAAGTCACAGGGTGCCAAATCTGGGCTATAGGGGGCTAAGTGACCTGGGTGATTTGGTGTTTTTCCATAAAACTCTACATGAGAAATGATGCATGAGCAGGCATATTGTTGTGATGAAACTGCCAATCACCAGTTGCTCATAGCTGCAGCAGATTCTATGCTATACTCACCCAGTCATTTTGAATGTGATGGCTACACAGTATGCATGCTTACTCAATGGCCTCTATTGCTACCACTGACTAGTACAGTGAAGTGGTCATTGTTCACACATGCACATTCTAGTCCACTACTCTTGCCTGCCAGGTTACATAGATGTCATGCAAACCATTCTTGACTGGACTTTTCCCAGACAGACCTTCGTGTGGTTCAAATAAGTCAGGAGCAGAGACCAGAGGAGAGGATGGGCATGTAGAGTGAGGGTGGAATGAAAGATATCTGGCAAATAGATGTACTCTTCTGTGACTTGCTTTTTCAGTTAGCATTATGTTTTGAGATTCATCCATGTTATGTTTACCTTAATTGTAGTTCTGTCATTCTCACTGTTGTTTTTTTCATATTCCTCTGTGAATTGACTGTAATTTATTTACCTATTTTCTTGATTATGGGTAGTTTCCAGTGTTTAACTATTTTGATGTTGTTATAAGTACTCTTTTTCTCTCATTAAAAAAAAAACTGTTAGAGCTCCAAGAAGATGGCAGAGGTGTGAGGGGAGGCTGCACTTTCTTGCTCTCAAGACCTGTCTGTAGTTTGGACTAATTGAAGACAGAACACCTCAGTTAACATCTGGATACTGGCAGGAGTTGAGCTTTGGCACTGCTGGATCAGAGAAGACCATCTGAGAGTGACCTGTTTGGTGAGGATAGAGGAGGAGAAAGGGATGAGATGGGATTTCTGACTGGGTTGGCTTCCCCAGCTGTGGCTGGAAGTACACAAAGACTTTTTAGTGACCACAGGCTTCCCCAGAGAGGAATCGGGAGGAGAGTGGGGCTCTGCCTACTGGCAGAGCCAGGAGTGGGCCAGGTGGTATCTGGTGCTGAGAGGCAAGAAACAGTGTACTGCTGTGTATGTATGAATGTGTTTTTCCTTTTTCTTTTTCTCTTTTGTTTTTTGCGGAGAGGGGAGGAGACGTTAGGGGTGGGACTAGATTCTTGAGCGGTGCAGGTGCAGAAGCGCAGTTGCCCACTACCCAGCCCTGCCCCTGGGTCGCGCAAGTGTACACAGGGAGGTGCCCACGTCCACCGGCCCAGGTGCACAACCAACTCGCTGGCCACTGTGCACAGGTGCCCCTCGGGCCCGCCCCAACAGGCACAAAATTAATGCGCCAGCCGCCAAGCACAGACATCCACCTCCGCCATGCCTCAGGTGCCTGCAGCCCCACTCCAACGGGTGCAAAATCAACTTGCCAGGCATGCAGGCCACTGCGCGCAGGCACCCTTGGCCCGCCCCTTTAGGCGCCAAACCAACACTCCGGCCACTTGCCCAGGTGCTACTCATGCACGCCCCAGCAAGCGCAAGAACAGTGGACCGGCGGAAGCCCACAGACCCCCACCTCCACCATGCACAGGTGTCTGGGAGCCCCGCCCCAATGTGCGAAAAGCCAACTCCCTCGGTGCAGCTCAGCAGGCATGAGGCTAGTACACAGGCCACCACGAGCAAGCACCCCGGCCTGCTCCAATAGGTGCCAAACGAATGTAATGGCCACCGTGCACAGGTGCCACCTGGGCGCGACCCAGCGGACGCAAGGCTAGCGCGCCCAACGCTGCATGCAGGTGCACACCGCTGCTGCACCCAGGAACCTCTGGCCTGCCTCAATAAGCACCAAACCACCGTGCTGGCCGCTGTGCCCAGGTGCCACCCGGGCACACCCCAGTGGGTGCAAGACCAGTGGGCCGGCCACTGCGCATAGGCGCCCACCACCGCTGCACACAGGTGCCCGTGGCCTGGCCTCAACGGACACAAAACCAACTCGCCAGCCACCACACACAGGCACAGGCATCACGTCGACCCGCCCCAACGAGCATGAAACCAATGCAACACCCATCCCAATAGGCCCACAACAAACCCGCCCACTGGTGAGTAGAGGCCTCCCCCTCTGCTGGAACAGGAGAGCAACCAGTCTGCCTTGGACCCACCTGCCCCAGTGTGCAATGGGTCAACCCACCCCTGGCCTTCACGAGAAAATGCACTCACCTCTGGCTGAGGACAAAGGACAGTGAAATGAACTAGAGGCACTTTGTAATAAGTTTTGGGTGCTGGCTCTTGAGAAAGCTGGGAGAGCATCAGACTAGGTCCCAGTATAGAAGCATCCCAAGTGCTATGGGAGAAATCCCTTAAGCAGACTGCTCCCCTCCAAGTGGTATCAACTGGAGACAGCAGCTCAAGAATTGTAAACAAGAAGTTCACACCATAAAGGCAGAAAATAAAAGCGGATCAATCTAAGAAGCAGAAGCAGAAACAAGACCAGTGCCCAGAATGGGGAGGCGGAATAACACCCCACCAAACATAAACAACACTCCACCAAAAAGAAAGGAGAAATTCCCAGAAGGAGGGATAGATGACATAGAAGCAAGCAAGCTATCAGACATGGAATTCAAAAGAATAGTAATGAGGAAGCTCAATGAACTTGACAAACTCAAGAAAAACTATAACGAATTCCAGGGGAACTATGATGAGCTCCAGGGAAGCTATAAGGAACTTACTGAGAACTACATCAGCATAAAAAAAAGGACATAGAAACTATCAACAACCACCAGAAAGAAGTGAAGAATACAATTTCTGAACTGAAGAACTCAGTAGAATCAATCAAAAGCAGGCTAAATGAAGTAGAGGACCAGATCAGTGAGTTAGAGGATAACTTAGAAAAAAACTCCCAAACAATACAACAAAATGAAAAAAGTCTTAAAAAGAGTGAAGAGGCTTTAAGAGAACTGCAGGATGACATGGGATGAAACAACATTCAAATCATAGAGATATCAGAACAAGAAGAAGAGAAGCAAGGGATAGAAAACCTGTTTGAAAAAGTAATGACAGAAAACTTCCCTAACATAAGGAGAGAAAGAGTCACGCAAGTCCAGGAAGCACAGAGGGTCCCAATGAAGAGGAACTCCAACAGGTCCACTTCAAGACACATCATAATTAAAATGGCAACATTCAAAGACAAAGAGAGAATCCTAAAAGCAGCAAGAGAGGAACAACTAATAACAGACAAGGGAGCTCCAATAAGGCTATCATCAGATTTCTCAGCAGAAACACTACAAGCCAGAAGGGAATGGCAAAAAATATTCCAAGCAATGAAAAAAAAAAGGCCTACAACCAAGACTATTCTACACAGCAACTCGCTCCATCAAAATGGAAGGTGAAATAAGGAATTTCCCAGACAAAGGAAGACTAAAAGAATACATCTCCATCAAACCAGAATTGCAAGAAATGCTAAAGGCAATGCTTTAAGAAAAAGAAGAAAAAAAGAGGAGAGGAACACAGGTACACAGGGAAATGAATAAATACCTGTCAACAGTAACCTTAAGACTTCCGGCCAAGATGGAGGCTTAGACGGACACGCTAGGTCTCCCTCTACAACTAGAGAGGAATACAACTACTTCAAAACAAAGGATAACTAGAAATTCCAGAAAATAAAACTACACGGAAGCCCAACATATGAAGTTATAAACCAGCGGTGCCATTTGGGCAGGTAAGAGTTAAAGAGGGTAGCGCTGTTTGCGATCGCACCTGAGACCGTGGCGGGGCGGCAAGAAATCCCGGCTGCGGTCGGGCCCCTGGCAGTGCGCGACCCCAGCGCTGGGGAGAGCAGCCACCGCATCGCCTTGAACAGTGAGGCCCAGGGGGGCGGGAGGACGGATCCCGGTCTCCTAGCTGAATAACTGTGTGAATCCATCTTGGACCCCCGCCCCCAAAGAAAGCACCACAGGGCTGCAAAATAGGTCGCAGACAGGCGCCGGTCGCTGACTTGTGACGCGTACACAGGCACTGCACCCTACAGCCGGCCCAAGAAAACAAAACGCATCTGTCAAAATGAGGCAGACAACTATAGAAATCCCGGTGACACAGCTCACCAGACAACAGATAGAGAACCTGACAGATGAACAGATAAGAAACCTGTCAGAGGCTCAGTTCTGGGCCATTGTTATCAGGTGGCTTACAGAATTCACAAAAGAGCAGGAAAAAGATAAGAAAGAAGCGAAAAACATTCATAACGAAAGGAACAAAACCGCATACGAGACAGATGGTGAGGAAAAAAAATCCAGAGTTCATTTCAACAAACTGGAATATGGAGAAGGAACAAGCAGTCAACCAATGCAGAGAGAGGAAATGGGAAGCAACAATCAGAGGATCAGAAACCTCTGGGACAGCTATAAAAGGCCCAACATAAGAATCATTGGTTTGCCAGAGAGCGAGGAAGATGAACTAGAACTTGAAAAACTGAGTGAAAATATAATAACGGAGAAATTCCCAGACTTGGGGAAGGGAATAGACTTGCAGGTCCAGGAAGCAAGGAGAGTTCCCAAGAGACTGGACCCAGGGAGAACCACTCCAAGACACATTATAATCAAAATGTCAAAAATTAAAGATAAAGAGAGAATCTTAAAAGCAGCAAGAGAGAAGAAAAGAATTATGTACAAAGGGGTCCCAATTAGACTATCAGCTGACTTCTCAAGGGAGACCCTACAGGCAAGAAGGGACTGGCAAGAAATATTCAAAGTAATGAAAATCCAAAACCTACAACCACGAATACTCTATCCAGCGAAATTGTCATTCAGAATAGAAGGACAGAGAAAGTGTTTCCAGGACAAAATAAAACTGAAAGAGTTCATTAGATCCAAACCACTGTTATATGAGATGTTAAAGGGACTGGTTTAAAAAACAGAAGCTAGGGAGATGAAACAAAGGCAAACTAAAAAGGCAACGAGAGTGGAAAAGGAACTGTGGGTACGGGAAGCATATTGGGGGGAGGTCAACAGGGAGGGGGAGTGGGGAGAGGGAGGGAGATGATATAGGAATTGGGGATCATGGTAGGAGGGAATGGAATAGACGGAGAGAGGTTGGGAGGAACTGTATGCACAACTAACGGACATAATCTAAAAGGGGGGGACAACTGGAGGGAGGGGGGCCACCGGGTGGAGGGGAGTAGAGGGAAGGGAAATTGGCACAAATGTAATATTTTAATCAATAAAACACATTAAATCTGAAAAAAAAAAGAATCAACCAATAAATGCATAAAATAAGTGTAAAAAAAAAAAAGTAACCTTAAATGTAAATGAATTAAATGCTCCAATCAAAAGAAATGGGTTAGTGGAATAAATATGAAAACATGACCCACATATATGCTGTCTACAAGAGACACACCTCAAAACGAAAACCTACACAGACTGAAAGTGAAGGGATGGAAAAAATATTCCAAGCAAATGGACATGAAAAAAAAGTGGGGAACAATACTTATATCAGACAAAACAGATTTCACAGCAAAGTCCTTAAAAAGAGACAAATAAGGAAATTTTACAATACTTAATGGAACAATCCATCAAGAAGATATAACTCTTGTAAACATATATGCACCCAACATAGGTGCACCAAAATATATAAAGAAAATATTGGAAAAGTACAAAAAATATATCAACAGCAACACACTGATAGTAGGGGACTTTAATACCCCATTGTCAACAACGGACAAATCTTAAAAACAAAGAAACACCAAGGATATTCAGGCACTAAACAACACTCTAGACAAAATGGACTTAATTGATTATATATATATATATAACTTTTCACCCCAAAGAAGCAAAATATACATTCTTTTCAAGTGCACATGGGACGTTTTCATAGATAGACCACATGGTAGGACACAAAACAAGCCTCAATAAATTCAAGAACATTGAAATTATATCAAGCATCTTCTCAGATCACAATGCCCTGAAACTAGAAATCAACCTCAAGGAAAAAACTCAAAATCATTCAAATTCATGGAGAATGGATAACATGCTATTGAATAATGAACAGGTTAACAATGACATCAAGGAAGAAATAAAAAAGTTTCAAGAAACAAATGATAATGAGCACACAACACCCCAAATTCCATGGGACACAGCAAAAGCAGTCCTGAGAGGGAAGTTCATAGCAATACAGGCATATATAAAAAGGATAGAAGAATCTCAAATAAAAAAATCTAACCCTAAAGCTACAAGAACTAGAACAACAACAATAAACAAAGCCTAGGGCAAGAAGAAAGGAAATCATCAAGATCAAAGCAGAATTAAGTGACATAGAGCCTAAACAAACAATTCAAAAGGTCAACAAAGTAGGAGCTGGTTTTTTAATGAAATAAACAAAACCGACAAGCCTTTAGCCAGGCTCATCAAGAAAAAAAGAGCAAGGACCCAAATTAACAAAATCAGAAATGAAAGAGGAGAAATCACACCGATATCACAGAAATACAAAGAATTGTAAGAAATTACCATAGACAACTGTATGGCAAGAAAATTGACAACATAGATAAAATGGACAAATTTCTAGAAACAAATAATCTTCCAAAACTAAATCAAGGAGAAGCAGAAAGCCTGAACAGACCAATAAGAAAGAGTGAAATGGAAATGATAATCAAAAAATTCCTGACACAAAGCCCCAGACTGCATGGCTTCACAGGTGAATTTTACAAAACATTTGGGGAAGAACTAACACCTACCCTACTCAAACTATTCCAAAAAATCCAAGAAGAGGGAAGACTCCCAAACTCATTCTATGAAACCGGTATGACCCTAACTCCAAAACCAGGTCAAGACTCAACAAAGAAAGAGAACTACAGGCCAATATCAATGATGAACATAGATGCTAAAATCCTCGACAGAACATTGGTAAACTGGATCCAGCAACACATTAAAAAGATCATACATTATGATCAAGTGGTATTTATCCCAGGGATGCAAGGATGGTTTAATATTCGCAAATCAATAAATGTAATACACCGCATAAGGAAAATGAAAGAAAAAAACCTCATGATCATATCAAAAGATGCTGAAAAGGCATTTGATTAAGTACAAACACCCATTTATGATGAAAACACTCAACAAAATGGGACTAGAGGAAGCATACCTCAACATAATAAAGGCCATATACGAGAAACCCAAAGCTAAAATCATACCCAATGGACAAAAACTGAAAGCATTCCCCTGATATCAGGAAGAAGACATGGATGTCAACTATCTCCACTTTTATTAAACATAGTGTTGGAAGTTCTAGCCATAGCAATCAGACAAGAAGAAGAAATAAAAGGCACCCAAATTGGAAAAGAAGTAAAACAGTCACTATTTGCAGATGACATGATAGTATACATAGAAAACCCTATAGAATCCACCAAAAAGCTACTCGACCTAATAAGTGAATTTGGTAAAATAGCAGGGTACAAAGTCAATATTCAGAAATCAAAGGAATTTCTATACACCAATAATGAAATATCAGATATAGAAACTAGAAAAAAAATTCCATTTACTGTAGCAACAAGAAAAATAAAGTACCTAGGAATAAATTTAACCAAAGAGGTAAAAGACTTGCACTTGGAAAACTACATAACTCTGAAGAAACAAATTAAGGAAGATACAAATAAATGGAAGCACATACCATGTTCATGGATGGAAAGAATCAACATCACTAAAATGTCCATACTATCCAAAGCAATTTATAGATTCAATGTAATATCTATTAAAATATCAGCAATGTATTTCACAGACCTAGAACAATTCAAAAATTTTTATGAAACCAAAAAAGAGCCCGAATAGCCAAAGCAATCTTGAGACAGAAGAATGCAATAGGAAGACTCACAATATCTGATATCAAACTATACTACAAGCCTGCTGTAATCAAAACAGCCTGGTACTGGCATAAGAACAGACATATAGACCAATGGAACAGAATAGAGAGCCTAGAAATAAACTCAGGCCTCTATGGGCAACTAATATTCAACAAAGGGGGAAGAAACATAAAATGGAATGAGGAGAGCCTCTTCAACAAATGGTGCTGGGAGAACTGGACAGGGACATGCAAAAAAATGAAACTAGACCACCAACTTGTGCCCCATACCAGAATAAACTCAAGATGTTTCAAAGACTTAAATGTAAGACATGACACCATAAAAATCCTAGAGGAAAACATAGGCAGGAAAACTTCAGATATCCCACGTAGCAATATTTTCACTGATACATCTCCTAAGGCAAGGGAAATAAAGGAAAAAATAAACAAATGGGACTACATCAAACTAGAGAGTTTCTGCTCAGCAAAAGAAAACATCAGCAAGATGAAAAGGGAACCAACCATATAGGAAAATATTTGCCAATGATACATCAGATAAGGGATTGATCTCCAAAATATATAACGAACTTACACATCTCAATACGAAGAAGACAGACAGCCCAATTAAAAAACGGGCAGAGGACCTGAAGAAACATTCTCCAAGGAGGATATACATAGGGTCCATAGACACATGAAAAAATGCTCAACATCCCTAGCCATCTGAGAGATGCAAATATGAGATACCACTTTACACCTGTGAGAATGGCCATCATTAACAAATCAACAAACAACAAGTGCTGGCGAGGATGTGGAGAAAAAAGAACACTGGTGCACTGCTGGTGGAAATGCAGACTGGTGCAGCCACTATGGAAAACAGTATGGAATTTCCTCAAAAAACTAAAAATGAAACTGCCTTTTAAACCAGTGATTCCCCTGCTAAGATTATACCCGAAGAATCCTGAAACCCCATTTCAAAAGAACTTATGCACCTCTATGTTTATAGCAGCGCTGTTTACAATAGCCAAGTCCTGGAAACAGCCTAAGCGCCCATCTGTAGATGACTGGATCAAAAAACTGTGGTACATTTACACAATGGAGTTCTATGTAGCAGAAAGAAAGAAGGAATTTCTACCATTTGCAACAACATGGATGGAACTAGAGAGAATTATGCTTAGCGAAATAAGGCAGGCAAAGAAAGAAAAATACCATACGCTATCACCCAATACATCACCCAATATAGGAGTCTAATGAACAACACGAACAAATGAACAAAATTGAACAAGGAACAGAATAACAGTTATCGGGGGGAGCGGGGAGAGAGGGAAGGGGGTAAGTAGGGGAAGGGTTTAGCAAAGGAGGTAATATAAATAACCAATGAACATGGACAATGGGGTCGGGATAGACTGTGGGAGGAGTGGGCTGGGTGGAGGGTAGCAATGAGGGAAAAAGTGGGACAATTGTAACAGAAAAACAATAAAAATTAAATTTAAAAAAACAAAAAACTTTTATTGTTTTTCAGTTACAGATGTTCCAATTTTCTTCCATTGCTCTCCCCTGCCCTCCTCCCCACGCCAACTCCCACTGTCAGTCCCCACCCTGTTGTTCATGTCCATGGGTCTTTTATACTTGTTTCTTCATTAGACCCTTTCCCCTTTTCCCCCAATTATCCCCCACACTCCTCCCCCCTGGTTGCTGACAGTTTGTTCCTTATTTCCACGTCACCGGTTCTATTTTGCTCCTTTGTTGTTTTGTTCATTATTCCACTTATGGGTGAGAACATATGGTATTTGTCTTTCACAGCCTTGCTCATTTCACTTAGCATAATACTCTCCAGTTCCATCCATGCTTTTGTGAAGGGTAGGAATTCCTTCTTTCTTTCTGCCATGAAGTACTCCATTGTGTAAATGTACCTCAGTCAGTTTTTGATCCACTTATTTACTAACAGGCACTTAAGGCTGTCTCCAACACTTAGCTATTGTAAATAACTCTACTATGAACATAGAGGTGCATAGTTTTTTTTAAATTAGTGTTTCAGGACTGTTAGAATATATTCCCAGCAGTGGAATTGCTGAGTCAAAAGGCAGTTAGTTCCATTTTTAGTTTTTTGAGGAAATTCCATGCTGTTTTCTAGGTGGCTGCACTAGTCTGCATTCCTACCTACCAACAGTGCACTAGGATCTGTCTTCTCCACATCCTTAGCAGCACTTCTTGTTTGTTGATTTGTTAATGATGGGCATTTTGACCAGTGTGAGGTGGTATCTCATTGTGGTTTATTAGCATCTCTGATGGCTAGTGACTTTGAACATCCATTCATATGAAAATGGTCCCTTTGTATGCCCTCCTTGGAGAAGTGTCTGTTGAGGTCCCTTGCTCATTTTTAATTGGATTGTTTGTCTTCCTGATGTCGAATTCTTTACATATTTTGGAGATCAAATCCTTGTTTGAGCTATCACTGGCAAATATGTTTTTTCATAAGGTTGGTTCCTTTTTCATTTTGCTGGTGTTTTCTTGACCGAAGCAGAACTTTTCAGTTTGATATAGTTTTGTTTGTTTATTCTTTCCCTTGTTTCCTTTGCCCTAGGAGATATATTGGGAAAAATATTTCTATGTGGGCTATCTGAAATGTTACTGCCTATGTTTTCCTCTAGGACTTTTATTGTGTCATGGCTTACATTTAAGTTTTTTATCCATCTTGAGTTTATTGTTGTATATGGTGAAAGTTTGTGGTCTAGTTTCTTTTTTTTGCATGAACCTGTCCAGATCTCCCAACACAATTTATTGAAGAGACTATTTTTACTGCATTTTATGCTCCTGCCCTCTTTGTCAAATATTAACTGACCATAGAGACCTGGGTTTATTTCTGGGTTCTATTCTGTTCCACTGGTCAATATGTCTGTTCTCATGCCAGTAGCAGTCTATTTTGATTGCCGTGGCCTCGTAAAATAGTTTGATAGAGAATATTGTGATATCTTTTACTTTGTTCTTTCTCAAGATTGCTGATGCTATTTGGTGTCATTTTTGGTTCCACATAAATTTTTGAAATATTTGTTCTAAATTGTGAAATATGCCATTGGTGTTTTATATAGGGATTGCATTGAATCTGTAGATTGCTTTGGATAGTATGGGCATTTTAATGTTGGGAATTCTGCCAATCTATGAACATGGTATATACTTCCATTTATTTGTGTCTTCCTTAATTTCTTTCTTCAGTGTTCTTTACTTTTCCAAGTACAGATCTTTTACCTCCTTGGTTAAGTTTATTCCTACTTTATTTTTCTTATTGCTATAGTAAATGAGATTTCTCCCCCTAGTTTCTGTTTCTGATATTTCATTGCTGGTGTACAAAAATGCCTTCAATTTCTGAATGTTGATTTTTTTTTTTACCTGCTATTTTGCCATATTTACTTGTTAGGTCAAGTAGTTTTGGGGAGGAGCCTATAGGGTTTTCTGGGTACACTGTTATCTCATTTGCAAATCATAATAGTTTTACTTTCTCCTTTATAATTTAAATGTCTTTTATTTCCTTTTTTTGTCTGATCACTGTGGCTAGACTTCCAATACTATGTTGAATAAAAGTGGTGAAAATGGGCACCCTTGTCTTGTCCTGATCTTATGGGGAAAGCTTTTGTTTTTGCCTGTTGAGTATGATATTGGCTGTAGGTTTCTCATATTTGGCCTTTATTATTTTGGGGTATGCTCCCCCTAATCCCAACTTGTTGAGCGTGTTTATCATAATAGAGTGCTGTACTTTATCAAATGCTTTTTCAGCATCTATTGATATGATACTGAAGTTTTTTATTATCGTTTCGTTTTTACTAGTTGTTATTAGTCTTTTAGGCTTTCTGCTTCTTCTTGATTCAGTTTTGGAACATTGTATGATTCCAAAAATTTGTCCATTTCCTCTAGGTTTTCAAATTTCTTGGCATATAGTTGTTCATAGTAATTTCTTACAATCTTTATATTTCTGTGGCATTGGTTGTTTTTTCTCCTCTTTTGTTTCTGATTTTATTTATTTGGATCCTCTCTCTCTTTCTCCTGATGAACCTCATTAAAGGTTTGTCAATTTTTTCCCCCAAAGTACCAGATCCTCTGAATTGTTCTTTTAGTCTCTATGTCATTGAATTCTGATCTGATCTTATTTCCTTTTTTCTACTCACTCTGGTTTTGTTTGTTGTTGTTTCTATAATTCTTGTAGGTGTAAGGTAGTGTATTTATTTGAAATTTTCCCACTTTTTAAAGGTAGGCCTATATTGCTATGAACTTCCCTCTCAGGACTGTCTTTTCTGTGTCCCATAGAGTTGGACTGTTGTGTGTTCATTTTCATTTGCTTTCAGAAACATTTTGATTTCTTCCTTGATCTCATTGTTAACCCATTAATTATTAAATAGCATCTTACTCAGTCTTCACGTAGTTGCACGTTTTTGAGTATTTTTCTTGAGGTTGTTTTCTAGTTTCAAGCTGTTGTGATTGAAAATGCTTAATATTATTTCAATTTTCTTGAATTTGTTGAGGCTAGTTTGGTGTCCTGCCATGTGATCTATCTTTGAAAATGTTCCACGTGTATTTGAAAAAAATGTATATTTTGCTTCTTAGGGGTGAATAGTTCTGTATGTCTCAATTAGTCCATTAGATCTAGAGTGTTATTCAGTGCTGCATTATTCTTGTTGGTTCTTGATTTGAACAATCTATCCATTGTTGACAGTGGGGTGTTAAAATCCTCTACTACAAGGGTGTTTCTGTCAGTATCTTTCTTGAAATCCTCCAAGATTTTCCTTATATATTTGGGTGCTCCTATGTTGGGTACATATATGATTATAAGGGCTATATTTTCTTGATGGATTCCTCCCTTAAGTATTATAAAGTGTCCTTCTTTGTTTTGAAATCTATTTCGCCTAATATAAGTATTGCTACCCCAGCTTTTTAAAAAAATGTCAATTTGCTTGAAAAATTTTTTGAAACATTAATTTGTAATTTATTTTTTATTGCTTTTTTTCTATTACAGTTGTCCTACTTTCACCCCCATTTCTTACCCCAACCCCTCCCATCCCTTCCTCCACAGTTCTTCCCCACCCCATTGTCCATGTCCATGGGTCATTTATACTAGTTCCTTGACTAGACCCTTCTCCTTCTTTTCCGTTTTCCCCTCTCCCCTCCCCCCTGGTCACTGTCAGTCTGCTACTTGTTTACTTGCCTCTGGTTCTATTTTGCTCATTTTTTTGTGTTGTTCATTAATGTCCTCTGTTAGGTGGTATCATATGTATTTGTTTTTTGCTGCCTGGTTTATTTCGCTAAGCATAATGCTCTCTAGTTCCATCCATGTTGTCACAAATGGTAGGAGTTTCTTCTTTCTTCCTGCTGCATAGTATTCCATTGTGTAAATGTACCACGGTTTTTTAATTTATTCATCTACATATGGGCACTTAGGCTGTTTCTAGCACTTGGCTATTGTGAATAGTGCTGCTATGAACGTAGTGGTACATAGGTTATTTTGAATTGGTGTTTCATCTTGGAGTATAATCTTAGCAAAGGGATTGCTGGATCAAGAGACAGCTGCATTTTTAGTTTTTTTGAGGTAATTTCATACTCTTTTCCATAGTGGCTGCACCAGTCTGCATTCCCACCAACAGTGCACCAGTGTTCCCATTTCTTCACATCCTCACCAGCACTTATTTGTTGATTTGTTGATGCAATCAGACAAGAGAAGGAAATAAAAAGCATCCAAATTGGAAAAGAGGAAGTAAAACTGTCATTATTTGCATATGACATGATTGTGTACATAGAAAACCCAATAGATTCCACCAAAAAACTACTCAATCTAGTAAGTGAATTTAGCAAAATAGCATAGTACAAAGTCAATATTCAGAAATCAAAGGAATTTCTGTACACCAACAATAAAATATCAGAGATAGAAACTAGAAAAAAATCCCATTTACTATAGCAACAAGAAAAATAGAGCACCTAGGAATAAATCTAACCAAAGACATAAAAGACTGTACTTGGAAAACTACATAACCCTGAAGAAAGAAATTAAGGAAGATACAAATAAACGGCAGTATATACCATGTTCATGGATGGGAAGAATCAACATCATTAAAATGTCCATACTACCCAAAACAATTTATAGATTTAATGTAATTTCTATTAAAATACCAATGGCATATTTAACAGACCTAGAACAAATGCTTGAAATATTTTATTCATCCCTTCCCTTTCAGTCTGTGTAGACTTTTTGTTCTGAGGTGGCTTTCTTGTAGATAGCATATATGTGGTTCATGTTTTTTTATTCATTCAGCTACAGTATGTCTTTCTGATTGGAGCATTTAATCCATTTACATTAATGGTTATTATTGATAGGTACTGATTCATTGACATTTTACCTTTGTACTTATGTTCCTCTCTCTCTCTCCCCCTTTCTTCATCTTCTTAAAGCAGTCCCTTTAGCATCTTTTTCAAATCTAGTCTGGTAGAGATGTATTCTTTTGGCCTTTTTTCATGGGTCAGTGGCCTGGGAAACTTGTATTTTGCTTTCCATTTTAAATGAGAGCCTTGCTGGGTGTAGTAGTCTTGGTTTCAGGCTTTTGCCTTTAATTACGTGGAATATTTCTTGCCACTCCCTTCTGGCTTGTAGTTTGTCTGTTCCAAAATTTGCTGTTAGCCTTATCAGAGGTCCCTTGTATGTTACTAGCTGTTTCTCCTGAGCTTCAGGATTCTCTCTTTGTCTTTGCATTTTGCCATTTTAATTATGATGTGTCTTCAGGTTGGCCTTTTTGGGTTCATCTTGATTGGTACCTCTGGGCTTCATGCACTTGGGTGACTTTTTCTCTCATTGAGTTAGGGAAGTTTTTCTCATCACCTTTTCAAACAAGTTTTCTATCTCTTTTTCCTCTTCTCCTTCCCTGTAATATGGATGTGATTACATTTCATGTTGTCCTGCAACTTCCTTAAATACTCTTCATTCTTTTTCAGTCTTCATTTTGTTGCTCCGTCTGTGATTTTTTTCTGCCTTGTCCTTCAGCTTGCTGATCCAATTCTCTGCTTCATCTATCCTGCTTTTAACTCCTTCTACTGTGTTCTTCAACTCAGAAATTGTATTATTCATTTATTCCTGGCTCTCATTGATACTTTCTTTCTTTTTTTTTTTTTTGCATTATTTTTGTTATGACCTTTTTAAATTTTTAATTTATTTATTGTTTTTCTATTACAGTTGTCCCACTTTTTCCCCCATTTCTCCGCTTCACCCAGCCCACCTCTCCTCCCACAGTCAATTCCCACCCCATTGTATATGTCCAGGGGTTATTTATATTAGTTCCTTTACTAAACCCTTCCCCTACTTACTCCCCTTCTCTCCCTCCGCTGCACTCCCCTGGTAACTATTAGTCTGTTCTTTGTTTACATGTCTCTGGTTCAGTTTTTTTTTTAATATATATATTTTTATTATTGATTATATTGTTACAACAGTTCCAATTTTCTCCCCCTTGCTCCCCTCCACCCAGCACCACCCTCCCCCTGCAATCCCCCCCAAGTCCATACCCCTGGTTCGTAAAAATTAACTATCCCCCCCCTCTCAAATATTAGGACCCTTTGTAATCTTGTAATGGACAATGGGCGAAGGTCTCAAGCTCCTCTAGCTGCTTCAAGCTGGACATGGTCGTCGTCCTACCTACCCTTGGGTCCAGAAAACCCTAATAAGAGTGGGAGTGTGGAGGGGAGGGTGGCCTTCCCACATGGGGAAGGATCGTGCAGACTCCAGGTCAGTTGGCTGTCTCCAGTCAACGGCGTGCTTGGTTTAACAGGCTGGTGTCCTTGTTGTGTTCTGGGGGGCAACAGATTTGGCGAAAAGGGTTAAAAGACATCATTCACTCCATAACTACTAGATGACAAAAAGCAGGGATTAATTTTTCAATGTTCCATATTAGGCAAAAAAAAAAAAAAAAAAAAAAAAAAAGGCTTCACCTGTCCAAAACCCTTTTGCCCATTATACTTAGTTTGGGCTGAGGTAAATAGTTTAGATTTTCCCCCTCTCAGACCTCTGGGCTTTTTCTGCCCAAGCCATTAGGATAGAAAAGAGAAACCAGTTTTAAAGTGAAGCCCACAGACCACCCCATTCTTCCCCAACCCAGCCATTTAGTTCAGCCAAACCGTTGAGTCTCAGGAGGCAGTGCTGCAGAGAGGATTAAGTGAGGCTTATGCGTATAGACAATCACTCAGGTAATGCGATCATAGGCTTATGTCCTTTGAAAACAGAAAACACGTGTTAATTTATGTAACATAACCCACAAACAAGTCTCTAAATCTGTAAGACTGTCTTATTGGGAAGACATCCAGTTGCAAGGCACTTGAAATTCTATTTGCCTGCAACTTCAATATCTTTGATGAGATCACAGACATGGTTTAATTTTCAAGTGAAACCATATTTAAATGAGAAGAAACTTTTAAGACGGTTAGTTGCCCTATTTTATAGTCTACTACTGATCATTGTGATTTTCTTTGAATAATAATTTTTCTCCCTAAGGTTACCCTCCCTGTTTTTAAAGGGACTACATTAAGTCCATTTTTAATTTATCCTGTTCGTTTGCATAAACATAACAAGAGCAGCAAATGATCACTTATGATCTTTAGTTCTGCTTTGCTGGAACGTACCCAAGGATTATTTGGGGTGACCCTCAGTCTGTTCTTCAGGGCACAGAAGCTGAGCCACATATCTGGCATTCATCCTTGCCTGTACACACCCGTTTTTTCCAAGTCTTTCTGGTTTTTCATTGTGTCTTAAGGTCCCTTCTAGCCATCTTTCAGGAAAACAACCTTCGTTCCTTCCCTGGAAAGATTGCTGTGGACCGCACAACCAACCATGGTACCAGGCCTTTTATCTCACGGGCTTTTATTACCTTTGAAAGTCATTCCCAGTTCCTCAGGGTTTTTTGGTAACATTCTGAGCCCAAGTATGTTTCCTTTAGGCTTGACATTCCAAAGACTTGGTCCAAAAAAAAAAAAGAAACCTCTATTAACAACTGGTCTTATTAGTTCTATGCAAAGGAACTTATGTCATTACTTACTTGTTTAGAATGCCAAACTCTGGAGGGATCAAATAGGGAGAAAAATATACAACGTGAAGGAAAATCTTTGTCCTAATATTCACTGAACTGGCATTTCCATTCTTCATATTTTCATTTTTCCCCCACTAAAGAAAATTTTTTTGTTTGTTTTTCCATTACAGTTGTATCACTTTTTTACCCCTCTTGCTTCCCTGCACTCTGTCCCTCCCTTCACCCACATTTAGTCTCCACTCAGTTGCCCATGTCCGTGGGTCATTCATACATATATATATATATATATATATTTTTTTTTTTTTATTTGACCCTTCCCCTCCTTATACCCTTCTCTCCCCCCCCTCCTCCCTTGTTACTGTTAGTCTACTTCTTGTTTACATACCTCTGGTTCAATTTTGCTCATTTGTTTGTGTTGTTCATTAGTTTCCTGTAATAGGTGACAGCATAGGGTATTTTTCTTTTGTTGCCTGGCTTATTTCACTAAGCATAATTTTCTCTAGTTCCATCCATGTTGTTGCAAATGGTAGAAATTCCTTCTTTCTTTCTGCTACATAGAATTCCATTGTGTAAATGTACCACAGTTTTTTGATCCACTCATCTACAGATGGGCATTTAGGTTGTTTCCAGCACTTGGCTATTGTAAATAGTGCTCCTATGAACATTGGAGTGCATAGGTTCTTTTGTATTGGTGTTTCAGGATTTTTCGGATATAATCCCAGTAATGGAATTGCTGGTTCAAAAGGCAGTTCCATTTTTAGTTTTTTGAGGAAATTCCAAACTGTTTTCCATAGTGGCTGCACCAGTCTGCATTCCCACCAGCAATGCACCAGGGTTCCCGTTTCTCCGCATCCTCTCCAGCACAAGTTGTTTGTTGATTTGTTGATTATGGCCATTCTGACTGGTGTGAGGTGGTATCTCATTGTGGTTTTTATTTGCATCTCTCTGATGGCTAGTGATGTTGAGCATATTTTCATATGTCTATGGGCCCTCTGTATGTCTTCTTTGGAGAAGTGTTTGTTCAGGTCCTTTGCCCATTTCTTAATTGGGTTGTCTGTCTTCTTGGTGTTGAGTCGTATGAGTTCTTTATATATTTTGGAGATCAATCCCTTGTCTGAGATGTCATTGGCGAATATATTTTCCCATATGGTTGGTTTCCTTTGCATCTTGCTGATGTTTTCTTTAGCTGAGCAGAAACTTTTTAGTTTGATGTAATCCCATTTGTTTATTCTTTCCTTTATTTCCCTTGCCTTAGGAGATATATCAGTGAAAATGTTGCTACGTGGGATATCTGAAATTTTCCTGCCTATATTTTCCTCTAGGACTTTTATGGTATCACGGCTTACATTTAAGTCTTTGATCCATTTTGAGTTTATTCTGGTGTATGGTGTAAGTTGGTGGTCTAGTTTCATTTTTTTGCATGTCCCTGTCCAGTTCTCCCAACACCATTTGTTGAAGAGGCTCTTTTCACTCCATTTGATGTTCTTTCCCCCTTTGTCAAATATTAGTTGACCATATGAACCTGGGTTTATTTCTGGGCTCTCTATTCTGTTCCATTGATCTATATGTCTGTTTTTATGCCAGTACCAGACTGTTTTGATTACCGTGGCCTTGTAGTATAGTTTGATATCAGGTATTGTGATTCCTCCTACTGTGTTCTTCTTCCTCAAAATTGCTGTGGCTATTCGGGCTCTTTTTTGGTTCCATATAAATTTTTGAAGTATTTTTTCTAGGTCTGTGAAATATGTTGCTGGTATTTTAATAGGGATTGCATTGAATCTATAAATTGCTTTGGGTAGTATGGACATTTTAATGATGTTGATTCTTCCCATCCATGAGCATGGTATATGCTTCCATTTATTTGTATCTTCTTTAATTTCTTTCTTCAATGTTATGTAGTTTTCTGAGTACAGGTCTTTTACCTCCTTGGTTAAGTTTATTCCTAGGTATTTTATTTTTCTTGTTGCTATGGTAAATTGAATTTTTCTTTCAGTTTCTATCTCTGAGTTTTTATTGTTGGTGTATAAAAATGCCTTTGATTTCTTAATATTGACTTTGTATCCTGCTATTTTGCCGAATTCACTTATTAGGTCGAGTAGTTTTTTTGTGGAGTCTATAGGGTTTTCTATGTACACTATCATGTCATCTGCAAATAATGACAGTTTTACTTCCTCTTTTCCAATTTGGATGCCTTTTATTTCTCTTTCTTGTCTGATTGCGGTGGCTAGAACTTCCAAGACTATGTTGAATAGGAGTGGGGAGAGCGGACATCCTTGTCTTGTTCCTGATCTCAGGGGGAATGCTCTCAGTTTTTGCCCATTGAGTATGATGTTGCCTTCAGGTTTCTCATATATGGCCTTTATTATGTTGAGGTATGCTCCCTCTATTCCCATTTTGCTGAGAGTTTTTATCATAAATGGGTGTTGTACTTTATCAAATGCTTTTTCTGCATCTATTGATATTATCATGTGGTTTTTGTCTTTCATTTTGTTTATGTGGTGTATTACGTTTATTGATTTACGAATGTTAAACCATCCTTGCATCCCTGGGATGAATCCTACTTGATCGTGGTGTATGATCTTTCTAATGTGTTGCTGGATCCGGTTTGCCAATATTTTGTTGAGGATTTTAGCATCTATGTTCATCAGCGATATTGGCCTGTAGTTTTCTTTCTTTGTTGTGTCTTGACCTGGTTTTGGAATTAGGGTTATACTGGCTTCATAGAATGAGTTTGGCAGTCTTCCCTCTTCTTGTATCTTTTGGAATAGTCTGAGAAGGATAGGAGTTAGTTCTTTCCTAAATGTTTTGTAGAATTCACTTGTGAAGCCATCCGGTCCAGGGCTTTTGTGTGCTGGGAGTTTTTTGATTACTGCTTCAATTTCACTAGCTGTTATTGGTCTATTCAGACTTTCTGCTTCTTCTTGATTCAGTTTGGGAAGACTATAGGTTTCCAGGAATCTGTCCATTTCCTCTAGGTTGTCAAATTTCTTGCCATACAGTTGTTCATAATAATTTCTTATAATCCTTTGTATTTCTGTGGTATCAGTTGTGATTTCTCCTCTTTCATTTCTGATTTCATTTATTTGGGTCCTCTCTCTTTTTTTCTTTCTTTTTTTTTTTTTTAATGTTTTTAATTGATTATATTGTTACAACAGTTCCAATTTTCTCCCCCTTGTTCCCCTCCCCCCAGCTCCCCCCTCCCCCAGCAATCCCCCCCAAGTCCATACCCCTGGTTCTTAAAAATTAACTATCCCCCCCCCCCCTCTAATATTAGGACCCTTTGTAATCTTGTAAAGGACAATGGGCGAAGGTCTCAAGCTCCTCTAGCTGCTTCAAGCTGGACATGGTCGTCGTCCTACCTACCCTTGGGTCCAGAAAACCCTAATAAGAGTGGGGGTGTGGAGGGGAGGGTGGCCTTCCCACATGGGGAAGGATCGTGCAGACTCCAGGTCAGTTGGCTGCCTCCGGTCAACGGCGTGCTTGGTTCAACAGGCTGGTGTCCTTGTTGTGTTCTGAGGGCAACAGATTTGGCGAAAAGGGTTAAAAGACATCATTCAATCCATAACTACTAGATGACAAAAGGCAGGGATTAATTTTTCAATGTTCCATATTAGGGAAAAAAAAAAAAGTTTCTTTGTAAGAAGGTGTGCTAGGCACATCTCGCCTGTCCAAAACCCTTTTGCCCACTATACTTAGTTTGGGCTGATGTAAATAGTTTAGGTTTTTCCCCCTTTCAGACCTCTGGGTCTTTTCTGTCCAAGCCATTAGGATAGAAAAGAGAAACCAGTTTTAAAGTGAAGCCCACAGACCACCCCATTCTTCCCCAACCCAGCCATTTGGTTCAGCCAAACCGTTGAGTCTCAGGAGGCAGCGCTGCAGAGAGGATTAAGTGAGGCTTATGCGTACAGATAATCACTCAGGTAATGCGATCATAGGCTTATGTCCTTTGAAAACAAAAAACACGTGTTAATTTATGTAACATAACCCGCAAACAAGTCTCTAAATCTGGAGAAGAAACTTTTAAGACGGTTAGTTGCCCTGTTTTATACTCTACTACTGATCATTGTGATTTTCCTTGAATAATAATTTTTCTCCCTAAGGTTACCCTCCTTGTCTTTAAAGGGACTACATTAAGTCCATTTTTAATTTATCCTGTTCGTTTGCATAAACATAACAAGAGCAGCAAATGATCACTTATGATCTTTAGTTCTGCTTTGCTGGAACTTACCCAAGGAATATTTGGGGTGACCTTCAGTCTGTTCTTCAGGGCACAGAAGCTGTGCCACATATCCGGCATTCATCCTTGCCTGTACACACCTGTTTTTTCCAAGTCTTTCTGGTCTTTCCTTGTGCCTTAAGGTCCCTTCTAGCCATCTTTCAGGAAAACAACCTTCGTTCCTTCCCTGGAAAGATTGCTGTGGACCGCACAACCAACCATGGTACCAGGCCTTTTATCTCATGGGCTTTTATTACCTTTGAAAGTCATTCCCAGTTCCTCAGGGCTTTCTGGTAACAATCTGAGCCCAAGTATGTTTCCTTTAGGCTTGACATTCCAGTCAAAGACTTGGTCAAAAAAAAAAAAAAAAGAACCTCTGTTGACAACTGGTCTTATTAGTTCTATGCAAAGGAACTTATGTCATTACTTACTTGTTTAGAATGCCAAATTCTGGAGGGATCAAATAGGGAGAAAAATATACAACGTGAAGGAAAATCTTTGTCCTAATATTCACTGAACTGGCATTTCCATTCTTCATATTTTCATTTTTCCCCCACTAAAAAATTTTGGTTTGTTTTTCCATTACAGTTGTCTCACTTTTTTAGCCCTCTTGTTTCCCTGCACCCTGTCCCTCCCCTCCCCCACATTTAGTCCCCACTCAGTTGCACCTGTCTGTGGGTCATTCATATATATATATATTTTTTAACTTGACCCATCCCCTTACACCTTTCTTTTCCTCCCCCCCGCCCCCCTTGTTACTGTTAGTCTACTTCTTGTTTACATACCTCTGGTTCAATTTTGCTCATTTGTTTGTGTTGTTCATTAGTTTCCTGTAATAGGTGACAGCATAAGGTATTTTTCTTTTGTTGCCTGGCTTATTTCACTAAGCATAATTTTCTCTAGTTCCATCCATGTTGTTGCAAATGGTAGAAGTTCCTTCTTTCTTTCTGCTACATAGAATTCCATTGTGTAAATGTACCACAGTTTTTTGATCCACTCATCTACAGATGGGCACTTAGGTTGTTTCCAGCACTTGGCTATTGTAAATAGTGCTGCTAGGAACATTGGAGTGCATAGGTTCTTTTGAATTGGTGTTTCGGGATTTTTTGGATATAATCCTAGCAATGGAATTGCTGGTTCAAAAGGCAGTTCCATTTTTAGTTTTTTAAGGAAATTCCAAACTGTTTTCCACAGTGGCTGCACCAATCTGCATGCCCACCAGCAATGCACCAGGGTTCCCGTTTCTCCGCATCCTCTCCAGCACAAGTTGTTTGTTGATTTGTTGATGATTGCCATTTTGACTGGTGTGAGGTGGTATCTCATTGTGGTTTTAATTTGCATCTCTCTGATGGCTAGTGATGTTGAGCATACTTTCATATGTCTATGGGCCCTCTGTATGTCTTCTTTGGAGAAGTGTTTGTTCAGGTCCTTTGCCCATTTTTTAATTGGGTTGTTTGTCTTCTTGGTGTTGAGTCGTATGAGTTCTTTATATATTTTGGAGATCAATCCCTTGTCTGAGATGTCATTGGCGAATATATTTTCCCATATGGTTGGTTTCCTTTGCATCTTGCTGATGTTTTCTTTAGCTGAGCAGAAACTTTTTAGTTTGATGTAGTCCCATTTGTTTATTCTTTCCTTTATTTCCCTTGCCTTAGGAGATATATCAGTGAAAATGTTGCTACGTGGGATATCTGAAATTTTCCTGCCTATTTTTTCCTCTAGGACTTTTATGGTATCACGGCTTACATTTAAGTCTTTGATCCATTTTGAGTTTATTCTGGTGTATGGTGTGAGCTGGTGGTCTAGTTTCATTTTTTTGCATGTCCCTGTCCAGTTCTCCCAACACCATTTGTTGAAGAGGCTCTTTTCATTCCATTTGATGTTCTTTCCCCCTTTGTCAAATATTAGTTGACCATATGAACCTGGGCTTATTTCTGGGCTCTCTATTCTGTTCCATTGATCTATATGTCTGTTTTTATGCCAGTACCAGACTGTTTTGATTACCGTGGCCTTGTAGTATAGTTTGATATCGGGTATTGTGATTCCTCCTACTGTGTTCTGCCTCAAAATTGTTGTGGCTATTCGGGCTCTTTTTTGGTTCCATATAAATTTTTGAAGTATTTGTTCTAGGTCTGTGAGATATGTTGCTGGTATTTTAATAGGGATTGCATTGAATCTATAAATTGCTTTGGGTAGTATTCTCTTTTTTTCTTGATGAGTCTGCTTAAAGGCTTGTCAATTTTGTTTATTTTTTCAAAGAACCAGCTCCTACTTTTGTTGATCTTTTGAATTGTTAGTTTAGACTCTATGTCATTTAATTCTGCTCTGATCTTGATGATTTCCTTCCTTCTACTTGATCTGGGCTTTGCTTGTTGTTCTTCCTCTAGATCTTGTAGCTGTAGGGTTAAATTTTTTATTAGATATTCCTCTAGCTTTTTTAGGTAGGCCTGTATTGCTATGAACTTTCCTCTTAGGACTGCTTTCGCTGTATCCCATAGGTTTTGGGTTGTTGTGTGTTCATTATCATTAGTTTCCAGAAACTTTTTGATTTCTTCCTTGATGTCATTGTTAACCCATTCATTATTTAATAGCATGTTATTCATTCTCCATGAGTTTGAATGTTTTTGAGTTTTTTCCTTGAGGTTGATTTCCAATTTTAAGCCATTGTGATCTGAGAAGATGCTTGATATAATTTCAATTTTCTTGAATTTGTTAAGGCTTGTTTTGTGTCCTACCATGTGGTCTATCTTTGAAAATGTTCCATGTGCACTTGAGAAGTATGTATATTTTGCTTCTTTGGGGTGAAAACTTCTATATATATCGACTAAGTCCATTTGATCTAGGGTGTTGTTCAGTGCCTCCATATCTTTGGTGTTTCTTTGCTTCGAAGATCTGTCCATTGTTGACAATGGGGTGTTAAAGTCCCCTACTATGAGTGTGTTGTTGTCTATATCTTTCTTGGAGTCTTTCAAAAGTTTCCTTACATATTTGGGTGCTCCTAAGTTTGGTGCATATATATTTATAAGGGTTATATCTTCTTGATGGATTTTTCCCTTAAGTATTATGAAATGCCCTTCTTTGTCTCTTTTTATGGACTTTGCTGTGAAATCTGTTTTGTCTGATATAAGTATTGCTACCCCGGCTTTTTTTTCATGTCCATTTGCTTGGAATACATTTTTCCATCCCCTTACTTTCAGTCTGTGTAGATCTTTTGTTCTAAGGTGGGTCTCTTGTAGACAGCATATATGTGGGTCATTCTTTCTAATCCATTCAGCTACCCTATGTCTTTTAATTGGAGCATTTAATCCATTTACATTTAAGGTTATTACCGATAAGTACTTATTCATTGTCATTTTTCCCCTTTGTACTCGTGTTCTTCTCTGTCTCTCTCTGTTTCTTTATCTTCTTAGAGCAGACCTTTTAGCATCTCTTGCATTGCTGGTTTGGTGGAGATGTATTCTTTTAGCCTTCTTTTGTCTTGGAAGCTCCTTATTTCACCCTCCATTTTGAATGAGAGCTTTGCTGGGTATAGTATTCTAGGTTGTAGGCCTTTGTTTTTCATTGCTTGGAATACTTTTTGCCATTCCCTTCTGGCTTGTAGTGTTTCTGCTGAGAAATCTGATGATAGCCTTATTGGAGTACCCTTGTATGTTATTAGTTGTTTTTCTCTTGCTGCTTTTAGGATCCTCTCTTTGTCTTTGAATGTTGCCATTTTAATTATGATGTGTCTTGAGGTGGGCCTGTTGGGGTTCATCTTCATTGGGACCCTCTGTGCTTCCTGGACTTGCGTGACTCTTTCTCTCGTCATGTTAGGAAAGTTTTCTGTCATTAGTTTTTCAAAGAGGTTTTCTATCCCTTGCTCTTCTTCTTCTCCTTCTGGAATTCCTATGATACGGATATTATTACGTTTCATGTTGTCCTGCAGCTGTCTTAGAACCTCTTCAGTCTTGTTCAGTCTTTTTTCATTTTGTTGCATTGTCTGGGAGTTTTTGTGTAGGTTGTCCTCCAGCTCGCTGATCCGATCTTCTGCTTCCTCTAGCCTGCTTTTAATTCCTTCTACTGTGTTCTTCAATTCAGAGATCGTATTTTTCATTTCCTCCTGGCTCTTATTGATAGCTTCTATGTCCTTTTTCATGCTCACGTAATTTTCTGTGAGTTCCTTGTAGTTTTTCTGGAGTTCTTTGAAGTTTCCGCTGAGCTCATTCAGCTTCTCCATAATCCATGTTTTGAATTCCATATCTGATAGTTCGCTCCCCTCTATTTCATTTAGCACTCTTTCTGGGGATTCTACCTTTCCTTTTGATGGGAGGTTGTTTCTCTGTCTCCCCATTTTTTTGACTCCTATTGTTTGTTGGTGCTTCTTGGAATGATCTGCACTTCCTGGATCTGCCTCTGGTGGCGTCAGATCATGTACCAGTCTGGCCCTAGGCAGCCTGTTGGAGACTTCCAGGGATCTACTGCTGTTGTCTGTCTTCTTTGATTGTTAATCTATTCAATCTGTGATTAGCTGTCAGGCTTAAGAACTGTGGGTGTGGCAGCTTAATTCCTGTAGGCAGGGCTTTTGCTTCCCCTCAGGCTGACGCCACTTGGAGGGGAATGGTCTACCCGCAGTACTGGGGATGAGTCAGCACTGGGACCCAGTCAGCTGCTCCTCCAGTTCTCCCCTCAAAGCCACCGTGCCAAATTCTCCCCAAGTGTCTCCAGTCCTCTCTGCCTTCCCTCTGCTTTAGCCCAGGGTAAGTGGTGGCCAAAATATTTTCATAAGTGATCCACTTAAGAGCTCTTTTTCTCCTGCTGTTTCTCTCCGGCTAGCAAGAAAGCCTGTGGCTTTTCGCTTTTCACAGCTGATACTATTTTACTTTCCACTCTGTCGCTGTAGGCTGGGAAGCCCAGCTGGGGGTTTAGACTCTGCCCTTCTCAGGGGGAATCCCCGGCTGCTGAGCTGTTTCTCAGTCCCTTCAGCAGCCACCCGTGTGAGCCCAGCCAGCCCTTCCGCGTCTCCGCACTCCCTACCGGTCACGTTGTGATGTAGCGGCCTTTTCTGTCTCTCCGTGGTTATAAGACTTCTTTCCAGCTAGTGTTCCGTTGGTTATTCCAGATGATTTCTCCAAAATTAAGTTGTAAATCCAGACTGGTCCTGGGAGGAGGTTAGTGTAGCTTCCACTTACTCCTCCGCCATCTTGGATCCCTCAAGGGTTATATCTTCTTGATGGATTTTTCCCTTAAGTATTATGAAGTGCCCTTCTTTGTCTCTCTTTATGGACTTTGCTGTGAAATCTGTTTTGTCTGATATAAGTATTGCTACTCCGGCTTTTTTTTCATGTCCATTTGCTTGAAATACTTTTTTCCATCCCTTTACTTTCAGTCTGTGTAGATCTTTTGTTCTAAGGTGTGTCTCTTGTAGACAGCATATATGTGGGTCATTCTTTCTAATCCATTCAGCTACCCTATGTCTTTTAATTGGAGCGTTTAATCCATTTACATTTAAGGTTATTACTGATAAGTACTTATTCATTGTCATTTTCCCCCTTTTTACTCGTGTTCTTCTCTGTCTCTCTCTGTTTCTTTATCTTCTTAGAGCAGACCCTTTAGCATCTCTTGCATTGCTGATTTGGTGGAGATGTATTCTTTTAGTCTTCCTTTGTCTGAGAAACTCCTTATTTCGCCTTCCATTTTGAATGAGAACCTTGCTGGGTAGAGTATTCTTGGTTGTAGGCCTTTGTTTTTCATTGCTTGGAATATTTTTTGCCATTCCCTTCTGGCTTGTAGTGTTTCTGCTGAGAAATCTGGGGATAGCCTTGTTGGAGCTCCCATGTATGTTATTAGTTGTTTCTCTCTTGCTGCTTTTAGGATTCTCTCTTTGTCTTTGAATGTTGCCATTTTAATTATGATGTGTCTTGAGGTGGGCCTGTTGGGGTTCATTTTCATTGGGATCCTCTGTGCTTCCTGGATTTGCATGATTCTTTCTCTTCTCATGTGAAGGAAGTTTTCTGTCATTAGTTTTTCAAAGAGGTTTTCTATTCCTTGCTCTTCTTCTTCTCCTTCTGAAATTCCTATGATGCGGATATTATTACGTTTCATGTTGTCCTGCAGCTGTCTTAGAGCCTCTTCAGTCTTGTTCAGTCTTTTTTCATTTTGTTGCATTGTCTGGGAGTTTTTGTGTACGTTGTCCTCTAGTTCGCTGAATCGATCTTCTGCTTCCTCTAGCCTGCTTTTAATTCCTTCTACTGTGTTCTTCAATTCAGAGATCGTATTCTTCATTTCCTCGTGGCTCTTATTGATAGCTTCCATATCTTTTTTGATGCTGGTATAATTCTCAGTAAGTTCCTTATAGTTCTTCTGGACTTCACTGAAGTTATTCTGGAGTTCTTTGTAGTTTCCGCTGCGCTCATTTAGCTTCTCCATGATCCATGTTTTAAATTCCGTATCTGATATTTTGCTCCCCTCTATTTCATTTAGCACTCTTTCTGGGGATTCTACCTTTCCTTTTGATGGGGTGTTGTTTCTCTGTCTCCCCATTTTTGTGATTCCTTTTGTTTGTTGGTTCTTCTTAGAATGATCTGTTCTTCCTGGATCTGCCTCTGGTAGCGTCAGATCATGTACCAGACTGGCCCTAGGCAGCCTATTGGAGACTTCCAGTGATCTACTGCCTTTGTCTCTCTTCTTTAGTTGTTACTATACTCAATCTGTGGTTGGCCGTCAGTCTTAAGGACCGTGGGTGTTGCAACTTAATTCCTGTATGCAGGGCTTTTATTTCCCCTTAGTATGACGCCACTTGGAAGGGAATGGTCTGTCTGCTGTACTGGGGCTCAGTCAGCACTGGCTGGTCCTGGGAGGGGGTTAGTGTAGCTTCCACTTACTCCTTCACCCTCCTGGATCTCCATCTGCATTGTCCTTGATGATATTTCTTTAATCTGTCTGGTTGTATTTCAGCTACTTTTTGGTGGATCTTTTTCTCTGGTTAGTTGATTGAGAGTCACTCTGCCTACCTTGTCTTGAGATCTTTTGTGAAGGTGCTGCTAAAACATAATCACACAACCCAGGCAAGAAACCCACACCCTCCAATGTCTCCCCCAAATATAGTCCCACTATAGGCTGCAAATGAGCCCGTGTTAATATACTTGTGGAGATACTGGGACTCTTATTTTGTAGGAGAAACAGAAAGGAGTTGTTTTAAATGAAGGAAGGGTAATTTTTGAGCTGGAATTTGATAGAGTATTAATATTAGCAATTGGGATCAAGGTTATGTAAGAGAGCAATTAACACTTACACTGTATGTTTGAAAAGGAGGGGAGGATTACAGTGTGGAGAGAGAAAGTGGAAGTGTATTATAGGATTATATAATCCTATATAATTAGGATTATATAATCGGTATATACTATATGATTAGCGTGGGAGGTAGGGTAGACACAACAGACATCCAGGTAGACAGACAGCCAGAAATTGAAAGAGGGCTGGGAAGGTTAGAAGGTAGGAAACAGATTGATAGAGAATTTTTTAAGAATAAAAATACAGAGTAGAAAATAGCAAGACAGGAAGGGAGAGAGGAAAGAGAGAGAGAAAGTAGAGAAGAGAAGGGTAGGAGAGAGAACAAAAGAAGAAGGGGAGGTAGAAGAGAGGGGACTGGATTAAAATTCTTTTTATTTTTGAATTATATATTATAAAAAAGATTAGGAGATTCAAACATGATATAAAGTCGCAAGATAGAGAGAAAGGGTGGATATAGAGAGAGAGGAATAGGAGGTAGGAAAGAAAGAGGGTTTGGGAGGAAAAGAGCTCAGAGGAGGGAAGGAAATCAGGAGGAAGAGGAGATATTAGGGAGGGGAGGATTCAAATTGAAGAGTTGACAAAAGATAGGATGAAGGAGAGAAATACAAGAGGTAGAGAAAGAAGTGAGGGGATGGGGTAGAAAAAGAGAAGGGGTAAGAATGGGAGAGTAAAGGGAGAGGGGGATAGATTAGAATTATAATTTGAATATTAAGAGATTAGAGAAGGGGATAGATTAGAATTATAATTTGAATATTAAGAGATTAGAATATAAAGTGGAATAGGGAGAGAGAGAGAATATGTATAGAGAGCGAAGGAAAATAAGGACAAGAGATGAAAGAAAAACTGATATAGACTTCCGGCCAAGATGGAGGCTTAGACGGACGCGCTAGGTCTCCCTCTACAACTAGAGAGGAATACAACTACTTCAAAACAAAGGATAACTAGAAATTCCAGAAAATAAAACTACACGGAAGCCCAACATATGAAGTTATAAACCAGCGGCGCTCTTTGGGCAGGTAGGACGAGCGAAAGGGGGAGGTGCTGTTTGCGGTCGCACCTGGGACAGCGGCGGGGAGAACAACCCCGGCTGCAGTCGAACCCCCGGCAGCTCGCGACCCCAACGCTGGGGAAAGCAGACACCACATTGCCTTGAACAGTGAGGCCCAGGGGGGCGGGAGGACGGATCCCGGTCTCCTAGCGGAATAACTGTGTGAATCCATCTTGGACCCCCGCCCCCAAAGAAAGCGCCACAGGGCTGCGAAATAGGTCGCGGACAGGCACCGGTCGCTGGCTTGTGACGACAAAGCACCACGGCACAACAAGAAAGGCTGCCAAAGGGCGCCGGTCGCTGGGTCATTACGAGTACACAGGCACTGCCCCCTACAGCCGGCACAAGAAAACAAAACGCATCTGTCAAAATGAGGCAGACAACTATAGAAATCCCGGTGGCACAGCTCACCAGGCAACAGATGGAGAACCTGACAGATGAATGGCTCAGTTCTGGGCCATTGTTATCAGGTGGCTTACAGAATTCACAAAAGATCTGGAAAAAGATGAGAAAGAAGTGAAAAACACTCATAACGAAAGGAACAAAACCACATACGAGACAGATGGTGAGGAAATAAAATCCAGAGTTCATTTCAACAAACCGGAATATGGAGAAGGAACAAGCAGTCAACCAATGCAGCGAGAGGAAATGGGAAGCAACGATGAGAGGATCAGAAACCTCTGGGACAGCTATAAAAGGCCCAACATAAGAATCATTGGTTTGCCAGAGAGCGAGGAAGATGAACTAGAACTTGAAAAATTGAGTGAAAATATAATAACGGAGAACTTCCCAGACTTGGGGAAGGAAATAGACTTACAGGTCCAGGAAGCACAGAGAGTTCCAAAAAACTGGACCCAGGGAGAACCACTCCAAGACACATTATAATCAAAATGTCAAAAATTAAAGATAAAGAGAGAATCTTAAAAGCAGCAAGAGAGAAGAAAAGAATTATGTACAAAGGGGTCCCAATTAGACTATCAGCTGACTTCTCAAGGGAGACCCTGCAGGCAAGAAGGGACTGGCAAGAAATATTCAAAGTAATGAAAATCCAAAACCTACAACCACGAATACTCTATCCAGCGAAATTGTCATTCAGAATAGAAGGACAGAGAAAGTGTTTCCAGGACAAAATAAAACTGAAAGAGTTCATTAGATCCAAACCACTGTTATATGAGATGTTAAAGGGACTGGTTTAGAAAAAGGAGGATCAAGACAATGAAATCTAAAATGAAAACTGCATCACAAGAAACAACAGAAGCTAGGGAATTGAAACAAAGGCAAACTAAACAGGCAACGAGAGTGGAAAAAGAACTATAGGTGTGGGGAACATATTGGGGGGAGGTCAGCAGGGAGGGGGAACGGGGAGAGGGATGGAGATGATATAGGAATTAAGGATCATGGTAGGAGGGAATGGAATAGACAGAGAGAGGTTGAGAAGAACTGTATGCACAACTAATGGATATGATCTAAAAGGGGGGGACAACTGGAGGGAGGGGGGCCACCGGGTGGAGGGGAGCAGAGGGAAGGGAAATTGGCACAAATGTAATATTATAATCAATAAAACACATTAAAAAAAAAGAAAAACTAATATAGACTGAAGGGGGACAAAATAAAGAAAGAAATTTAATAAAGTTGAAGGTGTGTAGCGCAGAGAAAAGAGAGGGTGAGAAAGGGAGAGAACTTAAAATTATAAAATTAGCTGAGAATAGGATGAAGGGGAGACATGCTAAGGGGAGAGAAGGGAGGGAAGGGGAGGGGAGAAAAGGAGAGAGAATAAGAAGGGACTGACGGTAGGGGTAGTTAGAGAGAGAGTGAGAGAGAAATGAATGAGGATTTTAACTCAATTCAACTTTTATGCACAGTCTCTGGGTATTTTTGGTTTGTTTGTTTTTTGGTTTTTCCTTGCTTCCTCCCTGAGTCCGCTCCTATTCAAAATTCCATGAGTTTCAAATCTTTTCTGGTTGGTTGGCTGGCTGTGGGAGGGTTCTGCTTGATTCTGGGATTGCTGGTCTTTTTTTCGTGGGCCTACCACTGCTCTGCTGTGAGCTGCTTTTAGTTGTCCCCTCCTGAGGCAGCCTCAGCCCTCCTCAGGCTTGTCCAGCTACTCCTCCCCTCTGTTGGTTCAGCCTGTGCCTGCCAGCAATCCCTGCCCTGCCTCCAGTCCTCTCTCTATTCCCAGGCTACAGCTTCTGCTCTCTTCCCTGTCTATATGCCTGCGCGCACCCTATCTCTCTCCCTTTCTCAAGATGGTCCTTTTGTTCTGCAGGACTCTGGCACAGTCGGTCAAAGTGCCGGGCCCAGTGGCCCTTTCCTGCCCAGGGCCTCTCCCCTAGTCTGGAGCTTTGCAGTGGCTTTCCTGTGTGTGCTCTTCTCCTTGCCCCAAATCTTTCTCTATTCCGAGCTACAGCTTCCGCTGGCTTCCCTGTCTATCGACCTGTGCGCTCTATCTTTCTTCCCGCCACAGCACCGTCCCTTTGTTCTGTGGGATTCTAGTGTGGTCGGTCAGCGCAGCACTCTCCTACCCCAGGGCTCTCTGCCAGTCTGGAGCTCCGCAGCAGCCCTTCCCTGTGGCCCCTTCTCCCTGCCCTAAAACCATCTCCCCTCCAGAACCTCCGCCTCCGCTCTCTTCCCTACTTACACACCCTGCCCGTCCTATTTCCCTCCTAGCCCCAGACCGGCCTTTTGTTCTGTGGGATTCTAGCGCAACTAAAGAGCAAACACTGGTTTCAAGAACGCAGTTCTCCCCCCGTCCGGAGTTCCACAGCAGCTTTTCTGTGGTGCCGTTCTCCTTGCCCCAAAACTGCTCCTTTGTTCTGTAGGGCCCTAGCGCTAGTGCTGGGCTCGCCCGGAGTGCTGAGCTTTCGGTCGGAGGTTGCAGCTGAGGATGTTTCCCTCTAGACTCAGATCACAGTTTCTCCCAGTCCTGGTTGTTCACTGTTCTCTCCCTCCTCTGGCTTTTTCGGCCAAATCCTCTCCCTAACTCCCTACAAGAATTCACTCCGGGCTAGTGAGCTCTCCGGCTTGATACTGCAAATGCACGGAGTCTCGGAATGACTCAGCCTGCAGTTTGTGATAAACTCCTCCACCCTCCTCCACGCTGCTCCCACGATCTCCTCCCCGGATCTCCTCCCCGTTCACGTTATCAGATATCCACACTCACTCAGTCACTCACTCCTCTCCGCATTTGTTCCTGAATTCTGTCCTTAACAGGAGCGAGCTGAGAACACTGTCCCTACTCCGCGGCCATCTTGGTCCCCCCTCTCTCATTGATACTTTCTATGTCCTCTTTCCATGCTGGTATTGTTCACAGTAAGTTTATTATAGATTCCCTGGCGTTCTTTGTAGTTCTGAGCTCAGTGATCATCCTTTTAACTCAACATCTGATAGTTTGCTTACCTCTATTTCATTTAGTAGTCTTTCCTTTTGATTGGAGGGTCTTTGTCTCCATATTTTAGGTGACTCTTCTTATTTGCTTCTGCTACACAGATTGATTTGCTTTGATTCCCTGTCTTTGTGGTGTTACCTTCTGTGGTAGAAGAACTGTAGGATGCAGTGGTGCAGTTTCCTTAATCTCCTGAACTTGATGCTCTTGGGTTGCCCTTTGTGACAGTTTTGTAACCTCTCTGGTTGTAATTGGGTTTTGGTTGTTGCTGGGTCATTCTTTGGTGGGCCCTTCCCTGTGGCTGGCTGACTGTGAGTCACTCCGCCCACAATATCTTATATGCTGCTATATGGGTACTGCCAGAATAAAACCAAACAGCCCAGGGAAGAAACCCACACCTGCAAAAATAATCCCACCCACAATCACACTATCAACAGCAAATGAGCCAGCATTAATAGAGTGTAAATAGACTAAGACTATTATAAGAAAGAAAAAATGAATAAAAGATGGCTAACTGAAAGAAAATTTATTTAGGGAGTGTAGGAGGAGGAGGAGCAATAACTAAGAATAGGGACTAGGGACAAGACAATGAGAGAAAGTAATGTTTACATCATGAAAAAAAAAGGATGCATGAAGGTGGAATAAAGAGAAGGGATGTGTATAGTATTAGGTTTAAACAAATAAAAAATATATATTTAGTGAGAGAGAACAAAATAGAATAAAAAGAAGGAATAGGAACCAATTGGAGGAAAAACATCCACCACAACACTATTGACAATCAATGAGCAAAGCTTGATATAGGTGGGATGGGAATAAGAGGGAAAAGAGATAGCAAGAGAAGTTTAAAAGATGTCTAGAGGAAAAGGAAATGATTTTGAGTTGATAGAGGGAGAAGGAATGCTAAGAGTGAGGAATGAAAATGACTAAGACAGGGAAAAATTCAAATTTAAAATAAATGAAGGGCAGGAGGAAGGCAAAATGGAATAGGAGCAGGGAATGGTAAATTTTGAGATTTTAAATACAAAAATAGTGGATCAAGGAATAAAGTTGAAAAAAAATGCAACCACCACCATATCCACAACCTATGAACCAGGTGAAGAGAAATAAGGGTATTTTAAGAATGGGAAAAGAATGTAAGGTGATTGATGACAAGAAAAATGGTTTTGAGAAGCTGGAGAGGGGACAAATAGTAATATTGCAGAATGGAAACACGTCAGAGAAAGAGAAAAAATAGAATTTAAAATGAAAATAAGAAAGTAAATGGAATAAGAGAAGGGAGGAGCAAAATTTGAGATTGAAATAAACTTATATAAAAACTAGTGACTTAATATGCACAAACTTAAAGGACAAGAAATTAATGTGAAACAGCTATGCAGGAAAGAAAATAAATCATGAAGAAGACCCTGGTCAAATTCGTCTCAGCAGTATCTAGTGTTTACCACTTTCTTCTCTTTCTGGATCCACCCCTGGTGCTGTCAGATGGTGCCCTAGTCTGGTCCTAGGCAGCCTATTTGAGACTAACAGTGATCCAGTCTTTGGCTTTCTCCTTCAGTTGTTAATCTAGTTAATCTGTAAGCAGAAGTCAGGTTTAAAAGCCACAGGGTGGGGCAGAGTAATTCATGAAGGTGGAACTATTTCTTCTCCTCGGGCAGATGTCACTTAGATGGGAGTGGTCTGCCTAAGCAAGTTGGCTCCTGCAGTATGAGGGATGATAGCATGGGCACCCAATTGCTGCTCCTTCTCTTATCTCCCAAAAGCCATTATCCCCAAACTCTCCTCAAGTTATCTGTAGTCCACTCTTCTCCCCCTTTGCCAGAGCCCAGGGTAACTGGCTGCAAATGAAATTTTATGTGTTGGCCATTTAAAAGTCTGTGATTCTAGCTGTCTCCCTCTGGCAGGCAGAAACCCTGCTGCTTTTCACAGCTGGATGTTATCTGGGTCCTTTCAGGCTCTGATGCTGTAGGCTGTGGAGCCCAGGTTGGGGTTGAGACCCCACACTTCTCAGGGGAAATGCCTGGCCACTGCAGTTTCCCTTCTACACTTCAGTTGTCACCTGTGGGAGCCCAGCCAGCCCTATTGAGTCTCTTCTGCACTCCATACCAGTCATGTTGTAGTGAAGCGGTTCTTCTGTCTGTGGTTATAAGGCTTATTTTCAGCTATTATTCAGTTGGTTATTCCAGATGATTTCTCCACAATTTAGCTGTAATTCCAGATTTGTCCTGGGAGGAGGGTAGTGTAACTACCATTTCTTTTTCTGTGATCTTTTATCTCCCTATTGTTTTATTTTGTAAAATTTTTTTGATTTTCATTTTGATCCTCATTATTTCTTCTGTCTGCGCTAGGTTTAACATGCACTCTGCATTCTAGTTTCTTATGAGGCAGTTTAGGTCATTGATTTATTTCCTTTTTGTTATAAATTTTCCTCTAAGCTGTTTTAGCTATATCTCACAACTTTCTATGTGTACTACCATTTTCATTTAGCTCAAAGTATATTCTAATTCCTCTTTGACTTCTGCTCTGTCCATTTTATTCAAAAGTTTGTTATTTAGTTTTCTAGATCTTTTTCTGTTAATAATCCTAACAATTCTATTGTGGTCAGAGAAAATATTTTAAGTCCTTTTAAATTGATTGAGACTTGTTTTATGGTCCACACTATGGTATAACTTGGTAAATGTTCCATGTGTATTTGAAGCATGTGTACTCAGCATTTGTTGGATAGAATGTTCTATAAATGTCAATTAGGTCAAATTGATTGAAAGCATTGCTCTAGTCTCACTGACTTTTCTACTTTTTCTATCAAGTATTGAAAGGCGGTTATTGAAATCTCTAGTTGTAATTATATATTTGCCTGTTTCTCCTTTTAACTCTATATAATTAAATGCATATTTGTAATTATGTCTTCTTGATTAAGTGATCCTTTTATGAAATGACCTTCTTTATCCCCTAATAATATTCTCTGCTCTAAAGTTTACTTTATCTGATATTTAGCCACTCGAGATCTCTTTTTATTAGTATTAACATGGTGTATATCTTTCTCCATCCTTTTTATCCTATTTGTGCTTTTAGACTTAAAGTGGGTTTCTTATAGGCAATGCATAGCTTTATTCTTATTATATAATCTGACCTTTGCCTTTAAATTGGGTTGTTTAGAGCATTAGCATTTAATATTACCATTGATGTGGTTTGGTTTAAATTGACCATATGCATATTTGCTTTCTATTTACTCTATCTGTCCTCTTTCCTTTTTCTTCTCTACTTCCTTTTGAGTCAATAGAATATTGTTTATTACTTTACTTTACCTTCTTTCCTGACTTATTAGCTATAATTATTTTGTTATTTTAGTGGTTGGTTTAGGACTTTTTACATTTTAACTTATCATAGTCTAGTTCCAAGTGATATTATACAACTTCCTGACCTTTGTGCTACTGTGGTCACACATTTTCTTTCTCCTAATGTTATAATGCCATAATACACTATTATTACTTTGCTTCAGAAAGTCAATCTTTTAAAAAGACTAAAACGTAAGAAAAATATTTTTTATATGTACATACATATTTACCATTTCTGGTGTTCTTTGTATACAACCGAAATTTAGAATAATTAAACTGTTCTTGTAGGATGTTTTATGCCTAAACCATCCAGTTCCCTGGAATGGCCAACAAGTCATACAGATATATTGCTTCGCTTTATAAAAGGGAGAGAACAGTTGTGAAGTTTTCTTTCAGCTTCCAACCTTATATAGAAAGGAAATCTTTCTAGAAATGAAGCCTCTTTAGTTTTTAAAACTCCTTTAATATATAATCTACGTGTGGTTTGTATTCTTTATCCACAAATGCACAGTACTTTGCACTTGTTCTCACTGAAGCTAACCTGTTGTTTAAACATGTGGCCTTTACTTACCTATGTGGACCCAGGAGTTAAAATAGCTTGGAGTTAACATCTCACCTGGGCAGGTTGCTTTTCCCTTCTGACTGTTCATCTGCAATTTTTTTTTTTTTTTTTTTTTTTGCCACTTATGTGGGACCATATAGTTAATAGCTGTATAACCTGTATAACTATACCCAGTGGCCTTGGTTATGAGGATTACATGAGATAGCGCAAAAAACTTAAGAGCAGTGCTGTACTTAGTAAGTGGTCAATAAATGTTAGCTGCGATTAGGAGTGGAGAATGTGACAAGAAGAATGGCAAAAAATGGTCTTTGTAAACCATGTGAAGATGTTTGAAACTCACCCCCCTAAAGCATTAGTCAGATTTGAGTTTTAGGAAGAACACTCTCGCAGCAGAATGAGATAAGGTTTAGAAAGACTGCAGCCATGGTCCAGAACAGAGATTATGGTGACCTAAACAAATGTGGCAGCAGTGGAGTCAGATAAGAAGCATACCAGTGGAACACATAGGAAAGTTAAAAAAAATAAAAATATTTTGGTCTGATGGATGTGGGAGGCTAAGTAGAAGAAAAAATAAGGATGACTCAGGTTTCTCGCTCCGTATGATGGTGAAGAACCAAATTGCATATGTGGGTTCTTCTTTAGGGGTGAGGAGGAAGAAAAGTTGACCTTAGCATGAAACATGTTGAATTTGAAATGAGTTGAAGACATCCAAATGGAAATGATCAGTGAACAGAGATATATACATAAACATACAAGGTCTGTCCAGAAGGTATCCAGCCACATAATATGAAAAATAAAGACATTTATTGAAGATACAAGAAACATCGTACATAGGTCAATGGCACCTCAGTCCCCTAAAAGTAGGCACCTTGGAATCTTGCAGTTCTCCCAGTGTCTTTTCCACTGTTCAAAACACAGCAAAATCCTTTGTTGGAATCTCCATCAGCCGCCCCATCATATTTTCCCGAATCTCATTGACGGTCTGCAATCTCTTCCCTTTCAAAGGTGATTTTAGTTTTGGGAAAAGCCAGAAGTCACAGGGCACAAAATCTGGGCTGGCAGTGGGGGCTGAGTCACCTGGGTGATTTAATGTTTCACCAAAAAACTCTGCACAAGCAGTGATGCATGAGCAGGTGTGTTGCGATGAAGCTGCCAATCACCTGTTGCCCATAGTCACATCTCTCAACCAACAAAAACATTGAGATAATACTGCTGTTAATTGTTTTCCCTGGAGGAGCATACTCAGTGTGGACATCTTTCCAATCAAAAACCACAGTTAACATGGTCTTGATCTTCCTGCAATTTTTCTGCAGCTTCCTTCGGACATGGAGAACCAAGTGACTTCACTTGACTGGGCCTTCATTTCCAGGTCATAGCCATAGACCCATGAGTCATCTCATTTTTAGCTTCTTGAGAAAATCTGGTTCATTGACGGTGTTATGAATCAACTCATTAACAACTGCAGCACAATGTTCCTTCTGCTCGGCTAGCAAGAAGCCACGGAACAAACCTTGCCGTGACACGTCTTATGCCAAAATCTCAGGCATAGTTTTTGGAATCCCTGGATCAGCTTCTAGTTTGTGCACTGTCAGTCGCTGATCTTTGTTGATTGCAGCATCCTCAGGTATTGTGCTTGTTGCAGACCTTCCAGAATATGGATCATTCAACAGATTCTCAACCATCTTTGAAACATTTGTGCCACACTTTTTTTTGCACTGCACTCATTGCATCATACCTGAAAGCCTTCTGAATCATCCTGTAATTTCTGTGGAGGAATGTTCAAGCTTAATGCAAAATTTGATGGAGATTCGTTGCTTTACTTGTTCAGTCATTTTGAATGCAATGGCCACTCACCACAGAACACATGCTCACTCAACAGCATCTACTGCCTCCACTGATTAGTACAGTGAAGTCGTCATTATCCATGCATGCATTTTAGACCACTCTCCTTCACTGCCAGGTTACACAGATGTTGTGCAGACTATGCTTGTTATATTAACAATGACTGGACTTTTTCCGGACAGACCTAGCTTTGGAACACCACTGTTTTAACAGAATTTCCTGCAGTGCTGTAAATATCCTATATTTGTTCCATCCAATATAATGGCCAATAAGCCAAACAGCTTTTAAGCATTTGAAATGTTGCTGGTGTCCCTAAGGAGCTGAATCTTTAATTTAAATTAATTTACATTTAAGTATTCATGTGGTTAATAGCTAGCATATTGAACAACACAGGTTGGAGTTTATAGAATTGAGTGCAAATGATAAACAAAATTTGACTTGAGTCAAATCAGATTAGTCCAGTGATTTTCAACCTTTTTCATCTCATAGCACACATAAATTATAAAAATTCTGCAGCATACCAAAAATACATTTTTTGCCCATCTGACAAATATAATTTTGATTCATTCACACCAGATGGCTATTGTAGAGTTGTCTGCTGTCATTTTTATTTGACAATCTAAGGGAAAAGAGGTCAGTAAAGTCAGGTATTGCATGGTTTAAAAATTCTTGTAGCACACCAGGTGAAAATCGCTGGATTAATCTAACAGAAATTATAGAGGTGACTTTATGTTGGAAGACTTATCTGAAAGAATCCCTAATTTGACCATTACAGCATATCAATTTTCTTATATACATTAATCCTGAACTTTTATTTAGCTCTTAAGTACAGTCCCTACCTTAAATGCATTTACTGTAAACTTGCATAGTTCTTTCACTAATCATAAATATTTCCCCAGAATCAAATGTGTGTGGATGGGTGAGATGGAAAAGGCTCTTGTTTCTAGAATTTCAGTATTTGTTGAACAAAAATCAATGATCACTCTATTTTTTGCAATGATTTGAGTTATAGCCTTTCTCATCTTTCCAGACTGTTTTCAGGCAATCCACAATTCTCTGATAAAAATGTTCAAATCCTAATCCCCAGAACCTGTGATTATCATCTTATATGGAAAACGTTCAATAAATTAATGATCTCAAAGGACTTTCATTCTGGATTATCTGGGTGGGCCCTAGATTTAATCATACGTACCATTATAAGAGAAAGGCAGAGAGTTCATACACACTCAGAGAAGGCAATGAATATGAAGACAGGAGTGATGCTATTATACACCAAGGGATGTCAGGCAGGAAATATTCTCCCCTAGAGCCTCCAGAGGGAGCAAGACCCTGCTAATACCTTGATTGCAGCTCATTGAAACTTATTTTGGACGTCAGAACTGTGAGAGAACACATTATGTTGTTTTAAGCCATCATTTGTGGTAATTTATTAGTGCAGCCACAGATAACTAATACAAGTGGTCAGAAATAGTCTTCAGTATAGATTATGTTCTATAATACTGATAGTCTCAGCACTACAAAAGTAGGGCAGATCATTCACTAAGACTGGACTCTCTTGCAAAATGCATGACTTTACATTTTGCCTATATGCTTTTGGGGGGAGGGGGGTTGTACCTAATTAGTTCATAATGTAATCTTGTGGGAAGTACTGAAGTTGTTGTCTGGTTCTTGCAATAATACATTCCACAAATAACTTCCAAAGCTGAATAAATGCTACATTTATTTTAAAAATCTCAAGATGACTTCATTGGACATTTTATCTATTAATTCTAATTTTAATGTTTGCTTAACTTTGTCTAGATTATTATTTGATGAATATCCTACTATCAATACAATGTCAGGTGCATGAAGGTAGGAACTTCGATCATTGCTGCGTCCCTAACAACTACAATAGTGCCTGGCATGGTTAATAAACACTTGAATCAATGTGTGATTTCTCTATTAATTCCTTTTGCTATTATTTTCAAACATGGAAATAGCATTCCTTTTTAAAACATGGAAATAGCACTCTTTTTAAAAAAGAATTCATGTAGAACATCAATACATCAAATAGACAAAAGAAGATCTACTCTAAGTATTAGTGAGGAACCTGAAACCCTACTTACCTGTAACTTAATTATACGTTATCATTATAGCATATTCTACACTGTTATAATATTCATGGAAAATAAAAACCCCACAAAAAAAAACCTCTCCTAAATTTGGAGTTCAGAAAACAATGTTCTTTTGGGAAACCACGATGTATACCTAGGGTGAATTCACAGTTTGGGAGGTTTTTGGGGCTTCTGCTCATGAAATAGACACAAGCATAATAATGCCAAGAGTAACAGAATCAGACTTCCGGCCAAGATGGAGGCTTAGACTGACACGCTCAGTCTCCCTCTACAACTAGAAAGGAATACGACTACCTCAAAAGATAACTAGAAATTCCAGAAAATAAAACTACACGGAAGCCCAACGTACGAAGTTATAAACCAGCGGTGCTCGTTGGATGGGTAGGAAGTGCAGAAATCGGGCGGTGCTGTTTCCAGTAGCACCAGGGACAGCGGCAGGGAGAGCAATCCTGGCTGCAGTCGAGCCCAGGCAGCTCGCGACCCCAACACTGGGAAAGGCAGCCACCGTATTGCCTCAGACAGTGAGGCCCAGAGGGCTGGAGGACGGATCCTGGTCTCCCAGCAGAGAATAACGGCAAGAATCCATCTTGGACCCCTGCCCCCACACAAAGCGCCACAGCGCCACGAAAAAGGTTGCAGATCGCCACTGGTCACTGGGTTGTGACGACAAAGCGCCACAGCGTGGCGAAAAAGGTTGCGGATTGCCGCTGGTCGCCGGGTAGTGACGACAAAGTGCCACAGGACAGCGAAAAAGATAGTGGATTGCCGCCGGCAGCTGGGTTGTGATGAGTACACGGGCTCCGCCCCCTATAGCCGGCCCAAGAAGCAAAGCAAAACACGTGTCTGTCAAAATGAGGCAGACAACTATAGAAATCCTGGTGACGCAGCTCAACAGGCAGCAGATGAAGAATCTGACAGACGAACAAATAAGAAACCTTTCAGAGGCTCAATTCAGATCTACAGTCATTAGGTGGCTTACAGAATTAACAAAAAGTCTGGAACAAGACAAGAAAGGATTGAAAGCCACTCATATTGAAAAGAACGAAAACACATACGAGACAAGAGGTCAGGAAATAAAATCCAGACATCAAATCAACAAACCGGAACATAGGGAAGGAACAAACAGTCAACCAGTGTGGAAAGAGGAAACAGAAAGCAAGAAAAGTGAGGAGAGGATCAGAAACCTCTGGGACAACTATAAGAGATCGAACATATGATTATAGGATTGCCAGAGGGTGAAGAAGAAGAACTAGAAATTGAAAAATTATGTGAAAAAGTAATGAAGCACAACTTCCCTAACTTGGGGAAGGAAATAGACTTACAGGTTCAGGAAGCACACAGAGTTCCAGAAAAACTGGACCTAGGGAGAAACACTCCAAGGACACATTATAAGCAAACTGTCAAAAATTAAAGATAAAGAGAGAATCTTAAAAGCAGCAAGAGAGAAGAAAAGAATCATGTACAAAGGGGTACCAATTAGACTATCAGCTGACTTCTCAAGGGAGACCCTGCAGGCAAGAAGGGACTGGCAAGAAATATTCAAAGTAATGAAAAGCAAAAACCTACAGCTACGAATACTCTATTCAGCTAAACTGTCATTCAGAATAGAAGGGCAGAGAAAGTGCTTCCAGGACAAAATAAAATTGGAAGAGTTCATTAGATCCAAACCACTACTATATGAGATGTTAAAGGGACTGGTTTAGAAGAAGGAGGATCAAAAATATGAACATTAAAATGAAAACTGCCTCACAAGAACCAACAACAGAAGCTAGGGAATTGAAACAAGGCAAACCAAATAGGCAATGAGAGTGGAAAAAGAACTATAGGTATGGGGAACATACTGTGGGGAAGTCAGCAGGAAGGGGGAAGGGTGAGAGGGAGGGAGATAGTACAGGAATTAAGAAGCATAGTAGGAGGGAATAGCCCTGGCTGGTTTGGCTCAGTGGATTGAGCGTCGGCCTGCGAGCTAAGTGTCGCTGGTTTGATCTTCCAGTCAGGGCACATCAGAGAAGGAAAACTCTGACTCCAAAAAACCTCCGCTGCCTTGCGGCATACCTCTTCAGGGGAAAGGCTAAGGGAGTAAACCCCGACAGAAAATCCGGAGCCGGAGTCCCTAAGGCGGTTTGACGTTGTAGTCAACACTGGCAACTCCTGCGGCGCACCTGAAGCCAAGCTGTATTGACTCCGTCTTTCCCTTGGATCCTTCAGCTGCGAAGAGAGGGGGGGTCTGCTGCATGGGCAACAGCAGACCCTCCATATCACCCTGCCCAGGCTCTGTAGCTTCAGCTTCACTGGAGAGGACACTCCAGCGTCATCGCAAGATGTCAATTCAATGTCAATTCAACACGGGAGGAGACAGATACCGTGTCACTCCCGAGTCCGACTGCACAGCCATTCTCGGCGGTGCAGATGGACTCTTAAGAAGCTACACCATCGTCTCTCGAGATGGACGGCTGCCGACGACGAGTAGGAGGGAATGGAATAGACAGGAAGAGGTTAAGAAGAACTATATGCACAACCAATGGACATGAGCTAAAAGGGGGGGACAACTGGAGAGAGGGGAGCCACCGGGTGGAGGAGAGTAGAGGGAAGGGCAGTTGGGGCAACTGTTAACAGTATAATCAATAAAACATATTTTTAAAAAAAGTAACAGAATCAACAGTGCCAATTTCTTTAGGAACACAACAGGAACAATAGTTACTAAGAAGTTATATTAGAAATCTGTTTCCTGGCTTAGCCACTAAGTAGGGGATACAAAGAGCAGCCACGTTGGAATCTAGCTGGAGTTCAAATCACTGTATAATTTTGAATGAATTTCACATTCAATATGATGATAATCCTAGGATCTACTTAAATAAGAATTGTGAGGATTAAATAATTACTATGTATAGAATGTTACACTGTAAACACACAGTAAGTAGTAGTTATTAACTAGATTTGATGTCAAAGTTCCCTTGATGACCTATTTCTCCCTTTCCCTAATATCTTAGTGTTTGAATTTTTCTTTTACATGAAGTCCTTCACTTCAGGCTATTTTACAACATTGGTATTAGAGTATATCGAAAAATGGCAAGGAGTTGAGACCAAAGATGTAGTTTTGAGTAAATTTCCTTATTTTAAAATGTGAATGATACTAATTTGTATTTTCTCTGCATCTCAGAGTTGATATGGTCAAAAAAAGAGTAAATGATACATGGGTGTTGATCACTGCTTGTCTATGTGCCGCTTCTCAACCCCCACCCATGCAATTAATTTCAAATTCTTAACTGGCTATGCTTGATGAGGACTCATTCTCTTGATCCTCAATCCAGTAGGCATACTAGTTTGTGGGCCCAGGTCTCATTCTAGCTGCTAGGTTTTATTTAGAAATTTTAATCCTAATCCTAATTATTCAAGTACATTTAAACCAGCAGTTAAATTTTTAGTCACACTGATCAGTTACTATGTTCTCCTTAAAGAACACAGAACACAGAACAGAAGTAGTTATCCAAATTGTAAGTCTATCCCTTTGAGACAGGGGATTCTCTTAAAAGCGAGACTAAAACACCTAATTGATGACAGCTGTATTTACTATGCCACTATTTAATCCCACTCTCTTGATCTCATCCAGATTCATGGCTTTTAATATCATCTATGAAGATGACTCAAGTTTTGACCTCCAGCCCAGACCTCTCCTCCAAGTACCAGGTTTCTATATGCCAACTCACTACTTGACATCTGTAGTTGGATGTCTAATGGATATCAAATAGTCCAAACTGAGCTCCCCCCAAACTCACTCCTCCCAGTGCTTTCCAACTGTGGCCCATTGCTCAGGCCAAATACCTTGAAGCTATCCTTAAATCATAGTTTCCTCATGTTCCCCACACTTATTCAGTGAGTCAAGTTTACTGGGTCAACCTTTAAAATATAAACAAAATCAAACTCTTCTGCTACTGTCTCTCACTCAGATTATTACAATTTGGTCTGAACACCCAAACAGAGTCAGCCTGTTCAGATACCATGACTCCTGTGCTCCAAACCCCTTTCTCAAGTAGAGGAAAACCCAAAGTCCTCAAAATCACCTCCCTGGCCCTCCACAAGCAGGCTCCCTAGTACTCTCTGACTTCTTTGACTCTTCTCTTTCCTGCTGCACCAACCACATTGCTGTTCCTTTAGCAAACCAGGCATTCTCACCTTGGGAACTCTGTCCTATTCTCTCTGCCTGCAATCCTTTCCTCCCAATTCCAAGTCTCTAAAAAAACGGAACGACCTTCCTTTCCCACCCTCCACCCCATCCTGGTACTACTCCTCTCCCCCTTCCTTGTATTACTTTCCCATAATACTTAGCATAATACCATTTAAATCTTACTTGTTCTGTTTTTAATCACCTAATGAGATTATAAACCCCATGAGGGAAGGGAGGAATTTTTTCACTGTTGCAGGACTGAAAATAGTCCTAAGCAGAGAAATCATTCAATAAGTAATTGTTGGGGAAAGAAAGATCAAGTCATCACTCCTATTTCCATGGCCCCCTTTGCTGAATGCTTTAAAAAAAAAAAAAAAAAAAAGTCCTTACCCAAAGACATGGCCTTAAGAGAGCGGAAGGGAGAGAGGGAAGAAAAACATCAATCAGTTTCCTCTCATATGTGCTGCAACCAAACCACAACCTAGGCATGTACCCTGACTGGGAATCAGACACACAACCCTGTGGTTTATGGGATGACACTCCAAACCAACTGAGCCACATCAGCTCGATCTACAGAATGCTTTTAATTAAAGTCACACAAAGTTCTTGAGGTGAAAATAAAAGCAAAAGACCACTACACATTAGTTTGTCAACATGTAATGCCCTGGGTTTATTTTGTGAGAATTTTATCACAATTTTTCCAGGTGGGATTAAAAACCTTAAGGATAATGTATGCCATTGGACTGGGCATTCAGACTTCGGTACTGACAAAGCACTGGTAGTAGTCTGTTAAGTACCATTCTCTTCACAGAAGAGAGGTCAAATATTTCCAAAGGAAGGCACCCGATATTTGTGGTTCTGGCATTGCAGCCTTCTGGAGAATCTTAAAAGGAAAAAAGCTGGCTGGCTGTTTTTAGAAACTGGAATGATGATACATGTACAGCAATTACTGCATTCTTCTCCCTTATATCCTTTTTGTAAGAACAAGTAAAGAATGAAGTCTTTTAAACAATTCAACAATAAAAAAAAGTACAATTTCTTTTGTGCTAAAAAAAAACAAAAAAAACGGGCAAGACAACATAAACTCCAGTTGTAAGGACTCCATTTGCATACTTGATTTAACACTTTTTGGTGTGGAAGGAAATGGGACTACTGGGCTGTTTATAGAGCAGCAACATAACATTAGTGCTTTAAGTACCAGAAATTTCCCACAGCGTTGTGGGCAAGTGGGGAAAGGAAGATTCAAGAGACTTCATTTTTAGCTTGTTACTTATCCTAATGATAGTAGACCAGGATGATCCTCATTTAACAGTACATTCCCCATTTTTTGTTTTTTAAAAACTGATGCCTTTTTTTGGTAAAATTTTGTATGTATGTCACCATTTTTTTTTTTTTTCACACGATACACAAAAAACTCAGGGACCCAGAGGGGAACCAAGTTATGTTATACCATTTACAAAATACCAAGGAGTCCACAGCTACCTAACACATTTACTACAGCACAGGAACCAATGAAGGTACAGTGTACAAAAAACTGTAAACACGGCACAATAAATAGATAAAACAGCAGGTTCCGCACCATGCACATGATGTGATGACACTTCATCTCTATACAATCTCACATCTCACACTCTTTGTTGCAAGTTATTTCCCTCCCACCCTCCCACCCCCAAGTGCAAAGCATCACAAATGAACATTTCTGTATTCAAGTAACATATATACAAGGGTATTACAAATATGCAGTACTATACAGATAATTGCTGTATTCTTAATTTACAGATGTGATTTTTCCTATTAATAGTAAGAAAAGAAAATTGAAACATGAGAGATGAGCATTGCTGTCAAGTCCCCACAGCTGCACAGAAATTCATGTGCTGCATCTCATCATCCCCTGCATTCAGAATGCTCCTGATGCATAGCACCTAATCAAGTCCCAGGTTGCAGTCCTACTCCTGAGAAAACTACGTCACTTCCATTGCGACTGTCTTGTCTGCTATGTTGTTTAGTGCTGGCTTTTCTGATTCATGATTTTCCCTGTTGAAACAAGGTACAATAAATTACTTTTCTGCAACAAATCTAACAAATATAAATTGAACAAACCAAGACTATTTTCCCGAAATAAAGTTTAAATATTTTTTATTTAAAGAAAAAAATTTGACTCTTTGGGACAAGATAGCAAATAAGAGGAATATGAACCTTTACAGATTATTATCAGAAATACACAACTGCAAGTCAGACTTATAAATTCCATGATCAAATATATTATTGACAGAATTATACTAGCACCCAAGCAACCTAGATATTAAAAACATAAAAATTCACAATTTTTAGTTTCTGGTTTCAATTTCCTCCTCTTTTAAATCTTTCATAAGAGTTTAAAAAAAAAAAAGGAACATATATGTCAGGACTTAGAAGGTTTTATTTATTGAGTAGAGCAAGACAGCTACTGAGCTAGGAGTCAGAAGACCAGGGTCTCAGTTATTCCAGTACCCAGACTGCTGAGTGTGCTTAGAGAAAAGTCAGTTAACTTCCCTGGATTTGTTTCATCTTTAAAAACAAGGGACTGTAATAAGTTATATAAAAAGTTTTCCATATACTGCAAGTATTCCATGGTTATACAATTCTAGAGATGAAAACCATGTGGTATATATTTAAGAACTGTAACTGAGCAGACAATGACTGTAAGTTCAGGAGCACACAAGGATACAGTTTGTTGCTACAAACCCTGCTCCTCCTTCCAGGCCACTGCCAGCTGAGGAAGTCTAAATATCAGTCTGGCCTCTTCCTACCACTCCAATTTCAACTACTAACCTTCCCAAAGCTCTAGAAAAACTAGTTTACTTGTTAACCTCTGAACACATTTATACTTCTAGAACTCTGTCTTCCTCTTCTCTGCCCCACCAAGATAAAATTTAATTCTGTAGAATATTGTCAGAACACTCCTGGTATGAAAAAATGTCTCCCTCTACTGAAATTATAGCCATAACTTATACAATAAATTTGACAAGCATATAATGCTTTGAGATACCTCTAGAATGATTTTCACCTATTATTTATAATCAACATTATTTAAATTTTCACATGTTTATGCCTGTCTTCTAACTAAACTGAAAACTTGTTTTCCTTTTTGTTTTCCCACAGTACTTTGTAAGCAGAAAGACTTTAATTACCATTAATAATATTTAAAACAAAATTGAGCCCAAGCAAACATTCTAAACTGTCTGTTGAAACCCAAGAACACAAGTTAGCGCAAAAAATAATGGTTTGATTAAAAGTTGACCTGACATGAATACTGTAGGCCTTTACATTATTAAGAGCAGCTTAGCACTGTAGCCATATGAGTTCTATCAGTTCTGTCTACACAAAAGCAGTGGCAGATATCATAGACAAAGAAGTATCAAAAGAGAACCCCATCCATCCAGAGGTAGAGGAATAAGAACATTGTAAGCTATTATCATACTAAAAAAGTGATGCCCATTTCACAACTTACATATTTAATATTCACTATACCATTTAGTTCAAATTTTCAACAATGTTGAAAATTTATCTGTTTAGTTCCTGAATAAAGAATTCTTGTCTAAACATTTTTAAAATGTATAAAGAGCAAAAACCACAATGAATTAAGTAGAGAGCAATGTCTGAAAATTTAAGTTAGATCTCATTTTTCAAACACTTTAGTCTTAAAACGGCTACTTACCTTGGGGCTGAATCTACAGAGGATGAAGATGAAACCTTGGAAACTTGACAGTTTGCTGCAGCAGCCAGCTTTAAGGCAGACGATGGAACAGAACTTAAAGTCCTAGGTATGTGTCGTGCATTTATGGGGGCAATAGAGTTTACAGTGGTGACTGATGGAGGGACAGTTAATCGAATGTTGTTCCCAATCAGAACCTGAGTTGTTGCAGAATTGGCAGCAGTTACTGGATGACTCAGGGCACTGTGGGAACTTGAAGTCTGTGGCATGTTTGAAGGCTGTAACAAAGTTGAACCTGCAGCTGATGGGCTCATATGTAACGGTGCTGTTGGTATAGTACTACTGAGGTGTAAGCCCTTGTATACTCCTAGAGAAAAAGAGAGAAGCATCTAAAAAATGTGCAAATGGCTGTTTATTACAGGTATGTGTTACAAATCTTATCAAAACCACTTAAATGTCTTTATCCTTACCTGAGGCTGGAAGGACGCCATTCACCCCAATCCCAAGCACCACATCATCCTTCATCTTGAATCCCATCAGTTGTTCTGATGTCACCAAAGCAGAAGCAGCAAACTGAGCACTAGCAGAATCCAACGTCTTGGAAACAATACCCTAAAAAGAAAATAAAAACAAATCTAATTTGGTTTCAAATTAAGTACACAAGAATAGCAAAATCAGTTTGAATATAGTCAAAAGTGACAAACCACTAAAATATTGGGTTGGCCAAAAGTTCGTTTGTTTTTTTCTATAAGATGACTGTAGTAGTGCTTAGTTGTCTTAACTTCATTTGAAACAAGGTTGTTAGGTTATATGGTGACAGCTGTCATGTCAGCATGCATTTAAAAAAGAAAACATCAAAACCAGTGAAATTTTGTGTAGCCATTTTGATATTGAACATGAAAGAAAATACGTAAGATTTTTGGCATATTATGCTTTATTATTTCAAGAAAGGTAAAAACATAACTGAAACGCAAAAAAAGATTTGTGCAGTGTGTGCAGGAGTTGCTGTGACTGACTGAATGTGTCAAAAATGGTTTACGAAGTTTTGTGCTGGAGATTTCTCACTGGATGATGCTCCATGGTTGGGGAGACCAGTTGAAGTTCACAGTGATCAAACAGAGACATTAATTGAGAACGATCAATGTTATACCACGTGGAAAATGGCTGACATACTCAAAATATTCAAATCAATGAAGTTATTAGTGAAAATGAAAAATGTGTCTTTTATTTTATGGAAAAAACCATACAGACTTTCTGGCCAACCCAATAATTTTCTCTCTTTTCATTGTCATAAATTTGAGAAATGTTCAAGTAATCTTATAACTCAAGTGTTACATATTTTGATTTTCATGTGTGACAATATATAATATGGACAAGTCAATTACCAAAATCAACCTCCTATAATATGGAAACAGTAAAATTCCAACATAAAACATAGAACAAGAAATAAGCTCATAAAACATTTCAATGGTTTCCAAGTACATATAATGAATAACTAAGTGTGTAAATATCTTTCACCTAACTTAACATATATACACACATAACCAAAGGTACCTTTGGGATAGTAAGATAGTCATCCCTTTAGAATGGAAGTAACAAAATATCAGAATTTAGCCTAGAAATTAAGAAGTCCTTGAATTTTTTTACATTAATTTTTCTTCCAAGATGCTGAGATTCAAATCTCAGTCATTAAGCCTTAAACGTGTTTAAATGGCAAATATTCATCATGCTTTAGGTTTCAAAGTGATTTCTTCTAAAAGTGGTTATTCTAGTATGATAATTTTTAATAAATTGTAATAATAATTAAAGTAACAAAATACAGTAGTCCCTCTCTATTTCGCGGTTCACTTATCGCGGCCTCACTGTATTGAGGAATTAAAAAAAATATTTATTTATTGCAGATTTTTCACTATATCACGGGATTTTGCGGTACTGTATACATATGTTGTTAAAAGTTATGTAGGTTTATGAGTGTAGAATAAATGTAAGGTTCCTACTTTGCGGGGGGGTCTAGAACGTAATACTTGTGATAAGGGAGGGAATACTGTAATGAGCTAGGTGTAGATAGGGTTATATATTAAAGACATACATCACAGACTACAAGTCAGAATTGAAGACAGGGTCTCTTAACTATACATTTTAGTTTTACTTTTTAAAATAGGGAGCAGAGCAACAGCTTCCATACTCACCCGCAATGTTCTTTCTAAACCCTGTATAGAATGGTTATGATGTAGGTTCAGGCGAAAGCCACTTTTCTGCTGGTTAGATGCAAGGTTCTATGACAACAGTTGGTAATTAGAGATGAACTCTGGTGGGAAAAATGAGGGAAAATCATAAGACAGACAAATCCCTCACCTGTGAAGTGTTGGTGGAGGAATTACTATTTGCTTGCTGTTGCTGAATTTGTGCAAGCTGCTGTTTCTGCATTAGTGCCAGTTGTTGTTGATGTTGCTGGTATTGTTCGGCTGTAAATGCTGAACATAAGATGAGAACACATTTTATAAATATGCACAATATCATACACATCTTACAATACTAAAATTCCAGCATTAAAAAATGTTGTGCAAAATTAAAGCATTTGACAAAAAGCTCACGGTCCTGCTAAAGATCACCTTCAAATGAAAATTTAAGCATTTTTACAACTACATTTAACAAGAATGGCTTAAGTCTAAAGAAAAACAAAATTAAACTTCCTGAGTTAAACACAGGAAAGAGAACTGCTCACTTCCCAAGTTGCAGAATCATTATTTTTATAAGCTGTGACACTTGTGTAAAAAGGTAATACCAGCTTTGTAAAAAATCCATGTATTTGAAATTCAACTTTGCACTAAGCTTGAGAAGATATCTGATAATTACCATTTGGTTTCTAGTTCACTTATATTACTGTCCCAATGCATTCAGATGATGCCTAACAGAACACTAAATGTTCTACATATTTTCTGATTTTAGTCATTATAAACATTCCCTCTATATGAAATATAAGGTTTCGGTTTATTACTTTTTTTTTTTAAAGAACTCATCCTTTAAGTTTAACAGGAAGAAAAGAGGCTCTAAATGTTAAGGTTAATTAATTTTCCCCACCCAATTAACCCACCTGGAAAAAATCCAGTCAATAAGAACGAAGTTGTTTATGTTGATTTACTGTACAGAATGATGTCTGAGGAAAGACACTGTGTTATGCTACTTATGTTTGTCTATGGAGAGCTCAGTTCTAAAAAAAACAAACAAAAAAATGTTCATTTATTACCCCCCCAAAAGTGTTTTCAGTTTTTAAAAAGGAAACCTTTTTCTTTTCTTTTGCCAATTAAAAAAAGAAAGAAAGAAAAAAAAAAGCATATACAATCACAACATCTGACCTTAAAGGCTTCTTAAGAAGCTGTGATGTTTGGGTAAGAATTATTTCAAAACAAAACAAAACAAAAAAAAAAGGGTTATCATGCAACCCCGGGTACCAGGGTATCTATAAATCATGTTAATATAAGCAATTTCAAGTTTAAGGTTTTCAAAATACTGCCAACCTAATTTGTTGTTGTCTTTAACTGCATTTTGATAATTTAGTTAGAATATCACTTTATCAAAGTTTTGTAATTTTCACTTACAACTCCTGAAGAATCTCCATCTACTAGTATCAGCTTCCAACGTGTACAACTACAAAATGTTTAGGATAGAAATTCTACCCTATCTATCTTGAATGGATCAGAAAATTGTGAAAGTTATTAGTATCTACACAGACTTATACTTGAGTTGAACTATGTTTTTGGGCTACAGGAGCAAAGAAATTATTTCTTGTTGGGAAAACTTGATTTTTTAAAAGTTTGCATGCTACAAATCTATTTAGTTGACATATGTCCTTTAATGAGTTTCTTTTTCTACTATGTTTGAAATCCTCAGAGCTGATTTCTACAGGGAAGATTTTATTTGGTAATAGGATAATCTTTGAATATTGACATAAAAAAGTAACTTTCTGTCAACGTATTTCCATATAACAGAAATGTGTTGAATCAGAACTTGAAGAAAACCTACAAAATTGATTCTGTACAGAATGCTCATAATTAACATAATATTTCTCTTTATGTTTAAAAAATACATAAAAAGCAATTATTTAAGCCTAAAGATCCTTACTTTATTAGTTTTGCTAATGTTTTTTGAAATTTACACTTTAATTTCCTAAGTTTGAGTGAGCTGCCTAAGTCTTGTATTTCCTAGTAGGAAACGCTCAGTAAATTTTTATAAAAGGGACCATTTCTGGAAGGTCAGGTCATTACAGACCTGGAAAATCAATAATTTAGTATTCACTGAAGACCTATATACAAAACTCCATTTATATGAATGGAAATATTCTTTGCAGATGTTTGTATGTGTGTTTTTTTTCCTTTATTCAATCTCTATTTTTTCCTCATCTTTTTAAAAATAATTTAAAAGATTTTCAATTATAGTTGACATTCAACATCGTATTAGTTTCAAGTATTCAGCACAGTGGATAGATACTTTGTGTGTGTTCTAATAAAAACTTTAGCATTACTAAACTGGAAATTGATTTGAATAAAGGTTACAAATATTTTTGTCCTGTTTAAATCAACATTTTAATCCTTGGTCTTTGAGGCTCTTGTGAATTCCACTTTTTAACAACTGTTAACTTCCTACTAATAGATTTAATAATAAAAATGCACCTGACATTTTAGATAACTATGCAGGCCTATTTCTTAGATACTTATATATTTTAGAGTCTAGTTATAAAATTTTCTCTGGATATTTCTGATAAATTATCTACAACTGTACAGATAACATATGAGCCGCAAGCAATGGTAGTAAAAACCATGGGTATGGTGGCCAAGAGATCTTGATTGCTATTTTAGTCCTCAGGACTATCATAACTAGTTTAGTATGCCTGGGCAAGTTACTTATAAACCTTTTGTGATTCAGTACACTCATGTAAAATAAAAAAGAGATTAAATAGGTGATCACTGTAGTTCTTTTAAGCCATGAGATGCAAAGATTTTAAATTTCTTCTGAGATACAAAATCTAAAAGGTTGTGTGAATGAAAGCTTGATAAGGTAGTAAACTGCATCAAGTACAATTTGAACTGGGGTTTACATTATTATTTACACAGAAAACACCACCTCAGATGCCATTATAATTCAAAGTGTATCCAAATGCTAAGTGGAAATAAATTAAAATGACCATATTTTCCTAAACCTCTATTTTAGGTTGTATGTCTATCTCCATATATGGTATGGTGGTCAAGTCTGCAATTCACACAAAGATGGACAAGATGGTTTTGTAGACATAATTAGAATCATTTCATTAAAAATTTTAGATCAGGAGGGATCCTTAGTGATTTCCTCCTACAACTTCATGTTAAGAGATGAAGAGAATTTCATCTGAGGTTTCAAAGATATTTACTAGTAGAAGGGAGGAAAAAAACCACCACTAAACCAATGAGATTTTAAATACAAAAAGACAAAAGTTTGTTTTAGATTTAATTTTATAAGAAATAATCAAACTTTTAATGTACCAACTGTGTGAATCAAATGCTTAAAAAAATCTCATATATCCAGCCCCTCACAGCCAGGAGTCTAGCAGTCAAGAGTCATGTGAGGGTACAGGATTAAAAGCTGAGAATCATGAAGGAACATGACAGGACTTCACGTATTTGAAGGCCACTGTGATGTTGGAGATCAAGAAAACATTCAGTATGCTTCCAAAGGCAGAACAGAAAGCAGAAGATTTAAATTTAATAGGACAGCTTTTGTTCAATATACGGAAAAACTTCTAAACAAGACTCCCAACAGTACAACAACCTGATCGAGAAAGTTGTTGAATTTGCCTTCCCTAGAGGAGTCTAGGCAGAAGTCAGAAACTATTGTTGTTTTGGTAGCTTCTTACAATTCTCTGGAGTAGGACTTCAGATGAAATAATCTAAGATTTTATGAGTCCACTGCTTATATAAGGAAGGAGACTACCATGCGGTCCACTAGCAGCTGGAGTAGCCCGGGGCTCAGGCTGCTGCCCTTTAAGTCACATTCCTGCAGCTGGAGTAGATCAACTGAAATAACCAAACAAGTGCTGGTGGAGAAGCTGAGGTGACAGGTACTTATGAAAAAATAAATAATTAAAAAATTCAGTTTGAGAATGTGTACTCTAGATTACTAAAATGTATACACCATTAAAAAATAATAAAAACAAAAAACCTCAGCAAACCCAAACACATATTTTAAAGACACCTCTCAATTATAAATTTCTTTCAGTAGTACAAAGGCAGGAAATAATTTTAATACAGGCAAAATAATTTAAAGAAATACATATAAAATGAAATGATCCCAGACAGTATTAAAGTACAACCTCCTAATCAGTAAGCTTGAACCGATAGTTTAGATTGAGGTTTATGAACATTTATCAGCTGCTACACAGAAATCCAATCTGAAGACAGAAGTTTGGTGATTTACTTGATGGCACAGTATGACTGAATCTGAATTCATCTGGATGCAAATGACTTGAACATGAGGTTATTTGTGATCCAACATTCCCTTTAGTGTGACCACTCCTGCATGTCACTCACTATAAAACTGTAGAACTGTTAATATATTTTACTATGGTACTACTTGAGACTGCAATTCTGAATTCTGAAGCACATTTGGATAAGGATTAAGGTCTTGAGGATTTACAAAATCCAACAATGAAAATATTCCAATGCTCAAACCTAGAGTTCCTCTTTTCTGTAAAATTACAATTTTATGTTACAAATTGAGTGAGGTAAAATGCCCTGAGTAATAAGCTACAGACATTAAGACTTAGAATATAACATTCTAGCTACAAATTTCCTATTCACTTACGTCTTTAGTGCAGATATGTGAGATTAGAAAACTTAGAATGCTGATGAAAATGCACTGGGAACTAGGAATTCAAATCCTGAACATATAATGGTGGTTTAAAAATCACTTTACTATTTTCAGTTTTTCTGAATTATGAAGAGTCCTTTTTAATTATGATAAAAGGTATTAATTCTGACATCTATATCTCCCAAACTCAAATACATGCAAATGATACTGTCACTGAACAAAGAGCAAATTTTCAAAGGTGCTAATTTTAAGATTAGAAGAATAGTTGGAAACTGTCCAAATCATATATTAACTAAAAATTATTAAAAATACACAATTTATCCTTAAGTGCTAAAATCTAGGCCTGAAAATTCAAGGTATACATATAGTAAGTCCTCCCAAGTTCATCGACATTGTGTCACTCTGCTGTATAGTATCCAGAGGGTGCAGCACTCTAGCACCTAACCAGGCTACCCATTTGGCCACACAACTATGCAAAATGGCCAAGATTGGGAAGCAAACAAAAAGATTCTGAGCAACTGAAACAGAGGCTACAAAAGTTGGTGTGTTAAAAGCTTTACTAAAATAACGGTCTCCTGATGTCCTTCTTTAGAATTTTCTATTTGAAAATGAGAATAAATAGGCCCTTATAGATGATTATTTAGAAAAGGGAAAACTCAGTCCAGAGGGCATCAATATGTCACAGCACACATATAATATTTAAAACAATGACAGAATAATAAAAAATAGCTAAATCAAAACCCACCTATTTGGCTTAAGCAGCAGGCAAGTATATCAACTGACTGATCGCATACAATGGGTAAGTTCTAAAGTTAGGATAGTAAAAATTAAGCCTTAAAAATTCCTTAGAGTGCATCATGTGACACAGACCTGTCTCTCTTAATAAGCCAAACACAGTCAATTTTTCTTCTGATGTCAGATTAGATCTGTGGCTGAGTACCAGATAAAGCCGTATTTATGGGCCACTTTATACAAAACAAAACAAAACAAAAAACTCTTTACAACTATAATTACACTGCCCAAGGTGAGGTGCTTAACCTATGAATGAAGCATCAATGCTGACCCTGCCAGAAGAACAATGAAGATCTACTCCTGCTCTCACAGTGGCCCAATCTGCAACTACATTCTTTCAGGAGAATTATATTTATAATCCTGTATAACATTTGAACTACTAATTTTTAATATTTTTCTCCAGGGGCTTAGAGTTAAATTCACTTAAATGTATGTATGATATAACTCCACTGTAATACACTTTACACAGCATAAACAGAAAAGCTTTACGTTTCTGGAATACTCACAAATGTGAAAGAACAAAGTGCTATTCTACAGCAATCTGCAGGCATCTACTCTCTAAGCTTAAGTAGGATATAGTAAAATTTAAGGAAAAACCGAAAACAAGTGCAACAGAACAAAACTGATAAAATCATTTTAAAAAATTATATAACATATGTAAGAAGGAAATAATAAAAAAGAAAAATACAGAGTTGCTTATGTCTTTTTTTCAACAAAACTTCCGGCAATACAGTACTTGCTGTTCAATGTTCATCTTTTAATAATCTTTGGCCAACACAAATCAAGTAACCCTTATAATATTAATATTTACTTAAGTTGTATAGCAAAACAATTTACATTAAAGATAATTACAAGATCCCAAGTATGGTTACACAATTCAACTTCTCTATTTTAAGAGGTGGAACAGATGGGGATTGATGGAACATGCCAATTTTCAATGAGAAGTCTCCAAGAATTTTAAACAGCTTAAAAATCTTCATCAGGGAATACATATTACAAGCTTCTGCTTTTACAATCTCTACACTCACACTATAAATAAATCCTTCTTCATTTTGATTAAGGCTACAAAAGCAGAAACTGACTCTTCGTGATACAGACTGGGGCTAATAGGATTATAAACAATGTTAGGCCTCAGATAATTTAGCTTATCTTCCAGTTAATTTCTAAAATGTGATTATTTTTCTTCTGAGCTGAAAGACTTCCACTTCACAGAAGTACTTTTTTTCTAACCACAAAGCAAATTATTTATAAAATCTTTTCTGGAGGTCTTTAAGCAAATTCTTATTTATTAGAAGGTTTTACTGTAGCCTCACATGATTAGGTAAACAAAATAAGTATCTTTATAGTCCTTCCAAATTTTTATTTAAATTATCTTTACAAAAATCTGTAGTAACATGATCTTAACAGTGGATTTCTATAATCTACATGTCTCAAATAACACATTTATGCTTTAAAATAGAAAGGTAAATTTTTAGAAATATTTTAACAAGACAGCATTTTAGACATATTTCACAAAGTAGCTATAATGCTAAAGTAGATATTATCTACATGTTTCCAAAATTGTTAATCTTTTAAATTAAATATTGTTCTGTGAAAAATTAGTTTCTCTCTTACAAATTATTCTGAATTACTGTGACAGATAAAGCTTTGCATATCTGTTGACTTGCTAGTCTACTTTTATGCAGTTTAAGTGAAAGACTATAGAAGTCCAAGCATCAAACAGCAACAATTTATGGTCCATATTTTTTCATATTATTTTGAAAACATAATTGCTCAATCTTGTGGTTCTCAGACTGCACCCAGGAAACAAATGTTATACATTAAATATAGGGTGGGGCAAAAGTAGGATTACAATTATGAGTATGCAAAACAGAGTTAGTTCTTGTATTATTATTATTTTAATGTTTTCCATACGAACAACTGTAAACATACTTTTGCCCATCCCGCAGTAATAAATCACACTTTTGTATGTGGGTATATTTAAACGAAGTACATGTAACAAACAAGGATTCAAATAAATACTTAAACCTCGGTCTTTCTTTTTTTTCACTTTTTTGAGAGAAAAGGACTCTTAGCCATAAATATAATAAACCACATATTCAAAAAATTGATAAGCCTGACATTTCCGCAAAAAAGGTACATCATAACAAATAAACATACCGAAGTGTGCTGAACCACTGCTACTTTTACTCTGCGTAGAGGTACTGCATGTCTGGGTCCCGGGTTGTGCTGTTCCTGTTCGAGTTATACTCCTATATAATTTTCTACAGGAGAGTCCATCATTGTCACTGTCATGTAGGTATGGTGTCCGAGGCCTAAAATGCCGCCATCTACATGATTTGATATTGACTAGTATCTGACTGAGGTCTTTAGAGAAAGATTTGTCCGAGGTATTTGTTTCTGAGGTATTGCCAGACTGATTGACTGGAGAATGTTGTGGTGAGGAAAGCATTTCCAAATCCAGATGGCGAAACGCACTGTCATAGTCTGAGTGAGCTCTGTCCAGTAAGACCCTATTAAAAATAAGGCAGGAAACATGTATGTAAAATAGCTATTCAAAAATTATATAAAAACGTTTTTCCTTCTCCTTCCAATCCAAAAAGCCATCTATACTGAATATTTAAATTTGATTATTAAGACTTTCGGCCAAGATGGAGGCGTAGACAGACACCCTACATTTCCCTCCATGACTAAGAAGGAATATAGCTACCTCAAAACTAGAAACAACCAGAAGTTCCAGAAAATCAAACTGTACAGAAGTCCAGCAAACAAAGATATAAAGAAGAAATACTCATCCAGACAGGTAGGAGGGGCGGAGACGACGCGGTGTGGTGGTGGCAGCAGCGACAGGCCAGCAGAAAGCACAGTCACACATTTTAAAAAGTCAGGAGGGACACCTGGGGAGCGTTCCCAACTCTATACCAGACATCGCAGCTCACAGTCCCAGCACCAGGGAAAATCAAGCCTCACAGCTCCTGACTGAGCAAACCAGTGGGGGTTGGGGCAGAGGAAGAAACTGCTGGTCTCACAGCAGAGTCCACTTGTTTAAAGGGCCCCCATGGTCCTAGAAGGTCTGCAGACCCACCCACTCTGGGAACGATGGCAGGGGTAGCAGCTAGAGGGGCGCCAGTATGGTGAGGAAGTGGGAGAGGTGCCTAGAAAAAGGACCAATGCTGGACAGGCAGCATTGTTCCTTCTTGGACCCCTCCCCCACATACAGCGCCACAACATGGTGAAACAGGTCGCCTTGTACTGACCAAACCCTAAGGCTCTGCCCCTTACAACGCGTAATAGGAGCAACAGCTTTAGCTGGGATGCGGAGGCAAACAAACACAGGAGCCTGTCAGAATGAGGAGACAGAGAAGTATGGCCCAAAGGGGGGAACGGATCAAGGTTTCAGTGGGAGAACTAAGCCACAAGGAGATAGCCAACTGCATAGATGAGGAGATTGACAACCTAACAGATGCAGAATTCAAAACACTGGTGATAAAGATGCTCACAGGCTTGACAGATATGCTTGAGTATGGTAAACACATAAGAGAAGAAGTGAAGGCTATGCTAAGTGAAATGAAGGAAAATCCACACAAAACCAATGGTGAATGGAAGGAAATCGGGTTTCAGATCAATGATTTGGAACATAAGGAAGAAAAAAAGTCAACCAGTGCCGAATGAGGAAGCAAGAATTGAAAAAAATGAGGAAAACTTCCCAAATTTTGTGAAAGGGATGGACATACAGGTCCAGGAAGCATGGAGGGTCCCGGGCAAACTGTACCCAGAAGGGACCACACCAGGACGCATCATGACTGAGATGCCAAAGGTGAAAAATAAAGAGAGAGTCCTGAGGGGCAACAAGAGAGGCGGAGAGTTGCCTACAGGGGGGTGCCTATAGGACTGTCAGCTGACTTCTCAGAGGACACTTTGCAGGCAGGAAGGGGCTGGCAAGAAGTATTCAATGTGATGAAAGGCAACCTGCAACCAGGATTACTCTATCCAGCAAAGCTATCATTTGGAATGGAAGGGCAGATGAAGTGCTTCCCAGACAAGGTAAAGCTAAAGGAGCTCATCATCACCAGGCCATTATTATATGAAATGTCAAACAGACTTACTTAAGAAAAAGAAGATCAAAACTATGAACACTAAAATGACGACAAACTCACAACTATCAACAACTGAATCTAAAAAATAAAAACAAAATCCAACTAAGCAAACCAGAATAGGAACAGAATCATAGGTATAGGGATCATTTGGAGGGTTGTCAGCTGGGAGGGGGGAGGGGGAGAAATGGGGAAATGGTGCAGGGATTAAGAAGCATAATCGGTTGGTACAGAACAGACTGGGGGTAGTTGAGAATAATATAGGAAAGGGTGAAGCCAAAGAGTTTGTATGCACTACCCATGGACATGAATAAAGGCGGTGTGATTGCTGGAGGGAGGGGGGCACTAAGCAGAGGGGAGCAAGGGGGGAAAAACTGGAACTACTGTAACAACATAATCAATAAAATATACTTAAAAAAATTGATTATTGTAGTATTCAGCTCTATAAGCTAAAATCTCATTTTCTGATAAAGGTTCTTTCTTTTATGTTATTTATAATGATCTGCTTTACCTCAAAGAATAAGGTAATATTTTAAAACAGTAAGAGTTGTAACAATTGTATGTGTTGATCTACCAGTATAAGTTACTGATAACATATGAAAGTATTTTTCTTTTCAAACTACTTTTAAACCAAAGATTTTCACTGCCATTTCAAAGCAACAGACCACTTTATAAAATGTTGCTAACATATCTGGTCTCAATAAAGTAAAATGGTTTTTTTTGAGGGGCTGGGAAGGAGGTAGGAAAAAAGCAAAAAAAGGTATGTGATCCTTGGGGTATGTTCAAAATTTCTAATGAATAAAATATGAGATGTTACCAATATAAACTTTATAAATGACTCCATCTTAAAATGTTAACACTGATTAATGCTAAAATGCAATATAGCCAATATAGAGAATTCTTGCTACTACTGATGTCAACATAATGACATAGGAAAAAGTGCTAAACAAAATGTATTTTGGATACAGAAGGAGATTTGATTTTGGGTGGTGAATACACAATGCAATATATAAATGATGTATTACAGAACTGTACACTTGAAACCTATATAATTTATTAAGCATTGTCATCCCAACAGTTTTCATAAAATTAAAAATATATGTATTTGGATGCTCAGATAATTCTAAGCTAATGTTTAAGTGAGAAGAACTGTAACTAAGATTCAAAAAGGAAACAAACATATCTGTAAAAGCTATTAATTTATAGTAAATCATACTGTTAGGTTTCTTCCTGAAAGTACCTTGATATTACCTGTTTTGCCTTCTAATTTAAATTTTTTTCTTTGCTCTTATGCATTCTCCAACCCCCACCCCCCCCAAAATACAACTTCTCACACAAGACAGCTAGTGTATGAAGGAGAACTATTAGGTTTAAACAAAGAAAGAAGATAAATTTGATCCTGACAAACTGAAATGTCAAGATCAGGTCATACAGGGAACCTGGAGCCTTTTCACTGATGAATTAAAGAACTCAGTATATTATATTTCTTAGCTTATTTAATCCTTTTTGTCAATATCTTTCAGAATTCCTGAAACAACTTTTATAGTTTCTTTAACTTAATATGATTTATGCAGTCATGATTTACACTTGCCTTTACCTGGTACTTTTTTATTAGAATTCTATCTATAAGGATAGGCATCTGAGGTTTATTCTATCTGTAAGGATAGGTAACTGAGGTTTTCAAACTTGGGAAGAAAAGCAGCTCCTTTAGAGGGCCATTAATTATGCATTAAAGTTATGGTTGTATAACAATCAGGTAGCAAGACAAAGTATTTCAAACAAAATATTCAGTCAAAATCAGCAAAGAGGAACAAATGAACTATTGAGGATTACCTTACTTTAAATTTTAAATTAATTACCCTATTGTTGAAAATATCCCTATGCTTAGAATACAGAAATACCTTACCTTCCACCACGTCCAACCCGTCTTCGTGCAAATCCAATACATCTTTGGGGTACGGTGAGGGTGGTTAAGCAGTATCTATATCGCGCATCCCCTAATCCTCCGTCTTTAGGACTAGTCCAAGGCCAGTTGCCAGTTTGGTCTAAGTGAGGCTTAAAAATTAAAAATCCAAATTATTTTATTCGGTCTGTTAAAAGTAAACAGTTTGTTATTTAAAAAGAAAGCCTGAAACTTACAGCATAGTACTGACAGCCGGCTTTCCTACGGAAAGCAAAGGGACCATCCGGATCATTCTCTTCCTCAGCTTCCGAAGAACCAGACAAAACCTTGAAATAAAGTGCAGTTGAGTCAAAACATATGACTTCTTACATACTTCCTCTATATTCATAGAAAAATTCTTATATTTACCTGGGAGAGAGGTTCTTCATCTGAGCTGGGGAAATCATACTGATTTAAATCTTTAGCATTAAAGACTGGCAGTGCAGCAGGACCTGTCTGTTGAAGAGGAGGAGCAGCAGTAGATGATAAGACTTTAGGCTTCTTTTCATATTTACGTTTAGGTCGGATAAGATCAGCTTTATCTTGCTGCAATAAAGTCATGAGTTATTCAAACATTAGGAAACCACGTTCAACAAACCTACAGTTTGGGGGGAAGCTTTAAAAAGTTTACTGCCAAAATAAAGACATTCATATTCATAAGAGGTACAAATGTCTTATTTTTTGTCATCTTATATTGTAAAGTCTTAGAATTTGGTTGGTTTCTGTAAAAACATGAATACGTTCCTAAAACCTAAACACAATCTAACAAAACATTTTGTTCCAATTAAAGTAAAGGAAAAGAATAAAAAGGTCTCAGCTTCTGAAACCCTAAAAAAGAAGTTAGTATTTACTGTGGGTCCTGTTACTTCTTAATTTTCTATAAAAATATTGCCCTGGCCAGGTGGCCCAGTTGGTTGAGAGTATCGTCCCTTACACCGAACAGTTGCAGGTTCAATCTCTAGTCCAGGCATGTACAAGAATCAACTGATTGATGTTTCTCTCTCCCTTTCTCCCCCTTTCCTCTCTCTCTTAATCAATAAACACATCTTCGGGTAAGGATTAAGAATATAAAAATACAAGGAGAGAATAAAAAAAAGGGATATCTACTCTTTAAAGAATTAACACATCAATACGGGGAAAAATAATGAAAACAATTTTACATATACAGGGGGCAGACTTCAGATTACTATTAACACAGTGAAAAATAAAGCCATAATGCTAAGGTGTTATGAAAATAAAGAGTAGTAAAGATTTATAACTAGCTAAACAATGATGGCATTTTGGAGTGGTGTATTTTGAGCAGTTTTATGGGATAAAGATATTAAGTCATCCAATGGGAAACACAAGGATAAAATACACAGGTAAGAGTGAATGAGCTGATTAACATAGGACAAGTCAGAAATATGTATGACACGGATGGCAGAGGCAGGAATTTTATGTAGGAAAAAAGGCAAGAAAGATTAGAGGCAAAAATGGTATTTGTTGGAAAGAAAAGGATCTTGGCAAGTATCATGATTATGTAAATATGCTAAATATTTCTATCAAGTTTTATGCAGTTTATGGCATTATGGTGTTTTGGAAAAAGTTAGTTACAAAATTAATTATTATTGACAAGCTCTACTGTAGTTGTATCAACAGGCCTGTCTTGAATCAAAAGCTGGCTTTGCAGCATATTTCATGGTAGGGTTTATATATAATTTTATGTTTCATTCTGATTCTAATGATAAAATACTATTCCGTTATCAGCTACTACAATCACAAAACTTTGTATCACCTTATTAATTTTAAACTCCTTCACATCCACTGCTTCCTGATGTTTAAACTGACTGCTATTAGTAATAGGGATGATGGGGATGGCATAAGTAGGTTTCACTGGCTGTCTCTGTGCCATAACCTCAGACATAATCTCTCCATTGTAGTCACCCAAATTATACCTGAAATTATAAAAAAGAAAGTTTAAAAAGTTAGTTCTGTAATTACTTACCCTTATGACTATTAATTATAAACACTGATTAGACTTGGTAAGATTACAGTTAAACTTTAATTTGCCAAATGCTTATTAAAATTAAAGATCACATAATTTCTTTTGTTTCTTTCTTTTACTTTTTGGCTTACAGCTTTATCTTGGCACCATAAATATATGACTGCGGCAAAAAATCAAAAACAAAAACAAAAAACCAACAAGGTTTGAACATTAACTTAACAATTTTAGTGAAAGATTTGGTGGAGATGCTGAAATTAATGCCTAAAATGATGCTGAGGAACTTCCTGCTAATTTGAACTGCCTGTGCTATAAAACTAATTTTTCTGAACTGAATCATAAGAAATTTAATAATGTTTTTTTGGGGGAAGATAGGAACTAGCTGATAGGAGATTAAGGCTTGAAGATTTCATTGTATACCTTGTTCAATGGTTAGTTGAGTGTTAAAATTATGGGCCTTTCCCCCCTCCCCTACATTTTTGTAAAAAACAGTGCCATTTAGTGAATAAAATAAAAACTTTAAATTGACAAATGTTCTCTCTTATAGCCCTGTACGCACTCACATAAGGACAAAAGAATAAGATTTCAAAATGAAACTACCTAGCATTTTAATTTTACTGAACACACTTTTAAAGAAAATGAAGAGAGAATCACACGTAAAATTATACAAAGTATATCATATCACACATTTAAAAGAATGTATTTCTGGAGTTAAAGATAATTGCTTAGGAAATAAATTAATTCAGTATACAAAATGTTAGTAGTACCATACTTCCTAATGCTATTCAAATATACTGTACCTCTTTTCCATAATTTCCAGTGTTAAGTGCAATAGCTCCCTTTTACTCTTTTCTCTTCTTTTTATCATCTCTAGAATAGTTACAGCCCGACTTAGATCTCGACGCAGCTTGAGCATTTTTTCGTAAGAAGCTTCATCATTTTTGCGATTCTGCAAATATAAAGTTGCTTGTTTAATGTCAATAAGCATTCCTCGCTAGTGGCATTCTGAATATAACTACTAATATGTACAAATATATATTATATATATATATATATATTTGAAGGGAAAGAAAAGAATTTAAAAACATTGAAAGGGTGCATGAATCACCAGGAAATCAATTTTGTATATGGTTTTAAATGGATGAACATTAAAATATACCAATTTTAAATTAATATTTTTCATTATATTGTATAAAGTCTATTTAAACACAAATTAAAATACAGCCTCCAGATACTGAAGTACTTATAACTATAAACAGTTTTTCTTACAAAAAAAAGATTATAAAATTTCCCCAGTTCACTTACTTTGCGAGTCTGCATTTTTTCAGTACGTCTTCTAAAAGCCACATAAGGATCATTTGTGCTGGAACCATCTCGCTTCTCTTGTTTTACTGATGGGATAAGAGATGGACCTCGACAGCCTTTTCTCTTTTTAATCCAGTATTCATACACTTCTCTAATTAATTCATCATCTTCTTTTAGCAATAATTTGGCTTCCTGCAGACTGACTGGCTAAATGTAAAATTATGATGTCATTTTCAAATAATACATATATAAGGTTCAAAGGTACTTCCAAATTTAAATGACAACAATCAAAATAACAACAGTGTTTACAACAGCAAACACGCAGAATACCTTATTAGTCATTGAGCTAGATGCTTTATATACATTATTTTTAATTTTCATAACAATCCTATGATATCTATCATCTCTAGTTTACAGATGGGAAAACTGAGGCACAGAGAAATTTAAATATATTGCTCAACATTATGTATACAGGTTATATTGGGCAGAGAGAATCTGACTTCATGCTTGCTAACTCCTACAGCGTGTTCACTTACCCCTCCCCAACATTATACTGAGTTGTCCAAAAATTTTGCTTGTTTTATTCAGTAAGGTGGCTCTAGTAGCACTTAGCTATCTTTAACTTCATTTGAAACAATTTTATTAGACTGTATTATGACAGTTATCACATCAGTGTGCATTTAAAAAAAAAAACATCAAAACTGGTGAATTTTTGTGTAGCCATTTTAATATTAAAGATGAAAGAAAACAACATTTTTGGCATATTATGCTTTATTGTTTCAAGAAAGATAAAAGTATAACTGAAATGGAAAAAAAGATTTGTGTAGTGTATGGAGAAGGTGCTGTGACTGAACGAATGTGTCGAAAGTGGTTTGCTAAATTTTGCGCTGGAGATTTTTCGCTGAACGATGCTCATGGTTGGATAGACCAGTTGAAGTTGATAGTGATCAAATGGAGACATTAATTGAGAACAATCAATGCTATACCATTTGGGAGATAGCTAACATACTCAAAATATTCAAATCAATAAAGGTATTGGTGAAAATGAAAAATGTGTCTTTTATGGACAAAACTAAACAGACTTTTTGGCCAACCCAATACTATTTCCATATAAATACACACTCACATACACTTTTTATATACACATTGAAGTTGTACCTGCTGACCACTGCCTTTTTCTAGACGATCTATCATCTCCTCAAATTGCAATGGGAATATATCCATTTTCTTTTTCAGTTTATTTACAAATACTTCATCTTCAGAATCCAAATCATAGTCAGGCTGCTCAGCATCCAAACTAAAAGCTAACAGAAGAAACCATAAACAATCATTTACTGTGTGACTCCACTGACAAACCTTCTCACAGATGTCTGGATAAAAATAATAACCTAGATTTTCTAAAGAAATAAGAAAGTTTTCTTTGGATTCTGTCTTCAGATATACAATCTAAGCTTACAGATGTTTCCCACTACAAAAGTTTAAGAAATGCGATTATCTTTACTGTTAATATAGATACGTGATAAAAGACAATGGCTGTGGCCCCACTCCCAAAAGCAAACTAGAAGCCTGTTATTAAGAACATCGAGATTATGAAATGCATTGAGTTCAACTATATGAAAGTTTTATAGTTTAAAACCTGATAAATTATCAACAATTTCAATATGGTTTGATATATCTAAAAAGATAAGGTCTTTAAATAAGATTATTTCTAGAATATTTAAAGTCCCATTTTATAAATTATTTAACTACTTTACCAAAAGCTTAGGGAGTGAAGTTTCAAGCTGAGGTATTAGAAGCCACTGCCAACAGCTGTAATAACTATCACTCAGTGAATGCACTCTGGGCTAAGGAGCTTTGTGTCCGAATGAGACTCACTGTCATGGTGATAGAAATGTGAGATGTTTCTTATATTTGTCAAGATTTGAAAAAGGGGCAAGAACCACTACTCTATAGTATCAAATGTTATTTGATTACTTATCAATATGAGGGGAGGTTGACCAAAATAAACTAAAATGTTAAGCAGCTTTGTATCATAACTTGTCTTACATCTTTCCCTTGCTTAATTCCTCCTACTAACTTCCATCATCTTAGAATCCAAATCTTTACAATTATGAGGCCCTTTATGGTATACTTTGTACAGTAGCATCAGTAGTACCTTATGACCTAGCAACAACAAATTTCATGTCTTATACAGCAAGCTATTTCATGTCTTCAAGTTTTATATTAGCTGTTTTCTGCCTGCCCACCTAGTATATGACTATTTATTCTTTCTAAAACCCAATCTGACATCTACTCCTGTGAAGCACACCACAGGAATATAGTCAATAATACAGGGTGGGGCAAAAGTAGGTTTACAGTTTAAGTGTAAAAGTTTATTCTTGTATTATTTATTAATTATTTAATTATTATCCACATGAACAACTGTAAACCTACTTTTGTCCCACCCTGTAGTATAATAACTATGTATAGTGTCAGGTAGATATTAAGACTTAACTGGGGACCACTTTGTGAAATATATGTGTCTAACCACTATGCTGTACACCTGAAACTAATATAAAGTAATACTGAATGTCAACTGTAATTGAAAAATAAAAAGAATTGAATATATTATACCACTGTTTCATTTTCTATTTTGACCAGCATGACACTTCTATAACATTCCTAGAATATTAAAACTTCTTGGTAAAAATCTCTATATGTTAATGTCTTAAACTTTTTTCCCTCCTCATCCGAGGACATTTTTTCATTGCTTTTATAGAGAGGAAGGGAAAGAGAGTACATGCCCGAGCCAGGGATTGTGTATGCGCAGAGGCGGGAGATGGAACCCGCAACCTAGGTATAAGCCCTGACTGGGAACTGAACCTGTAAACTTTTGGTTAGACACTCCAACCAACTAAGACACAACAGCCATGGCTACATGTTAACATCTTTGCAACCACAGGCCCTCCAATGATTTTTCATAATCTAATTTTTTGTTATTGCTATGTAAACAGAACTTTTGGACATCTAAAACTTTATTGGATTAAAAACACTTGTTTTTCTCATCTCTAACCAAGATAATTCACATTTGTGTTGTTAAATAGGGTAACCACTAGCCATATGTCTAAATTAAATTAAATTTCAGTACCTCAGTCTCATTAGACACATTTTAAGCCACAAATAGCAACATGTGGCTAGTGCTGTACCAGAGAGCAAAGACTGGAGAACATTTCCATCATCATTAAAAGTTCTATTAAAGAGTGGTGATCTAGATAATCCAAAAAAACAAACTGACAGGGACCAACTAGCAAATATTCTGCCTTCTTAAGGGCATACTTTGCATATTTTAAGGTCTTATTTATACATCACTTCTGTATCCTCCACTATAAAACTTATTTTTCCTTGATCAAATCACATTTACAAAGCTTAATTATTCATAAAAACTAACCAAGCTCACCTAGTATCAATTTACTTTTGCATTATCAAAATACATTTGACATACTTCTGGCATATGTTTTATGATCAATGACAAGTCATGTCCAACATATCAGGGAAAAGAATCAAGACTGGATGGGAAAATTCCTATCCTAAGGATCTCAGTGTGTTTTCCACTGAAATTAAAAAGTATCTGAGAGCCAGATTGCTATAGCCTCTGCAGGAAGCTACTCTTTCAGTTGTTACAAATACATCTAAGATCTTAAAATATAAAGAAAACCAATTTTTGCTCAGATATAAAATACTAAAACTACAGAAAAAAATTAACATTAAAAAAATTCACTTTGGGATGTCATTGGACCAAAATAACCTTACAGGCAATGATTAAAGTGTAACTTAGCTTCAGCAAACCTGCAATTCCAACTAATAGTTCAACCACAGCTGATAAAGATGTAATATATTTATCATGGTCCTAGAAATAGGAGTGTCTTCAAATTTTCTGGGCCATATTACTGTGTTCAAAGTAGAAAATAGGGTTTAGAGAGAATCAGGCCAAGACTCTTCTAATTAAGTTCTAACAATTAAATGAAACCTAGCTAGCCAATAATTGTTAAATAATGGGAGCCATACTGTCAAAGCTGACTCCTTTTAAAATATCTGATAGGGACAAAGATATGTGTATGGGTAAACAAAATATAGTATAATGTACAGAGGAAGAAAATGCTACAGAAAATAAACCTAAGCAAAAAGAACACTAAATAATAAATTGATTAGATTATTTTAAACCAAGTGATACACATTATGGCACTTGCACTGAGATTTAAGAATCCAGTGATAGAAATGAAATGTATATGAATGTCTAGGTAACCAATGCCATATTGTGGCTCAGACTAAGTGTGTATGGTAGTTATGTCCACAACTGCAAAGAGAATTTTTAAAACATAAAAATCAAATAGTAAAATAATATTTAGGTCCATGAAATGGCACAAAATGCGGATTAGGAACAGAATATATATAACCCTTGATTAAAAGAAAGGCATACCATCCAAGATTGAGGAGAAACTTCTCTGATCAGAAATGGTAAAGAGGTTTCAACTCAAATCAAAGTCTCAATGACTGGTTAATAATCTACTGCAAAACTCCTAGAATAAATTCTGAATAGCAGAGAAGACTGCCACAATAGTGGTATTTACTATGGAATGATAGGTATCTGACATTTATACTTTTGACCGAAAATGACAAAGCTATCACTGGTTAACCAGACAAGGAAATTCTTTGAATGTACTTTGGGAGAGTAAATGGAGAAACCTGCATTTGAAAGTTCTGAAATTGTAAATAAGAACGCCTTTGTAGCTCTGACCTCAGCTGGCTGGGCGTCATCCCTCAAAGAGAAAGGTCGCTATTTCCATTCTTAGCCAGGGCACATGCCTGTGTTGCAGGTTTGGTCTCTGCTCAGGGAGTGTAGGAGAAGCAACTAGCCTGTTTTTCTACCTCTCTCCCTCCCTTCCCCTCTCTTGAAAAATAAATAAAATCTTTAAAAAGAGAAAATAAATCTTTTGTAGATAAAATTCTGTGTTTCATGCTATATAGATTTTCCCTGTCAGAAAGTAGTACCATTTTTTTGAGGGGGACTTCTGGCCAAGATAGAGGCATGTCTACCTCCACAACTAAAAAGGAACACAACTACCTCAAAACCGGGGACAACCAGAAGTTCCAGAAAACAGCTGCATGGAAGTCCAACAAATAAAGATATAAAGAAGAAATACTCATCCAGACAGGACAGCGGGGCGGAATTGGGGCGGAGAGGAAGCCCCGTGTGGCAGTGGCAGCAGCAACAGCGGCAAATGCACAGAAAGTGTAGTAACACATTAAAAAAAAGTAGGGAGGGACACCTGGGGGTGCTCCCAGTCCCGACCAGACCACATAGCACATGGTTTCAGCACCAGGGAAAATAAAGCCTCATTGCTTCTGATGGCAAAAACCAGTGGGAATTGGGGCAAAGGAAAAAAAGTCCCGTCTCCCAGCAGAGTTCACTTGTTTAGAGGGGTCCCACGGTCCTAGAATATCTGCAGACCCATCCACTCTGGGAACAATGGCCAGAGCAACAGCCAGAGAGGTGCCAATCCCATATGGAAGTGGAAGAAGTGCCTGGAAAAGGGGTGAGTGCTGAGCAAGTGGCACTGTTCCCTCTCAGACACCTTACGCACACACAGCACCACAACATGGTGAAACAGGTCGCCAACACTGACAAATACCTAAGGCTCGGCCCCTTACAACATAACAGGTGCAACAGCTCTACCTAAGACATTGAGGCAAACAAAGAAAGTTGTCAAGTGAAGGAGACAGAGAAGTATGGCCCAGAAGAGGGAATGGATCAAGGTTCCAGTGGGAGAACTAATCGACGAGGAGACAGACAACCTAAGAGATGTAGAGTTCAAAACACTGGTAGGTCAAGATGCTCACAGGCTTGACAGATATGCTTAAATATGGCAAATGCATAAGGGAAGAAGTGAAGGCTATGCTAACTGAAACGAAGGAAAATCCACACAAAACCAATGGTGAAGGGAAGGAAACCGGGGTTCACATCAATGATTTGAAACGTAAGGAAGAAAAAAACAGTGAACCAGGACAAAATGAGGAAACAACTGAAAAAAATGAGGAGAGGCTTAGGAACCCCTGGGACTACTTTAAACATGCCAACATCCGAATCATAGCGATGCCAGAAGGAGAACAGGAAGAGCAACAAATTGAAAGCTTATGTGAAAAAATAATGAAGGAAAAACCCCCAAATTTGGCAAAGGAAATAGACATACAAATCCAGGAAGCACAGAGAGTCCCAAACAAGCTAGACCCAAAGAGGACCACACCAAGACACATCATAATTAAAATGCCAAAGGTGAAAGATAAAGAATCTTAAGAGTAGCAAGAGAAAAGCAGAGTGTTACCTACAAAGGGGTGCCTATAAGAGACTATCATCTGTTTTCTCAAAAGAAACTTTGCAGGCAAGAAGGGATGGCAAGAAGTATTCAAGGTGATGAAAAGCAAGGACTTACAACCAAGATTACTCTATCCAGCAAAGCTATCATTTAGAACGGAAGGATTGATAAAGTGCTTCCCAGACAAGGTAGAGCTAAAGGAGTTCATCATCACTAGGCCATTATTATATGAAATGTTAAAGGGACTTAAGAAAAAGATGAAAACTATGAATATTAAAATGACAACAAACTCACAACTATCAACAACTGAATCTAAAAAATAAAAACAAAATCCAACTAAGAAAACCAGAATGGAAACAGAATCATAGGTATGGGGATCATTTGGAGGGTTATCAGCTAAGAGGGGGAAGGGGGAGAAATGGGGAAATGATGTAGGAATTAAGAAGCATAATTGGTTGGTACAAAATAGGGGGAAATTAAGAATAATATAGGAAAGAGTGAAGCCAAATAACTAATATGCACGACCCATGGACACAGACTAAGTGGGGTGGGATTGCTGGAAGGAAGGGGGATACTGAGTGGAGAGTAGCAAAGGTTAAAAAAATATTGAGACTACTGTAATAACATAATCAATAAAATATACTTAAAAAAATAAAAAGAGTACCTGAAAATCTTTTACCCAAATTCACCCACTGTTTAAAGTTTATTCTGTTTTACCATTTGCATGTGTGTGAGTGCTTTCTCCCTCTCTCTCTCCACACACACGCTTTATATTTTGAACCATCAGTGTAAAATACATGGATCTTTACTGCAAAATATACTTCAGAGTATATTTCCTAATAGAGATTCTTTTATATAATCACAGTATAGTAATCAACTTCATAAATTCATTCATACAATTTAATTTCTTTTCCTATATTCCAATTTGTCAGCTAATCCAATAACTTATAATGTTATCTCCCTCCAGCACAGGACCAGTCTAGGATAAGGTATTATTTTCATAGTTGTCCCTTTAGCCAACTTTAACATGGAACATTTCCACAACTTTTGCTTTTTTAAAAAAATTTTTCAATTACTGTTGACATTCATTAATATTTTATATTAGTTTCAGGTGTATAGCAGAGTGGTTAGACAATTTTATAAGTTACAGTGATTCCCCGCCCCCCTCACCCAGTAAATCTAGTACCCATCTTGTACCATACATAGTTATTACAATATCACTGATTATACTTCCTACGCTGTACTTTACACCCCCATGCTCTGTCTCTTAAGACACTGATATTTTTTAAGAAAACATCCTTATTCTGAAAATATTATTTATTATCACATTCCTCATTTATTCCGATATATTCCCATTGTGATTAGATTAAGCACTGCTGGCTGGCACACTACATACTCAACTTTATTAGTCTTCCTCAGGATATCACATCTAGAGGCAAAAAATGTTCATCTGTTCCTCATAAGTGATGATAATTTTGATCACCAGTCAAGAAATTGCCTGATTACTCCACTATATATTTTTCCCATCCTTGTAACTAATAAGCAGCTTGTGGGAGAGCTGAAGACCATACAAACATCCTGTGCCTCATACAATTTCGTCTTATATTGAGCACACATTGATGATTCTTGTGTGATCCAATCTTGATCATGTTGATTGTGAAAACAATTACCCAACTCAAACCCTCTATTCACATGTACCATTCAGCTCTTGGCACACCACTGTAAAAGCATGAGAGGTACTCTTCTCCACCTCTCATCTGTTTGTATCACTTTGGACTAACAAATTCCTACTTTTTCAATGGTTTATACCTCATTATTGTACTTAAATATTCCCTTGTTTAGACTGTCCCAAAATTAGCTAGTGGAAATTCCTATGTCTCTGTGAGAGCTTAATTTATGGTATGACAAGATGATCCAGGTTCATCTTGTACCTACCCAACCCCAGCCCTGCAATCAGCCATTTCTCCACAGTCTTGGTCCCATTTAGTAGGGAATGAATTAAAGAACAGGTGCTAGGTGTGCTCAATGTTACTGAATATTTTTGCTTCTTGGCCCTTCCAATGGATAGAACTAGAAATGCATATATCTATAACTATATATACATAAATACACATATAAATATATATTAAGACCTTTTAAAAAATGTTTCCTTTGGGGGTAAATAGCAGAGCTTTGAAACCCAAGTGCATGGGGAAGAGGGGGAGAGAACTGTTCCCGCCTTCTGGTCAGAAAAGTTTTGTTCTTTCTTTCAGTATAAATAGGAAAAGAGAAGTCTTAGCTGTATAATCTAGAAGCTTTAGAGATCACCAATCTAAAGAGAAAAAAAAAATACTCTTTAGATCAGGAAATGTTGAGCAATACTCAAGTGAAACAGCTTAGAAAGTACCTATAGTCCGGAACAGAAGGAGATAATAATTTTTATATGGGTTTCTTCCTTCATAGCTCTGACTAGAATGATCTCTTTCCTAAACCAGTTGAAGAATAGAGTTGAGAATTTCTAAACTAATGTTAAACAAAATGTTAACAGACAACATGCAATGAATACATTCAGAAAATACTTGGTTAAAATAAACTTCTTTTCCTTCTTTCTTTTTAAATCACAAGACTCCCAGAGCCTATAAATAACAGTATGCGGGGTGGGGCAAAGTAGGTTTACAGCTGTTCATATGGAAAATACTACTGGAGGGGGGGGGTGAGGAGGGGAATACAATATGCAATGATTCTAACATGTCTGGTCATTGCTTTTTTAGGACATACTAATTTATCATCTTTTAAGCTCCAAGAAACAGTTTATGTCACTTTTAAGAGTTTTATGTAACAGAAATTAGGGGAACTGAAATGAACCAGTCCATATATGTAATTTGAGGCAATTAGACCATCTAGCAGTCAAGATGCAATGTTAACTTTGCAGAAATTTATACTATAATTGGCTTTTTCTGATCTATTATAGTATATTAAAAGCCAATACCAATTTTTAAAGAATTAACATCAGTTTTCCACAATCTTTTCCACAACATAAGAACAATTTGCTTAATAAAATTTTAGCAAATCCCACCCACCAATGTATAAAAAAAATACACCACAGCCAAATGGGATTTATTCTAGGTGTGTATTTGAAAATCAAGAGTATAACCTATCATATCAACAGACTAAAGAGGAAAAATTACTCAATTCTATAAAATGCATCTGACTTTCTTTCCAAAGGCCACATTCTTCAAATTTGTACAGATTAAATTTTTTCTTTCCAAATAAGCTACAATCATGCTGCCATTTTATTACTATTATTTGATTACAATGTCAGCAAAGTTTCAATTCCTTTTAAAATATAGTACCTTTTGACTTTTCTGACCAGAATTTAATTTACTTCTTACCAGTAAAATGTGTCTTGTGGATTTTGGTCACTGATAAACAGTCTATATTTGTAAAATAAGCAGATTTTTTTTGATAGTAATGTTAATGTCAATTGATTAATGTAATTTTACCTTAATCCTGCTTTAATCAAAAAGCATGCATTTGTAAGATAATATAGCTTGTGGCTATGGAATACAATGTGGCTCTAGTAAATACACATAGGAAGATCAGATTTGTATACTTTTATACTGACATGATTTTCCAGAGAACTCACTTTTAGGTTTTAATATTGGTCAAATTTGTTTAGAATGTCTTGTGTCTTATATGTAATTAAACATGTGAGTATGCAAGAAAACACACTGCTTTGGTCCACTTCAAAGTAAACTTTAGTAAAATGAAATTATATTTTTCTCCAAAGAAAATCAATAGGGTTAGATGCACGTTAAGATTTAAAGATAAAAAATATATATCAGAGGTTAAAAATATCAAATGCCCCCTTCCAACATGTGAGGATACAACAAGAAGTCTGTGGCGTGGAAGAGGGTCCTTCTCACCAGACGATGCTGGCACCCTGATCTTGGACTTTCAGCCTCCTGAACTATATCTGAGGAAATAACTAGGGCCTCAAATGTTATGAATCAAGACCTGATGAAACAAAAGGCACTCCAGACTCAAGAATGGAATCAGGAATATATAGTCACACTGGCTATGATGGTTTCAGGTATAAAATAATGGAATAGACATGAGACAGCTCTTTTTCTCACTGTTTAAAGATGGACTGCTACCATGAACAACATACTAATTATCCAGACCACGAAGTTCATGACCAACAAACTATTTCAGCGGAAACAAATGGTCATCGACGTCCTTCACCCTGGGAACTAAGACAAAAATTTGGGAAAAACTAGCTAAAATGTACATGACCATACCAGATGTCATCTTTGTATTTGGATTTATAACCAATTTTGGTGATGGCAAGACCACTGGCTTTGGCATGATTTATGATTCCCTGGATTATGCAAAGAAAAATGAACCCAAACATAGACCAAGACATAACCTGTGTGTAAAGAAGACCTCGAGAAAACAGCAAAAGCCCTGGCCAGGTAGCTCAGTTGGTTAAAGCATCGTCCCAATAATACCAAGGTTGTAGGTTCAATCTCTGGCCAGGGCATATACAAGAAGCAACCAACGAATGCATAAATAAATGGAACAACAAAATTGATGTTATTCCTTTTCCCTCTAAAAATCAATTAAAAAAAAAAAGAAAGAAAAACGAACTAATTATGTGTGCTATTGGATGGCACAAAATGCTTAAAAACAGCAAAAAAGAACACAAGAATGGAAGGAACAAAGTCAAAAGGATTGCAAAGGCCAATGCTGATGGTGGTAAAAAGAAGGAATAAATATTTTTCAGTGACTTTATCTTAGTGATTGTGCACATTTTTCATGAGAGGTTAATAAACTAAAAACTTAAAAAAAAAAAAAGCAAAGGTCAATATAGAACGGATAAGACCCAGTATGGCCACCATGTTTACTTAGGGTTTTCACATTTAAGAAATAATAAACTAAGTGTTTAAAATCCAGAATAAAAACTGGCTCATATGGAGAAAACGTTATATGAGTTAGAATAGTAATGAGTTAAAAAGTAGTTAAAACTAGTTTCTGTATGTCCTTTGAAAGAATAAAAATAAAATAGATTTATATTGTCTTGAAAAATGTTTAGAAAGGCCCCTGGGAAAAACCTCTCGATTATAAATGTCAACAAGACAACAATAAAAGTTGTTGCAACTTTTACCTTGGTAACTTTTCAACTATGTTTTTAAGTTGTCAAATACTAGGGGATTGAGAAAATGAAATATGTGTTATAGGTAATCTTTAAATCTACAAGCTCTCAGCTGTTCAGCATCATATGTGATAGCTACCGTAAGATCATTTCTAATGAAGCGAAACAAGTTACCAGTTAGAGCACTAAATTAAAAAAAAATTAGTAGAAATACAGATCAAGGAGTAGGCAAATATGTCTCAGGGGCCAGTATTGGGTTGCCATCTTTTTTGTCAGTAAAAGTTTATGGGATCACAGCCATGTCCATTTGTTTATGTATTATCTATTGCTGACTTCGCCTTAAACAGCAGAGTTGAATTGTGACAAATGACTAAAATGATTTACAAAGCCTAAAATATTTACTGTCTGAACCTTTACAGAAAGTTTGCTGACTGCTAACATTAAGAAGTTCTTTAAGACTATTAACATTCCCATTTCTGAACAGTAAGAAAACCACTTCTATATCTGAGGAATATTCTTTATCCTGTTTGTCTAACGTAGCATAAGATTTCATGCTCAGATGAAACTAAAAATCAAGAATAAAAATGTAATATTTTTTGTGAGGCAGAAATCTCAAGCACAATTTTAAAAGTTGAAGATGGGCTCTAATAATGCACATTTCATTGATGCTGGTCAATGAAATAGGTATTGAAAATGACCTTGAACAGATAAAAATCAATCAAGAGTTACATAGAAAGATCATATAGAAAGTATAATTATTAAGAGAGTAGTTACTTACGCTGTATATGAATGAGCTGCTTTGGCATCTTAAATTCCCCAGGATATATAGACTCATAGTAAGCAATATTACTTTCTGCTTCTGGGACAGGTATAACCATATTATCCCTCTTCTCGCCATACACTTGTTGTGCTGATATAGCCCGCTGAAGATGGTGTTCCTAAAAAGAGGGAAAAATAGCTAAGTTTATGTACTAAAAATATAGCAAACAGAATGCATAGGCTTTTGTTCATTTGTTAAATTTAATTTCTTCAATTTAAGAACAAGTACTACACTGAAAATGAGTTAAAATACACAAAAAATTCCAAAAATTGACTAAAACTGTTAAAGTTTGCATTTTACAGAGGAGATTAAAAAGAAAAGGGTTAAAACATCTGAATTTATATGAACAAAGCAGGCTATGGATAAAAAATATTTTATTGATTTTTAATTTCCTAGTCAGTACTCTCATACAAATATGATCTTTTCAAAGAACGGTACAGGTTTAGCTGAATTTTTTGTTGATGAAACTGACACACATTCAAACCTGGTCTTTAGTCTGGAGTAATAACCTTTTTAAATAAATTTCCAAACCCCTTTCGAACAGTAATAGAGGTAGTAGTAAAGGTTGAAAAGCACAGGCGCTGAAGTTTGTTGTCTCTTGGCAAGATCCTTCATTCAGTCTTTCAAATCTATTTCCTCCAATAAGAAAAAAAAGTCTACCTGACAAGACTTGGTTGGAGATTTACGTAAGGTAAATATACATAAAATGTTTAGTATAATGTCTGGCATAACAGTTGCTCAGAACAAGCTTTGGTTTAGTCAGTGCACAGGAAGATTTTGCCAGTTTGTGATATTACTGGCTGCCATAAAAATATCAAGTTCTCATTTATCCCTATAATCAATGAATTTTGTTAAATATTTTATTAAATTTAAACTGTTTTTCTTAACTATATAAAATACAAGTTCAGAGATGAAAAACATTCCAACAGTATGAAAACAAAAGAATTCCATTCCTCATAAGCAGCTTGTGTTAAATATGTTTATATACCCTTAAATTCATTATGCAACATACAGAGCTTTATCCCTAAAACTTTATCTCTTGGTTCACTCGATATAGTCTGGAGATCTTTCCAGACTGACACTTCCACTATAATTTTTGCAACAGCTGCATTGTACTCCACTATATGGGTGTACCATAATTTATTTAGCTAGAACTGATATGGAAAGAAACCCTGGAAACAATTTAAATGCCAATCCTTCTCCTTGAATGCTGCAAAAACTGCTCCTGTACTAATATACACAAGATATTTTTTGTGGACTTCTGACAGCATATATAAAACAATTACAAATGGAAGTACTCAAAGAGTACATGAGGTTGCAACAACATATATTCCATCATTCCTTGTAGTAACTTAACATCCCTTTTGAATTTTAAAATCACTTATCTTATTTTAATATTTTTACAATGATGTTTAAGTTTTTCTTTCCTTAAATGTTGTAACTTTTTTTCTTGATGTTTAAATACATGAATTAGTTCCTTTTTAATATTAAGAAAATTAGCTCCATGTAATAAATTTTACAAGTATTTTCCTGAAGTTTGACTTCTGATTTTGTTTAGAGTATTTTTTTCATGCAGGAAGTTCGATCAAATTTACGAATCTTCTTTACGGATTTGTCATGCATAATAATAGATATAAATTGCACAGTCACAAACTAGGGTGTATAAACAAATACCTTCCTTTTTATAACTCATTATGATCTTTGGTTAAGGTTGCCTAATGGCCCTTGGGAGTTGGTAGAAACTAAATGTGGAGAGGTAAGGGGTTCCCAAACTCTGGGCCATGGACTGATACTGGTCCGGGCCTGTTAGGAACCGGGCGGCACAGCAGAAGGTGAGCTTGAATGTAATCCATTTGAATCATCCTGAAACCATTTTCCCCACCCTCTGACTCAATCCCCTACAGCCCTGATTTGGCAACCTGCAACTTCTGGCTTTTCCCAAAACTAAAATCACCTTTGAAAGGGAAGAGTCAGACTGTCAATGAGATTCAGGAAAATACAACAAGGCAGTGGATGGCAACTGGGAGCATTGTGTGAGGTCTCAAGATGCCTGCTTTGAAGGGGACTGAGGCATCATTGTCCTATTTACAATGTTTCTTGTATTTTTTTCAATAAATGGTTCTTCTTCCTATTACATGGCTGGATAATTTCGGGACAGGCCCCATATTCTTCTACTCTGAAACCCTCAAAAATCAAGAAAAAGTTTTCTCTGATCCATTCTCCCACCCCACCCTTCACATATATGCATCAAATTCAAGGAAGGAGTGGGAAAGCAAAACACATTATTCTTAGTTTGCATTCTGTTCCTAATTTAGAATGCTCAATCTATTATCATTTCTTTGTGTGACATGTGAGATATGATTAATCTTTCAATTTCTTTTTGTATAGGGAGAGATAGTGAGCATCAAGGTCATGCATAAATCATCTCCTTTTCCTTAATAAAAAATATCTCTTTTTATCTGAGAGTTCCAAGGTAGCTGAAGAACAGCTACAAGCTCCGTCCACTTGCTCCCAGCCCCAGACTGGTCTTGCAGCTAAACCACAGAGCAATCAACCTGAAAATCAAGCTGTGAGTGAGCAGGTGTGCATGCGGTTGCCTGTGCACCTAACAAAAGCGCTCCATGTGGGCTGCCCAGGCTCTCCTGGTAGAGCCACTGCTGCTGCCACTGCAGCTGCTGCCCATCCAGTGCTTCTGGCTGTGCAGATTTGGAGCAGGGCCATTTTGTGGAATTTGCACAGTATCCTCTGGAAGAAGCCACCAGAGCAGCTGTGCCTTGGTGACTGAGCTTGCCTCCGTGATCTCTGCATGCACTGGGCAGGGTAGTGAACGCCCCTGCCACCACCACCGCTTGAAGCCAAGATCCTGGAGACTGCGGAAATTGCTGAGGAGGGGGTGTAGCCTCCCTGGCCCTGGGCGCCGCTGGAACTGCAAACAGGACAGTCTGACTGAGGTGGCTGCGGATCAGCAGAGAAGCCGGGAGAGCCATAGATGGACAGAGGTGGCCTAGATAATCCTGGTGGCAGAAACTGTGGCAGGAGAGCAGTGGCAGAACGCAATGGAGAGAGTCCAAGGCCAAGACTCACTCACTGGAGGGAGTGATGCGAACACCCTGCCACCATCCCATGTTAATAGTTTTGCTGCTGGGCTCTTCCCTTCTCTCCCCCAACCCCATCAGGGTGATATATGACTTGAAAGATGATGCACACAGGATATACTCTATTGTTTTGGGAGAGAGGGAAGAGGCACCGGTGTGAGAGAGAAAAGTCTACAGGTGACCTCCTGCATGTGCCCTGACTGGGGATCCAACCCACACCTAGAAGCCCTCTCAAGGCAGAGACACACATGGTAGGGGTTGAGCCCCTTAGTCAGTCAAACAGGGGAATGTTCCCACCAACAAATGGGCCTAAAAAAATCAGGCCCCAAATACAACAGGAGAGTCCACATAACCCACACAAAGGGCATTCCTCAGGAGATGAAGGGGAGACTGCAGCATGTTGGCTCTTTGCTCTAGGGAGAGACGAAAAATGCTGGAGATAAACCCATCATCTTATTTTTCTTAATAGGGAAAAACACAGGCTGTGTGTTTGCGGCTACCCACCTTGGATTCCAGTGAAGGGAGGGTGGCATAGACTAGAGCTGGGCAAGGAGAGTCTGGAGTGGGAGGCACATGGGAGTCTTGGGAGAGCAGCTATGAAAATGTTGGGGCCCAGATATACCTGGGCTACACAGCAGCCAACTTTCTTTCTATTTAGAAAAAATAATAATTTATTTGTTTATCTATTTTATTTTTAGCGAGAGGGGAAAGGAGAAAGAGAGTGAGAGAAACATCACTGTATGGTTGCCTCTCACTCACGCCCCCAACTGGGAACCTCATGTGCAACCTAGTCATGTGCCCTGACTGGGAATCAAACCAGCGACACTTGGCTCGCAGGCCGATGCTCAATCCACTGAGCCACAACCGCCAGGGCTAGCAGCCAACTTTCTTGAGAAGAGCTAGCCCCTCCCAGGAGAAAATCAATTACCTTACCCTGTGGGATACCACTCCCCCTATCCTCTACAAATCCCCTTGCCACAACCTCAGAAATCCTATTCACTCCACTCAGCAACATTTTTGGTTTTTTTTTCAGTTTTACTCTGCTTGTTTTCTTTTTTCTTTTCTCCCATCTTGCATCTTTAGGAGACAGCAATATAAACAGACTTGGGTCATCAGAGGCTGGGTGCAGCCAATCTATACACTATCCTGGAAAACAGACTGGTGCTTCCCCATCATGGGAGAGCCACAGAAACACCCGGTGTCTGGCAGACCCAAAATCTGGACTTGGGAAGCCTACTGGGGGCCCTGCCCTACTGAGTAAAGGGAAATAATCCTAGACAGACTCAGACTAGTGGCTCAGGGGAGGCGGAACAAACACCATCTTCCCTGAAGTCTGAAAGGCACCTGCTACAGGAGACCTAGGAATCACAGACACCCGTTTCCACCAGAAGCCCTCTCAGAAATAGTCAGGTCTACGACTAGTATAAGACTGGAAGCAGGCCAGCAGGCAGAGACAGGCAGAGGCAGATCCTGTGGCGACCCGGGACATCTGCTGACACACCCCTGGATCCAGGGCTGATAAAAGCCAGCTTTGCAGAGCAGCTTGACCCACTCTGGGAGTAGTCAAGCCCAGAGGAATCAGTCACAAACTGCGGCTCATCTGTAGCTTCAAAAAGGCGGCCAAGGGCCAAATGTGGACAGCACCTGTTTCCTTCTCTCCCTTTATTATTTGTTACTTTTTCTGTGTTCTTTTTCTCTTTTTTCCTATTTCAACTCATTATGAGTAGTAGTTCTCTTCCACTTTCTCCTATCATAATCACTTTTCTTTTCATTGGTCCTCTCATATTCTTTTTTCTTTTCCCCTTTCTCTACTATTCCATTTCTCTTTTCACTTTTAATATTCTTTGCTCTCTTGTTGTTGATATCGCTATGGTGGTCAGGGGTGTTTGCTTGTTTTGATGTTTTTGTTGTTTTGCTTTGTTCTCCTAGCACTTACACAACAGTGTACAACATGTGGTGGATGATGAACTTCTTAACCAGATGGAGGGGATTTCCCACCAATGAATGGGCCAATAGCAATCAAGACCCAAATACAACAGGCATCCATAACTCATACAAAGGACAAAGGACCTTCCTAGAGCATCCAGATGAGACCACCACTGGGGCAAACAGGACTCCTAACAGATAAGGCCACTCACCAAGACAGAGTCAAAACAAATCAATCTAATACATATAAACAAATACAAAGAGACTACTAAAATGGAGACAAAGAAACCCCCAAACAAAAAAAAGAACCTCTTTAGAGTTAAGTGAAATCAAGGTAATTTATCAGAATTTGAAGTAACGGTTATAAAGATGCTCAATTAACTTAGTGCGACCTAAATAAGCATGAAAAAGGATTAAGAAAACTTGAATAAGAACCAGATGAAAACGAAGAATGCAATATCTGAAATGAAGAACACACTAAAAGGAATTACAAGCAAGCTAGAATAAGGAGAGATTTGAATCAGAAAGCTGGAATACAAGGTAGAAAAAAAAAAAACAGCTGTCAGAGAAACAAAATGAAAAAAAAAAAAGAATGAGAATAGTTTAATGGAGCTTTCGGACAAAATGAAATGTAACAATATTTTCATTATAGGGATACTAGAAAGAAAAGAAGAGGAGAAAGGGATAGAAAACTTGTTTGAAACAATAACTTGCTGAAGGAAAAAGTCATGCAAGTCCAAGAAGAACAGAGGGTCCCAATCAAGATGAACCCAAAGAGGCTCACTCCAACACACCTTACAATCTAAGTCGCAAAATTTAAAGACAAAGAGAGAATCTTAAAGGCAGAAACAGAGAAACAGCTAGTAACATACAAAGGAGCTCCCACAGGGCCATCAACTGATTTCTAAACAAAACACCACAGGCCAGAAGGGACTGTTACAAAATATTCCAGTAATGAAAAGCAAGGACCTGCAACCAAGACTACTTTACAACTCAACAAAGCTATCATTTAAAATGGAAGGTGAAAAAAAGAGCTTCCCAGAAAAAAGTCTAAAAGAGCACATCTCCACCAAGACAGCACTGAAAGAGAAGCTAAAGTGACTGATCTAAGAAGAAACAGGAAATGGGGGGCAGAGGGGACACATAGGTAAAAAGGTAAAAAATGGCAATAAGTACCTATCAATAATAACCTTAAATATAAATGTATTAAATGTTCCAATCAAAAGACAGGAAAACATGACCCACATATATGCTCTTTACAAGAGACCCATATCAAAACAAAAGACATACACAGGCTGAAAGTGAAGGGATGGAAAAAATATTCCATGCAATGGACATGACAAAAATGCTGGGGTAGCAATCAATCAAAATAGACTTCAAAACAAAGGCCATAACAGGAGACAAAGAAGGTCACTACATAATACTTAAAGAAGCAGTCCAACAAGAGGATATAACTCATGTTAACACATATGCACCCAGTATAGGTGAACCTCAATATATAAAGAAAATATTGGAGGGCTTTAAGAAAGAGGTAAATAGAAATACTGTCATTGTAGGAGATTTTAACACCCCACTGTCAACAATGGATAGATCTTACAAACAAACAAACAAACACACAAACAAAAAACAAAAGACATTTTAGAATTGAATGACACTCTAGATCAAATGGACTCAATATTTATAGAACATTTTACCACAAAGAAGCAAAATACACATTCTTCTTTAATGCACATGGATCATTCTCAATGATAGAGCACATGGTAGGACACAAAACAAGCCTTAACAAATTCACGAAAATTGAAATCCTATCAAGCATCTTTTTGCAACAGAATGACTTACAACTAAAATACATGAAAGGTGAATAAAATGTTATTCAATGTTAAGTGGTTAACAATGAGATCAAAAAGAAATCAAAGTTTCTGGAAACAAATGAAAATGAACACACAACAATATAAAAACCTATGGGATACAGCAAAGGCAGTCCTAGAAGGGAAGGTCATAGCAATTCAGGTCTCCTGAAAGAAGAAAAATCTCAAATAAACAGCCTAACCCTGCATCTAAAAGCACTAGAGGAACAATACAAAAAGCCCAGAGAAAGCAGAAGGAAGGAAATAATATTATAGCAGAATAAAATGATATAGAGATTAAAAAAACAATTCAAAGGAGCTGGTTCTTTGAAAAGATAGACGAGATTGACAAACCATTAACCACACTGATCAAGAAAAAGAGGACACAAATAAAATCAGAAATGAAAGAGAAGTAACAACTGACACCACAGAAATACAAAGGATTCGAAGAAATCACTATGAACAACTATATGCCAAGAAATTGGACAACCTGGGCAAAATATATAAATTTCTAGAAACGTGTAACTCCAAAACTGAATCAGGAAGAAGCAGAAACCTGAACAGACCAATAACAACTAGTGAAACTGAAGCAGTAATCAAAAAACTACTGACCCACAAAAGCCCTGGTCCAGAGGGCTTCTGAGGAAAATTTTACCAAACATTCAAAGAAGAACTAACATCTCTAGTTCTCAAACTATTCCAAATAATTCAAGCACTGGGAAGACTCCCAAATTCTTTTTATGAGATCAGTATTATCCTAATCCCAAAACCAGGTAAAGATACAAAAAAGGAAGAAAATCACAGGACAATATCACTGAGAAACATAGATGCTAAAATTCTCAACCAAATACCAGCGAACCAGATCCAAAAATATTAAAAAGATCATACACCACGACCAAGTGTGATTTATTCCAGGACGCAAGGATGGTACAATATTTGCAAATCAATAAATGGGATACATTACAAAAATAAAATACGAGACAAAAATCACATGATGTAGTAGATGTAGAAAAAGCATTTAATAAAACCCAGCACCTACTTATGATAAAAACACTCAGCGAAGTGAAATAGAGGGAGAATACCTCAACATAATAAAGACCATATATGAAAAACCTACTGCCAACATCATATTCAATGGGCAAAAACTAAAAGCATTTCCCTTAAGATCAGGAAAAAGACAGGGTGTTCGCTTTCACCACTCTTATTCAACATAGTACTGGAGGTCCTAGTCACGGTGATCGGACAAGAATAAATAAAAGGCATCCAAATTGGAAAGGAGGAAGTAAAACTGTAATCATTTGCAGATGACATGCTAGTGTACATAGCAAACCCAATAGGTTCCATCAAAACAATTACTGAACCTAATAAATGAATTCAACAAAGTAGCAGGATACAAAGTCAATATTCAGAAATCAAAGGCATTTTTATACACCAACAATGAACTATCAGAAAGAGAAACTAAGAAAAAAATCCCATTTACTATACCAGCAAAAAATTAAAGTACCTAGGAATAAATTTAACCAATGGCATAAAAGACCTGTATTTGGAAAACGAGAGAACACTGAAGAAAGAAATTGAGGAAGATATATCCTGGTCACGCATTAGAAGAATTAACATAATTAAAATGTCCATACTACTCAAAGCAATCTATAGATTCAATGTAATTCCTATTAAAAATACAAAGGGCATTTTTTTATAGATCAAGAATAAATATTTTAAAAATCTATATGGAACCAAAAAAGACCCCAAATAGCCACAGTAATCTTGAGAAAAAGGAACAAAGTCGGAGATATCATAATACCTGATATCAAACTATATTACAAGACCACTGTAATCAAAACATTCTGATACTAGCATAAGAAAAGACATGTAGATCAATGGAACAAAATAGAGAGCCCAGATATAAACCCAGGTCTCTATGGTCAACTAATATTTGACAAAAGGGGAAAGAGCATATAATGGAGTGAAAATAGCCTCTTCAATAAATGCTGTAGAGAGAACTGGACTGTTACATACAAAACAATGAAACTAGAGCATCAACTTACACCATACACCAGAATAAACTCAGAATAGATAAAAAGACTGAAATATAAGTCATGATACCATAAAAGTCTTAGTGGAAACATAGGCAGTAAAATTTCAGATATCCCATATAGCAATATTTTTGCTGATATATCTCCTAGAGCAAGGGAAATAAAGGAAAAAAAAAATAAATGGGACAACATCAAGCTAAAAAGCGTGTGCATGGCTAAAGAAACCATCATCAAAATGAAAAGTGAGCCGACTATATGGAAGAATATATTTGTCAATGATACATCAAACAAGGGTTTTATCTACAAAATATATAAAGAACTCATACAACTCAATCCCAGGAAGACAATCCAATTAAAAAATGGGCAGTGGGCTAAAAAGACACTTCTCCAAGGTGGGCATACAAATGGCCCATAGACATATGAAAAGAGGCTCAACATCACTAGCCATCAGATATGCAAATTAAAACTACAATGAGATGTCATCTCACACCTGTCAGAATGACCATCAACAAATAGCAAGTGCTGGCAAAGATGTGGAGAAAAGGGAACCCCAGTGCACTGTTGGTGTGAATGCAGACTAGTGCAGCCACTGTGGAAAACAGTATGGAATTTCCTCAAAAAAACTAAAAATGGAACTGCTTTTTGACCCAGTGATTCCACATCTGGGACTATATCCTAACAATCCCGAAACACCAATTCTAAGGTACTATGCACCTTTATGTATCGCAGCTCTATATACAACAGCCAAGTGTTGGGAACAGTTTAAGTGCCCATCAGTAGACGGATGAATTTAAAAACTGTGATACATTTACACAATGAAATACTATGCAGAAGAAAGTACTCCTACCCTTCGTGACAGCATGGATGGAACACAAAACTATTATACTAAGTGAAATAAGCCAGTCGGTAAAAGACATGACATATGATCTCACTTTTAAGGTGAATCTGATTAACAAAATAAAACTAATGAGCAAAACAGAAACAGAGAAATGGAAATAGGGAACAGGCTGACAGCTGCTAGAGGAAAAGTGGGGAGGGGGTAATGGTGGCAAGTAGGGTAAGGGATTAGTCCAAGAACATGCCTGAATGACCCAAGGACATGGACAATGGTGTGGGGATGGACTGTGTGTGGGGCGGGGATGGAGGCGGGTGGACAGAGGAGGGCAAAGGGGGAAAAACTGGAATGATAATGGAATAAATGAGAAAAAAAAAAAGTCCCTTTATCATAGAATAAATTCCCCTTGCACTTACGAGTATTTCCAAGTTTTTTCCCTACTCTACTGAACTGTCTTCTATTCTAGTATTTAATGTATTTTAAATAGCGTAGTTTCATACTACCTTTTATTATCAGCTAAGACAACCTCCCTCCCAAATAATTCTTATTCAGAATTTTTATGGATTTTATTTTCCTAGATAAACCATAATGAAAATTATATTCTAGATGTGAAATGGGATTCCCAAAAGTTGATTTTTACAGGCAATACAGTATGTTGCTTAAGAACATGGACTTTGTCATCAAGAGTGCTCTGGACTTGAATGCTGGCTCCACAGTTCACTAGATCTCTGACTTTGGGACTTGCAACAAGGTATTTATCCCAGCCAAGTTTTATTATCTGTAAATGTACATTTGTGTACTAAACATATGGGACCAAGGATAGGATAAAATGCCTGAGGCATACTAAATAGCCCAAATGTGGTAAAAAAGGAATACCTTTCAAAATTAAATAAGCTACAGTTTTCTATATGCTTAGTCTTTTCTAGTGTGAACAGTGCTCTGTAGAAAGATATTTCCTTATGTTTTATATCCATTTCCATAATTGTGAAATCAAATATTTTATTTATCAATATTATAGCGAATACTGACTGCTTAAAAAAAATTTTTTTTATAAAATATTTCATACAATTTCCTATCTTTAAAAGTCAAGAAAATGATTTCCCCTTAACACATGCCATTTAGTGGTAAAGTGTCATGATGTGTGCCACATACTTTCCAATGACTCAATCAAAAACCATTTTCTTATTATAGAATAAAAATACTGCAAAACATTATAGAATTTAGGCTGAGTATATAGTTGTTCACTGTGCTATTTTCTGTTTTTCTCTAAGTGTGAACATTTCCATAAGAAAAAATGATAGGACAGGAATCCAAGGTTCTTGGTTAAGTTCTCTTAAGTCTTAAAAATCATTCCTCACCAACTGGGGTATAACTATAACCTTATGTATTCACACTTAACTCCCTCCAATGTATGTAATAAGGACTCAAAGACAAGGAGGCCAGAGAAGGCCAGTGTGGCTGGAACATGGAAAGTGGGGGTGGAGGGGAATGACAGACACAACTGCACATGAGATTAGTACCAAATCATGCAGGGTTCATGGGTCATGTTAAGGATTTCTTGTTTTACTAGAAGTAATAGAGGCTGAAGGGCTTTTAAAAGATCACACTGGTTGCGGCATAGAAAATGAACCATAAGCTATAGAATAGGATATATATAGTCTTTACATGGCTAAGAATATTCAATGATATGAAGAAAACCCCACCTATTAAAAAAAAAAAAGACATCTGAAAATTGTATACTTAGGATATTTATGTTTAACCTTTTTAAAGAGAAAAAGACACAACTGAACATATGTACACATAGAAAAAGCCTGAAAGTAGATGAGTATATATATCTTTCTCTTCACACTCCTTTATTCCTTTCCCTGCTTTATCATCCTCTGACATGTCATACACTTGGTTTACTGTTGTCATTACTCCCACCCCACCCTATTCCCCCCATTTCAATCTAAGCACCATGAGGCCAGAGAATTTTGTCTGTTTTTTTCACTGCTGAATAGCCACCCTAAAATAGCACTGGGAACAAAGCATGGTGCTTCAATATTTGTTGAATAAATGAACCTGAATATATGTATCTGTGTATGTACATACATGTATGCATGCATGCACACACACACAGTTTCAAAGAACATAAACCAAAAGTAAACAGATTATCTCCAGGTGGTATGATTTTGAAATGCTCTTCTGTAATTTTATTTCCCATGTTTTCTAAAATGTACTTGTAATACTCTTTGACAAAAAATTTGAGTACATTTCACTAAATGAGGACATGAAACTTTCCCCATTTAAGTCAGAAGCAATCTCAATGTCCATCAATAAAAGAATGGATAAAGATGTGGTATATACACACATTAACTATTATTTAGCAACAAAAAATAATTAAATATTGCCAATTTGCAACAACATTATGCTAAGTGAATTAAGTCAGGCAGAGAAATACTGTACGATTTCACTTACATCTGGACATAATACAATAAAACAAAACAAAAAGACAATAAACTGATAGTTGCCAGAGGGGAGGAGGTTTGGGTAAAAAAGGTAAAGTGAAGTAAGAGGCACAAACTTCCAGTATAAAATAAACAAGGCATGGGGATATAAGGTATAGCACAAGAGATACAGTCTATAATATTGTAGTAACTTTGTATTGTAATAGATGATTACCAGACATATTATGGTGACTAACATTTTAAGGTATATATATGTAGAATCATTTTGTTGTATACCTCAAACTAATATAATATTGTATATCAACTATACTTTAATAAATAAATTTAAAAAGTAAATAACAAAGAGTAAAATATCATACTCATAGCTGTTGAGGGAAAGAAAGTATTTTTAAAACCCAAAATTATATACATCTATTTCTAAGAAATAGAACATTAAATTATATAATGTTAAATTATAAATGAAAATGAGATTTTTGCTCTGAGTAGGAAACTAGACAATGAAATAAATGAGAATGGGTTCTGAATTTGGTTCAATAATTATTTACTGAATGCTTTGACTAAATGTCTGAGATGATCCAACTTTAACTTATAATTATATAAAAAGTTAAGGCATTCCCTGAATATCTGGTAGTGAAATTTTAGAATCAATCAACTTGCAGGATTAAGTACATCAGCATTCACAAACTGTGTTCACTGGAATACTTAATTTCAAATTATCAACATCGTCCAAATAAAGAGTATGACAGTTAAAAAAAAAAAAAGTAGAGAACAAAGAATTCTGAATTTAAGATTTTTCTACTTTAGAACTTCTAAGATTAGGATTTTAATATGCTAATGTAAATTGTGGTTCTGTTACAGAAACAGGGGAGTTCAAAAACAAACCCCAGAGTTTGCCACTGGGAGATAGGGAAAAGGAAGCAGCTTTCAGGATGCCCTTGCATCCCTGGGGCTAGTGGCTAGAAACATTGTTGCACAAAGATCCGCTTTACTTCCAAGGCTCAGGAAGATGGGAGGGATCTTGGACTGTGGGCTGGTACGAAGGAGCCTACAGAGCCTGCATAAGGTTCTGTGAGTGGTCAGAACTGTTTGCAACACCCACTGCGTGAGAGGATGCAGTCAGAGATAGATAAGCAGTTGTGGACATTTTAGCGGTCTCTCTGGCTCTCTCCCTCTCTGGCCCTGGCTCTGGTGGGCTCCCTCCATGTGGCTTGGAGGAGCAGGCGTCTCCAGGCTGCTTTAAGAAGCTCTCACCATGCAGTTTTGAGAAGGAGAGGAGATCCATGCAGTTTACAGGAAGAAGGCAGTTTACAAGGAGGCTGAGAATCAAGGCAGTTCTGCATTGAGAGCTGGAGGGCACCACAGCACAGAAAGGACCTCCCCAATCAGAATTGAGTGATTGGCAGCTACTGGTAAAACTGAACTGTGCCTAGGAAGTAGGGAAATGGTGTTTCTGACTTTCCTAAGACTGGCCAGGTCTGGGAGGGGGAGGCAGAACAATGTACAAATAAACAATTCTTTTTCTTTTCACCAAACTCTGGTACTGAGAGTTATAATTCTGGCGACGGGCAATCGGGCCCCTAACTAAACAGCCCGTGGGTTCTGTTTCAATCGGAGCAGCCCAGGGGTTCTGTTACAGTTCTTCATGAGAGAGAAGACAGTCATTCCAAACCTATGACAACAAAATCATTTTTTCAGAGAATATTTATTAATAGATCATGGAGAACTTTTATAATACAGTTTGGGAAATGCTGGTACAGAACAAAAACTAGAGATGCTGGAGCAGAGCATCTTGTTCATTAATTAACTTAGTCTACATTTATGGAGTGCTAACTGTGTGGTATTGGAAACAACAATGGTAAATAACATACACAGTCATTGACACTGCAGAGCTTATATTTCAGTAGCGGGGAGAGATACTAATAAAATAGTTCCTAAAACTAAACTGTAAAGTGTGATAAGTACAATGTATTAAGGGAAATACAAATAGGAAAGAGATATCAAGGATAGTTATCACTTTCACCAGTGTACAATGATATTTAAGCTAAGATCTGCAGAAATGGGAGTTAAAAGATTGTTTTAAGAAAAGAGAATAAGCTATGCTAAAGACCACTTACTAGTCTGACACCTTGGGTAAGTAGAGTTTCTTTATATTATAGAATATAATAATTAAGTTTGGTTGCAAATGAAAGAGTTAATCAGAACACCACAAACAATTCCAGTTTTTCATAAAGTAACAGATGAATAAACTCATGAATCAGTCTGATCTCACAGGAACAAAGTAAATAAAATTAAACAATCTAAAGAATCCTTTAATATTCAATGAAATCAAATGATTCCATTATGATTTAACAAATAACTTTAAAAGCCTCTTGCACTGCCCTGGCTGTGTGGCTCAGTTGTTTGTAGTGTCATCCTGTACTCCAAAAGGTTGTGGGTTTGATCCCCAGTTGGGGCAGGTCCTGGAGGCAAACTATTGACATTTCTCTTTCACATTGATGTCCCCACTACTCCCCAAATCAATAAACATATCCTCAGGTGAAGATTCTTTTTTTAATTTATTTTTTAACAAGGTTACTTTATTTTATTTTATTTATCTGTTTTTAGAGAGAGGGGAAAGGAGAAAGAGAGGGAGAGAAACATCAATGTGCGGTTGCCTCTCACGCGCCCCCAACTGGGGATCTGCCATGCAACCTAGTCATGTGCCCTGACTGGGAATCGAAACAGCGACACTTGGTTCACAGGCCGACGCTCAATCAGGTGAAGATTTAAAAAACAAAAAAGCCTCTCGCACTGCAAGTATTTTTAGATGTTTTCTATACCTAGAATTATAACAATAAAAAAAGGGCATCTAAAAAATGACCAAACAACAGAAGTTCAGAGAGGCACACTTTAATAATTCTCCATGAATCTTGCTAACGGGGCTCCAAAGTCATTCACTTTTGTTACTTCAGCGTACCTACTGCATTGGAAGAGCATTAGCTTTAGAGACCTAAGAAAGAACCTTACTTTCCTCAAGAGAACCCAATACAGCAACTCACTTTTGCTACCTATTTTAAAAATTGTAATATATATAAATTTCTCACCCATCTTTCCTTCTCTTCAGCAGTTAATGTTTACTCTTTTACTGTCCTCTTTGTTATTGTTGCTTACCCTATAAAAACTTTGCATTTTCAGGTGTCTTTTCAAGGCCTCTTGGTTAAACACATTGGCAGTTAATGTGAAAAGATGAACTGGCTTTCAACAGGGCCTATCACTTAAATTTGAGAAGTCAAAAAAAAAAAACATAAGAATGGCATTAGCTATCTGTCATCAAAAGCCTGAAGGGACAGACTGCAAACGTGTCTTACAAGCATCTGCTCCATGCCTTTGCTCACATGCAGAGATACTTCTACTGACATTACCATTCATTGCCTGCAACTGACCATGAAAAATTCCCACTTGTTCTTCAAATTCTGGTTTAAAATGATCTTTCCTCTACTTCACCTAATTTGACATTCTCTCCTTAGAAATTGCGCTGCAATTACTTATTTCTGTACACACTTATCTCCAAAATTTGAGCTCCTTAAGGTTAGACCCTATGTCTAATTAACCTTTCGATCTTCCCTTTGAAAGATGTATTCTCCTGTAGTATTGGGAACTCAAAGTTCTTTTAATGATGAGGACTAAATAAGATTACTTTGTAACCTACTCAGCATCTGGTATGGTATTTTGCTTTACTGCAGATACTCAATATTTTTATTAAAGATCATTATAGAAAAATGAGAAGGATCAGTTTAAATAAAATACATGAAAAAATACAAAAGATATTCCACTTGCTCTATAATAAATTCTAATAAATTTCACAAAACTACAAAAGAGCTATTCAAGCTTGTATTGTGAGAATTCATACACACCAATTAAATTATGGTCACGTGTTTATTAAATTTAAGCAAATAGTGACCTTAACAGTTATCAGTAACAGCAATTAAGATCACACTTAAACCTTTTTGGTTACTGAATTAAAAACAATTTATTAAAAGCAAAAATAATGTATAAAAATTCCTTATGGGAAAATAAGTGATGACTAAATAAAAAGTCACTTAAGAAATTTAAACTCCTGATTTTTTTGTGCATGTAGAGCTAAGTTACATTACTACTTGAACAAGACAGCTGAGGAAAATAACTTTCTCTCTTATTTTCTGATGACATTTCTAAGACGCAAAATATCGATGTCCAGTTCTAGCCTGACTCACTATAATAGTCTTCTAACTGGTTTCCCTGCTTCCATTTTTGTTTTCTTTTAGTAGTCTGTTAATATACAAGTCAGATCATACCCTTCTTCCATCCAAAATATTTCAGTTATCCCCTTCCTCACTCAGAATAAAAGCCAAAGTTCTTAAAATTGCTTACAAGGTCCAACATGATTTGCACTCTCCTTTCCTTATTACCTCTCTGACATCATTTACTGTTCTTCACTGCTCTTGTCATACTAGGTTCCCTGCTCTCTTTCAACTTAAAAGAAATAGCTTGCAAAAAAAAAGGAAGGAAGAGAGGGAGGGAGGGAAGGAGTGAGGGAGGGATAGCTTGCTCCCTCACCTTCTTCAAGTCTTTGTTCAAAAGTGATCTTTGCAGACAGACTATTCCTCACTATACACCCACCAGAGTGGCTAAAACTTTTGACAACATCAAACTATGGTGGGGCTGTGGAATAACTAGAACTCTCAAACACTGCTAGTGAGAAAAAGGTGTGGCAGATATTACAAAACCAAATACATGTTCCACACGGCCTGCTCCTGGGTATTTACCCAAGAGATATGAAACCATCCAAATGTCCAACTATAGGAGGACAGAAGAACAAACAGTGATACAACAATAGAATGAAATACTATCGAGTAGCAAAGAGAAACAGGCTATTTATGACAAGAATAAATCCCTAAAACACTGGGATAAGTAAAAGAGCTTTACACAAGAGTTGATATGAGTCCATTTATGTGAATTTTTATAATAAGCAACACTAATTTATGGTGAAAAAACCAAAACAGTAGCTGCCTCTGGTGAGTGGTGGTGACAAGAGTTGACTGGGAAGGGGAATGAATTTCCTGGGATGTTGGTAATGTTCCCTATCTTGATGGGGATTGGGTTATGCAAGTAACTTTGTCAAAAGTCAGCAAATATACACTAAGGATTTGTGAATTCCTTTAAAAGAAATTCAATCTCAAAAGAATAAAGTAAACAAATACTGAACTCAAATTAATATGTATACTGAAACATTTAAGAAAACATGCATTGAGAAACAAGATGGCGGAGGAGTAAGTGGAAGCTACACTAACTTCCTCCTAGAACTAGTCTGGATTTACAACGTAATTTTGGAGAAATCATCTGGAATAACTAACCGAACACCAGCTGGTGAGAAGTCTTATAACCATGGAGAGACAGAAAAGGCCGCTACATCACAACGTGACCGGTAGGGAGTGCGGAGACGCGTAAGGGCTGGCTGGCGTCACACGGGTAGCTGCTGAAGGGACTGAGAAACAGCTCAGCAGCCAGGGATTCCCCCTGAGAAGGGCAGGGTCTAAATCCCCAGCTGAGCTTCCCAGCCTACAGCAACAGAGTGGAAAGTAAAATAGTATCCAGCTGAGAAAAGCGAAAAGCCACAGGATTTCTTGCTAGCTGGAGAGAAACAGCAGGAGAAAAAGAACTGTTAAGTGGATCACATACGAAAATATTTTGGCCACCACTTACCCTGGGCACAAGCAGAGGGAAGACAGAGAGGACTGGAAATGCTTGGGGAGAGTCTGGTGTGGTGGCTTTGAGGGGAGAGCTGGGGAAGCAGCTGGCCGGGTCCCAGTGCTGACTCATCACCACACTGCAGGCAGACCATTCCCGGCCAAGTGGCGTCAGCCTGAGGGGAAGCAAAGGCCCTGCCTACAGGAATTAAGCTGCCACACCCACGGTCCTTAAGCCTGACCGCTAATCACAGATTGAATCACCATTGAATAGATTAACAACTAAAGAAGCCAGACAAAGGCAGTAGATCCCTGGAAGTCTCCAACAGGCTGCCTAGGGCCAGACTAGTACAGGATCTGACGCCACCAGGGGCAGATCCAGGAAGTGCAGATCATTCTAAGAAGCACCAACAAACAATAGGAGTCACAAAAATAGGGAGACAGAGAAACAACCCCCCATCGAAAGGAAAGGTAGAGTCCCCGGAAAGAGTGCTAAATGAAATAGAGGGGAGCCAATTATCAGATATGGAATTGAAAGCATGGATTATGGAGAAGCTCAATGAGCTCAGCGGAAACTACAAAAAACTCCAGAAAAACTACAGTGAACTCCAGAAGAACTATAAGGAACTTACTGAGAATTATACCAGCATCAAAAAGGACATGGAAGCTATCAATAAGAGCCAGGAGGAAATGAAGAATACGATCTCTGAATTGAAGAACACAGTAGAAGGAATTAAAAACAGGCTAGAGGAAGCAGAAGATCGGATCAGCGAGCTGGAGGACAATGTAGACAAAAACTCACAGACAGTGCAACAAAATGAAAAAAGACTGAACAAGACTGAAGAGGCTCTAAGACAGCTGCAGGACAACATGAAATGTAATAATATCCGTATCATAGGAATTCCAGAAGGAAAAGAAGAAGAGCAAGGGATAGAAAACCTCTTTGAAAAACTAATGACAGAAAACTTCCCTAACATGAGGAGAGAAAGAATCATGCAAGTCCAGGAAGCACAGAGGGTCCCAATGAAGATGAACCCCAACAGGCCCACTTCAAGACACATCATAATTAAAATGCCAACATTCAAAGACAAAGAGAGAATCCTAAGAGCAGCAAGAGAGAAACAACTAATAACATACAAGGGAGCTCCAATAAGGCTATCATCAGATTTCTCAGCAGAAACACTACAAGCCAGAAGGGAATGGCAAAAAATACTCCAAGTAATGAAAAACAAAGGCCTACAACCAAGAATACTCTACCCAGCAAGGCTCTCATTCAAAATGGAAGGTGAAATAAGGAGTTTCCAAGACAAAAGAAGATTAAAATAATACATCTCCACCAAACCAGCATTGCAAGAGATGCTAAAGCGTCTGCTTTAAGAAGATGAAGAAACAGAGAGAGACAGAGAGGAACAAGAGTACAAAGGGGGAAAATGACAATGAATAAGTACTGAAAGAAAGAAGGAACTTCTACCATTTGCAACAACATGATTGGAACTAGAGAGAATTATGCTTAGCGAAATAAGCCAGGCAACAAAAGAAAATTACCTTATGCCATCATCACCTGTTACAGGAAACTAGTGAACAACACAAACAAATGAGCAAAATTGAACCAGAGGTATGTAAACAAGGAATAAACTAACAGTAACAAAGGGGGAGATGGGAGGGAGAGAAGGGGTAAGAAGGGGAAGGGTCTAGTCAAAGAACATGTATAAATGACCCATGGACATGGACAACTGGGTGGAGACTGAATGTGGAAGAAGTGGGGGGCAGGGTGCAGGGAAGCAAGAGGGGGAAAAAAGTGAGACAACTGTAATGGAAAAACAAACAGAAAATTTTTTAGTGGGGGGAAAAAATAAAAATATAAAGAATAGAAATGCAAGTTCAATGAATATTAGAAGGACAAGGATTTTCCTTCACACTGTATATTTTTCTCCCTATCTGATCCCTCCAGAATTTGGCATCCTAAAGAAGTAATGACCTAACTTTCTTTGCATAAAACTAGTAAGACCAGTTGTTAATAGAGGTTTTTTTTTCTTTTTTAACTAAGACTTTGAATGGAATGTCATGCCTAAAGGAGACATGCTTGGGGCTTTGGTTGTTACCAAAAAGCCCTGAGGAACTGGGAATGACTTTCAAAGGTAATAAAAGCCCACAAGATAAAAGGCCTGGTACCTTGGATGGATAAGTGGTCCATAGCAATCTTTCCAGGGAAGGAATGAAGGTTGTTTTCCTGAAAGATGGCTAGAAGGGACTTTAAGGCACAATGGAAAACCAGGAGGACCTGGAAAAGACAAGTGTTTACAGGCAAGGCTGAATGCCAGGTATGTGGATCTGCTTCTGTGCCTTGAAGGGGAGACTGAAGGTCACCCTAAATGTTCCTTGCGTAAGTTCCAGCAAAGCAGAACTAAAGATCATAAGTGATCATTTCCTGCTCTTGTTGTGTTTATGCAAATAATCAGGATAAATTAAAAATGGACTTAATGCAGTCCCTTTAATGACAAGGAGGGTAATCTTAGGGAGAAAAATCACGATTCAAAGAAGATCACAATGCCCAGTGGTAGACTATAAAGTAGTGCAACTAACCGTCTTTAAAGTTTCTTTTCATTTAAAATTTGTTATCATTTGAAAGTTAAACTATGTCTGTGGGATTATCAAAGATGTTTAATTTACAGGCAAGAAGAATGCCAAATGCCTTGTAACTGGATGTCTTTCCGATAAGACAGTCCTACAGATTTAGAGACTTGTATGTGGGTTATGTTACATAAATTAACATCTGTTTTCTGTTTTCAAAGGGCATAAGCCTACGATCTTATTACCCGAGTGATTGTACGTATAGGCCTCACTTAATCCTGTCTGCATTGCTGCCTCCTGAGACTCACTGGTTTGGCTTAACTAAGTGGCTGGGTTGGTGAAGAATGGGGTGGTCTGTGGGCTTCACTTTAAAACTGGTTTCTCTTTTCTATCCTAATGGCTTGGACAGAAAGAGCCCAGAGGCCTGAGAGGGGGGAAACCTAAAATATTTCCCTCAGTCCAAACTAAGTATAATGGGCAAAAGGGTTTTGGACAGGTGAGATGTACCTGGCATACCTTCCTCCAAAGAAGCCCTTCTTTTCCCTAATGTGGGACATGGAAAAATTAATACCTGTCTTTTGTCATCTAGTGGTTACGGACTGAATGATGTCCTTTAACCCTGTTGCCCCCAGAATACAACAAGGATGCCAGCCTGTTAAACCAAGCATGCCGTTGTCCAGAGACAGCCAACCAACCTGGAGTCTGCACGATCCTTCCCCTTGTGGGAAGGCCACCCTCCCCTCCACACCCCTACTCTTATTAGGGATTTCTTGACCCACGGGTAGGTAGGACGACGACCATGTCCAGCTTGAAGCAGCTAGAGGAGCTCGAGACCTTCGTCCATTGTCCTTTATAAGATTGTGAAGGGTCTTAAGTCTGAGAGGGAGGGACTGTTATTTTTTATTAAAATATTTAACTAATTATTTTTAAAAAAGAAGAAGAATATATGAAAGGGTGAGGCAGGAGAGCTTGTATGTACGACCCATGGGCATGGACTTGGAGAGGGGATTGTTGGGGAAGGGGTGTGCTGGGCGGAGGGGAGCAAAGGGGAAATAACTGGAACTATTGTAACAATATAATCAATAAAATATACTTAAAAAAAAAAAGAAAACATGCATTGATACTTGCAATTTATTTTGAAATGCATCAAAAAATAAAATGGATCAACAGATGGATAGATGCATGATAAAGCAAGTAGAATCTAACTTGTGGGTATTTTGAGTGATCATGGCAAAAATCCTTGAAATGTTACTGCATGCTTGAAAATTTTCATAATAAAGTATTACAGAAGAATATGGACTCTTTTCCTTCTCAACCCCAGAATACTTTCTCTATCCCACTACCTTACTTTATTTTCTATAATATTTACCATCTTATAGACTACAAAATTAATTATTGTTTTATATCTTACCTGTCTCTTCTCCCCAGAATACAAAATCCATGATGGTAGGAATTTGGTTTTTTTGCTTTGCTTTACCCCAGGTCTAGAATGGTGTGTCGTCGTCGGCAGCCGTCCGTCTCGAGAGACGATGGTGTAGCTTCTTAAGAGTCTATCTGCATCGCCGAGAATGGCTGTGCAGTCCGACTCGGGAGTGACACGGTATCTGTCTCCTCCCGTGTTGAATCGACATCTTGCGATGACGCTGGAGTGTCCTCTCCAGTGAAGCTGAAGCTACAGAGCCTGGGCGGGGTGATATGGAGGGTCTGCTGTTGCCCATGCAGCAGACCCCCCCTCTCTTCGCAGCTGAAGGGTCCAAGGGAAAGACGGAGTCAATACAGCTTGGCTTCAGGTGCGCCGCAGGAGTTGCCAGTGTTGACTACAACGTCAAACCGCCTTAGGGACTCCGGCTCCGGATTTTCTGTCGGGGTTTACTCCCTTAGCCTTTCCCCTGAAGAGGTATGCCGCAAGGCAGCGGAGGTTTTTTGGAGTCAGAGTTTTCCTTCTCTATCTAATTTAAACTTGCTGAAAACAAAACATGTTTAGATAATCTAATACAAATAAAAGCTGGACCAAGAATTAGTCTTTAGTCCTTGTACAATACATACTCACTCCTGCAACTTCATTCACTATCATGGCTTTAATTACCATTCGTACGTTGATGACAGAATTCAAAAATCTTTATTTCTAGCCCAGATTTCTGAACTGTAGGCATGTGTATTTAAAAAAAGATCTCTTACTATTATATTCCACAGCCATTTTTTAAAACATCAATATTCCCATCCTGACTCCAAATCTTTTCCTCCTCCTGTTTGACCTACAGTGAATTGAAAACTATCATATATCCAGTCACCCAGGTCATAAGCCTTATTTTTACAGCTCCCACTGGCTTCCTACTACATCCCTATTTCCAAATTAGGCACAAGATCCTCTAGATTTCTCATTCATTTTCTATCTAGAAATTATTCGGTGGTTTTTTTTTTTTTCATTCTATTGTCACAGTTCATCTAGCCACTAGACTTCCCATTTCCAGTATCACACTATTCTCCAATTCCCTTCTAGTCACTGTCAGTGGTCTTCTAAAAAGTTTGATCACGTCACTCTCACGCTTAATCTTTCGATCTCTACTGCTTTTGTAATAAAATTCAAACTTCTTGGCATGGCAAACAAGGTCTTTCATGATCTACCTCTACCTAATTCTTCCAGTCCAACACCTTACCACTTCCTACCTAGAATTTCACACTCCAGCCAAAGAACTTTCTCTGTAACACCTAATGGTCACACTTCGTCTTTCTCTTTAATCATCTAAACCTCTGTATGCTTGGTAATTCTAAAATGTCTACTCTTTTAGAAAGTCTTTCACAACTATTATATTACACTATCAAAATGGTGTCTTAGAAAACAGGTATGGGTGATTTTTAAAAAATGTCTATTTCATAAAGATTCAATTAAAATCCTTACGAAATTGAAAACTGAGCAAGTTAAACTAAGGAAAAAAAATTCCTGATAGAATTTTCACTCCTAAACTACATGCCTCATTCATGCAAGAAGAGGCAGGTAGGAAAGAACACCAAAGTTAAGAAAAAGCTCAATAATTAGATATTTTAAAAAGGCATTCATCTTGGATAAAATATTCATCTACTTGAAAGAAATGACTTTATGAAGCCCTTTTTAGCTTTGAATTATAAAGCTTTAACAACTTCACTTAGGCTTTATTACTATATCTACTAACTCATCCTTCCAGAATTAAATAATAGCTAACATGTACTGAGCATTTGTCACATGCCAGGCCTGAGCTTCACAAATCATTTAAAGCTTACAACAGTACTATTACACACACACACACACACACACACACACACACACACAGAAAAAGAGGTGGCAAGTACCATCCCTATGTCACAGAACAGTAAATTTGCCTAGGTTCATTCATAGCTGGATTCAAACCGCTGTGTGAGCATGAGCTCTTAACTTCATCATATTGATTCTCAAAAAGATGTTGACTCCAAGAGATTGCTCCTTATTTCTAAGGGAAAACTAGTAACAATACAGTGGAGAAACTGGACCACAACTTGACTGGATGATAAAATTAACACTAATGAGGAACAAATAGATATACTGCTGCCAAGATGTGCCTCCAGATGTGATGCCATGAGAATACAACATTCCTTCTGCAATATTCTAGCTGGGAGTGCAAAACCTGAATCTAATTGAGAAAACATCAGACAAACCCCAAATGTTATCACTCTTATCAAAAAAAAAAAAAAAAAAAAATTAAAGGGGCTATAATTTTAAGAAACATCTATATCAAAAAAGATTAAATCCCCACTGAAATATTTAAGGTCATGATGTGGGCAACTTATTCAAAAATGATTTGGAAAATAATGTTTGGAGGAATCACAGAAAGTGTGTGAAAAAACAATAAAGCCAATGGGACAAAATGTTAATAGTTGGGGTGTATGTGAGTATACTACTTTTTTTCTTGCAACTTTTCTGTAAGTTTGATATTATTGCCAAATAATACCTTTTTAAATCTAAGAGAAAAAGGAACCTTAAGAAAAAGACTTTCTGTAAGCAAGAAGAAGAAATGGAAGTAATTCTTCCAGAATTGCTGCCAAGTAACTGCACAATGTTTAAGTCAGTTTAAGTTTTCGGCTCTTAATTTCCCAATCTAAACTGATAGTCTCAGACTACTGTCTTCTGAATAGTAGTACTGTGTTATGTGTGAAGTTCTGTGATAAAATAATTTTGGGAAATGCATAAACAGAAATAAACAATGTTGAAGTTTCTTTACAGAAGAATCCTCAGTTTTTAAAATAGGCAAAATGCATCATGATTTTCCAAGTCAATAATTTAGAAGTCAACCTTTTCTTATTATTCATTGGCAATTGTTGGTGTGATTTATCTAATATTAAAATTTTGTTTTTACTGTTTATGCTATTAGTTGTTCCCAGTTTTTATCCCTTTTCTTTCACTTCCAACCAGCTCCACCCTCTACCCTTCCTCAGTTAATCCCCATGTAATTGTCCATGACCATGGGTCATGAATAAATGTTCTTTGGTTGATCCTTCACTATCTAACATCCAGTCCCACCCTGGCTCCAGCAGCTGTCTGTTCCATGTATCTATGCTTCTGTTTCTGTTTTGTTCATTAGTTTATTGTGTTCATTAATTCCACATGTAAGTGAGATCATGTGGTATTTGTCTTTCACCGACTGACTTATTTCACTTAGTAAAATATTCTCCGGGTCCGTCCATGCTGTTGCAAAACATAAGAGTTCCTTCTTTTTTCACTGCTGTGTATTACTCCACTGCTTTTTAATCCACTCATCTATTGATGGGCACTTAGGCTGTTACCAGATCTTGGCTATTGAAAAGTGTTTGGGGGTTCTTAGGATATATTCCTGGAAATAGAATCACTGGGTCAAAAGGGAATTCTATTTTCAATTGTCTGAGGATATTATTTTCCACAGTGGCTGCGCCAGACTGCATTCCCACCAACAGTGCACTAGGGTTCCCTTTTCTTCACATCCCCACCAACACTTGTTTGTTGATTAACTGATGGTGGTCATTCTGATAGGTGTGAGGCGACACCTCCTTGTGGTTTTAATTTGCATCTCTCTGATGATTAGTAATGTTGAGCATTTTTTCATACGTCTATGGGCCATCTGTAAGTCGTCTTAGAGAAGAGCCTATTCAGGTCCTTTGCCCATTTTTAAACTGGATTGTGTGTCTTCCTGGTGTTGGTATGTATTAGTTCTTGTATATTTTAGAGATTAAACCATTATCAGATGTGTTATTGGTGAAAATGTTCCCCCTATACAATGGGTTTCCTTTTCAAATTGCTGATGGTTTCTGTAACTGTGCAGAAGCTTTTTAATTTGATGTGGTATCATTTGTTTATTTTTTCCTTTGTTTCCATTGCCCTACGAGATACATGGGCAGAAATATTGCTTTGCGAGATATCTGAAATTTTACTGTCTATGTCCACCTCTAGGATTTTTATGGTATCACGACTTAATATTAAGTCTTTTATCCTTTTTGAGTTCATTCTGGTGTATCGTGTAAGTTGGTGGTCTAGTTGTACTTTTTTGCATGTACTAGTCCAGTCCTCCCAACACCATATATTGAAGAGATTATCTTTACTCCATTGTATGCTTATGCCCCCTTTGTCAAATATTAATTTACCATAGAGACATGGATTTATTTCTGGGCTCTCTATTCCGTTCCATTGATATATGTGTCTGTTCCTACACCAGTAGCAGATGGTTCTGATTATAGCGGCCTTGTAGTAGTTTGACATCAGGTGATTCCTCAGAACTTATTTTAATACTGAAGGGCAGATTAAAAGCCTTAAAGCTCAGAAAAAACATGGCCTACTGAAATTACATCTCTTAGCTGTCTTTACAAATGTCCTCTAAAAATGAGAGGGCAGTTAGCACACTGCCCGTATTGCAAGGAGTAGTAGGATTTATAGTAGTAGTAGGATTTATAGTATTCCCTCACTTATCGTGGGTATTACGTTCTAGGACCGCCCCCCCCCCCCACGATAGGTGACAATCTGTGAAGAACCTTACATTTACTTTAGTACTTATATATATTTTAAGGCTTTATAAACCCTTCCCACACACTTATAAACCGTTCCCCGTCCCTTATTAATCTTTTCCACACTTTTATAAACACTACTTATGTTCTTAAACATATTCTACACTCTTAAACCTACGTAACTTTAACATATGTATACAGTACTGTAAAATTTTATATGGGCACTCACCAGTGAAGTATACTACAACTTAAATGATGAAGATGATGAAATTAGCTGTGCAGTACTGATGACAATGAAGGTGATGAAGATAAGATGAATGTACTGCACAGCAAAGAAGAGTATTACACCTCTTCTAAAGGCACCCTTTCATCAGGCGCTTCTTCAGGTGGTACAGTAGTATCTTCGGTCTTGTCTGTAACTTCTACTTCCGCTAAAGGCGTAGGCACAACCGACCTCTTCATTCAAGTGATGAACATAATTATGGGGAGTTGCTGGCACTGCTTCTTCTGATTGAGAATGTTTTTGTAAACTGACATGGCACTGTCGATTGAATTTGCAAACTGCAATGAACGAACCATATGGGTGTCCCATTCATTTCAGCCACTTCTTGAAGTTCTTTGGCCATTCTGACCATGGTTGCAAGATGATCAAGTGTTAGGCCAACCTCTTCCTCTTCTTCAACCCACTGTTCATCTTGTTCCTCATCCTCTTCTTCACTTGCTGACTTAGCTCCTTTAGGTCGTCCATCAATGGTTAGGAGTGTACAGTGATCAGGGTATTTCCGTCTTCAGTAGTCATGCCACTGAAGCCCTCTCCTCCCAGTATTTTTGTCAGCTTCACGGCCTTATCCACCGCAGAGTGATGGATTTCATCAGGAGAGAATCCCTTGTAATCATGGACCACTTCTGGCCACAATTTTTTTCCAGCTGGCATTCAAAGTCTCACTCTTCACCTCCTTTATGGCTTTTGAATATTTTGCAGACATGATGCAACTGCGTACTCATGCCAGCATGCCTTTAGCGAGAAGTCTTCATCCGAGTCCATAGCTTCAACGAGGTTTTGCAGGGCGTTTCGGGTGCAGAGTGCCTTAAAAGCGCAAATAATGCCTTGATCCTTTGGCTGAATGAGCGATGTGGTGTTCAGCGGCAAGAAGTCTATCTGGGCGCTATCATACGTCAGGCTGACAGCATGTCCTCCAGCACTGTCCATTATCAGAAGCAGTTTGAAATCAAGGCCTTTCTCTGCCAGATAAACCTTAACCTCCAGGATTAAACATTGATGAAACCAATCAGTCGTGAGGAGTTTCATGATCCAAGACTTAAGGTTGTGCATCCAGTACACAGGCAACACATTCTTATTTTTGTTTTTTAGGGTCCTTGGGTTCTTGGACTTATAAATAAGCCCTGGCTTTATCATAAAGCCCACAGCATTCCCACATATGATTAAAATTACCCTATCTTTTTGGGCCTTGAAACCAGGGGCTTTTGCTTCTTCCTTCATAATGAAAGTGCGAGGCGGCATCCATTTCCAGAATAAATCTGTTTCATCCATGTTGAAAACTTGTTCAGGCTTATAGTCTCCTTCCTCGATAATGTCTGTGAACATGTTGTTCATGTACTCCTTGGCTCTGGCTTTATTCGCCTCTCCGTGCAGAGAAACGCTCTCGAGGCCAAAGCGTTTCTGAAATTTGTCAAACCAGCCCTTGCTGGCACTGAATGGGGTTGGTCTGGTTGGAGAAGCACTCAAAGGTCCTGCTTTAGCGTCATCGTTGTCATCCTTTTCTCCATTCTCATCACCATTGTGATCATCCCTTTTGCTACTAAACAATCATATAGTTGCTTGGCCTTCGTCCGGATGGTGTCTGTATCCAGTGAGACATTCTTTTTTCTGCAATCGTTCATCCACATAGCTAATGCAGACTCCATCTTTACAATGATCTTACTGCGGGAAGTAACCACCCTCTTTGCTGTTTTGTTGAAAGTCATTGATGACGTAGACCTGATATCTTCTCGTCCTTCTTTATATAGTGAATCGTAGACTCGTTGATCCCGTAATGGCGGCCACCAGACGCAGATCTTCTCCCTTCCTTCAACATGTCGAGAAGTTCCACCTTCTCTTTTATGGTAAGCATCTTCCTCTGGTGCTTGAGTTCACTGCCAGAATCCTTAGAAGATGCAGAACGTTTGGGTAGCATCGTAGGGCTTGCAATAAGTTCAGTCTTTAAAGGAAAATTTTACGAAACACAACACTGCAGAGCAAATCTATGCACAGCATTGGAGGTGGGAGTAAAGTGGACAAGGGGAGATGCTGAATGTATGCACACAGTGTGGGATAGCAGACAGACTGATGCTATGGTTACTGAGCCAATCAGCGTCCAGGATACACAAGACAATGCTCTGGTTGGTTGCCTTCCATCAATCAGCCAATTGTGTGCCGTGTACAATCTCACGTAGGCAAACGAGCTTGAGTGTACATCTCGTTTTCAGCATAATGTATGTGTTTGTCCACAAAAAAATACATACTGTAAACAGTGTGCAGTATTTTATTTTGATTTAATATTCTTTTAATGTTAGAATCATTTATATTTTTTGAAAATTTTTAGGCAAAAATCATTAAAATCATAAATACTACACATATAAATACGTATACAGTACCGCAAAATCCCACGATATAGTGAAAAATCCATGATAAATAAATGTAATATTTTTAAAAACCCTGCGATACAGGGAGGCCGCGACAAGTGAACCACAATATAGTGAGGGACTACTGTAATCTACAATAAATATCCTCTTTTCCTCATCTTCTTTCCCAAAAACACAAACATGAATATTAAAAGCCTAATAGGTAGTCTTTAATTCTGTCCATAAAATTATTTCTGTCTTCAGGCACGCCATACAATTGTGCTTTCCTGTCACTCCTATAGCTCCTGGTAGTGGCCTGAGGTGACTATTTCTGGCCAATGACCTGTGAGTCAAAGCATTATATGTTATTTCTGGACCAGAGCATTTAATTGCTGGTAAATGATGTGAAACCCTTCAAAGTGCTTTTTCCACCTGTCACCATGTTTGAGATGCTAACTGTGACATCAGATTGGTTGGTTCATTAGCTGACCCATAAAGATATATAACATTTAACAAGACGTAAACTTTTGAGGTTGTTTGTTATCATATCATAACCTAGTTTATATCCCAAGAATACAAATTGGTTCCAGAAGTTGGGTACAGTTTTAACACAAATACTAAAATACAAGGTCAGTCTAGAAGGTATCCAGCCATGTAATATGAAAAACTGAAACATTTATTGAAGATATAAGATACAAGAAACACTGTACATAGGACAATGACGTCTCAGTCCCCTTCAGAGTAGGCACCTTGAGACCTCACACAGTTCTCCCAATCATCATCAGCAGCCCCACAGTATTTTCCTGATCTCACTGATCATCTAAAATCTCTTCCCTTTCAAAGGTGATTTTAGTTCTGGGAAAAGCCAGAAGTTGCAGGGTGCCAATTATGGGTTGTAGCAGGGTGGAGTCACCTGGCTGATTTGTTGTGCAAAAAACTCTCCATGAGCTGTGATGTAGGCATGTTGTCGTGATGAAGCTGCCAATCACAGCCATTTTTGTCATATTGCATCTCTCAACCAAAAAAGGATATTGGTAGTATTTCGTATTAATTGTTTGGCCTGGAAGGGCGTACTCATGATGGACAACACCTTCTCAATCAAAAAACAGTTAACATGGTCTTGATTTTGCGATGCATTCTTTGGGCATGAAGAACCAGGCAACCTCCAATAAAGCAAGTGGCCTTCTTTTTCAGATCACAGACCTTGATTCATCTCTGGTTATGAACTTCTTGAGGAAATCTGGTTCATTGGTAGCGGTTTGAATCAGGACATTAGCAACTGCAGCACAATGTTCCTTCTGCTCTGGAAGCAGAAGCCACGGGACAAATTTTGCTACGTTTCATGCCAAGATCCTGCAACAAAATCTTGGACGCGGTCGTTTTGGAATCCTCGGATCAGCTTCTAGTTTGCACACTGTCAGTCACTGGTCATTGTTGATTGCAGCCTGTACATGTTCAACATTCTCAGGTGTTCTGTTTGTTGCAGGTCTTCCAGAACATGGATCCCTTTCAACAGATTCTCGACCATCTGTGAAGCATTTGCGCCACACTTTTATTTGCGCTGCACTCATTGTATTGTCCCCGAAAGCCTTCTGAATCACCTGCATAGTTTCTGTGAAGGAATGTTCAAGCTTAATGCAAAATTTGATGCAGATTCATTGTTCTGCTCGTTCAGTCATTTTGAATGTGATGGCCACACAGTACACATGATCACTCAATGGCGTCTACTGCCTGCACTGACTAGTACAGTGAGTCATCATTGTTCACCCATGTGCATTCCAGTCCACTCTCCTTGGCTGCCAGGCTATATCCATGTGATGCAAACCATTCTCCTTATATTAACAATGGCAGGACTTTTTCTGGGCAGACCTTGTATATGCCATTAGTTTGGGAACCAAGAAGCAAGGAAACTTCTAAGAGGCTGAAAGGTTGGCAATTCATATTAGGCAGCATAAAATACTGGTAAAATTCAGTTATGATGACTTGAAAAGCAGATAATGGATTTAACAAACCTGAAGCTTTAGAAGAAGTTAAAAAAACTGAACATTAAAATGGTATATGAGCTGCTCTGTGTTTAGTATTATAAGAAAGAAAAAAAAGTTAAAAACTGACCAGTTTGTATGCAGGAATAAAAGAAAAAAGTCCAAAAAGTTGGCAACTTGAAATGTTTTGAAGAGTGCTTCTCAAACCAAGCCATAAGTTAAAAAATCAAGATGACCTTTGACTAACAAAGGAAGAGTAATTAACCTTGAGAGTAAGGTTCAAATCAAGGATATGGCTGTAATCCGGTTACATTTGAATGGATTAGAATCTCAGAGCAGAGACCCAGTTGAAACTTCCAGTTGAACCAAATGCTCATAGGAAAGACTGACAGAGGCACCAAGAGTGTAGCTCTTTCAGCAAGTTAATAGGTATGGTATTAGTGTTTATGAGACAAGGCAGATGTCTAATAAAGAACTTTTGAGTACAGCCTACTGCCATACTGAGTGAAATGGAAACCATTAGAAGCCTACAAAGTTGTGCTGCCAACAAACACAAATCAAGAGTCCAGATTAAAATCTGATTGATTTAAAAGTACACTTAGATCTCCAGCTTTCTATATTCAGGAAGCAGGTTATAAAGCCCCAAAACCTTAAGGCATTATTTTCCAATACCTACGGTTTAGATGAGGCTAAGGAAGATGGAAAAGCAACAATCTCCTAGCTATCAATGCCCAGAGCCACAACAAACAATGGACAGAGGAGCTCCTCCAAGGGCAGTAGACTTAGTACCTAAATAAGAATATTCCCTACATCTAGGGGGAAGGGAACCTTAGCAAATCAGCCTGGTGAGATTTTTGAGTTATTCTGGATTAGGGACTGCTGTGTTTCCCTCAATCTTCCATTAACTGAAGGAAGTGCTTATTGTGATTACCATATTCCTGTTACTCCAACCTATATATTGTGTGTGTGTGCATGGGGTGTGTGCGTGTGTGTGTGCATGCGCGCAGTGATAGTATTTTCACTCACACATCTCCAGATCAAGAGGAAACACATCTTAACCAGGTGTAGAGAACTGTGTGTATTACCTGGAAATCCTAATACTTCAAAATCTTGATGCTATTTAGCAGGCATTTTCAGGCTAGATTCACTGGGGAGGTGGTAAGATCATTTGCCTGTGGGACGAAGTATGATCCAAATCTTTCCCTGACCAGAGGTCAGATCTGTCATTAGTGCTGTTTCCCAAATCTTTTTGTTCTTTTCCTTCTGGGTCATGTGGTAGAATTAGACCTCTTGGTTCTTTTGTGGTTAGTTGGAGCTGTAAGATTTGTTTTGGCCATTGAGCTCTGAGCTGAGGTGACATGTAACTTCTGAATAGATCATTTGAGTAACTGATACAAGGTATGAGATATTCCAGACTTTCCTCTATTAGTGTCCATCAATATTTAGGATGGAGTCTGCTCTGTCAGCTGGGTCCTGGAGTGAGGTCATGTAGAACAGAACCCCCAAATTAACCCAATGGGCAATGCAGAGTTATGAATTAATCTGTTATAAAGCCAGTAAGATTTCAGGATTGTGTGTTTTACAGCACAACCTTGCCCATCAAGTCTCATAATTGGAGGGAAACCCATAATGTCACTGAACATTTGAGTCAGAGACAAGCTTATAAATCAGCTAGTTCCAGTTCCTTTTACAAATGATAAAAGTAAGGTCTAGCAGGGAAGTGACTTATCTAACCAATTAGAAAAAACATGGTAGAAGAATTTGATGGAAGAATCATTGTCCCACTAAATTACAGTGGGAGTTATGCTCCTAACCTTTAAGCACATCTCTGGAATAGATTAAACTAACATGAGTTAATTAACAGATAAATCTAGCCATTCATTCAATAAATCATAGAAGCACTAAGCTCCAAAGCTAAAAGTACTTGGAGTTTAGAGTCATGTTGTAAAGACAAATCAAATAACCACATAAATGAAATGAAAATAATTGCTAAGAACAATGATTATTATGAGAGCATATGACAGATATCTATCTCATGGTAGATAGATATCCTGAGCTGAGATCATTGAGAAATTATGAAGCCAACCCACAGATGAATATTTTAGTAATGGGAATAAACAAGAATGATCCTATGGTTGGAGAAAACTGGAAGGCGTTGGAGGAACCAAATGGATGTAGGGGCCAAATTACATAGTAAGGCCTAGTATATATAAGCCACTTAGACAACATAACATCACTATGTATGCTATATATTTATATCAATGGTTACCTCTTGCCAGGCCCCAGCAATACTTTTAAGAAATTACACATATATTAGGAACAGTGGTCATCTTGTTTCATGCCACTTCATAGAATAGTAAACATTAGACTGTATTCCATTATTTCCCAACTGGTAAGGCAGGCTACCTGGTGAAAATCTTCCAGGTCTGGATCTTAGAAATTAAAGATGTTTTTTAATCCAAACTTAAGATTTATTCAAGGATTTAAGATAGCCGAGGCCAGAAACAGAGGAATATTATAGTTATTTAATTGGTTTCTTAGCAATATAAAGTATTAGGCATCCCTGGGAAATAACTTTAGTTATAAATACTTAAAATTTTATATGAAAAATCCAACCCTAAAAATATAAATACCAGGGAAAAAATGTTAATTCTATTACAAGCATTTCTTTGTTCTGCCCAATCTTCAGGGGAAAAAGAAAAGAAAAATTTCCATCACAACAAAAGTTAGGAGAAATTTCTGAAGTGTATTCTGTAAAATCACAACATAAAAGTTCAGACAAAAAAATAAAATAACCCTGGCCAGGTGGCTCAGTTGGTTGGAGCATCATCATGTATACCAGAAGGCCGACAGTTTGATCCCTGGTTGGGGTGCATGTGAGAGGCAACTGATCCATATTTCTCTCATCAATGTCTCTCTCTGTCTCTCCAAATCAATAAACATATCCTCAGGTGAGGATTAAAAAATATATATATAAAATAGACTTCAATAGATATTTTTTAATAGTATATTGAAAACTCAACAAAAAGGAATCAAGAAATATATTTTTATGGAGTTGATTCTATGATATTTCCTGGTATACAGAAAAAAAGATTAAAAGATTTAAAAGATTAAAAAATTTGGCATTGCATTATAAAGAAAAATTTAACATGAGGGAAAATTCATATAGAATTCTCATATGCAGTATCAAGATGTCACTTATAATAGATGAAGAGGAAACTTCAAAGGTAATAAAAAGGCAACTGCAACCAAAATCTTGATTTTCATAACACTTTTAGATCAGAGAGAAGGAATTTTAATGTAAGAACTTCAGAGTAAAATAATTGATTTTGATTTTACATGATTTTACTTATATTTACTTTAAATAGGAAAAAAACAGATGACTTTCCTGGAACTTAATTTTAGAAGATGACGTCACAGTTATTAGACTCAATCTTACAAAAACCACAGTATAAATTCCACTTTATTAGCCTCACTCCAAAAGCTCAAAGGCAGTTAAAACAGGTTATTTGATTACCATTTCAAACCCAAATAATCATAAAGTACCTATATTTTTCCAGAACTATTTAAACACTAACTAAAGAAACATTGGTGCCAGAACAATACTGTCTATGTTACAACACTGTTTCTGCTTTCAAAGGGCTTGTAGTGTAGTAAAGAAAACCATCATGTAAAAAAATTTGTTTTTTAAAAGTGTGGATGCTGTCATAGGAGCTTAGTAAGGCCAAGTCAAGAAAGGTTTCATAAAAGTTGACAGCACACAGGAGTATGTTGAGTGAACACGAGGAAAGGAAAGGTGTTTGGGGTAAAGGGAGTGGTCTAAGCAAATGCAGAAGTGAGGAACTAAGAGAACATTAAGTACAATAGTTCAGTTTCTTGAGCAGATGGCTTGAGGTTGACTCTAAGACGGCTCCCAAAGATCTTTCCCTCTTGTTATGTGATCACACCATTGGGCAGTTCCCTCCCACACGGTTGTACTGGGCTGTGTGACCAATAGCACAAGGCAAAAATGATGGTACGTGACTTGCAAGATTAGGTTATGAAAGGCTGCAGCTTTTTTTGTCTTAGGTGCTCTCTTAATCACTTGTACACATCCTTTCTTTTGGCTCATTTGCTCTGGGAAAGCCAGATGTCAGGTTGTAAGGACACACAGACCTGTGTGTGAGTGAGCCTGGAAGTGGATCCCCCAGTAAAGATGATTCTAACCCTGAGCAGCATTCTGGAGACACTGAACCAGAACCACCCAGTAAAGCCATTTGCACATTACAGATCCTTAGAAAATCTGAGATTGTTGTTTTATGCTGCTAAATTTGGGATTAATAGTTATGCAGCAGTAGACAACTAATACATGTGTTGGTACTAAGAGTCCTCACTGTTTAACAAAAACCTAAATTGCTGGGATGGCTTTGGAACTAGACCATGGCCCATGAGGACAGGACTAGTGAAGGAGCTGTTAATAAAAACCTCATGGAATTTTACAAGGCTTCAGGTGAGGGCAGAAATTTTAGTAACTGTGTTACCTTTAGTTATGTGAGAAGCAGAAAATTTACCTAATGAACTGGGTGATTTAGTTGAGGTGATTTTCAACCAGAGTTGAAAGTGCTGTCTTATTTTTCTGCTATACGTGGTAAAAATGTGAAGAAATGAATTAAATGTTAAAGGAGTCAGGACTTGATTTTGAAAATTTGTAGTCTCTCTAGATTGCAAACAATGCTAAAATTCAGCAATGGATTCTGAGCCAAGATCAAATCTTTATGTTACTGCCACACACACAAAAAAAGGTCTAAAAACCTAAAGCGAGGGACTGACTAAAAATCTGTTTAAGACCTTAGAAATATCAGAGATGGTGCCTCAGACAAAAGGCCTGCTAAAGAGAACAATGTGCTTTAAAGGTTCTCTTAATCAAACAATGAGACTACATCTTAAGAGACTTAAGGGTGTTGTCTCAGCAAAAGCTCAAGATAGTCTTATCTCAAAAAGATATACGGGTATGGTTTTCAACAAATGGAATGAACCCCAATAAAATTCATAGAAGACTCACAAAGTTATTTTTAAAATAATTATATGTTCAGAAACATTGCCAGCTTGAAATGAAAAAGACAGATGACACAAAATATTGGGTTAGCTGAAAAGCTCGTGTTTTTTTTTTCTGTAAAATAAGACACATTTTTCATTTTCATCAATAACTTTATTGATCTGGATATTTTGAATATGTCAACTAACTCTCACGTGGTATAACACTGGTTGTTCTCAATTAATGTCTCAATTTGACGGCAATCAACTTCAATTGGTATACTCAACCATGGAGCACTGTCCAGCAAGAAATCTCCAGCATGAAACTTCACAAAGCACTTCTGACATGTTCATTCAGTCACGGCACCTTCTCCATACACTGCACAAATCTTTTTTGCATTTTAGTTGCGTTTTTACCTTTCTTGAAATAAGAATAAAAGCATAATATGCTGAAGAAGTTGCATATTTTGTTCCATCTTAAATATTAAAACGGCTACACAAAAACATTGATTTTGACAAAATTTTTTTTTTAATGCACGCTGACATAATAGCTGTAACAATACAATCTAAAAAAACTATTTCAAATGCAGTTAAAGACAACTAAGCACTACTACAGCCATCTTAAAGAAAAACACAAACAAATTTTTGGGCTAACCCAATAAAAAGAGGCCTTCAGAGCCCAAAAATGTTCGCAGGAAGGAAGCTAAGAAAACTCAATAGCAAACAAACATGTTCTACCTTTCATGAAAAAGATAAGGTGAACAGAGGGTAGAACCAAATGCAGAAAGGGCAAAGCTGAGAATCTTGGGTTAATTATCCCCAGGAACTGATGCTCAACCAAGGATCTAGCATCATTTGCCTGACTGGATTTCAGAAATGCTATGACCTCCTGTGTCTACCACCCCCTAACACTCTGCCTTCCTTTGAATAGGAATGTTTTATAGCAGTTATCCTAAGCCTGACCCAATATTGTATACTGGGTATGTGAGGTGGGTATGGTTGAGAGAAATTTGTACTTGGAAAGCTGTACTTACAGCACTACATTTGAGAACCCTCACTGTACCTGAACCCAATTTGGATGAGACTTTGGACTGTGAGCTGGTACTGTAATGGGTTGAGGCTTTGGGAAGTCTGAAAATACTCTGCACATGGAGACAGCGACAGCCTGTGTAGTTCCCTCCTACATTTATAGCAGGGTTGGTTTGTGTGACCAATAGCATATGACAGAAGTGAAGGCATGTAATGTCCAAAATTAGGACTTTTATGTGATTTCTGTCCTTAGTGTTCTCTCATTTATGCTCTTGCTTTTGTATTCCTTCCTTGGGGTAAAGCCTGCTGCTATGTTGTAATGACACTAATACAGCAATGAAGAAGCTCATGAACAGAGGCCTCCAGTCAGCAAGGAATTGAAGTTGCTAAGAACTATGTGAGTGAGCTCAGTAGTGAAATTCTCGATTCAATGAAGTCTTTTCTTAAAGCCTGCAGCCCTCAGCACCTTGTAAAAGACCTTCCTCACTATCATCCAGATAAGCTGCTCCTAGATTCCTAGCCTTCAGAAACTGCGTGATAGTAAGTGTCTTTTGGTTTAAACTGCTATGTTTGAGACTAATTTGTTATGTAGGAATAAAGAGCTAATACAGAGCTTAGGCCAGGGTCATTAAACCCAGTAAGGAGATTTGCAGTTTATGTTATCACACAAACAAAAACCCCATCAAAACAAACAAACAAAATCCCAAACAAACAAAAAACAAAGAAAACACCACATTTTAAAGATTTTTAGATATCAAAATAACAACAGAGCCCCCAGATAACTTTGAGATGGCTGGGAATTTGAAAACTTGAGTGAGGAGACCAGTTTAAGAAGAATTTACAAACCTTTCAGAATAAAGAGGGCATCTTAATCGTTTTCTAATCCTCACCTGAGGATATTTTTTCCCATTGCTTTTAGTGAGAGAGGAAGGGAGAGAAGAAAGAGAATCATTGATGCAAGCAACAATGGATCAGCCCAGGACCAGGATTTGTGCATCCTGACAGGGGGTTGTCCATGCCTGTGGCCAGAGGGAGATCTAACCAGCAACCAAGGCGTGTGTCCTGACCAGGAATCGAACCTGCAGCCTTTTGGTTACAGGAGACCCTCCAACCGAGCCACATGGCCAGGGCATAACAGGAATTCTTAGATCCAAATGTATTAATGGATATACATGTAGGGCAGCCACAAGTACAAAAATCACTGAAATGTACACAATCTCTTAAAATGTGTAGAAAAAAGCTTTTTTTGCAGGTGACAAATTCTTCAAAACACATTTTATACATCTTAGGTAGCCACTGAGAAACCAAGCATATATTTAAGTTGAGAAAACAATCAATTTCGTTGACATCCTTCTCTATTTATGGCCATAAGTTTTTGATACCTTGCTTAATGTCTCACATTCTACCATAAATACTAGATATGTATAAAAATCAGTATCCACTATCAAAGCACTCTGTAACAAAAATCATTTGGTATGAGAAAAATCTGTTGAAAAATTTAAACCTAAAAGACACATTTCTATCCTCCTAGAACTAAAAATGAAACTTACTATTAAGTTAGAAAGATTTGAGCATTTACTATATGGTAAGGCACCATGCTATATACTTTACACAGGATCTCGTTTAATTCTTGTATCACACTTAAAGAGACTTAAGGTAGGCAGCACAACCAGAACTTCAACTAACTCCATAGTTCACGGAGTTGTTTCCCATACTATCAAACCTACTGCTCCCTTCTTTTCAAATCCTTCACTATTCTACTTACGCATGTTTCTCAAATAAACAATCCAAGAACTTAATTGCAAAACAAAAGTAATTTTTTTAAAATCCTCACCCAAGGGCATGATTTTTGAGAGGGAGAGAAACATCAACATGAGAAACATTGATCAGTTGTTTCTTGCACATGCCCCAACTGGGGCTACACCCACAATCTAGGCATATGCCCTGACTGAGAATCGAACCCACAGCCTTTTGGGTTTATGGGATGACACTCCAGTCAACTGAGCCACATGGGCCAGGGTGAAAGGAAAGCAATTTTTAATGAAACAGGTATTCCAAAATGTAAATGCTTAAGGTATGTACCCAGAAGATGAAATAATCACAGATGTTTACATGTCTACAAAGAATGTTAACAACTCAAAACCCAGACTTTATGCAGGCTTTTTACTACACTTGACTCAAATACCACAAATGGTGTTGAGGAAGTTACTTCCAAAATGGTAACAGGTTCTGCAAGTTCTGAACAACAGCAACAACAACAACAACAAAAAAGTACAATATTCCCTTACTTTATATTTTGTTGCAGTCTTGGAAATTTTAGTATATCAAAATTGTACAAAAAATACAGTATACGTAAAATGGAATAAAGTCCTAGATTCATAATTTATAAATGGAAAAGTTCACTCACTGATATGTTCTATGGGATAGTCAAAAGCCACGTGAGTGATTCTTTGTTTTGCAGAACCATCCTTTGCATGGTGGAGCTTATACAGTTCCTGGGCCCAACAGTGCCTCCCCCAAATTATGACAATTAAAAGCACTCCCAGTTTTCCAGAATGCCCTGAGAGTGAAAGAATGGTACAGTCCCTGTTGAGAACCACTGCAGAGAAAGGAGATTACAGACATCCCACAGTAACCCTAAAGGTCCTGAAACAAGAATGCTGTATAAAGATCCTTCACTGGAAAGATATATACCATTGTGCAGCACAAGTGATTCTCATTGGATTTCACTAAGCCACCAGGTTCTACCTACTGGTATTGTCCTTTCAGACACCATCCATACAGTTCAGAAGATCTAGAACAGTATCTCGAACTGTCTGTGCTCCTGAGGTTGGCTGGATAAATCCCATCATTCCTCATATCCATTATCAACAAAGTTCAAGACTTAACAGCATCGCCCTGCCTCTTACCACTATTCTCAGCTTGTTATTCCTAACCTGACCCAATTTTCTCCCTTTTCCCACCTTCCCAAACTCTTCCACTCTATTCTCTAGAATAAAGATGTGTCAGTAAACTCTTCTTTATAGTCTCAACTTCTTTCAATGTTCCCTCATTTTCCTGCCCTAATTGAAGCCTGGCAGTCTTCTAAAAACAGTACAGTACTCCCTATAGCCTTTTCAAGCAGAAGCTGTTGATTTTCCCATGTCTTACATACTAACTTAACAGATGGGTTAAGTGTTAATTCCCCTTGCTTCCAATGGCTTGTCTTTTCATTGTTGTTCTTTCAAAAATCATAACCCTTCACAGGTTCATACCATCAGTCTCTCTCCCCAAAGCTGTCATATATACTCTCTTGGTCACAGTCACAGAGCTCAGTCTTTTCATCTTTTCAACTACTAATGCATTCCTGGCATCATTCTTAGTGACAATATCTACATACAATATCTACATATAATCATTCTTAGTGACAATACCATGACCTTCTCACCCACACTAATCTTCTCTCTACCTCAGCCACCACTTCTGTGGTTATACTCTAGATCTTGCTTTCACTAATTGTGCCACCTCTGAAATCTAAATTCAAGCATCTCACTCTTTAATCAGCCAGACCCCAACCTAGTTTCACCTATTCCCATACTCACGCCAACAGATCTATTTCACAGAGTTTTCTGTTCAAATGAGACCTACCACTTCCCCACCGTTCATCAGCTCCCTGTCTTTTTTCCCTGCTTAGCCAGTTTAGCTCCTATGTTCTATCATGAATGATCTACCTCAGATACTCTGAATCTCTTCAATACTTTCTTCCTTCTTCATACTTGCTGGGCAAACCCTAGAAAAACACTTATGTACCTAACATTGTGCTTGAACTCAGTTCAGTGCTTACATTCAGCTGCCCAAGTGAGCTAACTGTTTCACTTTAATTGACCACAAATACCCAACAGCTAAATTCACCAATATTTCTGCATTCCTCTGGTAAATTAGCTTTCTCACACATACCTTTGCTTCTCTTAAAGTACCCCTCACTCTGAGGTGATGCTTCCTTACTTTTAAAAAAGAAAAAGTATGCTCTACTTAGTCACCAACCCCTCCAAAAAACTGATCCAGGAGACACAGAAAGTAGTTTTTAGGAGCAAAGTCTTTCAGTAGAAGAAGAAATAGGATATTTTATCCTTTTTAATGATTTCATTCCAACTATTATACTTGTTCTAACAACTTATTTATAATAGCTATTTTAACCATTTTTATCTACTAATTCTGGGTTATATCTATGTCTCTTTTTGTTGATTAATTTTTCCCTTAGTTATCCACTATATTTTCCAGTTTCTTTGCATGCCTGCTAATTTTTTTTTGTTGGGTTCCAAACATTTTTGGGCTTTATTTTGGGACATAGTTAAATTACCGTATCTTTCACACTATAAGACGCACCTGACCGTAAGATGCACCTGACCATAAGATGCACCTAGGTTTAGAGGAAAACAAAACAAAAAAATTCTGAACCAAATGGTGTACTAAAATATTTAATAAAATATAACAATATTTCAACCATGTAAAGTGAAGAGCAGTCAACAGTGGTATTAAGAACCATCATCACTGTCATTGACAAATGAGGAGACTTCAAGGTTCAAGTACTCTTCTAGTTTTCTGGGAATCCCAAAAACTCATTATCGCTAGTGTCAGAATTTATGACGCTCAGTTGCTCACAATCACCGATACCACTTTCTGCGCTATCTTCATACTGACCAGATCCCTGAGATTCAGCAGTAAAGTGGGACATTTAAGCATCCCCAGGGGTTTTGCATGGGCCCACCGCTTCCTCTTCTAACAGCTGTTGCCACCGCTGACATGTCAGGTAATACACATCATGGTCTGTGATGCAATATTTGCTCCATAAGATGCACAGACACTGCTCCCCCACTTTTTGGGGGGAAAAAGTGTGTCCTATGGAGTGAAAAATACAATACTTGAAATTAATTTGATCCTTTTGAGGCCAGAGGTTTATCTTTGTTAGGGGCGTGCAGAACAGTCTTCATTGTAGAGCTACCTTGGCTTCATTATTGAGGATATAACCCTTTTCAGGACTCTTATATGATGCCACTTGAATTAGGAGGGCAGGGCTTTCCAAATCATACACCTCTAGTGCAAACTGCACTAACGCACTACATTCCTGCATATTCCCACTGAATATGGAATGAGTAACCAGCACTTCAAACTGAGCAAGTCCATCCCTTGGTATATCTTCCCCCCTCCCATTTTTCTTTTCTCAGTAAGGGGCCTGATCATCTATCCAGCTGCTCAAGGTAAAAATCAGGGGTTAATCCTTATTCTTTCTGTCCATCTAGTACATACACATCACTTAGCAAGTTCCTTTGCTTCAACCTTCAAATTATACATCAAATCCATCCATTCCTCTTCATCTCTACCCTAAGTAAAGCCACTATCAACTCTCCCTCTTGCCCAATATGAATCATTTTCCACATGGTAGGGGGAATCATTTTTAAAATATATAATTCAGATCAAGTTACCCTCTTGCCTGAAACACTCTAATGGCTCACTTCATTTTAAAACAATCAACTCCATGTAGTAGCCTCAGATATGGACCCCCTGGCTTCTGCTGGGTCCTCATCTCATACTACTCAATCCTTTTTTCATTTTGCTCTAATCATACTGGCTTTCTGTTTCTACTGCAGGTCCTCTGCATCTCGAGGTCTCTGCCAGGAATGTTCTTCATCCAGGTCTTCACAGGGCTGGCTCATGCCCGTGATTCAAATTTCAGGTGCAATGTTCCTTGACCATCTATGCAAAAAAAACCCCAAAAACTATATGCTCCTTCCATTTGAAATTCTGTATTATCTTGTTCCACTGCCACATACGAGTTGCATTATATTTTTTACTCTTATTCATTTGCTGTTTGGCTTTTGTCTGTGTTTTCCCATTGGAATTGGGTCACTCAAACAAATATTGAACACTTACTATGTGCCAGGCACAATTTCAGGTGCTGAAAACACACTGGTGAAAAAAACAAACAAAATCCCTGCCCTCACAGAGCCCCAGTTCTAGAACGTAAGATCCATGAAAAAAGGAACCCTGTTTATTCACTACCATATACACAGGGCCTTTAAGAATCCTTGGCTCATAGCAAATGTGCAACAAATACTTGCTATAAGAAAAGAATGAAAATGGATTTGTTTTTCTTTCCTCAGTCTTTGTACAACATACATCACCTCATATATCCCCGCTTAGCTTTTAGAATAATGATCAAATTCTTCATTTAGACTTCAAAACAGCCATATTTATATTTTGTTTTCTCTTCAGACTTTATGGGTAAAGCATGAATCTGCAACCATCACTACAAAATTCTGGCTCTAATTTCAGATTCTCATAACACTGAAAGCATTCTGTGACTACTGCACCCATTTATATTTATTAAATCCTTTAGAAGAACTAGAGTCTTCCTAGACTAGATGTAAATCATTTATTCAAGCACCCAGATTACTTTACTTCTGTGTATATTGTTTATATAGTATGCAAGAGAAGCCATTAACTGATTCAAGATTTAATGATTAAATAATTATAATTATGAACACATTAAATACATTTGAAAAAACAAATATACTGATAACACAATATACTCATTATAACAGGAAACTATCATAGTTCTACTTCATTTTGCACTTAAAAAAACCTGAGTGAATGGGAGTACGCACCCAGTTTTGGAAGCTGGATGAGGTCTTAGGTCTAATAACACCCAGTTTGATGCCTTTCCCAATTAATGATTACCTAAATTTAAAGACATGATTTTTTACAACTATAGTATACAACTCTCCAAGGATAGAGAACACATCTAATGTATCAGAAAATCCCAAATACAAAGGATTACATGAATACAAGTATTTTTTTAATGTTTATTTTTTTCCAAGATTTTATTATTATCAATGTATAGTTGTCTCTTTTGCACCCCAACTGGGGACCTGGTCTGGAACCCAGGCATATGCCATGACTGGGAATTGAACTGGCAACCCTTTGGTTTGCAGGCCTGAGCTCAATCCAATGAGCCACATCAGCCAGGGCACAAATAGCTCTTGAGCATGGACAAAAAGGCCATTCTAAACATTCTATTAGTTATTTAGTAATAACGTAATTCATCAGTACAGCATTATTTACATACACTGCCTTATACTGAAGTTCATTATTAAGGGTAACTGACTCGTCTCAGGCTACAAAAAGTCAAAAGTACATTTTCTTAGAGGATATATAACTGATACCTGTGATCCCAAAATTATTAAAAAATGAATCCCCAAATAATTCATCCCAATATATAAAAACACTAGAAGCTATAAGTAATTCACAGGACATTTAAACTTCAGGTTATATTTGCTCTTGAATTCATCATAAAGCCACATCCTATTTTTTTAGCCAGTACTTGCTCTACTGAAGGAAATTAAACCAAAATGATTTTCTTTAATAATCTGTTGCAAAATTCAGCAAACTATGTCACCATGCATATCTGAAGCTGAACCAAACTTAATAAAGATAACTTTCATAACAACAAATAATAGAGAAAGGACTTTTATCTTTTAAAGAACTGATTGTATCTCCATTCATCAAAGCTACAACTCCAGACAATGGGTCATATTAGGTTTACTGACTATAACAACTTTTTGTTTTTCATTTACCTACGACAGTGGGACTCGTGGGTGAAATCCACTTCTTTTATCTCAAGGTGCAAAGCTGGATATCATGTTTAAAATACTGTTAGTAGCTCAAAATCATCCCTATAATCACAGACCTTACGTTAATAAACTTGATCAAGAAAGATCTGCCACAATTTATAAATGCGCTGAAGACAACACAGCTTCTCTCTAGCAAGTTGCTTAAAATATTTGAATCATTTGATTTCCTATTGATTCCTCTATGAATTTATTCTTACAAAAAAGTTACTGTAATATATTAATGTCACACTTTAGGACTTAAAAAGTTTAAGACATATTCTATCTAGTCCTGTCCCTGTATTTCATACTTTCATACCACTTTTTCACTTGAGACTCACAATTCATTTTATTCCCAAATTAAAATAGAAAATTCTTATTTCCTTGTGGGTTGACTTCTTTTAAGAAGTAAAATCAGCCCTGGACAGGTGGTTCACTTGTTGGTTGGAGCATCATCCTGTATGCCAAAAAGGTTGCAGGTTCAATTCCTGGTCAGGGCACACACCTAGACTGTGAGTTCAATCTCAGGTTGGAGCACCTAAAGGAGGCAACCAATGGATATTTCTCTCTCTTTCTTTCTCTTTCTCTCTCTTAAACCAAAGCATAACCTTGGGTGAGAATTTAAAAAAAAACAAAAAACAATTTTTCTTAAGTAAAATTACAAACTATGACCATCATTCCACAGCATTACTGCTCGTTTTAAAATGCTTACCATCTGCAATTACTGTTTTAACCAATTACCAATAAGTTGGCCCCTTAACTTCTCAGGAAAACTGAGTCATATAGTCAGAATCTATACCTTCATGTATATAAACAGAACTGCCATTACGTCGGTACATACATACACATATATATCTTCCATCTGTTTCTTTGCCATTACTACTACTACATACCATGAATGTAGTAGAATGAAAAAGATAAAACTGAAACCAAATCCGTTTTAAAGTAGGAGTGGTTGTTTTAATATTTAATCGTAGCCACAAATTCATGAACTTGTAAGTACAGGTTATTATTCCTTGTTTACAAAATGTAAGCTACTCTATAGTTATATGGTACTTTTAATTAAGTCCTATCGATTAACCAAGAAAAGGTAGTTCAGCACAAATTCCAGTACAGATCACACAATGCACCCACAAACACCGCTAGATACATAAGCCCATTAGTTTTCATTATTGTTGTTTTATAAGAACATGAAGTCTTAGTACAAATAGTACTGAACTAAAATTTGAAATAACAAATAGTACACTGAATCAAGAGCTAATATTGGACTTCCGGCCAAGACCGAGGCGAAGACATACACCCTGCGTCTCCCTCCACAACTAAGAAAGAATACAACTACCTCAAAACTAGAAACAACCAGAAGTTCCAGAAAATCAAACTGCATGGAAGTCCAGCAAACAAAGATATGAAGTAAAAATACTCATCCAGACAGGGAGGAGGGGTGGAGCCAGGGCAGAGAGGACGCGGTGTGGTGGTGGCATCAGCAGCAGCAGCGGCAAGCTGGCGGAAAGCGCAGTCACACATTTTAAAAAGTCAAGAGGCACAACTGGGGAGCATTCCCAGCTCCTGACCAGACCACGCAGCTCATGGTCCCAGGACCGGGGGAAATCAAGCCTGATTGCTTCCAACTGTGCAGACCAGTGGGACTTGGGGTGGAGGCAGAAACTACCGGTCTCAGCCAGTCTGGGAATGACGGCCAAGGCAGCAGCTAGAGAGGCACCAGTCCCACATGGAAGTGGGAGAAGTGCCTGGAAAAGGGGCAAGTGCTGGGCAGGAGGCACTGTTTCCTCTCAGACTCCTCCCCCACATACAGTCCCAACGTGGTGAAACAGGTCGCCCTATACTCACCAAACCCTAAGGCTCCGCCCCTTGCAACACAACAGGAGCGACAGCTCTACCTGGAACACAGAGGGAAACAAACACAGGAGCCTGTCAGAATGAGGAGACAGAGAAGTATGGCCCCAAAAAGGGAACAGATCAAGGTTCCAGTGGGAGAACTAAGCCACGAGGAGATAGCCAACCTCACAGATAAGGAGATAGACAACCTAAAAGATGCAGAATTCAAAACACTGGTGATAAAGATTCTCACGGACTTGACAGTATGGCAGATGCATAAGGGAAGAAGTGAAAGCTATGCTAAGTGAAATGAAGGAAAATCCTCACAAAACCAATGGTGAAGGGAAGGAAACCAGGGTTCAGATCAATGATTTGGAAAATAAGGAAGAAAAAAATAGTCAATTTGTGCAGAATGAGGAAGCAAGAATTGAACAAAATGAGGAAAACTTCCCAAATTTTGCAAGAGATGGACATACAAGCCCAGGAAGCACGGAGGGTCCCGGGCGAGCAAGACCTAGAGGGGACCACACCAGGACACATCATGATTGAGATGCCAAAGGTGAAAGATAAAGATAAAGTCCTGGGGGCAGCAAGAGAAAGGGGAGTTGCCTACAGGACTATCAGCTGATTTCTCAGAGGACACTTTGCAGGCAGGCAGGGAGTGGCAAACAGTATTCAATGTGATGAAAGGCAACCTGCAACCAGGATTACTCTATCCAGCAAAGCTATCATTGGGAATGGAAGGGCAGATGAAGTGCTTCCCAGACAAGGTGAAGCTAAAATAGTTCATCATCACCAAGCCATTATTGTATGAAATGTGAAAGGGACTTAAGAAAAAGAAGATCAAAATTATGAACACTAAAATGACAGCAAACTCACAATTACCAACAACTCAATCTAAAAAATAAACACAAAATCCAACTAAGCAAACCAGAATAGGAACAGAATCAGAGGTACAGGGATCATTTGGAGGGTTGTCAGCTGGGAGGGGGGAGGGGGAGAAATGGGGAAATGGTGCAGGGATTAAGACACATATTCACTTGGTACAAAATAGACAGGGGGGAGTTAATATAGGAAAGGGTGAAGCCAAAGAACTTATATGCACGATCCATGGACATGAACTAAGGGGGGGTGGGATTGCTGGAGGGAAGGGGGATACTGGGCGTAGGGGCGCAAAGGGGAAAAAAATTGGAACTACTGTAACAACATAATCAATAAAATATACTTTTAAAAAATATTAACACTTCAGGCACTCGGGTAGTAATTTTCAAGAGGTTCGTTTTGTCATAGAGTCCTAAGTCTCTTCCTGTGCCTTTAATTTTTAAATTTTGTTCTCCTATTAAGGTATATGTAATAACTGCCATCTGATAAAACCAAAATAACTCCATTAAAAAATTCTAAGATAGATCTTTAAGCTTTCTACAACACCCCCTATTACCAATACTTTGAGAAATTGATGACAAGTGTGAACTTTCTCACTAGAAAAATATATCACAGAATTTTATATGCATATCATGACAATCCATTGTCTTCCAGAATCATTTCATGTAACCCTAAAAACCCCAACTGAGAAACTTTTATTCAAAAATATATTGGGCAGGGTAAAGTGAAACTAGATTTCACCATTACTTCTCCATTATCTGTGATTTTATCTGGATTTTAAAAATCTTCCATTTACAAAATTTTACAGGAAAGACTCATTTCTTTCAAAAGTAAGAAATCAAACATTTAAACTTATCATTTAAAGTTAAACTTATTTTTATTAAAAACAAACTGTCATTTTGAAAACCATTTTTTCTCATATCAGACATATATATTTCCAATTTATGACCAATGGAAAAAAAATACCTGTCTGCTTTATAAGTGGTCCTTAACTTGGGTTTAATAGGATTGGATACTGGGCCAGTAAAGAAGGATACAGTTTTAACAATAGAGAAAATGTCGGTGTATGAGACTATTCTGTGTGGTTTGAACCCTATCAAAACTCGGTGTTAGATTGTGATGGCTAGACTCTGAAGTCTCAAAGGTGGCTGTGTAGGGAAATATCAGTGTCATACCATCATTAAGATCTTATTTATATCACATATCCTACCCAATCCAGCCCAAGTATGGACAAGAAAGGTTAATTCTCTGTCTCTTATAATAAATGGAGCCACACAGCCTATCCATCCCAGTGGGAGAAGTTAAAGTCCCATAGGAACCAAGTAACTCCAATTTGTTAAATGTCACTTTAAAACCAGCATTTTCAGAATATCATTCCTAAAGTAAGAAGTAGCCATAAAAGAGAATTTATCCAAAAAAGAATTCTAATTTAACATAAAGCTCCAATTTTAATTTTAATTTTAAAAAGTCAATAGTACTGGTACCTTAGAAAAGCTACCTTTTCAATTAAAGGTAAAACTGGCACTAAACTTAACACTTCCAACTTGAAAGTTAAGACCTGAAAGTTAAGATCACAATCCTTAAAAAAAAACTTTTTAATGCCATAATGGTGCAACATCTGCCTCCTCCCCAAATGCTTAAAATTCTGTCCTTTTTACCCCTAATGGGACTTATCTCATACTTATAGCTGACAGTCTATTGATTTCCTATAATTTGAAAATTAGTTCTGTAACTCATTAAATCAAAATCTTCAAGAGTTACTTTTTGATTTAGCAAGTTACAATGCATTACATTATATCAATTCAGACATATAATCCCTGATTTCTATGACCTCAACCAAGTCCCTCAATTTATTATAATCTGAAGTTATTTTTCAATCTTACAACAATAAAAAAATTACTAACTAGCCCTGGCTGGTGTGGCTCAGTAAATTGAGCCCTGGCTTGCGAACCAAAGGGTCACTGGTTTGATTCCAGTCAGGGCATATGCCATTTGGGAGCCAGGTCCCTAGTCAGAGGCATGCGAGAGGCAACCACACATTGATGTTTCTCTCCCCACCTCTTACCCTCTATAAATAAATAAGTAAAATTCTAAAGTTGACAAAAAATTTATTTGAGGGGTTGGGAGGGACTTCTTAGTTTCTTAAAAATTAAGAGGCATGCCAAATTATGTAAGTGTTCAGATTATATTATAAAAATTGGTTAAATGGAAGTATAAGTGTTATTTTCCCAGGGTTAAGATGCAGAATTTCTGTGAAGTCTACCATAGAAACAAAATACGGTAATAACCAGTACCAGGTATAGCTCACTTGACAGTTTTACAGATATTTTGATCATGAAACCCTTTAACGAGGTAATGCACACAACACTGCATGTACATCTAAATCTGCCCCATCTTTCATTATCAACAAAGTATTTTACTTTTTCTAAACTAGACAACTCAATTCAGGTTATGGGGCACTCCAGCCTAAAAGACACCATAACTAATGTCAATCAAAGGCAAGTTTATTTCAATCCTCAGAAGTATATCATGCTTTGGCGAATTATTTAAAAGTCTTTGTTTTTCTAGGGTTAACTTAGCATACATTTTCACAATTAACATGCTACTTCCGATATTGTGATGTATACAGTCACTACTACCTGCATGAACCACAGGACTGTAAAGCAGATGTTCACATTCTTCTATCAAGTTCAGCATCTATTCCTGAGGTCTGCACTTCATTGATTATAGTTTTGGTTGGTTGTGAATTGAAAACAAATTCTAAACAGATGACAGAAAAAGTGGTGTAAAGGAAAACAAAAAACCCTTATGTCCCTCAAAAACAGGGACACCAATGTGTTATGAACTTAGGATATCCACTGCACTATAAAATGGCAAAATTATTTCAGTGAACAAAAATTACCTGTAAAATATAACAAGCATATTGATACGTCAGTTGAGCTCAACTCTAATATCAGGCTGTAGATCTTGGGACTGTCCAAGACTTAACTAAAGCATCACTTAAAGTGAATTGTAGTGCTTTCTGCTTTTATCAAGGCTCTTCTGGTCCTTGGCTACAAAACAAGAACTACAAATTAATTTCCAGAGCAGTGTAACACTAAGACCCCAAATTTAAAGTATTATCTGCAAAACTTATAAACAGAAAACAAAAATAAAACCAAAAGACAAGATTCTGCATCACAAGTACTTTAATTTTTATAAACAAATCACTTATTTAAAAATAAACAAACGGCACCATTCTACCCTAAAGTTGATACAAGTGAAATAAATTAAGAGGTTCTGTCTCACGTGCTTAAAGTCAGTACTACAATCTCCTCTACTACATATTTTAGCTTATCTGTGGTTTTGAGACAGTAGTCTCAAAAGTAACATTCAACTGTCACAAACTATTTTAAAAGGTAAACAACCCAAACAGTTTAAACAGCTTTATTTTCAAAATCCACATTACAGAGCATAATTTCTACATTTAAAATTCTTACAGTACAATTTTTCACCACAAATTTGTAGGACAGAAATCCAGCGATTCCTCAATTTCCTTGAACTGTCAATACACTGCACTGCACCTGTTTAAATGGCTGTACCTGAAAACCAAGGCATTCAATTCCTTAGGATTAGAAGTCATCAATCAAGTTATACTGTCAAGGATCTGGGGGAAATGAGAGGAAGATTCTATTATCCTTATGTCTGAATCCAACTTCCACGACAAGATAAAGCCACAGCTATGATAAAATGTCTATTAGGTGTAAACATTTAAATACCGAAGCCTACCCAAATTAGACACCTCAATGTTAAGGTTTCTTTAGTTAAGAAAGAACCTTCTTTCAAAATTTAATCTATAACATCTACCTGACGAGGGTGTGTTCTCCGCCCGTGTTTAAAAACTAGAAAGCAAGCTAACTTAAATTTTATTCAAAAACAAAACAAAAAAACAGCCTCACAATGCAGTTACAGGTTTTAGAAGAACCACGTACTCCAAAATAAATAAATAAAAACTGCAGCACATCTTCAGGGACCCAAAAAAACTGAGCGACAATAGCTTATTACCCTCCGACTAACTAGAACTGGGGAGGAATATATACAGAAAATAAGTCGCATCTGCTATGAGAGTCAAGTTGTCCGGGCAAACACGCAGCTCTCTCACACTTCGTTGTAGGTAAGGGGATAAAGCCTCAGAGACCCGTCATCAACACTGGAGACCGCGGGAGGCTCCACGTGGGCCCATGGAGCCCCACAAGATTTCCAGGGCCGGGGGAATGAAACGCCCCACGGTGTACAGAACCTGAGCTCCCGGGCTACGGTGGCGCGCGAAGACCGAGGTGGCCCTAGAGCGCCACCCAGCGGCCCGCGAAGCGGACAGCAGACGGGTCCTAACCGGCATCCGGCACGCCGCACCCCTAGAGCCACCAAGCCCTTTCCCCTCTCCGGTTGCACAAGGCCCAACCCGAGAACAGAGGCCACAAAATGGCTGCCGGCAGCTTCGTCACGTGACCCCTTTGTGCCTTTCAGGCTCCCGAACTCCGTGGGACCCGGGTACAAGTGGCCAGGGTCGGCGGGTGGCCTCAGAGAAGGCCACGCCAGGCCGCGGCGGCCGGGACTCTAGGCTGGGGAGGCGGGGTAAAGGCCCGGCCGGGGACTTAAGAGTCGGCGGCGGAGAGAAGATGGCGGCCATTTTGTGTGGGTTTGGTGCTCCGCCGCCGCCGGCAGCAGAGGAAGCAGGGCCTGGCAGTGGGTCGGACAGGGGAGTTAACACGTACCGACTCCTCTTCCTTTTCCATTCCGGTGGGCATCTGCGGCACGGCCCGGTTTATCGAAGCGTATTCGTGCAGGTCGGGCAGATCCTCACAGCGGAAAACCGGCAGCGGCTTCGAGGCGTCTAGCGCCCGCGCCCGAAACGACAGTTTACTCATCTCAGGCGCAGCAGATACCTCTCCGCTCTGGGGAAACGGCCCCGGCCAGCGGGATCATGGAGAACCAGGGGTTCGGTCCCCACTCGCCTACCGCTGCCGGGGACTTGAGGGGCGGAGCGCAAGCCCGCCGTCCGGGCCCTCACAGCAGCCGGGAGGGTGGGAGGCTGTGCCGCTCCGCTCTTTCGCTCGCTCTCTTCAATACGCCATGGCCAACATGGCGGACATTAAAACTCCACTGTGCGCTCTTCAGCCAACCCCAGCCATTCCCCACACTGCATCGCGCAGCGGCGCGGGCACGCGGGGGGGGGGGGAGGCGCGGGCTCGAGCGGGCGCCGGCTCGGAGCGCGCCTCCCGTCTACCTTGGCGCCCGTTGGCCGCGTGGGCCGCGCCTGGCTGCCGGTGGCCGACTCCCCCTGGGTCTGGGGGCTGCAGGGCTGGCTGGTTGTACTGGGCATGAACGCCCAAGTCCCCACACCCCGCGCCTCCGCTCTCTCTCCGCACACGCTACCTATTCCCGTTTATTCCCTCTCAGTGCTGCTAGCTGACAGGCGAAGGTGCTGGGCAGCTATCCACCCGCATTGCTTTCCAAAGGGCCGCGGCGGGAGAACCGCGAGTCAGCACCGCTACCGGAGGTCGCTGCTCTTGGGCATCTGTGCCCCCGCCCGGCAGGCGCGAGGGGCGGGTTCGACCCGGGACCACCACCGTGGGCGACGGGGCAGGAGCAGCGCCCCCGGGAACAAACAGTGGGTGAGGCATCATTATTGCCGGACTTTAGGTCTTTAAAACAGAAAATGCAAAGGAAATTAGGGGCAAAATGCTGCTCAGGTGAACTTTTACCAGCAGTTATTTTTATGTCTAATGAAACTGGATTGTAACATTTCATAGGCTTCGCATCACGTCATTGGTCAGCCCAATATAAATAAACGGCTGTCATCCCACTCTGATTCAAAGTAAGCTTTCTTTTTAATTCTGCATTTCATCAACCCATATTTACCCTTTTATTATAATTGAAGCAAAGGGAGTAATTATTCTCGGACGTTGTAAAACCTTAAGGAAAAAATTTAAAGCAACACCTACTTAAACATTTTAGAGCCGATTCTTTATAGGTAGCTCATAATTTTGTTTGTACTGAAAGAAAATGCTGCTTCAACATAGTTTTGGGTTCACAGTTATTTTTATCATTTGTTGTCTGAAAAACTATAAAATTGAATCATGAAGACCCATAGTACTTCTGCTAAACCAAAAAAGAAAAAATAAATAAATAAAAATAAAAGCTTTATTATCAGAAGAGATCTGGATGGATGTGGTAGATTGTTAACACTTGGTTTACATTATAAAAGAAAATAGGTATCCCCAGAGAGCTCTTTCTAGTGGAATATTTTAATAATCAGATTGTTGGGGTGGATTTAATAACTCCGGCACCAAAATTTCAAATGTTGGCTAAGATACAAAATGTTTCAAGTCTGTTCTCCCCGGAAGCTGTATAGTAAAAATAATCAGTTCTTCAATACTGGGTTGGATGAGAATTGTATTTACCTTACGGCATATAGGCAAACTGCTGCCTTTCAGGCTGCTTTATCTACAGTTTAATTATCCTATTAAACTCTAGTATTGATAACTTACTTCTGCTGAGCAGAGGAACTTCTAGTGCTTTTCCTGTTAAGACTATACACTTAATTCATTCAATGAACAAACATTTATTGAGCCCTCATGGCCTTCTAAGTATGTTGCTGAATTCTTGGCACCTAGAAGGCTCCTGGAAGAGTTTACACAGTGGGAAAAGGACCTATGGATGGCAACTGCCACACCAGAGGTGAGTGTTTCCATGAAAGTCCAGCTACTGTGGAAATAGGCAAGGAGTGACACCCAGTCTATGACGAGTGGCTCTAATGAAAACACTCAGTGAACGCTTTTTGGAGAAGATAATAATCTGAGTAAAAATTATGTGGGATAAGTATGGGTTAACCTTGCAAAAAAAATGAAGAGTAGAAAGGTATGTTAGGCAAGGGAAGCAGCATGTGCAAAGACTCAGAGCCACTAGAGTACATGTCATAGTCTGGGATCCTCAACAGCTGCCCATTGCACTGTGGAATAGGACACCTATTTAGCCAGGTTTCATAGTCTTCTCCAGCCTATAGTATAAGATTTCTGAAAATACTAGTAGTAGAATTTGGTTGATTAAGGAACCCAAGACTTTATAGAACAAAAGGGAGTCTTAAGTCATGGGTGAACCACCAAGGAAACAAATATAAATTTTAAACTTCATTAGAAATAACAGCCTATCATTTTCCACAGCCTACATTATTAATAGTGGGCACTATACAACTAAGATCCTTGTTCCCTAGAAATTCTAGGCTCACCTCTCACAGCAGGTTGAGAGAGATGCTTACAAATTAAGCTTGCCTTTTTTGTCTGTAATATGCCTCCTAAGAGACATTTTCTTTCTGCATCAGTTCCTTATCCAGCTCAATGCCCTGGCCCTGGGTTTCCAAGGACCCAAAAGCTGGAGTCCCTCTTATATTCAATTCACTTGCCTCCCTCCTAAGTGGCAGGAGTGCAGTAATAACGGGTCAGGTTCAGGTTTTTTCTTCATCTTTCTTTACCCAACCAAAAGGTTGCTTGCAAAAATGGCTAATCCTGCACAGTCTTTTAACTTTTTCTATTCCAAACTTAAAGTTCCCTCTTTGTCTTAAGTATCCCTAACAATAGTGATGTAACATATTCAATATTACATTAGTGTAAAGCTGACTGTACTAACCTTTCTGCAAAGGGAAACTCTTCGTTGGCAAGGGATTTGCAGTATTTAAAATACTTTAATTTGTGCCACAAGTATATACTGAATTGGTAACACATGGTACCATAATCATGGGGGATACAGATAAAATAACTAGTAAAGGGCTACCCGGTTAACCAAATGACCTGTATGGTGAGATATGGTGCTGTTGGAATTCAGGAAGAAAGTTGTCAGTTCTAGCTGGATTGATCAGACATCATGGAGAAGATAGGTAATTTGGTTCTGAAAGATGACAAGGATTCTAACTAGTAATGGGAATGAAATGGTAGAAGAAAGGGGATTCATGGAAGAGGGCAACTGTATAAACAAAAGGGTGGGAGATGTGCTTGAAGATGAGAAGGTTTATTTGGCCAGAGTTCATAGGAGACTCTGACAATAATCCAGGTAAAACTGGTAAGAACTTGGGTGGAGGGTGGAGGAGTAAAAAGTTAGGAGACAAACGTTTTAATGGTAAAAATACGTATAGTATCATTACCCTGAAATGTGATTCATTTTGTTGCAAATACAGAAGTTATGCTTAAACAACAATAAAATGGAATGTCAAATGGAACTGCTCTGACACTGTAGTCTGCTGTATATATAAACGTGAAATATGGATCTAAATATTAGTTTATGTCTAATATGTGCCCAAGTCCTATTATTTCTTCTTTGAAATTGTTTCTGGGATTTGCCTGATGATGTCCATCCCTATTGCCCTAACCATAGTCCCACTTAGAAACAACCACCAATGAAATTTATTTTTCATTAACTCATTACTTCAGTAAACCTTTATGAAGATCCTACTTTATCAGAAACTGTACTGGTATTCTCCTAATAATGGTCAGTGGGAACCAATGGTGTCTGGTGGAGGCCGTGGGTCTCTGGGGATGTGGAGAACACAGGTTCATGCCTTTTTGGGCTTCATAGTTCTTGTCACCAAATCAACATGCCCCAAGCCCCCTTTTCCAATTGTATCCTCTCTTTCCCAAATAACTTTTTTATAACTGCTCTTTATTTTGCTATTCTGTAGAAGAGCCTTTTTTTTTTTTTGGCATGGCTGTCAAGGCCTCATAATTTTGTCTCTCTCGTTCCAACATTGCTTCTCATTACTTCCTAAGGCAGGCTCTTCACTCTGGCCGGTAAATCTCATCTCCTCAACATCTTTAGAAATCAGAATGTCTTTCCTGCCTCCAGGTTTTCATTCATTCTTTTCTCTATTCTCTCTGTCTGGCTTCAGATCATCTACTTCTACCAAAATGCTACTTCACATTTTTGAGGAATGTTTTGAGTATTAAGTAAAGCAACCTATATACAGCATTTACAATGGTCTCTTGGCCCAGAGTAAACATTCCATGGGTGTAAACAATCGTTACCCTTCAAAATCCAACTCAAATGTCACTTCCTTCATGAAACTTTCTTTGAGTACTTAACCTCTGTAAGTCCTAACTTCCTAACCTGAAGAATGAGTGGTTAGGTAAATTCAAAATAATTCTTAAGCTATACCAATATTTTTCATCTCTGAACTCCTCTTACACTTTTAGTAAAAGGCTAAAGGTTTATACGAGCTTAAGAGGAATCAGAGTGAACTCCTATTGCACTTTTAATCAATAAGAATAACTAGCATTTAACTTCCAAAGAAGTTAAGTTCTCTTTGATGTGACAGTTTATTAAACATTTACTATGTGCCAGACAATGTGGAAGTAATTTCAAATGTATACCTCAGTTAATTTTCATGACAGCCCTATGAGCTATGTCTTATTAGAGAGGTTGCAAGACCTGAGTATTGCCAGCAAGCTGGTGAGAGGCAAGGCTTACGTTGATGCCAGAGTGGAGCCCCAGGAACTGGATTATAAAGCAAAGTGAGTGAACTAAAAGTGAGGAGAAAGAGATGCCTCTTTCAAAGGCTTGGCAATGAGGTAAGGGGAGAGACAGAAAGAAGTAGCTATTCAGGACACTGGTTTTGTTGTTTTTGAAGGTATAAGAGATGTGCGTATGTTTGCTGAATCATGTAAATGGATTAACTTTAGATCCCTCTTCCTCTGAGATAGGCAGGAAGGAGGGCAGAAATGATTGTGATCCAAAGAAGTTAAATTATCTTTGACGTAACATAAGATTTTTTTTAAAAATCATGACATCAGTTGTGGTAGCAGGAGACCAGATTCTTCATTCCTTCAAGCATTCAACAAATATTTATTGGATATTTACTAAGATAGGCAAAGCATGATCCCTATAGCCTCAGAGAGCTTGCAATAAAGTGAGATACTGCGTTTGTATTTGATTGGGAAGATATGAAACTGATTTCTTTAAAATGCTTGACTGGACGATGATCTCAATGTTAAAATGCAATGCAGTGCTGTAATTGAAAGCATTGTATAAAAGTACTGAATACTGAATATTTTCACTAAAAGTGACCACTTTTCTTAACTTTCTGCTTTTTATTTTCATACTAAGCTATATGAAGAAATGGCATCAAATAGTTCTTCCAACATACCTTTAGGAAAATAAAAACTGGAAGCTTTTATGATGTGTTGCTTTTTCTCATTTAGGAAATGTTGGGTAGTAAAATACTGCAAAATTCATTGCAATATATTTCATAGGGTTTCACAGTAACAATATTGAACTACTGCTTTATCTACAGAGTTGATTTATGCATGGAATTTTGTATGTAATATTTAAGAACTATGTTTGATATAAAATAAAATAAGAATATTTCTGACACAATCTGTGTCTACATTAAAGAACAAAGGGCAAATTATGATGCCTAGCAAACTGTAGCAGGATAGACTTAAGTCATTTCAGTTCAACTGTATCTTCATTATACATAACTAAAACAAATTAGGCCTGTCTGGGAAGGAATTAAAATTTCTAAAAATCCACGAAATGATTCTAGCACTTTTGAAACTAAAAAGAAAAAGGAAAAAAATGTAATACATCTTATTATGTAACGTAAAATCCTAACTGTACAGAAAATCCACTCTGAGCACAGCAAAGATTTTGCCAAACCTTACACAATAGAACAATAGAAAAAACTTAATGAAGTAGAAATTTATGGTGAAAGGTTGAAGTCAAATACTATATTAGTGGGTGGTGGACAAAGAAAGATTGACAAGGAAGAGGGTGTTCAAGAGAGGAACTATTGTGAATTGCTATCATTTTCTATGACCCAAGGAAGGATATTATTTCTATTTTCCTTCTGAAACTTGGGGCACAGAATTATCTTTTTTATTATCTAACAAGTTAGTACTAGTGAAGTAAAAGTTTTATTATATTTATTCTTTATGACACTTGGAGTAACACTGTGCCAGTTGCTATCTGAATGCAGTTCCTCCTTGCTTTCAAAGGAGGGAAGGGAAAGTGATTTTTAACCAGAGGAGTGTGGTTATAGGTGTGAGGGTTGATTCATGGAGGGAGAGGTGAAGGGCATGGACAACGGAGCCCCAGAGAACACCTACATCCACGAGACAGCAGAGGGAAGAGAGCAGAGGAGGAGAGGATGGGAGAAGCATGGAGAGAAGCCAGGTGAGGTCAAAAAAGAATGAGGAGGTCCCTGGAGATCACACAACACAATTTCTAGAGGATGCTGTGGGTGGAAAATATCCTCTGCTGAGTTGAAACGTTAATTGGAGGAGTCTCAGGCTGAGTAGTGCCTGAAGCATGTTAATCATTTACCAAGTAAACCAAAGCCTGTAAGACTTTGAATTTCCCAGGTCCTCCTATATACTCTTCTTGGCACCTTGAGGTTCAAATCAGCTGAGCTTCAGACAGAGAGTAGCTAATATCATCAGCACCTCATGCATTAAGCATCAGAAGAAAATATGTTTTATTATTTCATAAGTCTTTACAAAATCCTGTTGATAGTTGGTAAAATATATCTTCCATCTTTCAGGATGCAGAAGCTAGTAAACAAAAGACCAACCTGGCTTGTTTGAGTTAATGACAAGGGTATATGCCACACCAGATCTTAAGATTTCTTCTGAATTAGGTTTCCCAAACACTAGATTTAGGGCCAAAAAACAACAACAAAGTACCCTGTGGTAGCACATATATTTGGATATATATTTTTCTTTTAACTGATTGACCGATCAGATTAACATTTTGGTGTTTTTATTTCTTGAAGTACAGTATTGTTCTTCACTTGCTTGTTTTATAATATTGTAATAATACTGCATATTGTTTTTGTAGTCCTCATTTCTTAATATAATTTCGATAATGTTCTCACCTCATTAAATAATCTTATAAGATTAGTTTTTGACAGATATTTATCCTATGTATATAGTATAATTTACTTAAGCATCACCTTCTAAAGAGGCATTTAGAACATACCAACTTTTCTTTATTATAAAGAACACATGTAATCTTCATAGAACATTTCAAATTTAAAAATGAGTTTAAATTTTCATGATTTAAGGCACAGAACAAATGCCTGCTACTCTTTGGATAACAATAAAAGCCAGGTCTACACAAATGAAGGTAGGCAATTTTATTGTCAATATGAGCTGATAGCAAAAACCTGAGTCTTAAATGTCAATCAATATTTCTTCCTAGATATAAGCTTAGTATTTTCAAAAGTATGTTCCATAAAACACTATTCCAGAGTTACCTTCTAAAATGAATTATATAAAAAAACACTAAGTTAGGGAAATCCTGCCTATTATATAGCTTTCTCTTTATGTATAGGCTAAGACAGGTCCTACAGCAAAGAAATCTATTTACTGATACTGAGCATGGTATTTCCCAAATTTATCTGACCATGCAACCGCTTATGGCATACTAGCAATTATCACCATTAGTTCTATAAAGAGAACACTTTGGGAAATTCTAATGTAGGCAGTTCAAGGAAATAAGTATTTCTGAACAAGTTATCCATGTAATTACCGTATTTTTTGCTCCATAAGACACACTTTTTCCCCAAAAGTGGGGGGAAAATGTCTGTGCATCTTATGGAGCAAATATTGCATCACAGACCATGATGTGTATTTTGACCTGTCAGCAGTGGTGACAGCTGTTAGAAGAGGAAGCGGTGGGCCCATGCAAAACCCCTGGGGATGCTTAAATGTCCCACTTTACTGCTGAATCTCAGGACGTCTGGTCAGTATGAAGATAGCGAAGAAAGTGGTATCAGTGATTGTGAGCAACTGAGTTTCATAAATTCTGACACTAGTGATGATGAGTTCTTGGGATTCCCAGAAAACTAGAAGAGTACTTGAACCTTAAAGTCTCTCCTCATTTGTTAATGACAGTGATGATGGTTCTTAATACCGCTGTTGACTGCTCTTCACTTTACATGGTTGAAATATTATTGTTATATTTTATTAAATATTTTAGTACACCATTTGGTTCAGATTTTTTTTTTCTTACTCCTCTAAACCTAGGTGCATCTTATGGTCAGGTGCATCTTATAGTGCAAAAAATACAGTACTTAAAAAGGTCTAACATGTGAACTTCGAAAAAGCATAAAGATGTTGAAAATGTAAAGTACTATATTGCTTAAGATTTTTGTCCTAAAAACAGTGCAAAGTAAGACATTTTAATATAAAACTGGACAGAATTCTAACAGCCACTAGAATTTAGCGAATTGCTATACTTTGGCAATATATTTGGTGTTTACTACAAAATTAACTAGAATGTCTACATTTCTTTCCCAAAATGTCTTTACTGAAAAGAACAAGTTGAATTTTGATTCAGAGATCTTTACTCTAACTTAAGCTCTTGGAAAATATCATGACAGAATCTATCACCTAGGTTGTTATATTGATTCAATAAAATCATTAAAGCAGAGTTTAGCATGGACTGGAAACAAAAGTCATGCTCCATAAACATGAGCTGTTTTTAAGGATATTTTAATTTTGTTCCTTTAACTAAATCGTTTTACTTTTCTGAGCTTTATTTTTTATATGTGCAATATAAAACATAACATTGATTGCAAACCCTTCAAAACTCTTAGCAAAGGAAACAGAACAGAGCTAGGAAATCCTCAAATGAAACCAAAGATCAACTGGATATATAGAAAACTAATTTGTATACAATATTATACTCATCCTCTGGAATCTTTTTGTTCTATTTCCATTTGGTAGTTTTGTATCACTCCTATGTTTAAATCTACAAGGAGCTCTGCTGTACCTCTCCTTGGAATTGTCAAATGATTCATCGGGTGGTTGGTTTCCAATGACTGACTGCTCAAACTCTAAATCTGGTCAAGCAAATTCCCAGGGAGTCAAGGCCTCATTGCACAGTTTGCTACTGTCTCCGTCAAGGTGAATGCTTTGCCTAATAACATTCAAATGATAAGTGACATTTTACATTCCAAGCAGCAACATTGTACAGTGAGGCATAGCATTGTGTACTGGAAGGAATACTGGCTTTCATTTTTGAAGACCTGGATCCTAATCTAACATCTACCGTTTACCAGCAGTATGACCTTTATAGAAATTATTTAATTTCTGAGGCTTAAGTATCTCATATGCTTGGTCTAAAGAATATTTGTTCTCCTTGTCCTTAGGCCATTGTGAAGAACAAATGAGATAATATAGTGAAAAATCTTTGACAATTGCACAATACTATACAAATGTAAGGAAGAATTTATTTTTTCAGTTTCATCGTAGTAGTTAGAAAGGCATATATATACATGCCCCCCCCCCAAACACATTGGAACACAAAATCTATGACCTGCTTAAGTCATACATGGTCACAGGAGATTTGATTGCTAGACTAGGACCCACTGGAGATTTCCTTAAGTAGGAAATCCTTAAATAGGAATTCATCCATTTTATTTTTCTTCATCCCTTTAAATTTATCTTGCTTTTAAAAAAATTGTTCTAAAGATTGTCTAGTACAATATAAAAGTTTAGGAAATCTATGATAAGTTTGAATTAATTTGAGATAAGAAATGTACCTGTATTATAATTTTCACAATTAATAAATTTAAAGTTTAATAGAATTTTCTCTAATTTTCTCTTAATGCCCCATTTAGAACAGAAAAATCAATAAATATGTTTTCTTCCTGAATTTTGTCTGCTAATTTTCCCCATTTAAAAATCAGTATTCGAAGTTTTAGCAGAAGAACTTTAAGAAAACACATTGCTAAAAGGATGTTATGTAGCTTAAAAATGCTAGTTTCAGAGCCAGACAGATTTTGGATTTGAATCTCAACTTTGCTCTTTCCTTGCTCTGTAAACTTGAATAAATTCTTAAGTTCAGTGAGCATCAGCTTCCTCCCCTCCCTATGGAACATATAAATAATCCATGTAACCAAATTTACTGAGTTCCTATGCATTATCTCATTTAATGTCTACAAAATCTTACAAAATAGTTTCAGTTGTGTTAAAATCTGGTAAGATAACTTACAAGATTTCAACAAGTATTAGATACTATTTCACACAAAAAACTGAGCCTTTTTCTTAAAGGAAGATTGAGGACTAGTTTCCAGTGTAGGGTGGAATGATGGTTCCTCCAGAGTAAGCCAAACTAGGTCCTCATTACCTTCATTTTAACATAAATGCTAAACTGGGTTTACACTAGCCAATCAGTTCTTTCCCTGGAACAAAAACACTCAAAACCCAAAGCTTAAAGAGAAAGAAATGCTATCTGAATAAAAAGTGTTCCTTCCTGAATAATTTTTCAAATCCTATCTTTTCCTCTTCCATGCACAAAGATTAGTGCACACGCACTTTGTATCAGTGGAGCAGGGGATATTGTCCTGAGTCTCTCTAATATCTAGCTGTCCTTCTGTCTGAACAGAACTCTCTTTACCTTCATTTTCTTGAGTTGTTTCATAATCTATTCTTTTTTAAATAACTAAAATTTCAATCTTCAGGATTAACTGAACTATATATTCTGTAAAATGGCCTTTCTTAAAATTCTCTTAATTCTCAGTGGTATAAAAAACAAAACAATTTTAAGTATGAAGAAAAGAGTCTATATATAATGGTATTGCTTCCATCATGGGAGTTTTAAAGACTTTTTTTTTTTAAAGAAAAAAAGCTTTTTAAACCATGTTACATTTTTAGAATTGATTTATTAAAAAGTACTCATGCTTTGCTATCTCTCCTGTATTAAATAATTATTTATGAGCATTTTATTTTAAAAGATGTAGGTTCCAATTCTGGTTCTGCCACAACTAGCTGCATAATCATATCTTAATCTTCCTGGGTCTCAGTCTCCTCAACTTTGAAAAGGACTAAGATTCAATGATTCCTCCCAACTCTTAAATTTTATGACTATCTTCCCTTTTTTTATAATAGGCAGAAGAAATGGGGATACATGAAATTTTTTAGACATAAGTTATAAGAATTAAATTGAGATACATGATTTCTATAGAAACTATGCCTTTAAGGTATTTTCTGACAATATTTGTCATGAGTGTAGTCAAATGTGATCTGAGAAATCCACAGTTATACGTATCTCATTAAAACTAAATAATGAAGATTCAGAATTAATATGAAGAGGAAGATACAAACTTCAAAATAGAGCCTGGAACATAAATGGTCAAAGTAATGAAGTCTAGTTATAAAAGATCTGCAATTAGTCTGATGTTCTCACTGGAAAAAGCACAGGAAATTTCTACATAATCAGTTAAGAAAATACACAATAGTATTGTTCAGGCACTGAGAAAAATACCAAACAGCAGCAACAACAATAATAGTAATAAATCAACCAGTTTAACAATTTGAAAAGCATGATTAAAGTGTGAGGAGTACATTTAAATCTCACCTCAGAAAACTAGATTCTTTCATATACTTGAGTAAGTTTTCCTAATATCATTTCATTTATTGGGTCCCATGAGAAATACAAAAGAAAAAGTTGTTCTTGCCTTTCATGAACTTAATTCCCGTAAAAACAAAAGGGTATGTCTTGTGTATATGTTCTGATTTGAAACATAACATTTTAAATAAGTTGGTATCTTTATATTATCAGATTTACAAATGATTGAAATAAAATATGCTGGAAATGTTTCATTAATTTACCTAACAAAGTAGTTTATTTTCACCTCTTTTCATGATATTTAAGAACCAATTTCCTGATTGACTGAGGGACTGGGGGCGGGGGACTGGGTGGAGGTGAGCAAAGGGGGAAAAAGTGGGGACAATTGAAATAGCATAAACAAAATATAATCTAAAAAAAGAACTAACTTGCATGTACAATAAAATCAAAAGTTTATCCATCATTTAAGATTTTCTTTAATGAAGCTGGAAATCAATATTCAGCAATTACGGAAAAGTCAGCCATCCATTTATGTTGCCATTTAAAGTGACATAGAAAGAAGAGTACCCAATATGGTGAAATGAGGGAATGAAAAGCAGTTCATGAAGGGTGACTTACACAGGATGACAACCTCTTAAACACATATGATGTACACTGAGAGAATCATGAAGGAAAAATGAGAGGGAAAGTTTCTCCCTAAGTGTACAGTGTATGAAGGAAGAAGATACTATCTTCCTCACACACTTGAGAGAGAGGGATTTTCTGGTGGTTGTGATGTTGCATTTGCAATGGCAAATTCCAGGACTCAAAAAGTCTGTACGGAAACTTACAGTTTTCCACTCTTAATGTCAGTAACCATATGAACTTTTAAAAGAATTGTTAGAAGGTGAATTTTACCAGAAAAGTTTGATAAAATTTAGTGTAGATAGTCTTGAATTTTAGATTCAAAGAAAAAAAAATTCATTTAAAAGTCCAAAAATTTCATAATCATAAAAAACTTAAAATTCCATGTTTGATATGTAAAATAGAATACACATTAAAATTTTATTTTCAGGAGTTTGCCCCACCTTTTTTTTTTACTAGTTCCTTTAACATAGTGGAGCTGAACAAGCATACTTTAGAAAATGCAAAATCTTGAGTCATAAAAAAAGTATGTTTTCCAATTGAAATTTATACATTTTTAAATTATGTATAAATTATGAGTTCCTACATACCTGAAAAGGAATAATACCTAAACAACTATTTTATGCTCTCAAACAGCATCATTATGTCATTAACCAGCCTGTTATTTCTCTTCTTTCTCTTTTTAATTTCTATTCATTTTGAGAAAAAGAACACTGAGTTCTTATTAATATTAGTACCTATATAGATATACTCAATTGTCAAGAAATACAAGTATTATAGAAGCAAATCCTCTATGCATTTTTTCAACTTTTAGGTGCCCTCATGCTGCTCCCTGCTGCCCAGTGTCTACACTTACTGAAAATTGTCCCAAAACTTTGAAACTTTTCTGCTTCTCTTTATTCTCCCCATCAAAACTTACCTGACCAGAGATTCAGACCATTGAAGTTTTTCTCTGCCAGGCAAAAGGATAAACTGGTTAACCTAAGGAAGAGATAGTTCCCTCCTGTTTTTCCTATCAGCATTTTCTAGCCAGTTCCAAGCATTTGAACTAGTGTTCTGTGGGCAGTGAGTGATCTGGATTCCCTAGCTTAGGATTCCAGGGTCTTTGCTGTGTTGGTTATACCTATGCTCTACCCACACGGAACTTTTAGCTGGTATTTGCAAATGCCATGTATTTTCTCTCCTTTTTGCCTATGTTCACACTGCTTTCTTTACTTGGAGAATGTCCCCTGCATTTCTACATGTTGAAAGCCTTCCGATTGTTCAAGGCTCTGGTCAAAATTACCTTCTTCATGACCTTTACCCCAGTTTCCAAATGCTCCTGTTCTCTCTTTAATCCTCAAAGGCTCAGCAGAATAGTTTTTTCAATATAGTAGAAGCTCTCTAAAGATTTATTTAATGAACAATGAGCAGATAACAAAGAAATTTCAATTCTTGGAAAAGCTATTTTACATGTTGGCTTACAATAGAATACCTGTTTTCAACAGTCAACATTTATTTAAATTGACCATCATATTTGCCATTTTTATACCTCTTCATTACTTCCGCCTCTGTGATCTTTCATGTGGGATCATTTTCTTCTGCCTGGAAAACACTTTAGAATTTCTCTTACAGTGGATCTTCTAGTGCTGAAATCTGTTTCAATTTATCCGAAAATGTCATTATTTTGCCTTCATTCTTAATGAACTTTTGGTTGGGTGTAGAATTCAAGGTTGGCAGATAATCCCTGTCACCACATTAAAGATTTGGACGTCACTATCTTCCGCTTACTCTTGCCGTTGACAAGTCACTTGGTTTCCTTTGAATGTGATGGGGCTTATTTCCCCTGGGGCTGCTCATCGCTCCCTCTGACTTCAGCTCTCTGTAGCTCCACTGGCGTGTCAGCATGCATGCGGAGCTGGGCCCTGGCTCTGGACGCTGTGGGGCTGATGCTCAGACACACCAGTGGGGGTTTCTAGACATCACAGGAGTCCTTGTGTGGGTTTTTCTTTGATCCAGCTTTAGTAAAAAGACAATTCAGCTACTAATGTAGAAAAATCTGCAGACTCATGGCCACATTTTCAGATGGGTCATACCTGTTTGTTGCAGTTCGTAGAAGGGATGAATACTGAGCTCAGCTCCTGGGCTTCTGGTCTGGCTCTGCACAGGGCGCGTCCTGGTCCTGCCGGCAGCTCTTCCTTCTCGCTGGCTCCAGGGTTAGTGAATGCAGCCCATTATCCGTTTCCTGAGGAACCTACAGAAGCCTCTCTTTTGCTTGGCAACTGGGTGACTGGTTTTGTCTTGTAGATGTAATGACTCAATTTCTTCACTTTCATTGATGTCCTTGAAACATTTAGATTCGATCATCTCGTTCTGCCAGAGAATACAACAGTCTGAAATCTCTTTCCTTTCAAAGGTGATTTTAGTTTTAGGAAAAGCCAGAAGTCAGAGGGTGCCATATCTGGGCTGTAGGGGACTGAGTCACCTGGGTGATTGGTGTTTTACCAAAAAACTCTGCACGAGATGTGATCATAAGTGAGCACATTGTTATGATGAAGCTACCAATCATCAGTTGCCCATAGCTGAGGCCTTCTGAATCATCCAAATAGTTTCTGTGGAGGAATGTTCAAGCTTAATGCAAAATTTGATGCAGATTCATTGTTCTACTCCCTCAGTCATTTTGAATGTGACAGCCACACAGTACACATGCTCACTCAATAGCTTCTACCACCACCACTAAGTAAGAACAGGGAAGTTGTCATTGTTTACACATGCACATTCCAGTCCACTCTCCTTGGCTGCCAGGTTCCATCGATGTTGCAAACTGTTCTCATTAAATTAACAATGGCTGGATTTTTTCCAGACAGACCTCATACATATAGTAAAGGACAGAGCTAGGAACTTGATCAGATCAGTCAAAGCTGTGTCCTTCAAGTGTTCTCATATCTTCAATAGAAATAAGCATTGATAGGCTTCTAGTTAGTTATTGTGGAAGTTTTATTTTTTTTCAAACAACCTTGTCTATAGAATAAGCTTGAAAATTGTGACCACATAGTCATATGAAGCTGTGAGAAAGATTCAGTATTGAGTATCTTAATATCTGCAAGAGTTGGTTGTCTTACAAGACAGAACGTGAAGGAATGTAGGATTCCACCAAATTCAAAGGTCTTTAAATCTTATATTTTAGAAGATTAAGAAATAAAAATCCAAATCTTTGTCAATTGAAGTAGCCACTTATGTGGGACCCAAAGATTCTAACATGGCTTGAAGAAGGAAAGATACAACAATATTTTAGGTATGTAGGCTTTGGCTCAGCATGTCACACCAGTGTGTTAAACAAGGATCTAGTTGTGGTCCAGCCAAAACCTCTGATCATCAAGAAACCTCAGTAAGCTGAGAAGGCAGACCAAAATAGTCACTTGGGAAAGCAACACAAAATTGTTTGATAGGACATACTGTTTTCCTCATAGATAATAATCTTTTAACTTCAGGAAGATTTAGAATAAATACAGAAATTTTGGGGGGGGTAGGTAATTGTTCTATTTAAGAACACCTGACCTAATGAAATAAGAGATCAGCCCATTAGACTTTTAAGTAGAACTCCTACTAAGTTATATGTAATGTGGAAACATTAAAGGGCCCTTAAGAATTATCATATTTAGAAGTTAAATTTATTAGTTATGTATGACTTTCTTAATTTCTTGACAATATTTACTAGGTACCAAAGGAGGCAATTGTATGTCATAAATTTATAATGTAGTATAAAAAGTTGGGAGTTATTTAATTAAGTGGTTGGGAGTTATTTAATCAATGAGACTAAATTATAAAGAACCAGAATTTCTAAAATTTGTAAATTTATATATACGATAAGACAGGCAAACTAAATTTTAGAACATAAGAACTACTTTTGAATATTTAACTTTAACAAATTAACTCTTTCCATATTCAAGACAAATTCTTGAGGAGTTGAAGTAACTTATAACTTACTGATGGCTGTCACTGTCTTCTTCCAGCTAAAGCTGGTGTTCATTAAACAGTTAATGTTTCACCACACAGAACTTGGTTTGATAGTTCACTTATTCTTTCTTTTGGTTTAAACCATCCTCACATCCTAGGAAATGGAGTATAGATAGCTTTTGAAAGATTGAGATGAGAAGTAGCAATACTAATCTATTGACCTTTCAAATTTTAGGTTTAGTGGCTTACTTTAACACTGTAACTTAGCAATTCTAAGCCCCAGCTGCATGTTAGAATCTCATGGACATCTTTGTGAAAATACTTTTGCCCAGATTCTATCCCAGACCAACTAGAATCTCTGGGCATTTTGCTTTTAAGGTTCTCGGTGTTCCTGTGTACAGGCAGAGTTGAGAACCACTGGTGCAACAGTGTGAACCCACCATGGTCTGAAGCTGTCCAGCAGAACTTTTTGCAATCATGGAAACTGCTATAGATCAAATGTTTATGTTCTGCCCCAATTCATATATTAAAATCCTAACTCCCAATGTGATGGTTTATGGCGGTGGCACCTTTGGGAGGTGATTAAGTCATGAAGGTAGAGCCCTCAAGAATGGGATTAATGCCCTTATAAAGGAGACCCCCCCCCAGAGAGCTCCCTCCACTTTCCACTATGTGAGGCCACATAGATGAGAAGACGGCAGTCTTTTGAATCAGGAAGTGGGTCCTCACCAGACACCTATCTGCTGGCTCCTTGATTTTGGACTTCCCAACCAACATAACTGAGACATAAATTTCTGTTTATAAGCCACCCAGTCTATGGTATTCTGTTAAAGCAGCCTTAACAGACTAAGACAAAAATGTTCCATACATTTTTTGTCCAGTATGATAGGCAGCTAGCCAGGGCCAGGAATAGCTGCTGAATTTTTTATTTTAATTAATTCAGATTTAAATTTATATAGCTACATATGTCTAGTGACTACTGTATTGAACAGCACAGTTCTGGCAGTTTTAGGCCATTTTAAATTATGTGAGTCTATTATTAAATAGGTGCTGAAAGCCTGTTTTTGCTACTGGACTTGAACAGCCCAAACTAATTACTCATGCTAGCTTCTTTGACTAGTCCTCCAGAGGTATGAAAGGAGAACTTCAAGCCTATATTAGCTTCTGGGAATGTTAAGGACATTGAATTTGCTGACTGTTTTTCACTCATTGATATTGGCAATTTGTTTCTTGGACTTCATACTTTAATGAGAACTGAGCAAAGGTCTTCAGAACTAACAATTTCTCAAATCTTAAAACAGTGAAGCAATTAAATTCTTGGAAAAGTTCCTCTTCACCACTTTGCACATTATAGTATTTTTCAACGAGAGATTCTGACCTCTGTCTTGGAAGATGGAGACTTTTCCAGCCTGAGTGTCAGAGCTAAATCATATGCCAATGGCATGGCAGCTTCCCTTTCTCAGTCTCATTGAAACCACGTCCTATTAATGAATGTGGAGTATTAGTGGTTGGTGGATGTAATCTTGAGAAAACCCAGCAAAATGTCACAGATGCAGATGTCTTTTTCAGATGTAACATGCTATTGAGCACAACTAAGTTCTATTTTTACCTGCTTTAAAAAATAATTTATGTTATGGATTGATATTTTAAAATGTTAAAATACCCAATATGAATTGTTGGCAAACAAATCTCAAATGTGATATTCATGCTGATGTATAAAAAGAGCTCTTCAAGTCACTGCTGAAACTCTCCCCTTTCTTTTTTTTCATTGACTGTATTGGGGTGACACTTCTTAATAAAATTATATAGGTTTCAGGTATACAATTCTAACACATCATTTGTATACTGTATAGTGTGTTCACAACCCCAAGTCATGCCTCCTTTCATTACCATTTAATCCTCTTCTACCTCACCCCACCCCCATTCCCTTTGGTGATCATCATATTGTTGTCTATGTCTGTGAGTTTTGTTTTGTTTTGTTTTTTTGCTTAATCCTTTCACCTTTCTCACCCAACCCCTTCCCCTCAGACAGCTGTCAGTCTGTTCTCTGTATCTGTGAATCTATTTCTATTTTGTTCACTGATTCCACATATGAGTGAGATCATATGGTACTTGTCTTTCTCTGACTGTTTTATTTCACTTAGCATAATAGTCTCCAGGTCCATCCACGCTGTCACAAAGGGTGAGATTTCATTCTTTTTTATACCTGAGTAGTAGTCCATTTTATAAATTTGTCACAGCTTTTCAGTGAGGGTATATCTTGATCACCCTACTTAATATTGCAATATGTATTTATATAGTTGCCAAATGTTAAATGACATCCCTTAAAGTCCGGCATATTGCAAAGCCAACGTATTTATCATGGCAGATACCACCTGGTTCTGTAGAGCAAAGTCTTAAAGATTGGTCTTTGGACCAGTGTCATCAGCATCACCTGGGAGCCTGCTAGAAATGCAACTTCTGAGGCTTTACTCCAGACCAGCTTAACCAGAAACCCTGGGTGTGAGGCCCAGCAATCTGTTTTAGGTGATTCTGATACATGCCAAAGTTTGAGATACACTGATTTAGAATTATGTTGAATCCTGCCCCCTTCTTAATATCTCAGAGGCAAAACATACCAAAGTTGGTAAAGATCAGAACATTTTGTACATAAAATTGATCTTGTAAGTTGTGAAACAGAAGCCAATATTTGGACCTAGTGTTATGAATTTACTCAATTCAACAAAACCTCCCAGAATCTCTAGTCTTTAATCTTTATTTTTCCTATAAAAATTCAACTTCTGAAAGAATTTTATGAGATATTCCTAAAAAGAGATGATGCAGTACATGTGTGCCTTTAGCAAATTCAATATAGAAACATTCAGATATATACAACTGATAAATTAGGTGGGCAATTACTCATTTTATGAAAAGGTTATTAGATTTATAAAATAATTTACTAGAGAATTCATTGAAACAGTGATACCATACAGTGCATTTAAAATGTCAATTTACACAACATAAATTTACAAATATTTAATGTGACAGTATAGAAGAGTAAGTAAGTAAACAGGCTCTGATTTCAGATTTCCCAAGTTCAAACTCCAGCTTTTTCATTTGCTGTGTAACCTGGGCCAAGCCTCAGCTTTTCATTTACTCTGTAACTGGGCCAAAACTCCCTAAGCCTCAGTTTCCTCATCTACAGAATGGGTATAATTTCTTATCTCCAAAGATTATGTGAGGATTTAAGAAGCTAATAAAGGTAGCATTTACCTTAGAGGCTGGGACATAATTATATCTAATGTTTGTTTTTTAGTTTCTTTGTTTTTTTAAGTTAGCTGCATCTGTGACCAGTCTGGTCTCTATGAAAACAGATATTTATGTTTTATTACTGAAGAATGTTTATACAAAGCTGTTGAAGTTTACACAAAGCAAGTAGGAGCTAACCATATTGAGCATTGTATACTCAGCAGGTGTTCACCCATCCAAGAGCTCTTCCCTAGCCAAACTAATCACAATAATTTCAACCTTCCAGTCAGTGACTGGTTTAGGTATTACCATGTCCTACAAACTGGTCAATGAACTATAAGAAGCAGTGTGCTGTGGGCTTCTGGAAAGAATTCCGTAACTTATAAAAAAAAATGCATAATAGAAACTCTCCTCCCTTTGGAAATTATAATATCAGGACATGATGCTTGAAGCTGCAGCAGCCATATTGTCACTATGAGGCAACTTTGCTGCCATTAATGGCAATGTAGGAGAATGAAACCTACCAAGGAACTTGATAACACTGTTGAGCTACTGAACTAAAACTAGAATTGTCTTGCTTCCTGATTACTAATTTAGTTGAAATAATCAATGCCCTTATTTTTCTATGCCACTATCAGTAGGACTTTATGTTAGCATGAAAGCAAACTAAGTGACATAATACATTTAGCTAGCATGGATTAATTGGCTCTATTACAAAATGATATGGTGACTTTATTCTTGAGGTACCTTAACCCACATATAGAAAATTCTATTGAATAGTGGCATCTTCTCCAGTTGATCTGTAGATATACTTTCCTACTCCATATCTGATGTGCTAAACTAATTATTAGCTAAATGTAATTATATTATCTTCATAAATTAAAATGTTTTTATTTTTAAAATTTTTTATATATCATTAAAATTATTACAGATTTCAAAATAAAAATTTTAATTCAATTTAATGTCAATTTACACTGACATTTATTTCATGACATGTGAGAAAAATATACAAAATGAGGTGCTACCACATTTTTTCAAGTTTTCATTAAATGGACCTCATAAGGACATGCCCAAAATTCTTACTACCAGAGTGATCTTCTTTGTCTCACTTCTCAAGCAAATAAGTTAGTTTTATTTCTCACTTTGCATTGGGCAACCACCTATTTATGTAGCATTTATTTGGGCCACATCAGAATCTGGGGGTTATTTCCCCCTCAATATGTGAAATCTGGTCCCCAAATATTGGTCCTTCATTGTTTGACATTTGTTAAATTCTATTTAAACAATTAAGTTTTAAAAATTTTACTTTAGGGATCTTATTTGGTTTTTATTCCCAAATGGAAACCTCTCACCTCAAAGACCTTAGATTTAAAGTATCCTTAGAACTTTGAATCATACAGGACTGTAAATTCCATAAGGGATCCTTTCCTCTTTTTTTACTACTGTATCCTAGCATCTTTGCATAATAGCACATAACAGATAGGAGGAAAATCTAGAACCAACCAACCCCAAATAAAAATAAATGTAGAACAAATCAAGTATAAAATACACCCTTTTCATCTTTTCCATAAAGTAACCATCATTTTTGCTTTACTTTCCCTTTAGAGTCTCCATTTGATAATATTTTTGTAAAGAAAAACAAAGTCATAACACAAACACCCATTTTGTCCATAATTTTCCCCTTCTCTTCCTTGGTGAAACCATGCTAAAGAGAGTAGTGAATGAATCTGTATAGTAAATTTGCACAAGAAGTGGGTAGAATTAGGGACATACAATTTCATGTCTGAATTAAACTTGGTCTTCAGAAGGCAAAAAGTTTAGCTATTCTTCCTTCTAAAAGAGTTCACTCCAAAGTACATTAGATTGGTCTTGGCTAATATTTTCAACATTTTATGGTAGGTTATCTTAATAGCTCTATAAATGTTTCTTTCTGTTGTTATCTCATCTTTTCTAAAAGGTCTGGCTAACCTGAAAATTTCCTCAACCTTTAGCAATAATAATATACTAATAAATACAAATTAATAAATTAGGAAATTGTATGGGTTCATTACATTAAATCTTAATAAAATTCTCAGTTTATTTATTGACCAATCTCCATAACTTTAAGTTCATTTTCTTGAGGTTTATTGTTTAGAATTTGATTTATAAATTCTTCATGTCTTTGGCATTATTTATGTCTTCTTCTTGCAACCTGTTTTTGGGCCATTTCACTACTTGACCCCTCCCTCCATCAGAGGGATAGGCAGAGTGAAAAATGATTTGATATTTTGATATAGTCTATTTTACTACTTGCTAAAACCTCTGATGAAATGGTGTACAAGAAAGAAATGTGTGTAATTGTTGACTAAAATGACATTTAGGATTTAAAAAAATAATTCTTTGTTGTTCATAATCTAATAATGGTTGTTATGGAAAACTGAGTTCTCTATATGCTACATTTAATAAAGATTTTTCATGGTAAAAGCATAGTTTATTATAATAATTCTAATCATTATCACTCCAAACTTGTAAACCAAATACCTACAGAAATGTTGACAATTATAAACAGATAACATCCAAAGAATCAATAGCTAAAATGAAGCACAAGGTAGATTTTAAAATGGAGAATAATATAACATAATTAATTGTTCTTGCCTCATAGATTTAAACCTTCTTACATAGTTATTTAAAAATCACAAGTAGGAGAATATCTTCAATAAAGATATCTGTGGATGATTTTTGAAGTGAAGATTTAACTATAATGGTTACTCATAATCAGTGATGTAATAGTCAATGGTGTGGGAGAACAAAGAGCATTGCATAGCTACTATGGACTTCAGAGCATCAATTTGTTCTTTAAAAGGGGAGCTACCCTATATAAACATTTTTAGTTTTCACAACTTAAAATTTAAAATACCACCAGCTGAATAACATAATATCTTGGCAATAAAAATACTGGTGAGTGTGCTTTATTCAGTAGATCAACTTTAGAGAACTAAACTCTCTGTTATAACCAGAGGGTTAGGTAAGAAATTTATACCTGCAGTATTTCCTCTTATAAATAATCTATAACTTCATAACTAGTTTTGACAGTGACATTTCAATTTTACAAGAGATAAAATGTTAGAGTAAACATTTTCAAATTTTTATGGCATAGTATAGACAAATTATAGGCATAATATATAATTATTTTTGAAGTTCAAGGAAAGGATCTTAGGTAAATCATAGGCACATAAAGATCAGAAATACTATTTTTAGTCATTTTCACACATTCTTTTATTTTAGAATTTTAAATGATTAGTGAAATGAGCACTTGAGCACTTCATATGTAAAAGTGAATAAAAACAATAATAACTCAAAGAAAATTTTATTCTCTCAAGAAATAATCTATTCAATTGTATGAAACGGTGGTCTAGGATACTATTTCAGTTGTTTTAATTTTATTTGGCAAAATAATATATTTTTAGGTACAACTACTGATTCCTCCCACTTTCTTTTTGAACAAAGGACATACTATCTTCATAAACAACTAAGATGCTCATAGAAGCCAGTAAAACCTATGTCATATCGTAATATCCATTTTTGTTCTTGTGAGACTTTGGGCCTAAATCCCGTATTCTCTAACCAGATAACTCTGAATAAGAACAAAGATGGAAAAGATTTACCCTGCATTTAGATATGTGATACCAATATTTTAAAAGTTAAAATATAACTTTTAAAAATATAGCCTTTTTAAAATAAAGATATACATAAATTTAATTGAAGTATCATTTCAAAATAAAACAGACAATAATGTAGGCATCATTATATGTCAAACTACTAGAAAATTCCCGGGAGAAAGCTACTAGAAAACTACTAGAAAAATTAAATAACTAGAATAGTTATTTAAGCAATACCTAGGTTCACTATGAAATTCAACTTTTACAATGTCCAGTTAACTAAAACTCAAAACGTTTTCTTAAATTGAAAAGACATTAACGTATGATATTGTAATATAAGGAAAATGCAAACTGTTTTTGAGGAAAGAGAGAGTAAACTGGCAGCTTTATTATTGAAGAATTCTGACTTACAGATAATCATATCAGATAAAACACAACTGCAAACTGCAAGCTTGTGTCTGATGCTCCCTGGACTGGTTGTGAGGACATGTCTGCTCTCACCCACAGTTCACAATGCACCGAAAACATTTAAAACACACAGTCGAATAACTTCTCCTGACCAAATTGAACTTTCTTTAAGAAAATAAAGGGATAAGATAATAGATCCAATCTAGCCCCACCTCTTTTTTCCTCTGTTTTTCTTTTAGTGAAACTGACAAATTGTTGAGGAGCACTACAGCGCCACCAACACAGATCAATGCAAAACAAAGATTTCCCACCGTGTGCAAAAAGAAAAAAAAATTAGAAAAATGCCCAAAATTACAAAATGTCTCCCAAATGTACCTTTTTGGAGAAAAACAAGATAGATCTGCAAAGACTATCTAATAAAGAGCTTAAAAAGAATTAATATCTGGAATACAAGTTTAGATCGGATCAGCAAATAAAAGATCCACTATTTAGTAACAGCCATAACTTAATATAAACCCGGTTATGTCAATCTCCACCTTCATTATACCAAGGGCAGCTTTCCTTCAGTTTGTATCACAGTAATTCATCAAGAAAACCACAATAGGCTTTTTAAAAATGCAAAAAAAAAAAAAAACAAAAACAAAAGAAACCCCCCTATATCCATAGTTTGCCTGCTGCTAATTTAGTTCTGGACAAATTAGGTAATACATAATTTTTTAAAGAGGATATGCACATATTTGGCATTGCCAACATTGTTGGCACAAACCAAGTCCATCTTGAAATAGCTTATCTCCTCTGTAGTTAACAAATTAAAGTATAATTTATATCATAAATATTTAGCTTTAATAATAAAAAAATAAACTCTTTTTTGGGGGGTGTAAAAATTAACTAGACAAGATTAGGTGGATTCTGTAGATCAGAGCTAAAGAAAAATACAAAGATTGGTTTTGTTAGAAGAAACACAATGAAAATCTTTTTTACCTGGTGGTCCATTCAAAGATTTAATTACATAAATATTTAAAATTACAAACTTACCATTAGTGTAGGCAAAGAAGAAACCAGTTCTTGAAAAAAAAATGTAACAATATAGGCTGGATACTTGTGTCCCTAGAAACAACAACCTCCAGGCAGCATATGGAGCTTGAAACATCTTTAAGGGTTTTGGTAAATAAAAAGTAATACTTTCTTCCATGATCGGTGGCTGAGTGGAGTGACTTTCCCCAGGATCTGTGGGCGTTTGGGAAAAATCGGAGAAATATCCACGAAGATTAAAAGCAGGGGAGGCAGCGGCAGCCACAAGACTCTGGGGTTAACAACTTTGCGATGGCAAGCAGGCGTGCTCTGATTGGCTGGGAGGGCAGTGTCCCTACAGTCTGCACTATCTCCCGTCCCCCCGCCTCCTGCGGCTCGGAAAGAAATGCAGTGTGTGTGCCATTTTACACTGGGCTTTTAAAAGCACAGCCATCCAAATAACACAAGTCTAAGCTTGCTATTAAGTGACACTGCAAAAACAATGGCACTTACGACCGCCTGTTAGCTCAATAAAACGCCTTTTTAAAATGTCTAAAGGAACACTCGTGTTTCCCGTCTGTGATTTTTTTGCGGAATATAATGCTTTTATTAAGCCAATTGTTTATCACTTCACAAATGTCAGTATACAAATATGGCCCTTTGAAAACTATTTCCATCAAAACGCTTTTGATTTGACATTATTAAGGTACCTAAAGAAGCCAGTCTCCCTTGCAGAAATTCACACATCCTTTAGCTCAGAGAGCTTTAATTCCTTGAAAAAATAAAACTTGTTAGCCATAAAAACTACCACTTCTGGAAAGAATAAACATAAAATAATGATTTCAGTGGTAAATGAAAATCAGTGGGCAGAGTTCATTTTTTTCTCCTTAAAAATCCTGTTTCAAAGACCTTTAGTGGCTTAACAGAAAACCACTCCGCCTTACAAACAAAATGGCTGTGGTACTGAGTTTTTTGGATCCTCCCACTGTGCCTCCTCCTGGCCTCCAGGAAGTGGTAAAAATCCAAAATAAATACGGTAGTCAAAGTACATTGTCCAGTCTGAACTCTGGTGAAACGTTTGGTAAGGGAGTCTTAGAATGTACTACTTTTTATTAGTTGTTTTTAAAAATTGCTTTGAAAAGAACATCAGTCACTAAAGATTTACTTGACTGTAATTTGAACTTCCTGCTTTACATATTTATAAGATCTTTCACCTATTTTGGCAGGCCTTCGTATTAAGTGGGCTGGGAAATTTGATGCTCTGTCTCCAGCTGTGAGCTGAGTCGGTACTTAGTTGCAACTGAGCTCTTAAATAAAAATGAAGTTGAAAACTTTTTTAAAAATGTTAAATGAATGCACACTATGATTGAAAATGTAAACTCAGCAAATATCAAAATTTGTCAAATACAACATACTATATGTTTTCATTGAACATATTCAGTATAAAATTCATTGCCAGATAAATTTCTAATGATCCAAGGATAGAACAGCGTTTAAAGGAAATGGATGAAGAAAGGAGTGGGTAATTGCCTTCGTTCTTTGGGAGCCCTTTCTCAAGATACACACAACACACACACACGTACACATACACACGTTTTGGTATTTCTATCCTTGCCTGGCATTTGATGGGTAACATTCTTAGAGAACTATAACTAGGGTGACTGTATAATTCATCGTCTAAACCAGGACATTTATGAGATTGAAAGGAGGCACATTAACTATAGGATGGCTGGTATAAATAGAAACCATCCATAGTAAACCAGGAGCTAGAGCTCACTACTCTTACATATTCAGGGAGACCTTGAACTTTTGCCAGGCAGGTCACCTACCAACGTAGGCCAATGTGGCTAGAACCTGAGCTAGACCTCTTTTCTGTGCTGTATCTACTGCCGTGGATCTCCTGTTAGTTGAAGTATAGGATGAAATACTTGAATTCAGATGTACTTAATGAACAACTATGGTGAGGAAAATATCTGTATTTTCATTTTATTTTGTGGTCTCACTAATAGTGACCTTACGAGATTTACTTGAAAACAGGAAACATTTTAAAGAAATTATCTACTGAAAAGAATGGACTAAAATTCTTCAGAAAATTTTAAACAGTTTTCCTTCCAATAGGAAACATTTGCTAGGGGCCATTTTCAGTACATATTTTCGTTTTTCCACCCTGTTCTTTTCTCCCCACACCTGTATATCCACATATGTACATATACATACATATTATGCAAATTTAATTTATATATGATGTACATAGATATATGCAAATTTAACTTATATATGATGTACATAGATATATTTTTTATCTATTTTATTATCTATAGATTAGAATCTCCTGGACATTTTCTACAATATGAATATTTCTTATTATGTACTTTACTGTGGGATAATTTTCTTTAGAGATCTGAGGTAATATTAATCATGTACATGTTTACACTTTTTTTTTTTTTTTGGTAAAGGTAAAATGTAGAGTAAGATGTTGTTTAGTGTAGGGAAGACAGACAAGCAAGCAAAAATATACAGTAGTCCCTCTCTATATTGCGGTTCACTTATTGCGGCCTCACTATTGCGAGATTTTAAAAAATATTATTTTTAATTATTTATTGTGGATTTTTTGCTATATCGCAGGATTTTGCGGTACTGTATATGTATGTTGTTAAAGTTATTAGGTTTAAGAGTGTAGAATATGTTTAAGAACATAAATAGTGTTTATAAAAGTATGGAAGAGGTTAATAAGCGAGTGGGAAAGGTTAATAAGGAACTGAGAATGGTTTGTAAGTGTGTGGGAAGGGTTTATAAAGTCTTAAAATATATATAAATACTAAAATAAATGTAAGGTTCCTACTTTGCAGATTTTCACCTATCGCAGGGGGGTCTAGAATGTAATACCCGCAATAAGTGAGGGAATACTGTATATAATTGTGAAATATGATAAACGCTACTTAAAGAACTAAACAAAGTGCAGTCTTAGAGAATAACAGGGAGCGAAATACATAAAGTTGTAAGAAAAGTTGTTTCTAAGAGGGTGACATTGAAGCTAGACTTGAAGGACGAGAAGGAGCCAAACTTGAAAAATACATAAGAAATAGCAGACAAGGAAAAGGTTACAATATGTGCTAAGGCCCTGAGGCAGACTGAAGCTTGTCTATGCAGCATTTTGAGAGAAAGAGAAAATTACATTTGATAAAGTCAGAAATGTAGTGAAATCTTGCAGAGTGACAAGTTACAGAAAGGAGTTCCATATCTAAACAAGTGAACTGTATTCAAAGAGAAAAATGTTGGAATTTGAGATTTTGGAGTTTTTAGTGATGATAAGATCCAGAGAAGCTGTGGTGAAGTGAACAAGAATTCCATGCTAATTTTGAATGACATAGCTCTATCATAGTGTTTTGGTATTATGTATTTTTAAATCCACATTTCATCTGCATGTTATAGCCATTGATTTATGGCTCAGTTTATAAATAAGTATGAACAAAAACCAAATATCTAAAATCACATATATTACTAGTAAAATGAAAAGGAAGAACTCAGGCAACTACTGCCTCAGTTTTCTGCTTCTCTGTAGTAGTGTTGATTTTGGTATTTTTTAATTCAAAAAGTCTTACATTTTATATCAGTAAAACAAAACTCTATTAATGCTTTTTATTAAATCAATGAGATAAAGTGTTTTTTGTTCTTTTCTTTAAATCCTCACCCAAGGATTTTTTTTTCTAATTGATTTTAGAGACAGTGGAGGAGAGAAAAACATCAATAGGCTGCTTCCCAAACACTCCCGCCCAGGCATCTAAGCCATAACCTAGATATGTGTCCTGGCAGGGGATGAAAACCGCAACCTTTTGGTGCATGGGACGGTGCTCAAACCAAGTGAGCCACACAGCCCCGGTGAGGTAAAATATTATTAAAGCTAAAATTTCACTCAGATAATTGGAATAAAAAGTTATCCTTTTTTAAATTTATTAACTGGTTAACAAACCAAAATCCTTTGTACACATGGACAGAAGTTATGTGTTCAGTTTATTAGATTTCAAGAGTTAGAAAAACTTTAAAAATAGGCCAAGTCAGTGGTGTGTAATCCTTTGAGTAAGCTTTGATAGTAATAGGAATCTCTAAAAAAATCAAACTGAACCAGTTTGCTTTTTAAGATCTTTACCTCTCAAAGCTGTCTGGTGAAGGAAGATATGCTTTTGGAATTTAGAAGCTAGATTCTGTGGAGACTCCATTACATCTAGATCTTTTACTTTTTTCCCATGAGAGAAAACTAAAGCCATTAATTTTGTTTAATGGGGTCTCTTCATCATTAGCCAAATGCAATTCTTAATACAATCAGCATCAGTAATCTTCAGAGTATTTTCCCTGTTAAAACCAGTGACTACTTAATTGCTGTGCAGTGGCAGGCTGAGGAGAACAAGGGGATCTAATAAAATGCAAGAAATCTGATAATCTTAAATCTCATGATTAAAGTTGTGCTATGATGAAGCACCCCATAATCAAATACAATAATGTTTTTGAAGCAAAATATAATCACACTAAATTAGGTAAGAACAGACTATAAGTAGCCTCACTTTTTTCACCAGATACAACTTGTGAAAAACTTTCATTTTTCAGAGATTGTAGGAATTCATAATTGTGAATAAGGGAACGTGGATCTGTACACTTTAGTCACATTCAGGTAGTCAAAATAATTATTCTTAGCTTAAATCAAAGTTTATAATCCCAATGATTATGAACAAAGTTACAATTTAGAAATGGCCAAATTTCCACTTGTGGGCCCTAGTGAATTCAATGACACCCTATTATTAAATTTTTTTTGTTAGTTGTGTGGTCTTAAAATAAACCTTTTAGTTTTACTCTCTACAATTTCGCCCATATTTTTCCTCTTAAGAACGGTGAAAAGTATGCTTTATTTTTGGCAAATGTGTTTTAAAGCAGTACTTCACCAGATCTTTTCTTTGTAAAATGTTTTAATATGTCTTTAGAAGAGATTATAAGTGTTTATTTCACAACTACTCATGCACTGCAAGATGCTATAGATAGCATTTATCCATTGCAAACAGTGTGGTTTTTAAAAAAGGCCATTCACAGGAGAAGTTTGCAACCACTGACGTGGCTGAGATTACCGAATAACCAATATCCACCCTCCCCGTTTTTCTTACTAATAAGAGAAAGCATGGAAAAGTGACTGACAGAGACAGACGCTTTCTGCCCCTCACCTTCCCACTTTCAGTGTAGTCACCATAGCCGGATGGAGCCTGGACCTCTATTGAGACATCCAAGCATACTGTAGATGAGGATATGCTGAACAGAAGGAGGAAAGCTAGTTTCTGTGGAACCACCACTCCATCTAAACCTGTTTATTTACTTGAGAAAAAAAAGAAAGAAAACCATTAACTTGTTTACAGCACAGTGCTGTGGGCTCTTTTTCTCATAGGGAAATGTAATTCCTAAAATAATCAGTGTGAGTAATCTTTAAAGTATTTGTTCTGTTAAAATCTGTTAATTTGCCTTGTAGTACTAAAGGAATAAGGGGACTGTAGAATGCAAGAAATTTGTCTTAATCTGGGTTGCTGACAGTCAGTGTAATCGCTGGGGAGCCTCTCCCATTGGTGAAGATGATGACAGGGGGAGGTTCTTACACTGGCCACACCCAAAGCTAGAAATATGAATGGATAAGACCTTGAGCACCACCAACTGCCTCACAAGTTTGGGTTTTGTGGTAGCAGGCAGCCAAACTTTGTTTTTGTTTTGTTACATTGTGGTTATGTGTGGTTATGTTACAGGGTGGAAAAAGGGGTTCTCAAAATTCCTGACAGCCTGTGGTTTGGTGAGTGGGTCATGGGACTCAGTGGAGCACAGCCATTTTTCCTAAGAGATGCTTTTGCATATCTATGGCTGGTAGCTAGTGTCTTAGTTATGCAAATGACTTTGGTCCTTCCATTGCACCAAGGAGATGGGAGGGCCATGGCCATACAATGGTGACTAAAGAGCTTAAGGGGCCTACATGAAATTTCACTGGTAGCCACAATTGGTCTCCCTGCCCACTGTGTCACAGGACGTGGTCAGTAATTTAAAAATAAGAAAGCAGCCATCAAGGGTATAATACCATGCAGTTTGTAAGAAGGTAGAAAGAAAGCCATGCAGTTTGCAAGGAGGTAGACAAAAACCATGCAGTTTTGAAAGGGCGTGAAGCCATGCAGTCTGACAGAAGAAAAGGGAAGCCATGTGGCCTGGGCTAGTAAGAAAGCTGGCATACTGCTGCTTTCATTGTGCCGGCGTCAGCAGACTCTAAAGTCTTGACTTCTGGACTTTTGGAATTCAGGACAGGCAGAAAGGACTCTTGTTAAAACCTGGACTTCACCATGATCCAGTACAACACGCACATGCTTTCCTGGACTATTATAAGAAAGCTGATATCATCGTACCCCAGATCCTGATGAAAAGAGCTGACAGATAAGAAATGGGAAACTTCTGGGCATGTTTTTGGCTTATTGCCTTTTGGGAAGCAAGGAAAGTGCTGGGTCCTGGGAAAGAACAGGGCTCTGAGCCAAAGTGGTCACAGCCCTCCCAAGGCTGGAATATTGTGAATAAAGACCTGTTTTTCTCAACACTAATGCTTGGGTTTTACACCAAGGTGCCACGTGAAAGAACCGCCTTTTGCTAAGTAACAGTTACATGTATATGAGATATGCATATTTACACATATATCATATATGTAAAAATTAATGAGTTGTACGTTGATTAGTACACTGTTTTTTTAAATTAATTAATTAATATGCTTTGTTTGTTTATTTTATTTTTAGTGAGAGGGGAAAGGAGAAAGAGAGGGAGAGAAACATTACTGTGTGGTTGCCTCTCACTCATGCCCCCAACTGGGGACTTGATGTGCAACCTAGTAATGTGCCCTGACTGGGAATCAAACCAACGGCACTTGGCTCTTAGGCTGACACTCAATCCACTGAGCCACAGCAGCCAGGGCTTGATTGTGTTTCATTGTATGTATGTTATCCTTTCATGAAAGACAGCAATTTTAACATATTACAAAGTGATGGGTTCTGATAATTTGAATATAGATACTATAAAAGATCTGGACAAACCTATTGTCTTAAAATACATTCAATAGTCCTTTTGTTTGAAGAGCCTAAGACAACTACTGACTTCTCTCATTAAAAAACTGGGGTTGGGCAGGTAGAAGAGGGTAAAGGGGAATAAATGATGATGGAAGGATACTTTACTTGGGGTGGTGAACACACAATACAATATACCAGTGCTGTAGTGTAGAATTGTACCCTTGAAACCTGTATAATTTTATTAACCAATGTGATACCAAAAGTTCAACAAAAATTTTTTTTTTCTTTTTCTTTTTTTTATTTTGGTTTTTCAATTACAGTTGTCCCCTTTTCCCCTAATTTCTCTCCCCCACCTAACCCACCCCCTCTCCCGCAATCATATCCCTCCTCGTCCATGTCCATGAGTCTTTTACACGGGTTCTTTGACTAATCCCTTCCCTTACTTATCCCCCTTCTCTCCCTCTCCCCTCCCCCCTCTTGACTGCTATTCTGCTCTTTGTTCTATTTAGTTCCTTTGTTTGTGTTGTTCTTTAGTTTCCTGTATTAGGTGATATCATATGGTATTTTTCTTTCTTTGCCTGGCTTATTTCACTAAGCATAATTCTCTCTAGTTCCATCCATGTTGTTGCAAATGGCAGGAGTTCCTTCTTTCTTTCTGCTGCATAGTATTCCATTGTGTAAATGTACCACTGTTTTTTGATCCACTCATCTACAGATGGGCACTTAGGTTGTTTCCAGCACTTAGCTATTGTAAACAGTGCTGCAATGAACACAGGAGTGCATAAGTTCTTTTGAATTGGTGTTTCAAGATTCTTCGGGTATAATCCTAGTAGTGGAGTCGCTGGTTCAAAAGACAGTTCCATTTTTAATCTTTTGAGGTAATTCCATACTGTTCTCCATAGTGGCTGCACCAGTCTGCATTCCCACCAACAGTGCAGTAGGGTTCCCGTTTCTCCACATCCTCGCCAGCACTTGTTGCTTGTTGATTTGTTGATGATGGCCATTCTGACTGGTGTAAAATGGTATCTCATTGTGGTTTTTATTTGCATCTCCCTGATGGCTAATGATGTTGAGCATTTTTTCATGTGTCTATGGACCTTCTGTATGTCCTCTTCGGAGAAGTGTTTGTTCAGGTCCCTTGCCCATTTTTTAATTGGGTTGTTTGTTTTCTTGATGTTGAGTCGTATCAGCTCTTTATATATTTTGGAAATCAGTCCCCTGTCTGTGATGTCATTGGCAAATATGTTTTCCCATATGGTTGGTTTCCTTTTCATCTTGCTGATGTTTTCTTTTGATGAGCAGAAACTCTTCAGTTTGATGTAATCCCATTTATTTATTTTTTCCTTTATTTCTCTTGCTTTAGGAGATGTATCCGTGAAGAGATTGTTACGTGAGATATCTGATATTTTCTTGCCTATGTTTTCCTCTAGGACTTTTATGGTGTCACGGCTTACATTTAAGTCTTTGATCCATCTTGAGTTTATTCTCGTGTGTGGTGTAAGTTGGTGGTCTAGTTTCATTTTTTTGCAGGTCCCTATCCAGTTCTCCCAGCACCATTTGTTAAAGAGGCTCTTCTCACTCCATTTTATGTTCCTTCCTCCTTTATCAAAGATTAGTTGACCATAGAGGCCTGGGTTTATTTCTGGACTCTCTATTCTGTTCCACTGATCTATATGTCTGTTCTTATGCCAGTACCATACTGTTTTGATTACAGTGGCTTTGTAGTATTGTTTGATATCTGGTGTTGTGATTCCTCCTGCTGTGTTCTTCTGTCTCAAGATTGCTTTTGCTATTCGGGGTCTTTTTTGGTTCCATATGAATTTATGGAGTATTTGTTCTAGGTCTGTGAAATATGTCATTGGTATTTTAATAAGGATTGCATTGAATCTGTAAATTGCTTTGGGTAGTATGGCCATTTTGATGATGTTGATTCTTCCCATCCAAGAACATGGTATTTGCTTCCATTTATTTGTTTCTTCCTTAATTTCTTTCTTCAATGTCATGTAATTTTCAGTGTACAGGTCTTTTATCTCTTTGGTTAAGTTTACTTCTAGGTACTTTATTTTTCTTGTTGCTATAGTAAATGGTATTTTCTTTTTTGTCTCTGTCTCTGCTATTTTATTGTTGGTGTACAGAAATGCCTTAGATTTCTGTATATTTATTTTTACCCTGTTATTTTGCCAAATTCACTTATTATATCGAGTAGTCTTTTAGTGGAGTTTATAGGATTTTCTAGGTATACTATCATGTCATCTGCATATAATGAAAGTTTTACTTCCTCTTTCCCAATTTGGATGCCTTTTATTTCTTTTTCTTGTCTGATTGCTGTGGCTAGGACTTCCAACACTATGTTGAAAAGGAGTGGAGAGAGTGGACAACCTTGTCTAGTTCCTGATTTCAGGGGGAATGCTTTCAGTTTTTGTCCATTGAGTATGATGTTGGCCTCAGGCTTCTCATATATAGCCTTAATTATGTTAAGATATGCTCCCTTTATTCCCATTTTGTTGAGTGTTTTCATCATAAATGGGTGTTGTACTTTATCAAATGCTTTTTCTGCATCTATAGATATGATCATGTGATTTTTGTCTTTCATTCTATTTAGGTGATGTATTATATTTATTGATTTGCAAATATTAAACCATCCTTGCATCCCTGGAATGAAGCCCACTTGATCATGCTGTATGATCTTTTTGATGTATTGCTGGATCCTGTTTGCCAATATTTTATTGAGGATTTTAGCATCGATGTTCATCAGTGATATTGGCCTGTAGTTTTCTTTCTTTGTTGTGTCTTGACCTGGTTTGGGGATTAGGATAATACTGGCTTCATAGAAAGAGTTTGGGATTTTCCCCTCTTCTTGGATTTTTTGGAACAGTTTGAGGAGGATAGGAGTTAGTTCTTCCCTGAATGTTTTGTAGAATTCGCCTGTGAAGCCATCCGGTCCAGGGCTTTTGTGTGCAGGGAGATTTTGGATTACTGTTTCAATTTCCTTTTTTGTTATTGGTTTGTTGAGACTTTCCACTTCTTCTTGATTCAGTTTTGGAAGGTTGTATGTTTCTAGAAATTTGTCCATTTCTTCTAGATTGTCAAATTTCTTGTCATACAGTTGTCTGAAGTAATTTCTAACTATCATTTGTATTTCTGAGGTATCAGTCGTGATTTCTCCTCTTTCATTTCTGATTTTGTTTATTTGTGTCTTCTCTCTTTTTTTCTTGATTATACTGGCTAGAGGCTTGTCGATTTTGTTGATTTTTTCGAAGAACCAGCTCCTAGTTTTGTTGATCTTTTGGATTGTTTGTTTAGTCTCTATGTCATTTAGTTCTGCTCTGATCTTGATGATTTCATTCCTTCTTCTTGCCCTAGGCTTTGTTTGTTGTTGTTTTTCTAGTTCTTGTAGCATTGTGGTTAGGTTTTTTATTTGAGATTCTTCTAGCCTTTTCAGATATGCCTGTATTGCTATAAACTTCCCTCTCAGGACTGCTTTTGCTGTGTCTCACAGGATTTGGGTTGTTGTGTGCTCATTATCATTAGTTTCTAGAAATTTCTTGATTTCTTCTTTGATGTCATTGTTAACGCATTCATTATTTAATAGCATGTTATTCAATCTCCATGAGTTTGGGTGTCTTTGATTTTTTTTTCTGAGGTTGATTTCTAGTTTCAAGGCATTGTGATCTGAAAAGATGCTTGATATGATTTCAATTTTCTTGAATTTGTTGAGGCTTGTTTTGTGACCTATCATGTGGTCTATCTTTGAAAATGTCCCATGTGCACTTGAAAAGAATGTATATTTTGCTTCTTTGGGGTGAAAAGTTCTATATATATCAGTTAGATCCATGTGGTTTAGTGTGTTGTTCAATGCCTGTATATCCTTGGTGTTTCTTTGCTTGGATGATCTGTCTATTGGAGTGTTGAAGTCCCCTACTATGAGTGTGTTGTTGTTGATATCCTTTTTGTGGTCTTCTAGTATTTGCTTTATGTATTTGGGTGCTCCTATGTTGGGTGCATATATGTTTATCAAAGTCATATCTTCTTGATGGATTGTTCCTTTAAGTATTATGAAATGTCCTTCTTTGTCTCTTTTTATTGTCCTTGCTTTGAAATCCATTTTGTCTGATATGAGAACTGCTACCCCGGCTTTTTTTTCCGGTCCGTTTGCTTGGAATATTTTTTTATATCCCTTTACTTTCAGTCTGTGTAAATCTTTTGTTTTGAGGTGTGTTTCTTGTAGACAGCAAATATGTGGATCCTGTTTTCTTATCCATTCCGTTACCCTATGTCTTTTAATTGGAGCATTTAATCCATTTACATTTAAGGTTATTATTGACGTGTATTTATTCATTTCCCTTTGTACCTCTGTTCCTCTCCTCTCTTGTTTTTTCCTTCTTTTTTCTTAGAACACTCCCTTTAGCATCTCTTGCAATGCTGGTTTGGTGGAGATGTATTCTTTCAGTCTTCCTTTGTCTGAGAATCTCCTTATTTCACCTTCTATTTTGAATGAGAGTCTTGCTGGGTAGAGTATTCTTGGTTGTAGGCCTTTGTTTTTCATTGCTTGAAATATTTTTGACCATTCCCTTCTGGCTTGTAATGTTTCTGTTGAGGAATCAGTTGATAGCCTTATCGGAGCTCCCTTGTATGTTATTTGCTGCTTTTCTCTTGCTGCTTTTAGGATTCTCTCTTTGTCTTGGAATGTTGCCATTTTAACTATGATGTGCCTTGGAGTGGGTTTTTGGGGGTTCCTCTTGATTGGAACTCTCATTGCTTCTTGGACTTGCATAGCTTTTTCTCTCATCAGGTTCGGAAAATTTTCTGTCACTATTTCTCCTATCAGATTTTCAATTCCATGTTCCTTTTCTTCTTCCTCTCGTATTCCGATGATCCTTAAATTATTTTTTCTAATTCTATCCTGTAACTCCCTTACATCTTGTTCATATTTTTTCAATCGTTTTTCATTTTGCTGTATTATCTGGGAGTTTTTCTCTACATTATCTTCTAACTCACTAATCCGATCCTCTGCTTCGTTTAGTCTGCTTTTGACTGATTCTACTGTGTTTTTCAGTTCAGAGATTGTATTCTTAAGTTCTTCCTGGTTCTTGTTAACAATTTCTATGTCTTTTTTTATGCTGGTGTAGTTCTCTGCAAGTTCCCTGTAATTTTCTTGGAGCTGTTGGTAACTTCCTTGAAGGTTGTCATAGTTGATTTTAAGGATGTCGAGTATATTGAGCTTCTTTACCACCATTGTTTTGAATTCCATGTCTGACATTTGGGCTATGTCTATTTCATCTATCTCTCTTTCTGAGGATTCCTCTTTTCTTTTCATTGAGGGGTTATTTTTGCGTCTTACCATGTTGGATTCTTTTTGTTTTTATTTATTTATTTATTTATTTGGTTTTTTTTTTTGGGGGGGGTAGTCTGCTTTGACTTCCCTCCTTTGTGGTGTAATATTCTTTATCGAAGGTCTGGGAGTTTCAGTGGTGCAGTCTCTTTGATATCCTGAGCCTGATGTTCTTCAGTTACCCTTTATGTCGTTTGTTTATGCTGTTCGGTTATATTTCAGATGTTCTTTGATAGGATCTTCCTTCTGGCTAGTTGGTTGAGAATCACTCTATCCGCTTTGTCTTGAGTTCTTTTGTGGATATGCTGTTAAAGACATAAACACACAGCCCAGGCAGGAGACCCACACCCTCAACAAGTATCCCCCACTCTATCCTGCTATCGTTAGCCAACTAGCCCGTATTAATATAAATGTAATGAGATTTGAGCTTTTATACTATAAGAAGAATAGATAAGAGTTGTTTTGGGGGAGGAAAAATATAATTTTTGATAGAGGGGGTGATAGATTAATAATATTTGAGACTGTGCAAGCCAATTAGTAATATTTACATTGTATGTTAATAAAAATAGAAGAAAAGGATAGAAAAATACATAATGTAGTAAGAAAGTGGGATTGTATTGTATTTGGGTTTATATAGTAATTATATTATATTATTTAGAGTGATGGGGGGCTAAGCTAGACACACAAACGAATAAACAACGATTAAAGAGAAAGGATGAGAAGGAGAGGTTATATGCAACACGTTAGAGATAAAGTTTGTTATTATTGGAAGAGGTGAAGGAAAAAATCCCCCCCCAAAAATTCCCAAGAAAATAGAAGAAAAAAAAGAAGAAAGAGAGAAAGAGAAGAAAATAAAAAATTTACCACAAAACCCCCCCAAAAAAACCCCAAAGAAAGAAAGAAAAGGGAAGAAAGAAAAGAACAAAGAAAGATAGAAAAGAAAGAATACAGAAGAAAGAAAGAAAGAAAAAAGAGAGAAAAAAAATTGAACAAAAATAATATATATATATATATATACCCCCCAAAAAACCCCCCAAAAAACCCCAGGAAAAGAATAAAGAAAGAAGGAAAGAAAAGAAATAATTAAGAAGAAAGAAAGAACAAGGGAGAAAAAATTTGGGAGAAAAAATTTGGAAAAAAAAAAAAAAAAAGTGATGTTTTTACTCCGTTTTAGCCTTGGTGTGTTGCCTTCTTTTTCTGGGTCCGCAGCTGGTCTAGTGTGGCAGGTCAGAGGTTCTTGTTTTTTGCAGGACTGGTGTGCACCCCCGGTTGCCGCTATGGTGCGCGCCCGCGGTTGCCGGCACGGCGCGCTCCCTTGCTGCCCGCTGGAGCCAGTTGAGGTGCCCTTGCGCTCAAGCCCTTGCGCGCGAGCCCCTGCGCGCTCAGGCGGCGCAAGAGTTTGCCCCACGGTTGGAGCCCACTGCTGCCGGGCCGCGGTGGTTCCCCGTTCGTGCCGAGGTGTCCCTGCACGCGTCCCTGCACTCGCGGGCGGCCCGAGAGCTTTCCCCGGGATTGGCGCCCACTGACCCCGGGCTGAGGTGCTTTCGCGCTCGCGCACCGCACCGTGCCCTCAGTCCCGCTGAGCCGAGCTCCGGGAGTTGGTCTCTCGCCTCTTAGGGCAGGGCCGGGGACACTTGTGCTCAGTGGAAGCGAGCGTCCGTGGGTCGCCGCCTCCCGCTGTTCCTGTGCTGCAGCCGCCCGCCTTCCCTCACCCGTCTGGGTGGGCACAAACAGAGCCTGCGCTAGTGGTCTGCTTTCCGGCCTGGGGCCCTGCGCCCACGGGAGCTGTCTAGGGGTGTCTGTGCACGGTTCTCTGCCTGTTCAGTGGGCCCTCCCTGTGCCCGTAGGGGCACTGATCTTATGTCCGTTGGGGAGTGTCCGAGGGACGCCTGGACTCACGGCCCCGCGCACCTGGGCCAGTGAGTGAGAGCACTTCCCTATGTGCGCCCCCGCGACCCAAGGGTAGGGTTGGGGAGTGGATGAGCGCGCCTCTGCGCCTGGGCTCCTCCAGAACGGCCTACCACCCCCAAACTTTCCTCCCCTCTCTACCGTCCACTAGAGAAAAATATAAAGGAGAATTATGTTCTCACTTGCCCGGCAGCACGCTGTCTCCTGTCCTTCAGCGCCAATGCCACTTGGTCAAGTCCCGTCTCTGCCAGTGGGCAGAGATCTGCTCTCCGCCTGACTCCTCTCCGGGGCAGCCTGTGGTCGCCAAAAATCCTTTGTGTGCTTCCCGCCGCAGCTCGGGCAGCCACCCCAATCAGGAATCCCGTTTTGTCCCCTTTTCTCCTCTATCCTCACTAAACAGGTTGTTCCCAGATGGATTTTCTCTAATCCAGCAGTGCCTTGGCTCAACTCCCGCCAATGTCCAGCTGCTCACTGAGATGTTCTGTCTGCAATTAGCCCAAACTGCAGATGGGTCTCCGGAGCCTAAAACCGCAACCTCTCCTCACTTCTCCGCCATCTTACTAAAAAAATTTTTTAAAAAACAAAAAAAATTGGTGCTTTTATATTTATACGTTTCCCTTAATTATGTTGTTGGCAGTGTCCTAGCATATTCCATCACTATTCACTCTCTCGATTTTCTCTTTCTTACATCCTTATTTGACAGCTATATGCCTGCTTTCATCAGGAGCGGCTATCTTCAGTTTGTAAACTCTTAGTCTAGGGTGACCTCAACTGTCACTCAAGTTTTTAATTTTAATCAGAATACTAAGATCTGTGATAAATGACCTATTGTGGACATTTTTTTGTTATTAAAAAAGTAGGACTATGAAGTACTCCTCCCTCCATGACAACCATCTCTCTAACACACACACATTGCAGGGTAGTTATAAAAAAAAAAATTAAACATTGACAGAGAACATACTGCCTAAAATTTCAACATTGCGTAGGTTTATGAGGCAAAAGAGGAACTAGAATAGCTACAGTAATAGAAACACAGTTGGTAAAGACTCTTAAAAGTATGAACCTTAAATAATTATAGAAAGAGAGATGGAAACTTTCTGTAAGAGATAACATTAAAGTTTCCATACAGCAAAGACAATTTACTGTTATGGTATATGAATCATTATTGGAACAAAAAGTCAGCAAATAATTCAAATCTAGGATCACAAAGGAAGAGGAGTTTAATAGGATCAAATCATAAATAATTTCCTTTGCTATGTTTAGCTAAGGATGCTTACAATTTCTCAATGTCGGGGGAGTGGGGATTGATGTTAATGATAGGATTTACATAGGTGATTTATTTTATTTTAATATTTAGTCAGTTATTCTTAACGAATCTTCCTGTCATTATATTGTATTGCATTAAAAGAACACTTGGGGCATTGTTAGAAGTTAGAGTTGGGGACTGAATAGCCCTCAACTGACAATTACCATAAAAATTTTGTACTAGTAGTGGTAACTAGTAAAAAAGAGACAGTTCTCGAAAAGCCAGATTTCCAATGTGATGATTCACTTTAATATTTGACCATTGAAAGAAGCATTACATAATATATGGGATTCAAATATGTACATTTATATTCAATAGACTAGCATCCAATGTCACATCTAGCTTTCAGATTTTCTTATTGATAAAAGTAAGCAATAGTTTACTCTTTTCTTGCATATTATTCTCTTTCATTGCATTCATTTTTCACCACAGTGGTAAAAGTAATATAAACTCATTGCTAGCCATTTTGAACATACAAAAATGTATAATAAAAAAATACACTAACCACGTGTAGTTCCACTCCTCTGGATCTCTTTCCAATGTCTTTCCTTGTACTTCTTTTTGTGTTGGCAAACTTTCAGAATAAAGAGTGCCAGGTCAGCGATCCCCTGTATATAACTGAACAAGTATACTCGTATATAATAGCAGTCACAAAAATAACTCAGACAGAAGTGATTACATAATTAACACAATTGCACCCTACTTTGATGAAGGGCAGAGAATTTGCAAAAGACATTAGGAAAAAGTTTTCCTCTCTAGTTCTAAATTATTTGTTAAATCACAGATAGCACAAGTACAACTGACTTTATGTGAAATAATCAAGTTGGTTACTTGTTTCCTAATCATTTACCTAGATCATCTGCACTGAATAAGGTTATATGGGAGTGAATATTAAAAAGAGGGGCAACTTTGCAACACAAAACACTTGGAAACAGGGAGACAGCCAACAGGCAAAAATGAAGATACAGGCTTCCTAGGGGGTGAGGGAGAATAATATCAGAAGGACAGCTGGGGAATATAATAAAAAAAATATAAGATTGCAGCATAGATTGGGAGATCAGATAATTTAGAGTTAAATCCAGAACATTTTCAAGAGTGAAATGGCACTATTAATAATTTCATGAGTCAACAATCTGGCTTCCACAGTGAAAATCAGGAAATACAGTCATTTTAGACAAACTTTTACATAACAAACCTACAGCCCACATGGCAGCCAATTATTTGCTATCTTTACCATATATATGATAAGTTCTTGATATTACCATCCTTAATTTTTGACTCGCCATTATTTACTTCTAATTAATTTTCACTAACAAAAGGAAATGCCAGGTGGGTACTATTTATCATCACTGAGAGTTCTTTAAAGAGATACATATTTTTTGCCTTTTTTGTTGTTCTGAAGTACATGGACTTGGGCTAAATTTCCTGGATATCAACATTAGCACCACTACTTACTAGCACACATCAATACTGTGTAGGACTTACTGGTCTGGAAACCTATGTTATATTTTCTTTCCTGGTTTTGATTTTCTATTCTATTTTGTATTTTCCTTGATTCTGAAATTTTATGTATACTGTTTCATTATTTGGAATTTTTATAATTTGCCTCATACATTTTGGAAAATTTTGAGCCATAAATAAATTGACCTATGGTTGTGTAACTAATAAGACTCAAATCTTGACCTGAGTTTTGGCTTCATGGGTAAGTCACATTTATTAACAATCTAGTAGGACCTCATGTGAGGTAGGTCTGTTAGTGCTGTCTTTATTTTCAGATGAGAAAATTGAAGCTTATAAAAGTTTTGAGACTTTCCCAAGGTTAATAAATGTTCTAATGTCTGGTCCTATAAATTGTTGTTAAACAAAAACATGAACTTCCTCTTCTAAATTCTGTCTGTTTTTAGGGCCAGATCTTTGTTCCCATCTCCCCACCCCTTCCCCTGCCTCCTCTCCTGCCAATCTCCGACTCCCACATGTGGTTTTTCCTCTTGTGACTTTGCCAAAAACAAAAAATACCACTCTAACTCCCTGCCATTTAAATAAGATATTTATCATTTTTTAGATAAAAATACTTGCTATAACAGAAATACAATAAATATCAAGCAAAGATGGTTTCTGATTTAAAGTCTCCTTAACAGACTTTCAAGATTTCCCAGAACACAGTGCTCTTTCTGTCCCCCTTATACACTTATTCAGGATCCACATTTGCCTTCTAAAAAGAGTCTCCCAAAAAGCAGCTCACATACTGGTGCTCCAAGAGTATGTTGGCATGCAAATCTATGCTCCCTGATCCTGGCCAAGTTGCCTGTTAATTTACTTGGTCAGTTTTATAGATTTTACAGAATTTGAAGACTGTCACTAAGATTGGCCCTGTCAGCATATTTCCTGACTGTTCCAAATTTGTGGTAAGATTGTCCCTAACAGCCAGCCAGCAAGGAAGGTGGTGAAGTAATACAGCTATTGGCTGGATTAAGGCAGAGCAGAAAGTCTCGGATTGACTCTTGCCATTATGACCTACATTGATAAGGAAGCAGAGGAAGTGTCATTAAGTACCATCCAGAGGAAAAAAGAAAACAACATTTGAATCTCAATTGCCCTACTGCATTTTACGTCAGTGTTTATAGTGTTTTCCAAATGTTTCCCAAACTTCAGTCATTTGATTACCATGATTTTTGCTACATGTTCATATCACCTGTACTATTTACCTAAGTTTTCTTTAAATTAATGACACTTTTACTTAGATGTTATTTTATTTTTTATTTTTTGATTTTTCAATTACAGTTGTCCCATTTTTTCCCCCATTGCTCCCCCCCAACCCACCCCTTCTCCCACAATCATATCCCTCCCCGTTGTCCATGTCCATGAGTCATTTATACACATTCCTTGACTAAACCCTTCCCTTACTTATCCCCCTACTCTCTCTCCCCCCTCCCCACTATTGACTACTATTCTACTCTTTGTCTTATTTAGTTCATTTGTTTGTGTTGTTCTTTAGTTTCCCGTATTAGGTGATATCATATGGTATTTTGCTTCCTTTGCCTGGCTTATTTCACTAAGCATAATTCTCTCTAGTTCCATCCATGTTGTTGCAAATGGCAGGAGTTCCTTCTTTCTTTCTCCTACACAGTATTCCATTGTGTAAATGTACCACAGTTTTTTGATCCACTCATCTACAGATGGGCACTTAGGTTGTTTCCAGTACTTAGCTATTGTAAACAGGGCTGCTATGGACATAGGGGTACATAAGTTTTTTTTGAGTTAGGGTTTTAGGATTTTTTTTGTATAATCCTAGCAGTGGAATCGCTGGTTCAAAAGGCAGTTCCATTTTTAGTTTTTTTGAGGTAATTCCATACTGTTTTCCATAGTGGCCGCACTAGTCTGCATTCCCACCAACAGTGCAGTAGGGTTCCCGTTTCTCCACATCCTCGCCAGCATTTGTTGTTTGTTGATTTGTTGATGATGGCCATACTGACAGGTGTAAAGTGGTATCTCATTGTGGTTTTTATTTGCATCTCTCTGATGGCCAATGATGTTGAGCATTTTTTCATGTGTCTATCTATGGACCTTCTGTATGTCCTCTTTGGAGAAGTGTTTGTTCAGGTCCTTTGCCCATTTTTTATTTGGGTTGTTTGTTTTCTTGATGTTGAGTCATATAAGCTCTTTATATATTTTGGAGATCAGTCCCCTGTCTGTGATGTCATTGGCAAATATGTTTTCCCATATGGTTGGTTTTCTTTTCATCTTGCTAGTGTTTTCTTTAGCTGAGCAGAAACTTTTTAGTTTGATGTAGTCCCATTTGTTTATTCTTTCCTTTATTTCCCTTGCCTTAGGAGATATATCAGTGAAAATGTTGCTATGTGGGATATCTGAAGTTTTCCTGCCTATTTCTTCCTCTAGGACTTTGATGGTATCACGGCTTACATTTACGTCTTTAATCACAACTGATACCACAGAAATACAAACAATTGTAAGAAATTACTACAAACAAACGTACGGCAAGACATTTGACAACCTTGAAGAAATGGACGAATTTCTAGAAACATAACCTTCCAAAACTGAATCAAGAAGAAGTAGAAAGTCTCAACAGAACAATAACAAAGAAGGAAATTGAAAACAGTAATAAAAAATTTCCCTGCACACAAATGCCATGGACCGAATGGCTTCACAGGTGAATTTTACAAAAGATTTAGGGAAGAACTAACTCCTACCTTTCTCAAACTATTGCAAAAAATCTAAGAAGAGGGAAAAATCCCAACTTCTTTTGATGAAGCCAGTATTACCCTAATCCCAAAACCAGGTCAAGAAACAACAAAGAAAGAAAACTACAGGCCAATAGCACTCATGAACATGAATGCTAAAATCCTCAATAAAATATTGGCAAACAGAATCAAGCAACACATTAGAAAGATCATACACCATGATCAAGTGGGATTCATCCTAGGGATTCAAGGATGGTTTAATATTTGCAAATCAATAAATATAATACATCACCTAAGCAAAATGAAAGACAAACATCACATGATCATATCAATGGATGCAAGAAAAGCATTTGATAAAGTACAACACCCATTTATGATGAAAACACTCAGTAAAATGGGAATAGAGGGAGCATAACTTAACATAATCAAGGCTATATATGAGAAGCCTGAAGCCAACATCATACTCAATGGACAAAACCTGAACGCATTCCCCCTGAATTCAGGAACTAGACAAGGTTGTCCACTCTCTCCACTCCTATTCAACATAGTGTTGGAAGTCCTAGACACAGCGATCAGACAAGACAAAGAAATAAAAGGCATCCAAATTGGGAAAGAAGAAGTAAAACTATCATTATATGCAGATGACATGATAGTATACCTAGAAAGCCCTATAAAATCCACTAAAAGACTACTCAATATAATAAGTGAATTTGGCAAAATAACAGGGTAAAAATAAATATACAGAAATCTAAGGCATTTCTGTACACCAACAATAAAATATCGGAGACAGAAGCAAAAAAGAAAATACCACTTACTATAGCAACAAGAAAAATAAAGTACCTAGGAGTAAACTTAACCAAAGAGATAAAAGACTTGTACTCTGAAAATTACATGACATTGAAGAAAGGAATTAAGGAAGATACAAACAAATGGAAGCAAACACCATGTTTTTGGATGGGAAGAATCAACATCATCAAAATGGCCATACTACTCAAAGCAATTTACAGATTCAATGCAATCCTTATTAAAATACCAATGACATATTTCACAGACTTAGAACAAATACTCCAAAAATTCATATTAAAGCAAAAAAGACCCCGAATAGCAAAAGCAATCTTGAGACAGAAGAACACAGCAGGAGGAATCACAACACCAGATATCAAACAGTACTATAAAGCCACTGTGATCAAAACAGTCTGGTACTGGCATAAGAACAGACATATAGATCAGTGGAACAGAATAGAGAGTCCAGAAATAAACCCAGGCCTCTATGGTCAACTAATCTTTGATAAAGGAGGAAGGAACATAAAATGGAGTGAGAAGAGCCTCTTTAACAAATGGTACTGGGAGAACTGGATAGGGACTTGCAAAAAAATGAAACTAGACTACCAACTTACACCACACACAAGAATAAACTCAAGATGGATCAAAGACTTAAATGTAAGCCGTGCCACCATAAAAGTCCTAGAGGAAAACATAGGCAAGAAAATTTCAAATATCTCACATAACAATTTCTTCATTGATACATCTCCTAAAGCAAGAGAAATAAAGCAAAAAATAAACAAATGGGATTACATCAAACTAAAGAGTTTCTGCTCATCAAAAGAAAACATCAGCAAGATGAAAAGGAAACCAACCATATGGGAAAACATATTTGCCAATGATAGCTCAGACAGGAGACTGATCTCCAAAATATATAAAGAGCTTATACGACTCAACATCAAGAAAGCAAACAACCCAATTAAAAAATGGGCAAAGGACCTGAACAAACACTTCTCCGAAGAGGACATACACAAGGTCCATAGGCACATGAAAAAATGCTCAACATCATTAGCCATCAGGGAGACGCAAATAAAAACACAATGAGATACCACTTTACACCTGTCAGAATGGCCATCATCAACAAATCAACAAACAACAAGTGCTGGCGAGGATGTGGTCAAACGGGAACCCTACTGCACTGTTGGTGGGAATGCAGACTGGTACAGCTACTATGGAAAACACTATGGAATTAGCTCAAAAAACTAAAAATGAAACTGCCTTATGAACCAGCGATTCCGCTGCTAGAATCACACCCGAAAAATCCTAAAACCCTAATTCAAAAGAACTTATGTACCCCTATGTTCATAGAAGCACTATTTACAATAGCTAAGTGCTGGAAACAACCTAAGTGCCCACCTGTAGATGAGTGGATCAAAAAACAGTGTTACATTTACACAATGGAATACTATGCAGCAGAGAGAAAGAAGGAACTCCTGCCATTTGCGAAAACATGGATGGAACTAGAGAGAATTATGCTTAGTGAAATAGGCCAGGCAAAGAAAGCAAAATTCCATATTATATCACCTAATACAGGAAACTAAAGATCATCATAAACAAATGAACTAAAAAGGACAAGGAGCAAAACAGTCAATAGTGGGGAGGGGGAAGGAGAGAAAGGGGATAAGTAAGGGAAGGGTTTAGTCAAGGAATGTGTATAAATGACTCATGAACATGGGCAACAGGGAGGGATATGATTGTGGGAGAAGGTGTGGGCTGTGTGTTGGGGAGCAATGGGGTAAAATTGTGACAACTGTAATTGAAAAATCAAAAAATAAAATAAAAAAAAGAAAATCGTTTAAACAATGAATTAAAATAATTAATAGCTAATGTTATCAAGTGCTAGATACTACCCTAAGTGCTTTATATGCATTAACTCATTTAGCCCTTCAACTAACCACACTAGTAATGGATTATTATTATGCCCATTTTAAAGATGAAGAAACTGAGACTTTTGAGTAACTTGTCCAAGGTCAAGTAAGATACTGACCTGGGATTCAAACTGGGGAAGTCTGGCTCTAGAGTGTGTGCTTGTAACTCCTGTGCTATTTTGTTTTTCAAAATTACAAAGCCTAATTATCTGGAAAAAAATATTGTGCTATATGGAGAGAAAATTGAAATTTCTCAGTTTAAATAGAAACAACAAAAACCAAAACTGGCTAGGTGAGGATTTACCTCAGATGTCAAAATACCAAAAGGTAAGAGTAGGGATACTTTAAATGTTAATATGCTCATAAACTCAGCAAATCAAATTACAATAAACATTTGGGTTCCTTTTTGTCTCTGTGTAACCAGGCAGCTGGGGGCAACCAGTTGTTGCTGTGTATAGAGCTACTACAAAGATTTGTGAAGAAGGAAACACGTTTTTATTAACAGGAAACCCAACTTGAGAGGGCTGGAAACATTCTAAGCCAACCTCATTTTCAAAGCATAGTAAACTAGTCACCCTCAGAAAGAGTAAAGTCCAAAACCAAACCAAGAAGTTCCCTATTATTGCTTATCTGTCCTTTTGGAGCTTACGCTGGCCTCCAAAACAGATCTCCATCCTCTCTGGGGTATGCATCTGTGGGTTTTCAGAGTCATTCTCTTGCAGTAGCTCACTCTCTCAGGGTCTGTGGTGAACTGCTAGATCATTCCAGACCATCATGAAAGAGAAGGTGATGCAAGGGAACCTTCATTTGCAAGGAACCTCCCAGCTCACACCTCCATGTGCAGCTTTCAGTCTCTACGACTGCTGTCTCCGCAAGGGAGTGGAGGTAGATCAGGACCCAATGTGCCATGTCGCAGTGGGTTGTAGCATCCCAAAAGTCTAGTGAGACATGCATCCCAAAGGGGGACCCTGCCTCTGGGGAGCTGGCTTCCAAATGTATGGGGACTGAGCCCTGAGGGTCTCAGTATCTGCCTCTCCCACCAGCAGATCGGCAGCTACAGTGGGAACTTCTGTGACTGGGCTCCCACTGGAGGAATGTGCGGGCTGTGGGTGGTCTTGTTCCCCAGCCACACTGGCGCCATCAGGACATACCTGTGCTGGTATGGGCCGTGGGCAAGTGGCAGCCCCCATGGCTTGCATTTAGAATAGGGGCTCGGGGCCTTCCAGACTGTCAGAGCGAGGCTCCTGGTGACATGTGACCAAGGCTTAAGATGGAGCCAGGTCTACTTCCAGAATATGACTTCTGGATACCTGATTCAGCAACTGAGTTCTGGTAGCCGACACAGCTGCTATTGTATAACCACTGATGTAACTACTTCCAGTGACTGATGTAATTCTGGGCTAGAAGCCACCTTTGTGTAACAAGTGTATATAAGCCCACGGTACTATAGAGTATGTTCGAGAGTGTAACGCCAGCACACTTGGCCAGGCTGCACCAATAAAGCATGCAAAAGCTCCCCAAGGCTCCGCAGAAGTTTTTCTTCGCCACTGGACCAGAGCCCACCTTGCTATTCGGGAGTCTCAGACCCGACTCAGGCCCAGGCCTCCAGCGTGGGCCACAAGCAGGCAGCAGCCTCCATGGCTTCCCATGTTGGGGAAGGAAACAGGTCCTGTCCCCCAACCAAGCTTCCCAAGGCTGCCGGCCAGTGGCTTCTGACCTCCCCTCTTACCTGGAGCTCATTGTGCTCCAGGCCAGCCCTGGAATGCTCAGTATGGGTGCGGGGAACGTTCCCCAGCCACCCAGTGCCCAAGGCCAGAGGCTCCAGCCCTGTTGGTCACTGGGGAAGGAGGGGAGAGTCTAAGAAAGCAGCAGTTCTGCCAATAGCTCTCCTTTTAAAGGCCCTTACAGAATCCCCTGCCCAGCCAGCATGTCTCACCCTGGTTAACAGGGCAATGGACAGTGGTGCTGCTGCTTCTTTGCTGTCCCTAGCTCCCTCCAACCCCTCCCTTATTTCTGGGGGCGGGGTCTCCTCCTTTATGCATGTACATATGCACAAGTATAAAAGCATGACATATAATTTTGAATTCTAGCTTTTTCATTTAACATTGTCATAATCATTTTTCTATATTGCTATATATAGTCATACCTCAGTATTTGTTGCCTTCAGAACTCCTCAAACCCTGTACTGACCACATTATGATGAGAAAAATATGTTTCAGCACTTACTAGGGACTTGGCGCACTTGCTAGAACTCGGGTGAGTCACTAACACTGCCCCATTCAGGTTTCGACACTCGTCAGGAGTTCCAGGATGAATTAATGAGTACTGAGGTACTCCGGTAATTGTTAAGACAATGACACTATATTTTCATTTTCATTTTCATTTTTATTAACTTACTGAAGTTTTTACAAAAGTCTTTAAAAATCTTTTATTTATTTATATTTAGAGAGAGGGGAAGGGAAGAAGAAAGAAGGAGAGAAACAGCAATCCATGCCTCTATGCCCATGTGGCACCTGGCTGTGACCCAGGCTTGTACTGTGACCAAGAATTGACCTGGTGACCTTTTGCTTTGTGGACAGAGCTCAACCAACTGAGTCACTGCAGTCAGGGCTCACTGAAGATTTTCTCTGTTTATTTATAAATTGTGTGTTCATTATGTAAATTATGTATTCATACCTTGCATATTTGTTTACTAAAATCTTAACTTTTTTCTTATAAATTTACTTGATTCATTTTCACAAATATAGACATTGTTTATTACCTCTATAGTGAAAGGGTAAATTCTATTTTATGTGGCTTGGCATAATTTGAAAATATGTATGTAGTTGACCTGGATTCATTTTTGTTTAAAGTATGAGCATAGATAAAAATTATATTTTCAAATTATACAATTACAATTCCTTTAACAATGTTACTGACTCACTTTCCTCACCTAAAATTGTCCCCTCCTGTTTTTATCTCTTGAAATCGTATACATTTCTAGAAATAATAGTCCTTTTTAGGATGAGATGGATGACCAGAATGTGGTAATTAACAGACATCTATTACGGGCATCATACAATAAGATTTGAAGACTGGAAAGGAGAATAGCAATATATTTATTCACTTGTTCCATGTGTTGAGCACCTACTGTTTTCCATTTCATATATCATGTTGGTACAAAAGTAATGTCTGGCTTTTTTAAAAGAAAGTTTTAGATAGTATTTATTAAACTTGTGCCTCGTTTTATAATTTTTTGATGTGACACTGACTAATTTATACCTATTTTTTCAGATTATTGAAGTATTGTTCATAATCATCTGCAATATTTGCACCCATGTTCATCCCATCTAAAGACCCCATTAGAAATGTTTTACTCTATGAGTTTCATAAAGGTGCCAATGCAAGGACAGCAGCAAAGTCTATTCAGAGCACTTATGGGGATGATACAGTGACTGAAAGAAGTTGCAGGAGGTGGTTTTCCCATTTCCAAAGTGGAGATTTCAGTTTGAAAAACGAGCCTAAAGAGGGTTGTCCGAAAAAACTTGATTCTGAAATGTTGGAAGCTGTTGTCACAGAAAACCTCACCATTACTTCTAGGGAACTTGCAGAACTATTTAACATAGCCCATACAACCATGCTACACCAACTGAAAAGGATCGGAAAGGTTTCAGTAGTTGGAAAATGGGTCACACATAAACTGTCTCCAGAGAATCTGCAACAGTGTGTTGCTTGTTGTGAATCATTGCTTTCGTGACACCTTCAGGCACCATTTTTAGGTAGACTTGTTACAGGTGCTGAGAAGTGGATCCTTTACCATAATGTTAAATGCCACTGATCGTGGATCAGTCGAGGAGGAAGAAGAGTTCAACAACCAAGAGGAGGACTTCATCCAAAGAAGATCATGTTGAGTGTATGGTGGGATATGGAAGGAATTGTCCATTATGAGCTGTTAGACAACAATCAAACAAATACTACTAATCTTTACTGTGAACAACTTCATCATTTGAAAGCAGCTTTGAACCAAAAGCGACTCTCCTTAGTCAACAGAAAGGGTGTCATATTCCATCACAATAATGCTCATCCTCACACAGTTTGACTCACCAAAAATTTTTTGAAAGAGCTTGCTTTGGAAATAGTGCTTCATCCTCCATATTCTCCTGACTTTGCTTCTTCTGATTATCACTTTTTGGGGGGACTACAGGACCATTTTGATTGTCTTAGGTTGACATTAAGAGAAGAGGTTAAAAATGAGTTGGATTTATATTTTGCCTCAAAACCTAAAGAATTTTACAAATGTGGCATTTATAAGCTAGTTGACAGATGGAATGAGGTTCTAGAAAGCAAAGGAGGAGGTTATGTTAACAAATAAATATTTTCACAATCATGGGCTTTTTCATTTTTAAAATAGACCTCAAAATTGGACATTATTTTTGCACCAACCTTATATTTGAGATAAGAATAAAAAAAAACCACTGCCCTATGACGCTTATATTCTTGTAGTAGGAATCAACATAAATAAGTAAATGTAAAACTTATTAAAGATGAGAAGAATGACAGACAAAAATAGGAGATAAGGTTATGAAGACTCCCGTTGGGTAAGAGAGTGTAATTTTCAGTAAGTGGGTCTGGAAAGGGCTCACTATGAATGAGAATAGCAAAGGCAAGTGCATAGCTGAAGGAAGAACATTCTAGGTAGAGAAAATAGCATGTGCCCTGCGACAGGAGCATGCTTATTGCATTTGAGGAAAAACAAAGAGGCCAGAGTTGCTCAAGTAGAGTAAGAAGGGAGAGGAGGTCAGAGAGATGGAGTATGTGAAGACTGTGTAAGTACATAGGGCCTAGAATGATTTCATTAAAGATCTGTAATTTGGAACATGAAAACATAGGGAACATTTGAAGTAATACAAAAGGAGAGAGGAACTAAGTGGCACTATTGTGGAATGTGATATAGAATTCCAGGATACACACAGGATATGAGGCCACATTCCTAAATGTATTCCAAATCTAGCCCAGAAGTATTATTCTATTGTGACAAGTACATGAGTTTTGGAATTATAAAAGCAGGCTCCAACTGAAGCAGAGTAACCTCAAGAAAGCTGCTGAAACTTCCTAAGACTCAGCTTCATCATATGTAAAATGGTTATACTAAGATAGAGAAATCTTAAGTCATACCTGAGAGAAGTTATCATAGACTACCTACTTTATTTCACAATCTGGAATAAAATCTGCTTTGATTAGCATTTCTTTTCTTTATTGTTAAGGATGAGACACTAGTAACTAAACTTTCTATTTTTAAAAATATTTATTTATTTATTTATTTTTAGAGCCAGGGGAAAGAAGGGAGAAAGAGAGGGATCAAGAGAAACATCAATCAGTTGCTTCTTGCATGCCTCCCAACGAGGGACCTGTCCCACAACCCAGGCATGTGCACTCACCAGTAATCAAGTCGACAACCTTTTGGTCTGCAGGCCAGTGCTCCATCCACTGAGCCACACCAACCAGGGCAGTAACTATATCTTCTTAAACTGAGTTTTAAATATCTATTAATAGAAACATGAGATAAATTGTATTTGCTTTAGTCATAGGTTTTATCATCACCTTTCCTCGAGTTTACATATAGCTAAAACAAATAACTTGATATCCATGTTACAACACAGATGCCTTCAAACCTCACAAGTCTATGACTACAAAACAAGGTCTCATTCTTTTAAATTCAAAATATAAGGAGTTTGAGGAAAAAAAAAGTGGACTTCCAGCCAAGATGGAGGCTTAGACAGACATGCTTGGCCTCCCTCTACAACTAGAGAGGAATACAACTACTTCAAAACAAAAGATAACTAGAAATTCCAGAAAATAAAATTACACGGAAGCCCAACGTATGAAGTTATAAACCAGCGGCGCTCTTTGGGCAGATAAGAGCGAAAGTGGGCGGTGCTGTTTGTGGTCGCACCAGGGACAGCGGCAGGGAGGACAATCCCGGCTGCAGTCAAACCCCGGCGGCTCGCGACCCCAACGCTGGGAGAAGCAACCACCACATCGCCTCGAACAGTGAGGCCCAGGGGGCAGGAGGACGGATCCTGGTCCCCTAGCAAAATAACTGTGTGAATCCATTCTGGACCCCCGCCCCCACACAAAGTGCCACAGGGCTGCGAAATAGGTTGCGGATTGCCACTGGTCACTGGGCAGTGACGATAAAGCACCGGCGAGAAAGGTTGTGGATCGGTGCCGGTCGCTGGGTTGTGACGAGTACACAGGCACTGCCCCCCATAGTCGGCCCAAGAAAACAAAATGCATCTGTCAAAATGAGGCAGACAACTATAGAAATCCCGGTGGTGCAGCTCACCAGGCAACAGATGAAGAATCTGACAGATGAACAAATAAGAAACCTGTCAGAGGTTCAGTTCAGGGCCATTGTTATCAGGTGGCTTACAGAATTAACAAAAGATCTGGAAAAAGATGAGAAAGAACTGAAAAATACTCATACTGAAAGGAACAAAACCACATACGAGACAGATGGTGAGGAAATAAAATCCAGAGTTCAAATCAACAAACCAGAACACAAAGAAGGAACAAACAGTCAACCAGTGCAGAGAGAAAAAACGGGAAGCAAGGAAAATGATGAGAAGATCAGAAACCTCTGGGACAGCTATAAAAGGCCCAACATAAGAATCATTGGTTTGCCAGAGGGCGAAGTAGATGAACTAGAAATTGAAAAATTAAGTGAAAATGTAATAAAGCAGAACTTCCCAAACTTGGGGAAGGAAATAGACTTACAGGTCCAGGAAGCACAGAGAATTCCAAAACAACTGGACCCAGGGAGAACCACTCCGAGACACATTATAATCAAAACGTCGAAAGTTAAAGATAAAGAGAGAATCTTAAAAGCAGCAAGAGAGAAGAAAAGAATCATGTACAAAGAGGCCCCAATTAGACTATCAGCTGACTTTTCAAGGGAGACCCTGCAGGCAAGAAGGGACTGGCAAGAAATATTCAAAGTAATGAAAATCCAAAACCTACAACCACGAATACTCTATCCAGCGAAATTGTCATTCAGAATAGAAGGACAGAGAAAGTGTTTCCAGGACAAAATAAAACTGAAAGAGTTCATTAGATCCAAACCACTGTTATATGAGATGTTAAAGGGACTTGTTTAGAAAAAGGAGGATCAAAACTATGAACATTAAAATGAAAACTGCATCACAAGAAACAACAACAGAAGTTAGGGAATTGAAACAAAGGCAAACTAAATAGGCAACAAGAGTGGAAAAAGAACTATAGGTATGGGAAACATATTGGGGGGAGGTCAGCAGGTAGGTGGAAGGGGGAGAGGGAGGGAGATGATATAGGAATTAAGTAGCATGGTAGGAGGGAATGGAATAGACAGAGGTTGAGAAGAACTATATGCACAACTAATGGACATGGTCTAAAAGGGGGGACAACTGGAGGGAGGGAGGCCACCGGGTGGAGGGGAGAAGAGGGAAGGGAAATTGGGACAAATGTAACATTATAATCAATAAAACACTTTAAAAAATATAAGGAGTTTGAGCCCCCATGCAACTAATGTAGCAAAGTCCAATCTTTCACTTATACCACACAGGTAACGTTGCTTTTCAGTGATTTAATTTAAAAGATGTCTTTTTCTATTTTTACCTGCCTGCCCTGTTCTTGCTTTTCTCTCTTACCAAAAGACCACCCCACATTTACAGTCTGGTGTATAGCCTAATGTACTTTTTCCTATATTTTCATAGTCATTTATAAAGACATTTATACATGCATATATTTTTTATTTTATTTGTTTTCCATAAATGGAATCATACCTCTGTGCATCTTAGTTTTTTCACTCCATAATACCACCTGAAAATCTCTTAGCACTGACCAATTTTGCACATTCTACTCTTGTAAGCAAACAAAAACAAATAAAACAGAACTCTTGTTTTATGCTGCCAGAGAAAATTCACAAAACATTTGGGGGAAATATAACTAATGGGATCCATCTTGTAATTTTTTCAAAACAAAGGAAATCTGTTCCAAGGAGTAATTGATGTTGCCATTGGTTGTGGCAAAAAACATCTAACAACTTTTAAATGAATCTTTTTCAGATTCAGAACAAAACCTAGGAGCAAAAATGTGGCCCTTCTTTCACTAGGCACCCTGTACCCTGTTATGCTGACTGGTTTGGGGAAAATACCCAAGTGATAGTCTTAATGTAAAATATTGAAAGTACTAAGATGAACCTGGATGTTTTTTAGTGCTCATAAATGGGCAGTGCCTGCTATTAGAAGTCAGGCATTCACCGGAAGAAATGCCCTACCATCAATAGACCAAAATCAACAGGATAACAATTACAAGTACCTTGTAAATGCTGGGTGGTGCACTTAAGTCAGTAGTCAATTCCACAAATTTTATTAGCACAGAAAGGGGAGAACTGGTGGTAGAAGTTGATGTAAAAGATAGCTAGGCAGTTTTAGTAAATTTCAAGTTTAATATGAGCAAATGGTGTTAAATAGTTATTAAATACGTAATGCTACCTTGGGCTTTATTAATAAAACTATACTGTCCAGATCGCAGTGAGCAGTAAATTCTCTATACTGACTCATGGTCAGTCCTTATTTGAAGTTGCCATATATTGAGAAACATGTTGAAAAGCCTCCTCCAAGTATGATAATTATATGGAATTGTAATTTTATTTATAAGGTGGTACTTCTTTTTAAAAAGGAAAAACGCTAAATTTCACAATGCTAACATTTATTCATTTTTAGGGGCAGATACATGGACATTTAATAATGTATTATGATTTGTACTTTATAATAACCCCAGATAGTTTCCAAAATTGGTTACCACTGCTAATTTAATTAGCTTCCTGTTTTGGACATATTCATCTCCTTTCTTTGTGATTAGATTCTTTTAGGCTATGTCACATATGCTGTTCTCTGTACTGTGATTTCAACAAAGGTTGAATGAGTGTTTTCTAAGTGACAAATGACTTAGTCATGGCAAAGGTTAGGTTGTTATGAGAGAGACCCAATGAGAATGTGGCCTAAAGAGCAAAGTAGTTTATTTCTCTTCCACAAAAATAATCCAAGGTGTACAATCCAAATGAGTGGGACACCTCTGCTCTGGGAATTCAAAAAGGTATTCAGGCTCCTTTCAACTTGGGGCTCCAGCACAAGTGGAGCATAGGTCTCTGTGGCTCGCTGTTACCTGCTTTGTTGAGGCTAAGTCAAATCCCTGATGGAGGTCCAGTCAGTGAGAAAGAGAAAAAGGCAAAGAGGAGACAAAACCACTATCCCTGCTTCCTTTGGTTTCCATTTGCATATAATATCTTTTTCTACCCTTTCACTTGAGCCTATGTATTTCCTTAAAGCTAAAATGAGTCTCTTGTAGGCAAATTATAGTTGGGTCATTGTCTTTTAAAGTTCATCCAGCCACTCTGTGCCTTCTAATTGAAGAATTTAGTAGATTATACTTAAAATAATTATTGATATGTAAAGACTAATGCCATCTTATTATTTTCTGTTTTTTTTGTTTGTTTGTTTGTTTTTGTTAGCTTTCTGGTTTCTTTTTTCCTTTCTTGCAGCCTCCCTTTGTGAATTGGTGATCTGTGGTAGTATGCTCTTATTCACTTCTCTTTATCTTTTAGAAACAATCTAACTTTATACCTCAAGGAACTAGAAAAAAAAGGGAACAAACTAAGCCAAAAGTTAGCAGAGGTAAGGAAATAACAAACATCAGAGTAGACATAAATGAAACAGAGATCAGAAAAGCAATACAAAGTTAAACAGAATAACTGTTTTTTGGAAAAGGTAAAATTGAAAATTTTATCTAGACCTAGGAAAAAGAAGACTCACATACATAAAATAAAAAATGAAAGAGAAGATATTACAACTGAAATACATATGTCAACAAATTATATAACCTAGAAAATGAATAAATTCTTAGAAACATACAACTTATCAAGACTGAATCATAAATAGAAAATATTAACAGACTAATAATGGGTAAGGCGATTGAATCAGTAATCAAAAACAAGATGGTTTGCCATGGCCAGTGTGGTTCAGTTCATTGGAATGTTGTCCCATAAACTGAATTCGGGGGTTTGATTCCTAGTCAGGGCACATATCTAGGTTGTGGGTTCAATTCCCAGTTGGGGTGTGTACAAGAGGCAAATGATCAATGTTTCTCTCTCACATTGATGTTTCTCTCTCTCACCCTTACTTCCCCTCTCTAAAAAATCAATGAGCATGTCCTCAGGTAAAGTAAAAACAAACAAACAAACAAGCACACAAACTAAGAAAAAACAACACATGGTTCCTCTGATGAATTCTACCAAATATCTAAAGAATTAACAACAATCTTTCTCAAACTCTTTCAAAATATTGAAGAGGGGTAACACTTCTAATATTGTTTTTTGAGGCCAGCATTACTCTATACCAAAGCCACATAAAGGCATTAAGAGAAAAGAATACTACAGATTAATATCCCTGATGATATATAGATACAAAAATTCTCAACAACACATTAGCAAACTGAATTAAATAGCACACTGAAAGGATCATACACCATAATCAAGTGGTTTATCCCTGGGATGCAAAGATGGTTCAAAACGTGCAAGTCAAATAATGTGATATACCGTCGGCAGCCATCCATCTCGAGAGACGATGGTGTAGCTTCTTAAGAGTCTATCTGCACCGCCGAGAATGGCTGTGCAGTCAGACTCGGGAGTGACACGGTATCTGTCTCCTCCCGTGTTGAATCGACATCTTGCGATGACGCTGGAGTGTCCTCTCCAGTGAAGCTGAAGCTATAGAGCCTGGGCAGGGTGATATGGAGTGTCTGCTGTTGCCCATGCAGCAGACCCCCCCTCTCTTCGCAGCTGAAGGGTCCAAGGGAAAGACGGAGTCAATACAGCTTGGCTTCAGGTGCGCCGCAGGAGTTGCCGGTGTTGACTACGACGTCAAACCGCCTTAGGGACTCCGGCTCCGGATTTTCTGTCGGGGTTTACTCCCTTAGCCTTTCCCCTGAAGAGGTATGCCGCAAGGCAGCGGAGGTTTTTTGGAATCAGAGTTTTCCTTCTCTGATGTGCCCTGACTGGAAGATCGAACCAGCGACACTTAGCTCGCAGGCCAACGCTCAATTCACTGAGCCAAACCAGCCAAGGGCTGTGATATACCACACTAATAGAATAAAAGGCAAAATCATATGCTCATCTCAATAGATGCACAAAAAGCACTTGATAAAATACAACATTCTTGCATGATACAAACTCTCAGCAAATTAGGCATAGAAGGAACCTACATCAAACACAATAAAGGCCTTATAGACAAGCCTACAGCTAATATCATACTCAATGGTGAAAGGTTGAGAGCTTCTCCTTTAAGATCAGGAACAAGACAAGGTGCCCACTCTAATAACTCTTATTCAGCATAGTACTGAAAGTCTTAACCAGAGAAATCAGACAAAATAGAGAAATAAAAGGTACCCAAACCAGAAAGTAAGAGATAAAATTGACTTTGTTTGTGGGTTACATGATATTGTACACAGAAAATTCTAAAGACTCCATCAAAAAACTGTTAGAACTTAGAAATGAAATCAGTAAAGTTGCAGGATTCAAAATCAACATACAGAAATCAGTTGTATTTCTATACTCTAATAATTATATATCTGAAAAAGAAATAAAAGACAATTCAATTTATGATAGTATCAGAAACAATAAAATACTTAGAAATAAATTTACCTAGAAGGTGAAAGATCCATATACCCAAAACTACTATATCCTGATGAAAAAATTGAAGATGACAGAAACAAATGGAAAGCTATCTGATGCTTGTGGGTTGAAATAATTATATTGTTAAAATGTCCATATTACTACAAGCCATCTATAGATTCAGTGCAATCCCTATTAAAATTTCAATGGCATTTTTCATAGAAATAGAAAAAACTATCCTAAAATTCGTATGAAATCACAAGAGACCCCATATAGCCAAAGCAATCCTGAAAAGGAAAAACAAAGTTGAAGGCATCACACTTAGTGATTTCAAACTATACTACAAAACTATCATCATTAAAACTGTATGTTGCTGGCATAAAAATAGACACATAGACCAATGGAACAGAATTGAGAGCCCAGAAATAAAACTGCACATATAGAGACAATTAATATTTGAAAAGAAAGCTAAGAATACTCAATGAAAAAGGATAGTCTTTCCAGTAATGGTGTTGGGAACACTGGATAAACACATGCAAAAAAATTTGGACCTATCTTAACCACTCACAAAAATTAAGTCAAAATGGATTAAAGACTTAAATATAAGACCTGAATCTGTAAAAGTTCTAGGAACTTTAGGAAAACACTCCTTGACATTGGACTTAGCAACAATTTTTTTGGATATGGCACTAAAAGAACAAACAACAAAGGCAAACATAAGTAAATGGAACTATATCAAACCAAACAGTTTCTGCAGAATGAAGAGAATAATTAACAAAAAGGCAACATATGGAATTGAAGAAAATATTTCACACCATATATCTGTTAAGGGGTTAATCCAAAAGATACATGAGGAACTCACTTATCTCCATACCAAAACATAAATAATCTGATTTAAAAGTTGGCAGACAAACTGAATAGACACTTTTCCAAAGAAGACACGGAAACAACCAGTGGTTACATGAATAGGTACTCAACATCACTAATCATCAGGGAAATGTAAATCAAACCACAAGGATGTGGACAAAAGGGAACCCTCCTGCACTACTGGTGGGAATGCAGATCGGTGCAGCCACTATAGAAAACAGTATGGAGGGCCCCCCAAAAATTAAAAAGAGAACTATCCTGTGATCCAGTGATTCCACTTCTGAGTATATATATAAAGGAAATAAACAGAATCTAATGCAATAATTGCTCTCCCATGTTTATTTTAGCTTTATTCATAATAGTCAAGATATGGACATAATCTGTCAATGGATGAATGGATAAAGAACATTTGGATATATATGCATATAGCTATAAATATTTTATATATGATTATATATGTATATATGAATATTATTCAGCCACAAGAAAAAAGGAAATCCTGTCAAATGTGACAACATAAATTGACCTTGAGGGCATTATGCTTAGTGAAATAAGTAACTTACATTTGGGACCTAAAAAACCAAATTCATAGAAACAGAGTAGAATGGTGGTTACAAGGGGCTGGGTGGTGTGGAGGGTGGGGCATGGGAGGATGTTGAACAAAGATTTCAAATTTATGATTAGAAGATGAATAAGTTCTGGGGATCTAATACACAACACGGTGACTACACTTAATAATCTGTATTGTATACTTGACAGTTTCTAAAGGAGTAATCTTAAATGTTTTAACCACAAAAAGGAACTGGTAATTAAAAGGCTTTATGGTAATCACATTGCAATATATAAGTATATGAATTCAACAGGTTGTATACCTTACTCTTACACAATATTATATGTCAATTATAATCAATATAACTGGAACAAATCATTGTAAGTGTAGATACAAGGAAAACATTGAACATAAAAATGTTTAAAAATAATCATTAATATATAGTGAAAATTGATTCTGCTAATGATTTAGAAAGAGCTACACAATAGCTTTGAAATACTGAATAAGTCACTAGCATATGATGTATAAACTTTACTGATTTTCTTCTTCTCTAGGTGCTTTAGGCAGAGACCTATACCTATGCATGAAGGTACATATAACATATTCAGGCTGATATTTCTGTTAATAGTTTTTACCTTTATAGTTCCTTTTAATAATGTCGATGAGTAAATGTGATTAGCAAGAATGTCTAAGCACAGCCAGGGGATACCTTGAATAAGAAAATCTTATATATTAAAAACAGTTAATGGGATAAAATCTATTTGTAGTCATAACTGTTGAGGAGCAAGTGTGAGAACCGAACGGTCGGAGATAATCAAATTAGAATTTAAAGAGCCTTTATTAGCTGGCCAGCGACTGCCCACCCGTCCACAAGCCGGACTTAGGTGGACAGCCCCGACCTTAGGGACTGGGGGGTTTATAAAGCATTTCAGGTGCAGGAACTTGGACAGAAATACAGCTTGTATAGACAAAAAATTTCCACTATTACCCAGGTCATTGCTCAAAGGAATAGGTCACTGCTATTCCCCAAGTCATTGCTCAAAGGAATAGGTCACTGCTCAAAGGAATAACAGGTTAAGTTCCTTGTTCTGCTCGGTTGGAGCATGCAACCGCGGGGGTCTGGTTCCTGGGACCCAAGTTCAGCTGATTACCCTACTGACTGGACGTCTAAGAAATACCCTTTAACAATAACACCTGAGTCCTATGTAGAACATATTTTCAGTGGCAGTTTTACAAAGTATAATGGATTTATTATTATTCAGAAAATATTTACTTTACCCTTCTCCATCCATTGATTTTCCCATTGACATTGAGCTTGATCAAAAGCTTCCATTGGCCAATATAATACTGTAGAAGTGAGGCGGAGGTGCCTCACACACCCTAGGCTTGGTTGGAAGTTGCTCTGTTCAGCAGAGGCTTCATGACGATGGCAGAACAAACTTTTACCCAGGACATTTCATTATATCTGGGGGAAGGAGGGTGGATGTATCTCTAGTGGAGAACAGCAGCTAAACCTTCATGCCTTTTATTGAGGAGGATACATACAAGAGATACAAGGTCAAAATTCGTAAATCGTCAATAGCTATTAGGCATTTGACAGTAACAGATTACATGATGTACCAGTACAGGAGGCACAGTGGCCAGTCTGTGTCAGTGTGTCAGGGTCTATAGAACATCTTGATGCCACACTGGCACTAAGTGCAAGGTTTCACACATTCCTTGCCAGAGATTTTTTATGTTACATTAATGAGAAAGAAAGTAGAGCAAGTTCTAAAGCATAATGAGCATTCTTTAATCCAATTCCCATGGCAACCCTCTGAGTGGTCTTCAGTTATGTTCCACACACAGCCTTATGTTGAGACTTAAAGACAAGAACAGCTGGAATGCCAGTGGTAATCATGCTCAGGCCGGGGTTACAATTCCCTAAACCACGAGGAGCGGTTGCCCACATAGAAGTGACAGCATTCCAGTTCCAAGTACAAATTTAAGATATGGTATGGTTTCTGTTTTTCCTTTGTGTTCTTACCATCTACCATGCTCTAAGTAATCCTTGATCATTTCACCTGAGTTCTGAAATGAGAAGATATGTGAAGCATACCTGATCCCAACCTTCAACCTGGAGCCAAGTCCAGCCAACTTAGCCAAATGTATCTGAACCTGAACCGATCTGTAGACCTGAGAATGAAAAATAAATGTTTGTTATTTTAAGCCACTGAAATTTGGGAGCTGTTTGCTGCATTATTACAGCAAAACCTGACTAATACATTTCCCAAAATTTAGTAGTATCTTTTCTAATATACTTTTATTTAAAAAAAGAAACAAAACAAAAGCAGAGGATTCACTTCAGTTGTTAATTTTTTCTTATGCTTATTTTCACACATGACAAATGAAATCTCAGTCTTTGTGCTGGAAACGTGTTTCTCCCTCCAAATGCACTCTCCAACTTTTCACATCTTGCTCTGTGCCTTAAGAGGTGTAGGTAAGGTTTGGCCAATGGGGCACACTGATAGGAGAGCAGAGGGAGGAAAAGAGGAGGATGAGATTGGGAATATTTAATATCTGGACTTTCTCCAATGTGTCAGTGCAAACTGCCTGGCCTAAGGGCCAGACAGCCCTCACTGCTTTTTTAAAAAATTGTTTTCCTATTAGAGTTGTCCCATTTTTACCCCCATTGCTCTCCCCTATCCCAGCTGCACCCCCTCTCCCACAGTCAATCCCTACCCTGTTGTCCATGTCCATGGGTCATATACTAACTAGTTCCTTGACTAGACCCTTCTTATTCTTTCTCCCATTTTCCCTCTCCCTCCTCTCCCCTGGTCAGTCTGTCCCTTGTTTACATTCCTCTGGTTCTATTTTTCTCATTTGTTTGTTTTGCTCAGTACTTTCCTGTATTAGGTGAGATCACATGGTATTTGTCTTTTGCTGCCTGGCTTATTTCACTAAGCATAATACTCTCCAGTTCTATTCATGTTGTCGTAAAAGGTAGGAGTTCTTTTTTTCTGCTGAATAGTATTCCATTGTGTAAATGTACCACAGTTTTTTGATTCACTTATCTACAGATGGGCATTTAGGCTGTTTCCAGCAGTTGGCTATTGTAAATACTGTTGCTATGAACATAAGGGTGCATTAGTCCTTTTTAATTGGTGTTTCATGATTCTTAAGGTGTAATCCTAGCAATGGAATTGCTGGATCAAAATCAGTTCAATTTTCAGTTTTTTGAGGAAATTACATACTTTTTCCCACAGTGGCTGCACCAGTCTGCATTTCCACCAACAGTGCCTATGGACCCTCTGTATGTCTTTTTTGGGGAGGCGTTTGTTCAGGTCCTTGGCCCATTTTTTAATTGGATTGTCTGTCTTCTTGGTGTTGAGTCATATAAGTTCTTTACATATTTTGGAGATCAAACCCTTGTCTGAGTCATCATTGGCAAATATGTTTTCCCATGTGGTTGGTTCCGTTATCATCTTGCTGATGCTTTCTTTTCCTGAGCAGAAACTCTTTAGTTTGATGTAGTCCCGTTTGTTTATTCCTTCCATTATTTCCCTTGCCTTAAGAAATATTGCTATGTGGGATATCTGAAATTTTACTGCCTATGTTTTTCTCTATGACTTTTATGGTGTCATGGCTTACATTTCAGTCCTTTATCCATCTTGAGTTTATTCTGGTGTATAGTGTAAGTTGGTGGTCTACTTTCATTTTTTTGCTTGTCTCTGTCCAGTTATCCCATCATCATTTGTTGAAGAAGCTCCTTTTACTCCATTTATTGTTCCTTCCCCCTTTGTCAAATATTAGTTGACCATATAGATCTGGGTTTATTTCTGGGCTCTCTGTTCTGTTTCATTGATCTATATGTCTGTTTTTATGCCAGTACCAGACTGTTTTTTTAGTGTGTTTTATTGATTGTGTTATTATAGTAGTCCCAATTTTTCCCCTTTGTTCCCTTCTTCCCAGTACCCCCTTCCCTCCAGCAATCCCAGCACCCTGATTTCATGTCCATATGTCATCCATATAAGTTCTTTGGCTTTACTCTTTCCTATATTATTCTTAACTCCCCCCTGTCTATTTTGTACCAACCAATTATGCTTCTTAATCCCTTCACCATTTCCCCATTTCTCCCCCTTCCCCCTCCCAGCTGATAACCCTCCAAATGATCCCCGTACCTATGATTCTGTTCCTATGCTGGTTTGCTTAGTTGGGTGTTGTTTTTATTTTTTAGATTCAGTTGTTGATAGTTGAGAGTTTCTTGTCATTTTAATGTTGATGATTTTGATCTTCTTTTTCTTAAGTAAGTCCCTTTGACATTTCATATAGTAATAGCTTGGTGATGATGAGCTGCTTTAGGTTTACCTTGTCTGGGAAACACTTTATCTACCTTTCCATTCTAAATGATAGCTTTGCTGGATAGAGTAATCTTGGTTGTAAGTCCTTTCTTTTCATCACCTTGAATACTTCCTGCCAGTCCCTTCTTGCCCGCGCAGTTTCTTTTGACAAACCAGTTGATAGTCTTATAGGCACTCCTTTGTACATAACTTTTCTCTTTCTGCTTTTAAGGTTCTCTTTTTATTTTGAACCTTTGGCATTTTAATTATGATGTGTCTTGGTGTGCTCTTTTTTGGGTCTAGCTTGTTTGGGACTCTCTGTGCTTCCTGCACTTGTATGTTTATTTTCTTTGCCAAATTTGGGGAGTTTTTCTTTATTATTTTCTTATACAAGCTTTCAATTTCTTGCTGTTTCTCTTCTCCTTCTGGCACCCCTATGGTTCAGATGTCGACATTTTTAAATTGTCCCAGAGGTTCCTAAACCTATGCTCATTATTTTCATTTCTTGTTTCCTCATTCTGTACTGGATGACTGTTTTTTTCTTCCTTATGTTCCAAATCATTGATTTGAACCCTGGTTTTCTTCCCTTCACCATTGGTTTTGTGTGGATTTTCCTTCGTTTCATTTAGCATAACCTTCACTTCTTCCCTTATGCGTTTGCCATACTATGCATGTCTGTCAAGACTGTGAGCATCTTTATCACCAGTGTTTTGAACTCTGCACCTGTTAGGTTGGCTATCTCCTCATCTGTTAGGTTGGCTATCTCCTTGCCGCTTAGTTCTGCCATTGGAACTTGATTTGTTCCTCTTTTGGGCCATACTTCTCAGTTTCCTCAACTTCACAGGCTCCTGTGTTCACCTCTGTGTCTTAGGTAGAGCTGTCACACCTGTTACATTGCAAGGGGTGGAGCCTTAGGTATTCGTCAGTACAGGGCGACCGATTTCACCACGTTTTGGCGCTGCGTGTGTGGGGGAGGTGCCCAAGAGGAAACAATGCCACCTGCTCAGCCCTCGTGCCTTTTTCAGGCACTTCTTCCACTTCTGCATGGACTGGCACCTCTCTAGCTGTTGCCCTGGCTGTCATTCCCAGAGTGAATGTCTAGGACCGTGGGGGCCCTTTAATCAAGTGGACTCTGCAGAGACCGGCCCTTTCTGCCTCCGCCCCAACCCCCACTTATTTGCTCAGTCAGAAGCAATGAGGCTTTATTTTCCCCAACACTGGGACCATGAGCTGCTCAGTCTGGTCTGGTGCTGGGAGTGCTGCCCAGGTGTCCCTCTCTACTTTTTAAAATGTGTGATTGCGCTTTCTGTCAACCTGCCACTGCCGCCATTGCTGCCACCACCACAGCACATCCTCTCTCTCTGCCTTGGCTCTGCCCCAACCTAGCTGTCTGGATGAGTATTTCTTCTTTATATCTTTGTTTGTTGGACTTCTATGCAGCTCAGCTTTCTGGAACTTCTGATTGTCTCTAGTTTTGAGGTAGTTGTATTCCTTCTTAGTTGTGGAGGGAGAGGCAGTGTATCTGTATAGGCCCCCATCTTGCCCAGAAGTCCAGACTGTTTTGATTACAGTGGCCTTGTAGTATAGTTTGATATCAGGTATTATGATTTCTCCTACTGTGTCCTTCTTCATCAAGATTGCTGTGGCTATTCGAGGTTTTTTTTCATTCAACATAGATTTTTGAAGTATTTTTTCTAGGTCTGTGAAATCGTCGGCAGCCGTCCGTCTCGAGAGACGATGGTGTAGCTTCTTAAGAGTATATCTGCACCGCCGAGAATGGCTGTGCAGTCCGACTTGGGAGTGACACGGTATCTGTCTCCTCCCGTGTTGAATTGACATCTTGCGATGACGCTGGAGTGTCCTCTCCAGTGGAGCTGAAGCTACAGAGCCTGGGCAGGGTGATATGGAGTGTCTGCTGTTGCCCATGCAGCAGACCCCCCCTCTCTTCGCAGCTGAAGGATCCAAGGGAAAGAAGGAGTCAATACAGCTTGGCTTCAACGTCAAACCGCCTTAGGGACTCCGGCTCCGGATTTTCTGTCGGGGTTTACTCCCTTAGCCTTTCCCCTGAAGAGGTATGCCGCAAGGCAGCGGAGGTTTTTTGGAGTCAGAGTTTTCCTTCTCTGATGTGCCCTGACTGGAAGATCGAACCAGCGACACTTAGCTCGCAGGCTGACGCTCAATCCACTGAGCCAAACCAGCCAGGGTTAAGGTCTGTGAAATATGTCACTGGTATTTTGATAGAGATTGTGTTGAATTTATAAATTTATTTGGGTAGTGTAGACATTTTAATGATATTGATTCTTCCCATCCATGAACATGCTATATGCTTACATTTATTTGTATCTTCCTTAATTTCTTTCTTCAGTGTTATGTAGTTTTATGAGTACAGGTTTTTACCTCCTTGGTAAAATTTATTCCTAAGTACTTTATTTTTCTTGTAGTTATAGTAAATGGAAATTTTTCTATTTTCTATCTCTGATATTTTATTGTTGGTGTAAAGAAATGCCTTTGATTTCTCAATATTGTTTTGTACTCTACTATTTTGTCTAATTCACTTGTTAGGTCAAGTAGTTTTTTCATGGAATCTATAGGGTTTTCTATGTACACTATCATGTCATCTGCAAATAATGACAGTTTAACTTCTTTTCCAATTTGGTTGCCTTTTATTTCTTTTTCTTGTTTGATTGCTGTGGCTATACCTTCCAAGACTATGTTGAGTAAAAGTGGTGAGAGTGGACCTCCTTGTCTTGTTCCTGATCTCAGGGGGAATGCTTTCAGTTTTTGTTCATTGAGTATGATGTTGGCTTTGGGTTTCTTGTACATGGCCTTTATTATGCTGAGGTATGCTGCCTCTATTCCCATTATGCTGAGTGTATTACATGTATTTATCTGTGAATATTAAACCATCCTTGCATCCCTGGGATGAATCCCACTTGATCATGGTGTATGATCTTTTAAATGTGTTGCTGGATCTGGCTTGCCAATATTTTGTTGAGGATTTTAGCATCTTGTACATGAGCGATATTGGTCTGTAATTTTCTCTCTTTGTTGTGTTGACCTGATTTTGGAATTAGAATAATACTGGCCTCATAGAATGAGTTTTGGAGTCTTCCCTCTTCTTGGATTTTTTGGACTAATTTGAGAAGGATGGAAGTTCTTCCATGAATGTTTTGTAAAACTCAGCTGTGAAGTCATCCAGTCCATGACTTTTGTCTGCCGTTTTTTTTTTTTTATTACTGCTTCAATTTCACTAGTTGTTATCAGTTTATTCAGGCTTTCTGTTTCTTGATTCAGTTTTGTAAGATTATATGTTTCCAGAATTTTGTCCATTTCATCCAGGTTGTCAAATTTCATGGCATACAGTTGTTCATAGTAATTTCTTACAATTCTTTGTATTTCTATGGTATTGCTTGTGATTTCTCCTCTTTCATTTTTGACTTTGTTTATTTGGGTCCTCTTTCATTTTTTGTTGATGTGCCTGGTTAAAGGCGTGTCAATTTTGTTAATCTTTTCAAAGATCCAACTCCTGGTATTACTGACCTTTTGAATTGTTTGTTAAGTCTTTATGCCATTTAATTCTGCTCTGATCTTGATTATTTTCTTCCTTCTACTCACTCTTGGTTTTGTTTGTTGTTGTTACTCTACTTCTTGTAGCTGTAGAGTTTGATTGTTTATTTGAGATTCTCCTATCCTTTTTAGGTAAGCCTGTATTGCTATAAACTTCCCTCTCAGGAGTGCCTTTGCTGTGTCCCATAGGTTTTGGGCTGTTGTATGTTCATGATCATTTGTTTCCAGAAACTTTTTGTTTTTTCTTTGATGTCATTGTTAATGCATTCATTATTTAATAGCATGTTATTCATTCTCAATGATTTTGAATGCTTTTGAATTTTTTCCTTGAGGTTGATTTCCAGTTTCAAGGCATTGTCATCTGAGAAGATGCTTGATATAATTTTAATTTTCTCGAGTCTGTTGAGGCTTGATTTGTGTCCTACCATGCGGTCTGTCTTTTAAATGTTCCATGTGCTCTTGAAAAGAATGTATATTTTGCTTCTTTGGGGTGAAAATTTTTATATGCATCAATTAAGTCTCTTTGACCTAGAGTGTTGTTCAATGACTCAATCATCTTGGTGTTTCTTTGCTTTGAAGATCTGTCCATTGTTGAAGGGTGTTAAAGTCCCCTACTGTGAGTCTGTTGCTGTCAATATCCTTCATGAAGTCCTTCAAAATTTTTCTTATATATGGGGTGCTTCTGTGTTGGGTGCATATTCATTACAAGGGTTGTATCTTCTTGATGGATTGTTTCCTTAACTATTATGAAATGTCCATCTTTGTCTCTTTTATGACCTTTGCTTTGAAATCTATTTTGTCTGATATAAGCATTGCTACCCCAGCTTTTTTCATGTCCACTTGCTTGAAATATTTTTTCCATCCCTCTACTTTCAGTCTATGTGGATCGTCTGTTCTAATGTGGATCTCTTGTAGACAGAATATATGTGTGTCATGCTTTCTAATCCATTCAGCTATGCTATGTCTTTTGATTGGTGCATTTAATTCATTTACATTTATGGTGATTACCGATAGGTACTTATTCATTGTCATTTCCCCCCTTTGTACCTGTGTTCCTCTCTTTCTCTCTCTGTTTCTTCATTTTCTTAAAGCAGACCCTTTAGCATCTCTTGCAATGCTGGTTTGGTGGAGATGTATTCTTTTAGCCTTCTTTTGTGTTGGAAACTCCTTATTTCACCTTCCAGTTTGAAAGAGATCCTTACTGGGTAGAGTAGTCTTGGTTTTAGGCCTTTGTTTTTCATTGTTTGAAATATTTTTTGCCATTCCCTTCTGGTGTGTAGTGTTTCTGTTGATAAATCTGATGATGGTCTTATTATAGCTCCCTTGTATATTATTACCTGTTTCTCTTGCTGCTTTTAGAATTCTCTTTTTCTTTCAATGTTGCGATTTTAATTATGATGTGTCTTTGAGTGGGCCTCTTTGGGTTCATCTTCATCGGCACCCTCTGTGCTTCCTGGACTTTCAAGTTTTCTGTCATTACTTTTTCAAACAGAGTTTCTTTCCCTTGCTCTTCTCCTTCTGGTGTTCTTATAATAAGGATATTATTACATTTCACGTTGTCCTGCAGCTCTCTGAAAACCTCTTCATTCTTTTTCAGTCTTTTTCTGTTTTGTTGCACTTTCTATGTATTTTTTTCCTTGTTGTCCTCCAGCTCGCTGATCTGATCTTCTGCTTCCTCTAGTTTCCTTTTGATTCCTTCTACTGTGCTCCTCAGTTCAGAAATTGTATTCTTCATTTCCTCCTGGCTTTTATTGATAGCTTCTGTGTCCTTTTTCATGCTGGTGTAATTCTCAGTTTCTTGTAATTTCCCTGGAGTTCTTTGTAGTTTTCTTTGAGGTTGCTGAGCTCATTGAGCTTCCTTATAATCTATACTTTGAATTCCATGTATGATAGTTTGCTTACCTTTATTTCATTTAGCACTATTCCTTGGGATTCCTTCTTTACTTTAGATGGAGCGGTTGTTTTTTCTGTCTCCCCTTGTTTTTGGACCCTTCTTGTTTGTTTCTGCTTCTTAGATTGATCTTAACTTACTGGACCTGACCCTGGTGGTGTCAGATTGTGTCCTAGTCTGGGCCTGGGCCTGGGCATCCTGTTAGAGAATACCAGAGATCTACTGCATTTGTCTGTCTCTTTTAGTTGTCAATCTAACCAATCTGTGATCAGCTGTCAGGCTTCAATACCAAGGGTGGGGCAGATTAATTCCTGTGGGCAGGTGTATTGCTTCCCCTCTGCCATCTTGGGTCTCTTGGAGGGGAGTGATCTGCATGCAGTATGGGGAATGAGTCAGCACTAAGACTCAGTCAGCTGCTCCCTCAGTTCTCTCCTCAAAGCCATCGCCCCAATCTCTCCTTAAGCATTTCTAATCCTCTCTGCTCTCCCTCTGCTGGAGCCCATGGTAAGTGGGTGCCAATATATTTTCAAATGTGATCCCTTTAAGAGCTCTTTTTCTCCAGATGTTTCTTTCATGCCAGCAAAACAAAAAGGAAAACGAAGACAAAAACACCCTGTGGCTTTTCACTTGTGAAGGCTGGATCCTATCTTACTTTCTGCTCTGTTGCTGTAGGCTGGGAAGCCCAGATGGGAGTTTAGACTCCTCTCTTCTCAGGGGGAATGTCTGACTGCTGAGCTGTTTCTCAGTCCCTTCAGCTGTCACTCATGGGAGCCCAGCCAGCCCTTTCATGTCTCCACACTTCCTACACGTCATGTCATGTTGAAGTGGCCTTCTCTGTCTGTCTGTCTGTGGTTATAAGGCTTGTTTCCAGCTAGTGTTCAGTTGGTTATTTCACATGATTTTTCATAATTAAATTGTAAGTCTAGATTGGTCCTGGGAGGAAGTTAGTATAGGTTCCACTTACTCCTCTGCCATCTTGGATCTCTTGTGCCTGCCATCTTCCCCTGACAGCCCCTCACAAAACTCAATTTTGTTTATCTTTTCAAAGAACCAGCTAACTGGACTTATTGGTCCTTTGAATTGTTTTTTAATCTCTATGACATTGAAGTCTTCCTTGATCTTGATTATTTTCTTCCTTTAACTTGCTCTGGGTTTTGTTTGCTGTTGTTCATCTAGTTCTTGTATATGTAGGGTTAGTTTGTTCATTAGAAATTATTCTACTTTTCTTAGGTAGGCCTGTATTGCTATGGACTTTTATCTCAGAACTATCATCACTGTATCCCATAGTTTTTGGCTATGGAGTGTTTATTTTCATTCCTTTACAGATATTTTTTGATTTTTTCCTTGATCTCATTGTTAATGTATCCATTATTTAAAGCATGTTATTCATTCTCCACGAGTTTGAATGTTTTTTAGTTATTCGCTTGAGGCTGGTTTCTTGTTTTAAGCCATTGTGATCTGAGAAGATACTTGTTATGATTTCAATTTTCTTGAATTTGTTGAGGCTTGTTTTGTGTCCTACCATATGGTCTATCTTTGAAAAATTTCCATGTGTATTTGAAAAGAATGTGTATTTTGCTTCTTTTGAGAGAAAGGTTTTGTATATATCAAGTCCATTTCATCTAGAGTGTTGTTCAATGCCACCATATTCTTGCTTTTTTTTTTTCCTGTTTAGAAGATCTGTCCATTGTTGACAACAGGGTGTTAATATCACATACTATGAGTGTGTTACTGTCAATATCTTTTTTGAAATCCTCCAAGATTTTCCTAATGTACTTGGGTGCTCCTATGTTGGGTGCATACATATTTACAAGGGTTACATTTTCTTGATAGATCATTTCCTTACCTATTATGAAGTATCCTTCTTTGTCTCTTTTTATGGGCTTTATTTTGAAATTTATTTTGTCTGATATAAGTTTTGCTGTGCCAGTTTTTTTCTCATGTCCATTAACTTGAAATATTTTTTCCGTTCCTTCACTTTCAGTCTGTGTAGATTTTTTGTTTCGAGGTGGCTCTCTTGTAGACAACATATATGTAGGTCATGTTTTCTCATCCATTAAGTTACCCTTTGTCATGTATTGCAGCATTTAATCCATTTACATTTAACATTCTTATTTCTAGGTACCTATTTATTATCTTATTTTCCTTTAGTACCTGTATTCTCTCTCTCTCTCTCTTCATCTTCTTAAAGCAGTCCTTTTGGAATCTCTTGCAATCCTGGTTTGGAGGAAATATATTCTTTTAATCTTTTTTGTCTGGGAAACTTCCTTTTTGCCTTCAATTTTAAATGAAAGTCTTTCTTAATGTAGTAGCCTTGGATGCAGGCCTTTGGTTTTCATTGCTTGGGATACTTCTCACCAGTCCCTTCTGGATTGTAGTGTTTCTTTTGAGAAATCATCGGATAGTCTTATCAGAGATCCCTTGTATGTTATTAGCTGTTTCTTCCTGCTGCCTTTAAGATTCTCTGTCTTTGATTTTTTGCCAGTTTAATGGAGTGGGCCTTTTTAGGTTCATGTTGATTGGGACCCTCTGTGCTTCTAGGACTTACATGCCATTTTTTCCTCATCAAGTTAGGGATGTTTACTGTCATTATTTTTTCAAATAGGTTTTCTGTCCCTTGCTCCTTACTTCTCCTTGTGGTATCTCTATGATATAGATATTATTGTGCTTTATGTTGTCTTGCAGGTCCCTTAAAACCTCTTTGTTCTATTTGAGTCTTTTTTCATTTTGTTGTTCTGTCTGGGAATAGTTTTCTACTTTGTCTTATTGCTTAACAATCCTATCCTCTGTTTAATCTAGCTTGTTTTTAATTCCTTCTACGTGTCCTTCATTTCAGGAATTGCATTATTCATTTATTCCTGGTTCTTATTGATAGTTTCTATGTTCTTTTTCATGCTGGTGTAATTTGAAATAAGTACCTTGTATCTTCTCTGGAGTTCTTTGTAGTTCTCACTGAGCTCACTGAGCATCCTTATAACCATTATTTTGAACTTAATGCTTGTTAGTTTTCTTGCCTCTATTCATTTAGCACTCTTTCTCAGGATTCCTTCTTTCCCTTTTTGGGGGGTGGTGGTGTTTCTTTGTCTCCCATTTTGGGCAGCTCTTCTTGTTTGTTTCTGATTCTTAGGTTGTTCCAGTTGGACTCCCTGTATTCATGGTATGACCTTCTGTGGTACGAAACCATGGGATTTACTGTTGCAGTCTCCTTAAGCTCCTGAACTTGATGTTCTTAGGATGCCCTTAATGCCGTTTATGTGGGTTCTCTTGTTGTAACTGAGTTTTTGTAGTTGTTAGGTCATTCTTTGATAGGCCCTTCCCTCCAGCTGGCTGACTGAAAGTCCCTCTGCCCACCATGTCTTGAATGCTGCTGTACAGGTGCTGCCAGAACAAAACTAAATAGCCCAGGAAACAAACTTACACCCTCAAATTTAACCCCTCACCCACAATCACACTATCAACAGCAAATGAGACAGTATTAATAAAGATGTAAAGAGATTAAGACTATTATAAGAAAGTAAAGATGAACATGAGATGACTAACTGAAGTAAAAATGACTTTGAAAAGGTAACTGGAAGAGTAATAATAAAAGTAGGGAATAGGGACAAGGCAATGAGGGAAATAAAATAATATTTACATCATAAATAAAAAGGGGAGGGAAGAAGGCAGAATGAAGAGAAGGGAAGCAGATGTTTTGGGTTTAAAAAGAAATTGAAAAAATATATAGTCAGGGAGAGAACAAAAATTAAAAAATAAAAGGAAAAATATAAGAATGAAACTGGAGAAAAAGATCCACCACAGCACTATTGACAGACAATGGGCAAAGATTAATAAAAGTGGGATGGAAATAAGAAGGAAACCAGAAAGAAAAAAAAAGGCTAAGAGATATCTAGAGGTAAGGGAAGTAATTTTGAGAGGATAGAAGGAAAAGAAATACAGATAGTGAGGAAGGACAACCAGGCTAAATCAGGGGAAAATTAAAATTAAAATTAAAAAAGAAAGAAAAGTCATGAAGAAGGCAAAATGGAATAGGAGATTTGAATGGTAAAATTTGAGATGTAAAATAAAAAACTAGTGAACATCTAGGAATAAAATTGAAGAAATGCAACAACCACCACCTCATCCAAAACCAACAAACAAAGACTGATAAAGATGGAGAGAGAGTAATCATATTTTAAGAATGGGAAAACAAATGTGAGATGATTGATGACAAGAAAATTCATTTTGAGTGGCTGGAGATGAGACAAATAGTAAGTGTATAGAATGGACAAGTCATAGCAAGATAAAAAATAGAATTTAAAACAAAAATAAGAAGAGGAAATAAGGGAAAATGGATTAAGAGAAGGGAGGAGCAAATTTTGACTTTTGAAATGAAAAATAATATAAAAACTAGCGACTTAATATGCACAAACTTGAAAGTCAAGAAATGAACATTAAACAGCTATGCAAGTGAGAAAATAACTGAAATTATGAAGAAGACCATGGTGGAATTAGTCTCAGTGGTATCTAGTCTTTACTACTTTCTTTTCTTTCTGGATCTGCCCCTGGTGCTGTCAGATGGTGTTTCAGCCTGGCCCTAGGCAGTCTGTTCAAGATTACCAGTGATTCACAGTCTTTGGCTTTCTCCTTCAGTTGTTTATCTAGTCAGTCTGTAATCTGTAGTCCAGTTTAATAATCGCAAGGTGGGACAGAGTAATTCCTGAGTGTGGGGCTATTTCTGGCCTCAGGCTGATATGATTCGGAGGTGAGTGCTCTGCCTGAGCAAGATGGCCCCTGCAGTATGGGGGATGACTCAACACAGGGATCCTATCATCTGCTTTCTCAGTTCTCTCCCCAAAGCCATCTTCCCCAAACTCTCCTCAGCATCTGTATTCCACTCCGCACCCACTTTTCCAAATCTCAGGATAAGTGGCTGCTAATGAAATTTTATGCGTTGGCCCTTTAGAAGGCTCTGTGTGACTCCAGACATCTCTCCCTGGAAGGCAGAAACCCCACCACTTTTTACAGCTGGGTGTTATCTGGGTTCCTTTCTGGCTCTGGTGCTGTAGGTTTGGGAGCCCACTTAGTTGTTTAGACCCCACACTTCCAACAGAAACCCTCCAGCCGCTGAAACTTACCACCAGCACTTCAGCTGCCACCTGTGGGAGCCCAGCCAGCCCTCTTGTGTCTCCTATGCCCTCTGTACTAGTCATGTTGTAGTAAAGTGATTTCTTCTGTCTGTCTGTGGTTATAAGGCTTCTATCCAGCTATTGTTCAGTTGGTTATTCTGTATGATTTTTTCACAATTTAGTTGTAATTCCAGATTGGTCCTTGTAGGAGGTTAATGTAGCTACCACTTACTCCTCTGCCATCTTGGATCTCAATTTCTTGTTCTTTCTCTTCTTTCTCTGAGACCCCCTATGATGCAAATGTTGATATGGTCGAAGTTGTCCCAAAGTCTTCTTAAATTATTCTCATTTTATGGATTTTTTTTTTTTTTTGCTTTCTTGATTGGATGTTTTTTGCTTCCTTATCTTCCACATCAGTAATTTGACTCTCTGCTTTATGTACTTTACTGTTGATTCCTGCAATATATTTTTCATTTTAGTTTTTTTATTCTTCATTTCTGACTGGTTCTTTTTATGTTTTCTATGTTTTTTATAGTAATTTTTAAGTTTTTTATCTCTTTGATGAAGTTTAACTTTCTCTGTTCTTCTCCTAAGTTCATTGAGCATCTTTATAACCAGTGTTTTGAACTCTTCATCTCATTGATTGCTTACCTTCACTTTATTTAGTGTTTCTTCTTTTTGTTTCTGTAGTTTTGTTCTGTTCTTTCACTTGGGACATGTTTCTTTGTCTCCTCATTTTTGGCTTCCTCCCCATGTTTATTTCTGTGTATTAGGTAAAACTGCTATGTCTCCCAGTCTTGGTAGGGTGGCCTTATGTAGTAGGTGTCCTTTGGGACCCATAGTGCAACCTCCTCAGTCACCCAAGGTTGGTGTCCTTGATGCACTCTCCCTATGGTGTGCGCTGTGTGCACCCACCTGTTGTAGTTGAACGTTGATTGCTGTTTACACATCAATGGGAGGAATTTACCTTAATCCTGATTGGCTACAAGGACTGGCCAGAACTACAGTGGAGAAGCAGATGTGCAGGAGATGACTCCATGAAGCAGGACTCACTTCAGTGGGGCTCTGGTATCTGATGAATTTGCTCCCTGAGTCTGTCACTCATGGAGGTGGTCACATGGTGCTCTGGTGTGGTATGAAGCTGTCCATCAGTTATGTTGACTCTGTGGCTTCCTGGGTGGTGCAGGCCAAAATCAACTGCCACATGTGCCCTGCCCAGGGTCATACAGCATGAGCTACAGAGTGATATACCAATGGCTGCTACTTGTGCTTCTACTTGGAGGTAGAAGCCAGGCTGTGAACTGAAACTGGCTGCCACTACTGCTGGGTCTGAGGCCACTTGCAAGTGGTGTGGAGCACCCCAAGGCCAGATGCTGCTTGTTTTGGGTTTGTGAAGCTCTGGGAAATTTTATAAGAGTTTGCAGCATGAGGCAAGACAGGCTATTTGTATGAAAAAAACAATAGAAATGGCTTGGATGGGCCTCAAAGTTGGGTGGGGCAGGGTCTCAAAGAATCACCAACATTATGTGAATGTTAGCTGGGATGATGAAGACTCAGATTTGACATCCACCTGCCCTGAGGGAGGAGAGCTTAGCAAAGGAACAATGGCCTATGGCAGCACTTCCGTATGGAGGAAAGCTGCCTCTTCAACCCTTGCTCCAAAGTCAGACTAATAATTTCCTCCCTGTATGTCTCTGTTGTTTTTTGAGCTGCTGCCCCAGTGCTGGAGCCCAGTGCTCAAGTCAAGTAAATTCATTTAAGATGAATGCCTAAGTTTCTAGCAGCCCTCCATATCCCTCAACCACAATCCCTGCTGGTTTTCACAACCAGAAGTTATGGGGACTTATCTTTCTTCACTGGAACCCTGGGCTGTGGAACCTAGTGTGTAACTGGGACTCCCCCCTACTCATGGGGTGCCTCTGCATCTGAGATATCTCTCCCAAATTTTAACTGCCACGCATCCACGTCTCTGCCCTTCTTACCAATATTAATGTGGCTTCTTCTGTGTTTCTTTAGTTATAGAACTTTTGTTCAGCTAGATTACAGGTAGTTCTGAATGATAGTTGTCTTTAATTTAGTTGTAATCTTGATGTGCTTGTAGGAGGATACAAGTACTGCATTTACCTCCATGCTTTGTAATTTTTTATTGGATACTAGACATTGTGATTCTTACCTTGTTGTGTGCAGAATTTTTGGTATGCTTATAACTATTTTTGAGATTTTGTTCTCGGTCTCAGTCAAACTACTGGAAACATTTGCTTTTTTTCTGGTCTCATTCTGAAACTTTGTTTGGCAGGTCCTTAGAAGTGTGAAGTGTAAGACTATTTTGACCCCTCCTCAGGCAAATCCCCTCTGGATACTTTTGAGTACTTATGAATTATAAAGTCTTTCACTCAATTGATTGGAAGATAAAATAGTCCCAGCTATTTATGAGCTTAAGTATTGTACCCTATGAGATTTTCAGGTCATTCTTTCCTTAGCCTCAGGTAGTTCCATACATGATGTACACAGTGATTGTTTATAAGCTGTGGGCTTAAAGGGGTGCCTTAAAGATTTATGGAGCTTTCTCTATTCTTTAATTAAATCTTATCCAGTTCTCTTTTCTTATATTTAGCTTCATTGGCCTTCCTGAACATCTCCTTCTCCTCAATTCAGGCATATTTCTGGCAACTTTCTGATTTCCCTTCTCTTTGTATTATGACTTGGAAACTGCTTTCTACAGGAAGTAAGCTTCAGAAGTCATAGGGCTCATCTTGTTTCCTATTATACAGAAATCATTGTCATTTGTTGCTTGATAGCCAATGTCTCGAAATTAATTGTTTTATATATTTTATCTATTTCTTTTTAGTTAGTTTTAGCCAGGAGGATAAATCCAGTGCCCTGTTATTCCATCTTGGATGGAAGCAGAAACCTTCATATTATCCCTAGAAGAAGAATAAATGTAGTACATGCTCATGGTATAATGTTTACGATCCAATTCTAATGTTTTTTTAGATATGTCATTAACCATGAGTAATGGACAATATTTTCCTATAATGATATCAGCTACTTTGTTTCTATTTGTTAGATTTTCCTTTCCCCATTGAAATGCATTGGCATGTTAAGAATAGTAAAGGAAATGAAGAAGCCAAAGAATTTATATGCTGGAGGAAAGGGGGTTACTGGGTGGAGGGAGGCAAAGGGGAAAAAATCGGGACAACTGCAATAGCATAATCAATAAAATATACTTAAAAAAAGAAAATTAATAGAATGTACAGATGTGCCTTGTCTTATGATGGGGTTATATCCTGATAACCCCGTCACAAGCTGAAAATATCATAAGTTGAAATGCATTTAACATATCTCACCTACTGAACACCATAGCTTAGCCTAACTTGAAAGGTACTCAGAACACTTATATTAGTCTACAGTTAGGCAAACTCATCTAACACAATAAATACATGGTAGAGTATCAGTTGTTTACCCTCATGATCATATGGCTGACTGGGAGCTGCACCTGTCCTGCATCACAGAATATTATACCATATATCATTAATTGGGAAAAGAGTAAAATTCAAAATTCAAAGTATGGTTTCTACTTACATATATCACTTTTGAGTCATTGTAAAGTTGAAAAATTGTAAACCAAGCCATTGTAAGTCAGGGATTATCAGTGCATGAGTAGTATTTCTGAACTTTTAACTTTTTTATTAATCTATTTGTGTATCTTTGTGTACTACCATGTTGCCTTGATTACTATAGTTTTATACATTCATAATAACTTTTTAAATTCTTCAATATACTTTTCTTTTTTAGCTTTATAATTCTTGAAACTATGATTATTATTTAATTATTTGCTAATTTTTAAAGTTTGTTTTAGGTACTCTAGATCTTTGCATTTCCTTATTAATTAAACATTATTGTCAAATTTTACCAAATAGTTGCTTGAATTTTGACTAAAATTTTATTTAAAATATAAATTTAATATTTATAAACAGATTAATTTAAAGATAAATGACATTTTATCAATATTGAGTCTTCCAGTTCATGGAACATGATGTCTATCTACATTTATTTGGGTCTTCTTTAACTTTTCTCAGTAATGTTTTATAGTTTTATTTGTACATGTTTTGTACATATTTTATGTTGAAATTGTTCCTAAATATTTGATTTTTTTTGTCATAGTATAAATGACTTTTAGTAAGTCATTCTGTTTTGTGAAGGAATTCAATTGTTTGTTGGTAGTATGTAGGAATACAATTTTTTTTTTACCTTCAACTCAGGACCTGGACACATTTAATTGTTAGTTTTAGTAATTTTTTTATATGTTACACTGGATTTTATTTGAACACAATCATATTGTCTAAGGATAAAGACGTTTTATTTCTTTCACTGCAATGATAATATCTTTTCCTTTTCTCTTATTGCACTGGCTAAGACCTCTAGTACAAGATGGAGTAAACATGGTAAAAGCAAATAGCCTTGCTTTGTTTCCAATCTTAAGAGGACAATTACTCAGTTTTTCACCATTAAATATAATGTCAGCTGTGGAATTTTCATAGATGTCCTTATTCAGATGAAAAAGTTTCTTTTTTCTAGTCCTAGGTATTGCTTGCCTGTATTTAAAGTATAATGGACTCATTCATGTCGTAGATTTGAGTCACTGCAAAGTTTGACATTCCATGTTTAAATTTGTTCACCTTTTAGATATCTTCACTTTTACATTACCAGCACTTATAATTGTCTTAAGGCCACAGAAAAATAAGGAAGCTGGATTTCTTACTTAACTAATGTTGAGTGGCTTGCTTATGTACTATATAATATGACAACTTGATCATTCAGATATTTCCAGCAAAATAAAAAAATAAATATAATCAATTTTCAGGGTTCTGAAAAATAGTATGAATCTGCTATTAAATCTAGAAAAATTGAGGATCTCTTTTTAAATTAAATGTCTTTTTTTCTGGTTTTAGTTCCATCTCTCTTACCCTTTCCATTTATAATTGTTTTCAGAAATTTTGAATTTAGTAATTCAATTCTTTGTAAACAGTTTCCTCATATTAAATTTATTGCCAATGTTTGTTTTATGTTGTGTAGTGCTTAATAAGTTTGAACACTATATGTATATTTCTCTATTATTTATGTAATACATACTGGGAAAATGCACAAATGATGACTGTAAACCTTCATGATTTCTGAACACACCCCTAAAGAACAGGAGACATTTCTGGCACTCCAGAAGTCTTCGTGGTGTTCCTTTCCATCAATCCCAACTGTAATTACCAATATTACACTGGCGGTTGTTTGCACTAGCTCTTGTGAGCTGATTATGGAATTTTCAGGACTTTGTAGAGGCTGTTCTTAAACACAACTATCATTAACAATTAAATTACATTAAGTTAATATTTTAAATATAAAACATTTTACTTCGGTCAACAGAGCTTTATTTGGAGAGTGTTTTACATCAATAATTTTCAATTTTTTAAGACAAAATTAATTTATTGAAGTCAAACTGTTGAAAAAAACTCTACCTTGGAAAATTGCATATGAGAGTATATGGAAATGGATGGCAGGATACTACTTATGTGGCACAACTCATCTTTCTAGTCCGCTTTATTGCTAAAATCTCGAAGCTGCTGCAAAAATCCTTGGAAGCGTAGAGTCTGGTAAATGAACTCCACAAAAGGTCACACTGAAAAAGCTTTAGACATTGGCAGATGAGAGCCTGGGGCTCAGTTTTTGCTGGCGATGCCCAAGTGTTCAAAGTACCCAAAGAGCCTGTTTCATTTCTTTAGGCTAAATGCCTGAAAGAATCTGCACTTGTGAAGGGGTGAGAGGGCAAAAAAGAACGAGGCCGCGATCCGTGTATTACTGTTCTTGAGGACTCCACAGCTGCCTGGATTCCTCACTTCCACTTGGTGAAATACAGGGTTCAGCGTCCTTTGCCAGCGTCGGGCTTCGAAAGTCAAGCGTCGGCATTGGGGGTAGGCAATGTGGCGTCAACGGCCGGACCCTGCGGCATGCGCCCTGTGGTCATTGCTGCCGCCCAGGGCGCAAAGGCCAGGGCTTTGCTTTCAGCATCAATGTCAGTTTGTGAACTAGGGCTGGAGTCTGGCGGTTTGCAGGCATCCGTCGTGAAAGAAGTCTGGGCGGCTCAGAATTTCCAACTTGGTCACCTTGGAGCCCGCCTAGCCAAGAGAACGGCCCCGTAACCTGACTTCCAACGGCCTCAGCAGGTAAACCCACTCCTCCCAGGGAAGACGGGTGAACCTCCTCCCTCATCAGATTGTGAGAATTTTCATTAGATTCTCTGGCAAAAGCATCCTTGCTTTCCTCTTAATTGTTCCTCTGCATGAGTGCCACAGTGATGGTTGTGCTCCTTTTGATGCAGAATCTCAGGCAATTCATACTTTTCCACTCCTGCACCCTGCCCTCCCATTTTGTATACTGTATCACTATAGTTTGAAGTGAATATCAAATTAATCCTTGAAGGAAAAACAGAAAACATTTGTCTTTGGGTGGAAAGTGACTGATAAACTTGGGCCAATTTATGGTGATATATCAACCTTCTAGGATTGTTAGGATGGTTTTCAATGAAGTAAGTGTAAATATTCACCACATGTAACTTTTGTATAAATGTGAACTTCATGGATCCATTTGTGAGGTCGTTTTCTAACACACAGTGAGGGTACCATTCTTTTCTTACTGGTTTCTGCCTTCCTGTCTGTTACTGTAGATAACTTTCCCTGTACCCATCTAAAGTGAATTGACTCATTTGTGCATTAAGACCACTTCTTGTTTACTCAAGGATATCAACCCAGCAATTTTCCACTCTATCACCCATACATTTTGCTCTCTATTGAATCATTTTCTTCAGCATATGTATAGTTTCCTTAAGCTGGCATGACAAAGTATCATGAACTGGGTGTCTTAAAACAGTAGAAATTTATTCTGTCACATTTCTGGGGTCTAGCATTCTAAAATGAATGTGTTGGCAGGGCTATGCGCCCCCTGAAGGTTTTAGGAAAAACTCTTTCCCTATTTCCTATCATCTAGTGGGTGCTGGCAATCCTTAATATTAATATTCCTTAGCTCACAGCTGCATTACTCCAATATCTGCCTATGTCATTACCTGGCCTTCTTCCCTGTTTATCTATATGCATATGTCTTCACATGTCTTTCCTATAATGACACTGGTCATTGGATTTGGGGTCAACCCTAATTGGTGTGACCTCATGTTAACTTGATTACATCTGCAAAAACTATTTTCAAATTGGGTAATAGTCACAGGTTCCAAGGGTTAGGACCTGAATATATCTTTTTGGGAGACATAGTTCAACCCACAACAATGGGACTAGTGTAGTTTTGGAGAGCTTCAGGTAATAGAGAACAAATGCTTTTCTGTCTCAATTTTTCCAGTCTATCAGGTAACTCTTATGGCCAGGTATATACTTTAAAACACTTTGGGAGGAGTTTTGGGAGGAGGCATTATCCTGAGTCTTAATCTGCTTTGGAGAGAAAGAGAAGTAGAGTAAAAGTCTTAAAACCTGCCCAGTCTATACTTCCTTATGCCAGGATGACTTTGGTGCAGCACTTCTATTATTCTGCTTATACCCTGGGCCTAGGATATTACTTCTATGAAAATAATGATACATTTGAAGGGTATATATTAGTTCACAAATGGGGGAAAGCTGTGTGTAATGTTTTTTAAATCCTCATCTGAGGAATACTCATTGATTTTAGAGAGAGAGAAATGGGTAGAGAAATCAATGTAAGAGAAAAACATTGATCGGTAGCTTTACATAGGTGCCCTGACCAGAAATTGAACCTACCACCTAGGTATGTGCTCTGACTGGGAATTGAACTCAACCTTTTTGTGTATGGTTGATGCTCCAACTAATTGTCCACCTGGCCAAGGCTAAGAATAACATTTTAAAGTTTTCTAAATACCCTTTCACTGCTGCCACTGTCTTCGTCCCTCCCATCAGCCCCCCATTCTAAATGCCCATACATAAATCAGTCTTCAGTCACATGCAGGGGTGTCTTACAGTTTTTTTAATTTGTTGTTATGAATGTTTCCCTTTTTATTTTTTAATTTCTCCAGAGTTGATTTTAGGACTCATCAACTTCATGGCAATTGATAGTCCTGTCATTATTTTATATCTGAAATTTTTGTCTTTATTCACAGGGAGGAATAAATGTTTTTCACTTATGACTTAGAAGCTAAATAACAAAATGAAGCCAGTAAATCATCTGTTGGCCTCTAGTAACAGATTGGCAAATGTTCCAGAATTAAGTTACAAAAAAAGACTACTTAATTCACCATTGTTACCTAAACCAAAGGAAAAACAAAATTCAAAGTTAGTACGTGATAAACTTGAACCAATGGTTTTAAGCTCTCCACCAACAGGAGAATCCATCATGAGGTATGCTTTGCCTATTCCATCAAGTAAGACAAAGGAGTTGATAGCAGAAGATGAATTGCTCAGGAAAACTACAAAGCATCTGAAGATGGTAAGGCACTTGTTGGTCCCTGTGTCAAGGGTCCCCATGACCATCCCCGGGTTTAATGATTTCCAAGTGGACTCACCGGACTCAGTATAAATCATGTTGATGGCTAAGATTAATTACAGTGAAAGGATACAAAGCAAAATTAGTAAAGGGAAAAGGCATATGGGTGAAGTCTAGAGGAAGCCAGATCCAATATTCCAAGATTCCTCTCCCTTTGCAGTCACACAGGACATGCTTAATTCCTCCAGCAACAAGTTGTGACAAAGCATGTGAAATGTGTACAAGAGAAGTTCACTGGAGACTTGGTGCCCAGGGTTTCATTACAGCTTGATCACTTAGATACTCTCTGCTTGTCGTATATCAAAATTCCAGACTCCCTGAAGGAAAGCAGATGTTCAGCATAAATCATTGTTTGTACAAACAGTTTAAGGAAAGTGAGGCATTAATAAGTTAATGAATGGTGGGAACCTACTTAAAATCCAAGTTCTGAGATGCAAGCAGATCTCTCTAAAGATAGGCCTTTTGAAGGCTCATACCTACTGTGTCAACTCTTCTCTGCACTTCAGAAACTTTAGCTCTTAGTGTTGGGAAAGAAATCTGCCTTTCTCTGGGTTTCTTTTCATCCAGTGACAGAGTTGAGTTGTAAATGTACCAAATACCAAGTGAGAACAATAAAGTATAGCACAAATATAAAAGGAATATAGTTTATCAAATTTCCAAAACACAAGTTTGCTCAAAGTTTGAGATTTAGTTCAGAGAATTTCCTTTAAAATTTTATTGCCTCTGGTCTGTCTCTCTGTTTTCTCCACTCTTTTCAAACAAGAAAGTTGAGTCAGATTTTGAGGAATACTTTGGTAGTAAGTAAAGTTAGTGCTTCAACAATGCATAGACAGACCCTCTCCTTTTTACATATCTGTCAACACAGAAATGGAAGAGCCATAGGGTCTCTCTTGCTAGGAAGTAGGGTCAAGGGCTGTTGCTCATCACTTCTTCATGATGATAGGAGATGGGGCACAAGATGGAAGTTGTAAGTTTATGACACTGGCAGAAATAAGTCTTACTGCCAAGAAGGTCCTAACATGGTTGATTTAATATCTTTTTACATTTAATATAATAATTTAAACTATGACAGTACTTAATTTGCTTTGATTTTCTCATAGGTTGTTTCTACATTGGAAGAAACCTATGGAATTGGCAATGAAAATGTAGAAAAAAAAGTTGCGAAGGCTGAACATGAAGAATTATCTTTATCTGTAAGTATACATAACACTGATGTAGAGACATTAATAATGAAAAGGGCTAAACTTTTCTTTTGGAATCCATATATGTTTACAGAATGAATTTCCCAACAATTAAAATGATCTTCTGGTGGTATCAGAGGAATGGTGGTGTGACAGATCCCTTTGGTCTCCTGCTGAAATTTCAACTATTTGAATAGTTATAACTCAACAAAAGATTCACTGCTCAACATACAGGCATACCTGAGAGATCCATACCTGGAAGCATCTTAAGGTGGGCAAGCAGGAACAGATGGGAGGTGAGAAGGGTGTAGGGCTCACACTAGTCGTGGATGCAGCCCTGCAGCTGGGAGCTCATGGCAGGGCTCGGTGGGGAGAGGGGAAGAAACTGGTGTGGTTAGCACTCCTTTTAGCTGGAAGGAGCAGAGAGATTCAGGGGGCATTCCTGGAGGAGAAAGCAGCACAAGCTGTGGCTAAGCCTGGATATCTTGCAAGGACACAGCATGGTGATGCTGCCATGGCTGTTGGGTGGTTAGTATTCCAGGCAAAGAAGGAAAGCCTTGTAGCTCTTTCATGAGCTACCAAAACTTGCCTTCCTTTGCCCTTGGTACTGGGTTGTGGAGCATATTATCTGCATACCTGAGAACTGTTGTTACAAAATCACTATTTCCCCAGAGCAAAAAGTATACTCTGTGATAGATCCCTGGCTGGGGTACAGCAGGGGGACTCTGCAGAGGTCTGATGTTGCCATTACCAGGAGGGCCAAACAAAGAAGGTGGCTGGATTTCCTCAGATATTCGCACCCCAAGCATCACACTGCACTGATGGCAGCTGTCAGGGTCAGCAATGGAATTTCACAGGGCTGAAAACAAAACAAAACAAAACAAAACAAAACTCCACGATTCAGTGCCACCCACTGGAAAATAATAGAAAGGCCTTTTCACAATAATCTGCTAGAGAAGTGCCACTCCATACGTAGATGTCTAGACAGAGAAGGAAACTATCAGATACCATGAGTAACCAAGGTAGCAAGGTAGCTCACAAAGAAAATGAAACAACTCCAGAGAGCAAACCAGAACACATGGAAATGTGTACTATAAATGACAGAATTCATAGAGATGTGAAAAAATAAAGATAGGCAATTTTATGAACTCAGAAACCAAATCAACTAACAAAATGAGTACCTTACCAGAGAGATCAAAACTTTACAAAAGAATCAAACAAATTCTGAAAATGAAGAATTTAATAAGAGACATCAAGAATGAACTAGTGAGCACAGGAAATAAGAGCTGACTAAATGGAGAAAGAATTAGTGATATCAAAGATAGAAATGACCCAGAAGGAAGAAGAGAGAGATTTGTGTAATATGAGAACTGACTCCATCAGAAAAAGCTATATAAGAATAATAAGCATACCAGAAGAAGGGAATGGAGAGCCTATTCAAATAAAGAGTTGATGAGAACTTCCTAAACCTATGGAAAGAGCCAGATCATTGAATTCAAGAAGCAAACAGAACACTAAGTTACTTCAATCCAAAGAGGCCTTCTTCAAGGCACATTGTATTAAAATTGTCACAAATTAATGACAAAAAAAGAATTATCAAGGCAGCCAGGGAAAAGAAGAAAGCAACCTATAAAGGAAAGCCCCTTAGGTTATCATGGGACTTTCCAACAGACACTTTGCAATCCATCCAGATGTCAGTGGAATCAAATATTGAAACTACTAAAAGAGAGAAATTACTGGCCAAGAATAATATATCCAGCAAAGTCATTCTTTAGATATAAAGGAGAAATAAAGACTTTTCCAGACATACATACAGAAGCTGAGGAAGTATGTCACCATAAGACCTCTATTGCAGGAAATACTCAAGAAAGATATCCTACCTGAAACAAAAAACAAAAGGCCACAATACTACAAGTAAGACTACGAACAAACTAAAAGCATAAACAGGGATAATTTGTGACAACAAAAACATGAAAGGCAAGGGGGTAAATGTCTGAATTTGCAGAGAAGGCTGGAAATCGGATGGATTCAAAAGAAAAAAAAACTATATATGAAACTTTCTTTTTCATAAACCTAATAGTAACAACACGCCCCCACCCCCCCAAAAAAAGAAAAGAAAAAAACACACAAAAAAACCCCCCAAAAACAAAAAAACCCGAACTGAGATATACAGCAATAAATAAATAAATAATAAATAAATAAATTAAAGAAACAGAAGAAATACTTTTGGAATACCATCAAGCAGACAGAAATGCAAAAACAAAAGAACCAATGGAAGCACAGAGTTATCAGAAAATAAAAGAAAAATGGCTGTTGGAAATCCTCATACATCAATAATTACTGTAATTGGAAATGGACTGAATTCACCAATGAAGAGACACAGAGTAGTGGATTGGATCAGATAATAAAACCCAAACATATACTGCTTCCATAAGACACATATAAACTGCAAAGATATAGTTAGACTCAAAGTACAAGTGTGAAAAACAATTTTCTAGGCAAATAACATCCAGTATGGCTACACAGAAAAGCATGTGTAGCCATACTTATATCTGACAAAATAGATTTCAAGGTAGTAAAGGTAACAAGGCACAAAAATGGACATTTTATAATGATAAAGGGGACACTACATCAGGAAGACATAACACTTCTTAATATATATGCACTCAGAGAGCACCAGAATATATAAAGAAACTACTCATGGAACTAAAGAGAGAAACTGACAAAAACACAGTCATAGTTGGGGACCTCAATACTCCTTTGACAGCTCTAGATAGAGAAACCAAACAGAAATTCAATGAAGAAATATTAGCCTTAAATTACACCTTAGAGCAAATGAACATAATTGACCTTTACAGAGCTTTTCATCCCAGAATATCAGATTATATATTGTTCTCCAGTACACATGGAACAGTCTCAAGGATAAGACTGCATGCTGGGTCACAAAACTAGCCTCAACAAATTCAAGAAGATTGAAATCGTACCAAGCACATTACCTAACTGCAATGCTTTGAAATTAGAAATCAACTGCAAAAAGAAAGTAAAGACTCCAAATTATGTGTAGATTAAACAACATAGTACTAGAAATGACTGGGTCAAAGAAGAAATAAAATATGAGATCCAAAGATATAGAGAGTCAAATGAGACTGACAGTATAATATATCAAAACCTTTGTGATGTAGTGAAAGCAGTAATAAGAGGGATGTTAATATCATTATAGGCATATCTCAAGAAATAAGAGAAACCCCAAGTAAACAATGTAAAATTACAAAAGCACCTAAAGTCAGCAGAAGAAAGGAAATAAAAACTAGAGTAGACATTAATGAAATAGAGAATGAAGAGACTGTACATAAAATTAATGCAACAAAGAGCTGGTTCTTTCAAAAGATTAATAAAATTGACAAACCCCTGGCTAGCCTCACCAAGGAAGAAAGAGAAAAGACTCAAACAAAATCAGGAATGAAAGAAAAGTTACCACAAACACCACAGGTATACAAAGGATTATACTAGAATACCATGAAAGACTACATGCCACCAAATTCAACAACCTAGAAGAAATAGATAAGCGTCTAGAAATATATAACCTTCCTAGACTGAATGATGAAGAACTGGAAAATATAAAGAGATTGTTCAACAGTGAAGAAATTGAAAAACAAACAAACATAAAAACCTACCCAAAAACTTAAGACCCAGGATCAGATGCCTTTACTAGTGAATTCTACCTATCTGTCTCAAATGCTTCCCCCAAATTGAAGAAGTGGTAATACATTCTAACACATCTTATGAGGCCATCATAGCCCTGATTCCAAAACCTAGCAATAATAGTGTGCGCGCACACACACACACACACACAAAGAAAAGAAAAAGAAAAAAACAACTACAGACTCGTATCTCTGGTAAATACAGATGCAAAAATACCAGCAAATGGTATACAACAATATATTTTAAAATAATATACCACAAGCAAATGGGGTTTATTCTAGGGTCACAAGCATCATCCAATATATGCAAGTCAATTAATGCAGTACAGCGCATTAACAAAGTATAAAAATCACATGATCTTACCAATAGATGTAGAAAAGGCATTTGATAAGATACAACATCCAGTTATGATTAAAACGCTCAATAAAATAGATATAGAGTGATAGTACCTCAACATGATAAAGGCCATATATGACAAAACCTCAGCCAGTACCATATTCAGTGGTGAAAAATGAAAAGCTTTCCTCTAATACCAGGAACAAGACAAGGATGCCCACTCATATTCAATGTAGTTCTGGAAGTCCTAGCTGGAGCAATCAGATAAGAGTTAGAAATAAAAAGCATCCACATTGGAAAGGAAGAAGTAAAAGTATCATTTTCTGCAGATGACTTAATTCTTTATATAGAAAATGCTAAAAACTCCACCAAAAATTTATCAGAAACAATAAACAAATACAGTAAGCATGCTGGTTACCAGAGGTATTGTGGTTGAAGGGTAGAGGGGGCCTAATATATAGTGATGGAAGGTGATTTGATTTTGATTGTTGGACACACAATGTAATATTTAGATCATGTATCATAGAAATATACACTTGAAATCTATATAATCTTATTAACCATTGTCACCCCAACAAATTTATTGAAAAGGTTAATTAAAATAGAAACCATGCCTTAAATACTGTTATAGTTTCAATACTTTTTATTTTCAATAATGTTTTCAAAAAGCATATTGAAGAAAATAATAAAATAAAAAGGTACAAAAGACAACAAAACATGATCGTCTTAGGTAACATGAAAATAGTGTACTGATTTTTTCATCCTCTGCCAACAACACTTATCTTAAAGTTTAATTAAAACATATATATGTATATATATATGTATATATATACACACACATATATTTACATGTGCTTTATTTTTAATACTAATATTTTGTTTATTTTTAAGCATGTGTTTGGCTGTTGGTTTGAGATGTATATTCTTTATCATGTTAACTGTTTCTTCTATTTCTAGTTTTATAAGCAAAACAATAAAAGGTTATTGAATTAAAATTTTTTATAGTATATATTGAAGTTATGTAACTATTAAAGTGATAATAAAGTTTTTAAAACTATCGATGGGATTAATTATTTAAAATATTTCTTAATGTTTAACTGTACTTTAATATGTTTCACATATAAGAGTATTTTTCTTTATAATTTTTTGTTAATAGGGATTGAGTTTGGCTCCTGTTAATAGAACATTTATGTTGACTCTTTTAATCAATGAACATGGTATATATTTCTCTATTTATTTAGTTCTTATTTAATTTCTTTGATCAGAATTTTGTAATTTTCACCATTCAAATCTTGTACATGATCTGTTAGATTTATATGTTAATATCTCATTTTTTGGAATGATTTTTAGTGATATGTTTTAAAATTGTTTTCACGTGTTTGTTACTGGAATATAGAAATATGATTAATTTTTGTGTTTTCATCTTATACAGAGTAGGGGGAAAGTAGGTTTACACTTGTTTGTGTGGAAAATAATACAATAATTAATAAGTAATAATACAAAAAGAAGTTGTGTTTTGTGTACTCAAAATTGTAAACCCACTTTTGTCTCACCCTGCATTTTGCTACCTTGCTCAATGTACTTTTTTATTCTTGGAGTTTTTATGTAGATTTCTTGGGATTTTCTACATAGACGATTATGTCACCTTTAAATAGGGACAATTTTACCTCTTCCTATTCAATATGATTGTTTTGTATTTATTTCTCATGCCTTACTGTGCTGGCTCTGGTTCCCAGTATCATATTGAATGATAGTGATGAGAACAAACATCCTCGAAAGAAGTTCAGTTATCTGCTTGCCTCCACCAGTACCACTCTGGTAGTGGAACTGGAGTGCCACCTACTACTGCCAGCTAGGTGGTGGAGATCCACTCTCCAACCCTGCTGACACCACCCTACTGGGGAATAATTAAGCCCAGCTTTCATTGCCACATTATTTTTTAGCCCTATTCACACGTATGGGGTGGTGGTGCAGTTTTTTCTTCATGTTTGGCTCAAGTAGGATGGGTATTGTAAAAACGGTTATGTGTTATGGTAGAGGCATCTTTTCACAGTCCTTTGGCTTTTCTTAGGGATTTTTTTGGCCCTTTTTACTTAGGGTTTTTATTATTGGCAGTTCCAGGATGCAGTCTTTTCCAGTGCCCTCCATTCATTTTATATACATGTAAAAAGAAAACGTAAGAAATTCATTGTCCCTCAAGTCCTTATATTCCTGCCTTTCTTTTTCATCTTTCAGAACGTTCCTGTGTTTGCTGTGTTATGTCTAGGGAAGATTAGAGAAATAGGCCTACTCCATCATGGCTAGAACTAGAAGTCCAAAATTATTTTTTATCTTGGATATAGTTCTATGTTCTGATGTCTGCTTTGTCTGATACCAGCTTTCTTATGATTAGTCACTGCATGTTATATACCCTATTTTTTACTTTATTTTTATTGTTTGTACTATTACAGATGTCCCCAATTCCCTCCCCTTTTTCTACCTTCCCCATGCTGTCACCATCTCATTCCTTCTGGCCATCAATTCACTGTTCCCTCTGTATATGGGTTATGCATGTATCTTATTGGCTAATCCTCTCACATTAGTTCATCCAGTCCACCATCCCCCTTCCCTCCTGACAGCTGTCAGCCTGTTCAATGCATCCATGCCTCTGTTTCTACTTTGCTCCTCCATTTGCTTTTTTCATTATATTTCACATATAAGTGAGATCATATGGAATTTGTCTTTCACCGACTGGCTTATTTAACTTAGCATGATAATACTCAGGCCTATTCATGCTGTCACAAAAGGTAAGATTTCCTTTTTTATGACTGTGTAGTATTCCATTACGTAACTGTACCACAGGTTTTTGTTTTTGTTTTTTTCAGATTTAATGTGTTTTATTGATTAAAATATTACATTTGTGCCAATTTCCCTTCCCTCTGCTCCCCTCCACCCGGTGGCCCCCCTCCCTCCAGTTGTCCCCCCCTTTTAGATTATGTCCATTAGTTGTGCATACAGTTCCTCCCAACCTCTCTCCGTCTATTCCATTCCCTCCTACCTTGATCCCCAATTCCTATATCATCTCTCTCCCTTTCCCCATTCCCCCTCCCTGTTGACCTCCCCCCAGTATGCTTCCCGTACCCACAGTTCCTTTTCCACTCTCGTTGCCTATTTAGTTTGCCTTTGTTTCATCTCCCTAGCTTCTGTTTTTTTAAACCAGTCCCTTTAACATCTCATATAACAGTGGTTTGGATCTAATGAACTCTTTCAGTTTTATTTTGTCCTGGAAACACTTTCTCTGTCCTTCTATTCTGAATGACAATTTCGCTGGATAGAGTATTCGTGGTTGTAGGTTTTGGATTTTCATTACTTTGAATATTTCTTGCCAGTCTCTTCTTGCCTGTAGGGTCTCCCTTGAGAAGTCTGCTGATAGTCTAATTGGGACCCCTTTGTACATAATTCTTTTCTTCTCTCTTGCTGCTTTTAAGATTCTCTCTTTATCTTTAATTTTTGACATTTTGATTATAATGTGTCTTGGAGTGGTTCTCCCTGGGTCCAGTCTCTTGGGAACTCTCCTTGCTTCCTGGACCTGCAAGTCAATTTCCTTCCCCAAGTCTGGGAAGTTCTCCTTTATTATATTTTCACTCAATTTTTCAAGTTCTAGTTCATCTTCCTCATTCTCTGGCAAACCAATGATTCTTATGTTGGGCCTTTTATAGCTGTCCCAGAGGTTTCTGATCCTCTCATTGTTGCTTCCCATTTCCTCTCGCTGCATTGGTTGACTGCTTGTTCCTTCTCCATATTCCAGTTTGTTGAAATGAACTCTGGATTTTTTTTTTCTCACCATCTATCTCGTATGCGGTTTTGTTCCTTTCGTTATGAAAGTTTTTCGCTTCTTTCTTATCTTTTTCCTGCTCTTTTGTGAATTCTGTAAGCCACCTAATAACAATGGCCCAGAACTGAGCCTCTGACAGGTTTCTTATCTGTTCATCTGTCAGGTTCTCTATCTGCTGCCTGGTGAGTTGTGTCACCGGGATTTCTATAGTTGTCTGCCTCATTTTGACAGATGCGTTTTGTTTTCTTGGGCCGGCTGTCCGGGGCAGTGCCTGTGTATGCGTCACAAATTAGCGACCGGCGCCTGCCTGTCCGCGACCTATTTCGCAGCCCTGTGGTGCTTTCTTTGGGGGCGGGGGTCCAAGATGGATTCACACAGTTATTCAGCTAGGAGACCGGGATCCGTCCTCCTGCCCCCCTGGGCCTCACTGTTCAAGGCGATGCGGCGGCCGCTCTCCCCAGCGCCAGAGTCGCGCACCGCCAGGGGCTTGACCACAGCCGGGATTCCTTGCCGCCCGCCGCTCTGGGTGCGACCGCAAACAGCACTGCCCTCTTTAACTCTTACCTGCCCAAATGGCACCGCTGGTTTATAACTTCATATGTTGGACTTCCGTGTAGTTTTATTTTCTGGAATTTCTAGTTATCCTTTGTTTTGAAGTAGTTGTATTCCTCTCTAGTTGTAGAGGGAGACCTAGCGTGTCCGTCTAAGCCTCCATCTTGGCCGGAAGTCCACAGGTTTTTGATGCACTCATCTACTGATGGCCACTTGGGCTGTTTCCAGATCTTGGCTATTGTAAATAACACTGCTATGAACATAGGAGAGCATATATTATTTCTTATTGGTGTTTCAGAAGTATTAGAATTTGTTCCCAGAGGTGTGATTGCTGGGTCAAAAGGCAGTTCCATTTTTAATTTCTTGAGGAAACTTCATACTGTTTTTCACAGTGGCTGCACCAGTCTGCATTCCCACTCACAGTGTGCTAGGATTCCCTTTTCTCCACAAACTTGCCAGCACTGGTTTGTTGATTGATTTATTGTATTCATTCTGGTAGGTGTGAGGTTATATCTCATCGTGATTTTAATTTGCATCTCTCTGGTGATTAGTGATACTGAGCATCTTTTCATGTGTCTATTTATCATCTGTCTGTCCTCTTTGGAGAAGTGTATATTTAGGTCCTTTGCCCATTTTTAAAATTGGATCCTTTTTCTTTTTTTTTTTTTGGTGCTGTGTAAGACTTTTATATATTTTGGATATTAACCCCTTATAAGATGTTTCATTGGCCAATATGTTCTCTCATGTAGTGGGTTTTCCTGTTATTTTGATGATTTCTTTAGGTGAGCAGAAGCATTTTAATTTGATGTAATCCCATTTGTTTATTTTTGTCCCGTTTCCCTTGCCCTAAGAAATATATTGACAAAAATCTTTCTATGAGAGATATCTGAAATTTTAGTGCATATACTTTCTTTTATGCTTTTTATGCTTTCAAAATTATATTTAATCTTTTATGCACTTTGAGTTATTCTTGTGTAGGAGTAAGTTGGTGGTCTAGTTCCACTTTTTCGCATGTGCCTGTCCAATATTTTCAACACCATTTTTTGAAGAGACTTTAAAAAAAACTATATTTTATTATGTTATAGTTGTTCCAATTCCCCTTCCTCGGCCTCCATCCACCCAGCAACCCCCCACCCCCCGTCGAACTCCCTGAGGCAATTCCCATATGATTGTCCCTGTTCATGGGTCAGCATGTGTTTCTTTTGCTCCTGTATTTCCTATGCTGTACTTTACATCCTCATGACTATTTTGTAACTACCAATTTGTACTTCTTAGTCCCTTCACCTTTTTCACCCATCCCTCTGCCCCTTCTCATCTGGCAGCCATTAAAATGTTCTCTAGCTATGATTCTGTGTCTGTTCTGTTTGTTTATATTGTTTTTTAGATTCAATTCTTGATAGAAAAATATTTGTTGTTATTTTTGATCTTTTTAAAGAAGACTCATTTTATATAATGCTGGTTTGTTGGTGATGTCTTTTTTTTTTTTTTGGTCTGGGAAGCTCCTTATGTTTTATGATTCTAATGATATCATTTAGAGTAATATTTCTTGCCAATCGCTTCTAGCTAGCAAATTTTTTTTTTTTAATTTTTATTTTTTGAGAAATCAGCTGACAGTCTTATGGGGTCTCCCTTGTATGTAACTAACTGCTTTTCTCTTGCTCCTTTTAAGATTATTTCTTTGTCTTTGACCTCTGGCATTTTAATTATGATATATCTTGGGGTGGCCTCTTTGGGTTCATCTTGTTTGGCACTTTCTGTGCTTCCTGGACTTATATGTCTATTTCCTTCAGCAAGTTAAGGAAGTGTTCTGTCATTATATTTTCTTTTCTTTTTTTTTTAATGTGTTTTATTGATTATACTGTTACAGTTGTCCCAATTTCCCTTCCCTTTTGTCCCCTCCACCCGGTGGCCCCCCTCCCTCCAGTTGTCCCCCCTTTTAGACCATGTCCATTAGTTGTACATATAGTTCTTCTCAACCTGTCTATTCCATTCCCTCCTACCATGCTCCTTAATTCCTATATCGTCTCCCTCCCTCGCCCCTTCCCCCTCCCTGCTGACCTCCCCCCAATATGCTCCCCATACCTATAGTTCTTTTTCCGCTCTCGTTGCCTGTTTAGTTTGCCTTTGTTTCAATTCCCTAGCTTCTGTTGTTGTTTTTTGTGATGCAGTTTTCATTTTAGTGTTCATAGTTTTGATCCTCCTTTTTCTAAACAAGTCCCTTTAACATCTCATATAACAGTGGTTTGGATCTAATGAACTCTTTCAGTTTTATTTTGTCCTGGAAACACTTTCTTGGCCCTTCTATTCTGAATGACAATTTCACTGGATAGAGTATTCGTGGTTGTAGGTTTTGGATTTTCATTACTTTGAATATTTCTTGCCAGTCCCTTCTTGCCTGCAGGGTCTCCCTTGAGAAGTCAGCTGATAGTCTAATTGGGACCTCTTTGTACATGATTCTTTTCTTCTCTCTTGCTGCTTTTAAGATTCTCTCTTTATCTTTAACTTTTGACATTTTGATTATAATGTGTCTCGGAGTGGTTCTCCCTGGGTCCAGTTTTTTTTGGAACTCTCCTTGCTTCCTGGACCTGTAAGTCAATTTCCTTCCCCAAGTTTGGGAAGTTCTGCTTTATTATATTTTCACTTAATTTTTCAATTTCTAGTTCATCTACTTCACCCTCTGGCAAACCAATGATTCTTATATTGGGCCTTTTATAGCTGTCCCAGAGGTTTCTGATCTTCTCATCATTTTCCTTGCTTCCCGTTTTTTCTCTCTGCACTGGTTGACTGTTTGTTCCTTCTCTATGTTCTGGTTTGTTGATTTGAACTCTGGATTTTATTTCCTCACCATCTGTCTCGTATGTGGTTTTGTTCCTTTCAGTATGAGTGTTTTTCAGTTCTTTCTCATCTTTTTCCAGATCTTTAGTTAATTCTGTAAGCCACCTGATAACAATGGCCCTGAACTGAGCCTCTGACAGGTTTCTTATTTGTTCATCTGTCAGATTCTTCATCTGTTGCCTGGTGAGCTGCACCACTGGGCTTTCTATAGTTTTCTGCCTCATTTTGACAGATGCGTTTTGTTTTCTTGGGCCGGCTATAAGAGGCCGTGCCTGCGTACTCATCACAACCCAGCGACCGGCGCCAATCCGCAACCTTTCTCGCCGGCGCTTTGTCATCACTGCCCAGCGACCAGTGGCGATCCGCAACCTATTTCGCAGTCCTGTGGCGCTTTGTGTGGGGGCGGGGTTCCAAGATGGATTCACACAGTTATTCTGCTTGGAGACCGGGATCTGTCCTCCCGCCCCCTGGGCCTCACTGTTCGAGGTGATGTGGTGGCTGCTTTTCCCAGCGTTGGGGTCGCGAGCTGCTGGGGTTTGACTGCAGCCAGGATTGTCCTCCCTGCCGCTGGGATTGCTCTCCCTGCTGCTGTCCCTGGTGCGACCGCAAACAGCACCACCCCCTTTCGCTCTTCCTACCTGCCCAAAGAGCGCCGCTGGTTTGTAACTTCATACATTGGGCTTCCGTGTAGTTTTATTTTCTGGAATTTCTAGTTATCTTTTGTTTTAAAGTAGTTGTATTCCTCTCTAGTTGTAGAGGGAGGCCGAGCATGTCCGTCTAAGCCTCTATCTTGGCCAGAAGTCTAAGTTCTGTCATTATATTTTCAAATAGGTTTCCAATTTCTTGCTCTCTCTTTCCTTCAGGCCTCTTCCCCTTTATGCAGGTGTTGGGACTCTTGAAGTTGTCCCAGAGGCTCCTTCTACTGTTCTCTTGTTTTTGGATTCTCTTTTCTTCTTGCTGTTCTGATTGGGTGATTTTTGCTTTCTTATATTCCAGATTGCTAATTTGATTCTAGGCTTCATACACTCTGCTGTACATTATTCTTTATTTTAATTAGTGCATCCTTCATTTATGACTGGTCTTTTTTATGGTTTCAATGCCCTTTTTTATGATGTTGAAGTTCTCACTAAGTTCACTCAGCATCCTTATAACCAGTTTTTTGAACTCTGCATCTAGTAACTTGCTTGTCTCCATTTTGTTTAGTTCTTTTTCTAGAGTTTTGTTCTTTTCTTTCATTTGGGCCCATGTTTCTTTGTCTCATTTTGGCAGGCTTTCTTTCTTTGTTTCTATGTATTAGGAAGATCTGCCCTATCTCTCAGACCTGGTAGAGTCACCTAATGGAGTAGGTGTTCTGTATGGTCCATGGCACAGCTTCCCTTATTACCCAAACTGGGTACTTGAGGTGTCCCTGATGTGTGGGCTGTGAATACCCTCCTCTTATAGTTGAGTCTTGATTGCTGTTGGCACATCCAAGATCAGTGACCACCTGTGTTCTGTTGGGGTCACACAGAATTAGCTATAGAGTGATCTGCTAATGGCTGCTACTTTTCTGGGCTTGGAGGTACCCAGGAGAGGCCAAGCTGTGAACCAAGGCTGGCTGCTACGGTTGCTGAGCTGGGGGCAACTTGGCAAGAGGTACAAGGCTCGCCAATGCCAGATGACGCTTGTTTCATATAATTTAGGAAAGTCTGAAGCATGGCCCAGTACAAGCCATAAGCCAGTGGAAACAGCTTGGGTGGACCCCAAATTTGGGTTGGGTGGAAGCTCATGGAATCACCAGCATAGGACAAACAGTGTGAACCAGGCTGATGGAGTCAGATATGGTGCCTGCCTGCTGGCTCTGGCTGTGTGTGGGAGGTCTCAGAAAAGGAAGAGTGGCCTCTTCCAGCACTTCTGCCTGGGAGAAAGCAGCCTTTCAGTTCTCACTTGATGCTTGACAATTCAGTTCCTCCCCATATGTCTCTGATGCCTTTTAATCTTCCCCCACACTGGAGCTTAGAGGGTGTGAATGTGAATAAATTTGTATGTGGGCCCTTTAAGGTAGGGGTTCCCAACCCTTGGGCCATGGACCAGTATCAGTACCAGTCCATGGCCTGGTAGGAACCATGTCACACAGCCGAAGGTGAGTGGCAGGGTTCTGCCTGAGTTCTGCCTCCTCTCTCCCCTGCCCCTGGTCCATGGAAAAACTGCCTTCCATAAATCTGGTCCCTGGTACCAAAAAAGTTGGGGACCTCTGCTTTAAGGGGAACTGCCAGGGAGTCCAGAAGTTTCTGTCTTCCAAAGTCTTAATCCTCACTGGTTTTTACAGCTAGAAGTTATGGTGACTTCTCTTCCTGGCTCTGGAACTCTATGCTGAGGGGCCTGGTGTGGGGCTGGGACTCTTAGCTCCTTAGATTTCCCTCCTGAGTTTTATCTGCCACATGTGGGCATGGGACTATCCTATTCCACATCTCCAACCCTCCTACCAGTCACGACATAATTCCTTCTTTATTTCTGTAGTTGTAGGAATTCCATTCAGCTTTATTTCTGACAGTTCTGAATGATGGTTGTTGTATAGTTTAGTTGTAATTTTGATGTGGTTTGTGAGGAGGCAAGCTGTATTTACCTATGCTGCCATCTTGACCCCTACGCCTTGGAGAGACTTTTCTTACTCCATTATATTCTTTTGCTTTATTGTCATATATTAATTGATCATAAAGGTGTGGATTTATTTCTGAGCTCATTGTTCTGTTCCATTGATTCATATGCCTGTTCCTGTGCCAGTACCAAGTTATTTTGATTACAGTGGCCTTGTAGTATAGTTTGATATCAGATATTGTGATACCTCGAACTTTGTCATTCTTTCTAAAAATTGCTGAGGCTATTTGGGGTCTTTATTGATTCCATGTAAATTTTTGGTATATTTGTTCTCTATCTGTGAAGTATGCCGTTAGTATCTTGGAAAGAATTGTATTGAATTCATAAATAGCTTTGGGTAGTGCGGACATTTTAGTAATGTTAATTCTTCTAATCCATGAATATGGTATATGTTCACTTACTTGTATTTTCCTTAGATTTTTTCTTAATGTCCTAGAGTTTCCTGAGTATAAGTTTTTTACCTTGTTGGTTAGGTTTATTCCTAGGTACCTTATTATTTTTGTTGCAGTAGTAAGTGGGATTGTTTTTCTTAGTTTTTCTTTCTGACAGTTCATTATTAATGTATAAAAATGCCACTGATTTCTGAATATTAATTTTGTGTCCTGCTACTTTACTGAATTCACTTATTAGATCTAGTCATTTTTTTTGGTGGAATCTTCAGCTGCTTTTTATGTACAATGTGTCACTTGGGAATAATGGCAGTTTTATGTCCTCCTTTCTAATTTTGATGCCTTTTATTTTTGTTTTATAGCTGTGGCTATGACCTACAGTACTATGTTGAATAAAAGTGGTGAAAGTTGATGTTGGCTGTAGGCTTTTTAATATAAGGCCTTTATTAATTGAGGTATGATCCCTCTAGTCACACTTTTCTGAGACTTTTTATAATAAATGGATGCTGGATTTTATCAAATGCTTTCTCTGCACCTGTTGATATGATCATGTCGCTTTTATCTTTTATTTTGTTTATGTGATGTATCACAATTATTGATTTGCAAATAGCGTACCAATGTTGCATCCCTGGAATAAATCCCACTTGATCATGGTGTCCTTTTAATGCATTTCTTGATCTGTTTTGCTAATATTTTGTTGAGAATTTTAGAATCTATACTCATGATTGATAGTGGCCTAAAATTTTCTCTCTTCGTAGTGTCTTTATCTAGTTTTGGGGTTATGATCATGCTGGCCATGTAAAAAGAGCTTGGAATCTTTCCTCCTCTTGATTTTTTTGGAGGAGTTTGAGAATAGGTGTTAATTCCTCTTGGAATGATTGGTAAAATTCTCTTGTGCATCTCTCTGGTCAGGACTTTTGTTTTCTGGGAGTTTTTCATTACTGATTCCATTTCATTGGTTGTTATTGGTTTTTTCTTGCTTTCTGTTTCTTCCTGATTCAATTTTGGAAGGTTGTAGGTTTCTAGGAATTTATGTATTTCACCCAGCTTGTCTTAATTTGTTGTCATTAGTTGTTCACAGTATTTTGTTACAATCCTTTGTATCAGTCCTTTGTATTTCTGTGATGTCAGTTATCGCTTTTCCTTTTTCATTTTAACTTTTAGTTATTTGGTTCCTCTCTCTTTTTCTCTTGTTAAGTCTGGCTAAAGTTTTGTCAATCTTGTTTAATTTTTAAAGAACAATCTCTTGGATTCATTGATGTTTTGTATTTTTTTAGTCTCTGTGTCATTTATTTTATACTCTGATCTTTATTATTTTCTTCCTTTTACTTTGGGCTTTATTTGTTGCTCCATTATTAAGCTTTTTTTATGTATTGGGTTATATTGTTTATTTGAGTCTTTGTTTGTTTTTTTCTTTTTGAAGCAGGCCTGTAATGCTGTGAAGTTTCTCCTCAGGATTGCTTTTGCTGTGTCTCATAGATTTTGGGTTGTGTGTTCATATTCATTTGTTTCCAGGTAATACTTAATCTTCCTTAATCTCATTAATAACATAATCATTGTTTAATAACATGCTATTTAGTCTCCAGGTGTTTGAATGTTTTTGAGTTTTTTTATGGTAGTTTATTTCTAGTTTCATGCCATTGTGATTCAGGAAGATGCTTACTACAATATCAGTCTTCTTAAATTAGTTCAGATTTACTTTGTGTTTCAACATGTTGTTTTCTTTGAGTATGTTATATGTAGACTTGAGAAGAATGTATATTCTGTGACTTTGGGATGAAGTTTTCTGTAAATATCAATTAAATCCATCTGACTAAGTGTGTCATTTAAGGTTGCTGTTGCCTTGTCGATGTTTAGTCTGGAAGATCTGCCCATTGATGACAGTGGGGTGTTAAAATTCCCTAATATTATTATATAGCTGTTGATTTTTCTTTTAAAGTCCACCAACACTTCTTTATGTCCTTAGGTGCTCCTAGGCTAGGGGCATATATATTTACAAGGGTTATATCCTCTTGTTGGATTAATCTCTTTAGTATTATGCAGTGATCTACTTTGTCTCTTGTAATGGCAATAGTTCTGAAGATTATTTTGTCAGATGGAAGTATTCCTAGCCCAATTTTTTTTTCTTTTGGATGGAATATTTTTTCCATCCCTTCACTTTCAGCCTGTATGATATATTTTTGTTCTGAAGTGGGTCATATTTTCTTATCCATTCAGCTACCCTACGTCTTTTGATTGGAGTATTTAACTCCTTTATACTTAAGGTTATTATTGATAGGTACTTATTTATTTCCATTTTTTGTACCTCTGTTTCTCTCTGTCCTTCCCTCTCTCTCTCCTCATTCATTTACTTAATTGTTTTACTATTACAGTTGTCCCATTTTCCCCCCATTGTTCTCCCCTACTCCAGCAATGCCCCTCTCTCCCACATTCAATCCCTGCTGTGTTGTCCATGTCCATGGGTCATTTGTACTAATTCCTTGACTAGACCCTTTTCCTTCTTTCCCTTATCCCACTCTTCCCCTTAGTCGCTGTCAGTCTGTTCCTTGTTTACATTTTTCTGGTGTATGGTGTAAGTTGGTGGTCTAGTTTCATTTTTTTGCATGTCCTGGTCCAGTTCCCCCAGCAATATTGGTTGACGAGGCTCTTTTTGCTCCATTTTATGTTCCTTCCCCCTTTGTTAAATATTAGTTGACCATAGAGACCTGGGTTTATTTCTGGGCTCTCTATTCTGTTCCATTGATCTATATGTCTGTTTTTATGCCAGTATCAGTCTGTTTTGATAACAGTGGCCTTGTAGTAAAGTTTGATATCAGATATTGTGATTCCTCCTTCTTGGTGCCTCTTTCTCAAGATTGCTGAGGCTATTCGGAGTCTTTTTCAGTTCCATATCAATTTTTGAAGTATTTTTTCTAGGTCTGTGTAATGTGCATTGGTATTTTAATAGAGATTGCATTGAATCTATACATTACTTTGGGTGGTATGGACATTTTAATGATTTTGATTCTTCCCATTCATGAACATGATATATGCTTCCATTTATTTGTATCATTCTTAATTTCTTTCTTCAGTGTTATGTAGTTTTCTGAGTACAGGTCTTTTACCTCATTGGGTTTATTCCTAAGTACTTTTTTGTTGTTGTTGCTATAGTAAATGGGATTTTTTTTCTAGTTTCTACCTCTGATATTTTATTGTTGGTGTATAGAAATGCCTTTGGTTTCTGAATATTAACTTTGCACCCTGCTATTTTTCAAAATTCACTTATTAGGTTAACTAGTTTTTTGATGGCATCTATAGGATTTTCTATGTACACTATCACATTGTCTGCAAATAATGACAGTTTCTCTTTCTCTTTTACAATTTGGATATCTCTATATATTTTTCTTGTATGATTACTCTGGCTAGAACTTACAAAACTATGTTGGATAGAAGTGGAGAGAGTGGATATTCTTGTCTTGTTCCTATTATAGGGTGAAAGCTTTCAGTTTTTTTCCCACTGAATATAATGTTGGCTGCAGTTTTCTTGTATATGGCCTCTCTTATGTTGATGTATGCTCCCTCTATTCCCACTTAGCAGAGTATTTTCATCATAAATGGGTGTAGTACTTTATCAGATGCTTTTTCAGCACCTGTTGATATGTGATTTTAATCTTTCATTTTGTTTATGTGGTGTATTACATTTATTGACTTGTAAATGTTAAACCATTCTTGCATCACAGGGATAAATCCCACTTGATTGTGGTGAATAATCTGGTTTGCCAATATGTTGTTGAGGATTTTAACATCTATGTTCTTCAGTGATATTGGCCTATAGTATTTTTTCTTTGTTGTGTCTTGACCTTGTGAAAAATGCTCACAATAAAACACCAGGGCACAGAACTTTAACAGTAACTGAGACAGTTGTTTATTCACAGGTCAGCAACTCCGGGCACAGCTGAAGGCAAATTTAAAGGTGCACACTGAAAATATGGAGCTGGCTGTTTTTATCCTAATGCAAGTAAAGCACCCTACTTCCCTTCTCCTTCTCTGTTTTTCCAGGCTGGTTACTTTGGAGTTATAATATAACATGATTAACTAAATTAACTGAGGGTGATAATTAACTCAGGGTGATCTGGTTATAGGTCGGTCTCCAGCTCTTCTTTGAAATTGCCCTATCTTGTTTACTGGGCTGTCTAGCTACATTTTTCCATTTCCCAGAGTTTGGTGATGAATATCTCCCCCCTTTTGATCTCAGATATCCTTTTCCCTCAGAAACATTTGTGCTGAGCTGTGGAATGCCCCTTTCCTGACTTGTAAATGTGCTGATATTGTTAACTCTGGCTCGGAGACCCCAGAATCAAAATTTAATTAAATTTGTCTAGTTATTTTCTACTGGTCAGGGAGTCATCATTTGCTTGCCCCTTACAACCTGGTTCTGGAATTAGGATAATACTTGCCTCATAGAAAGTGTTTGGGCGTCTTCCCATTTCTTGGATATTTTGGAAAAGTTTGAGAAGTATAGAGGTTAGTTCTACCCTAAATGTTTGATAATATGCACCTGCGAAGCGATCTGGTTGGGGCTTTTGTGTGCTGGGAGGTTTTGATTACTGCTTCAGTTTCATTACTTGTTATCAATCTCTTCAGGCTTTTTGCTTCTTTATTCAGTTTTGGAAGATTATGTTTCCAAAAATTTGTCCATATCATTGTGATATAGTTGTTCATAGTAATTTCATACAATCCTTTGTATTTCTGTGGTATCGGTTGTGATTTCTCCTCTTTTGTTTCTGATTTTGTTTATTTGGGTCTTCTCCTTTTTTTTTCTTGATGAGTCTGGCTAAAGGCGTGTTGATTTTCTTTATCTTTTCAAAGAATCAGCTCCTACTTTTGTGGATCTTTTGAATTGTTTGTTTAGTCTCTATATCATTTAATTCTGCTCTGATCTTGATGATTTCCTTCCTTCTACTCGCTCTGGGCTTTGTTATTGTTCTAGTTCTTGTAGCTTTAGGGTTAGATTTTTTATTTGAGATTCTTCTATCCTTTTTAGGTAGGCCTGTATTGCTATGAACCTCCCTCTCTGGACTGCCTATAGCAGGGGGAAGTTTCCAAGCAGATCCCAACTGACGAGCTGGTCAGCAGCTGCCCTTTCTGGGTGCAGTGTGGCTGAGGCGCTGGGCTGGGAAGCACAGCAACTCCACTTAGAGAGTGTGAGCTGAGCTTTCTGCCCTCTTTCACGGTGCTCCCACACTTCTGTCCCCGTTCGCCCTATCTGAAATCTGCACTAACTCATTCCACTCTATGTTTGTACTCCCAAGTCCTTCTGTGATGGGAGCAAGCAGACAACACTGCTAACTACTCCACCACCATCTTTTTTCTCCTCCTCTTCTTCTTAAAGCAGTCCTTTTAGCATCTCTTGCAATGCTGATTTGGTGGAGGTGTATTCTTTTAGTCTTCCTTTGTCTTAGAAACTCCTTATTTCACCTTCCATTTTGAAAGAGAGCCTTACTGGGTAGAGTAGTCTTGGTTGTAGGCCCTTGTTTTTCATTGCTTGAAACACTTTTTGCCATTCCCTTCTGCCTTGTAGTGTTTTTGTTGAGAAATCAGCTTATAGGTTTATTGGAGCTCCCTTGTATGTTATTTGCTGTTTTTCTCTTTCTGCCTTTAGGATTCACTGTTTGTCTTGAATGTTGCCATTTTAATCATAACGTGTCTTGGAGAAGGACTCTGGATTCATCCTCATTGGGACTGTCTGTGCTTCCTGGACTTATGAGACTTTTTCTCTCATCATGTTCGGGAAATTTTCTGCCATTACTTTTTCAATCAGGTTTTCTATCCATTGCTCCTCCTCTTCTCCTTCTGATCTCCCTGTGATATGGATATTATTATGTTTCACATTGTCCTGAAGCTCTCTTAAACCCTCTTCACTCTTTTAAGTCTTTTTTTATTTTGTTGCACTGTCTAGAAATTTTTTTCAACTTTTTCCTCTAGCTCGTGGATCCAAATCTCTGCTTCATATAACCTGCTTTTGGTTCCTTCTACTGTGTTCTTAAGTACAGAAACTGTATTCTTCACTTCTTCCTGGCTCTTATTGATAGTTTCTATGTGCTTTTTAGTGCTGGTGTAATTCTCGGTAAGTTCTTTGTTGTGTCATTGGAGTTCTTTGTAGTTGCCCTGTAGTTTTTTTGTATTTTTCTCTGTGTTGAGTTCATTGGGGTTCCTTATAATGATTATTTTGAATTCCATGTCTGATAGTTTGCTTGCCTCTATTTATCACTCTTTCTAGGAATTCCTCATTTCCTTTTGATGAGATGTTGTTTCTTCATCTTTTCTTTTTAGTTGGCTCTTGTTTGTTTCTGCTTCTTAGATTGATCATCTTTGACTTCCTTCCTTCATGGTATGACCTTCTGTGGTAGGAGACCTGTGGGATTCCGTGATGCAGACTCCTTGATCTCCTGAACTCGGTGCTCTTGGGGTGCCCTTATGCTGTTTATTTGGGATGTCTGTTAGTATTTCAGTTTTGGTTTTTGTTCTGTTGTTCTTTTGTGGGTGCTTTCCTCCAGGTAGCTGACTGAGAGTCACTCTGCCTATCTCGTCTTGTAAACTTTTCTTGAGCTGCTGCTAAATCAAAACCACCAACACAGGCCAGAAACCCACATCTACAAAGATAACCCCTACCCTCAATAAATTTATTAATTTATTTATTTGGTTTTTTTGGGGGGGGTAGTCTGCTTTGACTTCCCTCCTTTGTGGTGTAATATTCTTTATCGAAGGTCTGGGAGTTTCAGTGGTGCAGTCTCTTTGATATCCTGAGCCTGATGTTCTTCAGTTACCCTTTATGTCGTTTGTTTATGCTGTTCGGTTATATTTCAGATGTTCTTTGATAGGATCTTCCTTCTGGCTAGTTGGTTGAGAATCACTCTATCCGCTTTGTCTTGAGTTCTTTTGTGGATATGCTGTTAAAGACATAAACACACAGCCCAGGCAGGAGACCCACACCCTCAAAAAGTATCTCCCACTCTATCCTGCTATCGTTAGCCAACTAGCCCATATTAATATAAATGTAAAGAGAGTTGAGCTTTTATACTATAAGAAGAATAAATAAGAGTTGTTTTGGGGGAGGAAAAATATAATTTTTGATAGAGGGGGTGATAGATTAATAATAGTTGAGACTGTGCAAGCCAGTTAGTAATATTTACATTGTATGTTAATAAAAATAGAAGAAAAGGATAGAAAAATACATAATATAGTAAGAAAGTGGGATTGTATTGTATTTGGGTTTATATAGTAATTATATTATATTATTTAGAGTGATAGGGGGGCTAAGCTAGACACACAAACGAATAAACAACGATTAAAGAGAAAGGATGAGAAGGAGAGGTTATATGCAACACGTTAGAGATAAAGTTTGTTATTATTGGAAGAGGAGAAGGAAAAACACCCCTCCAAAAAATCCCCAAGAAAATAGAAGAAAAGAAGAAAGAGAGAAAGAGAAGAAAATAAACAATTTACCACAAAACCCCCCCAAAAAACCCCAAAAGGGAAGAAAGAAAGGAACAAAGAAAGATAGAAAAGAAAGAAGAAAAAAGAAAGAAAAAAGAGAGAAAAAAAATAGAAAAAAAATATATATACCCCACAACCCCCCCCCCAAAAACCCCAGGAAAAGAATAAAGAAAGAAGGAAAGAAAAGAAATAATTAAGAAGAAAGAAAGAACAAGGGAGAAAAACATTGGAAAAAAAAAAAAAGCGATGTTTTTACTCCGTTTTAGCCTTGGTGTGTTGCCTTCTTTTTCTGGGTCCGCAGCTGGTCTAGTGTGGCAGGTCAGAGGTTCTTGTTTTTTGCAGGACTGGTGTGCGCCCCCAGTTGCCGCTAAGGTGTGTGCCCGCAGTTGCCGGCACGGCGCGCTCCCTTGCTGCCCTCTGGAGCCAGTTGAGGTGCCCTAGCGCGGGATCCCCTGTGCGCTCGGGCAGCCCGAGAGTTTGCCCCGCGGTTGGAGCCTATTGTTGCTGGGCCATGGTGGTTCCCCGTTCGCGCCGAGGTGTCCCTGCGTGCGTCCCTGCCTGCACGGGTGACCCGAGAGCTTTCCCCGGGATTGGCTCCTGTTGTTGCTGGGCCTCGGTGGGTCCGCGTTCGTGTGGAGGTGTCCCTGCGTGCGTCCCTGCACTCGTGGGTGGCCCAAGAGCTTTCCCCAGGATTGGCGCCTATTGTCCCCGGGCTGAGGTGTTTTCGCGCTCGCGCCGCCCCGTGCCCTTAGTCCCGCTGAGCCGAGCTCCGGGAGTTGGTCTCTCACCTCTTAGGGCAGGGCCAGGGACACTTGTGCTCAGTGGAAGTGAGCATCCGTGGGTCGCCGCCTCCCGCTGTTCCCGTGCTGCAGCCGCCCGCCTTCCCACACCCGTCTGGGCGGGCACAAACAGAGCCTGCGCTAGTGGTCTGCTTTCCGGCCTGGGGCCCTGCGCCCACGGGAGCTGTCTAGGGGTGTCTGTGCACGGTTCTCTGCCTGTTCAGTGGGCCCTCCCTGTGCCCGTAGGGGCACTGATCTTATGTCCGTTGGGGAGTGTCCGAGGGACACCTGGACTCACGGACCCGCGCACCTGAGCCAGTGAGTGAGAGCACTTCCCTATGTGCGCCCCCGCGACCCAAGGGTAGGGTTGGGGAGTGGATGAGCGCGCCTCTGCGCCTGGGCTCCTCCAGAATGGCCTACCACCCCCAAACTTTCCTCCCCTCTCCACCATCCACTAGAGAAAAATATAAAGGAGAATTATGTTCTCACTTGCCTGGCAGCATGCTGTCTCCTGTCCTTCAGCACCAATGCCGCTTGGTCGAGTCCGGTCTCTGCCAGTGGGCAGAGATCTGCTCTCCTCCTGACTCCTCTCCAGGGCAGCCTGTGTTCGCCAAAAATCCTTTGTGTGCTTCCCGCCGCAGCTCGGGCAGCCGCCCCAGTCAGGAATCCCATTTCGTCCCCTTTTTCTCTGCTATTCTCACTAAACAGGTTGTTCTCAGATGGATTTTCTCTAATCCAGCAGTGCCTTGGCTCAACTCCCGCCAATGTCCAGCTGCTCACTGAGATGTTCTGTCTGCCATTAGTCCAAACTGCAGACGGGTCTCCGGAGCCTAAAATCGCAACCTCTCCTCACTCCTCCGCCATCTTACCTCCCAGTATGATAATTATAGATAACTTTAAATTATTTTAAATTATACTCATAAGATCTTTTTGATTTGGTTGATACATATTTATTTGTTCATATATTTATATAAGTTTTACACTTTGACCAAAAGTGTGACTATCCTAAGATAATTAGAGGACAAAAGCAAAAGTATTGATGACTTTCATTTGGAATTTCTTGTCCTGAGATTATTTCACAGTCAAGGGTCATGTGCTCACTATCTACTAAAGCCCAACAATAGACCAATAATTTTCTCTTAAATAGTGTGTACCTTTTAGTTAGATATTCTTGGAGATTGTGGATTCAAATGTCTAACATGCCTTTGGTCTGGGGCAGTGTATTTTTTCCTTAAGCTCCAGCTGGTGAATAGAGAGGTTGCTGAGATCTGTAACTCAAGGCAAAATGTATCAGAGGAGCCAAAAGGAGGGGTAGTCTGGGTGACTTCTCAAGGGCTTCCAGGTCATTCTCCTGGTTGTCGCCCCATTGAAAAGAAATGGTCTTTCTTATAAATCCATAGATGGGTGGCTTTAAGACTGGCAGTAGGTGATCCATCTGTAGATGAGTGGATCAAAAAAAACTGTGGTATGTTTACATAGTGTAATACTATGCAGCAGAAAGAAAGAAGGAACTCCTACCATTTGTGACAACATGGATGATACTGGAGAGTATTATGCTTACTGAAATAAGCCAGGTAGCAAAAGACAAATACCATATGATATCACCTAATACAGGAAACTAATGAACAACACAAACAAATGAGCAAAATAGAACCAGAGGCATGTAAACAAGGAACAGACTGACGGTGACTGGGGGGCAGTGGGGAGAGGAAAAGAGGGGAAAAAAGGGGAAATGTCTAGTCAGCAACTAGTACAAATGATCCATGGACATGGACAATGGGGTGGAGATTGACTGTGAGAAAAGGGATGGGCAGGGTCACGGGGAGCAATGGGGGAAATAATGGGACAACTGTAATAGAAAAACTATAAATTAATTAATTGAAGAAAACAAAAGAAGAATGGCAGTAGAAGAAATGGTCCCATCAGTTTATGTTCCTCCTTTTTATTGTTTGTCCAGAGAACGCTAAAGCTAGTGTTCTACCATGGAATGAGACACTATATATATTATAAATCATGCCCAAGTACTTAAGTACTAAGTACTTGAACCTTGTCCGTAATAATCATCCAGCATGTTGCAGGTGTCCAACATTTTGTTGGGTAGTTCCCTTATCTTAACACAATAGAATGATATTGCTAGTAGAGTAGGTGGATAGTTTTACCTCGTGGGATCTTTTCAAGGTTATAGTATATGCATTGATCACAGATAGGGAATTTAGGTAACCTTGTGGAAGGGTATGAGTGGTACATTGTACCCATTTCACATAAGGATGAACTGATCCTAGTCATTACCATGTAGAGGAATATTACAAATGTCATTTGCAATGTCATTTGCTGCAAAACAAGTTCTTACACTCTGGACAATAGTTTCCACAATGTCAGATACCACTAGTGTCAGAGCTGTCCTGTGGATTAAATAGCCAAAATCAATTGTGTATCTATGGGCTCAAGGCCAGGCACACGAGTCAACTGAATTATTGAATGGAGATATATTCTCAAGGAGACTTTGGCTGCATTAAATTCAGCAAAGGTAATAGTTATTATTTTCTTTCCCAGGCATATTTTGGGGGGACAGATGTGCTCGTGGTCAGGTTCACAATCTTCTTATGCACCCCTAAAATGGCCCTAATTGCAGCAATTTATATCAGAGCTTGAGAGAATGTGAGTGGAGTTGCATATAGGCAATACATCTATAATAAAATATATTCATGTTGGGGGGAGTATCTAATTGAAGTTTTTGTTGACTCAAAGAAACCCCTCCTCCCATAGTTTGGTCTGGGTAAGGATCTTATTGATATTGGACTAAGACCTCAAACAAAATGGCATTATTTGTTTTCCTATCATCCCCATGTCAAGGATTATCAGGACTACGGACATCTTTGCACCACCATTCAAAAGGCCCAAGAAATGCAATTATACACCATTTCCCAATTGATTATTTCCCTTAGCAGATGTCCTCGGGTGCCCCCTGGAAATGTAGGAACCTTGCCTATCCTATAGTCTTGTTCATTTTTGAAAGCTTAGAGCTAAGTTAAATATTGCCTGGTCTCTCTGACTCATGTCAAGATTCACTGGAAGGAATTGATAACACTTGGTTTAGCCATAGCAACTGTCACAATATATACTTACTGGCACAGCCTTTGGAGCACCTCATGGCTATGATCTGTCCATGACTGCCTTGATAACGAGTCCATCATTCTCCTCATTTGAGAATCCATTGATGGATAACCAGACTAATAAATTTCTTTGAAAAAACATTTGCTAAGTTTTTCCAGGTGTAGATACCCAATTACCATTTTTTCATCACTTTCTTTGTTGCAGTGGTTGCTATTTTGACAGTAACGGGTATTCTATACTAAAAATTTATCAATTAGAATCCAAATTGTGTGGTAGGTGAATTTGCTGGAACTTATTAGAAGGATTAATTGATCTCGATGTTCAATAATTGTGGTATTAATAAACCTAGAAATTTGAGCCTAGTTGAAAATATCATAATTAGACTTTCAACCAAGATGGAGGCATATATAAACATGCTGCATCTCCCTCACATCTAAGAGGGAATTTACAACCACTTCAAAACTAAAAAAACCAGAAAACCCAGAAAACCAAAACTACAGAGAAGTTCAGCAAATAAATATAGAAGAAATATTCAACTAGCAATGTGTGACAGCTCTACTTAAGACACAGAAGCAAATACAGAAAGCTGTCAAGATGAAGATACAGATAATTACTGCCCAAAAGAGGGGGCAGATCAATGTTCCATTGGGAGAAATAAGTGACAAGGGGATAGCAACCTAACAGATGAAGAGATAGCCAACTTAACAGATGCACAGTTCAAAGTACTGGTTATAAAGATTCTCGCAGACTTGACAGAAAAGATTAAGCATGACAGGGAATAAAAATAAAGGCTATACTAAGTGAAATGAGAGAAATCCACATGAAACTAATGGTGAAGGAAAGGAAACCAGGGTTCAAATCAATGAATTGGAACATAAGAAAGAAATAAACAGTCAGCCAGAACAGAATAAGGAAATAAGAATTGAAAAAAATGAGAGGCTTAGAAACCTCTGGGATAGCTTTAAACGTACCAACATCCAAATCATAAGGGTGCCAGAAGGAGAAAAGGAACAGCAAGAAATTGAAAAATAATGTGAAAAAAATAATGAAGGAAAAGTTCCCTAGTTTGGGGAAGGAAATGGACATACAGGTCCAGGAAGCCCAGAGTCCCAAACAAACTAGACCTAGGGAGGACCACACCAAGACATATCATAATTAAAATGCTAAAGGTTAAAGATAAAGAGAGAATCTTAAAAGCAGCAAGAGAGAAGAGAGTTACCTACAAAAAGGTCCTATAAGACTGTCAGCTGATTTCTTAAAAGAAACTTTGCAGGAAAGAAGGGATTGATGGTAAATACTCAAAGTGATTAGAGGCAAGGACCTACAACCAAGGCTATTCTTTCCAGCAAAGCTATCATTTAGAATGAAAGGGAAGATAAAGTGCTTCCCAAACAAGGTAAAGCTAAAAGAGTACATCATCACCAAGCCCTTATTATATGAAATGCTAAAGGGACTTATTTAAGAAAAAAAGAAGATCAAAACTATGAACATTAAAATGACAACAAATTCACAACTATCAACAGAATCTAAAAAATAAAAACAAAAACAAACTAAGAAGACAACCAGAGTGAGAATAGAATCATAGGTATGGGGAGCATCTGGAGAGGTGTCAGCTGTGAGGGGGGAAAGGGGAAATGGAGGGAAATGGTGCAGAAATTAAGAAGCATAGTATGAGGGTGAAGAATAGACAGGGAGATGTTGAGAAGAGCTTATATGCATGACCCATGGACATGGACTAAGGGGGTGGTGGGACTGCTGGAGGGGATGGGTGGTGCTGGGTGGAGGGTAGCAAAGGGAAAAGAAATTGGGACAACTCTTAACAGCATAAACAATAAAACATACAAAATATCATAATTACTCTCCTTATTTCATCAGCGTAGACCCTAGGGATCATTAGGGTGATTTGGGAACCACTGTAGCCTCTACAAGAGAGATTCAAAATGTTTTTCAGCCCGTAGACAAGGACAACAGTGAGGGAATTGACTGAAAGTGCGGGTGGGATGGGAAGAGGAGGGCAAAGGGAGGGCAAAGGGAGAAAAATTGGGACAACTATAATAGAATAAAAATAAATAAATGATTTTAAAAAACCTTCGCAAAAATTGAAGCAACAACAACACATGTTCTTTGGTGGTGGAAACTCATAACAGGACCTTTTTTTTCACAGCCTAAATAGTACCCAACTGAGGAAGGAGAGGGTCTCAAGATATCTGTGTTTTCGTACACCTTTCTTTCCCTCAATTTCCTGGGCAATGTGGCTGCTGTCAAAGTGCCCCCAAGGAGTCTTTATTATCATGCCTCATAGATGCCAGTGTTTCCTTACTAAGTTTCAAAAGATTATCTCCTGTGTTGTGGAGGGAATGTATCCAGTCTTTAAGATCACTTAAGGTTACTGCACAAAGTGATCCCGAGGACTCTACATTCGTTTTCATTAGAGTATGTATCTCAGTAAGTTATTGAGTCACAGGCTGACTATCAGAACTAGAAGGATGCTTAAGCTAACAGTAGTATGGAATGCAACTCAGTATGCATGGTCTCCAGAAGCTTTAGATATCATTGCCAAAGAACCATAAGCAATAACCAAGGTTTTCCTAGCTTTCTCAGAGCCTATCTAATTTCACCACCCACTGTGTACCTTGGCCAGTGAATCAGGAGCTAAATAGGACAGTTGTTCATGCTTCAAACTGAAAGTCAAAGCACATGAAAGCAATGCAAAAGTACTCTCCTGTAGAGCTCTATGGTGTCCATTAGCCTTTCTGGAAACACATTGATGTGACTGGCAATGTGTCCTATGGGACTCTCTGACTCTTACAAATAATCCCATAGTATCCCCTGAAAGAATCTCATGGACTCACTAGCACCTCCCAAAGTGCTCCTTCCAGAATAAAATTTTACTTTATTGACTACATTGTTTGCTGTGCCAATTTGTCAGAAAAAAAGCTGCCAGTTTTGACTTGGTTAATTAAGGTCGCAGGTCAAATTGAAAGTAACAATTAAGTTTTATTCTCTTACTGCAATAATATAAGCAAGAGTCTAAACAGGAAAGGGCTCAGCTATACCAATGTTCCATCTTCCCCACAGAATAGAACCAAGCAAATATATTAGTACAGATGGGTAGTGGGGGGTTGAGGGAAGATAAGCTGAAGGAGCCCTAAACAAAAGGCTCTTGTAGACGTTAATGTGGGATGGCTACAAATGTAAAAGTCCTGAATACTAAGTTGAAACTGAGATGTGTCATTAGGTTCCCCAGGTAAAGGGGTCTAGGCAGAGGTACCTAAAAAGTACAGTGTATAATTTGACTTTTCCCCATTTCAAAAGATAGCCTCTGATGAAGGCACCTTGTATAGGAATGTAAAATGCCTAAGAAAATAACATGAATTCACTTTAGTCCTTGATTGCAACTGCCTCCGGTGTCTGAAGTTCACTGGTTATGTATCAAATTTTGTGTGAGGTAAGAAGTTTCCTTTCCATGAGAACTGCCAGGTAGGGCCTTTATAATTCTCTGTGGTTGGGCCTGAAATATGAAATGTAATACTTTGGCCCAGAGTTGGACTCCTAAATATAAATACATATAAACATACATGCTACCCTGGCTGGTTTGGCTCAGTGGATTGAGCGTCGGCCTGCGAGCTAAGTGTCGATGGTTCGATCTTCCAGTCAGGGCACATCAGAGAAGGAAAACTCTGACTCCAAAAAACCTCCACTGCCTTGCGGCATACCTCTTCAGGGGAAAGGCTAAGGGAGTAAACCCCGACAGAAAATCCGGAGCCGGAGTCCCTAAGGCGGTTTGACGTTGTAGTCAACACCGGCAACTCCTGCGGCGCACCTGAAACCAAGCTGTATCGACTCCGTCTTTCCCTTGGACCCTTCAGCTGCGAAGAGAGGGGGGGTCTGCTGCATGGGCAACAACAGACCCTCCATATCACCATGCCCGGGCTCTGTAGCTTCAGCTTCGCTGGAGAGGACACTCCAGCGTCATCGTAAGAGGTTGATTCAACACGGGAGGAGACAGATACCGTGTCACTCCCGAGTCGGACTGCACAACCATTCTCGGCGGTGCAGATAGACTCTTAAGAAGCTACACCATCGTCTCTCGAGACGGACGGCTGCCGACGAAACATACATGCACATATTCATATACATACATAGACACATGTGCACATGCAATGCATATATACCTGAAGAAAGATATTTATAAATCATGAGTTTTTACAGGCACCTTCAATTTCACCCCATCCCCTTCAAGACTTTCTCTTGCCTTCCTCCATTTTATGTGTGTATGTCCTTACTCCACAATGTGAACCTGACTCTGAACATTAAAACATTATATGTATTTTAATCCTACAATGTTTCTAAAATTGTTTCAGAATTTCTTAGTATATAGAACTAAAAAATAAACCTACTGAAAAGATTTTGTGATTTTTTTTTATAGTCTGCCCCCTCAACTCTCTCGTCCAAGGATAGGAGTTTATGTCAAATAATATATTGATCAATTACTTGGATTAGTACTTTTTGTTTTTCTTCAGTAGATCCATTTCTTTAAATTTTAATTATCTTATGTTATACTTGTTGATTTTATTTTAATTTAGGATATATGGAACATTAACCTACTTCTAAAAGTATAAAGTAAAAAGGTAGTTAGAGGATTATCATTTCTTTCCATGTATTACCTTCTCATCTCGTAGGTAACCAGCCATATTGTTTTCTTATGTTTCCCATGTTTTCTGTTTAAAAGCTAAATATCTCTCTATTTCTATTTTTTCCTTTATTTCCTTTTTTTGACCAGAATGTAACATATAGGTTTTTCTTTTTTCATATTTCCCCCCACTTAAAGTCATTTCCTAAAAATTCTTCTAAGTTAGTTTACAGAGATCTTGATTTATCTCATTACTTATGAGAATTTATACCATGCCATAGTTTGTAAAATATACCTTATTTTATTCTAGTCTCCCATATTTGAACATTTGTGTGGTTTTGACTATTTTGCAGTGAAAAATAATGCTGTAATGGTAATAATGTACATTTTTCTCTTTTCCTATTAATATATATTAACCTAAAGTAGAAACAACACAAGAACACTAGAGACTAATATGACATATTTAATGCAAAAAATGTTTATAAATTAAGGAAATGGCTTTAACACTTACCCAGTAAAATGCTTACCACATTTTTTATGTCAGATCTTACATTAGAGTAATTTACTTACAACTATTTATATAAAAAAATACTGCTGTAGACTTGTTACAAATTTGAAAGTTAGGAATTTCACAGTATATCTGTTTTTCTATTTAGTGCACTCAATGCTTCTCTTTTTATGTAGCTCATAATAAAGCACAAAGTGAAGGTCCTGTGCTTCAGCATAAAGATTCAGTCTCAAAAACCCAACTTCAAGTAAAGAAACGAAGAACTTCTAATGGTGAGAAACTCACTGGTAAGTATAGTAATTATATATAATGTAAAAATATTAAGTTTATTGAAGTGACATTGGTTAATAAAACTATGTATGTTTCAAGCATACAATTCTATGATACATCATCTGTATATTGCATTGTATGCCTACTACCCAAAGTCATATCTCCTTCCATCACCATATATTTAATTCTCTTTACCCTTTAATACCCTCCCACCCCCTTCCCTCTGGTAACCAGCATAATGGTGTCTGTGTCTATGAGTTTTTGTTTGTTTTTCTTGTTCGCTCATTTGGTGCTTTCAGTTTTATATCTCACATATGAGTAAGATCATATGATTCTTTACTTTTTCCATCTGACTTATTTTGCTTAGTATGCTATTCTCAAGGTCCATCCATGTTATCACAAATTGTAGTATTCCATCTTTTCTTATGGCTGAGTAGTATTATCCCATTGTACATATGAAGATTATTTTAAGTTAATTATATCAGAAGTTCATTTTTCTTTAGTTCTTGAATATGTATTTGAGCATACGTTTTCTTTAAAAGTTTGTATGTTGACTTAAAGTATGAACAAAGACAAAGTACTTATAATTTTTGTTTGTTTCTAGTTGTAAGACACTTTTACAGCTTTGGGTTATGTGCTCAGATCAAGACCAAATAACAGACTGATAACATCTCAAGGGGTGTGTGTAACTTTCAGGTGACTTCAACAGATTTCAGATCCAATAGCCCAAAGGGCTCCTCAGACTTGTGACATCGTTCTCTGTCATAAAATCAAATTGACAGATAAATTACTAAAAACTGTTTCTTAAAGGGAAAATGTGGCTGTATCACATGAACAAAGCAGAAGGGTGGCCTGAGAAGCCCATTGGAAGGCCTGTAAGGCATTTCTTTCATTGGAAACCATTCATAGGTAAAGGCGTTTGGTAACCTTATATATAGATGGACACCACTGAAGTGTCTGCATGGAAAATGTGAGAATACAATTAGCTGAATAGTCCCACCAATTGCTGGACATCCTTTGTTGGGGTAGAGAAAGAAAAATCTTGGCTCCTTGGAGCTTGCTGTACAAGGTACTTTTTTCCACTTTGCCCCCAGGTATTCACTTGTGTACTAGGTCCTTGTACCTCATTTATCTTAATGGCCCAGCTGTGTTGCCACACCATAGGTCATCACAGTACACAGTCTTTGTTGGGTAGTGCTCTCGACTGGGTCTAGTGAAGGATTTCATTAATATAGTGTGAGGTTAGTTCTAAATCTAGAAGCAGGGCTTTTTTCAGGTCATGGGCTTGTGGAAGGACATTAAAGATATATTACAACCCATTCCATATAATATAAACTGATCCTGATCATCTGTGTGAACAGGGCATTTGTAATATCAATTGCTACATAACTACTTCATTCAACTTGAGCAATGAATGTCTATGAGGGTCAAAACACTGAGTGAAACCAGTGTCCAGAGCTGTACATGGCATTGAGCCAATGATAATCATTTAAGTCTCTTATACACAATTAAGGCCTTATACACAGACTGAAAGCACTAATGAATGGAGAAATAATTTCATGAAGAACTTTTGTTTTATTAAACTCATCATTAAGAGAAAATATTTCTTTTGCTCCCCAAGGTTGTTGTTTTGGGATGGCAAAGGTGGTATGCACTAGTTGTCTGGTAGGTTTATAGTCTCCCATATGCCTTACTAAGATAGCCCTAAAATGAAGCAGTTCCCATACGGGCACCAGGGCTTAGGGATGAAAGCAAGTAAGGCAAACATAGAAAATACATCTATACTAATAATACATTTAGTAATGGGAGTCATAACAATGGAGATTTTTAGTGGACTGTAGAGACATACCCATAGTTGGATTTGGGTAAGGGTCCCATTTGGTGAATTCACACTTAAAACCAGTGAGCAGTATCTATTTCCCCTTTATCTTTGTGTCACTGGTTATGGAGCTCACATTCATATGTACACCACTGTCCAAAAGGCCCAGATGCGAGAGTGCACTGGTGGCGAAGCTCGCCGCAGTTCCAGGTGAGTTCTTCATGGAAGGGCAGCAGATAGCCCAGGTAGGTGTTCAGTCAGCCCTGGGAACAAGGCCAGAAGTGGATAAAGCTAGGAAGAAACACCATGAAAGAGAAGGTGTTTGGCCAGCTGAAGCAGTTGGAACCTGTGTAAAGGCTGCTCCGCAGCACCGGCACCAACAAGGAGACCCTGCAGGCAGCTGTTGAGAAAGAGTGCTGGTGGAAGGCTTGGGTGAAGAAGCCGGTCACCTTTGAGGATGTGGCAGTGAATTTCACCCAGGAAGAGTGGGAATGTCTGGATGCCCATCAGAGGGTCCTCTACCAGGATGTTATGTCAGAAACCTTCAAAAATCAGGTGTCTGTGGATCTGATCACCAAGCTTGAAGAGAAACAGTAGAGAGCAGATCTCTGTCCCCCAAATGGAGAAGGCCTTCCTTCAGGAAGCAAGAAGGAGGAACTTCAAGAACACAGTGAGAGTTTGAGAGATGAGGACACTGGATGCAGAGGGTCAGGCCTATCCTCTGCTCTGGCTGGGTCCATTGGCAGGAGCCCAGTGTTTCCAGTGTCCTTGGATGGACTACCCTTTCCCTGCCATATCTGTGGTAGGTATTTCAGTAAGCGCTCCAACTTCTGTTACCACCAGTTTGTCCACAATCTTAAGGGGACAAACAACTGCAGCCAGTGTGGGAAGCCATTTCGGAACCCCAAGGCCCTCAGCTACCACAGACGGATACATCTTGGGGAGAGGCCCTTCTGTTGCTCAATTTGTGACAAGACCTACTGTGATGCTTCTGGGCTGAGTCGTCAATGCCATATCCATCAGGGTTACCAGCCCCATTCATGCTCCTTCTGTGGAAAAAGCTTCCGAGACCTGTCTGAGGTCAAATGCCACCAGAAGACGCACCAAAACCAGGAGACAGTGGCTGGAAACCAGAAGCATTTTGTGACAGTTCTAGACACTTCGACTGGATTCCAGGAACCCACTATCAGGAGGCAGGAGCTTGTGGCTGAGCACCACACATCAGTGACAAGGACCCCCAAACCTATATTTAAAACCAAGGGCCCTGCAGCTCACTCGCAGCCATCTATAGATACAAACCAGGAACCTGTAGTCAAGAACCAGATGATCACTGTGAGAACTCAGACACCAATTACTACAACCCCAGGGCCCATGACCAGGAAGGCAGCCAACCGTAGAGTCCACTGCCTGAATACCAGATCCAAGTCTCACCTACCAAAGCCTTCAAGACTCAAGGTCTTCTCTTACCCTTATTGTCCCTTAACTTTTAATAAGAAGCCCTATCTCTCCAAGCACCAGAAAGTCTACCTCACAGAGCAATCAAACTGTTGCTTCTGCTCATTCTCTGGGCTGGCCATGCACCAGCAGACTCACTGGAAGCAGAAGATCTACCGTTGCCCTACCTGCGACATCTTCTTTGGGGAGAGGGAGGATCTCGTAGGTCACTGGGGTAGCTACAAAGGCAAGGGGCTGTGCCTGGGAAGTCCCTATAAATGCTGGGCTACCCTGGGCCAGTGGCTTGGCCTTTTTCACAATGGCTCCCCTATGGCAGGGAAGGAAATAGGTCTCCTAGGATCCATACCCTCAGGAGAGGGGAGGGAAGGAAGGAAGAAAGGAGGTATGCAGAGGAAAAGAAGCAAATGAGGCAGGGAGGGTCTTGGAACATAAATAAATGGCCTTTCCAATTGAGGCCTTTCCTTGAAAAGAAAAAAAAAGGCCCAGATGCAGCTCTCACCCTTCTCTCCACTGAACTGTGACCTTGGCATATATTCTCATGCCCCAGGTGGGGATGTAGGGACCTTGGCTTGATCCTGATTTCCTTATTTTTGTTTATATTGAAAGCTTACAGGTTTCTGATTCATCTCAAGATTCACTAGTAAGTGCAGAAGGAAGATCACTAGTGTCTGTTATAGATGTCATCACCATTTGGCCTTCAGTGAAGTGGTGGGTTTGGTCACCTATGGGCCACTACCTGGCCATGAGTTCCTTTGTAGAGGGTCTATCAATGTGCTCTTGAGATCCCATTGTTGAGTAACTAGACCCAGAGATCTACAGCACTTAACCAGATTGTCCAGTCCAGAAGTGGGTTCCTTGTTATACCATTTTTAGGTCATACTGGTCAAACATTGATACCTAGCAGTAGCAGTAGTTTTTTTGTTTGCCCTGAAATTTGTCAGTTGGGATATGTATTGTCTTTTAAACCAATTGACATCACTTCATAAGGAGGTTTAATTGAGCTAAGAAACCATCAAAGGTGGTACAAATGACACTGTAAGTCTGAGCTGCTTAACTATCTCATCATCCACTGCTCTCTCTCCTCATTCTTGAACGAAAAGATCATTATGATTCAGCGGACATCTTGGAGATGGCTACACAGGTGGTCCAAACAACTTTTTCAATGTCAAGGAACTCATCATGGGAGAAACAAACATGATAAAGAAACTAAGGAGGGAGAAGGAACCAAGTGTTCACAGTATTGTCTTACTTGGGCAAAATGGCCTCTCTTAGGGTACTCTGAATTAGGGGGTCTGTTGTGATGCATTCCCTCATTAAGTTTCACATGTTACCTGCTTAATGATGGAGGCAAACTACCTGAGTCTAAATGGTCTCCTCAGGTGACTGGAAAAGCAGTCTTGAAGGCTCTACATCCTTTTTCATTAAAAATGAGTCATAAAATTTCACTATGTCAATCAGTGAAACTTCATTATGTCATTTAATCAGGCTGTCCATCAGTTCCAGGGATATCATGCTTAGGGCTAACAATAGACACTGAGTGCAATTCAGCAAGCACAGTCTGCAATAACTTTGGTAACAAACTACTATATGTTATAGTTTATTTTTTATGTGTTTCATTTTTTAATGGTAATTATCTCTCTATTTTTTACTTCCTTTTTTCTTTTAAAAAATAATGTAATAGATATCCTATTTTTTATTCCACTAAACATTATGACATAGAAATTTCTCCAAGTCAGTTTGATGGGATCCTTTTTATTCCTTTTAGTTGAATGTACAGTTGTTTATACCTTACTATATATACCATAGTTGATATTACCATAGGTTATAGTATATACTTTAGTTTATTGAAACAATCTACATTTGCACATGTATGTAGTTTTGAGTGCTTTGCAATTACAAATATACTATAACGAGTAATCTAGTGCAAATAAATTTTCATTGGTTGGTCTATGATTATGACCCTAAAATATTAAGAAAACTAAGACAGACTAAATTAAAACATATGTGAAACCTATTAATTTTAATGAAATAATAAAATAATTTCAATATACACTCATTAAAATGCTTCTCACCATTTACATATTAGATCTATCATTTTGCTAATTTATTTACAACTTTTTCAAAATGAGAGGTTATTCTGCTGTATATTTGTCAATAATTTGAAAACATTGACTTCAAAATATATATGTTTTTCTCATATAGAACTCAATGTCTCTCTTTATATAGTTCATGGTAAATTACCAGATGCAAATCTTGTGACTGGACATCAAGACTCAATGTCAAAAATCCAACTGCAAGTAAAGAAACAAAGAACTTCTGAAGGGGAAAGACTCAATAGTAAGTATAATTATTATAGATAACTTTAAGTTCTTTTATTTTCTTGCAGTAGTTTAATTATTTATTTATTTAATTCAATTGTTTTTCAATTACAGTTGTCTTAGTTTTTCCCCCATTGCTCTCCCCTGACCCAACCTTCCACAGTCAATCCCCACTTTGTTGTTCATGTCCATGGGTCCTTTACACTTGTTCCTTGACAAGACCCTTCCCTTTATTTACCCCATTATCCTCCACACTCTTTCCCTCTGTTCACTCTCAGTTTGTTCCTTATTTCCATGTCTCTGGTTCTGTTCTGCTTGTTTGTTTGTTTTGTTCATTAGGTTCCACTTATAAGTGAGATCATATGATATTTGTCTTTCACCAGCTGGTTTATTTCACTTAGCATAATACTCTCCAGTTCCATCCATGCTGTTGCAAAAGGTAGGAGTTCGTTCTTTCTTTCTGCTGAATAGCATTCAATTGTGTAAATGTACCACAGTTTTTTGATTCACTCATCTACAGATGGGCACGTAGGCTGTTTCCAGCACTTGGCTATCATAAATAATGCTGCTATGAACATTGGGATGCATAGGTTCTTTTGAATTGGTGTTTCAGGATGCTTAGGGTATATTCCCAGCAGAAGGATCACTGGGTCTAAAGGCAGTTCCATTTAAAAATTTTGAGGAAATTCCATACTCTTTTCCACAGTAGCTGCACCAGTCTGCATTCCCACCAGCAATGCACAGTGGTTCCCTTTTCTCTGCATCCTCACCAGCACTAGTTGTTTGTTGATATGTTAATGATGGCCATTCTGACAGGTGTGAGGTGGTATCTCACTGTGGTATTTATTTGCATCTCTCTGATGGCTACTAATGTTGAACATCTTTTCATATGTCTATGGGCCCTCTGTATGTCGTCCTTGTTGAAGTGTCTGTTCAGGTCCTTTGCCCATTTTTTTAAAATTTTTATTTATTTATTTATTGTATTTTATTGATTATATTGTTACAATAGTTCCAATTTTCTCCCCTTTATGCCCCTCCCCCCAGCATTTCCCTCCCCCAACAATCCCACCCCAAGTCCATACCCATGGTTCGTGAAAAATAACTATCCCTCCCTCTCAGATATTAAGACCCTTTGTAATCTTGTAAAGGACAATGGGCGAAGGTCTCAAGCTCCTCTAGCTGCTTCAAGCTGGACATGGTCGTCGTCCTACCTACCCCTGGGTTCAGAAAACCCTAATAATAATGGGGGTGAGGAGGGGAAGGTGGCCTTCCCACATGGGGAAGGACTGTGCAGAATCCAGGTCAGTTGGCTGTCCCTGGACAATGGTGTGCTTTGTTTAACAGACTGTCATCCTTCTTGTGTTCTGGGGGCAACAGATTTGGCAAAAAGGGTTAAAAGACATCATTCAATCCATAACCACTAGATGACAAAAGGTAGGGATTAATTTTTCAATGTCCCACATCAGGAAAAAGAAGGGCTTCTTTGGAGGAAAGTGTGCCAGGCACATCTCACCTGTCCAAAACCCTTTTGCCCACCATACTTAGTTTGGGCTGAGGGAAATAATTTAGGTTTCCCCCCTCTCAGACCTCTGGGACCTTTCTGTCCAAGCCATTAGGATAGAAGAGAGAAACCAGTTTTAAAGTGAAGCCCACGGACCATCCCATTCTTCACCAACCCAACCATTTAGTTCAGCCAAACCATTGAGTCTCAGGAGGCAGTGCTGCAGAGAGGATTAAGTGAGGCTTATGCATACAGACAATCACTCAGGTAATGCAGTCATAGGCTTATGCCCTTTGAAAACAGAAAACATGTTAATTTATGTAACATAACCCACAAACAAGTCTCTAAATCTGTAAAATTGTCTTATTGGAGAGACATCCAGTTGCAAGGCACTTGACATTCTACTTGCCTGCAACTTGAATATCTTTGATGATATCACAGACATGGTTTAATTTTCAAGTGAAACCATTTTTTAAATGAGAAGAAACTTTTAAGACTTTTAGTTGCCCTACTTTTTAGTCTACTACTGATCATTGTGATTTTCCTTGCATAATGATCTCTCTCTCTAAGATTACCCTCCTTGTCTTTAAAGGGACTACATTAAGTCCATTTTTAATTTATCCTGTTCATTTGCATAAACACAACAAGAGCAGCAAATGATCACTTATGATCTTAGTTCTGCTTTGCTGGAACTTACCCAAGGAACATTTAGGGTGACCTTCAGTCTGCTCTTCATGGCACAGAAGTTGAGCCACATACCTGGCATTCATCCTTGCCTGTACACACCTGTCCTTTCCAAGTCTTTCTGGTTTTTCATTGTGCCTTAAGGTCCCTTCTAGCCATCTTTCAGGAAAACAACCTTTGTTCCTTCCCTGGAAGGATTGCTGTGGACCGCACAACAAACCATGGTACCAGGCCTTTTATCTTTCGGGCTTTTATTACCTTTGAAAGTCATTCCCAGTTCCTCAGGGCTTTTTGGTAACAACCTGAGCCCAAATATGTCTCCTTTAGGCTTGACATTCCAGTCAAAGACTTGGTCAACAAGACCGCTATTAACAACTGATCTTATTAGTTCTATGCAAAGAAACTTCTGTCATTACTTACTTGTTTAGAATCCCAAGCTCTGGAGGGATCAAATAGGGAGAAAAATATACAACATGAAGGAAAATCTTTGTCCTAATATTCACTGAACTGGCATTTCCACTCTTCATATTTTCATTTTTCCCCCACTAAAAAAAAATTTTGTTTGTTTGTTTTTCCATTACAGTTATCTCACTTTTCCCCCCTCTTGCTTCCCTGCACCCTGCGCCTCCCTTCCCCCACATTCAATCCCCACTCAGTTGCCCATGTCTGTGGGTCGTTTATACATGTTTTTTGATTTGACCCTTCCCTGTCTTACCCCCTTCCCTCCCTCCTCCCTCCCCCCTTGTTACTGTTAGTCTACTTCTTGTTTACATAGCTCTGGTTCAATTTTGTTCATTCGTTTGTGTTGTTCATTAGTTTCCTGTAATAGGTGACAGCATAAGGTATTTTTCTTTCGTTGCCTGGCTTATTTCGCTAAGCATAATTCTCTCTAGTTCCATCCATGTTGTTACAAATGGTAGAAGTTCCTTCTTTCTTTCTGCCACATAGAACTCCATTGTGTAAATGTACCACAGTTTTTTAATCCACTCATCTACAGATGGACATTTAGGTTGTTTCCAGCACTTGGCTATTGTGAATAGTGCTGTTATGAACATTGGAGTGCATAGGTTCTTTTGAATTGGTGTTTCAGGATTTTTCGGATATAATCCTAGCAATGGAATTGCTGGTTCAAAAGGCAGTTCCATTTTTAGTTTTTTGAGGAAATTCCAAACTGTTTTCCATAGTGGCTGCACCAGTCTGCATTCCCACCAACAATGCACCAGGGTTCCCATTTCTCCGCATCCTCTCCACCACAAGTTGTTTGTTGATTTGTTGATGATGGCCATTCTGACTGGTGTGAGGTGGTATCTCATTGTGGTTTTTATTTGCATCTCTCTTATGGCTAGTGATGTTGAGCATACTTTCATATGTCTATGGGCCCTCTGTATGTCTTCTTTGGAGAAGTGTTTGTTCAGGTCCTTTGCCCATTTTTTAATTGGGTTGTCTGTCTTCTTGGTGTTGAGTCATAGGAGTTCTTTATATATTTTGGAGATCAATCCCTTGTATGACATGTCATTGGCGAATATATTTTCCCATATGATTGGTTTTCTTTTCATCTTGCTGATGTTTTCTTTAGCTGAACAGAAACTTTTTAGTTTGATGTAGTCCCATTTGTTTATTCTTTCCTTTATTTCCCTTGCCTTAGGAGATATATCAGCGAAAACGTTGCTACGTGGGATATTTGAAATTTTCCTGCCTATTTTTTCCTCTAGGACTTTTATGGTATCACGGCTTACATTTAAATCTTTGATCCATTTTGAGTTTATTCTGGTGTATGGTGTAAGTTGGTGGTCTAGTTTCATTTTTTTGCATGTCCCTGTCCAGTTCTCCCAACACCATTTGTTGAAGGGGCTCTTTTCACTCCATTTGATGTTCTTTCCCCCTTTGTCAAATATTAGTTGACCATATGAACCTGGGTTTATTTCTGGGCTCTCTATTCTGTTCCATTGATCTATATGTTTGTTTTTATGCCAGTACCAGACTGTTTTGATTACCGTGGCCTTGTAGTATAGTTTGATATCAGGTATTGTGATTCCTCCTACTGTGTTCTTCCTCAAAATTGCTGTGGCTATTCGGGCTCTTTTTTGGTTCCATATAAATTTTTGAAGTATTTGTTCTAGGTCTGTGAAATATGTTGCTGGTATTTTAATAGGGATTGCATTGAATCTATAAATTGCTTTGGGTAGTATGGACATTTTAATGATGTTGATTCTTCCCATCCATGAGCATGGTATATGCTTCCATTTATTTGTATCTTCCTTAATTTCCTTCTTCAGTGTTATGTAGTTTTCTGAGTACAGTTCTTTTACCTCCTTGGTTAAGTTTATTCCTAGGTATTTTATTTTTCTTGTTGCTATGGTAAATGGGATTTTTCTTTCAGTTTCTATCTCTGAGTTTTTATTGTTGGTGTATAAAAATGCCTTCAATTTCTTAATATTGACTTTGTATCCTGCTATTTTGCCTATTTCGCTTATTAGGTTGAGTAGTTTTTTGTGGAGCCTAAAGGGTTTTCTATGTACACTATCATGTCATCTGCAAATAATGACAGTTTTACTACCTCTTTTCCAATTTGGATGCCTTTTATTTCTCTTTCTTGTCTGATTGCTGTGGCTAGAACTTCCAAGACTATGTTGAATAGGGTGGAGAGAGTGGACATCCTTGTCTTGTTCCTGGCCTCAGGGGGAATGCTCTCAGTTTTTGCCCATTGAGTATGATGTTGGCTTCAGGTTTCTCATATATGGCCTTTATTATGTTGAGGTATGCTCCCTCTATTCCCATTTTGCTGAGAGTTTTCATCATAAATGGGTGTTGTACTTTATCAAATGCTTTTTCTGCATCTATTGATATGATCATGTGGTTTTTGTCTGTCATTTTGTTTATGTGTTGTATTACATTTATTGATTTGCGAATATTAAACCATCCTTGCATTCCTGGGATGAATCCTACTTGATCGTGGTGTATGATCTTTCTAATGTGTTGCTGGATCCGGTTTGCCAATATTTTGTTGAGGATTTTAGCATCTATGTTCATCAGCGATATTGGCCTGTAGTTTTCTTTCTTTGTTGTGTCTTGACCTGGTTTTGGAATTAGGGTTATAGTGACTTCATAGAACGAGTTTGGGAGTCTTCCCTCTTCTTGTATCTTTTGGAATAGTCTGAGGAGGATAGGAGGTAGTTCTTTCCTAAATGTTTTGTAGAATTCACTTGTGAAGCCATCCGGTCCAGGGCTTTTGTGTGTTGGGAGTTTTTTGATTACTGCTTGAATTTCACTAGCTGTTATTGGTCTATTCAGACTTTGCTCATTTTTTAATTGGACTTTTTGTCTTCCTGGTGTGGCGTCATTTGAGTTCTTTATATATTTTGGAGATCAAACCCTTGTCCAAGGTATCACTGGCAAATATATATTTCCCATACTGTTGTTTTTCTTTTCATTTTGCTGGTGTTTTCTTTAGCTGTGCAAAAGCTTTTTAATTTAATGTAGTCCCATTTGTTTATTTCTAGCTTTATATTTAAAGCCATAGGAGATAAATCTGCAAAAATATTGCTGCGTGGGATATCTGAAATTTTCCTGCCTATGTTTTCCTCTAGGAATTTTATTGTGTTGCAACTTATATGTAAGTCTTTTATCCATCTTGGGTTTATTCTGGTGTATGGTGTCAGTTGGTACTCTAGTTTCATTTTTTTCATGTACCTGTGCAGATCTCCCAACACCATTTACTGAAGAGATTGTTTTTACTCCATTTTGTACTTCAGCCCCCTTGTCAAATATTAATTGACCATAGACACTTCAGTTTATTTCTGGGCTTTCTATTCTGTTCCATTGATCTGTGTGTCTGTTTTTATGCCAGTACCAGACTGTGTTGATTACAGTGGCTTTGTAATATAGTTTGATATCAGATATTGTGATTTCTCCTACTTTGTTTTTGTTTCTTAGAATTGCTGAGGCTATTTAGGGTCATTTATAGTTCCATATAAATTTTAGAAATATTTGTTCTATATCTGTGAATTATGCCATTGGTATTTTAATTGGGATTATGTTGAACATATATATTTCTTTGGGTAGTATGGACATTTTAATTATCTTAATTCTTCCATTCCATGAACACAGTATATTCTTCCACTTATTTGTGTCTTCCTTAATTTCTTCAGTGTGCTGTAGTTTTCTGAGTACAGTTCTTTTACCTCCTTCGTTAATTTTATTCTTAGGTATTTTATTTTTCTTGTTTCTATAGTAAATGGGATTGTTTTCCTAGTTTCTGTTCCTTATATTTCATTATTGGTGTACAAAAATGCCTTTGATTTCTGAATATTAATTTTGTATCCTGCTAATTTGCCATATTTGTTATTAGTTCAAGTACTTTTTCTGTGATGCTTATTGAGTTTTCTATGTACACTATCATGTAATCTGGGAATAATGATGGGAAGATGGCCTTTATTATATTGAGTTATGTCCCTCTATTATCATTTTGTGGAGTGTTTTTTTATTATCATAAATGGATGCTGTACTTTATCAAATGGTTTTTCAGTATCTATTGATATAATCATTTGACTTTTGTTTTTCAATTTGTTTATGTGATATATTACATTTAGCAATTTGTGGATATTGTAGCATCCTTGCACCCCTGGCATGAATCCCACTTGATCATGGTCTGTGATCATTTTAATTTATTGCTGGATCTGGTTTGCCAATATTTTGTTGAGAATTTTAGCATTTAAATTCATCAGCGATATTAACCTGTAGGTTTCTTCTTTGTTGTATTTTTACCTGGTGTTAGAATTAGGGTAATACTGGCCTCATAGAAAGAGTTGGGGATTCTTCCCTCTTCTTGAAGTTTTTGAAATAGTTTGAGAAGGATAAGAGTTAGCTCTTCCCTAAATGTTTGGTAAAATTTGCTTGTGAAGCTGTTTGGTCAAAAGCTTTTGTGTGCTGGGAGTTTTTTGATCACTGCTTCAATTTAACTAGCTGTTATCAGATTATTTAGGTTTTTCGTTTCTTCTTGATTCAGTTTTGGGAGGTTATATGTTTCTAGAAATTTATCCATTTCACCCAAGTTATCCAATATGTTGGAATATAGTTGTTCATAGTAATTTATTATAATCCTTTGTATTTCTGTGGTATCAGTTGTAATTTCTCCTCTTTCATTTCTGATTTTATTTATTTGCGTCCTTGCTGTTTTTTTCTTGGTGAGTCTAGTTAAAAGCTTGTCAATTTTGTTTATTGTTCAAAGAAACAGCTCCTGGATTTGTTGATCCTTGAAATTGTTCTTGAATGTCTATGTCATTTCATTCTGCTCTGATCTTGATTATTTCCTTCCTTCTACATGCTCTGGGCTTTAGTTGTTGTGGTTCCTCTAGATCTTGTAGATGTAAGGTTAGGTTGTTTATTTGATATTTTTTTATCCTTTTTAAGTAAGCCTGTATTGCTATGAATTTCCCTCTTAGGACTGCCTTCTCTGTGAGCCATAGGTTTGAGGCTGTTGTGTGTTCATTATCACTTGTTTCCAGAAACCTTTTGATTTCTTCCTTGATGTCATTGTTAACCCACTCGTTATTTAATAGCATAGGCCCTGGCTGGTTTGGCTCAGTGGATTGAGCGTCGGCCTGCGAGCTAAGTGTCGCTGGTTCGATCTTCCAGTCAGGGCACATCAGAGAAGGAAAACTCTGACTCCAAAAAACCTCCGCTGCCTTGCGGCATACCTCTTCAGGGGAAAGGCTAAGGGAGTAAACCCCGACAGAAAATCCGGAGCCGGAGTCCCTAAGGCGGTTTGACGTTGTAGTCAACACCGGCAACTCCTGCGGCGCACCTGAAGCCAAGCTGTATTGACTCCGTCTTTCCCTTGGACCCTTCAGCTGCGAAGAGAGGGGGGGACTGCTGCATGGGCAACAGCAGACCCTCCATATCACCCTGCCCAGGCTCTGTAGCTTCAGCTCCACTGGAGAGGACACTCCAGCGTCATCGCAAGATGTCGATTCAACACGGGAGGAGACAGATACCGTGTCACTCCCGAGTCTGACTGCACAGCCATTCTCGGCGGTGCAGATAGACTCTTAAGAAGCTACACCATCGTCTCTCGAGGCGGACGGCTGCCGAATTTAATAGCATGTTATTCTCCATGAATTTGAATGTTTTTGAGTTTTTTCTTGAGGTTGGTTTCTAGTTTTAAGCCATTATGTTCTGAGAGAATGCTTGATATGATTTCAACTTCTTGAATTTGTTGAGGTTTGTTTTGTGTCCCACCACGTGGTCTATTTTTGGGAATGTTTCAAGTGCAATTGAAAATAATGTATATTTTTCTTCTTTGGGGCAAAAATTCTGTGCATACCAATTAACTCCATTTGACCTAGAATGTTCTTCAGTGACACAACATTCTTGTTGATTCTTTGTTTGGAAGATCTATCCATTGTTGACAGTGGGTGTTAAGGTTCCCTACTATTAGTGTGTTGCCATCTATGTCTTTCTTGAAGTCATCCAAGATATTCTTTATCATTTGGGTACTCCTGTGTTGGGTGCATATGTTTACAATGGTTATATCATCTTGATGGATCCTTCCCTTAATTATTTTGATGTGTCTTTCCCTGTCTCTTTTTATGGCCTTTGTTATTAAATCTATTTTTTTCTGATATAAGTACTGCTACCCCAGCTTTTTTCCATGTTTGTTTTCTTGGAATACTTTTCCATCTTTTTATTTTCAATTTGTGTAAATCTTTTGTTCTGAGGTGGGTCTCTTGTAGGTAACATACATGTAAGTCATATTTTCTTATCAATTCGGCTACCCTATGTCTTTTGTTTGGAGCATTTAATACATTTACATTTCAGATTATTTTTGATAGGTACTTCTTCATTGCCATTTTCCCCTTTGAATGTGTGTTCCTCTCTCTCTTCTTCATCTTCTTAAAGCAGTCCCTTTAGCATGGCTTATAATGCTAGTATGGTGCAAATGTATTATTTTTACCTTCTTTTGTCTGGGAAACTCCTTATTTCACCTTCCATTTTGAATGAGAGCCTTGCTGGGTATAGTAGTCTTGGTTTTAGGCCTTTGTTTTTCATTGCTTAAAATATTTTTTGCCATTCCCTTCTGACTTTTAGTGTTTGTGTTGAGAAATCATTTGATAGCCTTATTGGATTGCCCTTGTATGTTATTTGCTGTTTTTCTCTTGCTGCCTTAAGAGTCTCTTTTTCTTTAAATGTTACCATTTTAATTATGATGTGTCTTGGTGTTCATCTTCATTGGGACCCTCTGTACTTCTTGGATTTGTGTGACTTTTTCTCTCATCAAGTTTGGGAAGTTTTCTGTCATTTTTTCAAACAGGTTTTTTATCCCTTGCCCCGCTTCTTCTCCTTCTGATATTTCTATTATATGGATATTGTTGCTTTTCATGTATCTCTCTTAACCCCTCTTCATTGTTTTGAGCTTTCTCATTTTGTTGTTCTGTCTGGGAAATTTTTTCTACTTTGTCCTCCAGCTCACTGATTTGATCACCTGCTTCATCTAGCCTGCTTTTAATTCTTTCTATAGTGTTCATTTCAGCAATTGCATTCTTAATTTTTCTCCTGACTTTTGTAGATAGTTTCTGTGTCCTTTTTGATACTGCTGTAGTTTGTAGCAAGTTCCTTGTAGCTTCCCTGGAGCCCTTTGTAGTTTCCTTGGATTTCTTTGTAGTTCTCACTGAGCTTGTTTAGTTTCCTTATAACTATTATTTTGAATTCAGAGTTTGATAGTTTTCTTCCCTCAATTTTGTTTATCAGTCTTTCTGGGGATTTCTCCTATCCTTTTTATTGGTGTTGTTTTCTTTTTCTTGCCATTTTAGGTGACTCTTTTTGTTTGTTTCTGCATATTAACCCAGTCTGTTTTGCCTCCCTGTCTTTGTGGTGTGACCTTCTGTCTTAGGAGAACTGTGGGACTCAGTGGTATAGTTTCTTTGAGGTCTTGAGCTTGATGCTCTTGGGCTGCCTTTAATGCTGTTTATGTGGGCTTTCTGATTGTGATTGGATTTGGTGGTGGTTGTATCATTCTTTGGTGGGTCCTTCTCTGTCTGGCTGATTGAAGGTCACTCTGCCAACCACCTCCTGTATTCTGTTGTACTGGTGCACCACTCTCCTTCACTTTCCATTCTGTGTTTTCACTCCAAGTCCTGTTGGGGATGTGGACAGGTCTGCTAGCTACTCTACTGCCATTTTTTTCACTCCCCCACTTTAAGTTATTTTAAATTCCTCAAAACATTTTCTCTGGTTTTTGAAAATGTATTTAACCATATATTTTATAGAAATTTTACACCTTGACTTAAAGTGTGAATACCCTAAGGGAAAAAAGTATCCATACACTTTGGTTCATATTTCTGGTCCCATGGTTATTTCATGGTCATAGGACAACTGCTCCATATCCATCCAAGCCCTATTACAGGCCAGTAAGTATGTCTTTAAGGGTGTGTACCTTAAAGCTGACTGCTGGATATGGGTCTGAAAGCCTAATGGGGTTCCACTGCCCTGTGTCAATGGCCTTTTGCTATAACTTCCAATAGTGAACAGAGATGTTGTTGAGTCCTGTAACTTAAAGAGTAAATAGGAATTAGAGGGGTGTGGGGGAAAGGAAACTTGGTGGCTTGTTGGAGGGACTCTAGATGTCTTCTTTGGCATGGCCCTGAAAGGAAGCAGCCCTTCTCATTACCTTATAGATAGATACCATCATGAACCCTACATGGGTAATAAGAGACTGTAAATCACTGAATTGTTCCATTAATCACTGGGACTTATTTTCATTTGTTGAAGAGATTGGTCTAACACTTGGCATTCTCTGGAATCTTCTTACAGACCATATTTGGGAATTTTATTAGGGTATCAGGTAATTGTACCTTGTCTGTAGTAATGACACCATTGAGTTGCCATATGCAGGTCTGCAGAGAATCCAGTTTTTGTTAGTGGTGCCTATATTGGGCCCACTAAAATAATGTCATCAGTGTTCCCTTTGATAGTGAACTTTTTCATATCCTTATTTTTGCATTGATAACAAATACTCAAAGAATTTGGATAGGCTTGTGGAAGTATAGTAGCAGTGTATGGCAGCCCAATGCACAAAAGGTTATACTAATCATAATTATCCACAACAAAGGGATGCTGAAAGAGTATTTGTGATATGAGTTGCATACCAAGTTCCATAAAGTTTGTATAATAGCCTGTGTCACAATCACAATGTCATATACCATAGGTGTAAAGGCTGTAATACAACATTGAGCTGTATATATCAATTGAGTGTCTATGTGCCCAGAGCCATGGGCAGTTTGAGTTATTGAATAGCTAAAAAGTTTTACGGAGAACTTTGACTTCATTAAGCTCAGCATTAGAGTGGCTTTTTTTTCTCCCAGGCAAATGTTTTGGGAGACAGAGGTTTTAGGTGCTAGTAATTGGATAGGTTCACAGCCTTTCACATGCCAACTAAGTGGACCTAACAGCAGCAATTCCCATCAAAGTTGAGGATTTAATACAAAGCAGATATTTGCATTAACAATCTATTCTAATAACATGTATATCGGAGGAACAATAGCAATGGAAGTTTGTAATAATCTAAAGGGACAAACCCATAGTTAAATCTGGGTAGGGATCCAATTGGTAATGGCCTCAGACATTATGTATTTTCCCTCACCCTGGAGTCAAGAGTTATGGTAATCACAGTTACAGAGCACCACAATCCAAAATGTTCAAGAAATGCAATTCTTTCCAACCTGCCCATTAAACTTTGATTTTAACATAGGACTTCATATTCCCACAGAAGAAAAAAAACAACAAACAGACAAAAATAAAACCTGGTATAACTCATAGCCTTGTTTATTTTTGAAGACAGTGAGTTCTTGACAAATTTTGGTGGGAACTCAGATTTACATCAAGATTCAGTGGAAAGGGCTGAGCAACAGAACTTGTATTAGTTCTAGGGATTGTCACCATGTGTACCTTAGTTTTTCTACCTTTTCAGCATCACTTGGCCCCCTATCAGGCCATGAGTTCCTTGGTAGAGTACCCATCAAGTTGCTTCTCTGACATTCCATTACTGGGTTTTTTTCCAGAATGTCTTTGTCTACATTGTCCAGGAGTAGGTGACTGTTTATAATTTTTACATTATTTTCACTATTCATCAGTCATTGCTACCTTGTCAGGAGCTGCTATTCCATGACCGACAATTTGTTGGTTAATGTCCAAATTGTGTAGTGCCCAATGACTTGCCCTTATGAGGAGGCTTAATTGAGCTTGATGTCCAGCAAGGGTGGCTTGAATGAATTTAGAAATCTGAGTCTGGTTAAAAATATCATCATGTACTGTGCTCACTCCATCAGTGTAGACCCTAGGACCACCAGTGTGGCTTAAAGGGACACCTTAAATTTTGCTATGGTGATATAAACATTTTGAGCAGCAAGGAACTCATCACTGGCAGGCTATCCTGTCAGAGCCAAAATAGTACCCAGCTGAGGAAGGAGAGAGTCTCAGATGGTTTTTTTGTTATTTTGTTTATTTTATTTCTGCATTTTTCCCCACCTCTTTGGCCAAGAGGCCACTGTCAAGGTTCTCTGAATGAAGGGATTCTGTAGTGACAAGCCTAACAATATGCTCTTCTCCTTCACTAAGTTTAACAAGATTACTTCCTTTTAAGAAAAGCTAACTACCTAAGTCTCTAAGATCTCATTTGTTGCTGGGCAAAGTGATTCCATGGCTCTCATCCTTTTTCATTAAAGCACAAGCCTCCATAACTACTCTGTTGTAGGCTGACCATCAGCTCCAGGAGTATGGTCAGAGCTGACAGCAGTTATGATCAGAGCAACAGACTTGGCACACAGGATCTCCAATTACTTTAGGTGCCATTGCTGAGGGACCATAAGTGGTAGAAACAAATTGCTTCCCTAAGTTTCTCAGAGTCCCTCAGATGAATCTCTAATTTGACCTAATAGGCATCTTGGCCAGTGAATCAAGGTCTAAAGAAAGAGCACTTTGTTTCTCCTCAGAACTGAAAAGCTTACATAAACAATAAAATAGCACTCTCCTAGTACACCCTGCATGGTCTGCTAAGACTGTTCAAGTACATTGACCTAACTGCTAAAGTTCTCTAGGGAGCTCTCAGACGTTTGCTAATGATCTGTAGCACCCCCCCACCTACACACACACCATACCTCAGAATATCTCACAGATTTTTTAGCACCTCACAATGTGTCCCTTCCAAAAAGGCACTGGGATTCATTGACCCTGCTTGCTGCTTCAATTTGTCCAATTCTTAAACAGTAAACAAGAGAGGGCCCTAGCTACAGCAATGTTCCATTTCCCTCCTTGAAGCAGCAGTAGGTGAGGGTTAGATGTGTCAGAGCAAAATGGGGTGAGATATAGGTGAGGATCATCTCACAAATGAATGAGCCCCAAAGAAAAGACCTTTGCTGTTTTGTGGCTTATGGATTGTTTGTCCTTGGGAGGTAATTGGTTCTGCTGGTGGGGTTACTAGGAGTAGGAAAGTCCTGAATATGAGTTAGAGAACAGTTCCTTCAACCCAACCCCTTCCCATGAGGTGGTTTAGGCAAAGGCAATGCCTGAACAGTACAATGCCTCAGTCAAATACTACTCCCACCATAAGGAGGCCTCCAGCTGACGGTGACATGCTAAAGATGCAGTATAGGTAAAAGCATTTGGGGGGATGCAGAGAAGCCTGAGTCCATGACTGCACCTACCTCCAGTGCCTACAGTATACTAGTTGTACATCAAGTCTCTTTAGGTTTCTTATGGGTTGAGAAGTTTCTTTCCTCCATAACTTCCAGGTAAGACTTTATAACTGTCTATGATTGTGCCTGGAAGATCACAGTAAGATCTGGCCTGGAGTCAGATTCCTTAAGTATTCTCACATATAAATATACTTATACAGATACATATATATTCATACACACATAGGCCTACATATCTAAACATGTACATATAAACCTGCATTTGGCATATTTAGAATGCGTGATAAATCTTAGAAACCTTCAATTCTGGTCCATGTTTTCAGGGCTTTTTTTTTTTGGCCTTCCTCCAAGTTATGTGTGAATGTCCTTTCTTCCACTGTGTGAATTCTGACTCTGAATAACATAGTACATTTAATCGTCGTCGTCGTCGGCAGCCGTCCGTCTCGAGAGACGATGGTGTAGCTTCTTAAGAGTCTATCTGCACCGCCGAGAATGGCTGCGCAGTCCGACTCGGGAGTGACACGGTATCTGTCTCCTCCCGTGTTGAATCGACATCTTGTGATGACGGTGGAGTGTCCTCTCCAGTGAAGCTGAAGCTACAGAGCCTGGACAGGGTGATATGGAGGGTCTGCTGTTGCCCATGCAGCAGACCCTCCCTCTCTTCGCAGCTGAAGGGTCCAAGGGAAAGACGGAGTCAATACAGCTTGGCTTCAGGTGCGCCGCAGGAGTTGCCAGTGTTGACTACAACGTCAAACCGCCTTAGGGACTCCGGCTCCGGATTTTCTGTCGGGGTTTACTCCCTTAGCCTTTCCCCTGAAGAGGTATGCCGCAAGGCAGCGGAGGTTTTTTGGAGTCAGAGTTTTCCTTCTCTGATGTGCCCTGACTGGAAGATCGAACCAGCGACACTTAACTCGCAGGCCGACGCTCAATCCACTGAGCCAAACCAGCCAGGGTACTGTAAGAACTAAAGAAAGAGGGTACTAGACATAATGAGATTATTGGCTTTATAGAGTAATCAGATAGTCATTCAGTTATCCAAGATATTGTGTGGAACCTATTCAGTCATTATCCAGCCTGGAATCATTTGAATAAGGACAAGAGTGTTTTCCATGATCAAGTTACAGTCATCTATCAAAGTCTTATATTTAGAGTTGAGGACAATATTCAAATGTTGTTTTCCCCATTTGGGGTTTATTATAGCCATTTGTGAAATTTACAGTCCTCAATGGAAGTGCAAGTTTTGCCACACTTTCATTTAGAATTTTTTTAAGCAATATGTGTCAAGATCTTTGGAAATGTTTACACACTTTGATTTAAAAAGCCCATTTCTAATAATCTATATTATCAAAATAAATAAGAATACAAGATAAAATTTTAAGCAAATGTATATATTTCAATATTTAATAATCTGGAAAATTTGAAATAACAAAAAATTTAAAGGTTATGGGAATGATTAAATTAAGGGAGGTACATTAGTTATAATATTATATGGTCATTACAAATAATATTTTAAAGATTATGAATAGCACTATGTGAAAAAGAAAATTACAAATTTATGTTTACAGTATAAGCATAACCATTTAAAATAAATAAACTAAACACCAAATAATCAAAACACAGAAAAAAACTAAATCTAGAAGTGTTTACACAAAAATGTTAACTGTGGTTGATTTGCATCATAGGTGACCCTTCTTCCCACATTTCTCTATTTTCCAAGTTTTCTTTATTATACTATACATTTAATCATTCTTTACATATTGTCATTATTATAAAGTTATTTTAGAATTACTTAACAAATAGATATAAAGGAACAAGCCTACTGAAAATATTTTCTCATAAATGAAAGTACATATGTCAAGTACTGTATTGATGAATTAGTTGCATTAATGCTTTTATTTTCTTTTAGTGGTTTAATTTCTTTAATTTTGCTTTCAGTTTTAGTTTCTCTTTTGTGATTTAATTTTATTTTTGAAATATATGGAAACTAAGCCTGCATCCAAAAGTAAAAAATATGCAAAAAGATATACTAAGAAAGGTACCATTTCTTGCCCAGTGCTCTTCCTTTCATTTTGTAGGTAACTGATTATATTCTCTTCTGATATTTCACATGTTTCCTTTTGTAAACGTATTGTTCCAACATATGCTCACTTCTTGTCTCTCTCATTTTCTTATTTCTCCTTCCTTACCTAAAAGTTAGAATACAAATTTTCCCCTTCTGGGTTTTTTCACTTCTATTTAGCTTATAGAGGTCCTTTTCATTCCTTTTACATCTGTATGTACAGCTGTTTGTATCACATTATTTACCATATTTATGAAGTCTATAGTATATATATATATGAGTTTATACTATATATAAAAATTATGACATGTAATTTATAATATATACATGTTTATAGTATATGTATTAGCTTATTCATCTAGTCCCCCATGCTTAATTAGGTGCAATTATAAATAATGTTATAATTAATAAATTATATGTATGCATTTTTGTTATTTGATATGTGAAGTTTACACAATCTACAAAGTATAAATCACCCAAGAGAAATAGAGACAAATATAAACTATATATGATACTAAAAAGTAATGAGAAAATTTTAACACATGCCTATTAAAATTCATTTCACAAACATATTGTCAGACCTAGTATTATAAAAACTTAGTTATAACTTCATAAAATGAGAATGTTACTGTATACTTGTTATAAATTTGAAATATAGTGATTCCATAATAGATCTATTTTTCTACTTGGTGTACTAAATATATCTCTTATGTAGCTCATGATAAAGTATCAGATGAAAATCCTGTACTTAAGCATCATGAATCAATGTCAAAAAACCAAATGCAAATAAAGAAACAAAGAATCTCTACAGAGAAAAAACTCACTAGTAAGTATAATAATTATAGATAACTTTAAATTGTTTTAAGTTAATTACAGCCAAAGATATTTTACTTTGTTTCATGAATCTGTTTTATGTTATATTTTATAGAAATTTTAAACTTTGATCTAGAGTATAAATATCCTAAGATAACTAGAGAAAAAAAGCTAAAGTATTTATAACTTGGTTAGCATTTCTGGTCATCTTCTCATGTAATTCCCAAAGCCAATAATAAACCAAAAATAGTTAAATTATCTTTCAAGTGATGTATACACTTCGGCCAACTCCAGGAAGTTAAGAATCAAGAAACCTGATTTAACTCTCCATTTTGTGCAATTGCCTTCTTTTAAAGTTTCAATTGACAAAGAGAAGTTGCTGAAACCTATAACTTACATGCAGATCAGAGTGGCCGGAGTAGAAGACTGTTGTGGGAGTCTGCTGGACAGCCACCAGAGCTTCCTTTTGGTTGAAATCCACTCAAATGTAGGGGCCTTTTTGGTAACAATAGATGGCTGCAGTCAGGTTCCCATTGAAGGGAATGTGAGAATACCCATAGCAGAATAGTTCCAAATCTTTCCAGGCTTCTTTCTGTATTTGTTGGACTGAGAGGGACAAACATTTGGCAGCTCTCTACACTAGAGTGAGATATATTTCCCCTTCTCAGGGATTTCACTTGGGTACAGGGTCCTTGTGTGGTGTGCATATTAATGACCCAGCAGTGTTAATGAATTTGGGTTAACTTAGCATCTAATTCTGTTGCATAATAGCTTTGTCTGGGCTTACCAGGAGGATTTTATCAATATAGCAAAAGGCTAGTGTTCTCTAGGAGTAGGACTTCTTCCAGTTCGTATCCTTGTGAAAGGACATAAAAGGTGTATTGCAAACCTTTACACATAAGTCAAGCTGATCCTGATTATCTGTGTGGACAGGGATGCTGAAAAGGGTATTTGTGATATGAATTGCTTCATACCTCTCTCTCTCTCAGCTTGGGCAAGTCTAGTCAGATAATACCAGAGTCCTGGGCTGTACCACAGCAATAAATTGTCTATAATCAATTGGGTCTATATGTGCCCAAGATTTTATGTATAGGTCAACTTAGTTATTGCATTGAATGGAGTTAATTGTCTCATGGAGAACTTTGTATTAGCTAAACTCAGCAATGAGGGCAGTAATTTCTTTTTCTTCCCTAGGTAGTTGTTTCTGGAAACAAATTTCTAGGTACTGGTAGCCTGGTAGATTTATAGTATACCACATGCCCCACTGAAATGATCAGAACTGTAGCAGTACTCACCAAGGCTTGGAGCTAATACGAGTTGGAATTCACATAGAAAATACATCTATACTAATAATACATACAGTTGTTGGGGCTATAAAAATGGAGGTTTATAGTGTCCCAAAGGGACTCACTTATTCTTGGGTCTGGGTAAGGGTCAGACAGCATTAACTATTTTCCTTTCATCCTGGTGTCAAAGTTGTAACCACAGTAACACTAGTAAAACAGTACCCGAATTGCCTGAGTTTTGCAATTTCTCTCCAGTGCCTCTTTGAACTCTGACTTGGCATACATCCTCAAATGCCACTGGGGACTTAGGGACCTTGGTCTAACCCTTGATCTTGTTTATTTTTTGAGAGCTGGGTCCTCTGGGTGAATATAGCTGAAGTTTTCTGATTTATCTTTAGATTACTAGGAGGGGCAGAAGGAATAGTACTTGTATTAGTAAACAGGTGATGAAGACTCTTTAATTCCATCTTGGATCATGGAGGACTGAGGAGAGGCTCAGCTTGCTTGCTCCCAAGACCGGTCTGTAGTTTCGGCTAACTGTGGAGAGAGCATCTCAGTTAACATCTGAATACTGGCAGGAGTTGATCTTTGACATTGCTCATGGTGAGGATCGCAAAAGAGAAATGGGAGATGCGAGTTCTGGCTGGCTTGGCTCCGCAGGCAGTGGCTGGCAGTGCACAAAGATTTTTCAATGCCTCTAGGTTTCTGCTGAGAGGAGTCGGGGGTGGAGATTGAGGCTGTGCCTACTGGCAGAGCTAGGAGTGGGCCAGGTGACATCTGGCAAGGCACAGCATATTTTTTCTTTGTGTCATTTTTTTGTTATTATTATAATTATTATTTTTTTGCTTCTTTGTTTTTTGTGAATGGGGAGGAAAGGCTAGGGAAGGGTGAGATTCTTGAGGAGCTAACATGCAGGAACACACGCACCCCCTGTGACCCCCACACCCTGAACCAGGCCCATGTGTGGGAGCACCCAAGGTCTGCCCAACTTGGCACACCACAGGCCTCCCCCTGGCCCACCCCACTTGACTTGGGCTGTGGCCAAAGAAGGGTGAAGTGAACTAGAGGTGCTTTGGAAAAGTTTTGGGCACTGGTTTTAAAGAAAGAGCTGGGGAGCAGTGGACCAGACCCCAGTGCAGATTCATCCCCAGTTCTATGGGAGAAATCTCTTAAGCCAACTATGCCCCTCCAAGTGGCATCAGCCAGAGGCAGCAGCTCAACAACTGTCTACAAGATAAGGTGGGTGAAGTGAATCTCATTCATCTAATTGGAAGGAAGGACCCACTAAAAAGCAATACAACAACCAAAACCAAAATACTACCAGAGTCCAAATGAAAGGCATAAAAGACATCCCAAGACCATCAAGTTCAGGAGATCAAGGAGCCTGCACCACTGAATCACACAGGGTTCCTACCACAAAAGATCATACCACAGTGCAACAAAGCAAAAAAAAAAGATATTGGTTATTTCATGATATTGGTTTTTTAAAAACATAAAAGATTGAGTAAAAGTTGTCACTGGGACAGAGAGAAGGAAGAGCACTTGTATGAGTCCCAAGGATCATCACCTAGCAGGCTCCAGCTCCTTTTTTTCCTGCCCAGGAATTTTCAAGTTATTATCTAGATTATGTCACTGACAAATTTTCCTTACCTAATAGGAGAGTTTAATTAAGCTTGATAACCATCAGGAATAGAATTAATGAAGCTAGAGCCTTGTTAACAATCTTATCATCTACCACTCTCATTCTCTCATTGTAGAACCAAAGGATCACCAGTGTAGTTTTCAGAGCTGCTGTCACCTCTGAAACTTTGGTCTAAACATGTATTTTAGTAAAAGGACACCCATTATGGGTGGGCCAAAGTTGTGAGCCCAAATAGTACCCAGCTGAGGAAGAAGGAGAACTTGGATGTTCTATTGAACTTCCTTGATCAAACTTTCTGCCCTCAATACACCCTTAAAGGGGCATTCCATAGTGTGACACAGCCCAGAAAGTATCACTGTTCCCTACTAAGTTTAAGATGACGTCTTTCATCATACAAGCAAACAACCCAGGTCTCTAAAAGCCATCATGCTAAATTCTATATTCCTCTCTTAGACAATGGCTCCTCAGGGTCATTACTTCAGTGTTGGGAACCAGGTATCCTGTGGCCATGCCAGGAGCAGCAGCTGCAGGACGAGGTGGTAGCTTTCAGTACCAGTCCAACTACTGGTTTTAAAATGTCCCTCTTTCAGTGGACAGTCCAACCATACAGACCTCCTGCTCATAAACTTACAATATGTTTCAGAAGAGCAAATAACTCTTGACCAAACAGAAACCCCTCCTCTCCAAGCTTCACACAATGTTTCAAGCTTGGCAGCAAAGCACAGACAGGGGAATAGAAGCTGAGCCATACCTGTGCAATCAGTGTGCTGGTGTATCCCTAGAGGGCCAGCAGCTCTTTACAAGACCATGAAAAACTTTAAATGGCAAGTGAAAAAACACTATAGTCATGGAATAAGTTGTTATTACACTCCATATCATTTGAAACCTATAAATGCAAAGGAGGGAGCCCATTGAGCCATGTATGCAAAATAGTTGGAAAACATTTCAGAGATGTGGAAAGTCAAAATACACTGCATTCTTCACAAGTGCAGCAACCACAGAGGCTGCCCTGTCATCCCAAGTCCACACGGGAAGGACTCTAACAGTATCCAACCAAGGAGGCGATGGTGGTGGTTTCAACAGGGCAGACCAGGAGAGGGAAGGAAGCCTATATTTCCTGCTGGATCATGTTAACAAAGGGTCAGCATTTCCAAATCTTAGGCTTGAACAAACAAAACACCCACCAAAAAAGAACAAGAGAATAATTTAAAAGTTGAATCATTGCTTGACTAACAGACTTTGGTCTACCATGTACTTTTCACTGTCCCATTCTGGGACAATCACCTTGTTCATTTTATTTTATTTTATTTATTTTATTGACATTTTTATTGATTGATTTTACAGAGAGAGAGAGAGAATTTGTTGTTCCACTCATTCATGCATTCAGTTGTTGATCCTTATATGAGCTCTGATCAGAGATTGAACCCACAACCTTGGTGAATTGGGACAATGCTCTCACCACCTGAACTACCTGGCAAGGCTTGTTAATTTTATTTTTGAAAAGTTTCAGGCTCTACCTTTTCACCTCTGACTTTCTTTTCTTAGTCTATCCCTGCCATTCTGCTTTTATAAGTGGCTACACTTGCCTTCTGAATAGTTGAAAGAGGCTTGTACAGTATCTCTTCCAACATAAAAGAAGTTGACTGGACTTCTGGTTAAGATGGAGGCCTAGACTGACATGCTTCATCTCCCTCCACAACTAAGAAGGAATATGACTCCCACAAAACCAGAAATAACCAGAAGTTCCAGAAAATAAAACTACATGGAAGTCGAATGTACATGGAGGGGTGAAGCTGTGGTGGAAAATTCAAGCTGTGCTGGTGGGGACAACTGCGGTAATGGCAGCAGGATAGCAGTGAGCACAGACACCCGTATTTAAGGGGAGGTGAGAAGCACCTGAGGAGAACCCCTGGCTGAAGACCAAACCTGTCAACTCGCGATTCCAATGCCAGGGAAGGCAGACTCTACTGCCTAGGACTGTGAGAACTTGAGGGTGTGGGAACAGAGGAGGAGGCTCTCAGTCTCTCATCAGAGAGTGAATGGCAGGAATCCATCTCGGACCCCCACCCCCACACAAAGCACTATAGGGTGGTGAGAAGAGTCACCTGGTAGTGATGAATGCATGGGGCTCCGCCCCTTATAGGACTGTGACAGCACCGCCCAGGAAGCAGAGGTGAAAACAAAACTGTCAGGATTGCGCCGATCATGATAGAGATCCCAATGATGCAGCTGACGAGACAGCAAATATCTAATGAAGCAACAGATAGGAAATCTTTCTGAGGCACAGTTCAGAGCTTTGGTTATAAGAATGCTTACAGACCTAACAGCAGATCTTAAATAAGATGGGGAAGGAATGAAGGCTAGTCCTACTGAAATGAATGAAAACCCATATGAAACTAGTGGTGAGGGCAAGAAAACCTGGGACCAAGTCAACAAATCCGAACATAGGGAAGGAACAGTCAACCAGTGCAGAAAAGCGAAAGAAAAAGTGAGGAAAATGGAGAGAGGCTCAACATCCAAATTATAGGGTTGCCAGAAGGTGACGAATAAGAACTAGAAATTGAAAAATTATGTGAAAAAATAATGAAGCAGAACTTTTCTAACTTGGGGAAAGAAATAGACTTACAGTGCAGGAAGCACAGAGAGTTCCAAAACAAAAAACAAAAAAAAAATGGACACAGAGAGAACCACACCAAGACACATCATAATCAAAATGTCAAAAATTAAGGATAGAGAATTTTAAAAGCAGCAAGAGAGAAGAAGAGAATTATGTACAAAGTGGCCCCAGTTAGACTATCAGCTGATTTCTCAAAATAAATTCTCCAGGAAAGAAGGGACTGGCAAGAAATATTCAAAGTAATGAAAAGCAAAAACCTACAACCACAATTACTCTATCCAGCAAAGCTGTCATTCAGAATAGAAGGTCAGAGAAAGTGCTTGCAGGACAAAGCAAAACTGAAAGAGTTCATCAGATCCTAACCACTGTTATATGAAATGTTAAAAGAACTTGTTTAGAAGAAAGAGGATTAAAATTATGAAAATTAAATTGAAAACTGTATCACAACAACTAACAACAGAAGCTAGGGAATCGAAACAAAGGCAAACTAAGCAGGAAACGAGAGTGGGAAAAGAATTATAGGTATGGGGAACATTTTGGGGGGAGGCCAGTAGGGAGCGGGAAGGTGGGAAGTGGAAGGAGATGATACAGGAATTAAGAAGCATAGTAGGAGTGAATGGAGTAAATAGGAAGATGCTGAGAAGAACTATATGCACAACTAATGGACATGGACTAAAGTGGGGTACAGCTCGATGGAGGGGGAATCACTGGGTGGATGGGAACAAAGGGAAAAGAAATTGGGACAACTGTAACAGCATAATCAATGAAGCATATTAATAAATAAATAAATAAAAGAAGTTGGCTGTGATAATTAAGTTGAGACTATAGCAACAGACCGAGATCTCACTTTAAGTTTTTATTTATTTATATATTTTTATGCACAGGGCATGGCTTGAATTAGTTTTATTTTTATTAACTTTAAATATATATGCAAATAGATGGTGGCAGAGTAGGTAGCAGTGTTGTCTTCTTGCTCCCATCATGGAAGGACTTGAAGTACAAACACTGATTGGAATGAATGAGTGAGGATTTCAGATAGGGTGAACATAGACGGAAGTGTTGGAGCAGTGTGAAAGAGGGCAGAAAGCTCAGCCTGCACTCTCCAAGCAGAGTCGCTGGGCTTTCCAGCCTCTGCTGCACCACACCAAAAGGGGCAGGTGATGACCGGCTCATTAGCTGGATTTTCTTGGAAACTTATCCCTGCCATAGGTGCCCTGACAAGCAAGAAGGTTTGGTTGAAACAGCTGGACGTGTGGGAAGTCAGAGAATAGCCCAGACTGTGAGAAACTGTGAACTGAGTCTTGGTGGGGACCCCCTGGGCTGGCAACCCTGTGCCCAGGGGTGCTCACATCAAGGCTCCACTGAACAAAAACACAGAAGTGAGTTGCAGAGAGGGGCCCATGTGGGAAAGCTGTGGCAGAAACCCAGACTTGATGGGGACCCTGGGCAGGCAACACTGCACCCACACGCGCACATGCAACAAGGCTCCACCAAATAAAAATGCAGAACTGAGCCATGGAGAGGGGCCCATACAGGAAAGCTGTGGTGGAACCCCAGACTCAGTAGGGACACCAGGCATGCAACTCTATGCACACATGCACATACCAAGGCTCTGACAGGAAGGGAGCTGTGCCGGTGCTGCAGCTTGGAGGCAACACAGGGACTTTTTTGGAGGAGGAGGAGAGACAAGACCCAAGGCTGGGCAGGGACTATGGGCATGCGCACTGGCTCAACAGCAGAGTATCATTGCTAGACAAGCCTGAGAAGTGCTGGAGGGTGCCGCAGGACCACTGGGGAGCACCCAACTCAGTCTGGCTCACAGTAGAGAGCTGAGGTAGGCCCACAAGTGAGAGAATAGCAGCCTCAGAATCCAGCTAGATGTCCTCACAGACAGCCAGAAAAGAATTTTGGAACCCATGGAGTTTTGATCAGGGGTGAATCCAGAAAAAGAAGACAGTGCCCAAAGGCTGTACTGGGGAAAAGCTCTTTCTATAATGTGTTTCATATCTTCTCTCCCTTCTATTCTTATTCTTTAATTTTTTGTTTGTTTTGTTTATCCTCCCCCGCACACTAAATATATAGCATATCACTGTTATATAAACCTAATACTATACACTTCCTCACTTTATTCTGCATGTTTAACATACAATGTAAATATTACTTACCGTCTCGCATAGCTTTCACTCTACTTGCTACTATTATGATTATTCTACTATCTTCCCTCTCAAAATTCATCTTTCCTTCAGTTAGCCAACTCTTATCTGTTTTTCCTTTAGTATAATAGTCTTAACTTCTTTACATCTATATTAATACTTGCTCACTTGCTGCTGATAGTGTAATTGTGGGTGGGGGATATTTTTGAGGGTGTGGGTTTCTTGCCTGTGTTGTGTGTTTATGTTTTAACAGTATCTCCACAAAAGAACTCAAGACATGGTGGACAGAGTGACTCTCAATCAACTAGCCAGAGGAAAAGTTTGACCAAAGAGTAACTGAAATACAGCCAGACAGCTTAAACAAATGGCATAAAGGGTGTCCCAAGAGCGTCAAGCCTAGGAGATCAAAGAGACTACACCACTTAATCCCAGAGGTTTTCTACCACAGAAGTTCACAACATGAAGACAGAAAGTTAAAGCAGACAAATCTAAGAAACATAAACAAACAAGAAGAGGCATCCAAAATGGGGAGACACAAAACAACCTCCCAATGAAAGGAAAAGAGGAATCCCCAGAAAGAGTGCTAGATGAAACAAAGGTGAGCAAACTATCAGACATGGAATATAAAAGAATGGTTATAAGGAAAGTCAGTGAACTTGACAAACTCAGAGAAAACTACAACAAACTCCAGGGGAACTACAAAGAACTCCAGGGAATCTACAAGGAAATTACTGAGAATTACACCAGCATAAAAAAGGACATAGTGACTATCTGTAAGAACCAGGAAGAAATGAAGAATACAATTTCTGAACTGAAGAACAGAGTAGAAGCAATCTAAAGCAGACTAAATGATGCAGAGGACTGGATCAGTGAGTTAGAGGACAACATAGAAAAAATTCGCAGACTATATATCAAAGTGAAAAAATACTTAAAAAGAATGAAGAGGGTTTAAGAGAACTGCAGGACAACACGAAATGAAACAATATCCATATCTTAGGGATATGAGAAGGTAAAGAAGAAAATGGCGTAGAAACCCTGCTTGAAAAAGTAATGAGAGAAAGTGTTCCTAACTTGATGAGAGAAAAACTCATGCAAGTCCAGAGAGCACAGAGGTTCCCAATGAAGATTAACCCAAAAAAATCCTACTCCAAGGCACATTATAATTTAAATGGCAACATTTAAAGACAAAGAGAGAATCCTAAAGGCAGAAAGACAAAAAAAGCAAATAACATACAAAGGAGCTCTGAAACATTACAAGCCAGAAGGGAGTGACAAAATATATTTCAAGCAATGAAAAACAAAGGCATACAACCAAGACTACTCTACCCAGAAAGACTTTCTTTCAAAATGGAAGGTAAAATAAGGAATTTCCCATACGTAGGAAGACTAAAAGAATACATCTCCACCAAACCAGCATCACAAGAGATGTTAACGGGAATGCTTTAAGAAAAAGAGAGAGAGAGGAAGACATGTACAAAGGGAAATGAATAAATATCTGTTAATAATAACCTTAAAGGTAAATGGATTAAATGCTCCAATCAAGAAACATAAAATAGCAGAATGGATACAAACACACGACCCACATCTATGCTATCTACAAGAGACACACCTTAAAACAATGATTTACACAGACTAAAAGTGAAGGGATGAGAAAAAGTATTCCAAGCAAATGGACATGAAAAAAAGCTGGAGTGGCAATACTTATATCAGATAAAGCAGATTTTCACAGCATAAAAAGACAATGAAAGACATTTCATAATACTTAAGGAAACAATCCATCAAGAAGATATAACCTTGGTAAATATATATGCACCCAACATAGGAGCACCAAAATATATAAGGAAAATATTGGAAGACTACAAGAAGGATACCAGCAGCAAAACAATCATAGTAGGGACCTTTAACACCCCATTGTCAACAATGGAGAGATATTTGAAGCAAAGAAACACCAAAGATATTGAGACATTCAACAACACTAGGTCAAATGGACTTACTTGACATATATAGAACTTTTTACCCCAAAGAAGCAAAATACATATTCTTTGCAAGTGCACATGGATCAGTTTCAAAGACACACCACATGGTAGGACACAAAAGAAGCCTCAACAAATTCAACAAAATGTAAATTATATCAACCATTTTCTTAGATCACAATGCCTTAAAACTAAAAACCAACCTCAAGGAAAAAACTCAATGACATTAAAACTCATGAAGAATGAATAATATGATATTAAATAATAAATGGATTAACAATGACATCAAGGAAGAAATCAAGAAGTTGCTGGAAACAAATGATAATGAACACACAACAACCCAAAACCTATGGGACACAGCAAAAGCAGTCCTGAGAAGAAAATTCATAGCAAAACAGGTCTACCTACAAAGGATAGGGGAATCTCAAATAAAAAATCTAACCCTACAGCTACAAGAATCAGAAGAACAACAACAAACAAAGACCAGAGTGAGTAGAAGGAAGGAAATCATCAAGATCAGAGCAGAATTAAATGGCATGGAGACTAAACAAACAATTCAAAAGATTAGCAAAAGTAGGAGCTGGCTCTTTGAAAAAATAAACAAAATCAACAAGCCTTTATCCAGGCTCATCAAGAAAGAAAGAGAGAAGACCCAAATAAACAAAATCAGACACAAAAGAGGAGAAATCACAACCAATATCACAGAAATACAAACGATTGTAAGAAATTACTACAAAGAACAGTATGGCAATAAACTTGACAACCTAGATTAAATGGACAAATTTCTAGAAACATTTAATTTTCCAAAACATAATCAAGAAGAAGCAGAAATACTGAACAGACTGATGACAAAGAGAAAATTGAAACAGAAATAAAAAAAGTCCCGGCACACAAAAGCCCTGGAACGGATGGCTTCACAGGCGAGTTTTACAAAACATTTAGGGAAGAATTTATGCCTACCTTTCTCAAACTATTCTAAAAAATCGAAGAAAAGGGAAGACTCCCAGACTCTTTCTATGAAGAAAGTATTACCCTAATTTCAAAACCAGGTCAAGACACAATAAAGAAAGAAAACTACAGGCCGATATCACTGATGAATATAGATGCTAAAATCCTCAACAAAATATTGGAAAACCCGATCTAGCAACACATTTAAAAGATCATACACTCCTCCTTGGAGAAGTGTTTGTTCAGGTCTTTTGCCCATTTTTTAATTGGGCTGTCTGTCTTCTTGGTGTTGAGATGTGTAAGTTCCTTATATATTTTGGAGATCAATCCCTTGTCTGAAATATCATTGGCAAATATGTTTTCCCATATGGTTGGTTCCCTTTTCATCCTGACATGTTTTCCTTTGCTGAACATAAATTCTTTAGGTTGATGTAGTCCAATTTGTTTATTCCTTCCTTTATTTCCTGTGCCTTAGGAAATGTATTAGTTAAAATACTGTTACATGGGATATCTGAAATTTTGCACATCCTTGTCCTGTTCTCCCAGCATCATTTGTTGAAGAGGTTCTTCTCATTCCAGTTTATGTTCCTTCCCGCTTTGTTGAATATTAGATGATAATATAGACTGGGGTTTATTTCTGGGCTCTTTATTCTGTGCCATTGATCTAAATATCTGTTCTTATGCTAATGCCAGGCTGTTTTGATTACAGTGGCTTTGTAGCATAGTTTGATGTCAGGTATTGTGATTCCTCCTGCTTTGTTCTTCTGTCTCAAGATTGTTGTGGCTATTCGGGTTCTTTTTTGGTGCCATGTAAATTTTTGAAGTACTTGTTCTAAGTCTGTGAAATATGTCATTGGTATTTTAATAGGGATTGCACTGAATCTGTAAATTACTATAGGTAATATAGACATTTTAATGATGTTGATTCTTCCCATCCATGAACATGGTATTTGCTTCCATTTATTTGTATCATTCTTAATTTCTTTCTTCAGTGTAATGCAGTTTTCTGAGTACAGGTCTTTTATCTCATTGGGTAGGTTTATTCCTAGGTACTTTATTTCCTTGTTGTTGTAGTAAATGGGATTGTTGTTTTTTGTTTTTTTTTTTTTTTAGTTTCTATGTCTGATTTTTTACTATTGGTATACAGAAATGTCTTCGATTTTTGAATTTTTTTCTTTGTACCCTGCTATTTTGCCAAATTCACTTATTATGTCAAGTAGTTTTTTAGTGGAGTCTAGGGTTTTCTATGTATACTATCATATCATCTGCAAATAATTACAGGTTTACTTCCTATTTTCCAATTTGGATGCCCTTCTGGCTTGTAGTGTTTTTGTTGAGAAATCAATTGATAGCCTTATCACCACTTCTTTGTATGCTATTTGCTCTTTTCCTCTTGCTGCCTTTAGGATTTTCTCTTTGTCTTTGAATGTTGCCATTTTAATTATGATGTGCTTTGGAGTGAGCCTTTTGGGGTTCATCTTCATTTGGACCCTCTGTGCTTCATGGTCTTGCATGACTTTTTCTCTCAACAAGTTAGGAATGTTTTCTGTCATTACTTTTCAATCACGTTTTCTATCCCATGCTCCTCTTCGTCTCCTTTTATCTCTATGATATGGATATTATTTCATTTCATGTTGTCCTGCAGTTCTCTTAAACACTCTTCATTCTTTTTTAGTCTTTTTTCATTTTGTTTCATTGTCTGGGAATTTTTTTCTACATTGTCCTCTAACTCACTGATCCGATCCTCTGCTCATTTAGCCTGGTATTGATTGCTTCTACTCTGTTCTTCAGTTCATAAATTGTATTCTTCATTTCTTCCTGGTTATTATTGATAGTTTCTATGTCATTTTTTATGCTGATATACTTCTCAGTAAGTTCCTTGAAGATTCCCTGGAGTTCTTTGTAGTTCCCCTGGAGTTTGTTGTAGTTTTCTTTTAGTTTGTTTAGTTCATTGAGCTTCCTCATTACTGTTTTTTGAATTCCATGTCTGATAGTTTGCTTGCCTCTGTTTCATCTATCCCTCCCTCTAGAAATTCCTCCCTTCCTTTTGGTGGGGTGTTGTTCCTGTTGATGGGGTGTTATTCCACCTCCCCATTTTGGTAGTTTGTCTTGTTTGTTTCTGCTTTTTATATTGATCTGCTTTTATTTTCCGCCTGTGTGGTGTGACCTTCTGTGGTAGTAATCTGTGTGATTCAGTGATGCAGTCTCCTTGATCTCCTTAACTTGATGCTCTTGGGATACCCTTTATGCCTTTTTTTTTTTTTTTTGACTCTCTAGAGGTTTTTTGTTTTGTTTGTTTTGTTGCTCTTTGGTGGGTTCTTCTCTTAAATTAGCTGACTGAGAGTCAGTCACTCTGCCCATTTCTGACAGTTGTTAAGCTGCCCCTGGTTGATACCTCTTGAGGAGAGTTGTCTGCTTATGAGATTTCTCCCATAGCACTAAGGTTGCGTCTGCCCTGGGATCTGATCTGCTGCTCCCCAAGTTTTTCTCCAGAACCAGTGTCCAAATTTTCCCAAAGTTCCTATAGTTCATTTCACCTTCTTTGGCTGCATCCCAGGTGAGTGTGGCAAGTGCATTTTCTCCCACCAGCCAGCAGGCAGGCCAGGGTGCCAGGCCAGCCCAAGGGCAGTGGTAGGGGGCATTCCTCCGTGCTAGCGCACAGGACATGGGTGTTCCTCTGTGCCAGTTGGCTGGCTGGGGACGTTCCCCCGCACGGCTGGGGCTGCGCAGGCTGTTGATGTTTCCCTTTGCCAGGGGTGATTGGGCTGGGGACGTTCCACCGCGCTGGCATGCGCACGGGCTGGTAGTGTTCCCCTGCTCCAGTGGTTGGGCCGATCAGGGGCGTTCTGCTGCGCTGGCTTGTGGTGCCAGCCAGTAGGGATCCCCTGCTCTGGTGGCTGGGCAGGTCAGGGGCAAACCACCGTGCTGGTGGGCAGGGGCGTTTCCCTACCCTAGGCTAGTGCTCTGCCTGGGGTGATGAGTTTGGGGGCTGAGTGCACCCCTGCAAGTGGGTCCTACATGAGCACTCCTTATGGACCTTGCCCTGCCCCTAGCCTTTCCTCCCTGATCTGCAAAAAACAATCAATAAATTGAAAAAAAGAAAAGGAAAAGAAAAAAACAAACCACACAAAAAAAGAACACTGCTCCCAGCCTCCCAGAGCCAGACGCCACTTGGCCAACTCCTGGCTCTGCCGACAGGTTCTGACGGGATCTCCACCTTTTACTGCTCTCAGGGGAGACATAGGGGCATTGAGAAAACTTTGTGCTCTTCTAGCCACTGCCCAGAGAGCCAAGCCAGCCAGAACTCGTGCCTCTCCTGTGTCTCCTCCATGAACCTCAGCAGACAGGTCACTTAAAGGTGGCCTTCTCCACCTGCAGCAGCACCAAGGCTCAACTCCTGCCAGTATCCAGATGTTAACAGATGCTCTATCCACATCCAGCTGAAACAATAGACCAGTCTCAGCAGCAAACAAGGGCAACCTCTCCTCATGCATATGCCCTCTTCCCTTTTCAGAAATGAGGTTTTGAATAGGGGTTTTTCCTTGAATTCTGTGTACAAACAATCATGTAAAGAACGAGGTGCCTTGCTCCTTCTATTGCTGTTTTATTGTTTTGTAATATGAAAGTAATGGTTTCAATAGGTAGAATTCATCCTTTATTCAATTTTTTAAATATAAAATATCATTTATATCATTAAAAATATCAATTTTTGGGTGCAACTTTGCTTGCAGAGTATGCACCAGTTTATAGTCATATTGTCAAAGGATAATAGCAGTAGCCAAAAAATTGCTTCCCTGGATTTCTCAGAGCCCCTCTGTTCAATCTCTAATTGACCCACCAGGCATTTTAGCCAGGAATTATGGGGCTGAAGAGAAGGACCATTAGTACCCCCCCAAATTTAAAAACAAACAATTTTCTAGCACTCTCTGAGTGCTCCATGGCATTTCTGCAAATGACCAGCTGCTACTACTTCCCAGAAAGCCTTGTAGATTTCTCTAGCATCTTCCAAAAATGCCCTTGGGGATCTTCATGCTTCTTGCTTTTCCAGAAAGACATTGTGCTTAATTGGGCCACCCTGCTTGCCACAATTTGTCACCAAGAGAAAGCTGCCAGTTGAGTGGTCATTTGAGACAACAAACCAAATTGAATGTAACAATTAAGCCTTTACTCAGTTACTGCAATAATACATATATTACCAAGAGTCTGAATATGAAAGGGCACTGCTTCTACCAGTGTTTCAACCAGTGTTATAATCTTCCACAAAATAATATCAGGCAAATATCAGATTATTAGTGCAGTTGGGAGGAGAACATCCCACTGTATGTATAGTTATTTGTACCACACCTTATCCCCTATATACAATGTATACTATATGTTTACACATACATGCACACATATGCACAATTATTTGCAATAATTGGTACTGTATTATTTTTTATGGTTTTATTGGGATATAATTGACATATATCACTGTGGAAGTTTAAGGTGTACAGCATAATGGCTTGACTTAAATATATTGTTTGTGGTATATACATCAATTTATTTAACCAGTCCCCTATGCTTGAACATTTAGATTATTTTGAATATTTTGCAATTACAAATAATGCTATAATGACTAACCTATGCCTTTTCATTGGTTGGTCTATAAATAAGTACTAACTTAAACTATAAATAATTAAGAAAATTAGAGTCTAATATAAACATATTTGATTGCTGACAATATTTATAAAATGAAGAGACAGTTTTTACATGCATCCACTACAAATGTTCTCAAAATGTTCATATCACAACAACTATTATGATAATTTAGTTATAACTTCAGAAAAATGAGAGAAAATGTTACTGTAATCACTTATTATAAATTTGAAAGCTAGAGACTTTAAAGTAGACCAATTTTTCTATTAAGTGATTTAATTTATCTCTTTATGTAGCTCTTGATGAAGTACCAGATAACAATCTTATGCTCAAACATCAAGATTCTATATTAAAAACCAAACTGCAATTAAGGAAACAAGAAATTTCCACAGAGGAAAGACTCAATAGTAAGTATTGTAATTGTAGATTATTTATATTTTTAAAAATTAAACACATTCAAACTTTTTTGGTTAATGAATGTGTATTTGATCTTATATTTTATAGATATTTTAGCCTAACATAAATATCCTAATATAACTACAGAAAAAAAACAAATGTATTAATATGTCTTGGTTAGAAGTTACTGTCATAAATTATTACATGACCAAGGCCAGGCTCTCAGTTATCCACCAAGGCCAATAACACCAATAATTGTCTCATAAAGGATATATATTTCTAATTAGCTCTGGCAGGTTATGGACGAAAAGTTCAATGAGTGCACTTCACCTATGGTAGTGTCCTTCTGCTGTAGGCTCCAATAGGTGAAGAAAGATATTGCTGAGATCTGTAACTGAAACAGCAAATGAAAATCAGAGGGACCAGGAAAAGGCCGCTTGGGTGGTCAGCTGAAGGGCCTCCAGGGGATCATGTTCATCAGGGGCCAGATCAAAGATAGTGCTCTTTATATGATAACCCAATGGATGGGTGGTATCTGGTCCCTGTTAAAATGTGGCAGTATCTGAAAAATCCTACCAGTTGCTCAAATTACTTTTTGTTTGTTTTATTTTTTTTTAATTTTTACATTTTTTTCAATTACAGTTTACACACAGTATTATGTTTTTATTAGCTCTAGGTGTACAGCATAGTGGTTAGACAATCATATTTTATAAACTGGTAACCCCTGATATTTCCTTGAGGAGTCTAGTTAAAGGTTTATCAATCTTGTTGATCTTCTGTATTCTTTATTTATACTCTTTCATTTATTTTTGCTTTGATTTTTATTATTTCCTTTCTTTTACTTACTTGGGGCTTTGTTTATTGTTCTTTTTCTAGTTCCTTTAGGTGTAAAATTAGATTGTTTACTTCAGATCTTTCTTGCTTCTTGTAGTAAGTCTGTATTGCTATGAATGTCCCCTCATAGGACTACTTTCACTGTGTTGCATAGATTTTTGGTTATTTTGTGTTCATTTTATTTGTTTCAAGGAAACCTTTGATTTCTTCCTATTCACTGTTTAATAACATGTTATTTAGCCTCTAAATGTTTGTGGGGGGAGTTCCTGCAATTGATTTATGGTTTCATACTGTTGTGGGTTGTTATGATTTTAGACTTCTTAAATTTAATGACACCTGTTTTCTAACATGTAGTCTATCTTAGAATATGTTTAACGTGTACTATTTGAAAAGAATGTATGTTATCCTTTGTGGTGAAATGCTCTGACAATATCAATTAAATCCTTCTAGTCTAGTGTGTCATTTTAGGCTGCTGTTTCCTCATTGATTTTTTTTTTTTTTTTTGGTCTGGAAAATTTATTGATCAATAGAGTATTAAAACCCTCTACTATTGCTCTATCCCTTTATGTCCATCAAGATTTGCTTTACAAATTTAGGTGCTACAATGGTGACAAGATTATATTTCCCTTTTGGATTGCTCCTTTTATCATGTAATGTTCTTCTTTACCTTTGTTTTGAACTCTATTTTCTCTGATATAAATAGTGCTACCCCTGCTTTTTTTTTTATTACATTTCCATTTGCATGAAATACGTTTTTTCATCCCTTCACCTTCAACTGTGTGAATCTTTTGTTTTAGGTAAGCTTCTAGACAGCAATTATTTGGGTCTTGTTTTCTAATCCATTCACCTATTATGTTTTTTGTTTGTTTTGTTTTGTTTTTACTTAGAAAGACTTAACTTATGGAAAGGAGGTTATACAGAGAGCTGTGATATAAGTCAATCATCCTGGAATTCACATAGCCCTGCTGAAGAGACTCAATATCATATAGCTTCTGGTTCCTCAAGTCTCTTTGGAGCGGCATTTTTAAATATGTTTTTTATTCTTATTCTATTACAGTGCTCCCAATTTTCCCCCCTTTGCCCTCCTCCACCCATCCAAACTCCCACTTCCACAGTCAATTCCCACAATGTTATTTATGTCTCTGGGTCATTCATACATGTTCTTTGATTAGTCACTTCCCCTTATTTCCACCCTTATCCCCCTCTCCAACTCTGGTCACTTTCAGTCTGTTCCATGTTACCATACCTGTGGTTCTATCTTGTTAGTTATTTTATTTTGTTCATTAGATTACTCTTATAGGTGAGATCATATGGTGTTTGTCTTTCAATAACTGGCTATCTCATTTAGAACAATATCGCCCAATTCCATCCATGCTTTCACAAAATGTAGAAGTTCCTTCTAACCCTGGCTGGTTTGGCTCAGTGGATTGAGCGTCGGCCTGCGAGCTAAGTGTCGCTGGTTCGATCTTCTAGTCAGGGCACATCAGAGAAGGAAAACTCTGACTCCAAAAAACCTCCGCTGCCTTGCGGCATACCTCTTCAGGGGAAAGGCTAAGGGAGTAAACCCCGACAGAAAATCCGGAGCCGGAGTCCCTAAGGCGGTTTGACGTTGTAGTCAACACCGGCAACTCCTGCGGCGCACCTGAAGCCAAGCTGTATTGACTCTGTCTTTCCCTTGGGCCCTTCAGCTGCGAAGAGAGGGAGGGTCTGCTGCATGGGCAACAGCAGACCCTCCATATCACCCTGCCTAGGCTCTGTAGCTTCAGCTTCACTGGAGAGGACACTCCAGCGTCATCGCAAGATGTCGATTCAACACGGGAGGAGACAGATACCATGTCACTCCCGAGTCAGACTGCACAACCATTCTCGGCGGTGCAGATAGACTCTTAAGAAGCTACACCATCGTCTCTCGAGACGGACGGCTGCCGACAGAAGTTCCTTCTTTCTTTCTGCTGCATAGTATTGCATTGGGTGAATGTACCACAGGTTTTTCATCCACTCACCTACTAATGGGCACTTAGGCTGTTTCCAGCAGTTGGCTATTGTAAATAGCACTACTCTGAACATGTGGTGCATAAGTTCATTTGAATTGCTGTTTCAGATTTCCTAGGGTATATTTCCAGCAGTGGAATCACTAGGTCAAAATCAGTTTCTTTCTTTTTTTTTTTTTTTTGAGGAAGTTTCATACTGCTTTCCACAGTGGCTGCACCAGCCTGCATTCCCATCAACAGTACACTGGGGTTTCCTTTTCTCTGCATCCTTGCCAGCACTTGTTGTTTGTTTAGTTATTAATGATGGCCATTCTGACAGGTGTGAGGTGATACCTCATTGTGGTTTACATTTGCAACACTCTGATGGCTAGTGATGTTGAGCATCTCTTCATATGTCTGTGGGACATATGTCTGTGGGCCATCATATGTCCTCCTTGGGGAAGTGTCTATTCAGGTTCATTGCCCATTTTTTATTTTTATTTTTTTTATTTTTTCCAGAAAAATTTAACAGGTTTATTTATATTGTTATAAAGTTGAACTGCTGAAACTTGTTCACTGAAACATATTGACTTGCATTAATGCTTTATGTCCCCGCATTTATATTAAAAAAATTCACACACAAATGAAAATGGAAAAACTGCCAATACCTGATTTCTGCCCCCTATTTTCCACTTGCAATCATATACTTAGGTACCTTTTGACCCCGTGGAAAAAAAACATCTAACGTTCAGAACTACCAATAACAGGAAGAAGAGAATTTTTTTTTTTTTTAAGAATGAAATGTTTCCTATCATAGTGGACTCTTAAGCACGTTCTCCATGTATGCGGCGTGCCAGCTGGGTATCTTTTGGCATAATTGTTACACGTTTGGCATGGATAGCACACAGGTTGGTGTCTTCAAAAAAGGCCAACCAGATAGGCTTCACTTGCCTCCTGCAAAGCACCAATAGCTGCACTCTGGAAGCGCAGATCTGTTTTGAAGTCCTGAGCAATTTCTCGCACCAGACACTGGAAGGGAAGTTTGCGAATCAGAAGTTCAGTGGACTTCTGATAACATCTAATTTCACGGAGTGCCACAGTACCAGGCCTGTAATGATGAGGTTTCTTCACCCCTCCAGTAGAGGGCGCACTCTTGCGAGCGGCTTTGGTAGCCAGTTGCTTCCTCGGTGCTTTACCACCGGTGGATTTGTGGGCAGTCTGCTTTGTATGAGCCATGGTAGAGAGATCTCTTTAGTTACCCCCCTTTTCCTTCGGCTGGAGCTCTGTGAGCTGAAGGAGGCACTGGCGTTAGAGAGCGACGGCGGCTGCGAACACAACTGAAAGCCATTGCCCATTTTTTAATTGGATTGTTTGTCTGTCTTGTGTTGAGTCATATCAGTTCTTTATATATTTTGGAGATCAAACCTTTGTCCAATGTATCATTAGCAAATATGTTTTCCCATATGGTTGGCTACCTTTTCATTTTTTGAGTATATTCTATTGATTATATTGCTCCCCTATTCCCAGTACCCCCATTCCCTCTAGCAATTCGAACCCCCTTATTTCATGTCCATGGGTCATGTATATAAGTTCTTTGGCTTCACCCTTTCCTATGTTATTCTTAACATCCCTCTGTCTAGTTTGTACAAACCAATTATGCTTATTAATCTGTGAAGTTGGCTATCTCCTTGTCATTTAGTTCTCCCACTGGAACCTTGATCCGTTTCCCCTTTTGGGCCATACTTCTCTGTCTCCTCATCTTGACAGGCTCCTGTGTTTGTTTGCCTCCATGTCCTAGGTAGAGCTGTTGCTCCTGTTACGCTGTAAGGGCAGAGCCTTAAGGTTTCATCAGTAAAGGGTGACCTGTTTTACCAGGTTGTGGTGCTGTATGTGGGGGAGGGGTCCGAGAGGGAACAATGCCGCCTGCCCAGCACTTGTCCCTTTTCCAGGCACTTCTCCCACTTCCCTATGGGACTGGTGCCTCTCTAGCTGCTGCCTTGGCTTTCATTCCCAGAGTGGGTGGGTCTGCGGACATCCTAGGGCCATGGGGGCCCTTTAAGCAAGCAGACTCTGCTGAGATACTGGCAGTTTCTGCCTCTACCCCAACCCCCTCTGGTCTGCACAGTCAGAAGCAATGAGGCTTGATTTCCCTGGTACTGGGACTATGGGCTGTGCCATCTTGTCAGCAGCTGGGAACGCTCCCCAGGTGTCCTTCCTGACTTTTTAAAATGTGTAACTACACTTTCAACTGGCCTGCTGCTACTGCCGCTGCTGCTGCTGCTGCTGCCACTGCCACCACCACCACACCGCATCCTCTCCACCCTGGCTCCGCCCCTCCTACCCATCTGGATGAGTAATTTATTCTTTATATTTTTGTTTGCTGGACTTCCATGCAGTTTGATTTTCTGGAACTTCTAGTTGTTTCTAGTTTTGAGGTAGCTGTATTCCTTCTTAGTTGTGCAGGAAGATGCAGTGTGTCTGTCTATGCCTCCATCTTGGTTGGAAGTCTCCTTGTTTGTATTTTTTAGATTCAGTTGTTGATAGTGGCGAGTTTGTTGTCATTTTAGTGTTCATAGTTTTGATCTTCTTTTTTTTTTTTTTTAAATAAGTCCCTTTAACATTTCATGTAATAATGGCTTGATGGTGATGAACTCTTTTAACTTTACCTTGTCTGGGAAGCACTTTATCTGCCCTTCCATTCTAAATGAAAGCTTTGCTGGATAGAGTAGTCTTGGTTGTAAGTCCTTGCTTTTCATCACATTGAATACTTCTTGCCAGTCCCTTCATGCTTGCAAAGTTCCTTTTGAGAAATCAACTGACAATCTTACAGACACCCCTTTGTAGGTAACTCTCTGCTTTTCTCTAGCTGCTTTTAAGATTCTCTCTTTATCTTTCACCTTTGGCATTTTAATTATGATGTGTCTTGGTGTGATCCTCTTTGGCTCTAGCTTGTTTGGAGCTTCCTGAACTTGTATGTCTATTTCCTTCACCAAATTTGGAAAGTTTTCCTTCATTATTTTTTCACATAAGCTTTCAATGTCTTGCTTTTTCTCTTGTCCTTCTGGCACCCCTATGATTCGGATGTTGTCATGATTAAAGTTGTCTCAGAGGTTCGTAAGCCTCTCCTGATTTTTTTTCATTTCTTGTTTCCTCAGTCTGTTTGGTTGACTGTTTTCTCTTCCTTATGTTCCAAATTATTGCTTTGGACCTGTTTTCTTTCCTTCACCATTGGTTTTGTGTTGATTTTTCTTCGTTTCACTTAACATAGCCTTCACTTCTTCCCTTATGCGTTTGCCATACTCAAGCATATCTGTCAAACCTGTAAGCATCTTTTTCACCAGTTTTTTGAACTCTGCATACATTAGATTGGCTACTTCCTTGTCTGTTAAGTTGGCTATCTCCTCATCGCTTAGTTCTCCCACTGGAACCTTGAGCTGTTCTCTCTTTTGGGCCATTCTTCTCTGTCTCCTCATCTTGCCAGGCTCCTGTGTTTGTTTACCTCTGTGTCTTAGGTAGAGCTCTCAGTCCTGTTATGTTGTAAGGGGCCAAACTTTAGTTATTCATCAGTACAGGTCAACCCATTTCACCACACTGTGGCACTGTGTGGAGGGACCTGAGAGGGAACAATGCTGCCTGCTCAGTACTCGCCCCTCTTCCAGGCCCCTCTCCCACCTCCGTATGAGACTGATGTCTCTCTAACTGTTGCCCTGGCCATTGTTCCCAGAGTTGATTGATCTGCGGATGTTCTAGGATTGCGGGGGCCCTTTAAACAAGTGGACTCTGCTGACAAACTGGCAGTTTCTTCCTCCGCCTGAACCCCCAATGGTTTGCACAGACAGAAGCAGTGAGGCTCTATTTTTCCCAGTGCTGGGACCGTGAGCTGTGTGGCCTGGTCTGGGGCTGGGAACACTCCCCAGGTTTCTCCTGACTTTTTAAAATGTGTGATTGCATTTTCTGCTGGCCTGCTGCTGCTGCTGCTGCATCTGCTGCCACCACCACACCGCGTCCTTTATGCCCCAGCTACACCCATCCTACCTGTCCGGATGTGTATTTCTTCTTTATGCCTTTGTTTGTTGTACTTCTGTGCAGCTCGATTTTCTGGAACTTCTGGTTGTCTCTAGTTTTGAGGTAGTTGTATTCTTTCTTAGTTGTGGAGGGAGACACAGTGTGTCTGTCTATACCTCCATCTTGGCTGAAAATCTTACCTTTTCATTTTGATGGTGGTTTCTTTTGCAGTACAGAAGCTTTTTAGTTTGATATAATCCCATTGGTGTGTTTGTTTTTATTTCCCTTGCCCTAGGAGATACATTGGCAAAAATATTGCTACATGAGATATCTGAGATTTTAATACCTGTTTTCCTTTAGAACTTTTATGGTGTCAAGACTTATATTTAAGTCTTTAATTCATTTTGAGGTTATTCTTGTGTACAGTGTAAGTTGGTGGTCTAGTTTCATTTTTGCATGTTCAGTCCAGTTCTCCCAACACCATTTATTGAGAAGGGTATCTTTACTACATTGTATGCTCATGCCCTTGTGTCAAATATTAATTGACCATAGAGACTTGGGTTTATTTCTTGGTTCTCTATTCTGTTCCATTGACCTATGTGTCTGTTCTTGTGCCAGAATTAGACTGTTTTAATTACAGTGGCCTTGTAGTATAGGTTGATATCAGGTATTGTGATCCTTCCTACTTTGATCTTCTTTCTCGAGATTGATGAGGCAATTTGGAATCCTTTTTCATTCCATATACATTTTTGAAATATCTTTCTAGATCAGTGAAATATGCCATTGTTATTTTAATAAAAATTGTGTTTAATCTATAGATTGCTTTGAGTAGATGGACATTTTAATGACGTTAATTCTTCCACTTCATGAACATGGTATATGCTTCCATTTATTTGTATCTTCCTTAATTTTCTATCTAGTATTCTATAGTTTTTGGAGTGCATGTCTTTTACTTCCTTGGTTAAAATTACTTCTGGCTACTTAATTTTTCTAGTTGCTATAGCATATGAAATTTTTTCTCTTGTTTCTGCCATTAGTTTCTGAATATTGATGTTGTATCCTGCTATTTTGCCAAATTTACTTATTAGGTTGAGTAGTTTTTTGGTGGAGATTATAGGGTTTTCAATGTACACTATTATGTTGTCTGCAAATAATGACCATTTTACTTACTGATTTCCTATTTGGATACCTTTTATTTCTTTTTATTGTTTGACACTGTGGCTAGAACTTCTTTATTGTGTTGAATAAGAGTGGTGAAAGTGGACACTCTTGTCTTGTCCCCAATATGAGGGAAAAGCTTTTAGTTTTTGTTTGTCGAGTACTAAGTTGGCTGTAGGTTTCTCATATATGGCCCTTTTTATAGTGAGGTATGCTCCCTCTATTCCCACATTGCTGAGTGTTTTTATCATAAATGGGTACTGTATTTTATCAAATGCTTTTTCAGCATCTAGTCATGTGATCATGTGATTTTTGTCCTTCATTTTGTTAATGTGGTGTATTACATTTATTGATTTGTAAATATTGTGCAATCCTTGCATCCTCGGATAAATCCCATTTGATCATGTTATATGATCTCTTTTTTTTTTATTTTAATTTTTGGGTTATTCAATTACAGTTGTCCTTTTTTTCCCCCATTGTTCCCCCCTCCCAGCCCATCCCTTCTCCCACAATTATATCCCTCCCAGTTGTCCATGTCCATGAGTCATTCATATACGTTCCTTGAATAGACCCTTCCCTTACTTATCCCCCTTCTCTCCCTCCCCCCTCCCCCCTACTGACAACTTTTCTAGTTTTTGCCTATTTAGTTCGTTTGTTTGTGTTGCTCTTTAGTTTCATGTATTAGGTGATATCATATGGTATTTTTCTTTCTTTGCCTGGCTTATTTCACTAAGCATAATTCTCTCTAGTTCCATCCATGTTGTCACAAATGGCAGGAGTTCCTTCTTTCTTTCTGCTACATAGTATTCCATTGTGTAGATGTACCACAGTTTTTTGATCCACTCATCCACAGATGGGCACTTAGGCTGTTTCCAGCACTTAGCTATTGTAAACAGGGCTGCTATGAACATAGGGGTGCATAAGTTTTTTTTGAATTAGGGTTTTAGGATTTTTTGGGTATAATCCTAGCAGTGGAATCACTGGTTCAAATGGCAGTTCCATTTTTAGTTTTTTGAGGTAATTCCATACTGTTTTCCATAGTGGCTGCACCAGTCTGCATTCCCACCAACAGTGCAGTAGGGTTCCTGTTTCTCCACATCCTCGCCAGTATTTGTTTTTTGTTGATTTGTTGATGATGGCCATTCTGACAGGCGTAAGGTGGTATCTCATTGTGGTTTTTACTTGCATCTCTCTGATGGCCAATGATGTTGAGCATTTTTTCATGTGCCTATGGACCTTCTGTATGTCCTCTTTGGAGAAGTGTTTGTTCAGGTCCTTTGCCCATTTTTTAATTGGGTTGTTTGTTTTCTTGATGTTGAGTTGTATAAGTTCTTTATATATTTTGGAGATCAGTCCCCTGTCTGTGATATCATTGACAAATATGTTTTCCCATATGGTTGGTTTCCTTTTCATCTTGCTGATGTTTTCTTTTGATGAGCAGAAACTTTTTAGTTTTATGTAGTCCCATTTGTTTATTTTTTCCTTTATTTCTCTTGCCTTAGGAGATGTATCCGTGAAGATATTGTTACGTGGGATATCTGAAATTTTCCTGCCTATGTTTTCCTCTAGGACTCTTATGGTATCACGGCTTACATTTAAGTCTTTAATCCATCTTGAGTTTATTCTCGTGTGTGACGTAAGTTGGTGGTCTAGTTTCATTTTTTTGCACGTCCCTGTCCAGTTCTCCCAGCACCATTTGTTAAAGAGGCTCTTCTCACTCCATTTTATGTTCCTTCCTCCTTTATCAAAGATTAGTTGACCATAGAGGCCTGGGTTTATTTCTGGGCTTTCAATTCTGTTCCACTGATCTATATGTCTGTTCTTATGCCAGTACCAGACTGTTTTGATCACAGTGGCTTTGTAGTATTGTTCAATGTCTGGTATCGTGATTCCTCCTGCTGTGTTCTTCTGTCTCAAGATTGCTTTTGCTATTCGGGGTCTTTTTTGGTTCCATATGAATTTTTGGAAAATTTGTTCTAGGTCAGTGAAATATGTCATTGGTATTTTAATAGGGATTGCATTGAATCTGTAAATTGCTTTGGGTAGTATGGCCATTTTGATGATGTTGATTCTTCCCATCCAAGAACATGGTATTTGCCTCCATTTATTTGTATGTTCCTTAATTTCTTTCTTCAATGTTGCATAATTTTCAATGTACAGGTCTTTTATCTCTTTGGTTAAGTTTATTCCTAGGTACTTTATTTTTCTTGTTGCTATAGTAAATGGTATTTTCTTTTTTGCTTCTGTCTCTGAGATTTTATTGTTGGTTTACTGAAATGCCTTAGATTTCTGTATATTTATTTTGTATCCTGCGATTTTGCCAAATTCACTTATTATATTGAGTAGTCTTTTAGTGGAGTTTATAGGGTTTTCTAGGTATACTACCATGTCGTCTGCAAATAGTGATAGTTTTACTTCTTCTTTCCCAATTTGGATGCCTTTTATTTCTTTGTCTTGTCTGATTGCTGTGGCTAGGACTTCCAACACTATGTTGAATAGCAGTGGGGAGAGTGGACAGCCTTGTCTAGTTCCTGATTTCAGGGGGAATGCTTTCAGTTTTTGTCCATTGAGTATGATGTTGGCTTCAGGCTTCTCATATATAGCCTTAATGATGTGAAGGTATGCTCCCTCTATTCCCATTTTGCTGAGTGTTTTCAACATAAATGGGTGTTGTACTTTATCAAATGCTTTTTCTGTATCTATAGATATGATCGTGTGATTTTTGTCTTTCATTTTGTTTAGGTGATGTATTATATTTATTGATTTCTGAATATTAAACCATCCTTGCATCCCTGGGATGAATCCCACTTGATCATGGTGTATGATCTTTTTGATGTATTGTTGGATCCTGTTTGCCAAAATTTTATTGAGGATTTTAGCATCTATGTTCATCAGTGATATTGGCCTGTAGTTTTCTTTCTTTGCTGTTTCTTGACCTGGTTTTGGGATGAGGGTAATACTGGCTTCATAGAAAGAGTTTGGGGTTTTTCCCTCTTCTTGGATTTTCTGGAATAGTTTGAGGAGGGTAGGCGTTAGTTCTTCCCTAAATGTTTTGTAAAATTCGCCTGTGAAGCCATCGGTCCAGGGCTTTTGTGTGCAGGGAGATTTTGGATTACTGTTCCAATTTCCTTCTTTGTTATTGGTCTGTTGAGACTTTCTACTTCTTCTTGATTCAGTTTGGGAAGGTTATATGTTTCTAGAAATCTGTCCATTTCTACTAGGTTGTCAAATTTCTTGCCATAGACTTGTTTGTAGTAATTTCTTATAATTGTTTGTATTTCTGAGGTATCAGTCGTGATTTCTCCTCTTTCATTTCTGATTTTGTTTATTTGGGTCTTCCCTCTTTTTTTCTTAATGAGCCTGGCTAGAGGTTTGTCAATTTTGTTTATTTTTTCAAAGAACCAGCTCCTAGTTTTGTTGATTTTTTGGATTGTTCGCTTTGTTTCTATGTCGTTTAATTCTGCTTTGATCTTGATGATTTCCTTTCTTGTTTTTGCCCTAGGCTTTGTTTGTTGTTGCTGTTCTAGTTCTTGTAGCTTTATGGTTAGGTTTTTTATTTGAGATTCTTCTAGCCTTTTCAGATATGCCTGTATTGCTATGAACTTCCCTCTTAGGACTGCTTTTGCTGTGTCCCATAGGTTTTGGGCTGTTATGTGTTCATTGTCATTAGTTTCTAGAAATTTCTTGATTTCCTCTTTGATGTCATTGTTAACCCATTCGTTATTTAAGAGCGTGTTATTCATTCTCCATGAGTTTGTGTGTCTTTGATTTTTTTCCCTGAGGTTGATTTTTAGTTTCAAGGCATTGTGGTCTGAAAAGATGCTTGATAGGATTTCAATTTTCTTGAATTTGTTGAATTTGTTGAGGCTTGTTTTGTGTCCTATTATGTGGTCTTTGAAAATGTCACATGTGCCTTTGAAAAGAATGTCTATTTTGCTTCTTTGGGGTGAAAAATTCTATATATATCAGTTAAGTCCATGTGGTTTAGTTTGTTGTTCAATGCCTGTATATCCTTGGTGTTTCTTTGCTTGGATGATCTGTCTATTGTTGATAATGGAGTGTTGAAGTCCCCTACTATGAGGGTGTTGTTGTTAATATCCTTCTTGTGGTCTTCTAGTATTTGTTTTATGTATTTGGGTGCTCCTATGTTGGGTGCATATATGTTTATCAGTGTTACATCTTTTTGATGAATCATTCCTTTAAGTATTATGAAATGTCCTTCTTTGTCTCTTTTTATTGCCCTTGCTTTGAAATCCGTTTTGTCTGATATGAGGACTGCTACCCCAGCTTTTTTTTCAGGTCCATTTGCTTGGAAGATTTTTTTATATCCCTTTACTTTCAGTCTATGTAAATCTTTTGTTTTGAGGTGTGTTTCTTGTAGACAGCAAATATGTGGGTCCTGTTTTTTTATCCATTCCGTTTTAATGGGAGCATTTAATCCATTTACATTGAAGGTTATTATTGACATGTATTTATTCATTTCCCTTTTGTATCTCTGTTCCTCTATTCTTTTTTTTGGGTTTTTTCTCTTCCTTTTTCTTAGAATATTCCCTTTATTATCTCTTGCAATGCTGGTTTAGTGGAGATGTATTCTTTTAGTCTTCCTTTGTCTGAGAAACTCCTTATTTCACCTTCTATTTTGAATGAGAGCCTTGCTGGGTAGAGTATTCTTGGTTGTAGGCCTTTGTTTTTCATTGCTTGAAATATTTTTGAGCATTCCCTCCTGGCTTGTAATGTTTCTGTTGAGAAATCGGTCGATAGCCTTATTGGAGCTCCCTTGTAAGTTATTTGCTGTTTTTCTCTTGCTGCTTTTAGGATTCTCTCTTTGTCTTGGAATGTTGCCATTTTAACTATGATGTGTGTTGGAGTGGGTTTTTGGGGGTTCCTGTTGATTGGAACTCTCAGTGCTTCTTGGACTTGCATAGCTTTTTCTCTCATCAGGTTCGGAAAATTTTCTGTCACTATTTCTCCTATCAGATTTTCAATTCCATGCTCCTTTTCTTCTCCCTCTCTTATTCTGATGATTCTTAAATTATTTTTTCTAATGCTATCCTGTAATTCCCTTACATCTTGTTCATATTTTTTCAATCTTTTTTCATTTTGCTGTATCATTTGAGAATTATTACCTACATTATCCTCTAACTCACTAATCCGATCCTCTGCTTCATTTAGTCTGCTTTTGACTGATTCTACTGCGTTTTTCAGTTCAGAGATTGCATTCTTCATTTCTTCCTGGTTCTTGTTGATCGTTTCTATGTCTTTTTTTATGCTGGTGTAGTTCTCTGCAAGTTCCCTGTAATCTTCTTGGAGCTGTTGGTAACTTCCTTGGAGGTTGTCATTGTTGTTTTGGAGGTTTTTGAGCATATTGAGCTTCTTCACCACCATAGTTTTGAATTCATTGTCTGACATCTGGGCTGTGTCTATTCCATCTACCTCTCTTTCTGGGGATTCCTCTTTTCTTTTCATTGAGAGGTTGTTTCTGCATCTTACCATGTTGGATTCTTCTTGTTTGTTTTTGTTATTTGGATTTGTCTGCTTTGCCTTCCCACCTTTGTGGTATGAGATTTTTTATGGTAGATCTGGGGGTTTCAGTGGTGCAGTCTCTTTGATCTTCTGAGCCTGATGTTCTTGGGGTACCTTTTATATCGTATGTTTATGCTGTCTGGTTATATTTCAAATTTTTTTTTTGTTAGGATATTCCTTCTGGCTTGTTGATTGAGAGTCACTCTATCCACTTTATCTCGAATTCTTTTGTGGAGATGCTGTTAAAAACATAAACACACAGCCCCCGCAGAAGATGTGCACCCTCAAAAATATCCCCCACCCTCTATCCTGCTATCATCAGCCAACGAGCCAGTATTAATATAGATGTAGAGAGATTAGAGCTTTTACACTATAGGAAGAATAGATAAGAGTTGTTTTAGTGAGGGAAAAATATGGTTTTTGAGAGAGGGGATAATAGGTTAATAATAGTTGAGACTGTGCAAGACAGTAGGTAATATTTACGTTGTATGTTAAAAACTATAGGAAAAAAGGGGGAAGAGTGCAGAATATAGTAGGAAAGTGGAATTATATAGTATTGGATTTATATATTAGTTGTAGTCTATTTATTTAGAGTGAAAAGGAGGCTAAACTAGGCCTACAAACAAATAGAGAACAATTGAAAAACAGGGGTAAGAAGGAAAGATTATATAGAACAGATTAGAGATATAGTTTGTCTTTTCCTCTTTCCTTCCCCTCCTCCTTCCTCCCCTCCTCTTTCAGGAAGAAAAGAAAAAGGAAAAAGGGAAAAAGAAAAAGAAAAAAAAAGGGAATGTTTTTACTCAGTTCAGCCTTCTTGTGTCGTCTTCTTTTTCTGCGTCCACAGCTGGTCTAATGTGATGGGTCAGAAATTCCTATTCCTTGCAGCAGTGGTGTGCACAAGGTGGCTGGCAGGGCGCAATGCAAGGCAGCCAAGAGCCCACCTCAGGTCTTCCACACCTCAGTTCGGGAAAGCAGGCCGCGCCAAACTACGGGAAAGCCCTCCAGGTGTTTTTTTGGCTCGAGCACCAGTGCACGCCCAAAGTGTCTGGGGAACTAAGCTCTGGCCTGCGGTGCCGCACCGCACTCCTAGAAAACTGGCCGCGCTGCCCTCTGAGAAAGCCGGCCTTGCTGCACTCCGGGAAAGCCCTCAAGGTGTTTTTTTTTGGCTCGAGCATCGGTGGGCGCCCAAGGTGTCCGGGGAACTAAGCTCCGGCCTGCCTTGCCCCGCTCCTAGAAAGCTGTCTGCACCGCGCTCCTCAAAAGCAGACCGCGCCGAGCTCTGAGAAAGCCCTTGAGGTGTTTTTTGGCTCGAGTGCTGGTGTGCACCCAAGCGGCTGGGGAGCTAGCCTCAGGCCTGTAGCGCCGTGTTCCGGGAGTTGGTTTTTCGCCTCTTAGGGCAGGGCAGCAGACACTTGTGCTCAGTAGACGTGAGTGTCTGTGAGTCGCTGCTGCCCGCTGTACCCACACTGCAGCCGCCCACCATTCCCACACCTCCTGAGCGGGCACACGCAGAGCCTGGGCAAGTGCTCTGCGCTCTGGGTTCCTGCCTGGTACTTCAGCCTGGCGCCCACTGGGCTGGCCAGGGGCGACTGCAGACAGTCTTCTGCGTGTCCAGTGGGCCCTCCCTGTGCCCATTGGGTCACTGATTTTATGTCTGTTGGCGTGTGTGCAAGGGGCCCCTGGATGCGCAGCCCTGCGCACCTGGGCCAGTGAATGAGGGCAGTTCCCTATGCGTGCCCCCGCAACCCAAGGGAGGGTTGGGGAGTGGATGAGCGCACCACTGCACCTGCGCTCCTCAAGAATGGCCTACCACCCCCAAACTTTCCTCCCCTCTCCACCGTCCACTAGAGAAAAATAAAAAGGAGAATTATGTTCTCACTTGCCCGGCAGCATGTTGTCTCCTGTCCTTCAGCGCCAATGCCACTTGGTCGAGTCCAGTCTCTGCCAGCGGTCAGAGATCCTCTCTCCTCCAAACTCCTCTCCCGGGGCAGCCTGTGGTCCCCAAAAATCCTTTGTGTGCTTCCCGCCGCAGCTCGGGCAGCCGCCCCAGTCAGGGATCCCGTTTCGTCCCCTTTTCCTCCGCTATCCTCAGTAAACAGGTTGTTCCCAGATGGATTTTCTCTAATCTTCAGTGCCTTGGCTCCACTCATGCCAGTATCCAGCTGCTCACTGAGATGTTCTGTCTGCAGTTAGCCCAAACTGGAGACAGGTCTCTGGAGCCTGAAACCGCAGCCTCTCCTCACTCCTCTGCCATCTTGCCCTCTACCATGGTGTATGATCTTAATAATGCAATCTGAATCCAGATTGCTAATATTTTGTTGAGGATTTTAGCATCTTTGTTCACCAGAGATATTGTCCTGTAGTTTTTGTTGTTTGTTGTCCTTTACCTCATTTTGGAATTAGGATAATACTGGCCTCATAAAAAGAGTTCGGGAGTCTTCCCTCTTCTTGAATTTTTTTTGGAATAGTTTTAGCAGGATAGGAGCTAGTCGTTGCTTAAATGTTTGATAAAATTCACCTGTGAAGCTATCAGTCCAGGGCTGTTGTGTATCTGGAGTTTTTTGTTTACAGCTTCAATTTCACTAGTTATTAGTCTATTCTTGTTTTTTGCTTCTTATTAATTCAGTTTTGGAAGATTGTATGTTTTTACAAGTCTGTCCATTTTGCCCTGGTTTCCAATTTCTTGGCATATAGTTCTTCACGGTAATTTGTTACAGTCTTTTTATTTCTGTGGTATCAGTCATGACTTCTCTTTCATTTCTGATCTTATTTGGGACCTCTATTTCTTCTTGATGAGTCTGAATAAAGGTTTGTCAATTTTGTTTATCTTTTCAAAGAATCAGCTCCTGAATTTATTTATTCTTTGAATTGTTCTTTTCATCTTTATGTTATTTAATTCTGCCCTGATCTTGATTATATCCTTCTTTCTATGCAGTCTGTGCTTTGTTTGTTGTTGTCTCCTTTCTTCTTCTGATATTCATATCATGCAAATGTTGTTATGTTTCATCTTGTCCTGAAGCACCCTTAAAGTATTTTTGTTCTTTTTTGTCCTTTTTTGTTTTGTTGCTCTGACTAGGTAGTTCTTTCTACCTTGTCTTCTAGGTCACTTATTTGATCCTCTGCTTCATCTAGCCTGCTTTTAATTCCATCTAATGTATTTTTCATTTAAGATACTGTATTCTTCATTTTTTTCTGGTTCTTATTCATAGTTTTTATATCCTTTTTCATATTGCTACCAAGTTCCTTGTAGCTCTCATAAAGTTCCTTATAGTTCTCACTGATTTCCTTAACCATCTCTATAACCATTATTTTGAATTCTATGTCTGATAGGTTGCTTGCCTCAATTTCATTTAGCTCATTTTGAGGTTCCTCTTTTCTTTTTGATTTGGGGTTATTTATTTTATTTCCAAATTTTAGGTGATGCTTTTTTTGTTTCTGTGTCTCAGGTTTTGCTGCTTTGCCTGCCTGTCTTTGTGGGGTGGATTTCTGTGGTAGGAGTTCTGTGGGTCTCCATGGTACAGTCTCTTTGATCTCCTAATATGGATAGTCTAGGGTTGCCATCTATTCAGTTTATGTAGGCTCTCTTGTTGTATTTGGGCTTTGATTATTGGTGTCATATTCATTGGTGGGTTCTCCCCTCCAGCTGGCTGACTAGGAGTCACAAACCCTGCCACATCTTATATGCTATTGCACAGATGCTGGATAACAAAACAATACTAGCGTCGGCCTGCGAGCTAAGTGTCGCTGGTTCGATCTTCCAGTCAGGGCACATCAGAGAAGGAAAACTCTGATTCCAAAAAACCTCCTCTGCCTTGCGGCATACCTCTTCAGGGGAAAGGCTAAGGAGAAGGGAAACTCTGACTCCAAACCTCCGCTGCCTTGCGGCATACCTCCTCAGGGGAAAGGCTAAGGGAGTAAACCCCGACAGAAAATCCGGAGCCGGAGTCCCTAAGGCGGTTTGACGTTGTAGTCAACACCGGCAACTCCTGCGACGCACCTGAAGCCAAGCTGTATTGACTCTGTCTTTCCCCTTGGATCCTTCAGCTGCGAAGAGAGGGGGGGTCTGCTGCATGGGCAACAGCTGGCCCTCCATATCACCCTGCCCAGGCTTTGTAGCTTCACTGGAGAGGACACTCCAGCGTCATCGCAAGATGTTGACTCAACACGGGAGGAGACAGATACCAGTTATAAGCTCATCCGATTGGCGAAGGAAACGAGCGCCAGGGGTCTCCTCTGACGGTGGGAGAGGTCATCGCACCTCACTGGACAGCTACTGCCCGCCTCAAGCTGCGCAGCCCCCAGCCAATTAGGTGCCGTCTCGCCATGGCTCGCCTGCCCCACTGGGTGCGTGGGGATCAGAGAGGCGTCTCTCGAAAAGTGGGCCACAAAACACTCGCACCAGGCAATTCCAAGCAAAAAACAAGAAAGAAGCCTCCAGCTCTTCACCTCGCTAGCTGGAACATCAGGACCATGTGTCCTGGACTTACTGCAGACCTTCCGTGGATCAATGATGCCAGGAAAACCGCCATCATCGACAGGGAACTGGCACGACTAAACATCGACATTGCAGCTCTACAGGAGACCCGGTTGGCCGACAACAGAACTATCAGAGAAACCAACTACACCTTCTACTGGCAAGGGAAGTCTCCGGACCAACCAAGACAGCACGGTGTTGGGTTTGCTGTGAAGAACACGCTTGTTAACTCCATAGAGCCACCCACAGGAGGCACAGAGAGATTACTTACCCTCCGATTGTCAACAACTTTCGGCCCAGTCAGCATTCTTAGCGCGTATGCCCCAACCCTCTGCGCCACCACCGAAGAGAAAGAACAGTTCTACCATGCACTGGACGAAGCGTTATCCAAGATCCCCAGAAGTAACGCTCTTTATCTCCTTGGAGACTTCAACGCAAGAGTAGGAGCCGACCACATGGCCTGGCCCACCTGCCTCGGAAACTTTGGGAGAGGAAAGATCAATGAGAATGGTCAGCGACTGCTTGAGCTTTTGTGTCACCACGGCCTGTGCGTGACAAACACATTCTTCAAGTGCAAAGAGATCCACCAGGTGTCATGGAGGCACCCCCGCTCCCGCCATTGGCACCAGCTTGACCTCGTCATCACCAGAAGAACGGATATTGGCAGCACCCTCCTCACCTGCAGCTACCACAGTGCATACTGCGACACGGACCATGCCCTCGTGGTAAGCAAGGTGCGCATAATGCCGAAGAGGTTGCACCACTACAAGATGAAGGGTCGCCCACGCATCAACACCAGTTGTGCCAGCAACCCAGTTAAGACCCAGCAATTCATCAACAGGATGGAAGATGCACTCAGTGAGGGAATGGCGGCAGATGACATTATCGAATCCAATTGGCCACGTCTCCGCGACGCCATATACAACTCCGCCATTATTGCTTACGGGAAGAAATAGCGGAGGAACGCTGACTGGTACGAGGCTCACTGGGAAGAAATGGAACCCGTGATCGAGGCTAAGAGGAAGGCCCTACTGGCTTACAAGGCCACGCCCACTCCCAGTACACTTCCAGCTCTACGGGCTGCCAGGAACAAAGTCCAGAAGACCGCCCGCCACTGTGCCAACACCTATTGGCTAAACCTGTGCAGAAGCATCCAGGAAGCCGCCGATATAGGCAACGCACGAGGAATGTATGAGGGTATCAAGAAGGCAACAGGCCCAATCCCCTCCAAGATCGCCCCCCTTAAGTCCAAGACAGGTGAGGTCATCACTGACCAGGAACAGCAAATGCGGCGGTGGACCGAGCACTACCTCGAGCTGTACGTGACGAGGAACACCGTAACAGACACTGCTCTTAACGCCATCCCAGACCTACCAGTCATGGAGGAGCTAGACACCCCACCTACTGCGGCAGAGCTCGGCAAAGCCATCGACCGCCTCGCTTGCGGGAAAGCACCAGGAAGCGACGGAATCCCTCCAGAAATCCTAAAGAGCGGGAAACCAGTCCTGCTACAGCCGCTCCACCATCTACTCTGTCTCTGCTGGAAGGAGGGTTACATCCCTCAGGATATGAGAGACGCCAACATTATCACCATGTACAAGAACAAAGGAGACCGCAGCGACTGCAACAACTACCGGGGCATCTCTCTCCTCAGCGTCGTCGGCAAAGTATTCGCCCGGGTCGCTCTTGCCCGCCTGCAGACCCTTGCTTCCCGCGTCTACCCAGAGTCCCAGTGTGGCTTCAGAGCTGGCCGATCAACAGTGGACATGATCTTCTCCCTACGCCAGCTGCAGGAGAAGTGTCACGAGCAGCATAAACCACTCTACCTCGCCTTTATCGACCTCACGAAGGCATTTGATCTGGTCAGTCGAAGCGGACTCTTCAGCTTGCTACGGAAGATTGACTGTCCACCACATCTGCTTGCTGTGGTCATGTCCTTTCACGACAACATGCACAGCACAGTGTCCTACAATGGCGCAACCTCTGAGGCCTTCCCAGTCAGCAGCGGAGTAAAGCAGGGCTGCGTCCTCGCGCCTACGCTGTTCGGAATCTTCTTCTCCATGCTCCTCCAATACGCCTTTAAGGACTGCCGCGAGGGTGTCTTCATTCACACCAGATCCGATGGCAAGCTCTACAACCTGGCCCATCTACGAGCCAAGACCAAAGTCAAAGAGGTGCTCATCCGTGAGATGCTCTTCGCTGATGATGCAGCCTTGACATCACACTCCAAAGAAGGACTCCAGCAGCTAGTCACTTGCCTTTCCCACGCATGCAAGGAGTTCGGACTAGCCATCAGCCTGACGAAGACGAACGTTATGGCTCAAGGCACGGGGACTCCCCCATGCATCACCATCGACGGATACACCCTGGAGGTTGTCAACGACTTCACTTACCTCGGGTCCACCATCTCGAGCTCTCTGTCAGTTGACTTGGAGGTCAATCGGAGAATCGCCAGGGCAGCCACAGTTATGGCCAAACTGAACCGGCGAGCGTGGAACAATTCCAGCCTCACTGAGAAAACCAGACTGCGCATCTACCAAGCCTGCGTACTCAGCACTCTCCTCTATGGCAGCGAGACGTGGACCACCTACGCAAGGCACGAAAGGAAACTCAACAGCTTCCACATGAGGTGCCTGCGACGCATCCTGCATGTCGCCTGGCAGGATAAGGTTCCCAACACCGAGGTGCTGAAGCGAGCCAACATGAGCAGTTTGCATGCAGTTCTTAGTGAGAGACGCCTCAGGTGGCTCGGCCATGTCAAAAGAATGGATGCAGGCCGTATCCCCAAAGACCTCCTCTACGGCGAGCTAGCAGAAGGCCAGAGGATGACAGGGCGCCCAAAACTGTGGTTCAAAGACATCTGCAAAAAGGATATGACAGAATGCTCCATCAATCTCAACACATGGGAAGTTCAAGCAGACGACCGCCTAGCCTGGAGGCTCGCGGTCAGGCAAGGTACGTCACGCGCAGAGGCTGCGCGCAACGAGGAGGCGGTCCAGAAAAGATCGAGGCGGAAGCAGCATCAACAGCAGCAACAACAGCCATCTGCCTTCACCTGTAACAAGTGCGGCAGGGATTGTCACTCCCGAGTCAGACTGCACAGCCATTCTCGGCGGTGCAGATAGACTCTCAGGAAGCTACGCCATCGTCTCTCGAGACAGACGGCTGCTGATGATGATGACTACCCAGAAAACCATACCCACACCAGAAAAATACCCCCTATCACATCATCAATATCAACAGGAATTGAGCAATGATTAATAAAGGTGGAGAGAGGTTAAGATTATAAGATTGTAAAAAGGGAATATGAAATGACTAAATGAAAGAGAAATGATTTTGAGCAGAAAGAAGAATGAGAAATAATAAGAATAGAAAATAGAAACGAGAAGAAAGAGAGAAAATAAAATTTAAAATTAAGTAAAACAGGGAAGGGTGATTACAGAATGAAGTAAGAAAGACAGTATAATATGAGGTTTGAAATAAAGTTTAAAAAGCAGTGAATCAGGGAACAAAATAAGCATGGGCAGGAGGAAGGCAAAATGGAGTAAGACATGGGCAGAGTAGCTTATGAAATTTGAAATAAAAAAACATAATGAACAAATAATAATACCATTGAAGAAGAGCAGTAACAACCATAATATCCACACCATACAAGTCACAATTCATAAACGTGGAAAGGAAATAAGAATATTATAATAGTGGGAAAAAGAATGTGAGAATGAAGATGATTTTGAGAGGACAGAGGGAAGAGAACTACTAAGAGTAAGGAATAAGAACAAGGTGTAGCATGGGCAAAAATAAATTTTATGACAAAAATTGGAAAGGGCAGGAAGAAGGCAAAATGCAGTAAGACAAGAGATAGGTACAATGTGTTACTTGAAATAAAAATAAAAAATAATATAAAAATGTAAATTAAAAGAATAAAAATTAAAAGACAAAGAATAGTGTATTAGTTTGAATATAATTGAAGCAAAAGAAGAAATACTAAAAGGCTATGTAAAAGAAAGAAAAATATAAAACAAATTCTGAAGAAAAACGAGGTGGAATTTGTCTCAGCAGAGTTTGGTGTTCACCTTCTGTCTGCTCTTTCTGGATCTGCCTCTGGCTTTTTATCAGCTCAAGTTCCCTGATTGGGTCTTTCAACTTCTGGCAGCATCACCTGTATCACCTTCACCTGCCTCTAGAGAGGGCTTCTGTTGTGATTGGGAGGATGAGACACTGGGTCTCCCCTGGGAAGAACTGTTCAGTCATCTGGGGAAATTGTGAGTGTGTTCCCCCTGACCCTGCTCCACCTGTCTTGGTCTGTCCCAGCTTATTTCTAATAATGTATAGTTTCTGATGAGTTAGCTGTCAGTTTCCAGGGAGGTGCCAATCTGTATAAGAGGGTGAGCTCTTTCTTGCTTGGTGCTGATGGCAGCTCTGTGGCCAAGTTGAGGCTGAGAGGGGCCCTGATTATGCCTTGCTGTACCCATTTCTGATCTCCCTGTGTCACTGGCCTCAAACAGTGTACTAGGAAACAGTGTATTTTGTCTCCCTGACAGAAGTTCAAAATGGGCCCTTGCCATTTCTCTTTCTGTCCTTTTCTTGTGGATATGCACCTTGCAGGGGGTTCTTAAGCCTGTTCTGCTTCTTTTGCAGAACTCCCCCACTGGTGGTGCTTGGCAGCCTTGCAGGAGGTAGGGGCTGGGTTCATCCTTCCCTTTTGATCTCCTCTCTCAGCTCCCCACCAGGGAAGGAGTCTCTGCATGGCTGTAAATAATCTCTGGTGCTCAACTCCCACCTGTTCAGTTCCCAGCCCACTGCCCTCACAGCAGACACAGCCCCGAACTCTCCACTCTGTGCAGTATCCAGCCTGTCTGCTGCACCCACCGGGGCCAAAAAATCCCCTCCCTGTGCATCTTTCTGATCTCTCTGCCCAGTTGCGCTCAGTGGGAGCAAACCACACTCTCAATCCTTTCCCCTTTCTTGGAAGGCAGCTGCACACAGGGTCCCTGCCCCATATGCCTCAGCTCCCCTTTCCAAATCCTCTCCAGGTACTCCCATTGCAACACTAAGTCACTATCTAGCTTTCCATACACACCACTTCTACAAAAAGCCAAAAGTCTCTCAGTCATGGCTGGCCAAGACCCACCTCTTCCACCCAGGTGCAGCTGGAATCCCTCTCTCTCTCTGGCTCTCCCCCAGTCGGTGTTTGCTGATACAGCTATGGGTGAGCAGCTTGCTGTGTATGTGTAGTATCTGTCTCCCCGACTTTGTGTATCCAAGTCACTCCTGATCCAGGTCTGGGGGGGTCTTCCCTGGGAGGGGAGGTAGCTGTGAAGCTGCAACTTCTGACTAGGCTCTCCACAATTACAGGCACCCTGCATGGGGTATTTCCCCTTCAACCTACAAAATCTCCTTAACACCCATTGTGAAACATCTTCTGTACTCCATGGCTTCCAAACTTCATATCAGATAAAATCTGTTAATGTGCAGTTTATTTTTTGAAAGGTCAGCAAAGTATCTGAGTTGGGGACAAGAGCAAGTGAACCCAACTTTCATCTACTTCCTATAAGAGCTGGTACTTTGAGGGTTTGTCTTTATTAGGTTGTTGCATTTTTCCATTTATCATGACTTTTTTTGAACAAGAAAACATTATAAGGTTCCTCAGGGAACCCCCTAGGTTCCAAATACAGTGGTCCTTCTTGCGTCCTCTAATTCAGAACAACTCAATTTCCCTCTGATTACTAGGATCAGTCCTGTGGACCACTATAGTAATCTCTTTGTTTGCCTATTGATTTAACAACATGGGAGCCCCAAATAGCAAGTGGGCATTCTCAAGTTCTAGTTTATTGAACACATGACTATTTCTTTACTGGGAGATTTCTTCCCTTGGGCATGAGAACCTCTGTAACCCACTTAACAAATGTCATTGGGAAATAAAATAAAAATTATTTATGTGCATTATTAGGTATGTAGGATATGGTGTTGTTAGGCTATGGAGTCATATACTGGCATTTGGTTTAGGGCATATATTGCATTGTGTACGAGTACATCACCACTGCAACCTCTAAGCGTGTTGTCTATCAGGTGTTACAGTAACTGAAAATTCATTCAACCATTTCACTTCTCCATAAAACTTGCTGCTATTTCTGGGTTATGGGGCTTGCACTAATAACAGTAATCCCATAGGTGTGATCCCACCTGGGCATATCATTTGCATAAAACGTGTCATTTGTTAATGGTAGTGTATATGATACTATGGCAGTAAAAAATATATTCTTCAAGTTAATTAACAATGCAATTCTATGAACAGGGAAAGCAAATTAGTACCTAAAGTTTAGTGTAATGCATCTTCCAGCAGGTGGTTTCCTGATCCTCCTGAAAAATGATGCTATATTGGCCTCATTATTGACAGCAGTGGCAGGATCCAGATCATTCTCAGTGAGAATAATTATGTATTCTTTAGTCTATGCATATGCTTTATCACTGCCACATCAACCTCTTAGTAATTTAGGTCCATAAACTAAGCACCAGTATACCAGAGACATGAAGCTGACTGACATTGTTAGGAAAAGCTATCTAGTTGAGAGTTTATACTACAGTAAATACCTTCTTGTGCACATTTATATGGACCATAAATATCTTTATGCACTCATTTTATTCTAGGAAGTCATAGACGTAAATCTCCCCAAGACATCCTTGTCATCCTTTCTTTCACTCTATTTTTCCAGTGTCCTGAGATACTGGCCTGATCCATATCTCCTGCCCCCAAATCCATGTACATCTAAATCTTAGACAATCTCTAGGGCTACATATAGTGGAGCCCTAGAAATACTGCCCAGAGTTCTTTCCACAAGAATTTCTCCTTACTACTATCTTCCAGGATCCCCCTTTAGTGTGATTACAATACAGTATCAAAAAAAGTTCATATATAAAATATGTTAAATGAATAAGAAATTTAATATGAAAATGGGCAAAAGATACAAGTAGATTGTGAAGCTATGTTGATTCTCAGCATTATTAGTGGTAATGAATAATGATAAAAACTGATTTTTTATAATGTTTTTTATTGATTATATTGTTACAACAGTTCCAATTTTCTCCCCCTTGTTCCCCTCCACCCAGCACCCCCCTCCCCCAGCAATCCCCCCCAAGTCCATACCCCTGGTTCGTAAAAATTAACTATCCCCCCCTCTCAAATATTAGGACCCTTTGTAATCTTGTAAAGGACCTGAGACCGAGAAAAATAAAATGTTTAAGGAAAAATCTAAATACAAAAATACTTTAGAATTTTGTGGGTACATATATTTAATGCTAATTATACATTTTTATCTTATAAAAACTGATTTTAAAACATTTTATTTTTCTCGGTCTCAGGCCCCTATTTCTGAGGTTTTTCAGTTGGACGATTAAGGATGACAACTTGTGTTAACTTCACTGACTTGCGATTTTATTACAATTTACAAGAGTTTAATTGATATTTATTTAGTTATGCAATTTAATATGAAAAATTACTAGGTTAATAAAATGAGGAAGAAATATGTCATATGTTTTGTGGGTTCATGCTGGACATGGCTATTCCAAACCCCATAATGGAAGGCTGGCCACAGAACCCCTCTCCAGAAGGAATGTGCAATCCTTTGGAAATGGATTGTAATTCCCTTCTTATCTCCTTTTTGGGAGTGGTTTCCTGTCCTGTGTGACTGCTTCTTGAACTTTTCCCTCTGCACATACACAGTGAGGTAATGTAGTTTAGAGTCACGTGCAAGACATATGCCCCCTTTGTCTGGGATCCCTTAAAACAAGTCTTGGACTCAGGGAGGTGCAGTCCTGCTTTGCCAATCTGCCCCCATCAATGCTCCCTGTATTGTAAGTAATACAGGCTATATCTGCTTCATCCAGTCCTCCTTGTGGTTTTTTTCAGCTTACTGAATAAGCAACTGAGAGCCTTGGGCTTGACCTCCTACATTACATGCTTCAACATACTTTTAGAGTGAATGTATATAGATTTATGTTTCTCTTCAATATATTTCAAACATCTGTTTTGTAGATGAGAAGATGGTTCAGATGACAGATAAAAATCTTTTACCAATAGATTCAAGATCAAAGGATCATACTCAAAGTAAGAAACACAAACTTCCCCAAGTGGAAATACTTAGTATATATAATATTAGCATATTTAAACATTAGTTACATAAATATTCATATTCAGAAGAATAAATTTTGAATGTACTCAGAAATAGATATCAAAACAACCAGTTTTGTTTTTTTATATCTGGACCTGAAAAAAAATAAACCATTTGTTATTTGTTAAACACTTAATATCTGCACAGAAACCCTATGGTATAAGTACTATTATTACCATTTAAGAGGTGAGAATGAGACACGGTGTAACTTGCCTAAAATCTCAATCAGAAATGGATATCAAACCTAGTAACCCAGCTACTTATTCTGCTATACCCCAGGAAAACTTGAGAAAATCTTGGAAGTAACTGATTGTATTTGACTTCAAAGTAATGAAACTATTTAAACTCTCATACAAACCCTTGTTATCTCTTTTGCTACTATTCCTCTATTGCTACCAGAATTTCTTATAGTTGATTACTTATACAGCATGTGCTTGTCATTACCATAACAATTATAGAAGGAGCATTATGTTTCTCAATTTCAGATCTTGAAGTGACAAGTAACACTGATAAAATGGTAAATAAAATGTCAATGTGTTTTTAATTGTTTATTATTATATAAATTTAATTTTCCTGTAGATACATATCTATTCCTAATTTTAAAAAACACTATGAAACAGAGATCCAGGAAGTGCAGCTCAATATAAGAAGCACCAACAAACAATAGGATCACAAAAATGGGGAGACAGAAATATACCCCCCATCGAAAGGAAAGGTAGAACCCCCAGAAAGAGTGCTAAATGAAATAGAGGTGAGCAAACTATGAGATACGGAATTCAAAACAAAAATTATGGAGAAGCTCAATGAGCTTAGCAAAAACTACAAGGAACTCCAGAAAAACTACAAGGAACTTACTGAGAATTACACCAGCATGAAAAAGGACATAGAAGCTATCAATAAGAGCCAGGAGGAAATGAAGAATACAATCCCTGAATTGAAGAACATAGTAGAAGGAATTAAAAGCAGGCTAGAGGAAGCAGAAGATCGGATCAGTGAGCTGGAGGACAATATAGGCAAAAACTCCCAGACAGTGCAGCAAAATGAAAAAAGACTGAACAAGACTGAAGAGGCTCTAAGACAGCTGCAGGACAACATGAAATGTAATAATATCTGTATCATAGGAAATCCAGAGGAGAAGAAGAAGAGCAAGGGATAGAAAACCTCTTTGAAAAACTAATGACAGAAAATTTCCCTAACATGAAGAGAGAAACAGTCACGTAAGCCCAGGAAGCACAGAGGGTCCCAATGAAGATGAACCCCACTAGGCCCGCTTCAAGACACATTATAATTAAAATGGCAACATTCAAAGACAAAGAGAGAATCCTAAAAGTAGCAAGAGAAAAACAGCTAATAACATACAAGGGAGCTCCAATAAGGCTATCATCAGATTTCTCAGCAGAAACACTACAAGCTAGAAGGGAATGGCAAAAAATATTCCAAGCAATGAAAAACAAAGGCCAACAACCAAGAACACTCTACCCAGCAAGGCTCTCATTCAAAATGGAAGGTGAAATAAGGAGCTTCCAAGACAAAAGAAGGCTAAAAGAATACATTTCCACCAAACCAGCATTGCAAGAGATGCTAAAGGGTCTGCTTTAAGAAGATGAAGAAACTGAGAGAGACAGAGAGGAACACAAGTACAAAGAGGGAAAATGACAATGAGTAAATACTGAAAGTAAGAAGGAACTTCTACCATTTGGAACAACATGATTGGAACTAGAGAGAATTATGCTTAGCGAAATAAGCCAGGCAATGAAAGAAAAATACCTTATGCTATCAGCTATTACAGGAAACTAAAGAACAATACAAACAAATGAGCAAAATTGAACCAGAGGTATGTAAACAAGGAATAAATTAACAGCAACTAAGGGAAAGATGGGAGGGAGAGAAGGGGGTAAGAAGGGGAAGGGTGTAGTCAAAGAACATGTATAAATGACCCATGGACATGGACAACTGGGTGGGGACTGAATGTGGGAGAAGGGGGGGCAGGATGCAGGGAAGCAAAAGGGGGGAAAAAGTGGGACAACCATAATGAAAAAGCAAACAACAAAGTTTTTTAGTGGGGGGAAAAATGAAAATATAAATAATGGAAATGCAAGTTCAGTGAATATTAGAAGGACAAGAATTTTCCTTGACACTGTATGTTTTCTCCCTATCTAATCCCTCCAGAGTTTGGCATTCTAAAAAAGTGAGTAATGACATAAGTTTCTTTGCATAAAACTGAAAAGACCGGTTGTTAATAGAGGTTTTTTTTTGCCTAAGACTTTGACTGGGATGTCATGCCTAAAGGAGACATGCTTGGGTTCTTGTTGTTACCAAAAAGCCCTGAGGGACTGGGATTGACTTTCAAAGGTGATAAAAGCCCACGAGATAAAAGCTCTGGTACCTTGGTTGGATGCGTGGTCCATGGCAATCTTTCCAGGGAAGGAATGAAGGTTGTTTTTCTGAAAGATGGCTAGAAGGAACCTTAAGGCACAATGGAAAACCAGAAGGACTTGGAAAATACAGGTGTTTACAGGCAAGGTGGAATGCCAGGTATATGGTTCTGCTTCTGTGCCCTGAAGGGCAGACTGAAGGTCACCCTAAATTTTCCTTGCGTAAGTTCCAGCAAAGCAGAACTGAAGATCATAAGTGATCATTTTCTGCTCTAGTTGTGTTTATTCAAATGAACAGGATAAATTAAAAATGGACTTAATGCAGTTCCTTTAATGACAGGAGGGTAATCTTGGGGAGAAAAATCGTGATTCAAGGAAAATCACAATGCTCATTGGTAGACTATAAAGTAGTGCAGCTAATTGTCTTTAAAGTTTCTTTTCATTTAAAATTTGTTTTCATTTGAAAGTTAAACTATGTCTGTGGTATCATCAAAGATGTTTAATTTACAGGCAAGAAGAATGTCAAATGTTTTGCCAATGGATGTCTTTCTGATAAGACAGTCCTACAGATTTAGAGACTTGTATGTGGGTTATGTTACATAAATTAACATGTGTTTTCTGTTTTCAAGGGGCATAAGCCTATGATCTCGTTACCTGAGCGATTGTCTGTATGTATAGGCCTCACTTAATCCTGTCTGCAGCGCTGTCTCCTGAGACTCAACGGTTTGGCTGAACTAAGTGGCTGGCCTGGTGAAGAATGGGGTGGTCTGTGGGCTTCACTTTAAAACTGGTTTCTCTTTTCTGTCCTAATGGCTTGGACAGAAAGAGCCCAGAGGTCTGAGATGGGGGAAACCTAAAATACTTCCCTCAGCCCAAACTAAGTATAATGGGCAAAAGGGTTTTGGACAGGTGAGATGTACCTGGCACACCTTCCTCCAAAGAAGCCCTTCTTTTCCCTAATGTGGGACATTGAAAAATTAATACCTGTCTTTTGTCATCTAGTGGTTATAGATTGAATGATGTCTTTTAACCCTATTGCCAAATCTGTTGCCTCCAGAATACAAGGATGCCAGCCTGTTAAATCAAGCATGTCATTGTCTGGGGACAGCCAACTGACCTGGAGTCTGCACGATCCTTCCCCATGTGGGAAGGCCACCCTTCCCTCCACAGCCCCCCTCTTATTAGGGATTTCTGGACCCAAGGGTAGGTAGGACGACGACCGTGTCCAGCTTGAAGCAGCTAGAAGAGCTCGAGACCTTCGTCCATTGTCCTTTATAAGATTGTAAAGGGTCTTAAGTCTGAGAGGGAGGGATTGTTATTTTTTATTGTTAAAATAATTAATTAATTAATTAAAATAAAGAGGAAGAAGAATATGTGAAAGGGCGAGGCAGGAGAGCTTGTATGTACGACCCATGGGCATGGACTTGGGGGAGGGCGGTGCTGAGCGGAGGCGAGCAAAGGAAAAAAATTGGAACTATTGTAACAATATAATCAAGAAAATATACTTTAAAAAAAACAAAATTTTTTTTAAAAAGCAGTGACCAGATTGGAGGGAGAAGGAGGGTAACAGGGAAAGGAGAAGGGACTAGCCAAAGAACAAGTATAAAGGACCCATGGACATGGACAACAGGGTGGGGATTGACTGTGGGAATGGGGGCTGAGCTGGGCATGGGAAAGCAATAGGGGAAAAACTGGGATAACTGTAATTGAACAATAAAATAAATGAAAAAAATTAAAATTTAATTAATGTAATAACACTTTCAAAGGTTCCAGACCCAGATATTTTTGTAGACAGAAAATTTTATAATTCTTAGAGCATTGAGTCTTATTCTATAACACATAAAAGGGAATATTTTCATTTATTTTTAAAGTAAAAATAGTCATTACAAAGGTATTGACATCGATATAGACATTTTTGGCATAGTTGACTTCAAATAGAAATAAAATAAAATTTAAATATAATCCAACTCACATATATAATAAAAAGTAATAATAAAACCGCATGTATATGGGCCGATACTTTTTGACAAAGGAGCCAAAAACACACAATGGAAGAAAGGCTTTTCAATAAATAGTGCTGGGAAAATTGGAAAACCGCATGCAAAAACAATGAAATTAGACTACTGTTTGTCCCTATAAACAAAAATGAACTCAAAATGGATCAAAAACCTAAATATAATATCTGAAACAATAAATTGCATAGAAGGAATAATAGGAAATAAACTTATGGACCTTGGTCTTAGAGAGAATTTTATGAATTTGACCCCAAAGGCAAAAAAGTAAAAGCAGACATAAATGAATGGAACTATATCAAACTAATAAGCTTCTGCACAGCAAAAGACTCCACCAACAAAACAAAAAGGAACCCAGCCAAATGGGAGTTGTTCGCAAACAACAACTCAAATAAGGGGTTAATATCCAAATTATATAAAGAACTTATACAACTCAACACCAAACAAACAATCCAATTTGAAAAATTAGCCGAAGACCTGAACACTTTTCCCAAGAAGACATACAAATGGTGAACAGATATACATAAAGATGCTCAGCTTCACTAGTTATTAGGAAGATGAAAATCAAAACTGAGATGAGATACCACTTCATACCTGTTAGAATCACTGTTATGAACAAAACAATTGAGAAAACAAGAATGAAGTAGGTTTTTCTTGTTTGTTCATTTGCTGCTTTCAGTTTTATATCCCACATATGAGTTAAATTATGTGGTTCTTAACTTTTTCTGTCTGACTTATTTCACTTAGCATGATATCCTCAAGGTCTATCCATGTTGATTTTATATATATATATATATATATATATATATATATATATATATATATATATAGATACATAGAGAAGGAAAACTCTGACTCCAAAAAACCTCTGCTGCCTTGCGGCATACCTCTTCAGGGGAAAGGCTAAGGGAGTAAACCCCAACAGAAAATCCTGAGCCGGAGTCCCTAAGGCGGTTTGACGTTGTAGTCAACACCGGCAACTCCTGCGGCGCACCTGAAGCCAAGCTGTATTGACTCCGTCTTTCCCTTGGACCCTTCAGCTGCGAAGAGAGGGGGGGTCTGCTGCATGGGCAACAGCAGACCCTCCATATAACTCTGCCCAGGCTCTGTAGCTTCAGCTTCGCTGGAGAGGACACTCCAGCGTCATCGCAAGATGTCGATTCAACACGGGAGGAGAGAGATACCGTGTCACTCCCGAGTCGGACTGCACAGCCATTCTCGGCGGTGCAGATAGACTCTTAAGAAGCTACACCATCGTTTCTTGAGATGGACGGCTGCCGCCGCCGCCGCCGGCCGCCGACGATATATAGATACATATATCTCTATATCTCTCTATATATATATCTATATATATATATCTATATATATATCTCAAAATAAATACCACAATAAGGTTACATGTCCATCATACCACATTTTTTTTTTAATAGTGGGAACATTTAAGACCCATTCTCTTAGGATATTTCAAGTACAAAGTATAAATATCATTAACTATAGTCACCAACTGTACATTACAAACCCAGAATTGATCAGTTTTATAAAGTGGAAGTTTGTAGCCTTTGACCAATATTTACCCATTTCTGTCATCCTCAGGCCCCTGGAAACCATAGATGCTAAAATCCTCAACAAAATATTGGCAAACTGGATCCAGCAACACATTAAAAAGATCATACATCACAATCAATTGGGATTCATCTCAAGGATGCAAGGATGGTTTAATATTCACAAATCAATAAGTGTAATATACCACATAAACAAAATGAAAGATAAAAGCGCATGATTATATCAGTAGATGCTGAAAAACATTTGATAGAGTACAACATCCATTTATGATGAAAATAGCAAAATGGGAATAGAGGGAGCATACCTCAATATAATAAAGCCTATATACAAGAAACCTGAAGCCAATAGACAAAACTGAAAAAATTCCCCTTGAGGTCTGGATCAGGACAAAGATTTCCACTCTCTCCACTCCTATTCAACATAGTGTTGGAAGTTCTAGCCACAGCAATCAGACGAGAAAAATATATAAAAGGCATTCAGGTTGGAAAAGAAGAAGTAAAACTGTCATTATTTGCAGTTGATATGATAGTATACATAGAAAACCCTATAGACTCCATGAAAAAACTACATGACATAATAAGTAAATTTGACAAAATAGCAGGGCACAAAGTCAATACTCAAAAATTGAAGGCATTTCTATACACCAATAATAAAATATCAAAGATAGAAACTAGAAAAAAAACCCATTTACTATAGCAACAAGAAAAATAAAGTACCTAGGAATAAACTTAACCAAGGAGGTAAAAGACCTGTACTCAGAAAACTATATAACACTGAAGAAAGAAATTAAGAAAGATACAAATAAATGGAAACATATACCATGTTTATGGGTGGGAAGAAACAACAGCATTAAAATGCCCATACTATTCAAAGCAATTTATAGATTCAATGCAATTGCTATTAAAATACAAGTGACATATTTCACAGACCTAGAACAAATACTTCAAAAATTTATATGGAACCAAAAAAGATTCCAAATAGCCACTGCAAACTTGAGACAGAAGAACACAGTAGGAGGAATCACTATACCTGATACCAAACTATACTACAAAGCCATTGTAATCAAAACAGCCCAGTACCGGCATAAGAACAGATATATAGATCAATGGAACAGAATAGCTATCACAAAAATAAACCCAGGTCTATATAGTCAACTAATATTTGACAAAGGGGGAAGGAACATAAAATGGAATGAGAAGAGCCTATTCAACAAATGGTGCTGGGAGAACTGGACAGGGAGATGCAAAAAAATGAAATGAGACCACCACCTTACACCACACACCAGAATAAACTCAAGATGGATCAAAGACTTAAATGACACCATAAAAGTCCTAGAGAAAAACATAGGCAGGAAAATCTCAGATATCGCACATAGCAGTATTTTCACCAATATGTCTTTTAAAGCAAGGGAAATAAAGGAAAGAATAAACAAATGGGACTACATCAAACTAAAGAGTTTCTGCTCAGCAAAAGAAAACATCAGCAAGATGAAAAGGAAACCAACCATAAGGGAAAACATAATTGCCAATGATACCTCAGACTAGGGACTGATCTCCAAAATATATAAAGAGCTTATATGACCCAACATCAAGAAAACAGACAACCCAATTAAAAAATGGGAAAAGGAACTGAACAAATACTTCTCCAAAGAGGACATACAGAAGGTCCATAGGCATGAAAAAATGCTCAACATCACTAGCCATCAGAGAGATGCAAATAAAAACCACAATGAGATACCACCTCACACCAGTCAGAATGGCCATCATCAACAAATCAACAAACAATAAGTGCTGGCAAGAATGTGGAGAAAAGGGGACCCTAGTGCACTGTTGGTGGATATGCAGACTGGTGCAGACACTATGGGAAACAGTATGGAATTTTCTCAGAAAAACTAAAAATGGAATTGCCTTTTGAACCAGGAATTCCACTGCTAGGATTATACCAAAAGAATCCTGAAACCGCTATTCAAAAGAACTTATACACCCCTATGTTCATAGCAGCACTGTTTACAATAGCCAAGTGCTGGAAACAGCCTAACTGCCCATCTGTAGATGAGTGGATTAATATTTATATTTATATTTTACTTTAATAAAAAGCATTAAAAGAAATGAGAAAAAATTGAATCTCTGTAACAGGAAAATAGATGGCAGATATTTTTCATGATATCAATCAAAAAGTTTGTATTAATGATAAAATAAAATAGTGTATAAAATAACAAATACAAAAAATATATAATACTAATTGGTAAGGGTATGAAAAATACATCTTAATACTACATGTAAATGGATATAATGACTAAACATTTTCAGGAAAGCTTCATGAAAATATGTATTAATTATAATAAAAATATACTTATAAATATTAATGATATTGAAAATCTGCAGTCCCTTTGACTCAGATATATTTTTTGTTTCTGTTAACTTTTATATTAAAAGATCTATGACAAATTTATACTGACAAAGCTATATATTTAAACATATAAGAAGTATTAGCTGAAAATCATTATGATTTCTGGTTCATATATTATCATCTTTACCAGAATTAGGTAATTGTAAAATGATAATGATTCACATTCTTGCTTTGTCCATAATTGCAATAAGAATATATTTTGATACTTTACCATAAATCAAGGTGTTGGATTAAGTCGAAATATATTCTATATTGGAGAGAGTAAATGTCTAAGAGTAAATCTATAATTCTAATTTTTCAAAGAATTTTATTAGTGATAATATGAAAATAAAAGGCCTTCAAAATGAGAGGCAACAAGCATTTGTTAAGATCAGTAAGCATAGCTCATCAGGAAGCACTGATTCATGCACAAGCCTCAAAAGGGATCTGATTAGAGACAAAGACAATGGGTATTTATGAGAAAAGGAAAGATGGCTATTACCTCAATAGAAGGAAGGCACTTCTTTGATGCAGATAACAACATAGTGATGTTAATTCTAAACAGTGTTTTGTATTTTTAGTCTACTAGTCATACTAACTGCTTTCCTGTTATTTTTGGAAATGGTTCTATTGCAAGGCACAAGTTGCTTAGGCCCAGTGCAAAAGTTATTTTGCCCTGTTTCAACATTCCAAAGATTTGAGACATTAAGAGGTGCAATGCAGTTCCCTTGGCATGGCAGCTCCTGCTCTATTTTAAAGTGGACCTATTTATATTATTTATATTTGGAATACATATTGAAATTCATCAAATGAACTTCTGGCATTTATTGAGTAATTATTTTTCTCCTCTTACTTGAAGTAATATACAAGAATATTTTTCTAATCTTCAGACAGTATAGTCTTGGAATTAAGCCATGATTGATAGGTTTCAATAGTGTTTCTATATCTAATTTACTATTAAGTTTCTGTATTTAATTTACTAATTTTTTTATCTTGGTAGATAAGGATATGAATGAATTTACAAATGAGAGTTTTGCACTTGAAGATTTAGAAGTAGCTACCCAAAGATTGAGAGGTATGTATGATATTGATAAACATATATAAAAATAGTAGTCATAAAACTCTTAGCAACTAAAAACACATTTTAGGGCATAGAGGTAAGATGGCGGAGGAGTGAGGAGAGGCTGTGGCAGGCTCCTGAGACCCGTCTGTAGTTTGGACTAATTGCAGACAGAACATCTCAGTGAGCAGCTGGACACTGGCAGGAGTCGAGCCAAGGGACTGCTGGATTAGAGAAAATCCATCTGGGAACAACCTGTTTAGTGAGGATAGCAGAGGAAAAGGGGGCGAAACAGGATTCCTGACTGGGGCGGCTGCCCGAGCTGTGGCGGGAAGCACACAAAGGATTTTTGGCAAACACAGGTTGCCCCGGAGAGGAGTCAGGAGGAGAGCGGATCTCTGCCCGCTGGCAGAGACTGGACTCTACCAAGTGGTATTGGCGCCGAAGGATAGGAGACAGCGTGCTGCCGGGCAAGTGAGAACATAATTCTCCTTTATATTTTTCTCTAGTGGACGGTGGAGAGGGGAGGAAAGTTTGGGGGGGATAGGCCATTCTTGAGGAGCCTAGGCGCAGAGGCATGCTCATCCACTCCCCAACCCTACCCTTGGGTCGCGGGGGCGCACATAGGGAAGTGCCCTCACTCACTGGCCCAGGTGCGTGGGGCTGGGAGTCCAGGTGTCCCTCGGACACTCCCCAACGGACATAAGATCAGTGCCCCAATGGGCACAGGGAGGGCCCACTGAACAGGCAGAGGACCGTGCGCAGATACCCCTAGACAGCTCCCGTGGGCGCAGGGCCCCAGACCGGAAAGCAGACCACTAGCGCAGGCTCTGTTCATGCGGCCCAGACGGGTGAGGGAAGGCGGGCGGCTGCAGTAGGGTAACAGCGGGCGGGACTCACAGGCGCTCACTTCCACTGAACACAAGTGTCCGCGGCCCTGCCCTAAGAGGCGAGAGACCAACTCCTGGAGCTCGGCTCAGTGGGACTAAGGGCACGGGCGGTGCGCGAGCATGAAAACACCTCAGCCCGGGGACAATAGACACCAATCCTGGGGCAAGCTCTCGGGCCGCCTTCGAGTGCAGGGACACGCGCAGGGACACCTTGGCGTGAACGCAGAACCACGGGGGCCCGGCAACAATAGGCAACAATCCCGGGGCAAGCTCTCGGGCTGCCCGCATGGGCATGGACGAGCTCAGGGACACCTCGGCGGGAACACGGAACCACCACGGCCCGGCAACAATAGGCTCTAACCGCGGGGCAAACTCTCGGGCCACCCGAGCGCGCAGGGGCTCGAGCGCAAGGGCACCTCAACTGGCTCCAGTGGGCAGCAAGGAAGTGCGCTGTGCCGGCAACCGCGGGCGCACCCCAGTGCTGCAAGAAACAAGAACCTCTTACCTGCCACACTAGAACAGCAGCGGACGCAGAAAAAGAAGGCAACACACCAAGGCTAAAACGGAGTAAAAACATCGCTATTTTTTTTTTCCCAATTTTTTTCTCCCTTTTTCTTTCTTTCTTCTTAAGTCTTTCTTTTCTTTCTTTCTTTCTTTAGTCTTTTCTTGGGCTTTTTTGGGGGGACTTTTTGGGGGGGTATAATTTTTTTTTCCAATTTTATTTCTCCCTTTTTTTTCTTTCTTCTTAATTCTTACTTTTCTTTATTTCTTTCTATATTCTTTTCTTGGACTTTTTTGGGGGGGTATAATTTTTTTTCCTTTTTTTTCTCTCTTCTTTCTTTCTTTCCTCTTTATTCTTTCTTTTATATCTTTCTTTGTTCCTTTCTTTCTTCCCTTTTGGGTTTTTTGGGGGTTTTTTTGTGGTTATTTTTTCTCTCTCTCTCTTTCTTCTTTCTTTCTTCTATATTCTTTCTTTTCTTTCCTTCTTTCTTCTTTTCTTTCTTCTATTTTCTTGGGATTGTTTGGGGGGGTGTATTTTTTTTTCTTTTTTCTCCCCTTCCAAGAAGAATAACAAACTTTATCTCTAACGTGTTGCATATAAACTCTCTTTCTCATCCTTTCCCTTTAATCGTTGTTTATTCGTTTGTGCGTCTAGTTTAGCCCCCCTATCACTCTAAGTAATATAATATAATTACTATATAAACCCAAATACAATACAATCCCACTTTCTTACTATATTATGCATTTTTCTTTCCTTTTCTTCTATTTTTATTAACATACAATATAAATATTACCTACTGGTTTGCACAGTCTCAAATATTATTAATCTATGACCCCCTCTATCAAAAATTATATTTTTTATCCCCAAAAACAACTCTTATCTATTCTTCTTATAGTATAAAAGCTCTAATCTCTTTACATTTATATTAATACGGGCTCGTTGGCTGACGATAGCAGGATAGAGTGGGGGATACTTGTTGAGGGTGTGGGTCTCCTCCCTGGGCTGTGTGTTTATGTTTTTAACAGCATATCCACAAAAGAACTCAAGACTAAGCAGATAGAGTGACTCTCAACCAACTAGCCAGAAGGAATATCCTATCAAAGAACATCTGAAATATAACCAAACAGCATAAACAAACGACATAAAGGGTAACTGAAGAACATCAGGCTCAGGATATCAAAGAGACTGCACCACTGAAACCCCCAGATCTCAGATAAAGAATCTCACACCACAAAGGAGGGAAGTCAAAGCAGACTACCCCCCCCAAAAAAACAAACAAATAAATAAATAAAAACAAACAAAAAGAATCCAACATGGTAAGACGCAAAAATAACCCCTCAATGAAAGGAAAAGAGGAATCCTCAGAAAGAGAGATAGATGAAATAGACATAGCGCAAATGTCAGACATGGAATTCAAAACAATGGTGGTAAAGAAGCTCAATATACTCGACATCCTTAAAATCAACTATGACAACCTTCAGGGAAGTTACCAGCAGCTCCAAGAAAATTACAAGGAACTTGCAGAGAACTACACCAGCAAAAAAAAAGACATAGAAACTGTTAACAAGAACCAGGAAGAACTTAAGAATGCAATCTCTGAACTGAAAAACACAGTAGAATCAGTCAAAAGCAGACTAAACGAAGCAGAGGATCGAATTAGTGAGTTAGAAGACAATGTAGAGAAAAACTCCCAGACAATACAGCAAAATGAAAAAAGATTGAAAAAATATGAACAAGATATAAGGGAATTACAGGATAGCATGAGAAGAAATAACATCAGGATCATCGGAATTAGGGAGAAGAAAAGGACCATGGAATAGAAAAACTGATAGGAGAAATAGTGACAGAAAATTTTCTGAACCTCACGAGAGAAAAAGTTATACAAGTTCAGGAAGCACAGAGAGTTCCAATGAAGAGGAACCCCCAAAAACCCTCAACAAGGCACATCATGGTTAAAATGGCAACATTCCAAGACAGAGAGAATCCTAAAAGCAGCAAGAGAAAAGCAGCAAATAACATACAAGGGTGCTCCGATAAGGCTATCAACTGATTTCTCAACAGAAACATTACAAGCCAGAAGGGAATGGACAAAAATATTTCAAGCAATGAAAAACAAAGGCCTACAACCAAGAATACTCTACCCAGCAAGGCTCTCATTCAAAATAGAAGGTGAAATAAGAGTTTCTCAGGCAAAGGAAGACTGAAAGAATACATCTCCACCAAACCAGCATTGCAAGAGATGCTAAAGGGAATGTTCTAAGAAAAAAGAAGAAAAAAACAAGAGAGGAGAGGAACAGAGGTACAAAGGGCAATGAATAAATACACGTCAATAATAACCTTAAATGTAAATGGATTAAATGCTCCCATTAAAAGACATAAGGTGACGGAATGGATAAGAAAACAGGACCCACATATTTGCTGTCTACAAGAAACACACCTGAAAACAAAAGATTTACACAGACTGAAAGTAAAGGGATATAAAAAAATATTCCAAGCAAACAGACCGGAAAAAAAAAGCCGAGGTAGCAGTCCTCATATCAGACAAAATGGATTTCAAAGCAAGGACAATAAAGAGAGACAAAGAAGGACATTTCATAATACTTAAAGGAACAATCCATCAAGAAGATATGGCTTTGATAAACATATATGCACCCAACATAGGAGCACCCAAATACATAAAGCAAATACTAGAAGACCACAAAAAGGATATCAACAACAACACACTCATAGTAGGGGACTTCAACACTCCATTATCAACAATAGACAGATCATCCAAGCAAAGAAACACCAAGGATATACAGGCATTGAACAACACACTAAACCACATAGATCTAACTGATATATATAGAACTTTTCACCCCAAAGAAGCAAAATATACATTCTTTTCAAGTGCACATGGGACATTTTGAAAGATAGACCACATGATAGGTCACAAAACAAGCCTCAACAAATTCAAGAAAAAAATTTTTTTTATGTTAATAATAAATTTTATTTTATTTTTTTTTCAGATTTAATGTGTTTTATTGATTAAAATATTACATTTGTGCCAATTTCCCTTCCCTCTGCTCCCCTCCACCCGGTGGCCCCCCTCCCTCCAATTGTCCCCCCCTTTTAGATTATGTCCATTAGTTGTGCATACAGTTCCTCCCAACCTCTCTCCGTCTATTCCATTCCCTCCTACCTTGATCCCCAATTCCTATATCATCTCCCTCCCTTTCCCCATTCCCCCTCCCTGTTGACCTCCCCCCAATATGCTTCCCGTACCCACGGTTACTTTTCCACTCTCATTGCCTATTTAGTTTGCCTTTGTTTCATCTCCTTAGCTTCTGTTTTTTAAACCAGTCCCTTTAACATCTCATATAACAGTGGTTTGGATCTAATGAACTCTTTCAGTTTTATTTTGTCCTGGAAACACTTTCTCTGTCCTTCTGTTCTGAATGACAATTTCGCTGGATAGAGTATTCGTGGTTGTAGGTTTTGGATTTTCATTACTTTGAATATTTCTTGCCAGTCCCTTCTTGCCTGCAGGGTTTCCCTTGAGAAGTCTGCTGATAGTCTAATTGGGACCCCTTTGTACATAATTCTTTTCTTCTCTCTTGCTGCTTTTAAGATTCTCTCTTTATCTTTAATTTTTGACATTTTGATTATAATGTGTCTTGGAGTGGTTCTCCCTGGGTCCAGTCTCTTGGGAACTCTCCTTGCTTCCTGGACCTGCAAGTCAATTTCCTTCCCCAAGTCTGGGAAGTTCTCCTTTATTATATTTTCACTCAATTTTTCAAGTTCTAGTTCATCTTCCTCATTCTCTGGCAAACCAATGATTCTTATGTTGGGCCTTTTATAGCTGTCCCAGAGGTTTCTGATCCTCTCATTGTTGCTTCCCATTTCCTCTCGCTGCATTGGTTGACTGCTTGTTCCTTCTCCATATTCCAGTTTGTTGAAATGAACTCTGGATTTTTGTTCCTCACCATCTGTCTCGTATGCAGTTTTGTTCCTTTCGTTATGAAAGTTTTTCGCTTCTTTCTTATCTTTTTCCTGCTCTTTTGTGAATTCTGTAAGCCACCTGATAACAATGGCCCAGAACTGAGCCTCTGACAGGTTTCTTATCTGTTCATCTGTCAGGTTCTCTATCTGCTGCCTGGTGAGCTGTGTCACCGGGATTTCTATAGTTGTCTACCACATTTTGACAGATGCCTTTTTTTTCTTGGGTCGGCTGTCGGGGGCAGTGCCTGTGTACTCATAATGACCCAGCGACCGGCGCCGTTTGGCGTCACAAGTCAGCGACCGGCGCCTGTCTGCGACCTATTCCGCAGCCCTGTGGTGCTTTCTTTCTTTGGGGGCGGGGGTCCAAAATGGATTCACACAGTTATTCAGCTAGGAGACCGGGATCCGTCCTCCCGCCCCCCTGAGCCTCACTGTTCAAGGCGATGCGGTGGCCGCTCTCCCCAGCGCTGAGGTCGCGCACTGCCAGGGGCTTGACTGCTGCCGGGATTTTTCGCCCCCCCCGCCGCTCCGCAAACAGCTTTGCCCTCTTTAACTCTTACCTGCCCGAATGGCACCGCTGGTTTATAACTTCATATGTTGGGCTTCCGTGTAGTTTTATTTTCTGGAATTTCTAGTTATCCTTTGTTTTGAAGTAGTTGTATTCCTCTCTAGTTGTAGAGGGAGACTTAGCGTGTCCGTCTAAGCCTCCATCTTGGCCGGAAGTTACCAAATTCAAGAAAATTGAAATCATATCAAGCATCTTTTCAGATCACAATGCCTTGAAACTAGAAATCAACCTCAGAGGAAAAAATCAAAGACACCCAAACTCATGGAGATTGAATAACATGCTATTAAATAATGAATGGGTTAACAATGACATCAAAGAAGAAATCAAGAAATTTCTAGAAACTAATGATAATGAGCACACAACAACCCAAAACCTGTGGGACACAGCAAAAGCAGTCCTGAGAGGGAAGTTCATAGCAATACAGGCATATCTGAAAAGGCTAGAAGAATCTCAAATAAAAAACCTAACCATAATGCTACAAGAACTAGAACAACAACAACAAACAAAGCCTAGGGCAAGAAGAAGGAATGAAATCATCAAGATCAGAGCAAAACTAAATGACATAGAGACTAAACAAACAATCCAAAAGATCAACAAAACTAGGAGCTGGTTCTTCGAAAAAATAAACAAAATCAACAGGCCTCTAGCCAGTATAATCAAGAAAAAAAGAGAGAAGACACAAATAAACAAAATCAGAAATGAAAGAGGAGAAATCACGACTGATACCTCAGAAATACAAATGATAGTTAAAAATTACTTCAGACAACTGTATGACAAGAAATTTGACAATCTAGAAGAAATGGACAAATTTCTAGAAACATACAACCTTCCAAAACTGAATCAAGAAGAAGTGGAAAGTCTCAACAAACCAATAACAAAAAAGGAAATTGAAACAGTAATCCAAAATCTCCCTGCACACAAAAGCCCTGGACCGGATGGCTTCACAGGCGAATTCTACAAAACATTCAGGGAAGAACTAACTCCTATCCTCCTCAAACTGTTCCAAAAACTCCAAGAAGAGGGGAAAATCCCAAACTCTTTCTATGAAGCCAGTATTATCCTAATCCCCAAACCAGGTGAAGACACAACAAAGAAAGAAAACTACAGGCCAATATCACTGATGAACATCGATGCTAAAATCCTCAATAAAATATTGGCAAACAGGATCCAGCAATACATCAAAAAGATCATACATCATGATCAAGTGGGCTTCATTCCAGGGATGCAAGGATGGTTTAATATTCGCAAATCAATAAATATAATACATCACCTAAACAGAATGAAAGACAAAAATCACATGATCATTTCAATAGATGCAGAAAAAGCATTTGATAAAGTACAACACCCATTTATGATGAAAACACTCAGCAAAATGGGAATAAAGGGAGCATATCTTAACATAATTAAGGCTATATATGAGAAGCCTGAGGCCAACATCATACTCAATGGACAAAAACTGAAAGCATTCCCCCTGAACTCAGGAACTAGACAAGGTTGTCCACTCTCTCCACTCCTTTTCAACATAGTGTTGGAAGTCCTAGCCACAGCAATCAGACAAGAAAAAGAAATAAAAGGCATCCAAATTGGGAAAGAGGAAGTAAAACTTTCATTATAGGCAGATGACATGATAGTATACCTAGAAAATCCTATAAACTCCACTAAAAGACTACTCGATATAATAAGTGAATTTGGCAAATTTGCAGGGTACAAAATAAATATGCAGAAATCTAAGACATTTCTGTACACCAACAATAAAATAGCAGAGACAGAGACAAAAAAGAAAATACCATTTACTATAGCAACAAGAAAAATAAAGTACCTTGGAGTAAACTTAACCAAAGAGATAAAAGAACTGTACACTGAAAATTATGCAATTGAAGAAAGAAATTAAGGAAGAAACAAATAAATGGAAGCAAATACCATGTTCTTGGATGGGAAAAATCAACATCATCAAAATGGCCATACTACCCAAAGCAATTTACAGATTTAATGCAATCCCGATTAAAATACCAATGACATATTTCACAGACCTAGAACAAATACTCCATAAATTCATATGGAACCAAAAAAGACCCCGAATAGCAAAAGCAATCTTGAGACAAAAGAACACAGCAGGAGAAATCACAACACCAGATATCAAACAATACTACAAAGCCACTGTAATCAAAACAGTCTGGTACTGGCATAAGAAAAGACTTATAGATCAGTGGAACAGAATAGAGAGTCCAGAAATAAACCTAGGCCTCTATGGTCAACTAATATTTGATAAAGGAGGAAGGAACATAAAATGGAGTGAGAAGAGCCTCTTTAACAAATGGTGCTGGGAGAACTGGACAGGGACGTGCAAAAAAATGAAACTAGACCACCAACTTACGTCACACACGAGAATAAACTCAAGATGGATCAAAGACTTAAATGTAAGCCGTGACACCATAAAAGTCCTAGAGGAAAACATAGGCAAGAAAATATCAGATATCTCACGTAACAATCTCTTCACGGATACATCTCCTAAAGCAAGAGAAATAAAGGAAAAAATAAATAAATAGGACTACATCAAACTAAAGAGTTTCTGCTCAGCAAAAGAAAACATCAGCAAGATGAAAAGGAAACCAACCATATGGGAAAACATATTTGCCAATGACATCACAGACAGGGGACTGATTTCCAAAATATATAAAGAGCTGATACGACTCAACATCAAGAAAACAAACAATCCAATTAAAAAATGGGCAAAGCACTTGAACAAACACTTCTCCGAAGAGGACATACAGAAGGTCCACAGACACATGAAAAAATGCTCAACATCATTAGCCATCAGGGAGATGCAAATAAAAACCACAATGAGATACCATTTTACACCAGTCAGAATGGCCATCATCAACAAATCAACAAGCAGCAAGTGCTGGCGAGGATGTGGAGAAACGGGAACCCTACTGCACTGTTGGTCGAATGCAGACTGGTGCAGCCACTATGGAGAACAGTATGGAATTACCTCAAAAGATTAAAGATGGAACTGCCTTTTGAACCAGTGACTCCACTACTAGGATTATACCCGAAGAATCTTGAAATACCAATTCAAAAGAACTTATGCACCCCTATGTTCATTGCAGCACTGTTTATAATAGCTAAGTGCTGGAAACAACCTAAGTGCCCATCTGTAGATGAGTGGATCAAAAAACAGTGGTACATTTACACAATGGAATACTATGCAGCAGAAAAAAGAAGGAACTCCTGCCATTTGCAACAACATGGATGGAACTAGAGAGAATTATGCTTAGTGAAATAAGCCAGGCAAAGAAAGAAAAATACCATATGATATCACCTAATACAGGAAATTAAAGAACAACACAAAGGAACTAAATAGAACAAAGAGCAGAATAGCAGTCAATAGGGGGGAGGGGAGAGGGAGAGAAGGGGGATAAGTAAGGGAAGGGTTTAGTCAAAGAACCTACATAAAAGACTCATGGACATGGACAACGGGGAGGGATATGATTGCGGGAGAGGGGGTGGGATGGGTGGGGGAGAGAAATTAGGGGAAAAGGGGACAACTGTAATTGAAAAACCAAAAAATAAATAAATAAATAAAAATAAAAACACATTTTACATGTGACTCAGTTTTACTTATGTTTTTATATTAAATTTGCATTTAGATATTTAGAACAGTATTTACCAAAATTTGGAGTCCTGCAAGAACTAGTATATGCTGCAGTGTTTTTTCAGTCTTTAATATTCTAATTATTATACTATATTTCTTAAATTTATTTCCAATAAACCTTGCCATTTTCTTATTCTTAAAAGTGTTCATGGAGCACCGATTTAGAAACACTTTTACTTTCAGGGATCATTTCTATAGTTTGTTACTAGAAACACTTTTATAAAAATGTTATAGTGTTATATTACAATTATTTTATTTTTAGAAGTATGACATTCACCCAGTATTCACATTTCAATTTTTATCAAGTACTATTACTACCATGACATGCTAAAACATATTGGTTATTATCCAGTGAACTTTATTCTTGATTGTTATATAGTTTCAAGAAGAGAAAAGAAACATTTTTAAAAATCTACTGACAGATTATTATATATTTTCTACTACAGTTCTTGATATTGGAATATTTTAAAATTTATTTTTATTGTTTTTCTATTATAGTTGTCCCACTTTTTCCTCCATTGCTCCCCCCACCCAGCCCACACTGATATTGGATTATTTTTAATTAATTAGTTAATCAATCTACTTATTTTCTCTTCCTCAAAAATGGATTTGAGGAAGAATAGGACATTAGATGCATTTGAACAAATTTTTTTCTGATTTTGACTTAGTATTATAGATTTCATTTATCTTTGATCTTCTTATGAATCAAAGAAAACCCACTATTTTAGGGTGTTTCAGTTACTTTTTATTTATTTTGAAATATAGAAAGGTGTAAGAATTAGTATAATGAGCACTTGTGCATTTGCATTCCAGTTTAAAAAATATAATATATCTTAAATATTGAAATCCTCTCTTTGCCCTTTCAGAGTATTACTTCCTTTTATTCTAAACTTGATGTTTATCATTCCCATGTCCTTTTGCATTTTTGCTAGAGATGTTTGCATCTGTAAATGATATAAATGATGTAAATGCTATTGTTTTGCATATTAAATGGAAATGTGCTCTATGATTACTTAGCAATTTGTTTATTTGGCTCAACATTTGTGAGATTGATTACTGTTGATAATATTAATTCTTGTTAATTTATTTTATTGCTGTATGATGATTTGATGTATGAATAGATCATGATTAATTTGGCTGTTCTCCTGTGCATGAATATTTGTGTGGTTTCCATTAGGAGGTGCTTGTCTTCTTATGAGAGGCAATGTAAAAGTAATGTTTAAAAGTATAGATGCTGGAATCAGACTGCATGTCTTTAATGCTAGCCTACCTCTCTCTCTTACTGTATAAATTAGTTAATCTCTCCATGCCTGTTTCTTATCTGAAAAATAGGGCTAGGGATAGGATCTACCTCATAAGGTTATAGTGGGCATTATATGAAGTATTTAAATCAGGGTCTGGAAAATAGTAAGCTCCATAAAAATACTATTATTATAATTTGCTATGTATTAACTATGTTGCATTATATAAAAATGTTTTTTTTAAGCTAAATAATAATCATATTTTGTGTCATAATTTTGATATGGCAAAAAGAATAAACATTTAAAAATAATATTATATTCATGGATTTATTCCATACACCAAAAGTCTGCAGGTTTGATTTTGGGGTAGGCCACATACTTAGGTTGTGGGTTTGATCCCCGATTGGGGCACATAGGGGAGGCAACTGATTGGTGTTTCTCTCTGTCTCTGTTTCTCTCTCCCTTCCTGTCCCTCTAAAATCAATAAATTAGTAAACATTTAAATAAAAGATATAAAATAATACTATAATATCCCAGAGTCTAAGAGTAGAAAGTTTATAAAATATCAGAAATGTGATAGATTATAAAACATAATAGTACATATAGACTTAAGAGTATACTAAATAAATTATGATGTATGTCATGATTCTCATTGTTTAATTACAGGTATTTATATCAATATACAGCTTTATCTCTTCACCTAGCCTGTTCCCCTTCATAAAAGTAGCAATAATAATAGTTATAGTTTATTGATATAATTAATATGTACCAGGCACATGGTATCCCATTTATGGATAGAGTTAGGAGCTTGAAATTAAAATGGTTAAATTATTTTGCCAATATCATCACTGCTAGAGCAGCATTGCTCTGAGAAATCACCCAGAAATCACTGTGGGAGAAGGCAACGGGTTTATTGAGGAAAATGAGGGAAGAGGGTGGAGGGGAGAGGCAACTCCCAGAATGACTCCAGTGCTCATAGGAGCAAAGGCATGAGGGGATGGAGACTACTGGTCCTCCTCATGTGCCCCAAAGAGTCACACCCCAAGACTTCTGCAGGTGCACCTTTTAAACTTGCCAACCACGTATTTCAGCAAGAGTGAGTTTGTCATATTAGCATATTCAGTAGAACATTTGCATATCATCGTTGTTCTGACCAACTTAATTAACATATCCTGTTGTTGTTGTTGTTCTGATCAGGCTGATTAACATATTCTATTGGTGTCCTGACCAGGTTTGCATCCAGGCTACCTCTATATTTTGTCAATCACATAGAATAAACAGATTGGTCAAGATTTAAATATGGGTTTTTTTCTAGGCTTTTTTTTTTTTACTTTCTATATTGCCTTTAATTATTATTTCATTTTATAATCCTCAATTTTATATAAAAGAAATATAGTTTATTAAAGTATAAATGAATTAAAGTCACCTCTTAAGTAACAAGGTTTCTCAAATTTATCAAAAATGCATAATGCAGTTACTATATTTCCCTAATAAGATACTATTGGTTACAAAAATGTTATTTTTTGTTACAAGGAAACAGAAATATTAGCAATTAAATATGACACAGTGCTGTCTTTCTCATTTATTGTAACATACAATGAATAGGCATTATAAAATTGACAAATATGGAAAGTAAGATTTTAAAGAAACAGCTACCTAAAGCAAGGTGACTCAGTAAGATTTTAAATAAAATAATTTCCAGACAATAAGTGCTGGCAAGTGTGGTAAAGTGAAACCCTTGTGCACTGTTGGTGGGAATGCAGATTGTTGCAGCAACTGTGGAAAACAGTATGGCATTCCCTCAAAAAATTGAAACTAAAATTGCCTTTTGACCCAGTGATCCCATTTCCCGGATTATATCCTAAGAATCCTGTAACACAAATCAGAATGAATATTTGTATCCCCATGTTCATAACAGTGTTATTTGTAATAGCCAAGGTCTGGAAACAGCTTAAGTGTTCATCAGTAGATGAGTGAATAAAAAATCTGTGGTACATTAACACAATAGAATTCTTCTTTTATGGCAGCATGGATTGCCCTGGAGATTATTATGCTAAATGAAATAAGGCAATCAATGAAAAATAAATACTACATGACCTCACTTATATGTTGAATCTAATGAACAAAATAAACTAATGAACAAAATAGAACCACAGGATACATGGAAAAGAATGACATATATCAGAGGGGAGGAAGTGGAGGAGGGCTGGATAAAAGAAGGTGAAAGTGTTAAAGAACATACATGGCTAGCCTATGGAAGTGTGTGGTGAAGGCCAGGGGAGGGGGATCAGGGGCTAGGTGGAGGTGGGCAAAAAGGGGGCAAATGAGGACATCTGTAATAGTTTCAATCATTAAAATAAAGTAAAAAGAAAGAATTGCCAAAACCCAAAGTAAATCAAAATAGAAAGTAAACAGAAGATAGAAATATGCCTTTAGCTTACTCCTCAGAAATCCGTCAAATATGTTTGGCTACACTGTTGGAGCATGACACCAAAATTGTGTGTTAGTCATAGTGATAATGAGTATATTTATCAGCTGATGTGGCAATATTAATTAATATATGTGCTGTGACCCGCGCAGGTCGATGTTGAAACCTAAGGTACCAGAGAGGGGGGCGAACTGGAGATTAAAAGAAAAACACAGACACAAGACACAAGGCACAAGATTAATGCAAAGCGGGGGTCAAGTGGTCCATTGCCCTCGGATGGAGAGACAATGACATCAGCCTGAGTCCACCAAGTTTATTTATAATGTTCCATTACATCAGCTACTAGCATCAGCTGTCAGGAGGGAAAACTAACAAGTGAAACTCCTAAGAGACAAAACTGATGAGAAACTCCTGATAAAGCTGTAGATGGACTGTTCTCAGATAACTTGCAAGTAGCTCCTGCTCTAATCTAATAGTCAGGATGTTCCCTGCTCCTGCTTTTTTTCCAGTCCCCATGGCTCCAGTTTTTGTTATCAAAAGGCTACATGTTGCAGACGTATTTGGTCAGGCAAGACCTTGCAAATGCCTGATCCTGGCCAAGTGAGTTGGCCTTCCTTTTGTAACTTCAGCTTTCACTTTCTCCTACAATATGAATCCAAACATTTAAATAATTTTCTAAAAATTAAATATTGTAGAACTTCCAATGGTGGGTGCAGTTGTAGACTATAAAATTAACAAGACAAAATAGTCTTTAAACCAATGTTACATTACATTGATTAAACTTTAAGAATCTAGAAGAAGGAATACAATGAACATGGAGTCCTTATCTTATTTAGATGACCTGCAGCTTACTTTGATTTTTGTTCTTTTTACCCACATTGAGTTATAGCAGACAGGAGTCTAAGTCTATAGGATCTGATAAAGAAAAACCACATTTCCCATAAGCATCTTGACATAATTTAAGCTGTCTCTAGAGCTTCCACTGGTGTTCTTGGTGGAATGAGTTTCAGAACTCCAAGGCATTGAGCTTAAACAATATTAGACTCCATTGTAATTGACATAACAGAGAACCCTCTTAGAATCATGGTACTTATTTTTCTCAGAATTATTTCAGAGTAAAATATACCAGAATCTGTTTTTTTTAAACTGTGGACACTATTAGAGATATCCCCCATTTCCCCCGTATTCCTTCCTCCACCTAGCCCCTGCCTTCATCCTGGTCTTCACCACATTGCTGTCTTCTAAAGGCTGATGCTCAGCTTTAATGGTTAATTATATGTGAACTTGGTTAGGCTTCAGTACCCAGTAGCTTGGTTAAACACCACTGTAGATATTGCTGTGAAAGTATTTTAAAGATGTGATTAAAGTCAATATTTAGAATATGATGGCACTTCTTTTGTACACCAACAACAAAATATCAGAGATAGAAACTAGAAAAAAATCCCATTTACTCTAGCAACAAGAGTACCTAGGAATGAATTTCACCAAGGAGGTAAAAGACATGCACTCCAAAAACTATAGAATACTAGATAGAGAAATTAAGGAAGAAAGAAATAAATGAAAGCATATACCATGTTCATTGATTGGAAGAATTAACATCATTAAAATGTCCATACTACCCAAAGCAATCTATAGATTCAATGCAATTCCTATTAAAATACCAATGACATATTTCACAGATCTAGAACAAATATTTCAAAAATGTGTATGGGATAAAAAATGACCCCAAATAGCCTCAGTAATCTTGAGAAAGAAGATCAAATAGGAGGGATCACAATACCTGATATCAAACTATATTGCAAGACCACTGTAATCAAAACAGTCTAGAACTGGCACAAAAACAGACACAAGAACAGACATATAGATCAATGGAACAGAATAGAGAACCAAGAAATAAACCCAAGTCTCTATAGCCAATTAATATTTGACAAAGGGGGCATAAGCATACAATGGAGTAAAGATAGCCTCTTCAATAAATGGTGTTGGGAGAATAGGACTGGTACATGCAAAAAAAATGACACTACCACCAACTTACACCATGCACCAGAATAAAGGCAAATGGATAAAATAATTAAAGTCATGACACCATAAAAGTCCTAGAGGAAAACATAGGCAGAAAAATCTCAGATATCCCACACAGCAATATTTTTGTCAATATATCTCCTAAGGTAAGAAAAATAAAGAAAAAATAAATAAATGGGACTACATCAAACTAAAAAGCTTCTGCACAGCAAAAGAAATCATCATCAAAATGAAAAGGGAACCAACCATATGGGAGGACATATTTGCTAATGATACATCAGACAAAGGTTTGATCTCCAAAATATATAAAGAACTCATATGATTCAACACCAGGATGACAAATAATCCAATTAAAAATTGGGCAAAGGACATGAATAGACAATTCTCCAAAGAGGACATACAGAATGCCCATAGGCATATGAAAGAATGCTCAACATCACTAGCCATCAGAGAGATGCAAATTAAAACCACGATGAGATACTACCTCACACCTGTCAGAATGGCCATCATAAACAAACAAGTGCTGGCAAGGATGTGGAGAAAAGGGAACCCTAGTGCATTGTTGGTGGGAATGCAGACTGGTGCAGCCACCATAGAAAACAGTATGGAATTTCCTCAAAAACTGAAAATGGAACTGCCTCTTGACCCAGTAATTCCACTACTGGGAATTATCCTAAGAATTCTGAATTACCAATTCAAAAGAACTTATGCACCTCTATGTTCATAGCAGTGTTATTTACAATAGCCAAGTACTAGAAATAGCCTAAGTGCCCATCAGTAAATGAGGGTGTCAAAAAATTGTGGTACATTAACACAATGGAATACTATGCAGCAGAAAGAAAGGACTCCTACCTTGTGTGACAGCATGGATGGAACTGGAGAATATTATGCTAAGTTAAATAAGCCGGTCAGTATAAGACAAACACCATATGATATCACCTATAAGAGGAATCTAATGAACAAAATAAACTAGTGAATGAAATAGACTATAAGCATGGAAACATGGAACAGGCTGAAAGTGACCAGAGATGGGGGGATGGATAATCATGGATAGGAGGGGAAGCAACTAGTTAAAGAACATGTATTGGCAACCCATGGACATGGATAACAGTGTGGGAATTGACTGAGGGAGCAGGGGTGGGATGGGCAGAGAAGGTCAAATGGGAAAAGTTGGTATAACAGTAGTAGAATAACAATAAAAGATAAATAAATTATAACCTAAATGATATTTAAACTTTACATTGATTTCATAACATTTCTAATATGTATTTTATAAAAAAACATTTAAAGTTTGAAAAAAGTAGATTTCCCTCCATAATGTGAGTGGGTCCCTCTACTAAGCTGAGGGAATTAATAGGATGAAAAATGTTAGATCCTCTAGAAAAGAAGTAATTCTGCCTCCAGGCTGCTTTAGACATAAGCTGGAATTTTCAGCTTGAACCAGCTCTACAGTTTGGACTTGTTATCCCCCACAATCAGTGAGTCAATATGAAAATTAATATTTCCCTATTTTTTCTGTTGAGATTGCTAAATAATACAGATTTTGTTACCAGCAATAGTTCTAATAGACCAGAATCTTTAAAAAGACTCATGGACATAGACAACGGGGAGGGATATGATTGCGGGAGAGGGGGTGGGCTGGGTGGGGGAGAGAAATTGGGGGAAAAGGGGATAACTGTAATTGAAAAACCAAAATAAAAAAAAAAAAAAAAAAAAAAATGAGATTTCTGAACTAGTTATGGGATTTTTAGAACTAGTCTTCTAATCTGATTCATTTTATTTTTATATTTTTAATTTTAACATTCAGGCATTGTGCTAATACCTTTTTTCCTTTTACTTGAATATATTGGGATAACACAAGTTAACAAAATTATACAGGTTTCAGGTGCACAATTCTACAACAACGTCTGTACACTGTACTGTGTGTTCACCACTCCAAGTCAAGTGTCTGTCCATTACCATTTATCCACCATTTACCCTTCTTCACCTCTCCCATCCCACTCTCCCTGGAAGCAGCACATTTCCATCAGTAGATGAGTGGATAAAAAAGATGTGGTAGGAGATCCAAGATGGCGGAGGAGTAAGGTGAAGCTACACTAACCTTCTCCCAGGACCAACCTGGAATTACAACTTTACTGTGGAGAAACCATCTGGAATAACCAACTGAACACTAGCTGAAGAGAAGCCCTATAACCACAGACAGAAGAGGCTGTTTCATCACTATGTGACTGGTGGGAGGTGTGGAGATGTGAGAGAGATGGCTGGGCTCCCATGGGCAGCCACTGAAGGGATGGAGAAATGTCTCAGCAGCCGTGAGTTCCTCATGAGAAAGGTGGGGTCTAAACCCTGAGCTGGGTTTCCCAGCTTACAACAACAGAGGTAAGAGTAAAACAGAATCCAGCTGTGAGTTGAAAAGCTGAGGAGTTTTTGCCAGCCAGAGATAGACAGCTATAGATACAGGAAAATTCTTAAAGAGACCATGCCCAAAAATACATTGGTACCCACTTAACCTGGGCTTCAGCAGAGGGAGGGGAGAGCAGACTAGAGATGCTTAAGGAGGCTTGGGGTGGTGGTTTCGAGGGCAGTACTGAGGAAGCAGTGGATGGGGCCCCAGTGCTGACTCATCCTCCATACTGCAGCAGACCACTCCCATCCAAGTGGCATCAGCCTGAGGGGAAACAATAGCCCACTCACAGGAATTAATCTACCCCACCCAGTGGTGCCTAGACCTGACAGCTGATGATAGATTGAATATATTAACAACTGAAGGAGACAAAGAGAGTGGATCTCTGGTAGTCTCAAACAGGCTGCCTAGGCCCAGATTAGGACATAATCTGACATCACCAGCAGTGGATCCAGAACTAAAGAAAGTGAACCTCTACAACAGTATACAAGACATGGTGACCAGAGTGAGTGTCAGTCAGCTAGCTGGAAAAAAGGACCCACCAAAGAGCAACACAAAATAATCAAAACTCAAGTACAACCAGACATGTCAAATAAATTGCATAAAGAGCATCCCAAGAGCATCAAGCTCATGATATCAAGAAGACTGCATCACTGAATTCCACAGACCTCCTACCACAGAAAGTCATAACACAAAGACAGGAACTCAAAGCAGATCAATCTAAGAAGCACAAACAAATAACAAGAGTCACCTAAAATGGCAAGAAAAAGAAACAAACACCGCCCCCCCCAAAAAAGGAAAGGAGGAATTCCAGAAAGAGTACTAAATGAAATAGAAGCAAGCAAACTATCAGACATGGAATTCAAAATAATGATTGTCATACTAAAGTTATTTTAAATGGTTATTGCTTACAGATAAAAAAAGAAGAGAATCTTGTGAATGCAAGAAGATAACAAGAATGGGTGAGCTGGCCACATCCTGTCCTTGAAACAACTCAGAATAAACCTTAGGAAGTTAGTTCAAGGTTAAAGCTAAACATTTGTTGTTCTCAACTTTACAGTGAGAGAGTTTTAGCAAAAGCAAGCTTTAAAGCAGCCTAGATAAAATGCAAGCTTGATTCCATGGGAAAGCCAATCTGCAGGCCTGGCTCCTGGGTGCCGCCTCTTGCTTGTCGGTTTTCTGGACCAGGGCTGAGCTACATTTGCCATTGCCACATGGACCAGTTCGCTATAACTAGCCATCAGAGAGATGCAAATAAAAACCACAATGAGATATCACTTCAAACTGGTCGGGATGGCCATCCTCAACAAATCAACAAAATAACAAGTGCTGGTGAGAATGAGGAAAAAAGGAAACCCTACTGCACTGTTGGTGGGAATGCAGACCAGTGCAGCCACTGTGGAAAACAGTATGGAATTACCTCAAAAAACTAAAAATAAAACTGCCTTTTGAACCAGCGATTCCACTGCTAGGGTTATACCAAAAAAATCCTAAAACCCTAATTCAAAAGAACTTATGCACCCCTATGTTCATAGCAGCCCTGTTTACAATAGCTAAGTGCTGGAAACAGCCTAAGTGCCCATCTGTAGATGAGTGGATCAAAAAACTGTGGTACATTTACACAATGGAATACTATGTAGCAGAAAGAAAGATGGAACTCCTGCCATTTGCAACAACATGGATGGAACTAGAGAGAATTATGCTTAGTGAAATAAGCCAGGCTAACAAAAAAAAAAAAAAAAACATATGACATCACCTAATACAGGAAACTAAAGAACAACACAAACAAATGAACTAAATAGGACAAGGAGCAGAGTAGCAGTCAATAGGGGGGCGGGGAGAGGGAGAGAAGAGGGATAAAGAAGAGAAGGGTTTAGTCAAGGAACGTGTTTAAATGACTCATGGACATGGATAACGGGGAGGGATATGATTGTGGGAGAAGGGGTGGGCTGGGTTGGGGAGAGCAATGGGGGGGAAATGGGACAACTATAACTGAATAACCAAAAAATAAAAGAGAAAAAAAATGGAACTGCCTTTTGATCCAGCAATTCCATTGCTGGGATTATACCCAAAGAATTCTGAAACACCAATTCAAAAGAACCTATGCACCCCTATGTTCATAGCAGCACTATTTACAATAGCCAAGTGCTGGAAACAGCCTAAGTGCCCATCTGTAGATGAGTAGATCAAAAAACTGTGGTACACTTACAGAATGGAATATTACACAGCAGGAATAAAAAAGGAACTCTTACCATTTGCAACAACATCGATGGAACTAGAGATAATTATGCTTAGTGAAATAAGTCAGGCAATGAAAGACAAATACTATATGATATTACCTAATACAAGAAACTAATGAAAAACACAAACAAACCAAAGGTATGTAAACAAGGAGCAGACTGACAGTGACCAGGGAGGAGGAGGACGGAGAAGGAGGATAAGAAGAAGAAGGGTCTAGTCAAGGAAGTAGTATAAATGACCCATGGACAATGGAGTGGGGATTGACTGTGGGAGAAGCAGTGAGTGGGGTAGGGGAAGCAATGGGGGAAAAATGGGACAACTGTAATAGAAAAACAAATAAGTTCTTAAAAATAAAAAATAAAATTACGTAAAGAAAAAAAAAAGAAAGAAATGACAATGAGCCATCACCTCACACCTGTCAGAATGGCTCTAATCAATAAAGCAACAACAAATGCTGGTGAGGATTTGGAGAAAAGGAAACTCTTTTGCACTGTTGATGGAAATGCATATTGGTGCAGCCACTGTATAAAGCAATATGGAGGTACCTCAAAAAATTAAAAATGGAACTTCCTTATGACCCAGTGATTCCACTTCTGGCAATTTATCCAAGGAAACCTAAAACACTAATTTGAAAGAATATAAGCACTCTATGTTCATTGCAGTGCTATTTACAATCACCAAGTATGAAAGCAGCCCAAATGTCTATCAGTAGATGGGTGGACAAAACAACTATGATGCACTTACACAATGGAACACTACTCTGCCATAATTAAGGTAATTTTACCCTTTGTGACTGCATGGATGGACCTGGAGAACATTATACTAAGTGAAATAAGCCTGCCAAAGTGAGACAAATACCATATAATTTCACTTATATGTGGAATCTAATAAATAAACTGAACTAACAAGCAAATAGAGACATACTCATAGAGAGCAGGCTGACATCTCAGTGGATGAAAATGTTAGGAGATGGAGAGATGGAGCAAAAAAGGAAAAACAAACTCATGAAAATGGTCAAGAGTTTAGTGATGGGGTGGCAGGAGGGATGCATAAAAAGGATAAGTGGTAATAAAAATAAATTTCAAGAAATTAAAAAATAGTCATGAGATGTAATGTGCACCGTAGGGAATATAGTCAATAATATTTGAATAGCATATATGGTCAGGTGTGTGCAAAACATACTGGGGGTTGGGTGATTACGTTGTAAGTTATTTAAATGTCTAACTACTATTCTGTACACCTGAAATTAAAGTAGTATTGAATATCAGTCATAATTGGAAAATAAAAACTAAGGTAGAAGAAGTAGCAAAGATCTCAGATGGACAACTGAACTTTATACCTTGAGTAATTAGAAAAGGAACAATCAATGTATAAAGTTAACAAAAGGAAGGAAATAATAATTAGAGCGGAAATAAAATGAGACTAGAAAGAAAATAGAAGAGAAACAATAAAACAAATATTTGTCTTTTTGAAAATAGAAACAAAATTGACAAATCTTTAGCTAGACTAACCAAAAAAAAAAAAAAGAAAGAAAGAAAAAAGAAAAGAATAAGAGTATTGAAGTGAACAAAATTATAACTGAAAAAGAAAACATTACTGAACAACAGTGTACTATGCTCTGGTTATTAACCCCAAAGAAGTAGGGTATTATTTATTGGTTACTAATGCCAGGGGAGAACTTTACACTTTGCCCATTTTATCTTGGTATCAGAGTCATTAATAAACACACAATGCAGACAAGCACTGGATGAAACACTTTACATTGAGAAGAGACAGAACAAAACTAGAGGTATTTCAGTCCCTTGTGGTCAGCTGGTCTCTCTCGGTGGCTGATAAAAGGCAATTTTTCTATACACCTTCCTTTTATGCCACAGTGAGAAGACCCTGTCCCTTTCCCACAGAGGAAATATAAAACAATGGGTTGGCCAGGTTCCACATTTCTTAAAATTTCCAAATGGAGAAAAGAGAGCACACATTGAGCATGGAACAAGGAACAATATTCCCACACAAGGGGGTAAGCCCAGCTCAATCTGTGTAGGCTCTTTATCTCTTGGTAAGTAGACTTCCAAACGCAAGTTTCATTTTTATATGGCCAAGTTGGGGCTAAAAGACTACATGTTCAAGACTACATCTCCCTCAACTTACACCACCACAGAAATACAAAGGATCACAGTAGACTACTATGAACAATTATACACCATCAAACTGGATAATGTAGAAACAACGAATAAATACACAGAAACATACCAAGACTGAATCATAAAAAAATAAAAAATCTGGACAGACCAGGAATTACTAAAGAGGTTGAATCAGTAATCAAAAACCACGCAATAAAGGAAAGCTTAGTGTAAGATGATTTCACTGGTAAATTTTACCAAACATTTATAGAAGAATTAATGCCAATACTTTCAAACTCTTTCAAAAAAATTGGAAGAAAGGAAGCACTCCTAAACTTATCTTTTGAAACCAGCATTACCCTGAAAAAAAAGGTAGATAATGACACTACAAGAAGAATGCCAGACCAATATCTTGAGCATTGATGTAAAAATCCTCAACAAAATATTGTCAAGACAAACTTAACAGCACATTTAAAAAATTATACACCGTGGTCAAGTGGGAGTTATCCCTGGAATGCAAGTATGGTTTAACATTCACAAATCAATAAACACGAGACACCACATTAATCAAATGAATGATAGAAATCATGTTCAGCCCTGGCTGGTGTGGTTCAGTTGGTTGGAGCATTGTCCCATAGACCAAAGGGTTATGGGTTTGATTTCCAGTAAAAGCATATACTCTGGTTGCAGATTTGGTCCCTGGTTGGAGGGCATATGAGAGGGCAACCTACCGATGTTTTTTTCTGACATCTCTTTCCCTCTCTCTTTCCCCACTCTCGTCTCTCTCTCTCTCTCTCTCTCTCTCTGTCTCTCTGTCTCTCTCTCCCTTCCTCTCTCTGAAATTGATGAAAAAAAAAAGTGTTCTCAGGTGAGGCTTAACAGAAACCACATCGATCCTCTCAATAGATGCAGAAAAAGTGTTTCACAAAATCCAATAGGCTTTCATAAGAAAAGCTCTCAACAAATTGGGTATAAAAAGTCATATGTTAAAATTTTAAAGACCACACATGACAAACTCATATCTAGTACTATATTCAATACTGAAAAGCTGAGAGTTTTTCCTCTAAAACCAGGGACAAGTCAAGGTGTTCACTCTTATCATTCCTCTTCACCATTGTAATGGAATTTACAAATAATGAAATTAGGCATAAAAAAGGCATCCAGACTGGAAAGAGAAATGCAGATGACATGTATATATACTTAAAAAACTCCAGAGACTTCATATAAAATCTGGAGGAAAAAAATACAAATTCAGTAAATTTGCAGGATAGAAAATTTTTACACAAAAATTAGTGTTTCTGTAAACTAATAATGAACTATCTGAAAAATAAATAAACAATTTTATTTATAATAGGATCAAAGCAATAAAATATGAATTTAGAGGAGATGAAAGATCTCTATACTTAATTTTTTTTAATTTTGAAAGAAATTGAAGACACAAATAAATTAAAAGATAGCCTATGTTCATAGATTAGAAGAATTATTATTGTCAAAATGTCTATACTATGCAAGGCAATCTATAATTTTAATGCCACTACTATCACAGAAATAGAAAAAAAATTCTAAAATTTGTATTGAACCCCAAAAGTTCTGTAATAACTAAAGCAATCTTGAGATAGAGCAAATCTAGAGAAATTACACTTTATAATTCAAACTCACATACTACATAGCTATTGTAATAAAAACTTATGAAATTAGCATAAAAACAGACACGTAGATGAGTGGAGCACAATTGAGAGTCCAGAAATGAACCCATGTATACATGGTCAACTAATATTACAAAAGAAGTAAAAAATACTCAATGAGGGGAAAGATAGTCTCCAATAAACAGTATTGGAAAAATTGGATATCTACATTTGAAAGAATAAAATTGATTCTTTAATTTATACCACACCCAAAAATCAACTTGAAATAGGTTAAAAGCTTAAGTGTAGACCTAAAACCATAATTCTCCTATAGAAAACATAGGGGAAAATCTCCTTGACTTTAGTCTTGGCAACAATTTTGGATGTATAGATATGACACCAAAAACACAAACAACAAAAGCAAAAATAAACAAGGAGGACTACATCTAAAAATTTTCACAGCAAAAAGAAAAAACCAACAAGATGAGCAGACAATGTACAGAATAGGAGAATATGTTTGCAAACTATGTATGAGATGTGTGGTCAATATCCAAAATACTATATAAAAACCCTTCAACTCTGAGAAAGTCCCTATTCATGTCCTCTGCACATTTTTATTTGAGTTATTAGTGTTTCTGCTCTAAGAAAACATACAAATGGACAGCAAGTTTATGAAAATATGCTCAACCTTACTAATCATCAGGGAAATGCAAATCAAAACTACAGTATCATCTCATATCTGTTAGAATTACTGTCATCAAAAAGACAGGGGAATAGTCTTGGAAGTTCTAGCCGCCGCAATCAGACAAGAAAGAGAAATAAAAGGCATCCAAATTGGAAAAGAGGTAGTAAAACTGTCATTATTTGCAGATGACATGATAGTGTACATAGAAAACCCTATAGACTCCACAAAAAAACTACTCAACCTAATAAGCGAATTAGGCAAAATAGCAGGATACAAAGTCAATATTAAGAAATCGAAGGCATTTTTATACACCAACAATAAAAACTCAGAGGTAGAAACTGAAAGAAAAATCCCATTTACCATAGCAACAAGAAAAATAAAATACCTAGGAATAAACTTAACCAAGGAGGTAAAAGACCTGTACTCAGAAAACTACATAACACTGAAGAAGGAAATTAAAGAAGATACAAATAAATGGAAGCATATACCATGCTCATGGATGGGAAGAATCAACATCATTAAAATGTCCATACTACCCAAAGCAATTTATAGATTCAATGCAATCCCTATTAAAATACCAGCAACATATTTCACAGACCTAGAACAAATACTTCAAAAATTTATATGGAACCAAAAAAGAGCCCGAATAGCCACAGCAATTTTGAGGAAGAACACAGTAGGAGGAATCACAATACCTGATATCAAACTATACTACAAGGCCACGGTAATCAAAACAGTCTGGTACTGGCATAAAAACAGACATATAGATCAATGGAACGGAATAGAGAGCCCAGAAATAAACCCAGGTTCATATGGTCAACTAATATTTGACAAAGGGGGAAAGAACATCAAATGGAGTGAAAAGAGCCCCTTCAACAAATGGTGTTGGGAGAACTGGACAGGGACATGCAAAAAAATGAAACTAGACCACCAACTTACACCATACACCAGAACAAACTCAAAATGGATCAAAGACTTAAATGTAAGCCGTGATACCATAAAAGTCCTAGAGGAAAAAATAGGCAGGAAAATTTCAGATATCCCACGTAGCAACATTTTCACTGATATATCTCCTAAGGCAAGGGAAATAAAGGAAAGAATAAACAAATGGGACTACATCAAACTAAAAAGTTTCTGCTCAGCTAAAGAAAACATCAGCAAGGTGAAAAAGAAACCAACCATATGGGAAAATATATTCGCCAATGACATGTCAGACAAGGGATTGATCTCCAAAATATATAAAGAACACATACGACTCAACAACAAGAAGACAGACAACCCAATTAAAAAATGGGCAAAGGACCTGAACAAACACGTCTCCAAAGAAGACATACAGAGGGCCCATAGACATATGAAAGTATGCTCAACATCACTAGCCATAAGAGAGATGCATATAAAAACCACAATGAGATACCACCTCACACCAGTCAGAATGGCCATCATCAACAAATCAACAAACAACTTGTGGTGGAGAGGATGCGGAGAAACGGGAACCCTGGTGCATTGTTGGTGGGAATGCAGACTGGTGCAGCCACTATGGAAAACAGTTTGGAATTTCCTCAAAAAACTAAAAATGGAACTGCCTTTTGAACCAGCAATTCCATTGCTAGGATTATATCCGAAAAATCCTGAAACACCAATTCAAAAGAACCTATGCACTCCAAATGTTCATAGCTGCACTATTTACAATAGCCAAGTGCTGGAAACAACCTAAATGCCCATCTGTAGATGAATGGATCAAAAAACTGCGGTACATTTACACAATGGAGTTCTATGTAGCAGAAAGAAAGAAGGAACTTCTACCATTTGCAACAACATGGATGGAACTAGAGAGAATTATGCTTAGCGAAATAAGCCAGGCAACAAAAGAAAAATAGCTTATGCTGTCACCTACGTGAAATAAGTCAGATAGATAAGCCAGAGAAAGACAACTATATGTATGTCTCACTTATATGTTGAATCTAAAATATGCCAACTCATGAAAATATAGAGCAGAATCGTGGTTTCCAGGGGCCTGAGGATGACAGAAATGGGTAAATGTTGGTCAAAGGCTACAAACTTCCACTTTATAAAATTGATCAATTCTGGGTTTGTAATGTACAGTTGGTGACTATAGTTAATGATATTTATACTTTGTACTTGAAATATCCTAAGAGAATGGGTCTTAAATGTTCCCACTATTAAAAAAAATGTGGTATGATGGACATGTAACCTTATTGTGGTATTTATTTTGAGAGATATATATAGATATATATATATAGATATATGTATCTATCTATATATATATAAAATCAACATGGATAGACCTTGAGGATATCATGCTAAGTGAAATAAGTCAGACAGAAAAAGTTAAGAACCATATAATTTAACTCATATGTGGGATATAAAACTGAAAGCAGCAAATGAACAAACAAGAAAAACCTACTTCGTTCTTGTTTTCTCAATTGTTTTGTTCATAACAGTGATTCTAACAGGTATGAAGTGGTATCTCATCTCAGTTTTGATTTTAATTTTCCTAATAACTAGTGAAGCTGAGCATCTTTATGTATATCTGTTCACCATTTGTATGTCTTCTTGGGAAAAGTGTTCAGGTCTTCGGCTAATTTTTCAAATTGGATTGTTTGTTTGGTGTTGAGTTGTATAAGTTCTTTATATAATTTGGATATTAACCCCTTATTTGAGTTGTTGTTTGCGAACAACTCCCATTTGGCTGGGTTCCTTTTTGTTTTGTTGGTGGAGTCTTTTGCTGTGCAGAAGCTTATTAGTTTGATATAGTTCCATTCATTTATGTCTGCTTTTACTTTTTTGCCTTTGGGGTCAAATTCATAAAATTCTCTCTAAGACCAAGGTCCATAAGTATATTTCCTATTATTCCTTCTATGCAATTTATTGTTTCAGATATTATATTTAGGTTTTTGATCCATTTTGAGTTCATTTTTGTTTATAGGGACAAACAGTAGTCTAATTTCATTGTTTTTGCATGCGGTTTTCCAATTTTCCCAGCACTATTTATTGAAAAGCCTTTCCTCCATTGTGTGTTTTTGGCTCCTTTGTCAAAAAGTATCGGCCCATATACATGCGGTTTTATTATTACTTTTTATTATATATGTGAGTTGGATTATATTTAAATTTTATTTTATTTCTATTTGAAGTCAACTATGCCAAAAATGTCTATATCGATGTCAATACCTTTGTAATGACTATTTTTACTTTAAAAATAAATGAAAATATTCCCTTTTATGTGTTATAGAATAAGACTCAATGCTCTAAGAATTATAAAATTTTCTGTCTACAAAAATATCTGGGTCTGGAACCTTTGAAAGTGTTATTACATTAATTAAATTTTAATTTTTTTCATTTATTTTATTGTTCAATTACAGTTATCCCAGTTTTTCCCCTATTGCTTTCCCATGCCCAGCTCAGCCCCCATTCCCACAGTCAATCCCCACCCTGTTGTCCATGTCCATGGGTCCTTTATACTTGTTCTTTGGCTAGTCCCTTCTCCTTTCCCTGTTACCCTCCTTCTCCCTCCAATCTGGTCACTGCTTTTTAAAAAAAATTTTGTTTTTTTTGAAGTATATTTTCTTGATTATATTGTTACAATAGTTCCAATTTTTTTCCTTTGCTCGCCTCCGCTCAGCACCGCCCTCCCCCAAGTCCATGCCCATGGGTCGTACATACAAGCTCTCCTGCCTCGCCCTTTCACATATTCTTCTTCCTCTTTATTTTAATTAATTAATTAATTATTTTAACAATAAAAAATAACAATCCCTCCCTCTCAGACTTAAGACCCTTTACAATCTTATAAAGGACAATGGACGACGGTCTCGAGCTCTTCTAGCTGCTTCAAGCTGGACACGGTCGTCGTCCTACCTACCCTTGGGTCCAGAAATCCCTAATAAGAGGGGGGCTGTGGAGGGAAGGGTGGCCTTCCCACATGGGGAAGGATCGTGCAGACTCCAGGTCGGTTGGCTGTCCCCAGACAATGACATGCTTGATTTAACAGGCTGGCATCCTTGTATTCTGGAGGCAACAGATTTGGTAATAGGGTTAAAAGACATCATTCAATCTATAACCACTAGATGACAAAAGACAGGTATTAATTTTTCAATGTCCCACATTAGGGAAAAGAAGGGCTTCTTTGGAGGAAGGTGTGCCAGGTACATCTCACCTGTCCAAAACCCTTTTGCCCATTATACTTAGTTTGGGCTGAGGGAAGTATTTTAGGTTTCCCCCCTCTCAGACCTCTGGGCTCTTTCTGTCCAAGCCATTAGGACAGAAAAGAGAAACCAGTTTTAAAGTGAAGCCCACAGACCACCCCATTCTTCACCAAGCCAGCCACTTAGTTCAGCCAAACCATTGAGTCTCAGGAGACAGCGCTGCAGACAGGATTAAGTGAGGCCTATACATACAGACAATTGCTCAGGTAACGAGATCATAGGCTTATGCCCCTTGAAAACAGAAAACACATGTTAATTCATGTAACAGAACCCACATACAAGTCTCTAAATCTGTAGGACTGTCTTATCAGAAAGACATCCAGTGGCAAAACATTTGACATTCTTCTTGCCTGTAAATTAAACATCTTTGATGATACCACAGACATAGTTTAACTTTCAAATGAAAACAAATTTTAAATGAAAAGAAACTTTAAAGACAATTAGCTGCACTACTTTATAGTCTACCAATGAGCATTGTGATTTTCCTTGAATCACGATTTTTCTCCCCAAGATTACCCTCCTGTCATTAAAGGAACTGCATTAAGTTCATTTTTAATTTATCCTGTTCATTTGAATAAACACAACTAGAGCAGAAAATGATCACTTATGATCTTCAGTTCTGCTTTGCTGGAACTTACGCAAGGAAAATTTAGGGTGACCTTCAGTCTGCCCTTCAGGGCACAGAAGCAGAACCATATACCTGGCATTCCACCTTGCCTGTAAACACCTGTATTTTCCAAGTCCTTCTGGTTTTCCATTGTGCCTTAAGGTTCCTTCTAGCCATCTTTCAGGAAAACAACCTTCATTCCTTCCCTGGAAAGATTGCCATGGACCACGCATCCAACCAAGGTACCAGAGCTTTTATCTCGTGGGCTTTTATCACCTTTGAAAGTCAATCCCAGTCCCTCAGGGCTTTTTGGTAACAACAAGAACCCAAGCATGTCTCCTTTAGGCATGACATCCCAGTCAAAGTCTTAGGCAAAAAAAACCTCTATTAACAACCGGTCTTTTCAGTTTTATGCAAAGAAACTTATGTCATTACTCACTTTTTTAGAATGCCAAACTCTGGAGGGATTAGATAGGGAGAAAACATACAGTGTCAAGGAAAATTCTTGTCCTTCTAATATTCACTGAACTTGCATTTCCATTATTTATATTTTCATTTTTCCCCCCACTAAAAAACTTTGTTGTTTGTTTTTTCATTATGGTTGTCCCACTTTTTCCCCCCTTTTGCTTCCCTGCATCCTGCCCCCCCTTCTCCCACATTCAGTCCCCACCCAGTTGTCCATGTCCATGGGTCATTTATACATGTTCTTTGACTACACCCTTCCCCTTCTTACCCCCTTCTCACCCTCCCATCTTTCCCTTAGTTGCTGTTAATTTATTCCTTGTTCACATACCTCTGGTTCAATTTTGCTCATTTGTTTGTATTGTTCTTTAGTTTCCTGTAATAGCTGATAGCATAAGGTATTTTTCTTTCATTGCCTGGCTTATTTCGCTAAGCATAATTCTCTCTAGTTCCAATCATGTTGTTGCAAATGGTAGAAGTTCCTTCATACTTTCAGTATTTACTCATTGTCATTTTCCCTCTTTGTACTTGTGTTCCTCTCTGTCTCTCTCAGTTTCTTCATCTTCTTAAAGCAGACCCTTTAGCATCTCTTGCAATGCTGGTTTGGTGGAAATGTATTCTTTTAGCCTTCTTTTGTCTTGGAAGCTCCTTATTTCACCTTCCATTTTGAATGAGAGACTTGCTGGGTAGAGTATTCTTGGTTGTAAGTCTTTGTTTTTCATTGCGTGGAATATTTTTTGCCATTCCCTTCTAGCTTGTAGTGTTTCTCCTGAGAAATCTGATGATAGCTTTATTGCAGGGCCCTTGTATGTTATTAGTTGTTTCTCTCTTGTTGCTTTTAGGATTCTCTCTTTGTCTTTGAATGTTGCCATTTTAATTATAATGTGTCTTGAAGTGGGCCTAGTGGGTTCATCTTCATTGGGACTCTGTGCTTCCTGGACTTGTGTGACTCTTTCTCTCCTCATGTTAGAGAAGTTTTCTGTCATTAGTTTTTCAAAGAGTTTTTCTATCCCTTGCTCTTCTTCTTCTCCTGGAATTCCTATGATACTGATATTATTATATTTCATGTTTTCCTGCAGCTGTCTTAGAGCCTCTTCATTCTTTTTCAGTCTTTTTTCATTTTGCTGCACTGTCTGGGAGTTTTTGTGTACATTGTCTTCCAGCTTGCTGATCAGTTCTTCTGCTTCCTCTAGCCTGCTTTTAATTCCTTCTACTGTGTTCTTCAATTCAGAGATCATATTCTTCATTTTCTCCTGGCTCTTATTGATAGCTTCTGTGTCCTTTTTCATGCTGGTGTATTTCTCAGTAAGTTCCTTGTAGTTTTTCTGGAGTTTCTTGTAGTTTCCCTGGAGTTCCTTGTATTTTCCGCTGAACTCATTGATCTTCTGCATAATCCATGTTTTGAATTCCATATCTGATAGTTTGCTCCCCTCTATTTCATTTAGCACTCTTTCTGGGAATTCTTCCTTTTTATTTTTGATGGGGGGTTGTTTCTCTGTCTCCCCATTTTTGTGACTCATTGTTTGTTGCTGCTTCTTAGATCGATCTGCACTTCTTGGATGTGCCCCTGGTGGTGTCAGATTGTGTACCAGTCTGGCCCTAGGAAGCCTGTTGGAGACTTCCAGGGATCTACTGCCTTTGTCTGACTTCTTTAGTTGTTAATCTATTCAATCTGTGATTAGCCTTTAGGCTTAAGAACCATGGGTGTGGCAGCTTAATTCCTGTAGGCAGGGCTTTTGCTTCCCCTCAGGCTGATGCCACTTTGAGTTGGGGAAATGTTCTGCCTGCAGCACTGGGGAAGAGCCAGCACCGGGACCCCAGTTCCTCCCTCAAAGCCACCACACCAACCCCTCCCAAGCGTCCCCAGTCCTCTCTGCCCTCCCTCCGCTCAAGCCCAGGGTAAGTGGGAGCAAAAATATTTTCGTATGTGATCCACTTAAGAGCTCTTTTTATCCAGCTGTTTCTCTCCAGCTAGCAAGAAACCCTGTGGCTTTTCACTTTTCACAGCTGGATACTACTTTACTTTCCACTCTGTTGCTGTAGTCTGGGAAACTCAGCTGGGGGTTTAGATCCTGCCCTTCTCAGGGGGAACCCCTGGGTGTTGAGCTGTTTCCCAGTCCCTTCAGCTGCCACCCATGTGAGCCTAGCCAGCCCTTCCATGTCTCCACACTCCCTACTGGTCAAGTTGTGATATAGCAGTCTTTTCTGTCTCTCCATGGTTATAAGACTTCTCTCCAGCTAGTGCTCTGTTGGTTATTCCAGTTGATTTCTCCAAAATTAAGTTGTAAATCCAGACTAGTTTTGGGATGAGGTTAGTGTAGCTTCCACTTACTCTTCTGCCATCTTGTTTCTCTCTTTTTTTATTTTTTAAGTTATTCTTTTTTTCTTTTCTTTTGTTAAAATTTACTTATTTGTTTGTTTAATTTTAGAGAGAGGGGAAAGGAGAAAAAGAGGGAGAGAAACATCACTGTGTGGTTGCCTCTCCTGCACCCCCAACTGGGGACCTGACGTGAAAGTCATGTGCCCTGACTGGGAATCGAACCAGCAACACTTGGTTCGCAGGCCGGCATTCAGTGCACTGAGCCACAGCAGCCAGGGTCTGGTCACTGTTTTTAATTGTTTTATTTTTTTCTGTCATATTTTGCTTACTGTTTTTTTTATTGTTACTGTTGTTGTTTTTTTAAGTATCAATATTCCAGATTTTAAATTTAAATATTTCTAGTAGATAGAGAGATATATTGGTGGATAAATAATGATGTTTTGCAAAGAAATATAACCTAGTAACTGCCTGTCAAATCCCACCTATGAGTTAGATAGAGTTAGTCCTTTCCCAAAGTTGACTATTTCCCTTGTGGCAATGGCTGATATTTGTTTTGCCCTACAATCATCCTTAAAACTTATAAGTTACTTTTAAATATTTAAAAGTCTTGAAATTCCTTATACATATCTGCATTTTTAGTTTCTCTCGAGAAGTTAGATGACTCAGGAACTCCAGCCTGCATTTTATGTAGAGTTATTACTCTTACTGAGTGTAATAACTTTACATAAAATTTGTACTTTTTATTTCACTTCTGCTATTCATGTCACTTAAAACATCATCAGGCTTATTTCACTCACATTACATGCTTAGTCCCAGTAGACACTTGAGTTTACTAGCTGGAGAATAGAGTTTGAAATTTAAAACACAAAATTTATTTTAAGATTGTGCACTTAATAACTATGTAAAGTTCCAAAATATTCATCATCTCTCTAAGCTCTAATTTCCTCATATGTTTAAAGGGAATAAAATACCTACTTTCCAGAATACTTATGAGTGATAAATTAGATAATATTTGAAAAGTACTTAGTACATTATCTGGCATATAGTTGCTATTTCATAAGCTTTTAAGTTATTAGAAATTTGTATTAATTAAAAAATTGGTGTTAAATTGTGAAATAAATAAGGTTAAAAACTGGAAACAATAAATGAATGAGCAAGAAAAACAAACAAAAACTCATAGACACATACAACAGTTTGGTGGTTACCAGGGGGAAGAGAAATAGGAGAATAATAAAGGATAAATGGGGTCAATATTAATATACGGTGACAGAGGAAGATCTGACTTTGGGTGATGGGTACACAATGCAATGTACAGGCGATGTAGCATAGAATTGTATTTGAAAAACCTGTACAATCTTATTAAATATTGTCAACCAAATAAATCGAATTTAAAAAATTTTAAAAGGTTATGTAATTTTGAGGTAAAATATCTCTAATTAATTTTATGTGCTATCACTTTACTTCAGACAAAAGTTAGTTTTAAATAAACTAATTGGCAATCTGTTATTATTCCAGTGAACAGTGAAGCAGGCTCAGGAATTCCAGATACAGCAGAAAATATTCCACCTATGAATCCATCAATTAGTGACCTAATATTTCAATTTGATTTAAACAAAGTCATAGGTAAGTAGACATGATGTTTGGGCATATTAGAACACTGTCTAAAAGCTAAAGTACTTCAAATATATAATTCTGTCTTTAAAAGAAAACAAGAAATTCAAACATAAGGCAGTACCAGCTTTACTTAAACTATAATAAGTAGAAGATACAGAAGACAAAAATATATAAAATATGACATTAGAAATATAAAGCATGGAGCATGTAGTAATGATCTAGACATTTTAGAATTTATTCAAACTTAAACTTTTACCATCTTAAAATAGACTGCTATAGATAAAAATGGTATATGTAAGCATCACAGTAACCACAACCAAAAGGCCTACAAAAGATGCACAGAAAATGAAGAAAAATGAACCAAAACAAATCACTAAAGAAAACCAGAATACCACAAGAGAAGACCTCAAGAGAAGATGAAAGGAATAAAGAAGAACTACAAAGAACAACCAAAAAACAATTAATAATATGTATTAACTACATATCAAAATTAATTTAAATGTAAATGAATTAAATCCTTCAATAAAAAGACATGTCTCATTTTTATGCTGCTTACAAGAGACTAACCTCAAATTGAAAGACATATACAGGCTGAAAGTGAAGGGAGTGAAAAAGATATTCCATGCAAATTAAAATAAAAACAAAGCTGGGAAGTATGCTCATATCTGACAAAATAGAGTTTATAATAAAGGATAAAAAAAAGACAAAGAAAAACATTATATAATGATAAAGAAGTCAATCCTATAAGAAGATATAACAATTACAAATGTATTTGCACTGAGCCTAGGAGCACCTAAATATATAAAGAAAATATTAATAGACATAAGGGAGAAATTTACAATGATATATCAATAGTAGGGGATATTAATAGCCCATTCATAACAAAGGATATATCATCCAGACAGAAAATAAATACGGAAATAATGGCTTCAAAAGTGACATTAGAGAAGGTAAGATGGCGGAGGAGTGAGGAGAGGTTGCGGTTTTAGGCTCCGGAGACCCGTCTGCAGTTTGGGCTAATTGCAGACAGAACATCTCAGTGAGCAGCTGGACATTGGTGGGAGTTGAGCCAAGGCACTGCTGGATTAGAGAAAATCCATCTGGGAACAACCTGTTTAGTGAGGATAGCGGAGAAAAAGGGGACGAAACGGGATTCCTGACTGGGGTGGCTGCCCGAGCTGCGGCGGGAAGCACACAAAGGATTTTTGGCGACCACAGGCTTCCTGGAGAGGAGGCAGGCCGAGAGCAGATCTCTGCCCGCTGGCAGAGACGGGACTCAACCAAGTGGCATTGGCGCCGAAGGACAGGAGACAGCGTGCTGCTGGGCAAGTGAGAACATAATTCTCCTTTATATTTTTCTCTAGTGGACGGTGGAGAGGGGAGGAAAGTTTGGGGGTGGTAGGCTATTCTGGAGGAGGCCAGGTGCAGAGGCGCGCTCATCCACTCCCCAACCCTACCCTTGGGTCGCGGGGCGCGCATAGGGAAGTGCTCTCACTCACTGGCGCAGGTGCGTGGGGACGTGAGTCCAGGCGTCCCTCGGACACTCCCCAACAGACATAAGATCAGTGCCCCTAGGGGCACAGGGAGGGCCCACTGAACAGGCAGAGAACCGTGCACAGACACCCCTAGACAGCTCCCGTGGGCGCAGGGCCCCAGGCCGGAAAGCAGACCACTAGCGCAGGCTCTGTTTGTGCCCGCCCTGACGGATGAGGGAAGGTGGGAGGCTGCGGCACGGGAACAGCGGGAGGAGGCGACCCACGGACGCTCGCTTCCACTGAGCACAAGTGTCCCCGGCCCTGCCCTAAGAGGCCAGAGACCAACTCCCGGTGCTCGGCTCAGCGGGACTGAGGGCACGGGGCGGCGCGCGAGCACGAAATCACCTCAGCCCGGGGACAGGGCCGCCAATCCCGGGGAAAGCTCTCGGGCCCCCCGAGAATGCAGGGGCGCGCGTAGGGATTCCTCCGTGCGAACGCGGAACTGCCGCAGCCCAGCAACAGCAGGAGCCAATCCCGGTGAAAGCTCTCCGGCCGCCCGCGAGTGCAGGGACACGCGCAGGGATTCCTCGGCGCAAACGCGGAACTGCCGCAGCCCAGCGACAGCAGGAGCCAATCCCAGGGAAAGCGCTCCGGCCGCCCGCGCGGGCAGGGTCGTGCGCTGGGACACCTCGGCGCGAACGGGGAACCACCGCGGCCCGGCAGCAATGGGCTCCAACCTCGGGGCAAACTCTTGGGCCGCCTGAGCGCGCAGGGGCTCGCGCGCAAGGGCTCGAGCGCAAGGGCACCTCAACTGGCTCCAGCGGGCAGCAAGGGAGCGCGCCGTGCCGGCAACCGCCGGCGCGCACCATAGCGGCAACCGGGGGCGCACACCAGTCCTGCAAAAAACAAGAACCTCTGACCTGCCACACTAGACCAGCTGCGGACCCAGAAAAAGAAGGCAACACACCAAGGCTAAAACGGAGTAAAAACATCGCTTTTTAAAAAAAATTTTTTTTTCCAAAATTTTTCTCCCAAATTTTTTCTCCCTTGTTCTTTCTTTCTTCTTAATCATTTCTTTTATTTCCTTCTTTCTTTATTCTTTTCCTGGGGTTTTTTTGGGGGGTCTTTGGGGGGTATATATATATTTTTTTTCAATATTTTTTTTTCTCTCTCTTTTTTCTTTCTTTCTTCTTTATTCTTTCTTTTCTATCTTTCTTTGTTCCTTTCTTTCTTACCTTTTGGGGTTTTTTGGAGGGGTTTGTGGTAAATTTTGTATTTTCTCCTCTTTCTCTCTTTCTTCTTTTCTTCTATTTTCTTGGGGATTTTTTGGGGGGTGTTTTTCCTTCACCTCTTCCAATAATAACAAACTTTATCTCTAACGTGTTGCATATAACCTCTCCTTCTCATCCTTTCTCTTTAATCGTTGTTTATTCGTTTGTGTGTCTAGCTTAGCCCCCCATCACTCTAAATAATATAATATAATTACTATATAAACCCAAATACAATACAATCCCACTTTCTTACTATATTATGTATTTTTCTATCCTTTTCTTCTATTTTTTTAACATACAATGTAAATATTACTAACTGGCTTGCACAGTCTCAAATATTACTAATCTATCACCCCCTCTATCAAAAATTATATTTTTCCTCCCCAAAAACAACTCTTATCTATTCTTCTTATAGTATAAAAGCTCAAATCTCTTTACATTTATATTAATACGGGCTAGTTGGCTAACGATAGCAGGATAGAGCGGGGGATACTTTTTGAGGGTGTGGGTCTCCTGCCTGGGCTGTGTGTTTATGTCTTTAACAGCATATCCACAAAAGAACTCAAGACAAAGCGGATAGAGTGATTCTCAACCAACTAGCCAGAAGGAAGATCTATCAAAGAATGTATGAAATATAACCGAACAGCATAAACAAACGACATAAAGGGTAACTGAAGAACATCAGGCTCAGGATATCAAAGAGACTGCACCACTGAAACTCCCAGACCCTCGATAAAGAATATTACACCACAAAGGAGGGAAGTCAAAGAAGACTACACCCCCCAAAAAGATAAATAAATAAATAAATAAAAACAAAAAGAATCCAACATGGTAAGACACAAAAATAACCCCTCAATGAAAAGAAAAGAGGAATCCTCAGAAAGAGAGATAGATGAAATAGACATAGCCCAAATGTCAGACATGGATTTCAAAACAATGGTGGTAAAGAAGCTCAATATACTCGACATCCTTAAAATCAACTATGACAACCTTCAAGGAAGTTACCAACAGCTCCAAGAAAATTACAGGGAACTTGCAGAGAACTACACCAGCATAAAAAAAGACATAGAAATTGTTAACAAGAACCAGGAAGAACTTAAGAATACAATCTCTGAACTGAAAAACACAGTAGAATCAGTCAAAAGCAGACTAAATGAAGCAGAGGATCGGATTAGTAAGTTAGAAGATAATGTAGAGAAAAACTCCCAGACAATACAGCAAAATGAAAAACGATTGAAAAAATATGAACAAGATGTAAGGGAATTACAGGATAGCATTAGGAAAAATAATTTAAGGATCATCGGAATACGAGAAGAAGAAGAAAAGGAACATGGAATTGAAAATCTGATAGGAGAAATAGTGACAGAAAATTTTTTGAACCTGATGAGAGAAAAAGCTATGCAAGTCCAAGAAGCAATGAGAGTTCCAATCAAGAGGAACCCCCAAAAACCCACTCCAAGGCACATCATAGTTAAAATGGCAACATTCCAAGACAAAGAGAGAATCCTAAAAGCAGCAAGAGAAAAGCAGCAAATAACATACAAGGGAGCTCCGATAAGGCTATCAACTGATTTCTCAACAGAAACATTACAAGCCAGAAGGGAATGGTCAAAAATATTTCAAGCAATGAAAAACAAAGGCCTACAACCAAGAATACTCTACCCAGCAAGACTCTCATTCAAAATAGAAGGTGAAATAAGGAGTTTCTCAGACAAAGGAAGACTAAAAGAATACATCTCCACTAAACCAGCATTGCAAGAGATAATAAAGGGAATATTCTAAGAAAAAAGAAGGTAAAAACAAGAGAGGAGAGGAACAGAGGTACAAAGGGAAATGAATAAATACACGTCAATAATAACCTTAAATGTAAATGGATTAAATACTCCAATTAAAAGACATAGGGTAACGGAATGGATAAGAAAACAGGATCCACATATTTGCTGTCTACAAGAAACACACCTCAAAACAAAAGATTTACACAGACTGAAAGTAAAGGGATATAAAAAAATATTCCAAGCAAACGGACCGGAAAAAAAAGCCGGGGTAGCAGTTCTCATATCAGACAAAATGGATTTCAAAGCAAGGACAATAAAAAGAGACAAAGAAGGACATTTCATAATACTTAAAGGAACAATCCATCAAGAAGATATGACTTTGATAAACATATATGCACCCAACATAGGAGCACCCAAATACATAAAGCAAATACTAGAAGACCACAAAAAGGATATCAACAACAACACACTCATAGTAGGGGACTTCAACACTCCATTATCAACAATAGACAGATCATCCAAGCAAAGAAACACCAAGGATATACAGGCATTGAACAACACACTAAAACACATGGATCTAACTGACATATATAGAACTTTTCACCCCAAAGAAGCAAAATATACATTCTTTTCAAGTGCACATGGGACATTTTCAAAGATAGACCACATGATAGGTCACAAAACAAGCCTCAACAAATTCAAGAAAATTGAAATCATATCAAGCATCTTTTCAGATCACAATGCCTTGAAACTAGAAATCAACCTCAGAGAAAAAAAATCAAAGACACCCAAACTAATGGAGATTGAATAACATGCTATTAAATAATGAATGGGTTAACAATGACATCAAAGAAGAAATCAAGAAATTTCTAGAAACTAATGATAATGAGCACACAACAACCCAAAACCTGTGGGACACAGCAAAAACAGTCCTGAGAGGGAAGTTTATAGCAATACAGGCATATCTGAAAAGGATAGAAGAATCTCAAATAAAAAACCTAACCACAATGCTACAAGAACTAGAACAACAACAACAAACAAAGCCTAGGGCAAGAAGAAGGAATGAAATCATCAAGATCAGAGCAGAACTAAATGACATAGAGACTAAACAAACAATCCAAAAGATCAACAAAACTAGGAGCTGGTTCTTCGAAAAAATAAAAAAACCCGACAAGCCTCTAGCCAGTCTAATCAAGAAAAAAAGAGAGAAGACACAAATAAACAAAATCAGAAATGAAAGAGGAGAAATCACGACTGATACCTCAGAAATACAAATGATAGTTAGAAATTACTTCAGACAACTGTATGACAAGAAATTTGACAATCTAGAAGAAATGGAAAAATTTCTAGAAACATACAACCTTCCAAAACTGAATCAAGAAGAAGTGGAAAGTCTCAACAGACCAATAACAAAGAAGGAAATTGAAACAGTAATCCAAAATCTCCCGGCACACAAAAGCCCTGGACCGGATGGCTTCACAGGCGAATTCTACAAAACATTCAGGGAAGAACTAACTCCTATCCTCCTCAAACTGTTCCAAAAACTCCAAGAAGAGGGGAAAATCCCAAACTCTTTCTATGAAGCCAGTATTATCCTAATCCCCAAACCAGGTGAAGACACAACAAAGAAAGAAAACTACAGGCCAATATCACTGATGAACATCGATGCTAAAATCCTCAATAAAATATTGGCAAACAGGATCCAGCAATACATCAAAAAGATCATACATCATGATCAAGTGGGCTTCATTCCAGGGATGCCAGGATGGTTTAATATTCGCAAATCAATAAATATAATACATCACCTAAACAGAATGAAAGACAAAAATCACATGATCATTTCAATAGATGCAGAAAAAGCATTTGATAAAGTACAACACCCATTTATGATGAAAACACTCAACAAAATGGGAATAAAGGGAGCATATCTTAACATAATTAAGGCTATATATGAGAAGCCTGAGGCCAACATCATACTCAATGGACAAAAACTGAAAGCATTCCCCCTGAACTCAGGAACTAGACAAGGTTGTCCACTCTCTCCACTCCTTTTCAACATAGTGTTGGAAGTCCTAGCCACAGCAATCAGACAAGAAAAAGAAATAAAAGGCATCCAAATTGGGAAAGAGGAAGTAAAACTTTCATTATATGCAGATGACATGATAGTATACCTAGAAAATCCTATAAACTCCACTAAAAGACTACTCGATATAATAAGTGAATTTGGCAAATTCGCAGGGTACAAAACAAATATACAGAAATCTAAGGCATTTCTGTACACCAACAATAAAATAGCAGAGACAGAGACAAAAAAGAAAATACCATTTACTATAGCAACAAGAAAAATAAAGTACCTTGGAGTAAACTTAACCAAAGAGATAAAAGACCTGTATTCTGAAAATTACATAACATTGAAGAAAGAAATTAAGGAAGAAACAAATAAATGGAAGCAAATACCATGTTCTTGGATGGGAAGAATCAACATCATCAAAATGGCCATACTACCCAAAGCAATTTACAGATTCAATGCAATCCCTATTAAAATACCAATGACATATTTCACTGACCTAGAACAAATACTCCATAAATTCATATGGAACCAAAAAAGACCCCGAATAGCAAAAGCAATCTTGAGACAGAAGAACATAGCAGGAGGAATCACAACACCAGATATCAAACAATACTACAAAGCCACTGTAATCAAAACAGTCTGGTACTGGCATAAGAACAGACATATAGATCAGTGGAACAGAATAGAGAGTCCAGAAATAAACCCAGGCCTCTATGGTCAACTAATCTTCGATAAAGGAGGAAGGAACATAAAACGGAGTGAGAAGAGCCTTTTTAACAAATGGTGCTGGGAGAACTGGATAGGGACCTGCAAAAAAATGAAACTAGACCACCAACTTACACCACACACAAGAATAAACTCAAGATGGATCAAAGACTTAAATGTAAGCCGTGACACCATAAAAGTCCTAGAGGAAAACATAGGCAAGAAAATATCAGATATCTCACGTAACAATCTCTTCACGGATACATCTCCTAAAGCAAGAGAAATAAAGGAAAAAATAAATAAATGGCATTACATCAAACTGAAGAGTTTCTGCTCAGCAAAAGAAAACATCAGCAAGATGAAAAGGAAACCAACCATATGGGAAAACATATTTGCCAATGACATCACAGACAGGGGACTGATTTCCAAAATATATAAAGAGCTGATATGACTAAACATCAAGAAAACAAACAACCCAATTAAAAAATGGGCAAGGGACCTGAACAAACACTTCTCCGAAGAGGACATGCAGAAGGTCCATAGACACATGAAAAAATGCTCAACATCATTAGCCATCAGGGAGATGCAAATAAAAACCACAATGAGATACCATTTTACACGAGTCAGAATGGCCATCATCAACAAATCAACAAGCAACAAGTGCTGGCGAGGATGTGGAGAAATGGGAACCCTACTGCACTGTTGGTGGGAATGCAGACTGGTGCAGCCACTATGGAGAACAGTATGGAATTACCTCAAAAGATTAAAAATGGAACTGCCTTTTGAACCAGCGACTCCACTACTAGGATTATACCCGAAGAATCTTGAAACACCAGTTCAAAAGAACTTATGCACTCCTATGTTCATTGCAGCACTGTTTACAATAGCTAAGTGCTGGAAACAACCTAAGTGCCCATCTGTAGATGAGTGGATCAAAAAACTGTGGTACATTTACACAATGGAATACTATGCAGCAGAAAGAAAGAAGGAACTCCTGCCATTTGCAACAACATGGATGGAACTAGAGAGAATTATGCTTAGTGAAATAAGCCAGGCAAAGAAAGAAAAATACCATATGATATCACCTAATACAGGAAACTAAAGAACAACACAAACAAAGGAACTAAATAGAACAAAGAGCAGAATAGCAGTCAATAGGGGGGAGGGGAGAGGGAGAGAAGGGGGATAAGTAAGGGAAGGGATTAGTCAAAGAACCCATATAAAAGACTCATGGACATGGACAACGGGGAGGGATATGATTGTGGGAGAGGGGGTGGGTTAGGTGGGGGAGAGAAATTAGGGGAAAAGGGGACAACTGTAATTGAAAAACCAAAATAAAAAAAAAGTTTATAAAAAAAAAAAGTGACATTAGATCAGATCAACTTAGTAGACATTTATAGGATATTTCACCCCAAAAATTCAGATTACACATTTTTCAAGTGCCCATGGAATATTCTGAAGAATGGATTACATACTACACCATTAAATCAGCCTCAATATATTCAAAAAGATAAAAATTATATCAAGCATCATAAGGGCATAAAACTAGAAATCAACTATAGGAAGCAAGCTTGAAAGAACACAAAATATTTGGAAACTAAACAATATTCTATTAAACATCCAATACATCAAAGAGGAAATTAAAAATTACTTTAAAAAATAAAAATAAAAACAAAAATTTACAAAGTATATGGGATTCAATAAAAGCAGTTCTAAGAAGAAAGGTCATAACTATACTGGCCTACTTCAAGCAACAGGAAAATTCCTAAAAATTAACTTCACTTAGAAGAACCAGAAGTAGAATAATAAATGAAACCCAAAGTAGAAAAAAAGAAAACATCTTAACTCAGAGCAGAAATAAAATAAATATTTTTAAAACAATAAAAAAGATCAATGAAACCAAGAGCAGATCCTCTGAAAAAATAAAACTGACAATCTTATATAGTGAAATTTATCAAGAGAAAAGGAACTAATAAATAAATAAAATCATAGGAGGTACAACCAACACTATAGAAATACAAAGAATTATTAAGGAATACTCTGTTATATGTTAACAAATTCAAAAATCTGGAATAAATGGATAACTTTCTAGAAGCATACTACTTACCAAACTGAGCCAGGTAAAATAGAACATATATATAAATCAATTAACAGTCATGAAATTGAAACAAAAACTTGAAAACTCCCAACAGACAAAAGGCTAGGACCAGATGGTTTCACAGGTGAATTCCAGCAAACATTTTTTAAAAAGTTAATATCTATTCTTTTTAGACTATTCTAGAATATCAAAAAGGAAAACACACATTTGAATTTATTTTATGAAGCCCTGGTTATCCTGATATCAACCTCAGACAAACACGTCACAGAAAAAGAAATCAACAAAATATTAGCATACCTGATTTAACAATACATTAAACAATTATACACCATGACTGTGGGATTGATCCTACAGTTTCCTTTTTTTAATTATATTTTATTGATTATGCTATTCCAATTGTCCCAGTTTTCCCCCTTTGTCCCCCTACAACCAGCACCCCCACACTCCCCAGCAATCCCCACAACATTGTTCATGTCAATGGGTCATGCATATAGGTCTTTGACTACTTTAATTTATATACTGTACTTTACATCTCCATGGATATTCTGTAACTACCTATTTGTACTTCTTGATCCCCTCACCTCTTCACTCATTTTTTTATACCACCTCCCACCTGGCAACCTACAAAATGCTCTCTGTATCCATGATTTTGTCTCTTTCTTTTTATGTGCTGAGTTTGTTTTTTAGATTCAATTGTTAAAAGATATGTATTTATTGCCATTTTATTGTCCATAGTTTTGATATTTTTCTTAAATAAGTCCCTTTAACATTTCATTTAGTAATGGTTTGGTGATGATGAACTTCTTGATTTTTTCTTGTCTGGGAAGTTCTTCATCTTCACTTCAGTTCTAAATAATATCTTTGCTGGTTAGAGAAATGTTGGCTATACGTCCCTACTTTTCACGACCTTGAATATTTTTTGCCAATTCTTTCCAGCTTTCAAAGTTCCTTTTGATAAATCAGCTGATAGTCTTATGAGAACTCCCCTGAAGGTAACTATTTGATTTTCTGTTGCTGCTTTTAAGATTTTTTCTTTATCTTTAACCTTTGGCATGTTAATTATGATGTCTCTTGGAGTGGGCCACTTTTGCATCCATTTGTTTTGAACTCTCTGTGCTTCCTGGGCTTGTATGTCTATTTCCCTCACCAAATTAAGGAACTTTTCTTTCATTATTTTTTCAAATAGATTTTGAATTTCTTGCCCTTCTCTTCTCCTTCTGTCACCCCTATGATGCAAATGTTTGAATGTTTGAACTTATCCCAGAGGCTGCTTACACTGTCCTCATTTTTTTGGATTCTTTTTCCTTCTTGTTGTTCTAGTAGGTTGTTTTATACTTCCTTATGTTCCAAATAGTTGATTTGATTCCTGGCTATATGCACTTTATTGTTGTTTTCCTATAAATTGTCCTTTATTCAATTGGTGTATCCTTCATTTCAAGGATGGTTCAACATCTGTAAATCAATAAACATGATACACGACATCAACTGAATGAAAGATAAAAATAATGATCTTCTCAATAGAGGAAGAAAAAGCATTCAACAAAATTAGCATATCATCTTATGGCAGAAACTATCAACAAAATGGGTATCAAAGAAACTTACTTCAACATAATAATGGCTATATATGATAAACTCCTGCTAATATCAAATAAATCATGAAAATAATGTAAAATTTTCTCTAATATCAGGAAAAAGACAAGGATGCCCAAGTTCTATTCAACACAGTACTGAAAGTCCTAGCCATAGAAATCACATGAGAAAAAGAAAGAAATAGCATCCAAATCAGCAAGAGAGTAATAGAACTTCACTAATTGCCGATGCCATAACACCATATAAAAAGTCCTAAAGACTTCATAAAAAATTAATAGAATTAATATGCCATATGCTTCTGTATGCCAATAATGAGCAATCAGAAAAATAAATTAAGAAAAAATCCCATTTAATTTGCATGAAAAAGTATAAAATACCTAAGAATAAACTTAATGAATGAGGCGCAAGACCTTTACTCTGAAAACTTTAAGAGAATGAGAGGATACAAATAAATGGGAGGACATACCATAATTGTGGACAAGAATAATTAATTTCTTAAAATGTTTTTATACCTAAAACAATATATTGTTTCAATGAAATCTCTGTTAAAATACCAATAGCATTTTCTTCAGAACTAGAAAAACCAATTCTAAGTTTCATACGGAATCACAAAAGACTCACACAGATAAAAGAAACCTTGAGAGAGAGAGAAAAAAAAGAGAGGTATCCTACACTAAAAGATCCAGAAATAAATCCTCACTACTTTAATGGAGTTAACAATAAAACATGAGATAAAAATCTCTTCAAAAAGTTATGTTGAATTAGTGTTTCAGGATTCTTAGGATATATTCCCACCAGTGGTATCAGTAAGCCAAAATGTAGATCCATTTTTAACTTTTTGAGGAAACTTTGTACTGATTTTCACAGTGGTTGCACCAACCTGCATTACCATTAACAGTGCACTAGGGTTCCATTTTCTCCTTATCCTGGCCAGCACTAGTTTGTTGATTTATTAATAAAATCCATTTTGGATTTTATTAAGTGTTTCCCAGAAATGACAAAGCTAACATGAAATGTTAAAGGAACTTATTCAAGAAAATATCAAAACTATCAACATTAAAATGACAACAAACTCACAACTATCAAGAACTGAATCTAAAAAATAAAAACAAAACCCAAGTAAGCAAACCAGAATAGGAACAGAATCATAGGAATGGGGATCATTTGGAGGGTTATCAGCTGGGGTGGGGATGGGGATATGATGCAGGAATTAAGAAGCATAATCAATTGGTACAAAATAGACAGGGGGAAGTTAAGAATAATACAGGAAAGGGTGAAGCCAAAGAACTTATATGTGTGACCCATGGACATGAACTAAGGACGGGTGAGATTGCTGGAGGGAAGGGGGTACTGGGCAGAGGGGAGCAAAGGGGGAAAAAATGGAACTGCTGTAACAACATAATAAAATATACTTAAAAAAAAAAACCCACCACTCAGTCCAGTCAAACCATTGAGTCTCAGGAGACAGCAATGCAGATGGGCTTCTCAAATGAGGTCTATACTGTGAAAACAATCACCCAGGTAATGAGAAAGGACACATAGGTTAATTCACACAACAACCCACAAACCAGTCTCTGAGTCTACAAGGCTACCTTTTGAGAAGACATTCAGTTGCAAGGCTTCTGCTGGAATGATATTAAACAGTGACAATCTGAAAAATTCTTCTGATGCATAAAGTGAACATTTCTGATGATATCATATACCCAGTTCAACTTCTAAGTGAAAACAAAACTTTGAAGACAGCTACATTACAGTCTAATGTCCATCACTAAGCATTATAATTTTCCTTGAAACATGATTTTTCTCTTTAAGATCACCCTTATTATCCTCAAAGGGATTGCACTTAAGTCCAGTTTAGTTTTTGCCTATTCATTTTTATAAACACAACAAGCACAGCAATTGATCACATGGGCTTTTTGAATCTGTTTTGCTGGAACTTACACAAGGCACCTTTATATTGAACTTTAGTCAGCCATTCAGGGCACAAAAGCCAATCCACACAACTTCCATCTGGTTTGCCTGAAGTACCTATATTTTTCATGTTCTTGAGGTTCCCATCATGTCTTAAGATTCCTCCTTGCCATCTTTCAGGAAAACAACCTCTGTTCCTTCCCTCAAAAGACTGCCACAAACCACACAATAAAATGAGGTACTAGACCACTTCTCCAGAGGGCTTTCATTAGCTTTGAAAGTCAATATCAGTACACCAAGACATTCTGGTAACAATCAGAATCCAGGCATGCCTCCTTCAGGCACAGCATTCCAGTCAAAATTTTGGTTAATAAAATCATCAATTTCAATTTGTCTAATTGGTTTATGCAAAGAAATTTTATGCCATCACTCACTCATTAAGAATACCAAATTCTGGAAGGGTCAGGTAGGGAGAAAAATACAAAGCCTGAAAAAAAACTTTGCCCTTCCAATATCTATCAAGATTGTATTTCCATGCCTTATACCTTTTGTTGTTTACTTTCCACTTGATGTGAAGTTTTATCCCTCCCCGAGAAACCTAAATTTCCTTCTGAAACTGAAGTAAATCAAAGCACAAACCAAATACAGAATATCAAAAGTGGGAGAGGAGTAGATCCAGTCTTAGGATCTTTACTCACATCAACTGGTTCTACCAACCAGTTCCACAGATGACCTCTTCTAGGTCTAAATGGCCTGAAGCCCCAATGGTATAGATACTCTCTCACCTAACAGTATATCCACCGGTCTCCTGGAAGAGACAGGACCTCTCATCCCCAGTTGGTACACTCATCAGCATTCAATGGCACAAAGTCCCAGTGGTAGAGGCACTTTCTTGCCACAAGTGCACCCACTGGTCTCCTGGCAGAGAAATGACCTCTCACCAACCAGTCTCATGACAGAGACATGCTCCTTTTCCCCTCACTGGGCTTTATGCAATACCAAATGACCATTCTTAGGTCCCAAATGGTAGAGGCATTCTCTCCAACCAGTCTCACAGATTACCTCTCCTAAATCCCAATGGCCAAACAGTAGAGACAGAGGATTTCTGACTTATATGATACAAAACAACAGAGTTCTAACCAAGTCCCCATGAGATTATAAGGTAAGCAAAAAAAAAAAAAAGCAAAAAAAAAAAAAAAGCAAACAAAGATTAACCACACCCAAGAGCTGATAGAGTTAGAACCTGATCTGATAAAAATACTGTAGTAGCCTGCCCCAAAGTGAACTTTTCAGCTTCCTGGAAGATGTCTTTTCTTTTAGGTTTAAAACTTTCAAAACCTCTTATGGCCTTTACAAGTGTCTATACACCTTCTAAAACTTTCACAAACCTTCTATATACATTTACTCATTCAAAAATAATGACAACTTCCTTTCAATCCTTGTTTTTTCTCACAATGAGAAAGACCATATTTTAATTCAGTATCTGGCAGCTAAGAGTCCCTAGCTTTGCAAGCACATAAATAAAATAAAAGAAATATTGTCACTTTGCATTGGGGGTTGCTGTCTTTTCCAAAACAGAAATTTCAAATATCCTTCTAGAGTGCAGGTCTAGCTCTCCCTTTCAGAATCAACCACAGCAGCAGGATTTCAGTCTGCCTCGGACAGTGCCTATTTTAGCTGTGTGGTGGATGCAGGGCTTCATTTCTATTAACTTTAGGGAAAAGTGTGTTGTCAATAGGACATCACAGGGACCAATCATTCTTTGGCTATCTCCTGTTTGGGACCTTGAGTCTTCCAGATCTTTAGTAAAACTCATTCTCCCAGCTGGAATGGATGTAGGGGCTCATCAGATGGATAGATGGACCTGCAATGAGCAAACTTATACAAAATGTTTAGTGTTTGCCCTAAATGTACATATTGCTTAATTCTTGACTTGTGCACCAAATCTAAAGGAGGTGTTCCTAAAAGAGAGATTTGGAGGAATCTCCCAAAACTATTTTTAAAAGCACTCAATTTAAGCCCACTTCTGGGTGCCCCCCTAATTTGGAGCAGGGCAATGGGAAGTACCTGGTCACATTTCAAATGCATTTTCTGGCATATTTTTGCCAGGGTCGTCTTTATTGTGCAATTCATCCTCTCAGTTTTTCCCATAGATTGAGATCTTCAAGATGTATGTAATTTCCATCTCGTACATACTATTTGTAGTGCCATTCAACCTTCTGGGAGATCTCCAAAGTGAATGATGGTCCTTGTTGCTCTGAATCCTGTGAGGAAGTCCAAACATAGAAATTATTTCTTTAAGTAAAAATTTAGCTACCTCAGTTGCCTTCTCTGTTTTAGTAAAGTATGCTTCTACCCATCCGGAAAAAGTATCCATAAAACTAACATTTGAAATTCCCTCTGGATTTAGACATCTCTGTAAAGTCTACTTGACAGTCCTCAAATGGGCATAACCCCTTATATTGTACTCACTTTTATGTTGGGGCATGCTCCGTCTTTGGGATTATTCTTGAAAGATATCTGACAGGCTTGGGTGATCCTCTGAATGGTCCTGTGCAAATAAGAGTGCTTTAAATGTGGCCTAATTACATCCATCAAAGCATCCCTTCCATAATGGGTCTCTTCATGTAGGTGTTTGAGGATGGGATATACTAGAGCCTCAGGGAGTAAGATCATATACCATGGGTGTTGATCTTTCACATAAAATTAGGATCAGTGTTAGAGAATCTCCAGGTAGTGGGGTTTAAACTTTGATAAATCCAAACAGGGGGCCAAAGCCCCTAGACATGATGGCCCTCTTGCTGCTTGTCTTGCTGCTTTATCAGCAGTTTGGTTTCCCTGGTTCATCTGGGAACCATCCCTTCAGTTTCCTGGGCAGTGCATTATGGCAACCTGGTGTGGTAGATTCACTGCCTCTAACAGTTGTAAAATCTTTTCTGCATGTTTGACCACCTTGGTCCCCTAGGTTAGGAGCCCTCTCTTTCCATATTGCTCCACAGGCATGGACTACCATGAAGGCATATTTGGAATCCATGTAGATGTTAACCTTCTTTCCCTGGGACAGCACTAAGGCTCTCATAAGAGCTACCAACTCAGCCTTTTGTGCTGAGGTTTCCAGTGTAAGGGCTTGGGCTTCTATTACCTTGTCTATGGTGACTACTGCATACCTGGCTTGTCCATGAAGCTGCTTTTGTCTGTTATAGCTCTCAGTCTGATGCTGCAAGTGGCTGGGCCAGTAGATCCAGCCTGCTAGAATAAACTTGGTCAATGACCTCAAATCATGCTGGAGGGTTGGGTCTCCCTCCATGTCTGAGAGCAGAGTGACCAGATTCAAGGTTGTGGTCATCTGCAAGGTAATGTTTGGATTGTCCAACATAATGGCCTGGTGTTTCCCCATGCACCTGCCATCAACCAGTATCTTCCTTTCTGTTCCAATAGAGTTAAAACCTGGTGTGATAACAATACTGTAGTAGCCTTCCCCAAAGTGAAATTTTCAGCTTCCTGTAAGATGTCACAAGTAGCTGCTACTGCCTGGAAGCATGGTGGCCATCCCTTTGTCATCCAACTTCTTTGAGACATAGGCTATGGGTCAGGGAATGTTTCCCAGAATCTGGGTTAGTAACCTCAGTTCAATCCCCTACCTTTCATAAATGTACAATTTTAAAGGCTTCTATAAATTGGACATTCTGAGTGCAGGAGCTGAAACTAGCTTTTCCTTCAAGGCACCAAATGCTACCTGACAATCCTTTGCCTATTTGAAAGGTTCAGAGTCCAGTCCTTTCAATGAATCATAGTGGTTTTACTATAAGTCCAAAGTTTGGAAACCAAATTTGGCAAAACCTAGTAACCCCTTCAGCTCTCTGGGATTTTTAGTGTAGCAATTGCTTGTTTTCTATTCACCAACAAACTCCTAGAACTGTACCTTATTTCAGTTGAAGTCCCAAGAAGCCACCTCCTGTTTGCAAATACAAGCCTTGTAAGGTGTTGCCTTATATCCCCTTTTTGCCAAATGATTTAGAACTGTGATGATGTTGAGCAAACAGTCCTCACAGGTGATAGCGATCAATATATAATCTACATATTGCAAAAGAACTCCTAGTTTCAATAGAATATTCCTTATGTCTTTTGCCAATACTTCCCCAACTATAATCAGGGAGTTCTTAAGGTCCAGCAGTATTGTTGTGTGGCATTTGTTTCTGAGTCCTGCTATTTAAGGGCAAGCAGTAGTTGAGCCTGTTCATCTATTGGGATGTGGAAAAATGCATCTTTCAAGTCTAGAACTGAATACCATTTGCTAACTCTAGGCATCATGGTCCCTAGAGTATAGGGGTTGGGTACCATGGGATGAATATCCTGAACAATGTCATTTAAGGCTCTATGATCCTGCACAAACCAATATTGATCAGGGTTAGGCTTCCTGACTGGCAAAATGGGAGTATTATAGGAAGAACGGCATGGTTTAATTAATTTCAGTTTTATTCATTTTTAATTTAATATTTATTGCATTTTTCCATTATATTATACCCCCAGCATTCACCACACTGTTGTCTATGCCCATGAGTCCTTTTTCCTTTTTGCTCAATGTCTTCATCCCCTCACCAACCCCAGCTGTCACCCTGCTCCCTATCTATGAGTCTGTTAGCATATCCATTGTTAGTTCAGCTTGTTCATTAGATCCCATATCGTCGTCGGCAGCCGTCCGTCTCGAGAGACGATGGTGTAGCTTCTTAAGAGTCTATCTGCACCGCCGAGAATGGCTGTGCAGTCCGACTCGGGAGTGACACGGTATCTGTCTCCTCCCGTGTTGAATCGACATCTTACAATGACGCTGGAGTGTCCTCTCCAGTGAAGCTGAAGCTACAGAGCCTGGGCAGGATGATATGGAGGGTCTGCTGTTGCCCATGCAGCAGACCCCCCCTCTCTTCGCAGCTGAAGGGTCCAAGGGAAAGACGGAGTCAATACAGCTTGGCTTCAGGTGCGCCGCAGGAGTTGCCGGTGTTGACTGCAACGTCAAACCGCCTTAGGGACTCCGGCTCCGGATTTTCTGTCGGGGTTTACTCCCTTAGCCTTTCCCCTGAAGAGGTATGCCTCAAGGCAGCGGAGGTTTTTTGGAGTCAGAGTTTTCCTTCTCTGATGTGCCCTGACTGGAAGATCGAACCAGCAACACTTAGCTCGCAGGCCGACGCTCAATCCACTGAGCCAAACCAGCCAGGGCTGTAGATCCCATATATGAGTGAAATAATATGGCATTTGTCTTCCTCTGACTGGCTTATTTCACTTAGCATAATGTTTTCCAGGTCCATCTATACTGTTAGAAAGGGTAAATTTTTTCTTTTTTATGGCAGAGTAGTATTCCATTACTCTCAATTTTAAGAACTTTGCAATATTGGTTGAGTCCCCTCTAAAGTCTCCCTTTTAATCCCTTTTCATCCATGGAGCCTGTGCCACATATTTTAGGTTACTTTTAATGGGTTGGCCATTAACTGCTTTACCTGGGGTTCCATCACCCCAAATGGTTCTACCTATTCATAGATCTCAGGTGGGATGAGTTCACCTCTGGAGAGCATGTGACAGTGGGACCTCTACATGTAATAACTTCTTTCCAAGAGAAAAAGTTATTTGTGCATGTAATTCACAAAGTAAATCTTTGCCCAACAATTGAATGTGACAGTCCCACATGTAGAGAAAACTATGTACAATCTTCTGATCCCCAACCTGGCATTCTAGGAGTTGAAGGAATGCCTGTTTCTGTAATGGTTACTCCAGTAACCATTACTGCATTTTAACTTTTCTTAGTTAATTTCATATTCAACACTGAATATATAGCTCCTGTATCTACAAGGAAATAAATTGATTTGTTCCTCACCATCAATTGTACCTGGGGCTCCTGTGGGGAAATAGTAATAGGTCAGGAGATGTCCAAGGGGGCCCCTGGGCCTCCTTATTTGTCATCAAACTCCCCTCATCTTTTTAACATTTCTCAGTAAGGGTTTTCATCTCCATTTCCCTTTTGAATTTTGAGCATTCCTTTCTCCAATGGCCCTCCTCCTGGCAATAGACACATTGATTGTCTCCTAGTGGGTCTTCCTTCCTTCAGGGTCCTGCTTCTTCCTCTGGTTGCCCCACCTTGTTTCTAAGAACATCATGCCCTGCTCTAACTTCCTTTCTTCTCAGGCATTTTAAACTTAAAGGCTATCTCTACTAGCTGAGAAGGATTCATTCCCAATGTCCCATATAATTTCTGGAGTTTCCTCCTAATATCCAGGGAACTTTGTCCACTAAAGGTCATGTTCACCATCTGCACATTTTCTGATGCCTGCAGGTCAGCATCATTGTGCTTTCTATAGGCCTGGTAGGTCCTCTATAATAATTCACAGGAGTCCTCATTTGGCTTTTGCTGAAGGGCCTGTATAATATTCAGGCTCTTTTGCTTGGGCATCACCTTCTTAAGCCCTTCCAGTATGCACTTTCTGTAATATTCCAGGAAGGCTAGGTCCCCACCACTTGGGTTCCAGTCAGGCTCTGTCAAGGGAATTACCCCTGTTGGGTTTGGGGTCCCATTGGAATTCTCTTGGTGGAGACATTGGGCCTCTTCATTAGCCTAATTTCTAACCAGGTGTCTCTCATCTGCAGTTAACAAGATGTTAAGAAGAGCCTGTACATCTGCCCAGTTTGGACGATGAAAGGCAAAAATGGAGACAATATCTGTAATTCTCTGAGGATCTTCCCTAAATGAAGGGTTGGAATTCTTCCAATTCAGTACATCTGAAGTGGAGAACAGAGTATGGGCCTGATAATAGCCAGTGGGCTGGCCTTCCTGAATTACTCCTCCAACAGAATATTGCCCCAAAGGGAACTACCTTGCTCCACATAGGGATGCTCCATGGCCAAATTGGGTGCCCGGATGGGCCTTTGAGGGGGAGACCCATGCCTCGTCATATAGGGGAAAAGCTATTGGCTCTATTGGCTGTAATTCAGAAGTAGCTAGTAAAGAGGGTGATAGCAGGAGAGGTTCTCCTGCCACCAATCCTGAGTACCCTACATTCAGAGCATTGATGAGGTTCATTCTCCTTTTCTTCCTGTGCCTTACTGTTAGGGTGAGGTTTTGAGGCCTCTGCCCTTCTCTGCACCATCATATGGTTCTCTGTCCCTAGCAAAACCCTATTATGCAATGAGATAAATGCATTGACATAACAAATTTTATCCCATCTGTGGAACTGTTGGAAACACCATTTCAATTGCATGATGGTACAATAACTTAGGGAGCCATGCCCAAGTCACCTTTCCTCACAATCCAAAACATCCATAAGCCACAATAAATCAATACCTACCTGGATGTTAGATAATGACAGTATATGTTCCAGTCCATGAAAATCCTACCCAGTGGCTCGCTCTAGGAGCCAGCAAAGAACTGCCCTTACTGGCCTGGATGTACAGGCCAAAGTCTATAAACAGAAAATTAAAAAAAACCTGAGAGGATATAAACAAAACTGGTATCCATGACCCAATTATTTCAGAGTACTCACAAGCAAATCTTCTGCCAACCTATCTCACAAACTGTGGTCCCCACACAATGGCCCCTCCAAAGCAGCCTTCATCATATCAGTACCATTTCATTTTCACCTTCCAGGTATATTTAGGCAACTGGTACCACAAGTGGGCATGCAGATAAACTCCTGGAGAACTCTTGGGTCAACCAACTACAGACAGCTAGTATCCCACCGGAGTCACAATTGCTATTACCAAACAGCATGTGAGATCCTGCTGCCTGCTGCTACCCTCTAGGCAAAATTTCAGAGGCAAAGGTTTAGTGATAAAGGAAAGGAGTCTTTATTAAAAAACTACACAATTTTGGAATAAAGCTTTCCACATGCATTAGTCAGGTGAACTTATCAATTAGGGCTAAATTCTTTAACTTTTTGTTACAGCTTTAAGCACTTAAGCCTATCGAGGGTAAAATCTTTAACTCCTCAGTTCTCCTATCATTCCTCCTGTAAGTTTTAAATTATATTATTTCTATAGGATTGGTTTATAAAGTAAAACAACATAAGATACAAAAGCTACACAATTTTGGAAGAATGGCAGTCTTATGCCTCAGAGCTGGTCCCCTCTAGAACATCCAAAGAAAAATAACCTTGTCATCCTCTGCCAGGCCAGCTCAATTCTAGGCATACACAAATTTCAGACAACACCAGAGCTGTACCCAGAAGGAGAACCCAGAAGACAAGACTAAAATCTTAAGAGATGAATTCCACCTATTTCTTTTTCATAATTTGTGTTAATTTTCCTCCTCATAGATTTTTATTTTATTTTATTTTTTGGTTTTTGAATTACAGTTGTCCCATTTTTCCCCCATTGCACCATCCCCCACCCAGCCCACCCCTTCTCCCACAATCATATCCCTTCCCGTTATCCATGTCCATGAGTCATTTATACACATTCCTTGACTAAACCCTTCCCTTACTTACCCCCTTCTCTTCCTCCCCCTCCCCCCATTGACTGTTATTCTGCTCCTTGTCCTATTTAGTTCGTTTGTTTATGTTGTTCTTTAGTTTCCTGTATTAGGTGATATCATATGGTATATTTCTTTCTTTGCCTGGCTTATTTCACTAAGCATAATTCTCTCTAGTTCCATCTGTGTTGTTACAAATGGCAGGAGTTCCTTCTTTCTCTCTGCTGCATAGTATTCCATTGTGTAAATGTACCACAGTTTTTTGATCCACTCATCTACAGATGGGCAAGTAGGCTGTTTCCAGCATTTAGCTATTGTAAACAGTGCTGCTATGAACATAAAGGTGCATAGGTTATTTATATGGAATTTTGACCAGTGACAGATCAAAAAAAAGAAGACTGCACCCAAAGGTTGAACTGAGTAAAAACTCTTTCTTCTTTGTTTTTCTTCCCATTTTTTCTTTCTTTTTTTAAAAAAAACTCTTTAATCTGTGTCTTACCTTCTCTCCTTCCTATCCTTCTTCTTTAATTTTTGTTTGTTTCTTTCTTTGTCTGTTTTGTTTATCCTCCCTCTCACACTAATCATATAGCATATAACTGCTATAAAAACCTATTACTAAACACTTCCACTTTCTTACTTCATTTTGCATTCTTCCCTACCTTTTTAAACATACAATGTAAATATTACTTTGCTGTGTCACATAGCCTTGACCCTACTTGCTACTACTATTATTCTATCATCTTCCCTCTCAAATATCATCTTCCTTTCATTTAAAACAATTCTTACCTGTTTCTCCTATAGTATAATAGCCTATACCTCTCTACATTTATATTAATACTAGCTCATTTGCTGCTGATAGTGTGATTGTGGGTGGGGGATATTTTGAAGGGTGTGGGTTTCTTGCCTAGGTTGTGTGTTTATGTTTTAACAGCATCTCCACAAAATAACTCAAGACAAGGTGGGCAGAGTGACTCTCAATTAGCTAGCAAGAGGGAAGAATCCACCAAAGAGTAACTGAAATACAACCAGGCAGCTTAAACAAATGTCATAAAGAGCATCCCAAGAGCGTCAGGCTCAGGAGATCAAAGAGACTGCAACACTGAATCCTCCAGATCTCCTATAAAAAATCTCATACCACAAAGGCAGGAAATCAAAGCAGACAAATCTAATAAACAAAAGCAAACAAGAAGAATCCAACATGGGGAAACACAGAAACAACCTCCCAATGAAAGGAAAAGAGGAATTCCCGGAAGGACAGATAAAAGGAATAGACATAAGCCAACTATAAGAAATGGAATTCAAAAGAATGGTTATAAAGAAGCTGAATGAACCTGACAGTCTCAAAGAAAAATACATCAAACTCTAGGGAAATTACAAGGAATTACAAGGATACTACAAAGAATTGCAAGGAAGCTACAAGGAACTAACAGAGAACTACACCAGCATAAAAAAGGTTATAGAGGACTTCCGGCCAAGATGGAGGCTTAGACGGACACGCTAGGTCTCCCTCTGCAACTATAGGGGAATACAACTACTTCAAAACAAAGGATAACTAGAAATTCCAGAAAATAAAACTACACGGAAGTCCAACATATGAAGTTATAAACCAGCGGTGCCATTTGGGCAGGTAAGAGTTAAAGTGGGCAGTGCTGTTTGCGGTCGCACCCGGAGCGGCGGGCGGCGGGGAGTCCCGGTGGCCAAGCCCCTGGTGGTGCGCGACTCCGGAGCTGGGGATAGCGGCTGCGCAGGCCCCTGGCGGTGCGCGACCCCGGCGAGGAGTCCCGGTGGCCAAGCCCCTGGCGGTGCGCGACTCCGGAGCTGGGGAGAGCGGCTACGCAAGCCCCTGGCGGTGCGCGACCCCGGCGAGGAGTCCCGGTGGCCAAGCCCCTGGCGGTGCGCGACTCCGGCGCTGGGGAGAGCGGCCGCCGCATCGCCTTGAACAGTGAGGCCCAAGGGGGGCGGGAGGACGGATCCCGGTCTCCTAGCTGAATAACTGTGTGAATCCATCTTGGACCCCCGCCCCCAAAGAAAGCACCACAGGGCTGCGAAATAGGTCGCGGACAGGCAGGCGCCGGTCGCTAATTTGTGACGCGTACACAGGCACTGCCCCCGACAGCCAGCCCAAGAAAACAAAACGCATCTGTCAAAATGAGGCAGGCAACTTTAGAAATACCGGTAACACAACTCACCAGACAGCAGATAGAGAACCTGACAGATGAACAGATAAGAAACCTGTCAGAGGCTCAGTTCTGGGCCATTGTTATCAGGTGGCTTACAGAATTCACAAAAGAGCAGGAAAAAGATATGAAAGAAGCGAAAAACTTTCATAACGAAAGGAACAAAACAACATACGAGACAGAAGGAAAGGAAATAAAATCCAGAGTTCATTTCAACAAACTGGAATATGGAGAAGGAACAAGCAGTCAACCAATGCAGCGAGAGGTAATGGGAAGCAACAACGAAAGGATCAGAAACCTCTGGGACAGCTATAAAAGGCCCAACATAAGAATCATTGGTTTGCCAGAGAATGAGGAAGATGAACTAGAACTTGAAAAATTGAGTGAAAATATAATAAAGGAGAACTTCCCAGACTTGGGGAAGGGAATAGACTTGCAGGTCCAGGAAGCAAGGAGAGTTCCCAAGAGACTGGACCCAGGGAGAACCACTCCAAGACACATTATAATCAAAATGTCAAAAATTAAAGATAAAGAGAGAATCTTAAAAGCAGCAAGAGAGAAGAAAAGAATTATGTACAAAGGGGTCCCAATTAGACTATCAGCTGACTTCTCAAGGGAAACCCTACAGGCAAGAAGAGACTGGCAAGAAATATTCAAAGTAATGAAAATCCAAAACCTACAACCACGAATACTCTATCCAGCGAAATTGTCATTCAGAATAGAAGGACAGAGAAAGTGTTTCCAGGACAAAATAAAACTGAAAGAGTTCATTAGATCCAAACCACTGTTATATGAGATGTTAAAGGGACTGGTTTAAAAAAAAACAGAAGCTAGGGAGATGAAACAAAGGCAAACTAAATAGGCAACGAGAGGGGAAGAGGAACTGTGGGTACGGGAAGCATATTGGGGGGAGGTCAACAGGGAGGGGGAATGGGGAAAGGGAGGGAGATGATATAGGAATTGGGGATCAAGGTAGGAGGGAATGGAATAGACTGAGAGAGGTTGGGAGGAACTGTATGCACAACTAATGGACATAATCTAAAAGGGGGGGACAACTGGAGGGAGGGGGGCCACCGGGTGGAGGGGAGCAGAGGGAAGGGAAATTGGCACAAATGTAATAATTTAATCAATAAAACACATTAAATCTGAAAAAAAAAAAAGGTTATAGAAAGAAATAAAGAATACAATTTCTGAACTAGAGAATACAGTAGAATCAATCAAAAGCAGGCTAAATGAAGCCATGGATTGAATCAGTGAGTTAGAAAACAATATGGAAACAAATTCCTAGACAATACAACAAAATGAAAAAAACACATAAAAAGAGTGAAGAGGGTTTAGAGAACTGCAGGACAACATGAAATGAAACAATATCCTATCATAGGGATAAAAGAAGGAGAAGAGGAGGAGCAAGAAATAGAAAACCTGATAGAAAAAGTATTGACAGAAAATTTTCCTAACCTGATGAGATAAAAAATCATGCAAGTCCAAGAAGCACAGAGGGTCCCAATGAGTCCCACTCCAAGGCACATCATAATTAAAATGGTGACATTCAAAGATAAAGAGAGAATCCTAAAAGCAGTGAGAGAAAAACAGCAAATAACATACAAAAGAGCTCCAATAAGGCTATCAACTGATTTCTCAACAGAAAAACTACAACCCAGAAGGGAATGGCAAAAAATATTTCAAGCAATGGAAAACAAAGGTCTACAACCAAGACTACTCTACCCAGCAAGACTCTCATTCAAAATAGAAGGTGAAATAAGTAGTTTCTCAGACAAAGAAACACTAAAAGAATACATCTCCACCAAACAAACATTGCAGGAGATGCTAAAGGGAATGGTTTAAGAAAAAGAAAAAAAACAGAGAGGGAGAGGAACATAGGTACAAAGGGAAATGAATAAATACCTATCAATAATAACCTTAAATGTAAATGGTTTAAATGCTCCAATCAAAAGACATAGGGTAGCAGAATGGATACAAAAGCATGACCCACATATATGCTGTTTACAAGAGACACACCTCAAAACAAAAAAATCTACACAGACTGAAAATGAAGGGATGGAAAAAGTATTCCAAGGAAATGGACATGAAAAAAAAGCTGGGAGAGCAATACTTGTATCAGACAGAATACACTTCATAGCAAAGGCCACAAAAAGAGGCAAAGAAGGGCATTTCATAATACTTAAGAGAACGATCCATCAAGAAGATATAACCCTGGGAAACATATATGCACCCAACATAGGAGTACCCAAATATATAAGGAAAACACTAGAAGACTACAAGAAGGATATCAACAACAAAACACTCATAGTAGGGGACTTTAACACTCCATTATCAATAATAGACAGATATCTGAAGCAAAGAAACACCAAGGATATTGAGGCATTGAATAACACACTAAACCAAATGGACTTAACTGATATATATAGAACTTTTCACTCCAAAGAAGAAAAATATACCTTCTTTTCAAATGCACAATGGACATTTTCAAAGATATACCACATGATAGGACACAAAACAAGCCTCAACAAATTCAAGAAAATTGAAATCATATCAAGCATCTTTTCATACCACAATGCCTTGAAATTAGAAATAAACCTCAAAGAAAAAGTCAAAGACATCCAAACTCATGGAGAATGGATAACACGCTATTAAATAATGAATGGGTTAACAATGACATCAAGGAAGAAATCAAGAAGTTTCTGGAAACTAAAGATAATGAACACACAACAGCCCAAAAGCTATGGAACACAGCAAAAGAAGTCCTGAGAGGAAAGATCATAGCAATACAGGTCTACCTGAAAATGATAGAAGAATATCAGATAAAAAATCTAACCCCACATCTAAGAACTAGAACAACAACAACAAACAAAGCCCAGGGCAAGTAAAAGGAAAAAATCATCAAGATCAAAGCAGAATTTAATGCCATAGAGACTAAACAAACAATTCATAATATCAACAAATGTAGGAGTTGGTTCTTTGAAAAACTAAACAAAATCAATAAGCTTTTAGCCAGGCTCATCAAGAAAAAAAGAGAGAGGACCCAAATAAACAAAATCAGAAATGAAAGAGTAGAAATCACGACTGATACACAGAAATATAAAGGGTTATAAGAAATTACTACAAACAACTTTATGTATGGCAAGAAACTTGATAACCTAGATGAAATGGAGAAATTTCTGGAAACATATAATCTTCCAAAACTGAATCAAGAGGAAATAGAAAGCCTGAATAGACTGATAACAAAGAAGGAAATTGAAACAGTAATCAAAAATCTCCCAGCACATGAAAGGCCTGGACTGGATGGCTCATGGGCAAATTTTACAAAACATTTAGGGAAGAACTAACACCTACCCTTCTCAGACTATTCCAAAAAATTCAAGAAGAGGGAAAAATTCCAAACTATTTTTATGAAGCCAGTATTACCCTAATTCCAAAACAAGGAGAAGACACAACAAATAAAGAAATCTACAGGCCAATATCACTGATGAACATAATGCTAAAATCCTCAACAAAATATTGGCAAACAGGATCCAGCAACACATTAAAAAGATTATACACCACCATCAAGTGGGATTCAGCCCAGGGATGCAAGCATGGTTTAATATTTGCAAATCAGTAAATATAATACACCAACTAAACAAAATGAAATGCAAAAATCACATGATCATATCTATAGATACTGAAAAAGCTTTTGATAAAGTACAACACCCATTTATGATGAAAACACTCAGCAAAATGGGAGTAGAGGGAGCATATCTCAACATAATTAAGGCTATATATGAGAAGCCTGAAGCCAACATCATACTCAATGGACAAAATCAGAAAGCATTTCTCCTGAGATCAGGAAAAAGACTAGGATGTCCACTCTCTCCACTTCTATCCAACATAGTGTTGGAAGTTTTAGCCACAGCATTCAGACAAGAAAAAGAAATAAGAGGCATCCAAATTGGAAAAGAGGAAGTAACACTGTCATTATTTGGAGATGACATGATAGTGTACATAGAAAACCTTATAGACTTTATTAAAAAACTACTTGACATAGTAAGCGAATTTGGCAGAATACCAGGGTACAAAGTCAATATTCAGAAATTGAAGGCACTTCTGTACACCAACAATAAAATATCAGATATAGAAACTAAAAAAAATTAAAATCCCATTTACTATAGCAACAAGAAAACTAAAGTACCTAGGAATAAACAACCAAAGAGATAAAAGATGTGTACTCAGAAAACTACGTAACACTGAAGAAAGAAATTAAGGAAGATACAAATAAATAGAAGCAAATACAATGTACATGGACAGGAAGAATCAGCATCATTAAAATGTCTGTACTACCCAAAGCAATTTACAGATTCAATGCAATCCCTATTAAAATATGAATGACATATTTCACAGACCTAGAACAAATATTTCAAAAATTTATATGGAACCAAAAAAGACCCAGAATAGCCAAGCAATCTTGAGACAGAAGAACGCAGCAGGAGGAATCACAATACCTGACATCAAATTATACTACAAAGCCACTGTGATCAAAACAGTCTGGTACTAGCTTAAGAACAGACATATAAATCAACAAAACAGAATAGAGTGCCCAGAAATAAACCCAGGCCTATATTGTCAACTAATACTTGACAAAGGAGGAAGGAGCATAAAATGGAGTGAGAAGAGCCTCTTCAACAAATGGTGGTGGGAGAACTGGACAGGGACATGCAGAAAAATGAAATGAGACCACCAACTTAATGCCACACACCAGAATAAACTGAAGATTGATAAAGACTTAAATGTAAGCTGTGATACCATAAAAGTCCTAGAGGAAAACATAGGCAGGAAAACTTCAGATAGTCCACGTAGCAATAGTTTCACCAATATATCTCCTAAGGCAAGGGAAATAAAGGAAAAAATAAACAAATGGGACTACATCAAACTAAAGAGTTACTGCTCATCAAAAGAAAACATTAGCAAGATGAAAAAGAAACCAATCATATGGGAAAACATATTTGCCAATGATACCTCAGACAAAGGATTGATCTCCAAAATATATAAAAACTTAAACATCTCAACACCAAGAAGACAGACAACTCAATTAAAAAATGGGCAAAAGACCTGAACAAACACTTCTCCAAGGAGGATACACAGAGGGTCCATAGAAACATGAAAGAATGCTCAACATCACTAACAATCAGAGTGATGCAAATAAAAACCACAATGAGATACCATTTACACCTGTCAGAATGGCCCTCATCAATAAATCCACAAACAACAATTTCTGGTGAGGATGTGGAGAAATGGGAACCCTACTGCACTATTGGTGGGAATGCAGACTGGTGCAACCTCTATGGAAAACAGTATGGAATTTCCTCAAAAAACTAAAAATGGAACTGCCTTTTGAACCAGCGATTCCACTGCTAGGATTATACCTGAAGAATCCTGAAATCTTAATTCAAAATAACCTATGCACCCCTATGTTCATAGCAGCACTGTTTACAATAGCTAAGTGCTGGAAACAGCCTAAGTGCCCAAATGTAGTAGATGACTGGATTAAAAAACTGTGGTACATTTACACAATGGAATACTATGCAGCAGAAAGAAAGAAGGAACTCCTGCCATTTGCGACAACATGGATGGAACTAGAGAGAATTATGCTTAGTGAAATAAGCCAGGCAATGGAAGAAAAATACCATATGATATCACCTAATGCAGGAGACTAGTGAACAACACAAACAAATGAACAAAATTGAACAAGGAACAGAATAACAGTTATCAGGGGTGGGGGGAGTTAAAAAGGATAAGTAAGGGAAAGGTCTTGTCAAAGAACATGTATAAATGATCATGGACAATGGGGTGGAATATGACTGTGGGAGAAGGGGTGGGCTGGGTTAGGGGGAGCAATGGGGGGAAAATGGGACAACTGTATTTGAAAAACAAACAAACAAAAAAAAGCTATGGTACATTTACACAATGGAATACTATGCCACCATAAAAATGGAGGAAATATTACCTTTTGAGACAACACTGATAAACTTAGAGATTATTATACTATGTGAAATGAGCTAATCATAGAAAGACAAATACCATATGATCTGAATTACATGTGGAATCTAATGAACAAAATAAAAAAGCAAAACATATCAGACTCATAGATTTGGAAGTATAATTTTGTGTAGCCATTATGGGAAAGAAACACTCTTTCAAAGGTCAAGGCAAAATAGATTTCCCAATAAACTTTACAATTTGAGAGAATTAATTGCTAGATTTTCTTTATGGGAAATACAAAATAAAAGTAACATCAGACAGTAATTTGAATAACCTAAAGACAGAGAATGAGTAAAAGTAATTCTACAGTTACAAAAGACAATATAAGTACATATTCCATCAGTTTACTTCTCTTAATTGATATGAGGCAATTACATTAACACAATATGTATATGATTGTATTATTTGACCTATATATAATATATAGTTATGTAATATATTGCACAATAACAGCACAAAGGAGATGGGTGAAAGTGGTGATATGTTTGATTAAACAAATGTCTTCAGGTGAAATCTTGAATTCTCAGGAACAAATTAAAAGAACAGAGGTTGTGAGTAAAAACATTATTACCTTGTTTGGGAATTTTTGCTCCTTGGACTTGTATGTCCATTTCTTTCACCAATTAGGGAAGTTTTCTTTTACTGTTTTTTAAAATAAGTTTTCAATTTCTTTTTCTTCCTCTTCCAGAACCCATATAATTCAGATGTTGGTATGTTTGGAGTTGTCCCAGAGGCTCCTTACCCTCCCTTGTTTTTGTTTTTGTTTTTAATTCTTTTTTTTTCTTGTTGTTCTGATTGAATGTTTTTTGTCCTAAACCAGGTGGATCAAAGAGGACCATACCAAGACACATTATAATTAAAATGCCAAAAGTTAAAGATATAACCTGAAAAGCAGTTAGTTACCTACAAAGGTGTTCCCATAGGACTGTCAGCTGATTTCTTAAAAAAAATTTGCAGGCAAGAAGGGATTGGCAAGAAATATTCAAAGTCATGGAAAGCAGGGACCTAACACCTAGATTATGCTATCCAGCAAAGCTCTTATTTAGAATCAAAGGGCAGGTAAAGTTTTCTCAGACAGGTAAAGTTAAAGAAGTTCATCACCACTGAGCCTTTATTACATGAAATGTTAAAGGAATTTATTTAAAAAAAGGAAAATGAAAACTATGACACATTAAAATTGCAATAAATTCACAATTATCAACCATCGAATCTAAAAAACAAACTAAACAAACAAGCAGAACAGAAACAGAATAATAAATATTGAGATCACTTGGAGAGTTATCAGTTGGGAAAGGGAAGAGGAAGAATGGGGGAAAAGATGCAGGGACTAAGAAGTACAACTTAGTAGGTACAGAATAGACAAAAGGTGTTAAGAACAGCATAGGAAATGGAGTAGCCAAAAACTATATGCATGACCCATGGACATGAACTAAGAGAGGACTTCCAGAGGGAATAGTCAAGAGGGGCAAAGTAGGAAAATTTAGGACGACTATAATAGCACAATCAATAAAACATATTTTAAAAGATTATTATAACATTACAAAAATACCCATTCTTTGTTTCTCTCTCAGCTTTTAAAAAAGCTATAAGGTTGTATAAAACATAATTATAACAATAACTTCATATCTGTAGAGGTAATATGAATAATGATAGTGCAAAATGAGGAGGAAGGAATAATGCTATACAAGAGGTGACCCAAAAGGGTTTTATTTATAAAAAATTGAATACTTACTCTTACATGTTTAAACTTCAATCATCTTCAACGTACTTTCCATTTGATGCAGTACACCTATTGAGATATTGTTCCCTGCTCAAAACAGTTTTTCAATTCATTAATTTTGTGTCTTTTAATGCTTCTGCCGTTTTTTTGTTTCACCTCTTCTACATTGGCAAAATGTATCCCTTTGAGGCCTTTTTTCACCAAGAGAAACAAACAAAAAAGTCACTCAGGGCAAGTTTGGGTGGACAGGGAGGGTGAGATGTGGGGGTTATCTTGGTTTTGGTTAAAAACTGCTGACCATTCAGTGCAGTGTGGGCAGGTACACTTGTAAATCATCCATCATGAAAGGAGCAAATGCATTGAAAGAGTCTTCAAAAAACTTTACTGAAGTTGAACACAGTCTCTTATAACAATGCTAGCTGATACACTGATACAGATGGGTTCCTAGAACACTCACTTAGTGGGGGAAGCCTGTGCTGCAAGAGACCTATCCTCCAGAAAATAATTCCAGGTTTTTTTTGTTCTTTCCTCATATAAAAGCAGCATTTCTTTTTTTAAAATGTTTTATTGATTATGCTGTTACAGTTGTCCCAATTTCTCTTCCCTCTGCTCTCCTCCACCAGGTGGCCCCTCTCCCTCCAGTTGTCCCCCCCCCCCCTTTTAGTCCATGTCCATTGGTTGTGCATATAGTTCTTCTCAACCTCTTTCTGTTTATTCCATCCCCTCCTACTATGCTTCTTAATTTTTATACCATCTCCCTCCCTCTCCCCATTACCCCTCCCTGCTGACCTCCCTCCAGTATGTTCCCCATTCCAATAGTTCTTTTCCCACTCTCGTTGCCTATTTAGTTTGCCTTTGTTTCGATTCCCTAGCTTCTGTTGTTGGTTTTTGTGATGCAGTTTTCATTTTAATGTTCATAGTTTTGATCTTCCTTCTTCTAAACCAGTCCCTTTAACATCTCATATAATAGTGGTTTGGATCTAATGAACTCCTTCAGTTTTATTCTGTCCCAGAAGCACTTTCTCTGCCCTTCTATTCTAAATGACAGTTTCACTGGATAGAGTATTTGTGGTTGTCGGTTTTTGATTTTCATTCCTTTGAATGTTTCTTGCCAGTCCCTTCCTGCCTGCAGGGTCTCCCTTGAGAAGTCAGCGGATAGTCTAATTGGGACCCCTTTGTACATGATTCTTTTCTTCTCTCTTGCTGCTTTTAAGATTCTCTCTTTATCTTTAATTTTTGACAATTTGATTATAATGTGTCTTGGAGTGGTTCTCCATGGGTCCAGTTTTACTGGAACTCTGTGCTTCCTGGACCTGTAAGTCTATTTCCTTCCCCAAGTTTGGGAAGTTCTGCTTCATTATTTTTTCACATAATTTTTCAGTTTCTAGTTCTGCTTCTTTGCCCTCTGGCAATCCTATAATCCATGTGTTCATTCTCTTATAACTGTCCCAGAGGTTTCTGAGCCTCTCCTCACTTTCTTTCTTTTTTTTTTTTTTTGTTTCTCTTTCTGCACTGGTTGACTGTTTGTTCCTTCTCTATGTTCCGGTTTGTTGATTTGATCTCTGGATTTTATTTCCTCATCACTTGTCTCGTTTGTGTTTTCGTTCTTTTCAGTATGAGTGACTTTCTTTCCTTCCCTGTCCTGTTCCTGATCTTTTGTTAATTCTGTAAGCCACCTTATAACAATAGCTCTGAACTGAGCCTCTGAAATGTTTCTTATTTGTTCATCTGTCAGGTTCTTCATCTGCTGCCTGGTGAGCTGTGTCACCGGGATTTCAATTGTTGTCTCCTTTATTTTGACAGATTTGTGTTTTGCTTTGCTTCCTGGGCTAGCTGTGGGGGGGGGGGGGCCGGAGCCCCGTGTACTCATCACTACCTGGCAACCAGCGGCAATCATGACCTTTTTTGCCTTGCTGTGGCGCTTTGTGTGGGGGTGGGGGTCCAAGATGGATTCCTGTTATTCTCTGCTGGGAGACCGGGATTCATCCTCCCATCCTCTGGGCCTCACCACCTGATGCAATGGGTGGGCTGCCTTTCCCCACGTTGGGGTCACAAGCTGCCAGGGCTCGATTGCAGCTGGGATTGCTCCCCTGGCCTTTCTCAGAGTTCCACCACTATTTCTGAGGCTACTGTGGACAGCTCAGCTTGGCCTTTCCGTCCTGATTCTGATTTCACCCCTCCTACTCATCCAGGTGATCACCACTGGTTTATAACTTCATACGATGGGCTTCCATGTAGTTTTATTTTCTGGAATTTCTGGCTATCCTTTGTTTTGAGGTAGCTGTCTTCCTTTCTAGTTGTAGAGGGAGACCGAGCGTGTCCATCTAAGCCTCCATCTTGGCCAGAAGTCTTAACAGCAGCATTTCTTTATCTCACTGGTATTACTGGAATTTAAGTATTAGTCTGAAGTAGATTCTATTTATATTGAGATATAACTGACATATAACATGTAGAATCTATTAATTTGATACACTTATTTATTTAATATGTATAATGTGTTGATTTGTTACATTTATATGTTGCAACATAATTACCACCTTAGCATTAGCTAACACCTCCATCATGTCACAGTTATTTCTTCCTATTGGTAAGAACATGGCCTAGTCTCTTCTGAAATTGACTATGGTGGTGGTTATACAACTCTGTGGCTATATATAGGTGTATATTTTTAAAAGCATTGAACTGAATACTTCACATGGGCAAATTGTAGGGAAAGTTGTATATTTTTAAAAAGAGCGCAGTGAACCCCAAGCAGAATAAGATTTAAAATTTTTTGAAAAGTGGAAGAATATGTTTAGGGAGAAAATTGTGATTCATAGATTTTTTTCTAGCATATATCATTTAATTCCTTGTACCTAACCCATTTACTCAAATGCTATTCTCATTACCTCCTATTTAAGGATCCTTTTCTTCCTCAATTCAAATGGTTAAATTCTTATGTATACAAGTTAAAGAAAGAACCAGAGAAGCTAAAACATATCTGCTAATAGTCTCTAGTTTTGTGTTTCTATAGTTCTAAATTGCTTTCACAAGATATTATTTAATTATACTAAAACCCTTTTCTGCTCAATCTGATACACATTTGCTAATGATGCTGCAGCAGATCACCACCTCCATACAGACTGCAGTGTTGGTACATTTTGATTGCCAAGGTAATAGCACATTTAATACTTATTCGGTGACTTAGCAATTTCTCTAAAGAAAGAATTCCATCTGGGTGGCTAAGCATGGCAGATTTCCAGCTTCAGGTACATACTCTGCTAGAATGAACTTCACCACAAAACTATAGACCCAGGAGTCAACCTTAGGTGACCATTTCTAATTATTCATTTTTCAGTATGAAGTCTCCTTTAATAATGTCATGTATTTTCCTGTAATTTTACCTAGTGTAGTTTTCAAATCAAGCTAACCTTTCAAGTCATACAAAAATTCAAATGAAAAGAGACCCAACCTCAATCCTGATACTTCTGTAAATTTAACTGTTTTTCCCCTCCCAGTCTACAAGGACTACATGCTAGAGAGACCTAGGAATACACTTTTTCTCAGTCCACAAAATATTTTATTTTTTCTATTACTGATGCCTACTTGTTTATACATAAATAACATAAAATGAGCATTGAAATATTCCTAGACTAATGGAAGGATCTCTGCTTCATAGTAATTTTATGTGACAGTGAATTCCATATAGTATGCAATGTAATCTGTGGGGGAGGGGTATGGTGATAATTTTAATGTAAACTTGAAAGTTATATTACTATCTTAAACTCTCCAGAACATTTTAATTTAGCATAAAAGATAGCATTATATGGGAAAAGTACTGGTGAAAGAACTATGAAGTTTAAATTTTTGCATCAAAATGTTATTACCTATATAGAGTCTTAGTGAAATCATTTAGACCTCTAAGCCTTAGTATATGGAGGCTTAATGAGAGTTAACAGCCCTTCCAGTTCTAAGGCTTAGTGACTTTTTCAATCCAGACATTTCATTATAATATTATTTATTAATAACAAGGTAAATTAAGATATTATTATACACATACATATACAAACACACTTGTATGTTAGTGTTACTATACAAAGTGTTTTAATATCTGTATATTTCTATAGAGAGAGACATAGAACACTTCAGAGATTCTATTGAAAGGTGTATGCTAAAAAAAAAGAAGAAAAAGAAAGACATATGTTAATGGGAGAAATGAATATACAATCAAACAGTCACCTTGGTATGAACAAGAATTTTGCAAGTCTAATATTTCTGGTTTGTTTACCTTCTTTGGAGTTTAGATATGAATATTTAATGATAAATTTATAAATAGTATCCATATATAGGTAAATTCTTCATGATTATCCTATAATTAGTTGAACTCTGGTATTTACCAGAAATTAAAAACATAGATAGATATTATGAGTTTTAGAAATCATCCATTTAAAAATTAAAACATAAAAATTAAATGCTGTAATGACCTTAGAATATGCTTGATGCAAGTATGGTCAGTGATATTCTACTCACCTTCTATTTTTGGCTTAGATAGAAAGTTGTTTGAAATTTGCAAAAGGAGAAAAGCTACCTGACTAATGTAATAATAAGAATATAACAGATAGTTAACTCATTTGTACTACTTCCCTCTATTTGATGGGAATGTCAGGCATATTTATATCTCAGCTCTAATAAAGTCTATTAGTTGTGTTATATAGCCCAGATGTTATACTATTGCCTTATTGTTGTAACAATAATAGACAGTCTGCTCTTTGACTTCTGGTGTGATACCAAAACAGCAGGAAACTTAGAGAAATGGAGGGAAGAGAGAGTCAAAGACAGCCATTTTAAAATCACTGTTGACCCAATGTGACTGTGCATGTCCAAGTTTACCCTGTGAGGAGCAAGAGCAGCAGCTTTACACTGCAGAGGGAAATGAATTCGGTAAAATAACTCAGCCAAATATCTAAAAAGTAAACAAGAAAACAATATTAACTCTCCAAAAGAGGAAGAAAAAGATCAGTATGCACAGATGATATATGTCTAAAATGTCCAGCATGACTAGCTAGCAGAGAAATGCAAATTAAAACCACAAGGAGATATCACCTCACACCTGTCAGAATGGCCATCATCAATCAATCAACAGACAAGTGCTGGTGAGGATGCAGAGAAAAAGGAACCCTAGTGAACTGTTGGTCAGAATGCAGACTGGTGCAGCCACTGTAGAAAACAGTATGGAATTTCCTCAAAAAAAAAACAAAAAAACTAAAAATGGAACTGCCTTTACACTCAATGATTCTGCTGCTGGGAATATACCCTAAGAATCCCAAATCACCAATTCAAAAGAACTTATGCACTGCTGTGTTCATAGCAGCACTATTTACAACAGTCAAGTGCTGGAAACAGCCTAAGTGGCCATCAGTAAATAAGGGAAAACTGTGGTACATTTACACAATGGAATACTATGCAGCAGAAAGAAAGATGGAACTCCTACCTTTTGTGACAGCATGAATGAAACTGGAGAATATTATGCTAAGTGAAGTAAGTCAGGTAATGAAGAACAAATACCATATAAACTCAATTATAAGAGGGATCTAATGAACAAAATAAACTAAACAGCAAAACAGAACCAGAGACATGGAAACAGGGAACAGACTGACAGCTGCCAGAGGAAAGGGGGGAGGGAGGAAATGATGAAAAGAAGGGGAAGGGATTAGACAAAGAACACATATGAATGACTCATGGACATGGACAACAGTGTGGGAATGGGCTGTGGGAGTGGGGGTTGAGATAGGCGGAGGAGGACAAAGGTGGAAAAATTGGGACAACTGTAATAGAAGAACAATAAAAAGTGATTTAATAAAAAAACTAAAATGTCCAGTTTTTAGCACAAAATTATGCATCATGCATGAAAACAGTAAAGTGTGACACATAACAGAAACAGGACATGCAAAAAAATTGCTTTTAAAAATTCAGGCTGTTGGGCTTAAAGGACAAAACTAAAAAGCAGTTATTAAAGAGCTGTTCAAAGAACTGAAGATACCAGAGGGAAGGGAGATGGAGTAGGGGGTAGTAAAGTGTTAAGGAAGCCAAATATATGGTTACAGAAGATGGTTTGACTTTGGGTGGTGCACACATAATGCAATTTACAGGTCATGTACCCTAGAAATGTATACTTCAAACCTATACAATATTATTAACCAATATCACCCTAATAAATTTAATTTTTAAAGTTAATTTAAAAAGAACTAAAGATAACCATTCTTAAGAAAAACAAAGATATGATGATAATGTCCTATCAAATACGGAGCATCTACAAATAGAAAGATATTATTTTGAAAAGGATGACATGGATATCCAAGAGTCAAAAAGTACAATAACTGAAATCTAAAAAAAAATTACTAGAGGGGCTCACCAGATGTACACTATCAGAAGAATGAATCAGTTAACTTAAAAGTATTGAAATAAGACTTCTGGTCAAGATGGAGGCATAGACTGACATGCTCTGTCTACCTCCACAACTGAGAAGGACTACAACTACCGCAAAACCAAAAATAATAAGAAGTTCCAGAAAATAAAGCTACATGGAAGTCCAACATATGAAGTCATAAATGAATGGTGCTCTTCCGGACAGGTAAGAGGGCAAAACCACAGCTGAAAGATTGAACTGTGCTGGAGGCAGCAGCCACAGCAGCGAACAGCGGGACCCAGTAAGCAGACACCCATATTTGTGGGGAGGAGAGAAGTGCCTGGGAGCCAACCCTTGCTGCAGACCAGACCCATCAGCTCGCAATTCCAATGCTGGGGAAGGCAGACCCCATTGTCTCGGACTATGAGGCCCAGAGGGCGTGGGGACGGAGGAGGCTTCTGTTTCCTCAGCAGAGAGTAACAGCAGAAATCCATCTTGGACCCCTGCCCCTACGCAAAGCACCACAGTGTAGTGAGAAAGGTCACCAGGTTGTGATGAGCACATGGGGCTCCGCCCAATATAGCATAGGAGGTGTGACAGCCCCCTGCCCAAGAAGGAAAGATAAACAAAATGGTCAGAATGGCAGAATTAATGATTGAAATACCAATTACACAGCTAACCAAAAATAAAAAATAAATAAATAAATAAAGGCCTTGACCAATGAACAAATAGCAAATCTTTCTGAGGCTCAGTTCAGAGCTATAGTCATAAGGCAGCTTACAGACCTAACAGTGGGGCTGATTCAAGACAGGGAAGGAATGAAGGCTAGTCCTGCTGAAATGAACAAAAATACATACAAGACAAATGGTGAGGAAGGGAAAGCCATGGATCAATCAACAAATCGGAACATAGGGAGGGAACAGTCAACCAGTGCAGAAAGAGGAAACAAAAAGTGAGGAATATTAGGAGAGGCTCAGAAACCTCTGGGACAGCTATAAGCGAATGAACATTCGAATTATAGGATTGCCAGAGGGTGAAGAAGAAGAACTAAAAATTGAAAAATTATGTGAAAAAATAATGAAGCAGAACTTTCCTAACTTGAGGAAGGAAATGAACTTACAGGTCCAGGAAGCACAGAGAGTTCCAGATAGGCTGGACCCAGGGAGGACCACACCAAGACACATTATCATCAAAATGTCAAAAATTAAAGATAAAGAGAGAATCTTAAAAACAGCAAGAGAGAAGTGAAGAATTATGTACAAAGGGGTTCCCAATTAGACTATCAGCAGATTTCTCAAAGGAGACTTTACAGGCAAGAAGGGACTGGCAAGAAATATTCAAAGTAAAGAAAATCAAAAACCTACAACCATGATTACTCTATCCAGCAAAGCTGTCATTCAGGATAGAAGGGCAGAGAAAGTGTTTCCAGGACAAAGTAAAACTGAAGGAGTTTGTTAGATCCAAACCACTGTTATATGAGATGTTAAAGGGACTGGTTTAGAAGAAGGAGATCAAAACTATGAACATTAAAATGAAAACTGTATCACAACAACCAACAGCAGAAGCTAGGGAATTGAAACAAAGGCAAATTAAGTAGGCAACATGAGTGGAAAAAGAATTATAGGTATGGGGAACATATAGGGGGGAGGTCAGTGGGGAGGGGGAAGAGAAAAAGGGAGGGAGATGATGCAGGAATTAAGAAGCACAGTAGGAGGGAGTGGTAGATAGGAAGATGTTGAGAAGAATGATATGCACAACCAATGGGCATGCACTAAATGGGGGGACAACTGGAGGGAGGGGGGTCACAGGGTGGAAGGGAGTGGGGGAAAAGAAATTGGGACAACTGTAACAGCACAATCAATAAAATAAAAAATATGTATATTTTTAAAAGTATTGAAATAATACAAGGAGGGATTAAAGAGCAGAAAATATAATTTTTAAAATGGCTGAAAGAGAACCAGATATTACAAAGCATGGTTAATATAACAAAACTACACATGCACTTTCGGTTTCTGTATAGGGCACAAAGTTATGTAAACAAATAATTTTTAAATGAATATAACAAATGAAACTATATTTATAGTATGTTTAAAAAGAGTTAAAACTATGGAAAGAGTATAGTGACTTAGGACTTATGTAAGACTATATATATAGAATATGTAACATTTATATACAAGATGGGGAAAAGAAGATTTATAGTTGTGAGTAACCAAAACAGTTTATTCTTGTACTATTTATTATGCATTGTATTGTTTTTAATATAAACTGTAAACCTACCTTTGCCCAACTTTGTACATAAAAGTAACATACATAAAATATAAGAAAAGTAACATTAATAAACTCATTGTAATTTAATTAGTATAAATCTGAAGTGACTTGTAAATTTGACTGTGCTGATTGTTATCCAATTCTAAAAATGTTAGCAACCAATGATAAACATTTAAAATGTGATAATTGCATAGAATTTTTGAGAAATTGCTTCTAGGATACCAATGTAAGATATTTTTTAAAGGACATAAAAACAATGGAGGAATTTTTTTATCCCAAAGACTTATTTAGAGCAACTTTACATACACAGAAAAATTGAGAAGATACAGATATTTCCCATATTTCCCTTTCTCACATATACATAGCTTATCACATTATAAATATCACCAGGCTTATACATTTCTTATAGTTGATGAACCTGTACTGACACATGGAAGGATATTTTGAAGGGGAAAAATTGTGACTCAAAAAATCATAAGATTCACCACCACAAACTTTTTATAATCATAGTGTTATACCTAGTTTTTGCTCTCTCAATTCAAGTGAATCATATCTCCTAACTGTCATTATTGGAAGAAGACCAGGGATTAAAGTATGTCTGCTAAGGTTCTCCTATTATGTGTTGCTGTAATATTACTTTGACAAATTTCCTAACACTCATTGCAAAGTTGTTCTCTCCAATCCAGTGTCTTTGGCTTCACTAATGATGCCCTGCCTGGACCTCACCTCTGCTTATATGGCTGTGGTGGTATGTTTGTATAATCATGGTGACGTTCATTGGCTCAGAAATTTCACCAAAGCAAACTTCCAGTCTCTGATGTATGGATCATGGTAGATTTCCATTTCAGTTACATTTTGCCATAGAATCATTTTATTTTATTTTTTGTCCAGAAAACTTTACCCAGTAGGTGACCCAGAGTCATTAACCAAATTATTCTTTTTGCAATATGCAATTTTTAAAAATAATTTTATTTGATTTTTCCTGTTATCGGCCCTACAAAGTAGTTTCCAAATCCAGCAAAAGGAGACAATCACCTAAAGACTCAAATGGAAAGGACACAATAGCAAAGCTCAGATTTCTGGAAATCACCCATTTCCTCACCCAGCTAGAAGAGCTACATGCTTTTAAGACTTGAGAGGATGCTTTATTTCTGTTCACAAATTACCTGTTACTCTTTCCCAACTCTAGTGCCCAATTGTTTTGTGCTTATGTGACACAAAAGAGAGTGAGGACATTAATATATTCCCAGACAAGTCTAAGAATTTCTCTCTCATAGTAGGGTTTTGTGACTATGAAGACCATAATATACAACCTGTCCTGGGGAAACTGTTTTTACCTGATTCACCAGGTATATCCTTCCACTATAAATGTGTTTTATTGTACATTTGAAAGTTATATTATTAGGACAGCTCTCTAGGATGATTTAAATTTGCAAAAGAATTTGTATATTCTGAGAAAAATCTAGTTAAGGAATTACAAAACATCAGTTTGTGATTGAATTTTGCCACTAGGTGGATATGTCAATTTTAAAAAATTGCTTTGAGGCTTATGTGACCATTAATGGCTCTCCCAATTCTAAGGTGTTTATTTCCAAAATTCAGATATTACATCATAATTCTTTTTCTACAGTAAAAATGCTAATTAGAGGACTAGACACAAACACACTCATACATTCAAACCAACACATATGTTAATAGTTACCTTAAAAAACTGATTTGTAACTATTTATTTTTATAGAGACTGATACAGAACACTTACTGGATACTTTTGGAAGAAGTACAATAAAGGGGCAAGGCGAGAGTCAATCAAAGAGTCACACTGGTAAAAACAAGATTTTCAAGTCTATTTTTGGTTTATTTATTTTTTCAGGAATTTATTTAAGTTTGTGCCTTCAATGACCACACTACCTATATGCTATTATTACACAATAAAATATCTTCATAATTTTCTCCTATGATTAGTGGAACTTGAGCAATGGAAAATTATCTACATAATATGTTTTAGAACTCATCTGTTTAAAGTGATTTACAAAAATTCTGTTGTGAACCTGGATTATGATTGTTGAAACCCTTTAAAATGCTGTTCTACTCACTTTTTTTTTTCAGTCCTGATTGGATCATTGCTTTGTATTTGCAAAAGCAGAAATGCTGGCTTATGAATGGGATTAGAACAGGCATTTAGAAAGTAGATGTAGCATTGATTATTAATTCCCTCCATGTAAATAAACTATCAGGCAAGTAAGTTTCTAATATTTCAGGTGATGTAGCAACCTTTAGGTTTTTTAAAAGTATAGTTTATAGTATAGACTATTGCCTCTTTCTATGCAGATTAGTGCTTAACACACTTTGTCATGATCATTGATATGGTACCAAAGGAGGCAAGCAACTTAACAGCACGATAAGGGAAGGCAACAGTAAAAGAGGCTTTCAAAACAACTGTCATCCAGAGGGGATGGTGTGCAGGACCCGTCTGTGTCCTCACAGGAGCAACACTCCAAAGGAGAGGGCAACATGGTACCCACATTTGCTATAACACATTGCCTAAAATGCCCAGTTTTTGACACAAAATATGAGACATGCAAAGAAACTAGTGTGAGCAGACCACAAAAACTTTTGTGTGTATTCCAGTTGTAGGTTGATATATAATTTATAAATCTTTCAAATGAAGAATCCCATGCTTAAAAGAGAAAGGGGTATAAGTGACAATATCTCCTCAAATGAAAATATCAACAAAGATAAAATTATTCATGGGAAAAAACAATGAATATTATGATATTGAAAATCCAGTAGTAATAGATTTGAATGGTCAGAAGAAAGAATCTCTACACTTAAAATAAGGGGTGCCATAAAAGTAGAGCAGAGAGCAAAGGGGCAGAAAAATTATTGGAAGAAATTATGGCTGAATTTTTCAAACATGTTTGTTGATAAATATTAATCTGCACATCTAAGATCAATGTAATCTAAGTAGAATAAGTACAGTGAAATCCACAACCAGACCCATCATAGTAATAGTTATGAAGGACAGAGAAAATATTAAAAGCCACAAGGGAAAACAACTCATCATGTGAAAGGGAACCCTGGTAAGATAAATAGCTGACTTAACATCACAAACTATGGAGGCCCAAAGGGAGTGGGATAACATATTCAAAGTGATAATAGAAAAAAAAACCTGTCACCAAAAATGTTATTACAGCCAAACTATCTTTCAAAGTGAGGGTGAAATAGATTCCCAAATATTTTTTTGAAAATAAGAAAGCTGGTTGCTTGCAGACATGTACAATGAGGTGGGGATTGACTATGGGAGAAGGGGAAGGCTGGGTGGGGGGTAGCAATGAGGGGAAAAGTGGGACAATTGTAATAGAAAAACAATAAATAAATCAAAAAATTTTAAAAGTAATATCAAAGTAAGTTCTTTATGTTGAAAGCAACTGACCTCAGGCAGTAATTTGAATCCCTCCCTTAAAGAAGCAGGGGTTCAAGGAATTCTATAATTCCAAAAGACAGTATAAATGCATGTTTTGTCTGCCTAATTGATTAGAAAGACAACTGCATAATCAATATGTATGTATTATTTTGTTGTGCCTATAAAATGTGAAAAAGTAATACATACTGTCCACAGTAGCAGCACAAAATAGTTGTGTGGGAGTCATAATGTATTTGAGTAAGATGATATAGCAGATGTTAATTCAAATGTGCAGAAACAAATGAAGAAAACCTGAAATTATAAATAAGGAGGTTAATATAAAAGAACATTGTAAACATATTCTTTCTCTTCTTTCCTTAGTTTGCTTAGAGGGCATGCAGTGATATAAAATAAGTATAACAAAGAACTTTATATCATAAGTACTGCAATCTCCCATTGTATGCAGTTTTAATTTCTGCAGTTTTGGTTATCCATGGTCAACCATGATCTGAATATATTAAATGGAAAATCCCAGAAATATATAATTTATAAGTTTTAAATTATCACCATTCTGTGGAGTTTGATAAAAGTTATGCTCTCCCCCTCTATCCTACCCAGGACATAAATAACCCTTTGTTCAGCATAATACCATGCTGAGTATACTACCTGCCCTTCAGTCTTTAGAAGCCTTCTCAGTTATTACATCGGTAAGCACTGTCATGGTATCACAGCCTTGTGTTCAAGTAAACATGATTTTACTTCATAATGGTCCCAATGTGCAAGAGTAGTGATGCTGGCAGTTTAGATATGCCCAAGAGAAGCCATAAATTACAACATAGGTAAGTATGTATAGGAAAGCGCGTAACATATTTAAGGTTTGGTATCATTCACATTTTCAGACATCCATGCGCTGGGTGTCTTGGAATGTATACCCAGCAGATAAAGTGGGCCTGCTGTGTAATAATAGCACAAAAAATGGGCAAGAGGTTACAGGGATACATAGGAGTAATATTTCTAGATCTCTCTGGAACTTAGTATAAATTTGAAGTGAATTCTAAAATTTTCAATGTTGATAGTTACACAACTCAATATAAAGTTAAAGAAGCCATTGAATTTCATACCTTAAGTGAGCAAGTTGTATGGTATGTTATGTGTTTTACAAAAACAGCTTAGTGAACTACAAGGTGGAAGAGATTTAAAAAGATTACAAGCAATGGGAAGATATTTTGAGGGGAGAAAATTGTAATTCTTACTATATTATAAATTTCTTCAGCATTTGTCCTCTCAAATGATATTCTGATCACTTCCCACTTATCTTAATATACTTTGCATACTTGATTCTTATGACTCAGTCTTTTTTACTTATACCTATTCAAGACAGATCACAGCTAATATTCCTGTTTTGTGTTGCTATATCTCATATATATTTCACAAAATGTATCTAATTAAATAATAAATATCTGCTATGCCTAATTTGAGGCATTTTTGTTTATTTTGTTAGTGATACCTCAGCAAGTACCCTCTCTGTAAAGAAAGTGGTATGATACATTTGGGCTGCTAGAAGTATAGTGTAGCTTTTATATTTATTCATGGGCTTAGCCTAGTATTTCTTCAAAGTAAGAGTTCTGTTGTGCAGTTTCAGGGCCATGAGAGGTTTCCAGCTACATTTACATCGTCTACTAGAGCTGAACTGTTGACCCCATAATTGATTTTAGGTCACCAATCCTAGCTATTCCTCTCACACTACTAATTTCTCTTTAATACCTTTTGTGCATTTTTAATGTCACTATACCAAGCTAATAGTTGTTAATTATAGCAAAAACTTTGAATTATATTAATAACTCAAGTGGAAATGGATCCAGTCAAGACCATGGTGCTGCTACAAACTTAACCATTTCCTCCATGCAAGTCATTAAGGTCTCCATGCCAAAGGAGGCCCCTTATTCTCAGTCCACTCAATGTCTTATTATTCTTTTAATCACTGATACCTACATGGTTTACAGTTACAGAAACTAAGGAGGAATTAAAATCTTGGAGGAGTCAAAGTATTTCTGCTTCATAGTAAGTTTCTGTGACTGCCAAGTGTGTGCTTTTCAACTTGTCCTGTGGTAAAAATTTAAAAAGAAAAGAGAAAAAAAAAGAGTTAAGTTCTACTTTACCACGTACATCCCTACAGAGTGTGCTTTTAACATAAACCTGGAAGTTATTTTATTATTATAACTTCTCTGGGATGATTTCAATTTGAATAAAAGAGAATGTGCATGGAATAAGCACTGTTTAAGGAATAATGTGGCATTGTTCTTAAATGTATATCTATTTAGTCATTCCCTGAATATCTAGTTTTGAACAAGTCACTAAACATCTCTGAACAGCAACACAATCTGGCTTATATCTTTGCTCCATCTGTCCAAATTTAAGGTTTTGTGATTCTGTGATTCCGCAAACCAAACTTTTCAATATAACATTTTTCTGTATAATAAGACATGGTAATTATACATACACACACTCATGGAAACATGTATATTAATATGTAAATTATTTGTATGTAAATGATTATATGATGTATTTCAAAATCTGTTTGATCCTATAGGGACTAATGCAAAATACTCAACAGATAGAATTGCACGTGGTATAAAAAAGGGACAACTGAAGACAGAATCAATTAATCTCCCTGGTAAGAACAAGAATTTTAAAAATCTAATATTTCAGGTTTATTTATCCTCTTTGGAGTTGAATTAAGTGTGGATCTTTAATAACCAAAGTATCTATAGTTTATTATTACATGGAGAAAATTTTTTATGAATACCCTCCTTTAATTAGTTATATTCTTGTTTATTTTTTTAATTTTATTTTTTGTTATTCAATTACAGTTGTCCCATTTTTCCTCCCTTGCTCCCCCCTCCCAGCCCATCCCTTCTCCCACAATTATATCCCTCCCCGTTGTCCATGTCCATGAGTCATTCATATACGTTCCTTGAATAGACCCTTCCCTTACTTATCCCCCTTCTCTGCCTCCCCCCTCCCCCCTACTGACTACTATTCTAGTCTTTGCCTATTTAGTTCGTTTATTTGTGTTGCTCTTTAGTTTCCTGTATTGGGTGATATCATATGGTATTTTGTTTTCTTTGCCTGGCTTATTTCACTAAGCATAATTCTCTCTAATTCCATCCATGTTGTCAGAAATGGCAGGAGTTCCTTCTTTCTTTCTGCTACATAGTATTCCATTGTGTAGATGTACCACTGTTTTTTGATCCACTCATCCACAGACGGGCACGTAGGCTGTTTCCAGCACTTAGCTATTGTAAACAGGGCTGCTGTGAACATAGGGGTATATAAGTTCTCTTGAATTAGGGTTTCAGGATTTTTCGGGTATAATCCTAGCGGTGGAATCACTGGTTCAAATGGGAGTTCCATTTTTAATTTTTTGAGGTAATTCCATATTGTTTTCCATAGTGGCTGCACCAGTCTGCATTCCCACCAACAGTGCAGTAGGGTTCCTGTTTCTCCACATCCTCGCCGGGATTTGTTTGATGATTTGTTGATGATGGCCATTCTGACAGGCGTAAGGTGGTATCTCATTGTGGTTTTTACTTGCATCTCTCTGATGGCCAATGATGTTGAGCATTTTTTCATGTGCCTGTGGACCTTCTGTATGTCCTCTTCGGAGAAGTGTTTGTTCAGGTCCTTTGCCCACTTTTTAATTGGGTTGTTTGTTTTCTTGATGTTGAGTCATATAAGCTCTTTATATATTTTGGAGATCAGTCCTCTGTCTGTGATATCATTGGCAAATAGGTTTTCCCATATGGTTGGTTTCCTTTTCATCTTGCTGATGTTTTCTTTTGCTGAACAGAAATTTTTCAGTTTGATGTAGTCCCATCTGTTTATTTTTTCCTTTATTTCTCTTGCCTTGGGAGATGTATCTGTGAAGATATTGTTACGTGTGATATCTGAAATTTTCCTGCCTATGTTTTCCTCTAGGACTTTTATGGTATCACGGCTTACATTTAAGTCTTTAATCCATCCTGAGTTTATTCTCATGTGTGGTGTAAGTTGGAGGTCTAGTTTCATTTTTTTGCACATCCCTGTCCAATTGTCCCAGCACCATTTGTTAAAGAGGCTCTTCTCACTCCATTTTATGTTCTTTCCTCCTTTATCAAAGATTAGTTGACCATAGAGGCCTGGGTTTATTTTTGGGCTTTCAATTCTGTTCCACTGATCTATATGTCTGTTCTTATGCCAGTACCAGACTGTTTTGATCACAGTGGCTTTGTAGTATTGTTTGATGCCTGGTATCGTGATTCCTCCTGCTGTGTTCTTCTGATTCAAGATTGCTTTTGCTATTCGGGGTCTTTTTTGGTTCCATATGAATTTATGGAGTATTTGTTCTAGGTCAGTGAAATATGTCATTGGTATTTTAATAGGGATTGCATTGAATCTGTTAATTGCTTTGGGTAATATGGCCATTTTGATGATGTTGATTCTTCCCATCCAAGAACATGGTATTTGCCTCCATTTATTTGTATCTTCCTTAATTTCTTTCTTCAATGTTGCATAATTTTCAGTGTACAAGTCTTTTATCTCTTTGGTTAAGTTTATTTCTAGGTACTTTATTTTTCTTGTTATTATAGTAAATGGTATTTTCTTTTTTGCTTCTGTCTCTGAGATTTTATTGTTGGTTACAGAAATGCCTTAGATTTCTGTATATTTATTTTGTACCCTGCTATTTTGCCAAATTCACTTATTATATCAAGTAGTCTTTTAGTGGAGTTTATAGGGTTTTCTAGGTATACTACCATGTCGTCTGCAAATAGTGATAGTTTTACTTCTTCTTTCCCAATTTGGATGCCTTTTATTTCTTTGTCTTGTCTGATTGCTATAGCTAGGACTTCCAACACTATGTTGAATAGCAGTGGGGAGAGTGGACAGCATTGTCTAGTTCCTGATTTCAGGGGGAATGCTTTCAGTTTTTGTCCATTGTGTATGATGTTGGCTTCAGGCTTCTCATATATAGCCTTAATGATGTGAAGGTATGCTCCCTCTATTCCCATTTTGCTGAGTGTTTTCAACATAAATGAGTGTTGTACTTTATCAAATGCTTTTTCTGCACCTATAGATATGATCATGTGATTTTTGTCTTTCATTTTGTTTAGGTGATGTATTATATTTATTGATTTGTGAATATTAAACCATCCTTGCATCCCTGGGATGAATCCCACTTGATCATGGTGTATGATCTTTTTGATGTATTGTTGGATCTGCTTTACCAAAATTTTATTGAGGATTTTAGCATCTATGTTCATCAGTGATATTGGCCTGTAGTTTTCTTTCTTTGCTGTGTCTTGACCTGGTTTTGGGATGAGGGTAATACTGGCTTCATAGAAAGAGTTTGGGGTTTTTCCCTCTTCTTGGATTTTCTGGAATAGTTTGAGGAGGGTAGGCGTTAGTTCTTCCCTAAATGTTTTGTAAAATTCGCCTGTGAAGCCATCCAGTCCAGGGCTTTTGTGTGCAGGGAGATTTTGGATTACTGTTTCAATTTCCTTCTTTGTTATTGGTCTGTTGAGACTTTCTACTTCTTCTTGATTCAGTTTGGGAAGGTTATATGTTTCTAGAAATCTGTCCATTTCTACTAGGTTGTCAAATTTCTTGCCATAGAGTTGTTTGTAGTAATTTCTTATAATTGTTTGTATTTCTGTGGTATCAGTCGTGATTTCTCCTCTTTCATTTCTGATTTTGTTTATTTGGGTCTTCCCTCTTTTTTTCTTAATGAGCCTGGCTAGAGGTTTGTCAATTTTGTTTATTTTTTCAAAGAACCAGCTCCTAGTTTTGTTGATTTTTTGGATTGTTCTCTTTGTTTCTATGTCGTTTAATTCTGCTTTGATCTTGATGATTTCCTTTCTTGTTTTTGCCCTAGGCTTTGTTTGTTGTTGCTGTTCTAGTTCTTGTAGCTTTATGGATAGGTTTTTTATTTGAGATTCTTCTAGCCTTTTCAGATATGCCTGTATTGCTATGAACTTCCCTCTTAGGACTGCTTTTGCTGTGTCCCATAGGTTTTGGGCTGTTGTGTGTTCATTGTCATTAGTTTCTAGAAATTTCTTGATTTCCTCTTTGATGTCATTGTTAACCCATTCGTTATTTAAGAGCGTGTTATTCATTCTCCATGAGTTTGTGTGTCTTTGATTTTTTTCCCTGAGGTTGATTTTTAGTTTCAAGGCATTGTGGTCTGAAAAGATGCTTGATAGGATTTCAATTTTCTTGAATTTGTTGAGGCTTGTTTTGTGTCCTATTATGTGGTCTATCTTTGAAAATGTCCCATGTGCCTTTGAAAAGAATGTCTATTTTGCTTCTTTGGGGTGAAAAATTCTATATATATCAGTTAAGTCCATGTGGTTTAGTGTGTTGTTCAATGTCTGTATATCCTTGGTGTTTCTTTGCTTGGATGATCTGTCTATTGTTGATAATGGAGTGTTGAAGTCCCCTACTATGAGTGTGTTGTTGTTAATATCTTTCTTGTGGTCTTCTATTATTTTCTTTATGTATTTGGGTGCTCCTATGTTGGGTGCATATATGTTTATCAGTGTTATATCTTTTTGATGAATCGTTCCTTTAAGTATTATGAAATGTCCTTCTTTGTCTCTTTTTATTGCCCTTGCTTTGAAATCCGTTTTGTCTGATATGAGGACTGCTACCCCAGCTTTTTTTTCAGGTCCATTTGCTTGGAAGATTTTTTTATATCCCTTTACTTTCAGTCTATGTAAATCTTTTGTTTTGAGGTGTGTTTCTTGTAGACAGCAAATATGTGGGTCCTATTTTTTTATCCATTCCGTTACCCTATGTCTTTTAATGGGAGCATTTAATCCATTTACATTTAAGGTTATTATTGACATGTATTTATTCATTTCCCTTTTGTATCTCTGTTCCTCTATTCTTTTTTTTGGGTTTTTTCTCTTCCTTTTTCTTAGAATATTCCCTTTAGTATCTCTTGCAATGCTGGTTTGGTGGAGATGTATTCTTTTAGTCTTCCTTTGTCTGAGAAACTCCTTATTTCACCTTCTATTTTGAATGAGAGCCTTGCTGGGTAGAGTATTCTTGGTTGTAGGCCTTTGTTTTTCATTGCTTGAAATATTTTTGACCATTCCCTTCTGGCTTGTAATGTTTCTGCTGAGAAATCGGTCGATAGCCTTATTGGAGCTCCCTTATAAGTTATTTGCTGTTGTTCTCTTGCTGCTTTTAGGATTCTCTCTTTGTCTTGGAATGTTGCCATTTTAACTATGATGTACCTTGGGGTGGGTTTTTGGGGGTTCCTTTTTATTGGAAGTCTCAGTGCTTCTTGGACTTGCATAGCTTTTTCTCTCATCAGGTTCGGAAAATTTTCTGTCACTATTTCTCCTATCAGCTTTTCAATTCCATGCTCCTTTTCTTCTCCCTCTCTTATTCTGATGATTCTTAAATTATTTTTTCAATTGCTATCCTGTAATTCCCTTACATCTTGTTCATATTTTTTCAATCTTTTTTCATTTTGCTGTATCATTTGAGAATTATTACCTACATTATCCTCTAACTCACTAATCCAATCCTCTGCTTTGTTTAGTCTGCTTTTGACTGATTCTACTGCGTTTTTCAGTTCAGATTGCATTCTTCATTTCTTCCTGGTTCTTGTTGATCGTTTCTATGTCTTTTTTTATGCTGGTGTAGTTCTCTGCAAGTTCCCTGTAATCTTCTTGGAGCTGTTGGTAACTTCCTTGGAGGTTGTCATAGTTGTTTTTGAGGTTTTTGAGCATATTGAGCTTCTTCACCACCATAGTTTTGAATTCATTGTCTGACATTTGGGCTATGTCTATTCCATCTACCTCTCTTTCTGGGGATTCCTCTTTTCTTTTCATTGGGAGGTTGTTTCTGTGTCTTACCATGTTGGATTCTTCTTGTTTGCTTTTGTTATTTGGATTTGTCTGCTTTGCCTTCCCACCTTTGTGGTATGAGATTTTTTATGGTAGATCTGAGGGTTTCAGTGGTGCAGTCTCTTTGATCTCCTGAGCCTGATGTTCTTTGGGTACCTTTTATATCGTTTGTTTATGCTGTCTGATTATATTTCAGATTTTTTTTTTTTTGTTAGGATATTCCTTCTGGCTTGTTGATTGAGAGTCACTCTAGTCACTTTATCTCGAATCCTTTTGTGGAGATGTCAGTTCAGCCTTCCTGTGTCATCTTCTTTTTCTGCATCCACAGCTGGTCTAATGTGATGGATCAGAGATTCCTATTCCTTGCAGCAGTGGTGTGCGCGAGGTGGCCTGCAGGGCGCAATGCAAGGCAGCCAAGAGCCCACCTCAGGTTTGCCGCGCCGCGCTCCAGGAAAGCAGGCCACGCCGCGCTCTGTGGAAGCTGGCGAGGTGTTTTTTTTCACTCAAGCATCAGTGCGCGTCCAAGGCGGCTGGGGAACTAAGCTCAGGCCTGCCACGCTGCGCTCCTAGAAAGCAGGCCACACCAAGCTCCGGGAAGCCCTCCAGTTGTTTTTTGGCTGAAGCACCGGTGCGCGCCCAAGGTGTCCGGGGAACTAAGCTCCGGCCTGCCTCGCCGCGCTCTGAGAAAGCTGACCACGCTGTGCTCGGGGAAAGCCCTTGAGGTGTTTTTTGGCTCCAGTGTCGGTTTGCACCCAAGTGGCTGGGGAGCTAGCCTCAGGCCTACAGCGCCGTTTTCTGGGCATTGGTCTTTCACCTCTTAGGGCAGGGCTGCAGACACTTGTGCTCAGTAGAAGTGAGTGTCTGTGAGTCCTGCTGCCCACCGTTCCCGCACCTCATGAGCGGGCATGTGCAGAGCCTGGACAAGTGCTCTGCGCTCCGGATTCCGGCCTGGTACTTTGGCCTGGCGCCCACTGGGCTGGCCATGGGCGACTGCGCACAGTCTTCTGCATGTCCAGTGGGCCCTCCCTGCACCCGTTGGGTCACTTATTTTATGTCTGTTGGCATGTGTCTGAGAGGCACCTGGACGAACAGCCCTGCGCACCTGGGCCAGTGAATGAGGGCACTTCCCTATGCGTGCCCCCGCGACCCAAGGGGAGGTTTGGGGGGTGGATGAGCGCACCACTGCGCCTGTGCTCCTCAAGAATGGTCTACCACCCCCAAACTTTCCTCCCCTCTCCACCATCCACTAGAGAAAAATATAAAGGAGAATTATGTTCTCACTTGCCCGGCAGCACGCTGTCTCCTGTCCTTCAGCGCCAATGCCACTTGGTCAAGTCCGGTTTCTGCCAGTGGGCAGAGATCCGCTCTCCTCCCAACTCCTCTCCTGGGGCAGCCTGTGGTCCCCAAAAATCCTTTGTGTCCTTCCAGCCGCAACTCCAGCAGCCGCCCCAGTCAGGAATCCCATTTTGTCCCCTTTTCCTCCACTATCCTCAGTAAACAGGTTGTTCCCAGATGGATTTTCTCTAATCCAGCAGTGCCTTGGCTCGACTCCTGCCAGTGTCCAGCTGCTCACTGAGATGTTCTGTCTGCAGTTAGCTCAAACTGCAGAAGGGTCTCGGGAGCCTGAAACCTCAGCCTCTCCTCACTCTTCCGCCATCTTCCCTCTTCCTCTATGGACCTTCTGTATGTCCTCTTCGGAGAAGTGTTTGTTCAGGTCCTTTGCCCGTTTTTTAATTGGGTTGTTTGTTTTCTTGATGTTGAGTTGTACAGGCTCTTTATATATTTTGGAGATCAGCCCCTGTCTGTGATATCATTGGCAAATATGTTTTCCCATATGGTTGGTTTCCTTTTCATCTTGCTGATGTTTTCTTTTGCTGAGCAGAAACTCTTTAATTTGACGTAGTTCCATTTGTTTATTTTTTCCTTTATTTCTCTTGCCTTAGGAGATGTATCCATGAAGATACTGTTACGTGTGATATCTGAAATTTTCTGGCCTATGTTTTCCTCTAGGACTTTTATGGTGTCATGGCTTACATTTAAGTCTTTGATCCATCTTGAGTTTATTCTCATGTGTGGTGTAAGTTGGTGGTCTAGTTTCATTTTTTTGCAGGTCCCTATCCAGTTCTCCCAGCACCATTTGTTAAAGAGACTCTTCTCACTCCATTTTATGTTCTTTCCTCCTTTATCAAATATTAGTTAACCATAGAGGCCTGGGTTTATTTCTGCACTCTCTATTCTGTTCCACTGATCTATATGTCTGTTCTTATACCAGTACCAGACTGTTTTGATCACAGTAGCTTTGTAGCATTGTTTCATATCTAGTGTTGTGATTCCTCCTGCTGTGTTCTTCTGTCTCAAGATTGCTTTTGCTATTCGGAGTCTTTTTTGGTTCCATATGAATTTATGGAGTATTTGTTCTAGGTCAGTGAAATATGTCATTGGTATTTTAATAGGGATTGCATTGAATCTGTTAATTGCTTTGGGTAATATGGCCATTTTGATGATGTTGATTCTTCCCATCCAAGAACATGGTATTTACCTCCATTTATTTGTATCTTCCTTAATTTCTTTCTTCAATGTTGCATAATTTTCAGTGTACAGGTCTTTTATCTCTTTGGTTAAGTTTATTCCTAGGCACTTCATTTTTCTTGTTGCTATAGTAAGTGGTATTTTCTTTATTTTCTCTGTCTCTGATATTTTATTGTTGGTGTACAGAAATGCCTTAGATTTCTGTATATTTATTTTGTACCTTGCTATTTTGCCAAATCCACTTATTATATCGAGCAATCTTTTAGTGGAGTTTACAGGGTTTTCTAGATATACTATCATGTCATCTGCAAATAATGATAGTTTTACTTCTTCTTTCCCAATTTGGATGTCTTTTATTTCTTTTTCTTGTCTGATTGCTGTGGCTAGGACTTCCAACACTATGTTGAATAGGATTGGAGAGAGTGGACAGCCTTCTCTGGTTTCTGATTTCAGGGGGAATGCTTTCAGGTTTTGTCCATTGTGTATGATGTTGGCTTCAGGCTTCTCATATATAGCCTTAATGATGTTAAGGTATGCTCCCTCTTTTCCCATTTTGCTGAGTGTTTTCATCATAAATGGGTGTTGTACTTTATCAAATGCTTTTTCTGCATCTATTGATATGACCATGCGATATTGTCTTTCATTTTATTTAGCTGATGTATTATATTTATTGATTTGCGAATATTCAATCATCCTTGCATCCCTGGGATGATTCCCACTTGATCGTGGTATATGATCTTTTTGATGTATTGCTGGATCCTGTTTGCCAATATTTTGTTGAGGATTTTAGCATCTATGATCATTAGTGATATTGACCTGTAGTTTTCTTTCTTTGTTGTGTCTTGACCTGGTTTTGGGATTAGGGTAATACTGGCTTCATAGAAAGAGTTTGGGATTTTTCTCGCTTCTTGGATTTTTTGAAATAGTTTGAGGAGGGTAGAAGTTATTTCTTCCCTAAATGTTTTGTAAAATTCACCTGTGAAGCCATTCAGTCCAGGGCTTTTGTGTGCAGAGAGATTTTTTATTACTGTTTCAATTTCCTTCTTTGTTATTGGTTTGTTGAGACTTTCTACTTCTTCTTGATTCAGTTTGGGAAGGTTATATGTTTCTAGAAATTTGTCCATTTCTTCTAGGTTGTCATATTTCTTGCCATACAGCTGTTTATAGTCATTTCTTAGAATCGTTTGTATTTCTGTGGTATCAGTCGTGATTTCTTCTCTTTAATTTCTGATTTTGTTTATTTGGTTCTTCTCTCTTTTTTCCTTCATGAGCCTGGCTAGAGGCTTGTTGATTTTGTTTATTTATTCAAAGAACCCGCTCCTAGTTTTGTTGATCTTTTGGATTGTTTTTTTAGTCTCTATGTCATTTAATTCTGCTCTGATCTTGATGATTTTCTTCCTTATTCTTGCTTTGTTTGTTGTTGTTCTAGTTCTTGTAGCTTTAGGGTTAGATTTTTAATTTGAGGTAATTCTTTTAAGATATACCTCTATTGCTATGAACTTCCCTCTTAGGACTGATTTTGCTGTGTCCCATATGTTTTGGCTGTTGTGTGTTCATTATCATTAGTTTCTAGGAATTTCTTGATTTGTTCTTTGATGTCATTGTTAACCCACTCATTATTTAATATCCTGTTATTTATTCTCCATGAGTTTGGGTGTCTTTGATTTTTTTTCTCTGAGGTTGATTTTTAGTTTCAAGGTATGTGGTCTGAAAAGATGCTTGATATGATTTCAATTTTCTTGAATTTGTTGAGGCTTGTTTTGTGTCCTATCATGTGGTCTATCTTTGAAGATGTCCCATGTGCATTTGAAAAGAATGTATATTTTGCTTCTTTGGGGTGAAAAGTTCTATATACATCAGTTAAGTCCATGTGATTTAGTGTGTCCTTCAATGCCTGTATATCCTTGGTGTTTCTCTCTTTGGATGATCTGTCTATTGTTGATAATGGAGTGTTGAAGTCCCCTACTATGAGTGTGTTGTTGTTAATATCCTTCCTGTGGTCTTTTAGTATTTTCTTAATTTATTTGGGTGCTTCTAGGTTGGGTGCATATACGTTTATCAGTGTTATATCTTCTTGATAAGTTGTTCCTTTAAGTATTATGAAATGTACTTCTTTGTCTCCTTTTTATTGCCCTTGCTTTGAATTTCATTTTATCTGATATGAGGACTGCTACCCCAGCTTCTTTTTCAGGTCCGTTTGCTTGGAATACTTTTTTATATTTCTTTACTTTCAGTCTATGTAAATCTTTTGTTTTGAGGTGTGTTTCTTGTAGACAGCAAATATGTGGGTCCTGTTTTTTTATCCATTCCGTTACCCTATGTCTTTTGATTGGAGCATTTAATCCATTTACATTTAAGGTTATTATTGACACATATTTATTCATTGCCCTTTGTACCTCTGTTCCTCTCCTCTCTTTTTTTTCTTCTTTTTTCTTAGAACATTCCCTTTAGCATCTCTTGGAATGCTGGTTTGTTGGAGATGTATTCTTTTAGTCTTCCTTTGTCTGGGAAACGCCTTATTGCACCTTCCATTTTGAATGAGAGCCTTGCTTGGTAGAGTATTCTTGGTTGTACGCCTTTGTTTTTCATTGCTTGAAATATTTTTGACCATTCTCTTCTCGCTTGTAGTGCTTCTAATGAGAAATCAGTTGATAGCCTTATCGGAGCTCCCTTGTATGTTATTTGCTGTTTTTCTCTTGCTGCTTTCAGAATTCACTCTTTGTCTTTGAATGTTGCCATTTTAATTATGATGTGCCTTGGAGTGGGTTTTCTGGGGTTCCTCTTCATTGGAACTCTCTGTGCTTCCCGAACTTGCATAACTTTTTCTCTTATCAGATTCGGAAAATTTTCTGTCATTATTTCTCTTATCAGTTTTTCTATTCCTTGTTCCTCTTCTACCTCTTTAATTCCAATGATTCTGATATTGTTTTTTCCTTATACTATCCTATAATCCCCTTACTTCTTCTTTGTACTTTTTCAGTCTTTTTTCTTTTTGCTGTAGGGTCTCGGATTTTTTTTTTACATTATCTTCTAACTCACTAATCCAATCCTCTGCTTCGTTTAGTCTGCTTTGGACTGATTCTACTGTGATTTTCAGTTCAGAGATTGAATACTTCATTTCTTCCTGGTTCTTCTTAATAGTTTCTATGTCATTTTTTATGCTTGTGTAGTTCTCTGCAAGTTCTCTGTAATTTTCTTGGAGCTGTTGGTAACTTCCTTGGAGGCTGTCATAGTTGTTTTTTTTTTTTTTCAGATTTAATGTGTTTTATTGATTAAAATATTACATTTGTGCCAATTTCCCTTCCCTCTGCTCCCCTCCACCCGGTGGCCCCCCTCCCTCCAGTTGTCCCCCTCTTTTAGATTATGTCCATTAGTTGTGCATACAGTTCCTCCCAACCTCTCTCCGTCTATTCCATTCCCTCCTACCTTGATCCCCAATTCCTATATCATCTCCCTCCCTTTCCCCATTCCCCCTCCCTGTTGACCTCCCCCCAATATGCTTCCCGTACCCACAGTTCCTTTTCCACTCTCGTTGCCTATTTAGTTTGCCTTTGTTTCATCTCCCTAGCTTCTGTTTTTTTCAACCAGTCCCTTTAACATCTCATATAACAGTGGTTTGGATCTAATGAACTCTTTCAGTTTTATTTTGTCCTGGAAACACTTTCTCTGTCCTTCTATTCTGAATGACAATTTCGCTGGATAGAGTATTCGTGGTTGTAGGTTTTGGATTTTCATTACTTTGAATATTTCTTGCCAGTCTCTTCTTGCCTGTAGGGTCTCCCTTGAGAAATCAGCTGATAGTCTAATTGGGACCCCTTTGTACATAATTCTTTTCTTCTCTCTTGCTGCTTTTAAGATTCTCTCTTTATCTTTAATTTTTGACATTTTGATTATAATGTGTCTTGGAGTGGTTCTCCCTGGGTCCAGTCTCTTGGGAACTCTCCTTGCTTCCTGGACCTGCAAGTCAATTTCCTTCCCCAAGTCTGGGAAGTTCTCCTTTATTATATTTTCACTCAATTTTTCAAGTTCTAGTTCATCTTCCTCATTCTCTGGCAAACCAATGATTCTTATGTTGGGCCTTTTATAGCTGTCCCAGAGGTTTCTGATCCTCTCATTGTTGCTTCCCATTTCCTCTCGCTGCATTGGTTGACTGCTTGTTCCTTCTCCATATTCCAGTTTGTTGAAATGAACTCTGGATTTTTTTTTCTCACCATCTATCTCGTATGCGGTTTTGTTCCTTTCGTTATGAAAGTTTTTCGCTTCTTTCTTATCTTTTTCCTGCTCTTTTGTGAATTCTGTAAGCCACCTGATAACAATGGCCCAGAACTGAGCCTCTGACAGGTTTCTTATCTGTTCATCTGTCAGGTTCTCTATCTGCTGCCTGGTGAGTTGTGTCACCGGGATTTCTATAGTTGTCTGCCTCATTTTGACAGATGCGTTTTGTTTTCTTGGGCCGGCTGTCCGGGGCAGTGCCTGTGTACGCGTCATAAATCAGCGACCGGCGCCTGCCTGTCTGCGACCTATTTCGCAGCCCTGTGGTGCTTTCTTTGGGGGCGGGGGTCCAAGATGGATTCACACAGTTATTCAGCTAGGAGACCGGGATCCGTCCTCCCGCCCCCCTGGGCCTCACTGTTCAAGGCGATGCGGTGGCCACTCTCCCCAGCGCCGGAGTCGCGCACCGCCAGGGGCTTGACCGCAGCCGGGATTCCTCGCCGCCCGCCGCTCTGGGTGCGACCGCAAACAGCACTGCCCTCTTTAACTCTTACCTGCCCAAATGGCACCGCTGGTTTATAACTTCATATGTTGGACTTCCGTGTAGTTTTATTTTCTGGAATTTCTAGTTATCCTTTGTTTTGAAGTAGTTGTATTCCTCTCTAGTTGTAGAGGGAGACCTAGCGTGTCCGTCTAAGCCTCCATCTTGGCCGGAAGTCAAAATGTCATAGTTATTTTTGAGGTTGTTGAGTATATTGAGCTTCTTTACCACCATTGTTTTTAATTCCGTGTCTGACATTTGGGCTATGTCTATTCCATCTACCTCTCTTTCTGGGGATTCCTCTTTTTTCTTTTCATTTAGAGGTTGTTTCTGCATCTTACCATGTTGGATTCTTCTTGTTTGTTTTTGTTTTTTGGGTTTGCCTGCTTTGACTTCCCACTTTTGTGGTATGAGATTCTGTATAGGAGATCTGAGAGTTTCAGTGGTACAGTCTCTTTGATCTCCTGAGCTTGATGTTCTTGGTATACCCTTTATGTCATTCGTTTATGCTGTCTGGTTGTATTTCAGATGCTCTTTGGTAGGATCTTCTTTCTGGCTAGTTGATTGAGAGTCACTCTGTCCACTTTGTCTTGAGTTATTTCATGGAGTTGCTGTTATAAACATAAACACACAGCCCAGGCAGGAGAAGCACACCCTCAAAAATATCCCCCACCCTCTATCCCTCTATTGTGAACCATCATGCCAATATTAATATAAATGTAGAGAGATTAGTATAAAGGCTATTGGGAGAATAGATAAGAGTTTTTATTAAGGAGCAAACATGATTTTTGAGAGAGGGGATGATAGATTAATAATATTTGAGACTATGCAAAATAGTAGGTAATATTTACATTGTATGTTAATAACGATAGAAGAAAAAGAGGCAAGAATGCAGAATATAGTAAGAAAGTGGAATTGTATAGTATTGGATTTATATAGTATTTATATTGTATTTATTTAGAGTGAAAGGGAGGCTAAACTAGACACACAAAAAAATAAACAAAAATTAAAGAGGAAGGATGAGAAGGAGAGATTGTATGAAACAAATTAGAGATATAGTTCCCCCCCCTTAGGAAAGGGAAAAAAAGTAAGAATTAGAATTAAAATTAAATTTAGAATTAAAAATAAGAAATGCAAAAAAGTTTAAAGTAAAATAAAATACAAATAAAAAACTAAGATATAAATAGAAATTTAAAAAGCATATAAAAGCAATGTTTTTACTCAGTTCAGCCTTTGTGTGTCATCTTCTTTTTCTGCATCCACAGCTGGTCTAATGAGGCAGGTCAGAGATTCCTGTTCCTTGCAGCAGCAGTGTGCGCCCACGGTGGCCCTCACGGCACATTCCTTTAGTGCCTGTTGGAGCCAGCCAAGGTGCTTTTGCGCACACGCGCCCCTCTGCATGCAAGGCAGCCCGAGAGCTAGCCTCAGGCCTTCCAAGCCGCGCTCCGGGAGTTGGTCTACTGCCTCTTAGAGTGGGGCCCTGGACACTTGTGCACAGTGGAAGTCAGTGTCTGTGAGTCTCAGCCATCTGCCATTCCCACACCCACCTGGGTGAGCATGAGCAAAGCCTGAGCAAGTGGCCTGTGCTCCGGCCTGGTGCCCACTGGAGCTGGCCAGGGGTGTCAGTGCACAGTCTTCCGCATCTCCAGTGGGCCCTTCCTGCGCCCGTTGGGGCACTGATCTTATGTCTGTTGGGGTGTGTCCAAGGGGCACCTGGACACGCGGCCCCATGCACCTAGGCCAGTGAATGAGGGCACTTCCCTATGCACACATGCACGACCCAAGGGGAGGGTTGGGGAGTGGGTGAGCGGACTTTTGCGCCTGCACTCCTCAAGAATGTCCTATCACCCCCAAACTTTCCACCCCTTTCTGCATTTCACAAGAGAAAGATATAAAAAGAAATTATGTTCTCACATGCACAGCAGTACGCTGCTTCTGGTCTTTCAGCGCCAATGCCACCTGGTCCAGTCTTGTCTCTGCTAGCGGGCAGAGATCCGCTCTCCTCCCGATTTTTCTCTGGGGAATCTTGTGGCCACCAAAAAGCCTTTGTGTACTTCCAGCCACAGGTCGGGTAGCCACCCCAGTCAGAAATCCCATGTCGTCATTTTTTTCTCCACTATCCTCACTAAACAGGTTGTTCCCAGATTTTTTTTCTCTAATCCAGCAGTGCCAAGGCTCAACTCCTGCCAGTATCTGGCTGCTCAGTGAGATGTTCTGTCTGCAATTATTCCAAAGTACAGACGGGTCTCTGGAGTCTGAAAGCGCAGCCTCCCCTCACTCCTCCACCATCTTCCCAAAGTCCAGATACCTCTTTTTACTTAAACATTTTGTTTTTACATTCTACTGATAAGAATTTGGGACTACACAGAGCAAGCAGGCTTCATCAGCTTTAAAGAGTGCATTGAATTTCTATTCTACTTCTAAAATCCCCCGGAGTGTGGGACTGGCAGCATGGACTCTGGGGTGAATTTGCCAGCTGATTAAGGCATATAGGCCCATATCCTGGTCCTGGCTCCACACAGTGGTTACAGCCCTTTGTACCATACATACCAGTTTCCCACATCTCCCTTTTTTTTTTTTTCTACCTGAGATATAGTGGTAAGGCTAATGAAACCTGCTACTTGTTCTTCATGTGTTTTACCATGAGCAAATAATTTGCAAAGGCATCTTAACACACAGAATATAATAATAACCAGAATGCATCTAATAGCTCCCATTACCTAAATTCTTAAGTTCAGTCCATCAAACCAGTTTTTAAGGTTGAGTCATTGTACGTTCTCTTATAAGGTTTGAAAAATCTTTTGCTCGGTCAGTTTTGTAATGTTCTGAACTTTTTTCTGGAGCTCATGCTGTAATTTGGTCTACCTGGCCTTCAAAGTCCGTGGGAAAGGACCCCTCATATGATGTTGGACCTCCTCTTATGAATGCTGGCTAGAGTTCCATTTAAAGACACAAAGTTTGGAGAATCCTGGATCATAGGTGAGTCATTGGCAGGTGATTAGGGCACCTTGCCAGTCCCCAAGCCATATCATTGCAGGTTTAAGGGGTAAACATAAAGTATTAGTTAGGATAGAAAAACAGGCAGGTAATTCTTCTTCTAGAAAAGTGACACCCACCAGGGCATACAGCCAATGCCGTTTTTTCTCTAAAGGCCCATCAGTTGGGAGCCATGTCCTCCCTATCCATTCAGTGTCATTAGTGGACAGCAGGGGCTCTGAGTGCCACCAGGTTTGAAGCTTAAAGGTAGGTGGGTCAAGAACATGGCCCCAATATATATGATGAGGTTCTGAGCCTAGGCCTAAGCCTCCAAAGCAAGCCAGTAAGGTAATTATAAGTATTACTTTAGCTGAATTAGAGGACACTGTAGCTGTATAGGCTAAGAGTCTATTCTCTGGGATGTCCTCTGACCCTGCATCTTGAAGAGCCTTTTCAGCCTCTTTGTTAAGGGCTGTTAACTTCCCCAGGCTATTCCAGGGGATAGACTTTCTGCTTTCTTTCCTGCATCATGCCTCCAACAGCTTTTGCACCAGTAGCATCACTCATTCACTGCATCTTGTTTAGCTGTTTTGTCACATCCTCTAGGCATCTGATCTTCTCATCCTGGGATGGTTCCCTTTGGGGCAGTGGATGTTTGTCGCCAATGGAACAGTTTCACTCATTTTGCAGGAAGCCGCAAAGGACCTGTTGAGGTAGAAACACACACATACCCTCTTCCCCATGTAAGTAAATCAACTGGCCCTTCCTATTTTCCCTCTCCTTGAGGGTCCCAGTATAACACTAGGGAGCGAGTTTCCCTACCCTTTGGTCCATGGTGGCAAAAATGCCATTTAATAGCTGGAGTAAGAGAGTCATCACAGTTTAAAAAATTGTAAGTAGGAAAAGATTGTGGTGGAGTAGGTAGCAGTGTTGTCTGCTTGGTCCCATTGTGGAAGGACTTGGAGTACAAACACGGAGAGAAGTGAGTGAGTGCAGATTTCAGATAGGGCAAACAGGGAAGGGAGAGTGGGAACAGCGTGAAAGAGGGCAGAAAGCTCAGCCCGAGCTATACAAGCAGAGTCGCTGGGCCTCCCAGCCCTGTGCCTCTGCTGCACCACACCTGAATGGGCCGGCTGCTGACTGGCTCATTAGCTGGGTTCTTCTTGGAAACTTCCCCCTGCCATAGGAGCCCCAACCAGCAAAGTCCCAGAGAAAGTCAGAAAAAGGTCTGGTTGAAACAGAAGGAGGCATGGGAAGACAGTGAACAGCCCGGACAGTGAGAAACTGTATGAACTGAGTCTAGGTGGGAACTCCTTGGCTGGCAACCCTGGGCTAACAGCTCTGCCCACTGGGCACTTGCACCAAGCCTTCACCAAACAAAAAAGCAGAACCAAGATGGGGCAAGGGGTCCATACAGGAAAGTTACAGTGTAACTGCGGACTCAGTAGGGATTCCAGGCAGGCAAGTGGCACATGCAGGCATACAGGCAGGGATTAAGGCAAGTGATACAGCTTAGAGGCAACACAGAGATTTTTTGGAGGAGCAGAGACAGAACCTGAAGCTGGGCAGAGACTATTGGCATGGGTGCGCTGGCCCACCAGCAGAACAGCATTGTTAAACATGCCTGAGGAGGGCTGAGGATGCCACAGGACTGGGAGTTGGGGACTCAACTAAGTGCAGCTCACAGCACTGCTGAAGCAGGCCCATGAGTGATAGAATAGCAACCCCAGAATCAAGCTAGATCTCCTCACAGCCAGCCAGCCAGAAAAGATTTGAAACCCATGGAATTTTGACCAGGGGCAGACCAGAAAAAGAAGACAGTGCCCAAAAGTTATACTGCATAAAAACTCTTTCTTTAATCTATTTCCTACCTTCTCTTCCTCCTATTCTTTTTCTTAAATTTTTGTTTGTTTTGTTAATTCTCCCTCTCACAGTAAACATATAGCATATAACTGCTATATAAACTTAATACTATACACTTCCACTTCTTCACTTCATTCTGCATTCTTCCCTCCCTGTTTAAACATACAATGTAACTATTACTCACTGTCTCAAGTAGCGTTGACCCCACTTGCTATTATTATTCCATAATCTCCCCTCTCAAAAATCATCTTTCTTTCATTTAAAACAACTCTTACCTGTTTCTCCTATAGTATAATGGTCTTAACCTCTTTACATTTATAATAATACTGGCTCATTAGCTGCTGACAGTGTGATTGTGGGTGGGGTATATGTTGGAGCGTGTGGGTTTCTTGCCTGGGTTGTGTCTTTGTTTTAACAGCATCTCCACAAAAGGACTCAAGACAATGAGAACAGAATGACTCTCAATCAACTAGCAAGAAGGAAGGACCCACCAAAGAGTAACTGAAATACAACCAGACAGCTTAAACAAATGGCATAGGGGGCATCGCAGAGCATCAGGCTAAGGAGATCAAAGAGACTGCAACACTGAATCACCCAGGTCTACCATACATAATCTCATACCATGAAGGTGGGAAATCAAAGCAGACAAATCTAAGAAACAAAAACAAACAAGATACATTCAACATGAGGAGACAAAGAAACAACCTCCAGAGGAAAGGAGAAAAGGAATCCCCAGAAAGAGAGATAGATGGAACAGAAGTAAAGCAACTGTCAGAAATGAAATTAAAAACAATGGTTATAAAGAAGGTCAATGAACTTGAAAAACTCAAAGAAAACTACAATGAACACCAGAGGAATTACAAAAAACTCCAGGGAAACTACAAAAACTCCGGAAAAGCTTCAAGGAACTTACTGAGAACGACACCGGCATAAAAAAGGACATAGAAACTATCAATAAGAACCAGGAAGAAATTAAGAATACAATTTCTGAACTGAAGAACACAGTAGAGTCAATCAAAAGTAGGCTAAATGAAGCAGAGGGTTGGATCAGTGAGTTAGAGAACATGTAGAAAAAAATTCCCAGACAATAGAAAAAAATGAAAAAAACACTGAAAAAGAATGAAGAGGGTGTAGGACACCTGCTGGACAACATGAGACAAAAAAAATGTTGAATCATAGGGATACAAGAAGGTGAAGAAGTGGACCATGGGATAGAAAACCTGACTGAAAAAGTAATGACAGAAAATTTTCCTAATTTGATGAGAGAAAAAGTCATGCAAGTCCAGGAATCAGAGAGGGTCCAATGGAACCCAACAAGGCCTACTCCAAGGCACATCATAATTAAAATGGCGACATTCAAAGGCAAAGAGAGAATCCTAAAAGCAGTGAGAAAAAAACAGCAAATAACATACAAGGGAGCTCTGATAAGGCTATCAACTGATTTCCCAAAAGAAATATCATAAGCCAAAAGGCAATGGCAAAAAATATTTCAAGCAAGGAAAAACAAAGGCCTATAACTAAGAATACCCTACCCAGCAAAGCTCTTTCATAATGGAAGGTGAAATAAAGAGTTTCCCAGATAAAGGAAGACTAAAAGGATACATCTCCACCAAACCAGCATTGCAGGAGATGCTAAAGGGAATGCTTTAAGAAAAAGAAGAAAAACAGAGAGGAAAAGGAACACGGGTACAAAGGGAAATGAATAAATACTTTTCAATAATAACCTTAAATGAAAATGAGTTAATGCTCCAATCAGAAGACATAGGGTAGCAGAATGGATATAAAAACATGACCCACATATATGCTGTTCACAAGAGACACACCTCAAAACAAAATATTTACACAGACTGAAAGTGAAGGGATGGAAGAAAGTATTCCAAGCAAATGGACATAAAAAAAAAAAAAAAAGCTGGGGTAGTAATACTTGTATCAGACTAAACAGATTTCACAGTAAAAAGAGACAAAGAAGGACATTTCATAATACTTAAGGGAACAATCCATCAAGAAGATATAATGTAAACATATATGCACCCAACATAGGAGCACCCAAATATATAAGAAAAATTTTGGGAAACTACAAGAAGGATATCAACAGCAACACCCTCATAGAAGGGGACTTTAACACACCATTGTCAGCAATGGACAGATATTGCAAGGAAAGAAACATCAAGGATATTGAGGTATTGAACAATACTGTAAATTAGATGGACTTAATTAATATATATAGAACTATTCACCACAAAGAGGAAAATATATATATATTTTTAAGTGCACATAGGAAATTTTAAAAGACAGACCACATGGTAGGACACAAAACAAGTCTCAACAATTTCAAGAAACTTGAAATTATATCAAGCATCTTCTTAGATCACAATGCATTTAAACTAGAAATCAACCTCACAGAAAAAATTAAGACATTCAAACTCATGGAAAATGAATAACATGCTATTAAATAACAAATGGGTTAACAATGACATCAAGGAAGAAATCAAGAAGTATCTGGAAACTACTGATAATGAGCACACAACAGTCCAAAACCTATGGGTCACAGAAAAAGAAGTCTTGAGAGGAAAATTATTAGTAATACAGGCCTACCTAAAAGAATAGAAGAATTTCAAACAAAAAAATCTAACCTTACAGCTATGAGAACTAGAACAACATCAATAAGCAAAGCCCAGTGTGAGTACAAGGGAGGAAATCATCAAGATCAGAGCAGAATTAAATGACAGAGAGATTAAACAAACGATTCCAAAGATCAACAAAAGTAGGAGCTGGTTCTTTGAAAATATAAACAAAATCGACAAGCCTTTATCCAGGCTCATCAAGAAAAAAAGAGAGAAGACCTAAATAAACAAAATCAGAAACAAAAGAGGAGAAATCACGACTGATATCACAGATACAAAGAATTGTAAGAAATTACTACAAACAACTGTATGGCAAGAAACTTGACAACCTAGATGAAATGGACAAATTTCTAGAAACATATAACCTTCCAATACTGAATCAAGAAGAAGTAGAAAGTCTCAACAGACCAATAACAAAGAAGGAAATTGAAACAGTAATCAAAAATCTCCCTGCACACAAAAGCCCTGGACTGGATGGCTTCACAGGGAGTTTTACGAATCATTTAGGGAAGACCTAATGGCTATCCTTCTCAAACTATTCCAAAAAATCCAAGAAGGGGGAAGACTCCCAAACTCTTTCTATGAAGCCAGTATTACCCTAATCCCAAAACCAGGTCAAGACACAACAAAGAAACGAAAGTACAGGCCAATATCGCTGATGAACATAGATGCTAAAATCCTCAACAAAATATTGGCAAACAGGATCCAGCAACACATTAAAAAGATTATACATCACGATCAAGTGAGATTCATCCCAGGAATGCAAGGATGATTTAATATTTGCAAATCAATAATTATAATAGACCACCTAAACAAAGTGAAAGACAAAAATCACATGATTATATAAATAGATGCAGAAAAAGCATTTGATGAAGTACAACACCCATTTATGATGAAAACACTCAACAAAATAGGAATAGAGGGAGCATACCTCAATATAATTAAGGCTATATATAAGAAACCTGAAGCCATCATACTCAATAGATAAAAACCTGAAAGCATTCTCCCTGAGATCAGGAAAAAGACAAGGATGTCCACTCTCTCCACTCCTATTCAACATAGTATTGGAAGTTCTATCCACAGCAATCAGACAAGAGAAAGAAATAAAAGACATCCAAATTGGAAAAGAAGAAGTTAAACTGTCACTGTTTGCAGATGACATGATAGTATACATAGAAAACCCTATGGACTCCACTAAAAAACTACTTAACATAATAAGTGAATTTGGCAAAATAGCAGGGTACAAAGTCAATATTCAGAAATCGAAGTCATTTTTGTACACCAACAATAAAATATCAGAGATAAAAACTAAAAACAAACAAACAAAAAAAACCCTAAAGTATAAAAACAAGAAAAATAAAGTACCTATGAATAAACTTAACTAAAGAAATAAAAGACCTGTACTCAGAAAACTACATAACCCTCAAGAAAAAAATTAAGGAAGATACAAGTAAATGGAAACAAATACCATGTTCATGGATTGGAAGAATCAGCATCATTAAAATGTCTGTACTGCCCAAAGCAATTTACAGATTCAATGCAATCCCTATTAAAATATGAATGACATATTTCACAGACCTAGAACAAATGTTTCAAAAATTTATATGGAACCAAAAAAGACCCTGAATAACCAAAGCAATCATGAAACAGAAGAACACAGCAGGAGGAATCACAATACCAGACATCAAACAATACTGCAAAGGCACTATGATCAAAACCTTCTGTAACTGGCATATGATCAGACATATAGATCAATGAAACAGAATAGAGAGCCCAGAAATAAACTCAGGTCTATAGGGTCAACTAATATTTGACAAAGGGTGAAGGAGGATAAAATGGAGAAGAGCCTCTTCAACAAATGGTGTTGGGAGAACTGGACAGGGACATGCAAAAAATGAAACTAGACCACAACTTACACCATACACGAGAATAAACTCAAGATGGATCAAAGACTTAAATGTAAGCCATGATGCCATAGAAGTCCTAGAGGAAAACATAGTCAGGAAAATTTCAGATATTCAACATAGCAATATTTTCACTGATACATGTCCTAAGGCAAGGGAAATAAAGGAAAGAATAAACAAATGGGACTATATCAAACTAAAAAGTTTCTGTTCAGCAAAAGAAAATATCAGCAAGATGAAAAAGAAACTAATCATATGGGAAAACATATTTGCCAATGATACCTCAGACAAGGATTGATATCCAAAATATACAAAGAACTTACACATCTCAACACCAAGAATACAAACAGCCCAATTAAAAAATGGGCAAAGGACCTGAACAAACGCTTCTCCAAGAAGGATACACAGAAGGTCCATAGACACATGAAAGAATGCTCAGCATCACTAGTCATCAGAGAGACGCAAATAAAAACAACAATGAGATATCACTTAACACCTGTCAGAATGGCCATCATCAACAAATCAAGAAACAATGAGTGCTGGTGAGGATGTGGAGAAATGGGAACCCTAGTGCACTGCTGGTGAGAATGCAGACTGGTCCAACCACTATGGAAAACAGTATGGAATTACCTCAAAAAACTAAAAATGGAACTGCTTTTTGATTCAGTGATTCCACTGCTAGGATTATACCCAAAGAATCCTGAAACCTCAATTCAAAAGAACTTAAGCATCCCTATGTTCATAACAAAGTGCTGGAAACAGCCTAAGTGCCCATCTGTAGATGAGTGGGTTAAAAAACTACCGTATGTTCACACAATGGAATACTATGTAGCAGAAAGAAAGAAGGAACTCCTGCCATTTGCGACAACATGATGGAACTAGAGAGAATCGTGCTCAGTGAAATAAGCCAGGCAATGAAATAAAAATACTATATGATATCACCTTATACCGGAGATTAATGAACACCACAAACAAATGAACAAAATTGAACAAGGAATAGAATAACTGTTATCGGTGGGGAGGGGGGAAGGAGAGAATGGGGATAAGTAGGGGAAGGGTCTAGTCAAAGAACTCGTATAAATGACACATGGACATGGACAATGGGGTGGGGAATGACTGTGGGAGAAGGGGTGGGCTGGATGGGGGGGAGCTATGGGGGGAAATGGGACAACTATAATTAAAAAACAATAAAAAATATTTATAAATATACACTACTAACATAGTTAAGTTCTTGGGGTAGGACTTCATACTCCTCCTTTTTTGTTTTTTGAGAAGATTTTTAAAAGTATGGTCAGCCCATTCAACAATGGCCTGGGCTGGAGAATTATAAGGAATACCTGTTTTATGTTTAATATTTCATCTTTGTAAAAATTTCTGGATGGAGTGAGCTATATAGCCTGGTTAATTATTAGTTTTTTGGGTTTTTTCCTTTTCTTTTTTTTTTTTTTTTTTTGTGGACATCCTAAGCAGTTGAATGCCTCGAGCCAGTGCATTTGAATGTGCTTTGCTGACTTTCCTGCTAGGGCAGTGGTATGTAATGCTTTAGAATAGGTGTCAACTGAGACATGAATATACTTGAATTTTATAAAAGGAGGGTAATGAGTGATGTCCGTCTGCCAAGGGTTTACACCCGTGCTGGGTGGTGCATTGCTGATGGCCTGACAGTCCACACATTCTCTAATAATTTGCTTAGCCTGGGAGTATGGAAGGCCGAATTCACAGCAAAGTGCATGGCTATTTTGATTACAGAACTGATGCGAAGCAACTGCCTTTTGAAAGGTAGTTATGATGCTTACCAAGGAGTCAGCTGGGATGTTGCCTTCTGTCATAGGGGTAGGAAGGCCTGTATGGGAGCGAATATGAGTAATAAACAGTGCTCCCTTTTATCTAATAGGTTTGGTAAAGATAAAAACAGATTGAGTAACTGAGGATTAAGAGATTTCTTAATCAGGGCCTGGTCTAGATGAAGATTAGTATAGACTGTATAGCCTGAATCACAAACTAAACTTAGGGGCTTATGGGGCCACTGCTGCAGGGTCATAATGGCTCCTGCAAGCTTCATCCGTTGTGTGGTCAAGTGCCCATGGGTGACATAATGTTTTTATTCTTAGTCCTCCCACCAGGTAATGACAGCCTTGTCTGACTTTCCTGATTTATCTACAAAAATTGTTTTTGCTTCTGATATTGGTGTCTGGACTTGATTTATTCTCCAGCTGAATATTTAATTTTGGAATATTTTGCAAAAGTTTGTCAGAGGGAAGACTGAGATCTTTTTTTCTTTTCTTTTTTTTTTTTTTTTTTACATAATTAGCTATCACACACTGAAATTTTAAAGACTGACTGAATAGTTGCTAAAAATAAAGCTGCGTGAGAGAAACGTGAATGACTGCTGGGTCCTGGCCAAAAAGTTGCTAAGTTTTTTACAGTCCTTTATAATTAAGTGACAAAGAGCTGTTAAATAAGTGGTGATAGTACACTGAGGTTGATGAGAGAGAAATAGTCATTCAATCATGCTTCAATGTGGTTGCAATTGGCCTATTAATTTAGTAGGATTACTTAGACTGGGAAAGCAGAAAAGCCTGATAGGACACTCAGGGTTAATTTTTTCTAGCTGCCGATTACTAATATGCTAATTGACAAGGTTTAACTGTATCATGGCCTGCACTGAAAGGACTTGGGGTGAATTAAGATTAGTCTCCCTTCAAGGTGTTAAAAAGATAAGTTAATTGATGGGTTGTGATGCCAAGGTTAGGTCGTAGCTAATTGATGATGCCTAACAACTGTTAGAGATTGTTAAGAGTTAAGGACTTTGGTGGAATAATCTCAATTATTTGAGGCTGAAGTTTTGTGAGAGAGTATATAACCTAAATATTTTCAGGGCTTTGACTGTTGTACTTTTTTAGGTGCAATTTTTAAGCCTGCCTGGGCTATAAATTGTTGTAAATGAACAAAGGTATTAGCTAATTGTCCTTAAGATTGGGCACCAACTAAGATACCAACCATGTAGCGGTATATTATGTAGTTGGGGTGCTACTTTCTAGTAGGCTGTAAAGCCTGATGCACAAAATGCTGACAGATAGTAGGGCTATTTAGCATACCTTGCAGCAAGACTTTTCACTGGAATTGTTGCAGTGGCTGAGAATTATTAAGTAGAGGGATAGAGAAAGCAAATCATTTCCTATCCTTCTTTGCTAAAGGTATTGTAAAAAAGCAGTCTTTTAAATTTATGACTAAAAGCAGCCAGTCCTTAAGTATACAGGCTGGGTTAGGGACGCCTGGTTGTAAAGCTTCCATTGGTTGAAGAATTTCATTTATTTTTTTAAGGTCATGTACAAGTCTCCATTTTCCAGATTTTTTAGGGACTACAAAAATCAGAGTGCTCTAAGGACTAGTAGAAGATTTAATATGCCCTGCCTTAAGTTACTGTTGAATTAATTAATGAAGTTTGTCTAATTTTTCCTCCATTTAGAGTCTACTGCTCGACCCACACCAGTATATCTTTAAGCCAGGTGAGAGGTAGAAGAGACACTGGAACAGTGGCTACTAGGGAAAATGTGACAGGATAATTTTTATTTCCCATTGAGTAAGAAGGTCTCTTTCTCTTATATTTAATGGAGCTGGGAGGATGTAAGGTCAAATACGCCCCTTTTGGCCACTTGGGCCATACCAGAGTGACCAGACGCTCCTTCTAGGTTGGGTGAGACCTCCAATGCCTGTTATGCAAATATTGGCTTCTATTAGGGGCCATTCCGAGGGCCAGAATTGGTTGGAAATTACTGAAATATCAGCTTCCGTATCTAATAGTTCAGGGAAGATTTTATTCTTAATTGTAACCTCTTTTATAGGTTTATTTAATTGAATAAGAAGCTGTCCAACAGACAGATTCATTATTTGTACTTCCAAAACTTTCTTTTTCCCATATAACATTCTGAGTTCTGGGGGTTGTATAGGGGAGGAGGAGTTGCACTATACTGGTGCCTGGAGGGATAATATGATATTTTGAAGCCTGTAGCATTATTTTAATTTTTCCTTCATGGTCTGAGTTAATAATACCTGGTTGAGTTAAAATTTCTTTAGTAATAACACTGGATTTTTCTGTAATTAGCTCTACTGTGTCTTGAGGCAACAGCCTCCACACCCCAGTAGAAGCTAGGGATATCTGATTTTGTTCTTTTAAGATTAATTCCTGGGTAGTGACCAGGTCTAACCCTGCACTCCCCCTTGTGGCAGCACAGAGCTCTGTGACTTGGCACCTCCCTGAGTCCAAAACAACTGGTTGCTGGTCTCTGCAGGGTTCTGTTATAAATCGGGGTGCCGAAGCTCGCGCCCCTTTTTCCGTTTCCCTGTTGTTGTATAGGGTTGCTGTCTTTATTAAATTTTGATTGGCACTGATTGGCCCAATACATGCCTTTCCTGCAGTGGGTGCACGTCTCACTAGGAGCTTTTGATTTTTCTGCATTCTTAGATGCGGAACGGCAATCTCGCTGCATATGGCAGAGATTGCTGCACCGAAAGCACTTTTGGTTCCCTGAAATGGCAGTGGCTAGCAAGGCAGCCTTATGTTTCTCAGTCCCTATATTTTGGCATGCTTTTAAGTATTGCCCAATGTCAGGAGGTTTTATTGGGCCTAGTTCCACCTTACAATCAATATTGGCATTTTCGTAAGCTAGCTGAAGTAATAAGGTTTGAGCTGCTTTCTGGCTTTTTATCTGTCTTTGAATCGCTAGCTGATGTCTATCTATAAACTTCATATATGCTTCCGTGGACCCTTGGAGAATGTTAACAAAGGACCTGAGGCCATGGAAGTTGGATTCTGGGATTTGTCTTCATGTCTTTAAAGTGAGTGCCGAACATTGAGCGAACACTTAGGGATTCATACCGGCGTGTGCATCAGTTGTGTTATATTGGCCAGTGCCAGTAACCATTTTAAATTCAATAGGAATTTCATGGTCTGCATTTATTGTTGCCTGATGATGGCAGTGATCAGTAAATTCTGTAGCCTAAATGGTGTACTGGGCCAGAGTGAGAACAGTTCTGACTAGACATTTCCAGTCACAGGCAATCATACTGAATCCCTTTGTTATCACCTCAATTATTCCAAATGTAAAAGGGGACTGGAGTCCATTCTCTTGAACACATTTTTTTTTTAGTTTTTTGTATACTTTAAAAGATAAGGGCTCATAGGTTACCTGCCCCCTTTGTCCTTGCTTTGCAATGATGGGAAAGGCTGAAATAGCTTTCCAGTCTTTGGCATTCATTGCCTCCCACAGACAGCCATACAGAGCTGTCTGAATCTCATTAACAAGTGGGGGCAGGGGTGGCCAATTGTTTCTTTGCCCCAAGGCAGGAGATCTGCCATAGGTAAGGGAGTCCTGACTCCTGGTAGCCCTGTGGGCTAATTAACATCAAAAATCCCTGGTTACATATTACTATAACAAATTTAATACTAATAATTATAATGTTTGAAATAGTGTGAGAACTTACTAAAATGTGACTCAGAAACATAAAGTGAGAAAATGTTGGAAAAAGGGCCCCAATTACTTGCTTGGTGTAGGGTTGCCAAAATATCTTCAATTTGTAAAAAATGAAATATTTGCAAAGAAAATGAAGGTATGATGAAAATATTTTATCAAATAGATAGTATCAACCAAAAGATAAAAGTCAACATAAAAGAACCAAAACTGGGGAGAAATGATGGCAGCAGAGTAGATAGTAGTGTTGTCTGTTTGCTCCCATCATGGAAGAAGGACTTGGAGTGCAAACATAGAGTGAAGTGAGTGCCAATTTCAGATAGGGTGAACAGGGACAGGAGCATGGGAGCAGTGTGAGAGAGGACAGAAACCTCGGCCCACACTCTCCAACCAGAGTCACTGGGCTTCCCAGCCTGGCACCTCTGCCGCACCCAAAGGGGCTGCTGCTGACTAGCTCATTAGCTGGGATCTGCTTGGGAACTACCCCCTGCCTTAGGTGCCCTGAACAGTGAAGTCCTGGAGGGAGTCAGCGAGAAGGTTTGTTTGAAATAGCCAAAGGCATGGGAAGACAGAGAACAGCCCAGACTGTGAAAAACTGTGTGAATTGAGTTTTGGTGGGGACCCCTGGGCTTGTAACCCTGCAGCCAGAGGTGTATGCACCAAGGATCTGTGAGAAATGCTCACAATATTACACTCGGACACAGGACTTCAGCAGCAAAGAGAGGCATTTATTCGTGAGTCTGCAGAGTTAGGTGCACAGCCAGCCAGGGGCATGCGCACCTGACAAAATGGAACTGGCTGTTTTTATCCTAATGGGAGTAAACTCCCCCCTCCCCACCTCTGCCTCCTTCTCCTTCTCCATTTTTTTCCATGCTGGATACTCTGGAGTTACAATCTAACACGATTAACTAAATTAACCAAGGTTGATCTGGTTATAGGTCGGTCTCCAGCTCTCCTTTGAATTTCCCTATCATGTTTTCTGGACTGTCTAGCTACATTGTCCTATTTCCCAGAGTTTGGTGATGAATATCTACCCTGTTTTATCTCAGATAACCTTTGTTCTCAGAAGCATTTGTGCTGATCTGCGGAATGCCCCCTTCCTGACTTGTAAGTTTGCTAATACTGTTAACTCTGGCTCAGAGACCCTTTGATTACATTTGTCCTTTGCTGCTAATTATTTTCTACTGATTTGGGAGTCACCAGTTCCCTTGCCCTTTACCATCCCCCCTGTCTCTTTTGGGAAATTGACTGACTACTCAAACCTTTTTTTTTTTTTTCAGATTTAATGTGTTTTATTGATTAAATTATTACATTTGTGCCAATTTCCCTTCCCTCTGCTCCCCTCCACCCGGTGGCCCCCCTCCCTCCAGTTGTCCCCCCCTTTTAGATTATGTCCATTAGTTGTGCATACAGTTCCTCCCAACCTCTCTCCGTCTATTCCATTCCCTCCTACCTTGATCCCCAATTCCTATATCATCTCCCTCCCTTTCCCCATTCCCCCTCCCTGTTGACCTCCCCCCAATATGCTTCCCGTACCCACAGTTCCTCTTCCACTCTCATTGCCTATTTAGTTTGCCTTTGTTTCATCTCCCTAGCTTCTGTTTTTTTTTTAAACCAGTCCCTTTAACATCTCATATAACAGTGGTTTGGATCTAATGAACTCTTTCAGTTTTATTTTGTCCTGGAAACACTTTCTCTGTCCTTCTATTCTGAATGACAATTTCGCTGGATAGAGTATTCGTGGTTGTAGGTTTTGGATTTTCATTACTTTGAATATTTCTTGCCAGTCTCTTCTTGCCTGTAGGGTTTCCCTTGAGAAGTCAGCTGATAGTCTAATTGGGACCCCTTTGTACATAATTCTTTTCTTCTCTCTTGCTGCTTTTAAGATTCTCTCTTTATCTTTAATTTTTGACATTTTGATTATAATGTGTCTTGGAGTGGTTCTCCCTGGGTCCAGTCTCATGGGAACTCTCCTTGCTTCCTAGACCTGCAGGTCTATTCCCTTCCCCAAGTCTGGGAAGTTCTCCTTTATTATATTTTCACTCAATTTTTCAAGTTCTAGTTCATCTTCCTCATTCTCTGACAAACCAATGATTCTTATGTTGGGCCTTTTATAGCTGTCCCAGAGGTTTCTGATCCTCTCATTGTTGCTTCCCATTTCCTCTCGCTGCATTGGTTGACTGCTTGTTCCTTCTCCATATTCCAGTTTGTTGAAATGAACTCTGGATTTTATTTCCTTTCCTTCTGTCTCGTATGTGGTTTTGTTCCTTTCGTTATGAAAGTTTTTCGCTTCTTTCATATCTTTTTCCTGCTCTTTTGTGAATTCTGTAAGCCACCTGATAACAATGGCCCAGAACTGAGCCTCTGACAGGTTTCTTATCTGTTCATCTGTCAGGTTCTCTATCTGCTGCCTGGTGAGTTGTGTTACCGGTATTTCTAAAGTTGCCTGCCTCATTTTGACAGATGCGTTTTGTTTTCTTGGGCTGGCTGTCGGGGGCAGTGCCTGTGTATGCGTCACAAATTAGCGACCGGCGCCTGCCTGTCCGCGACCTATTTCGCAGCCCTGTGGTGCTTTCTTTGGGGGCGGGGGTCCAAGATGGATTCACACAGTTATTCAGCTAGGAGACCGGGATCCGTCCTCCCGCCCCCCTGGGCCTCACTCTTCAAGGCGATGCGGCGGCCGCTCTCCCCAGCTCTGGGGTCGCGCACCGCCAGGGGCTTGGCCGCCGGGATTCCTCGCCGGGGTCGCGGACCGCCAGGGGCTTGCGCAGCCGGGATTCCTCGCCGCCCGCCGCTCCGAGTGCGACCGCAAACAGCACTGCCCTCTTTAACTCTTACCTGCCCAAATGGTACCGCTGGTTTATAACTTCATATGTTGGACTTCCGTGTAGTTTTATTTTCTGGAATTTCTAGTTATCCTTTGTTTTGAAGTAGTTGTATTCCTCTATAGTTGTAGAGGGAGACCTAGCGTGTCCGTCTAAGCCTCCATCTTGGCCGGAAGTCTACTCAAACCTTTTTATTTGTCCCTTCAAACCTAAGAAGGATTTCTTGACTTTCTTTCTCATAGCAAGAATTTTCTTTGGCCTCTAGGAGGATTGCCAGCATCTGTTCAATTAGTGCAGTCTCAATCAGTCTCTGAACTAAACCTCTGACCCAGGGAATAATACAACAGCCTAAAGCTGTTAGTATGGGGAGCCAGGGTGCTTGGTGGTGGCGAATGTAGCTCATCCCCAGATTGGAAAACCACTGAGAGCGTGGCGGCACACGGGACCCACTCCCCACACTGGTTTTCCCATGGGAAACCAGGCCTGCATTTCTATAATAGCTAAAAGCTTGCTCTCTGCTAAAGGACCCCCTCATCCTGGGCTGAGAACAACAGATGTTCAGTGTGTAATCTTGAAGCAGTTTTTTAGGGCCTGTTCTGGGCCAATTTTTAAGAATAGGATGTGGCTAGACAAGTTATCCTTATCATTCATGCATATGTAACATTCTTTTATCTGTTATATAAAAATAATAGTCATATAAGGCAATGATTGGCACAATGATTTGTAACTTTCTTGGATGTAATCCACCTAAAGAATCAATAAATGCCTGTTAAGGCAGGAGTGAACTGTGATTTCTTCTCTAGAAAGTGTCCAGTTTTGTCCCCTCTTCTCCACAGGATTCTTGCAGTTGCTGTGCATTTATTCTCTTCACCCACAATACCATGGACTCTGCTGGTCAGAGGTCCATGACATGTTAGGATGCCTGCTACCACGATGAGGGATGCGAGAGCTGATGAGATCATTCCTTTTCAATTGCCAAACCAATTTTTTAACTATCCTGTTATAGGATTGTCAATGCCTGAGTTTTCTGCTAGTTCATTTGCTAAGGTAGTCAGTCCCTGCAGAGCCTTAGTGATAAGTTAAAATCCCTCCCATTTCCTTGGGGCCTTGGAAGAACCAAAGCCACCTGTATAACCAAGACACTAGCTACCAGCCATAGCTTTGCAAAGGCACCTCGAAAGCTGTCTTCTTCCCCTATCACCCAATGACAGGTTCTGGAGAACTCCTGGGAACCCTCCTCTGTAACAATTTCCTCTCTCAGACTTAAGACCCTTTGTAATCTTACAAAGGACAATGGTGAAGGTCTCCCCTAGCTGCTTCAAGCTGGACATAGTTGTCATTCTATTTACCCTTGGGTCTAGAAATTCCTAATAGAGTGAGAATGAGGAGGGGAGGGTGGCCTTCCCACATGGGGAAGGATTTTGCAAAGTTCAGGTCAGGTCAGTTGGCTGTCGCCAGGCAGCAGCATGCTTGGTTTTCAAGGGCTGGCACTGCTGAACAAACTGGCATCCTTGTTATATTCTGGGGGCAATAGATTTTGGCAACAGGGTTAAAAAGCATAATTAAAACTATAACCACTAGATGACAACAGGCATCGATTAATGTTTAATGTCTCCCATTCAGAAAAAAATTGGCTTCTTTGGCATAAGATTTGCAAGGTATGTCACACCTGTTCAAAGCCCTTTTCCCCACTATACTTAGTTTGAGTGGAGGGGAATATTTTTAGATTCTCCCTTCTCAGACCTCTGGGCCCTTTCTGTCTGAGCTATTAGGATAGAAAAGAGAAACCAGTTTTAAAGTGAAGCCCAAATATCATCCCATACTTCACCAACCCAACCGCTTAGTTCAGCCAAACAATTGAGTCTCAGGAGTTGGCAATGCAGACAGGCTTAAGTAAGGCCTATATGTACAGACAATCACTCAGGTAATGAGATCATAGGCTTATGCCCTATGAAAACAGCAGGGAGAACATACATGTTAATTCACATAACATAATCCACAAACCAGTCTCTGAATCTAGAAGACTGTGGAGACATTCAGTTTCAGAGCCTTTGCTGGAATGATATTTAACAGTGGCAATTTTACAGGTACTCCTTACCTATAGATTAAACATTTTTGATGATGTTATAAACCTAGTTTTAAATTTTAAATGAAAACAAACTTCTAAAGACATTTAGCTGCCCTAGTTTGTAGTCTACCACTGAGCATCATGATTTTCCTCAAATCATAATTTTTCTCCTTAAGATTACCCTCCTTGTTATTAAAGGGACTACATTAAATCCAGTTTTAATTTAGCCCATTCATTTGCATAAACACAACAAGAGCAGCAATTGATTACATATAATCTGTAAGTCTGCTTTGCTGGAACTCACACTAGGAGCATTCAGGTTGACTTTCAATCTGCCCTTCTGGGCACAGAAGCTGAGCCACACACTTGCCATCTGGCCTTGCCTGTAAAACCCATGCTTTTCATAAGTCCTTCAAGTTTTCCATTGTGCATTAAAGGTTTCTCCTGGCCATCTTTCAGGAAAGCAACCTTTATTCCTTCCCTAAAAAGATTGCCATGAATCGCACAACCAACCAGGGTATCAGGCCTTTTCCCCCTTGGCTTTCGTTAGCCTTGAAAGTCAACTTCCATTCCCCAGGGCTTTCTAGTAACAACCAGAGCCTAGGAATGCCTCCTTCAGGCATGACATCCCAGTCAAAGCCTTGGTTGACAAAACCACCATTATCAACTGGTCTTATTAGTTTTATGCAAAGAAACCTTATGTCATTGCTTACTTCTTTGGAATGTCAAATACTGGAGGGATCAGGTAGGGAGAAAAATATAGAAGCTTGAAAGAAAATCCTTGTTCTTCAAAACTGCATTTCCATGCATTTCACCTTCCATTACTAAAACTATACAATTTCTTTTCAAATCTTCCACAAACTTCTAACAAAACCTCTATATACTTGTCACAACCTTCTTCATTTCCGTGCCTTACACTTTCCCTTGTTCACTTTCTTTCATGTGGAGTTTTAACTTTCCCTGGGAAACCTCAATTTTTCCTTTCAGAGCATAAACAGAGCAATAATTCAAAACATAGACATCTAGGCTCTCTCTCTACAGCATGTCTATTGTCCTCCTAAAGAGATGTGCCCTGGCAGAGACATGCTCACTTGCCCAGGCTGGAATGTTCATCAGCCCTGAATGACCCTTTTGGGGTCCCAGGTGGCAAAAAGTATTTTCCTTGATCAGTTTACAGATGACCTTTTCTAAGTCTCATTGGTCAAAAACAAATACAGAGAACTCCACAACAGAACAGACCAAAGTACACTTCTATGAAATCAGAACATAAGCAGCTGAGGTTTTCTTTTTCCAGGTTTAAAACTTACATAACTGTTTTCTTTTTATTATTATTACTTTCCACAGACCTTCTGCAACATTTACAAGATTTCTAAATACCTTTTACTTCTTTAGATTAAACAATAACATGCCTCCAATCCTTGTTCTTTTCCATGCTGTGAAGGACTATACTCAAACTCAGTATTTGGCAGCTAAAAGTTTCTAGATTTGCAGAGATATTCTGCAGCTTTTTGAAGTTTTTGCTTCTCCTCTTTTATAATGTACACTTCTGTGCTTTTCTGAGGAGTTTTTCAATTGTTCTATCTGGCCCATTCATTTACCTTCTATAATTTTTACAAATATTTGGCCAGCTTCTGTTACAAAGATGACTTTTAAGAGTCCCTTCCCTATAGTGTTCTCTGGATTTAGACCAGAATATTTTCTCATCTGGTACCTGAGCTTCTATAGGAATGCTGATGGAGTTTTATCTCTTTCTTGCTGTATTTTGAATGCCTTGGAGACATTCTGTGTTTAGGGTAACAGACTCCTTGATTCCCCTGATGATGACACTCCTAAGGTCTCTCATCTGGGCCCTGTTATTATCTATCTAGGATCTATATTGGAAAACTTTTGTTTGGCCAGGGCAATTCCTTGGCCAGGAGGATGCTTGCTTTTCCATATTCTTATAGCAGCCCATCTGATTATTCCTCTTCCTTCCCCACTGAAGAAGATGCCTAGAATGGACATTATTCCATCCATGCGTAACAATGCTGTTCCTTAAGATATAGGCATGTCGCCCTGGTGAAGCAGTGAGGTGGTTGAGGGCGCCCCAGTTACAACCCTAGAGATGGTGTAGATTGGCAGCTAACCCACTACTACTGCCACTTGTACCACAGTTTGAAGAAAAGTGGCCTGAGTTTTAAAAATGTCATTTTTTTTTTGTTTGTTTCTCTGCTTTGGAGAGGCAGACGTCCTACTGTTTCTGTAACTTGTAGCAAGTTAATTATCATATTGTTCTCAGGACCTAGTAGCTTTTTAAGGAATTAGGTGGCCATGGCCAAGTAGCTAGCAAACTTAACATTGCCCCTCCTTGCAGCTCTAGCAGGGAGTATTCAAATGCAAATTGAATTGCTAGAAGTTATCTGGGGTAGGAGAAAATGCTGCAAGCAATTTCTTTGGGGAAATTCTCAAGGTCCTGTTTGTATTGCTCTAATTCCTTTCTGAGAGTAAATTTCTGCCTGAGCCCTGGGTATCATGGGCACAGCTTTTGGTTGGGCACCTGTTAGGTGTTCCTGGCCTGATCCGTCTGTACTGTCTATCTGTGGTTCCTCTGCCCAGTTGGCCACCGGCTGGCCAGGGCTATAAGGTGGCGACTCACATATAAGATCAGGGCTTAACAAACCCAGGTTTCATCAGACCCAAATTGGGACTAGAAAACAGATTGCCCCGTAATAGGTTCCTTTGGCCAAAGGAGACAGCAATATTTTACTATTTTTTTGTTTTTCCTTATTCTGGGTCCAGGGATCTTCTCCCCAATGCTCTAACATTTTCTCTAATGGACTATTGGGTGGAATGTATATGGGGTGTCTCTTTGCCCCATTTTCTTTAGTTTCCCTAGGCTTAGAATATTTAGTTCTCATCCTTAGTCGATCCCTGTGGCTGTGGCTGAATCTGGTTGTGTTCTCAACACCACTTACTGGAGATTTCTTGAACATGAGCCTCTGAACTCAACCCTCAGTATTGAAAGTTTCTTGCTCACACCCTGTATACTCAACCCCCCATACTGGAAATTTCTTGTACACAGACCCCGTGTAGTCAACCCACCTTATTGGAGGTTTCTTGTTCATGCCATGTGTGCTCAACACCCCATATTAGAGATTTCTTGCACACAGCCCGAGATTTGCTTCATCCATCTTGGGCCGCTTCCCTCGCGGGAGAATGAAACCACAGGTTGGGACTCCTCATTTGCTTCATATCTTGAGATATGTCTCAGCCACAAACACACTCTATCTCCGAGGATGCCCAGCCATCAAGGTAGTAATTAAGTCTAATTTTCTTACATTGGCTCATGCATGAGGTTGCCTAGTTACTGTGTTGTTTGGTTTCGTTTTCCCCCTGCATCAATCCACTGCTGTCCCCACAGTGTCATTTCCGGACACTGTGAGGCAGGTAGGCTCTGGGTTGAGTGAGCCACCCAAGAATGGGTAGGATGTGTCTCCCTGCCTCAGCTCAAAGCCACTTCCTGCACACAGGTGGAGGATGCTGGATGAACCCTCAAATTGTGAGAAATGCTCATATATTACACTGGGACACAGGACTTCAGCAGCAAAGCGAGGCATTTATTCATGAGACTGCAGAGTCGGGTACACAGCCAGCCAGGGGCATGCATGCCTGACAAAATGAAACTGGCTGTTTTTATCCTAATGGGAGTAAACTCCCCCCTCCCCACCTCTGCCTCCTTCTCCTTCTCCATTTTTCCATGCTGGATACTCTGGAGTTACAATCTAACATGATTAACTAAATTAACCAAGATTGATCTGGTTATAGGTCGGTCTCCAGCTCTCCTTTGAATTTCCCTATCATGTTTGCTGGGCTCTCTAGCTACATTGTCCTATTTCCCAGAGTTTGATGATGAATATATACCCCCCCTTTTTAAGTATATTTTATTGATTATGTTGTTATAGTAGTCCCAATTTTTTTCCCTTTGCTCCCCTCCACTTAGTACCAACCTTTCCTCCAGCAACCCCATCCCCTTAGTTCATGTCCATGGGTCATACATATAAGTTCTTTGGCATCACCCTTTCCTATATTATTCTTAACTTCCCCCTATTTTGTACCAACCAGTTATGCTTCTTAATCCCTGCACCATTTTCCCATTTCTCCACCTTCCACCTCCCAGCTGATAACCCTCCAAATGATCCCCATACCTATGATTCTATTTCTATTCTGGTTTGCTTAGTTGGATTTTGTTTTTATTTGTTTGATTCAGTTGTTGACAACTGTGAATTTGTTGTCATTTTAATGTTCATAATTTTGATTCTCTTTCTTAAGTAAGTCCCTTTGACATTTCATATGATAATGGTTTGGTGGTGACACACTCTATTAGCTTTACCTAGTCTTGGAAGCACTTCATCTGCCCTCCCATTCTAAATGATAGCTTTGCTGGATAGCAAATCTTGTTGTAGGTCTTTGCATTTCATCACATTGAATACTTGTTGCCAGTCCCTTCTTGCCTGCAAAGTTTCTTTTGAGAAATCAGCTGATAGTTTTATAGGCAGCCCTTCATATGTAACTCTCTTCTTTTCTCTTGAAGCTGTTAAGTTTTTCTCTTTATCTTGAACCTTTGGCATTTTAATTATGATGTGTCTGGGTGTGGTCCTCCTCGGGTCTAGCTTGTTTGGGATTCTCTGTGTTTCCTGGACTTGTATATGTCTATTTCCATCACCAAATTTGGGAAGTTTTCCTTCATTATTTTTTTTCACATAAGCTTTCCATTTCTTGCTCTTCCTCTTCTCCTTTTGGCACCACTATGATTTGGATGCTGGAATGGTTAAAGCTGTCCCAGAGGTTCCTATGCCTCTCCTTGTTTTTTTCAATTCTTGTTTCCTCATTCTGTACTAATTGACTTTTTTTACTTCCTGATGTTCCAAACAATTGATTGGAACCCTGGTTTCATTCCCTTCACCATAAGTTTTATGTGGATTTTCCTTTGTTTCATTTAACATAGTCTTCACTTCTTCCCTTATGCATTTGCCATACTTAAGCATATCTGTCAAGCCTGTGAGCATCTTTATCACTAGAGTTTTGAACTCAGCATCTGTTAGGTTGGTTATCTCCTCGTCGCTTAGTTCTTCCACTGGAATGGTACTACACTCCCTCTTTGGGGCTATACTTTTCTGTCTACTCACCATAACAGGCTCCTGTGTTTTTTTGCCTCTGTGTCTTAGGTAGAGCTCCTACCACCTTTTTATCTCAGATACCCTTTGTTCTCAGAGGCATTTGTGCTGAACTGTGCAATGCCCCACTTCTGACCTGTAAGTGTGATGATACTGTTAACTCTGGCTCAGAGACCTTTGATTACATTTGTCCTTTGCTACTAATTATTTTCTACTGGTTTGGGAGTAACCAGTTTCCTTGCCCCTTACATCTCCACCAAACAAAAACAGAACTTAGCTGCAGAGAGGGGCCCATGTGGAAAAGCTGAGGTGGAACCCCATACTTGGTGGGGATCCTGGGCACAGTATTGCACCCACATGTGTACATGCACAAAGGCTCTACCAAATAAAAATGCAGAACTGAGCCATGGAGAGGGGCCCATACAGGAAAGCTGTGGCAGAACCCCAGACTCAATAGGGACCCCAGGCAGGCCACTCTATGCACACATGTGCACCAAGGCTATGCCAGGAAGGGATGTGGGACCAGTGCTGGAGCTTGGAGGCAACACAGAGACTTTTTTGGAGTAGAATCAGAGATGGGACCGCAGTCTGGGCAGGAACTATAGGTGTGTGCACTGGCTCACCAGCAGTGTAGCATTGCTAGACAAGCACGAGGAGTGCTGGAGTGTGCCGCAGGACCAGTGTGGGGGACCCAACTCAGTTAGGCTCACAGCAGAAAGGTGCAGAAGGCCCATGAGTGAGAGAATAGCAGCCTCAGAAACCAGCTAGATCTCCTTACAGAGAGCTAGCCAGAAAAGAAGATTTGAAACCTATGGAATTTTGACCAGGGGCGGATCCAGAAAAAGAAGAAAGTGTCTGAAGTTTATACTGGGGAATAGCTCTTTATTTAATCTGTTTCCTGCCTTCTCTCCCTCTTATTTTTCTTCTTCTTTAATTTTTTGGTTTGTCTGTTTTGTTTATCTTCCCTCTCACACTAAATATATAACATATAACTGCTATGTAAACCTAATACCACATGCTTCCACGTTCTCACTTCATTCAGCCTCTTCCCTCCCTTTTTCAATATGCTATATAAATATTACTTACTGTCTCACATAACCTTGATCTGACTTGCTATTATTATTATTCTACCACATTCCCTCTCAAAAATAATCTTTGTTTCAGCTAGCCAACTCTTACCTGTTTTTCCTTCAGTATAATAGTCTTAACCTCTTTACATATGTATTAATGCTGGCTCATTTGCTGATAGTGTCATTGTGGGTGAAGAATATTTTTGAGGGTGTAGGTTTCTTGGCTGGGTTGTGCATTTATGTTTTAACAGCATCTCCACAAAAGAACTCAAGACATGATGAGTAGGGTGACACTCAAGCAACTAGCCAGAGGGAAATATCCACCAAAGAGTAACTTAAATACAACCAGACAGCTTAAACAAATGACTAAAGGACATCCCAAGAGCATCAAGCACATGAGGTCAAAGAGACAGCACTACTGAATCCCCCAGATCTCCTATTCAGGAGATCATACCACAAAGGTGGAAAATCACAGCAGGCAAGCCTAAGAAACAAAAACAAAGAAGAAGAGGCATTTAAAATGGGAAGACACATAAACAAACTCTCAAAGAAAGGAAAAGAGGAACCCCAGAAAGACTGCTACATGAAATAGAGGTAGGCAAACTATCAGACATAGAATTCAAAAGAATGGTTACAGGGAAGCTTATTGAACTTGAAAACTCCGATAAAACTACAACGAGCTCCAGAGGAATTACAGAGAACTCCAGGGAAACTACATTAAACTCCAGAGAAGCTACAAGGAACTTATTGAGAACTGCACCATTATTAAAAAGGACATAGAAATTATCAATAATATCCAGGAGGAAATGAAGAGTACAATTTCTGAAATGAAGAACACAGTAGAAACAATCAAAAGCAGGCTAAACAAAGCACAGGATCAGAACAGTGAGCTAAAGGAGAATGTAGAAAAAATTCCCAGACAGTGAAACAAAATGTAAAAAGACTGAAAAAGAATGAAGAGGTTTTAAGAGAACTTGAGGACAGCATGAAACACAACAATATCTGTACCACAGGGGTACCAGAAGGAGAAGAGGAGGAGCAAGGGATAGAAAACCTGATTGAAAAAGCAATGACAAAAAACTTCCCTAACGTAAGGAGAGAAAAAGTCTCACAAGTAGAGGAAGGACAGAGTGTCTCAATGAAGACCAACCCAAAGAGGTCCACTCCAAGACACATCATAATTAAAATGGCAACATTCATAGACAAAGAGAGAATCCTGAAGACAGCAAGAGAAAGATAGCAAATAACATACAAGGGAGCTCTGATAAGGCTATCAACTGATTTCTCAACAGAAACACTACAAGTCAGAAGGGAATGGCAAAAAATATTTCAAGCATATGATTGCAGGAGAGGGGGTGGGCTGGGTGGGGGAGAGAAATGGGGGAAAAATAGGACAACTGTAATTGAAAAACCAAAAATAAAAATAAATAAATAAATAAATAAAATATATATTTCAAGCAATGAAAAAGAAAGGTCTACAACCAAGACGACTCTACCCAGCAAGGTTCTCTTTCAAAATAGAAGGTGAAATAAGAAGTTTCTCAGACAAAGGAAAACTAAAAGAATACATCTCCACCAAATTAGCATTGCAAGAAATGCTAAAGGGTCTGCTTTAAGAAGAAGAAGAAGAAAAAAAGAGAGGGAGAGGAACACAGGTACAAAAGGAAATGAATAAATACCTGTCAATAATAACCTTAAATGTAAATGAATTTAATGCTCCAATCAAAAGACGTAGGGTAGCAGAATGTACATGAAAACATGACCCACATATATGCTGTCTACAAGAGACCAACTTCAAAACAAAAGATCTACACAAACTGAAAGTGGAGGAATTGAAAAAGGTATTCCAAGCAAATAGACATGAAAAAGATTTTACAGCAAAGACCATAAAAAGAGACAAAGAAGAGCATTTCATAATACTTAAGAAAACAATCCATCAAGAAGATATAACCATGTTAAACATATATGCACTCAAAATAGGAACACAAATATATAAAGAAAATCTTAAAAGACTATAAGAAGGATATCAATAGCAAAACACTAATAGGGGGTTTTAAAACCCCATTAACAACAGTAGACAGATCTTTGAAGCAAAGAAACACCAAGAACATTAAGACATTGAACAATACTCTAGATCAAATGGACTTAATTGACATATATATAACCTTTCACCCCAAAGAAACAAAATATGCATTCTTTTTTAGTGCACATGGGACATTTTCAAAGGTAGACCTCATAGTAGGACACAAAACAAGCCTCAACTAATTCAAGAAAACTGAAATTATACCAAACAACTAGCCTGAAACTAGAAACCAACCTCAAAGAAAAACTCGAAAACATTCAAATCTTTTGAGAATGAATAACATGCTATTAAATAATGGATGTATCAACAATGACATCAAGGAAGAAATCAAAACATTTCTGGAAATAAATGATAATGAACAAAAATCCACCCATAACATTTGGGACATGGAAGGCAGTCCTCAGAAGGAAGTTTAGAGCAATACAGGCCTATCTAAAAGGATAGAAGAATCTCAAATAAAAAATCCAACCTGACAACTACAACAGCTAGAGGAACAATAACACACAAAGCCAAGAGCAAGTAGAAGGAAGGAAATCATCAAGATCAGAGCAGAATTAAATGACATAGAAACTAAACAAACAATTCAAAAGATCAACAAAATAGGAGCTGGTTCTTTGAAAAGATAAACAAAATCAACAACCCTTTAGCTAGGCTCATTAAGTAAAAAAAGAGAGAGAACCCAAATAAATAAAATCAGAAATGAAAGAGGAAAAATCACAACTGATACCACAGAAAGACAAAGAATTGTAATGATTTATTACAAACAACTATATTACAATAAATTTGACAACCTGAATGAAATAGACAAATTTCTGGAAACATATAACCTTCAAAAATTGAATCAAGAAGAAGCAGAAAGCCTGAACAGACTGATAACAATGAGGGAAATTGAAGCAGTAATCAAAGAACTCCCAGCACACAAAAGTCCTTGACCAGATGTCTTCACAGGCAAATTTTACAAAACACTTAGGGTACAACTAACACCGACCCTTCTCAAACTATTCCAAACAGTCCAAGAAGAGAGCAGACTCTCAAACACTTTCTATGAGGCCAATATTACCCTAATTCCAAAACCAGGTCAAGACACCACAAAAAAAGAAAACAACAGGCCAGAATTTCCAGCCAAGATGCTTGGTCTCCCTCTACAACTAAAAAGGAATACAACTACCTCAAAACAAAAGATAACCAGAAATTCCAGAAAATAACACTACATGGAAGCCCAAAGTATGAAGTTATAAACCAGCGGTGCTCTTCCGAATGGGTAGGAGGGATGAGAAAATGCTGTCCTGTCCGTGGTAGCAGTGGGCATAGCAGTGGGACTGAGAGAAGTGCCAGGGGAGTAATCCCAGCTGCAATTGAGACCCTGCAGCTTGTGATTCCAATGCTGAGAAGGGCAGCCCCCCAACTGCCTCAGACGGTAAGGCCCAGAGGGCAGGGGGATGGATCCCAGTCTCTCAGTGGAGAATAACAGTAGGAATCCATCTTGGACCCCCACCCCACACAAAGTGCCACAGTGTGGTGAAAAAAGTCACTGATCGCCGGCAGTCACTGGACAGTAATGAGAGTACAGGGCTCTGCCCCTGATAGCCTGCCCAGGAAGCAAAGCTAAACACAAGTCTGTTAGAATGAAGCAGACAATGATTGAAATCCTGGTGATGCAGATAACCAGGCAGCAGATGCGACACCTTACAGATGAACAAATAAAAAACCTATCTGACGTTCAGTTCAGAGATATTGTTATAAGGTGGCTTACAGAATTAACAAAAGAGTTGGAACAAGACAGGGAAGGAAAGAATGCTACTCATACTGAAACGAACGAAAACAATAAGAGACAAGCAGTGAGGAAATAAAATCCAGAGATCAAATCAACAAACTGGAACATAAAGAAGGAACAAACAGTCAACCAGTGCAGAAAGAGGAAACAAACAAACAAACAAAAAGAGTGAGGAGAGGATCAGAAACCTCTGGGACAGTTATAAGAGAATGAACACATGGATTATAGGATTGCCAGAGGGAGAAGAAGAAGAACTAGAAATCGAAAAATTATGTGAATAAATAATGAAGCAGAACTTCCCAAACTTGGGGAAGGAAATAGGCTTACAGGTCCAGGAGGCACAGAAAGTACCAGAAAAACTGGACCCAGGGAAAACCATTCCAACACACATTATAATAAAATTGTCAAAAATTAAAGATAAAGAAAGAATCTTAAAAGCAGCAAGAGAAAAGAAAAGAATCATGTATGAAGGGGTCCCAATTAGACTATCCGCTGACTTCTCAAGGGAGACCCTGCAGGCAAGAAGGGACTGGCAAGAAATATTCAAAGGAATGAAAATAAAAAACCGACAACCACAAATACTCTCTCTATCCAGCAAAACTGTCATTCAGAATAGAAGGGCAGAGAAAGTGCTTCCAGGACAAAGTAAAACTGGAGGAGTTCATTAGATCCAAAGCACTATTATATGAGATGTTAAAGGGACTGGTTTAGAAGGAGGATCAAAACTATGAACATTTAAATGAAAACTGCATCACAAAAACCAACAACAGAAGCTAGGGAATTGAAACAATAACAAACTAAATAGGCAACGAGAGTGGAAAAAGACTATAGGTATGGGTAACGTATTGGGGGGAGGTCAGCAGGGAGGCGGAAGGGGGAAAGGTAGAAAGATGGTACAGGAATTAAGAATAGTAGGAGGGAATGGAATAGACAGGAAGAGGTTGAGAAAAACTATATGAACAACCAATGGACATGGACTAAAAAGGGGGGGACAACTGGAGGAATGGGGGCCACTGGGTGGAGGGGAGCAGAGGGAAGGGAAATTGGGACAACTATAACAGCATAATCAATAAAACATAGTTTAAAAAAAGAAAAGAAAACTACAGGCCAATATCACTGATGAACATAGATCCTAAAATCGTCAACAAAATATTGGCAAGCTGGATCCAGCAACACATTAAAAAGATCATACACCACGATCAAGTGGGATTCATCCCAGAGATGCAAAGAAAGTTTAATTTTCACAAATCTATAAATGCAATACACCACGTGAACAAAATGAAAGACAAAAATCACGTGATTATATTAATAGATGTAGAAAAAGCATTTGATAAAGTACAACACCCATTTATGATAAAAACACTCAGCAAAATGGGAATAGAGGGAGCATATTTCAACATAATAAAGGCCATATACGAGAAACCTGAAGCCAACATCATACACAATAGGCAAAAACTGGAAGCTTTCCCCCTGAGATCAAGAACAAGACAAGGATGCCCACTCTCTCCACTCCTTTTCAACATAGTTTTGGAAGTTCTAACCACAGCAATCAGACAAGAAAGAGAAATAAAAGGCATTAAATTGGAAAGGAGGAAGTAAAACAGTCTTCTTTGAAGATGACATGATGGTGTACACAGAAAACCCTATAGACACCACAAAACAATTACTTAACATAATAAGTGATATGGCAAAATACCAGGGTACGAAGTCTATATTCAGAAATTGAAGACATTTCTGTACACTAACAATAAAATATCAGGGTTAGAAACTAGAAAAAATTCCATTTACTACAGCAACATGAAAAATAAAATACTAGGAATAAACTTAACCCAGGAATGGTTGTGCAGTCCGACTCGGGAGTGACACGGTATCTGTCTCCTCCCGTGTTGAATCGACATCTTGCGATGATGCTGGAGTGTCCTCTCCAGTGAAGCTGAAGCTACAGAGCCTGGGCAGGGTGATATGGAGGGTCTGCTGTTGCCCATGCAGCAGACCCCCCCTCTCTTCGCAGCTGAAGGATCCAAGGGAAAGACGGAGTCAATACAGCTTGGCTTCAGGTGCGCCGCAGGAGTTGCCGGTGTTGACTACAACGTCAAACCGCCTTAGGGACTCCGGCTCCGGATTTTCTGTCGGGGTTTACTCCCTTAGCCTTTCCCCTGAAGAGGTATGCCGCAAGGCAGCAGAGGGTTTTTGGAATCAGAGTTTTCCTTCTCTGATGTGCCCTGACTGGAAGATCGAACCAGCAACACTTAGCTCGCAGGCCGACGCTCAATCCACTGAGCCAAACCAGCCAGGGGATCCCAAATATGTGTAATTGTACAGTATTCCATATTATTTATTTTGCCTTATTTACATTATTCCATAAATCTTCTCTTAAATATCAAAAAGGCAAACTCAGCCAAACGATTAACCTTATGTAAAATAATTACTCAAACAATAAAATCTGAGTTTTTCTTAATGAATTGGATTTCAAAATAAAAATGTAAATGGAAAACATTTTGTTGATCCTATTTTCCTTTAAGCATTAAGGTGACAACTTTTCATAATGACCTACCCCAAGGATTTCAATAAAAAGGAAAGAAAACAACAGAATTAGCTGCCAGTTTCAAGTTGAATGAGATAGTGTGGGTTGGTCTTCCCCCAAACTATTCTCACCTCCATCCCTATTCCTTGACTTTCTCTATCATAAAGACTAAAAAACTAAAGTTGATTTAACTTCTAGTGATGTTAGCATCGCCCATATGAAATGGTTCCGGCCATGAGATACAGGCAGAAGTCCCTGAGCAGAGCTACTCTACCTGAATAAAAATGAGAGAAGCCCTTTGTCCTTCCCTCTTTTCCCTGTCTGAAACATAGAAGTAATGCCTGGAGGTAGAACAACTATCTTGCAGATCTGGTGAAAAAAGTCAACTGCTAAGAGTGGCCCTGTACTGTTATTGATATTATTTTTTTAAATGTTTTATTGATTATGCTGTTACAATTGTCCTAATTTACCCTCCCTCTGCTCCCCTCCACCCAGTGGCCCCCCTCTTTCCAGTTGTCTCCCCCTTTCAGTCCATGTCCATTGGTTGTGCATATAGTTCCTCTCAACCTCTTCGTGTCTATTCCATTCCCTCCTACTATGCTTCTTAATTCCTATACCATCTCCCTCCCTCTCCCACTTCCCCCTCCCTGCTGACCTCCCCAGAGTATGTTCCCCATACCTACAGTTCTTTTTCCACTCTCGTTGCCTATTTAGTTTGCCTTTGTTTCAATATCTTAGCTTCTGTTGTTGGTTTTTGTGATGCAGTTTTCATTTTAATGTTCATAGTTTTGATCCTCCTTCTTCTAAACAGGTCCCTTTAACATCTCATATAAGAGTGGTTTGGATCTAATGAACTCCCTCAGTTTTATTTTGTCCTGGAAGCACTTTCTCTGCCCTTCTATTCTGAATGACAGTTTCACTGGATAGAGTATTTGTGGTTGTCAGTTTTTTATTTTCATTCCTTTGAATATTTCTTGCCAGTCCCTTCTTGCCTGCAGGGTCTCCCTTGAGAAGTCAGCAGATAGTCTAATTGGGACCCCTTCATACATGATTCTTTTCTTCTCTCTTGCTGCTTTTAGGATTCTCTCTTTAACTTTTGACATTTTGATTATAATGTGTCTTGGAGTGGTTCTCCCTGGGTCCAGTTTTTCTGGAACTCTCTGTGCTTCCTGGACCTGTAAGTCTATTTCCTTCCCCAAGTTCGGGAAGTTCTGCTTCATTATTTTTTCACATAATTTTTCAATTTCTAGTTCTTCTTCTTCTCCCTCTGGCAATCCTATAATCTGAATGTTCTATCTCTTATAGCTGTCCCAGAGGTTTCTGATCCTCTCCTCACTCTTTTTTTTTTTTTTTTTTTGTTTTTGTTTTTGTTTCCTCTTTCTGCACTGGTTGACTGTTCCTTCTCCATGTTCTGGTTTGTTGATTTGATCTCTGGATTTTATTTCCTCACCATTTGTCTCATATGTTTTTTCATTCTTTTCAGAATGAGTGTTTTTCTTTCCTTCCCTGTCCTGTTTCAAATCTTTTGTTAATTCTGTAAGCCACCTTATAACAATAGCTCTGAACTGAGCCTCAGATAGGTTTCTTATTTCTTCATTTGTCAGGTTCTTCATCTGCTGCCTGGTTAGCTGTGTAACCGGGATTTCAATTACTGTCTCCTTCATTTTGACAGATTTGTGTTTTGCTTTGCTTCCTGGGCAGGCTGTGGGGGGCGGAGCCCCATGTACTCATCACTACCCGGCAACCAGCGGCGATCTTGACCTTTTTCACCTTGCTGTGGCGCTTTGTGTGGGGGCGGGGGTCCAAGATGTATTCCTGCCGTTATTCTCCACTGGGAGAATGGGATACATCCTCCTGCCCTCTGGGCCTCACCATCCGATGCAATGGGGGGCTGCCTTTCCCAGTGTTGGGGTCGTGAGCTGCTGGGGCTTGACTGCAATTATGATTGCTCCCCCTGCCACTCTCCCTGCTGCTACCACAAACAACCCCACCACACCTTTCCATTCCAGTTCCGATTTCGCCACTCTTACCCCTCCAGGGGAGCACCGCTGGTTTATAACTTCATACGTTGGGCTTCCATATAGTTTTATTTTCTGGAATTTCTGGTTATCTTTTGTTTTGAGGTAGTTGTATTCCTTTCTAGTTGTCGAGGAAGACCGAGCATGTCCGGCTAAGCCTCCATCTTGGCTAGAAGTCTTGATATTAATTTTTTATTTTACTTTTCAATTATTATTTATTCCCCTTAAACCTCCCTGTAATCACCATACTGTCACCTATGTCCATTAGTCTTTTTTCCTTTTCGCTCAATTCCTCTATCCCCTAACTAGTCCCACAGAGTTGTCATCTTGCTCTCTATCTATGAGTCTCTTTATTTTGCTTGTTAGTTCAGTTTGTTCATTAGATTCCACATATCAGTGAAATTATATGTTACTTGTCTTTCTCTGTCTGGCTTATTTCACTTAGCATAATGTTCTTCAGGTCCATCCATACTGTCACAAAGGCTAAAATATTCTTCTTTGTTAAGGCCAAGTAGTATTACATTGTGTAAATGTACCATAGCTGTTTTATCCACTCATCTACTGAGGGATGCTTTTGTATCTTGGCAATTGTAAATAATGCTACAATGAACACAGGGGTGCTTATGTTATTTTGAAATAGTATTTCAGACTTCTTTGGATAAATTCCCAGAAGTGTAATTTCTGGGTCATAAGAAAGTTCCATTTAAAAATTTTGGGGACCTCTTCATCCTGCTTTCAACAGTGGCTGCACCAATCTGCTTTTGTGCATTTGTGCCAAGACTGCAAAAGGGTTCTTTTTTCTACACATCCTCAACCAAACTTGTTTGATGATTTGATGATAGTCATTCTGACTGGTATGATGGGATAACTGATTGTGGTTTTAATTGGCATTTATCTGATGATTAGTGATGTTGAGCATCTTTTCACATGTCTATTGGCCAACTACATGCCCTCTTGGTAGAAGTGACTATTCAGGTCCTTTGCCATTTTTTAATTGGGTTGTTTGTTTTTTGGTTTTGAGTTTTATAAAGTTATTTATAAAGTTTGAACATCAACTCCTTATCAGGTATATCAGCGAATATGTTCTACCCATTCAGTGAGTTGTCTTTTTATTTTGTTGGTGGTTTCCTTTGCCATGCAAAAAATTTTAGTTTAATGTAGTCCTATTTGTTTTTCTTTTTTTTTCCCTTGCCTGAGGATATATATCAGAAGAAAAATTGCTATGTGCAGTGTCTGAGATTTTACTGCCTGTTTTCTTCTAAGAATTTTATGGTTTGGTGTCTAATACTTAAGTCTTTAATCCACCTGGAAATTATTCTTATGTGTCGCATAAGCACATGGTCTAGTTCTTTTTTTTTTTCTTCTCTGCATGTATCTGCCCAATTTCCCCAACACCATTTATTGAATAAACTATCTTCATCTCATTGTATGTGCTTGCTTTCTCTGTCAAATATTAATCAACTATAAAGGCATGGGTTTACTCTGGGCTCTCTATTCTGTTCCATTAATCTATGTGACTGTTTTTATGCTATTAGCATGCTGCTTTGATTACTATCACCTTATAGTATAGTTTCATATTAGTGTGATTTATCCAACTTTGTTGTTCTTTCTCAAGATCACTATTGCTATTTGGGGGCCTTTTGTGGTTCCATATAAATTTTTGAAATATTTGTTCTAGTCCTGTCATTGGTATCTTGATAAGAATTCTGTTGAATCTACAGATTGCCTTGGGTATAATGGACTTTTAATGATGTTAATTCTTTCTATCAATGAACATGCTACATGCTTCATCTTGTTTGTATCTCCTTCAACTTCTTTCTTCAGTGTCTTTTAATTTTCTGAGTACAGGTCTTTTACATCCTTGGTTAGATTTATTCCTAAGTTTTATTCTTTTTGAAGCAATTGGAAATGGGATAGATTTCTAAATGTTATTTAGTTCATTATTGCTGTATAAAAATACAACTGATTTCTGCATATTAACTTTGTATCCTGCTACTTTACTGAATTTATGATATTTATCAATTCCAGTAGTTTCTTGGTGTAATCTTTGGGGTTTTCTATGTACAGTATCATATCATCTGCAAATAAAGGTAGTTTTACTTCTTCCTTTCCAATTTGTATGTCTTTTATTTCTTCTTGTCCAATTGTCTAGGCTAGGACATCCAGAACTAATTTTAATAACCATGGTGAATGCTAATATCCCGGTCTTGTTATAGATCTTTAAAGGAATGTTTGTAGTTTTTGCCCATTGAGTATGATGCTGGCAGTGGATATGTTATATATGGCTTTATTACCTTGAAGTATGTCTCCTCTAGTCCCAATTTGCTTAGGGTATTTTTGTTTTTTAAAAATAATTTATTTATTTATTTGTAGAGAGAGGGGAAAGAAGAAATAGAGGAAGAGAAACATCGCTGTGTGGTTGCCTCTCACTCGCACCCCCAACTGGGGACCTAACATGCAACCTAGTCATGTGCCCTGACTGGGAATCAAACCAGCGAAACTTGGCTCACAGGCCGACACTCAATCCACTGAACCACAGCAGCCAGGGCTGCTTAGGGTTTTTATCATAAAGAGCTGTTGGATTTTATCAAATCCTTTTTCTGCATCTATTGACATGATCAGATGGTTTTTATCTTTAATTTCTTTATGTGGTAAATCACACTTATTGATTTGCAAATGTTGTGCCAACCTTGTATTCCCAGAATAAAACCCACTTTATCATGGTGTATGATCTTTTTGATGCATTGCTGTATTCAGTTTGGAAATTTTTGTTGAGGATTTTAACATCTATATTCATCAGACATATTGGCCTATAATTTTCCTTTTTTCATGTCATTTTCTGACTTTGGAATTAGGATAATGTTGGCCCCATAAAATGATCTTGGAATTATTTATTCCCTGCTCTTGAGATTTTTGAAATAGTTTGAGAAGGAAAGTTGTTACTTCTGGGATGTTTCATAAAATTCACCTATGAAGCCATGCAGTCAAGGGCTTTTGTTTGTTGGGAGTGTTTGTATACTGCTTCAATTTAACTAGCTATTATTTGTATATTCAGATTCTCTGATTCTTCCTAATTTAGTGTTGGAAAATTGTGTGTTTCTAGGAATGTATCCATTTTGCCTATATTTCCCAATTTTTTGGCATAATTGTTCATGATCTTTTCTTACAATCCATGGTATTTCTTTGGTGTCGGTTGTTATTCCTTCTCTTTCATTCTGTTTCTATTTGATTCCTTTCCTTTTTTTTTTTTTTCTTGATGGGCCTGGTTAATGTTTTGTCAATTTGCTTATCTTTTCAAAGACCGAGCTCTTGGATTCATCCTTTACATCATTTTTAGACTCTACTTCATTTATTTATTCTCTGATCTTTATTATTTCTTTGGTGTTTGTTTGCTGTTCTTTTTCAAGTTCCTTTAAGTGCAAAGTTAGATTAATTATTTGAACTTCTTCTTGTTTCTTGAGATGGGACTGTAATGCTGTGAATTCCCTCTTAGGACTGCTTTCCTGGTGTCCTACAAATTCTGGGTTGTTGCGTTTTTATTTTAATTTGTTTCAAGGTATCCTTTGATTCTTCTTTGATCTTGTTGTTGACCCATTCATTGTTTAGTAGCTTGTTATTTACCTTCCATGTCTTTTTCTTTGTTTGTTTTAGTTTTTTTCTTGTGATTGATTTCTAGTTTCATAGCATTATAGTAAGAGAAAAAGCTTGATATGATTTTAATCTTCTTAAATTTATTGAGACTTGTTTTGTGTCATAACATGTAGTTTATCCTAGATAAAATTATATGTGCACTTGAAAAAGGATGTATATTCTGCTGCTTTGCAGTGGAATGCTATGAAATATCAATAAATCCCTTTGATCCAGTTTGTCATTTAAGGTAGCTGTCTCCTAGTTAATTTTCTGTCTAGAATATGTATTCACTGAAGGCAATGAAGGGTTAAAATCCCCTACTATGACTGTAATTTTGTTAATCATGCCCTTTATGTTCCTCAAGATTTGTTTTACATATATAGGAGCTCCTATGTTGGATGCATAAATGTTTACTAGGGTTATATCCTCTTGTAGGATTATTTTCTTTATTATTATATAGTGTCCTTCTTTGTCTCTTAATATAGCCTTAGATTTAAAGTTACTTTGTCAAAATAAGTATTGCTACCCCAGCTTTTTTTCCATTTTCATTTGCATGAAGTATCTTTTTCCATCCCTTTACTTTTAGTCTGAGTGTATCTTTTGTTGTGAGGTATTTCTCTTGGAGAAAGTATATATATATATACTGTCTTGTTTTTTTATCCATTCAGCTACTGTATGACTTATTAAGAAGCATTTAAATCATTTACATTTAAAGTAATTATTTGTAGATATGTATTTATTTCCATTTTTAATTCTTTCCTTTTCTCTTGTTCTCAACACAAACTCTTTAACATTTTTGACACTGGTTTGCTGGTAACACTCATTTAGCTTTTTTAAAATTTTGTCTGGGAAGCTCTTTATTTATTCATCAATTATAAATGATGTAGTCCCATTTGTGTATTCTTTAACTTATTTCCCTTGCCCCAGAGAATATATCAGCAAAAATGTTGCTATATGAGATAGCTGAAATTTTATGGTGTCACGGCCTACATTTAAGTCTTTTATCCATCTTGAGTTTATTCTGGTGTATGGTATAAATTTGTGCTCTAGTTCCATCTTTTTGCATGTCTCTATCCAGTTTTTTCAACACCATTTGTTGAAGACACTATTTTCACTAAATTTTATGCTCCTTCCCCTTTGTGAAATAGTTGACCATAGAGACCTGGGTTTATTTATGGAATCTCTATTCTGTGCCATTAATCTATATGCTTGTTCTTATGCCAGTACCAGACTGTTCTGATTACAGAGGCCTTGTAGTATAGTTTGATATCAGGTATTATGATTCCTCCTACTGTGTTCCTCTTTCTCAAGATTGCTGATTTTATTCAGGGTCTCTTTTTGGTTCCTACACATTTTTTAAATTTATTATTTACTTATTTAGTTAGTTAGTTAGTTTTAGGGGGACCCCCGCTCTGTAACAATTCCCTCCCTCAGACTTAAGACCCTTTATAATATTACAAAGGACAATGGGCAAAGGTCTCAAGCTCCTCTAGCTGATTCAAGCTGGAAATGATCATCATCCTACCTACCCTTGGTTCAGAAATCCTTAATAAGAGTGTGGGTGTAGATGTGAGGGCGGCCTTTCCACATGGGGAGTATCTTACAGATTCCAGGTCAGTTGGCTGTCCCCAGAAAACAGCATGCTTGGTTTAACAGGCTGGCATCTTTGTTGTATTACGGGGGCAACCGATTTGGCAACAGGGATAAAAGGCATGATTCAATCTACAACCACTAGATGACAAAAGGCAGCAATTAAATTTTTAATGTCCCACATTAGGAAAAAAAAAAGTCTTCTTTGGAAGAAAGTGTGCAAGGCATGTTACACCTGTCCAAAGCCCTTTTGCCCACTATACTTAGTTTGAACTGAGGGAAATATTTTAGATTTCCCCCCTCTCAGACCTCTGGGCTCTTTCTGTCCAAGCCATTAGGGTAGAAAAGAGAAACTAGTTTTAAAGTGAAGCCCACAGACCACCCCATACATTACCAACCCAGCCATTTAGTTCACCTAAACTGTTGAGTCTCAGGAGGCAGCGATGCAAACAGGATTGAGGCCTATACATACAGACAATCACTCAGGTAATGAGATCATAAACTTATGCTCTATGTAAACAGAACACACATGTTAATTTATACAACATAACTTACAAACCAGTCTCTAAATCTGTGAGACTGTATTATTGGGAAGACATCCAGTTGCAAGGCATTTGACATTATTCTTGTCTGTAAATTAAGCATCTTTGATGACATTTAACTTTCAAGTAAAAACAAACAATGAAAATAAACTTTAAAGACAGTTACCTGCACTACTTTATAGTCTACCACTGAGCATTGTGATTTTCCTTGATTGTGATTTTTTTCTCCTTAAGATTACCCTCCTTGTGATTAAAGGGACTACATTAAGTCCATTTTTAATTTGTCCTGTTCATTTTCATAAACACAATAAAAGTAGCAAGTGATCACATATGATCTTTATGTCTGCTTTGCTGGAAAATACATAAAGAACCTTTAGGGTGACATTCAGTCTGCCCTTCAGGGCACAGACCTGTCTTTTCCAAGTCCTTCAGGTTTTCCATTGTGCCTTAAGGTCCCTTCTAGCCATCTTTCAGGAAAGCAACCTTTGTTCTTTCCCTGGATAGATTGTCTAAACCACACAATGAACCAAGGTACAAGGCCTTTTTTCTCATGGGGTTTTATTACCTTCTAAAGTCATTCCCAGTTCCTCAGGGCTTTTTGGTAACAACCAGAGCCCAACCATCCATCCTTTATGCATGATGTCCCAGACAAAGTCTTGGTCAACAAAAATTTCTATTAACAATTAGTCTTATTAGTTTTATGCAAAGAACCATATGTCATTACTTACTTCTTCAGAATGCCAAACTCTGAAGGGATAAGATAGGGAGAAAATTATACAGTGTGAAGAAAAATCCTTATCCTTCTAATATTCACTAAAATTGCATTTCCACATTTTATTTATTTATTTTTGTTCACTTTCCTAAATGTGAGAGTTTCTTATTGGTGGGGGGAAGATGATTTGCTGGCTCATTTGTTAATTTATTCTGGTTTCATTTCTTTCTTCCACTAAATTTTTTTGTTAGTTTGTTTTTCTATTACAGTTGTTCCACTTTTTTCCCTAATGCTTCTCCACACTCTGCCCACCCCCACTCCCACAGTCAGTCCCCACCCAGCTGTCCATGTCCATGGGTCATTTATACATGTTCTTTGACTAGACCCTTCTCCTTTTTACCCTCTTTCTTTCCCTCCCCTCTTCCATATTGTCACTGTTAGTCTACTCTTTGTTTACATGCCTCTGGTTCAATTTTGCTTGTTTTTTTTTTTTTGTGTGTGTGTGTGTTATTCATTAGTCTCTTGTAATAGGTGATAGCATATGGTATTTTTTTTTTCATTGCCTGGATTACTTTGCTAAGCATAATTCTCTCTAGTTCCATCCATGTTGTCACAAATGGCAGGAGTTCCTTCTTTCTTTCTGCTGCATAGTACTTCATTGCATAAATGTACCAAGATTTGTGATACACTCATCTACAGATGGGCACTTAGGTTGTTTCCAGCACTTGGCTATTGTATACAGTGCTGCTATGAACATAGGGGTGCATAGGTTCTTTTGAATTGGTGTTTCAGGATTCTTCGGATATATGCTAGTTCAAAAGACAGTTCCATTTTTAGTTTTTTGAGGAAATTCCATACTGTCTTTCATAGTGGCTGCACCAGTCTGCATTCTCACCAGCAATGGAACAGGGTTCCCTTTTCTTCACATACTCGCCTGCACATGTTGTTATTCTATTGATAATGACCATTCTGACTGGTGTGAGGTGGTATCTCATTGTGGTTTTTATTTGCATCTCTCTGATGGCTAGTGATGTTGTGCATTCTTTCATATGTCTATGGACCCTCTGTGTGTCCTCCTTGAAAAAGTGTTCAGGGCCTTTTCAAATTTTTTAATTGTGTTGTATGTCTTCTTGTTGTTGGTATGTGTAAGATCTTTTTATATCTTGGAGATCAATTCCTTGTCTGAGGTATCATTGGAAAATAAGTTTTCCCATATGGTTGGGTCTCTTTTCATCTTGCTTATGTTTTCTTTTGCTCAGTAGAAACTCTTTAGTTTAATGTAGTCCTGTTTGTTTATTTTTTCTTTATTTCCCTTGCCTTAGGAGATGTATCAGTGAAAATAATGCCATATCTAATACCTGAAATTTTCCTGCCTATCTTTTTCTCAAGAATTTTTATGGTATCACAACTTACATTAAATCTTTGATATATCTTGAGTTTATTCTGGTGTATGGTGTAAGTCGGTGATCTAGTTTCTTTTTTTGCATGTCCCTGTTCAGTTCTTCCAACACCATTTGTTAAAGAGGCTCTTCTCACTCCATTTTATGCTCCTTCCCCCTTTGTCTAATATTAGTTGCCCATATAGATCTGGATTTATTTCTGGGTTCTCTATCCTGTTCCATTGGTCTCTACGTCTGTTCCTATGCCAGTACCCGGCTCTTTTGACTACAGTGGCCTTGTAGTATAGTTTGATGTCAGGTATTGTGATTCCTCCTATTACGTTATTCTGTATCCAGATTGCTTTGGCTATTCGGGGTCTTTTTTGGTTCCATATAAATTTTTGAAGTACTTTTTCTAGGTCTGTGAAATATGTCATTGGTATTTTAATTGGCATTGCATTGAATCTATAAGTTGCTTTAGGTAGTATAAACATTTTGATGATGTTGATTCTTCCCATCCATGAACATGGTATTTGCTTCCATTTATTTGTATCTTCCTTAATTTCTTTCTGCAGTGTTGTGTAGTTTTCTGAGTACAGGTCTTTTATCTCTTTAGTTAAAGTATATTCCTAGGTACAATTTTTTCTCCTGTTGCTATGGTAAATGGGATTTTTCTTTTAGTTTCTATCTCTGATAATTTATTGTTGGTATACAGAAATGCCTTTGATTTCTGAATATTGACTTTGTGCCCTGCTATTTTGCTGAATTCACTTATTAGGTAGAGTAGTTTTTTTGTGGAGTCTATAGGGTTTTCTATGTAACACTATCATGTCATCTGCAAATAATAACAGTTTTACTTCCTCTTTTCCAATTTGGATACCTTTATTTCTTTTTCTTCTCTGATTGTTGTGGTTAGAATTTCCAATACTATGTTGAATAGGAGTGGATAGAGTGGAGATCCTAGTCTTTTTCCTGATCTCAGGGCGAATGCTTTCAGTTTTTGCCCATTGAGTATGCAGTTGACTTCAGGTTTCTTTTATATAACCTTAATTATGTTGAGGTGTGCTCCCTCTATTCCCATTTTGCTGAGTGTTTTCATTATAAATGGGTATCTTACTTTATAAAATGCTTTTTCTGCATCTATTGATATGATCATGTGATTTTTGTCTTTCATTTTGTTTAGGTGGTGTATTATATTTATTAATGTGTGAATATTAAACCATCCTTGCATCCCTGGGATAAATCCCACTTGACCGTGGTGTATGATCTTTTTAATGTGTTGCTGGATCCTGTTTGCCAGTATTTTTGTTGAGGATTTTATCATCTATGTTCATGAGCGATATTGGCGTGTAGTTTTCTTTCTTTGTTGTGTCTTGACCTGGTTTTGGAATTAGGGTAATATTGGCTCCATAGAAAATTTGGGAGTCTTCCCTCATCTTGGAGTTTTTGGAATAGTTTGAGAAGGGTAGGCATTAATTCTTCCCTAAATGTTTTGGAAAGTTCACAGGGCTTTTGTGTGATGGTACTTTTTTTTATTACTGTACAATTTCATTCTTTGTTATCGGTCTGTTCAAGCTTCCTACTTCTTCTTGATTCGGTTTTGAAAGATTATATGTTTCTAAAAATTTGTCTATTTCATCTAGGTTGTCAAGTTTCTTGCCATATAGTTGTGTGTAGTAATTTTTTACAATCCTTTGTATTTCTGTGATATCGGTTGTGATTTCTCCTCTTTCATTTCTGATTTTCTTTATTTGGGTCATCTCCTTTTTTTTGTCGATGAGCCTGGATAAAGGTTTGTTGATTTAGTTTATTATTTCAAAGAACAAGCTCCTACTTTTGTTGATCTTTGGAATTGTTTGTTTAATCTCTGTGTCATTTAATTCGGCTCTGATCTTGATGATTTTCTCCCTTTTACTTGCTTGGGGCTTTGTTTGTTGTTGTTCTGCTAGTTCTTGTGGCTGCCAGGTTGGATTTTTTTATTTGAGATCTTCTGTCCTTTTCATGTAAGCCTGTATTGCTATGAACTTTCCTATCAGGACTGCTTTTGCTGTGTCCCATAAGTTTTGGGCTGTTGTGTGTTCATTTTCATTAGTTTCCAGAAACTTCTTGATTTCTTCCTTCATGTCTTTATTAATCCATTCATTATTTAATATCATTTTATTCATTCTGCATGAGTTTGAATGTCTTTGAGTGTTTTCCCTGAGGTTGATTTCTAGTTTTAAATCATTGTGATCTGAGAAGATGCTTGATATAATTTCAGTTTTCTTAAATTTGTTGAGGCATGTTTTGTGTCCTATCATGTGGTCTATCTTTGAAAATGTCCCATGTGCACTTGAAAAGATTGTATATTTTGCTCTTTGGGATGAAAACTTCTATATATATAAAGTCCACTTGGTATAGTGTGTTTGCAATGTCTTAATAGTCTTTGTGTTCCTTTGCTTCAAAGATCTGTCTACTGTTGATAATAGGGTGTTAAAGTTCCGTACTATGTGTGTTGCTCTTGATATCCTTCTTGTAGTGTTCCAGTGTAGTAGTCCCTCTTTATATTGTGGTTTACTTATTACAGTCTCATTGTATCACAGGATTTTAAAAATATTATGTTTTATATTCATCATGGATTTTTTGTGATATTGCGGGACTTTGCAGTACTGTATGGATAAGTTGTTAAAGTTACGTAGACTTAAGAGTGTAGAATATGTTTAAGAACATAAGTAAAAGTTTTTAAAAGTGTGGAAAAGGTTAATAAGGGACTGGGAATGGTTTATAAGTGTGTGGGAAGGATTTATAAAGCCTTAAAATATATCTAAATACTAAAATAAATGTAAGGTTCCTACTTCATGGATTTTCACCTATCGTGGCGGGTGGTCTAAACGTAATACCCCCGATAAGTGAGGGAATACTGTATTTTTTTTATATATTTGTGTGCTCCTATGTTGGGTGCATATATGTTTACTAGGGTTATATCTTCTTGATGGATTGTTCCCTTAAATATTATGAAATGTCCTTCTTTGTCTCTTTTTATCACCTGCTGTAAAATCTGTTTTGTTTGATATAAGTATTGCCACCCCAGCTTTTTTTCAGGTCCATTTGCTTGGAATATTTTTCCCATCCCTACACTTTACTCTGTGTAAATCTTTTGTTTTGAGGTGTGTCTCTTGTAGACAGCATATGTGTGGGTCATGTTTTCATATTCAGTCCGCTACTCTATGCCTTTTGATTGGAGCATTTAATCCATTCACACTTAAGGTTATTATTGACAAGTATTTATTCATTCTCCTTTGTACCTATGTTCCTCTCCCTCTCTTTTTAAATTCTTTTTCTTAAAGCATTCCTTTTAGTATTTCTTGCGATGCTGGTTTGGTGACGATGTATCCTTTTAGTCTTCCTTTGTCTGGGAAACTCCTTATTTCACCTTGCATTTTGAAAGAGAGCCTTGCTGGGTAGAGTAGTCTTGGTTATAGGCCTTTGTTTTTCATAGCTTGAAATATTTTTTGCCATTCCCTTCTGGTTTATGGTGTTTCTGTTGAAAAATCCGTTGATAGTCTTATCCAAGCTTCCTTGTATATCATTTGCTGTTTTTCTCTTGCTGCCTTTAGGATTCTCTCTTTGTCTTTGAATGTTTCCTTTTTAATTATGATGTTCCTTGGAGTCGGCCTTTTGGGGTTCATCTTCATTGGGACCCTCAGTGCTTCCTGGTCTTGCATGAATTTTTCTCTCATTAAGTTAAGAAACTTTTCTGTATTACTTTTTCAATTATGTTTTCTATCCCATGCTCCTCTTCTTCACCTTCTTGTATCCCTATGATATGAATATTTTTTTGTTTCATGTTGTCCAGCAGTTCTTTTACATCCTCTTTATTCTTTTTCAGTCTTTTTTCATTTTGTTGTATTGTCTGGGAATTTTTTTTCTACATTGTCTTCTAACTCACTGATCCAGTCCTCTGCTTCATTTAGCCTACTTTTGGTTGATTCTACTGTGTTCTTCAGTTCAGAAATTGTATTCTTCATTTCTTCCTTGTTCTTATTGATAGTTTCTATGTCCTTTTTTATGCTGGTGTAGTTATCAGTAAGTTCCTTGTAGTTTTCCTGGAGTTCTTTGTATTTTCCCTGGAGTTCTTTGTAAATCCCCTGGAGTTTGTTGTAGTTTTCTCTGAGTTTGTCAAGTTCATTGAGCTTCCTTATAACCATTCTTTTGAATTCTGTATCTGATAGTTTGCTTACCTCTGTTTAATCTAGCTCTCTTTCTGGGGCTTCCTTTTTTCCTTTCTTTGGGAAGTTGTTTTTGTGTGTCCCCATGTTGGATCCTTCTTGTTTGTCTTTGTTTCTTAGATTTGTCTGCTTTGATTTTTCATATTTGTTGTATGAGATTCTGTATAGGAGACCTAGGGGATTTAGTGGTGCAATCTTTGACCTTCTGTGCTTGATGCTTTTGGGATGCCCTTTATGCCATTTATTTAAGATCTCTGGTTGTATGTCAGTTACTCTTTGGCTGATCCTTCACTCTGGCTAGTTGATTGAGACTCATTCTGCCCACCTTATCTTGAGTTATTTTTTGGAGATGCTGTTAAAACATAAACACAAAACCCAGGCAAGAAACCCACACCCTCCAAAATATCCCCCACCCACAATTACACTATCAGCAGCAAATGAGCCAGTATTAATATAAGTGTAGAGGTTAAGACTATTATTCTATAGAAAAAATACATGAGCTGTTTGAAATGAAAGGAAGATGATTTTTGAGAGGACAGATGGTTGAATAGTAATAGTAGTAAGTAGGGTCAAGGCTATGTGAGACAGTAAGTAATATTTACATTGTATGTTTAAAAAGGGAGGGAAGAACACAGAATGAAGTGAGAAAGTGGAAATATATAGTGTAAAGTTTATATAGCAATTATATGCTATATATTTAGTGCAAGAGGGAGGATCCACAAAACAGACAAACAAAATTTAAAAAAAAGAATAGGAGGGAGAGAAGGTAGAAAATAGATTAAAGAAAGAGGTTTTTCCCCAATACAACCTTTGGATGTTGTCTTCTTTTCCTGGATTCACTCCTGGTCAAAATTCCATGGGTTTCAAATCTTTTCTGGCTGGCTGGCTGTGAGGAGATCTAGCTGGATTCTGAAGCTGCTATCCTCTTACTCACAGGCCTGCCACAGCTCTCTGCTGTGAGCTGCACTTAGTTTCCTCCTCCCTGGTCCTGCGGCACCCTCCAGTACTCCTCAGGCTTATCTAGCAATGCTTTTCTGCTGGTGAGCCAGCGCACATGCCAATAGTCCCTGCCCAGCCTCAGGTCCTGTCTCCACTCCTCCAAAAAAGTCTCTGTGTTGCCTCCAAGCAGCAGCACCGACCTGTATCCCTGCCTGGTGGAGCCTTCTTGTATGCCTGTGTGTGCCACTTTCCTGCCTGGGGTCCCTATGGAGTCTGCAGTTCTGCTGCAGCTTTCCCATATGGGCCCTTCTCCCTGGCTCAGTTTTCTTTATTTTTGGTGGAGCCTTGGTGCAAATGCCCGGGGTGCAAGGTTGCCCTGCCCAGGGTTGCCAGCCAAGGGAGTCCCCACATAGACTCAGTTCATACAGTTTCTCACAGTCCAGGCTGGGCTGTTCATTGTCTTCCCATGCCTCCTGCTATTTCAACCGAAACTTCTCACTGACTCTCTCCGGGACTTTGCTGGTTGGGGTGTCTATGGCAGGGGGCAGTTTCCAAGCAGAGCCTAGCTAATGAGCTAGTCAGAAGTTGCCCCTTTCAGGTGTGGTGTGGCAGAGGCTTTGGGCTGGGAACCCCAGCGACTCTTCTTGTAGAGCTCGCCCCAACCTTTCTTCTCTCTTTCACGCTGTTCCCACTCTCCCTTCTCTGTTCACAGTATCTGAAATCTGCACTTACTCACTCCTCTCCGTGATGGGAGCAAGCAGACAACACTGCTACCTACTCCATCGCCATCTTACTCCTCTCTCCAACATGCAATTTTTTTTTAAATTCTCCAAGGCTTTTACTCTTAACTGACAAATGTCAATAGCTAGCTTGGGGTCATGAAGAAGGTAAGAGGTACAGTTTGATCTTACCTGCATCATTTCTCCCCCTGGAAGCATATCTCAATGCCAAGAGAGCAGTGCTCATCCCATGTTCTGTCCTTTGGAGAAAGTGAGAGCATGTGAGTGAGCACCTAGCATCTCTGGCTGTCAAAATACCCACTTTTCTCTTTTCCAATTAAGAGGAGTCACAAGCTATATGACTTGGAAACTGTGAGTGACTGGGAGAATAGCAATCAGAGCATAGAATGGAATGTATTAAAGGGCTATGGATGCTGCCAATTACGTCAAGGACATGGGAGGTCCATGATGAGGTGTGCACATCAACTGCTGCAAATACCACAAGTAGATTGCCCTAAACTGACCCAAAGGCACCTTCTAGAACTCTGTATGCCTCACACGCACAAACCCCTATCCCCTAGTTGGTTCCTAATGGCAGCAAGAGTGAGTTTTTACAGACACTAGTGAAAAGTCACAGAAAACAGGCCTGATATGCATGCGGGAAAGAAACTTCAAATTTGAGCACTCAGCACTGCTTTAGGGAAAGCAAAAAGAAGGCTATCAGACACAATGAGATATCATCTCACACCAGTCAGAACAGCCATCATCAATAAATCAACAAACAATAAGTGCTGGTGAGGATGTGGAGAAAGGAAACCCTTTTGCATTGTTGATGGGAATGCCTATTGGTGCAGCCACTATGAAGAGCCTATGAAGTTACCTCAAAAAAATTAAAATGGAGCTGCCTTAGGACCCAGTGAATACACTTCTATGAATTTATCCAAGGAAACCTGAAACACTAATTTGAAAGAATATAAGCACCCCTATAGTCACTACAGTGTTATTTATGATAGCCAAAATTTGGAAGCAGCCCAAGTGTCCATCAGTAGATAAGTGTAAAAAACAAACTATGGGCATTTAAATTTTTACCTTTTGTGACAGCACAGATGAACATGGAAAACATTATGCTAAGTGAAATCATTTAGCCAGTCATCGAAAAATAAATACCATATGATTTCACTCATTTGTGGAATCTAATGAACAAACTTAACTAACAAGTAAAATAGAGACAGACTCATAGAGAGAGAGCAGGATAACAGCTCAGGGAGGAGGGATTCAGGGGTGGAGGGATTGTACAAAATGGAAAATGAACTCATGGACATGGATGACAGTGTGGTGGCTGAGGGGGCTAAGGGAGGAGGTTGGAAGTGGAAGAGGGTAAAAGAGGGATAAATGGTAATGGAAAAAATACAATTAAAAAGTAGCCATTCAGCAACCATCCATCTTTAAAGTTAGAGAGAAAGCATACAAGTTTAAAAATTCTGCTACTAAAGGGCACAAGAGATGTAGAGTAGGTGTACCCATAGGATAGTTCCAAGAAAGTCTCAAAATCCCTATCAGAGCTACAGAGGGATTTCTCTGCAGAATCCAGTCAGTAAAACCTGGAGAGGTACCTGCTTCTTCAAATGCAGGTAATCAAGGAACATTAAACAATTATAGAAACATGATACCTTTTAAGCGATACAGTAATTTTCTAATAACCCCAAAGAAGTTGAGATTTGTGATTTAACACATAAAGAACTCAAAATGGCTATTTTAAGTAAACTCGTCCACTCTAATGATCTCTGTGGTCTAGCTATGGGTCCTAAGAACTTTTCTTGGGAGCTCCGTGTGGGTAGTGGGCCAGGATGTGTAACCAGATTGGTGTGGAAGAAAGCCTTTGCTACTCTGATAACTCCTATTCAACTTAGTACTAGAATTCCTACCAAGAGCAATATGGCAAGAGAAAAAATTAAAGACATCCAATTAGAAAGGAAAAAGTAATACAGTCTCTCTTTGTAGATAATATAACCTTATACAGAGAAAATCTTAAAGATTCCACCATGAAACAATTAGAACTAATAAATGAAAAAAGTTGAAGGGTACAAAATTAACATACAGAAATCTGTTGCACTTCAATACACTAACAATGAAATATCTGAAATAGAAATAAAATAATCCAGATAGAGGGCTTCTGCTCAAGATGGAGGCATAGGTAGACACACTTCACCTCCTTGTACAACCATAGGGATTACAACGACCTCAAAACAAATAAACAAAAAATCCAGAACTGCCAGAAAATCTAACTGTATGGAAGTTTGACAACTAAAGATTTAAAGAAGTAATACTCATTCAGAGAGTTAGGAGGGGCAGAGACTGGGAGCTGGGGCAGAGAGGATGTGGTGTGGTGGAGGCAAGACTGCAGTTGGCCAGCTAGTGAGCAGTCACACATTATAAAAGCCAGGAAGGTCACCTGAGGAGAGATCCCAGCCCCAGGCCAGACCACATAGCTCATGAGTCCAGCACTGGGAAAATAAAACCTCATAGCTTCTGACTATGAAAACCAGTGGCAGGTGGGACAGTGGAAGAAACTACCCATCACTCAGGAGAGTTTGTTTAGAGAGCTCCCATGCAAACCTACCCATTCTGGGAGCTCTCACCTGGGCAACAGCTAGAGGGGCATGAATTGCATATGGGAAGCAAATTAAGTGACTGGGAAAGGGGTGAGTGCCAAGCAAGCAGCATTGTTCCTTCTCTGACCCTTCCCGATATACAGTGCCAAAAAGCAGTGAAATGGGTTGCCCCGCACTAACAAATACCTAAGACTCCACCCCTTACAACATAACAGGTGTGGCAGCTCTACATAATATGCAGAGGCAAACACAGAGAGGTTGTAAAATTGAGGAAACAGAGAAGTATGACCCAAAAGACGGAGCAGATCAAGACTCCAGAGGGAGAACTAAGTGTGAACAAAATAGCTAACCTAACATAGAAAAAGTTCAAAACACTGGTAAGAATGATGCTCAGAGAAATGATTGAGTGTGGCAAATGCATAAAAGAGAAAGTGAAGGCTATACTAAGAGAAATGAAGAAAAATATACACAGAATCAATAGTGAAGGAAAAGAAGCCAGGGTTCAAATCAATGTATTGGAACATAAGGAAGAAATAAACAGTCAACCAGTACAGAATGAAGAAACAAGAATTGAAAAAATGAGGAGAGGATTAGGAAACCCTGGGATGACTTTAAGCATACCAACATCCAAATCATAGGGGTGCCAGAAGGAGAAGAGGAAGAACAAGAAATTAAAAACTTATTTGAAAAAATAATGAAAGAAAACATCCTTAATTTGGTGAAGAAAATACACATACAAGTCCAGGAAGCACAGGGAGTCCCAAACAAGTTAGACCCAAGAGGACCACACCACAACACATCATAATTAAAATACCAAAGGCTAAATATAAAGAGAGAATTTTGAAAGCAGCAAGAGAAAAGAAGAGAGTTACCTACAAAAGAGTTCCCATAAGACTGTCAGCTGACTTCCAAAAAGAAAATTTTCAGGTAAGAAGGGACTGGCAAGAAGTATTCAAAGTGATGAAAAGCAAGGACCTACAACCAAGATTACTCTATCCAGCAAAGCTATCATTTAGAATGTAAGGCCAGATAAAGTGCTTCCCAGACAAGGTAAAGCTAAAGGAGTTCATCATCTCAACACCGGCAACTCCTGCGGCGCACCTGAAGCCAAGCTGTATTGACTCCGTCTTTCCCTTGGACCCTTCAGCTGCGAAGAGAGGGGGGGTCTGCTGCATGGGCAACAGCAGACCCTCCATATCACCCTGCCCAGGCTCTGTAGCTTCAGCTTCACTGGAGAGAACACGCCAGCATCATCGCAAGATGTTGATTTAACACGGGAGAAGACAGATACCGTGTCACTCCCGAGTCGGACTGCACAGCCATTCTCAGCGGTGCAGATAGACTCTTAAGAAGCTACACCATCGTCTCTCGAGATGGACGGCTGCCGACGACGGCGACGACGATGTGGCGGGCCCACAGGTGCCTGTGTGTGGCAGCCAGTGAGCTTGTTTCGGATCCCTTGCGGTGGGGTCATGGGCGCTTGTGCTTGTCAGCTGGTGTGTTGGTTTCATTCCTGTTGGGACAGGCTGGGGGTGCCTAGGCATGGCAGCTGGTGAGTTGGTTACGTGCCTGGGTGGGTGGCCTGGGTCACTTTTGTGTGTGTGCTCGCACGACCCAGGGGGAGGGTTGGGCAGTGGGCGAGTGTGCTTCTGTGCCTGTGTTAGTCAAGAGTCTTGTCCCACCCCTAGCCTCTACTCCCCTTCCCACAAAAAACAAAAGAGAAAAAGGAAAGGAAAAACACATTCATACACAAACAACAGTATGCTGTTTCTTGCCTCTCAGAGCCAGATGCCACCCAGCCCACTCCTGGCTCTGCCAGTGGGCAAAACCTCGCTCTCTTCCCACCAGTGGGCAGAACCTCACTCTCCTCCTGACTCCTCTCTAGGGAAACCTAGGATCACTAAATAAATCTTTGCGCACTGCCAGTTGCAGCTCGGGGAGCCAAGCCAGTCAGAAATCCCATCTCGTCCCCTTCTCATCCACTATCCTCACCAGACATGTTGCTCCCAGATGATCTTCTCTGATCCAGCAGCTCCAAGGCTCAGCTCCTGCCAGTATCCAGATTTCAACTGAGATGTTCTGTCTCTAATCAGCCTAAACTACAGACAGGTTTTGGGAGCAAGTAAGAGCAGCCTCCCCTCACTCCTCTGCCATCTTCTCCGATACATCATTGGTATTTTGATGAGGATTTTATTAAATCTGTATGTTGCTTTGGGTTTCTTTCCATTTTTTTGTGTGTGTCTTCTTAAATTTATTTTAATAGTGTCCTATAGTTTTCACTGTATAGGTCCTTCACATGCTTTAAGTTCGTTCCAAGGTATTTTATTCTTATTGTTGCAATTGGAAAATAAATTGTTTTTCCATTTCTTTTTCTGAAATTTCACTGTTAGTATATATACCCTGGCTGGTTTGGCTCAGCGGATTGAGCGTCGGCCTGCGAGCTAAGTGTCGCTGGTTCGATCTTCCAGTCAGGGCACATCAGAGAAGGAAAACTTTGATTCCAAAAAACCTCCGCTGCCTTGCGGCATACCTCTTCAGGGGAAAGGCTAAGGGAGTAAACCCCGACAGAAAATCCGGAGCCGGAGTCCCTAAGGCGGTTTGACGTTGTAGTCAACACCGGCAACTCCTGCGGCGCACCTGAAGCCAAGCTGTATTGACTCCGTCTTTCCCTTGGATCTTTCAGCTGTGAAGAGAGGGGGGGTCTGCTGCATGGGCAACAGCAGACCCTCCATATCACCCTGCCCAGGCTCTGTAGCTTCAGCTCCACTGGAGAGGACACTCCAGCGTCATCGCAAGATGTCGATTCAACACGGGAGGAGACAGATACCGTGTCACTCCCGAGTCGGACTGCACAACCATTCTCAGCGGTGCAGATAGACTCTTAAGAAGCTACACCATCGTCTCTCGAGACGGACGGCTGCCGACGGACGGTAATATAGATTTGCAGTGGATTTTTGTACATTGGTTTTGTATCCTGCAACTTTACTGCATTTGTGTATCATTTCTAATAGATTTTTGGTGGAGTCTTTAGTTTTCTATATAAAGAATCATGTCATCTGCGAAAAGTGACAGTTTTATTTTTCATTCCCAGTTTTGATACCTTTTATTTTTTTCTCTGACCTGGTTGCTCTGGCTAGAACTTCCTGAACTATGCTGAATAACAATGGTGAGAGTGGGCATCTTTGCCTTGTTCCTGATATTAGAAAAGAACTTCAGTTTTTCACCATTCAGTATGATATTGACTGAGGGTTTCTCATATATTGCCTTCATTATATTGAGGTGCTTTCCTTCTATACCCATTTAATTGAGTGTTTTAATCATAAGTGGATGTTGTATTTTTGTCAAATGCTTTTTCTGCATGTGTTGATATGATCATATAATTTTTACCCATTATTTTGTTAATGTGGTATATGACATTGATGTATTTGTGTATTGTTGAACCATCCTGGCTAACCTGGAATGAACCCCCAATCACTCAAGATGTATTGCGTTTTTGAGGTATTGTTGTGTTCAACTTGCTAGTATTTTGTTTAGGATGTTTGCATAGATATTTATCAGAGATGTTGGTCTGTAGTTTTCTTTTTTTGTGTTACCCTTGCCAAGACCTGGTATCAAGGTTACGTTAGCCTCATAAAATGAGTTAGAAAGTATTGCCTCGTGTTCAATTTTAGGAAAGATGTGTATTAAATCTTCTTTGAACATTTAGTAGAATTCCCTAGTGAAGCCATGTGGTCATGGACTTTTACTTTTGGGGATGTTTTGAATGGTTGTTTTAATTTCCATTTGGATTTTACAATTCGTTGTTATTCAGTCTAGGAAGTTTATATATTTCTAGGAACTTATCCATTTCTTCCAGGTTATTGAATTTGGTGGCATACAGTCTTCTTTTATATTCTTGTATGGTTTTTTGTACTTCTATGGTGTCCATTGTTATTTCTCCTCTTTCACTTCAGAGTTTCACTTCAGCCTTTTCTCTTTTTTCTTTAGTGAATTTAGCCTGAGATTTGTCCATTTTATTAGTATTTTCAAAGAACCAGTTCTTTGTTGCATTAATTTCTTGTATAGTATTTTTGTTCTCTATTTCATTTAATTCTGCTGTACTTATTATTGTTTATTTTCTTCTGCTGACTTTGAGCTCAGTTTTTTTTCTTCTCTTCTGGTTCTTTAAAGTAAAATATCAGGGTGTTTATTTGGACTATTTCTTCTCTTTTTAAGATAAGCCTATAATGATATAAAATTTCCTCTTATTACTGATTTCCCTGTCTACCAAAAGTTTTAATATGACGTATTGTCATTCTCCTATGCCTCTATGTATATTCTGATTTCTCCTTTTATTTATTTCTTCTTTGACCAAGAGTTTGTTTAGTAGCATGTTGTTTAATCTTCAAATATATTTGTTTTTTCCTGCTTTCTTTTTGCAGTTAATTTCCAATTTCAAATCCTTGTGGTTGGAGAATATGCTTGGTATGATTTCAATCTTATTAAATTTGTTCAGGCTAGTTTTGTGACCCAACATATGATCTATTTTTAAGAATGCTCCAAGTGCACTGGAGAAGAATGTATATCTGACGTTCTGGGATGAAAGGTTCTGTAAATGTCAATTATGTTTCTTTGATTTAATGTATCATTTGAGACTGATATTTTCTTGTTAATTTTCTGTTTGGTGATTTATCTGTAGCTATCAATGGGGTATTGACCATTACTATATAATAGTTTTTTTGTTAGTTTTTCCCTTTAGTTCTCTTAGTAGTCGCTGTATATACTTTGGTGCTTCCTTATTGGGTACATATATATTGATAACTTATGTTTACATAACATTTAGGTATATCATTAATAATGATATTTATTAATATAAGTATTTATCATGTCATTATTTTTTGTATCCTAAGATCTATTTTGTTAGATATAGGTATGGCTACACCCACTTTTCTATGGATGCTATTTGCTTGGAGTATCACCTTCACCCCTCCACTTTGAGTCTATATTTGCTCTTGCAGCTAAGTTGTGTCTCCTGGAGGCAGCATATGATTGAGCATTTTTCTTTTTTGATCCAGTCCTCTACTCTGTGCCTTTATATTGGTGAGTTTAGTTCATTTACATTTAGGGTGATTATTGATGTATGATTATTTCCTATAGCCATTTAATCTATTTTTTTCTTTTAGCTATGTGTCTTTATTGCTTTATTCCCTTAATTTATTTTTTCTCCTTTTTTAAAATTTTTATCATTTCTCTTTTAGTGTTGTCTTAATTTTTCCTCTATTGTTCTCCCCTGCCTGGCCCAATCTCCTGCTCCCAGCGTCATTCTGCACCCTATTGTCCATGTCCATGGGACAAGTATACATGTTTCTTGACTACATCCTTCCCTTTCTTGACCATTCTCCCTACTGCTCTGGTAATTGTCAGTCTCTTCCTAATTTCCACATCTCTGGTTCAATTATGCTCAACTGTCTGTTTTGTTAATTAGGTTCCTCTTATAGGAAAGATTATATTGTATTTGTCTTTTGACACTGGCTTATTTCACTTAACTTAATACACCCCAGTTATATCCATGCTGTTGTGAAAGGTAGGTGTCCCTTCTTTCTTTCTGCTGTGTAGTATTCCATTGTGTAAATGTACCAGTATTTTGATCCACTCATTTACTGATGGGCGCTCAGGCTGTTTCCAGCACTTGGCTATTGTAAATACATTGCTGTGAACATAGGGGTTCATAGGTTCTTTTAAATTGGTGTTTCAGGGTTCTTTCTTTTTTAATTGTTTTTCTATTACAGATGTGCCATTTTCCTCCCATTGCTGCCCACCTGCCCACGCCTTCTCCCACAGTCATTCCCCACCACATTGTCCATGTCCATGGCTTTTTTATACAAGTTCCTTTATGAAACCCTTCCCCTACTTACCCCTCTTCTCTCCCTTCCCCCCGACCCCCTGATAACTGTTATTCTGTTCCTTGTTCAATTTTGTTCATTCGTTTGTGTTGTTCATTAGTCTCCTGTATTGCGTAAGATCATATGGTATTTGTCTTTCATTGCCTGGCTTATTTTGCTAAGCATAATTCTCTCTACTTTCATCCATGTTGTCGCAAATGGTAGGAGTTCCTTCTCTCATTCTGCTGCATAGTATTACATTGTGTAAATGTACCACAGTTTTCTGATCCATTCATCTACAGGTGGGCACTTAGGCTGTTTCAAGCACTCAGCTATTGTAAATAACATTGCTATGTACATAGGGGTGCACAGGTTCTTTTGAATTGGTGTTTAGGGATTCTTCAGGTATAATCCTAGCAATGAAATTACTGGATCAAAAGGCAGTTGTAGGGGGTAGTGAAAGCTGAAGTTACAAAAGGAGGGCTAACTCGGTTGGCCAGGATCAGGTATTTGCAAGATCTTGCCTGATTGTCTACATTTACTGATGGGTCAGGTATTTGCAAGGTCTTGCCTGACTGAACACATCTGCAACATGTAGTGTTTTGATAACAAAAACGAGCCATCGGGACTGGAAACAAAGCAGGAGCAGGGAACATCCTGACTATTAAATTAGAGCAGAAGCTTCTTGCCAGATACCTGAGAACACTCCACGTACAGCTTTCTCATAAGTTTCTCATCATTTTCATTTCTTAGAAGTTTCAATAGTTAGTTTTCCCTCCTGACTGCTGATGCCAGTAGCTGATGTAATGGAACATTATAAATAAACTTGGTGGACTCAGGCCAGTGTCATTGTCTCTCCGTTTGAGGGCAATGGACCACCTGACTCCCGCTTTGCATTAATCTTGTGCCTTGTGTCTGTGTTTTTCTTTTAATCTCCAGGTCTCTCCCCTCTCTGGTACCTTAGGTTTTAACATCAAGCTACATGGCAGGCAATTCCATTTTTAGTTTTTTGAGGAAATTCAATACTGTTTTCCATAGTGGCCGCACCAATCTGCAGGCCCATTAACAGTGCACTAGGGTTCCTTTTCTCCACATCCTCACCAGCACTTTTTTTTTTTTTAACTTTAATAATGGGCATTTTGACTGAAGTGGTATCTCATTGTGGTTTTTATTTGCATCTCTCTGATGGCTAGTGGTGTTGAGCAATCTTTCATATGCCTGTGGACCCCTCTGTATGTCCTCTTTGGAGAAGTGTTTGTTCAGGTCCTTTGCCCATTTTTAAATTAGGTTGTCTGTCTTCTTGGTGTTGTGTCATATAAGTTCTTTATATATTTTGGAATCATTTCCTTGTCTGAGGTATCATTGGCAAATATGTTTTCTCATATGATTGGTTCCCTTTTCATCTTGCTGAAGTTTTATTTTTCTGAGAAGAAACTCTTTAGTTTGAGATGGTCCCATTTGTTTATTCTTTTCTTTATTTTCCTTGCCTTGGGAGATATATTGGGGAAAATATTGCTATGTGGGATATCTGAAATTTTAATGCCTATGTTTTCCTCTATGACTTTTATGGTTTCATGGCTTACATTTAATTCTTGGTCCATCTTGAGTTGATTCTGGTGTGGTGTAAGATCGTGGTCTAGTTTCATTTTTTGCATGTCCAGTTCTTCCTGCACAATTTCTTGAAGAGGCTCTTTTCAGTCAATTTTGCGTTCCTTCCCTTTTTGTCAAATATTAATTGTCCATAGAAGCCTGGGTTTATTTCTGGGCTCTCTATTCTGTTCCATTGACCTGTATGTCTGTTTTTATGCCAGTAACAGACTGTTGTGATTTACGGTGGTTTTAGATTATAGTTTGATATTAGGTATTGTGATTCCTCCTACAGTATTTTTCTTCATCAACATTGCTGTGGCTATTTGGGGTCTTTTTTGGTTCCATATAAATTTTTGAAGGAATTTTTCTAGGTCTGTGAAATATGTCACTAGCATTTTAATAGGGATTGCATTGAATCTATAAATTGCTTTGGGTAGTATGGACATTTTAATGATGTTGATTCTTCCCATTCATAAACATGGTATATGCTTCCATTTATTTGTATCTTTCTTAATTACTTTCTTCAATGTTTTGTAGTTTTCCAAGTATAGGTCTTTTACCTCCTTTGTTAAGTTTATTCCTGGGTACTATATTTTTCTTGTTGTTATAGTAAATGGAATTTTTTTTCTCATTTCTATCTCTGATACTTTATTGTAAGTGTACAGAAATCCCTTTGGTTTCTGAATATTAACTTTGTACCCTGCTATTTTGCCAAATTCACGTATTAGGTAGAGTAGTTTTTTAGTGGAGTCTATAGGGTTTTCTATGTACACTATCATGTCATCTGAAAATAATGACAGTTTACTTCCTCTTTTCCAATTTGGATGTCTTTTATTTCTCTTTTTTGTTTGTGTGGTTAGAACTTCCAAAAGAAGTGGTGAAAGTGTCCAATGGAAGTGGTGAAAGTGGTGAACGTGGACACCTTTGTCTTGTTTCTGATCTTATGGTGAATGCTTTCAGTTTTTGCCCATTGAGTATAATGTTAGTTTCAGGTTTCTCAATATTTTAGTGTTCATAGTTTTGATCTTCTTTTTCTTAAGTAATTCCCTTTGACATTTCATATAATAATGGCTTGGTGATGATGAGCTCCTTTAGCTTCACCTTGTCTGGGAAGCACTTCATTTGCCCTTCCATTCTAAATGATAGCTTCGCTGGATAGAGTAATCCTGGTTGCAGGTTGCCTTTCATCACATTGAATACTGCTTGCCAGACACTTCCTGTCTGTAAAGTGTCCTCTGAGAAATCAGCTGATATAGGCAACCCCCCACCCACCTCCGTAAGCAACTATCCGCCTCTCTCTTGCTGCCCCCAGGACTCTGTCTTTACCTTTCACCTTTGGCATCTCATTCATGATACGTCCTGGTGTGGTCCCCTCTTGGTCCACCTTGCCCAGGACCCTCCATGCTTCCTGGACCTGTACATCCATCTCCTTTGCAAAATTTGGGAAGTTTTTCTCATTAATTTCAATACTTGCTTTCTCATTCACTGATTGGCTGTTTTTTCTTATGTTCCAAATAATTGATTTGAACCCTGGTTTCCTTCCCTTCATCATTGGTTTTGTGTGGGTTTTCTTTGTCTCACTTAGCATAACCTTCACTTCTTCTCTTATGCGTTTGCTGTACTCAAGTGTATCTGTCAAGCCTGTGAGCATCTTTATCACCAGTGTTTTGAATTCTGCATTTGTTAGGTTGTCTATCTCCTCATCTGTTAGGTTGGCTATCTCCTTGTCACTTAGTTCTCCCACTGGAACCTTGATCCATTCCATGTTTTGGGTAATACTTCTCTGTCTCTTCATTCTGACAGACTAATGTGTTTTTTTGCCTCTGCATCCCAGGTAGAGCTGTCACACCTGTTATGTTGTAAGCGGCAGAGCCTTGGGGATTCGTCAGTACAGGGCTACTTGTTTCACCACGTTGTGGCGCTGTATGTGGGGGAGGGGTCCGAAAGGGAACTATGGCAACAGCCCAGCACTCCCCACTTTTATAGGCACCTCTCCCACTTCCGCACCAGACTGGCGCCCCTCTATCTGCTGCCCTGGCTGTTGTTCCCAGAGTGGGTGGGTCTGTGGACATTCTTGGACCATTGGGGCCCTTTAAAGAAGCCGATTCTGCGGAGAGACCAGCAGTTTCCGCCTCTACCCCAACTCTCACTGGTCTGCACAGTCAGAAGCAATGAGGCTTGATTTTCTCCAGTGTTGAGACCATGAGCTGCGAGGTCCAGTGAGAAGCTAGGAATGCTCCCCAGGTGTTTCTCCTGACTTTTTAAAATGTGTGACTGCACTTTCTGCCAGCCCACCTCTGCTGCCACAACTGCCGCTACCACACTGTGTTCTCTCCACCCTGGCTCTGCCCCTCCTACCTGTCTGGATGAATATTTCTTCTTTATACCTTTGTTTGCTGGACTTCCATGTAGTTTGATTTTTGGAACTTCTCATTGTTTATAGTTTTGAGTTAGTTGTATTCCTTCTTAGTTGTGGAGGGAGATGCAGTATGTGTGTCTAAGCCTCCATCTTGGGCAGAAGACCAGAAACTTTTTGATTTCTTCTTTGATGTCATTGATAACCCATTCATTATTTAATAGCATATATTCACTGTCCATGAATTTGCACGACATCAATGTAACCTGGCAGCCAAGGAGAGTGGACTGGAATGAGCATGCATGAACAATAACAACTTCATTGTACTAGTCAGTGTGGGCAGTAGACACCGTTGAGTGAACATGGCATGCAAAACGACTGAGCAAGTACAGCAATAAATCTGCGTCAACTTTTTCACTAAACTTGAACATTCCTCTGTGGAAACTATTTGAATGATTCAGAAGGCCATAGATATGGGCAAGTGGTTGTTGGCAGCTTCATCATGACAACATGCTTGTTCATGCATCACATCTGCAGTTTTTTGTTTTTTGTGAAACATCAAATTACCCAGGTGACTCAGCCCTGCTGCAGCCCAGATTTCGTACCCTGTGACTTATGGCTTTTCCTAAAACTAAAATCACTTTTGAAAGGGAAGAGATTTCAAACCATAGTTGAGACTCAGGATTATATGATGGGGCAGCTGATTTGATTGGGAGAACTGTGTGAGGTCCCAAGATGACTTCATTGAAGGTAACTGAGGCATCATTGTCCTATGTACAATGATTTTTTGTATTTTGTATCTTCTTCAATAAGTGTTTCCATTTTTCATATTACATGGCTGGATACCTTCTGGACAGACCTCCTTTAAGAATTTATTACCAGAATCTCAATTCTGTTCCTTGTATCTCATTACTTTAGCACACTGTTTTGAGAGAGTATAACTAATTTTATAATTTGGAAGGGAATATACTACAGTTTTATTCACCTTTTGCAAATGGTTTTGGCTATTCTACATCTTCTGCATTCCTATAAAAATTTTAGATTTAGATTGTTAATTTCTGCAAAGTAAGCTTTCTGGAATATTGATAGGGTTTACATTGAATCTATATATCCATTTTGGAAGAACTGTCATCTTAAAAATAGGAATGTTACAAGAGTTCCAGTTCAAAAAAATGACATAAGAGAGACCTGAACTCACCTCCTCTTACTGACACTCCCAGTCTACAGCTATACATAGCGCAATTCCCTCTGAAAGAAATACAGAAATTAACTGAGTGACACTTAAACCTTAAGTGAAGGAGTAAAAAAACATGTTAAAATGAATAGGAAAGGCTGAGAAAAAACCTTGTCATAAACCCCACTCTGGCTTAGTGACACAAAATGGGAAGGGAAGTCACAACTCCCAGATTCTCCTCAAGGAGCAAAGGGTTTAGACCCCACATCTGGCACCCCAGCTTTTAAGACTTTCACATGAGAGATGGGCCCTCAAAACATCTCTCTCTGAAGGCCAATGTCACTTGTGTCCACAGTACCCACAGGGAAATATCAAAATAAGAAATAGCTCTTAACTGGCTCATTGGCCATCTCTCCAGGGCCCAGCACAGAGGCAGCAGACTGAAACTAGCCTTTCCATGAAAGAAGGCTATGTTCTTATTTTAAAATCTGTGGCCTGTGGGTCAGGCTTCTAATTTAATACACATCTAATCTCTCCCTGCAGTACTCTCCAGAGACTGGGGAGGCCAGGAGGTACCACCTTTGCACTCTCCCTCTGCCTCATTCCAGGTTTCCAGTCTCTTCTAGAAAGGGGCCTGTGTACATATCTTGTGTCCTGACTTTCCTTGCTGCTACCAAAGGGTATGCACCTTTGGTGGCCAGCAGGGCTTATGTTCATGAATTCCACAGTACTGTAACAAAATAAACCTCTTAAGTAGCTATACCCTAAGGCCCAGGACAGAGGCATAAGACTGAAAGCAGTCTTTCAATGAAGGAGGTGTATTTGCAGATCTTAAAAGGTGCAGCCTGAGTAAGGCTTCTAATTTAACACACATCTAGGGGCCAACTACAATCCTCTCCAGAGGCTGGGGAGACCAGCAGGGACATGATTATAGCATGGTGACTATAGTTAACAATATTGTGTCATAAATTAGGAAGTTGCATAGAGTAGATCTTTAAAAGTTCTCATTGCAAGAAAAAAAATTATAACTATGTGTGATAATGGATGCTAACTAAATTTAATCACTTTTCAATACACACATATACATATATCAAATCATTAAATGTTACATTAAAACTAATACAGTATTATATCTCAATTATATTTCAAAAAAATAAATAAGAATATTCTAATTCATGAAGATTGAATTTATTTCTTGATTTAGATGAGCAATTTTCAACTGGTGTGCTGTGAGAATTTTTAAAATGTTCAATAACTAACCACTTTTCACTGAGGTTGTCAAATTTAAAAAATGACAATAGCCAACATAACCATAGCCATCTCATATAAGTGCCCTTTCCTGAACCATAAAAATAATTTTCATCATTTGCATCTTATTGTTTTTTTAAGTATATTTTATTGGTTAATTTGTTACAATAGTTACATTTTTCCCCTTTACTACCCTCTACCAGCACCACCCCTCACCCTAAAATCCCCCCCCGCCCCAAGTCCATGCCCATGGATTGTACATACAAGTTTTCTGGCTTCAACCTTTCATATATTCTTCTTTAAAAAGAAAATTAATTATTTTAACAATAAAAAATAACAACACCTCCCTCTCAGACTTTAAGATCATTTATAATCTTATAAAGGACAATCGGTGAAGGTCTCGAGCTCCTCCAGCTGCTTCAAGCTGGATATGGTCATCGTCCTACCAACCCTTGGGTCCAGAAATCCCTAGTAAGAGTGGGGGTGTGGAGTGGAGGGTGGCCTTCCCACATGGGGAAGGATCATGCAGACTTCAGGTCAGTTGGCTGTCTCTGGACAACAGCATGCTTGACTTAACAGACTGGCATCCTTGTTGTATTCTGGGTGCAACAGGTTTGGCAACAGGGTTAAAAGACATCATTCAATCCATAGCTACTAGATGACAAAAGGCAGGGATTAATTTTTCAATGTCCCACATCAGGGAAAAAAAAAAGGGCTTCTTTGGAGGAAGGTGTGCTAGGCACATCTCACCTGTCCAAAACCCTTTTGCCCATTATACTTAGTTTGGGCTGAGGGAAATATTTTAGGTTTCCCCTCTCTCTGACCTGTGGGCCATTTCTGTCCAAGCCATTAGGATAGAAAAGAGAAACCAGTTTTAAAGTGAAACCCACAGACCACCCCATTCTTCACCAACCCAGCCACTTAGTTCAGCCAAACCATTGAGCCTCAGGAAACAGCGATGCAGACAGGATTAAGTGAGGCTTATATGTACAGACAGTCATTCAGGCTTATGCCCTTTGAAAACAGAAAAAACATGTTAATTTATGTAACATAACCCACAAACAAGTCTAAATTTGTAAGACTATATTATTGGAAAGACATCCATTTGCAAGGCATGTGACATTCTTCTTGCCTGTAAATTAAACATCTTTGATGATACCACAGACATAGTTTAACTTTCAAATGAAAACAAATTTTAAATAAAAAGAAACTTTAAAGATGGTTAGTGCACTACTTTATAGTCTACCAATTAGCATTGTGATTTTCCTTGAATCACGATTTTTCTCCCTAAGATTACCCTCCTTGTCATTAAAGGAACTGCATTAAGTCCATTTTTAATTTATCCTGTTCATTTGCATAAACACAACAAGAGCAGCACATGATCACTTATGATCTTTAGTTCTGTTTTGCTGGAACTTATGCAAGGAACATTTAGGATGAGCTTCAGTCTGCCCTTTAGGGCACAGAAGCTGAGCCACATACATGGCATTCAGCCTTGCCTGTAACACCTGTCTTTTCCAAGTCCTTCTGATTTTTCATTGTGCCTTAAGGTCCCTTCTAGCCATCTTTCAGGAAAACAACCTTCATTCCTTCTCTCAAAAAATTGCCGTGGACGGCACAACCAATGAAGGAACCAGGCCTTTTATCTCATGGGCTTTTACTACCTTCGAAAGTCATTCCCAGTTCCTCAAGGCTTTTTGGTAACAACCAGAGCCAAAGCATGACTCCTTTAGGCCTTAATTATGTTAAGGTATGCTCCCTCTATTCCCATTGTGCTGAGAGTTTTCATCATAAATGGGTGTTGTACTTTATCAAATGCTTTTTCTGCATCTATTGATATGATCATGTGGTTTTTTTCTGTCATTTTGTTTATGTGGTGTATTACGTTTACTGATTTGCGAATATTAAACCATCCTTTTATCCTTGAGATGAATCCCACTTGGTCGTGGTGTATGATCTTTCTAATGTGTTGCTCGATCCCATTTTCCAATATTTTGTTGAGAATTTTAGCATTTATGTTCATGAGTGCTATTGGCCTGTAGTTTTCTTTCTTTGTTGTGTCTTTACCTGGTTTTGGAATTAGGGTAATACAGGCTTCATAGAAAGAGTTTTGGAGTCTTTCTTCTTCTTGGATTTTTTGGAATAATCTGAGGAGGATAGGAATTATTTCTTTCCTAAATGTTTTGTAGAATTCACTTGTGAAGCCATCCGGTCCAGGGCTTTTGTGTGCCAGGAGTTTTTTTATTACTGCTTCGATTTCACTAGTTGTTTTTGGTCTGTTCAAGCTTTCTGCTGCTTTCTGATTCAGTTTTGGAAGATTATATATTTCCAGGAATTTGTCCATTTCCTCTAGGTAGTCAAACTTCTTGCCATACAGTTGTTTGTAATACTTTTTTACAATCCTTTGTATTTCTCTGGTATCAGTTGTGATTTCTCCTCTTTCAATTCTGATATTATTTATTTGGGTCCTCTCTCTTTTGTTCTTCATGAGCCTGGTTAAAGGCTTGTCAGTTTTTTTTTTTTTTTATCTTTTCAAAGAACCTGCTCCTAGTTTTGTTGATCTTTTGAATTGTTAGTTTAGTCTCTATGTCATTTAATTCTGCTCTGATCTTGATGATTTCCTTCCTTCTCCTCGCTCTGGGCTTTGCTTGTTTTTTTCCCTCTAATTCTTATAGCTGTATGGTTAAATTTTTTATTAGAGATTCTTCTAGGTTTTTTAGGTGGGCCTGTATTGCTATGAACTTTCCTCTCATTACTGCTTTTGCTGTATCCATAGGTTTTGGGTTGTTGTGTGTTCATTATCAGTAGTTTCCAGATTCTACTTTATTTCTTTTTTGATGTCATTATTAACCCATTCACTATTTAATGGCATGTTATTCATTCTTCATGAGTTCGAACGTTTTTGAGTTTTTTCATTGAAATTGATTTCCAATTTTAAGCCATTGTGATCTGAGAAGATGCTTGATATAATTTTAATTTTCTTGAATTTGTTGAGGCTTCTTTTGTGTCCTACCATGTGGTCTGTCTTTAAAAATGTCCATGTGCACTTGAAAAGTATGTATATTTTTCTTCTTTGGAGTAAAAAGTTCTCTCTCTATATATATCAATTAAGTCCATTTGATCTAGAGTGCTCTTCAATGCCTCAATATCTTTGGTGTTTCTTTGCTTTGAAGATCTGTCCGTTGTTGACAATGGGGTGTTAAAGTCCCCTACTATGAGTGTGTTGCTGTCTATATCTTTCTTGGAGTCTTTCAAAAATTTCCTTACATATGTGGGTGCTCCTAAGTTGGGTGCATATATATTTATAAGAGTTATATCTTCTTGATGGATTTTTCCTGTATTATGAAATGTCCTTCTTTATCTCCTTTTATGGCCTTTGCTGTGAAATCTGTTTTGTCTGATATAAGTATTACTCTCCCAGCTTTTATTTCATGTCCATTTGCTTGAAATACTTTTTTCCATCCCTTCACTTTCAGTCTGTGTAGATCTTTTGTTCTCAGGTGGGTCTCTTGTAGACAGCATATATGTGGGTCATGCTTTCTAATCCATTCAGCTACCCTATGTCTTTTGGTTGGAGCATTTAATCCGTTTACATTTAAGGTTATTACTTATAGGTACTTATTCATTGTCATTTTTCCCCTTTTTACTTGTGTTCCTCTCCATCTTTCTCTGTTTCTTCATCTTCTTAAAGCAGACCCTTTGGCATCTCTTGCAATGCTGGTTTGGTGGAGATGTATTCTTTTAGCCTTCTTTTATCTTGGAAACTCCTTATTTCATCTTGCATTTTGAATGAGAGTCTTGATGGGTAGAGTATTCTTGGTTGTAGGCCTGTGTTTTCATTGCTTGGAATATATTTTGCCATTCCCTTCTGGCTTGTAGTGTTTCTGCTGAGAAATCTGATAATAGCCTTATTAAAGCTCCCTTGTATGTTATTAGTTGTTTCTCTCTTGCTTTTTTTGGGATTCTCTCTTTGTCTTTGAATGTTTCGAATTTAATTATGATGTGTCTTGAAGTGGGTCTGTTGGGGTTCATTTTCATTGGCACCCTCTGTGCTTCCTGGACTTGTGTCACTCTTTCTTTCCTCATGTTAGGGAAGGTTTTTGTCATTAGTTTTTCAAACAGATTTTCTATCTCTTGCTCTTCTCCTTCTCTTTCTGGAATTCCTATGATATGGATATTATTATGTTTCATGTTGTCCTGCAGTTGTCTTCAAACCTCTTCATTCTTTTCAGTCTTTTTTCATTTTGTTGCACTGTCTTGGATTTTTTGTCTATGTTGTCCTCTAGCTTGCTAATCCAATCTTCTGCTTCCTCTAGCCTGGTTTTAATTCCTTCTACTGTGTTCTTCAATTCAGAAACTGTATTCTTCATTTCCTCCTGGCTCTTATTGATAGCTTCTATGTCCTTTTTCATGCTGGTGTAATTCTTAGTAAGTTCCTTGTAATTTCCCTGGAGTTCCTTGTAATTTCCCTGGAGTTCTTCGTAGTTTTCCTTCAGCTCGCTGAGCTCATTGATCTTTCCCATCATCCATGTTTTGAATTCCATATCTGATAGTTTTCTCCCCTGTATTTCATTTAGCACTCTTTCTGGGGATTCTACCTTTCCTTTCAATGGGGGGTTGTTTCTCTGTCTCCCCATTTTTGTCAGTCTTATTGTTTGTTGCTACTTCTTAGATTGATCTGCACTTCCTGTTTCTGCCCCTGGTGGTGTCAGATCATGTACCAGTCTGGCTCTAGGCAGCCTGTTGGAGACTTCCAGGGATCTACTGCCTTTGTCTTTCTCCTTTAGTTGTTAATCTACTCAATCTGTGATTAGTCGGCAGGCTTAAGAACCGAGGGTGTGGTAGCTTAATCTTTGTAGGCAGGGCTTTTGCTTCCCCTCAGGCTGATGCCACTTGGAGAGGAATGGTCTGCCTGCAGTACTGGGGATAAGTCAGCACTGGGACACAGTCGGCTGCTCCCCCACTTCTCCCCTCAAAACCGCCGCGCCAAATTCTCCCCAAGCATCTCTAGTCCTCTCTGCCTTCCCTCTGCTTGAGTCCAGGGTAAGTGGGGACCAAACTATTTTCCTACGTGATCCACTTAAAAGCTCTTTTTCTCCAGTTATTTCTCTCCAGCTAGCAAGAAATCCTGTGGCTTTTTGCTTTTCACAGCTGGATACTATGATACTTTCCATTCTGTTGCTGTAGGCTGGGAAGCCCAGCTGGGGATTTAGACCCTGCCCTTTTCAGGGGGAACCCCCGGCTGCTGAGCTGTTTCTCAGTCCCTTCAGCTGCCACCCATGGGAGCCCAGCCAGCCCTTCTGCGTGTCTGCACTCCCTACTGGTCACGTTGTGATGTGACAGCCTTTTCTGTCTCTCCGTGGTTGTAAGAATTCTCTCCAGCTAGTGTTCGGTTGGTTATTCCAGAGGATTTCTCCAAAATTAAGTTGTAACTCCAGACTGTTCCTGAGAGGAGGTTAGTGTAGCTTCCACTTACTCCTCCACCATCTTGGATCTAGCTGCATCTTATCGTTTATGTTGCATAAGAAGACTGCATCTGATTGGTTAATACTTGGTAACAGAAATCCTTATAAATAGCTATAGACACCTGTTTTTTAAAAAGTCAATTTGCAGTCAAAAGGGTAGGTAATTACTATTATTTTTTTGTAAATTAATAAAAATCATATCTATTTGTTGTCAGATTGGCAAAAAATAATTTTTTGGTGTGCTTCAGAATTTTAGTAGTTTATGTGTGTCATGAGATAAAAAAAAGGTTGAAAATGACTGATTTAGATCTTTCATTTCCTTCAGCAATGCTTTATAACTTTAGTACTAGCCTCATTCCTCTGTTAAATTTAATATTTTATTTGCAATATGCTATTGCAAATAAAATTGTTTTTCTAATTTAGTTTTTGGATTATTGAGTTCTCAAGTATAGAAGTAAAACTGAATTTTGCTTTATGTGTCCAGCAATACACTTTTATGCAGTTGCCTTTTTAACTAGTTAATTGAAGAGAAAAGTAAAAAATGTGTAGTGTGATATATATTCAAATGCCATACAATTTACTCACTTAAAGTGCGTAATTCAAAGGCTTTTAGTACTCCCTGGAGCTGTGCTTTTATCACCACACTCAACTTTGAAACATTTTCATTATGTGCAAAAAGAAAACCTTCACATTCCTTGGCCATCATCTTCCAGTCTTTTTATACCTCCAATTTTTAAAACGTTTTATTGTTACTGGCAACTAACTCACCGTGTATTAAAAATAGTTATAAGTGTAATACATTTTATAGCTCACATATTTTCTAAATATTTCTAGGCAGAACTTATGAGGACTTTTCACCCCACGTGACAGAACCTTCAAAAGAACTTAATAGAACATCTAGGGCTAAGTCAGGCATTTATAAAACCATTCATTTTCCTTAACTGAATAAAGAACCTTCAGGTAATCATTACTATTCTTAATGTAAAATGTGACTTTTTAAATTAATAATTTTAATTATATGAAAATAATGAGATTGTACTAGCCTTAGTCATATAACCAGTTTTGCAAAATATAAGTGAAAGTAAATGATGAATTAAGCTCATCTAACATATGAGTATATGCATTCTTTTTAAAAATTTTTATTTGTTTAATTGTTTTTCTATTACAGTTGTTCCATTTATTCCCCCATTGCTCTCCTCTGCTCTGCACACCTCCCCCCTCTCTCACGGTCAGTCCCCACCCTGTTGTCCATGTCCATGGGTCACTTATACTAGTTATTTGACTAGACCCTCCCCTGTCTATCCCCCTTTAGCAGCTGCCTAGTGTCCCTGGTATGGCCCTTCCTTCCCCACTACCACTAAAGGAGAACTCCATTTTCCCCTCAACCTTCCTTTCTTTCACTGTGATAGATTCTGCAGATGAGTGAGATAAAGTCATCTTACAATCCTATTCCTTATATGTGCTTTTTGGCCAATCCAAGATAGGGTCTGCAATAGAAAGACTTAACAAGAAGAGTGATGGAATGGAAAATAAACATTATGTTCATGTTTCCCTTTTCCGTCATCACCATCCCCTCAGCCATTTATATCTAAGAACTAATTTACAGACTCTTTTTCTTGTACATTGCTCCAGAGGCATTATATAATCATTACTCTAGTATATTTTCTACAGATAGTGAGTTTGAATTTTTTTTAAGTAGATAATTTTTCTTTTATCTATTATGTTCTCTAAAACCCAAAATACTTATATAAGCTATCAGTACCTTCACCAGTTTTTGTTCTAACTCTGCATCTTTATTTCTTACTGTCATGCTATTAATAGGCTACATTTTACCATTCTGTAGCTACACAGACTGAGGCAAAAATAGATTTACAGTTATGAGTATGCAAAACACAGTTTATTCTTGTATTATTATTTATTATATACTGTATTATTTTTCACATGAACAACTGTAAACCTACTTTTGCCCCACGCTGTATAATTTAAAGGTAAGAAAAGTTTGACTTGTTAACTAAGATATATTAGGCAAACAAACATGCAAGATTAAAAATTAATTATAATATGGCCTTTATGTTCAAATAGACTATCCTCATCTTTCTACTAACTGCCAGACAGTAAGGTCAGGAACTTTCAGCATATTTTAGAAAATGTAATTGATTTTAGATTCACCAGCCACTTTATATCACCTATAATACCGCTTTCCAGTTTCACCTGAAATTTTGTTTTCCTCTTCTAAGCCTTTTTGATGGTGATATTAATTATAAGCAGTAATATTGCCTAAAGAAGTAACAAAGAAGAAGAGAGTAAGAACTAACAAATAATCCAGTATCTAAAGTTTTACTCCATAATTGGAGAACAATAATAATGGTCTTCTTTTGTGGATTGACTGAAAATAATGCTACATACATATTTTTATTTTGCATCATAAGTCTTTTAATTTAAAAATAATGGTAGATCAATATTTTAAAATAAACACTTGCCTTAACATGAAACTGTTTAATGCTTTATTTCTTTGTAAGACATGCATCATAGAAATTCAACACATCAATGTATACTTTTCACACTAACTTTGGAAAAGCACTATCTAAATGCCCATATTATGCTTTTCTTAGTGTATTTTTCTCTAAGTTAGTATGTTAAAACTATTTTTATTATTGCACTAGATTTTTTGTTGTTGTGGAGATACAAACTTTATCAAGGAATTTAATTAAGGTTTTTACTGTCTTACTATTTTAAAAAAAGCTCTTACTTTGATATATATATATACAGCATTCCTTTTTCTTGATTTGAATTCTTACTAGTACTTCTTTTTTTTTAAATTTGAACTCTTACTGGTGATGTCATAAATATCAAATAACCAGTAAGAAAAACTCAGACATAAAATATTTGTGTTTGTAAATCTGCTTTATTTAAGTTGTTGAAAAGCATAAGAAATTTGTGCATTAGAGGTGGATTAGAATTCATTTTTAACTTTTTAATTGTTGTAATCAAGTAATTTGGGGAATAATTTAATAATACTATTTTCATTTTTTAGGGAATCCAAGAAATTTAATCTTAAACCAAAAAACTGTTGAAATTATGAACACTCAGCCTAATGTGACCTTTAAAGCAAGTAAACCTATCTATAAAGGTAAAAAAATTACCTCTATACAAAGATATGTGAAATAAAACCTTACTATGTTTTTATTGTTTCTATTTACCAATTGCCTCAAACCTATAGACCTCTTCCCCAGACAACCAATCTTATGAGCCAAGTATATTTTTTCAAACCTTTCTTCAAACATGTGTGTGTATATAAATTTTCTAGTTGTGCAATAATAGGATATTATGCATTGATCCTCCTCACCTGTGATTCAGGCATATTGATATAAATATCTTTTATCATTCACACCTTTAAATTGCTGTGTAATAGTTTATAATGTGAATGTGCTATTCAACCATTTCTCTCTTGAATGACAGTTACATTTTTTATCAGATTGTTTTTTACTATTAAAAGCAATAGTGCGATAAATATCATTGTGCATATATATTGATATTGTGGGCTGTATTAAAGGGTATGTCTTTATTTTAATAGATTTGAAAAATTACTTCCCAAATGACTTTATTAAAAATTCTGCAAAGCAAATTCATTAAAGACTTGTTTCCCAGCCTCTTAGCCAGCACTAGGCTTTTTAAAGATTGGAAAATAATATTGTTAAGATACCAGTATTACCCAAAGTGCTCTAAAGATCCAGTACATTTCCTATTAAAATCACAATGATGTTTTATTAATAAATAGAAAAATTCATCCTTAAATTCATATGGAATCTTCAGGTCTCTGAATAGTCCAAATAATCTTTAGAAATAACAAAGTTGGAGGACTCATACTTTAAAATTTCAAAGATTCCTACAAATCTACAGTAATCAAAACAGGATGGTACTGTCATAAAGGCAGACATATAGACCAACTAAATAGAATAGAGAACCCAAAAATAAATTCTCAAATATATGGTCAAATAATTTTTAACAAGAATATGAAGACTGTTCAATGGGAAATGAGAATTGTTACAACATACTGTGCTGAGAAAAGTAGATATCCACAATGTAAAATAGTGAAATTGGACCCTTACCTTTTTTCATATGCAAAAGTTAGCTTAAAGACATAAAAGTAAGTGCTAAACTATAAAACGCTTAGAAAAAAACATAGGGAGAAATTTTCATGACATTGGATCTGTCAATGTTATCTTGGATGTGACATCAAAGGCAAGTCAAACAAAAGAAAAAATAGATGAATGTTATCAAAATTAAAAAATTGTTCAACAAAAGACAACATTAATAAAGTAAAGAGCAAACCTCCAACTGGGAGAAAATATTTACAAGTTATATGTCAGAATATATACAAAACTTCTAAAACTCAACCATGAAAACAAAATCTTGATTTAAGAAATGAGCAAACAGAGATTGGTACACAATCTGATGCCACCAGGGGCAGATCAAGAAAATGCAGATCAATCTAAGAAGCAGCAACAAACAAGAAGAGTCACAAAAATGGGGAGAGAGAGAAATAACCCCCCATCAAAAGGAAAGGAAGAATCCCCCAGAAAGAGTGCTTAATGAAATAGAAGGAAGCAAACTATCAGGCATGGAATTCAAAAGATGGATTATAGGAAAGCTCAATGACATCAGTGAGCTCAAAGGAAAGTACAAAGAACTCGAAGGAAACTATAAAGAACTCCAGGAAAACTACAAGGCACTACTGAGAATTGCACCAGCATGAAAAAGGACATAGAAGCTATCAATAAGAGCCAGGAGGAAATGAAGAATACAATTTCTGAATTGAAGAACACAGTAGAAGGAATTAAAAGCAGACTAGAGGAAGCAGAAGATTAGATCAGTGAGCTGGAGGACAACATAGACAAAAACTCCCAGACAGTGTAACAAAATGAAAAAAGACTGAACAAGACTGAAGACATTCTAAGACAGCTGCAGGACAACATGAAACGTAATAATATCTGTATCATAGAAATTCCAGAAGGAGAAGAAGAAGAGCAAGGGATAGAAAACCTCTTTGAAAAACTAATGACAGAAAACTTCCCTAACATGAGGAGAGAAAGAGTCACAAAAGTCCAGGAAGCACAGAGGGTTCAAATGAAGATGAATCCCAACGGACCTTCTTCAAGACACTTCATAATTAAAATGGCAACATTCAAAGACAAAGAGAGAATCCTAAAAGCAGCAAGAGAGAAACAGCTAATGACATACAAGAAAGCTCCAATAAGGCTATCATCATATTTCTCAGCAGAAACACTACAAGCCAGAAGGGAATGGCAAAAAGTATTCCAAGCAATGAAAAACACAGGCCTACAACGAAGAATACTCTATGTATCAAGACTCTCATTCAAAATGGTAGTTGAAATAAGGAGTTTCCAAGTCAAAATAAGGCTAAAACAATACATGTCCACCGAACGAGAATTGCAAGAGATGCTAAAGGGTCTGCTTTAAAAAGGTGAAGAAACAGAGAGACAGAGAGGAACACAAGTACAAAGGGGGAATATGACAGTGAATAAGTACCTATCAATAATAACCTTAAATGTAAATGGTTTAAATGCACCAATAATAAGACACAGAATAACTGAATGGATTACAGCATGACCCACATATATGCTATCTACAAGAGACACACCTCAAAACAAAAGATCTACACAAACTGAAAGTGAAGGAATGGAAAAAAGTATTTCAAGCAAATGGACATAAAAAAAAAAAAAGCTGGGGTAGCAATACTTATATCAGACAAAACAGATTTCACAACAAAGGCCATAAAAAGAGACAAAGAAGGACATTTCATAATACTTAAGGGAAAAAATCTATCAAGAAGATATAACCCTTGGAAAAATATATGCGCCCAACATAGGAGCACCCAAATATGTAAGGAAAATTTGAAAGACTCCGGGAAAGATATAGACAGCAACACACTCATAGTAGGGAACTTTAAGACTCCGTTGAAAACAATGGATAGATCTTTGAAGCAAAGAAACACCAAAGATATTGAGGCATTGAACAACACTGTAGATCAGATGGACTTAGTCGATATATATAGAACTTTTCACCCCAGAGAAGCAAAATATACATTCTTTTCAAGTGCACATGGAACATTTTCAAAGACAGACCAAATGGTAGGACACAAAAGAAGCCTCAACAAATTCAATAAAATTAAAATTATATCAAGCATCTTCTCAGATCACAATGGCTTAAAATTGGAAATCAACTTCAAGTAAAAAACTCAAAAACATTCAAATTAATGGAGAATGAATAACATGCTATTAAATAATGAATGGGATAACAATTACATCAAGGGAGAAATCAAAAAGTTTCTGGAAACAAATCATAATGAACACAAAATAACCGAAACCTATGGGATGGCATGAAAGCAGTCCTGAGAGGAAACTTAATAGCAATACAAGCCTACCTTAAAAGGATAGAAGAATCTCTAATAAAAAATTTAACCCTACAGCTACAAAAACTAAAACAACAACAACAAACAAATCCCAGAGCAAGGAGAAGGAAGGAAATCATCAAGATCAGAGCAGAATTAAATGACGTAGAGACTAAACAAAAAATTCAAAAAATGAATAAAACTAGGAGCTGGTTCTTTGAAAAGATAAACAAAATTGACAAGCCTTTAACCAGGCTCATCAAGAAAAAAAGAGAGAGGCCCCAAATAAATAAAATCAGAATTGAAAGAGGAGAAATCACAACTGATACCACAGAAATACAAAGGACTGTAAGAAATTATTACAAACAACAGTATGACAGGAAATTTGACAACCTAGATGAAATGGGAAAATTTCTAGAAAGCTATAAACTTCCAAAAATGAATCAAGAAGAAGCAGAAAACCTGAACAGACCAATAACAACTAGTGAAATTGAAGCATTAATCAAAAACCTCTTAGCACACAAAAGCTCTGGACCTGATAGCTTTACAGGTGAATTTTACAAAACATTTAGGAAAGAACAAACTCCTATCCTTCTCAGACCATTCCAAAAAATCCAAGAAAAGGGAAGACTCCCAAATTCTTTCTATGAAGCCAGTATTACCCTAATTCCAAAATCAGGTCAAGACACAACAAAGAAAGAAAACTACAGGCCAATATCACTGATGAACATAGATGCTAAAATCCTCAAGATTATATTGGCAAACTAGATTCAGCAACATATTAGAAAGTGTGTACACCAGGATCAAGTGGGGTTCATTCCAGGGATGCAAGGATGGTTTAATATTTGCAAATCAATAAATGTAATACACCACATAAACAAAAGACAAAAATCACATGATCATATCAATAGATGCTGAAAAGGCATTTGATAAAGTACAACACCCATTTATGATAAAAACGGTCAGCAAAATGGGAATAGAGGGAGCATACCTGAACATAATAAATGCCATATATGAGAAACCCGAAGGCAACATCATACTCAATGGGCAAAAACTGAGAGCATTCTCACTGAGGTCTGGAACAAGACAAGGATGTCCACTCTCTCCACTCCTATTCAACATAATTGTTGGAAGTTCTAGCCATAGCAATCAGGCAAGAAAGAGAAATAAAAGGCACCCAAATTGGAAAAGAGAAAGTAAAACTGTCATTATTTGCAGATGACCTGATAGTATACATAGAAAACCCTATAGGCTCCACTAAAAACTACTCAACATAATAAGTGAATTTGGCAAAATAGCAGGGTACAATGTCAATATTCAGAAAACAAAGGCATTTCTGTATACCAACAATAAAGTATAAAGATAGAAACTAGAAAAAAGATCCCATATGCCATAGCAACAACAACAAAAAAATAAAATAAAACACCTAGGAATATACTTAACCAAGGAGGTAAAGACCTGTACTCAGAAATCTACATAACAGTGAAGAAAGAAATTAAGAAAGATACACTAAATGGAAGCATATACCATGTTCATGGATGGGAAGAATTGACATCATTAAAATGTCCATACTACACAAAGCAATTTACAGATTCAGTGCAATCCCTCTTAAAATACCAATGACATATTTCACAGTCCTAGAAGAAATATTTCAAAACTTTATATGGAAGCAAAAAAGAGCCTGAATAGCCACAGCAATCTTGAGTAAGAAGAACACAGTAGGAGGAATCACAATACCTGATATCAAACTATACTACAAGGTCACGGTAATCAAAACAGTCTGGTACTGGCATAAGAACAGACATATAGATCAATGGAACAATAGAGAGCCCAGAAGTAAACCAAGGTCTATATGGTCAACTAATATTTGACAAAGGGGGAAGAAACATAAAATGGAGAGAAAAGAGCCTCTTCAACAAATGCTGTTGGGAGAACTGGACAGAGACATGCAAAAAAGTGAAAATAGACCACCAACTTACACCATACACCAGAATAAACTCAAGATGGATCAAAGAATTAAATCTAAGCCATAGCATCACAAAAGTCATAGAGGAAAACATAGGCAGAAAAATTTCAGATATCCCATGTAGCAACATTTTCACTGATATATCTCCTAAGGCAAGAGAAATAAAGAAAAGAATAAACACATGGACTACATCAAACTAAAGTTTCTGCTCAGCAAAAGACAACATTAGCAAGATGAAAGGGAACCAACCATATGGGAAAATATATTTGCCAATGATACCTCAGACAAGGGATTGATCTCCAAAATATGTAAAGAACTTATATGACTGAACACCAAGAAGACAGACAATCCAATAAAAAATGGGCAAAAGATCTCAACAAACACTTCTCCAAAGAGGACATACAGAAGGTCCATAGACATATGAAAGAATGCTCAACACCACTAGCCATCAGAGAGATGCAAATAAAAACCACAATGAGATACCACCTCACACCAATCAGAATGGCCATCATCAACAGATTAACAAACATGTGCAGGCGAGTATGCAGAGAAAAGGGAACCCTGGTGCATTGCTGGTGGGAATGCGGACTGGTGCAGCCACTATGGAAAACAGTATGGAATTTCCTCAAAAAACTAAAAATGGAACTGCCTTTTGAACCAACGATTCCATTGCTAGGATATACCCACAGAATCCTGAAACCCTAATTCAAAAGAACCCATGCACCCCTATGTTCATAGCAGCGCTGTTTATAATAGTCAAGTGCTGGAAACAGCTTAGGTGCCCATCTGTATATTAGTGGATCAATAAACTGTGGTAAATTTACACAATGGAGTATTATGTAGCAGAAAGGAAGAAAGAACTTCTGCCATTTGCAACAACATGGATGGAACTAGAGAGAATTATGGTTAGCAAAATAAGCCAGTCAACAAAAGAAAAATACCTGATGCTATCACCCATTACAGGAGACTAATGAACAACATAAACAAAGGAGCAAAATTGAACCAGATAATACAACAAGGATGCCAGCCTGTTAAACTAAGCATGCCGTGGTCTGGGGACAACCAACTGACCTGGAGTCTGCAAGATCCTTCTCCATGTGGGAAGGCCAATCTCCCCTGCACATCCGCACTTATAAGGGATTTCTTGACCCAAGGTAGGTAGGATAACAACCATGTCCAGCTTGAAGCAGCTAGAGGAGCATGAGACCTTCGACCATTGTCCTTTATAAGATTATAAAGGGTTTTAAGTCTGACAGGGGGGAATTGTTATTTTTTATTGTTATAAAAAATTAATTAAAAAAGAATATAGGAAAAGGTGAAGTCAAAGAACTTGTATGCAAAACCTATAGACATGAACTAAAAGTGGTGGGAATGCTGGTGGAAGGGGGGGTACTAGGCGGAGGGGAGCAAATGGGAAACAATTGGAACTATTGTAACAACATAATCAATAAAATATACAAAAAAATAAAAATAGCTAAGAACTTGAATAGATGTTTCTCCAAGGAAGGTATACGAATAACCATAGGCGCAAGAAAATATGGTAAACATTACTATTCATTATGCAAATGCAAATAAAAACCACTTCACACACAATAGGATTGCTATTATGGAAAAAAAAAGATATAAAAGAGAGGAAAAGAAAAAGAAAGAGGGAAAAATAAGTGTTGGCTAAGATGTGAAGAAATTAGAACTCTTGTGCACTACTGGTGGGAGTAGGAAATGATGCAGCTGCTATGAAAAAACAGTACAGTCGTTCCTCAAAATATTAAAAATAGCATTACCATATGATTCAGCAATTTCACTCCAGATATATGCCCAAAGGAATGAAAGGCAGGGACATGAACAGATATTTGTCAGCTGTATTTATAGGGAAATTATTTATGATAGCCAAAAGATAGAAGCAATCCAAATGTTCAAAAATATAACTGCATTATTTTTTTAAAGCTACTATGAAGGAATCAGTTTCCTTACTTTTTTTGGTCTGATAAGATTTTCTATTTCTTTATGATTCACTTTTGCAACATTGTATGTTTCTAGGAATTTATCAATTTTATCTAATTTATCTAATGTGTTGGTATATAATTGTTGATAGCTTTATTATCTTTTGTATTTCTGTGGTATCAGTAGTATTGTCTTCTCTTTTATTTATAATTTTATTACACTGAGTCATCTATTTTTTTTCTTTATCTAAGTGTTGGTTGATTCTGTTTATCTTTTTAAAAAATCAAGTATTAGTTTTATTCATCTTTTTTGTTGTTTTTCTAGTCTTTATTTCAATTCTTCTCTCATCTTTATTAATTGACTTCCTTCTGCTGACTTTAGCTTAATTTGTTCTTCCTTTTCTAGTTTCTTGAGGTGTCAAATTAGAATGTTTTTTTGAGATCTTTCTTGTTTCTTAATCTAGTCATTCATCACTATAACCAGGACTGCTTTTGCTGTAAGTTTTGGTATGTTATGTTTCCATTATTATTTACTACTAGATTTAAGAATTTCCCTTTGATTTTTTTTCTTTGACCCATTGGCAGTCAGAAGTGTGTTGTTTAATTTCCACATATTTGTGAACATCCCAGTTTTCCTCCTGATTTTTTAATTTCATGCAATTGTGGTCAGGAAAAATATTTGATATTTCAATCTTCTTAAATTCTTAAAACTTATTTTGTGATATATATTAATATATGTTTGAATTTGCTGTCATATAGAATGTTCTGTAAATGCCTGTTAGGTCTATGTGATCTAAAGTGTAGTTAAAATCCATTATTTACCAATTGATTTTCTTTCTGAATAATCTAACCATTGAGAGTGGGTTATTGAAAACCTCTGGTATTATTGCATTGCTGTCTATTTTTACCTCCATATTTGCTAATAATTTTAAAATATATTTAGGTACCCCAATATTGGGTGTGTATATATTTATAATTATTATATCCTCTTAATGAATTGACCCCTTTTTCATTATGTGATTACTTTATTTCTCTTGACCATTTTTAGCCAAAAGTCTATTTTGACTGATATAAGTATAGCTACTCTTGCTCTCTTTTGGTTTTTATTTGCATTAATAACTTTTTCTGTCCCTTCACCTTTATCCAATGAGTGTTCTGAAAGCTTAAGTGAGTCTCTTGTAGTCAGAGCCTTGGCTTTTTGTTTTTATCCTTTCAGCCACTCTATGTCTTTTAATTGATAAATTTAAACCATTTCTAAATTTAGAGTAATTATTGATAGGTAAGGACTTACAGTCACCATTTTGTTAATGTTATAGTACCTTTTTCCCTCTTTTGCTGTCCTTCTTTGTTCATTTATTTTTTTGCAGGTTTTTTGTAGTGATGCACTTTCATTATTTTTTCTTTATCATTTGTGTATTTATTGATTTTTTGCTTTGTGATTACCATAAGGCTTTTATAATACATCTTATATTTATAACAGTGTAATTTATTGTGTTTTTTATCATTTATCCCCCTTAGACCATCTTTCACCTCCCTCCCTAACAGTCTATTTTAAACTGATAACTTCAGTTCCATAAAAGAGTTCTACACATTTTCTTTCTTCCAAATTTTATTTTGTTGATGTCTAAATTTACATCTTTTTATTGTGTTCATTAACAAAATACAGTAGCTATAGTTATTTTAAATTTTTGTTTTTAACCTATATGCTAGAGTTCAATGTGATTTACACATTACCATTTCAGTGTTACAGTATCTTGAATTTGACTATATAATCTTATCCATAGATTTTATACTTCATTTTTTTCATGTTGCTAATTAGCATCCTTTTGTTTCAGATGGAAGAACTCTCTTTAGCATTTCTTGTAAAGTAGTTCTAGTGGTGATAAATTTTCTCACTTAAACGTGGCTGTGAGGTCACTGGCTGGCTGGGATGCAGCATCTCTGGTTGTTGAAAGAACACAGCAACATATTCTCTACACAGCTCCATGAACTGAGGTCAATAATAGAGAACACTATGGGAGTCTCCTGTGGCAAGACTGTCAAGGTCTTATTGGGGGCAGTGGCAGCTAAGGCTGTTAGGGTTTTTTGGAGGTGAAGGTTGCTGTGGTCCTCTTATTCTCCCTTTCTTTCCATAGGAGGAAGTTCTAGCTGAGAAAATCTTGGTGCCAGGTTTTAAATGCTGGTGCTCAGATCATGAGGCGAGCCAGTCCTGGGATCAGATGTGCACAGAACAACTACAGTGCTTGGGTCCTGACACAGTGTCTGAGGTGTAGGCATATGCAGACTTCCAGTGGAACCGAGGTCTACGTCTCTGAAGTTCACTCAGTGACAGGGGAGGGAATTGGAGGGAATGCAGCAGCAACATGGACTCTGGGGTGACACGGTGTAGTGGTGACTTGGAACTAGGGAACAGGTTACAGTAGCATCATGGCCTGGGGATGGTGCGTCGAAGTCCCAACTCTGGCCCCAGGGGGCAGTCACAGAACACGACAGTATGTCCAGGAGATGGTCTGTTAAAGCTGTCAGGGCACAGAGGGTGGAGTGTAGAGCAACAGCAACTTGGTCTGTAATGGCAAGTCAAAGCCACACCCTAGGACCTGGGGCAGGGCTCAGCAGGGGCAGCTCCTCTGGACCCAAAGATGAGGCATTGTGGCTTCCATATCTCAGGAAATGGGCCACGGCAGCTACTGGGGTCCTTGGGGACAAGTCTCATCACAGCCACAGTTCCAGCACTGGGGAATAGATAGAGGGGGCCAGAGTCCAGTCAACTCCTTCAGCTGGGATCGGGATCGGGATTGGTGCACATGGTAGGAGTCGTTGGTAGCAAAGGCTGTGAACAGCCATAGCAGTGAGGTATGCAGGGTTCTCTTCCTCTCCTTTTTCACCCTATGGTGAACTCCCTGCAAAGGTATCGCCCCTGGCTACCTTGGGCTGGATGAAAAGGTGACTCAGACAATATGCTTTCTACTCTTTCTTATGCAGCCATCTTTGGTTTTTGAGCTCCTGAAGATTTCTACTGCTTTTACTTCGGAGGGCAGTTTTTCTAGAGCTATTTTCATGACTAGTAGTAGGACTTCCTAGCCTTTCATCTTACCGATGTTACCTTTATTATTATTTATTCAAAGCAATTATCTTTTCTGTTCCTTAATTTTTAAAAGTATAATAATTAATGTATCTTCAAAATCTTCCCATATCAGTACATCCAAATCAACCTAATTCTTTTGAAGTCCATTATAGTTGAACATACTATACCATTGTTAAGAGCCTGTTAAATGGGTACTTTGGTTCTTTCCATTTTATTCTCTACAACAAACAATGTTGCAACAAACATCATTGGAATCAATAGATATAATCTATTCTTGGTTTCCATCACCTCAAAGATGAGTATTCTACATAAAAGGAATTGCTGATATTTTCTCCCTGACACTTTCTTTTGATCTCTTTCTTTTACAGTTCACAAATTGGCCTCTCATTTAAAACTGTTTTTTTTGAAGAACCATAGATATAATAAGCATACATATTTTATGTATTCCAGAAAACAATATCCAATGACCTTGAACTTTTTGAATTTATCAATGCATCTCAAAGTGTGATCTTTGGACTAGCAGCCTGTGCATTAACTATAAAGTTATTACAAATATAAATTCTTGGACTCTGGTGCATATCTACTGAATCACAAGCTGTGGGGTTCAAGTTCAGCAATCTGTTTTAACAAGTCCTCTGGTGATTCTGATGCGTGCTAAAATTGGAGAACCATTGTACTGTATTTATATTGCTAACTTATCTACTAAGTTAAGGATGTCCCTGTATCATTTCTATAGAAACATTGGTAGATTTCTGTACTGATTTTCCATTTCCATTGTTACTATTAAAATGTAATATTATTCTCTTTTCCATAAAGTCACATGTAATAAAAGTTATGTAAACTGTAATGACATAAAATATATTTTTTAAATCACACAACTTTTCTTTAAGTGCCATACAACAGTGCTGGAAAAGCTTCAACCCATCCTTACTCTTGAAAATTAAACGCATTCTGGGCAAGCTAAGCAAAATGTGCAAATCAATGGAGACAGCAATGAAAAGTGAAAGCGTGGAAGCTCAGATCATGAGGGTCTTAATCTACAGCATGTGAGTTTAGATGTTTAAATTGCTTTCCTTTTTTCCTTTAAAAAAGTTACAATTATCTTTTAAATTACAAGTGATAAAAACATCCACCTTATTCAAAATAATAATGTTTGAACACAGCACAACCAAATTCCAAAAGGAAAGAAAGCAAACAAAAATGCCTCATGAAAATAACCGAAATTGAAATGTGTTGGAGCATATTCTGTAGAATTTGAAATGGCACAAATACAAGTGCTAAGAATCTTAAAGACATGATTCTTGATGATCAATATTAATAACATTAAAATATTATTTTAACTACATTTTTACTGTAGCCTGGACAGCATAAATATTATTGGATGAGATTGTCTTAAATCCAATTTGATTAACACTGACATTGATATTTAAATTTATACAATATCCTTTTGTACATTGAAAGCTAGTATACCCCTCCGGCAAGGATTAGATTAATGAACAATAATATTAATCTAAGTATTTTAGAGATCTAATTTATGTCAAAAATAAGAAAATTTGGTTTCTAAAGAAACAATATAAGTAAAATAAAATTAATGAAATAATGGCTATGCTCTAATCTCTCATTGTAAAACTATAATTTATATTTTATATAATATTAAAAAATGTACGATTTATAAAGTAAGAAATCATGAATTAAGCATGAACAAATTATCACTCAAGAGAAAATAAGAGTAATTCTTTACTAATGACTGATTATTCTCTGAAACTGTGAAAGACCCCAAAGGTAATAGAAAGATGAAATGTATGAATGTCTCTTTTAGGACTTTGAGGGACCATAAGCAGAAATGAATAGGAGAATTAGTATTGCAATTTGCCCATAATTGGGTTGTGAGCAAGGTCAATTTTATGTTTTCCTCTAGACTTATTTTTCCAAGGTTTAGCTCAGCATAGCAGCCCGTCCCCCATGAGTAGTGATTACTGGAATTATCTAAACTGGATCCAGTCTTCCTTCTCAGTTTGATTCCATGAACTGCCCAGATAACAGTGCTACTTATATATTAATCATGGGATCTTTTGATTAAATGAGCTAATATATGTGCTAAATCAGTGCTTTCCAGGCCTGCCTACAAAGTAGGATTTACATGGACTCCTTTTAAAAGGCATTACTTCTCTGCTTCTATACCCAGATCAATTACAGTAGTCCCTCTCTATATTGTACTTCACTTATCATGGACTAACTGTATCGCGGGATTTTAAAAAATGTTATATTTAATTATTTATCGCGGATTTTTCACTATATTGTGGGATTTTGTTGTACTATACATGTATGCTGTTAAAGTTATATAGGTTTAAGAGTGTAGAATAAATGTAAGGTTCCTACTTTGCGGGGGGTGGGTCTAGAACATAATACCTGTGATAAGTGAGGGAATACTGTAAATCAAATTCTCTACAGTGTGCAGCCAGAGTTGAGAACCATGATGATATAGAAGAAAGCAACTAATATCCAAGCCCATATACAAATTGTTGCAACTGATTTTTTAATCTAATCTTTTTCGTAGAATGCTTTAAAAAATTATTTATTGCTATTCTATTACAGTTGTCACACTCTTTCCCCCATTGTTCCCCCCACCTCTCCCACCCCTTTTCCCACAATCAATCCCCACCTTATTGTCCATGTCTACGGGCCATTTATACTAGTTCCTTGACTAGACCCTTCCACTTCTTACCCTCCTTCTCTTCCCCCTGCCCCCTGCAGTCAGTCAGTCTGCTCCTTGTTTACATGCCTCTGGTTCAATTTTGCTCTTTTGTTTGTGTTGTTCATTAGTTTCCTATATTAGGTGATATCATATGGTATTTGTCTGTCGTTGCCCAGCTTATGGCGCTAAGTATAATTCTCTCTAGTTCCATCCATGTTTTCGCAAATGATAGGAGTTCCTTTTTTCTTTCTGCTGCATAGTATTCCATTGTGTACCAGTTTTTTGATCCACTCATCTAGAGATGGGCACTTGGGCTGTTTCCAGCACTTGGCTATTGTAAATAGTGCTGCTGTAAAATGCTTTTAAAAAATATATAATATACATATAATAGGGGCTTATTTATGGTAAAAAGGAAATGGTTGCAGTAAGGAAATATATTTTAAAATGTGTAGTTTAATACTGTATGGATGGATTTTGAGAAAATGCAGTAGAAGAGAATAAAACTCAAAAAAGAGAAAGTATCCTTTTTTCTTTCTGCTGTTCTGATTGGGTGTTTTCTGCTAGCTTGTCTACCAGATCATTGAGTCAATCCTCTGCTTCATCTTCTGCTGTAGATTCCTATTAGTGTAGTATTCATTTCAGTTATTATATTCTTCTTTTCTGACTCATTTCTTTTTTTTATAATTTCTATGCTTTTAAAAAAATGCTTACTATCTCTTTGTTGGTGTTCTCACTGAATTCATCTGTTCTTCCCCTATGTTCCTTGAGGAGCCTTATAACATTGTTTTGAACTCTGTACCTGGTAGTTTGCTTGCCTCCATTTCATTTAGCTCTGTTTTTTGAGGTTTCTCCTGCTCTTTCATTTGGGACATGTTTCTTGGTCTCATTTTGGCTACCTATATGTGTTTGTTCTGTATATTAGGTAGATCTGCTGTCTCCCAGTCTTGGTAGGGTGACCTTATATAGTAGGTATTCTTTGGGGTCCAGTGGCACAGTTTCCATGATCCCCTGAGCCAGGTGCTCCAGAAATGTCCTTTGTGGGGTTATGTGGGCCCTCCTGTTGTAGTTGAGTCTTGATTGTTGTTGGCATATCCATCAGTGGGGTTGCCCCTCAGGCTGGCTGGGTGTGACAGTTGGCCATGACCAAAGTATATGTGCTCCTGTGCAGGGGCTGACCACACAAAGAATTCATTCTACCAGGGTCTGGAGCCTAACAAGATCTCCCTTTGCGTGTGCAGCTTGTGGAGCTAATCAGGCCATGCTCTGTTGTGGTCTGAAGCCAGCCATGGGCTATGTTGGTTTGGGGGCTTCTTTGGAGGAACTCCAGTGTAGGTCAATGTCAGATACTGCCTGTTAGGAGCAACAGTGATCCGAGGTTGGTAGCTGCCTATGTTGGGTCTAGGTGCAATATGGGAGGGGCCAAGCTGCATAACCACTGAGTCTCACTGCCACTGATACCAGGTCTGGGACAGGTCAGCAAAAGGCCCAAGGCACCCTGAAAGCCACTATTGCTACCACTTTCCTGTTAGACTCAGTTGCTGAAAGAGCCTCTGGCAGTATATGAGTTGTATGAGGCAGGTTCATAGGGAGTCATGACTGTGGAAAGGGTGGTGTTCACAAGGTTAATACAAATTCAAGTTGGGCATCAATGCTGGGTCTGAGGCCACTCAGCAAAAGTCGTAAGGTACACCTCGGCCAGCTGCCAGCTGCCTAGGGCCTGTGTATGTTTGCGATAGGGCAAATTCACAGGGAGTCTAGTTTTCAGGGAGCTAGTAGAACTCATCAGGATAAAGCAGATTAATATTTGGCTGTCTAGAGGAGGGCTTAACACAGCAAAGGTGGCACCTGTAGGGAATGTTACCCTAAAGCCACATAACTCAGTTTCTTCCTGTGTATCTCTGTCCCCCCACCCCCTACACACACTCAGCTTTCCAGGAATTCCCTGAGACTTTTTAAAGAAAGACTGCTATGGGGGCCCAGGATGGTTGCTGTTGGCAGAGCTTCTGGCAGTGAACAAGATGGGTAGGGCAGGGCCTCTGGGAGTCATCAGGGTGGGGCTATTGTAGCTCTGCAACTAATGATGCTTTCTGAGGGGGCAGTTCTTGACCCAGGAAAGGTGGTGTCTGTGGGCAATGCAAGAGGGATTAACGCAGGAACATTGGTGTCTATCCTTCCAGCCCTCTCCCTGAAGCTACACTATAGTCTCTCTCTGTATGACTCTGGCACCCTGAGCTACCATCCCTCCCCTGGAGCCCTGGCTGAGTGCCTGCAAGCAAGAGTTTGTGCCCTGGCCCTTTAGGAGGATGCCTAAGTTTCCAGCAGCCTTCTGTCTCACCTGGGCCCTACGCTGGGGAGCCTAGGGTGGGATTGAGACCCCGTGTTCCTCATGAGGAATATTTGCAGCTGAGATACTCTTCCAGATCCTCAACTGCCACACCATGGTTCTTCTGTATGTCCTTAGTTATAAGACTATTCTGCTAGTGTCCAAATAGTTCTCCAGGTTGATTTTGCTATATTTAGTTGTAATTTTGATGTGGTCGTGGGAAGAGGTAAATGCAGCTTTTATCTTCTCTGCCATTTTGTACCATATCCTTTACTGGCAGAGGGGGCCCAATGAACAAATTCAATCTGTCTTGGTTTCATTTAAATATTCCCCCTCCTATGCCATCTCTTTCACAGCACTCCCCAATAGAATTTTCTGTGATAATGGGAATGTTCTATATCTGTTCCCTCCAATGTGGGAGCTAAGAGCCATATGTGACAATGGAGCTCCTGAACTGTGGCTAGTGTGACTGAAAATCTAGATATTTAATTTTAATCAGTTTAAATCTAAATAGCTACATATGGTTTGTGGTTCTCCTACTGGTCAGCATAACTCAAGAATTATCAATGATCCAATAGCCAGAGAGGACCTGGGAAGACAGTGAGCTGTTCAGAAGGATATATAGGAAAGCTTTCTGCTGATTAATGACTAGTACAACTGGAAATAGCTGGAGATGGTGGAGCAGTATTTCCACATAACTGTTGGATAAGATGTAAAGCTTCTTAGTATATAATGGCCCTTACTATTGAGCAGGTGATGTCAGTTTCAACCAAGAACTCTTGAATAGCTCAAATTAGGCTGAAGTGATTGGGCTTTTGCAAGGCTTTGGTTCTACTGTGAGTTGCTCAAAGGCTGAAAATGTTGGATATCATATGAATGCTTAAAATAAAATGAAAAAGACCAAGAGAATACTTCTCTCATCTTTTGAAAACATTTTTACTATGGTTGTTTGAAAAGATGGTGCTGCTAAAGACAGATGTGGACTATCTAAGCCAAAGTTTTATTTGAGGTATGTTTTGGTGTGTAAATTAAAATACAATCTTCATAAACAAGCTCTGTCCAGAAAGTAGTGGAAGAATAGCTTTTTGTTCATAAAAATTATGAAATCATTCATACTGTTGAGGCTTATTCAGTTGGCTAGAGTGCCTCTAACATTGTTTTCCATTTGTCACTATTTCTGATTGAAATGAAATTGGTGGTGTCCTAAATATCCAATTCCAAAATGTGTCAGATTGAAATGAAATTGGTGGTGTCCTAAATATCCAATTCCAAAATGTGTCAGATTTAAATGAAATTGGTGGTGTCCTAAATATCCAATTCCAAAATGTGTCATAGAGCTGGTCTAGGAAATTAGAGATCAACAGGTAATTATGTGGTATCTTAGTACTTTGTGAGAGACCAAAAGACCCTTTTAATTTTCTTTTTCAAGAAGAACATGTGATTATTTGGGGAGGGGAATTAGAGGAACTTATTTCCTCCCTCTAGTTATTAGTGGGTAACTTTTTGCACAGGGGTCATGATTTCATGTGCAGAGAGAAGAGGGAGAGTATATTCACTTCAAGGTTTCCTACATACAAGTTGATTACATAGTAACAGACATGATGCAAGGGCAACATGCAGTTGTTTTCTGATTTATGAAATAATTCTCAATATCTTGTGCTCTTATCTAGATCAATGAGCACCGGGGTGGCAAATAAAGTGAAATATTTAACAGGCTGTGGGGCAGTAATTGTTACTTATAAGACATGACTTTTCAACAGAAATGGCTGAGTCACTGAGCCAAGAAATAGGGTTATTGGTCACTAGAACACAGAGTATTAACATCTAATTGAGTGAAATCTTGGTCCATGCAGCTGCCTAACACTTTAAGTCTATCATTATTTTCATATAATGGCAGAAACACACACTCAGTTTCACTGAGACATAGTCCGTTGTCTCTGAATCTAGATACTGGGAAGAGTAAAAACATTGTAATTGTTCTCTTCTACTTTTTCTACCCTTTTATCACCTGCCTGACCAGCCAGTCAGGTGCTTGAGTTGCGGGTAGTCCGTATGTCTCAACCCAAAAAATGTAAGCATAACTCCTAACCTAGAAATACAGAATTCCCAGACCCTTTAGTTTGGGCAGAGTTCACAGAGGTAGAAACTACATGTGGACAGCCTCTTACATGCAAATATATTCTCATAGTTAAGTCTAACAATTTGGAGCACATGCTGATTATCTGAGGATCAAAGACACAAGTTCACCTAAAATGCTCAAGAACATATAGCACAGAAGCAGTGGATAAAAGATGGGAACCTGTGCAATGGACTCTAAAGTCCAGGACTTTAATGACTAATACATATCCCATCACAAGGCCAAATCCTTAAGTCAGCTTCACAATGTTGTTTAAAAAAAAATCTGAAAATCTGACATTTATTAAAAATGTTAATGAAGACTTTACTCAAGACTATTATTATAGGTGAGGGAGATGAAAACTTCAAATATAGGAAAAAAGCTGGGGATTTATAACAAAGGAGTAGAATGAGGATGTAAGAAGAGCAAGAGGAGGCATTAAGAGTAGTGATTCCTACTAAATTAGTCTAACACTGTTCTTGTTAATGGGAGAACAAACACTGGGCTAAGTATGAGGCCTTGTCAAAAACAAGGCTTTAAAAAGCCCAAGTAAAGTTTGCTTGAGCAAGTCTTTGTCAATGTCCAGCTAAAATGAACTTTTTGCACTGAGAGAAAAGATCACTGATTTTGAAAACCAAAGACTCTAGGTAATGTTCTGAAAAATGCCATGCAATTAGTGTAAAACAGTGGTTTTCAACCGGTGCTTCACAAGAATTTTTAAAACATGCAACACCTGACTATTTAGTCAGGGGAACTGACCTCTTTTCCCTTAGACTGTCAAATTTTTAAAAAAAAGAAAGAAAGAAGAAAAACAAAACACAACACGACAATAGCTAATAGCCATCTGCTACGAATGAATCAAAATTATACCTGTGTTTTTGTCAGATCAGCAAAAAATTAATTTTGTTGGTATGCCACAGAATTTTAGTAATTAATTTATGTGTGCCATGAGATGAAGAAGGTTGAAATTTGCTGGTATTAAAGTATATTGTAATAACAAGAAACTGAAAGTTTCAGAAATGCTTTCATGTGTCTACTAGAGATTGAATTAAATAAAAGATACAATAACTTGATTTATTTGCAGAAATCTTCTGTACTATCTGGAACAAATCTGAAACTCTAAGATCAAAGCTTCTTTGTTGCTGATGTTAAGAAAGGAGCTCTATGTTGAAGTTACAGCTTGCTTCTAATTACTAATGTCCCTGTAATGCCTTCTGGTGTGTAAAAGCAATTAAATAAAATTTGTGCTCTGCATGTTTTGATGTCATGATTATTTAAGTGTCATATTATTTGCAAATCTATTCTTGATGATAATATAGAGAAAAGTAACCTCCATACATTTCTTACAATTCCAGGTAGAGAAAGTGAATTTAGAAAAGAAAATATCTTGCTTCAGTTTTCTAATATTGAAACTGAAAATTCATTGAAGATATCAGGACAAAGTCTTATTTATATAATATTTAATAAACTTAGTGAGACTATAAATCTCAGTACTAGCACTAAATGGATTATGAAAAATACTTAAAATTCAAAGAACTTATACTGTGTGAGAATGTTATTAATAAATATCAAGTTTAATTGATATTAGTATTAAAAGGGATATTGAAAAAAATAAGAGGAAAAAACTTATAAATATTGAACGAGTTAGTAGTCTAGTGTCTTTATGTTGTACTGTTTTATGGCCCTGAGATTGATGGATTTTCATTATTATTATCATCTAATCATGTGCTTCATTTTATATGAAGATTTTAAAAAAACCCAAACTAAATGAGATAATGCTCTTATGTATTTAATTAGATTTTTCCAGAATCCAAAATTATTACATTAGTTCAAAACATGCTTACTTTGACAGACTATTGCTTTAGTGAAAAAAAAATCAATATGTACTTAAATTTCTACATTTAATAATTTAATCTTTCACATATAGCTCAGCATATATGAGCTCAATATATAACATACAGTCATTGTGGTTCCCAGAGACAGATTCAAAGTGGTTTCTTGACACATCCTTACTGCATCTCAGTTATACCCACAAATTTTAAATCCAAATCATCGCTCTCATCGGCAGCCGTCCGTCTCGAGAGACGATGGTGTAGCTTCTTAAGAGTCTATCTGCACCGCCGAGAATGGCTGTGCAGTCCGACTCGGGAGTGACACGGTATCTGTCTCCTCCCGTGTTGAATCGATATCTTGCGATGACGCTGGAGTGTCCTCTCCAGAGGAGCTGAAACTACAGAGCCTGGGCAGGGTGATATGGAGGGTCTGCTGTTGCCCATGCAGCAGACCCCCCCTCTCTTCGCAGCTGAAGGGTCCAAGGGAAAGACGGAGTCAATACAACTTGGCTTCAGGTGCGCCGCAGGAGTTGCCGGTGTTGACTACAACATCAAACCGCCTTAGGGACTCCGGCTCCGGATTTTCTGTCGGGGTTTACTCCCTTAGCCTTTCCCCTGAAGAGGTATGCCGCAAGGCAGCGGAGGTTTTTTGGAGTCAGAGTTTTCCTTCTCTGATGTGCCCTGACTGGAAGATCGAACCAGCGACACTTAGCTCGCAGGCCGACGCTCAATCCACTGAGCCAAACCAGCCAGGGACTTAAATCCAAATACATATATACTATATCAGCATAGTAATTTGTTTTGAAAAATGTGAGACTAGGTGAAAGGTAATATTTTATCTCACTTTACCTATCTTCAGTCTATAGAATATATTCCTTTAAACAATGCTAGAGTTTAGAGGATGAATTGTAACAAATCATATACAACATATAATTCCACTTCATGTAAGATTCCTTTTGTTATTTAAAAGATGATCATTTGGCCTCTACTTAAGTACATCCCATTCTAGTAATCTTATCTTTCAACTGTATAAAGTCTGTCACTGTCAGAAGTGTTTATCTCTATTGTTGAAGCTAGAATTGAAAAAAATATTTTAAAGGAAATTAAATGAGATGATAAAAGTCAAGTTCTGGGCCAGTGCCTGCCACCAAAATTTTTACCTAACTATTATCATCAGAATCATTGAAAATACTTTGTAAGAATTATCTCCAAGGGTATAATTAAATGATATACTTAATATATGTGAAAATGATGTTAGTGAATTAAAGCAAGTTATACTTAGAATCAAGAGACAGAATTCAATGTATCTATGATATTATATAACACTCTTCTTAATTAAGAATAATCCTTAAATGTTTTAAGACATAATATTAGAGAGGAGATCCAAGATGGCAGAGGAGGAAGTAGCTACCAATCTGGAATTAGAACTAAATTGTGGAGAAATCATCCAGAATAACCAACTGAACATTAGCTGAAGAGAAGCCTGAAAGTGCTTCACCACAACATGAATGCTACAAAGTGCGGAGGAGATGCAAGAGGGCTGGCTGGGCCCCGAAGGGAGGCAGCTGAAGTGCCAGAGGGATATTTCAGCAGCAGGGGGTTCCCCTTGAGAAGTATGGTATCTAAACCCCAGGCTGGGCTCTGCTGCCTATAGCACCAGAGCCAGAATAGCACCCGAGCCAGAATAGCACCCTGGTAATATCCAGCTGTGAAAGGTAGAGGGTTTCTCATTGTCAGGGAGAGATGGCTAAAGACACAGAGAGCCTTTTAAAGGGCCAATGCATAAAATTTTGTTTGCAGCCACTTACTCTGGGCTCCGTCAAGGGAGATGGGGGGTGGGAAGAGGGGACTAGAGATGCTTGAGGAGAATTTGGGGATGGTGGTTTTGGGGAGAGAACAAAGGGAGCAACCAATAGGATCCCCTTGATGAGTCATCCCCCATACTTCAGGAGCTGTATTACTCGGGCAGAACAGTCCCCTCCAAGTGGCTTCAGCCTGAGAGGAAGCAATAGTCCCACCCTCAGGATTTATTCTGCCCCACCCTGTGGTGCTTAAGCTTGACTGCTGATTATAGATTGACTAGTTTAATAACTGGAGGCAGCCACAGACTGTGAATTGCTGTGTAGTCTGGAACATGATGCCTATGCTGGACTGGGACACCATCTGATACACCAGAGATGGATCCAGAAGAGAAGAAAGTGGTGAACACTAGATACTTCTGAGATGAATTCCTCTGTGGTCTTCTTTAGGATTTGCATTGTTTTCTGTTCTGCATGGCATTTTAACTTACATTTCTTCTCCTTCAAGTTTGTGCATATTGTCTCTAGTTTTTAATTATAGTTTATTTCAAATCTCATATTTTATTCTTCCCTTCACTTACTCCCTTTTACCTTATTTCCTCTTCTTATTTTCATTTTAAACTCTATTTTCTCTCATGCTATGACTTGTTTCCATTCCTCATTCTTACTATTTCTCTACTCTCCAGGCTCTCAAAACCATTTTTATCATCAGTCATCTCACATTGTTTTCCCTGTTCTTAAAATACCATATTCTCTCTCCACCTAATCAGTCATTGCTTGTTGGTTGTGGATATGGTGGTGGTTATTGCATTTCTTGAATTTTATTCCTAGATCTTCATATTTTCATATTTCAAATCTCAAATATTACCATTCCCCTCTCCTGCTTCATTTTGCCTTCCTCTGGCACTTTCTTTTTCATTTTAAATTCGAAATTTTCCTTTTCTTAGCCTGGGTTTCATTCTCACTCATAGTACTACTTCTCCTTCTATTATCTCAAAATCCCTTCCCTTCCCTCTAGACATCTCTTAAGCTTTTCTTTCTTTCTTTTTTTCCTAATTCCCAGCCAACCTATATTAATTTTTGCTCATTGGTTGTCGATTGTGCTGTGGTGGTTCTTTTCTCCAATTTGGTTCTTATTTTTTTTCTTTTTTGTTCTCTCTCACTATAATCTATTTAAACCTAATACTATACATTTTCCTGCTCTTACTTCATTCTGCCTTCTACCCTCCCTTATCTATTTATGATGTAAATTTTATTTTCTTCTCTCATCATCTTGTCCCTATTCCTTACTCTTATTATTGCTCCTCCCTCTAAGCTCTCAAAATCATTTTTCTTTCAGTTAGTCACCTCTTATACATTTTTTCTTTCTTATAATAGTCTTAATCTCTTTATACCTTTATTAATACTGGCTAATTTGCTGTTGATAGTGTGGTTGTGGGTGGGGGGTATTATTGTGGGTGTGGGTTTCTTTCTTGGGCTGTTTGGTTTTGTTCTGGTAGCACCTGTGCAACAGCATATAGACATGGTGGGTGGAGTGGCTCTCAGTCAGTCAGCCACAGGGGAAAACTCACCAAAGTACAACCCAACAAAAACCTAAATCCAATTACAACCAGAAAGCCCAAATAATGGCATAAAGGGCAACCCAAGAGCATCAGGTTCAGGAGATCAAGGAGACTGCACGACTGAATCCCACATGTATCCCTACCACAGAAGGTCATACCATGAAGACAGGAATTCAGAGCAGATAAATCTAAGAATCAGAAACAAACAAAAAGAGTTACCTAAAATGGGAATACAAAGAAACAACCCCCAGTCAAAGGAAAGGAGGAATTCCCAGAAAGGATGAGAAATGAAATAGAGGCATACAAACTATCAGACACTGAGTACAAAACAATGGTTTAAAAGGATCCTCAAGGATCTCAGTGAGAAATACAAAGAATTCCATGGAAGCTACAAGGAACTTACTGTGAACAACACTAATATGAAAAAGGACATAGAAACTAACCTTAAGAGCCAGAGGGAAATGAAGAATAAAATTTCTGAAATGAACACCACAGTAGAAGGAATTAAAAACAGGTAGATGAACCAGAGGACTGGTTAAGCGAGCTGGAGGACAAGGTAGAAAAAAATTCTCAGATACAGCAAAAAAACTAAAAAAGACTGAAAAAGAATGAAGAAGGTTTAAGGAAGCTGAAGGACAACATGAAATAGACTAATATCCATATCATAAGAAACCAGAAAAAAAAAGAAGAGGACCAAGGGACAGAAAATCTGTTTGTAAAAGTAATTACAGAAAGCATCCCTAACTTGATAAGAGAAAAAGTCAGTCAAGTCCAGAAATCACAGAGGGTCCCAATCAAGATGAACCAAAGAAGCCCATCCAAGTCACATCATAAATGAAATGGCAAAATTCAAAGAGAATCTTAAAGGCAGCAAGGGAGAAATAGCTAGTAACATAAGGTTATCAGCTGAGTTTGCAACAGAAACACAAGCCAGAAGGGAATGGCAAGAAATTATCCAAGTAGTGAAAATCAAAGGGCTACAACAAAGAATACTCTATTCAACAAGGCTCTCATTTAAAATGGAAGATGAAGAAACAAGATGGCGGAGGAGTAAGTGGAAGCTACACTAACTTCCTCCCAGAACGTCTGTATTTACAACGTAATTTTGGAGAAATCATCTGGAATAACCAACCGAACACCAGCTGGAGAGAAGTCTTATAACCACGGAGAGACAGAAAAGGCCGCTACATCACAACGTGACCGGTAGGGAGTGGAGAGACGCGGAAGGGGCTGGCTGGCGACACACGGGTAGCAGCTGAAGGGACTGAGAAACAGCTCAGCAGCCGGGGATTCCCCCTGAGAAGGGCAGGGTCTAACCCCCCAACTGAGCTTCCCAGCCTACAGCAACAGAGTGGAAAGTAAAATAGTATCCAGCTGAGAAAAGCGAAAAGCCACAGGGTTTCTTGCTAGCCAGAGAGAAACAGCTGGAGAAAAAGAGCTCTTAAGCGGATCACGTATGAAAATATTCTGCCCCCACTTACCCTGGGCACAAGCAGAGGGAAGACAGAGAGGACAGGAAATGCTTGGGGAGAGTTTGGTGTGGTGGCTTTGAGGGGAGAGCTGGGGAAGCGGCCGGCCGGGTCCCAGTGCTGACTCATCCCCACACTGCAGGCAGACCATTCCCGGCCAAGTGGCATCAGCCTGAGGGGAAGCAAAAGCCCTGCCTACAGGAATTAAGCTGCCACACCCACGGTCCTTAAGCCTGACGGCTAATCACAGATTGAATACATTAACAACTAAAGGAGTCAGACAAAGGCAGTAGATCCCTGGAAGTCTCCAACAGGCTGCCTAGGCCCAGACTGGTACAGGATCTGACGCCACCAGGAGCAGATCCAGGAAGTGAAGATCATTCTAAGAAGCACTGTCAACAAACAATAGGAGTCACAAAAATGGGAAGACAGAGAAACAACCCCCCATCAAAAGGAAAGGTAGAGTCCCCAGAAAGAGTGCTAAATGAAATAGAGGGGAGCCAACTATCAGATATGGAATTGAAAGCACGGATTATGGAGAAGCTCAATGAGCTCAGCGGAAACTACAAAGAACTCCAGAAAAACTACAGTGAACTCCAGAAGAACTATAAGGAACTTACTGAGAATTATACCAGCATCAAAAAGGACATGGAAGCTATCAATAAGAGCCAGGAGGAAATGAAGAATATGATCTCTGAATTGAAGAACACAGTAGAAGGAATTAAAAACAGGCTAGAGGAAGCAGAAGATCGGATCAACGAGGTGTAGGACAATGTAGACAAAAACTCACAGACAGTGCAACGAAACGAAAAAAGACTGAACAAGACTGAAGAGGCTCTAAGACAGCTGCAGGACAACATGAAACATAATAATATCTGTATCATAGGAATTCCAGAAGGAGAAGAAGAAGAGCAAGGAATAGAAAACCTCTTTGAAAAACTAATGACAGAAAACTTCCCTAACATGAAGAGAGAAAGAATCATGCAAGTCCACGAAGCACAGAGGATCCCAATGAAGATGAACCCCAACAGGCCCACTTCAAGACACATCATAATTAAAATGCCAACATTCAAAGACAAAGAGAGAATTCTAAAAGCAGCAAGAGAGAAACAACTAATAACATACAAGGGAGCTCCAATAAGGCTATCATCAGATTTCTCAGCAGAAACACTACAAGCCAGAAGGGAATGGCAAAATATATTCCAAGCAATGAACACACAGGCCTACAACCAAGAATACTCTACCCAGCAAGGCTCTCATTCAAAATGGAAGTTGAAATAAGGAGTTTCCAAGACAAAAGAAGGCTAAAAGAACACATCTCCACCAAACCAGCATTGCAAGAGATGCTAAAGGGTCTGCTTTAAGAAGATGAAGAAACAGAGAGAGACAGAGAGGAACACGAGTACAAAGGGGGAAAATGACAATGAATAAGTACTGAAAGAAAGAAGGAACTTCTACCATTTGCAACAACATGATTGGAACTAGAGAGAATTATGCTTAGCGAAATAAGCCAGGCAACAAAAGAAAATTACCTTATGCTATCACCGGTTATAGGAAACTAATGAACAACACAAACAAATGAGCAAAATTGAACCAGAGGTATGTAAACAGGGAATAAACTAACAGTAACAAATGGGGAGATGGGAGGGAGAGAAGTGGTAAGAAGGGGAAGGGTCTAGTCAAAGAACATGTATAAATGACCCATGGACATGGACAACTGGGTGGAGACTGAATGTGAAAGAAGGGGGGGCAGGGTGCAGGGAAGCAAGAGGGGAAAAAAGTGAGACAACTGTAATGGAAAAACAAACAAACAAAAAATTTTTAGTGGGGGGAAAAATAAAAATATAAAGAATAGAAATGCAAGTTCAGTGAATATTAGAAGGACAAGGATTTTCCTTCACACTGTATATATTTTCTCCCTATCTGATCTCTCCAGAATTTGGCATTCTAAAGAAGTAAGTAATGACCTATGTTTCTTTGCATAAAACTAATAAGACCAGTTGTTAATAGAGGTCTTTTGTTTTTTTTTTTTAACTAAGACTTTGAATGGAATGTCATGCCTAAAGGAGACATGCTTGGGCTTTGGTTGTTACCAAAAAGCCCTGAGCAACTGTGACTGACTTTCAAAGGTAATAAAAGTCCACGAGATAAAAGGCCTGGTACCTTGGATGGATGAGCGGTCCATAGCAATCTTTCCAGGGAAGGAATGAAGGTTGTTTTCCTGAAAGATGGCTAGAAGGGACTTTAAGGCACAATGGAAAACCAGGAGGACCTGGAAAAGACAGGTGTTTACAGGCAAGACTGAATGCCAGGTATGTGGCGCAGCTTCAGTGCCCTGAAGGGGAGACTGAAGGTCACGCTAAATGTTCCTTGCGTAAGTTCCAGCAAAGCAGAACTAAAGATCATAAGTGATCATTTGCTGCCCTTGTTGCGTTTATGCAAATGAACAGGATAAATTAAAAATGGACTTAATGCAGTCCCTTTAATGACAAGGAGGGTAATCTTAGGGAGAAAAATCACGATTCAAGGAAGATCACAATGCCCAGTGGTAGACTATAAAGTAGTGCAACTAACCGTCTTTAAAGTTTCTTTTCATTTAAAATTTGTTTTCATTTGAAAGTTAAACTATGTCTGTGGCATTATCAAAGATGTTTAATTTACAGGCAAGAAGAATGTCAAATGCCTTGCAACTGGATGTCTTTCCGATAAGACAGTCCTACAGATTTAGAGACTTGTATGTGGGTTATGTTACATAAATTAACATGTGTTTTCTGTTTTTAAAGGGCATAAGCCTACGATCTCATTACCTGAGTGATTGTCTGTATGTATAGGCTTCACTTAATCCTGTCTGCATTGCTGCCTCCTGAGACTCAATGGTTTGGCTGAACTAAGTGGCTGGGTTGGTGAAGAACGGGGTGGTCTGTGGGCTTCACTTTAAAACTGGTTTCTCTTTTCTATCCTAATGGCTTGGACAGAAAGAGCCCAGAGGCCTGAGAGGGGGGAAACCTAAAATATTTCCCTCAGTCCAAACTAAGTATAATGGGCAAAAGGGTTTTGGACAGGTGAGGTGTACCTGGCATACCTTCCTCTAAAGAAGCCCTTATTTTCCCTAATGTGGGACATTGAAAAATTAATACCTGTCTTTTGTCATCTAGTGGTTACGGACTGAATGATGTCCTTTAACCCTGTTGCCCCCAGAATACAACAAGGATGCCAGCCTATTAAACCAAGCATGCCATTGTCCAGAGACAGCCAACCAACCTGGAGTCTGCACGATCCTTCCCCTTGTGGGAAGGCCACCCTCCCATCCACACCCCCACTCTTATTAGGGATTTCTTGACCCAAGGGTAGGTAGGACGATGACCATGTCCAGCTTGAAGCAGCTAGAGGAGCTCTAGACCTTCGTCCATTGTCCTTTGTAAGATTGTAAAGGGTCTTAAGTCTGAGAGGCAGAATATTTTTTAACAATATTTTTTATTGTTAAAATATTTAACTAATTAATTAATTATTTAAAAGAAAATAATATATGAAAGGGTGAGGCAGGAGAGCTTGTATGTACGACCCATGGCCATGGACTTGGGGAGGGGATTATTGGGGAAGGGGGGTGCTGGGCGGAGGGGAACAAAGGGGAAAAAATTTGAACTATTGTAAAAATATAATCAATAAAGTATACTTAAAAAAACAAATAAATAAAAACAGAAAGTGAAAGTGTCCTTCATTTAAATAAATAAATAAATAAATAAAATGGAAGGTGACCGGCCAAGATGCAGGCCTAGACTGACACACTGTCTCCCTCCACAACTAAGAAGGACTACAACTACCGCAAAACCAGAAATAACCAGAAGTTCCAGGAAATAAAGCTGCATGGAAGTCCAGCGTATGAAGTTATAAAGAAGTGGTGCCTATCCAGACAGGTAGGAGGGTCGAAGCTGGGGCGGAGAGGTCAAGTTGTGCTGCCGGCGGCAGCTGCAGCGACAAGCAGAGGGATTGCGATAAGTAAGCACAGACACCCATATTTAACGGGAGGCAAGAAGCGCCAGGGGACCACCCCGGCTGCAGTCCAGACCTGTCAGTCGCAATTCCAAGACTAGGGAAGGCAGGCCCCCATTGCCTCAGACTGTAAGGCCCAGAGAGTGTGGGGACAAAGGAGGAGGCTCCCAGTCTCTCAGCAGAAAATGAACGGCAGGAATCCACCTTGGACCCTCGCCCCCACACAAAGTACCACAGTGTGGTGAGAAGGGTCGCCCGGTAGTGACGAGTGCATGGGGCTCCATATGTAGGAGGTGTGACAGCCCCTACCAACTAGGAAAAGTAAACAAACCTGTCAGGATGGCAGGGATAATGATAGAGATACCAATCTTGCAGCTGACCAGAAAGCAAATACACAAATTAACGGACGAACAGATAGATAATCTTTCTGAGGCTCAGTTCAGAGCTATAGTTATAAGACAGCTTATAGAAATAACAGGACTTAATTAAGATGAGGAAAAAATGAAGGCGAGTCCTGCTGAAATGAACAAAAACACATACAAAACAAGTGGTGAGGGAAGGAAAACCAGATATCAAATAAGCAAATCGGAACATAGGGAAGAAACAGTCAACCAGTGCAGAAAGAGGAAAGAAAAAGTGAGGAAAATGAGGAGAATCTCAGAAACCTCTGGGACAACTATAAGCGAGCGAACATCGGAATTATAGGGTTGCCAGAAGGTGAAGAAGAAGAACTAGAAATTAAAAAATTATGTGAAAAAATAATGAATCAGAACTTCCCGAACTAGGGGAAGGAAATAGACTTACAGGTCTAGGAAGCACACAGAGTTCCAAATAAACTGGACTCAGGGAGAACCACACCAAGACACATTATAATCTAAATGTCAAAAATTAAAGATAAAGAATCTTAAAAACGGCAAGAGAGAAGAGAATTAGGTACAAAGGGGTCCTAATTAGACTATCAGCTGATTTCTCAAAGGAGACTCTGCAGGCAAGAAGGGACTGGCAAGAAATATTCAAAGGAATGAAAAGCAAAAACCTACAACCACAATTACTCTATCGAGCGAAGCTGTCATTCAGAATAGAAGGGCAGAGAAAGTGCTTCCAGGACAAAGTAAAACTGAAGGAGTTCATTAGATCCAAACCACTGTTATATGAGATGTTAAAGGGACTTGTTTAGAAGAAGGAGGATCAAAACTATGAACATTAAAATGAAAACTGTATTACAACAAGCAACAACAGAAGCTAGGGCATCAAAACAAAGGCAAACTAAGTAGGCAACAAGAGTGGAAAAAGAGTTATAGGTATGAGGAACATATTTGGGGAAGGTCAGCGGGGAGAGGGACAGGGGAAAGGGAGGGAGATGATGGAGGAATTAAGAAGCATAATAGGAGAGAGTAGAGTAGACGGGAAGATGTTGAAAAGAACTATATGCACAATCAATGGGCATGGACTAAGTGCGGGGACAACTGGAGGAAGGGGGGTTCACTTGGTGGAGAAGAGAAGAGGGAAAAGAAATTGGGACAACTGTAACAGCATAATCAATAAAATATTTTAAAAAATAATAAAACAATAAAATAAAATAAAATGGAAGGTGAACAAGGAGTTTCCCAGATTAAAAAAAAAAAGTAAAAAAGTATATTTCCAACAAATCAGCACTGCAAGAGATGCTAAATGCACTGTAATGTGAAGATGAAGAAGAGAGAGAGAGGAACAAAGGTACAAAAAGAAAAAATGGCAATGATAAGTACGTATCAATAATAAACTTAAATGTAATAGATTAAATGCTCCAGTCAAAAGACATAGGATAGCTGAATGGATAAGAAAACATGACTTGCAATATGCTGTCTACAAGCAACTCATTTCAGAAAAAAATCTAAACAGAGATAAAGTGAAGAGATGTAAAAAATATTTTTAAGCAAACAGATATGAAAAAAAAAAGCTGGGCTAGCAATACTTATATCAGACAAAACAGATTTCATAACAAAAGCCATAAAAAGAGACAAAGAAGGACAACACATAATACTTAAGGGAACAATCCATCAAGAAGATATAACCCTTGTAAACATATATGCACCCAACATAGGAGCATCCAAATATACAAGAAAAATATTGTAAGACTTCACGAAAGATATCAACAGCAGTGCACTCATAGTAAGGGACTTTGACGCCCCATTGTCAACAATGATTCCAAGCAAAGGATCAACAAGGATATTGTGGCACTGAACAATATGTTAGATCAAATGGACTTAATTTACATAGAGAGAACCTTTCACCCAAAGAAGCAAAACATACATTCTTTTCAAATGCACATGGAACATTTTCAAAGATAGACCACCTGGCAAGGCACAAAACAAACCTCAACAAATTCAAGAAAACTGAACTCATATCAAGCATCTTCTTAAGTCTAAAGGCTTGAAACTAGAATCCAATCTAGAGGAAAAAACTCAAAAACATTCAAATTCATGGAGACTTAAAAATGTGCCATTAATTAATGAATGGGTTAACAGTGACATTAAGGTAGAAATCAAAAAGTTTCTGGAAACAAAAGAAAAGAAACACAAAACAGCCCCAAACTTATGGACACAGCAAAGGCAGTCCTGAGAGGAAAGTTCATAGCAATACAGGCCTACCTAAAGAAAGATAGAAAATTTCCAAATAAGCAACCTAACCCTACATCTACAGGAACTAGAGGAATAACACTAAACAAAGCGCAGAGAGTAGAAGAAAGGAAATAGTCAAGAGCAGAGCAGAATTGAAAGACATAGAGGTAAAACAACAATTCAAAGGATCAAAAAACACCGAAGCTAGTTCTGTGGAAAAAAAAAAATTGAAAAGACTTTAACCAGACCCAACAAGAAAAGAAAGAGGGCCCAATAAAATAAAATCAGAAATGAAAGACAGCACAGAAATACAAAGGATGGTAAGAAATTACTACATACAAATATATGCCAGGAAATCTGACCACTTGGACAAAATGGACAAATTTCTAGAAACATATGATCTTCCAAAAGAATCAAGAAGCAGCACAAAGTCTGAATAGACCAATAACAACTACTGAAATTGAAGCAGTAATCAAAAACCTCCTGGCACACAAAAGCCCTGGACCTGATGGCTTCATCGCTAATTTTACCAAACATTTAGGGAATAGCTATCTACTCTCCTTCTCAAACTATTCCAAAGAATTCAAGAGGAAGAAATATTCCCAAGTTCTTTATATGAGGCCACTATTATTCTAATTCCGAAACTGGGTAAAGACACAACAAAGAAAGAAAACTTCAGGCTAATATCGCTGATGAACATAGATACTAAAATACTCAACAAAATATTGGCAATTGGAATTCATAATACATTACAAAGATCATTAACCATGATCAAGTGGGATTCATCCCGGAGATGAGAGGATGGTATAATTTTCATAAAATAAATGTAATACACCACATAAACAAAAGATAAAAATCACATAATTATATCAACATATGTTGAAAAAGCATTTGATAACATACAGCACCCATTTATGATCAAGTTGCTGACAAAGTGGGAATAGAGGGAGCATACCTCAACATAATAAAGGCCTTATATGAGAAACCCACAGCCAACATCATAGTCAACTGGCAAAAATGAAAAGCTTTTCCCCTAAGATCAGGAAAACAATGATGGCCACTTTCACCACTTTTATTCAACATAGTACTGGAAGTACTAGTCACAGTGACCAGACAAGAAAAAGAAATAAAAGGTATCCAAATCTGGAATGAGGAAGTAAAACTGCCATTATTTGCAGATACATAATAGTGTACATAGAAAATACTAGTCTCCACCAAAAACCTACTCGACCATTAGACAAAATAGCAGGATACACAGTCAACATTCAGAAATTGAGGCATTTTTCTACACCAACAATAAAATATCCAAAACAGAAACTAGGGATAAAAACCCATTTACTATAGCAAAAAAAAAAAAAAAAGTACCTAGGAATATACTTAAACAAGGAGGTAAAAGACCTTTACTCAGAAAACTACAGAACACTGAAGAAAGAAACTGAGGAAGATAGAAATAAACGGAAGCATAAGCCATGCTCATGTATTGAAGAATTAACATCATTAAAATGTTCGTACTACCTAAAGCATTCTATAGATTCAATGCAATCCCTATTAAAATACCAATGGCATATTTCACAGACCTAGAACTACTTCAAAAATTTATTTGAGGAGATCAAAGATGGCGGAGGAGTAAGTGGAAACTACAATAACCTCCTTCCAGGACCAGTCTGGATATACAACTTAATTTTGGAGAAATCATCTGGAATAACCAACCAAACACTAGCTGGAGAGAAGTCTTATAACCACGGAGAGACAGAAAAGGCCACTACATCACAACATGACCGGTAGGGAGTGCGGAGATGCGGAGTGGCTGACTGGGCTCCCATGGGTGGCAGCTGAAGGTACTGAGAAACAGCCCAGCAGCCGGGGGATCCCACTGAGAAGGGAAGGGTCTAAACCAGCAGCTGAGCTTCCCAGCCTACAGCAACAGAGTGGAAAGTAAAAGAGTATCCAGCTGTGAAAAGCGAAAAGCCACAGGGTTTCTTGCTAGCCAGAGAAAAAAAGCGGGAGGAAAAGAGCTCTTAGGTGAACCACATATGAAAATATTTGGCCCCTACTTACCCTGGGCTCAAGCAGAGGGAAGGCAGAGAGGACTGGAGACACTTGAGGAGAGTTTGGCGCGGTGGGTTTGAGGGGAGAACTGGGGGAGCAGCTGACCAGGTCCCACTGCTGACTCATACCCAGTGCTGCAGGCAGCTCATTCCCCTCCAAATGGCGTCAGCCTGAAGGGAAAAAAAAAAGCCCTGCCTACAGGAATTAAGCTGCCACACCCACAGTCCTTAAGCTTGACTGCTAAAAACAGATTGAATAGATTAACAACTAAAGAAGACAGACAAAGGCAGTAGATCCCAGGAAGTCTCCAACAGGCAGCCTAGGACCAGACTGGTACATGATCTGACGCCACCAGGGACATATCCAGGAAGTGCAGATCATTCTAAGAGCACCAACAAACAATAGGAGTCACAAAAATGGGGAGACAGAAAACCCCCCATCGAGAGAAAAGGTAGAATACCCAGAAAGAGTGCTAAATGAAATAGAGGGGAGCAAACTATCAGATATGGAATTCAAAACATGGATTATGGAGAAACTCAATGAGCTCAGCAGAAAGTACAAGGAACTCCAGGGAAACTACAAGGAACTTACTGGGAATTACACCAGCATGAAAAAAGGACATAGAAGCTATCAATAAGAGTCAGGAGGAAATGAAGAATATGATCTCTGAATTGAAGAACACGGTAGAAGGAATTAAAAGCAGGCTAGAGGAAGCAGAAGATCGGATCAGCGAGATGAAAGACAATGTACACAAAAACTCCCAGACAGTGCAACAAAATGAAAAGACTGAACAAAACCGAAGAGGCTCTAAGAAAGTTGCAGGACAACATGAAACATAATAATATCCGTATCATAGAAATTCCAGAAGGAGAAGAAGGAGAGCAAGGGATAGAAAACCTCTTTGAAAAACTAATGACAGAAAACTTCCCTAACATGAGGAGAGAAAGAGTTACGCAAGTCCAGGAAGCACAGAGGGTCCCAATGAAGATGAACCCCAACAGACCCACTTCAAGACACATCATAATTAAAATGGCGACTCTCAAAGACAAAGAGAGAATCCTAAAAGAAGCGAGAGAGAAACAACTAATAACATACAAGGGAGCTCCAATAAGGCTATCATCAGATTTCTCAGCAGAAACACTACAAGCCAGAAGGGAATGGCAGAAAATATTCCAAGCAATAAAAAACAAAGGCCTACAACCAAGAATACTCTACCCAGCAAGGCTCTCATTCAAAATGGAAGTTGAAATAAGGAGTTTCCAAGACAAAAGAAGGCTAAAACAATAAATCGCAACTAAACCAGCATTACAAGAGATGCTAAAGGGTCTGCTTTAAGAAGATGAAGAATCAGAGAGAGACAGAGAGGAACACGAGTACAAAGGGGGTAAATGACAATGAATAAGTACTTATGGGTAATAACCTTAATGTAAATGGATTAAGTGCTCCAATCAAAAGACATAAGGTAGCTGAATGGATTAGAAAGCAGGACCTGCAAATATGCTGCCTACAAGAGACACACCTTAGAACGAAAGATCTAAAAAGATTGAAAGTGAAGGGATGGAAAAAAGTATTTCAAGCAAATGGACATGAAAAAAAAGCTGGGAGAGCAATAGTTATATCAGACAAAACAGATTTCACAGCAAAAGCCATAGAAAGAGAAAAAGAAGGACATTTCATAATTCTTACGGAAAAAATCCATCAAGAAGATATAACTCTTATAAATATATATGCAACCAACTTAGGAGCACCCACATATGTAAGGAAATTTTTGAAAGACTCCAAGAAAGATATAGACAGCAACACACTCATAGCAGGGGACTTTAACACCCCATTGTCAACAATGGACAGATCTTTGAAGCAAAGAAACACCAAAGATATTGAAGAACTGAACAACACTTTAGATCAAATGGGCTTAGTCGATATAGAGAACTTTTCACCCTAAGAAGCAAAATATACATTTTCTCAAGTGCTCATGGAACATTTTCAATGATAGTCCACATGGTAGGATACAAAACAAGCCTCAACAAATTCAAGAGAATTGAAATTATATCAAGCATCTTCTCAGATCACAATGGCTTAAAATTGGAAATCAACCTCAAGGAAAAAACTCAAAAACATTCTAACTCATGGAGAATGAATAAGATGCTATTAAATAATGAATGGGTTAACAATGACATCAAGGAAGAAGTAAAAAAGTTTCTGGAAACTAATGATAATGAACACACAACAACCCAAAACTATGGGTTACAGCGAAAGCAGTCCTGAAAGTTCATAGCAATACAGGCCTACCTAAAAAAGCTGGAAGAATCTCTAATAAAAAATTTAACCATACAGCTACAAGAATTAGAGGAAGAACAACAAGCAAAGCCCAGAGCAAGGAAAAGGAACGAAGTCATCAACATCAGAGCAGAATTAAATGACATAGAGACTAAACTAACAATTCAAAAGATCAACAAAACTAGGAGCTGGTTCTTTGAAAAGATAAACATAATTGACAAGCCTTTAACCAGGCTCATCAAGAACAAAAGAGAGAGCACCCGAATAAATAATATCAGAAACGAAAGAGGAGGAATCACAACCAATACCACAGAAATACAAAGGATTGTAAGAAATTATTACGAACAACTGTATGGCAAGAAATTTGACAACCTAGAGGAAATGGGCAAATTCGTGGAAACATATAGTCTTCCAAAATTGAATCAAGAAGAAGCAGAAAACCTGAATAGACCAATAACAACTAGTGAAATTGAAGCAGTAATCAAAAAACTCCAGGTACACAAAAGCCCTGGACCGGATGGCTTCACAAGTGAATTCTACAAAACATTTAGGAAAGAACTAACTCCTATCCTTCTCAGACTATTGCAAAAGATCCAAGAAGAGGGAAGAATCCCAAACTCGTTCTATCAAGCCAGTATTACCCTAATTTCAAAATCAGGTCAGGACACAACAAAGAAAGAAAACTACAGGTCAATAGCACTCATGAACATAGGTGCTAAAATACTGAACAAAATATTGGCAAACCGAATCCAGCAACACATTAGAAAGATCATACACCATGATCAAGTGGGATTCATCCGAGGGATGCAAGGATGGTTTAATATTCGCAAATAAATAAACATAATACACCACAGAAACAAAACGAAAGAGAAAAACCACATGATCATATCAATAGACAAAGAAAAAGTGTTTGATAAACTACAACACCCATTTACGATGAAAACTCTCAGCAAAATAGGAATAGAGGGAGTATACCTCAACATAATAAAGGCCATATATGAGAAACCTGAAGCCAACATCATACTCAATGGGCAAAATCTGAGAGCATTCTCCTTGAGGTCAGGAACAAGACAAGGATGTTCACTCTCTCACCTCCTATTCAACATAGTCTTGGAAGTTCTAGCGACAGCAATCAGACAAGAAAAAGATATAAAAGGCATCCAAATTGGAAAAGAGGAAGTAAAGATGTCATTATTTGCAGATGACATGATAGTGTACATAGAAAACCCTATAGACTCCACAAAAAATCTACTAGAACTAATAAGTGAATTCGGCAAAGTAGCAGGGTACAAAATCAATATTCAGAAATCTAAGGCATTTCTGTATACCAACAATAAAATCTCAGAGACAGAAACTAAAAGAAAAATCCCATTTACCATAGCAACAAAAAAAAAAATAAAGTACCTAGGAATAAACTTAACCAAGGAGGTAAAAGACCTATACTCAGAAAACTACATAACACTGAAGAAAGAAATTAAGGAAGATATAAATAAATGGAAGCATATACCATACTCATGGATGGGTTGAATCAACATCATTAAAATGTCCATACTACCCAAAGCAATTTATAGATTCAATGCAATCCCTATTAAAATACCAATGACATATTTCACAGACCTAGAGCAAACACTTCAAAAATTTATATGGAACCAAAAAGAGCCCAAATAGCCACAGCAATCTTGAGGAAGAAGAATACAGTAGGAAGAATCACAATACCTGATATCAAACTATACTACAAGGCCACAGTAATCAAAACAGTCTGGTACTGGCATAAGAACAGACATATAGATCAATGGAACAGAATAGAGAGTCCAGAAATAAACCCAGGTAAATAAGGTCAACTAATATTTGACAAAGGAGGAAGGAGCATCAAATGAAGTGAGACAAGGTTTTTTGTTTTTGTTTTTTTTAATTTTATTTTTTGGTTATTCAATTACAGTTGTCTCATTTTCCCCCCATTGCTCCCCCCTCCCAGCCCATCCCTTCTCCCACAATTGTATCCTTCCCCGTTGTCCATGTCCATGAGTCATTTAGTTCGTTTGTGTTGCTCTTTAGTGTCCTGTATTGGGTGATATCATATGGTATTTTGCTTTCTTTGCCTGGCTTATTTCACTAAGCATAATTCTCTCCAGTTACATCCATGTTGTCGCAAATGGCAGGAGTTCCTTCTTTCTTTCTGCTACATAGTATTCCATTGTGTAGATGTACCACTGTTTTTTGATCCACTCATCCACAGACGGGCACCTAGGCTGTTTCCAGCACTTAGCTATTGTAAACAGGGCTGCTATGAACATAGGGGTGCATAAGTTCTCTTGGATTAGGGTTTCAGGATTTTTCGGGTATAATCCTAGCAGTGGAATCACTGGTTCAAATGGCAGTTCCATTTTTAGTTTTTTGAGGTAATTCCATACTGTTTTCCATAGTGGCTGCACCAGTCTGCATTCCCACCAACAGTACAGTAGGGTTCCTGTTTCTCCACATCCTTGCCAGGATTTGTTGTTTGTTGATTTGTTGATGATGGCCATTCTGACAGGTGTAAGGTGGTATCTCATTGTGGTACTTACTTGCATCTCTCTGATGGCCAATGATGTTGAGCATTTTTTCATGTGTCTATGGACTTCCTGTATGTCTTCTTCGGAGAAGTGTTTTTTCAAGTCCCTTGCCCATTTTTTAATTGGGTTGTCTGTTTTATTGATGTTGAGTCGTATAAGCTCTATTTTGGAGATCAGTCCCTTGTCTGTGATATCATTGGCAAAAATATGTTTTCCCATATGGTTGGTTTCCTTTTCATCTTGCTGATGTTTTCTTTTGATGAACAGAAACTTTTTAGTTTGATGTAGTCCCATTTGTTTATTTTTCCCTTTATTTCTCTAGCCTTAGGAGATGTATCCCTGAAGATATTGTTACGTGTGATATTTGAAAATTTCCTGCCTATGTTTTCCTCTAGGACTTTTATGGTATCACGGCTTACATTTAAGTCTTTAATCCATCTTGAATTTATTCTCGTGTGTAGTGTAAGTTGGTGGTCTAGTTTCATTTTTTTGCACGTCCCTGTCCAGTTCTCCCAGCACCATTTGTTGAAGAGGCTCTTCTCACTCCATTTTATGTTCCTTGCTCCTTTATCAAAGATTAGTTGAACATAGAGGCCTGGGTTTATTTCTGGGCTTTCAATTCTGTTCCACTGATCTATATGTCTGTTCTTATGCCAGTACCAGACTGTTTTGATCACAGTGGCTTTGTAGTATTGTTTGATGTCTGGTATCGTGATTCCTCCTGCTGTGTTCTTCTGTTTGAAGATTGCTTTTGCTATTCAGGGTCTTTTTTGGTTCCATAAGAATTTTTGGAGAATTTGTTCTAGGTCAGTGAAATATGTCATTGGTATTTCAATAGGGATTGCATTGAATTTGTAAATTGCTTTGGGTAGTATGGCCATTTTGATGATGTTGATTCTTCCCATCCAAGAACATGGTATTTGGCTCCATTTATTTGTATCTTCCTTAATTTCTTTCTTCAATGTTGCATAATTTTCAGTGTACAGGTCTTTTATCTCTTTGGTTAAATTTATTCCTACGTACTTTATATTTCTTGTTGCTATAGTAAATGGTATTTTATTTTTTGCTTCTGTCTCTGATATTTTATTGTTTGTGTACAGAAATGCCTTAGATTTCTGTATATTTATTTTGTACCCTGCTATTTTGCCAAATCCACTTATTATATGAAGTAGTCTTTTAATGGATTTTATAGGGTTTTCTACGTATACTATCATGTCGTCTGCAAATAGTGATAGTTTTACTTCTTTTTTCCCAATTTGGATGCCTTTTATTTCTTTGTCTTGTCTGATTGCTGTAGCTAGGACTTCCAACACTATGTTGAATAGCAGTGGGGAGAGTGGACAGCCTTGTCTAGTTCCTGATTTCAGGGGGAATGCTTTCAGTTTTTGTCCATTGAGTATGATGGTGCCTTCAGGCTTCTCATGTATAGCCTTAATGATGTGAAGGTATGCTCCCTCTATTCCCATTTTGCTGAGTGTTTTCAACATAAATGGGTGTGGTACTTTATCAAATGCTTTTTCTGCACCTATAGATATGATCATGTTATTTTTGTCTTTCATTTTGTTTAGGTGATGTATTATATTTATTGATTTGCGAATATTAAACCATCCTTGCATCCCTGGGATGAATCCCACTTGATCATGGTGTATCATGTTTTTGATGTACTGTTGGATCCGGTTTGCCAAAATTTTATTGAGAATTTTAGCATCTATGTTCATCAGTGATATTGGCCTGTAGTTTTCTTTCTTTGCTGTGTCCTGACCTGGTTTTGGGATTAGGGTAATACTGGCTTCATAGAAAGAGTTTGGGATTTTTCCCTCTTCTTGGATTTTCTGGAATAGTTTGAGGAGGGTAGGAGTTTGTTCTTCCCTAAAGGTTTTGTAAAATTCGCCTGTGAAGTCATCCGGTCCAGGGCTTTTGTGTGCAGGTAGATTTTGGATTACTGTTTCAATTTCCTTCTTTGTTATTGGTCTGTTGAGACTTTCTACTTCTTCTTGATTCAGTTTGGGAAGGTTATATGTTTCCAGAAATTTGTCCATTCTTCTAGGTTGTCATATTTCTTGCCATACAGCTGTTTGTAGTAATTTCTTATAATTGTATTTCTGAGGTATCAGTCGTGTTTTCTCCTCTTTCTTTTCTGATTTTGTTTATTTGGGTCTTCTCTCTTTTTTTCTTAATGGGCCTGGCTAGAGATTTGTCGATTTTATTTTTTCAAAGAACCAGCTCCTAGTTTTGTTGATTTTTTGGATTGTTCGTTTCGTTTCTATGTCATTTAATTCTGCTTTGATCTTGATGATTTCCTTTCTTCTTTTTGCCCTATGCTTTGTTTGTTGTTGCTGTTCTAGTTCTTGTAGCTTTATGGTTAGGTTTTTTATTTGAGATTCTTCTAGCCTTTTCAGATATGCCTGTATTCCTATGAATTTCCCTCTTAGGACTGCTTTTGCTGTGTCCCATAGGTTTTGGGCTGTTGTGTGTTCATTGTCATTAGTTTCTAGAAATTTCTTGATTTCCTCTTTGATGTCATTGTTAACCCATTCGTTATTTAAGAGCATATTATTCATTCTCCATGAGTTTGGGTGTCTTTGATTTTTTTCCCTGAGGTTGATTTTTAGTTTCAAGGCATTGTGGTCTGAAAAGATGCTTGATATAATTTCAATTATCTTGAATTTGTTTAGGCTTGTTTTGTGTCCTATTATGTGGTCTATCTTTGAAAATGTCCCATGTGCCTTTGAAAAGAAGGTATATTTTGCTTCTTTGGGGTGAAAGGTTCTATATATATTCGTTAAGTCCATGTGGTTTAGTATGTTGTTCAATGCCTGTATATCCTTGGTGTTTCTTTGTTTGGATGATCTGTCTATTGTTGATAATGGAGTGTTGAAGTCCCCTACTATGAGTGTGTTGTTGTTAATATCCTTCCTGTGGTCTTCTAGTATTTGCTTTATGTATTTGGGTGCTCCTATGTTGGGTGCATATATGTTTATCAGTGTTATATCTTTTTGATGAATCGTTCCTTTAAGTATTATGAAATGTCCTTCTTTGTCTCTTTTTATTGCCCTTGCTTTGAAATCCGTTTTGTCTGATATGAGGACTGCTACCCCAGCTTTTTTTTCAGGTCCATTTGCTTGGAAGATTTTTTTATATCCCTTTACTTTCAGTCTATGTAAATCTTTTGTTTTGAGGTGTGTTTCTTGTAGACAGCAAATATGTGGGTCCTGTTTTCTTATACATTCCGTTACCTTATGTCTTTTAATGGGAGCATTTAATCCATTTACATTTAAGGTTATTATTGACATGTATTTATTCATTTACCTTTTGTATCTCTGTTCCTCTACCCTTTTTTTGTTTTTTCTCTTCCTTTTTCTTAGAATATTCACTTTAGCATCTCTTGCAATGCTGGTTTTGTGGAGATGTATTCTTTTAGTCTTCCTTTGTCTGAGAAACTCCTTATTTCACCTTCTATTTTGAATGAGAGCCTTGCTGGGTAGAGTATTCTTGGTTATAGGCCTTTGTTTTTCATTGCTTGAAATATTTTTGACCATTCCCTTCTGGCTTGTAATGTTTCTGTTGAGAAATCGGTCGATAGCCTTATTGGAGCTCCCTTGTAAGTTATTTGCTGTTTTTCTCTTGCTGCTTTTAGGATTCTCTTTGTCTTGGAATGTTGCCATTTTAACTATGATATACCTTGGAGTGGGTCTTTGGGGGTTCCTCTTTATTGGAACTCTCATTGCTTCTTGGACTTTCATAACTTTTTCTCTCATCAGTTTTGGAAAATTTTTTGTATTTCTCCTATCAGTTTTTCAATTCCATGCTCCTTTTCTTCTCCCTCTCTTATTCCTATGATCATTAAATTATTTTTTCTAATGCTATCCTGTAATTCCTTTACATCTTGTTCATATTTTTTCAATCTGTTTTCATTTTGCTGTATCATTTGAGAATTATTACCTACATTATCCTTTAACTCACTAATCCGATCCTCTGCTTCATTTAGTCTGCTTTTGACTGATTTTACTGTGTTTTGCAGTTCAGAGATTGCATTCTTCATTTCTTCCTGGTTCTTGTTGATAGTTTCTATGTCTTTTTTATGCTGGTGTAGTTCTCTGCAAGTTCCCTGTAATTTTCTTGGAGCTGTTGGTAACTTTCTTGGAGGTTGTCATAGTTGTTTTTGAGGTTTTCGAGCATATTGAGCTTCTTCACCACCATAGTTTTGAATTCCATGTGTGACATTTGGGCTATGTCTATTCCATCTACCTCTCTTTCTGGGGATTCCTCTTTTCTTTTCATTGAGAGGTTGTTTCTGCGTCTTACCATGTTGGATTCTTCTTGTTTGTTTTTGTTATTTGGATTTGTCTGCTTTGCCTTCCCACCTTTGTGGTATGAGATTTTTTATGGTAGATCTGGGGTTTTCAGTGGTGCAGTCTCTTTGATCTCCTGAGCCTGATGTTCTTGGGGTACCTTTTATATCGTTTGTTTATGCTGTCTGATTATATTTCAGATTTTTTTTTTGTTAGGATATTCCTTCTGGCTTGTTGATTGAGAGTCACTCTATCCACTTTATCTTGAATTTTTTTGTGGAGATGCTGTTAAAAACATAAACACACAGCCCCAGCAGGAGACCCACACCCTCAAAAATATCCCCCACCCTCTATCCTGCTATCATCAGCCAAGGAGCCAGTATCGATATAGATGTAGAGAGATTAGAGCTTTTACACTATAGGAAGAATAGATAAGGGTTGTTTTAGTGAAGGAAAAATATGATTTTTGAAAGAGGGGATAATAGGTTAATAATAGATGAGACTGTGCAAGACAGTAGGTAATATTTACGTTGTATGTTAACTATAGAAAAAAGGGGGAAGAGTGCAGAATATAGTAGGAAAGTGGAATTATATAGTATTGGATTTAAATAGTAGTTATAGTCTATTTATTTAGAGTGAAAAGGAGTCTAAACTAGGCCCACAAACAAATGAACAATTGAAGAATAGGTATAAGAAGGAAAGATTATATAAAACAGATTAAAGATATAGTTTGTTTTTCCCTCCTTCCTTCCCCTCTTCCCACCTCCCCCCTCCCCTCCTCTTTCAGGAAGAAAAGAAAAAGGAAAAAGGGAAAAAGGAAAAAAAAAAGAAAAAGGAATGTTTTTACTCAGTTCAGCCTTCTTGTGTCGTCTTCTTTTTCTGCGTCCACAGCTGGTCTAATGTGATGGGTCAGAGATGCCTATTCCTTGCAGCAGTGGTGTGCGCGAGGTGGTCGGCAGGGCGCAATGCAAGGCAGCCAAGAGCCCACCTCAGGTCTGCCACGCCACGCTCCAGGAAAGCAGGCCACAGCGCGCTCTGGGGAAGCTGGCAAGGTGTTTTTTTTTCACTCAAGCATCATTGCGCGCCCAAGGTGTCCGGGGAACTAAGCTACAGCCTGCCGCGCTGCGCTCCCAGAAAGCCGGCCTCGCCTCGCTCTGAGAAATCCTGCTGCGCTGCGCTCCAGGAAAGCCCTCGAGGTGTCTTTTTGGCTCAAGCACCGGTGGGTGCCCAAGGTATACGGGGAACTAAGCTCTGGCCTGCCGCACCGCGCTCCTAGAAAGCCGGCCGCGCCGCACTCCGAGAAAGCCCTTGAGGTGTTTTTTGGCTCGAGTGCCTGTGTGCACCCAAGCGGCTGGGGAGCTAGCCTCAGGCCTGCAGCACCGTGTTCCGGGAGTTTGTCTTTCCCCTCTTAGGGCAGGGCCGCAGACACTTGTGCTCAGTAGACATGAGTCTGTGAGTCTCTGCTGCCCACCGTTCCCGCACCTCCTGAGCGGGCACACGTAGAGCCTGGGCAAGTGCTCTGCGCTCTGGATTCCAGCCTGGTACTTCGGCCTGGCGCCCACTGGGCTGGCCAGGGGCGACTGCGCACAGTCTTCTGCGTGTCCAGTGGGCCCTCCCTGCACCCGTTGGGTCACTGACTTTATGTCTGTTGGCCTGTGTCCGAGGGGCACCTGGACGCGCAGCCCTGCGCACCATGGCCAGTGAATGAGGGCACTTCCCTATGCGCGCCCCCGTGACCGAAGGGGAGGGTTGGGGGGTGGATGAGCGCACCACTGCGTCTGCGCTCCTCAAGAATGGCCTACCACCCACAAACTTTCCTCCCCTCTCCACCGTCCATTATAGAAAAATATAAAGGAGAATTATGTTTTCACTTGCCCGGCAGCACGCTGTCTCCTGTCCTTCAGTGCCAATGCCACTGGGTCGAGTCTCGTCTCTGCCAGCGGGCAGAGATCCGTTCTCCTCCCGACTCCTTTCCGGGGCAGCCTGTGGTCCCCAAAAAGCCTTTGTGTGCTTCCCGCCGCAGCTCGGGCAGCCGTCCCAGTCAGGACTCCTGTTTCGTCCCCTTTTTCTCCGCTATCCTCACTAAACAGGTTGTTCGCAGATGGATTTTGTCTAATCCAGCAGTGCCTTGGCTTGACTCCTGCCAGTGTCCAGCTGCTCACTGAGATGTTCTGTCTGCAGTTAGCCCAAACTGCAGACGGGTCTCCGGAGCCTGAAACCGCGGCCTCTCCTCACTCCTCCGCCATCTTCTCAATCGAGAAGAGCTTCTTCAACAAATGGTGTTCGGAGAACTAGACAGGGACATGCAAAAAAATGAAACTAGACAACCAACTTACACCATACAACAGAATAAACTCAAAATGGATCATCGACTTAAATGTGAGCCATGAGACCATAAAATTCCTAGAGGAAAAAATAGGCAGAAAAATTTCAGATATCCCACGTAACAACATTTTCACTGATATATCTCCTAAGGGAAATAAAGAAAAGAATAAACAAATGGGACTACATCAAACTAAAAAGTTTCTGCTCAGCAAAAGAAAACACCAGCAAATGAAAAGGAAACCAACCACATGGGAAAACATATTTGCCAATGATAACTCAGACAAGGGATTGATCTCCAAAATATATAAAGAACTCATACGACTCAACACCAAGAAGACAGACAACCCAATTAAAAAATGGGCAAATGACCTGAACAAACACTTCTCCAAAGAGGACATACAGAGGGTCCATAGACATATGAAAGGATGCTCAACAACACTAGCCATCAGAGAGATGCAAATAAAAACCACAATGAGATACCACCTCACACCAGTCAGAATGGCCGTCTTCAACAAATCAACAAACAACTTGTGCTGGCGAGGATGTGGAGGAATGCGGACACTACTCTGTTGTTGGTGGGAATGCAGACTGGTGCAGTCACTATGAAAAAGAGTTTGGAATTTCATCAAAAAAATCAAAAAATGGAATTGCCTTTTGAACCAGCAATTCCATTGCTAGGATTATATCCAAAAAATCCCGAAACACCAATTTAAAAGAACCTATGCACCCCTATGTTCATAGCAGCACTATTTACAATAGCCAAGTGCTGGAAACAACCTAAGTGCCCATCTGTAGATGAGTGGATCAAAAATCTGTGGCACATTTGCACAATGGAGTACTATGTAGCAGAAAGAAAGAAAGAATTTCTACCATTTGCAAAAACATGCTTGGAACTAGAGTGAATTATGCTTAGCGAAATAAGCCAGGCAACAGAAGAAAAATACCTTATGTTGTCACCTATTAAAGGAAACTAATGAACAACACAAACAAATGAGCAATATTGAACCAGACCTCTGTAAACAAGGAGCAGACTAACAATAACAAGGGGGGAGGTGGGAGGGAGAGAAGGGGGTAAGAAGGGGAAGGGTCTAGTCAAAGAACATGTATAAATGACCCACGAACATGGACAACTGATTGGGGACTGAATGTGGGAGAAGGAAGGGACAGGGTGCAGGGAAGCAAGAGTGGGAAAAAAGTGGAATAACTGTAATGGAAAAACAAACAAAAATATTTTTTAATTGGGGAAAAATGAAAATATGAAGAATGAAAATGCCAGCTCAGTGAATATTAGAAGAACAAGGATTTTCCTTCACACTATATATTTTTCTCCCTATTTGATCCTTCCAGAGTTTGGCATTCTAAAAAAGTAATGACATAAGTTACTTTGCATAAAACTAATAAGACCAGTTGTTAATAGAAGTTTTTTTGACCAAGACGTTGACTGGAATGTCATGCCTAAAGGAGACATGCTTGGGCTCTGGTTGTTACCAAAAAGCTCTGAGGAACTGGGAATGACTTTCGATGGTAATAAAAGCTTACGAAATAAAAGGCCTGGTACTGTCGTTGGTTGTGCGGTCCACGGCAATCTTTCCAGGGAAGGAACGAAGGTTGCTTTCCTGAAAGATGACTAGAAGGGACCTTAAGGCACAATGGAAAACCAGAAGGACTTAGAAAAGACAGGTGTGTACAGGCAAGGCTGAATGCCAGGTATGTGGCTCAGCTCCTGTGCCCTGAAGGGCAGACTGAAGGTCACCCTAAATATTCCTTTCGTAAGTTCCAGCAAAGCAGAATTAAAGATCATAGGTGATCATTTTCTGCTCTTGTTGTGTTTATGCAAATGAACAGGATAAATTAAAAATGGACAATGCAGTCCCTTTAATGACAAGGAGGGTAATCTTAGGGAGAAAAATCGTTATTCAAGGGAAATCACAATGATCAGTGGCAGACTATAATGTAGTGCAGCTAACTGTCTTTAAAGTTTCTTTTCATGTAAAATATGTTTTCGTTTGAATATTAAACTATGTCTGTGGTATCATCAAAGATGTTTAATTCACAGGCAAGAAGAATGTCAAATGCCTTGCAACTGGATGTCTTTCAAATAAGACAGTCTTACAGATTTAGAGACTTGTTTATGGGTTATGTTACATAAATTAACACGTGTTTTCTGTTTTCAAAGGGCATAAGCCTATGATCTCATTACCTGAGTGATTATCTGTACTTATAGGCCTCACTTAATCCTGTCTGCAGCGCTGTCTCCTGAGACTCAATGGTTTGGCTGAACTAAGTGGCTGGATTGGTGAAGTATGGGGTGGTCTGTGGGCTTCACTTTAAAACTGGTTTCTCTTTTCTATCCTGATGGCTTGGACAGAAACGGCCCAGAGGTCTGAGAAGGAGGAAACCTAAAATACTTTTCTCAGCCCAAACTAAGTATAATGGGCAAAAGGGTTTTGGACAGGTGAGATGTGCCTGGCACACCTTCCTCCAAAGAAGCCCTTCTTTTCCCTAATGTGGGACATTGAAAAATTAATCCCTGCCTTCTGTTATCTAGTGGTTATGGATTGAATGATGTATTTTAACCCTGTTGCCAAATCTGTTGCCCCCAGAATACAAGGATGCCAGCCTGTTAAACCAAGCACGCCATTGTCCGGAGACAGCCAACTGACCTGGAGTCTGCACGATCCTTCCGCATGTGGGAAGGCCACACTCCCCTCCACAGCCCCACTGTTATTAGGGATTTCTGGACCCAAGGGTAGGTAGGACGATGACCATGTCCAGCTTGAAGCAGCTAGAGGAGCTTGAGACCTTCGCCCATTGTCCTTTATCAGATTATAAAGGGTCTTAAGTCTGAGCGGGGGGGTTGTTATTTTTTTATAGTTAAAATAATTAATCATTTAATTATTTTAAAAAAAGAACAAGAATATATGAAAGGGTGAAGCGGGAGAGCTTGTATGTATGAGCCATGGACATGGACTTGGGGCGGGATTGCTGGGGGAGGGGAGCAAATGGGAAAAAATTGGAACTATTGTAACAATATAATCAATAAAATATACTTTAAAAAATGTAGTTGAAACAAAAAAAGACCCCAGAAAGCCTCGCAATCTTGAGAAAGAAGAACAAAGTATAGGAGGGATCACAGTACCTGTTATCAAACTATACTACTAGGCCACTGTAATCAAAACAGTCTGGTACTGGGAATAAGAACAGACACACAGATCAATGGATAAGAATAAAGAGGCCAGAAATAAACCCAGATTTCTATGCCCCATTAATATTTGACATTGGGGGCAGGACCCTAAAGTGGATTGAAAATAGCCTCTTCAATGGTGTTGGGAGATCTGGACAGGGATGTGCAAAAAAATGAGACTAGACCACCAACTTACACCATACTCCAGAATAAACTCAAAATGGATAAAATACTTAAATGTAAGCCATGACACCATAAAAGTCCTAGAGGAAAACATAGGCAGTAAAATTTCAGATATTCTATTCAGCAATATTTTTGCCACTATATCTCACAGGGCAAGAGAAATAAAGGAAAGAATAAACAAATGGAACTACATCAAACTAAAAAGCTTCTGCTCAGATAAAGAAAATATCAGGAAAATGAAAAGGGAACCACCTTAATAAGAGAACACATCTGCCAGTCCAGACAAGGGTTTGATCTCCAAACTATATAATGACCCCATACAACTGAACACCAGAAGAGAGACAATCCAATTAAAAAATGGGCAAAGGACCTGAACAGACACTTCTCCAAAGAGGACATACAGAGGGCCCATAGGCATATGAAGGGCAATATCACTAGCCATCAGAGATACAAATTAAAACCACAATGAGATACCATCTCACATTGGTCAGGAATGGCCATCATTAACAAATCAACAAAGAAATGCTGGTCAGGATGTGGAGAAAAGGGAACCTAGTGCACTGTTGGTGGGAATGCAGAGTGGTGCAGGCACTGTGGAAAACAGTATGGAATTTCCTCAAAGAACTAAAAATGGAACTGCCTTTTTATCCTGAGATTCCACTGCTGGAATTATACCCAAAGAATCCTGAAAGATCAATCCAAAAATCTTATGCATTCCTATGTTCAGAGCATTGTTATTTACAATACCCATTTGCTGAAATCACCTAAGTGCCCATCTGTAGATGAGTAGATCAAAAAAGTGTACATTTATACAATGGAATACTAAGCTGTAAAAAGAAAGAATTTCCTACCTTTCAAGACAGCATAGATGGTAGTGGAGAGTATTATGCTAAGTTAAGGAAGCCAGGAGGCAAAAGACAAATATCATATGATCTCATGTATAACAGGAGCCTTATGAACAAAACAAACAAATGAGAAAAACAGAACCAGAGACACAGAAACAAGGAACAGATCGACAATGACCAGAAGGGAGGGGTGTGGGAGAGAAGAGGGGAAAGAAAGAGAATTGTCTTGTCAAAAACATGTATAAATGACCCATGGACATAGACAACAGGGTGGGGATTGACTGTGTGGGGGGATGGCATTGGACACCAACGGGGGAAAATTTGGGACAACTGTAAAAGAACAATAATAAGAGTATAGAAACTTGCGTTCAGATAATTAATAAAGAAAAGGAAACAACTTTCAGTTTCCCTGTGAGATATGTAACTTCAAGTACAGTGAGATGAAGTGAATGGTTTTCTTCCTCTAACCTGAAATATGTTTTCCTAAAATGGCAATACACTGTTAACATTCTTACGTAGGCAAATGTCCTCAAATTAAAAATAAGATATATGGCAGGAAAATGTATACCTGCATCTCATTACTTTCATTTTTCACCTTCTCTGCATTTACTTTTTAACATAATATAAACATTACTTTATATACTTCTGTAGAATATATAGAAATTAATTTATTTTTAGAAGTTGTTATATTTGGGTAACACATGAAATAAGGTTTAAACAAAAACCCTCTCTATATTTGTACATAAGAAAGACAATTTAAGTGTTTGGCTTTAGCCTGAGTTCTTTTCCTTTCACTTTGGCATCCAGTCCCATGGCATATCATTGCTGGGGAATTGTAAGCTATAATTGTATGTTGGTTGCCTTTTCAATGTAAAACTCCTATTTTTAAGGGTTGCAATTTACCATAAAAACCAATACCAGCTGACTTTTTTATTAACACAAGTGCTCTGTGATATCCTTTAGAGACCAACTTCATTAATTTCTTTTTACTAAAATAGAATCAGATGTAATGTTCTTTCCACACTGGCCATCTGCTCTGTTTTGCATCAAGAAGCAAATCAAAATTTATAATATTCAAAAAAGAACAATATTTAAAAAAATCAAATCACACTGGAAAGTGAGATTCAAGACAATAATGTACACAGACACTGCACTCTAGTCAATAAACTTGTTTCTTATAGTACAGTTATTATTCTGAATACATTTTATATGTATATTGGGATTGAACAAATAAATATGATGATGATGGAGTGTGGGAGCTAGGAGCTAGAGACAAGCAAGTTGAAAAGCCTAGAAGGAACTCCATGATAGGTATATGGGAAGTCTTTATTATTTTTGAGACTTGTCAGTAAGTCTAAAATCATTTTAAAATAAAAAACATTTTATGGAGGTGGAAGAGAATATAGGGGAGATAAATGGTAATGGAAAAAAGACAATAAACATACTTTAAGTACTCACCCAGAAAGCATTTGTATAATCAAATAAAAAGATGAACAGGAAACATCAGGTTAAGATTTGGACAGAACAGGTTTTGTTTTGAAAATACCTGTTGGTTTTAATAATTTAACCATTATATTACAAGGTTATGTTTCCTATTTCCAAAGTGTTTGGAACACATCGTATTTGCCTCAGAGGGGAAGGAAAAAGTGCTTGGCCTTAAAGAATCAAATAGAATGATAGTGTGAAAATGCTATGAAGATATGAGGTATGTAAGAGGCAAAATAAACAAGGGTGGCCGAACAGAAATCTGAAAACGAAACTAATTTAATGCTTGCCTGGCAAGAGAAGAATACAGAGCAAAAAGGGGAGAGTAAAATTATATGTATTAGGGAAATTAAAAACAGAACTACAATGAGTTATAACCTCACACTCATTAGACTTATTATTAACTCCCAGAAAATAACAAGTATTGTGCTAATGGATTATAAAATGATAGAGTAACTACAGAATATGATATGGCAGTTCCTCAAAACAATGAAACAGAATTAACATATAATCCAGCAAACTCATTTCTGGATACTTTCCCAAAAGACCTGAAAGCAAAGCCTGGAAGATATATTTTGTACATCCATATCTATAGCAGTATTATTCAAATTGGCCAAAAGGTAGAAGCAGTCCAAATGTTTGACAACAGGTAAATGGATAAAGAAAATGTGATATAAACATATGCTGGAATATTATTCAGCCTTAAAAAGGAAGAAAATTCTGACACATGCTACAACATGAAGAACCTTGAGACATTACGCTAAGTGCAATAAGACAATCTCAACAATTACTGTATGATTCCACATATATGAGGTACACAGAGTAGTCAAACTCATAGACAGAAGTCAGAATGATTTCCAGCTGCTAAGGAAGGGGTGAATAAGAACTTATTGTTGAATGGGCAGTTTCAGCTTTCAAAGATGAAAATGTTCTGGAGATCAATGGTGGTAAAGATTGTACAGCACTGTGAATGTGATTAATGCCAATGAACTGCACATTTAAAAATGGTTAAAATAATAAATTTTATGCTATGAATATTTACTCAAAAATGTTTACAATGTTTTCTAATTATAATTTCTCAAGGATATTTCGCTGTTTCACTTATTTAGAGACAAAGATCTAACAAGAGTAAACTGAAAATATTCTGAGGCACAAAAACTAAAGCTTGGAGAAGGATCTATGAATTTATTTTCCAAAGGAAACAGACATCAGAGTCACATTCATGGTAAGGGTGTAACAAAATTTTATATCTTGATCACCTAGTTTTAGCAACTTATTTTCTTGAATTTTAACTATATACAAAATTTAAAAACAATAGCATCAATAAACTAACGTAAATTCAGAAATATTGCTGGATTTTTTTACCTTGTTGATTAAAAATTTTTATTGACATATAATTGACATACAATATCCTATTAGTTTCAAGTGTGTATCATAGCGATTTGATATTTACACACATTACAAAACGATCCCCACGATATCACTAATTACCATATGTCACCATACAAAATTATTACAATATCATTAATTATATTCCCTATGCTGTATATTACATCCCCATTATTTACTTTATAACTGGAAATTTGTAACTCATAAACTTCTTTATCTGTGCCCCTACACCATCTCCACTCTCTGGTAACCACCAGTTTTGTTCCTGTATCCAAGTCTATTTCTGTTGTTCTGTTTTTTAGATTCTACATATAAATAAAATCATATGGTATTTGTCTTTCTCTGATTTATTTAATTTAGCATGATACCCTCTAAGTCCATCCATGTTGTCATATGTGAGTAATATTCCATTGTGTATACATACAAGGTAACCCTGGCTGGTTTGGCTCAGTGGATTGAGCGTCGGCCTGCGAGCTAAGTGTCGCTGGTTCGATCTTCCAGTCAGGGCACATCAGAGAAGGAAAACTCTGACTCCAAAAAACCTCCGCTGCCTTGCGGCATACCTCTTCAGGGGAAAGGCTAAGGGAGTAAACCCCGACAGAAAATCCGGAGCCGGAGTCCCTAAGGCGGTTTGACGTTGTAGTCAACACCGGCAACTCCTGCGGCGCACCTGAAGCCAAGCTGTATTGACTCCGTCTTTCCCTTGGACCCTTCAGCTGCGAAGAGAGGGGGGGTCTGCTGCATGGGCAACAGCAGACCCTCCATATCACCCTGCCCAGGCTCTGTAGCTTCAGCTTCACTGGAGAGGACACTCCAGCGTCATCGCAAGATGTCGATTTAACACGGGAGGAGACAGATACCGTGTCACTCCCGAGTCGGACTGCACAGCCATTCTCGGCGGTGCAGATAGACTCTTAAGAAGCTACACCATCGTCTCTCGAGACGGACGGCTGCCGACGACGATACATACAAGGTGTGTCAGAAAAAGTCCAGCCATTGTTAATATGAGAACAGTTTGTGTGGCATGTATGGCAGCAAAGGTGGGTGGACTGGAATGAGCATGCATAAACAATGACGACTTCACTGGACTAGTCACAGGTGTGGTGAATGCCATTGAGTATGCACTGTGTGGCTGTGGCATTCAAAATAACTGAGTGAGTAGAGCAATAAATTTGCATCAAATGTTGCATTAAGCTTGAACGTACCCCTGTGGAAATCATTTGGGAGATTCAGGAGGCCGCAGCTATGGGCAACTGGTGATTGGTAGCTTCAGCACAACAAAGCACTCACTTAAGCAACATCTCATGCAGAGTTTTTTGGTGAAAACATCAAATCACCCAGGTGACTCAGCCCCACTACAGCCCAGATTTGGCACCTTGTGACTTCTGGCTTTTCCCGAAACTAAAATCACCTGTGAAAAGGAAGAAATTTCAAACCACTCATGAGATTCAGGAAAGTTCAACTGGGCAGCTGATGGCAATTGGGAGAACCCTTTGAGATCCCAAGGTGTCTACTTTGAAGGGGAATGAGGTGTCATCCCCTATGTATAATGTTTCTTGTATCTTCTTCAATAAGTGTTTCTATTTTTCATAGTATATGGCTGGATTCCTTCTGGAACGACCTCATACATCTTATCTATTCATCTATTGATGTATACCTTTGTTGCTTCCATATCTTGGCTATTATAAATAATGTTTCAATGAACATAGGGGTGCATGTCTCTTCAAATTAGTGTTTTTGTTTTCTCCAGCTATATATTGAGAAGTGGAATTGTTGAACTGTATGGTAATTCTTTTAATTTTTTGAGAAACCTCCATACTGATTTCCATAGTGACTGCACCAGTGTGCATTCCCACCAACAGTGCATGAGGGTTTCTTTTTCTTCACATCCTCTCCAGCACCTGTAAATTTGTTCTTTTTAATAACAGCCATTTTGAAAGGTGTGAGTTGATACATACCGTGGTTTTGATTTGTATTTCCCTGATGATTACAGATGTTGAGCATCTTTTCACTTGCCTGTTGGCCATCTGTGTCTTCTAGGAAAAATGTTTCTTCAAGTCCTCTGCCCACATTTTCAATTGGGATTTTTTTTTTTATAGTAAGTTGTAAATTCTTTACATATTTTGAATATTAACCCCTTATTAAGTGTGTAATTTTCAAGTATCTTCTCCCATATGGTAGGTTGTATTTTCATTTTTTTAGTGTCCTTCACTGTGCAAAAGCTTTTTAGTTTGGTATGAATCCCATTTATTTTTGCTTTTGTTGCCCTTGCCTGAGGAGACTGATCCAAAAATATTGCTAAGATTGATGTTAAATGGCTTACTGCTTATGTGTTCTTCTAGAAGTTTTATGGTTTCAGTGCATTCAGAACTTTGATTCATTTTGCTATTACTTGTAAAAATGGTGTAAGAGAGCGGTCCAATTTTCCAACACCATTTATTAGAGAACATCCTTCCCCCATTGTATATATTCTCGCCTCCTTTGTAATAGGTTGATTGAGCATATATGCATTGGTTTATCTCTGGGCTCTGTATTTTATTCATTGGTCTGTGTCTGTTTTTATGCCAGTACTATACTGTTTTGATTACTACATCTTTGTAGTACAGTTTGAAACTAGGAGCATGATTCCTCCAGCTTTGTTCTTTGTCAAGACTACTTTAACTATCTGAGGTCTTTTGTGATTATATACAAATTTTAGAATTCTCTTCATTTTTCATAGAAATGTCATTGGAATTTTGATTAGAATTGTATTGAATCTATAGATTCCTTTGGGTAGTATGGACATTTTAACAATATCAATTGTTTCAATCCACACACACATACACATACAAACACATATCAAGTGAAATATTCAGCAATATAAAAGAATAAAATCTTGCCATTTATGACAACATAGATAAATCTACAGGGTATTATGCTAAGTAAAATAAGGCAGACAAAGACAAATAACATATGATTTCACTTACATGGGGAATCTAAAAAGCAAACAAACCAAAAAAGGCCTCATAGATACAGAGAACCATCTGAGGATTGCCAGAGGTGAAAGCATGGAACATAGGGTGAAAAGGTGAAGAGAAATAAGTACAAATTTCCAGTTATAAAGTAAGTCACAGGAATGTAATGTACAGCACAGAGAATATAGTCTATAATATTGTAATAACTCTAGTAGGCAACAGAGGAGGAGAAAAATCCAAATCTAGGTTAAAATAGAAATTTGACCACAGTGACCAGGTCTTACCACGACATCTTACATTCTCATTAAAGAAATTCATGAAGTTATAGAGAAGATGGCGGAGGAGTGAGGGGAGGCTGCACTTTCTGGCTCCCGAGACTTGTCTGTAGTTTGGACTAATTGCAGACAGAACATCTCAGTGAGCAGCTGGACACTGGCAGGAGTCGAGCCTTGGCACTGCCTGATTAGAGAAAACCATCTGGGAACAACAACATGTTTGGTGAGGATAGCGAAGGAAAAAGGGACAAGACGGGATTTCTGACTGGGCTGGTTCCCCAGCTGCAGCTGGAAGTACGCAAAGGCTTTTTAGCGACCACAGGCTTCCCCAGAGAGGAATTGGGAGGAGAGCAAGGTCCCTGCCCGCTGGCAGAGCCAGGAGTGGGCCAGGTGGCATGTAGTGCTGAAAGACAAGAAACAGCGTACTGCTGTGCATGTGAGAACTTGATTTTCCTTTATATTTTTCTGTTGTGTGCTGCGGAGAGGGGAGGAAAGGTTGGGGGTGATAGGACATTCTTGAGGAGCGCAGGCGTGGAAGGGTGCTTGCCCACTCCCCAACCCTCCCCTTGGGCCGCGCAGGCATGCACAGGAAAGTGCCCTCATCCACTGGCCCAGGCGCGCAGCCAGGTCGCTGGCCGTGTGTCCGGGTGCCCCTCGGACACACCCCAACAGACATATGATCTGTGCCCCAACGGGCACAGGGAGGGCCTGCTGGGCACGCAGAAGACCGTGTACAGACACCCCTGGCCAATACCAGTGGGCATCAGGCTGCAGCACAGCCCACTTTTGCAAGCTCTGCTCGTGCCCGCCCAGGCGGGTGCAGGAACGTCGCGGGGACAGTGAGTGGTGGAGACTCACAGACACTGACTTCCACTGTGCACAAGTGTCCGGGGCCCTGCCCCAAGGGATGAGAGACCAACTCCCGGGGCATGGCTTAGCAGGCCTGAGGATAGTGCGCAGCCCACCTTGCACGTGCACTAGCACCCCAGCTGGCTCCGACAGATGTCAAACGAACGCATTAGCCACTGTGCCGGGCAGGTGTTACCTGGGCGCGTGACCAACACCGCACGCAGGCCCACACTGCTGCTGCAAGAATCAGGAAACTCTGGCCCGCTTCATTAGATCAGCTGTAGATCCAGGAAAAGAAGACGAGACAAAGGCTGAACTGAGTAAAAACTTTCCTTTTGTACTTTTAAAAAATTTTTAATTCTATTTTAGTTTTTTTATTTGTATTTTACTTTATTTTTTTAAATTTATTTTTAATTTTAATTTTAACTTTCATTTTTGTTAAAAAATTTTTTAAAACTATCTCTTTAATTTGTTTCATACATCTGTCCTCATCCTTCCTCTTTAATTTTAGTTTATTCGTTTGTCTGTTTTGTTTAGCCTCCCTTTCATACTAAATAGAATATAACTACTATATAAATCTAATACTATACAATTCAACTTTACTATATTCTGCATTCTTCCCTTTTTATTTTATTATTATTAACATACAATGTAAATATTACCTACTGCCTTGCACAGTCTTGACACTACTTGCTACTATTATTAATCTATAATCCCCTTTCTCAAAAACCATATTTTTTCTCTTTAAAAACAACTCTTATCTATTCTTCCTATAGTATAAAAGCTCTAACCTCTCTACATTTATATTAATACTGGCTCATTTCCTGATGATAGTGGAATAGAGGGCGGGGTATATTTTTGAGGGTGTGTGTTTCCTGCCTGGGCTGTGTGTTTATGTTTTTAAAGGCATCTCCACAAAAGAACTCAAGACAAAGTGGACAGAGTGACTCTCAATCAACTAGCCAGAAGAAAGATCCTATCAAAGAGCATCTGAAATATAACCAGACAGCATAAAAAAATGACATAAAGGGTAACCCAAGAACATCAGGCTCAGGAGATCAAAGAGACTGCACCACCGAAACCCCCAGATCTCCTATAAAGAATCTCACACCACAAAGGTGGGAAGTCAAAGGAGACAAACCGAAAAAACAAAAACAAACAAGAAGAATCCAACATGGTAAGACACAGAAACAACCTCTCAATGAAACGAAAAGAGGAATCCCCAGAAAGAGAGGTAGATGGAATAGACAAAGCCCAAATGTCAGACATGGAATTGAAAACAATGGTGGTGAAGAAGCTCAATATACTTGACAACCTCAAAACCAACTACGACAACCTCCAAGTAAGTTACCAACAGCTCCAAGAAAATTACAGGGAACTTACGGAGAACTACACCTGCATAAAAAAGGACATAGAAACTATTAACAAGAACCAGGAAGAAATAAAGAACACAATCTCTGAACTGAAAAACCCAGAAGAATCAATCAAAAGCAGGCTAAACAAAGCAGAGAATCAGATCAGTGAGTTAAGAGGACAATGTAGAAAAAAAATCCGAGACAATACAACAAAATGAAAAAAGATTGAAAAATATGAAGAAGAGGTAAGGGAATAACAGGATAGCATGAAAAAAAACAATATCAGGCTCATCGGAATTAAGAGAGAAGAGTAGCGAGGAATAGAAAAGCTGATAGAAGAAGTAATGACAGAAAAATTACCCAACCTGATGAGAGAAAAAGTTATGCAAGTTATAGAAGCACAGAGTCCCAATGAAGAGGAACCCCCAAAAAACCACCCCAAGGCACATCATAATTAAAATGGCGACATACAAAGACAAAGAGAGAATTCTAAAAGCAACGAGAGAAAAACTGCAAACAACATACAAGGGAGCTCCGATAAGGCTATCGACCGATCTCTCAACAGAAACACTACAAGCCAGAAGGGAATGGTCAAAATTATTTCAAGCAATGAAAAACAAAGGCCTACAACCAAGAATACTCTACCCAGCAAAGCTCTCATTCAAAATGGAAGGTGAAATAAGGAGTTTCCCAGATAAAGGAAGACTAAAAGCATACATCTCCACCAAACCAGCATTGCAAGAGATGCTAAAGGGAATGTTTTAAGAAGAAGAAGAAAAAAAGAGGAGAGAAACAGAGGTACAAAGGGAAATGAATAAATACATGTAAATAATAACCTTAAATGTAAATGGATTAAATGCTCCAATTAAAACACATAGGGTAATGGAATGGATAAGAAAAAAGAACCCACATATTTGTTGTCTACAAGAAACACACCTCAAAACAAAAGATTTACACAGACTGAAAGTAAAGGGATACAAAAAAGTATTCCAAGCAAACGGACATGAAAAAAAGCGGGGATAGCAGTCCTCATAACAGACAAAACGGATTTCAAAGCAAGGGCAATAAAAAGAGACAAAGAAGGACATTTCATAATACTTAAGGGAACAATCCATCTAGAAGATATAACACTGATAAACATATATGCACCCAACACAGGAGCACTCAAATACATAAAGAAAATACCAGAAGAACACAAGAAGGATATTAACAGCAACGCACTCATAGTAGGGGACTTTAACACTCCATTATCAACAACAGACAGCTCTTCGAAGCAAAGAAACACCAAGGATATACAGGCATTGAACAACACACTAAACCACATGGACTTAACTGATATATATAGAACTTTTCACCCCAAAGAAGCAAAATACATATTCTTTTCAAATGTACATGGGACATTTTCAAAGATAGACCACATGGTAGGACACAAAACAAGCCTCAACAAATTCAAGAAAATTGAAATTATATCAAGCATCTTTTCAGACCACAATGCCTTGAAACTAAAAATCAACCTCAGAGAAAAAATCAAAGATATCCAAACTCATGGAGAAAGAATAAAATGCTATTAAATAATGAACGGGTTAACAATAACATCAAAGAAGAAATCAAGAAATTTCTGGAAACTAATGATAATGAGCACACTACAGCCCCAAATCTATGGGACACAGCAAAAGCAGTCCTAAGAGGGAAGTTCATAGCAATACAGGCATATCTGAAAAGGCTAGAAGAATCTCAAATAAAAAACCTAACCCTAAAACTACAAGAACTAGAACAACAAAAAACAAAGCAAGAAGGAAGGAAATCATCAAGACCAGACCAGAATTAAATGACATAGAGACCAAACGAACAATCCAAAAGATCAACAAATCTAGGAGCTGGTTCTCTGAAAAAATAAACAAAATCGACAAGCCTTTAGCCAAGCGAATCAAGAAAAATAGAGAGAAGACTCAAATAAACAAAATCAGAAACCAAAAAAGAGAAATCACTACTGATACCACAGAAATACAAAGGATTCTAAGAAATGACTACAAACAGCTGTATGGCAAGAAATATGACAACCTAGAAGAAATGGACAAATTTCTAGAAACATATAACCTTCCAAAACTGAATCAAGAAAAAGTAGAAAGTCTCAACAGACCAATAACAAAGAAGGAAATTGAAACAATAATCAAAAATCAACAAAAGCCCTGGACCGGATGGCTTTACAGGCAAATTTTACGAAACATTTAGGGAAGAACTAATTCCTACCCTCCTAAAACTATTCCAAAAAATCCAAGAAGACGGAAAAAAGTCCCAGACTCTTTCTATGAAGCCAGTATTACCCTAATTAAAAAACAAGGTTAAGACACAACAAAGAAAGAAAACTACAGGCCAATATAGATGATGAACATAGATGCTACAATCCTCAACAAAATATTGGCAAACAGGATCCAGCAATACATCAAAAACATCATACACCAGGTCAAGTGGGATTCATCCCAGAGATGCAAGGATGGTTTAATATTCACAAATCAATAAATATAATACATCACCTAAACAAAATGAAAGACAAAAATCACATGATCATATCAATAGATGCTGAAAAAGCATTTGACAAAGTATGACACCCATTTATGATGAAAATACTCAGCAAAATGGGAATAGAGGGAGCATACCTTAACATAATTAAGGGTATATATGAGAAACCTGAAGCCAACATCATACTCAATGGACAAAATCGGAAAGCATTTCCCCTGAGGTCAGGAACAAGACAAGGCTGTCCACTCTCTCCCCTCCTATTCAACATAGTGTTGGAAGTCCTAGCCACAGCAATCAGACAAGAAAAAGAAATAAAAGGCATCCAAATTGGGAAAGAAGTAGTAAAACTATCATCATATGCAGATGACATGATAGTATACCTAAAAAACCCTATAAACTCCACTAAAAGACTACTCTATATAGTAAGTGAATTTGGCAAAATAGCAGGGTACAAAATAAATATGCAGAAATCTAAGGCATTTCTGTACACCAACAATAAAATATCGGAGACAGAGACAAAAAGAAAATACCACTTACTATAGCAACAAGAAAAATAAAGTACCTAGGAATAAACTTAACCAAAGAGATAAAAGAACTGTACTCTAAAAATTACATAACATTGAAGACAGAAATTAAGGAAGATACAAATAAATGGAAGCAAATACCATATTCTTGGATGGGAAGAATCAACATCATCAAAATGGCCATACTATCCAAAGCAATTTACAGATTCAATGCAATCCCTATTAAAATACCAATGACATATTTCACAGACCTAGAACAAGTACTCCAAAAATTTATATGGAACCAAAAAAGACCCCGAATAGCCAAAGAAATCTTGAGACAGAGGAACACAGCAGGAGGAATCACAATGCCAGACATCAAACAATACTACAAAGCCACTGTGATCACAACAGTCTGGTACTGGCATAAGAACAGACATATAGATGAATGGAACAGAATAGAGAGTCCAGAAATAAATCCAAGAATGTACGGTCAACCAATATTTGATAAAGGAGGAAGGAACATAAAATGGTGTAAGAAGAGCCTCTTTAACTAATGGTGCTGGGAGAACTGGACAGGGACATGCAAAAAAATGAAATGAGACCACCAACTTACACCACACACGAGAATAAACTCAAGATGGGTCAAAGACTTAAATGTAAGCCGTGAGACCATAAAAGTCCTAGAGGAAACATAGGCAGGAAAATTTCAGATATCCCACGTAACAATATCTTCACAGATACATCTCCTAAAGCAAGAGAAATAAAGGGAAAAATAAACAAATGGGAATACATCAAACTCAAGAGTTTCTGCTCAGCAAAAGAAAACATCAGCAAGATGAAAAGGAAACCAACCGTATGGGAAACATATTTGCCAATGATATCTCAGATAGGGGACTGATCTCCAAAATATATAAAGAGCTTATACAACTCAACATCAATAAAACAGACAACCCAATTAAAAAATGGGCAAAGGACCTGAACAAACAGTTCTCCAAAGAGAACATACAGAAGGTCCATAGACACATGAAAAAATGCTCAACATCACTAGCCATCAGAGAGATGTAAATAAAAACCACAATAAGGTACCATTTTACACCAGTCAGAATGGCCATCATCAACAGATCAACAAATAACAAATGCTGGCAAGGATGTGGAGAAATGGGAACCAGACTGCACTGTTGGTGGGAATGCAGACTGGTGCAACCACTATGGAAAACAGTATAGAATTACCTCAAAAAACTAAAAATGGAACTGCCTTTGGAACCAGCGATTGCACTGCTAGGATTATACCCTAAAAATCCTAAAACACTAATTCAAAAGAACTAATGCTTCCCTATGTTCATAGCAGCACTGTTTACAATAGCTAAGTGCTGGAAACAGCCTAAGTGCCCATCTGAGACGAGTGGATCAAAAAACAGTGGTACATTTACACAATGGAGTACTATGCAGAAGAGAGAAAGATGGAACTCCTGCCATTTGTGACCACATGGATGGAACTAGAGAGAATTATGCTTAGTGAAATAAGCCAGGCAAAGAAAGAAAAATACCATATGATATCGCCTAATACAGGAAACTAAAGAACAACACAAACGAACTAAATAGGACAAAGAGCAGAATAGCAGTCAATAGGGGGGAGGGGAGAGGGAGAGAAGGGAGATAAGTAAGCGAAGGGTTTAGTCAAGGAATGTGTATAAATGACTCATGGACATGGACAACAGGGAGGGATATGATTGTGGGATAAGGGGTGGACTGGGTGGGGGGGAGTAATGGGGAAAAATGGGACAACTGTAATTAAAAAACCAAAAAATAAAATTTAAAAAAAAAAAGAGAAATTCATGAAGTTATACTTCACTAAGGAAAACTTTGTGAAAAAAAGAAAAACTTTGTGAAATATCAGGGAATTACTGCAAAATATGCCACTCTGATACTTGACACTGATCAAATAATATATGCATAATAACTAACATTTTATAAATATTTATAATATAGTTTGAAGAAAACATAACTTATTTTACTTTAAGGATTCTTATTTTTTGTACAGCACTTCATTGGTGGTAAAAATATACTGTCACTAGGAAAATAAACAATTTTTAGGAAAGTTCTTATGTGGCTTCAATCAAAGCTAATTATCAATCTCAAACTGGATTTTGAAATTGCCAGTTTTATATCTAAAATTATAGTTATTATGAGAAATACTATATTTCTATATCAGGAAATCTATTTATAAATCATAATATAAAATCTAAAAATTCACCATACTTTAGCTTCAAAGGCATGGCTGGAAAAATTCATGTAAATATATATAGAAAACAGACTTTGTTCCTATAACATGTTTTTTAAAAAATCGCATTGTGAAAGTAACTTCTGGAGCAGAGATATATAATTAAGTTCTATTGATTATGCCTAAGGCATAAGGAAATGACTGTGAGCTGAGCTAAGTGGGAGCATGTGTGGTGGGAAATAAAATGGAGTGTGATAAGTGAACAAGATAATTTTTGTCATGGAACTTACATGCTAGTAAAACTGTCTAATTCTCATATAAATGAGTTCCAGTGCCAGGGAGAGAAGTCCTGTAACTTCTGGCTCTGAAAACCAGCAGGGACTGTGGCTGAGTGAGCTGGAGGCTACTGAGTACCAGACAGTTCCTCTTAAAGGGCTTGTACATAGACTTACTCAGACTCACTGGCTCTGAGCTCCAGAGCTGGGGCGATAGCTCGAAAGGCATCAAGGACATACAGGCAGGACTGGAACTGTCTGGCTTCAGAAAGAGGGCTTGTGGGGCAGCTTCTTCCCAGACATAAGTGCTGGCAGAGGCCATTGTTCCTTTGCCGTGAGCCCTCCACACGCAAGCCAGCAGGCAGGAGCCATAGCAGAGTTTCCATCAAACTGGCTAAGTTTCCCCTATTGATTCCCTGAGACCCTTCCCCACCCAACTTTCAGGCCTACCCACACTCTTTCCAGTGACTTTTCCATAGGAATAGCCTGTCTTAACTCATGCTGCTGACTTTCCCACAATTTCCCAAACAAGCAGTATCAGGCCTCAGTATGCTCCATACCTCTTACTAAGTGGCCCCAAGCCGGGCACTACCCGAATGTAGTTCAAGCTTGGCCTTTACCGGGCACCTCCAAGACCAGCACAAGTAGCAGCCCTCTGCAAATTGCTTTGTAGCTCATGCCAGGTGGCCTTGAGCAGAGCTCAGGTGGCGGCTGACCTTGGACTGCAACACCCGAAAGACCCGAGACAGCATATGTGGTAGACAGCTTCAGACCATGCTGAAGCACCTCCCAACCACCTGCACAAGCAACACACCCAAAGGGCTGACTCAGAAGGAAATGAGCTCCAATGAAGTAAGTGACAGCCTCAGTTCCCATGCCCTCCCCTCTCCCCTCGCCTGCTTGCAGCTGCCTGGGAGAAAGCATTATTTTGGGCCGCAAGTTTCCCGTGATAGTGGGGTGTGCCAAACCAAGCCCCGTTTAGCCTTGATTGGCCCTTCATGCTTGTAGCTGCGAGATAAACAGGAGACGACTAAAAATTCAAGTTTCTTTTTTCTTCCCCCTATAAAACAACCCCCTCCTTCCCTAGGAGTCTGGAGTCAGAACCACGCGCAGCACAGCTCACAGCCTGCTTGCTAATTCCCTCAATAAACTTTTTTTTCTGTTCGCTGCGTCTTGATCGTTTTCTGAGAGACTTCGTTCTTACAGTAAGTACTTCTCTGTGGGGCCAGTCCCTGCAGAGCAGATTCTCCACAGTGGGTTGTCATGGCCAGTCCTTGCAGCTTGTCAACCTGGCGGTAAATCCCTCCCATTGACTTGCTAACATAAATTAAGGCTCAACTACAACAGGAGGATGCACACAGCCCACACGAAGGGGTAGGGGGCAGAGCAGAGCACATGAAGGGTCAACTCAGGCGACATGCATGGATGAGCTACTTGGTCCCACAGAATCCTACTTTTGGGTTGGCCATAAAGTCTGTATGGTTTTTTCTGTAAAATAAAAAACATGTTTTTCATTTTCACCAATAACTTCATTGATTTGGATATTTTGAGTATGTCGGCTATCTTCCACTATTGGCTTCTAATGGGTAGAGGGCAGGGGTACTGCTAAACATCTCCCAATGCATAAGACAGCAAAGAGTTATTTGGCCAAAATGTTAATACCACCAACAAACTTTGCAAACTATTATACTTTTGACATGCTTGATCAATCACACACCTTCTCTATGCACTGCACAAATAGTTTTTTGTGTTTCAGTTGTGTTTCCACCTTTCTTGAAAATTATTAATAAAGTACAATATGCTGAAAATGTTGTTTCTTCCACAAAAATATACCAATTTTGATTTTTAAAAAAATGCATACTAATATGTCAGCTGTCAAAACACAATCTAACAAAATTATTTCGAAGGCAGTCAAGGACAACTAAGCACTCACTACTAGAGCCATCGTATGGAAAAAAATAAACATACTTTTTAGCTAACTCAATACATAAAGCCATTCTGCCAAGACTGAGAGATGTGGCAGCTCTACTTAATACATAGAAACAAACACAGGGAGGCAGCCAGAATGAGGAGACAAAGACACATGTCCCAAATGAAAGAACAGAAAAACCTCAAGAAAAGAACTAAACATAATGGAGATAAGCAATATACCAGATGCAGAATTCAAAATGCTGGTTATAAGGATGGCTCAATGAATAAGGGGAAAAGTAAAGGAGCATAGTGAAAACTTCAACAATAGGATAGGAAACAAAATTGGAAATATAAAACATAAAAATGAACCAGTCAGAAATTAAGACTACATTATAGGAAATCAAGGGTAGATGTGATGAAGCCAAGAATCAAATCAGCAACTGGGAAGAAAAAGAAGCAAAAAACATCCAATCAGAACAATAAAAAGAAAACAGAACCCAAAAAATGAGGGTAGTACAACGAACCTATCGGACAGTTTTGAGCATACCAATGTTCATATTTTGAGGGTGCCGAAGAGACAAGAGAAAAAGAGGAAGAAACTAAAAACCTATTTGAAAAAATAATGATGGGAAAATTCTCTAACCTGGTGATGAAAATATATATACAAGCCCTGGAAGCACGGAATCCCACACAAGATGAACCCAAAGAGGCCCACACCAACACATAATTAAAATGCCAAAGGTTAAAGACAATCTTTATTGTATTTTTTCGGTTACCATTTAGTCCCATTATACCTGCTTCCCCTGTAATAACCACACTGTTGTCCATGTCCATGAGTCCTTTTTCCTTAATCTCTCCACCCTCTAACCTGCCCCCTACTAGCTGTCATACTGCTCTTCATCTATGACTCTCACCATTTTCCTTGTTATTTCAATTTGTTCATTAGATTCCACATATAAAGTGAAATCATGGGTTATCTGTCTTTCTCTGACTGGTTTATTTCACTTAGCATAATGTTCTGCAGGTACATTCACACTGTCCCAAACGGCAAAAATTTCTTTTTATGGCCAAGTAGTATTCCATCGTTTTAAGTCCCACAGTTGTTTATCTACTCATCTACTGATGGCCACTTGGGCTGCCTCCATATCTTGGTGATTGTAAATAACGTTGCAATGAACACAGGGGTGCTTATGTTCATTCATATTGGTGTTTTAGCTTCCTTTGGATATATTCCCAGAAGTGAGATCACTAGGTCAAAAGGCATCTGATCAATTTAGAATTTTTTTGAGTTATCTCAATACTGCTTTCCACAGTGGCTACACCAGTCTTCATTCCCACCAACAGTGCAAAAAAATTCCTTTTTCCACATCCTTGCCAGCACTTGTCAGATTTATTGATGACAGCCATTCTGACAGGTGTGAGATCCTCATTATAATTTTAATTTGCATTTGTCTGATGATTAGTGATGTTGAGCATCTTTTCATATGTCCTCCTTGGAGAGCTGTCTATTCAAGTCCTTTGCCTAGTTTTCAATGGAGTTGATGTTCCCATTCTGTGGGTTGTCTTTTTTATTTGACTATAAAGGTGTGGATTTATTTCTGGGCTTTCTATTCTATTCCACTGATCTATGCATCTGTGTTTATGCCACTACCATGCTGCTTTGATTACCATGGCTTTACTGTATATATTGATATTACAGCGTGATTCCTCTTTGTTCTTAGGATTGTTGTTGCTATGTGGGGCCTTTTGTGGCTCCTTATATACTTTTGAAATATTTGACCTAGTTCTGTGAATTAATCATTGAAATACTGATAGTAATTGGATTATAAATCTACAGACTGCTTTGGGCAGTATAGGCATTTTAATGATTTTAATTCTTCCTCTCCATGAACACAGTACGTGCTTCCACTTATTTGTATTTTTGATTTCTTTCTTCAGTGTCTTATAATTTTCCAAGTATAGGACTTTTACATCCTTGGTTGTTTATTCCTAGGTTTCTTTTTGAAACAATGGTGAACATGACAGTTTTCTTAATTTCCCTTTCTGTTAGTTCATTATTGGCATAGAAACATGCAACTGATTTCTAGATATTAATTTTGTATCCTGCTTCATTGCTGATTTCATGTATCAGTTCTAGTGGTTTCTTGGTGGAAACTTCGGGGTTCTCTATGTACAGTATCATTTTATCCACCAATAGTTTTACTTCCTTCTTTCCAATTTTGATGCCTTTTATTTATCTCATTGCTGTGGCTATGATTTCAAGGACTCTGTTGAATAAGTGATGAAAGCAGGCATCCTGTCTTGATCCCAATCTTAAAGGGAATGCTTGTGGTTTTTGCCCATGAGTATAATGCTGGCTGTAGGTCTGTCATATATGGCCTTTACTATGTTTAGGTATGGTCCCTCTGTTCCCATGTTGCTATGAGTTTTTATCATAAGTGGGTGCTGGATTTTATAAAGTGCTTCTTCTGCTTCTATTGCTATGATCATGTGATTTTTTATCCTTCATTTTGTTTATGTGGTGAATCACATTTATTGAACTGCGAATGCTGTACCAACCTTGTATTCCTGGAATATATCCCCCTTGATCATGGTGTATGCTCTTTTTCATGCATTGCTGTCTTCAGTTTGCTAATATTTTGTTGAGGATTTTAGCATCTATGTTCATCAGGGATATTGGCCTATAATTTTCTTTCTTTGTAGTGTCTTTTATCTGGTTTTGGAATTAGGATAATGCTGGCCTCAAAAAAATGAGTTAAAGTGCCTTTCCTCCTCTTGAATTTTTGAAATAGTTTGAGGAGAGGTGTTAGTTTTCTGAATGTTTGGTAAAATTCACCTGCGAAGCCATCCGGTTCAGGGCTTTTGTTTGTTGGGAGTTTTTTTTATTACCGCTTCAATTCCAGTACATACATCCTGTCTATTCAGGTTCTTTGATTGTTCTTGATTTATTTCTGGAAGATAGTAGATAGTATGTTTCTAGGAATTTATCCATTTCATCCAGGTTGTCCATTTCGTTGGCATGTAGTTGTTCATAGTATTTTCTTATAACCCTTTGTATTTCTTTGGTGTCAGTTGTTATTTCTCCTCTTTCATTTCTGATTTTATTTGGTTCCTTTCTCTTTTCTTGATGAGTCTGGTTAGAATTCGTCAGTTTGTCAATCTTGTTTATCTTTTCAAAGAACCAGCTCTTGGACTCATTGATCTTTCATATCATTTTTTTTTTCAGTCTGCTCTGGTCTTTATTATTTCCTCCTTTCTACTCACTTTGGGCTTTTTTTCTTTTTCAAGTTCCTTAAAGTGTGAAGCAATTGTTTATTTGAGCTTTCCCTAGTGTTTTGAGATAGGCCTATAATGTTATGAATTTCCCTCTTAGGATTACTTTCCCAGTGTCGCAGATTTTGGATTGTTGTGTCCACAGTTTCATTTGTTTCAAGTAGCTTTTGATTTCTTCCTTGATCTTGTTGTTGAGCCTTTCACTGTATAACAACATGTTATTTAGCTTCCATGTCTTTGCATGTTTCAGTGTTCTTGTGACTGATATCTAGTTTCATAGCATTGTGGTAACAGGAGGTGCTTGATGATTTCAATCTTCTTAAATTTATTGAAACATGTTTTGTGTTACAAGATGTAGTCTCTCCTAGAAAACATTTCATGTGCACTTGAAAAGTATTGATATTCTGCTGCTTTGGGGTGATCTAGTGTGTTTAAGGCTGCTATCTTCCTATTTCTGCCTGGAAGACCTACACTGAAGTCAGTGGGGGTGTTAAAATTCATGACTATGACTGTTATTTCTGTCGATTTCTCCCTTCATATCCATCAAGATTTACTTTACATATTTAGGTGCTATGATGGGTGCATAAATGTTTACTACGGTTATATCCTCTTGTTGGGATTGTTCCCTTTATCATTCTGTAGTGTTCTTCGGTCTTTTAGTATAGCCTTGGTTTTAAAATCTATTTTGTCAGATATAAGTACTGTAACCCCAACATTTTTTCTTTTCAATTTGCATGAAATATGTTTTACCATCCCTTTACTTTTAGTCTGTGTCTCTCTCTCCATCTGCAATGGGGGTTCTCTTGGAGGGAGCATAAATACAGGTCTTGTATTCTTATCCATTCAGCTACCCTATGTCTTTTGGTTGCAGCATTTAAGCCACTTACATTTAAAGTGATTATTGACACATAAGTATACAGTGCCATTTTATATTTAGGCTGTTTTCCTCTTTCTTTTCCCCCTTTTTCTTTTTGTTCCTCCTTCTTCTTAAAGCAAGCCCTTTAACATTTATTGCTGTACTAGTTTGGTGTTAACAAATTCCTTTAGCTTTTTCTTGTCTGGGAAGCTTATTTCTCTTTCAATTTAAAATGACAACCTTGCTGGGTAAAGTAACCTTGGCTGTATGTCCTTGCTTGTCATCACCTTCAATATTTCATGCCACTTGTGTCTGGCCTAAAATGCTTATGTTGAGAAGACATTTTAATTAGTGCGGCCTTGTATGTAACTACCTGTTTTTCTCTTGTGGCTTAGGATTCTCTCCTTGTCTTTAAGCCTTTTCATTTTAATTATGATGTGTCTCAGTGTAGGTCTCTTTGGGTCCAACTTGTTTGGGACTCGCTGAGCTTCCTGGACTTGTATGTCTTTTTCCTTCACCAGATTAGAGAAATTTTCAGTCATTATTTCTTCAAATAGGTTGTTAATTCCTTGCTTGCTCTCTTCTCCTTTGGTATTCCATGATGAGGGTATCGTTACACTTCAGGTTGTCCAAAATATTTCTTAAGCCTCATTTTTAAGAATTTTTTTCTTTTTGTTGCTCTGCCTGGGTGTTTTTTCTTCCACCTTGTCTTTCAAATTACTATGTAAATCCTCTGCTTTATCTAGCCTACTGTTTATTCCGTCCAGTGTATTACTTATTTCAGATATTGCATTCTTTATCTTTGATCCTTTTTTTCTGGTTTCTGTATCTTTTTATATGCTGTTGCATATCGTTATAATTATTACACTAACCTATCTGATAAATTGCTTGCCTCCATTTTATCTAGTTCTCCTTCTGGAGAATTTTCTTGTTCTTTATTTGGGGTCTGTTTCTTTGTCTTCCCCTTTTGGCTACTTATTTGTATGCTACTAAACCGATCTGTCAATATAATCAATTGGTAATCAGCCACCTGGCTTAAGCTTTACAGGGTGAGGCAGACTAATTCCTGTGGGCGAGGCTATTGCTTCCCCTCAGTCTGATGAGGGGAGTTCTCTGCCTGAGAAAGATGCCTTCTGCAGTATGGCGAATGACTCAGCACAGGGATCCTGGGAGCTGTTTCTTCAGTTCTCTCCCCAAAGCCACCAATTCCAGACTCTCCAAGCACTTCTTCCACTCTGTCCTCCCTCTGCCAAATCCCAGGGTAAAGGGCTGCAAGCAAAATTTTGTGTTGGCCCTCATAGAGGTTTTCTATGTCTCCAGCCAATTCTCCCTGGCAAACAGAAACTCTGCTGTTTTTTACAGATAGATGTTATTTGAGTGCCTTTCTGGCTCTGGTAGTGTAAGCTGGGAAACCCAGCTTGAGGTTTAGACTCCACATTTCTCAGGGGCTACCCCCGTCTGAAACTTCCCTCTGGAACTTCAGCTACTGTCTGTGGAAGCCCAGCCAGCCTTCTCATGCCTTTCCCACACTCCCTACAGTCTTGTGGTGAAGTGGTTTCCTCTGTCTGTCCATGAGTAAAAGGCATCTCTCCAGCTATGTTCACTTGGTTATTCAGGATGATTTCAAAGAGAGAATCAAAAGCAGCAAGAGAAAGATATTTACCTACAAGGGAGTTCCCATAAGACTGTCAGTTAATTTCTCAACTGAAACTATTCTGGCCAGAAGGGATTGGCATGAAATATTAAAAGTAATAAAAAGCAAGAACCTATTACCAAGACATTTAAAATTGAAGATGAAATAAAGAGCTTCCCAGACAAGATAAAGCTAAAGGAGTTCATCATCACCAAACAATTTTTCAAGAAATGTTAAAAAGGAAGGAGAAAGAGAAGGAGAAAGAAAGGAGGAGGAGGAGGAAGAGGAGCAGGAGGAGGAGGAAGAGGAGGAGGAGGAGGAAGAGGAAGAAGAAGAGGAAGAGGAAGAAGAGGAAGAAGAAGAGGAAGAAGAAAAGAGAAAGAAGAAAAAGGAGGAAGAAGAAAAGAAGAAAAGAGAAAGAAAAGAGAAGGAAGAAGAAAAAGGAAGAAGAGGAAGAAGAAGAAAGAAGGAAGATGAAGAAGAAAGAAAAGGAATAAATAATATGAATAGAATGGTCATAAATGCATATCCAACAATTATTTTAAAGGCAAAGGGACTAAATGCTCCAATCAAAAGATAAATGGTAGCTGAATGGATAACAAGACCCCGCAATGTGTGGTCTATAAGACATTCACTTCACATTGAAAGGCACTCACAGAATGAAAATAAAGGGATGAGAAAAGATATTTCATAAATATGGTAATAAAAAACTGCTGGAGTAGCAATACTTATGCCAGACAAAATAGACTTTAAAACAAAGGCTATAACAAGAAACAGAAGGACCCAGCAAGTTCAAATCTGGGTATTTACCTGAAGAAACCCAAAACACTAAAAGGGCATATATATCCATGTGTTTACTGAAGCAGTATTTACAATAGCCAAGATATGGAAGCAACCTACGTGTCTATCACAGGTGAATGGATAAAGAAGAAATGATGCATATATACAACGGAATATGATTTAGCCATAAAAAAGAATGAAATTGTGCCGTCTGCAACATAGATGGACATACAGCATCTTGTGCTGAGTGAAATAAGTCAAAGACAAATGCCAGATGATTCATCTTATATGTGGAATCTAAAAAACAAAACAAAAAATGAACAAACAGAAGAGAAACAGACTCAGACTCATAGATACTGAAAGCATTTAGAGGTGTGCCAGGTGGGAGGGGGTAGAGGACTTGGGTGAAAGGTGAAGGGATTAAGAAGCACAAATTGGCAGTTATAACTATCTGTAGTGTCAGAAGGGTACTAGATTTATCGTGGTGATCACTTTGTAGGTTAAGTAAATATCTAATCACGTGATTGTACACCTGAAAGTAATGTAATATTATGTCAACTGTAATTGAAAAAAACATTAAAAATAATGTTTTTTAAAAGGATAAACCAGGAGAAAAAGATAATTCTGCTTAATGTAGGGATGAAATCTATTTCCTAGTGTAGTATAGGTGGGAGAGGAGGAAGAGATAAAGACTTATCCAATATTATTTAGAGCTCAAAGATAGTCTGAAAATCTACTGTATTACTCATGTTACTAGCATATCTTCTTTTACTTTCTTTTTTTAAAGAACTGTTTTAGCTTCTTAAGTGAAATACCCATTCAACAATCAGTAATGCTTTATACCAACCTCTTTAAGCTATAAAATTGTCATGCAAATAAACTGACAAAATATAACAATGTAGAGTGAAAATATCCAATTTAAGTTATTGTAGTCATTTTTATTTAATAAATAAATTCAGTAAACAGCATTGTAAAAAGTGAACTGTTAAAATTAAAAGGCACTTAAAATAAGAATGTGACTGTTATGAAACAAAAATAGCCAACTCAAACCGTGAGGAGTAAATACACAGTGGTCTGTTACACAGTACTGACTGAAAGTAAGGCTGGCATAGTGATAGCAGTTGCATGAGCCACAGTACAACTTGACATGTTCATTAGGCAAATTTACAGCTAAAACATCAAAGAAAAAATACTGATTAAAGAAAAGTCTTAACCCAAATTGTAAATACTTTAAATGATTAGAAGTGGTGATAAAAAGCAACAGGCCTCAAATGAAATAAAATAAACTCACCCAAAGGTCCTCAATTCAGAAAATACTATGTAAATTAAGGCCTTTATGTAAATAATGCTAAATTAAGGACTTTTGCATAAAATTTCCCTATCGTTTTACCCAAGGCTTGAATTTATAAAGAGGAGGCATAAAAGTTGCAAGATTAAGTAACTTAAAATGGCACACAGGTTTTAAAGCTGTTTTCCCTTCCTAACTCTGACATGTTCCCATGGCTTCTGTAGATTAAACATTTCAAAACTATTTTACACACCTAACCCCTAACACATTCATCTTTCAGATATGTCATCAGTCATGTCTAACAATCAAGTAGCAAAATAAATTGAAGACAATACTAAGCTGGCTAGCAAGATACTTACTTTGAATTTTTTTATAACTGAAAACTGACATATCCGTAAAGCTAAAAAATCAGTAAATACTTGATTAACAGAAATTCTCATCATACTCACTACTTTACTGCCCTTTCAGTCATTCTAGAAATATCACTTAAACCAAGAAGCACTTGATTTGAATAGTCCAGGAGGAAAAGGTCAAAAAGGCACAATGTGACCTTAGCTGACAAGAATAAGCATCCTGTCTCAAGTTTTGTGTCAGTCCCTGGCATTGATTATAACATTATTTTCAAAACAATAAAAACATTTTAAGATTATACATATTGTACATTTTCAAAACCTGCACACAAGTAAAACCCATGGTGATATTGCCCTAAAGCTACCTTATCCTGTGACTATAAAAATCACTACTTTGCATTCAGTGTTGTAAAATTTGTACAGGTAGTGCTCATTTTCCCTCATACTTCGGATTGACAACAGTTGTCACGGCACTCTTATAAATAGGATTTTCACCCTAAAAAAAAAAAAAAGTGAGAAAAATGATCAGTTACTCTACCAAAATCATGTAATATTATTTTATAAAACAATATTAAAACCTTCAGTCATTTTTGGAAGTCATTTCTATTTTATCAGTCCAGATATCACACTCCATTTTTTGAATAAGTATTAATAAAAGTTTACACTAATATGAAAAAGGGAGCTTGGCTCAGCAGGTCTAAGGCTGCCCTGTAATCTGGCATTTTCCATTCCTGAGTCCTTCATTGCAGAGTTCATTGCAGAATGTCCTCCACAGCAGAGTGTTCTGTTTCTCTTTTTTAACTAGCTTTGAATACCTGTCCTAAGACAGAATTAACTCTTTTGCCATCAACTACCTAATTCTTAACTCTTTATTGTGCACAGAAGGTGCCTGTTAATTAATGGGAACCCTTGGCTTTTATTTCTGTGAGTGAGGGAGGTGTTCTGAGGTTCTTCCACAAAAGTTACTAATTTATAGAGTTCTGGGGTAAGGTTTTCAGTGTCGCCGAGGGCACTGAGCCTCCAAGTCACCACACTGTCAAATTTGCTTACAATGTTAACAAACCTTATTACCATTCTTCATAAAATAATTATTCTTCTTTTATATGGTACTGGTAAAATGTTTTATTTTTATTGCAATACTATATTTTAATAAGCAGTACTGAAATCAAGTCCAGTAAATGACTCAAGCCATAAACACAAGAGCTCTTTCAAGGTCCAGAAGAGAAGTATAATGATTGATATTTTAAGTAGAAAAATAACTAAGAAAAATATTTTTTAAAGATAACAAAGAAAATAATCCATGATGGGCACCTCATGTAAAGAAAAATAAAAAAATTTTTAAAAGAGGAAAATAACATACAACCCCACACTACCACTTTCTGAAGAATAAGTCCTATGCTAATTGATACATTCAGATATCTGCTATGACATTCTTTTTCCTCCTGTTCTTATAAACTAAAAGTAGGCTTGAAAGCCAAGTGAGAAATACAGCCCAATAATTCTCCATCAGAGAAAATTACAGTGAGTACAAACCAAATATTAAATAAAAATTTAAAACATTGAGTTTTTAGATAAAAATTAAGATTTTAAAATGTGTTTAGTTTTCCCTCTCACTACAGAACTATTTTCAGTTAATTAAAAAATATTTATAGAAAGCAATTAAAACAGTAATTTTTGTTCTTAAATTTTATTGACACTTCACAACAGAGTATATCTGGATCTGGCTCTTATTGCCACAACTTCTACACTCTAGAAGGATACAGTCTGGTGGATTACAAATATGAAAATAAGTTAAGTCACTTTAATATAGTACAATACAAAATAGAATTATGTACATAATAAAGAAATAATTTAAGAAAAAAAGGAATTGACTTTGAGAAGATTACAAATATTGTCATAGTGAAATTGATTACAGATAAAAATATTGAAAGGTAAATAGAAACATATGCAAAACAAAGTTCATATACAAAGTCAAAGTGTTGGAAAAGGAATAGCATATTTATGTAGAAATATCTATAGCTCGGAAGTTTTTAAGATTACACATTTGAGGGTATGTTTTGAGGAGTGGGGAATGAAGAAGAGATAAGAAAGAAGTGTCAAATAAGGAAAGGTCCTGTATGCCATGCTGAACAGATGGAATTTTATCCTATAGACAGGAAATCACTGAGGGGCCATATAGTATATAAGGGCTGGGTCCTGAGACACACCAAATAAAGCACTATGATTTCAGCAGTTAGTATCAATTAAAACATGATGACATGCCTTAGCCCCAATCCCATGTCCCTCCATAGCACAAAGTACAACCTGATTGGTCATTTTTTCAAAAACATGGAGTATCTAAAGCTTCTTCAGAAACAAATAGCCTGGATGATAAAAATCATATAAGATATCAAATTCTGAGCTCTAATCCCAACTGAAGCTAATACATGATCAAAAACACATTTCGGCACACATTCACAATGAAGACAGGAAACTGGATCCTAGCAACTACATTCTTAACAAGTTATAGAGTACAAATAAGTTATACTTGTTTTTTCCATCTTTCTTCTGCATATGATAGTACTGCCCAGTATTTCAAATATGCTGGTAAAATAAATTACCATTTACTTAAGTTTACTTAAAATAATACATTAGATAAATCTAATATTTAACACTTAAAAATTGTAATGGAGGTAAAAGGAAAAAAAACAAAAAACAAAAGAAGAAAAAATCTTTGTTATTGATGAGTGTGAAGTACAATTTATATGCAGAACTTACCTTTGGAGAAGTTTCCCTTTTCATATACACAAACATTTATATTTATTATTTCAAAGTTCAATCAAACAAAAATTCAACATGCAAGGTAAGAGGTAAAATGAAACTATCTGCATTAAGCATCATTTTAAATGGAGATAAAAATAATTCAGATTAGTTTTCATCATTCAGAATGCAACCCACCTCCACTACCAACAAAAAGCAAAGCCGAGAGAGTTATACTCAGAAATGTACTCAATAAAATTTCATCTTTGTGCTCATTCTGGAATGGCTAACAGGGGTAGCTACAGAATCACCTCTAAAATATATTCGATATGCAATGCATGACTATGGAAGATTAGGAATCCATCTATTTTTACATAACGGCAGGGGAGAATAGACTAAACAATTTTTTAATCCACTTTAACAATTATAAAATTGATAATCTGATTTTTCTAATGTCCCTACATGAGAGCCTCATGTGCTGAAATAATTTTAGCAGCTGCCCATTAACCAAAATATGTTAATAACGTAACTGATTGGCAAACTTTGATCCCATATCAGAAAAGTGCTTCACAAGCTATATTTTAATTTCTTGGTGCTCACTCATTAACTTCTATTCTTTATTTCTACTTTAATTTTTCTTGACAAACCAACTCAATAATCTGTAGCTACTGGTTTGTCTGGATCTCACTGTTGAATAAAGACATTTTTACTTTTGCTTCTTTATCCAAAATGCTTATTTTGGCTGAAAAAGTAATAGCCAAAAATCAAGTTAGCAATACAAACATGGGGTTTCACTATTATTCATAATTTCCTTCAACGTATAATTTAATATACAGCAAAAGGTAAAAATTTCACCTTTTGGTAGAAAATTTTGCGTTATTTCTTCTATGAGAAGTAATCATATGAAATTACCAATATTTGACTGTTTTTGATGTACCACAAAAAAGAAGGAAAAAAAGGGAGGGAAACAGAGTGGGAAGAAGAAAGAAGTGAAGAAAGTAAGTCCAAGCAAATCAGTTTCCTTCTAAAAATGACTTTCTGAAAAGTATTATATAAGAAAAAGAATGTGGTAAGTCTCAGACTAATTATGAAGACAGAACAACCTGCCCATATATCATTCTGACTATATTTTACTGTCATGAAATTTAACTTTGCCATTTCAAGTCTTAAAAATCTGAGCCTTAAAAATAGAAATAAAAGAAAAATGAGATCAGTAATAGTTTCTAATATTATTGATACTTCCCATATATCTTAAAAATATTAACATTCTTATATTAAGATCTTATTTGTTATTATTTTATTAGCAAAACTACAGTGTTGGTTTATATGTAATAAAGTGATTTCCCTGTTACAACGTCTGCCCAACACAGCGGTGTTACTCTAAGTTACAATAAGTGTCAAAAAGCTATAATTCTCTATAAGGATTGATCTACCTCTTCCTAACCACGTAAGAGTCTCTTGAAGAATATGTGATCCCTACCAGTACAAGGCAGTGGATAACATGGAAATGGAGCCCAACTGCCTGGGTATGAATCTCAGCTCTTCAACTGACCAGATGTGAAGTTGGGCCAAGTTACCTAATCCTTCTTGTGCCTCAGTTTCCTCGTGTGTGAAATCAGTAGTTCGGAAAGGAAATAAGAATTCTACATCACCAGGAAGGAGAAACTGTTCTAATCACAATCTTTTTATCACAGAGTTTTAGGGGCTTATACTAAAATATTCTAGAAGCATTTCATGAAAATTCAGATATAAGGAAGAATCCTATTACTGATAAGAGACAATGATAAATTTGTCATCCACTCACCAAAATAACTTGTCCTAGCTTATAGAAAATAGCAAGCCTTATTACAACTATGAAATTTTCAACTAAGTTTTTATTTATAACTGTAATAAGACTTTTCTCATTAAAGTCTTGGTTAGTTTTTTAAAAAGTTTAATATTAGATTTAAATATTAGGCTCATTCAATAATAAACAAGAAATATGTGTATATATATATACAAATTAAAGGTCTTCTGGTTTTCAATAGAATTTCACATTACAATGAAGAATAAAGAATCTCAAAATAGTTCTGGAACCAACAAATGTTTTAGGCCAGGTTACATTTATTTTTTTCTATTTTGCAATTTAGATTCACATTCATTTTTCACTATCTCACCCTAAAACCTAGATATGGAAGAGTTTGTTCTATAGGGATAATACCATCTAAAGCACTGGTGTGTAGTGAAGTTTATGAATGACACGCTGATATCATATCAGTCAAAAACAACCATACCATGCAAGAAATACTCTTAGTGACTCCTTATTAAAGATATGAAAAACTAAAGCTCTGGAAACTGAGCAGCTCAATACTATTCTACTTACTCAGTGGAAGTGCTGGGATTTCACCCTATTTTGTCTGACCACACTCTCTTTTCACTACCATACAGCTGCTGCTCCGAGGTCATTTTAAAGCCCCTCTAAACTCTAACTCTAAATTAACACACAAAAAGAAAAGCCATAATATAGTGATTTAAATAAAGCCAGACTTTAAAAAAATAGCAATAGCGATAAGACACACAGTGCAATCAAAAAGAATAAAAGTTCACATGCAAAGACAGAAAATGAGAGAAAATACGAACGGCACTTAGAGACCAGCTTTACGTCCATAGTTTGGATTCTTGAAATTATTAATAGGACTCTTGTAAATCGGATTTTCTTGCTAAAGTAAAAGAAATAGTTTCTAATGATTTCATCAGAAAAAACTGACATGTATAGTGTTTAAACACTACAAAAGAGAATTTTTACTGTTTTACTAATCTTATTATTTTTATAATTCTGAAATTCATTACTTAAAAAAACAAGCAAATTGTACTAAAATGCAAATGACTAAAGTTCACTTATAATTTAAAAACACTAAAAATTATCACAGTCTTCCTGTATTAGAAGGTAACTACATGAGGGTCTACAGCTGGCCACCCCAACTCCAAATTTCTTTTTTCTTTTTAATTTTTTTTCTATTACAGTTGTCCCATTTTTCCCCCCATTTCTCGCCCCCACCCAGCCCACCCCTTTCTTCCATAGTCATTTCCCACCCTGTTGTCCATGTCCATGGGTTATTTATACTAGTTCCTTTACTAGACCCTTCCCCTATTTACCCCCTTCTCTCCCCCACCCCAATAACTATTTTTCTGTTCCTTGTTCAATTTTGTTCATTTGTTTGTGTTGTCCATTAGCCTCCTGTATTAAGTGATATCATATGGTATTGTTCTTTCATTGCCTGGCTTGACTCCAAATTTCAAAGCCCTGGATGCTAGCACAAACTTTCAGCTACTTACATTTAAAAAAAAAAAAAAAATTTTTTTTACATTTAAAGCAAAGTTATTTGCTATATATATATATATGTATCCTTTTTAAGTGCAGTTTATATATCCTTTATAGATCCATTTTAAGTACAGTTCCATGAATTCTCAAATTTATAAACACATTCACAATAAGCTCATCCTAAAAATATCCCTCATGGCCCTTACCCCTACTCCAGCCCCTGAAAACCACATATCTAATTTCTGTCCCTATAGTTTTGCCTTTTCCTGTGTGTCATATAAATGAAATCATACAGTATGTAGCCTGTTGAGTCTGCTGCTTTCCACTTAAGATTCTTTGTTGTAAAGAGAGAGCCTGAGAGTGTGAGAGAGAGAGAGAGAGAGAGAGAGAGAGAGAGAGAGAGCGAGCTTTCCATTCACTAGGATTCCACTTTATATGAGAAAAAGCCAGAAGAGCAGATTTAAGATCAAAATTATTAAGGAAATACAAATATTGACCACAGTAATCAGAAGATACATTCTTACGGTAATTTGTCTTAATGGGATATATTTAAGATGTTTTTTCACTAAATGCAACACTTAATGAGGACATTAATAATCAGTTCTAGAGTGAATAATTAAGTCACAGAAGTGTTAAATTTACTTTAAGACCCACCTTACTTCTTAGATATTTGCAACTTACCGTGTCCCATTTGGCATTCATTTTTTCCTTTTCAAATTTGGCAAATTCCCTTCGGTCATGAATTATCATCAAAAGCTTCCAAATCAGCAGCAATGCAAGGCCAATCAGAACAATTCCAGCTACCACACCGGCTACAATTGGAATGATGTCTGGACCAGTGGGGCATTCTGTAAAGTATGAAAAAAAGACTGAGAATGCAAGGGATTAACATGTGCAAAGTACACAACTGAAGCTACAAAGAACTGGACAGTTTCTTATAAAAAGTGAATATAAACCATCCCAAAGAATCTATTAAAAATACACTAGAACTAACAAGTGAGTTTACAAGGCCACAAGTTACATGATTAATAAATAAAAAATCATTATGTACTTCTATATATTATATAGAAATTTATTTTTACATATTGGAAATAGAATTTTAGACAGTATCCTCTGCAATAGCTTCAAACGTCATGAAAATAGTTATGTATAAATCCAACAAAGTGTGTGCAACATTTGCATGCGAAAAATTACTAAACATTGCTGAAATAAATCATTCTATGTTCATGGATTAGAAGATACAGTATTGTTAAAATATCAATTCTCCTTTAATCAGATCAATGCATCCCAATAAAACCCTGGCAGAATTTTTAGCGTCATCAGCAAGTTAACTCTAAAATTTACGAGGAAAGCAGAAAACTAGGAAGATGTTTCAAAAACACATTTGGAAAAGAACAAAGTTGAATAGCTCACACTATAAAACTTCAAAAATAGTATAAAGTGACAGTAATTGAGACAGTGTGGTATTAGCTAAGACAGATGCATACATTAATGTAATAGAATAATCAGAAACAGGCCCACACAGTTATCTCATTTTCAATAAAGGTTAAGAAAGGTCAGTTTTTCTATAAATGATGCTAGAACTACTGGACATTTATATGCAAAAAACTGAACCTCACTCCATTTACTAAGATTAACTCAAAAGGGGTATAGACTAAATAAAAAACCAAGACTATAAAACTTCTAGAAGAAAACACAGAAGAAAAATCCTTATGAACCTGAGTTAGACAAAGAGTTCTCAGATAAATTACAAAAGCAAGATACATAAAAGAAAACCTTGGTAAAGGGTAATTCAACTAAAATTAAGGTTTCTGGTCTTCAGAAAACCTTTCTAAAAAAATGAAGAGACTGGGAGGCACTATTACAAAACACAAATCTAAAGAGGCAAAACAGTACAGAGACTTTAGAATCCAGTTCGGTTCTTCCTTATAAATATATGCCTCCAAATTCATTCTTTCTTTCTTTTTTTTTTTTTTACTTTTTCCTCCTTGATCTAATCTTTATTATATTTTTTCCATTACCAAATCCATTCTTAATATTTATCCAAGAGAAACGAAAACTTACATTCCCATGAAAAACCAAATATACAAAAAGCACAGAGAAATATCAAGATAAAGTTTCATCTTCTGAGAAGATAAGCAAACTCACACTTTATAATATCCCTTAACAAATTATCTTTCCCAGTGCCCCAGCCTACTTCAAGCTCCAAATTAGATTATCATCAATAACGATATAACTCTTACTAAGTGTCAGGCACCATGCGGTTCTCTGTATGGACTACTATACTTAATCTTCAAACCCTCCACTCATAAAACTTCCAACTTGCCTGCTTTCTCTTTTCCTCACTTCTTATAGTTAATTAAAAACTATTTTAAATCTTGAGATTAAAAATGTCCCAACTTGAAACTAAAATAATCAAGCCGGAGGCCATTCCTGGATATCAGAGAAACTGTCAACAGGCCTAAGGAGCAGAAACAAGACATAACAGAAAATGAAAGGCATTTTAAAATGATCAGATTTCTACCTGGAGTCTCTACAACGTGTACAATGGCCTCGTTGTTCCCATTCACTGAATATGTGAAATAGAACCAGCAATCGTCAACATCCTTTTCTTTACAGTGGGACAGGGGATCGACCTGGCCTGGCTGGGGTAATTTGTCCCGACTTTCAACCTTGGTAATGTTAAAATGGGAACATTCCTGTGCGCATATGTCTTTCTTTTCTCCTTTATTGAACGCTCTGCACTGAACACATTCTCTGTTAAAACACAAATTATCACATTTAAAATTTATTATTTAAAATTCCTTAAAGATTATTTTGTGGGCTAGACTCAAACTTTGACCACATTAAACCAAAAGCTATGAAAGATTTGAATAAATGGAGAGGGATATGACATTTATCAATGAGAAACAAAATATACAGATGCTGGTGTCCCAAGTGAAATTAAAATTTACTACAGTTCAAACTAAAGTCTCAAAACAGAAATGAGTAGTAAAATAAAACTAGCCCAATCAGATATTAAATATACAACATAAAACAAAAATAATTTAAACAGTGTGTTGCTGATACAATAAATAAGTTCTTCAAGGGACAAAACCTTCAATTTTGCTTAGTCGAAAGGTAGTAATTAAGCAATTGGTAATGCTAATTTAACAAAGGTTACCACACAGATTTAATTCAGATCAAAGTAACAGTACCACTATCATATGACATGTTTCAATACCACGTGACAAACACTTGGTACTGAGAAAGAATATTTAAAAACTTTAAAGAGTGGGCTTGTATGTGGCAGATACTTTATTTACAGTGCAAATTACCGCAGGAACTGTTCTAGATCTATTGACAATACACAGGGCAAGAGACAGTATATATTAACCATTTTAAGCAACTAAGGAATACTCACTTATGCTCAGCACAGACACCAAGACAGGTCTGACACATCTCACAAGTTGGCCCTTGAAACTTGGGATCGGTGCACTTGCAGGCGCCGCACTCACAGATCCCCCGGCCATTACAGATCTGTCCATTTGTGGCCATGCACGACGTTGTGTCCAGAGAGCAGTCACATGCACTGCCTGTGTAGTTGGGGTTGCACTCACACACACGGCATTTGCAAACACCATTTCCTGTAATTAAAAGTATCATTTTTCATAACAATGGTAAAACATATAAAAATCTCAGCATTAATTTAAAGTAAAAACACGCAATAATGCAGAAGAAAATGTATCTAAGGGACGAATGGACCCTCAATGCTGTCCTCTCTCTATTTATCACCAAGCAAACTCTAAACATTTTTATTGTCTTAGATGGGAATCACATTTTATAACCATTTTCTGACCCCTTTCTCACCTCCACAAATTAAGCCATTGGATCTATCACAGTTGAAATTATCACACTCGCAGAATTTGCCAGAATAAATTTCATTTGTATTATCTCTCTTCCTACAAACACACTGTCCACAGACACATTCCCCATTGTTGCTGCAGATCTCAGAGCTGTTTTCTTTCCTGCAGTACGCATCCATGTCTTCACTGTTCACTTCATCTGTGCTACATTCACAGTGTCTGCCAACTCGCCCCTCATTGCACCTAAGAGAGAGTCCGACATTTCAATTCCATAAAAGAATAACAAAATAAGAAGTTATACTTCTACAAAGAACGTGAGAGAAAATGAGACCATGAACAATATCTTTAAACTATAATTACATTATATGGGTTATATGGGAGTGTTCGTGTACACAAAAGTGTACGTATGCACACAACACCAGCCATTCGAGTTCATACAGAACAGATGCAAGGGCCTAGGAAAAAAATCTTTCTTAAGGAGAGTAACCATTTTAATTAAGACGAACATATAATCTAGCAATAAAAAGGTAAATTAAGTATTTACAAATAGGATAAATTTATTTTTAAAGAGTATGTTATGTTTCCAAATGATACTCTATTGCATTTGCTGTTATAGGTAAAGTATATCTAAATTTAATGCAATGGTCCAACTGTTAATCTAAAAAAGCACAGTAAACACACCCCAAAAGTCCATGGAAGTTGAAGGAAAACATTGAGCATATATATCACTTGAAAACAGAAGTAACATACTCTTTAAAAATAAATGCATCCTGCCCTGACTGGTGTGGCTCGTGGGTTGGGCATCCTCCCACAAACCAAAACGTTGCTGGTTCAAGTCCCGGTCAGGGCACATGCCTGGGTTGCAGCAGGTTCAGTCCCTGCAAGAGGTGACAGATTGCTGTTTCTCTCCCTCCCTTCCTCTCTCTCTAAATATTAAGAAATAAAATCTTTTTTTTTTATTTTTAATAAATGAATCTTATGGGTTCAGACTTTTCAGACACCCTGTGTATTTTAAAAACACCAATGCTTATAGACACAGAATACACAAATTCTGTAGTATCTGCTAAATAAAGGGAAAGAAAGCAAAACATTTTCAAGATAACTTGTTTTAGTTAAATGATATTTTACTAAAACTGTACCTATATGACTCAGGATATCTAAAAGAAAATAAAAATGTTAACACCTTAATTGCTATTTAGAACAGGCAGTTAATGACTGATGGTGAAATACAGACATTTATTTTTCTCATGATTAAAACCCTGAAGAGCTTAGTCCTTTGGGGCTGACATTTAATTAAAATATACTCCCCTCCTCCTATTGCAATTTTAAGGGGAAAGCTGTATTCAGAGTATTTTCAAAAGTAATTTTTAGTTAAAAATTAACCATGGTATAAAAATAAAATTAAAAATAATTTGATTAAAATTAATTTGATTCTAAGTTCTGAAATACTGTTTTATTAATTTTACAAAATGTATTTATTAAAAAAAGTTATTCCAACAATGTAGAAGTGTATGTAGTATAAGGTGAACATCCTTTATTGCTTTCTAATTCTACTTCTCAGATAAAATTACCATTATAAGTTTAATATATTTTTCCAAAACAGTTTTTGTAAACATTTATATAAGCATATTTAGCTGTAGAAAAGTCAGACTGCTATTAAATTAGAGAACAAAAACAAATGCTACCTTAACAGTTTGTTAAATATACATCTTGAATGAGAATAAGAGCTTTTATTTTAAAGAGCAATCCTAAGAAAATAAGGCAAGGAAGAATTTTCTGTAAATATCACATACAAGATCATAAAACTGATCTGGTAGTGAGCAACAGTGGTTGGAACAAAACATTTATTTGCCCCATAGAGAGCTATTTTCACTGGATGTCCCAAAACATAGCATGCCTATAACTTTCCAAACGAATCAATGCCTCTCAGTGTCCTTCTCCACCATCCTCCAGCTTACCTGCACGCGCCACACTCAAATGTTCCATTCCCTTCATGACACTTTGGACTGCCAGGGATGCCTTCACTTTGGCACTCACACTCACAGATGAACTGAAGAATAATCTCTACTTCTTCAGTGAAGCCCAGAGGCTTAATTTTAATGGTTTCAGAATTCTTATTTGGACATTTATTTGAAGTTATGCTAATTTCAAATTGAACCTTAAAGGAAAAAACAAGATTAAGTTTTAAGTTAACTAAGCAATTTAAATCTACTAAAAATAGTTCAGTTTTATATGATAGCAGTGATCAAGAGTAATAAGAAAAGGCAAGCCTCGATATACCTCAAACACTTGGCTGAACTTCTGAAAAATAAACTGAACATTCAAAAGAACCTTAACTGATATGAAGTTTGGAAGCCAAGGAGTACATAAGACGCTTCACAACGGATGGTAAGGAGATTTTATAGGTGGAAGGGGAAATACCTCATGCGTGGCATCTGTAGCTTTGGAGAGCCTGGTCACAGATCACAGCTTTGCAGATCTCTCCCCGCCCATGGCAGGGAATCCCCAGACCCGGGCAGGAGCAACTTAGATACACAAAGTCAGGCAAATGCAGGCTGCACACAAACACAGCGAGTAGCACACCCATAGCTGCTGTGGGAAACACCAACCAGGAGAGCCAGAAAGAGAGAGGGATTCCAGTTGCACCTGGGTTGGATGGAGGAGGCTGGCCTTGGCCAGATGTGACTGTAACACTCATGACTTTTTGGAGAGGTGGTGTGTCTGGAAAGCCATACAGTGACTCAGTGCTGCAGTGGAAGTGCTCGAGAGACTTTTTGAAAGAGGAACTGAGGTGTGCTGGGCAGGGAACCTGCATGCAGCTGCCCTGCCAGCAAGGGGAAAGGAATGACAGCCTGCTTTGCTCCCACTCAGTGCAGCTGGGCAGATTGATCAGAAAGGTGCAAAGTGAAGAGATTTCTTGTCCTCAGTCCAGCACAGCTGGCAGGGCGGAGGTTGGGCAGAATGGAGAGTGAGGGACCATACAATCTGCCAAAGATGAGTCATAAAGAAGCAGAAAGCCCCAAGAGACCAATAACTAGTGAAACTGAAGCATTAATCAGCACACAAAAGCCTTGGACCAGATGGCTTCACAGGTGAATATTACCAAACATTTAAGAAAAAACTAACTCCGTTCCTTTTCAAACTATTCCAAAAAATTTAAAAACAAGGAAGACTCCCAAACTCTTTTTATGAGGCCAGTATTATCCTAATTTTAAAACCAGGTAAAGGCACAACAAAGAAAGAAAACTAAAGGCCAATATCTCTGATGAACATAGATGCTAAAATCCTCAACAAAATACTGGCAATCAGAATTCAGAAATACATTAAAAAGATCATACACCATGATCAAGTGGAATTCATCCCAGGGATGCAAGTATGGTACCATATACATAAAACAATTAAGTGTAATATACCACATAAACAAAATAATAAACAAAAATCACATGATCATATCAATAGATCCTGAAAAAACATTTGATAAAGTGCAGCACTCATTTATGATAAATACTCTCAGCAAAGTGGGAGTAGAGGGAGCATACCTCAACATATTAAGGGCCATATATGAGAAACCTAAGCCAACATTATACTCAACTGGCAAAAACTAAAAGCTTTCCCCTAATGATCAGGAAAAATATAAGGGTATCCGCTCTCACAACCTTATTCAGCATAGTACTGGAAATTCTAGCCACGGGAATCAGACAAGAAAAATAAAAGGTATGGAAAACTGTCATTATTTGCAGATGTCATGATAGTATATATAGAAAACCCTACAGTCTCCACCAAAAAACTCCTTGACTTAATAAGTGATTTTGGCAAAAGAGTGGGATACAAAGTCAATATTCAGAAATCAACGGCATTTTTGCACACCAACAATAAAATATCAGAAAGAATACTAGGAAAAAATCCCATGTACTTTAGCAACAGGAAAAATAAAGTATCTAGGAATAAATTCAACTAAGGAGGTATAAGACCTGTTCTCAGAAAACTATACAACACTGAAGAAAGATTTTAAAGAAGCTACAAATAAATGGAAGTGTATACTACCATTAAAATCTCCATACTACCGAAAGCAATCTATAGATTCAACAGAATTCCTATTAAAATGCCAATGGCATATTTCACAGACCTAGAATAAATATTCCACAATTTATACAGAACCAAAACAGACCCCAAATAGCATCAGCAATCTTGAGAAAGAAGAACAAAGTAGTAGGGATCACAGTACCTGACATCAAACTATACTACAAGGCTACTGCAATCAAAACAGTCTGGTACTGGCAATAAGAACAGACACACAGAATAATGGAACATAATAGAGAACCCAAATATAAAGCCAAGTCTCTGCGGTCAATATTTACAAAGGGGAATGAACATACAATGAAGTAAAGATAGCCTCTTCAATAAATGGTGTTGGGAGAACTGAAATGGTACATGCAAAAAAATGAAACTAGACCACCAACTTACACCATCAACCAGAATAAACTCAAAATGGATGACTTAAATGTAAGCCATGACACCATAAGAATCCTAGAAAAAAACATAGGCAGGAAAATTTCAGGAGTATTTTTGCTGATATCTCTCCTAGAGCAAGGGAAATAAAGGCAAAAATAATCAAATGGGACTACATGAAACTAAAAAGCTTCTGCATGGCTAAAGAAACCTTTATCAAAATGAAAAGGGAACAGACTGTACGGAAGAACACGTTTGGTAACGATACAACAGGGTCTGATCTCCAAAATATATAAAGAACTTATACAACTCAACATCCAGAAGACAAATAATACAATTATAAAATGGGCAAAGGACTTGAATAGACACTTTTCCGAGGACATCCAGGGAGCCCATGGACATACGAAGACGCTCAACATCACTAGCCATCAGAGAGATGCAAATTAGAATCACAATGAGATATCACCTCACACCTGTCAAATTGCCATCAGTAATAAATCGACACACAAGTGCTGGCGAGGATGTGGAGAAAAGGGAACCCCAGTGCACTGTTGGTGGGAATGCAGACTTGTGTAGCCACTGTGAAAAACAGTATGAAATTTTCTTAAAAAATAAAAACGGAACTGCCTTTTTGACCCAGTTATTTTACTACTGGGAATATACCCTAAGAATCCCAAATCACCAATTCAAAAGAACTTATGCACCCCTATGTTCATAGCAGCACTGTTTACAATTGCCAAATGCTGGAAACAGCCTAAGTGCCCATCAGTGGATGAATGGATCAAAAAACTGTGGTACATTTACATAACGGAATACTATGCAGCAGAAAGAAAGAATTCCTACCTTTTGCGACAGCATGGATGGTACTAGAGAATATCATGCTAAGTGAAGTAAGCCAGTGGGTGAAAAACAAATACCATGTGATCTCACCTGTAAGAGGAATCTATATAATGAACAAAATAAACTAACAAACAAAATAGAACCACAGGCATGGAAACCTAGAACAAACTGAAAGTGACGAGAGGGGAGGGGCGAGGGGAATAATGGTGGAAAGGAGGCAAAGGGCCTAGACAAGGAACACGAATGTATGACCCACAGACATGTACAACAGTGTGGGAATTGACTATGGGAACAAGGAGTGGGATGGGTGAAGGTAGGAAAAGGGACAAAAATTGGGACAACTATAATAGAATAATAATAAAAAGTTGAAAAAAAATCAATCAAAAAGAAAAAATGTTTCAAAAAGCTACTCATTTTTTATTATAACATTACAAACTAGATTGCTTATATAAACAAGCAATTTTTTTCTTTTCATCAGAAAATGTTTATACAACCTACCTCATCTCCAATGGAAATATTGGAGCATTTTCTCCCATTTTCTCCTGTTCCATTCACCCCATTCTTGCAGTAAGATTTATAATTTATTATTACTCCTTCTGGCAATTTGCTGTTTTCCAAAATTACTTCTGAGGAAAGGGACTAAAACAAAGACTAATTATACATAGGTAAGGCAAACAAAATCCTACTGTAAAGTAAGTTGAATGCATAAAACTATTGAGTACAATAAACTGTTAAGAGAACAATATCATTTAAACAAAATATTTGAAACCAAATCCTGAGTGTCTAGAAAACACAGAACCTAGAGAAATAGGCTCCAATTAATAAGATCAACCCTTGTCACCCCAATAAATTCAAAAGGATCAATTCTTCAAAATAATGTACATGATTAAAAAGAGTATGTTTTAATTACTTAGGTAAAATAATAATACTCATATAGCACAGAAGCCTGATATTAATTATGAGGAGTCCTAAGAACTCAGAACCAACGTCCTCTTTCCCCATTAGCAATACGGCCCTACAACCTCAGCTAACTTGGGACAAATCTGCATAGAAACTGTGATAACCTGGACAAAAAAAAAAGCCCCACGTACAGATTCCAGCCAGGGCTTTTTAAGAATCTCAGACAGCTCAGGACAAATATAAAAGGCTAATGCATAATTTCCCAGTACGATGGGAATTTATACTATTAAAATCGGGGATAACTATGGGAAAGACATGAAACTGGAATCTTGAAAGTGTTGTAAAAATCTCTTTTTTTGAGTAGGGTCATCCTAAAACACTTTGGGAACCCCTGTGTTGTGTATGAAGGAAGTTTTACTTTCTTTGAGCAATGTATTCTCAACAGGGTACTCTCCGAATAGATCTTATTTAAAATGTACTCACATTGTATGCATCAATGATCAATTGAATTACATTGCTGGAATTTGCAGATAATGTTCCTACTGCTGACTTAGGGATCAAATTTTTCAGTTCCTGAAATTAAAAGATAAACACATAAAATACAGATATATTCATTCAAATATATGCACCTACTGAGTACATACTACTTATTTTTAATACCAGTTCCCTATACGTTTTCTAAATAATGTAAAAAGAACTGAGAAAAACATCTAGTTTTATATGTATTAAAAATTAATATAAAATACTTTTGTAAAATACAGTCTGTCTAGCTGGTGACATTTTTCCACACTTAAACTTAGATATATGATTTTGCTTCTAATGACTTAAGAAAAAGGGTCTAGAAATTTGTTATTTTTATCTCACATATATATTTACCTTGTAAACAGGCTGAAATTCTTCAGTAACTGCAAAAATAGTCTGAATGTTATTTTCACTTAGTTTCTGGACAAGGTGAGCAATAGAAGGATAATCCTAAAAAATTAAGTAATAAAATTTAGTATGTAATTATATCCAATCAATGCTTTTTCCAATCCTTTTAGAAAAATCATAATAATTTGCATATATAACTGGATTACTTACATAACGCTGCTTGAAATAACACAAACAATTGCTGAAGTGGGCGGTGTTACACACGGGTTTCTAATGCCCTTCTCTCTTTATATATGTATAAAAATTTCCATAATAAAAAGGTTTTATAAAACAAGGTTATCTATGTATATTAAATGTCAAAACAATGAAATTAAAGTTATTGTCAGTAATTAACGGTTGCATTATCTATCACTTAAGAAAAAGACCAAGGTTCACCAAGGTTTAAATTTTTTTCAGTACCTAAATAATTTGCCAGTCTTTATTTTTAGTAAAGAAAGGGTACTTATTTGTAAAACTACATAAATTATTTGTTTAGAAATAATATCAAATTTGCTAACAAATGATTTAGGCAAGTGAAAAGGAGAGGCAGCTATGGTTGAAGCATGGAGTAACTGTCATCCTATTGAGGCTCCTTTCATCCTATTGAGGCCCCTGTCTAAGTGAAAGGAAGCAAGCACAAAGCCACATCTTTAAAAACAGCAATAGTAAGCTTTCCTGCACATTAGGTCAGGACTCGTACTTAACAAAATTACAAAACCTCAAACCTGAAAAACCCACAAGCCTGTCATCCACAATACTCTTAGTATTAAACAGTAAAATTCAACAAGAATCCATTCATTGTGTAAGGAATTAAGCACTTACATAATAATGGCTCATTGTGTATACATTATTTTCCAGGTGACACTGTCCATCATTTGGTAAAACAATGCCACCAAGTTTCCCATCTCCAGCAAAGTGAAACCCAGCATCCGTAGAAAACACCAGCAGCCGTGTAACATTCCTCCAACCAATCAATGACTTGAAAAGAAAAATATTATAATTTAAAAATACTACTCACAATAATTCATATAGGCTATCACTATACTTTAACCTTATTTTGTTTTTACCTTCTTTTCACAGTGCTAATCCTGTTCTTACTTATAAACACATAGAGCCCACTGTATACTACATCTTACCTGGTTATCCACCTCTCAGCTCATTTTTAGAAACTGTATCTTTTAAAATCAATGTCTGTCTCATTGCTAGAAAGTAAGGTAACTCATTCCATGAGTGGCAGGGACCGCATCTCGTGCTGCTCATCTTCACATCTGCATCAACTCGCACAGTGCTCAGCATACAGTAGGTACTTCACATGTAAATAAAAATGTCTCAGGCCTTGCCATACTTTACCCTCCTGCTGCTATCTGTTCCCCTCCATCCTCGTCCCTGCTGTCTTCTGCAGCAAGACCTCCCTTATCGGCCCTCCACAGCAGGCCTTTCTTTAATTATAGAAAAAACTCCACCATTCTAACACATCAGTAATGCTTATTTGTTTATTTTATTCTCTACCTTATTCAACAAAGAATTTAATGTAGCAATAAAGTCCTCTTCTCTCCTGGTAATTTTGTAATTATATTTGTCTAAATTTACTCAATACATCTGTTTATATCCTCATAAAACTATTAATGCTGACAACTCAGTGGATCTAGAAAAGTAGGTGGAACAGTTACTCTCAATCAGCATTACCAGTCAGAAAGACAGAATTGGCCATAGGTGCTAAAGATTGTTTTAATCCCACAAGCAGAGGCACAGTTACAGATAGCCCAATGCTCCCTTCTTGACAGTGAGCTGTTAACAGCATCACAAATGAATGGTTGGAAAGAAAAGAAAAGTGTCAGGAGGCACTACCTAGAATATTAATCTTTCTTCCCCTTTAAAAGCAGACTATCCTTAAAGGCAACTACCCAGAGAGAAGTCAAAAGTAACAATAACATAGCAGTTAATATCTGCTGAGTGCTTAGTAGCACTTTATATGGATTACTAAATTTAAACTTCGTAATAGACCTATGATGTATAAATATTATTATCCCTTCATAAGGAGAAGGAAACAGCCCTCTAGAATGGTTAAATAAACTGCCTAAGATCAGTGGAGATGGGAAAATTTAAAGCCATGTTCTAATAGTCTAAAGACTGTTCTCTTAACCACTATACTTAAATGTTATAACATTATTATCTTGAATATCAGTTAGCACTTCAGCAAAAATTGGTTGAAAAATAACCATTAAGAAACACCTGGAATCAAGGAAGAACTTGAGGGAATAGGAGTAACACAAGGAAGAAAAAGAAGGAAAATGATATAGTAGCAGGTACTTAAAACAAACTTTACCCAAGTGCCCATGAATATATGAGTGGATTAAAAAGCTGTGGTGCATATATACAATGGAATACTCTGCCATCAAAAAGAATGAAATCTTACCATTTACAACAGTATGAATGGACCTAGAGGGTATTATGCTAAGTGAAGTAAGTCAGACAGAGAAAGGGGAATTACCGTAAGATTTTACTTTTATGTGGAATCTCATGAACAAAATACATAAACAAAATAAAAACAGACTCACAGATGCCAAGAACAGACTGACAGTTGACAGAGGGGAGGGGTGTTGGGGAACTGAGTGAAAAGGTGAAGAAATTAAGAAGTACAGAATAGTCACAGATGTATAAATTACAGCATAGGGAATATAGTCAATAATGTTGTAGTAACTATGTGTGGGGCCAGCTGAATACTTGAGTGCATGACTGCCTAACCACCATGCTGTACACCTGAAACTAATACAGAATAATACTGAATGTAAACTGTAATTGAAAAAGACAAACTTTATTTACCTCACAATGTTTTCTAGTTTCAGCTTCAGCTACAGGTCATCCCAAAGTCTTCAGCTGGTAAATGGATCATAAAATTCTAACCACTAGTCCAATAGAGATGAGCTTGCTATTACTGAAAATTTTATAATTAAAACCAAATATATGTCTTCCCAAAATACTTATTTCCCAGCTTACAAATTAGGACTTAAAAAGTTCTTTCTTTCTGAATTACTAAGACACGGGGAAAGGCCTATTTAAAGATGAAGAACAGAAGAAGAGTGACCAAAAGAAATTATATCTGAAGTTACTTTCCATCTGAGCACTGTAATACTCCTGTGATACCTCAGATGGTCTCAGTGCCATCTCTATATAAAGCCAGAGCATCAGGACACCTGGGCCTCTTCTCAAAACCTAGAACACCAGCTAAAGTACAGCTGAAGTGCCCCACTGTTTCAAATGGTAAGCATTCTGGACTTTTAAAACCCTGTATAAATGAACTAAGTGCCTTGTTCAAATAGACATAATGATGACATATGTTTTTATAAAGCACTCAGAGTTCGAGGGAATTTAAGGTACTGAATTCTGCACCCCTCTGGAATAATTGAGTATAATATGGTAATAAAGGCAATTTTTTTCTACTAACTGATAGCAGAATCACACTTAAACTTCATACAAATACTGCCCCTTTGGAGAAAATGAATGCACTTACCCCACAAACTGCAACTTGCATGATTGCATCAAAGCCACCTTCTGGAGAATCCAAATTTCCAGATATATGCTGTTTACCAACAAGGTCGTTAAATACTTCCCCTTTATCAGTAAGACTGAGCACATTTTTATAGCTAAATGGGCTGGTACAGTTCTGATCACCTGTGCAAGGGTTCCTGAGCTTGGCTGGTGTTGTACTAATATAAGGCATCACAGTCTTCTCCACAAATGAGCCAAACCCTGTGCAGGAAAAAAAGCATACAGAGAGACAAGTGGATGGATGAATGAATAAACTTGCATTAAAAACAAAACAAAACAAAACAAAACACAAGAATGTTACCACATGTGAGTCTATCTTTTTCCTTAATGAGAAACAGTAAGGTTTGGAAAGGAGACAATTAAAACATAAAAAATCCAGGTCTGAAGTAGAATTGGGCTATCATGTTAATTAGTAATGAAATAGAATCTGAATACTCAACATGTTTATAAAATCCTATGAGCAAGCATGCATTTCACTATCTATTTGGTAGACTGTTAGTCCTCAACATACGTGAATTTTACAACCTCAGATTCAACCAACTGCAGATCAAAAATATTTTTTTTAATCGCAGAACATTCCAAAAAGCAAAATTTGAATTTGCCATGCACCAAGTACTATGATGAATCCACGTGAGTAAAGTGATGTATAGGCAGAGCCTGCTGTTGCCTAAATGCAAATACCATCCTACATAAGAGACTTGGGCACCTGAGGATTTTGGTATCTGCAGAGGGTACTAGAACCAATACTCTGTGGATACAAGGGAAAATTGTAATCTGTGTCAAATAACAAGGTAACATACATAACAGAGAAACAAGGAGGCAGAAAGATTATAAAATATGTAACACGAATTATCAGTCCTCTCTCAAAGTAAAAGCTAAAACCTGGCCTCTTTACCTCACAAGTATATAATGAAGAATAATACTGCCAAGATTTATACAAATAAAAATTATCAATTTTCTCAATATTCCTACCTATCCTGAAATCCGAAGTAATCCTCTTCATTTTATTCATCAGATCTGTTCCAAGACTTTTTACATTCTCCAAGTCATCTTTCATAGAGTAAGAGAGGTCCATTAAGTAGTAGAGATCAATGGGATAATCTTCAGCTCTCTTGAATTTTAATGAGAACGTCTGTGGCTCCCCTAATTAAACAGATATTAGAAAATGAAATTAGCTTGTCAGCAATGAAAAAAAAACAAATAAATTGTATTCACAAGGTAAACACCATAAAATGAAATTACTGCTAAAACTTTTATAAAACCTATTGGATTCCATAGGTAATGCAATGGATGTATATTTAATTTCATTCACAAATATGCAAAATGCCAGGCCTTGGGGATGCAAGATGAAAAAGACAACACCCACAGTGGATGAGACAGACAAAAATGGTCAATTGAGAACTAACACAGAGGAAATCAAGTAGATGGAAAAACATAAATGAGACTAGGGTGGGTGGGGAGGGCTTATTATAGGGTACATCTGACTTTTTAAAGTTCTAAGTCAAGATTGTTCTGTTTAATAGGATCCTACTACATGTAAATAATAAATTCTGGTTTTTATCTTAGAAAACCTGGTAAATGGTAAAAAGTTCTAAAAATGACTTACAAAGAGGTTTGTTAAGAAACTATAGCAAAAATGTAAGAAAACAATGAAGATTTGAATAGAAACAATGAAGGACAGGGTGTAAAAGGTGTTAGGTGTAATTCACTCAGGAAATACACAAGAAATAAAAGGTTTGTGTGAAAAATCATTAAATTCTCAACTTGTAGATTATCTCTATAGAGATTTCAAGTACGCAGTTCACTAAATGGGTTTGAAGCTTAAAGAGAAAACAGTGTGAAAATATACAAATGGTTTTAAAGCCATGAGAGGAAAGTCAACAATTAAGTGAGCTGCAAAGAGACAGGAAGAAAAAAGACAAAAAAGATTAGAAAGAGATCAGAAGAAAAACCAGGAGGATACCACAGAAGCCAAGAGAAAGAGTATTTCAAGAGGCTCAAAGACACAAGTTGGTACAGAAAGGCGACAAGAAAAAAGGGTCCCCAACAAGCATCCACTAAGGCTCCGTGGTTCAGGTGAAGGCAGAGCTTTGCCAGCACAGGTCTCAAGCAGAAGCCTTGACTGCATGAAGGTGAAGAGTGAATGTGAGTGGAAGTCACAAACACAAGAAATGTGTACCATGCTTTTGAGAGAAAGGGGATAGAAACTGGAAGGAGTAGGAAGAGAGCTTGTCTTCTTTTTTTGTTGTTTTTTTAGATACAAAATTGACAGATTATTACAAAAACCTTAGTATTTTCACAACACTAAACAAACTCAAAGGAAAAATATGTTAAAATATTGTCTTTATATTATGTAATTACACCAAAGAATAAACACTTTTATTTTTAAAACCCATTAAATATAATATTTTCTTAACTTTAACAGAATTTACCTTGAACATTAGGCAATATTATTTTTATTTCAAGTGCATGTGTCTTACAAACCTGAAAAAAATTCTAAAATTTAATGTATTCCACACCTCTGATAGCCAGTTCACATATGAAATAAACTCTCAACAAAAATTGGTGAGAGACTTATATAAAGTTGTCAGAAAGCTCAAGTAGAAACAAAGGTATTTAAAGAATTAGATTTCTGTACCTGATCGTAACCGCAAAACCAACTGCTGTGGTTGGATCTGTGTTATATCTTCTGGCTGGAGCTTCTCTGATCCTTTGCTACGATTGGTTACATTTTTATTTTTCTTTATATCTTTGGAACCTCTGGGATTTTCTATGTCATCTGGATGACAACCCTTCTTTTTTAAGGCTTCTAAATCATCACATCGTGCAGAAGTAGGCATTCCTTCTTGTAAAAATGTCTAAATGACATATAAAATATAGGTATAAATAAAAAGCATAATGGGTAAATCTTTTACATAACATAATTGAAAAAAACACAGTTAAATTGCAAAAATCAAGTGACACATCTAACATACTTAATTTCTGGTTTTTAAACAAAATGTCTCTTTCATCCAAACCATAATAAGTGCTCTTATATATAAAGTATTTTCCTTGAATGTAGTACCTTTTTAACTAATATATTACTAGTAATTCATTATTTTAATAATACTTAGGACTAATATAAGTGTGCACATTTTAACTGTCCTACCTTCAAATTCAGAGTATCTAATCAAAGAAATTTCTTCAGTGAAATCACTTATTTAGCATGGTTAATAGCCACTAATAATGTATAATATACCCAGTTACCAGTATTTTTTCCCTAAAATTTCCCTTAGAAAAATCCTTAAAAGCCTCTCATATTATGTAGCATCCTCAATCACAATATTTTGTATAACTCAATGTTTATGGAAAAGATGTTATCCTAAAAGCATCTTGATTAATGGTGTTATTTTTTAAAAGAAGAACAAGAAACTCAGCACAGATTTAGTATTCCTGGGGGTCTGAAAATATTCCAAGTATAGGCTATTAAACAAGACTTAAAACTTATTTTAAAAATACAGTAAGTGATTATATTACAAGAGTTATGAATATATTTCCATAGGGTGAATTAAAAAAGAAAAGAGATCCTAATGGTATGTAATACTCATGGCTTGGGGTAAAATTTCTAGCAGGGACATGATTTCAAAATGTGTTACACCTCAAAAAACTTATATGAAGTTAAAATTTTATCAGATGACCAAAGAAGTACCTTCACTAAAAACAAAAACACGGCTTTTAAGATATAAAGATTTTGAATAAAATGTTTTCATAAAATGTGGGAGCAAAAAAACGATCACAGCGTGTGTATCATTTTTAAATGTGTACATATAACTAAATCAATTAATTATAACAAACATTTGACATATATCCCTAAAAATTTTATATTTAGTTAGCCAAAAACTGTTTTAACCTTAACATTGGAAAAATGAGGAAATCTCTTTCATTTAGGGTGACATATACTCACTTTTATATAGTATTTTATTATCTACCATTTTTATGGTGCTGTATGCAGTAAGTAAGAATACTTAAATATAAAATATACGCAGTAGTTTTGATCAGTTATTTTTAAAGGGAAACATAACCCTAAATTTCTGTCATTAGAGAAAAAACTGCAAAGGAATGCTGTGGATGGAATGGTTCAAAGCTGCACGGCTTTTATATATTGTCAAACCTAAAATACCACCAAAGCACAAAAACATACTACCCAGCACACTATTACTTTCCAAGTATCAATCAGGAAAAGTTTAAAATCATTGACAGCCTCGGTTCCCATGCTGTTCCCCCACCCCCGCCTGCTTGCAGCTGTCTGGGAGTTTCCCATGATAGTGGGGTGCATCAACCCGAGCTCCGTCTGGTCTTGATCAACCCTCAGACTCACAGCTGCACGATAAACGACTGAATTCAATAATTTCTTTTTTCTTCCCCCTATAAAACAGCCCCCTCCTTCCCTAGGAGCCTGGAGTCAGGCCATTCGTGGTACGGCTTCCTCCCCGCTTGCTAATTCCCTCAATAAACTTGTTTTTGTCTGCTTGCTGCCTCCTCATGGTTCTCTGAGTGACTCCATTCTTACAATCATAAAATGCAAGTAAAATTTCACTGAACATAAGGTCTGTCCAGAAGGTATCCACCCATGTAATAAGAAAAATAGACATTTACCGAAGAGACAAGAAATACAGTATTGTACATAGGACAATGATGCCTCAATCTCCTTTAAAGTAGAACCTTGGGACCTCACACGGTTCTCCCAATTTCCATCAGCTGCCCCCATTGTATTTTCCAGAATCTCACTGATGGTCAAAAATCTCTTCCCTTTCAAAGGTGACTTTAGTTTTGAGAAAAGGCAGAACTCACAGGGCATCATTCTGGGCTGTAGGGGGCTAAGTCACCTGGGTGATTTGATGTTTCCAAAAAAAACCTCTGTACAAGATGTGATGCATAAGCAGGCATATTGCCATGATGAAGCTGCCAATCACCAGTTGCCCATAGCTGCAGCCTTGTTAATCATGTGAATAGTTTCTACAGAGGAATGTTTCAAGCTTAATACAAAATTTAATGCAGATTCATTGCTCTATTTGCTAATTTTGAATGCAGCCTTATGAATCATGTGAATAGTTTCCACGGAGGAATGTTTGAAGCTAAATACAAAATTTAATGCAGATTCATTGCTCTACTTGCTCATTTTGAATGCAAAGGCCCACATACTATACATGCTCACTCAACCACGTCTACTGCTCCTCCTGACTAGTACAGTGCAGGCTTCATGTTCACTCATGTGCATTCCAGTCCATTCTACTTGGCTGCCAGGTTACTTCAATATCGATATTGCACAAACCATTCTCGTTACATTAAAAATGGCTGAACTTTTTCCAGACAGACCTCATATTCAAAAATAACCTTAATAATTTAAGAATTATGCCTCAAAGGTCAAAGGACTAAACTATTTACATATTTGTCTCCAATTTAATTCCAGATACTATTTTAAATTTTTTATTTAATCTTGATTGTATTTTTTCCATTACCATTTAGACCCATTATACTACCCTCCCCCCAGCTATCAACACACTGTTGTCCATGTCCAGGAGTCCTTTCTCCTTTTTGTTCAATCCCTCCAGCTCCTAACTCCTTCCCCCCAATGCCCTACTAGCTGTCATCTACTATCTATGACTTTGTCCCCATTTTCCTAGTTACTTCAGTGTGTTCAGTAGATTCCACATATGAATGAGATCATATGGAATTTGACTTTCTCTGACTGGTTTATTTTACTTAACATAATAATCTCCAGGTCCATCCATACTGTTGCAAAGGGTAAAATTTTATTCTTTTTTTATGGCCAGGTAGTATTTCATTGTGTAAATGTTCCACAGTTGTTTTATCCACTTATCTACTGATGGACACTTGCACTGCTTCCATATCTTAGCAATTGTAAATAACGCTGCAATGAACATAGGGGTGCTTATGTTCTTTCAATTATTGTTTTGGGTTCCTTCAAATATATTCCCAGATGTGGGATCGCTGTGTCAAAAGGCAGATCCATTTTTAATTTTTTGAGGTATCTCCATACTGCTTTCCACAGTGGCTGCACTAATGTGCATTCCCACCAACAGTACAAAAGTGTTTCCCTTTCTCCAGATGCTTGTCAGCACTTGTTTGTTGGTTTATTGATGATAGCCATTCTGACAGGTGTGAGACAGTATCTCACTGTGATTTTAATTTTTACTTCTCTAATGGTTAGTGTCATTGAGCATCTTTTCATGTTTTCTTGGCATCTGTATGTCCTCTTTGATGAAGTATTTATTCAGTTCCTTTGCCCATTTTTTAATTGGGTTGTTTGTTTTATTGGTGTTGAGTTTTTTAAGTACTTTATAAATTTGGGATATTAACCCCTCATCAGATGTATTGGTGAATGTTCTTCCATTCTGTGGGTTGTCTTTTTATTTTGTTGATGTTTTCCTTTGCAGTGCAAAAATTTTTAGTTTCGTGGAATCGCTTTTGCTTACTTTTTCTTTTGTTTCCCTTGCCTGGGTAGATATAGCTGATAAAATATTACTATGAGCTACGTCCAAGATTTTGCTGCCTATGTTTTCTTCTAGGATTTTCATGGTTTTGGGTCTAATATTCATGTCTTTGATCCATTTTGAATTTATTCTTGTGTGTGGTATAAGAACATGGTCTAGTTTCATTTTTCTGCATGTATCTGTCCAATTTTCCCGACATCATTTATTGAATAAATTATCTTTAGCCCATTGTATGTGCTTCCTTCCTCTGTCAAATATTAATTGATCATATAGTGTGGGCTGGGCTCTCTATTCTGTTCTACTGATCTATGTGTTTTTATGACAGAACCATGCCGTTTTGATTACTATGGCCTTAATAGTACAGTTTGATATTAGGTAGTGTGATTTCTCTAATTTTGTTCTTCTTTCTCAGGGTCGCTGTTGCTATGTGGGGCCTTTTATGGTTCCATATAAATTCAGAATACCATTTTTAGGAGAAAAGAAACTACCATTAGAAAAGGTTTGAAATAATAATAGAAAAACCTCTCATTTTGTCTTTCACATGGTCAAACCATATTAAACCAGTTATGTCAAGCAGGTACTTGAAATGTGTGGGGGGTCAAATGCCTGAGTAAAAACAATAAGGTTTTAGCCTTCTGATATTATTCACACTCAATAAATTATATATCTGCAAAAAAAAATTCTTTCATCTCCTGTTCTAACTAGTTCATTCAACATTTAGTAAGCTTTGGGGAAGATACCATGTTAAGCAATGTATAGAGATGACAAAAGTGAATAAAATTTAAACTCTAGCTTCAATGGGTTTTTATTAGGACGCAAATCAATTCCATATTAGTTTAACTCAAATATAATTAGAATGGTTAATTTATATATCTCCCATTTATAAAGGGGAAAAGAAATCTAAGACAGTCAAATTAAATGGCTAAGTTTGGGGGGATGATGTATAATAGAAATATTCCACAAAGGTGAGCTATATATGTACATATGTATTTATGTGTGCGTGTGCATGTATATGTATTTTTAGATTGTCTAGTAATTACATTAAAAGAAAAAGAAAAAGGACATTAATTTTAATTATGTATATATAATTAGCATTTTAAATTATTAATAATTTTTTAAGCATTAATTCTTTGAGCTTTGGTATTTATTTGAGGCTTGCACCAATTCTCTATTTGGATCACCCATACTTCAAGTGCTCAAGCCACATGTGCCCAGAGGCTACTGTTTGAACAGCACATTCCAAACCATTATCACACAATACTGTACACAGAGCTGATGCATATTCAATTAAACACTAATTTAAATGAAATTCATATTTAGCTCTTCTCCAGGACAGGTTTGTGCAACACTAAATGACTATAGAATAACTGGAAAGGACCTGTAAAATCTTACTTACTGAATTGGTACACCATCCACAGTTTGGCCCTGCTTGTATACATTCTCCACATGATTTGGCATTTGCTTTTATACATCTATTTTCATCTGTCAAGAGAGAAGAGAATAGACAGACCACTTTACTTGACATTTCAAGACAAAATATAATTAAAAAATCAGGATCATAATAATAAATAATGCAATATACATGAATGATAAATATGAATACTACGATCCAGACCTGCCCCAAAGAGGACCCTAAGAGCAGTAATTCTGGACTACCTTGACACAGAGCCATAGCAAAGATTAGGTACTGTTAATCATAATATACATTTACCCTTTTTATCAAAGGCATGATTTCAGGATCTGTCATGATGGATGGTCTTAATTGTCAGGAGTTTTCTTACAATTGGGCAAAGTATTATTTCTTTTCATTTAACTCATACTACCACAACCATACCCCATAAGCATCTGAGCAGTTTTCCCTTCATTTTTATGTTAAATACTTGAAAAGCCCATATTCATCCAATCCACAATCCCATGATTTTTTAGGCTCTGTGTTCAAAGTATGTCTTATTGGACTTGACTAAAGCATCAGCATGCCTCTCATATGGAAAGCATTGATATGGATTGCCTCCAGTGTGCCTTTTCTGATTATGCTCATTACAGAAAATCTGAAGAATGCATAAAAACATAAGGAAAACACTAAAAATCACCTGTAATCTGCTCATAAGAAATAACTACTCTTAATTTATATATTTCAAGTCTTTTTTTACACATATCAAAAAATTAGCAAGGAAGCATAAATATGGACATTATTTAAATGAAACTGAGGATATACATTTTGAATACTACTTCTTATACTTTATCCTGTTTCATTATAAATTCTCCAAAAAAAAATGGCTTTTAATTGCATATTTCCTTATATTGTATCCTACTGAGTACTGAACAAACTTGAATTGCACATGCACAGTTCACTGCACACACGAACCCCTAAAACACATACATATACACACATAGATGTACCCACTCTGCCATTCTTATAATGTAAAATTGTTTCCTTATCATAAAGTTTAAAAAAATACTGAGTTGAAGAGTAATGTTTTTAAAATTCTCGATATACATTAACTTCTACCCAGAATTAATAGTTCTATAAGCAGTATACAAATACCATTTTATCACACCTTAAACAGCATTAAATAATTTTTTAATATAAATTTATTTACTCATTTAACAGGTATAAATTAGAACATCAATTTAATTGTCAGTTACTTAACATTTCATTTTACCATATTTTTACTGATATCTTTTTAAATTGTTTTGTCTTTTGCAAATTTTTCTGTTATGTTCATCTGTTTTTACTAGATTTCTATACATGATAATGAAATTAAACCTTTACTTTCTTATTGTTGGTGGTGCTTTGGCATATAGATATTTGGGGATTTTCATGTTGTCAGTTTTATGAAATTCAAATTTATCAATATTTTCTTTGTGGTTCTTTCTTCATTTTTCTGTGTTGTAAGTTCTTATCCTGAGATCAAATAATTGTTCTATGCAGTGTATTTTTTAAGACTTCAAGAATAGAACTGGATATTCCATTACCTCAGATGTGGATGCATCATGGTTTGTAACAGGATTAAATACATTTCTGGCTTGATTTTTTCATTCCTCTTTATTAACGGTGTCAACATTTTGCAAGACTTTTTGATCAAAGAGCAGAAGTATCTTCTAGAAAGTCAAATGTTCCTGGTTTCATTTTTTTAGACTGTAATGGATAGTTCATAATCCATCTTTGTACACTTCTACTTTCTTTTTTGTTGTTGTTGTACTCTTTCTTTTTATTGAATTTCTTGGGATAACATTAACAAAATTATACAGGTTTCAGGTACAAAATTCTACAACACATTATCTGAACACTGTATTGTGCTCACCACCACAAGTCAAATCTCCGTCCATCACCATTTATTCCCCTCATACTCTCCTCCACCTCCCTTCACCTACCCTCCCCACCTCCGCAATCACACTGCTCTCCTGTGTCCATGAGTTTTTTCTCTCCTCCTTTTTGTCTCAATCCCTCCACCACCCTCATCCAGTCCCCATCCTCCAAACAGATTCCACAGTGAAATCATACGGTATTTGTCTTTCTCTGACTGGCTAATTTTACTTAGCATAATACTCTCCAGGTCCATCCAACTATCACAAAGGGTAAGATTTCCTTGGTTCTTTTTTTTTAATTTTAAATATCTGAGTAGTATTCCATTATGTAAATATGTATCACAGCTTCTTTTATCCACCTATCTACTAATGAGCAATGGGACTGCTTCCAAATCTTGGCTATTGTAAATATGTTGCATTGTATTTACAGGTGCATATATTCTTTTGAATTAAGTGTTTTGAGTTTCTTCCGATAAATTACCAGAAGTGGAATCGCTGGGTCAGAAAGGACTTACATTTTTTATATTTTGACATTGCTTCATACTGCTTTCCACAGTGACTGCAACAATCTGCATTCCCACCAATGGTACATAAGGGATCCCTTTTCTCCACATCCTGGCCAGCACTTGTTATGTTAATTTGTTTATGATGGCCATTCTTTGACAGGTCTGAAGTGGTATCTCATTGTGGTTTAAATTTGCACCTAGTGATGTTGAGCATCCTTTCATATGTGTATGGGCCCTCTGTATGTCCTCCTTAGCGAAGTGTCTATTCAGGTCCTTTGCCTATTTTTTAATTGGATTGTTTGTCTTCCTGGTGTTAAGTTGGTAAGGTTTTTACATATTTTGGAGATCAAACCCTTGTCTAAGGTATCATTGGCAAATATATTTTCCATTGTTAGTTCCCTTTTCATTTTAACAATGTTTTCTTTAGCTGTGCAGAAGCTTTTTAATGTGATGTAGTCCCATTTGTTTATTCTTTCCTTTATTTCTATTGCCCTAGATATGTATCAACAAAAATATTGCTGAGTAGGGTATCTTAAATTTTATTGCCTGTGTTTTCCTCTAGGACTTTTATGGTGTCATGGCTTATGTTTAAGTCTTTTATCCATTGAGTTTAGTCTGGTGTATGGTATAAACTGATGGCCTAGTTTCAGTTTTTGCATGTACCATACCAGTTCTCCCAAAACCATTTGTGAAAAGGGTATTTTTACTCCATTTTATGCTTCTGTTCCCAATGTCAAATATTAATTGAATATCAAGGCCCGGGTTAACTTCTAGGCTCTCTACACTGTCCCACTGATCTATGTGTCTGTTCTTGTGCCATTATCAAACTGTTTTGGTTACACTGGCCTTGTAGTAGAGTTTAATATCAAGTATTGTAATCTCTCCTACTTCATTTTTCTTGCTCAAGATTGCTGAGGCTATTAAGAGTTGTTTTTGGTTCCACTTTGAAAAATCTGTTCTAAATCTTTGAAAAATATCATTGGTATTTTAAGAAGGATTGTATTAATCTATAGATTGCTTTGGGTAGTATGGACATTTTAATGATGTTAATTTTTCCAATACATGAGCATGGTATATACTTTCCTTTATTTGTACCTTCCTTAATTTCTTTCTTCAGTGTTCTATAGTTTTCCGAGTACAGGTCTTTTACCTCCTTGGTTAAGTTTATTCCAAGATACTTTTATTTTTCTTGTTGTTATAGTAAATGGAATTTTTGTACATTGTGAGTGTACAAAAATGCCTTCCATTTCTGAATAGTGACTTTGTATCCCACTATATTGCCAAATTCAATTTGGTTGAGTTATTTTTTTGATGGGGCCTATAGGTTTTTCTATGTACATTATCATGTCATCTGCAAATAATGAGAGTTTTACTTCCTCCTTTCCAATTTAAATGCCTTTTATTTCTCTTTCTTGTCTGATCACTGTGGCTAGAACTTCCAATACTATGTTAAATAACAGTGGTGAAAGCCGGGACCTTGTCCTCTTCCTGATCTTAAGAGGAAAATCTTTTAGTTTTTGCCTGTTGATTATAATGTTGGCTCTAGGTTTTCCATATATACTTATGTTGAGGTATGCTCCATCTATTACCACTTCGTTGAGCATTTTTATCATAAATGGGTGCTGTACTTTATCAAATGCTTTTCCAGCATCTATTGATAGGATCATGTGCTTTTTATCTTTCATTTTGTTTATGCGGTGTATTGTGTTTTTTCATTACCTAATATTTTACCATCCTTGCATCTCTGGGATGAGTCCCAGTTGATCATGGTGTACGATCTTTTTAACATATTGTTGGATCCAGTTTGCAAATATTTTGTTGAGGATTTTAGCATCTATGTTCATCAGCGACATTGGCCTGTAATTTTCTTTCTTTGTTGTGTCTTTACCTGGTTTTGGAATTAGGATAATACTGCCTCATAGAAAAGGGTCTGTGATTCTTCCCTCTTCTTGAATTTTTTTGGAACAGTTTGAAGAAGGTAAGAATTAGATCTTCCCTAAATGTTTGGTAAAATTTGCCTGTGAGCCATCTGGTCCAGCACTTTTGTGTGCCAGCAGTTTTTTGATTATTGTTTCAAGTTCACTGGTTGTTATCGGTCTGTTCAGGCTATCAGCTTCTTCTTGATTCACTTTTGAAAGATTATATGTTCCTAGAAATTTGTCTATATCACCCAGGTTGTCAAATTTATTGGCATAGTTGTTCCTAAGTATTTTCTTACAATCCTTTGTATTTCTGTGGTGTCCACTGTGATGCCTCCTCTTTCCTTTCTGATTTTTATTTGGGTCTTCTCTTTTTTTCTTGACAAGTCTGGTTAACAGCTAATCAATTTTATCTTTTCAAAGAATGAGCCCCTGGATTCATTGATCATTCAGATTGTTCTTTTAATCCTCCTCTGATCTTGAATATTTCCTTCTTCCCTCTCTCTCTGGAATTTGTTTATTGTTGTTCCTGTAGTTCTTGTAGATGTAGGGTTAGGCTGTTTATTTGAAATTGTCCTATCTTTTTTAGGTAGGCCAATATTGCTATGAACTTCCCTCTCCTGACTGCCCTCACTGTGTCCCATAGGTTTTGTGTTCATTTTTATTTGTTTCCAGAAACTTTCTGATCTTCCTTGATCTCACCGTTAATCCATTCATTGTTTAATAGCATGTTATTCAGTCTCCATGACTTTAAATGTTTTTGAGTTTTTTTCCTGAGGGTTATTTTCTAGTTTCAAACCATTGTGATCTGAGCACATGCTTGATATGATTTCAATTTTCTTGAATTTGTTGAGGCTTGTTTTGGTTCCTACCATGTGGTCCTACTTTGAGAATGTTCCATGTACATTTGAAAAGAATGTGTATTTTGCTTCTTTGGGGTGAAAGTTTTGTATGCATCAATTAAGTCTATTTGACCTAGAGTATTGTTCAATGCTACAATATCCTTGTTCAGTTTTTGGTTGGAGGATCTATCCATTGTTGACACTGAGATGCTAAAATCATCTACTGTGTTGCTGTCTGTATCTTTCTTGAAGCCCCCCAAGATCTTCCATATATATTTGGGTGCTCTTTTGTTGGGTGCATATATGTTTACAAGGGTTCGTTCTATCTTCTTAATGGATTGTTCCCATAAGTATTATGTAGTGTCCTTCTTTGTTTCTTTTTATGGCCTTTGTTTTGAAATCTACTTTGTCCAACGTAAGTATTGCTACCCCTCCTTGTTTTTTCATGTTCACTTGCTTGGAATATTTTCTATCCTTTTACTTCCAGTCTGCGTAGGTCTTTTGTTCTCAGGTGGGTCTCTGGTAGAAATCATATGTACAGGTCAATTTTTCTTATCAACTCAGCTACATTATGTCTTTTGACTGGAGCATTTAATCCATTTACATTAAAGGTTATTATTGATAGTGCTCATTCATTCCCATTTTTTCGTTTTGTACATGTGTCTCTCTTTTTCTTCATCTTAAAGCAGTTTTAGCTTCTTTTGCAATACAGGTTTGGTGGAAATGATTCTTTTAGCTTTCTTTTGGTCTCAGAAACTCCTTATTTAGACTTCCATTTAAATGAGAGCCTTGCTAGGTATAGTAGTTTTGATTGTAGGCTTTTGCTTTTCATCACTTCAAATATTTCTTGCAATTCCCTTCTGGCCTTTAATGTTTCTTTTGAGAAATCAGCTGATAGCCTTGTATGTTACTAGCTGTTTCTCCCTTGCTGCCCTTAAGATTCTCTTTGTCTTTAAGTGTTGCCATTTTAATTATGATGTGTCTTAGAGTAGGCTTCTTTGGGTTCATCTTGATTGGGACCCCTCTGTGCTTCCTGTACTTGCGTGACTTTTTCTCTTATGAAGTTAGAACAGTTTTCTGTCATTACTTTTTCAAACAGGTTTTCTACTGCTTGCTCCTCTTCTTCTCTTTCTGGTATCCCAATGAATTCGGCTCAGTAGAATCTAGTTTTACCACAGTATTTTCTTTATGGATCCTTCCCTGGTGATGTCAAATTGTGTCCCAGTCTGGGCCTAGGCAGCCTGTTTATAAATACCAGAGATCCAGTCTGTAATCAGCAGTCAGGCTTAAAGTACCACATGGTAAGGCAGAGTAATTCCTGTGGGCGGGACTAGCACTTTCCCTCAGCCTGATGCCACTTAGAGGGTACTATGCTGCCTGAGCAAGATGGCTCCTCCATCACGGGAATCCCATTGGCCGCTCCCTCAGTTTCTCCTCAAAGCCTCCATCCACAAACTTTCCTCAAGCATCTCTAGTCCACTCTGCTCCCCCTTCCCGGAGTCCAAGGTAAACAGTTGCAAATGAAATTTTGTGCATTGGCCCTTTAAATGGCTCTCCACATCTTCAGCCATCTCTCCCTGGCAGACAGAAATCCTGCTGTTTTTCATTTATCTGGGTGCCTTTTCAGCTCTGGTGCTGTTGGCTGCAGAGCCCATCTCAGGGTTTAGACCCCACACTTCTCAGGGGGAACCCCCCAGCCACTGAATATTCCTGACACTTCACCTGCCACCCACGGAAGTCCAGCCAGCACTCACATCTCCTTCACACTCTGTACTGGTCATGCTGTGATGAAGCGGCTACTTCCCTTTGTCCATGGTTATAAGGCTTTTCTGCTCAGTTGGTCATTCTGAATGACCCCTTTATAATTCAGCCGCTATTCCAGACAGGTCCCTGGCAGGAGGTCAGTGCAGCTCTCACTAACTCCTCCACCACCTTGGATCCCCACTTTAACTTTCTTTTCTTCTAAATATTATTACATGCCTTTGCTTTACCTTTGCTCATTCTATTACATTCTCAAAAGCTCTTTCTGTAGAGTACTTTATCCTATCATTTTAGCATTTCACTGGTTACCCTCCTATCATGATTCTGGGTGGCAGAGGCCAGATGCCTGCTGAAGAGCCCTGCAGGTCATTGTTAGGACCTTGCCCTTTACTCTGAGTGAGATAATTGCTGGAATTTCAGATGGATCAGCACGTCGGATGTAGGTTTTCCCAGAATCAAACTGGTCAAAAAGCAATACAAGACATTGAAATGAAAGGACAAACAGGATTTTTATTTTTCTTACCTGTTTGGCCAAACACATAGCAAATTGAACTGATCAGTCCAATCCAGAAAATCAGTTGTAAATTCATCTGAAATATAAAATGTACATTATATTTTAAAAATAAAAAATAAAACAATAAAATACATAAGACATTTCCACCCACCTTATCTTACATTGATTTTACAAGCATAATACCTCTCAAACCATTTTTCCTCCAACCTTTCTCCACACCCCATCATCCATCTTCCCTCCTGAAATACCTCGTTTTCACCTACATTAAATAATACAATTTTCCTACCAGATCTCCAGAACCTGCTCTTGCTTTCCAAATCATATATATTTTAACAACAAAGAGTAACAACTTCCGGCCAAGATGGAGACCTAGACTGACACACTCCATCTCCCTCCACAACTAAAAAGAAACACAACTACCACAAAACCAGAAATAACCACAAGTTCCAGAAAATAAAGCTACATGGAAGTCCAACGTATGAAGTTATAAAGAAGTGGTGCTCGTCTGGATGGGTAGGAGAGGCGAAGCCGGGGCAGAGAGGTCAAGCTGTACTGGCAGCGGCAGATGCGGCAGCAGGCGGCGGGACTGCATGAAGCACAGACACCCGTATTTTAAGGGGAGGTGAGAAGCACCTGGGGAGCACCCCTGGCTGCAGACCAAACCCATCAGTTTGTGATTCCAACACCGGGGAAAGTAGATCCCCATTGCCTTGGACTGAGGACTGGCGGGCGTGGGGACAGAGGAGGAGGCTTCCGGGTCTCTCAATGGAGAGTGAATGGCAGGAATCCATTTTGGACCCCTGCCCCCACACAAAGCACCACAGTGTAATGAGAAGGGTCGCCCAGTAGTGACAAGTGCACGGGGCTCCGCCCCCTATAGCGTAGGAGGTGTGACAGCCCTGCCTAGGAAGGAAAGGTAGAAAGGTAAACAAAAAGTGTCCAGAGGGCAGGGATCATGATAGAGATCCCAATCACACAGATGACCAGACAGCAAATATATCATTTATCGGATCAGCAGATAATCTTTCTGAGGCTCAGTTCAGAGCTACAGTTATAAGACAGCTTACAGAACTAACAGCGGATCTTAAACAAGACAGGGAAGGAGTGAAGGCTAGTCCTGCTGAAATGAATGAAAACACATACGAAACAAGTGGTCAGGGAAGGAAAACCAGATCAGATCAACAAATTAGAACAAAGGTAAGAAACAAAGAGTGAACCCGTGCAGAAAGAGGAAACGAAAAGTGAGGAAAATGAGGAGAGGCTTAGAAAGCTATGGGGCAGCTATAAGTGAGCCAACATCTGAATCATAGGGTTGCCAGAAGGTGAAGAAGAAGAATTAGAAATTGAAAAATGTGAAAAAATAATGAAGCAGAACTTCCGCAACTTGGGGAAGGAAATGGAATTATGGGTCCAGGAAGCACAGAGAGTTCCAAAAAAAATGGACCCAGGGAGAACCACACCAAGATACATTATCATTAAAATATCAAAAATTAAGGATAAAGAGAGAATCTTAAAAGCAGCAAAAGATAATAAGAGAATTATGTACAAAGGGGCCCCAATAAGACTATCAGTTGATTTCTCAAAGGAGACTCTGCAGGCAAGAAGGGACTTGCAGGAAATGTTCAAAGGAATGAAAAGCAAAAACCTACAGCCACGATTGCTCTATCCAGCGAAGCTGTCATTCAGAAGAGAAGGGCAGAGAAAGTGCTTCCAGGACAAAGTAAAACTGAAGGAGTTCATCAGATCCAAACCACTGTCATATGAAATGTTAAAAGGACTTGTTTAGGAGGAGGATCAAAACTATTAACATTAAAATGAAAACTGTATCACAACAGTGAATCAAAACAAAGGTAAACTAAGTAGGCAGCCAGAGTGGAAAAATAATTATAGATATGGGAAACATATAGGGAGGAGGTCCATGGAGGGGCGAAGAGGGTAAAGGAAGGGAGATGGTGCAGGAATTAAGAAGCATAGTAGGAGGGAGTGGAGAAGATAGGAAGATGTTGAGAAGAACTATATGCACAACCAATGGGCATGAACTAAGGCGAGGGACAACTGGAGGGAGGGAGGTCAGTGAGTGGAGAGGAACAAAGGGAAAAGAAATTGGGACAACTGTAACAGCATAATCAATAAAACATATTAAAAAAAAAAAAAAGTGTCAGGTATTCCCGTACACCATAAAAGCTATTAATACTCTTTTTCCCATGAAATCTGTTATCTCCTGAGGCTCCTGAGGAACGAAATAGGCATATCCAGATGCTTCACTTGCATCAATACTGAACATCAGTTTGAGTGAACTTGTCAAAATCCTAACTGCACCATCACCTTACTTACAATTTTTCAAGTTTTTATTTCTCTTCAGACTAAGACCAATACCCTGTATAAGGCCATGGCTCCAGTTTTGAGTTTGAGCTTTTATTATAATTCTCTTTTTAAAGAAAATCATCTCTAATGCATGGAATTAGTAAAATATTCAGTTTAATTTCCTACAATTTCTAGATCTACAAAGGTGGGGGTAGGGGTCTTAAGAAGATCTAAGAGGCTTGAGTGTCTTCCAGAATCTCTAAAGAAAAAAAAAAAAAAGTAATATTCTGTATATTAAGCAGAATACCCCAAACCATTAGATACACACAGCTATCATCTGTCAACATTTTCACTACATTAATCTGTAACTTTCCAGAGTTGGTCAAAGATGTCTTCAGCCACAGTTCACTGACCCTACCCCTTACTGTTCTTTGACTAGTGGCCAGGTTAATAATTAAGCATAAATATCTGTCCCTCCCAAATATAAAACAAAAACAAATATAGAACAAAAAAGGAAAGCTTTACCATTATCAATAAATATAAAGCGACATTGTAGCAAGTAAATGAATCGTCGTCGTCGTCGGCAGCCGTCCGTCTCGAGAGACGATGGTGTAGCTTCTTAAGAGTCTATCTGCACCGCCGAGAATGGTTGTGCAGTCCAACTCAGGAGTGACACGGTATCTGTCTCCTCCCGTGTTGAATCGACATCTTGCGATGACGCTGGAGTGTCCTCTCCAGTGAAGCTGAAGCTACAGAGCCTGGGCAGGGTGATATGGAGGGTCTGCTGTTGCCCATGCAGCAGACCCCCCCTCTCTTCGCAGCTGAAGGATCCAAGGGAAAGACGGAGTCGATACAGCTTGGCTTCAGGTGCGCCGCAGGAGTTGCCGGTGTTGACTACAACGTCAAACCGCCTTAGGGACTCCGGCTCCGGATTTTCTGTCGGGGTTTACTCCCTTAGCCTTTCCCCTGAAGAGGTATGCCGCAAGGCAGCGGAGGTTTTTTGGAGTCAGAGTTTTCCTTCTCTGATGTGCCCTGACTGGAAGATCGAACCAGCGACACTTAGCTCGCAGGCCGACGCTCAATCCACTGAGCTAAACCAGCCAGGGCCTAAGTAAATGAATATATATATACATATATATATATATATACTTTTTTTTTTAACCCAACAAAACTTACTACAGAAAGCTGAGAGAAACCAGATATGGCTCTGTAAATTAATAAAATTTGGGGAGGGGGGATAATTTAATCTACATCAAAAAACATTTAAAAAAATGTTTATACCTTCTGACTTAGTAATCTAGCGACTGGGAATTCATCCTGAGGAAATAATTAAAAATATAAAAAGTGATACACACACCCATACACATTCAGTAGAGACCTAGGGGTGGACAAATGTAGATTTACAGTTGTTCATATGGAAAATAATACAACGATTAATAAATAATAACAAGAATAAACTGTGTTTTGCAGTCTCACAACTATAAATCTATTTTGCCCACCCCTGAATATTTATAATAGGTAAAAGTGCAAACATCCTTCATCCAAAAATAGGGAAATGGTTAACTGCAGTAACAATAATAATATAAAGTAACATTAAAAAAGTTTATAGAATAATTTTGGATGCTAGTTACAGATGATGACAGGTATGCCAAAAAAACCAGTACATAAAGTAGCCACAAAGATCTGGAGATTACAAAGTTATAAACTTAATATAGACAATGGTTTAGAAACAATCATGGCAGGGTGGCTGTGTATAATTGTTTACTTGGTAAATTTCCTTCATTTAGCAAATATATGTCCTTTAAAAATCTCAATTTTTCAAAAGCTTCCATTCCAGGATGCCATTTCCACAGCTCCCAGACAATGCTTCTGGTATCTAAGAGCAGCCGGATACTTCCTCTGTGTCCAAAGGCTGTGCTCATCTTTTCACTGCCAGCTTCCAGAGAAAAGCAATAATAACAATGTGCACAGTCATCCACTTTGCAACTGTGCTCAGACGAGCCAAGTTCTGTTCTGCCAAGAGCTTACAGTTTCACTTATGTATCACTGTGACTGCATCCAAAAAGACCAAAAAAACTGTCACAGAAATGTAAGATGCTGAACAGTTCACCTTTTATAACATGTTGAAAAGGTATAATGATTCTAAGCAACCCAAATAATGTTATCAATTCCAGAGCTGTGACAAAAAGGTCCTGGAACCTTAAGACTCCTGAGGAAATGCAAGACTATGACAAACCGAGCTCAACGGCAGTTTCTGCACCATATATGGATTGATATGTGTTTCACAGAGAGACTTCTCAGGCTATTTCAAGGACCAACAGACTACCTTGAGAAACCTCTTAAAATATTACACAATTCACCACTAAGTTAAAGTTATTAGGTAACAGAAAATGTTTTCTAACATTCTTAGGTTACGTAGTTTTAAAACATTATTTTAAATGCCACTGTCTTTTATAGACCTTAACAAGGCAAAGATCAACCTTCTGAAACCCTCAGGCCTCTGGAAGTGCTCCAAACCCAGAAGCACGCCAACCAAGGCTTTAGTATTGAAAAACAGCTGAGAGAACGAGGGCAACAACAGGAACAGCTCAAGTACAGCCGACAGCTCTCCCAGGACTGGTCAGCACATGGGTGAGAACGGAGGCATAGGCACTGGCTGATGATGTTAGAAAAGACTATGTTTTCTGTTAGGGAAACAGAAGCCTCAGAAGATGATAGAAAATAGCAATTAAGAATAAGGATGAGCTGTGAGAACAAGGTTTAGAAGAGAGCAGTTAGAAGTAGCCACCAGAAGTCAGAAGAAGAGTTGGATAGTGAAGTAGAAGTGGCAGAGAAGACTCAAGAGCTGCCCTACCCAATCCTGACAGTCTTTAAAGGTACCGGGTACTTCTGCACGTGTGTAGGTAAGAAGGACATACCAAGAGCTTCTTATATTTCAAACCTCCTAAGGCAGCACTTCTCCAAGTGTGGTAAGGAACAGCTGCATCAGATAACCTGGGTGCCTGCACCAAGCCTAAAATCCACCATCTCAGGAGCGGAGGCCTGTATTGTATTCCCAGGGATTCCTACACTGAGAAAAAGTGCCCTAAGGAGTTTCCTACCAATAACATTCCACATAGGACAGTTTATAAAGGGACCAACAGGGAGATATGTCTTCAGGTAGTGTCCTAATGTTACCTTTTGTTTCCTTTTCATAATCAAAGGTCTAGAAATAGTTGGTCTACACTGGTCTCCATTTCATAATCTCCTACTTCCTCCTCCACCTGCTATACTTGGTGTTCACTTGTTATCATGCATGTAAAACTGCTCTTGCAAAAGAAAACTTTCTAGGCCTTACCTTACTCTCTGCATTCATTCATTCAAAAGTTTCTTGACTGCCTACAATATGTACTTGGGGAGATACAGCAGTTTACCACCCACAAAATTTACACAAAGTAACATTTAATGTATTTCACCAGTCTTTCTTCAAAATTTTCATTCCCCTGGACCTCTGGTTTCTCTGCAAGTTCTTCCTCAGACAACTCTGTCAGGTTTGGTACCCTATCTGGAGATACAAAGGTCACTATCTCAGGGAATTTTCAGTTAAAAGACAAAAATTAAAATAATTACAACATGATGTGATAGTTTCTGTAATGAAGATAAGAATAAAGTGCACTGAGGACCCCAAATCTACCTGGGTAAGTTCAGAGGCTTCTTGGGGATGGCAATGTTTCAACGAGAATTGCAGACATATAGGAAGTGAGTTGGCAAATGGAGAAAAATATTACAGGCAAAATGTTGGCACATCAAAGCCATAAAGTCCTGAGAAGAACTATAATTACTTCCTATCAATCTTATTTCTAAACATATATATTTAGGTGACTACCCACCCACCCCTCAAATGGAACTGTCTCACTCTTTCTATCTTTAGAGGAAAAAGACTAGAAAAAATATATTTATATGTTCCCTGTAGTTTAACGTGGTTGGTGAGATCAATGATTATTTTATCCCTGTAATTTCTTACAATATGTTAAAATCTCATAAAGGCAAAAAAAAAAAAAAAAAAAAATTAAAGCACTTAACTATTTCTGAGGCTTAAATATAAGTGGGAAATAACAGAAACTGAGAGGAGCAAACAGGAGGAGCTGGGTGACAGAGAGCCATAGTACAAGAGTTTAGATTCTATTTCATACATAGCAGAAAAATTAAAAAATCGGGGCAGGGTAGTGACATGACAACATATACATGGCAGAAAATTAGTGGGGTAGAAGATGAATAGCATGAGAGGAGCCATAAGACAAGTACAAAATTTTCTGCCAAGGTTCAAGTAAGCTGTGATAAACGTGTGAATTCAACTAGTAACAATGGACAAGAAAATAAATGAGTGACTAGAAGGTAGCAACAGTAGGATATGGTTGTTAGATAAGGGTGAGAGAAAACAAGGATTCATCACTTTCAAATAAGACAGAGAAGAATAAAGTCATGGGACAAAATTATAACTTTATTTTAAAAATGTGAACTGTGAAATACCTCTGTGAATCTAGGGAAGATGCTGATCACTAAGTTAAGAAACAGGGTTCTGGATTTCAGGAGATATACATCAGGGCTAGAGATACAGACCCGAGAGCTGTCACTATATAGTTGGCAATTGAAATTAAGAAAATGAATGTGATTGCAAAGAACAGAAAAGTTACAAAGCGAGGAGAGCTGAAAGCAAACTTGGAAGAAGTGAAGACGCAGGAGGGATGGCATCCAGGGCACAAGAGGGTGTATGCATTACCCTAAAGAGAGGTGCAGGGGCTTTTTGCTAAGTCAGGGCATGGGGTAAGAAACTAAGAGCATTCATGCCTAACAGCCTATGTTTCTTCTGAAATAGGAAGTAAGGACTATCACTGTGAGAGAAGATGGGGCTGAGGAAGGTGCAAGAGGATTACAAAGCAATGCCGAGGGCCGAGCAGGTAACAACACCCTAACTTATAAAGGCACAATTGTAACACTTATTTCACTTTAAACTACCTGTTAATATCAGTCTTCCCTGATGGGTTCGAGGCTCCAAGAAGACAGGGCCTTGGTGTGTCTTATTCATTTATAGGACCTAAAAATGCTTGGCAAAAAGTCAATGCTCAAATATTACTCTTTAACTATATTTAAACTGTATGACATTTTCCCCTGACATTACTCAGAAGCCCAGGAAAGAGTCTGACAGATCAGTGATTATGCAGATTTCCTTTTAATAAAAATTACTGTGGATAATCTAGTGATAACACTTTTCAAGTCATATAAGTATATACAAACCAACTTAAAGCCAAATATAAAATATCTCATGCTCCTGGCTCTAATATGAAAGTCTGTCTGGAAAAAGTCCAGCCAGCCATTGTTAATATAACGAGAACGGTTTGCACAATATCGATATCGATGTAACCTGGCAGCCAAGGAGAGTAGACTGGAATGCACATGCATGAACAATGACAACTTTACTGTACTAGTCAGTGGAGGCAGTAGATGCTGTTGAGTTAGCATGTGGACTGTGTGGCAGTCACATTCAAAATGACTGAGTGAGTAGAGCAATGAACCTGCATCAAATTTTGCATTAAGCTTGAACACTCCTTCACGAAAACAATTCGGATGATTCAGAAGGCTTTCAGGGATGATACAAAGAATGCAGTGCAAATAAAAGTGTGGCACAGATGCTTAAAAGATGGTCGAGAAGTCGTTGAAAGTGACCCATGTTCTGGAAGATCTTCAACAAGCACAACACCTGAGAATGTTGAGCATGTTCAGGCTGCAATCAACAAAGATCAGCAACTGACAGTGTAAGAACGAGAAGCTAATCTAGGGATTCCAAAAACTACTGTCTGAGATTTTGATGCAGGATCTTGGCATGAAAGGTGCCATAGCAAAATTCGTTCTGTGGCTTCTGCTACCGGAGCAGAAGAAATATTGTGCTGCAGCTGCTAATGACTTTACTCAAGCCACTACAAATGACCCAGATTTTCTCAAAAAAGTCATAATCGGAGATGAATTGTGGGTCTACGGGTACACTCCAAGAAACAAATGCCCAATGGAAGTTACTTGGTTCTCAATGCCCATGCCCGAAGAAAAAACTTTGTTTTTTGATTGGGAAGGTATTGTCCACCACAAGTACACCCCTCCAGGCCAAACAATTAATAAGGAGTACTACCTCAATGTTCTTCATGGGATGAGAAACGCAATAAGAGGAAAAGAGCCACAGCCCTGGGCAGCTGGTGATTGGCAGCTTCATCAAGGCAACAAGCTAGCTCAAGCATCACGTCTGCAGAGCTTTCTGGCAAAACATCAAATCACTCAGGTGACTCAGCCCCGCCCCAGCCCAGATTTGGCACCCTGCGACTTCTGGCTTTTTCAAAAACTAAAATCACTTATGAAAGGAAAGGGATTTCAGACCATCAATGAGATTCAGGAAAATACAACAGGGTTGCTGATGGCGACTGGGAGAACTGTCTGAGATCCCAAGGTGCCTAATTTGAAGGGGACTGAGGCATCATTGTCCTATGTACAATGCTTCTAGTATCTTGTACTTTCTTCAGTAAGTGTCTCTTTTTTACATATGTGGCTGGATACTTTCAGGACAGACCTCGTACACTATGAACCAAAATTAATTTACACATACAAGTGAATACAAATACAGGCACTGAAATAATACTCAATATAATCCAAATGTTGATTACTATTATAAATTATTAGCACAAAGGAACAAAATTAATTTAAAAAATCTTGTAGAAATGTTGAAATCACTGAAATTACCTCCCATGGGTTCTCAGATGCCCACTCAAAATTACTGAATTAACCCATTGGTTTACAGAGCAGGTGCAGAGGGGTGGGGGTGCACCAAGAAGTGGAGCTGACAAAAGTCAACAACAAAGAGGACAAAGTGAAAGGACTAGAGACCACACTGGGCAGGCAGGGGAGAGAAAGGGGCTCATGTGTTGATGAGGGAAACAGCAGGGAAGTACACCAGAGCCTTTAAAATGTTACAGATAGGCAGTCTTGAGTAACATCTAAGTGAGGCTAGAGTTAAAGATACCTGTTTGAGCCCGGCGTTCTTCCCAAAAGCGAAGTCTGAGACAAGAACAGGAGTCCAGTCAAGCAGTGTATTCAGAAGATGACCCAGGAAAGAGGTACTGAAGAGAGTGAACAAAAAAAAAAGAGAAAAATCCAACCCCAAGATACCTCATTTATTGTAGTGGGTGCCTGGGGGCTTGATCTTGCTGGGAAGTTTTGAGTAGTGTATAAAAAGTCTTTCCACAGGAAGTCAAATAGAAATGCATTTTATCAACTCCAGTCCCCACTGGTAAATCTGTCCCAAGAGACATGTACTCCCCCAGACTTCCAAGAACTACAGTGGATTTGCCCAGAAGACTGCTGCAGAAGGCCACAGACAAGAGAACTTGTTAGAGAAGCCCCAGGGGTTGAAAAAAGAGAGGCATATGAGGCAATATGCAGTCAGCCAGCAGTGAGTCAGTCACAGAACTATTCCCAGCAACAGTGGTTGGAATCAGAGGGGAGGCCAAGAGGATGTGAGGACAGTAGAAGTTTCTAGTACTGTACCCAGAGGCCACTAGAGTTGATCGGGTCAAGAAAACTGCTAGAAAAGAATATGAGAAATATCACCTGCATAAACTCTTAAGTCCCCCTAATGATGAGAACAATTGGGGAGCTGACTTAAACTGGGTGATTCATATATAGACACATATACATATATTAAATATAAACAACCTTTGCTTAAAAGATCTAGTATTTAAAACATATATAGAACCCTCACCCATATATCTACAGATGTGTACAGTTGAGTTGCCTTATGAATTATCATCTAGAAGTCATTTCTTTGTGTCCCCTCTATCTAGAATCAGTACCTTAATATTTAGTAAATGGAGAAACTACAGATAAAGCTAACTGGAGATATCTGAGGTCTCAAAAAACAAACAAACAAGGGCAAGCCCTGTGTTTTGCCCAGCACTGTATAATAATTCATGGCACAAAATTAAGACTATAGACCAGCAATTTTCAACCAGTGTGCTTTAAGACTTTTTAAAACATGCAATAACTGACTACTTAGTCAGGGGCACTGACCTCTTTTCCCTTAGATTGTCAAATTTAAGAAGTGACAACAGTCAACATGACAACAGTCATCTGGTATAAATGAATCAATATTATACCTATTTTTTTGACAGCTCTGCAAAAGATAAATATTTTTTAGTGTGCTACAGAATTTTAGTAATTAGTTTTATGTGTGCCATGAAATGAAAACGGTTGAAAATAGCTGGTGTATACTGTGGAGCCAGATGCCTGAATTCAAATCTCTCATCAACTACTAATTAAGTAGGTGATACTGGCAAAATATTTAATCTGCACCTCAGTTCCTTCTGCAGACAACAGTCCATACGTTACAGGGGTTATGTGAAGTTTAAGCTGATAAACTGAAAACAATTTATGGCACATTGTAAGCACTGCCTAAATACTAGTTGTTATTACTACTGATATACGCTATAACCGGAGCTCAACAATAACTGAATAAAAAAGTAATTATGTTTGAATGTTGAGCTTTTTTCAATCATAATTATAACCAGAAAACTTTGGATTGATCTATCTTAAGGGAGACACAAGATATGCAAGACAGAATAAGGTATACTGCTGGTTAAAAATAACTGCAAAAAATACTGTTGATTATTATTGCCACTCAAATAGTACTTATTCTGATACAATATTACAACCTTATTATAGTGCATAATAATAAAGTTTAATCATGCTAATTAGTACATTAAAATACTAATTATTATATTAACAAGTATAATCAGATACTTATTTTAAGTTCCACACATAAGTAGGATTATTCTACTTAACATGCTTTCTAACAATTAGATTCCTAACAATTTGTATGTAAAATAATAAAAGCAGCAAAACCTTGGTATTTTGCATGACTAGATTAGACAAAGTACAGGTATTTCTGAATGTTAATATCACAGACCACCTTAAAAAAAAAACAGGTGTGAATAATATACCTAATACAAATACAAATTAAAAAGAATGATTTGAGGCTTCTTCTCTCATGGGGAAGCAAACACAGAAGAGGCTAAAAATAATAAGGACACTGCCCTAAAAAAAAAAATCTAACTAGTAGAAATGTGAATCAGAATGCTATGCACTATTTGATTTCATCCAGGGACTGCTGCCCAATAAGGACTACTAAAATAGGAAGATCTATTTGTTCATTAGAGGGCCAGATTAGGCATATACCAGGCACAGACAAGAATAACACAATAAGCTGAGTTTTTAACAAAAAGTAACATCCTTTTTATTTCAACACCTTCAAATGACCATAATAATGACAATAACAATAAAAATAATAACAGCTAAGTATTTCCTCCAAGTGAGGTTGCAATGACATTGTCTTTGTTTTACAGACGAGGAACCAAACCAAAGAAAGGTTAAAAAATTTCTCCAAAGTTACACAGGTGAAATTGAAACCAGACCATCTGAATCCAGAAGCTATGACCTGACCTTTTCCTTCATTAAACTGTAATTTTTTGAAGGCCTACTTATAGTCACAACTTTAAAAGGAAAGAAAACATCCTAGGTGTTAAAACTGTCTCAAAGCACAGAAATGAATTTATTTGTTAGGCCCTCAAACTGAATGGAAGCCAACAAGTCATTTTAGTTATTAAATCTCATGAGTACACCCACAGATTTTATGTCTCATTCATACAAAAGCATCTCACCCTAACATCATATTTTAGCATATTCAATTTTATCTAAGGGGTCAGAATACATCCTTTAACAATAAATAATCTTAAACACCTTCCCCAAGTAATCTCATTTCTGTGGTTAACAGCCACAAATATGTGCACTTGTTCCCAATGTCAAAAATTGTACCTAATTGTTTTCATCTCCATTCATCTCTATGGCTTTATGTTCTATACAAACTTTTAAATACACACTCATTATTTATTGTTTTTAACAATGTCACTAATAACTCATTTGGGATTTCCTTTAACACGGATAAAAATCTTTTAAAACTTTATGTGCACTACATTTGTGGAAATTAAACAATTACACTTCTGGGAAAATTACTTTAGAAAAATGTAGTGAGTTACATTTGTTTCAAGTTTTAAAATGAGGTGCCCAAAAGCCAACTAGTACAAAAAGGAGTCATCCCTGAAAAATTTCTGCCTTAAAATCTTTGCACAGGGTACATTTTTTATTCAATTAAATTTAAGTCAACAAATATTTATTGCATGTCTACCATGTGCTAGACCTACAGGGGTGGACAAAAGTTGGTTTACAGTGGTTCATATGGGAAAAAATTTAATATAAGAATAAACTGTTTCACATACTCACAACTGTAAACCTATTTTTGCCCCATCCTGTACGTAACAAATCTGGGATACAAACCCAGGCCTGATACAAATGCCCTAGCCTTCAATATAAGTAGGTTTCCAATGAGTAAAGTTGTTTGGGAAGCTGTGTTGCTAACTCATCCTTGAATGCTATTCTCTGAGCTGGGAGTATAACAGGAACTCCCTTAGCCAGAGTATAGGTAGCCAGGGGCACTCCTGGCATTAATCTGTGACTCAACTATCATTTTTCAGGTGCAATTGTTCATTTCCCTTACTTTGTGGAAGATGCCTCTGTTCTATTTATCTGCTGTTACATAATAAACTGCTCTATAATTTAGCAGCTTAAAAAACATGTGTTATATTCTGTAGTTTCAGGAGTCTAGAAGCATATTAGCTGGGTGGTTCTGGCCCCCAGGGTCTGTTCCAGATTGCAGTCATCTGAGGGCCTGATGGGCCTGCTTTCACCCCACTTCACCCCACACAGAAAGCAGTTGGATGGGAGAGCACAAATGGAAGGAACTCTGAGAATTCTGTCTATCTATATCACCAAATGTGAGGGTGAGGGCTGGGGGTGAATTCATCCAGGGCAAGAGCACTTTTCCCATTATAGAAAGAACAAGGAAAACTCAAACTTGTTTTTTTCTCTTTGGCAGGAAATGGTGTGTGGTATGGTGTTAATAGCCCAAATAATAAGTTAGAATTAATAATTAACAAAAACTTATGAAAAAGTATGAAGAAGGAAGGAAAAAAATAGCAAACAGGAAATAGAAGGGGCTAAGTATTCCAAGGCAAAGATGCGACTAACACCTCATCTGAAGTACTTTTCCACCCACTGTAAATATACAGAACAGTGCCCTGAACTAGAAAACTTACTAAAATTCACTATAACCATCCACGAGAAAAAAGGCTTTTTATGAGCAGACCTCTTCTTACCCAGATCAGCAAGATCAGCCTGAGACGAATGAGCTGCAGAAATAAAGGTTTGGCAGCTCCAAAGCTATAGGTTCCCAAAACAATGTGAAAACCTGAGAACAGCTCCTAACAGGACTTGACATATACTTTAAGAAAATTACAGAATAACAGACTGAAGACAAAATACCCACCTTCTCCAGGAAAATGAGCATATGGAAGATCAATCATCATCACCAAGTCCACAAATGCAAGAAAAAGATAAAGATTGGATATACTGTATATTGGAAAATAAAAAGCCTTCGAAATAAGAAAATTGAAAGTGGGGGGAAGGAAGGGCATGAAACTTAACTAGGAAAACTCTGCCAAGAAAAAAAGTGAAAGAAAGTGAAGAATCTTCTCTGAAACTACAAGAAAATCTAGATGAATTCATATGCTCTTCAAGGAATTTAGGAAGTCTCAAAAAGATACTACAGTGATTAAAAACAGTAAGACCACAGAATTAGGGGGAAAGTTGTACAGAGAAGGAAATTTATGTTGAAGTCCTGTATAGAACTTGTAAACACAAGGAACAGAATCAACATGACAGGAAGAGCAGGCTTAAGAAAAGCCACACAGAATTCAAAATAATACAAAGCAATTAAGATACATTTTGATACTATCGATGGTGATCTAATAAATAGATTGCTGGTATAACCACCAGTCCCAGTTAAAGGAGTCTTATCTAAGAAAAAAAACAAAACAAAACATTAAATTAAAAAATATATATTGGTGAAGGGGCACAAAGTAAACTACAAGACTGCAGAAATAGAGGCAGAAAAATAAATACTTGAAACAACGCTGTAAGTCACTTCATTAAGGGCTGATCCCAGATGAGCATGAAAAGTTGCCTGAACTTAATTCTTCCCAGCTCCTCCTTCCACTCAAAAGTAAGACATTACCAAGCAATTGATAACTCTTCAAACCAGCTTAGTGAGCTGCCCCTTCCTCACGCCTTGAGTGGAAAAAAAAAAAGTTAGTAATCATTTCTGTTGGGAAATTTTACTTTGAAGCAAGTTTACAAAAATAATTGTAAATGGATCTAGCCAAAAGAAATTATCCGTCCTGATAAGTGGTATCAATAAGCACTTGAAAGCAAGGTTTCTTCCACATAAATTCAATTAAGAAGAATTGTAAGCCATGTTCCAAAATTGTGTAATTTTATTCACCCTTTAGGTAAATCACTCCAAAATTCTTACTTGATCAAAACTTTAATAAGTGTTGACTCAGAGGCGGATTTAATGGCGGACGCACCGGGCGCGGACCCTGGGCCCCGACTTCTGAAGGGCCCCACGAAACCCCAACTTTACACTTTTTTCTAATGACACCAAGTTTGATTTCATTACTATGCTGCATAAAATATGGTTCACATTTATTTTTATTTTCCGTGTCTCTCTTTTTTATAAGGGCCCCAAAATTTTTTTCTGCGCCCAGGGCCTCAACCGACCTTAATCCACCTCTGTTGACTATATCATTTGTTACATCTCTCTGCCCTGCTGTGGAAAAGAACAAGCAGTGCTGGCTATGATTTAAATGTATAACAAATGTTTTTAAACCTAACAAAACATAAGGAGAAATCACTTACTCATTTTACTCAAGTAGCACTAAGCTGGGAATAACATCAACCTCAGAATTGTTGTAAGAATAAAATGTGACCACGAATGTGAACACTCTTAGCAACAAGGATCTGTAGAGTGATGTACAGATCACAGTTTACCTGATTACTGAATTTTTTTTTAGTTTCCAACTCATTCAATGGTCACAGGCTTCTAAACATAATAACCTGAGTGACTATTTAACAAATGGTTCTCAATCTTTTAAGACCCATGTTTCCTTAATAAGTAGAAATCCATCTCCTGTTGTGCTTTTTGTTGTGTTTTCCTAACATAATATAGTATTAAATGCACTTTTTCAAACTATAACCTCCTCCTCCAATAATCATATATGACCCATTACCACCCCTTTTAAGAAGTACTAAAATCATAATATGACATAAATCATCCACAAACTATAAAATACTGGAGAGCTAATAAACTACTATTCCTAAGTGCACAGAATATTAAAGTGAAATTATGTACATATTCATTCAATAAACATAGACACTGACATGCAACTTGCATACTTCAAATAGTACATTCTCAACAAGTTTTTCATACAAATACTTTCCTCATCACTCCAATGCAACTACATTCCCTACAATGAGATTAAATACTAGTTTTTCTTCTGCCTTTCTGGCTTTTTTGGGGGAGGGTATACTTAGCTTCTTTAGTTCTTCATCTCTTCACCAACCACAATAAGCAGAATTAACTACTCCTTTCTTTGTGGTCCCAAAACACCTTCTTCATAGTGCTCAGCACAGTAAATGACAAACTTTCAGTGATGCTCCATAATAAAGTGTTGTTTTTAATTCTATTAAAAAACTTCTATTGTAACTAATTGTATGTCTGTGGACCTCACCAGACTAGAGCTGGAGGGAAAGATCCAGGTCTTCAATTTTAAAAGTAGTTAAACAATATTTGCTAAATCAGACTGAATTTTGCTTTCTAACTAAACTGTCCCTTGAATAAGTGACCCATCTGATATCCATACCTTTGCTCTTACCATTGCAAGCTCCTCTACAAAGCCTTCCAAAACCACTTACTCCTCTGCTGATCCTTTTCTCAAAGTCTATTAGAGCATATTACTTGGTATGGTACATTGTGTAAAATATTCTTTGGTACTTGCTGTTTCCCTAGATTGAATACAACTTGTCTCAATTCCACAGTATTTTCAACAGCAAGGTCTATGTCAAGTTCTTGCTCTATACCAACTCAAGCACAGCATTTTTCAGGTAACTGGAATTCAATATACAGATAAGATTAAAACATAATGTACAACAGAGCTGCATCCTGACAAAGAGCTAACAGTAACAGATTTGTCTAGTCAGCACTGGTAGGTTTTCCCACCTCTGGTGATGATACACGAAAATGGTTGTTCCTGGGAGAAAGAAGAGCTGCACTCTTCAGTGCTCAGGCCAAGCAGCAGCCACCCTTCAGCTCACAGAAGGAGGGAAAGGTAGAGACTACTTTATGGTGTAGATGCAGAATGCAAAGCCTTAGAAGGTGAAGTATTTGGCAGAGCCTGCACTGAAACTCAGGTTTACCACCTCCCAACCAAGAAACCTTTACTGCATCAAACTGCCTCTTTAATAGTCTCAAAAAACTACTAAGTCTGTCTTTACCTCATTCATGCCAATCAAAGGCAAAACCCACAAATACCCAAGTCACTCACTAAACTGTCACACAAAGGAATTAGAAATTGGGTAGGGAAATGCTTTTCTAGACTCCTTTCCATCTACTCAGACCTTGACTGCTAATTGTTCCCAGTTCCTCCTTGGTCCCTTTTCACTCCATTCTTTGGTATTTTCATCTGCAGCCTACTGCTTCAACTATCACTAAGAATTCTTAAATCTAAATATTCCAAACAGACTTCTTTTTTTTTGAGCTCCCACTCTGCACTCTAGACATCTCTACCTTTGTATGCCCCATACTCACCTTACAAAACAAAACAAAACTCAGCATTATAAATTCATCATTTGTGAAAAGATCCAGTCAAGACAGTATCGTAGGCAGCCATGATTCACCACTTCACACAACCACATCAAAATTACAACTATAGAACAACCATCAGCCAGAACCATAAAAAATCAAATTGAATGGAGGTCTGACAACTACATAATTAAAGAAATCATATCCATTAAGATGGAGCTGGCGAGCAGGTGCCATATCTGAGACTCCACCAACCTGGCTAACATGGTTTGACCTGCCGTGGAGGTCCCCAGATACTCTGCCCAACCCAACTTATGGGTCCACCCAAGCTGCTTTTCCATATGAATGGCTGGTCTTGGCTTATGCTTCACAACTTCCTAAATCCTTTCAAACAAGCAACAGCTGGCTTAGTGAGCACCAGGCCTGGCACTAGCAGCAACCAGCTTAGATTCACAGCATGGCTTTGCCTGGGAAACTCCAAAGCCCAGCACAAGTAGCAGTCATCTCAGATCACTTTATAGCTCAAGCAGGGTGCCCCAGGCAAAACACAGGTAGAGGCTGACCTTGGCCTGCACCCCCTGGGAAACCCCAGGGCCAGTGCACCAAGTGGACAGCTACAGACCATGTCAAGAGCACCACCACCCTGCACCTGCACAGGCTGGTGGTCAATGGTCACAGCCAGTCCTTGCAGCAGACTGGTCTGGATAAATTCCTCCCACTGATCTGCCAACAACAACCACCAAGGCTCAACTACAAGAGGAGGGTGTACTCAGCACACACGAAGGACCACACCTCGAGTACCCAGCTTGGGTGACAGGGGAGGCTGTGCCACTGGACCCTAGAGGACACCTACTACATTGGGCCATACTACCAAGACTTAGAGTTAAAGCAGCTCTACCCAATACACAGAAACAAACACAGGGAGGCTGCCAAATTGAGAAGGCAAAGAAAAATGGGCCAAATGAAAAATCAGAACAAAACACCAGAAAAAGAACTAAGCAAAACAGAGATAGCCAGCCTATCAGATTCAGAGTTCAAAACACTGGTAACCACAAAACAAAGGAAGATGTGAAGGTTATACAAAGTGAAATAAAGAAAAATACACAGGGAACCAACAGTGATGGGAAGGAAGCCGGGATTCAAATCAACGACTTGGAACAAAAACAAGAAATTAACATTCACTCGGAACAGAAAGAAGAAAAAATAATTGAAGAAAAATGAGAGGATTAGGAACCTCTGGGACAACTTTAAATGTACCAACATCTGAATCATAGGGTGTCAAAAGAAGAGGAATAACAAGAAACTGAACACTTACTTGAAAAAATAATGAAAGAAAACTTCCCTAATTTGGCAAAGGAAACAGACATACAAGTCCAGGAAGCACAGAGTCCCAAATAAGACCACATCAACATACATCATAATTAAAATGCCAAAGGTTAAAGATAAAGAGAGAATCTTAAAAGCAGCAAGAGAAAAGCAGAGTTACCTACAAAGAAGTTCCCATAAGACTATCAGCTGATTTCTCAAAAGAAACTGCAAGCAAGAAGGGGCTGGCAAGAAGTATTCAAAGTGATGAAAAGCAAGGACCTGCAACCAAGAGTACTCTACCCAGCAAACCTGTCACTTAGAATGGAAGGGCAGATAAAGTGCTTCCCAAAGTAAAGCTAAAGGAATTCATCATCCCCAAGCCATTATGACATGAAACATTAAAGGAACTTATTTAAGAAAAAGAAGATCAAAACCATGAACATTAAAATGACAACAAGCTCACAACTATCAACAACTAAATCTAAAAAACAAAAACAAACTAAGCAAACAACCAGAACAAGAATAGAATCATAGGTATGGGGATCATTTGGAGGGTTATCAGCTGGGAAAGTGAAGGGGGAGAAAGGAGAAAATGGAACAGGGATAGGGATAAGTAATTGGTAGAAACAAAATATACAGGGGGAAGTTAAGAATACTGTACTATAGGAAAGAGTGAAGCCAAACAGCTTACATGCAGGACCCATAGACATGAACTGAGGAGTTGGGGGGAATGCTTGAAGGGGGGTACCAGGCGGAGGGGGGCAAAGGGAAGAAACTGGGACAACTCTAACAGCATAACCAATAAAATATACTAAATAAATAAATAAAATAAAAATAAAAAAATAAATTCATCATTTCCCCTCCCTCAGTCAACCAGCACCACCCCCTTGTGGTTATACTGCCTACCCTTGTGAACACACTGACTAACCAGAAACCCGTGTCACTTGGATTTCTCTCACCTCTCTTACCTCAGACACCAAGTTTTATCAAATCTCCCACCTAAATATAGTAGTTCTTGTACCTCCAACCAAATCATCTCCTATGCATACCAATGATCTCTGAAGCTTTTTGATCACTCACCTTAGTAAAAAAAATTTTGAGCATATATGCACCCAAAATATATGCAAGTTAACTTATTAATTAAAATACATGTATGTCTACAACAATATAGTAAGATATCATAAATCATAATAAAAATTGTATTCCTACACTCCACTGAGTCAATTACACATCCCTGGGGTTCAGGAATCTACATTTTGAAACTGTATAATGGCATTGGTTCTATAGTAAGAAATAAATGTGTGTGTGTGTGTGTATGGTTATTTGAAGCCGTTTCTTTTTACTCACACACAGATACTTCATGATGAGATGACACACGAATTTTTTGTCATACTGCTAAATATAGTTAACGTTATCTTCTAAAGCCACAAACAAAAAATAAAATTTAACGGTAACTGACTGCCAAAAACCCACATTGTATTATTTTATTAATAAAACTTAACTTTGTAAAAGTCTTAGAATTAGCCATCTTTAAAAAGATGAGAAATTTACCAAGTACAGTATGGCTCCTTTTGCACACAGCTCCTGAAAAAGAGATACCACATTTTTTTCACTTACCTATTGAAATAGTATAAGGCTGCTAATGTTCTGGGTTTTATGGACTGCACCTTCTTTAACTGAGGTACATACTGTAGTATTTTCTCAGTTTTCTACATTTATATATACTGCTACTATTTAAGGACCTTGTAGACTAACCTACTCTTCCCTGCCTTTATCCCTGTCAATGCATCCTCCCTACCCCAAGCCTCCCACTTCTGCCACACCCCCAAGGCAAACAAAAATTCCAAAGTCAGAACAGAACTACTAATACAAGAGTTATTTACATATTTTCACATTATAATAATCCTCTAGGATTTTACCCACAACCTGACAGATCCTAACTTTCCAACAGTCCATGTAAATCCTCTCAGATAAATTCAGATTATACATTCAGAAATTTAAATTCTCAGAACTCAAAGTGCTGAAATTTTTAGCAGTTAAGATGTTTCATCTCATCACTCTAGCAGTGAAGACCAAATATTAAAGAAAACGTTTCTTCAGATAAAATATTATATTATTTCCCCATGCTATGAGCCACAATTTATTTGGCAAGAAGTCAAACAATAAAGCTATTAAGTGGCAAGCATTCCATGAAAATCAGCCACGTTAAACTATTTGATTAATTTTCATTTTATGACATGACCACATATCTGTCCACAGTCACTCCTAGAGTTGGTAATTTATGACACTAATATAGAACTACATATCCATTCAGTGATGGTAAATTGGGGCAGATTTTAATTAGTGACCAAAAAGTTAAGAAAGCTTGTTAAAATTATAAATCCAGTTATTTTCAATATTGCTGATTCTATACTTTTCATGTTAAGAAAGTTGAGGGAGAATAGAAAACAATCAGTATAGAACTTAATATTCTTTTTAAAAGAATCAACATTTTAAAAACTTAAAACTTTAGGTCTGTGAAGTCAACATATGACTTAGTTTATTTGCTTTCCATTTACAGTAGTATTAACCACATCCCATCTTTTAAACTAGCATTCTAATAACATCTTCTATTTTATACTGAATTTTAGGATAAGTAAAATGGCTTTCTCCTTAAATGCTGTAACCAAAATACTGCTATTTCATCTGTTGTCTCTTCATGTCTTCATCATCTTCATTCATTCATTTAATATTGATGAACCAAAATTACTTGAAAATATGAACATTATAGTGGGACTCTCAGTTGAGTCTTATCCTCTCTTGTCCCCTGTAGTCCACAAATGTAGACTAGGTAACTTCCAACTAAAACTCTTTAATCATTCCTAAAAGAGGTCAATTGTACAACATATAGTAAGAGTAAAGGTTGTATGTAGTTTAAGAAAGATACCTGATCAAAATTCATTTAGCGTGTATTTCACTACTATCAAAACAGTCAAAACCAACACCTCAGCAATTCTACGCACCTAAATATCTTATGTGAAATGCAGACTGAAAGAAAACTTACCAGAGAGTTTATCAATTACATTCTGAGTTTTAAAAATCTTTTTGATATACCAAGAAGGAATAAAAAGGAGCAAACTTTTGAGCATCTACTCCAAGTGTTTTACATTTGATTTTCATAACTACACTGTAGGTACTGAAGGTAACCTGGGATTCAAACATGGACTCTGGAGCTAGACCCCATGGTTTCTCCACTTACTAGCTGGATGACCACATGCAAATTACTTATGCTCCCTGTGCCTCAGTTTCTTCATTTGTAAAATGGGGATAAACAACATCTACCTCATTAGATCGGTCCCAGGAGAAAATGATACAATACATATAAAGTGCACAGAGCTAAGATGTGTTATATAATAACAGTCGTTATCATAATTGTTACTTTTATTACTAGTATAGGTATCCCTATTCCCATTTTAGAGATGAGGAAACAGAAGCTGAAGGGGGATCGTTTAATCAGTCATCACGCCAACTAGTACTAGGCTTTGGCTCAAAAGCAAAAATTTGATAAAATAAAAACTGCTTAAGCATTAAACACTGGTACAGTTTAAAGGTTGTACATTATGAAACCTAAAAAACCACACATAGTAAGTGGGGTTCAGGACCGTGTCGAACATTAAATTTTGCGGAGACCCAGAGGGGGCGCCCGGCGCTGGCCACTGGCCGTCGAGGCACCTGGCGCTGCAGTGCCGCTTTCCTACGTATTCATGGTCACGGAAAGCTGTGCGCCCACGCTGCGCCTTCTCCGGGCGCCCAACGCCGGTCGGGTCAAGCCCACACCACCCCGCCGCAGGCAGAAGGCTGCCACGACTCTGCACGTTGGAAGGAAGAACAATTCCCTTATCGTGGAAGCTAATTACCGAGCTCAACGTTGTGCTAAGGAAGAGCTGCCAGCCGCAGACCGGAGCCAAGACGCGGTCGGGACCGGTCAAAGTTCCAGCAACCGAGCGAGTCGCAAAGCGGCCTCCACTCGCTTCCTCACCCGAACGCACCACGTCAGCCGGAGGAACGCGCTCGACCCAGGGACCCTCGTTCACCGAAGCCCCGGCCATGCGTCAGGCGACGGTCACTCTGAGTGGCGGGTGTCTGAGTGCCCGGTGCGGCATCCTGGTACTCTTCAAGCAACCCCTCACCCGAAAGCGGACAGCGCCCAGGCCGGCAACGTTCCCCTCCCTTCGGTCCGCGGCAGGACTGTCTCTGCGCCCTCAGGCGGCCGGCGCCGAGGAAGCCGGGCCGGCGGGGAAGCTCCGGGAGGACACTGGCGGCCCGCACTTCCGCTCCCGCCTGGGCAACCACTCGGCCCTCAGTCCCGCACAAAAGTCCCTGCCCAGCTGCGGCGCACCAGAACCCGAGGCTGCCGCCCGCCCCAGGCATCTACCTTCTCCCGGCACCGTCCGACTCCCCGCGGTAGGGTCAGGCCTGCTGCTCCGCGGTTCCCGCTTCGCTTCTCCCGCGGGCTGGCGCGGCCTCCTAGTCTCGGGCGCGGCGGGCGGTGGCTCCTCCTTCTCAGTGGTGGAAGGCGGGGACTCGCGGCGCGGAGCCACCTCCCGGCAAGAAACAACCCCCGCGGCCCTGCCTCCTCGGCGCGCCCCACCCACTCCTCTGGCCGCTACCACCGCCAGCTCAGTCCGGAAACGCATTCCGCCCTGGCAGCGTCAGCCGCGCCCCTGGCGGGAAGAGGCGGGAAGAAAAGAGGCAGGAAGCCCGAGCCCGGGACAAAGAAGCCGGCCTGGTCCGAAGCAGCCCCTGGGCTGGGGAGGGGCCAGCTTGATGCCTCAGTTTCTTCTGCTAGGGGCAGAGGTGTTGAATAAGCTCGGAGCCTCCCGCCAGCCTTACAGCCCTCCCAGGAGAGGAGACAGGACTTTGCTTTCTCGCCGGTCTTAGGTTCTGCGTCCCCAGAGCCACCTTCCTATCTAATCAACCCTCCCTTTTGCCCAGGATTGTCCCGTGAGCCCCTTCAGTCCCGGGCACATCGAGATAGTCCCCCACCCTGCAGTGCTCCGTGGGCCCCCAATCGTTTTCCTTTTGGAAGAGAACTAGCTAAAACCAGTATTTTTCCGGAATGATAGTTTTCTTGACTTGTATTTGAAGGAGAAAACTTGGGAAGAGGGTCGGTACCAAGAAAGATGGAGATGAGGGAAGCTTTAGAGAAAAACTGCTGAGTTGGGGAGCTGATCTTATTAATCTGGTGGTCCGTTTAGGAGATGAGAAGGAAAAATTCCTTAAGAATATAGTTTCTATTTATCCTCACCTGTTTTTAGTAGGTGGAGATGGGTGCTGGAGAAGGATCATTTAAAAGGGAAGGGTAACATTCCTTATGAGACTGATGGGCACATTTTAAAGAGGAGTGAAAGCTGTACCAACCAATGTCATAATGAAACCCAGTAATTCAAAATGTGCTGCGGGCAAGCTAAAAGTGGGAGCTGCCACCTGGCGAGCTGCAGCACCCTGTGGGAGCAGAGCTCAAATTATGAAATCTGAAACTGAAAAGTAGTGGTTCGCTTGCGGGAGTTTAGAAACTGGAATGTCCATTTGGCTACCAATCTTAGATAAGAGAAAATAAAGTAATCCCATCTCTGGAACATTTGCAATTGCTCATTAGTAAAATCAAATGTGTTGGTTAGAAAGTCTATGAAGACCTCTGAGAAATGAGCATGATTTTCGCCATTTTCTTCATGGATGACCAAGTTTAAGAGGCTAAGTAATATTTCTGTATTAATTTCCCAAAAGTAAACTTGTCACCAGACCTCGACATCTTGAATTTAAAGGTATTGGTTATACCATGGTTCAGAATTAATCAAGATTGACGTGTCAGCATAGGAAACCTGTTCAAAAAGAAAGCACAGTTAATCCATGGTTGATTTACACTACATTTCCCAGAATTATCTTCCCTGTATGGGATTTGAGGAGGCAATCTTTGCTGCAAGAACATTATGAAATTTACATTTGCACAACCCTAAACAAAATTAGTTCAAGGACAGTTTTTTCATCTTTTAAATTCCAGAATCTAACACTATTCCAGAACACATAATAAGGGCCCAGCCCATATTTGATAAATGAATAAATGGATCCGTTTGCTCTTCTGGGTCCAGGCCAGAACATTTGGCTATCCTGAAGTATAAGTAGCAATTTATGTACAGAAGTCATTAGCTTTTGGGAAAAGAGAAAATAAATAAGCATATTCTCTAAGAAAAGCAGTGATTGGTCAGAAATATGACTCTACTCGTGATTCATATAAATATTAAACGACAGTTAGCTAACTATAAAATTTATGAACACTGAGAAAAGATTAGTCAGACTTATCAAGCTAAAGAGGAAACTCTAGTAAGTATCAAAAAAATGCAAGCCTCGTTGCTAGATTATCTCATAATAGAACACTTGTTAGTACCTTGAATTTAAGACAAATCATATTTTACCTACATTGTCTTCCAATTATTATAAAGTTTCTTCTGCCATTTCATAAGTCATTATGCCAGATGTTTAAAAGTTGGCCTTTTCATTAGATTAGGCACCATACCACTGAGTGCTCTTCAAAACCTATCTTTATTCACTGTTTCCTAAAGTAAAGTTTCAAAGAGGCCCACCAGCAAAGACTTTTTTTGGATGCCCAGGTTCATTTCAATCAGTATTTAATTCCTATTTCTATTTATAATTAAGAGATAGGCTTACATAAATGAAAGGTGTTATTAATATTTACTCAGGTAAAGGCTTCTCTAGAAACTTGATTTTCTCTTTCGAACAGTGGGATCACAGTTTGATCACTGACCTTTAGAATCTTGCAGGTTGTATTTAATATCATGACTATGGAATACAGGATTGGGAATGAAAGTGAGTCAGTGTTGGCTTCCGGAGTGAATAGCTGTCTTTCTCCTGTAGTTTTACGCGTCTTGGCACTTAATCTTTCAAATATTACCTCATTAGCCACAAATCATCCCATGATACCTTGAAGGCTTTTCAATTTTTGAGAATGGAAATAACCCTAACCAGTATAAACTTGTATGGGCAAATATTTCAGTATGTATGGATTTATAAGTTATTTTTTTTCTTAAAGGTCGGGAAATTTATTGCTGACATAATACTATTTTTTAATCCACAGTCCATATTTAAATTGTATTTATTATCCCAATAATGTTCTTTATCATGTCCCTCCTCATTTCCCCAGTTCAAAATTCAAGATCACGTTACACTTAGCTACCATATCTTTTTAGTCTCTGGTAGTCTGTAACAGTTTATCCACCTTTCCATCTCTCTTTTTTTGAAAAATTTATTGATTGATTTTTCTATTACAGTTGTCCCACTTTTTCCCCCATTGTTCTCCCCCCACCCCTTCTCCCTCTCCCCTCTCACCCCCCCCCCCCCCCCCCCCCCCGGTCACTGTCAGTCTGCTCCTTGTTTACTTGCCTCTGGTTCTATTTTGCTCGTTTGTGTTGTTCATTAGTTTCCTGTATTAGGTGAGATCATATGGTATTTGTATTTCACTGCCTGGCTTATTTTGCTAAGCATAATACTCTCAAGTTCCATCCATGTTGGCGCAAATGGTAGTAGTTCCTTCTTCCGTTCTGCTGCATAGTATTCCATTGCATAAATGTACCACAGTTTATAAGTTATTTTTAAGTGCAATAATCACCAGAGGCAAGACCCCATGGCATTAGAACAAAGGATCATACCTGCATTGTGAGAATAGAAGTGTGTACCCAAAGCCAAATTTTTTTTGATGTTGGCCATTGCCTGGCCATACCAGATCATTTTAAAATAAATAGTGACTTTGTGGCACACTATTCCCAAGATAGCCCCAGTTTTGTCTGTTGTCCAAGCATAATTATTAATAGCACTTCTTTTCTTTCTCAAAAGTACCTCCTGATATTGGATGATAGATTATATGGCCATCCTATAAATCAGAGACTACAGACAACGCGGAACAAGAAGAATGATTTTAGAAATTCAAAGGGGACTCATAGGGACACACTGTAAATCAGGTTCCAGGTTTATAGTTAAAGACCAATTCTAATATTGAAAAGGAAAAAAACCTGTGTAAGGATTAGTGTGCTGAATTAGACAGTTCCTATACAATGAAAATTCCCTACTAGAAGATTTAATTAGGGAAAATCCTTGAAAATAGCCTGGCTGACTAACAAGACTTGGTTGTATTTAACATTGTAAATGTAAGTGACCCCTGGCTGGTTTGGCTCAGTGGATTGAGCGTCAGCCTGTGAGCTAAGTGTCGCTGGTTCGATCTTCCAGTCAGGGCACATCAGAGAAGGAAAACTCTGACTCCAAAAAACCTCCGCTGCCTTGCGGCATACCTCTTCAGGGGAAAGGCTAAGGGAGTAAACCCCGACAGAAAATCCGGAGCCGGAGTCCCTAAGGCGGTTTGACGTTGTAGTCAACACCGGCAACTCCTGCGGCGCACCTGAAGCCAAGCTGTATTGACTCCGTCTTTCCCTTGGACCCTTCAGCTGCGAAGAGAGGGGGGGTCTGCTGCATGGGCAACAGCAGACCCTCCATATCACCCTGCCCAGGCTCTGTAGCTTCAGCTTCACTGGAGAGGACACTCCAGCGTCATCGCAAGATGTCGATTCAACACGGGAGGAGACAGATACCGTGTCACTCCCGAGTCGGACTGCACAGCCATTCTCGGCGGTGCAGATAGACTCTTAAGAAGCTACACCATCGTCTCTCGAGACGGACGGCTGCCAATGATGAAATGTAAGTGATGGCTTCCAGAGCAAACTGATAGAGGATGGCTAGAAAAGTCTTCAGCTACTTTTCTAAGAATTGTTTCTACATAGTGGCCAGAAGTATTTTTCTCAACTGCCACCTCCAGCTACTTAAACCATTAAAAAGAGAAAAAAAAAAAAGAGTGGCTGTGGATGAAAGAAATAGAAGTATCTGGTAATGTCTTCTGCTGATATGGAAGTGCCTCTAAATCATAAATAACCCCATTTCTTTTTTTAAGAAACTAAAATCCTTCTATTAAATATGAATCTGTGTGCCTTGGTGAATTTAAAAAAAGAAAAAGAAAATAAAGCAGCCCTGGGAATTATTAACATTTCTGAAGAACAATACAACCCTTCCAGTTCCTCCTTCTTCTGTCTCCAAATATATAAATAACATGCAAATAAGCATAATGCAGAGAAACTGGAAGTTTATTTATTTTGCAACTTTTAATTTTTGGCTTGGGAGCTCTTATTTAGTGAAGACTTCTCAATACCCTGTTATAATTGCCAGAGAACCCATGAAAAATTCAGTTTGCCACAAGGCAGCCACTAACTCTGTATGTATGGGATATCTCAGTGAATTTGAATACCCTGTCCTGAGGCTTCAGTCAGTGCTTTATTCCTTTGCTTTTTAAAACTAAGGTGGAAAATGTCAGAAGAGTCTAGCCTGATTTGCAGTGTATCCCTTACACCTTAGGCTAGCCATTCAGTTTTTTCATTTTCTAGATGGTTAGTAGTTGCTGGATTATGACTTTGAATATGGGTCATATGAGTAAGGCTGCCTGACTGGTCCTGATTTCTCTTTTCCATATATAGTGGCTCCTTTCTCTCCTGGCCAGTCCATGGAGTATGAGCACTCCTTGCCAGCATTCAGATGCTGTACATTCTTAAGAACCCAGAGGAACAGTGTTTTTAGGCAGCTCTTTTCAGACACTATGTTTCTTCAGCTGGAGAAGGGAATGTGCCTTCCCAAATAAGAATGAAGACTATGCCAAATATAAGCAGTTGAATAGCACTAGAATTATTTTTAGAAACCAGGGTCATTAAGTACAGGAAATGATAGTGCTACCAATGGGTTGTGGCTAGTGACTATAAAACAACATTATTTCTTTACTCGTTTAACTACTTCTTAGTATGTTGAGAAAATTTAGCAATTTGAATTGAGAAGATTGATTTTAGGCGAGATTCATTAGGGAGTGGAAAGGCTAGGTTAGTTAAAAGGTATATCCGGTAAGTAAGAGCACCCTCCTTCTTCAAATTAATCCCCATAACATATCATCTAAGATAGAGCTTTTGCTGTGTACCTATGTATGGGAAACTGTGAGTCCGTAAACACCCTAAAATTGTAGACAAAGTTTCATTTATGCATACAGATCTGTGTTTTGAACATTATTTCTGGTTTTAATGGAATCTTAACCCCAAAACATTAAGAATCACTATTTCAGTTTATTTTTATTTAAAATTATTGGGCTGACATTGGCTAATGAAGTGATATAGGTTTCAAGTTAACATTTCTATGATACATCATCTGTATATTGCATTGTGTGCCCACCATCCCAAGTCAAGGCGCCTTCTATCACTACACATTTATAGACTAGAAGTCTAAACAAACAAATTTCTTGTTGTTGTTGCCCTGGAATTTTGAGTTGTATATTAATTAATTTTATCCAAAGCAATTTTTAAAACATCAGATAAAACTTCCAAATATTTTGTTATAATGAGATTTTCATTGCAGAGTTATTTAACTGTAGGAAGTAGAACAGAAAAGTAAATCTTTTGTGATCAAACCAGACAATTGAAAAATGTGCTGTTTGTATTTACTTTTCAAGGTAAAATAAACTTCAGAGAGAAACTAGAACTTTTTATTTCAATACTAGGACATAAATGCCTTCAAATCACATCTAAAAATCACCCTAATTGAAAACTATTGTAAAATTTTAATTAGATTGAGAGAAATTGTGAATACATTTTAATGTTTCCTAAGAATATTTTACATGTAGCATTCAGGAGAACAGGGTCTGTGGCTCTGCTACTTTAGGATTTCTGCATTGTTGGCTGATGTCATAGGCTTTTTACTTTATGATCACAAGAATTTCCTATTTAAAACTCCTAAAGTGTGTCGCATGCCTAAAATATCAACTAAACTGTTTTTCTCTTACAGTCAGAACATTGCCTATGAAAATGAAACAGTTCAATTAAAACTTACTAGTAGGGAGAAAATATTTTCAAGAGTTATGTCTGATAAAGGACTATTATCCGAAGTGCAAAAAGAACTCTTAAAACTTAACAATAAGAAAACAAACAACCTGATTAAAAAATGGTCCAAAGACCTTAACAGGTACTTCACCAATGGGGATATAGGGAAGGCAAATAAGTATATGAAAAGATGTTTCACATTATATGTTATTAGGGGATTTCCAAATTAAAACAACAGTGAGATATCTTTGGTCACCTTTTAGAGTGGCCAAAATCTAGAACACTACACCAAAAGATGATGAGGATGTGGAGCAACAGAAACTCCTATTAACTACTGGTGGGAATGCAAAATGGTCCAGCCACTTTGGTTAACAGTTTGGCAGCTTCTTATAAAACTAGACATATTTTACCATACGATTTAGTAATTACCCTCCTTGGTGTCTACCTAAAGGAAACATATGTCTTTATATATAATTTCCAAAACCTAGAAATGTCCAAAATTTCCTTCAGCAGGCGAGTGGATAAATAAACTCTGATACATCCAGACAGTGAAATATTATTCAGTGCTAAAAAGAAATAAGCTATCAAGCCATGGAAAGGAGTGGAAAAAACTTAAATGAGTATTACTAAGTGAAAGAGGCCAGTCCAAAAATGTTAAATAAACTCTAATATGTCCATGAAATAGAATAACTAATTTTAAAAAATGAATTATTATTAAACTGATCGAACTTTTTGTGTTTTTATGTTGATATCATGGCATGGGCCCTTTAATAAAGCTAGTTTATGCCCTTGGTGCATTAAAAAAAAAAAAAAAGAATGAGTTAGACCTGAGTGCAGTGATATGGAAAGACATTTGATATACAAGCTCTGTCCTGGAACAATCCAGCCATTGTTAATATAATGAGAAAGGTTTGCATGACATTGTTATAACCTGGTAGTCAAGAAGAGTGGACTGGAATGCACATGTGTAAACGACGATGACTTCAGAAAGGAAGACGGCGGAGGAGTGAGGGGAGGCTGCGCTTTCAGGCCCTGAAGACCGGTCTGTAGTTTGGACTAATTGCAGACAGAACATCTCAGTGAGCAACTGGACACTGGCAGGAGTTGAGCCTTGGCACTGCTGGATTAGAGAAACACCATCTGGGAACAACCTGTTCAGTGGGGATAGCGGTGGAAAAAGGAACGGGACAGGATTCCTGACTGGGGTGGCTGCCCGAGCTGCGGCTGCAAGTACACAAAGGCTTTTTGGCGACCACAGGCTTCCCCAGAGAGGAGTCGGGAGGAAAGCAGATCTCTGCCTGCTGGCAGAGACAGGACTCCACCAGGTGGCATTGGCGCTGAAGGACAGGAGACAGCGTACTGCTCTGCAAATGAGAATATAACTCTCCTTTATATTTTTCTCTTGTGGACTGCGGAGAGGGGTGGAAAGTTTGGGGGTTGGAGGACATTCTTGAGGAGTGCAGGTGCAGAGGCGCGCTTGTCCACTCCCCAACCCTTCCCTGGGGTCACAGGGGCGCGCATAGGGAAGTGCCCTCATTCACTGGCCCAGGTGCGCGGGGCAGTGAGTCCAGGTGCCCCTCGGACACACGCCCCAACAGACATAAGATCAGTGCCCCAATGGGTGCAGGGAGGGCCCACTGGACACGCAGAGGACTGTGCGCAGACACCCCTGGGCAGCTCCAGTGAGCGCCAGGCTGGAGCGCAGACCACTTGCTCAGGCTCTGCTCGTGCCCACCTAAGTGCGTGCGGGAACGATGGGCAGCTGCAGCGCGGGAACAGCGGGCGGCAGCGACTCACAGACGCTCACTTCCACTGAGCGCAAGTGTCCGCGGCCCCGCCCTAAGAGGCGAGAGACCAACTCCCGGAGCTCGGCTCAGCAGGCCTGAGGCAAGCTCTCGGGATGCCTTGCATGCGCACAGGCGCGGGAGCGCAAAAGCACCTCAGCCAGCTTCAATAGACGCCAATCGATCACTTCCACTGTGCGCAAGTGTCTGGGGCCCAGCACTAAGAGGTGCGAGACCAACTCCCAGAACACGACTCAGCAGGTCTGAGGCAAGCTCTCTGGCTGCCTTGTGCGTACAGGGGCACGCCCGCAAACGCACTTCGGCTAGCTCCAACAGGCGCCAAAGGAACGTGCTGCCGTCTGGCTACCGGGGGCACACACCGCTGCTGCAAGGAACAGGAACATCTGATCCGCCTCATTAGACCAGCTGTGGATGCAGAAAAAGAAGACGACACTCAAAGGCTGAACTGAGTGAAAACATTCCCTTTTTTTTTCCTTCCTTAAAGGAAAGAGAAAAAACACAAAACAAAACAAAAAACTATATCTCTAATCTGTTTCATACAATCTCTCCTTCTCATCCTTTCTAATTGTTGTTTATTTGTTTGTGTATCTAGTTTAGCCTCCCTTTCACTCTAAATAAATAGAATATAACTACTATATAAATTCAATACTATACAATCCCACTTTCTTACTATATTCTGCATTCTTACCTCCTTTACTTCTATTGTTATTAACATACAATGTAAATATTACCTACTGTCTTGCATAGTCTCAACTATTATTAATCTATCATCCCCTCTCTCAAAAATCATATTTTTCCTCTCTAAAAAAACTCTTATCTCTTCTTCATATAGTATAAAAGCTCTAATCTCTCTACATTTATATTAATACTGGATCATTCGCTGACGATAGCGAGATAGACAGTGGGGGATATTTTTGAGGGTGTGGGTCTCCTGCCTGGGCTGTGTGTTTATGTTTTTAACAGCATCACCACAAAAGAACTCAAGACAAAGTGGATAGAATGACTCTCAATCAACTAGCCAGAAGAAAGATCCTACCAAAGAGCATCTGAAATATAACCAGACAGCATAAAAAAACGACATAAAGGTGACCCAAGAACATCAGGCTCAAGAGATCAAAGAGACTGCACCACTGAAAACCCCAGGTCTCCTATAAAGAATCTCATACCACAAAGGTGGGAAGTCAACGCAGACAAACCCAAAAAACAAAAACAAACAAGAAGAATCCAACATGGTAAGACGCAGAAACAACCTCTCAATGAAAAGTAAAGAGGAATTCCCAGAAAGAGAGGTAGAGGGAATAGACATAGCCCAAATGTCAGACACGGAATTCAAAACAATGGTGGTGAAGAAGCTCAATATACTCGACAACCTCAAAAACAACTATGACAACCTCCAAGGAAGTTACCAACAGCTCTAAGAAAATTACAGGGAACTTGCAAAGAACTACAGCAGCATAAAAAAAGACAAAGAAACTATTAACAAGAACCGGGAAGAAATGAAGAATTCGATCTCTGAACTGAAAAACACAGTAGAATCAGTCAAAATCAGACTAAATGAAGCAGAAGATCAGATTACTGAGTTAGAACATAATGTAGAGAAAAATTCCCAGAGAATACAGCAAAATGAAAAAAGATTGAAAAAGTACGAAGAAGAAGTAAGGGAATTACAGGATAGCATAATGAAAACAATATCAGAATCATTGAAATTAAAGAGGGATCAGAAGAACAAGGAATAGAAAAACTGATAGCAGAAATAGTGACAGAAAATTTTACCAACCTGATGAGAGAAAAAGTTATACAAGTTCAAGAAGCACAGAGAGTTTCAATGAAGAGGAACCCCAAAAAAACCCACTCCAAGGCACATCATAATTAAAATGGCAACATTCCAAGACAAAGAGAGAATCCTAAAAGCAGCAAGAGAACAACAGAAAACAACATACAAGGGAGCTCCAAGAAGGCTATCGACCGATTTCTCAACAGAAACACTACAACCAGAAGGGAATGGTCAAAAATATTTCAAGCAATGAAAAACAAAGGCCTACAACCAAGAATACTCTACCCAGCAAGGCTCTCATTCAAAATGAAAGGTGAAATAAGGAGTTTCTCAGACAAAGAAAGACTAAAAGAATACATCTCCACCAAACCAGCATTGCAAGAGATGCTAAAGGGAATGTTCTAAGAAAAAAGAAGAAAAAATAAAATAAAAAGGGTAGAGGAACAGAGGTACAAAGGGAAATGAATAAATACACGTCAATAATAGTCTTAAATGTAAATGGATTAAATGCTCCAATTAAAAGACATAGGGTAATGGGATGGATAAAAAAACAGGACCCATATATTTGCTGTCTACAAGAAACACACCTCAAAACAAAAGATTTACATAGACTGAAAGTAAAGGGATATAAAAAAATATTCCAAGCAAATGGACCTGAAGAAAAAGCTGGGGTAGCAGTCCTCATATCAGACAAAACGGATTTCAAAACAAGGGCAATAAAAAGAGAAAAAGAAGGACATTTCATAATACTTAAAGGAACGATTCATCAAGAAGATATGACACTGATAAACATATATGCACACAACATAGGAGCACCCAAATACATAAAGAAAATACTAGAAGACCACAAGAAGGATATTAACAACAACACACTCATAGTAGGGGACTTCAACACTCCATTATCAACAATAGACAGATCATCCAAGCAAAGAAACACCAAGGATATACAGGCATTGAACAACACACTAAACCACATGGACTTAACTGATATATATAGAACCTTTCACCACAAAGAAGCAAAATATACATTCTTTTCAAAGGCACATGGGACATTTTCAAAGATAGACCACATAGTAGGACACAAAACAAGCCTCAACAAATTCAAAAAAATTGAAATCATATCAAGCATCTTTTCAGACCACAATGCCTTGAAGCTAAAAATCAACCTCAGGGAAAAAAAAATCAAACACACCCAAACTCATGGAGAATGAATAACATGCTATTAAATAATGAATGGGTTAACAATGACATCAAAGAAGAAATCAAGAAATTTCTAGAAACTAATGATAATGAACAGAAAACAGCCCAAAACCTATGGGACACAGCAAAAGCAGTCCTAAGAGGGAAGTTCATAGCAATACAGGCATATCTGAAAAGGATAGAAGAATCTCAAATAAAAAATCTAACCCTAAAGCTACAAGAACTAGAACAACAACAACAAACAAAGTCTAGGGCAAGAAGAAGGAAGGAAATCATCAAAATCAGAGCAGAATTAATGACATAGAGACTAAACAAACAATCCAAAAGATCAACTAAACTAGGAACTGGTTCTCTGAAAAACTGAAAAAAATCGACAAGCCTTTAGCCAAGCTCATCAAGAAAAAAAGAGAGAAGAACCAAATAAACAAAATCAGAAATGAAAGAGGAGAAATCACGACTGATACCACAGAAATACAAGAGATAGTAAGAAATTACCACAAACAACTGTATGCCAAGAAATTTGACAACCTAGAAGAAATGGACAAATTTCTAGAAACATATAACCTTCCAAAACTGAATCAAGAAGTAGAAAATCTCAAAAGACCAATAACAGAGAAGAAAATTGAAACCGTAATCAAAAATCTCCCGGCACACAAAAGCCATGGACCAGATGGCTTCACAGACGAATTTTACAAAACATTTAGGGACGAACTAACTCCTACCCTCCTCAAACTATTCCTAAAAATCCAAGAAGAGGGAAAAATTCCAAACTTTTTCTATGAAGCCAGTATTACCCTAATCCCAAAACCAGGTCAAGACACAACAAAGAAACAAAACTACAGGTCAATATCACTGATGAACATAGATGCTAAAATCCTCAATAAAATATTGGCAAACAGGATCCAGCAATACATTAAAAAGGTCATACACCACATCAAGTGGGATTCATCCCAGGGATGCAAGGATGGTTTAATATTCGCAAATCAATAAATATAATACATCACCTAAACAAAATGAAAGACAAAAATCACATGATCATATCAATAGCTGCAGAAAAAGCATTTGATAAAGTACAACACCCATTTATGGTGAAAACACTCAGCAAAATGGGAATAGAGGGAGCATACCTTCACATAATTAAGGCTATATATGAGAAGCCTGAAGCCAACATCATACTCAATGGACAAAATCAGAAAGCATTCCCGCGGAGGTCAGAAACAAGACAAGGCTGTCCACTCTCTCCACTCCTATTCAACATAATGTTGGAAGTCCTAGCTACAGCAATCAGACAAGGAAAAGAAATGAAAGGCATCCAAATTGGGAAAGAAGAAGTAAAACTACCATTATATGCAGATGACATGATAGTATACCTAGAAAACCCATAAACTCCACTAAAAGACTACTCGATATAATAAGTGAATTTGGCAAAATAGCAGGGTACAAAATAAATATACAGAAATCTAAGGCATTTCTGTACACCAACAATAAAATATCAGAGACAGAGACAAAAAAAAAATACCATTTACTATAGCAATAAGAAAAATAAAGTACCTAAGAATAAACTTAACCAAAGAGATAAAAGACCTGTATTCTGAAAATTACATAACATTGAAGACAGAAATTAAGGAAGATACAACAAAATGGAAGCAAATACCATGTTCTTGGATGGGAAGAATCAACATTATCAAAATGGCCATATTACCCAAAGCAATTTACAGATTCAATGCAATTCCCTATTAAAATACCAATGACATATTTCACAGACCTAGAGCAAATACTCCAAAAATTCAGATGAAACCAAAAAAGACCCTGAATAGCAAAAGCAGTCTTGAGACAGAAGAACACAGCAGCAGGAATCACAACACCAGATATCAAACAATACTACAAAGCCACTGTGATCACAACAGTCTGGTACTGGCATAAGAACAGACATATAGATCAGTGGAGCAGAATAGAGAGTCCAGAAATAAACTCAGGCCTCTATGGTCAACTAATATTTGATAAAGGAGGAAGGAACATAAAATGGAGTGAGAAGAGCCTCTTTACCAAATGGTGCTGGGAGAACTGGATGGAGACTTGCAAAAAAATGAAACTAGATCACCAACTTACACCACACACGAGAATAAACTCAAGATGGATCAAAGACTTAAATGTAAGCCATGACACCATAAAAGTCCTAGAGGAAAACATAGGCAGGAAAATTTCAGGTATGTCACGTGACAATATCTTCATGGATACATCTCCTAAGACAATAGAAATAAAGAAAAAAATAAACAAATGGGAATACATCAAACTAAAGAGTTTCTGCTCAGCAAAAGAAAACATCAGCAAGATGAAAAGGAAATCAACCATATGGGAAAACATATTTGCCAATGACATCACAGACAGGGGACTGATTTCCAAAATATATAAAGAGCTTATACAACTCAACATCAAGAAAACAAACAACCTAATTAAAAAATGGGCAAAGGACCTGAATAAACACTTCCCCGAAGAGGACATACAGAAGGTCCATAGACACATGAAAAAATGCTCAACATCAGTAGCCATCAGGGAGATGCAAATAAAAACCACAATAAGATACCATTTTACACCAGTCAGAATGGCCATCATCAACAAATCGACAAACAACAAGTGCTGTCGAGGATATGGAGAAACAGGAACCCTAGTGCATTGTTGTTGGGAATGCAGACTGGTGCAGCCAGTATGGAAAACAGTATGGAATTATCTCAAAAAACTAAAAATGGAACTGCCCTTTGAACCAGCGAATCCATTGCTAGGACTATAACCCAAAAATCCTAAAACACTAATTCTAAAGAACTTATGCACCCCTATGTTCATAGCAGCACTGTTTACAATAGCTAAGTGCTGGAAACAGCCTAAATGCCCATGTGTAGATGAGTGGGTCAAAAAACAGTGGTACATTTACACAATGGAATACTATGTAGCAGAGAGAAAGAAGGAACTCCTGCCATTTGCGACAGCATGGATGTAACTAGAGAGAATTATGCTTAGTGAAATAAGCCAGGCAAAGAAAGAAAAATACCATATGATATCACCTAATACAGGAAACTAAAGAACAACACAAACAGATGAACTAAATAGAACAAAGAGCAGAATAGCAGTCAATAGGAGGGAGGGGGGAGAGAGAGAAGGGAGATAAGTAAGGGAAGGTTTTAGTAAAAGAACATGTATAAATGACTCATGGACATGGACAACGGGGAGGGATATGATTGTGGGAGAAAGGGTGGGCTGGGTGGGGGAGAGAAATGGGGGGAAAATGGGACAATTGTAATTGAAAAACCAAAAAATTAAAATAAATAAAATAAAAAAATCTTGATCTCAGACAGACCGTAAAACAAACAAACAAACAAACAATGATGACTTCACTGTAGTAGTCAGTGGGGATAGTAGATGCCATTGACTGAGCTTGTGTACTGTGTGGCCATTGCATTCAAAATGACTGCATGAATAGAGCAACAAATGTGCATCAAATGTTGGGTTAGCTTGAACATTCCTCTGTAGAAGCTATTCAGATGGTTCAGAAGGCCACAGCTATGGGTAACTCGTGATTGGCAGCTTCATCATGGCAACACGCCTGTTCATGCATCACATCTCGTGCAGAGTTTTTTGGCAAACAATCAAATCACAAAGGCGACTCAGCTCAGCTACAGCCCAGATTTGGCTCCCTGTGACTTCTGCCTTTTCCCAAAACTAAACTCACCTTTGAAAGGGAAAAGATTTCAGACCATCAGTGAAATTCAGGAAAATACAGTGGGGCAGCTGATGGCAATTGGGAGAGTTGTATGAGGTCCCAAGGTGCCTACTTTGAAGGGGACTGAGGCATCATTGTCCTGTGTACAATGTTCCTTGTAGCTTTTATTCTTCTTCAATAAATGTTTCTGTATTTTATATTGCATGGCTTGATACCTTCTGGACAAACTTCATATATTATGTGTGTGTGTGGTGAACAAGATGCAGAACATATTATGATGTAATTCCTTATGTAATGTAGTATTACTGTGATTGACATTTTATAGGTTAAGGAAACTGAGATCTGAGGTTACGTTGACAGAACCAAGATTTGAACCTAAGCAGTCTGGCTCCAGACTTATTGCACTTCACTGCCTCTGACCCCTTGTCAGCCCTGTTCCATCTCCACTGTGACTAGACAGATAAATCTGATATTCAAGAATAAGAAGTCAATCTGTCTGCAGATTTAAGTCATATTCTCCAATACCAGCATTTTCAATAATAATAAGGTGACATTTTCACCTCCATCTACATTAGTCTTATCTGATGTATCCATCTATCATCTGTCTATATATCAAAAAGGAAAGGATGATGTGAGATTATAATTGTTACACATCCATGTGAACAAGCATATAAGCATGGCTGATTTTTGAGTTTAATCATTCCAAAGTTGGTCAGTTACATATTTTCATTAGAGATCTTATAAGATTCTTTCTTAAGGGTAGTGATCATATCATATGTGTATATATCTAACAATGCTTTACATATGTGGATGAAAAAAGAACCACATACTAAACTTGACAAGCTCAAGAGAAGCCCGCATGGCAGCCTTACAGACTCAGAGACCTAAAGTAACCACAAAAAGTGGTCTTAAATTAAAACATTAACTAAAAGCAGTTCATGGCAGTTAGTCATGCTTAGGCTCAAATTTTCCCTGACAAAAGTCAATCTTTACCTTAATTAAGCCTGTCTTTTTGCATCTAAAATAACATAACTTTGGAATGTCAAAGTAATTTCCCTTTTCCAGACCCCTCAAAGCACCAAAGCAAAGAGCGCAAATTCCCTATCTGTTATTGAGTTAATCTGTTGACTGTTAACTGTCCTGTACCCACCTGTGTAAAAGAAGTATGTGACTATTATTTTACCTTTTATCCACAGCAGTTCTCCCACTTTGCCTTTTCCTGCTTATGTCTTCACCTATGTCTTCTTTTTTAATTGTAAAGTTTAAATAAGCTGCTATTTTGTGGAGAACTTTCTCAATTTATTGAGGTTTTGCTTCCCAGCAATTGTCGTCAGGTTGGCTCAATCAACTCAGAAAAAATTCTTCCAGGTTTGGATATTTTTTATGTTGACATATATATTATTATATTGCTTCTCTTAACACTTAAAATAAAATCATCACTCCTTTTCTTTGACCTCATCTTAAACCATCTTTCCCTGGCCCACTATACTTTAGCCACATTGACTTTCTCTCTATTCCATTACTTTATCAAGTATGTCCCTAACTTTGGGGTTTGGTCGTTGCCATTCCCTCTGCCTGATTTTCTTCACACATCTACCTCCTTTTTGTCAATCATATCTCAGCTTAATTATCAGCTTTTTAGACAGTCTTCCCTACCCCCAATCTATAATATTTTCTCAGACACTCTGTATCACATTGCCATATTTTAATTCACTGCATGGCACCAGTCACTATCTGATATTTTTCTCTATATTTTTTCCTTTGATTATTTCCTATCTTCCTCCACTAAAAGGAAAATTCCATGGGAACGGCTGCTTTGTTTGCCTAGCTCAGCTCCCAGAGGTGTCTTGTACATGTAAAGAATGGAGAAGTAGTTATTGGATGAATTAATAATTGTTCACTATTTATTTAATAACAGTTATGATGGTTATTTCAATATTTTGTAAAGATTACAAAGTAACACTAAAATAAGATCTTAGAAGAGAGTTCTGGTCAAGATAGGTGAGTAGATGGACACTGAATTCACCTCATGGGAGCATGATCACATCAAACTTAAAACTAAATTACAGTGGGGAACACATTTTTTGTTGAATTAGATCTGACACTTGTTTTTGACTAACTTTTGGCGTCTGAATTCAAAACTGACCTCAGTTTTTCTCTAACACATCAACTTTTTCAGGTACAGGATACCCACCCTTTGTCCCAAAAATCATACAAAATGTACATACAAAGGAAAATAAAGAAAAAAATTACCTGAATATGCTATTTATTTAGAGTTATTTTATTCATATGAAGGCTATATATTATTATTGTAAGTCAAATTGTGTACAAGTAGTGAAGTTCTGCTACGAAACATACATATTAAGGTATTTTATCTTTTCAAACAACAGGCTAGGAAATGCCAAAATGAGATACTTAAAACAGTCTCCTTCAGGTGGCAAAGCTTTAACAAATTGCTTCATGAGACCCAGTTTTATGTACAGAGGTGGGAATATAATGTTCTTTCTGTCAACAAGTGGCTCATGTAGAATGTTTGGATCACCAGGTTTGAGGTCCAATCTTGGAGGACAATTCAACTCCACCTAATGCTTCTCACAAACTCTGCTGTCCTATATACACAGAAAAAAGGGACACTTGGTGTATTTGTATTGCTGACCAAGAAGGAAGCAGACCATTTTAACATCAACACAGATGATCCAATTGTGCTTGTGATATTGCAACAGATTGATGACTCTAAGTCTTCGTATTCTTCATGAAAACAAACTAAATGGCCAATTGGGACTGCACCAAATACAAAAAAATTGCCATTGTGGAAAAGGATACACTTCAAGCTCCACTTTGAGCTATTGATGAACAGTCACCATTAGGTGGCATTCTAGATTGGAATTCCAAATTCCTCCATTAAACCATGTATGTTGTGGCAATACACAAAGCCACAGTCACTTCAAAAGTACTTCAGTACTGAGTCTACCCCCACTTGACCAAATGTGAATCAACATTACCATATGACTCCTTGAGACCACACCATACCACAAAGTTCTGCAGGCCCCAGGTAGGTGACATCTGGCCTCAGTGTACCCTAAGACTCTTGCTGAGTGGCCTCAGCCCCAGCTGTGGTGCCAGATATGAATCTTTATTAACCTAGTGAACACCATTTGCACCATCTTGGTGACTCCCTGAGACACCGCTTCACCCAACTTCCATACTGACCAAGGCTCCTTTAGCTTCTGAGTGAGCCATATGGGCATCTGGCAGATAGTGGCAGGTTGTGGGGGTCTTGGATCATTTAATGACCTACCCCAGGTTCAGTAATGGTAGCAGCTACTCTCAGTACCCAAATTGGCCCTACTCATATGCACATAAGCCTAGCAAAAACAGCTATCGACTCTGGATGACTATATAGCTCCTTACAGGAAGCCCCAGGCTGGTCACAGGCATTGTCTGGTAAGAACCTGCCCCAGAGTCCATTTCAAAAGATCCCTGAATCAGCACACCTTCAGACCACAACAGAGTACCACTGTTTAGCTCAACAAACAGCACATACAAAGGAAGGTCTTGGTTGGCACAAGAACCTGCAGAAGCAAATTCCACTCTGTGATATCAGGCCCCACAGAGCAGTTCATATGCTATCGTTGTGGCCAATCTTCACAGCAAGACAACCTGAGGGTCATTCCTACTCACTGATGTGCCAACAGCAATCAAGACTCAGCTATAGTAGGAGTGCACAAATAAGTAACACATGGGGCACTCTTAGAGCGCACAGCTAAGGAAATCAGGGAGATGTTGCCACTGGGCCCCATTGGACAATTCCTACATAAGGCTACCCTGCCAAAACTGGGAGAAGTAGCAGATCTAATATGTAGAAATGGAGAGGCAGCCAAAGAAACATGTCCCAAAATGTCCCAAATGAAAGAACAGGAGAAATCTCCAGAAAAAGAGCTAAATGGAATGGAGGCAAGCAATATACAAGACATAGAATTTAAAACACTGGTTATAAGGGGAAGAATGAGTAAACTCAGTAAGAACTTCAAAAGAGATAGTAAGTATAAAAAGAGGACATAGCATAAAAAAGAACCAGTCAGAAATAAAGAATACAAGATCAAATGAACAATGCACTAGAAGAATCAAACAGATTAGATGAAGCAAAGAATCAAATCAGCAATTTGGAAGATAAAGAGGTTGAAAACACCCAATCGTAACAGCAAAATAATAATGATGATAATAATAATAGTTTAAGAAATTTGGGGGGCAACATCAAACATTAAATCATTTGCATCATAGGGGTACCAGTAAGAGAAGAGAAAAGGAAAGGGATTGATAACCTATTAGAAGAAATGACTGAAAACTTCCCTAACCTGGTGAAGGAAAAAGGCACACAAGTCCAGGAAGCATGGAGAGTCCCAAAAAAGATGAACCCCAAAACACCCTAACAAAGACATATTGTACTTAAAATGGAAAAGGTTAAAGACATAGTGAGAATCTCAAAAGCAGCAAGAAAGAGCCTTAGTTGCCTACAATGGAGTTCCCATAAGATTGTAAGCTGATTTCTCAACAGAAAAATTTCAGGCCAGGAGGGATTGGCACAAAATACACAAAGTGATGAAGCGCAAGAACCCACAACCAAGATTACTCTACTCAGCAGGACTATAATTTAAAATTGAAGAACAGATAAAAAGCTTCCACCCTCAAAAAAGCTAAATGAGTTCATCAACACCAAAACAGTATTACTATAAATGTTAAAGAGTTTCCTTTAAAAAGAGGAGGAGAGCCCTGACCAGGTGGCTCAGTTGGTTGAAACATTGCCTCTACACCAGTTTTCAGGTTTGATCCCTGGTCAGGGCATATTCTTAGATTGGAGTTTAAATCCCCAGTCAGGGCGTTTGCAAGAGGCAACCAATTGATGTTTCTCTTTTACATCGATGCTTCTCTCTCTCTCTCTCTCTCTTTCTAAAAATCGAGAAACATATCCTCAGGTGAGGATTTTAAAAAAGAAGAGGAGAGGAAAAAAAGAGTATAAATATGAACAATGAAATGGTAATAACCACATAACTATCAATAATCACTTTAAATCTAAATGGATTTAATTATTTAGTAAAAAGACATATGGTAGATAATGGATAAGAAAACAAGACCCATATATATACTGTCTACAGGAGACCCACTTCAGATCAAAAGACACACATGGACTGAAATTAAAGGGATGGAAAAAGGTATTTTATATAAATGAAAATTTTAAAATGCTGAGGTAGCAATACTTATATATGATGAAATAGACATTCAAACAAGGACTGTAAGAAGAGACAGAAGAGATTACATAATGATAAAGTGATCAATCTGACAAGAGGCTATAACCCTTGTAGACATTTATGCACCCAATATAGGAGCATATAAATATACAAAGCAAATATTGATGGACATAGAAGGAGAGATCAACAGTAATACAGCCATATTAGAAAACTCAAACACCCAATTGACATCAAATGATTGACCTTCCAGACAGAAAATCAACAAGGAAACAGTGGCCTTAATTGACACATTAAGCCGAACAGATTTAATTAATATTTTTAGAACATTTTACCAAAGCAGCAGAATATACATGATTTTCATGTGCATGTAAAACATTTTTTCAGGATAAACCAGGAATTGGGATACAAAACAAGTCTCAATATACTTAAGAAGATTGAAATCATATCAAGCACCTTCTCTGATTGCAGTGGTATGAAACAAATAAATTACAGAAAAATAAACTGAAGAACACACAGGCACATAGAGGCTAAAAAACATTTTACCAAACAATGAATGGATTAACAATGTGATCAAGGAAGACATTGATAAATACCTTGAGACAAATGAAAATGAGAATACAATAACACAAAATCTATGGGACAAAGCAAAAGTCATCTTAAGAGGGAAATCATAGCAACACAGGCCTACCAAGAAAAGGAAAAATTTCAAATAAACTATCTAACCTTACACATGAAGGAACTAGAAAAAGAAGAAATAAAGTCTAAAGCGAACAAAAGGGAGGAAATAATAAAGATTAGAGTGGGAATAAATGGAGTCTAAAAAATTACAAAAGATTAATGAAACCAACAGCTGGTTCTTTGAAAAAATAACAAGATTGATAAACCTTTAACCAGATGAGAGAGAGAGAGAGAGAGAGAGAGAGAGAGAGAGAAGACTCAAATGTAAAATTAGAAATGAAAGAGGAGAAATGACAAAAAACACAACAGAAATACAAAGGATTATAAAAATACTATAGTTACATGACAACAAATTGGAGAATATAGAAGAATTGGATAAATTCCTATAAACAAACAATCTTCAAAGACCAAATCAAGAAGAAATAGAAAATCTGAACCAAGGAAATCAAAACAGTAATCAAAAAACTTTCAACAAACAAAAGTCTGGACTGGATGTCTTCACAGGTGAATTCTTTGAACATTCAAAGAATTAACACTTATCCTTCTCAAACTTCAAAAATAATTCAAGAAAAGAAAAGAATCCCAAGCTCATTTGATGAGTCTACCATTATCCAAAGGTAGACAAAGACATTACACAAAAAATTAAATTATAGTCTAATATTCCTGATTAACATAGATGTAAAATTCTTCAACAATATATTAGCAAACTGAATTCAGCAATACATTAAAAAGATCATACACCATGATCAAATGGGATTTATTCCTGAAATGCAAGATTGATTCAGTATCCACAAATCATTTAATATGATACACAACATAAACATAATGAAGGATAAAAATCATATGGTAAATAGAAGCAGAAAGACATTAGACAAAATCCAGTACCCATTTATAATAAAAACTCTCAGCAAAGTGGCAATAAAGGGAACATGCTTCAACATAATAGAGGTCATATATGACAACATCATACTCAATGGAGAAAAGCTAAAAGTGTTTTTTGTAAGATGAAGAACAAGACAGGGTTGTTCACTTTCTACCACTTTTATTCAAGATAGTTTTGGAAGTTTTAGCAATCAGACTACAAGAAGAAATAAAAGACATTAGATTGGAAAGGAAGAAATAAAACAGTCATTATTTGCAGATGACATGATACTATATAGAGAGAATCCTAAAGATTCCACCAATAAGTTACTAGCACTGGTAAGTGAACTCAGTAAAGTAGAAAGATACAAAATAAATATTCAGAAATTAGTTACAGAGTTATAAATTTAACCAGATAAGTAAAAGACCTGAACTTGGAAAATTATGAGACACTGAAAAAAGAAACTGATAAAGATACAAATAAATAAAACCATATACAATGTTCATGGATAAGAAGTGTTAACATCATTAAAATGTTCATATTACCCAAAGCAATCTATAGATTCAGTGCAATCTTTATCAATGCCAATGACACTTTTCACAGAACTAGAACAAAGAATCCTAAAATTTATATGGAACTACAAAAGACTCCAAATAGCCACAGCAATCTTGGGAAAGAAGAACAAAGGTGGAAGTATCACACTACCTGATATCAAACTATACTACAAGGCTATAGTAATCAAAAGGACATGGTACTGGCATAAAAACAGACACAAAGATCAATGGACCAGAATACAAAGCCAAGAAATAAACTCATGCCTATGTGGTCAATTAATATATAACAAAGGAGACAAGTACATACAATGGTGTAAAAACAGCTTATTCAATGAATGGTGTTGGAAAAATTGTACAGATAACTGCATAAATATGAAACTAGACCACCAACTTACAACATACACAAAAATAAAGTCAAAATGGATTAAAGATTTAAATTTAAGTTGCAAAGAAATAAAAACCTTAGAAAAAATAGGCAATAAGTTGCCAGTCATTTTTCTTCCTAATATTTGTCTTGATATGGTTCCTCAGGCAAGGGTAACCAAAGGAAAAATAAACAAATGGGACTACATTAACTAAAAAGTTTTTGGACAGCAAAGAAAACCATCAACAAAATGAAAAAACAACTACTGTATAGAAGATATTCATCAGTGATACATCCCGATGTGGGCCTAATATCCAAAATTTATGAGAACTAATACAACTTAACACCAAATAAACACACAATCTAATTAAAAATGGGCAGAGGACCTGAATGGACACTTCTTCAAAGAGGACATAAAGATGGCCAATAGAGGCATAAAAAGATGCTCAACATCACTAATTGTCAGAACAATGCATATTATTATAAAGCCTCAAGGAGATATTACCGCACATCTGTCAGAATGTATTTCTTAAATAAATCAACAAACAAGTGTGGCAATAATGTGGAGGAAAGGAAGTCCTTGTGCACTGTTGGGATTGCAAATCGGTGCAGCCACTATGGTAAAAAGTATGGACGTTCCTTAAACAATTAAAAATAGACTACATTATGACCCAACAATTCTGCTTCTAAATGTGTATATAAATAAATCCAAAACAGTTATTCAGAAAGGATAAGCATGCCTATGTTAACTGCAGCATTATTTACAATAGCCAAGATCTGAAAGTAACTCAAGGGCCCATCAATAGATAATTCAATAAAGAAAATACACACGTATATGGAATGGTATATTACTTGGTTATAAAAGGGAATGAAATCTTACCAATTTTGAAAACATGGATAGAACTAGAGGGTATTATGCTAAGTGAAATAAGTTAGTCAGAAAAGACAAGTACCATATGATTTCACTCATAGGTGGAATCTAAAGAACAAAATACACAAGCAAAACAGAAACAGACTCACAGATAAAGAGAGCAAGCTGAAGGTTGCCAGATAGGAAGAGTGGGGACTGGGTGAAAAAAAATAAAGGGATTAAGGAGCAAAATTGGCACTTACAAAATAGCTATAGGGATGTACAGTGGAGCACGAGTATTATAGTCAATAATATTGTAATACTATGTATGGTGTCAGGTGGGTAAAAGAATTACTGAGGGGATCACTTCATCAATCATATAATCATCTAACCACTGTGCTGTACTTCTGAGGCTGATATAAAATAATACTGAATGTCACTGTAAGTAAAAAAATAAATAAAAATAAAACAAGATCAAGGTAATTGTTCAGTGTAGCTTTTATTCTTAATCTTGCTCTTAAACTATTTCATTTAATTCATGATAAAACATTCAATAAACTAGGCACAGAATGAAAATACCTCAAAATGATAAAGACTATACACAAAAAACCCACAACTAAAATCATGCTCACTAGTAAAAAACTGGTCATGTTTTCCCCAAGATCACAAATAAGAGCAGGATGCCCATTTTACCACTTCTAGTAAATATAGCACTGCAAATCTTAGAGCAATTAATCAAGAAAAAGAAAATAAAGACATTCAAATTAAAAAGGAGGACATAAAATTATCTCTGTTTGTAGAGGACATGATCTTGTTTGTAGAAAAGCCTAAATATTTTACAACACAGACACACACACACGCACACACACACACACAAACACACTACTAATAAACAAATTCAGCAATCTGTAGGATACAAAAGAAGACACAGAAATTTGTTGTGTTTTTATACACTAATAACGAATAATCAAAAAAAGAAATTAAGAAATTCAATTTTATCTATAATAACATCATAAAGAATAAGATATTTAGGAATAAATTTAATCTAGGTGGTAAAGACTTGAACACTGAAAACTATGAAACATTGCCAAAAGAAATTAAAGAAGATACAAAGAAATGGAAAACAATCACATGATCATGAATTATAAAACTTTATATTGGAAGACTTATATTGGTAAGACATAATATTACCCAAAGTTTTCTACTGATTAATGTAATCCATATTCAAAGCTCAATGTCATTTCTTGCAGATAGAGAAAAGTTCAGCCTAAAATTTGTATTGAATCTCAAGGGACTCTAAATAGAGAAAAACAACAACTTTGAAACAAGAAGAATAAAATTAGAGATCTTACTATGTGATTTTAAAATGTATTACAAAGCTGTGATCATTAAAGCAGACATATAGAACAATGGAATAGATTAAAGAGGCCATAAACCCTTACATATATGGTCAAAGTATCTTTGACAAGGGTGGCAAGACTATTCAATAGCAAAAGAACAATCTTTTCAACATATAGTGTTGGGAAACTGGATTATCTACAAGCAAAAGAATAAAGCTGAATCTTTACCTTACACCATATAAAAAAATTAACTCAAAATGGATTACGGACCTAATCATAAGACCCCAAACTATAAAACTCTTAGAAGAAAACATAAGGAATAATTTTCGTAACATTGAATTTGCAAAAGTTTTAAAGATATGACAACAAAATCACAGGCGACAAGTAAAAATAGACATATTGGACTTTATCAAAACATAAACTTCTGTGCATCAAAGGAGACATTCAACAGAGTAGAAAGCCAAACTATGGAATGGAAGAAAATATTTGCAAATCATATACTGATAAGGGTGTGATATCCAGATTGTGTAAAAAATTTATATAACTCAGCAATAAAAAAAGCAAACAGTGAAATTTTATCAAATAAGCACAGGCTTGAAAAGAAATTTTTCCAGAACAGACACTTAAATCAATGGAACAGAACAGAGAATGCAGAAATAAACCCAAATCTCTACAGTCAAGTAATATTTTACAAAGGGGGCAGAAGCATACAGTGGAGTAAAGATAACCTCTTCAATAAATGGTGTTGGGAGAACTGGAATGATACATGCAAAAAAAAAAAAAATGAAACTAGACCACCAATTTACACCATACAGCAGAATAAACTCAAAATGGTTAAAAGACTTAACAATAAGTCATGACACCATAAAAGTCCTGGAGGAAATGTAGGCAGGGAATTTTCGAGGCAATATTTTTGCTGATATATCTCCCAGGGCAAGGGAAATAGAAAGAAAACGAAAAACAAAAAACAAATAGGACTACATAAAACTAAAAAGCTTCTGCACGGCTGAAGAAACTATCATCAAATTGGAAAGAAAACCAATTTCATGGGAGAACATATCTGCTAATGATATATTGGACAAGGATTTGACCTTCAAAACACATAAGAACTCATACAATGCAACACCAGGAAGACAATACAATTAAAAATTGGGCAAAGGATTTGAATAGATACTTCTTCAAGGAGGACATACAGATGGCTCATAGACATATTAAAAGATGTTCAATATCACTATCAAAGAGATGCAAATTAAAACCACACTGAGATGTCAGCTCACATTTGTCAGAATGGGCATCATTAACAAATCAACAAACAGCAAGTATGGGTGAGGATGTGGAGAAAATGGAATCCTAGTGAGCTATTGGTGGAAATGCACATGGGTGCAGCCACTGTGGAAAACAGTATGGAATTTTCTCAAAAAACTAGAAATGGAACGCTCTTTTGACCCAGCAATTCTGCTGCTGGGACTATACCCTAAGTATCCCGAATCAATGATGCAAAAGAACTTATGCACCCCTATGTTCATAGCGGTGCTATTTACAATAGCCAAGTGCTGGGAACAGCCTAAGTGCCCATCTGTAGATGAGTGAATTAAAAAAAAAAGGTACATTTCCACAATGGAATTCTACACAGCAGAAAGAAAAGAGGAACTCATATATTTTGGACAGCATGGATGGAACTGGAGAATATTATGCTAAGTGAAATAAGCCAGTAGGTGAGAGACAGATACCATATGATCTCACCTATAAGAGGAATCTAATGAACAAAATAAACTAATGAACAAAAGAGAACCACAGGCAGGGAAACATGACTTAGACTGAGAGTGACCAGAGAGGAGGGGGAGGGGGATTATGGTGGAAAGAAGGGGAATGAGCTAGACAATGAACATGTATGAATCACCCGTGGACATTGACATCAGTGTGGGAATTGACTGTGGGAGGATGGGTGAAGGAGGGCAAATGGGGAAAACTGAAATAACTGTAATAGAATAATGATAAAAATGATTTTAAAAAAGAAAATTCTTCAATAGGATATATATAAATAGCCAACAAGCATATTAAAAGATGCTCAACATCATTAATCATTAGGGAAATGCAAATCATATTCACAGTGGGATACCACCTTATACCTACAAGTATTGGAGAACATGTATAAAAACTGGAAACTGACTATTCATAGAATTGTAAAATGGTACAGTTATTTACATGGGGAAACTATGGTGATTCCTCAAAAAATTGATCATAGAATTACTATATAATACATATTTCTACTTCTAGGTATATTGAAAGCTGGGTCTCTAAAAGACATTTGTATAACCATGCTCATAGCAGTGTTATTTCCAATAACCAAATGGTAGAAATAATCCAACTATCCACTGGTGGATGATTGGATAAAAAATATGATACATATATATAATGAAAATATTATTTCATCTTAAAAAGAAAATTCTGACATGTTCCAACATTTATAAACCTGAGGACATTTTGTTAAGTAAAATAAGCCAGTCACACAAAAGACAAATATTGTATGACTCCACTTACCTCAGGTATATAGTATGGTCAAATTCATAGAGACAGAAAGTGGAATTGTGGTTCCCAGGAGCTAGGGGGCTGGGAGAATGGGGAGTTGTAACAATAAATGGGCAGAGAATTTCAGTTTTGCATTATGAAGAGTGTTCTGGAGACTGGTGGTACAACAATGTGAATAAAGTTAATACTTCTGAACTGTACACTTAAGATGGCTATGATGGTCCCCTGACTGGGTGACTCAGTTGGTTAGAATATTCAATTCCCAGTTAGGGCACATACCTACTTTGCAGGTTCCATCTCTTGGGGTACATGTAGGAAGCAATTTATTCAATCTCTCTCTCTCTCTCTCTCTCTCTCTCTCTCTCTCTCTCTCTCTCTCTCCCCTACTCTTTCTAAAATCAATAAAAACACATATCCTCAGGTGAGAATTAAAACATGGCTAAGATGGTAAGTGTTATGTGTATTTTACCACAATTTAAAAAAATGCATAGGTCATACTTCTAAATAAAAAAAATAAAAATAAAAAAAAGCTTAAAAACAATAGTAACCTAGAGGCAATAAGCACCCTTACTATTCACCCCTAGGTTTTGTGTGTCCAACTAGAAATTTCCCACCAATTAGGTGCTTGGAAGATTATTGATCCCAAACTTGAAATAGAAAATGTACAAAATGGATTGATATCACATGTGCATATGTGTGTGTGAGTGTATGCCAGAAATCAAGGAAACTATCAAAGATTAATTAGATTGTGTCATAAAGAGAGAATCCAGCTTGAAAAAACTGTCCAAGATGGGACAATTTGAGTGTCAAGAGGAAAGATGACTGCAATTGATTCAAACACATTGAATATTTAAAGTATTGAAAGAAAAAAACTGTGTCAACCAAGAATACTATATCCAGCAATGAAGATGGGATAAAAACAACAAAAGCTAAGGGAATTAATTACCACTAGACATGCTTAACAAGAAATGCTAAAGGGTATTCTTTGTGTGGAAGTAAATGAATGCTAATTAACAGCATAAAAACAATAAAAGTTAGTGTAAAAACCACTAATAGTAAATGTATAAAAATTTAGATTCTGTAATTTAGTAATGGTGGTGCATAATTCATTTACAACTCAGCTTAAAGTTAAAAAAATAAATGTGGTAATAACTATAACTACAATAATATTATTACACAATATTAAAAATATGTAAATTATAACAGCAATAACCTAAAATGTGAAGGGGAAGAGAAGTAAAAATGTAAAGATTAGAAATTGTATTGAAGTTGTTATCACTTTAAAAGAGGATGTTATAATTTTAAGATGTTTCATATAAGCCCCATGGTAACTAAAAGGGAAAAACCAATAGCATTACACAAAAGAACATGATGAAGGCGTCAATGTATATGGAAATCAAAAGACATCAAAACACAAATAAAGACAGTGCGATAGCCCTTGTTGGTTGACTCAATTGGTTGGAATGTTGTCCCATACACCAAAAAGTTTGCAGTTTTGATTCCTGATCATTATACATACCAAGGTGTGGGTTCAGTTCCAGGTCAGTGTGCATATGGGAGGAAGCCGATTGATATTTTTCTCTCACATAGATATTTCTCTCCCTTTCTCTCTCTCTCTCTCTCTCTCTCTCTCTCTCTCTCTCTCTCTCTCTCTCTCCCTCCCTCTTATCTCTCTATGTCTCTCTTCTGCTACAGCTACATAGGCGAGATTGAACACTTTGAAGCGGTGTATAAAGTAAGCAAAGGATTTTTAATGATGGTCAGGAGTTGGGCAGACCCTGAGCTGGTCTCTAACATGATCCAACCTACAATGGAGTCTAAACGCTGGGTTTTTATACTGGCGCAGTTTCTTTGTTTCTTCTTTGGCGGAAAACAGCCTTAGGAAGAGGGGGCTGGGTAGGACTGCAGGAATGTCTTGGCAGTAACAGAAACAGAAATTCGCAAGGCTATAAGATTATCTCCAGCGGCAGCATAGCTCTTCAGCCAGGGACGAACTCCCTGTGAAGCACTATTTTCAAAGGACTAGACATTCTGCAAAGCACAACCTTCACAAATGTTATAAACCAGACACAAGTAAATGGAAGGTGATAGAGGCTGAGGTCCTTTTAGCCTGTAAATCACTAATTGCTATAACACTCCTTCTTACATTACTTTTTCCAAGGCCTTTTAGCAAGTCCTTGCTACTTCTTACAAAGAACATGTAAAGCCCTTACATACTTACATATTGAAACTTTTTACAGGGAACATTTGGTCCCCCTACACTTCCACACTCTATAAAATCAATAAACATGTAATTGGGTGAGGATTAAGAAAAAAAAAGAAAGGACAGCATGAAAAGAAACAAGGAACAAAACAACCAGAAAACAAATAATGGGTGATAATAGTAAGTTCTTATCTATCAATAGTTACTTTGAATATAAACAGATTAACTTCTCCAATCAAAAGACATAGAGGGTAAAATGAATTTTTTTTAGTTTTATTTTTTTAATTGTAATTTTTCCAATACCATTTAGTACCCTTATATTCTTTACACAACAATCACCACACTGTTGTCAACAATCACCACACTGTTGTCCATGTCCATGTCCATGAATACTTTTTCATTTTTACTCAATCCCTCCACCCCGCACCCTTCCCAACCCTTAGCTAACATCTTACTCTCTATCTATGAGTCTCTCTCTATTTTGCTTGTTAGTTCAGTTTGTTCATTAGATTCTACATATAAGTGAAATCATGTAGTATTCGTCTTTCTCTGACTGGCTTATTTCACTTAGCATAACATTCTCCAGGTCTATCCATACTATTGCAAAGGGTAAAATTTTCTTCTTTTTTATGGCTGAGTAGTATTCCATTGTGTAAATGTCCCATAGTTCTTTTTTTAAGTATATTTTATTGATTATGCTATTACAGCTGTCTCAACTTTTTCTCTTTGCCCACCTCCACCTGGTAACCCCCTCACCTCAGGCAATCCCCTTTTAGCTCTTGTCCGTGGGTTATGCATATAAGTTCTTTGGCTTCTCCATTTACTTTACTATTCTTAACATCCCCCTGTCTATTTTGTACCAACCAATTATGCTTCTTAGTCACTGCACCATTTCTCCATTTCTCCCCCTCTACCCTCCCAGCTGATAACCCTCCGGAGAATCCCCATACCTATGATTCTGTTCCTATTCTGGTTTGCTTAGTTGGATTTTGTTTTCATTTTTTTAGATTCAGTTGTTGATAGTTGTGTGTTTGTTGTCACTTTAGTGTTCATGGTTTTGATCTTTTTCTTAAGTAAGTCCCTTTGACATTTCATATAATAATGGTTTGGTGATGATGAATTCCTTTAGCTTCACCTTGTCTGGGAAGCACTTCATCTGCCCTTCCATTCCAAATGATAGCTTTGCTGGATAGAGTAATCTTTGTTGCAGGTTGCCTTTCATCACATTGAATACTGCTTGCCAGTCCCTTCCTGCTTGCAAAGTGTCCTCTGAGAAATCAGCTGATAGTCCTATAGGCACCCCCCTGTAGGCAACTCTCCTCCTCTCTCCTTATCTTTTACCTTTGGCATCTCAATCATGATGCATCCTGGTGTGGTCCCCTCTGGGTCCTGCTCACCTGGGACCCTCTGTGTTTCCCGATCCTGTATATCCATCTTCTTCACAAAATTTGGGAAGTTTTCCTCATTATTTTCAATTCTTGCTTCCTCATTCTGCACTGGTTGACTGTTTTTTTCTTCCTTGTGTTCCAAGTCATTGATTTGAACCCTGGTTTCCTTCCCTTCACCATTGGTTTTGTGTGGATTTTCCTTCATTTCACTTAGCATAGCCTTCACTTCTTCCCTGATGCATTTGCCGTACTCAAGCATATCTGTCAAGCCTGTGAGCATCTTTATCACCAGTGTTTTGAATTCTGCATCCGTTAGGTTGGCTATCTCCTCATCACTTAGTTCTCCTGCTGGAACCTTGATCCATTCCCCCTTTTGGGTCATACTTCTCTGTCTCCTCATTCTGACAGGCTTCTGTGTTTGTTTGCCTCTATGTCCCAGGTAGAGCTGTCACTCCTGTCTGCATAAGTATTTCTTCTTCTTTATATTTTTGTTTGCTGGATTTCCATGCAGTTTGGCTTTCTGGAACTTCTGGTTATTTCTAGTTCTAAGGTAGTTGTATTCCTTCTTAGCTGTGGAGGGGAATACAGCATGTCTGTCTATGCCTCCATCTTCCTACTATGCTTCTTAATTCCTGCACCATTTCCCTCCTTCTCCCTTCTTTCCCCTCCCAGATGACACCCCTCTACATGCTCCCCCTACCTACGATTCTGTTCCCACTCTGGTTGTCTGCTTAGTTTGTTTTTGTTTTTATTTTTTAACTTTTGTTGTTGATAGTTGTGATTTTCTTGTCATCTTAATGTTCATAGTTTCGATCTTCTTTTTCTTAAACAAGTCCCTTTAGCATTTCATATAATAATGTCTTGGTGATGATGAACTTCATCTTTACTTTGTCTGGGAAGCATTTTCTCTGCCCTTCCATTCTAAATGATAGCTTTGCTGGATAGAGTAATCTAGGTTATAGGTCCTTGCCTCTCATCACTTTGAATATTTCCTGCCAGTCCCTTCTTGTCTGCAAAGTTTCTTTTGAGAAATCAGCGAACAATCTTATAGGTACCCCGTTGCAGGTAATTTTCTTCTTTTCTCTTGCTGCTTTTAAGATTCTCTCTTTATCCTTAACCTTTGGTAGTTTGATTATATGTCTTGGTGTGGCCTTCCTTGGGTCTAGTTTGTTTGGGATGCTGTGTGCTTTCTGTACCCATATAGCCATTTCCTTCCCAAAATTAGGGAAGTTTTCCTTCATTACTTTTTCACATAAGCTTTCGATTTTTGCTCTTCCTTTTCTCCTTCTGGCATTCTTATGATTTTGATGTGGTATGTTTAAAGTTACCCCAGAGGTTTCTAATCCTCTCTTCATTTTCTTCGATTCTTGTGTGTTCTTTCTGTTCCAGGTGAATGTTTATTTCTTCCTTTTGTTCCAAACTATTGATTTGAATCCAGACTTCCTTCCCATCACTCTTGATTCCATGTATATTTTTCTTTATTTCACTTTGTATAACTTTCACTTCTTCATTTGTTTTGTGACTGTATTCAATCATTTCTTTGAACATCCTGATTACCAGTGTTTTGAACTCTGCATCTGATAAGTTGGCTATCTCCTTTTCACCTAGTTCTTTTTCTAGGGTTTTGATCTGTTCTTTAATTTGGGCCATACTTCTTTGTCTCCTCAATTTGACAGCCTTCCTAGTTTTCTTCTGTGTTTTAGGTAGAGCCGTCGCACCGGTTACACTGTGAGGGTCAGAGCCTTAGGTATTCATTAATGCCGGGTGACCCATTTCATTGCCTTATGACACTTTTTGTGGGGAGGGGTTCAGAGAGGGAACAATGCCACTTGCTTGGCACTCACCCCTTTTCCTCATTTCACCTACTTTCTGTATGTGACTGGCGCCCCTCTAGCTGTTGCCCTAATGATGAGTTTGTGTATGTTCTAGGACCATGAGGCCCTCTAAATGGACTCTACTGGGAGACAGGAAGTTTCTTCCACTGTCACAACTCCCACTGGTTTTCACAGCCAGAAGCTATGAGACTTTATTTTCCTGTGACTAGGACTGTGAGTTGTGTGGTCTAACCTGGGGCTGAGATCGCTATCCAGGTCCCCCTCCCAGCTTTTATCCACCAAATGTGAATGCAGTCTGGGGCCACTTGTTCTGCCATGCAAAGCCACTCTTTTGCCATAGATGCCGCACCTCCCCCACACTGTGTTCTCTCAGCCCTGGCTCTCCATCTCCTCCCACACCACTCTCATCTGGATGAATATTTCTTTTTAAATTTCTTGGTTGTCAGAATTCCATACAGTTCAATTTTCTAGCAGTTCTCATTGTTTTTTGTTTTGAGGAGAATGTAATCCTTCTTATGGCTGTACAAGGAGAAGCATGTCTAGCTATGCCTGCATCTTGGCCAGAAGCCTAAATCTCCCCATAGTTGTTTCATTCACTCATCTATCAGGATTTCAACATGTTTCACAGAACTAAGACAAATATTTCAAAATTTTATATGGAATCACAGAAGGCCCGACATAGCAATAGTGATCCTGACAAAGATGAACAAAGTTGGAGGAATTATACTACCTAATATTAAACTATACTATAACGCCATAGTAATGAAAACAGCATGGTACTGGCATAAAAACAGACACATAGATCAACAGAGCCAAATAGAGAGCCCAAAAGTAAATCCACACCTTTAGAGTTAATTAATATTTGATAGATGAAGCAAGCACATACAGTGGGAGAAAGATAATTTATTCAATAAATAGTGTTGGGAAAATTGGACAGATACATGCAGAAAAATGAAACTAGACTAACTTCACCATACACAAGAATAAATTCAAAATGGATTAACGACTTAAATGTTAGACTTGACAACATAAAAATCCTAGAAGAAAACATAGACAGCAAAATCTTGGACATAGCACATAGCAATATTTTATCAGCTATATCTCCCCAGGCAAGAGAAACAAAAATAAATAAATAAACAAAAGGGACTATATCAAACTAAAAATTTTTTTCACTGAAAAGGTAAACCTGAGCAAAATAAAAAGACAGCCCATAGAATGGGAGAATGCAATACATCTGATAAGGGGTTAATATCCAAAATGTATAAAGAATTTATAAAACTCAACACTGATAAAACAAACAACTCAATTAAAAAATGTGCAAAGGAGCTGAATAGACACTTCTCCAAAGGGGACATTCAGATGGTCAAAAACATATGAAAAGATGCTCAATGTCAATAATCATCAGAGAAATGCAAATTAAAACCATAACAAGATGCCATCTCACACCTGTCAGAATGGCTATCATCAATAAATCAACAAACAAGAAGTGCTGGCAAGGATGTAGAGACAGGGAAACCCTTTTGCACCGTTGATTGGAATGCAGATTGGTGCAGCTACTGTGTAAAGCAGTATGGGGATACCTCAAAAACATTAAAAATGGATCTGCCTTTTGACCTAGCATTCCCACTTCTGGGAATATATCTGAAGGAACCCTAAAAACTAATTTGAAAGAACACAAGCACCCCTATGTTCATAGCAGCATTATTTACAACCACCAAAATATGAAAATAGCCCAAGAATGGCTGAATGTATTTTTTCTTTAAAAAGGTCAAATAATATGCTGCCCACAAGAGACTCACTTTAGCTTTAAAGACACACATAGACTAAGAGTGAAAGGATGGAAAAAGCCACATCAAGCAAATGGTAACCAAAATCAAGCAGGAGTAGTTACACTTATATCAGACAAAATAGACTTTAACTTAAAAGTGGTACAAAAAGACAAAAAAAGGTATTACATAATAATACTGGGTCAATACATCACGGAGATATAACAGTTGTAAATATTTTTGTGCCCAACATTAGAGCACCTAAGTATATAAAACAAAATCTAAAAGAGCTAATAGAAGAAATAAACAGTAATACAATAATAGTTGGGGACTTCAATACCCAACTCTCAAGAATAAATAGATCCTCCAGGCAATCAATAAGGAAGCAATAAATTTGAACACCAGGCACCAAAATGGACCTTACCAATATATACAGAACATTCAATCCAACAGCAGCAGAATGCATACTCTTTTTCCAGACCGCATGGAACATTTTCCAGGACAGACCATACATTAGACTACACACACACAAAAAAAATCTTAGCAAATTCAAGAAGATTTAAATTGTACCAAGTATCTTCTCTGATCACAATGGCATGAAACTAGAAATCAATAACAAGAAGAAAATTGGAATATTCATGAATATATGGGAATTCAACACTTTCCTGAACAACCAATGAATCAAAGAAGAAATTAAAGGGGGAGCAAAAATATCTTGAGACAAATTAAAATGGAACCACAACATACCAAAACTAATGGGATGCAGCAAAAGCCATTCTAAGAAAGAAGCTCATAGCAATTATCTCCTACTTTAAGAAGCATTAAAGATCCAAAATAAACAATCTAATTCTACACGTTAAGGAATTAGAAAAAAGAGAACAAACTAAACCCAAAGATAACAGAAGAAAAGAAATAATAAAAATTAAAACTTAGAGAACAAAAGCACAATAAAAAAAGACTAACCAAACTAAGAGTTGGTTCTTTGAAAAAATAGGCAAAAATGACAAACCCTTAGCTGGATTAACAAAACAAAAAAGAGAAAGGACCCAAATTAACAAAATTAGATATGAAAAGGGATACAACAGATACCATAAAATTACAAAGGATCACAAGAGGCTATTATGAACAACTAACTACATGCCAACAAACTGGACAACTTAGAAGAAATGGAAAATTCTTAGAAATATGCAAATTACCAAGACTGAATAAGTTATAAATAGAAAATCTGAATAGACTAACTACTAGTAAGAAGATTGAATCAGTCATCAAAAATCTTCCAACAAAGAAAAGCTCAGGACCAGATGGTTTCACTGGTAAATTTTACTCAAACTCTTACAAAAAATCAAAAAGGAAAGAATACACTTAATCTCTTTTTAAGAGGCCAATATTATCCTGATACCAAAACCAGCAAAGGACACTACTAGGAAATAAAACTACAGATCAATATCCTTGATGAATGTAGACACGAATTCTCAATAAAATATTAGCAAACCCAGTTTAACATCACATTAAAGGGATCATTCACTATGATCAAGTGAGATTTATGCCTGGGATGCAAGGATGGTTCAACATACACAAATGAACACAACACATCACATTAATAGAATAAAAGAAAAGGATCATATGATCGTTGCAATAGAGGCAGGAAATTCAACATCCATTCATGATAAAAACAACAACAACAAATTAGGCACAGAAGGAACACTCCTCAACATAATAAAGATCATGTGTGACAAGCCCACAGTTACCATCATACTAAATGGTGAACATTAGAAAACTTCCCCTCTAAGATCAAGGAGACAAAGTTGCCCATTCTCACCACTGCTACTCAACATAGTACCCAAAATCCTAGCTAAAGCAGTCAAGCAAGAAAAAGAAATAAACAGAATCAGAATCAAAAAGGAAGTTAAATTGTCTCTACAGATGACATGATTTCACATATAAAAAATGCTAAAGATTCAACCAAAAACTAATCTGATCAATGAATTCAGTAATGTTGTAGGATAGATAATTAACACACAAAAAAGTTGGTAGCATTTCTATACACTAAACAAATTTTCTTAAAAAATTTAGGAATGGATCCCATTTACAATAGCATAAAAAACAACAAAATAATTAGGAATAAATTTTTCTAAGAATGGAAATTCTGTAGGAAAACTACAAGACACTGATAAAAGAAATTAAAGAATACAAAAATAAATGGGTAAGTATCCCATGTTCATAGATTGGGAGAATTAATGTTGTTAAACTGTCCACACTACCAAAAGCCATCTATACAGTCAATATAGTCCCAATCAATATTCCAATGGCATTTCTAGAGTAGAAAAAAACACTCCAAAAACGTATACAGAACCAATGAAATCATAAGAAAAAAAAAAAAAAAAAAAGCAGAAGGCCTCACATATCCAATTTTAAGTTATACTGTAAAACTATAGTTATCAAAATAACATGGACATCAAAATTATCACTATCATCATTTAGAACTGCCTGAAATCTAGCTGAATGGTTGTCCTACAACTAAGGATTTAAAGAAGAAACCATATTGAGACTGGTAGGAGAGGTGGAGATACTGAATGTGGATATCTGGGAGGGATATCTTGATTTGTGAAAGTACTCCCTGAGGAGCAAAGGGTCCCAGACCCATACCAGGAACCCCAGCCCAGGATTCCAGTGACAGGAAGGGAAGTCCCCATAATTTCTGGCTGTAGAAGCCAGCATGGATTGTGACTGAGTGAGATAGAGGCTTCTGGAGTCCTAGGCAGTTCCTCTTAAAGGGCCTATGCACAAACTTATACAGACTCACTGCATCTGAGCTCCAGTGCTGGAGCAACAGCTCAAAAGGCACAAGGGACATATGGGGAGGAAATGAATTCTCTGGCATCAGGGTGAGAGCTGGAGGGTCAGCTTTCTGCCAGACAAAAGTGCTAGCAAAAGCCATTGTTTCTTTTCTGAGACACCCCCCCCCCCATAGAGCCAGTAGGTGGGACCCATATATCTGAATCTCCAACAACCTTGCTCACATAGCTTATCCATTCTGGTGGTTTCCTGACCCTGCCATACTCAACTTGTGGACCCACCCAAGCCATTTCCAGTGGCTTTTTCATACAAACTGTCTTGACTCCTGCTGTGGGATTTCCTAAAATCTGTCAAAAATTCACCAATTGCAAACGAGCAGCATCTGGCCTTTTCATGCCCTGAACCTTTTGCTAAGCGACCCCAGACCCAGCACTAGTGGAAGCTGGCCTTGACTTGCTGCTAGGCCTCTCCTGGTCACCTCCAAGCCCAGCACAAGTAGTAGCAATCAACAGATTGCTCTGTAGCTCATGCTAGGTGGCTCCAGGCAGGGCAGAAGCAGTGGTTGATCTTGCACCTCCTGGGAGTCCCCAGAACCAGCACACCTAGTGTATAGCTTCAGAACACACCAAAATACCATCCTATCACCTCCAAGAATGACACACTCAAGGGGTGGACTTAATGAACACCAAAGCCTCATTGAAGCACGTCCTGTTTTGTACGGTTTTCTCCTGCACAACAGATCCTTCACTGTAGTCACAGCTGGTCATCACGGCCAATTGGCTTGGGTGCCAATCCTTCCCAGTGATGCCAACAGCAATCAAAACTAAACTACAACAGGAGAGTGCACACAGCCCACACAGTGGTTCACCTGGAGCATTCAACTCAGGTGACTGGGGAGGCAGTGCCACCAGGTCCTACTGGGTACCTACTACACAAGGCTACTCTACCAGTCCTGGAGATGTAGCAGCTTACCTAATACATAGAAACAAACACAGGAAAGCATCCCAAATGCAGAGACAAAGAAACAGGTCTCAAATGAAAGAACAGGAAAGAATCTCCAAAAAAAGAACTAATGAAATGGCAAGCTAACCACCACATACAGAGTTCAAAACACTGGTTATATAGGTGTTCAAGGAACTTAGTGGAAACTTCAACAGTGTGAAAAGGGACATAGAAACAATAAAAAATGTGAGAAATGTGCACAGCCAAACAAACATTGGGACACAGGACTTTAGCAGCAAAGTGAGGCATTTATTCATGATTCTGTAGAAATGGGTGCACAGCCAGAAGCAGGCACACCAAAGCAGGAAAAGCAAACTGGTTTTATTCTAATATGAGTAGCCCCTCCTCCATTTCTTCATTAATTGAGTACTCTGGAGTTTACAATCTACCATGATAGTCTAGGGGTGATAAGTCTGTCTCTAGCTCTCCCTTGGAGATCCCCTAACATGTTTGCTGAGTTGTCTAGCTAAATTTCCCTGTGTTTGGTGCTCCCTCCCTTTGTTCTCAGAGATATTTGTGATGAGCTGAGGAATGTCATTTTCTTACTTGTGTACTTATGTTTTTTTAAAAATTTTATTGTTGACTCAGAAACCGACCCCCCAATTCCTCATTCAATTACAGTTGGCCTCAGCTGTTAATCTTTCCTACTGGTTTAAGAGTCACCATCTTCCTTGTTCCTTCCAAAAAGAAGTAGTCAGAAATGAAGAAATGTAGGGAATCAACAGTAGAATAGGTGAAGCTGAAAATCAAATCAGCAATATGGAATATAAGGAAGCAAAAAACACCCACTCAGAACAGTAAAAAGAAAGAAGAATACAAAAAAAAAAAAAGAAGAAGATAATGTAAGGAGCCTCTGGGACAACTTCAAGTATACCAACATTCATATCATAAGGGTGCTGGAAGGAGAAGAGAGAGAGCAAGAAATTGAAAACCTATTTGGAAAAATACTGACAGAAAACTTTCCTAACCTAGTAAAAGAAATGGACATACAAGTCCAGGAAACACAGAGAGTCACAAACAAGATGAACTTAAAGAGGCCCACACCAAGAAACATCATAATTAAAATGCCAAATGGTGAGGACAAAGAGAGAATGTTAAAAGCATCTAGAGAAAAGCAATTAGTTATCTACAGAGGAGTTCTCATAAGAGTATCAGCTGATTTCTCAACAGAAACTTTGCAGGCCAGAAGGGAGGAGCAAGAAATATTTAAAGTAATGAAAAGCAAGAGCCCACAACCTAGATTACTCTATCTAGCAAAGTTATCATTTAGAATCAAAGGACAGATAAAGAGCTTCCCAGACAAGAAAAAGCTGAAGGAGTTCATCACCACCAAACCAGTATTATAGGAAACGTTAAAGAAGAAGTAAAAAGATAAAAGTGACAATAAATACATATCTATCAACTATTGAATCTAAAAACAAAAAACAAAATAAATAAGCAAAACAGAAACAGACTCATAGATACAGAGAACATTTTGACAGTTGCCAGATGGAAAGGGGGTTGGAGGGAATGAGTGAATAAGGTGAAAGGATTAAGAAGTACAAATTGGTTGTTACATGGAGATGTAAAGCACAGCAGAGGGACTATCGTCAATAATATTCTAATAACTATGTATGATGTCAGATGGGTACAAGATTATCTAGATGATCACTTAGTAAGTTATATAATGTTTAATCACTGGCTGTACACCTGAAACTTATGTAATAGTGGGTGTCAATGGTAATTGAAAAATAGAAAATGATTAAAAGTATTCCAGCCTTGCCCAGGTGGCTCAGTTTGTTGGAACATTGTCCTGAGCACCAAAATGTTGTGGGTTCACTTCCTGGTCAGGGCACATACCTAGGTTGCAGGTTTGGTCCCCTGTGTATGAGAGGCAACTGATGATTAATGTTTCTCTCTTACATTGATGTTTCTCTCTTTCTCTCTGCTTCTCTCTCCCCTTGCTGTCTCTTTAAAATCAATAAGCATATCTTCAAGTTATAATTTAAAAAACAATAACTGTGGTACTAGCATAAAAACAGAAATACAGGCCAATGAAACAGATTCCAGAGCCCAGAAATAAACCCAAGCATATATGGTCAACTAATATTTAACAAAAGAACCAAGAATACTCAATGGAGAATAAAACAATCTTTTTAATAAATGGTGCTGGAATGCTTGGATATTCACAAGTAAGCGAATAAAACTGGACCTATATCTTACACAAAAATTAACTTGAAATAGATTCAAGACTTGAATGTAAGACCTGAAACCATGAAACTACTTGAATAAAACAGTATAAAGCTCCATGACATGGATCTTAGTAATGATTTTTAAAAATATGACACTAAAAGCACAAACAACAGAAGAAAAAGTAAACAAGTGGGACTACATCAAACTAAAAAGCTTCTGTACAGTGAAAAAAGCCATCAACAAAGCAAAAAGACAACATACAGAGTGGGGAAATATTTTACAAACCATATAGCTGATAAGGTATTAGTATCCAAAATACATAAAGAACTTATACAACTCAACAGGAGAAAAGCAAACAATCCAATTAAAAAATGGGCCAAGGACCTGACATTTTTTTTCAAAGAATATATAAAGGGCCAACAGGTACATGAAAAAATGCTCAACATCACTAATAGTTAGGGAAATACGAATTAAAACAACAATGAGATATCAACTCAGGTCTGTTGAAATGGCCATCATCAGAAAGACAAGAGTTATCTGGTATGGTAGGACTGTACACTGGTACAGCTACTATTAGAACAAAGATGAAGGATGCTCAAAAATTTAAAAATAGAACCACCATATGATCCAACAACTCCACTTCTGCATATATATATCTGAAGGAAGCAAAAACACTAAATCAAAAAGATGTCTTCACCCCATATTCATAGCAGAATTGTTTATAATAGTCAGACATAGAAACATCTTACATGTCCATCTTTGGATGAACGAATAAAGAAGTTGTGGTATATACACATAAAGGTGTATCATTCAGCCTTAAAAAATGAGGAAATATTGCCATTTGTGACAACATAGATGGACATCAAAGGCATTATGCTATGTGGAAAAAGTTAGACAGAGAAAGACAAATAATGTGTCATCTCACTTGTATGTGAAGTCTAGAAAAAAACTCATAGAGAAACAGAAAAAAAGTGGTTACTAGAGACAAAGGGGAAGGTGGAATTTAAGGAGATGGTCAAAAGGTACAGACTTTCAGTTTTATGATAAATAAGTACTAGGCATGTAATGTACAATGTAATGACTATACTTAGGTATACTACTGTGTGCTATATAGGAAAGTTAAGAGATTAAATCTTGTGAGTTCTAAGCACAAGGGGATTTTTTAAAATTTTCTTCTTTCTTTCTTTATAGTGTATCTATATGAGATGATGGATTTTAGCTGAACCTATTGTGTTAATCATTTCACAATATAGGTAAATCAAACCTTGTTGTGTGCCTTCAACTTACAATGATGTATGCTAATTATTTCTCAATAAAACATAAACTTTTAATACCATACACAAAAAAATTAGAGGCTATTTCTAAAAATAAGTACCTACTTCAAAATAAATCTGGTGATTGCCTTGGCAGTATGGTTGGGCATCGTCCTGCAAACTGAAAAGCCACCAGTTTGTTTCTGGGTCAGGACACATGCCAGGGTTGCAGGTTGTGTTCCCAGTTGGGGTGTGTACCAATATTTTTCTCCCTCTTTTTCTGCCTCCCTTCCCCTCTCTATAAAGTCAAAAATAAAAATAACATTCAGGTCCGTTGCCCATTTTTAATTGGATTATCTGTCTTCTTGGTGTTGAATTATATAAATTCTCCATATGTTTTGGAGATCAATCCCTTGTTTGAGGTATCATTGGCAAATATGTTCTACCATACAGTTGGTTCCCTTTTCATCTTGCTGATTTTTCTTTTGCTGAGCAGAAACTTTTTAGTTTGCTGTAGTCCCATTTTTAAAAACTTTTTATTTATTTATTTATTATTCTTAAAACATTTTTTTTGTTTATTTATTTATTTTGGGGGAGGAACCCCGATCTGTAACAATTCCCACTGCACAGACTCAAGACTCTTTATATTTTATGAAAAACAGTGGGCGAAGGTCTTGTGCTCTTCTAGCTGCTTCAAGCTGGACGTGGTCATTGTCCTACCTACCCTTGGGTCCAGAAATCCCTAATAAGAGTGGAGGGGAGGGTAGCCTTCCCACATGGGGAAGGATCTTGCAGACTCCAGGTCAGTTGGCTGTCTCCGGACAACGGCATGCTTGGTTTAACAGCTGGCATCCTTCTTGTGTTCTGGGGGCAACAGATTTGGCAACAGGGTTAAAGGACATCATTCAATCAATAACCACTAGATGACAAAAGTCAGGGATTAATTTTTCATTGTCCCACATTAGGAAAAACAAAAACCTTCTTTGGAAAAAGGTGTACAAGGCATGTCACACCTGTCCAAAGCCCTTTTGCCCGCTATATTTGGTTTGGGCTGAGGGGAATATTTTAGGTTTCCCCCCCCCTCAGACCTCTGGGTTCTTTCTGTCCAAGCCATTAGGATAGAAAAGAGAAACCAGTTCTAAAGTGAAGCCCACAGCCCACGCTATACTTCACCAACCCAACCACTTAGTTCAGTAAAACCTTTGGGTCTCAGGAGGCAGTGATGCAGACAGGATTAAGTGAGGCTTATACATACAGATGATCACTCAGGTAATAAGATTATAGGCTTATGCCCTATGAAAACAGAACACACATGTTAATTTATGCAACATAACCCACAAACTGGTCTCTAAATCTGTGAGACAGTCTTATTGGGAAGACATCCAGTTGCAAGACATTTGACATTCTTCTTGCCTGTAAATTAAGCATCTTTGATGATGCCACAGACCTAGTTTAACTTTCAAGTGAAAACAAACTTTAGATGAAAATAAACTTGAGAGTTGCTGCACTAGTTTGTAGTCTACTGCTGAACATTGTGATTTTCCTTAAATAGCAATTTTTCTTCTTAAGATTACCCTCCTTATCATTAGAAGGACTGCATTAAGTCCATTTTTAATTTACCCTGTTCATTTGCATAAACACAACAAGAGCAGCAAATGATTACATATGATCTTTAAGTCTGCTTTGCTGGAATTTACACAAGGAACGTTTAGGATGAACTATTTGTTTATAATTTCCTTTATTTCCCTTGTCCTAGAAGATATACTAGTGAAGACATTGCTATGTGGGATATCTGATATTTTACTGCCTATATTTTTCTCTAAGACTTTTATGGTGTCACAGGTTACATTTAAGTCTTTTATACATATTCAAGGAGAACATACAGAGAGCCCATAGGCACATGAAAGAATGCTCAACATCACTAGCCATCAGAGAGATGCAAGTTAAAACCACAATGAGATACCACCTCACAACTTTCAGAATGGCCATCATAAACAAATCAACAAATGACAAGTGCTGGCGAGGATGTGGAGAAAAGGGAACCCTACTGCACTGTTAGTGGGAGTACAGACTGGTGCAGCCACTGTGGAAAACAGTATGGAATTTCCTCAAAAAACTAACAATGGAAATGCCTTTTGATCCAAAGATTCCACTGCTGGGATTTTACCTGAAGAATCCTGAAACACCAATTCAAAAAGAACCTATGCACCACTATGTTCATAACAGCACTGTTTACAATAGTCAAGAGCTGGAAAAATCCTAATGCCCATCAGTGGATGAGTGGATCAAAAAACAGTGGTACATTTATACAATGGAATACCATGCAGCAGAAACAAAATCGTTCTCTTGCCTTTTGCTACAGCATGGATGGAACTTGAAAGTATCATGCTAAGTGAAATAAGCCAGGCAGCAAAAGACAAATATCATATGATCTCACTTAATACAGGAAACTAATGAACAAAACAAACGAACGAGCAAAATAGAATCAGAGGCATATAAACAAAGAACAGACTGACAGTGACCAGAGGGGAGGGAGGAGGGGGAAAGGGAGGAAAGAAAGGAAAGAGTCTAGTCAAAGAACTAGTATAAATGACCCATGGACATGGACAATTAAATGGGGATTGACTATGGGAGACGGGGGAGGTAGGCAGAACAGGTGAGAACAAAGGGGGTAAAATGGGACAACTGTAATAGAAAAACAATAAAAAATAAATAAAATAACATTTAAAAAATTAAATAAATCTGGTGATTTCCAGAGGGAAGGGGCTAAGGAGAGGTGGAAGAAGGTAGGGGTATAAGTGGTGACAGAGAGAAACTTGACTTGGGGTGGTGAACATACAATACAGTATACAGATGACATGTTGTAGAATTGTGCACCTGAAACCTGTATAATTTTGTTAACCAGTGTCACCCCAATAAAAAACAAGAACAAAAATAGAAACAAAATAAATTTTTCAGGCAAGTAAACTCTAATGTTTCTGGGAAAACATTTATTCTCCTGAATACCCTAGTTTTGAGCAAATCTAGGGCAACGCCAATTGTACTCTTATGGACATTTAATGGCATTTTGGGATTATAATTTCTACCTTATAAAATATACTTTTTTGGAAAAAAAGTTTTTGTGGTATATAAACTATGAAGTGGGCTCCCTAATTAACTAGAAAATTTTTCTTCTAAAAATGTTGAATCTTCTTTAAAGATATATAAATATTTTTATGAGTCAGTCCTAGGCAGAACTGAGACTTGTTAATTTATAGGTAATCAGTGTGGATAGTTAACATTTTGGACAACAGAATTAGTTAACATTTTGGACAACAGAATTAGCATCAAAATTATATAGGTGTGTTAAAAAGTGAGTCAGGAAAAAAATGAAAAGCTTGGAAAGTAAATTAAAATAAGATTATTTACATAACGGCAAGATGGAGACCATTTGCCTATGGATTTCACAGAGATAGGTGAACAATGATAATGTAGAAACATTGATAAATGTTAGTCTGAAAATGGCATGCCTATAGACTACATTAATATAGAAATTGCAGCCTGAGCTTTCTATAATAAAAAAAGATTCCTGTTTTAAAACTTCTGATAAAAGTTATCCATGAATTTTAACCTAGGCTCCTAGAAATCCCTTTCACAAATCACAAAATTCATTTTCAAAAAAACATTTTTTGTATAGAGTAATTTTTTCTCTGCCCTTCCTTCTTTTTCCATTTTCTTTTGCCATCCTTTTAAGTGATATTAAACTGAGTAATGAGAGGTAAAATAAAAGCTGCTGATTTCAGCAAAGTTCTGAGGATTAACATGCCACTTTGATAATTTGAATAGGGCCCTAAGCACACTGCTGAGCTGTTTCAGGACAGAAATGTCTTCCCTTCTTACCATATTTTGGAAAACAGCTTGATTTAGTACGTAAACTTGCATTACGAAATCAGACAGACTTGAAATCTAATTTTGATCTTTTTTTAATTTTATTTTTTGATTTTCAATTACAGATGTCCCATTTTTCACACATTGCTCCCTCCCCACGCAGCCCACCCCTTCTCCCACAATCATATCCCTCCCCGCTGTCCATGTCCATGAGTCATTTATACACGTTCCTTGACTAAACCCTTCCCTCACTTATTCCCCTTCCCCCTATTGACTGTTATTCTGCTCCTTGTCCTATTTAGTTCGTTTGTTTATGTTGTTCTTTAGTTTCCTGTATTAGGTGATATCATATGGTACCTATATTTCTTTACCTGGCTTATTTCACTAAGCATAATTCTCTCTAGTTCCATCCATGTTGTTGCAAATGGCAGGAGTTCTTTCTTTCTCTCTGCTGCATAGTATACCATTGTGTAGATGTACCACTGTTTTTTGATCCACTCATCTACAGGTGGGCACTTAGGCTGTTCCCAGCACTTAGCTATTGTAAACAGTGCTGCTCTGAACATAAGGATGCAAAAGTTTTTTTGAATTAGTGTTTTAGAATTTTTCGGGTATAATCCTAGCAGTGGAATCACTGGTTCAAAAGGAAGTTCCATTTTTAGTTTTTTGAGGTAATTTCATACTGTTTTCGACAGTGGCTGCACCAGTCTGCATTCCCACCAAGAGTGCAGTAGGGTTCCCGTTTCTCCACATCCTCGCCAGCACTTGTCGCTTCTTGATTTGTTGATGATGGCCATTCTAACTGGTGTAAAATGGTATCTTATTGTGGTTTTTATTTGCATTTCTCTGATGGCTAGTGATGTTGATCATTTTTTCATGTGTCTATGGACCTTCTGTATGTCCTCTTCAGAGAAGTGTTTGTTCAGTTCCTTTGCCCGTTTTTTAATTGGGTTGTCTGTTTTATTGATGTTGAGTGGTATGAGCTCTTTATATATTTTGGAGATCAGTCGCCTGTCTGTGATGTCATTGGCAAATATGTTTTCCCATATGGTTGGTTTCCTTTTCATCTTGCTGATGTTTTCTTTTCCTGAGCAGAAACTCTTGAGTTTGATGTATTCCCATTTGTTTATATATTTTTTTTATTTCTCTTGTCTTAGGAGATGTATCCATGAAAATATTGTTATGTGGAATACCGGAAATTTTCCTGCCTATCTTTTCCTCTAGGATTTTTATGGTGTCACGGCTTACATTTAAGTCTTTGACCCATCTTGAGTTAATTCTCGTGTGTGGTGTAAGTTGGTGGTCTCATTTCATTTTTTTGCATGTCCCTGTTCAGTTCTCCCAGCACCATATGGTAAAGAGGCTCTTCTCACTCCATTTTATGTTCCTTCCTCCTTTATCAAATACTAGTTGACCGTATATTCTTGGATTTATTTCTGAACTCTTTAGTCTGTTCCATTGATTTATACGTCTATTCTTATGTCAGTACCAGACTGTTTTGATCTAAGAGGCTTTGTGGTATTGTTTGACGTCTGGTATTGTGATTCCTCCTGCTGTGTTCCTCTGTCTCAAGATTGCGTTTGCTATTCAGGGTCTTTTTTGGTTTCATATGAATTTTTGGAGTATTTGTTCTAGGCCCGTGAAATACATCATTGGTATTTTAATAGGCATTGCACTGAATCTGTAAATTGCTTTGGGTAGTATGGCCATTTTGATGATGTTGATTCTTCCCATCCAAGAACATGGTATTTGCTTCCATTTAGTTGTATCTTCAGAGAAGGAAAACTCTGACTCCAAAAAACCTCCGCTGCCTTGCGGCATACCTCTTCAGGGGAAAGGCTAAGGGAGTAAACCCCGACAGAAAATCCGGAGCCGGAGTCCCTAAGGCGGTTTGACGTTGTAGTCAACACCGGCAACTCCTGCGGCGCACCTGAAGCCAAGCTGTATTGACTCCGTCTTTCCCTTGGATCCTTCAGCTGCGAAGAGAGGGGGGGGTCTGCTGCATGGGCAACAGCAGACCCTCCATATCACCCTGCCCAGGCTCTGTAGCTTCAGCTTCAGTGGAGAGGACACTCCAGCGTCATCGCAAGATGTCGATTTAACACGGGAGGAGACAGATACCGTGTCACTCCCGAGTCGGACTGCACAGCCATTCTCGGCGGTGCAGATAGACTCTTAAGAAGCTACACCATCATCTCTCGAGACGGACGGCTGCCGACGACGACGAGTTGTATCTTCCTTAATTTCTTTCTTCAATGTTACGTAATTTTCAGAGTACAGGTCTTTTATCTCTTCGGTTAAGCTTATTCCTAGGTAATTTATTCTTCTTATTGCTATAGTAAATGGTATTTTTTTTTGTCTCTGTCTCTGATATTTTATTGTTGGTGTACAGAAATGCCTTAGATTTCTGTATATTTATTTTGTGCCCTGCTATTTTGCTAAATTCATTATGATATTGAGTAGTCTTTTAGTGGAGTTTATAGGGTTTTCTAGGTATACTATCATGTCATCTGTATATAATGATAGTTTTACTTCTTCTTTCCCAATTTGCATGCCTTTTATTTCTTTTTCTTGTCTGATTGCTGTGGCTAGGACTTCCAACACTATGTTGAATAGAAGTGAGGAGAGTGGACAGCCTTGTCTAGTTCCTGATTTCAGGGGGAATGCTTTCAGTTTTTGTCCATTGAGTATGATGTTGGCTTCAGGCTTCTCATATATAGCCTTAATTATGTGAAGGTATGCTCCCTCTATTCCCATTTTGCTGAGTGTTTTCACCATAAATGGGTGTTGTACTTTATCAAATGCTTTTTCTGCATCTATTGATATGATCATGTGATTTTTGTTTTTCATTTTGTTTAGGTGATGTATTATATTTATTGATTTGTGAATAATAAACCATCCTTGCATCCCTGGGATGAATCCCACTTGATCTCGGTGTATGATCTTTTTGATGTATTGCCAGATTCTATTTGCCAATATTTTGTTGAGGATTTAAGCATCTGTGTTCATTTCCTTCTTTGTTATTGGTCTTTTGAGACTTCCTACTTTTTCGTGATTCACTTTTGGAAGGTTATATGTTTCTAGAAATTTGTCCATTTCTTCTAGGTTGTTAAATTTCTTGCCATACAGTTGTTTGTAGTCATTTCTTACAATCCTTTGTATTTCTGTGGTATCAGTCGTGATTTCTCCTCTTTCATTTCTGATTTTGTTTATTTGGATCTTCTCTCTCTTTTTCTTGATGAACCTGGCTAAAGGCTTGTCGATTTTGTTTATTTTTTCAAAGAACCAGCTCCTAAATTTGTTGATCATTTGAATTGTTCGTTTGGTCTCTATGTCATTTAATTTTACTCTGATTTTGATGATTTCCTTCCTTCTTCTTGCCCTAGGCTTTGTCTGTTGTTGTTCTAGTTCTTGTAGCTCTAGGGTTAGATCTTTTATTTGAGATTCTTCTATCCTTTTCAGATATGCCTGTATTGCTATGAACTTCCCTCTTAGGACTGCTTTTGCAGTGTCCCATGGATTTTGGGCTGTTGTATGTTCATTATCATTAGTTTCTAGAAATTTCTTGATTTCTTCTTTGATGTCATTGTTAACCCATTCATTATTTAATAGCATGTTATTCATTCTCCATGAGTTTGGTGTCTTTGATTTTTTCCTCAGAGGTTGATTTTTAGTTTCAAGGCATTGTGGTCTGAAAAGATGCTTGATATGATTTCAATTTTCTTGAATTTGTGGAGGCTTGTTTTATATCCTATCATGTGGTGTATCTTTGAAAATGTCCCATGTGCCTTTGAAAAGAATGTCTATTTCTCTTCTTTGTGGTGAAAGGTATATATATATAAAACCAACTAGATACACAAACAAATAAACAAAATTAAAGAGGAAGGATGAGGAGAGATGGTTTGAAAGAGATTAAAGAGATTGTTTTTAAAAAATTAAAAATAAGAAATTTTAAAAAATTAAAATATAATTAAATACTAATAAAAAACTAAAATAGAAATAAAAATTTTAAACAGTATATAAAAGGAAAGTTTTTACTCAGTTAAACTTTGTGTGTCATCTTCTTGTTCTGGATCCACAGCTGGTCTAATGAGGCGGGCCAGAGGTTCCTGTTCCTTGCAGCAGCGGTATGTGCCCATGGTCACCAGCATTTGTTTGGCGCCTTTTGGAGCTGGTTGCTTGCCGGGGTGCTTGTGTGTGCATGCATGTGCGCATGCAAGGTGGCCTTCACGCTAGCCTCAGGCCTGTCGAGCCACGCCCCGGGAGTTGGTCTCTCACCCCTTGGGGCGGCGCCCCGGACACTTGTGCATGATGGAAGTGAGAGTCTGTGAGTTGCTGCCACCCGCTGTTCCCGCACCTGCCTGGGCGGGCATGAGCAGAGCTAGCGCAAGTGGTCTGTACTCTGGCCTGGCGTCCACTGAGGCTGGCCAGGTGTGTCTGTGCACGGTCTTCTGCATGTCCAGCGGGCCCTCACCAGCTGGGGCATTGATCTTATGTCTGTTGGGGTGTTTCCAAGGGGCATCTGGACACGCGGCCCTGCGCACCTGAGCCAGGGAATGAGGGCACTTCCCTGTGCGTGCCCACGTGACCCAAGAGGAGGGGAGGGGAGTAGGCAAGTGCACTTCTGCACCTGCGCTCTTTAAGAATGTCCTATCTCCCCCAACATTTCCTCCCCTCTCCATAGTACACAAGAGAAAAATATAAAGGAAAATCACATTTTCACATGCACAGCAGTACGCTGTTTCTTGTCTTTCAGCGTCAGATGCCACCTGGTCCAGTCCTGGCTCTGCCAGCGGGCAGAGATCTGCTCCCCTTCCAATTCCTCTCTGGGGAAGCCTGTGGTCGCTAAAAAGCCTTTGTGTACTTACAGCCGCAGCTCGGGGAGCCAATCCAGTCAGAAACCCCATCTCATCCCTTTTTCCTCTGCTATCCTCACCAAACAGGTCATTTCCAGATGTTTTTCTCTAATCCAGCAGTGCCAAGGCTCGACTCCTGCCAGTATCCAGCTGCTCACTGAGATGTTCTGTCTGCAATTAGTCCAAACTACAGACAAGTCTCGCGAGCCAGAAAGCGCAGCCTCCCCTCACTCCTCCAACATCTTCTCTCTCATTTTGTTTTTTAACACCTCTCTCTGAGCCTTAGCTTTCTATCTTCTCAGGCTCCCTGTGGACAATAAAGTAAATAAGACAATATATGTAATGTAAAAATTAAGTGAGATACTACATATAATTAAAACATTAGTGCTGGTAGATATTTTAATTCCCTCCCCTTAAAACATATTGGAATATCACAAATGTGAGCACCTTTGGTCCAGTCTCACTGGCCTGCTTGGGCAGTGACAACTACCCTCGGTATTGCTCTATACTCTTAAAACTTAGGAGGTCTTCATTTTCTCTGTCATGTAATTACATGAATGGACTGGTTAGATCCTTCTAAGAATTCTATGTATAGCAGTGATTGTTTCCAAGTAATGGGAGGTGTTTAACTTGGCAAAAATTCAGAGAGGAGTCACAGAGAAGATTAAGAAAAAAACAGAGCAATTGGGATTATTGAATAGGGAAAGTGAAGGCTGCTTACTGATAATAGCCTTCAGTGGCCACTGGACTATTATGTAAAGTAGGGCTCCTCAACTATTTTACTTTGCTATCTGAGAAATGTTCACTATGCTGTGGTACACCTGGGACCTACACCCTACTGACCAAAATTGGCATGGGAAGAGCAGGTCTTTAAAAAGATTACACTTGAGTATAATCAAGAAACAAAACATAGAGAGCAGAGGGGAATGCATTAAATCCAGGTTTAATTGTGTGTTTTTAATGGCTTTGTAAACAGTTTATTTTTATTCATACCCCCTTTCATCACCACCCACCAGGGTCTAAATGTTTTTACCATTTAGAGCTTCCCTAAGTTGTGAGGGGAATTTGATTTCAGAGGTATCAGAAGTCACTGACTGGTGTTTGCAGTTTAACATGTACAGTTTTCATTAGTTTTAAGAACTAAGAGTAAAAATTGAAGTAACTGGCACCTTTGCTAAGGTTGAATTAGGATCCTTGCAGGCCAATGCTCAGGACTCAGTCTCCAGCCAGAGCCCTGGACAGCCTGAGTGTTCTGTATTTGTCATTGAAAACAGTAAATCGAATAAAGGGCAAAAAACCCACATTATTTTTATGTGAAAAATATTCCATTTTAAGGACAAAAAATGTTGACCTTTGGTGCCTGTGATGAGAATGACGAGGTCTCAAAAGCAATAGCTCTGAGACAGAAAATGGAAATTGACAATAAGTTAAATATGTGAATGTAAAATTGTTGGTGTGTGTAGGGGGTGGGGAGTTGTTCCGTAGAGAAGCAAATAAAAGCGAGAGCTCCAGCCAGTGCAGAACTTCAGGGATAGTTGAATAGCTGGTGATTTTGTGTGTCTATGCACAGCAAACAACTGGCACTTGATGAAAGTTCAGTACTTCAGCGCTGCTGGAATATCTAGACCATTTCAGAAATACACCTTGTGAATGTCAAGTCTATCACAGTGATCACAGTGATTTAAAGGGTGATGTCAATTCTTCTGCTTCATAGTGGAGCAGAGTTAGTATATGTCCAGCCATTGTTGAGTAGAAATTAGTCACTGAAGTTGCAGAATAATCAGATTTTTACAAAAAGGCTGTATTTTAATTTGTCACTTAATAGTTTAGTTAACTCATACTAGTTTAGTTAATTCAAGCATGAGAAACATGGTAAATAATTTCTCATCCCTCCTTAGACTTTGATTTTCAGAACTCTGGTTGCTGTTTTTCTGAACTATTAAAGAGAAATATTTTGGCTAGCACTAGGCTGACAAAGCAGAAGGTATTTTCTTTTCAGAACTACTTAATGGTAATATTGTCACAAACAATTACATATATTCTAGGCAACAGCTTTTCAATGGGATGATAGGCCTGCAAAGTCGATATTACCTCTATTCACAAGTATTGAGGATTTGCAGTTTACTTTTGAGATTTCTACATTTCCAGTGAAGAATTAAAATAGTATTCAACTCCAAATTTTAAAATCTTTGGTTGTGTTTTCCAGTAAATATTGAAATACAATTACAAATTTTCCCGACTTATAAGTCCACACCAATTCTAGTTATTTATAAAATTATTTAAACTTGTCTAGATGTTATTGTCTCTTCACTTGGAAAGCACAACCTTCAGTATTGTTTTAGTTTTCTTTTCTTTAGAGAACGTCTGATAATGTTTTTTTCACAACTAGAAATATGTACTGATAACACTTTTCTTTCCCAGTTTATGACACTATCCTTAAAGTGAGGCTGGAGAGGGGGGTGAATGAGAATGTAAGTCATCCAAAGAGAGAAAATGAATGACAGGCAAAACAGAAGGCAGAAAAGACCCGCAGGATGACTCAAAAGAGAACTGACTGGAAGGTGAAAGGTGACATTTTTATGTGAAAGGATCAAGGAGTAGGTAAATTTTTAGAGAGTCACTTGGACTTGAGGCCTGTAGTTATTACATCAGAATTACTCCCAAGGCCTTATCAAGTTGGAGGGGCTGAAATAAAGAGCTGGGCAAGATTCTGGTTAGAAGAACAGACACACACACACAACTGTACAAACAAACAGGTGGAATCTAGCACATTTTAAAGATGTTGTTAATGATTTCTTTCTATGAAGGGACATTGTAATTAAATTAAGAATGTTGAGGTTTTGTTCCTAGGCCCAGGAAGAGACTGTCCCTGAATTTTAAAATCAGAAGAACTTTTAGGATCTTGGCTTTAAATTTCTTTTTATACATGGATGCATAAAATAAATTTAATCTAAAAAGAATTGATCAGAGAGTCTAATTTATTCTACTTGCAGCAAAAAAGTACATTTTACCAGTCATCTATATTATTATGAAGTAAATACAATTAAGATCGGCTGGTTTGGCTCAGTGGATTGAGCGTCGGCCTGCGAGCTAAGTGTCGCTGGTTCGATCTTCCAGTCAGGGCACATCAGAGAAGGAAAACTCTGACTCCAAAAAACCTCCGCTGCCTTGCGGCATACCTCTTCAGGGGAAAGGCTAAGGGAGTAAACCCCGACAGAAAATCCGGAGCCGGAGTCCCTAAGGCGGTTTGACGTTGTAGTCAACACCGGCAACTCCTGCGGCGCACCTGAAGCCAAGCTGTATTGACTCCGTCTTTCCCTTGGATCCTTCAGCTGCGAAGAGAGGGGGGGTCTGCTGCGTGGGCAATAGCAGACCCTCCATATCACCCTGCCCAGGCTCTGTAGCTTCAGCTTCACTGGAGAGGACACTCCAGCGTCATCGCAAGATGTCGATTCAACACGGGAGGAGACAGATACCGTGTCACTCCCGAGTCAGACTGCACAGCCATTCTCGGCGGTGCAGATAGACTCTTAAGAAGCTACACCATCGTCTCTCAAGACGGATGGCTGCCGACGACGACAATTAAGATCTAAGAACTTCTCAGAGTCCATAAACTTGCTTAGTAATTAGCCAAAGTTTCTGATAATATTAGAGTTTCTGTAAAGTAATTTGAAAGTTAGAGGTTCTGATATTGTAGGTACTGTAAATTTCAAATCATTACATCATATTCCTCCTGACATAATGTAGACAAATAGTATAATCTATCTTCTTGGGGAAAAGTGGAAGTAAATATGAATACATTCAGTTTTCATTTTCATGAATCCCTTTTTACAGCAGTGACAACATTAACTGCCTAATGTTTAAGTGTTTTACATTTAATCATTTAAAATTTCAAGTATATTTAAAGTAGAGAAAAGAAGTACAGAAAATTTCATATTCTCATCACCAGAGTTACCAGTTACATGGCTTTTGCTGCTTCATTCATCTGGGTTTTCCTTTTATGGAAATACTTGGAAGCAAAATCCAGCCATGGAGAACACATTTCACACTACGTTCTTCAGTACAGTTTTTTTTTTTTAAACCTATGGGCATTTTCTTGCAGTCACAATGCCATCACCACACTCAATAAAGGTAACATCTTTTTTCTCTTAATATTATCTCATATCCACTCATAATCAAACATCTTTCATCTCAAAATGTATAGTCTTATAGTTGGTTTGTTAAATTCTGAGTCCCCAAATTCCTTATACAACCTGTGATTACCATGCCCTGTAACTTTTTAATTTTTAAAAAAAATTATTGATTTTAGAGAGACAGAAAGTAAGGGAGAGAGATAGAGATTGTTGTTCCACTTATATGTCCATTCACTGGTTGACTTTCATATGTGCCTTGACCAGAGATCAAACCTGCAATCTTGGTGTATTGGGATGACACTCTAACCAACTGAACTACTTAACCAGGGCTTCCTGTAAGTTTTTTATAATCTATAGTAGTAATTCCTCTCCACTTTTTACCCTCTAGTTACTAGTTTGCTGAAAAAGACATCAGTTATCCTGTAGAAATATTTGAAGTATATAGTTTAAAATCTAAACAGTAATGTAGTCTCACATAAACTTCTCAGTATCTTACTAAATAAATTAAACCCCTAAAGGATTTTGCTACCTCTCATGAAATTAATTTGAGTATTTATTACACCCCAATTTATAAATGAAATAAAATAGGCCTTTTGTGAATTTGCCAAATTTATCTCTCTTTTTCCTTTATGATAAGACTTTTTCCCTTTAAGAGAGCAATACAGATTTAGAAATAAGATATGTCATACTTTAGTATAATCATTAGGTTTTAGAAAATGTTCATACTTTGGTGGACTGGCAGATTAAGCAGTGGGTGAACTGACCCCTACCTACTGTTCTTACTTTAACATTGTTGTTACTTTTAACAGTACCGTATTCCCTCACTTATTGTGGGTATTACATGCTAGACCCCCCCCAACAGGTGAAAATCTGCAAAGTAGGAACCTTACATTTATTTTAGTATTTGTATATATTTTAAGGCTTTATAAACTCTTCCCACGCACTTATAAACCATTCCCAGTCCCTTATTAATCTTTCCCACTCCCTTATTAACCTTTTCCATGCTTTTATAAACACTACTTATGTTTTTAAACATATTCTACCTACGTAACTTTAACAACATACATATACAGTAACGCAATATCTCACGATATAGCAAAAAATCAACGATAAATAATTAAATATAATATTTTTAAAAATCCCGCGATACAGTGAAGCCGCGATAAGTGAACCGTGATATAGAGAGGGACTACTGTAGTTCTCATTTCTTTAACCCATAGCATATGTTAGGAAGTTGCTAAGCACTTTTAATATAGCATTTCATTAAGTCTTTAAGGAAGACCTGGCTGCTGTGGCTCAGTGGATTGAGCGTTGACCTGTGACCAAGTGTCGCTGGTTCGATTCCCAGTCAGGGCACATGACTAGGTTGCACATCAGGTCCCCAGTTGGGGGTGCAAGTGAGAGGCAACCACACAGTGATGTTTCCCTCTCTCCTTTCACTTCTCTCTAAAAGTAAATAAACAAATAAATAATTTAAAAAAATCTTTAAGGAAGACTTGGTCAATCCCATTTGATAGAAAGATTTCAACCCAGATTGTATAACTGAAAGTTCACACTCTCAAACAATTCAAACTTGAATTGCATGCCGCTTTGTTATCTTTTTCTTATACTACTTTACCTGTTGTCCATTAATGTTCTGTTTCCCTGTCTCAATTGTTTTAGAAGCCAGAACTTTTCTTCTTTCCTTTTCCATACCACTACTTCATCCTCTGATAAGGGAGCTGACACTGAAACCCTTGAAACTATATCAACTCAAGTAGTAAGAAATGGTCAACTTCATATTTTCATTGTTTTAGACCACTAAACATGTTAGGGTACTGATTTTTCATTATACTGAATTGAATAGTCTTGTCTTTTTACTTGACTTTCACATATTTTTTCTCTACCAGTTTATTTCCACTTGAGACTTCATATGGAAGGTTTTAATGGTGCATCTTATTTGACACAGCTATTATCTTTCACATGTTTTTCAGTATTGTACATTTCTACGTTACAGCTGAAAAGCAAAATAATTTTTACATTAAAATTTTTTATCTGATATAAATAATCTATGGGGAGTGTTTTAAAATTTATTAATATATTTAGTATTATAATAAATAATTAATATTCATATTAAGATAGTTTCATATAAATTTAAATTTGATATAAATCTGCACTCTGAGAACTTAATTTTACTCTATTTAGGCATACCTGAATTGTTATTTTCATGGGGCCAGTTTCTTCATAATTTTGAGGATATTACTCAGGGATTCAGTCATCACACAAATCTTGGAGATATTTGTCATTCTCCTTTTTGTGTTTTTGATGTTTTGATTTCAGCTTGTGCCAGGTTCAGTTAAATACCCTGAGCAAACAGACTGCATCCTGTTTCATGTTAACATCATGATTTAAACACTTAGATACTCAGAGAGCCTTTGATGTTGCCTGAAGGTTGTTGGCAACTGTCATTGTGATTCAGATGCATCTTCTGATCTTCTTCCTATTATGTATTATGTGAATTGTCTGGTTGGGTAGCAGCACTACAGGTCGGCACCAGACCCATTAGGACCTCTTCATCTCCTACTAAAGCCAAATGGATGACACCACCAACAGACTAAATGTGTTACTTTAATAGTGTTTTCTCAAATTAATTTAACTAAGCATTACAGGGAGAGCTCTTTGACTTCTGAGCTACATTGAAACAATGGTGATAAGGTGCTCACTTCTTTTAGAGAGGCAAATTGACATCCTTACTCTTTATCTTTAGTGATGTTCTAGGTTTATGCTTATACAGAGCAATACAGAATGGCCGGCTGAGTTTAGAATGTACTTTGGCATGACTCAGGGCTTAGCTCAGGCTAGCCAGTTACCCCTTTTAAATCATCACTGAAAACACTGGAATTCTGGGATATATCTCCCAATGAGCAATTTAGCTGCCCAAAGAGATAGGGATAAATGAACTCATATGGACCCAGTTATGAATAGTTAAGATTTCTAGTTTTTATAGCCCTTTCTCCTATTTTTCGAAGCCTCATTTCTGGCAGAGGCTGGGAATAGGAGTTCCTAAGGGGCTCTGAGTTCTTCAGTGCACACAATATACAAGAACTAGGCAGATAATGTGCTAAGCACTTCTATCCACATTATTTCATTTGATTTTTTACAAACGCTATTGGAAACAAATATTAAAGTCCCACATTTATAGATTATGAAACAAAAGTTTAGAGTAGGATGACTTAAAGTGAGGTCCACAAACTGTTAACTGCCCTTCATGAAGTCAGAACAGAAATTGAGAATTAGCATGCAGGAATGTCTGTGACAATTTGACATTTTGACATAAGATTTTTCTATTGTGTTTTGCAAAGTCTGTCTACAGTATATTGGAAGTGACAAGAATGAAAGAAGGGGAGGGAGGGAGGGAGAAAGGAAGAAAAAATTAATCCTTCACCATAAACAGGTAAGAAATGCGAGCTTAAGACATTTAATGACTAATCCAAGGTTGCACATCAGATAAGTGTCAGAACCAAGATTCACACATGCTACCCTGGCTTCAAAGCCCCTACTCTTTAGAATGACAATCTCCTATCTCCCAATTTGATAATGGTAATGATGAGTCGAGAAAAAAATAAACCAGCAATCTGATGACAATTTGTCATTATCCTTAGGAGACTCAGGAACTCAAACTTCAGATTTTGGAGAATTAAAATAGGAAGAGAAGATTTTATACTAAAGCCAAGGTTTTTACTCCTGTATATTCACCCCACTATCATTTTTTTAAACATACTTATCATGATTAATACTAATTGAGAGCTAAGAACCAAAAACTGTTCCATGTGCCTAATGTGAATTATTCTGTTATTCCCAGGATGGTTCAGTGAGGCAGGCACTATTTGGATTTGCAGCATCAGAGCCAGGATGCAAAGCAGATATGCTTGACATCAAAGGATATATACTTTCCCCACTTATAATACATGATGGATTTGCAAAGATGACTAAGATGGCACTAGAACTTGTTAATACTGGGGACTCGGATCAGACTAACTGGGTTTGAATTTGGCTCTGAAGGTGTGTAATCTTAGACATATATCTTAACCTCTTTGTGCTGAAATTATCTTTTCTATAGAATAAGACAAACAAGACTTGCCTTAAAAGCTTATTACAATATTTTTTACTATATTAGCACAATGCTTGGCACATAATGTTCAGTAAATTGTAGCTATTGGTAATATTAATATTAAAATTATATATCAGTACATTTTAGTTTCATGCAAGAGTGAAAACAAACATGGAGTATTATAGTTTGTGGATTTTGACTCTCAGTTAAAATTTATAAGTTTTGCTTTCCACAATAATGTGTGGCTTAAAGGAATTCCATCTAACATGCTAGCAAAGAGTGAAATTAACCTAATAATGTGAGAAATGCTCACAATAAAAACTGGGACACAGGACTTGAGCAGTAAAGCGAGGCCTTTATTCACGAGTCTGTAGAGATGGGCGCACCCTCACAGCCAGGAGAATGTGCGCGCCAAGTAGACAAAGGAAACTGGTTTTATAGTCTTAGCTTCCCCACCCTGAAATTGCCACCCTAAAGTGATTATCTTCTCCACCCTAAAATTGCCATCCTAAAGTGATTATCTTCCTTGCCCTAAAGTGAGAGCGATTAGCTTCCCCGCCCTAATGCAATTAGCTCCCCCTCCCCTCTCCTTCCCGGTTTCTCCATCACTGGTTACTCTGGAGTTACAATCTAACACGGTTATCTAAATGCCCCTTCTGTGGTTTGTAGATATGCCAGTGCTGTCAGCTCCCTTCTCAGAGATCCTCTAATTACATTTGCCCTTAAGACCCTTTAATTACATTTGCCCTTTGTTACTAATGACTTTTTACTGGTTTGGGAGTCACTATGTCCTTATTTCTAAGAATTCCCCCCTGTCTTTTTTTGGAAAATTGACTACTCAAACCATTCTATTTATCCCTTCAAATCTAAGGAGGATTTCTCAACTTTCTTCCTCATAGTTAGGATTCCCTTTGGTCTCTCGGAGGAGGAGATTATGAAAAGTTGCTGACATTTGTTTAGTTAGTGCAGTCTCAATTAGCCTTTGAACCAAACCTCTGATGCATGGAATAATACAGCAGCCTAAAGCTGTTAGGACACCTGCTACCACTATAAGGGATACCAGAGCTGATGAGATCATTCCTTTCCAGTTGCCAAACCAGTTTTCTAACCATCCTGTTATGGGATTGTCAATACCTGAGTTTTCCACCAGCTCATTTGCTAAGGTAGTTAGTCCTTGCAGGGCCTTAGTGATAGATCCATCAGGGGCTGTATTATTCGGGATAAAGGTGCAACAGTGCCCCCGAGCATTACACATACACCTCCCTTTTCTGCCAACATCATATCCAGTGCCATCCTGTTCTCCCAAGCCACTCGACTGGTGGCATCTAATTGTTGAGCGATTCCTTCTGTAGTATTCCTAGTATAATTGATAAACCTCTGTTGGTTATAATAAATATAGTTTATCTAATCAACAGAAGAGCACTGACTCAAACCCTGCTGCTCTCTGATTTCTAGCTTTAAACTCATCTGGAACTCCTCTGGGGACTCCAATGGCGTCACTATAGATATGAGGATTATAGGATTCACCAGGCGCCACTGACCTTTTTTTTCCTAACAGGGGCAGTCTGGATCGGTTTTGGAAATGCTAGGGTAAATGGGATAGCCAATTGAACCAGGGCACAGGTTTTACTTCACCTGTCAGGTAGGATTTTCCAGAGACTCCTCTGCCCACAATACCACCAGACATCTGTTCTGGGGATTCGGAGGGGAATATAGTCGCCGGCCCCACTGTGAAGGTGGCTCGCATTTCTGGTATGAGTGCATGTTAGGAGTTCTTCCACAGGTGTACCCAAATTCGCTTCCCACCTAGAGAGGCAAGAAGAGTGATTCATGGGCCCCACTGAGTATGGAGGGAGGGATTGAGTCCCATTACTCCTTATAGAGGGAAAGAGGAGAGACAAGCTTCTGCAAGTCTCATTTCCCCATGCATTCTCATCCTGGTAGAGAGTGAGCATACAGGCCATTCCCGAGGGGTCAGAGTCCCAGCCTAGTGGAAATGGTACAACCTGTGTCTGGGGTCTCCCTGTGGTACAAGCATAACAGTCGCTTTTATTCAGGGATTTAATGGTAAATTTGACCCATTCTACCCAAGCATTTGTGTCTCCATACCCAGTCTCTATCTTTAAGGTTTGTCTGAGATCTAATACCTCAAAAACTTTTCCCTTGGCTGGATTATTCTGGGGTCTTTTCTGAGGAGTTTCTGAGGTCTAGCTGGGAGAAGTTAGATTTTCTAGGGAAGGAGGAGTTGTCACTAAGTGAAGACCTAGCCACCCTACTGGATCTATGCCAGATACATCCGGTCCTAAGCCATAAACTCTGGTAGCCACATGGGGTTCCTGACTTAAGGCCTGTGGCTGGTTAAGTGTTAGAAGAGGGTTGCACTGGAGAGGCTGGCAGTTTGGGGGAGGAGCTTCTTTGCTTAAAGTTATTTTAGGCAAAAGAGACCAGTTTTAAAATGAAGCCCATTGACCAACCCAACCACTTAGTTCAGCCAAACTGTTGAGTCTCAGGAGGCAGCAATGCAGATGGGCTTCTTAAGTGAGGCTTGTATGTACAGACAGCCACTCAGGAAATGAGATCATAGGCTTATGCCCTATGAAAACAGAAAGACACACACATGTTACTTCACACAACACAATTCACAAACCAGTCTTTAAATTTGCAAGACTGTCTTATTGGGAAGACATCCAGTTGCAAGGCATTTGATATCCTTCTTGCCTGTAAATTAAGCATTATTGATAATGTCACAGATGTGGTTTAACTTTCGAATGAAAACAAACTTTTAATTAAAATAAACTTTATAGGACTTCCGGCCAAGATGGAGGCTTAGACGGACACGCTAGGTCTCCCTCTACAACTAGAGAGGAATACAACTACTTCAAAACAAAGGATAACTAGAAATTCCAGAAAATAAAACTACACGGAAGCCCAACATATGAAGTTATAAACCAGCGGTGCCATTTGGGCAGGTAAGAGTTAAAGAGGGCAGTGCTGTTTGCGGTCGCACCTGGAGCGGCGGGGTGGCGAGGAATCCCGGCCGGTCAAGCCCCTGGCGGTGCGCGACTCCGGCGCTGGGGAGAGCGGCCGCCGCATCGCCTTGAACAGTGAGGCCCAGGGGGGCGGGAGGACGGATCCCGGTCTCCTAGCTGAATAACTGTGTGAATCCATCTTGGACCCCCGCCCCCAAAGAAAGCACCACAGGGCTGCGAAATAGGTCGCGGACAGGCAGGCGCCGGTCGCTGATTTGTGACGCATACACAGGCACTGCCCCGGACAGCCGGCCCAAGAAAACAAAACGCATCTGTCAAAATGAGGCAGACAACTATAGAAATCCCGGTGACACAACTCACCAGGCAGCAGATAGAGAACCTGACAGATGAACAGATAAGAAACCTGTCAGAGGCTCAGTTCTGGGCCATTGTTATCAGGTGGCTTACAGAATTCACAAAAGAGCAGGAAAAAGATAAGAAAGAAGCGAAAAACTTTCAGAACGAAAGGAACAAAACCGCATACGAGAAAGATGGTGAGAAAAAAAAATCCAGAGTTCATTTCAACAAACTGGAATATGGAGAAGGAACAAGCAGTCAACCAATGCAGCGAGAGGAAATGGGAAGCAACAATGAGAGGATCAGAAACCTCTGGGACAGCTATAAAAGGCCCAACATAAGAATCATTGGTTTGCCAGAGAATGAGGAAGATGAACTAGAACTTGAAAAATTGAGTGAAAATATAATAAAGGAGAACTTCCCAGACTTGGGGAAGGGAATAGACTTGCAGGTCCAGGAAGCAAGGAGAGTTCCCAAGAGACTGGACCCAGGGAGAACCACTCCAAGACACATTATAACCAAAATGTCAAAAATTAAAGATAAAGAGAGAATCTTAAAAGCAGCAAGAGAGAAGAAAAGAATTATGTACAAAGGGGTCCCAATTAGACTATCAGCTGACTTCTCAAGGGAAACCCTACAGGCAAGAAGGGACTGGCAAGAAATATTCAAAGTAATGAAAATCCAAAACCTACAACCACGAATACTCTATCCAGCGAAATTGTCATTCAGAATAGAAGGACAGAGAAAGTGTTTCCAGGACAAAATAAAACTGAAAGAGTTCATTAGATCCAAACCACTGTTATATGAGATGTTAAAGGGACTGGTTTAAAAAAACAGAAGCTAGGGAGATGAAACAAAGGCAAACTAAATAGGCAACGAGAGTGGAAAAGGAACTGTGGGTACGGGAAGCATATTGGGGGGAGGTCAACAGGGAGGGGGAATGGGGAAAGGGAGGGAGATGATATAGGAATTGGGGATCAAGGTAGGAGGGAATGGAATAGACGGAGAGAGGTTGGGAGGAACTGTATGCACACAACTAATGGACATAATCTAAAAGGGGGGGACAACTGGAGGGAGGGGGGCCACCGGGTGGAGGGGAGCAGAGGGAAGGGAAATTGGCACAAATGTAATATTTTAATCAATAAAACACATTAAATCTGAAAAAAAAATAAAATAAACTTTATAGACACAGTTAGCTGCACTAGTTTATAGTCTACCACTGAGCATTGTGATTTTCCTCAAATCACGATTTTTCTCCTTAAGATTACCCTCCTTGTTATTAAAGGGACCGCATTAAGTCCAGTTTTAATTTAGCCTGTTCATTTGCATAAATACAACAAGAGCAGCCATTGATAGCATAAATCTTTTAAGTCTGCTTTGCTGGAACTCACACAAGAAACCTTTAGGATTACCTTTAGTCTGCCCTCTGGGCACACAAGCTGAGCCACACACCTGCCATCTGGCCTTGCCTGTAAAACCCATGCTTTTTACAAGTTCTTCAAGCTTTCCATTGTGCCTTAAGTTTCCTCCTAGCCATTTATCAGGGAAGAAACCTTCGTTTCCTCCCTAGAAAGATTGCCATGGACCACACAACCAACCAAGATGCTAGGCCTTTTCCTTCTGGGCTTTCATTAGCCTAGGCATGCCTCCTTCAGGCATGACATTCCAGTCAAAGCCTCGGCTAACAAAACCACCATTAGCAACTGGTCTTATTAGTCTTATGCAAAGGAACCTCATGTCACTTCTTACTTCTTTACAATGCCAAATACTGGAGGGTTCCAGTAGGGAGAAAAATATAAAGGCGTGAAGGAAAATTCTTGTCCTTCAAAACTGCATTTCCATGCATTATATCTTCTATTACTAAAACCATACAATTTCTTTTCAAAACCTTTATAAATTTCTAACCAACCTTTTTATTTACATGTCTTACACCTTTCCTGGTTCCCTTTCTTTTATGTGAAGTTTTGAAATTTCACTGGGAAACCCCAATTTTTTTTTTTCAGAGCATAAACAGAACACAAGCAGCTGAGGTTTCCTTTTCCCAAGTTTAAAGCTTCCATAACTTTCCCTTTTATTATTATAACTTTTCTTAGACCTTCTGCAGCATTCACAAACTTTCTAAATACCCTTTACTGCTTTAGATTTAACCATAACATGCTTCCAATCCTTGTTCTTTTCCACACGGTTAAGGACTGTACTTAAACTCAGTATTTGGCAGCTAAAAGTTCCTAGATTTGCAGAGATATTCTGCAGCTTTTTGAAGTTCCTGCTTCTCCTCCTCTCTTCTAACATACACTTTCTGAGCTTTCCTGAGTTTTTCAGTTGCTTTAATTGGCCCATTCATTTACTTTTTGCAATTTCTTACAAATATTTGACCAGTTTCTGTTACAATGGTGACTTTTAGGAGTCCCTGTCCTACAGCATTCTCTGGATTTAGACCAGAATACTTCCTCATTTTGTTCCTGAGCTTCTGTAGGAATTTGATGGAGCTATATTTTGAATGCCTTGGAGACATTCTGTGCATGGGGAACGGACTTCTTGATTTCCCTGATGACGAGGCTCCTAAGGTCTCTCATCTGAGCCCTATCCTCCGGCCTGTTATCCCAATCAGGGTCTATACTGGGAAACTTTTGTTAGGCTGGGACAATTTCCTGACCGGGAGGATGTTCCCTTTCCCATATCCTCATAGCAGCCCATCTGATTACTCCCTTTTCTTTCCTACTGAAGATGTCTAGTATAGACATTAATTCCGTCCACATATATATGCTAGGTCCAAGGAACTGATCTAATTGTTCCGCCAGTCCAAGGGGATCCTTTACCAAGTGCTTCATATTGTGCTTGAAGTTTCTAACTTCAGTGCTTGTTGAAGGAGCATTTGACACATCTAATATGTCCTGGACCCATGGATACTTCCCTAAGGGGAAACTGGCTGCTCTGAGGGAATGGGGAAGTTCTTTAGGTCTTGCTTACATTGTTTCAATTCCTTTCTTAATTTAGATAAGTTGCCTCCAGCGCCGTAGGTGTCACGGGGGTGGATACTGGTGGGGTATCTGCTAGGTGTTCTGGCCTCTTCCGTCTGTACTGTCCGTCCACGATGCCTCTGCCCAGTTGGCCGCTGGCTGGCCAGGGCTATAAGGCAGTGGGAGACAGGACAGAGGGTCCCAGGCCTTATCTTTTTCTTTTTTACAGGGAAGAGACCTGCGGATCTGCTGGTAGGTGGTGATCAGCAGAGAGCATATTCCCTCTCTTCCTTAAAGGCTGATGCCTGGCCCTGGCTGTTGTGGCCCAGTGGACCAAGCACCAGCCCACAAACCAAGTATTGCTGGTTCAACTCCCAGTCAGGGCACACGATCAGGCCACATGCCAGGTCCCCAACTGGGGGCACGAGTGGGAGGCAACCACACAGCAATGCCCCTCTCTTCTCTCTCCAAAAACAAACAAACAAACAAACAAACAATCCAAAAAAGCTGAACACACATATAAGACCAGGGCTTGACAAACCCAACATTCATCAGACCCAAATCGGGGCTAGAAGACAGATTTCCCCTAAATGGGTTTCTTTGGACAAAGGAAACAACAGTATTTTACCATTGTTTTTCCTTACTTTTGGTCCGGGGATCCTCTCCCCAATGCTCTAACATTCTCCCTAATGGACTGTTTGATGGAATGTTTGTGGGGCCTTCCTTGGCCCCACCCTTAGGCCTAGAATTTCTATTTCCCATCCTCAGCTGATTCCCGTGGCTGAATCCGGTTGTGTTCTCAACCTCCTTCACCAGAGATCTATTGAGAATGGACCCAGCAGAGGGGCACTCCACACTCGCTTACTTGCACACAGACCGAGATGCTTCGTTTATCTCCGGCCACTTCCCTCACAGGACAATGGACCCAGCGAAGAGGCACTCCACACTCATACCAGCCATACACACAACTCGTACCAGCCACACACAACTCGTACCAGCCACACGCACAATCAGCTTTCCGAGGATGCCCAACCACCAAGGCAGTACTTAAGTCCAATTTTCCTACATTGGCCAGTGCACGAGGTTGCCTGGTTGCCGCGGTGTTTGCTTTTGTTTCCCCCCTGCGTCGATCCACTGCTGTCCCAACAAGAAGTCTCGGGTCATTTCCGGACACTGAGGCGGGTGGGCCCTGGGTCAAGCGGGCCACCCAAAAGCGGGTAGGACGCGTCTCCCCGTCTTGGCTCAGAGCCCCTTCCTGCACACAGGCGGAGGGTCCCGGACGAGCCCCCAAATTGTGAGAAACGCTCACAATAAAAACTGGGACACAGGACTTGAGCAGTAAAGCGAGGCCTTTATTCACGAGTCTGTAGAGCCGGGCTCTGTAGCTTCAGCTTCACTGGAGAGGACACTCCAGCGTCATCACAAGATGTCGATTCAACATGGGAGGAGACAGATACCGTGTCACTCCCGAGTTGGACTGCACAGCCATTCTCGGCGGTGCAGATAGACTCTTAAGAAGCTACACCATCGTCTCTCGAGACGGACGGCTGCCGATGTAGAGCCGGGCGCACCCTCACAGCCAGGAGAATGTGCGCGCCAAGTAGACAAAGGAAACTGGTTTTATAGTCTTAGCTTCCCCACCCTGAAATTGCCACCCTAAAGTGATTATCTTCTCCACCCTAAAATTGCCATCCTAAAGTGATTATCTTCCTTGCCCTAAAGTGAGAGCGATTAGCTTCCCCGCCCTAATGCAATTAGCTCCCCGTCCCCTCTCCTTCTTCCCCGTTTCTCCATTACTGGTTACTCCAGAGTTACAATCTAACACGGCTATCTAAATGTCCCTTCTGTGGTTTGTAGATATGCCAGTGCTGTCAGCTCCCTTCTCAGAGATCCTCTAATTACATTTGCCCTTAAAACCATTTAATTACATTTGCCCTTTGTTACTAATGACTTTTTACTGGTTTGGGAGTCACTATGTCCTTATTTCTAACAATATGTCCTTCTTATTTGCGACAATCTTTAGTTCAGGTATTCTCACTTGATTTAATTGCTTCTCTTTTAAATATTAAAATAATCAGACCTCAATAAGTGGCAGGAAGCTTTTACTCCTGGAAAAGGAAACAATTAATTATGTACCTTTCATTAATCACCAAGATATTCATGATTGTCATTCAAAGAATCTAAGCTCTAGAAACCAATGCAGAGAGCAGTGTCTAGTGTATAGTAAGCACTCAATAAATACCTGTTAAATAAATGCATGTTATTGGAGAACTCAGTCATGGCAATTTATCTTCCTTTGAATAGTATTTAAGTCTGCCTTTAAAAAAAGTATCATTAAGAAAATAATTTTTACTGTCTTTCTAAAAAAGCTTTATCATTGTGGAAGCTAGGGGTAGGGGAAGAGAATTAAACCACTTCCTACATTTAGCTGCATTGAGGAGAAATGTGTCTCCTAGCTACTGGCCTGAGCTTAGCGGTAGGTGTGTCCCTGCTTGGAGGATTGCTTGAGTCTGCAGCTGTTTACCATTTTGAGGGAGTGCTGGGCTGTGAAGTTCCCTGTAGCACAGCATCCATCCTGAGTCATTGTTACTTAGTCGTGAGTCAGACTGTAGTCTGGCACTGGACCCATTATTCAAATCCTTGGGCCACATTGTCACTACTCAATAGTGTGGCTAGCCCCTGCAGCTCTGCAGTGGTGTGTGTTGGAGTTGAGGTAGATGCACCATGTATGTTGGGGCAGGGTTTACAGTGTCTTTTTCCAGACAACCCCTTGGGCTCCTTGTCTCCCTACAGGATTCAAAAGACTTTCAACAGTGCCTCTCTCCCAGCTTCAATGACCTTTCTTGGATAATAAACTAAAGGGAGAAGTTAATGTTTGAGGAATCAAAATGTATTCTTCTCTGAAAAAAATCTGACTGTGTGACTCTAGACAAGTCCGTGGCCCTTAATTTCTTCACCTGTGAAATGAGAAGTTTTGGACCATTGTTTCTAGCACTGGGACCCTAATATCGGAGAATCTGGTGTAGATAGGGCATCGGAATTTATATTCTTAAAAACTCCCCATGTCATTTAGATGGGCAGACAGGTTTGCCCATCATCAAACTATATGATTTCCAAGAGCCCTTTAAACCTAAAATTCTATAAATCATGATATGTTTTCCAATCAAGTTTCTTTGAGCCAAAAAAAAAAGTATTGTCCACAATTAGATGAACTACAAAAAGGTAGAAATATTCTTATCATTTAATTTTAGTAAAAATGAAATGTTTATATATTTTTTTAAAAACCAAGTTTATCTGGGCAACTGCAAAACTGTTTACATTTACATTCCCATTTGTAAAGATGAAATTCTACCTTGAAAAATTCCAGACTGAATAGAAATCTCTTGTCTGAGCCCATTGCTTTGTGGCCTTTAATCACTGGGTATATCCAGGGTCCATGTAGAAAACAGGCCAGCTGGGTCAGTAGTTATCTCAGTGCAGCCATTTCATTCACAGCTGCGGCCAACAAAGTTCATTGTGAGCAGCACTTCCTGCCTTGTTCTAAGCCACAAACTGCATCAGGAAGTAAAGTTTGTCAAATTTTATTTTCTGACTGAGTCCTCTTGTTGAAATAGCCACATTATTTATGACATCAGTGATAAGGCTAATGGTGAGAAAATATACATGGAATTATTCCCTCAAAAGTATTCAGAAAAAGGCAGGAGGCCAGATATTTCCTCTTTAAGTGACAAAGGGTGACCTGGGAACAAAAGGTAGGAGATACAATTTGGAAGATCCACTTGGACTGCTTTCTTAGTGCCTGAGAAGATTACTAAGTTCAATGAGGGCATCCCATCCTGAATCCCAGTGCAGGGCATGGCACATAACAGATGCTCAGTGTGTATTAAACAAACATGTGAATCAGATTTCTGAAAATCTCAAGATCTTTATCTGCTGAGAGTTAATTCAGGGAAAAACTACCAAATTATAAGCTCAAAAAGACAGAGGGTGGGTCTTATTCATCTTATTGTGCTTGACAAAATTATCAGTAAACAGTATTTGATGAAATGAGGTGGCCCAGAGCTCTTCTAGCTGAGGAAAAAAGTGAGGCGATCTATGCAGCAGCTGGTCATAAAGGTTAAAAGAGTCTATATGCATATTACAAATCAGCATTTCTTGAACAATCATTGACTGATTTACTGAGGACATGATCAAACATAACAACATCTTTAACTGGCAATGATACTTATTTCTTTCTTTTCTTTCTTTCTTTTTTTTTTTGAGAACATTTGCCCTTTAATTTGCATTTAAAATCAGTTTCTTTAAATATTTCATTACAAGTTCTCAATAGTGAAGACATAGTAGATGCTGCAGGCACTCAGTACTGGCTCCCATCCCTTCCCTCCACCCACCCCCCAGGTCTTGCCTCTTTGCTCAAGATACAAACGGGCACTCTGCACTAAAAATGCTCCTTCTGCCAAGTGTCAGCAGCCTCAGGCCTGAATGCAGTCAGGATTCAAAGCAATGAATCCTGGAAGCTTTCATGACAAGACATGTGTCTTTAACCATGTTCCAAGGAATTTCAGTGATTGTGCCCAGACCCAATGGGCAGTACCTCAGAGGTAACATCGGTCGATTTCCCTGTGTACTAGCATCTTGGGGTTGGTTTCCACCATAGTCCATCCTCTCCCAGACCCGTGTCCTGCGGAGCAAGAGCAAGGTCCCACTTCCTAAGGGCCATGATATAGGAAGAAACAGAACTGCCTCTTCAGTCCACACACTTATACCAATGAAATTTAAAGGTTCAAGTCTATCTGAGCCAGTCCACAGCAAGGCTCTCTCACCCCAATCTCTGCCAGGCTCTAGTCCATCCTCCACTGCCATGATGTGCTAGAATATACTCTAAATGAGAACAATGTGCTAGAATGGTTCCTAGCAACCTGGGAAGGTTGACACAACCACAGCTGTGTGCAATTGTACCAAAATGGGTCCTCCTGGTTTGAGGCTATGACAGACTGTGAGGGCAGGCCTGGGCTCTGGTGGGAATCTGCCCTCTCCCCCTCAACACTGCCAACACCCCAGATACCCTGGCCTGTGCTTCCTGGAAGAGGTAGAAGAGGCATCTTGAAGTCAATGACAGCTGAGAATGAAGGTGCATTTAAGAAGCAAAGCAGCACCCCTTGGCCGGTGGTCAGTACGTCCACATGGGTGGAATCAGGTGAGGACACGCACAGCCAGGACAGAGGCTGCTCTGAGCGCGGGAGGCACAGCACTCTCCTAGGCTGCTCTGGGAGAATACACTTTCAAATGATTGAAACTTAATCACATGGTCCCCAGTGGTTTCCCTATAGTATATATACTGGCACAGGGGAGAAGCAAAATTAACTCTGCAGAGGGCTAATGGAAGAAAGGCAGGAATATTAATGAGCATCCATTAAGGCTCACTCTCTCTCTCTCTCTCCCTCAAGCCTAAGGAAATAAGATATTCGGGTGTTAAGAGAGGGATGCAGAGAGGGAGAGGGCCTGGTAGGAACACCAAGAAAAGACCTGCGACTGCTGGTTACATAGTGCCCTGGCTTTCTTGCTTGAGGCCAACAGCATGTGCCTGTCTGTCACCAGGCCAACCCGGGACCCATGTTGCGGTAGAAGAAGACTGGTTTTCAGTTCCTGCATGGTCAATGTATTGGGTATATGACTTCCTCCTAAAGGTCCAACAGGAGGACTCTGGGATCCTCTACCGCTGCCTTGATTTTGGGAAGAAAAGTCACAGCCTCTCTGCCGTCGATTAGCCGATGGTCATAGGTCAATGCCACGAACATCATGGGCCGCACCTCCACCTTGCCTCCCACAGCCACTGGCCTATCAAAGATTGCATGCATGCCCAGGATGGCAGACTGAGGGGGGTTGATAATGGGTGTTCCAAAGAGGGAGCCAAAAATGCCTCCATTGCTAATGGTGAAAGTACCACCGTCCATATCTTCAATGGCGAGTTCATTCTTTCGGGCCTTCTCTCCCAGTTCACTGATAGTTTGCTCAATATCAGCATAATTCATACTTTCCACATTCCTGATAACGGGAACCACCAGACCCCGTGGGGTGGCCACTGCAACACTGATGTCAATATAATCTCGATATACCACCTCTTTGGTTGCATCATCAATCACTGCATTTACAATAGGCTGTTCCTGCAAGGCGAAGGCGGAGGCTTTCACAAATGCCGACATGAAGCCCAATTTGAGGTTATGTTTCTTCAGAAAAGCATCTTTGTGCCAGGCCCTCATTTCCTGGATGTTACTCATGTCAATTGCATTGAAAGTTGTCAGCATTGCACATGTATTCTGGGCTTCCTTCAGACGCTGAGCAATGCGCTGCCGCATCCTGTTCATCTTCTCCCGATGTTCTGAACGCAGACCTTTACCAGCTCCTGGCTCAGCTACTAGACGAGCAGCAGTGGGTTTTACTGCAGAAACCGGTTTGCTGGCAGGAGGTTGTGAGGGCGAGGGCACTGGTGGCATCTGAGTGGGTATGGATGCTGCAGGGGGAGGAGGAACTGCTGATGCTATAGGTTCTGCTTTTGGGGCTTCGGCAGCAGGGGCTTCAGCAGGCTTGGCCTTAGCAGGAGCAGCGCCAGTTTTCCTGAGTGTAAAAAGAGGAGTGCCTCCTTCTACTTCTCCCCCATCGGGTACCAAAAGCGCTTCAATAACGCCATTTGCTGGCGATGGAACCTGCACGGATGTCTTGTCAGTTTCAATCTCACAAACCACTTCATCTTCTGCAACTGTGTCTCCAACAGCTTTCTCCCACCTGACATCCCCTTCTGTGACAGACTCTGCAAACGCTGGGGTTTTGACTGTAATCACATCATCCTTGCACACAGCTGTAGTTCTGAAGAAGCGAATGCTGAAGACACTACTATTGTTAATGACAATCTTCCTGCTGTCAGGGTAACCTGGTCCCTGACATAAGGAGACCCCAGTCAGGGAACATCTCCCTAGAGGGCAGTTCCCCTTCTGGAAGGCGGAGAGCGAGCGGCTAAATGCCCGGGACACGCAGCGGGACTGGGACAGCATCGCGACAGCGGCTGTGGCAGCCAATGATACTTATTTCAGTGAGAGAAACAGCATTATTCAATGCAATGGGTTTAGGGACATTAATTTGACAGTTTTAGGACAGAACAGTGAGTCACTTATAATAGCAGAAAATTGAATTGCCCTAAATGTCTATCAATAAGGAACTTGCTAAATAAACTATGATGAGGTCATGAAATTATGTTTTCAGTTAAAATCGTGTTTTTAAAAAATAATTTTTGTTATGGAGAAATTTATGTATGTTAAATCATAAAGTTGTTGTAGGAGAAACTATTGGTTTCCTAATCATACCCATTTCCTAGTCCTCTTACCCATCCCCATTTCTTTTCTCCTTCCTAACAACACAGTTTTTTTTTTTTTTTTGAGGTTTCTATCTTCTGCATAGCTCTGTGCTTCAGGGGAAGCAGGGGCCAACCCCGACCTAAGAAATGAATCCATGGTCACCATAAGGTCCCCTTGCCAATGTTAGGTTGAGGCATCAGTAGGTATGTGGTTTATTTCTGGCCAGTGAGATGGTTTGGGGTAGGAAGATTTCTGGAATAATTTTTTTTCATCTTGAAACAAGACACAGGAAAGCAAGGTCCTGCTTCTATTAAATATTGGTGAGTCTGCACATGGTGTCTGCACATCAGTAGTACCATGCCACAGGCCTGGAATTAAACTGACATGCAGGAGAATTCTGAAAGATGGAAGGGCCATTGACGGCTGGTACTGCCGACGTGCTGATCAGTCAACCTTGCAGTCATTGGTGGCGTAGGTCAGTGGCCAAAAGTCAATTCACCAGAAGACTCCCACTCTAATCCATTCCTTGTATTGTTATGGAGTGGGGTCCCCAGAATTCCCTAGAGCATGTGGCTGGGGGATGGGGGAAAGGGACAACTTTCAAAATGTCTTTGCATATTTATGGCTAGTAGCTAGTATCTTAGTTATGCAGATGGCTTTGGTTCTCCCAAGGTCCCAAGGAGATGGGAGGGGTTTTGACCATAGAATGGTGAGGAATGAACATACAGGGCCTGCAAGGTTATACAAATGGACAAAGCCAGTTACATTGCCCACTGTACCCCAGGCCATGGTCAGGGATTTAAAATTAAGGTGGCAGCCATTTGCAGGGAGAGCACCATGTAGTTTTAGAAGGAAAGGGAGCACCATGCAGTTTTAGAAGGAGAGAGAGCAACTTGAGGTTTTAGAAAGAAAGGGAGAACCATGCGACTTTGAAGGGAAAGGCAGAAGAGAACCATGCTTGATCCACTGCAATGTGGCACATGTTTTGCTGGACTATTATACAGAAGCTGATGACATCGTACCCCATATCCTGAAGTAGAGAGCTGACAGAGAATGGATGGGGAACTATTGGACTTGGTTTGGGTTTATAGCCTTTTGGGGAGCAAGGGAAGTGCTGGGCCCTATGGGAGAATAGGGCTCTGAGCAGAAGGGCTTGCTGCCCTCCCCAGGTTGGAGTACTGTACATAAAGACCTATTTTCCTCAACACCAGTTGTTGGGTTTTTTACCAAGGTGTCACGTGAAAGAACCCCCTTCAGCTTGGTAATATTATAGCCAGTTTTATGAATTTACTCACTTATTTTAACTATTTAGATATAACTGTCAGATTTCTTTTCTTAATGGAACTCTAAGTAATATTAAATTTCAGTCACTGCCATGTCTTCTGGGGCCAGTGTGAATGCCCTGCAGTGCCTGGTGGAGTGAGGCCACGGTGGAGAAGATCAAAGTCTCTCAGGCAGCTACACAGCTTCAACAGTACTGCATGCAGAATGCCTGCAAGGATGCCCTGCTGGGTGGTGTTCCCATAGGAAGCAACCCCTTCCAGGAGCCCAGATCCTGCGCTTTACTCTGAACACTGGAAAGAAGTTGGCCAAGGAATGCCTTCAGGCACAAAGTGATGAATGAGTGCCTCTAAGTCTCAAGAAAGCATTTTTCTCTAACTAAATGACTTTTAGGTATTTCAGACTTTTCCAGTGGCCACCAAAATTCTATAAAAATTGATGAGTTTCTACTCAAATAAGAAAACTGGGTGAAGGAGTAGACTTCTAAATGGCCCAGTTTGTTTGGTGAAGTGTTTTATACTTAAGACAAACAAAAACCTTGCCACCAAATATACAAAAATGAACCTCTTTCACAAGGGAATTACTAGCATTTCTATACCTGGAGTACTATGTATGTTTTATTTACTGGATGTTTACATTTTGAAAAGAAAATAATTTTTATTAAAAAATTGAATCTTTATAATTTGTTGTTCCTAAGATTTTTATGCCATAACAAAATTTATCCTTTCCTCATGAATTTACAATTTCTAAATGGAAGTAAGTCAGTGTAAAATTGCAGAAATAATAAGCTTTATTAATCAAATGATGTCTTGGTTTTTATAAGTGAGAAGATTGTTTTATTTTTAACACTAAATATGGAAACTGTTTCTTAGCAAAAGTTAAGAAAGATTAATGTTTTGTGTATTAGAGCTCCCCATTTTATGTGTAAAGCAGATAAGATCTAGTTGTGCTTAAAAAAAACATTATTTCATATCTTTAATAAATTTTAAATGTAACTTACAGAACATCACAAGTGATTAAAAACAAAGTAATATGAGAATCTTACAACCTAAATGAACTCTTAATGTTGTTTTACATTGATGATGTGTCTGTGACTTAATTTGAGACATATTTTTTTTTTTTTTTGGTTTTTCAATTACAGTTGTCCCATTTCCCCCCCATTTATCTCCCCCACCAAGCCCACCCCTTCTCCCACAATCATATCCCTCCCCGTTGTCCATGTCCATGATCATTTAAACAGGTTATTTGACTAAACCCTTCCCTAACTTATCCCCCTTCTCTCCCTCCCCCTCCCCCCTATTGATTGCTATTCTGCTCTTTGTTCTATTTAGTTCATCTGTTTGTGTTGTTCTTTAGTTTCCTGTATTAGGTGATATCATATGGTATTTTTATTTCTTTGCCTGGCTTATTTCACTAAGCATAATTCTCTCTAGTTCCATCCATGCTGTCGCAAATGGCAGGAGTTCCTTCTTTCTCTCTGCTACATAGTATTCCATTGTGTAAATGTACCACTGTTTTTTGATCCACTCATCTACAGATGGGCACTTAGGCTGTTTCCAGTACTTAGCTATCATAAACAGTGCTGCTATGAACAAAGGGGTGCATAAGTTTTTTTGAATTAGGGTTTTAGGATTTTTCGGGTATAATCCTAGCAGTGGAATCGCTGGTTCAAAAGTCATTTCCAGTTTTAGTTTTTTGAGGTAATTCCATACTGTTTTCCATACTGGCTGCACCAGTCTGCATTCCCACCAACAGTGCAGTAGGGTTCCCGTTTCTCCATATCCTCGACAGCACTTGTTGTTTGTTGATTTGTTGATGATGGCCATTCTGACTGGTGTAAAATAGTATCTTATTGTGGTTTTTATTTGCATCTCCCTGATGGCTACTGATGTTGAGCATTTTTTCATGTGTCTATGGACCTTCTGTATGTCCTCTTCGGGGAAGTGTTTATTCAGGTCCTTTGCCCATTTTTTAATTGGGTTGTTTGTTTTCTTGATGTTGAGTTGTATAAGCTCTTTATATATTTTGGAGATCAGTCCCCTGTCTGTGATGTCATTGGCAAATATGTTTTCCCATATGGTTGGTTTCCTTTTCATCTTGCTGATGTTTTCTTTTGCTGAGCAGAAACTCTTTAGTTTGATGTATTCCCATTTGTTTATTTTTTTCTTTATTTCTATTGTCTTAGGAGATGTATCCATGAAGATATTGTCACATGACATACCTGAAATTTTCCTGCCTATGTTTTCCTCCAGGCTTACATTTAAGTCTTTGATCCATCTTGAGTTTATTCTTGTGTGTAGTGTAAGTTGGTGGTCTAGTTTCATTTTTTTGCAAGTCTCCATCCAGTTCTCCCAGCACCATTTGGTAAAGAGGCTCTTCTCACTCCATTTTATGTTCCTTCCTCCTTTATCAAATATTAGTTGACCATAGAGGCCTGAGTTTATTTCTGGACTCTCTATTCTGCTCCACTGATCTATATGTCTGTTCTTATGCCAGTACCAGACTGTTGTGATCACAGTGGCTTTGTAGTATTGTTTGATATCTGGTGTTGTGATTCCTGCTGCTGTGTTCTTCTGTCTCAAGACTGCTTTTGCTATTCAGGGTCTTTTTTGGTTTCATCTGAATTTTTGGAGTATTTGCTCTAGGTCTGTGAAATATGTCATTGGTATTTTAATAGGGATTGCATTGAATGTATAAATTGCTTTGGGTAGTATGGCCATTTTGATGATGTTGATTCTTCCCATCCAAGAACATGGTATTTGCTTCCATTTAGTTGTATCTTCCTTAATTTCTTTCTTTAATGTTATGTAATTTTCAGACTACAGGTCTTTTATCTCTTTGGTTAAGTTTATTCTTAGGTACTTTATTTTTCTTGTTGCTATAGTAAATGGTATTTTATTTTTTGTCTCTGTCTCTGATATTTTATTGTTGGTGTACAGAAATGCCTTAGATTTCTGTATGTTTATTTTGTACCCTGCTATTTTTCCAAATTTACTTATTATATCGAGTAGTCTTTTAGTGGAGTTTATAGGGTTTTCTAGGTATACTATCATGTCATCTGCATATAATGATAGTTTTATTTCTTCTTTCCCAATTTGGGTGCCTTTTATTTCTTTTTCTTGTCCGATTGCTGTGGCTAGGACTTCCAACACTATGTTGAACAGAAGTGAAGAGAGTGGACAGCCTTGTCTAGTTCCTGATTTCAGGGGGAATGCTTTCAGTTTATGTCCATTGAGTATGATGTTGGCTTCAGGCTTCTCATATATAACCTTAATTATGTAAAGGTATGCTCCCTCTATTCCCATTTTGCTGAGTGTTTTTATCATAAATGGGTGTTGTTCTTTATCAAATGCTTTTTCTGCATCTATTGATATGATCATGTGATTTTTGTCTTTTATCTTGTTTAGGTGATGTATTATATTTATTGATTTGTGAATATTAAACCATCCTTGCATCCCTGGGATGAATCCCACTTGATCTCGTGTATGATCTTTTTGATGTATTGCTGGATCCTGTTTGCCAATATTTTATTGCGGATTTTAGCATCCTCACTAATGTTCATTAGTGATATTGACCTGTAGTTTTGTTTCTTTGTTGTGTCTTGACCTGGTTTTGGAATTAGGGTAATATTGGCTTCATAGAATGAGTTTGGAATTTTTCCCTCTTCTTGGATTTTTTGGAATAGTCTGAGGAGGATAGGAGTTATTTCTTCCCTAAATGTTTTGTAAAATTCGCCTGTGAAGCCATCTGGTCCATGGCTTTGTGTGCCAGGAGATTTTTTATTACTGTTTCAATTTCCTTCTTTGTTATTGGTCTGTTGAGACTTTCTACTTCTTGATTCTGTTTTGGAAGGTTACATGTTTCTAGAAATTTGTCCATTTCTTCTAGGTTGTTAAATTTCTGTTTTTTTTTTCCACGCCGCCACTACCTAGGTTGTTAAATTTCTTGCAATACAGTTGTTTGTAGTAATTTCTTACAATCCTTTGTATTTCTGTGGTATCAGTCGTGATTTCTCCTCTTTCATTTCTGATTTTGTTTATTTGGTTCTTCTCTCTTTTTTTTCTTGATGAGTCTGGCTAGAGGTTTGTTGATTTTGTTCATTTTTTGAAGAACCAGCTCCTGGTTTCTTTGATCTTTTGGATTGTTTGTTTGGTCTCTATGTCATTTAATTCTCCTATGATCCTGATGATTTCTCTCCTTCTTCTCACCCTAGGCAGTGTTTGTTGTTGTTGTTCTAGTTCTTGTAGCTCTAGGGTTAGATTTTTTATTTGAGATTCTTCTATCCTTTTCAGATATGCCTGTATTACTATGAACTTCCCTCTTAGGGCTGCTTTTGCTGTGTCCCATAGGTTTTGGGCCATTGTATGTTCATTATCATTAGTTTCTAGAAATTTCTTGATTTCTTCTTTGATGTCATTGTTAACCCATTCATTATTTAATAGCATGTTATTCATTCACCATGAATTTGGGTGTCTTTAATTTTTTTCTCTGAGTTTGATTTTTAGTTTCAAGGCATTGTGGTCTGAAAAGATGCTTGATATGATTTCAATTTTCTTGAATTTGTGGGGGCTTGATTTGTGTCCTATCATGTGGTTTATCTTTAAAAATGTCCCATGTGTCTTTGAAAAGAATGTCTATTTCGCTTCTTTGTGGTGAAATGTTCTATATATATCAGTTAAGTCCATGTGGTTTAGTGTGTTGTTCAATGCCTGTATATCCTTGGTGTTTCTTTGCTTTGATGATCTGTCTACTGTTGATAATGGAGTGTTGAAGTCCCCCACTATGAGTGTGTTGTTGTTAATATCCTTCTTGTGGTCTTCTAGTATTTTCTTTAGGTATTTGGGTGCTCTTATGTTGGGTGCATATATGTTTATCAGTGTTATATCTTCTTGATGGATTGTTACCTTAAGTATTATAAAATGTCCTTCTTTGTCTCTTTTTATTGCCTTTGTTTTGAAATTTGTTTTGTCTGATACGAGGACTGCTACCCCAGCTTTTTTTCATGTCCGTTTGCTTGGAATATTTTTTTATATCCCTTTACTTTCAGTCTGTGTAAATCTTTTGTTTAGAGGTGTGTTTCTTGTAGACAGCACATATGTGGGTCCTGTTTTTTTATCCATCCCGTTACCCTATGTGTTTTAATTGGAGCATTTAATCCATTTACATTTAAGACTATTATTGACGTGTATTTATTCATTTCCCTTTGTACCTCTGTTCCTCTACCCCCCTTTTTTTTTCTTCTTCTTTTTTCTTGGAACATTCCCTTTAGCATCTCTTGCAATGCTGGTTTGGTGGAGATGTATTCTTTCAGTCTTCCTTTGTCTGAGAAACTCCTTATTTCACCTTCCATTTTGAGTGAGAGCCTTGCTGGGTAGAGTATTCTTGTTTGTAGGCCTTTGTTTTTCATTGCTTGAAATATTTTTGACCATTCCCTTCTGGTTGTAGTGTTTCTGTTGAGAAATCAGTCGATAGCCTTCTTGGAGCTCCCTTGTATGTTATTTTCTGTTATTCTCTTGCTGCTTTTAGGATTCTCTCTTTGTCTTGGAATGTTGCCATATTAATTATGATGTGCCTTGTAGTAGGTTTTTTGTATTTCCTCTTCATTGGAACTCTCTGTGCTTCCTGAACTTGTATAACTTTCTCTCATCACGTTGGGAAAATTTTCTGTCACTCTTTCTCCTATCAGTTTTTCTATTTCTTGTTCTTCTGATCCTTCTTTAATTTCAACTATTCTGATATTGTTTTGTTTTTTTTTTAATGCTATCCTGTAATTCCCTTATTTCTTCTCCATACTTTTTCAATCTTTTTTTAATTTTGCTGTATGGACTGGGAATATTTTTCTACATTATCTTCTAACTCACTTATCCAATCCTCTGCTTCGTTTAGTCTGCTTTTGACTGATTATACTGTGTTTTTCAGTTCAGAAATTGAATTCTTCATTTCTTCCCGGTTCTTGTTAATAGTTTCTATGCCTTTTTTTTTTTTATGCTGGTGTAGTTCTCTGCAAGTTCTTTGTAATTTTCTTGGAACTATTCGTAACTTCCTTGGAGGCTGTCATAGTTGTTTTTGAGGTTGTCGAGTATATTGAGGTTCTTCACCACAATTGTTTTGAATTCCATGTCTGACATTTGGGCTATGTTTATTCCATCTACCTCTCTTTCTGGGGATTCCTCTTTACTTTTCATTCAGAGGTTGTTTCTGTGTTTTACCATGTTGGATTCTTCTTGTTTGTTTTTGTTTTTTGGGTTTGTCTGCTTTGACTTCCCACCTTTGTGGTATGAGATTCATTATAGGAGATCTGGTGGTTTTGGTGGTGCAGTCTCTTTGGTCTTCTGAGCCTGATGTTCTTGGGTCACCCTTTATGTCGTTTTTTTATGCTGTCTGGTTATATTTCAGATGCTCTTTGGTAGGATCTTTCTTCTAGCTAGTTGATTGAGAGTCACTCTATCCACTTTGTCTTGAGTTCTTTTGTGGAGATTCTGCTAAAAACATAAACACACAGCCCAGGCAGGAGACCCACACCCTCAAAAATATCCCCCACCCTCTATCCCACTATCGTCAGCCAACGAGCCACTATTAATATAAATGTAGAGAGATTAGAGCTTTCACACTATAGGAAGAGTAGATAAGAGTTGTTTTTAAAGAGGAAAAATATGATTTTTGAGAAAGGGGATGGTAGATTAATAATAGTTGAGACTATGCAAGACAGTAGGTAATATTTACATTGTATGTTAATAACAATAGAAGAGAAGGAGGGAAAAATGCCGAATATAGTAAGGAAGTGGGGTTGTATAGTATTGGATTTATATAGTAGTTTATTTAGAGTGAAAGGGAGGCTAAACTAGATACACAAACAAATAAACAATGATTAAAGAGGAAGGATGAGAAGAAGAGATTGTATGAAACTAATTAGAGATATAGTTTTGTTTTTTGTTTTTTTTCTTTTCCTCTCTTCTCTTTTCCCTTTTTTAAGGAAGAAAAAAAAAAAGAAGGAATGTTTTTACTCAGTTCAGCCTTTGTGTGTCGTCTTCTTTTTCTGCGTCCCCAGCTCATCTAATGTGGTGGGTCAGAGGTTTTTGTTCCTTGCAGCAGCGGTGTGTGCCCATGGTGGCGGGCACTGCATGCTCCATTGGTGCCCATTGGAGCTAGCCTAGGTGTCTTTGCGTGCGCGCCCCTGCACGTGCAGGGTGGCCTGAGAGCTTGCCTTGGGCCTGTGGAGCTGCGCTCCAGGAGCTGGTCTCTCGCCTCCCAGGGCAGAGCCCCAGACACTTGTGCACAGTGGAAGTGAACAATTGGCGCCTATTGAAGCCAGCTGAGGTGCTTCCGTGCTCGAGCCCCAGTGCACAAGCAAGGCGGCCCGAGAGCTAGCCTCAGTCCTGCCAAGCCTCGCTCAGGGAGTTTGTCTCTAGCCTCTTAGGGCAGGGCGCCGGACACTTCCGCACAGTGAAAATGAGCATCTGTGAGTTGCTGCCACCCGCTGTTCCCGCACCCTCCTGGGTTGGTACGAACAGAGTCTGAACAAGTGGTTTGTACTCCTGCCTGGCGCCCACTGGAATTGGCCAGGGGTGTCTGTGCATGGTCTTCTGCATTTTCAGTGGGCCCTCCCTGTGCCCATTGTGGCACTGATCTTATGTCTGTTGGGGCATGTCTGAGGGGCACCTGGACTCACGGCTCCATGCACCCTGGCCAGTGAATGAGGTCACTTCCCTATGCGCGCCTGTGAGACCCAAGTGGAGGGTTGGGGAGTAGATGAGTGCATCTCTGTGCCTGAGCTCCTCCAGAATGTCCTATCACCCCCAAATTTTCCACCCCTCTCCGCAGTCCATAAGAGAAAAATATAGAGGAAAATTACGTTCTCACTTGCACAGCAGTATGCTGTCTCCTTTCCTTCAGTGCCAATGCCACCTGGTCGAGTCCCGTCTCTGCCGGCGGGCAGAGATCTGCTCTCCTCCCAACTCCTCTCTGGAGAAGCCTGTGGTCAGCAAAAAGCCTTTGTGTACTTCCAGCCACAGCTCAGGCAGCCACCCCAGTCAGGAATTCTGTCTCGTCCCTTTTTCCTTTGCTATCCTCACTGAACAGGTTGTTTCCAGATGGTATTTCTCTAATCCAGCAGTGCCAAGGCTCGACTCCTGCCAGTGTCCAGTTGCCCACTGAGATGTTCTGTCTGCAATTAGTCCAAACTACAGATGAGTCTTGGGAGCCTGAAAGCGCAGCCTCCCCTCACTCCTCCGCCATCTTCCAGCCTCCTTTAATCTGAGACACTTTTAAAAGGATACTTTGTGTTTGTAATAATATTTGAAGAACTTGGAAATAAAATGTCTGCTTAATTCATCAAAAATGAAGAAATATTAAATTTCTCAGTCCCTACTCTTTGTTGCTGTATCGTAACACTGACTTTTGATGAATTGTTCTGCTTAAGAACTCACCTTATCTCCGTATTTATGTGAGCCAATTACTTCTTATTGTTTAAGCCAAGTGAATAGTGAGTTTAGATTTTTTTTTACTGGCAACTAAAAGCATACTAATACATATAGATTGTGTGAGATAGAAAGAGAAGAAGAAGGGGAGAGAGAGAGAGAGAGAGAGAGAGAGAGAGAAAGAATGATTTCTAATTTATTATTTCTGGATTGTAGGAATGGGAATATTGCTGATCGTACATTTATTATATGTAGCTTTGTACTTATATTTTCCAATTTTAAAAATAATTAAAAGCTATGCTATTATGAATAATGTAGAAAGTTATTTTAAAAAACTGGGTTAAGTTCCATAAATGTTGTCAGTACTAATTTTAAAGGATTGTAAGATCACTGAGAATTAACATGTACTTAAGTTTAGTAAAATTGTAGGAGGGCAGAGAAAATTGCCCAAAGGAGAAACAGTTCAGTTAATTCTGGAAGAGTAAGTATGCATAAGATGAGTTGGAAGAGGTGAAGTTCAGGACTCTCAGTCCACTGTTTCTGACTGGGTAAAGGAGGACGTGAGGAACACTTTCATTAAGTTTTTGTTTCTCCTCTGCTTTGTGCATTTTAAACATGTAAACCTTTCATCATTTCAACAATCTTGAAAGCAGGTATTATCTCCATTTTATAGAGGCAGAAAAAGAAACTCAAAAACTCACATAATCAACAAATACTGGAGCTATGATTCTAATACAGGTCTGATGTTAAACACTACATGCAGCAGGTCTTACTGGTGAACTGCCTAAGAGTGAAAACTCAGGGGCATTATCGTTAAGGAGATCAAAGACATGCCATGATTGTAAGTGATCTAAATTCAGCCCAAAGTACATAACCTTATGTAACTAGGAAGTAATAGATGGAAACAGCATCAGGCTGTACAAAATGTGCTGAAACATTCCTTCTACAAAGGGAGGGAGTGTCCCAAGCCTGCAGAATCATGCTCAGGAAATGCACCTCCACGATCCCTCTGCCCACCGCTGCCCACCGCTGCCCACCTCCTGTAGTCTCCAAACCTGGGTCCCAAAGGTGCAACTTCTCAAAGTAAAAGTGTAAGTTAGGTAAACTTGATCCCAAAACTCATCAAAAGTTTTGCGAAAATGATATGCATCGTTTTGTTATTTGTTGTTCATATATCATTATTGTTTGTATATTATTGTCCTTAAAATATCATATTGGCTAAGCAATCTGGACACAGCTAGTTGTCCTCCAGAGTAAAGGGCACTGGCAAGAGGCTGACCTTTCAGTGTAAGGCTTTAATTAGGTTAGACTAAATGCATGTTTTCCAATTAGGGCAGAATAGTTATATTTTAGAACTTACTGATTATACAATGACTAAAAGAAAGGGGAGAATCTATTTTCTATTTTCTCTAGATCCCTAGATCTGGAGTGGGCAATTTTTTTTCTACAAAGGATCAAATAAGAAATATTTTTGGCTTTTCAACCTATATGATCTCTATAGCTGTTACAGAGTGGGGTCCCCAGAATTCCCCAGAGCCTGTGGTTGGAGGATAGGGGAAGGGGACAGCTTTCAAGATGCCTTTGCATATGTATGGCTGGTAGCTAGTGTCTTAGTTATGCAAGTGGATTTGGTTCTTTCAAGGTACCAAGGAGGTGGGAGGGGCTTTGACCATAGAATAGTGATGAAAAGCTTACTGGGCCTATGTAAAATTCTACAAGTGGCTATAATTAGTCACCCTGCCCACTGTGTCACAGGATGCGGTCAGTGACTTAAAAATAAGGTGGCAGGCATTTTGGCTAGTAGAGTGATCCATGCAGTCTGCAAGGAGGGAGAGGAGAGAGATTCACACAGTTTGCAGAGAGGGAAATCTACACAGCTTGCAAAGAGGTAGAAAGAGAGCACCATGTAGTTTTAGAAGGAAAGAGAGATCCATGCAACTTTGAAAGGGCAGAGAGAGAACTATGCATAATCCAGTGCAACATGGCATATGTTTTCCTGGAGTGTTTTACAGAGGCTGATGACATTGTACCCGGATCCTGAAGGAGAGAGATGACAGATAAAGGAAAAGGAACTTCTGGGCATGTTTTTGGCTTATAGCCTTTTGGTGAGCAAGAGACGTGCTGGGTCCCATGGGAGAACAGGGCTCTGAGCTTAAGTGCTCACTGCCCTCCCCAGGCTGGAACATTGTAAATAAAGACCTGTTTTCCTCACCATTAATTGTTGGGTTTTACACCAAGGCGCCATGTAAAAGAACCCCCTTTTGCTCTGTTACATAGCAACTGCTCAACTGCAGTTTTTCTCATAGTGAAAGAGCAGTGGTGGACAATATGTAAACAGATGAGCATGGCTGTATTCCAATAAAATTTTCTTTTCAAAAACAGGAAACAAGCCAGGATTGGTGTTCAGACCTTAGTTTGCTAATCCTTGTCCTAGCTAGATAACTTTTTCTTTTTTTAATAAACTGCTGAGTAAAAACACTATTTTTAAAAAAACCAATGACAGAGCAAGAGAAGTTCAGGTTTTTTAAAATATGGATATATTTTATTTTAGTGGTTTTTGGTGGTTGCCAAAGGAGTCAGTCTGAAATAGGAATTAATTGTTCCCTGTTTTGTGCTTCTGTTTATTCCAGAAGAGGAATAGCCTTATCAAAGCAAGATTAAATATTTTAAGTTAATAAAACTATTTCAATAGAAAAGTAAATTCAGTGTTTTAAAATCTCACATTTTAAATGTAAATTTGATTAAGAAAAAGGCTGTCAAAATGAACTGTGACTATATGAAAGGATCATAAATTTGAGAAACCAGAGGGGAAACAGATGAAATAGTAGAGTAGCTGCTATTTTAAGCCTCTGGGAATTTCTGCCCAATGACAGATGTGGAATTCAAAAGTTGATTACAGATTGTATGACTAGTATTTCTTTTTTGGGGGGATAATACTTTTTGTAAATTAAAACTATCTGGGTTAACATAAAATTTTGACAGTTTAAAATATAGAACTTTAAATGTACATACCATCTTATTTGTACTTAAAAGAAACTCAGTTTTGGTGACAGCTATTATTATTTTTTTATACCTTGGCAAAACATCTTCAAAAATATAAGCTAAACTTATGTTCATGGTAACCTTGGAAACTAAGTATGTTGGGCATTATGATCTTCACTTTCAGATGTAGCACAACATAGAGAGTGATCTGGAAGGCTGTTTTATTCTTCCCAAGAACCAGAATCTAGATTTTTTGGACTCTGAGTCTATACTCTTCTACTGTACCATATTTATCCATCTGTCCTCTTAGACATGTAGACTTTTCCAGTTCTCATTTGCTTTACAGATTTAAAATATTGTGAATAAAAGAACAAGCTATTTCATTTTCAGCTGTGACATAACTATTTTTTTAAAAATCACAATAAAAAATTATAATATGTGTTTTGGGCAGATCATTTCAATCTGTAGAATGAAGGGGTAGAACTAGATATTGATTTTTAAGCTGTGCTCTTGTTACAGAACCCCTGGGCTGCTCCAGTTGAAAACAAACCCACGGGCTCTTTAGTTAGGGGCACGATTGCCCGCCGCCAAAATTATAACTCTCAATACCAGAGTTTAGTGAAAAGAAAAAAATTGCTTATTTAACAGTTATATAGATTTAGTTATTTGCGGATTTCTGTTGTTAAGTCTTATGCTCTTTAAAACACCCACAAACACATATCCTTGTCTCCCCTTACCAAACCAGGCTAGTTTTAGGAAAGTTAGAGAAACTGTTTCCCTACTTTCCAAACACAGTTCAGCTTTACCAGCAGCTGCCAATCATTCAATTCTGATTGGGGAGGTCCTTTCTGTGCTGTGGTGCCCTCCAGCTCTCAATGCAGAACCACCTGGATTCTCAGCCTCCTTGCAAACTGCCTTCTTCCTGCAAACCGCATGGATCTTCTCTCCTTCTCAAAACTGCATGGCGAGAGCCTCTTAAAGCAGCCTGGAGACCCCTTCTCCAAGCCACATGGAGAAGGCCCCTTCACCAAGCCATGTGGAGGGAGCACACGAGAGAGCGAGAGCGAGAGCGAGAGAGTGCACGAGTGAGAGAGAGAGTCAGAGCGCCAGAGCAAGCTAAAATGTCCGCAGCTGCTTATATATCCCTGACTGCGTCCTCTGACACAGTGGGCGTTGCAAACAGTTCTGACCATTCACAGAACCCCACGTAGGCTCTGTGTGCTTTTTCCATACCATTGTCCCCTGGTTCAAGACTCCTCCCATCTACCTGAGGCTTTGGATGCATTAAAGCCATTTTGCATAAGAAAGACACTAGCCACCAGCCTCAGGCATGTGGAGGCATTCTGAAAGATGCTTCCTTCTCCCCATCCCCCAGCCGCAAACTCTGGGGATTTTTGGACTCCCCTGTTTCTGTAACAATTTTAACTATTTATAAGTGGCATTAAGTACATGTGTGCAAACATCACCACTATATGTCACCAGAACTTTTCCTTTTTCTTTTTTTTTTGTACCTTTGCTACAGAAACAGGGGAGTCCAAAAATCCCCAGAGTTTGCGGCTGGGGGATGGGGAGAAGGAAGCATCTTTCAGAATGCCTCCACATGCCTGAGGCTGGTGGCTAGTGTCTTTCTTATGCAAAATGGCTTTAATGCATCCAAAGCCTCAGGTAGATGGGAGGAGTCTTGAACCAGGGGACAATGGTATGGAAAAAGCACACAGAGCCTACATAAGCTTCTGTGAATGGTCAGAACTGTTTGCAACAACCACTGCGTCAGAGGACGTAGTCAGGGATATATAAGCAGCTGTGGACATTTTAGCTCTCTCTCGCTCTCTCGCTTGCTCGCTCGCTCTCTCGCTCTCTCGCCCCCTCCATGCGGCTTGGTGAAGGGGCCTTCTCCATGCGGAATAAAGAAGCTAAGTTCTCCATGTGGCTTGGAGAAGGGGTCTCCAGGCTGCTTTAAGAGGCTCTTGCCATGCGGTTTTGAGGAGAGGAGATCCATGCGGTTTGCAGGAAGAAGGCAGTTTGCAAGGAGGCTGAGAATCCAGGCAGTTCTGCATTGAGAGCTGGAGGGCACCACAGCACAGGAAGGACCTCCCCAATCAGAACTGAGTGATTGACAGCTGCTGGTAAAGCTGAACTGTGTTTGGAAAGTAGGGAAACGGTTTCTCTAACTTTTCTAAAACTAGCCTGGTTTGGTAGGGGGGAGGCAAGGATATGTGTTTATGGGTGTTTTAAAGAACATAAGACTTAACAACAGAAATCCACAAATAACTAAATCTATATAACTGTTAAATAAACAATTCTTTTTCTTTTCACTAAACTCTGGTATTGAGAGTTATGATTTTGGCGGCGGGCAATCGGGCCCCTGACTAAAGAGCCCGTGGGTTTGTTCTCAATTGGAGCAGCCCAGGGGTTCTGTAACACCTTGGCAAAAATATCCTCAAAAATATAAGCTTAATTAATAGGTACATGGTAACCTTGGAATATACAAGTTCTGGGCATTATGACCAAACAGTAAGTCTCTATTTTCCCTCCTTTCAGTCCCTGGAAACCATCAGCCTATTTTCTGTTTCTACAATATATCTCATAAAAGTAGGATGATACAATATTTGTTATTTTCTATCTAGCTTATTTCACTTAGCACATTCAAGATTCATCCATGTTATAGCGTGCATCAAAATTTCATTCCTTTTTAGGGCTATATGCCATTATATGTATATGCCAGATTTTGCTTATCCATTCCATTCATCCATTAATGCACATTAGCTTGTTTTACCTTTTGGCTATTGTGAATATTTCGATGAGTCTGTCTGTACATATATCTGTTTTAGGCTTGCTTTCAGTTCCTCTGGGTGTGTATCCAGAAGAAATTGTTGAATTATATGGTAATTCCACTTAATTTAGTGAGGAACCATTATAGTGTTTTTTACAGCATTGTATCATTTTACATTTCTATCAGCAATGACTCGAAGGTTCATGTCCTTTTTCCTGTAGCTTCTCACACAGTTGAAAACTGGTCTGAGAAATCACCCGGAGACCTCTGTGGGATTAGGCAATGGGTTTATTGATGGAAAATGAAGAAGCGGGGTGAAGGGGAGAAGCTAGCCCTGGAATGACTCAAGGGACCATAGGAGCAAGGGGAATAAGGGGCAAGGGAATGGGGAATGGGGACTCCTGGTCCTCCTCGTGGGCCATAGGAGTCCTACCCCCACTTCTGCAGGCACCTTTTTTATTCTTGTTAAACACACATTTCAGTGAGGCTGAGTTTGCTTATCCACATATTCAGTAGGTCATTTGCATTTTATTGCTTCCCGTAACAGGCTAGGTCCATCAGCATTTCCTCTGGGAATGGGCTAGGTCCATTAACATATGGGCTAAGTCCATTAACATATCCAAAGTGCAGGTGTGCATTCTAGCTGCCTCCATGTTCTGACATTTTTAGTCTTTTGTTTGTAATAAAAAGAATAAAGGTGAGGTCCAGGGCCACACATGGAGGTTTAGGAGAAAAGGGCAGCACAGTCATTCTGACTACTTTCTGCTGACATATGGGAGTAGTTAGAATGTACATTACCCTTTGTGTCTATATTTCCAATGTTTCTTGTGCTGGTAGGGGTTGGTACCGAGGAGTAGACAGGAGCATTAGGGTGTGCGCTGCCTGTACCATAGCTGTATTGATGGTCCTTCTGATGAAACTGACCTAGAGTCACAGGAGGCAAGGTCCTAGAATGAGAGTAAAAGTAGTGTTAGCAAAGGTGTAAGAAGGGGTAGAAGGATGGCCTTCAGAGGGATAATTAAGTCAAACCATGAGTCCAATAAGCTGCTTATTTTATCCTTTAATTGGGCAGCTTGATCCATTAGCCTCTTAACCATATCCTGTACTGTTCCAGATTAGTTAACATAACAACAGTCTTCCCCAGAAATGGCACAGGTACCCCCTTTATGGGCAGTAAGGGGGTTTAAAGCCCGCCTACTGCCAGGTCACCTAGGGAGTTGACCTGATATTGAAGTTTAGAAATAGCCTGCTCCATATCCTCTAGGCTTTGTTCAAGTTCTAGGGATAATTCCTGATGATATTTGAGGGAATTTCCCAGTCCTGTCACTCCTGTTCAAGTGGTGTATCTCAGCCTGGTGGATGGGCTGGTAGTGGTAATCTCTCAGCATTATGGTTGAGTGGGTTGTGTGTGCTGTAGCTGCACTGACAGTCTTATGAATAAAATAGTATAATTAATAATGGTGCTGTGTGGTGGATTCAGGACCTGATTACCATCAACTTCAGGGAAGAATGCATTGTCCATGGCACATCACAGGGACCAGTCTACTGTTCGGCCAGCCACTGGTCAGGACATTGAGTCTTCCAGGTCTTTAGTAAGACTCAGTTCCCTGGCTGGAACAGGTCAGGCAGATAGACAAACCTGAAATGAGCAAGCTTGTGCAAACTTGTTAATTTACACTACAACCTACAAATAAGTCACTGAGTCTATAAGACTGTCTTAAGAAGACATTCAGTTGCAAAACCTTTTTGGAATGACATTTAACAGTTGCAATTTGACAGATTCTTCTTGCCTGTCAGTTTCAACTTCCAAATGAAAATAAACTTTGAAGACAGTTAGCTGCACTAGTCTATAGTCCACCAGTGAGCATTGTGATTTTCCTTAAATAATGATTTTTCTCCTTAAGATCACGCTCATTGTCATTAAAGGGACTGTATTAAGTCCCGTTTTAATTTAGCCTGTTTATTTGCATGAACACGACAAGAGCAGCCATTGATCACATATGATCTTTAAGTCCACTTTGCTGGAACTCACACAAGAAACCTTCAGATTGACTGTTTAGTCTACCCTTCAGGGCACAGAAGCTGAGCCACACACCAGCCATCTGGCCTCACCTGTAAACACCTGCTTCTTTCAAATCCTTAAGGTTTTCCACTGTCCCTCAAGGTTCTTTTTAGCCATCTTTCAGGAAAGCAACCTTAGTTCTTTCCCATGAAAGATTGCCACAAATCGCACAACCCACCAAGGTACCAGGCTTTTTCCTCATGGGCTTTCATTAGCTTTGAAAGTCAATCCCAGTTCCTCGGGACTTTCTAGTAACAACGAGAGCCTAGGCATGCCTCTTTCAGGCATGACATTTCAGTCAAAGCCTGGGTTGACAAAACCCCTGTTAACAACCAGTCTTATTAGTTTCATGCAAAGAAACACGGAGTCATTACTCACTCTCTCAGGAGGCCAAATTCTGGAGGGATAAGGAAAGGAGAAAAATATAAATCAGGAATAAAAATTTATGTCCTTCTAATACTCACTAAAATTGAATCTACATGCTCTTTACTTTCCATTACTAAAACCAAACAATTTCTTTTCAAAACTTTCACAAATTTTGAACAAAACTTCTACATACCTCTCAAAAACCTTCTTCATTTCCATGCCTTACACTTTCCCTTGTTCACTTTCCTAGATAGTGTAAAGCTTTAACTCTCCTTGGGAAACCTTGATTTCCTTTCGAGAACAGAAACAGAAGATCAGAAAACAAGCAGTTGAGGTTTCTTTTTCTTCAGGTTCAAATTTTCGCACCGTTTTCCATTTATCTTTACAACTTTCCACAGATTTTCTGCAACATTCACAAACTTTCTAAGTACCTTTTACTCCTTCAGATTTAATCATATGCTTACTTTTTCTTATTTCTTTTCCACTTCCCATGTCCTTCCTTCCCATGCTACACATGGATGTGGCATGACTCTTTCCTTATTCTTTAATTCCTTTCTTTTTCTTTCCTTCCCTTCACTTCCTCCAACTTACACAGACCATCTATGACTTACATGAACCCTTTTCAACATGCTCAGATGCTCTGCAACATATACAATCATACACAAAACATTCTAAAATAATCATTAGAATCACAAATGATGAGAACCCTGTAGACCTTTGGAGGTTATTTTAGAATTTTCTTATTTGACATAGCTTCCCAAGTATTTTAAAATGTAGTAAATAGCCTGATTAATCCAAAATTTTCTTTTTTCTTTTTTTTAAGAAGAAAAGAATAAATCCTTGAGCTATTTCAAGGGCCATTTGAAATACCTCAAAGCTATAAGAAAAACATCTTAAACTTTAAATCTTAGAAATATAGTCAAACATTTGATCTAAGGAATATATATTACGAAATACTTGACTATTTATTTAAAGTGATAATAAAAGGTATTCAACATTAATATAGGCTGACAAAACTTTAGTTCTTAGAATTGAGACATAAATTTTTGAACATTAGTTAAGTATTTGAGTAATATACCACATTATATAATTATTTTACTAAACAGAACCTTGGCTATTAGGCAGATATAGGAAAAATATTTTTAAAGCTTTTCTGTCAAGGCTTGGGTCAGGCAGGCAAGGAATAGTGTCACCTCCTGCTAGAGTATTAGATGGCTTCTTGGCTAGAAAACAAACACAGCAACTATTTCGTAAAGCAGATAGAAATGAAAGTGGTAGTGTTGGAAACAAGGACATAGTGACTCCCAAACCAGTAAAAAGTCATTGGTAACAAAGGGCAAATGTAATTAAAGAATCTCTGAGAAGGGAGTTGACAGCATTAGCATATTCACAAATCACAATAGGAGCATTTAGATGAATGCGTTAGATTGTAACTCTGGAGTATCCAGTCAAGGAGACACGGGGAAGAAGGAGAGGGGAGGGGAAGCTAGTTGCGTTAGGGCGGGGAAGCTAATCGCTCTCACTTTAGGGTGGCAATTTCACTTTAGGGTGGGGCACTTTACTATAAAACCAGCTTTCTTTGTTTACTTGGGGCACACATTCTTCTGGCTGTGAGGGTGCGCCTGGCTCTGCAGACTCCTGAATAAAGGCCTTGCTTTACTGCTCAAGTCCTGTGTCCCAGTTTTTATTGTGAGTGTTTCTCACAGTAGGTGTAAATTAAGCAGTCAAAGAAAAGGGAAAAACTTATGAGTGAAGCAATTTGAAAGAGAAGACCTACTGAGATTGGGACCTGGAAAAGCCAGGACTTTTCACTGTAGGCTAAAATCTTGCTCTTTCCTCTTGTGATCTAAACATAAGTGGGGAACTGTGCCATAGGGATGAGGCTGTGATTGCTTTATAGTATGCCTAATGTTGCGTAGATTTTCTTCTGGCTGGCGGAAAAATCTAGTGTTCTGTCCTGGTCCACATCCCAGTTTATCCTTTCATGGGAGTCTTTCTTGTGCTAAGTGCCCTAGTAGCTTTTAAATGCTCTACCTGTGCCCACAGGGTGTGGCAGTTTCTTGAGGAGAGAGATCAAGACATTTACCTGACAATGTTAACACTGTCCCTCCTTGCTACTCCGGCAAGGAGTATTCAGATGCAAATTGAGTTGATAAAGTCACCTGGGGATGGAGAGAAATGCTCTAAGTTTACAACAGACCAATAATTTAAAATGACTTTCTTTTGGCCAGATTTAGAAGCAGCAATGACTAAGGAATCCAAGTAGTGGGTCAAAGTGTGCTGTTTTGTGAGTAGGGTTCCCAAAGACCATTATCCCTTTGGTCATTCCTAACTCTCTTCCATTTCTCAGTTTCTCCCCTGACTGTCTAAAACAGCCAGGAGAGCTCAGAGTGCTGGGTGACCAGCCCTTATGTTGCATGTCCCTGCATGAGCCAAAGTTACATTACAGTGATGGGAGTTCCCTATGAGGCCCTTGCACGTCTTAGGGATTGACCCCAGACACCTCCATAAGGCCCTCACTCACATAGAGATGCCCAAGAACTCAAGCTGGAGGGAGAAAGTGTCTTTTGTCTTAGAAACTGGGCAGAGCCCAAGCACTCATTTCAGATTTCATTGTTTCTACCTCCAAACACTGGCCTAGCAAATTTGAATGGGCTACCCCCAAAACACAGTATTTCCTTTATCACAAACATGAGAGACCATACTCACTGCATTTCAAATGGCTGATAATGGAGGGATGAGTGGGGTGTAGCAGGTGTTGAGACAAAGATTAGAGAAAAATGCCAGAGAGCTCTGAGTAGAGGGAGAGAAAATGTGTACCCTAGTGGGTCCCTGGGGTCCTGCAACCTCCAGGAGGAGAGGGATAGGTTGCAGTCAGGCTGAAGCTGAAAGGGGAGGGAGAAGGCATGGATGGAGAACCTGGGACCATTTGCCATTATACCTGAGGAGGTTGCTGAGGTAAGAATTTGGAGGTCAAATGTTCCATTTTCTGGCCACTAGTGTTGGATATCAAGAGAATATTGAGGCTAGGCAACAGTGGAGAGAAAACTTAGCTTTCTTAGCTTTACCTGGGACCCTGTTTGAAGGGCCCAGAGGTTCCTACAGAGACAACCCAAAGGAGAGCCCTTCGGAGTTAGGGATTGATGTGTGCCCATGGTACTGAGAGTAATGACCCAGAGGGTGAGCCTGAGATTAAATGAACCAGGAGGGTTAAGGGGTGTCCCTACTTAAGCCATGAATCCTACCAGACACAAAGGCCCTGAGCGAACTGTTCAGGGGGAGGGCATCCCCAACCACTGCTGGAAGTTCAACAAGGTGTAAGGCTTCAAGGAAGACAGATCTAGGCCTAGGATTTTTGAGCAGAGCCACAGTAGGCTCAGAAACGAGACAGTCAACCTGATGAGAGACTCACCCAATGAGAAAAAACTTGACTGGTTGGTGTCTGGTGTGAATGGAGGTCAGGCCACGGAAAAAGGTCCGGAGGCAGAGGTCATCAGATGGGTAGATCTCTCAAGCAAGGTTCGAGAGGAGGGCACAAGAGGGTTCCAATAGGCAGGGTCAGGAGGTGAGCCTGAGACATGCTGCTGCAGCCCACTGCTCCCCTGCCTGCAAGCTGTCATTAACCACTCTTGGAGCCCCTCCCAGATTTCAGCACCAAAATGTCAGGGCAGCCTTGCTCTAAGAAATCACCCAGAGACAACTACGGGATCAGGCAATGGGTTTATTTAGGGAAAAAGGGGAAGGGGGGTGGAAGAGAGAGCCTACCCCTGGAATGACTCAAGGACTGTGGGAGCAAGGGGAATGGGGAGCAAGGGAATGGGGTATGGGGAATGGGGACTCCCGATCCTCCTCATAGGCCTGTAAAAGTCCCACCTGTACTTCTGCAGGCACCTTTTTTATACTTGTGAAACACACATTTCTGTGAGGCTGAGTTTGCTTACCAACATATTCAATAGGTCAGTTGCATCTCATTGCTTCCCCACCCCCCCCACCAGGTTAGTTAACATATCAGGCTAGGTCCATCAGCATTTTCTCTGGGAATGGGTTAGGTCCATTAATGTATGGGTTAGGTCCACTACATATTCAAAGTCCAGGTGTGCATTCTAGCTGTCTCCATGTTCTGACAGTCATGTTGTTACCAAACAGTAAGGGGGGGTCCTGTTGTTACAGAACAGGGTCCACAAAGTCCCCACAGCCCATGGTTTTGGGGGAGGGGGAAGGAAATAATACAGCTTTTAAGGTACTTTGCATATCTATGGCTGATAGCTAGTTTCTTAGTTACACAGATAGTTGTGGCCACTGCCTGGCATCAGAGAGATGGGAGGAACTTTGACCATAGAATGGTGTTGGAGCACTCACAGGGCCTGCGTGGGATTAGTGTGGGTGGTCACAATTGGTCACTCTACCCACTGAGTCACAGGCCATGATTAGGATTTAAACAAAAAGCAGTAGCCATTTCATTGGCTGGGCCACGCAGTTTGAAAGACTGCAGAGGGACCCCACTAGCATGCCATGAGATCAGGTGTATAAGTAGGTGCCACGCGGTTCTGGATTAAGAGCACAGAGAACACTGAAACATAGGCAGCACCTCCCCCAACCAGGCACAGATAGGTGGGAACTACCAGGAATGCTGAACTATGATTGGGAAACACTGAGCCATGTACTTCTATTTTCCAAGAGGGAGATGGCACCTCCTACTTATCTATTCTGAAACTGGCCTGACTTGGCAAAAGGGGAGGAAGGACTATACGCTTGTGGGTGTTTTGGAGGGAGTGGGACTTAACAGCAGAATTCATCCATTAATTTAAATCTGTATAACCTTTAAATAAACAATTCCTTTCCTTTTCACCAAACTCTGGTATTGGGAGTTATCCTTTTTTGGTGGCTGGCATGGAGTCCCTCATAACCGAACAGGATTGGACCCTGTTTCACTACTGCCCGCCACCATCCTCTAAGCAAAATTCTGGAGGTGAAAGCTTGGTGATAAAGGAAAGGAGTCTTTAGCCCTGGCTGTTGTGGCTCAGTGGGTTGAGCGCCCACTTGAAATCTGAAAGGTCGCTGGTTCAGTACCCAGTCAGGGCCCATGCCTGGCTTGCAGTCCAGGTCCCTGGTTGGGGATGTGCAAGAGGCAACTGATAGATGTTTCTTGGACACATTGATGTTTCTCTCCCCTGCTTTCTCCCTCAAAAAAATAAATAAAAACTTTAAAGAAGAAGGAAAGGAGTCTTTATTCAAAAGCTACACAATTTCGGAATAACAGCTTTCCACATGCATTAATCACTTAAGCCTATCAATTAAAGCTAAAAATCTTTAACTCTTGAGTTCCCCAATCATTCTCCCTGTTAGTTGTTAATTATCTTATTTCTATCAGGTTAGTTTACAAACTAAAACAACATAAGATACAAAACTTTTCAATGAATGGTGGGCTGCTGCCTCAGAGCCCATCCCCTTTAGAACATCCAAACAGGAATAACCCTGCAACACTCTGCTAGGCTAGCTCAATCCTAGGTGCACCCAGAGTTTCTTCTCTCATCTAAAATTCATCCAAAAGACCATCCTTTGGGAAATGCAGGCAGCTGCAGCATGATCATCCAGGTATCCTTGAGGAAGAGAGCCAGAGAGCCAATCTCTGCACTTCTTTTATTTTAAATCTTCTGGCCCATAATTCCATGACCTCTGAGGGTGTGCAACTTCTCATCCAACCCCATCCTAGGCTGTCTACCATGGCGTCCAGCAACCTCCTATGGATCCTCTTCCCTAGTGATCTAATCAGATCTCTCTGTATCAAGGCCACACCCATTAAAAATGGACAATCCACTAGAATTATTCTTAAGGGGACATTGAAACCAAAAGGAGTGCTTATTTTTAAAAAAAGTGCAGGTGAGGATGTGAAGATATTTGAATTGTCACTCTCATGACTGCATTATGTTTTTGTTTTTGTTTTTGCATTATGTTGTAGCAGACCACAAGGAGATTGAAAATCAGGAAAATGTGCTTCCATTGGCCTGGAAAGAATTGAAAAGCTGTATTGTGAACTTCTTTGAGGGTGCCATGTATCAATGTTACAGAAACAGGGGAGTCCAAAAACCCCCAGAGCTTGTGGCTGGAGGATGGGGAGAAGGAAGCAGCTTTTAGGATGCCTTCACATGCCTGAGGCTGGTGGCTAGTGTCTTTGTTATGCAAAATGGCTTTAATGCATCCAAGGCCTCAGGCAGATGGGAGGGGTGTTGGGCCAGGGGATGGTATGGAAAAGGCACACAGAGCCTGCATGAGGTTCTGTGAATGGTCAGAACTAGTTACCACACCCACTGCATCAGAGGATGTAGTCAGGGATTTAAAAATAAGCGGCAGACATTATAGACAGGCTGACCATGTGAATTTAACTGGGGACAGGCTGACCATGTAAATTTAACTGGGGACAGGCTGACCATGTAAATTTAACTGCAGACAGGCTGACCATGTGAATTTAATTGGGGACAGGCTGACTATGCGGATTTAATGGAGTCTGACGATGCAGTTTTAAGGAAGGGACATACCTTGCTGCTTTGAAAAGGAACAGACTGACCGTGTGGAATACAAAGGACTAACTATGCAGTTTACAAGGAGGCTGAGAATCCATGAGGTTCTGGATTAAAAGTTTGTGGACACCATAACACAGACGAGGTCTCCCCAGTCAGAACTGAATGACTGGCAGCTACTGGTAAAGCTGAACTGTGTTTAGAAAGTACGGAAACGGTATCTCCAATTTTTCTAAAACTAGCCTGGTTTGGTAGGGGGAGGCAAGGATATGAGTTTATGGGTATTTTAAGGAACATCAACTTAACGGCAGAAATCTGCAAATAATCTAAATCTATATAACTGTTAAATAAACAATTCTTTTTCTTTTCACTAAACTCTGGTATTGAGAGTTATTATTCTGGCGGCGGGCAATCGGGCCCCTAACTAAAGAGCCCATGGGTTCTGTTTCAATTGGAGCAGCCCAGGGGTTCTATAACATCAAGAGACTGCAAGGGACCTTGATCATAGGCTGCAAGGAACAGAGTTCTGCCAAAAACTTGAATGAGGTTGTGAGAGGACCCAGAGCCCCATAGGAAAACTGCAACCAGGGCAGACATCATGATTTTGACCTGAGCAGAGGATGCGACTAAGCCTGGCTTGGACTCCCTACCCATGGAAATTGTAACAAATGTATGTTATTTCAAGCCAGGAAGTTTGTGGTAACTTGTTAATGCAGTAATAGAAAACTACTATGGAGACTGTGCAGGTGAGAGTCAGGTTCCAAGGAAAATCATCTGGTCTCGCTCACCTCTCTAATGGAAAGCCTTTGGACTCCATGGTCACAAGAGTTGTTTGAGAGAGTCCTTTCATTTGCTTAAATCTCTCCATTGGGCCAAAAGAGTTGATTCAATAGCAGTTTTTCCCTTTGACTCCACCACTTCCTGCCTTGATTGGGAGGAGTTGGCATGTCAGACTGTTTCCTCCAGTGTACCTGAAAGGGCACTCATTCCCCAAGTCATCTAACAAAAGGTTCAGTCACTTCTAGTTGTCAATTCAGAGACCATTTCCTCTTGGGAAATCTCAGAGCCAGAGCTATATAAGGATTAAAAAGACTCACTCCAGTTAACAATACTAAATAAGCCAGGCAACAGCAACAAATCACTAACCACATAAGTAAAATCATTTGGTCAAAAGGAGAACACCAAGTTGACCATTAGGGACAAACAAACTTCTATAAAATGAAAAGCAGGAGAGAGTTTGGAGAAAAATTTAATTCATATTTACAATGAGACTTGAGAGAATATAGCATCATTAAAAAAAAAAGAAAGCAAGATAGAGGCCTAGACAGACATGCTGCATCTCCTTCCACAACTAAGACGAAATACAACTACCTCAAAACTAGAGATAACTAGAAGTTCCAGAAAACCGAGCTGCATGGAAGTTCAATAAACAAAGATATAAAGAAGAAATACTCATCTAAACAGGTAGGAGGGGCAGAGCCAGGGTGGAGAGGATGCGATGTGTCAGTGGCAGAAGCAACAGCAGTGGCAGGCTGGTGGAAAGTGCAGTACACATTTTAAAAAGTCATGAGGGACACCTGGGGAGCGCTCCCAGCAACGGACCAGAAGATGCAGCTGACAGTTCCAGTGCAGGAGGAAATAAAGCCTCATTGCTTCTGACTGTGAAAACCAGTGGAGGAGGGGCAGAGGTAGGAACTGCCAGATTCTCAGCAGAGTCTGCTTGTTTAAAGGGGCCCCATGGTCCTAGAACGTCCGCAGACTTACCCACTCTGGGAACGATGGCCAGGGCAACAGCTAGAGAGACACCAGTCCTATACAGAAGCGGGAAAAGTGCCTGGAAAAGGGGTGAGTGCAGAGCAAGCGGCATTGTTGCCTCTCAGACCAGTCCCCCACATACACTGCCACAATGCGGTGAAACAGGTCGCCCTGTACTGACAAATACCTAAGGCTCTACCCCTTACAACATAACAGGTGCAACAGCTCTACCTAAGACACAGAGGCAAACAAACAGAGTAGCCTGTTAAGATGAGGAGACAGAAGTATGGTCTAAAAGGGGGAATGAATCAAGGTTCCAGTGAAAGAACTAAGCGATGTGGAGACAGCCAACCTGACAAACAAGGAGATAACCAACCTAACAGATGTAGAGTTCAAAACACTGGTGATAAAGATGCTCACAGACTTGACAGATATGCTCAAGTATGGCAAATGCATAAGGAAAGAAGTGAAGGTGATGTTAAATGAAATGAAGAAAAATCCACAAAAAAACCAATGGTGAAGGGAAGGAAACCAGGGTTCAAACAATGATTTGGAACATAAGGAAGAAAAAAACAGTCAACCAGTAGAGGAGGAGGAAACAAGAATTGAAAAAAACATGAGAAGAGGCTTAGAAACCTCTGGGACAACTTTAAATGTGCCAACATCCAAACCATAGGGGTGCCAGAAGGAGAAGAGAAAGAGCAAGAAATTGAAAGCTTATATGAAAAAATAATGAGGGAAAACTTCCCAAATTTGGCAAAGGAAATAAACATAGAAGTCCAGGAAGCACAGAGAGTCCCAAACAAGCTAGACCCAAAGAGGACCACACCAAGACACATCATAATTAAAATGCCAAAGGTTCATGATAAAGAGAGAATCCTGAAAGCAGCAAGAGAAAAGCAGAGAGTTACATACAAAGGGGCGCCTCTAAGACTATTAGCTCATTTTTCAAAAGAAACTTTGCAGACAAGAAGGGGCTGGCAGGAAGTATCCAAGGTGATGAAAAGAAAGGACTTACAACCAAGGTTACTTTATCCAGCAAAGTTATCATTTAGAATGGAAGGGCAGATAAAGTGCTTCCAAGACACGGTAAATCTAAATGAGTTCACCATCATCACCAAGCTATTACTATATGAAATGTCAAAGGGACTTATTTAAGAAAAAGAAGATCAAAATTTGAACATTAAAATGACAACAAACTCACAACTATCAACAACTGAATCTAAAAAAATAAAAATATGTAAAAATGACTCATGGACATAGACAATGGTGAGGGATATGATTGTGGGAGGATGGGTGGGCTGGGTGGGTGGGAGCTATGGGGAAAAAATGGAACAACTAATTGATAAACCAAAAAATAAAATTATAAATAAATAAATAAATAAATATTGGTAGTTTGTGTCATTAAAAAAAAAAACTCTAAACACTAAAATGACAACAAACACATAACTATCAACAACCAAACCTAAAAAATAAAAACAAAATACAACTAAGCAAACCAGAATAGAAACAGAATCATAGGTATGGGGATCATTTGGAGGGTTATCAGCTGGGAGAGGGTGGGAGGAGGAATACAGAAATGGTGCAGAGATTAAGAAGTATAGTTGGTTGGGACAAAATAGACAGTGGGAAGTTACGAATAACATAGGAAAGGGTGAAGCCAAGGAATTGATAAGCACAACCCATGGACATGAACTAAGGAATGGTGGGATTGCTGGAGGGAAGGGGGTTACTGGGCAGAGGGGAGCAAGAGGAAAAATAATTGGGACTACTGCAACAACAAAATAAATTATACTTAAAAAAAAAAGAAAACAAAGCCCAAACAAACCAAGACTTTTATGAAAATAAGCACTCTGAAAACAAGAAACAATTATTCGAAAAAAATTTAAACCATAATTGAAAAAATAACCAAAATAATACAATGAATAATAGAAAATTAAAATAAAACTGAATGAAATGGAGAGAACAAACATAAAAGAGAGTGAGATCATGAGAGAAGATAAGTATCTTAGAGAACAGATTTGGGAGTCTAAAAATAATCAGAGTTCTAAATGTAAAAAAGGCAGCCGTCCGTCTCGAGAGACGATCGTGTAGCTTCTTAAGAGTCTATCTGCACCGCCGAGAATAGCTGTGCAGTCCAACTCGGGAGTGACACGGTATCTGTCTCCTCCCATGTTAAATCGACATCTTGCGATGACGCTGGAGTGTCCTCTCCAGTGAAGCTGAAGCTACAGAGCGCGGGCAGGGTGATATGGAGGGTCTGCTGTTGCCCATGCCCATCCGTCTCGAGAGATGATGCTGTAGCTTCTTAAGAGTCTATCTGCATCGCCGAGAATGGCTGTGCAGTCCGACTCGGGAGTGACACGGTATCTGTCTCCTCCCGTGTTGAATCGACATCTTGCGATGATGCTGGAGTGTCCTCTCCAGTGAAGCTGAAGCTACAGAGCCTGGGCAGGGTGATGTGGAGGGTCTGCTGTTGCCCATGCAGCAGACCCACCCTCTCTTCGCAGCTGAAGAGTCCAAGGGAAAGACGGAGTCAATACAGCTTGGCTTCAGGTGCGCCGCAGGAGTTGCCGGTGTTGACTACAACGTCAAACCGCCTTAGGGACTCCGGCTCTGGATTCTCTGTCGGGGTTTACTCCCTTAGCCTTTCCCCTGAAGAGGTATGCCGCAAGGCAGCGGAGGTTTTTTGGAGTCAGAGTTTTCCTTCTCTGATGAGCCCTGACTGGAAGATCGAACCAGCGACACTTAGCTCGCAGGCCGACGCTCAATCCACTGAGCCAAACCAGCCAGGGTATTGTAAAAAAGGAGAACAATAAAAAACAGTTAATTAGGGGATCCAAGATGGCGGAGGAGTAAGTGGAAGCTACACTAACCTCCTCCCAGGACCAGTCTGGATTTACAACTTAATTTTGGAGAAATCATCTGGAATAACCAACCAAACAATAGCTGTAAAGAAGTCTTATAACCACGGAGAGACAGAAAAGGCTGCTAAATCACAACTTGACCAGTTGGGAGTGCAGAGACGCAGAAGGGCTGGCTGGGCTCCCACGGGTAGCAGGTGAAGGGACTAAGAAACAGCTCAGCAGCCGGGAATTCCACCTGAGAAGGGCAGGGTCTAAACCCCCAGCTGGACTTCCCAGCCTATAGCAACAGAGTGGAATGTAAAATAGTATCAGCTCTGAAAAGCGAAAAGTCACAGGGTTTCTTGCTAGCCGGAGAGAAACAACAGGAGAAAAAGAGCTCTTAAGTGGATCACATAGGAAAATATTTTGGCCCCCACTTACCCTGGGCTCAAGCAGAGGGAAGGCAGAGAGGACTGGAGACACTTGGGGAGAGTTTGGCGCGGTGACTTTGAGGGGAGAACTGGAGGAGAAGCTGACCGGGTCCCAGTGCTGACTCATCCCCAGTACTGCAGGTAGACCATTCCCCTCCAAGTGGCAGCAGCCTCAGGGGAAGCAAAAGCCCTGCCTACAGGAATTAAGCTGCCGCACCCATGGTCCTTAAGCCTGACAGCTAATCACAGATTGAATAGATTAACCAGGAAGCGACGGAATCCCTCCAGAAATCCTAAAGAGCGGGAAACCAGTCCTGCTACAGCCGCTCCACCATCTACTCTGTCTCTGCTGGAAGGAGGGTTACATCCCCCAGGATATGAGAGACGCCAACATTATCACCATGTACAAGAACAAAGGAGACCGCAGCGACTGCAACAACTACCGGGGCATCTCTCTCCTCAGCGTCGTCGGCAAAGTATTCGCCCGGGTCGCTCTTGCCCGCCTGCAGACCCTTGCTTCCCGCGTCTACCCAGAGTCCCAGTGTGGCTTCAGAGCTGGCCGATCAACAGTGGACATGATCTTCTCCCTACGCCAGCTGCAGGAGAAGTGTCACGAGCAGCATAAACCACTCTACCTCGCCTTTATCGACCTCACGAAGGCGTTTGATCTGGTCAGTCAAAGCGGACTCTTCAGCTTGCTACGGAAGATTGGCTGTCCACCACATCTGCTTGCTGTGGTCATGTCCTTTCACGACAACATGCACAGCACGGTGTCCTACAACGGCGCAACCTCTGAGGCCTTCCCAGTCAGCAGCGGAGTAAAGCAGGGCTGCGTCCTCGCGCCTACGCTGTTCGGAATCTTCTTCTCCATGCTCCTCCAATACGCCTTTAAGGACTGCAGTGAGGGGGTCTTCATTCACACCAGATCCGATGGCAAGCTCTACAACCTGGCCCGTCTACGAGCCAAGACCAAAGTCAAAGAGGTGCTCATCCGTGAGATGCTCTTCGCCGACGACGCAGCTTTGACATCACACTCCGAAGAAGGACTCCAGCAGCTAGTCACTTGCCTTTCCCACGCATGCAAGGAGTTCGGACTAGCCATCAGCCTGACGAAGACGAATGTTATGGCTCAAGGCACGGGGACTCCCCCATGCATCACCATCGACGGATACACCCTGGAGGTTGTCAATGACTTCACTTACCTCGGGTCCACCATCTCGACCTCTCTGTCAGTCGACTTGGAAGTCAACCGGAGAATCGCCAGGGCAGCCACAGTTATGGCCAGACTGAACCGGCGAGCGTGGAACAATTCCAGCCTCACTGAGAAAACCAGACTGCGCATCTACCAAGCCTGCGTACTCAGCACTCTCCTCTATGGCAGCGAGACGTGGACCACCTACGCAAGGCACGAAAGGAAACTCAACAGCTTCCACATGAGGTGCCTGCGACGCGTCCTGCATGTCACCTGGCAGGATAAGGTTCCCAACACCGAGGTGCTGAAGCGAGCCAATATGAGCAGTTTGCATGCAGTTCTTAGTGAGAGACGCCTCAGGTGGCTCGGCCATGTCAAAAGAATGGATGCAGGCCGTATCCCCAAAGACCTCCTCTACGGCGAGCTAGCAGAAGGCAAGAGGATGACAGGGCGCCCAAAACTGCGGTTCAAAGACATCTGCAAAAAGGACATGACACAATGCTCCATCAATCTCAACACATGGGAAGTTCAAGCAGACGACCGCCTAGCCTGGAGGCTCGTGGTCAGGCAAGGTACGTCACGCGCGGAGGCTGCGCGCAACGAGGAGGCGGCCCAGAAAAGATGGAGGCGGAAGCAGCGTCAACAGCAGCAACAACAGCCATCTGCCTTCACCTGTAAAAAGTGCGGCAGGGATTGTCACTCCCGAGTCGGACTGCACAGCCATTCTCGGCGGTGCAGATAGACTCTCAGGAAGCTACGCCATCGTCTCTCGAGACGGACGGCTGCCGACGACGACGAATAGATTAACAATTAAAGAAGACAGAAAACAGCAGTAGATCCCTGAAAGTCTCCAACAGGCTGCCTAGGGCCAGACTGGTACATAATCTGACACCACCAGAGGCAGATCCAGGAAGTGCAGATCATTCTAAGAAGCACCAACAAACAATAGGAGTCACAAAAATGGGGAGACAGAAAACAAACCCCATCGAAAGGAAAGGTAGAATCCCCAGAAAGAGTGCTAAATGAAATAGAGGGGAGCAAACTATCAGATATGGAATTCAAAACATGGATTATGGAGAAGCTCAATGAGCTCAGCGGAAACTACAAAGAACTCTAGGGAAACTACAAGGAACTCCAGAAAAACTACAAGGAACTTACTGAGAATTACACCAGCATGAAAAAGGACATAGAAGCTATCAATAAGAGCCAGGAGAAAATGAAGAATATAATCTCTGAATTGAAGAACACAGTAGAAGAAATTAAAAGCAGGCTAGAGGAAGCAGATGATTGGATCAGCAAGCTGAAGGACAATGTAGACAAAAGCTCCCAGACAGTGCAACAAAATGAAAAAAGACTGAACAAGACTGAAGAGGCTCTAAGACAGTTGCAGGACAACAAGAAACATAATAATATCCTTATCATAGCAATTCCAGAAAAAGAAGAAGAAGAGCAAGGGATAGAAAATCTCTTTGAAAAACTAATGACAGAAAACTTCCCTAACATGAGGAGAGAAAGAGTCACACAAGTCTAGGAAGCACAGAGGGTCCCAATGAAGAGGAACCCCAACAGGCCCACTTCAAGACACATCATAATTAAAATGCCAACATTCAAAGACAAAGAGAGAATCCTAAAAACAGCAAGAGAGAAACAGCTAATTATATACAAGGGAGCTCCAATAAGGCTATCAGCTGATTTCTCAGCAGAAACACCACCAGCCAGAAGGGAATGGCAAAAAATATTCCAAGCAATGGAAAACAAAGGCCTACAACCAAGAACACTCTACCCAGCAAAGCTCTCATTCAAAATGGAAGGTGAAATAAGAAGTTTCCAAGACAAAAGAAGGGTAAAAGAATACATCTCCACCAAACCATCATTGTAAGAGATGCCAAAGGGTTTGCTTTAAGAAGATGAAGAAACAAAGAGAGAGAGAGAGAGGGAGAAACACAAGTACAAAAAGGAAAAGTGACAATGAATAAGTACTTCTTGGTAATAGCCTTAAATGTAAATGGATTAAATGCTCCAATCAAAAGACATAGGGTAGCTGAATGGATTAGAAAGAATGACCCACATATATGCTTTATACAAGAGACCCACCTTAGAACAAATGATCTACACAGACTGAAAGTGAAGGGATGGAAAAAAGAATGTTAAGCAAATGGACATGAAAAAAAAAAAAAAGCTAGGGTAGCAATACTTATATCAGACAAAACAGATTTCACAGCAAAGGCCATAAAAAGAGACATAGGACATTTCATAACATTTAAGGGAAAAATCCATCAAGAAGATATAACCCTTATAAATATACATGCTCCCAACTTAGTAGCAACCAAATATATAAGGAAAATTTTGAAGACTCCAAGAAAGATATAGACCGCAACACACTCATAGTAGGAAACGTTAACACCCCATTGCCAACAATGGATAGATCTTTGAAGCAAAGAAAGACCAAAGACATTGAGGCACTGAACAACACTCTAGATCAAATGGACTTAGTCGATATATATAGAACTTTTCACCCCAAAGAAGCAAAATACACATTCTTCTCAAGTGCTCATGGAACATTTTCAAAGATAGACCACATGGTAGGACACAAAAGGAGCCTCCACAAATTCAAGAAAATTGAAATTATATCAAGCATCTTCTCAGATCACAATGGATTAAAATTGGAAATCAACCTCAAGGAAAAAACTCAAAAACATTCAAACTCATGGAGGATAAATAATATGCTATTCAATAATGAATGGGTTAACAATGACATCAAGGAAGAAATCAAAAAGTTTCTGGAAACTAATGATAATGAACACACAACAACTCAAAACCTATGGGATACAGCAAAAGTAATCCTGAGAGGAAAGTTCATAGCAATACAGGGCTACCTAAAAAAGCTAGAAGAATATCTAATAAAAAATTTAACCCTACAGCTACAAGAACTAGAGGAAGAACAACAGGCAACACCCAGATCAAGTAGAAGGAAGGAAATCATGAAGATCAGAGCAGAATTAAATGATATAGAGACTAAACTAACAATTCAAAAGATCAACAAAAGTAAGAGCTCGTTCTTTGAAAAGATAAACAAAATTGACAAGCCTTTAACAAGGCTCATCAAGAAAAAAGAGAGAGGACCCAAATAAATAAAATCAGAAACGAAAGAGGAGAAATCACAACCGATACCACAGAAATACAAAGGATTGTAAGAAATTATTATGAACAACTGTATGGCAAGAAATTTGACAACCTAGAGGAAATGGACAAATTCCTGGAAACATATAGTCTTCCAAAGCTGAATCAAGAAGAAGCAGAAAGCCTGAATAGACCAATAACAACTAGTAAAATTGAAACAGTAATCAAAAATCTCCTGGCACACAAAAGCCCTGGACCGGATGGCTTCACAGGTGAATTCTACAAAACATTTAGGAAAGAGCTAACTCCTATCCTCCTCAGACTATTCCAAAAGATCCAAGAAGAGGGAAGACTCCAAAACTCTTTCTATGAAGCCAGTATTACCCTAGTTCCAAAACCAGGTCAAGACACAACAAAGAAAGAAAACTACAGGCCAATATCGCTGATGAACATAGATGCTAAAATCCTCAACAAAATATTGGCAAACCGGATCCAGCAACATATTAGAAAGATCACACATCACGATCAAGTGGGATTCATCCCAGGGATGCAACAATGGTTTAATATTTGCAAATCAATAAATGTAATACACCACATAAACAAAATGAAAGAAAAAGCAACATGATCATAACAACAGATGCAGAAAAAGCATTTGATAAAGTACAACACCCATTTATGATGAAAACTCTCAGCACAATGGGAAGAGAGGGAGCATACCTCAACATAATAAAGGTCATATACGAGAAACCTGAAGCCAACATCATATTCAAATGGCAAAAACTAAGAGCATTCTCACTGAGCTCAGGAACAAGACAAGGATGTCCACTATCTCCACTCCTATTCAACATAGTCCTGGAAGTTCTAGCCATAGGAATCAGACAAGAAAGATAAATAAAAGGCATCCAAATTGGAAAAGAGGAAGTAAAACTCTAATTATTTGCAGAAGACATGATAGTGTACATAGAAAACACGATAGACTCCACAAAAAAACTACTCGAACTAATAAGTGAATTTGGCAAAATAGCAGGGCACAAAGTCAATATTCAGAAATCTAAGGCATTTCTGTACACCAACAATAAAATATCAGAGATAGAAACTGAAAGAAAAATCTCACTTACCATAGCAACAAGAAAAATAAAGTACCTAAGAATAAACTTTACCAAGGAAGTATAAGACCTGTACTCAGAAAACTACATAACACTGAAGAAAGAAATTAAGGAAGATACAAATAAATGGAAGCATATACCATGCTCATGGATGGGAAGAATCAACAACATTAAAATGTCCATACTACCCAAAGCAATTTATAGATTCAATGCAATCCCTATTAAAATACCAATGACATATTTCACAGACCTAGAACAAATACTTCAAAAATTTATATGAAACCAAAAAAGAGCCTGAATAGCTACAGCGATTTTGAGGAAGAAGAACACAGTAGGAGGAATCACAATACCTGATATCAAACTATACTACAAGGCCACAGTAATCAAAACAGTCTGGTACTGGCATAAGAACAGACATATAGATCAATGGAACAGAATAGAGAGTCCAAAAAAAAACCAGGACTATATGGACAATTAGTATTTGACAAATGGGGATGGAACATCAAATGGAGTGAGAAGAGCCTTTTCAACAAATGGTGTTGGGAGAACTGGACTCAGACACACAAAAAAATGAAACTAGACCACCAACTTACACCATACACCAGAATAAACTCAAAATGGATCAACGACTTAAATGTAAGCTGCGACACCATAAAAGTCCTAGAGGAAAAAATAGGCAAGAAAATTTCAGATATCCCACATAGCAACATTTTCACTGGTATATCTCCTAAGGCAAGGGAAATAAAGGAAAGAATAAACAAATGGGAGGGACTACATCAAACTAAAAAGTTTCTGCTCAGCAAAAGAAAACATCAGCAAAATGAAAAGGAAACCAATCATATGGGAAAATATATTTGCCAATGACATCTCAGACAAGGGATTGATCTCCAAGATATATAAAGAACTCATACAACTCAACACCAAGAAGACAGACAACCCAATTAAAAAATTGGGAAAGGATCTCTACAAACACTTCTTCAAAGAGGACATACAGAGGGTCCATAGACATATGAAAGAATGCTCAACATCACTAGCCATCAGAGAGATGCAAATAAAAACCACAATGAGATATCACCTCACACCAGTCAGAATAACCATCATCAACAAATCAACAAACAACTTGTGCTGGAGAGGATGCAGAGAAATGGGAACCCTTGTGAACTGCTGGTGGGAATGCAGAGTAGTGCAGCCACTATGGAAAACAGTTTGGAATTTCCTCAAAAAACTAAAAATGGAACTACCTTTTGAACCAGCAATTCCATTGCTAGGATTCTATCTGAAAAATCCTGAAACACCAATTCAAAGAACCTATGCACCCCTATGTTCATAGCAGCACTATTTACAATAGCCAAGTGCTGGAAACAACCTAAGTGCCCATCTGTAGATGAGTGGATCAAAGACATGTGGCACATTTACACAATGGAGTACTATGTAGCAGAAAGAAAGAAAGAACTTCTACCATTTCCAACAACATGGTTGGAACTAGAGTGAATTATGCTTATTGAAATAAGCCAGGCAACAAAAGAAAAATACCTTATGGTGTCACCTATTACAGGAAACTAATGAACAACACAAACAAATGAGCAAAATTGAACCAGAGGTATGTAAACATGGAGCAGACTAACAATAACAAGGGGGGAGGTGGGAGGGAGAGAAGGGGGTAAGAAGGGGAAGGGTCTAGTCAAAGAACATGTATAAATGACCCACGGACATGGACAACTGTGTGGGGACTAAATGTTGGAGAAGAAGGGGACAGGGTGCAAGAAAGCAAGAGGGGGAAGAAAAGTTGGACAACTGTAATGGAAAAACAAACAAAAAATTTTAGTGGGGGAATAATGAAAATATGAAGAATGAAAATGCCAGTTTAGTGAATATTAGAAAGACAAGGATTTCCCTTCACACTGTATATTTTTCTCCCTATCTGATCCCTGCAGAGTTTGGCATTCTAAAGAAGTAAGTAATGACATAAGTTACTTTGCATAAAACTAATAAGACCAGTTGTTAATAGAGGTTTTTTTTTTTTGTTTTTTTTTTTGACCAAGACTTTGACTGGAATGTCATGCCTAAAGGAGACATGGTTGGGCTCTGGTTGTTACCAAAAAGAGTTGAGGAACTGAGAATGACTTTCGAAGGTAATAAAAGTCCACGAGATAAAAGGCCTGGTACCGTGGTTGGTTGTGTGGTCCACAGCAATCTTTCCAAGGAAGGAATGAAGGTTGTTTTCCTGAAAGATGGCTAGAAGGGACCTTAAGGCACAATGGAAAATCAGAAGGATTTGGAAAAGACAGGTGTGTACAGGCAAGGCTGAATGCCTGGTATGTGGCTCAGCTTCTGTGCCCTGAAGGGCAGACTGAAGGTCACCCTAAATGTTCCTTGTGTAAATTCCAGCAAAGCAGAATTAAAGATCATAAGTGATCATTTGCTGCTCTTGTTGTTTTTATGCAAATGAACAGGATAAATTAAAAATGGACTTAATGCAGTCCCTTTAATGACAAGGAGGGTAATCTTAGGGAGAAAAATCATTATTCAAGAAAAATCACAATGACCAGTGGTAGACTATAAAGTAGTGCAGCTAACCGTCCTTAAAGTTTCTTTTCATTTAAAAAATGTTTTCACTTGAAAGTTAAACTAGGTCTGTGGCATCATCAAAAATATTTAATTTACAGGCAAGAAGAATGTCAAATGCCTTGCAACTGGGTGTCTTTCCAATAAGACAGTGTTACAGATTTAGAGACTTGTTTGTGGGTTATGTTACATAAATTAACAGGTGTTTTTTGTTTTCAAAGGGCATAAGCTTATGATCTCATTACCTGAGTGATTATATGTATGTATGGCCTCACTTAATCCTATCTGCAGCGCTGCCCCCTGAGACTCAACGGTTTGACTGAAGTAAGTGGCTGGGTTGGTGAAGAGTGGGGTGGGCTGTGAGCTTCACTTTAAAACTGGTTCCTCTTTTCTATTCTAATGGCTTGGACCAAAAGAGCCCAGAGATCTGAGAGGGGGGAAACCTAAAATATTTCCCTCAGCCCAAACTAAGTATAATGGGCAAAAGGGTTTTGGACAGGTGAGATGTGCCTGGCACATCTTCCTCCAAAGATGCTCCCCTTTTTTTTTTTCCTAATGTGGGACATTGAAAAATGAATTTCTGCCTTTTGTCATCTAGTAGTTATGGATTGAATGATGTCTTTTAACCCTTTTCCCAAATCTGTTTCCCCCAGAATACAACAACGATACCAGCCTGTTAAACCAAGCACACCGTTGTCCGGGGACAGCCAACTGATCTCGAGTCTGCACGATCCTTCCCCATGTGGGAAGGCCACCCTCCCCTACACACCCCCATTCTTATTAGGGATTTCTGGACCCAAGGGTAGGTAGGACGACAACCATGTCCAGCTTGAAGCATTTAGAGGAGCTTGAGACCTTCGCCCATTGTCCTTTATAAGATTATAAAGGGTCTTAATATCTGAGAGGGAGGGATTGTTAATTTTTTATTGTTAAAATAATTAATTAATCTTTTATTTATTAAAAGAAGAAGAAGAATATATGAAAGGGTGAAGCAGGAGAGCTTTTATGTATGAACCATGGGCATGGATTTGGTGGGGGAATGCTGGGGGAGGAGGGGTGCTGGGTCAGGGGAGCAAAGGGGAAAAAATTGGAATTATTGGAATAATATAACCAATAAAATATAATTTAAAAATAAGTAAAAATAAAAATTGGCAAAGAAAAATGAAAACAAACAAACAAACAAACAAAAAACCCAGTTAATTAAATAATAAAAGAGAATTCTACAGAGCTGAAGAAGAGATTATTGTGTCTGCAGATTTAAAAAGCTCACCAACAAAAGACAACATTATTTTTCAAATGCTCACTACTAATGTCAGGAACTGTGATGGGTGTTAACAAGGAGAAGGTTTATAACTCAGGATCCTAGATACTCAAAGATTCAGAATATAATAATGTACCAACCAAGTATAACTTCAAGATAATTACTTGTGAGAATAATTAGTTAAATAAGAACTGAATCAGAGTGAAGAACAGAAGAAGGGAAAAGACAGACACAAGATACAAGAAATGGCAGTAAAGAGTAAAAATTCAGTAACATTCAGAGTTAAAGTGAAATAAATTTTTATAAAATACACGATACAATTAAAAGTAATCTTGAAAAAGAAATCATATTGTAAGAAAATAATTATTAAAACATCTGGAAAATTTGGTACATCTTTGAGGAAAACATGGGAAAGGAAAAAGGCAGGGAAAAGTAAAAGCTTGCAAAACATTCCAGCTGTGATAAAAAGAAGAAACCATAGTTATAATGTAGGCTTAGATTTATTTGTTAAAATTTAATAATGACCTCCCCTGGCTGGTGTGGCTCAGTAGATTGAATGCCAGCCTGTGAACCAAAGGGTCACTGGTTTGATTCCCAGTCAGGGCACATGCCTGGGTTGCTGGCCAGGTCCCCAGTTGGGGGTGCTTGAGAGGCAACCACACATTGATGTTTCTCTCCCTCTTTCTCCCTCTCTTGCCCTCGCTCTAAAAATAAATAAATAAATAATTTAAATATATATATATTTATATACATAATAGTGACCAACAGTTAAAATAATATGTAGACCTGCCTAGTTAATAAAGAGCATATAGTATATGATAACTGGTATAACAGAGGATAAATAAAGAGAGAAGGAAACAACAGTAGGGGAGGGAGAATTTCTGCAAAGGTCCTCATACAAACCTGACTTTAACATGCTCTTTCAAGCTTCTCCTCCAGAAGAATTGGCTTTGCCAAAGGTATTTGTGGACAGAAGCACAAGTGTTAAAACAGGTGGACTCGTGGTTAACTTCATCTCATCCATTTTTTTTCCTGCCTTGTGTAGATAAACTGACTCTGGGCAGGAGGTCCTGCCCACACTCTTTCTCTGAATGCACTACTGATCATGCCCATCACTGTTTCAGGAGAGTTCGACTCCAACGGTAATCCCACCATTCAGATCTGGGCATGAGGGGAGTGGGTGAACCTCCTGTACTTCATGTCTAAACTTGTTCTGGATAGAACTTTTCCAGAGCTCTGTATTTAGGTACATGTATAGCTAATAGTAAAGTGAACGCTGTTTTCTTTTTGCCTGCTGGACACAGCCCATGGGAAAAGGGACTGATTGGCTGGATCAGATGATACATTTGGATTCTTTGATCATAATAACATAATGGATAGACTGTTAAAATTTAAGACATGTCTTAACAAGAATGATTTCAGCAGCAGAATCAACATCAACAGAAAGTGAACATTCCTTAACATGTACAATATAATAAATGGTGCAGTAAGTGCTTTTGAGGGGAGGGAGAGCAATTGAAGTGATCACAAAATTAAAAAAGGGTACACACTCTGACCCAGAAATTTCTCTTTCCTAATTTACCTTTGGGGGAATGCTTGGTCCCAGGCATGCAAGCATTCAAAGATGTTCACTGCAGCATTTTTGCAATAGGAAAATATCACTGGGTCAACCGTAAGACTTCGTTAAGAGTGGATATGTTACCAAACCCAAGCGAGGATTTGGCTGCCTGCCATTATTAACAGGCAAATTCAAGAGGCAGAGGCTGGTGAGAAAGGAAAGAGGTTTTATTCAAATTACATGATTTAGGAGAATGGCAGACTCTTATCTCAAAGCCCATCCTCTCTGGAAAACCTGAGGAAAGCCCAGTCATCCTCAGCCAGACCAAAACCAACAGCAGTGTCCAGAGTTCCTTTTCCCATTTAGAGTACACCTTTGGGACCTGTAGGCAGCCACTACATGGCCATCCAGGTGACTCAGCTTGCTTCCAGCCCCTGTCCGTCTTCAGGCTCCATCCTGGAACCCATGTGAGGGGCCAGCACCACCATTTGCTAGGACCAGAAGGTCCTGCAAACACACTGGCCAGTAGGTTCACAGATTGGGTAAAAACATATCGCTTCATTCCCTTGGGTTTATATTAGTTTCTAATGCTGGATGAACCAGGTGCTCTCTCAAAACGTCCAATTAACTTCCCAAACTTAGGGACACTCCTGATGGATCTATTCAGAGACCAGTCCCTTCTTTTCCCCAGGCTAGAATGACAGCCTTCTTCCATCCAACACCTTCCCCTGCTGCCATTCTGACCTATATGGTGCCTTTCCCTGCCTTTCCTTGGGCCCACCACCAATCAGGTAGGAGGAGAGAGGTAGGAGGGTTTTCCCCCTTTCCAATGATCTTTTTAGTCCTGTGTGTGCTCAGTGTAATATATTCTCCTGCTGCCATCTTGACCAGGGGTGTGGGATCTGCCAGCAGGAGCAGGTCATTCTGCACCAGGGGCAGAGTTTTTACAAGGCAGGAGCTAGGTTACTGGGACACCGTGGCCCCATGAGTTGCCCTGGGCATTTCTTGATCTCTTCTGGGGGTGTCTCCTGTTCCCTGCCCTCCATCTGCTCTCAGCAGTCAGGCCAGGCTATGGGTATCAGACAGATAGGTTAAGTAAACTGTTGTGTATTCAGTCAGTGGCTGCAGCCAATCAAAAGAATGGGGTTTGATCTCTACATATTATCCTGTAAAGTTATATAAAATTAATTTTAGAACATTAGATTATGATCATGTGGATGTGCATGTGTGTGTGTGTGTGTGTGCTTATTTTTAGAAAGCGGTCTGGCAGGATAGTATCTCTTGGGTCTCTGTGGAGTGTGGGACTAGAAAGTAGAACTCAGATTTTTCTCTTTGCATTTCTGTATTGTTGAATTTTCCACGATTAGAATGTTAATTTCTGTTAAAAATTAAAGATAGTCTGTTTAGTGAAAAAGTATTTTTTGGAGGAAAAGCTTTGTTTTCTTCATATTTTATGCAAGAGAATGCTCACTGGGCAATTATTTGGTTTCCTACATCACCTTGCTCATTAAGTCTTGGCAGCATTATAGAGGTATTTTCCTAGTTGATCTGTACAGAATAGATACTCCAATTTTGCCATTTTTATGGACTGCAAGAATAATAAGTCTATAGATTCATTCTAGTTATTTAGAAATGTTTAAATTTCCCATGTTACAGACATTATTTATGGTCATTTGATAATCAATATAGCCATATATATCTTTAAAACTATATATAAATTTAAAAATGAGAATTGATTGCTTCTGAGAGATTTGATTATTTATAAGCATAATCACAAAAAAAAATTTAATAGAGCACTAAAAACAAAGTAGAGACAAATGCTACAACCATTTATGAGTGGAAAAGTGAAGTAGTGTGAGCTTTGCACACACTGGCAAAATCAAATAGTGAGGAATGGATGTAAAATTTTCTATTCTTTTACAAACATTCATCCAAAAGCCCTTTTTCTCCTTTGGAAACCATTCTGGTCAAAATTCTTGGTAGTTCTGTCTTTTGGTCTGCCAGTAACTATAACAAAACAATTACTATACACACATGTAATTATTTTGACTTGTAAGCAATGTTGCCTTATGTTTATATTTATACTATTTTTAAACCTATAGAAATGCTTGAAAATTATAGAGGTTTTGTCCAAGATCATAAGCTGTACTGTTTCTATTTAGAACATATATTTTAAAATAAAAAATAAGCAAATGTAGACATATAGACATAAAGGTAGTAACAATGATCATTAATAAAAATCAAGGCTGAGAAAGTCTGCCTTGCATTAATTAGCCCTACAGCATTTTAGTAACTATTTGTGACCTCTCAGGCCAGTTAGGTTTCTGTTAGTGTGCTGGCACTGGTAGCACCGCCTTTTGAATCATCTGCAGACCTAGCAATGTTAGTAATGCTGCTGAAGGGCAGATTTTGTCCTGACACTCCCAACAGTCACTCCTACCTCAGGCCACTGACTCAGGCTTCGCTCTGGTTCTTTTTTCACCAGGCAGTTTTTTCTCTATATATGGTAATCATGCTCACACAGATCAGCCTTTTGCTTCTCTAGGAAAACTGGAAAGTGAAATCACATGAACAAAACTTTAGAATACTGTTGGCCAAGGTAGTTTCTGGGCTAAAGTGAAAGTCAATTGTGAAAGCAGTTATGTCTTTGTAGAGTGATCTTACTCATCACTGCCAACTTGAAGCAGTGTGTTTTGCAGAGCAATTTGCCACTCACTCCACCGTACATCAGAGTCACTTGCTGTCCTTGCACCCAGTGCCTGTTTCCCGGGGTAAGTCAGTGCAACATGCTCTACATCACTCCCTGTGGCCTTTTAGGGTTCCTTTAATAGGGCCAAACACTCTCTGCCTTCATATAATAAAGTCAGTTTACTTTAAGTATATAGAGTGCAGCCAAGAGGAATTTCAAGGGAAAAGAGTAAGCACATATAAGCCTTATTATGTGAAACATAACTTGAAGTAAGCTAAATGTTGTTTCCTAGTAAAGTGAGTCATGAAAAAGCCCAGGTTATTCAGAATGACTAGAGATTTAAAGGAAATATGCTGAAATAAGGTCTTTTCAAATAGTATTTCATTAGCTTTAAATAGCTGTCTTTTCCTTGTGATTTTGTTTAAAAAAAAAATATCTTCAAACTAGATAACTAGAAATATTAGACTTTATCAAGGAAATTATAAACAGGATTTTCACCCAGATTTCACATTCAGATAAAATATTTACTTTACCTTCTAGATATAATTAGAAAACATGTAGGAGGATATTGAGTGTTGTTATATGAAAAAATAATGCAGAAGTCTCACGAGCTTCAGTAGTTTTAAATTCCTCTGGGGTAGATGTAAGAGCTTTTTCATGATGTAAGGGGACTATTCACAGCAGTGTGTCACACCAAATAGACACTCAAAGAATGTTGAAGAAAACCATTTTTACTTCACTTTTCAAAGCAATTCAAGGTTTGAAGTCCACTGTCAGCTTCTTTCTATTAAGTTGGTTTAAGTACAGTGTTATCTAGAAACAGAATAAACTAGATGTTTCCTTAAAGTAACTTCTGGTAACCTTTCTCAGTCCTGGGGTACCAAGGCAATTTTGAAAGGCAAAGGCTCTTTGGTGATGATGCTGTATGGCTTTGGGGAACAATCTCATTGCTATTCATCCTCATTGTATCTTCTGTTTATATATCCCCACTATGCTCTCCCCAACCTCAACTCCTCCAACGTTGCCCTGCAAAATGAATGAGTGAATAAATAAATAAATGCTACATTATAATCAGTACAATCTCATTTTATAATGTCATTCATTACCCTTTCATTATTATTCATTTCCTCCACCATTTCTGTCCTGAGCAAAGTGAAACAAAGTCAATCAAACAAAAACCAAAACAAAAAGTAGCAAAATATGTGTACTCAGGTCTCAAAAGACTGAAAATTTCAGAAAAATGCACATAACTGTTAGGGATAAAGGTTTTTTTTCGTTTTGTTTTTTGTTTTTTAATGAGGTTAGAGGACAAACAAATGTGTGAGCCAGAGTATTTAGTTTTCCACACTGTGGCTTTCTTTTTTGATTGGGATACAGGGAAAGTAGTTGTTGTCTGCCATCTATTGTACTGAGTTGGAATTGCGTCTTGCTACTAAAATCTGGAAGATTAAATTAATAAAAAGTGTTCTGGTTTAAATAGGAATTGATGGGTTCAACAAACAATTCCACTGTAAGCTTCAGAGATCTACAAAAACAATGAAAGGAACATAATACTGAACATGTATGGCAAAACTAGAGAGCAGGAGTCGGTGTTTAATCAAGACGGAAAGAATCAAGAAACTATACTTACAGAACTATGTAATGAATAGCAGAGCATGGTGAGGAAATACATTCATAATTAATGAATCAATTGCATTCAGAATACTCTGTGTAGCGATGCTTGAAATGACCCCTACTAAAGCAAAGGAGAAAAATAGTATCAAATGTGTTGTCTTTCAGACAGCAGAGACTCGGCAGTCACCCAGGCTCAGAACCTTGAATGGACTTTTAACATATCTCTATTTCCTCTTTAGTTTTTTTCTCTATAATGTTTGTTTTATCTCTGTTATTTCTCAATTCTTTATCACCACTACTAAGAGTGTGTAACTGATGCTTTCAATATTACTTTCTATCTTCTTAGCTCTGACCATTCTATATACTGTTTACCAGACTATTCTTCCTTAAACACAGGGTCACTATTGCTTGAAAACTCCTGAAACCCATTTCTCTCTCCTCCTAAAACCCTCCTCTATCTGGCTTCATTGTTGTTGTAATCTGATCTCATTGTCTTGTACAATTTTATTCCCCAGGCTTCTCAAACTGTTTTCAGTCACTTCAAAGTCCCTTGAGTAACCCTGATCTTTGCTCCCTTGACACCTTCATTAATGCAGTTTCTCTCACAGGAATGCCCATCCTTCCCTCCTTGTCCCAGCACAATTGTACTCAGCTTTCTGGATCCAGCCCAGCGATTGGCCCTCCGTAGACACTTTCCCTTGCTTGTAAAGTGTTAGAGGAATTGTAGGTTATATTCATACTTGAGTACATGTGAAAATACTGAACAGCATTTAACTACACAGGGGAACACTTTTTAACATACAGTAGCCCCTCTCTATATCACGGTTCACTTATCATGGCCTAACTGTATCGAAGGATTTTAAAAAATATTATATTTAATTATTTATCGCGGATTTTTCACTATATCGTGGGATTTTGCAGTACTGTATATGTATGTTTTTAAAGTTACATAGGTTTAAGAGTGTAGAATAAATGTAAGGTTCCTACTTCGTGGGGAGGTCTAGAAAGTAATATCCACGATAAATGAGGGAATACTATAATTTCTGTTGAGTTTGATTTTTCAGCTGTTTTAAACTTAAATAGGCATGCTAATTTCAAAACTGCTGTTAGTTTCCTTCTATCACGTCAAGTTTTTTCTGTACAGCTTATCTTAATGCAACCACTCTAGGCTGCATTGAGCCTGGATCAAGGGAAGCACTAGTGCTCTCCTATTGGCTGAGAGCAAACCTCCCTCCAGTCGGGAGGGGTGGGGGATGACCTTGGAGACCAGCAACAGGTTCATACTTCTCTAGGCTACTCAGTTACACATGAGACAGTGTGGTGAGAGGTTGTGTGCCGCTCTATATAGTGAATCGTATTTTGAAGTGTAGTCTAAGTTCTTGTCTATATCCAAGGAGTTAGCAGAATTTATTTTATTATTTACATACACAGTTACTTCCTTTCCTTCAGATCATGTCTGCCTCTGCTATTTCTCATTGAAAGTGCCTAAACAACACTGATTCATTTTGTTCTATCTGCGGCAGTTTTACCATTCCCAGTCAAAGGACAAACATCAGCGCATATGTCAGGCAAGCTTATTTTGCATTTTTAAAAAAGTATAGTTTATTGATTATGTTGTTACAGTAGTTTCAATATTTTCCCCCTTTGCTCCCCTTCTCCCAGTACCCCACTTCCTTCCAGCAATCCCACCCTCCTTAGTTCATGTCTATGGGTCATGCATATAAGTTTTTTGGCTTCACCCTTTCCTATATTTTTCTTAACTTCCCCCTCTCTATTTTGTACCAACTAATTATGCTTCTTAATCCCTGCACCATATTCCCATTTCTCCCCCTCCACCATCCCAGCTGATAACCCTCCAAATGATCCCCATACCTATTATTCTGTTCCTATTCTGGTTGGCTTAGTTGAATTTTGTTTTTATTTTTTAGATTCAGTTGTTGATAGTTGTGAGTTTGTCACTTTAGTGTTCATACTTTTGATCCTCTTTTTCTTAAGTATATCCCTCTGACATTTCATATAATAATAGGGTGGTGATGATGAACTCCTTTAGCTTTACCTTGTCTGGGAAGCGCTTCATCTGCCCTTCCATTCCAAATGATAGCTTTGCTGGATAGAGTAATCCTGGTTGCAGGTTGCCTTTCATCACATTGAATACTTCTTGCCAGCCCCTTCTTGCCTGCAAAGTGTCCTCTGAGAAATCAGCTGATAGTCCTATAGGCACCCCCCTGTAGGCAACTCTCTGCCTCTGTCTCTCTCCTGCCCCCTGGACTCTCTTTTTATGTTTCACCTTTGGCATCTCATTCATGATACAGCCTGGTGTGGTCCCCTCTGGGTCCAGCTTGCCCAGAACCCTCCGTGCTTCCCGGACCTGTATGTCCATCTCTTTTGCAAAATTTGGGAAGTTTTCCTCATTATTTTCAAATCTTGCTTCCTCATTCTGTACTGGTTGACTGTTTTTTTCTTCCTTATGTTTCAAATAATTGATTTGAACCCCGGTTTTCTTCCCTTCACCATTGGTTTTGTGTGGATATTTCTTCATTTTACTTAGCATAGCCTTCACTTCTTCCCTGATGCATTTGCCATACTCAAGCATATCTGTCAAGCCTGTGAGCATCTTTATCACCAGTGTTTTGAATTTTCCATCTGTTAGGTTGTCTGTCTCCTCATGTGTTAGGTTGGCTATCTTATCATCGCTTAGTTCTCCCACTGGAACCTTGATCCATTCCCCCTTTGCGGCCATACTTCTCTGTCCCATTCTGACAGGCTCCTGTGTTTGTTTGCCTCTGCATCCCAGGTAGAGCTGTTGCTCCTGTTACATTTTAAGGGGTAGAGCCTTAGGGATTCGTCAGTACAGGGCGACCTATTTCACCACGTTGTGGCACTCCATGTGGGGGAGGGGTTTGAGAAGGAACAATGCCACCTGTTTAGCACTCGCCCCTTTTCCAGACACCTCTCCCACTTCCACACCAGACAGGCAACCCTCTAGTTGCTGCCCTGGCCGTCATTCCCAGAGTGGGTGGGTCTGTGGATGTTCTAGGACCATGGGGGCCCTTTAAAGAAGCAGACTCTGCTGAGAGACTGGCAGTTCTGCCTTCACCCCAACCCTCATTGGTCTGCACAGTCAGAAGGAATGAGGCTTGATTTTCCCTGGTGCTGGGACCGTGAACTGTGAGATCCGATGAGGAGCTGGGAAAGCTCTCCAGGTGTCCCTCCTGACATTTTAAAACATGTGACTGAGCTTTTCCACTGGCCTGTCGTTGCTGCCGCTGTTACCGCCACCACACCGTGTCCTCTCTGCCCCAGCTCTGCCCCTCTTACTTGTCTGGTTGAGTATTTCTTCTTTATATCTTTGTATGATGGACTTCCATGCAGTTTGATTTTCTGGAACTTCTGGTTGTCTCTAGTTTTGAGGTAGTTGTATTCCTTCTTAGTTGTGGAGGGAGACACAGCATGTCTTTCTATGCCCTATTTTGGCCAGAAGTCCTATTTTGCATATTTTAAAGTAAAACTTGCTGATCACGATAAGTCTCGGGGGGACTTCCAGCTAAGATGCAGGCATAGATAGACATGCTGCAACTCCCTCCCCAACTAAGAAGGAATACAACTACCTCAAAACTAGAAATAACCAGAAGTTCCAGAAAATCAAACTGCATGGAAGTCCAGCAAACAAAGATATAAAAAAGAATTACTCATCCAGACAGGTAGGAGGGACAGAGCTGTGGGGGAGAGGACGCAGTGTGGTGGTGTCAGCAGCGGTGGCAGTGGCAGGCCGGTGGAAAGCGCAGTCACACGTTTTAAAAAGTCAGGAGGGATACCTGGAGAGTGTTCCCAGCTCCGCACCAGACCTAGCAGCTCACGGTCCCAGCACTGGGGAAACTCAAGCCTCATGGCTCCTGACTGTGAAAACCAGTGGGGGTTGGGGTGGAGGCAGAAACTGCTGATCTTTCAGCAGCGTCCACTTGTTTAAAGGGCCCCCATGGTCCTAGAACGTCCACAGACCCACCCACTCTGGGAATGATGGCCAGTGCAGCAGCTAGAGGGGCGCCAGTCCTGCATGGATGTGGGAGAGGTGTCTGGAAAAGAGGCGAGTGCTGGGTAGGCAGCATTGTTCCCTTTCAGATGACTCCCCCACATATAGTGCCACAACGTGGTGAAACAGTTCACCCTGTAATGATTAATCCCTAGGGCTCCGCCCCTTAAGTGTAACAGGAATGACAGCTCTACCTGGAACGCAGAAGCAAACAAATATAGGAGCCTGTCAGAATGAGGAGACAGAGAGTATGGCCCAAAAGGGGGAATGGATCAACGTTTCAGTGGGAGAACTAAGAGATGAGGAGATAGCCAACCTAAAACATGAGGAGATAGACAACCTAACAGACACAAAATTCAAAACACTGGTGATAAAGATGCTCACAGGCTTGACAGATATGCTTGAGTATGGAAAACGCATCAGGGATGAAGTGAAGGCGATGCCAAGTGAAACAAAGGAAATTCCACACAAAACCAATGGTGAAGGGAAGGAAATCACGGTTCAAATCAATGATTTGGAACATAAGGAAGAAAAAAAAAAGTCAACCAGTACAGAATGAGGAAGCAAGAATTGAAAATAATGAGAAAAACTTCCCAAATTTTGCGAAGGAGATGGACATACTAGTCCAAGTAGTATGGAGGGTCCTGGGCAAGCTGGACCCAGAGGGGACCACACCAGGCCGTATCATGAATGAGATGCCAAAGGTGAAACATAAAAAGAGAGTCCTGGGGGCAGCAATAGAGAGGTGGAGAGTTGCCTACAGGGGGGTGCCTATAGGACTATCAGCTGATTTCTCAGAGGACACTTTGCAGGCAAGAAGGGGCTGGCAAGAAGTATTCAATGTGATGAAAGGCAACCTGCAACCAGGATTACTCTATCCAGCAAAGCTATCATTTGGAATGGAAGGGCAGATGAAGCGCTTCCCAGACAAGGTAAAGCTAAAGGAGTTCATCATCACCACCCTATTATTATATGAAATGTCAAAGGGACTTCCTTAAGAAAAAGAGGATCAAAAGTATGAACACTGAAATGACAACAAACTCACAACTATGAACAACTGAATTTAAAAAACAGAAACAAAATCCAACCAAGCAAACCAGAATAAGAACAGAATCATAGGTATAAGGATCACTTGGGGGGTTATTAACTGGGAGGATGGAGGGGGAGAAATGGGAATATGGTGCAGGGATTAAGAAGCATAGTTGGTTGGTACAAAATAGACAGGAGGAAATTAGGAGTAATATAGGAAAGGGTGAAGCCAAAGAACTTATAGACATGACCCATGGACATGAACTAAGGGGGGTGGGATTGCTGGAGGGAAGGGGGGGTACTCTTCAGAAGGGAGCAAGGAGGAAATAAATTGAAAGTAATGTAACAACATAATCAATACAATATATTTTTAAAAAAAGATAAGCGTTGGGCCCCTCAGAAGGTGTGCAAGCAGTGTGTTGAGAGTTTACTGGTGTGGACAAGGGGAACACATGATAAATTGCCATTTGGTATGCCTATGGTTTGGTGAGAGCCCAGAGATCATTCAAGTGACTGCTACTTTTGTATAGTGAAAACATCAGGATATAACAAGAAAAATAAATGTAAAATAGAGTATTCTAGTCTACCATCAGCAATACGTCCAGTACCTCATTCAGCTGAAATCCCAGTGCTAGTTTTCATTGAACTACCCTCTTTCGAAAAACAGGAGTTTGGTGAAGGACTAAATAACAGCAACGATGAAGATTTTGAAACTGAAGATGACTCAGTTCATAAGGGATTTGATCAGTATGAACTGAATGATTTGGCATGAGATTTGGGACTATCCAAATAGACTTTGACACTCCTAGCATCAAGACTGCATGAGAAAACCTTACTTGAAAAAGGAGCGAAGGTATCCTACTTTCAATCAAGAGAAAGTGCATTTCTGCAGTACTTTCAAAGTGACAGTGGCTTTGTGTATTGCCACAACATACACGGTTTAATAGAGGAATTGGGAATTCCAATTAGAATGCACCTGAATGGTGACTGTTCATCGATAGCTCAAAGTGGAGTGTGAAGTGTGTCCTCCTGCACGATGATAATTTATTGTATTTGGTGCAATCCCAATTGGCCATTTAGTTTGTTTTCATGAAGAATACGAAAACTTAGAGTCATCAATCTGTTGCAATATCAGAAGTACAATTGGATTATCTGTGTTGATGTTAAAATGATCTGCTTCCTTCTTGGTCAGCAATGCAGATACACCAAGTATCCCTGTTTTCTGTGTATGTGGGACAGTAGAGCTTGTGAGAAGCATTAGGTAAAGTAGAACTGGCTTCCAAGATCTAACCTCAAACGTGGTAATCCAAACATTCTACATGGCCCACTTGTTGACAGAAAGAACATTATATTCCCACCTCTGCACATAAAACTGGGTCTCATGAAGCAATTTGTTAAAGCTTTGTCAATTGATGGAGACTGTTTCAAGTATCTCATTTTGGCATTTCCTAGCCTGTCATTTTAAAAGATAAAATACCTTAATATGTACGTTTGGTAGCAGAACTTCACTACTTGTACACAATTTGACTTACAGTAACAATATATAGCCTTTATATGAATAAAATAACTCTAAATAAATAGTATATTCAGGTAATTTTTTCTTTTTTTAATATGTTTTATTGATTATGCTGTTACAGTTATCCCAATTTCTTTTCCCTCTGCTCCCCTCCACCCAGTGGCCCCCCTCCCTCCAATTGTCCCCCCCCTTAGTTCATGCCCATTGGTTGTGTATATAGTTCTTCTCAACATCTTTCTGTCTACTTCACTCCCTCCTACTATGCTTCTTAATTCCTGCATCACTTCCCTCCCCTTTTCCCCTTCCCTCTCCCTGATGATCTCCCCCCTATATGTTTCCCATATCTATAATTTTTTTCCACTCTCTTGCCTTCTTAGTTTGCCTTTGTTTTGATTCCCTAGCTTCTGTTGTTGGTTTTTGTGATACAGTTTTCATTTTAATGTTCATAGTTTTGATCCTCTTTCTTCTAAACAAGTCCCTTTAATATCTCATATAATAATGGTTTGGATCTAATGAACTCCTTCAGTTTTACTTTGTCCTGGAAGTACTTTCTCTGCTCTTCTATTCTGAATGACAGCTTTGCTGCATACAGTAATTGTGGCTGTAGGTTTTTGCTTTTCATTCCTTTGAATATTTCTTGCCAGTCCCTTCTTGCCTGCAGAGTCTCCTTTGAGAAATCAGCTGATAGTCTAATTGGGACCCCTTTGTACATTACTCTTTTCGTCTCTCTTGCTGCTTTTAAGATTCTCTCTTTATCCTTAATTTTTGACAATTTGATTATAATGTGTCTTGGTGTGATTTTCCCTGGGTCCAGTTGTTTTGGAACTCTCTGTGCTTCCTGGACCTGTAAGTCTATTTCCTTCCCCAAGTTCAGGAAGTTCTGCTTCGTTACTTTTTCACATAATTTTTTCATTTCTAGTTCTTCTTCACCTTCTGGCAACCCTATGATTCAGATGTTGGCTGGCTTACAGCTCTCCAATAAGTTTCTGAGCCTCTCCTCATTTTCCTCACCTCTAGTTTCCTCTTTCTGCTCTGGTTGACTGTTTGTTCCCTCCCTATGTTCCAATTTGTTGATTTGATCTCTGGATTTTATTTCTTCACCACCTGTTTTGTATGTGTTTTCATTCATTTCAGCAGGACTAGTCTTCATTCCTTCCCCATCTTGATTAAGTCTCGCTGTTAGGTCTGTAAGCTGTCTTATAACTATAGCTCTGAACTGAGCCTCAGAAATGTTATCTATCTGTTTGTCCATTAATTCATGTATTCGCTTTCTGGTCAACTGTGTGATTGGGATCTCTATCATTATCCCTGTCATCCTGGCAATTTTTTGATTCCTGGGCAGTGCTGTCACACCTCCTATGCTACAGGGGGTGGAGCCTTGTGCACTCATCAGTACTGGGTGACCCTTCTCACCACACTGTGGTGCTTTGTGTGGGGGCGGGTGTCCAAGATGGATTCCAGCTGTTCTCTATTTACTGAGAGACCGGAGCCTCCTCCTCCATCCCCATGCCCTCTGGGCCTCACAGTCCGATGCAATGTGGGTCTGCCTTCCCTGGTGTTGCAATCACAAGCTGATGGGTTTGGTCTGCAGCTAGGGGTGCTCTCCAGGTGCTTCTCTCCTCCCCTTAAACACGGGTGTCTGTGCTTACCACAGTCGCACTGCTGGTCACCACTGCTGCTGCCGCCAGCACAGGTTGACCTCTCTGCCCCAGCTTTGCCCCTCCTACCTGTCCAGACAAGCACCACTTGTTTATAACTTCCTACATTGGACTTCCATGTAGCTTTATTTTCTGGAACTTCTGGTTATTTCTGGTTTTGCGGTAGTTGTAGTCCTTCTTAGTTGTGGAGGGAGATGGAGCATGTCAGTCTAGACCTCCATCTTGGCTAGAAGTGCAGGTAATTTTTTTCTCTATTTTTCTTTGTATGTACATTTTGTATGATTTCTGGGACAAATGGAAGGTATCCTGTACCTGAGAAAGTTGACGTGATAGAGAAAAACTGGCATCGTTTTTGGATTCAGATGCCAAAATTTAGTCAAATACAAGTGTCAGATCTAACTCAACGAAAATTGTGTTCCCCAGTGTATTATTTCACAGATTTTAGTCCCATGTCCTCCAAAATATATTGTGAAACACTCCAAGCCAGAAATTATTTCTCAACTCTTTTCAAGGCCATCTTTGAGTCTACACTTTTAAAAGCACTAGGAACTCATAGGTACTTGTTCCTTGGTTTTCTTTGTCCATATCACAATGCTGCAAAGAAGATGCAGTTGGTAGTGTTATTCTCTTTTGATGAACAAGGACGCCGAGGCCCAGAGCATTTGCAAAACTTATTCTTGTCAATGACAGCCCCAGGACAGAAGCTTATCTGAGGCTCCTCTCTGCACACCCTGCTGTCATCAGACTGGCACTGATAGCTGAAGCCATTCACTACCCCCTTCTTTACTTTCAGACAGATAACTTCATTTTCTTAGATAACTGACATGATCTCATATTGTAGGGAGTAGCCAGGCAACAGATGGTAACCAGGGATTGCGGTCATGCCTCCTGCTTGGCAATTTCCGTTCTTTCTGAGTGGCTTTGTGCCTTTGTTCATACCCATTTGCTTTGTTTGAAAACCACAAAGTAGCTCTCTGGCAGATAGGACATTCTCCACCAAAGTTTCTGGTTAAGTGACTGATCTGGCTCATTTAAACCTTTAAACAACTGTGAATGGGACTGTCCCCTCCCCTTTCTCAACTGCTAAAATATATCCTGGGGCTCCCAAGCTCAAACCCTGTGTTGAGCAATTAAAAATAACTACTACCTAGCTGCTGTCGCCAGAGTCATTAGGAAGTCAGGGAGAATTCCTAGGTAGTTCCAACCACGGGCACAGGATGGATTCATTTCCCATCCTGTGTATGTCTCTGGTGACTTTCAGCACCAGCAGCAGGGTGACTTTGGCCTCGTTCATTCACACAGATTTATGCAGCGGAACTCTCCACTGACTGGTGTGCTGGTTCTCCTGGGCCTAGCTCAGGCCCCACGGCTTTGGTTTGCTCTGTAGCAAGACTAGGGAGCAAAATGAAAACATCACATCTACATGCAGTTAGGCAGTTCAGAGGGATGGCATTGCTGAAATTTGTCCTGTTAAGTACCTGGAACAAAGTTATTAAGTAATTCTACTAATTTAGAATAATTATGTATATTAATTGAACAAAAAGCAGTACAGAGAAGTTTAGACTATTTAAAGAAAATCTAAATACACATTTATAACAAGGCACTTTTATAATTGCATGTCTAGTGAAATTATCAGAACTTATCTAAGATATAATGCAATACAATAATGACCTTTTTAAAAAAATTATACATATAAAGAAGATTAGTTTCCAACTACAGTGCCACTGGCTGGCTTCTGGTATTTTCCTGGAACTGGCCCCATTTTCAGTCACTTCACCCACTTCCTGTTTTTGATTGGTGCCCTTCCAGTTGCTGCTCTGGTGTCTGTGTACATTCTAAGACCATGGGGTCTTTTAAGTGGTGAAATCCAGCAGTTTCTTCCACTGCCTGTGAGGGCCCTTTAAGTTGTGAAAGTCCAGTAGTTTCTTCCTCCACCCCCACCTCCACTGGTTTTTACAGCTAGAGGTAATGGTGGTTTATCTTCCTAGTGTTAAAACCCTGGGCTGTGCTGTCTGGCCTAGGGGTGGGATCATTCACTCCCAGATTATCTCTTCTGAGTTTTATCCACCACACATGAATGAGGAACCATCCTTTCCACCTCTGCTACTGCAACTTGTCCAAGCGACAACACCTTTCCTCCCTGTCTCCTTGATTTTGCCACTCCTACCCATCTGAATGAACATGGCTTCTTTAAATCCTTGGTAGTCAGACTTCCATATACAGTAGTCCCTCTCTATATTGTGGTTCACTTATCATGGCCTCAATGTATTGCAGGATTTAAAAAAATATTATATTTAATTATTTATTGTGGATTTTTCACTATATCGCAGGATTTTGTGGTACTGTATACATATGTTAAAGTTATGTAGGTTTAAAAGTGTAGAATATATTTAAGAACATAAGTAGTGTTTATAAAAGTGTGGAAAAGGTTAATAAGGGAGTGGGAAAGGTTAATAAGGAACTGGGAATGGTTTATAAGTGTGTGGGGAGGGTTTATAAAACCTTAAAAAAAAAATATATATATATATATATATATATATATATATATAAATACTAAAATAAATGTAAGGTTCCTACTTCATGGATTTTCACATATGGCGGGGGGATCTAGAACGTAATACCTGCAATAAGTGAGGGAATACTGTAGCTTGATTTTCTGACAGTTTTGGTTGTTGTTTTTGAGGTTTGGTTATAATTCTTTCTATGGTTGCACAAAGAGGTGAAGCATGTCTACCTGCACCCCCATCTTGACCAGAAATCTGGAGTTGATGTATATCTCTATGGCATAATTGTGGTGATATTTTTATGGGTTGTTATTATCCCCAAACTTATCAAGATGAAAATATTAAATATGTGAAACATTTTTTATGTCAATTACACTGCAATACAGTGTTTTTTTTTTTAAAAAAAACTCAATCAGATCCAACTAGGATTGGCCATATAATGTACAAGATGCAGAGCACTTGCAAAGAGCCTAACATTATTATCATGTGAACTGCTCAAAGAGAAATGAGGTCACCTTTACAGCATGCAAAACAAAATCACAAACTATATTTCCTTCTGTCTTCCCAGCAGGCCCAGAGGGAAGGCAGACCAGATCTAATCCCACTTTGCTTGACTTAGAAAGTCAGACAGCTTCCAACTCTTACATGTCTCATACCATGGTGGTGGTAGTGGAGGGAGAGAAGGGTTTGTGACCTGATGCCAGGCCTTATGACTTCACATTGATTAACTATCCATACACTAGTGTGTTAAGATACAAACTCCATTGTAATATGATATTGACTACACAGCTCTTGAAATATGTTTGCATAAAATGTCATTTTTCTAGTCTTATGAAAATTTGAATGTTCCCTGGGAAAATTTCTAATGTAGTACCTTGGTGAAAATCCCTAAAACATGCCTTGTACTCTAAATTTCATTGTGTATGACTCACCCAGATTTTATAACTCTTCCTATCATTTCACACAAAGGCTGGTTAATGAAGAAGGCAAAGGACTGAAGTCATGTCCATGGTTTCTGACTCTTATTGGCCAACACCATCTGCAAAACCATTTGCTATTATAGTAAGTAGCTCAGAATTTTATATGGCCTGGAATATCTAGCCAGTCAATCTTGGACACAGTCATCACAAAATAATATAATTAGAAAAAAAAGACACTGGAGGCTATTGCTTATCTTTAATTCTTCTCAAGTTTATCAGAAACTATATTCCTTAAGTCCTTAATGCAACCACATCTTTTCCATTTAATGTGACAGATAGGCACTGATAGATGGTATTGGGATCCCATGATATATTGGAACATCATATTTCCTGCTGACAAAATTCTGGGTACGTTTGTGGGACCAAGTCAACTTAGTAGAAAATACTTTATTGACTTTTCATGTTCAAGGCTCTGGTTTTTGATTTCTTGAGTTGTCTAGGAAAAGTTGTTGCCATTGGAAGTGAGAGCTTGATTGAGTAGAACAGAGATATGCCTTTGAAAAGAACAAATTGCTGGCTTTAAAGGATCGAACTCAACTCTCAGGAAGGAGGCTGCCCTTATAACTTTTTTCCTTAGACAGTTGTGATTCTTTTTTTATGCCTTGAAATAGCAAATTGTGGGCAATCATACTGTGTGAGTAGTCTTGTGTAAATTGTCCCTCAGGTCTACATCTAGAGATTATAATCTATTAATAGAAAACTGAAAAAATCCACAAAGTACAGGCAAAGCAATAAATATTTTCTCACTTCTGATGACCTCTCTAGGAGGGTGCTATTAGTGGGAGTGGACATTCAGTTACAAAAGTTAAAAAACTGAAGAGCTCTTAGTAACAGCCTTTCAGGCTGGGCTGCCATACCTCTGGACATCACGCCTTTGCCTCTAACTGAAATGCGACTTCAGTCTGATTTAACTTACTTCCCCTGTGCATGAGTGGCATGCCACAAATGGTGGGCATTCTCCAGCCTTCTCTTGAAGCAGGAGTCAGGCGGCTGGTCTGGACCATTTCTATCTAGTTCAGATGGTAGTCTTTGTGTTTTGGTTCCTTCTAAGTCAAGCTCTAAGTGGCTCCAAAGGGAAATTGAAACATTATCTCCCAGTGGGACACAGAAGCAAACAGTATACTCAGGGATACTCTATGCTGGGAATTAACTGAGTCAAATCACCTTTCTTTCTCAACCCATGATAAACTGGCACTTGCAAAACAAGGTCAACCAATCGGTAAAGTTGTTTTTGCATTTTTAAAGCAGTCCATTTAGCATCTCTTGCAATGCTGGTTTGGTGGAGATGTATTCTTTTAACCTTTAAATGTCTGGGAAACTCCTTATTTCACCTTCCATTTTGAATCAGAGCCTTGTTGGGTAGAGTAGTGTTGGTGGTAGGCCTTTATTTTTCATCGTTTGGAATATTTTTTGCCATTCCCTCCTGGTTTGTAGTGTTTCTGTTGAGAAATCTGATGATACCCTTGTCAGAGCTCCCTTTTATGTTATTAGCTGTTTCTCTTTTGCTGTTTTTAGTATTCTTTTTTGTCTTTGAGTCTTGCCATTTTAATTATGATGTGTCTTGGAGTGGGCCTGTTTGGGTTCCTCTTCATTGGGACCCTCTGTGCTTCCTGGACTTGTATGACTTTTTCTCTCATAAGTCAGGGAAGTTTTCTGTCATTACTTTTTCAAACAGGTTTTCTATCCCTTGCTCCTCTTCTTATCCTTCTGGTATTCCTATGATACAGATATTATGAAACAGATATTATGTTTCATGTTGTCTTGCATTTCTCTTAAACAGTCTTTATTCTCTTTCAGTCTTTTTTCATTTTGTTGCACTATCTGGGAATTTTTTTCTATGTTGTCCTCCTGCTGACTGATCCAATCTTCTGCTTCATCTAACTTGCTTTTGATTCCTCCCACCATATTCTTCAATTCAGAAATTCTATTCCTCATTTCCTCTTGGCTATATTGATAGTTTCTATGTCCTTTTTAAGGCTGGTGTAGTTCTCAGGAAGTTCCTTCTAGCTTCCCGGCATTCTTTGTAGTTCTCCTGGAGTCCTTTATAGTTTTCTTTGAGCTCACTGAGCTCATTTAGCTTTATTAAAATCATATTTTGAATTCCATGTCTGATAGTTTGCTTATCTCTATTTAGCACTCTCTCTGGGGATTCCTCCTTTTCTTTCAATGAAGGGTTGTTTCTTTGTCTCCCTATTTTTTTGGTGACTCTTCTTGTTTGTTTCTGCTTCTTAGATTGATCTACTTTGACTCCCTGTCTTTGTGTTTTGACCTTCTGTGGTAGGAGACCTGTGAGATTCAGTGGTGCAGTCTCCTTTATATCCTGAACTTGATGCCCTTTATGCTGTTTATTTGGGTTCTCTGGTTGTACTTGGGTTTTGGTTGCTGTTGTGTTGCTTGCTCTTTGGTGGGTCCTTCCATCCAGCTAGCTGACTGAGAGTCACTCCTCCCACCATATATTGTATACTGTTATAGAGGTACACTTTCTTTACTTCCTGGATCTATCTGCCCCTGGTGGCGTCAGATGGTATCCCAGTCTGGGCCTAGGCAGCCTGTTTGAGATTACCAGAAATTTACTGCCTTTGTCTGTCTCCTTTAGTTGTTAATCTATGTACCTTTGCATTAAAAAAATTACTTAATTTATATGGTTTTGACCAGAGAGAATATGCATACAAACACAATTCAGAAAGTACAGAGGGCAGATGTCATCATTCCTCACAGGCCCAGTTTCTCTCTCTGGTGGTATCTATTTTTAACCATTTCTTTATCTTTTCAGAGGTGCATATACCTACACTGATACATACACACACAGAGATTCACATGTTGTATGTGCATATGATTTTTATACAAATACTTGTGTACCCTATACCTTATATTTAAACCTAACAGTATGGTTTTGAAGCTGCTTCATTATTTTTGACTGCTGTATAGTATTCCATTTTATGAATGTGTTATAATTTATTCAATTAGTTGCTATTAATAAAGTGGACATCTTGAGACTTTCGGCCAAGATGGAGGCTTAGATGGACACGCTCGGTCTCCCTCTACAACTAGAAAGAAATACAACTACCTCAAAACAAAAGATAACCAGAAATTTCAGGAAATAAAACTACATGGAAGCCCAATGCATGAAGTTATAAACCAGCAGTACTCGCCTGGACGGGTAGGAGGGGTGAAATTAGAACCAGAACGGAAAGGTTGGGCGTTGCTGTTTTCGGTACAAGTGGGGAGAGCAGCAGGGGAGCAATCCCGGCTGCAATCGAGCCCCAGCAGCTCGCGACCACAACGCGGGGAAAGGCAGCTCCCCCATTGCATCGGACGATGAGGCCCAGAGGGAGGGAGCACGGATCCTGGTCTCCCAGTGGAGAATAACAGCAGGAATCCATCTTAGACCCCCGCCCCCACACAAAGTGCTGCAGCACGGCGAAAAAGTCAGGATCGCCGCCGGTCACCGGGTAGTGACAAATACATGGGGCTCTGCCCCCCATGGCCTGCCCAGGAAGCAAAGTAAAACACAAATCTGTCAAAATGAAGGAGACAATGATTGAAATCCCGGTGATGCAGCTCACCAGGCAGCAGATGAAGAACCTGACAGACAAATAAATAAGAAACCTTTCAGAGGCTCAGTTCAGAGCTATTGTTATAAGGTGGCTTACAGAATTAACATAAGATTAGGAACAGGACAGAGAAGAAAGAAAGCCACCTATACTGAAACAAACAAAAACACATACGAGACAAGTGGTGAGGAAATAAAATCCAGAGATCAGATCTATAAACTGGAACATAGAGAAGGAACAGTCAACCAGTGCAGAAAGAGGAAACAAAAAGTAAGTGAGGAGAAGATCAGAAACCTCTGGGACAGCTATAAGAGATCGAACATTCGGATTATAGGATTGCCAGAGTGTGAAGAAGAAGAACTAGAAATTGAAAAATTATGTGAAAAAATAATGAAGCAGAACTTCCCGAACTTGGGGAAGGAAATAGACTTACAGGTCCAGGAAGCACAGAGAGTTCCAGAAAAATTGGACCCAGGGAGAACCACTCCAACACACATTATAATCAAATTGTCAAAAGTTAAAGATAAAGAGAGAATCTTAAAAGCAGCAAGAGAGAGAAAGAGAATTATGTACAAAGGGGTACCAATTAGACTATCTGCTGATTTCTCAAAGGAGACTCTGCAGGCAAGAAGGGACTGGCAAGAAATATTCTAAGGAATGAAAATCAAAAACCTACAGCCACAAATACTCTATCCAGCGAAACTGTCATTCAGAATAGAAGAGCAGAGAAAGTGCTTCCAGGACAAAGTAAAACTGAAGGAGTTCATTAGATCCAAACCACTATTATATGAGATGTTAAAGGGACTTGTTTAGAAGAAGGGATCAAAACTATGAATATTAAAATGAAAACTGCATCAAAAGAACCAACAACAGAAGCTAGGAAATTGAAACAAAGGCAAACTAAATAGGCAACGAGAGTGGAGAAAGAACTATAGGTATGGGGAACATACTCAGGGGAGGTCAGCGGGGAGGGGGAAGGGGGAGAGGGAGAGAGATGGTATAGGAATTAAGAAGCATAGTAGGAGGGAATGGAATAGATAGAAAGAGGTTGAGGAGAACCATATGCACAACCAATGGACATGGACTAAAAAGGGGGGGGACTGGAGAGAGGGGGGCCACTGGGTGACGGGGAGCAGAGGGAAGGGAAATTGGGACAACTGTAACAGCATAATCAATAAAACATATTTAAAAGAAGAAATAAAGTGGGCATCTTTGTATATACATATGTGCATAGAATATATTTGTAGTATAAATTTCTTGATGCAGATATGAAAGACATACTTTTGCCATAATTCATGATGTATTATATTTCTGGTTTGCATTGATGTTTTAATTTCTATCTTTCACCATATGGTCTGTTGTGTTTTTTGTTGTTGGTTTGTTTGGTTTTTGTCTTTTTTACTGATAATGCAAAAGATTTTAATTCTTTTTGTAGTGGTTTGTTTTTATAAGAATATACTATACTTTATATATGACCTCCATTTCTTTGATCAGCATTCTTTGACTTCTCACTACATTAGTGTTGATATCAGTAATATCCACTCCTTCTCCTTAATATTCTTTCTATTACCTGCATTTGTTTGATTTTCATTCTTTTTCTTAATGCTTACATTAATAAATTTAAATAAACATATTAACTGGTTTTTCAGCTATGATGCCTGACTATGAAAGATAAGGAACTCTCTGAACCTATGTTATCTTCTTTTTTATGTGCTCTTTTCCTCTGAACTTTGTTTTTATTGTTGGAAAATCTTTTCTTGTTTTTGATATTCAGTAGCTTTCCTAGAACCTGTCTCAGTGTTGATTATTAGATGTAAGTTTATTTTCTTAGAATAAGATATGCCACCTAAAATTTAGATTCAAGTCTTCTATTAATTCTGGATCTCAGTAATATGTCTTCCAAATTTTTCTTTCTAATCCTTTCCAATCATTGTTTACTTCCATTTTGCTTTCTCACTTTATTACTCTTGTCTGCATTTTTTACTGTGTTCTCAGCAATGTCTAGGTTCCTTTGTGTTGCTTCCAAAGTCACCTTCATATTTCTATGAGGTTTTGTTTCATTTCCTATTATTTCACTTTACCTTTCCTGGGCCCTTATAACCCAACTTTATAAATTCTTGTTTTATAAATCAATAGCTTCATCTCCATTTGCAAATTCACAGTGATGTACTTGAATTTTTGCCTGGTCTGTGGTGTCACACTTCTGGTGACACTTTTTAATTTGTTCCCACCCCAACTCCCTGTTTCTGTCTGTCTTTTCTCTTGTAGTAACTTTGTATACTACATCCTGAGAAGAGTCCATCTGGCCATCGCTAATCCTCATTAGGATAGGTGTCCAGGGCCAGAAATTGCAGATGATACATGTACAAGTGACAGAGTTTTGTGGGTCACTGGGAAGTTCCTCCTATCAGAGTCACATATAAGAGTGAGCCCTTTCATTAATTTCCTGTTTTAGGTGATATCATATGATATTTGTCATTTTCTGCTTGGCTTATTTCACTTAGCATAATACTCTTGAGTTCCATCCATGCTATAGCAAAAGGTAGTAGTTCCTTCTTTCTTTCTGCTGTGTAGTATTCCATTGTGCAAATAAACAAATAAGTAAAATAGAACCAGAACAGACCGACAGTGACCAGAGGGGAGGGAGGAGGGGGGAAAGGAGGAAAGAAGGGGAAAAGTCTAGTCAAGGAACTAATATAAATGACCCATGGACATGGACAACTAAACAGTAGGATTGACTGTGGGAGAGAAGGAGGTGGGTGGAGCAGGGGAGAGCAAAGGCAGAAAAATGGGACAACTGTAGTAGAAAAACAATAATTAAAAAGAAAATGAGCCCTTTCAGCCTTCTTCTCCTTGCTTGACAGAGATTGGCAGCTACAACATTTATCACACCCCATATCTCACCTCCACCTTTTCTCATAAATAGATGAGACCATTGTGATTCATCACTCAGATCTGCCTGTCATATTTCTGGAGGATACAGGAAAGGGAAACTACATCTTTAAATGTGGGAAGTCAATTGGCACATTTTTATTGAGGTTTAATGATTGATTAAGGAGCAATGGTCCTGAGGCAAAATGAGCCACCTCTGCCACTTACTAGCTATGCAACTTTGGGGACTCTTTAAACCTTTCTGAGACTATATTTTGTCATTAGTTAAATAGAGATAATAATATAGCCTGTGTAGCTTGACTCATGCCTCATGAGGAGGCAGGATTCTTTGGAAAAGACAACAATGCTGGAAAAAATAGAAGGCAGCAGGAAAAGGAGAAGACCAAACATGTGCTGGATGGACTCCACAAAAAAAACCTCAGGCTGAGTCTACAGTGGCAGAGCTGGGTGCTGAGACAGGACATTGTGGATGTCATTCATAGGGTGGCCAAAAGTTGGAATCACCTCATGGGGTTGCTGTGGAGAACAATGGCAAAATGGATGCAAAAGTACTTTAAGTTAAATTTAATATATAAATGTTAGGTGATTTTATTGTTAATAATAATAACCTTTAAAAAGCAAAACCATCAAATCTTAATGCCCATCTTAGTGCTGATTTAAAATTCTGCAGGGCTCAGAATGAAGGAAGTTCCAGAAAGCATTTTACTCACGTTGGGACTTCCTTTGATTTCCAAGAAGACATTTCAACTTTTAAAAGCATCTATCTTTCAAAGGACTCATAATTTTTAGACAGTTCCAAATAAATCCCCCATGCTTTTTATTATCCAATTTTAGTACTCTTCCTTCTTTGTTATTACAGCTTTAAAATGAGCTCTTAATTATTTGTAGCAAATTTTTAAGGTCCAAAAATAAATTACCTTAGAGCTCATCAACAGAATTCCCAAAGTCATCATGGGCAATGCTTTAAAAATCTAGGAGAAAGTGCTATGTCTGTGCTCTGGAATGGAGTTCTCACACAGATCCTTTGATAGAATTTAAGTCTCATTCAGGTTGAATGAGTATTTGCCACCAAACCAACTGATGAAAGTTTCTTATAGATGCAGAAGCCTTGCATCCTAGAAAACTTGCCTCTTCTATTTTTGAAGGGCAAAAAATTATTGAACAAAGATACCAATTGGTTCTTTTTTAAACTATCTGTCACTATATGCTTCCTTATCCCAGATATTTCAAATACAGATCAAGCAAATATGTCCCTTACAATTTACAAGGTGTCTCACTAGATTTTTGAAGAACTCTCTATGGATTACAACAACAAATATTGAGATCCAATACTTGGTAGCTTAATGGCATAATAAGTTTATTTCTTACTCTATTCTAGTCTGGGTATTTGGTGGATGGCCTCCTATGCAGTAATTCTGGGACTTGTGATTCTTCCACTTGGTGACTTGCTCTCCTGTGGAGTCTTGGAGCTCTCCACTGGAAGTTTCTGAAAGTGATGTATTTGCCCACATTTCATTGGCCAGAACTCAGTCACATGGCTGCATACAACAGTGTGGGAAGCTGTCAAACGTAGGAAAAAAAATGGGATTGAAAAACATGTTACCAAAACCTCCTATTGATAATAATCAAGTGATTTTTGCATGAGTGATGAAAAATGCAGCTATTATTAAGTCAAGGGGGTTCTCTGCTCATAGCCAAAAGATGTTCTGAGTCCTTGGCATCTGACATAGAGCTCTTAACAGTTCAGTTCCATCCTACCTTCCTGGTTTCATCTTTCACTGCTCATGGTCCAGCCCCCACCCATCCTATCCCATGGACTTAAAACTCTGGCCAGATCAGAGGAAGGACTATTCTTTAAATGTGTCACATATCTTCACATCTTTAGGCCTTTGCAGATGTTTCCTATCTGAAACACTTGTTCCTCCCCTCCACCACAGAAGCCAGCTCAGATATCTCTTTTCTATAAGACATTCCTAAATTCCTTTCCCTCAAGCCCAATTAATTATTGCCTTCTTCATGCTCCCATAATACTCTATATATTATTTTTTATTACTATGTTGCATCTTTCTCCTTTGCTTTTCTACATGTCTCTCCCTTTGTACTATAAAATGTGGGAAAAATAACTGAGATACATGCCTGGGAGTTCTGAAGGGTATTGGTGTCTAAGTGAAGACTCTCTTAGCAAAAATCAAACAGAAAATCAGAATGCAGTAAAGAGACTGACTATTATTTAAGAAAAGTTGTCAGCTATTTGGAAATGTCCTAGGTGTATCATTCATTCCTGGAGGAATATAAAAACTAAGAGAAAGCATAAGTAATACTTTTCTGAGGACAAAGTAATCATGATATTGTGTTCTTTGCACTGTTTGCCACAGTGCTGGCTCAGGTGCATGGAAAAAAATAAACCTGAGTTCAGTGAGTGTCTCTGATGACATACAATACCTACAAATTTGCATGGAGGATGCTTAGAGTCTTGGAGAAATGCAGAAAAGAAATCAGCTTATATTAACATTTCATTGCATGCTCTTAGAAAAGGGTGCCCTTCCATGGGGGAATGTGTGAGGCTTTGAGTTGAGTCCAGCTCAATCCTTCTTCCCCAATAACTGAGCCTTAAATTCCAACTTACTAAAGTCAACAGAGATAGCTATGATTCAAAAGAAAATATTTTCTTTCCATAATGAACTGCAATAAAAAAAGCATTGGCTAGGCCTCTTCTTCTTGACCATTTATGACTGTAGGCTTAGTATAATAACTTTCGAGGTAAAGCAAGTTCACCTTTTATTCAGATTTTTAATTTGCTGCACTTCTCATCTCATGTGCTTTTGCTAAAACAAGCTCACAATCTCTCTCTTTTTCTCTCTCCTGGCTCTGATTCCCTAATCCCTCAGGCCAGACATTCTAAGACAGACCTGCCTAGAGCTCAGGGATGCGGTCATTGTTAACAGAACTGTTAAAAATAAACCCTAGCTGTTGCTTCGATTTTTAACGAGTAAGAGATGAAACCATTTTCTGCTTGGACAGTAGATCCAAACTGTGAGTGATTGGCACTACACATTGAAATGCAGAAGAAACAGGTGTTAAAGTGACTTCTCCCATCCTCTTAAATACCTTTTCATACATTGATTAACAGACATTTTTCCATTCTCAACACTGAGTAGGCAATCCTGTAATTAGTCCACTATATCCATTTTTTTCCCACCCTGTGACAACAGTTTCTCTTCAGTTTCTGTCAGGACTGTCTATTTTCTTCATAAGTTTCTGCCCAAAGTGAGCATTACAGGGATGCTCTTATGAAATTAAACAGCAAAAAGCAACAGGCATGTAATTTCACAGAATTCTCAGGGAGTGAAGTAATGGGGTTCCTCCTACTCTTCTTCTGACATTAGTTTTAAGTTACTAAAGTTTCAAGCTTTAGAAATTGACTCCTTGACAAAATTGGGGGGAAAGCAGATGGTATATAGAAAGAGAGATAATCCTAAAAGGAAAGTACTGAACAATAGATATAAAGAAAGTATCAATTAAATTTCTTTCCAGTGTCACATAGTAACACGGAAGGTATGGAAATCACAGAATATGCTTATACCTGTGCAGGCTAGCTGTTTGCTAACCCTAGTACAAACATCAGTGTTAAGACAACTTCAGCTTTAAGCACAAAACTGGGCAAATGAGGATAGCTAATCAGAGCGGAAAGAAAGGTAGGTGTTAGGGATATCTGGGTAATAATTCCATCTTTAACATTGAACATCTTCCTGACTTTGAACAACTTACTTCATTTCTTGAGACCTTATCTTCTTCATCTGCAAATTCAGGAAATTGAATTAGATGACCTCCAAGGTCACTTCTGGTTCTAATAGAGTTCAATGTGTTCCATTTTGTAGTCTGTATACAGTATTTGGAAAACAATTCCATGGAGTATGCCCCCAATTTAGTTGCTAGAAAATGGCAACAATTGTGAAACAGATATTTTATTGGTTTGGATTAATATTTTCAATTCTGAAGGAGTCTCTGGAAATGTGTGTGTATGTGTCTGTCTGGGGGTGTGTGTTGGTGTGGGGTGTATATTCAGATTTGAAAGCCTTAAAGCAACCAAGTAATTCCATTGTATTTAGGAGACTGCAGACCAGGGCACTAATGTGCAATAGGCTTCTAGCACCCAGGCTCTATTGATATCTGTGAGGATGGTGTGGTCTTCTCTGGAGGTAAGGGAGAGTGGGCAGGAGAATAGGGAGTGTGCCAGATGGCAGAGGAGGCTCACCTGGAGCAAAAGCAGCTAATAATGATACCAACACCCTGGGGGAGCAGTTCTGAATTCTCAAGCCAGTATGTTACAGAGCCTGTGGGTTGGAAGATGGGGAGAAGAGAACAGCTTTTAAGATGTCTTTGAATAACTATGGCTAGTAGCTAGTGTCTTAGTTATGCAAATGGTTTGGTTCTTCTAAGGCCCCAAGGAGATGGGAGGGGTTTTGACCATGGAATGGTGCAGAAAGAGCATACAGAGCCTTTGCAAGGTTCAGTGAATGGTTAGAACTGGTTACCATGCCCACTGTATCACAGGATGCAGTCAGGGATTTAAAAATAGGCTGCAGGCATTTTGGTGAGAACTCCATGAGGCTTTGAAAGGGAGAGAGGATACCATATGGCTTTGAAATGGCAAAGAGAGAACCATGCATGATCCAACATGGCACATGTTTTCCTGGACTGTTATACAGAGGCTGATGACATGTACCCCAGATGCTGAAGGAGACAGCTGACAGATAAGGGATGGGGAACTTCTGGACATGTTTTTGGCTTCTAGCCTTTTGGGGAGCAAGGGAAGTGCTGGGTCCTGTGAGAGAACATGGCTCTGAGCTGAAGCGCTCACTGCCCTCCCCAGGTTGGAGCACTGTAAATAAAGACCTGTTTTCCTCAACACTAGTTGTTGGGTTTTATACCAAGGCGCCACGTGAAAGGACCCCCTTTCACTCTGTAACAAGTAGATATTTTGTACCTTCAGAAATACCCCAAGCAAGATCCTCAATGTTGCCTCCTCATTCTAGGATTTAGGAGTGTTTAGGTGTTTTCTCTCTAAATTCCATTGGGAAAAATCAGTTTTTCTTTGAATATGTGCTTTTGCAAAGCTTACTTTTCCTCAACCTGGTTATCTGAACTTGGATATGCTATAAATTCTCCTATATGCACGTTTCAAGTAACAGATATAAGTTAAAAGAAAACAATTTTAAAATGGAATTAAAAAAATAAAATCCATGGCACACATCCAACATGAATGCCTTGCATCACTTTCCCTATGCTACTGGTCTAGGACCATTGTTTACTGACCATTGGCTGATTTTTACTTGTGTGTGCCCAGAAGAACGCTGGTACAGAATGAGAAGCAGAGTCTAGTGTGCTGCTCAGCTAGTGCTGTGCTGGAAATGAGAGCTGCCTGGTGGACTGGTCACGTGCTCATTACAAGTCCATGAGTTTGAGGTACTGAGGCTCCTGGAAGCAAACCCAGCCTAAGAAAAGAAGCAACCCAATAATAAAGCCTAACTTACCAGTTGGATGAGGGGATTCTGAATCTGCCACTCTTTTTTTTTTCCTTGCAGTTTTTCAATAAACTTGTATATCAAGAAAAAGTTTTCCATAAGTAAAAATTGTTTTCCTAGACACTCTCATAAGATTGTGGGCACAAGGAATAGGACCCAGGGACCCCAGTGCAATGAGATAATGATTAGTGGACATGACAGTCTAAAGGCAGGGCAGGAAGCATCTCAGCAGATGTGATAAGGGTGGCAATACTGAGACCAGAGGCAGCAGAGCCTGTGGTCATGCTTCTTGCAGGCAGTGTGGGAACCTAAGGATGAGGCTGTCTCTGATGGGTGTTACTGTGCTCAGCACAGGTGAGATACCACATAAGAGAAGTACTAATGAACCTTATAGACAAGAAATACTGACAAGAAATACTGGGGCAAAGGGACACAATGCAGAAGCAGGTGAGGCCAAGAAGCAGCAAATTATTAGTGACAGAGAATAAGATTTTAGTCTGCCCTCTTGAAGCTTATAATTTAGTTGGGAAGACAAAACTCTCATTCCTGGGAACTAGGGAAATGATAAGAAATAGGATGTGACCAAGCATTACTGCTCCTTGAGATTATATTTGGCCTAAGCACAATGAAATATGAGTCTTCTAGGTATGGGGAGAGCTGGATGCCAGTAACAAAGCCTTTTAAAAACACACTGAGCCCTTGTCATATGCCTTGGAGTATATTAGGGATTTTCTGCAGTGTGTGGCCAGTCCTTACAAAGACTGATAAGGAAGGTTTTATTTTCTCTGTTGTACAGAGGTGGAAAATGGAGGCTCAGCTAGATTGGTTAACTGTCCAAGTTCACACAGTTAACAGTGTGAACAGTAGGAACAAGGAGGTGGTAGAATAGCAGGAAACCTAGAGATCCAAGGCAAGGAGTTAGTGTGCAGTTTTATAGGTGAAGGGAAGTCACTGGTGATGTTTTTTGGAGAAGACTAACGCAATTCCTTGTGGTTTTGTTACTGAGCAAAGAGGGGCTCATTCATGTGGCACCTTGGTATAAGACCCAACAATTAGTATTGAGAAAAAAAAAAGGTCTTTATTTACAATATTCCAACCTGGGGCAGAGTGTGATACTGTTGTCCCATGGGACCCAGCACTTCCCTTGTTCCCCAAAAGGCTATAAGCCAAAAACATGACCAGAAGTTCCTCATTCCTTATATGCCAGTTCTCTGCTTCAGGGTCTGAGGTATGACGCCTTTAGCCTCCTATAATAGTCCAGGAAAGCATGTGCTGTTCTACACAGAATCATGCTGAAGTCCAGGAAAGGCACAAGTCCCAAGAGAGTGTCCTCTCCGCATGTCCCAAGTTTCAAGAGTTCAGATAGAGTCCGGGTCTGCAAATGGAGTCCTTGGTGGCTTCCCAAGTCAGCTGGAGCTGTCATGATCAAAGCAGCAATGTGCCTGCTTTCTTACTAGCCCAGGCTGCATGGCCTGATCATCCCTATGAACCGTATAGCTGCTTGCTGCTTCTTCCTTCTTACCATGGGCCAACTTCGCTACAAACTACATAGCTGCTACATTATGCCTCTCTTTCTCTTTCTCTCTCTCTCTCTGTCTGTCTCTCTCTCTCACAGACACACAACAGACCCCATGGGGGGTCTCTATACATCCTTTCAAAACTTCATGGCTCAGCATCCCAAATGGCTGCCTCTTTATTTTTAAATCCTGACCATGGCCTGTAATGCAGTCAGTGTGGTGACCAGTCCTGGCCACTCATAGAATTTCAGGCAGGCTTTGTAAAGCATTTTCATCACCATTTTATGGTTAAAGCCCCTCCCATCTCCTTGGTGCCATGGAGTGGCCATAGCTATTTACATAACTAAGAAACTAGCTACATACCATAGACATGTAAAGGCATCTCTCAGGAAAATGGCTGTGCTCCACTGAGTCCCATCCCCAAAATTCTGAGGCTTCAGTCCACTCTCTTACAGTTGGGCTAATTCATCAGAAAATGAGAAGGGAAGAGCCTGAAAATAAAGATGATCTAGCTATAGGTTGTGATGAGTAATCTATGCCTTGGGGAGAAACTACAGGCCTTGGTTCCTAATAAGGACTAGAAAGCCTAATAAGACTTGGAAGACTCTCCCAGAAAACGCTGCCTTCTATTTGGTGAGCCAGGTTCTGGCAAAGCAAAGACAAACTCCAAGTCCAGGTCAACACCAGAGGCCGGGGCTTCCCAAGCTCACCAAAGTGCAATTGAAAAGCCAAACTCAGATACTGATTGCAGGAACAGGCCCAGACATAGGCATTGGGCAGGATCAGAAAGGCTGGTGGTGAAGGTCTATCAGGGATACAAGAGTTATTAGCACATTAAAACAGGAGACTTATTCAGACTGGAACCAGGGCCTCAGAAAATGTAGGAAGCACAGACTTGAGACAAGGTCAGAAATTTCATTCGTCCTTGCTCCAAGCAAGTAAAATAAGGGAAGCAATCAACAACTGGCCTCTTAGAATTAGAGTTGAAACTGGACTGTATTTTAGTGTAGTCTCAATCTTTAAAAGTGGTTAGGTTCTATTTTACATATGTGATATCTCTCATCTGGAAGAACCAGTAAGTATAATGCCATAATTTTTTTTCAACTCCATCTATATTGTTTTACTTCCTAAAAAATAAAAATCAGAAGCAAATATTGCAAAATGTTAAGATATGACAAAGCTAGATAAAAGGAATATAATGCCCTAATTTTTATTATGCAGAGTCTGTGTGTTTAAGTGAGTGTAAAATTGTCTAGTGTTAAAATGTATCATTAATTTATTTTCCAGTGTCAAGGTTAGAATGTAACCATGTGATATATGTCAAATGAATTTCATGGCTACAGTCCAAATGTAACAAATGAGTCATTTAAAAGTATCCACATACTGATGATGCCAAATTTTTCATTTTATTCTAATTTATAAATGCATCATATCTCAGCTCAAAATCAATCTATTAACCTTGAAAACATTTTGAGCTGCAATGAAGGTTAGCAGTAAACTATGTGACCTTCATGTGATATTAGTCATATTTAGCAATTAATATGGGCTTTGAGTAATGAGAAGCCAGTTGAGACAGGAACAGTACCATAACGGTTACTAATCAACCAGATTTCAGAAACCTTAAGAAAAATGAAGAGCATACACAATCAGGCTTTTTAAACCTCAACCTTGTCTGCCACAGAGCTCCTTCCTTAAAAACAAATTGGAACATGTTGGCAGCTATTCTGATAAATTACCCATAAAATACTCTAGTAAAATCTTTGTTATGAGGTAAGAAATTCTGTTCAGTAGATTTGAAGGGCAACTGAAAACTGAAAAAATGATGTCTCTGCCCTTTAAATTTCCAGAGAGATGAGTCTGATGAATTTCCAAGGAGCTGGGTCTGTTGATTGCCATGAGACTGGAGGAAATAACAGGTAGAAGCTTACTCGCATTATTTTTAAAATTCAAATTCAAATAAATGTCTCAACTAAAAGTGCTGTAGGAATACATAAATATATTCAGATGAACTTTATATTATTAAATTATATTGATTTTAATACAATACAAAGTATGACATAGGTACTTTTGGATTTACAATTAAAAAGAACAGTTAATGATTTTCCCATATGGGACATATAAAAATTCTTCTCTAAAATTCTTTTGCCATGTTTTATGAATATTCTGCCTCTAAACCATAAACAGTATGGAAACTTGTTACCATAAATGGACTATTTTTCATCTCTATTATTTGTTAGACATAAAATAAAATGAGTGCTACCTTTACTGTAAAAGAATCTAACTTTATGAAATTTGAAAGTATTTTAGTGGTATTATTTTATTAACTTAAAAGCATTTCACATGCAAACAATTTAATTTTATTAGCATCCTTAAAACATATATATATAGAATTTTATAATATTACTCAAGGAAGTAAAGAAATACTAGATTTACCTTGAATGTTAAATGCTGAATATCTTCTACTTCCAAATTGAACTGGTATTTTAAAAAGTTAGTTTTCTAGAATCTTAGCTTATGTTAACTTAAAGAAGAAATATATTAATTAAAAATTAATATAAAATTATAATAAAAAACAACTATAAGTTGTGAAATACAGAAACTGGGGACTAGAGATGAAACAGCTCTAGCAGAACAAGATACTCAATGACTTTTCCAGAAAAGAAAGAAATTAACAATGGTCTGCTGACCCCAGAAATTCTTTCAAGTAACCTAGAATCCTGAGAATTTATCCATTTGAGTTGGGAGAAGTAGTCTAGTTATCTTGGGAATCAGAAATTTTGCAACTGATTGTTTGGGATATTGTAACAAATTGTCCCTTTTCCTGTCTTTTGGTTTTCCTAATTACCACATTGTATGGCCTAGAAATGTTCAAGTAGCTATAGCAAAGGGACTGGGTGGGCACAGTTTATACACTTTTCATGTAGCTCACTGAATATTTAATGAATTACTAGATTAATTGTCAGTGACCCTGCTCTTGAACAAACACTCCCAAGTCCAGTGGAACTGCTCAGAAAATGGAAGATGGCTCCACTTCCAGAAAAGATTCAAATAAAGATCTTTGGGGGTGACTACAAGTGAGCAATGGATCTAACTTTTTGAAGAGGATACAAGACATGTTGGTTTCTGTCTAAGAAAAGGATCCAGAAGAGAGGGTAACAATAAGAACTTGCAAAAGCTTCTAGTCTTCACATATGAACAGTCTCATTTCATTAGCAGTCCTTAAAGTATAAACTTTTATAATAATCATCAAAGAAGAAAAGAAACACTAGACTTTGTCTCTCTCACATTATGATTGTAAAAAAGGGTTAATCTGAGGGTACAGTAGTGGAGGGCTTGGGTTGATATGGGTTTTAGCCCCACAATTCTCAGAGACAGCAATAGAGGATTGCACCACAAACTGGTCTTGAGGTGAATGTTTTGCCAGGAACACGTTTATAAAGAAATATTAGAATTTACTTTCAGTCTTCCTTTGTAGCAAGTAACAACATATGTGTTTTGTTTAACCTCTTCCGATGTTTTGATTTTAACTAGCATGTTAGCGAATACTTCATTAATGGCAGTTCATCTCTTAGATCTCTTAATGACTTGGCCTAAGAACAAAATTAAACTTTCTGATTTGTGTTTCTCTAAAACATATTCAGTAAATGCAATTGCCCTTTTTATCAAATAAGCCCTTACTGGTTTGTAAGGCTGAAGTAATTTTTCTCCCTCTCTCATTGTTGTTCCATGATCTTGACGTTCTCTAAATCATCTTTGGCTGAGTACAAGAGATCCATGAGGAAGTCAAGATCAATCATAGACTTCATCTCTCCTGAATTTTAATGCAAATGTCTGTTCCCCTAACCAAACAAAGGTTAAAAAAAGAAATCAAATTAGCTTATTACAAAAGCTAGCATAACTGAACTGACAAGAAAAAATGCTTTCTGCATGAGAAGCTTTCAATCAATACATTAAATAAGAATGTTACTGGAAAGAAGGGCTTATATGTGGTCAGTTATAATCTGCAAATCAATATGTCCTTTATAATAAATATTTGACCACAGCAGCTCAATAGGCATTACCCATAAGAATTTTTTTCTTTAAGCCAAAATGAAACAAAATTATGGTATAAATTTAATTTTCAGGGCATCACCTAAACTTGAGAAAAAACTCAAGGTTAGGTTTATTTTTATCTTTTAACTATTGGATATTAAATATTGGAGAGGTTCTCTTTAATAACTTGCCTCAATACTAATCCCCTATGTAATTTAGCTGTTTAACAGATGTCAGAAAATAGATAACTTACTAGAGGTAAATCTGTGTGCAATTTTTAAATTCTAGGTTTAGTTTGGCGAGTTGAAACTAGTTAATCAAATAACAAATATGCAATATAGCTTTAACTTTTTATAAATAAGTATACTGTCATTGTATTCCATCAAAACTGTAATCAGTAAATATCTGGTAAATACTCTGTGTATTCACAGTAGCAACCACACATGTTGACAAGTTTATTTGCATTGCTGTATATATAACCTGGAATTTTCCACTTATTGGGTGTGTTACCTTGGGCATAATGACTTAATTTCCTGTACTAGAAAGTGTGCATGTGAATGGTGTCTACTTTTTTCTTTTCACTCATCTCCCTCCCCCACTCCCACCCCTAGTTAGAACAAACCATCAGTTCTCTGTATCTATGGATCTGTTTCTGTTTTGTTTATTCATTTGTTTTGGATTTTTTGGGTTCTACTTGTAAGTGAAATCAGACAGTATTTGTCTTGAGTATTAGAGATGGTGCTCCAATGAATTATAAAATATGTTAATTAAAAGAATGTTTTTTAAAAGAACTCTTTTCTGATCTATTAGGGTACCTGATTTAGGGCCATGCATATTGAAATTATAATTTTTTTAAATTAAGAAAAATGATGATGGTGGCCAACCTATGTGGAATCATTTCTAGTTTACAAAGTGCTCTATTTAATCATTTTCCTATCTATTATCTGATTTAACTTCCATAGCTATCCTGTGAGACAGGTATTATTATTCATATTTTACAGATAAGGAAAATGAATCAACAAGAGTTCCAGTATATTTTCCAGTTATAAAGATAGAAAATAATCAGAACAAAATTTTAACCTTTAACATTTAGCTAACCATTTAATTCCAAATGTTTCATTCTTTACCATTACAGAACATTGATAAAAACTTCCCAGTTTTCCCTTCTTTGTATTTGAGAAAGCTAAAGATAACAGAGGTCAAGATAGAAATGGTTGATGTAATTTTGTGTTTATGAGTTTTCAAGCAACAATATTTTAAACTTTTATGCACTGTATAAGGTCAAATCAGTGGTTCAGAGTACTAGCAATTGAGGCCCATATAGTTACAGATTTTCTTTTCTTTTCTTTCCTTTTTTTTTACTGGCATATAGAACTTTACTTTCTTTTTGTTATTCTGTTAGAGTTTTCCCAGTTTTTGCCCCTTTGCCCTCCTCCCTGCTCCCATAGTCAATCCCCACACTGTTGTATGTGTCCATGGGCCATTCATACATGTTCTTTGACTAGTCTCTTTCCCTTCTTTCCACCATTATCCCCCTTTCCATTGCTTTCTTGCCACTGTGTCTGTTACATATTTCCATATCTCTGGTTCTATTTTGCTCATTAGTTCATTTTCTTCATTAGATCCCTCTTATATTGTGAGATCATACGGCATTTGTTTTACACCAACTAGCTTATTTCACTTAGCAAACTATTGTCCAGTTCCATCCATGCTGTTGCACTAGGTAGGAGTTTCTTCTTTCTTTCTGCTGCATAGTACTCCATTGTATAATTGTACTAAAGTTTTTGATCCACTCATCTACAGATGGGCACTTAGGTTGTTTCTAGCACTTGGCTATTATAAATTGCACTGATATGAACATAATAGGGGTGCATAAATTATTCTGAATTGGTATTTAGGGATTCTTAGGATATATTACTAGCAGTGGAATTGTTATCAGAGAAACCCTGGTTCTTCTCACTAATAACAGTAAAGAATTATAGATCAGCAAGTCTATTAGCATGTATGCAAAGTTTATTAGTGAATGGGAGAGCAAAAGCAAGGGTGGCCAAAGGCTAGGGTGGCAAGCTCACCCTAGGGTGGCCAGAGGCCCTGTGGTCAGAAGGCCAAGAGCTCCATGAGGACCAAGAGCCAAGAGCTAGGAGCAGGAGAAGTGTCTGTTTAGTCCTTTGCCCATTTTTTAATTGGATTGTTCGGCTTCCTGGTGTTGAGTCACATGAGTTCTTTACATATTTTGAAGATCAAACTCTTGTCTGAGGTATCATTGGCAAATATATTCTCTCATAAGGTCAGTTTCCTTTTCATTTTGATGATTTTTCTTTTTAGCCATGCAGAAGCTTTTTAATTTGATGTAGTCCCCTTTGTTTATTTTTTCCTCTATTTCCCTTGCCTTAGGAGATATATCAGCAGAATATTGTTACGTGGGATATCTGAAACTTATTATCTATGTTTTCCACCAGGATTTTTATGGCATCACTATTTATATTTAAGTATTTTATCCATTTTGAGTTTATTCTGGTGTATGGTGAAAGTTGGTGGCCAAGTTTCATCTTTATGCATATACTAACCCAGTTCTCCCAACATCATTTATTGAAGAGACTATTTTAACTCTATTGTATGCTCCTTCCTTGTTTGTCAAATATTAATTTACCATAGAGTCATGGGTTTGTTTCTGGGCTCACAAATCTGTCCCATTGATCTATGTGTCTGTGCTTATGCCAGTACCAGGCAGTTTTGATTATAGTGGCCTTGTAGTATAGTTTTAATCAGATATTGTGATCCCTCCAACTTCTTCTCCTTTGTCAATATTGCTGAGGCTATTCAAGGCCTTTTTTTGTTCCATATAAAATTTTAAGGTATTTGTTTTAGATCAGTGAAATATGCCATTGGGATTATTTATTTTTAATTTTATTTTATTTAATATGCTTTATTGATTATGCTGTTACAGTTGTCTCAATTTCTTTTCCCTTTTTTCCCCTCCACCCAGTGACATCCCTCCCTCCAGATGTCCGCCCCCCCCTTAGTCCATGCCCATTGGTTGTGCATAGAGTTCCTCTCAACATCTTCCTATCTGCTCCATTCCCTCCTACCATGCTTCCTAATTCCTGTACCATCTGCCTCCCTTTACCCCTTCCCCTTCCCTGCTGACCTCCCCCCATAATGTTCCCCATACCTATAATTCTTTTCACACTCTCGTGGCCTACTTAGTTTGCCTTTGTTTCAGTTCCCTAGCTTCTGTTGTTAGTTGTTGTGATACAGCTTTCATTTTAATGTTCATAGTTTTTATCCTTTCTCCTAAATAAGTCTCTTTAACATCTCATATAACAGTGATTTGGATCTGATGAACTCCTTCAGTTTTACTTTGACCTGGAAGCATTTTCTCTGCCCTTCTATTCTGAATGACAACTTCGCTGGATAGAAGAATAGTGGTTGTAGGTTTTTGCTTTGCATTCCTTTGAATATTTCTTGTCAGTCTCTTCTTGCCTGCAGGGTCTCTTTTGAGAAATCAGCTGACAGTCTTATTGTGACGCCTCTGTATGTAATTCTCTTCTTCTCTCTTGCTGCTTTTAAGATTCTCTCTTTATCCTTAATTTTTGACATTTTGATTATAATGTGTCTTGGAGTGGTTCTCCCTGAGTCCAGTTGTTTTGGAACTCTGTGCTTCCTGGACCTGTAAGTCTATTTCCTTTCCCAAGTTAGAGAAGTTTTTCTTCATTATTTTTTCACATAATTTTTCAATTTCTAGTTCTTCTTCTTCACCTTCTGGCAATCCTATGATTTGGATGTTGGTCCGCTTATAGCTGTCCGATAAGTTTCTGAGCCTCTCCTCATTTTCCTCACTTCTCATTTCCTCTTTCTGCACTGGTTGACTGTTTGTTCCTTCCCTATGTTTCAATTTGTTGATTTGATCCCTGGTTTTCTTGCCCTCACCACTCATTTCATATGTGTTTTCATTCATTTCAGCAGGACTAGCCTTTATTTCTTCCCTGTCTTGTTTAAGATCTGCCTTAAGTCTGTAAGTGCTTTTATAAGCAAAGCTTTGAACTGTGCCTCAGAAAGATTTTCTATCTGCTCCTTCATTAGATTAGAAATTTGCTGTCTGGTCAGATGCGTCACTGGGATCTCTATCATGATCTGTGCCATCCTGAACAGTTTTGTGTTTACCTTTGCTTCCTGGGCAGGGCTGTCACACCTCTTACACTATAGGGTGTGGAGCCCTGTGCACTCATCACAACTGGTCGTTTTCTGTGGGGGTGGGGGTCCAAGATGAATTCCTGCCATACAATCTCCGCTGAGAGACTGGGAGCCTCCTCCTTTGTCCCCACCCTCACCGGGCCTCATGGTCCAAGGCAATGGGGGTCTGCCTTCCCCGGCTTTGGAATCGCAAGCTTACGGGTCTGGTCTGCAGCCCGGAGTGCTCCCCAGGTGCTTCCTGCCTCCCCTTAAATACGTGTGTCTGTGCTTACAGCCGCGGACAGCACAGCTTGACCTCTCCTCCCTGGCTTTGCTCCTCCTACCTGTCCAGACAAGCACCACTTCCTTATAACTTCATACATTGGACTTCCATTTATTTTCTGGAACTTCTGGTTATTGCTGGTTTTGTGGTAGTTGTATTCCTTCTTAGTTGTGGAGGGAGATGGGGTGTGTGAGTCTAGGCCTCCATCTTGGCCAGAAGTCTCCTGTGTTTGTTCGCTTCCATGTCCCAGGGAGAGCTGTCGCTCCTTCTATGTTGTAAGGGGCGGAGCCTTAGGTATTCATCAGTAACGGGTGACCTGTTTCACCACGTTGTGGCGCTGTATGCAGGGGAGGGGTCTGAGAAGAAACAATGCTGCTTGCCCCTTTCCAGGCATTTCTCCCACTTCTGCATCAGACTGGCACCCTTCTAGCTGCTGCCCTGGCTGTTGTTCCCAGAGTGGGTGGGTCTGCGGACATTCTAGGTCCGTGGGGGCCCTTTAAACAAGCAGACTCTGCGGAGACCGGCAGTTTCTGCCTCCGTCTCAACCCCCATTGGTTTGCACAGTCAAAAGCAATGAGGCTTGATTTTCCCCGGAGCTGGGACAGTGAGCTGCCCTGGTGAGGAGCTGGGAACGCTCCCCAGGTGTCCCTCTTGACTTTTGAAAACATGTCACTGCACTTTCCATTGGCTTGCTGCTGTTGCCACTGCTGCCACTACCACGCCATGTCCTCTCCGCCTGGGTTCTGCCCCTCCTACCTGTCTGGATGAGTATTTCTTCTTTATATCCTTGTTTGCTGGAGTTCCATGTACTTTGATTTTCTGGAACTTCTGGTTGTTTCTAGTTTTGAGGTAGTTGTATATCTTCTTAGTTGTGGAGGGGGACGCAGCATTTCTGTCTACGCCTCCATCTTGGCCGGAAGTATGGTCTTTGGGATTCTAGTAGGGATTATGTTTAATTTATAGATAGCTTTGGGTAGTATGGACATTTTAATGGAGTTAGTTCTTCCAAACTGTGAACAGGGTATATGCTCCCATTTATTTGTATCTTCCTCGATTTTTTTCTATAGTTTTCTGAGTACAAGTCTTTCACCTGCTTGGTTAAGCTTATTCCTAGGTACTTTATTTTTCTTGTTGCTAACGTAAACAGAGTTTTTTCCTAGTTCTATTTCTGGTAGTTCATCAATTTGTGAATATTGACTTTGTATCCTGCTACTTTGCCAAATTCCCTTATTAGGTTGAGTAGTTTTTTGATGGAGCCTATAGGGTTCTCTATGTATGCTAGTATATCATCTGAAAATATGACAGTTTTACTTCCTCTCCAATTTGGATGCCTTTTATTTCTTTATCTGTCTGATTCCTTTGGCCAAAACTTCCAGTACTAGGTTGAATAAGAGTGGTGAAAGTGGGCACCCTTGTCTTGTTCTTGATCTTAAAGGAAAGGCTTTTAGGCTTTGGCTGTTATGTATGATGTTAGCAGTAGAGTTCTTGTATATGGCCTTTATTATGTTAAGGTATGCTCCCTCTATTCCCACTTTGCTGAGTGTTTTTATCATAAATGGGTACTGGATTTTATCTAATGTTTTTTCAGCATCTATTAATAATGGGTTTGTCCTTCATTTTGTTTATGTGGTGCATTACATTTATTGCATATTTGTGATTATTGTACCATTCTTGCATCCATGTGATAAGTTCTACATGATCATGTTATATGATCTTTTTAATGTATTGCTGGATCTGTACTGCCAATAATTTGTTGAGGATTTTAGCATCTCTGTTCATCGGGATATTGGCCTGTAATTATCTTTCTTTGTTGTGCCTTTAACTGGTTTTAGAATTAAGATAATACTGGCCTTATAAAAAGAGTTTAGGAGTCTTTTCTGTTCTTGAATTTTTTGGAATAGATTGAGAAGAATAGACGTTAGTTCTTCTTTGAATGTTTAGTACAATTTGCTCTTGAACCCGTCCAGTCCAGGGCTTTTGTGTGCCAAGAGTTTTCTGATAATTGCTTCAATTTCACTAATTGTTATCAGTCTTTTCAGGCTTTCTGCTTCTTCTCTATTCAGTTTTGGAAAATTATATGTTCCTAGAAATTTGTCCATTTAGCCCAGGTTGTCCAATTTGTTGGCATATAATCGTTAATAGTAATTTCCTACAATCCTTTGTATTTCTGTGGCATTGGTTATGAAATCTCCTCTTTTATTTCCATTTTATTTATTTGGATCCTTTTTGTTTTTTCTTTTATGAGTGTGGTTAAAGGTTTGTCAATTTTGTTTATTTTTTTAAAGAACCCATTCCTGGATTCATTGTTCCTTTTAATTGGTTTTTAGTCTCTCTGTCATTTAATACTGCTCTAATCTTGATTGTTTCCCTCCCTGTACTCTCTCTGGGCTTTGTTTGTTGGTCTTCTAGTTCTTTTATACGTAGGTTTAGGTTGTTTATTTGAGATTTTTCTATCTTCTTTAGGTAGGCCTGTATTGCTATGAATTTCCCTCTCTGTACTGCCTTCAACATGTCCCATAGGTTTTGGGTTGTGGTGTGTCCAGGTACTTTTATTTGCTTTTTATTTGTTTCCAGGTACTTTATTTTAAAGTATATTTTATTGAATATGTTGTAAAATAGTTCCAGTTTTTTCCCCCTTTGCTCCCCTCTTCCCAGTACCTCCCTGCCCTCCAGCAATCCCACCCCCCCCCCTTATTTCATGTCCATGGGTCATGCATATAAGTTCTTTGGCTTCACCCTTTCCTATATTATTCTTAACTTCCCCCTGTCTATTTCTTACAGATCAATTATGCTTCTTAACCCCTGCACTATTTTCCCATTCTCCTCCTTCCCCCTCCCAGCTGTTAACCCTCAAAATGACCCCCATGTCTATGATTCTGTTCCTATTCTGGTTTGTTTAGTTGGATTTTGTTTTTAATTTTTAGATTCAGTTGTTGATAGTTGTGAGTTTGTTGTCATTTTAATGTTCATAGTTTTGATCTTCTTTATCTTAAGTAAGTCCCTTTGATATTTCATATAATAATGGCTTGGTGATGATGAACTCCTTTAGCTTTACCTTGTCTGAAAAGCACTTCATCTGCCCTTCCATTCTAAATGGTAACTTTGCTGGATAGAGTAATCCTGGTTGCAGGTTGCCTTTCATCACATTGAATACTGCTTGCCAGTTCCCTCCTGCCTGCAAAGTGTCCTCTGAGAAATCAGCTGATAGTCCTATAGGCACCCCCCTGTAGGTAACTCTCTGCCTTTCTCTTGCTGTCCCCAGGACTCTCTTTATCTTTCACCTTTGGCATCTCAATCATGATGGGTCCTGATGTGGTCCCCTGTGGGTCCAGCTGGCCTGGAACCCTCCATGGTTCTCAGACCTGTATGTCCATCTCCTTTACAAAATTTTGGAAATTTTCCTCATTTTTTTCAATTCTTACTTCCTCATTCTGCACTGGTTGACTGTTTTTTTCTTCCTTATGTTCCAAATCATTTATTTGAACCCCGGTTTCCTTCCCTTCACCATTGGTTTTGTGTGAATTTTCCTTCCTTTCACTTAGCATAGCCTTCACTTATTTTTTTATGTGTTTTGCATATGTGCGTGTGAGTGTATACCAGAAATCAAGGAAACTATCAAAGATTAATTAGATTATGTCATAAAGAGAGAATCCAGCTTGAAAAAACTGTCCAAGATGGGACAATTTGAGTGTCAAGAGGAAAGATGACTGCATCTGATTCAAACACATTGAATATTTAAAGTATTTGAAAGAAAAAACTGTGTCAACCAAGAAGACTATATCCAGCAAACTGTCCTTCAGCAATAAAGATGGGATAAAAACAAACAAAAGGTAAGGGAATTAATTACCACTAGACATGCCTAACAAGAAATGCTAAAGGGTATTCTTTGTGTGTAAGTAAATGAACGCTAATTAACAGCATAAAAACAATAAAAGTTAGTGTAAAAACCACTAATAGTAAATGTATAAAAATTTAAATTCTGTAATTTAGTAATGGTGGTGCATAATTCATTTGCAACTCAGCTTAAAGTTAAAAAATAAATGTGGTAACAATAACTATAACTAAAATAATATTATTACACGATATAAAAATATGTAAATTATAAAAGCAATAACCTATAATGTGAAGGAGAAGAGAAGTAAAAATGTAAAGATTAGAAATTGTATTGAAGTTGTTATCACTTTAAAAGAGGATGTTATAATTTTAAGATGTTTCATATAAGCCTCGTGGTAACTACAAGGGAAAAACCAATAGCATTACACAAAAGAACATGATGAAGGCGTCAATGTATATGGAAACCAAAAGACACCAAAACACAAATAAAGACAGTGGGATAGCCCTTGTTGGTTGGCTCAATTGGTTGGAATGTTGTCCCATACACCAAAAAGTTTGCAGTTTTGATTCCTGATCATTATACATACCAAGGTGTGGATTCAGTTCCAGGTCAGTGTGCATATGGGAGAAAGCCGATTGATATTCTTCTCTCACATAGATATTTCTCTCTCTCCCTCCCCACCTCCCTCTTATCTCTCTATGTCTTTCTTCCACACTCTCTAAAATCAATAAACATATAATTGGGTGAGGATTAAGAAAAAAAAAAAAGACAGCATGATAAGAAACAAGGAACAAAACAACCAGAAAACAAATAATGGGTGATAATAGTAAGTTCTTATCTATCAATAGTTACTTTAAATATAAACAGATTAACTTCTCCAATCAAAAGACATAGAGGGTAAAATAATTATTTTTATTTTTATTTTTTTAATTGTAATTTTTCCAACACCAATTAGTCCCCTTATATTCTTTACACAACAATCACCACACTGTTGTCAACAATCACCACACTGTTGTCTATGTCCATGAATCGTCGTCGGCAGCCGTCCGTCTCGAGAGACGATGGTGTAGCTTCTTAAGAGTCTATCTGCACCGCCGAGAATGGCTGTGCAGTCCGACTCGGGAGTGACACGGTATCTGTCTCCTCCCGTGTTGAATCGACATCTTGCGATGACGCTGAAGCTACAGAGCCTGGGCAGGGTAATATGGAGGGTCTGCTGTTGCCCATGCAGCAGACCCCCCCTCTCTTCGCAGCTGAAGGATCCAAGGGAAAGACGGAGTCAATACAGCTTGGCTTCAGGTGCGCCGCAGGAGTTGCCGGTGTTGACTACAACGTCAAACCGCCTTAGGGACTCCGGCTCCGGATTTTCTGTCAGGGTTTACTCCCTTAGCCTTTCCCCTGAAGAGGTATGCCGCAAGGCAGCGGAGGTTTTTTGGAGTCAGAGTTTTCCTTCTCTGATGTGCCCTGACTGGAAGATCGAACCAGCGACACTTAGCTCGCAGGCCGACGCTCAATCCACTGAGCTAAACCAGCCAGGGCAAATGTCCATGAATACTTTTTCATTTTTACTCAACCTCTCCACCCCCTACCCTTCCCAAACCTTAGCTAACATCTTGCTCTCTATCTATGAGTCTCTCTCTATTTTGCTTGTTAGTTCGGTTTGTTCATTAGATTCTACATATAAGTGAAATCATGTGGTATTCATCTTTCTCTGACTGGCTTATTTCACTTAGCATAACATTCTCCAGGTCTATCCATACTATTGCAAAGGATAAAATTTTCTTCTTTTTTATGGCTGAGTACTATTCCATTGTGTAAATGTCCCATAGTTCTTTTTTTAAGTATATTTTATTGACTATGCTATTACAGCTGTCTCAACTTTTTCTCTTTGCCCACCTCCACCTGGTAACCCCCTCACCTCAGGCAATCCCCTTTTAGCTCTTGTCCGTGGGTTATGCATATAAGTTCTTTGGCTTCTCCATTTACTTTACTATTCTTAACATCCCCCTGTCTATTTTGCACCAACCAATTATGCTTCTTAGTCACTGCACCATTTCTCCATTTCTCCCCCTCTACCCTCCCAGCTGATAACCCTCCGGAGAATCCCCATACCTATGATTCTGTTCCTATTCTGGTTTGCTTAGTTGGATTTTGTTTTCATTTTTTTAGATTCAGTTGTTGATAGTTGTGTGTTTGTTGTCACTTTAGTGTTCATGGTTTTGATCTTTTTCTTAAGTAAGTCCCTTTGACATTTCATATAATAATGGTTTGGTGATGATGAATTCCTTTAGCTTCACCTTGTCTGGGAAGCACTTCATCTGCCCTTCCATTTCAAATGATAGCTTTGCTGGATAGAGTAATCTTTGTTGCAGGTTGCCTTTCATCACATTGAATACTGCTTGCTACTCCCTTCCTGCTTACAAAGGGTCCTCTGAGAAATCAGCTGATAGTCCTATAAGCACCCCCCTGTAGGCAACTCTTTGCCTCTCTCCTTATCTTTCACCTTTGGCATCTCAATCATGATGCATCCTGGTGTGGTCCCCTCTGGATCCAGCTCACCTGGGACCCTCCATGCTTCCTGATCCTGTATGTCCATTTTTTTCGCAAACTTTGGGAAGTTTTTCTCATTTTTTTCAATTCTTGTTTCCTCATTCTGCACTGGTTGACTTTTTTTTTTTCCTTATGTTCCAAATCATTGATTTTAACCCCAGTCTCCTTCCCTTCACCATTGGTTTTGTGTGGATTTTCCTTCATTTTACTTAGCATAGCCTTCACTTCTTCCCTGATGCATTTGCCATACTCAAGCATATCTGTCAAGCCTGTGAGCATCTTTATCACCAGTGTTTGGAATTCTGCATCTCCTCGTCGCTTAGTTCTCCCACTGAAACCTTGATCCATTCCCCCTTTTGGGCCATACTTCTCTGTCTCCTCATTCTGGCAGGTTCCTGTGTTTGTTTGCCTCCACGTCCCAGGTAGAGCTGTCCCTCGAGTTACATTGTAAGGGGCGGAGCCTTAGGGATTCATCAGTACAGGGCGACCTGTTTCACCACGTTGTGGCACTCTATGTGGAGGAGGAGTCTGAGAGGGAACAATGCTGCCTGTCTAGCACTCGCCCCTTTGCCAGGCTACTCTCCCACTTCCACAGTGGACTGGCACCCCTCTAGCTGCTTCCCTGGCCATCATTCCCAGAGTGGGTGGGTCTGTGGACGTTCTAGGACTGTGGGGGCCCTTTAAACAAGCAAACTCTGCTGAGAGACCAGCAGTTTCTGACTCCACCCCAACCCTCACTGGTCTGCACAGTCAAAGCAATGAGGCTTGATTTTCCCTGGTACTGGGACCATGAGCTGCTAGGTCAAGTGAGGAGCTGGGAACGCTCCCTAGGTGTCCCTCCTGACTTTAAAGTATCTGACTGCGCTTTCTGCCAGCCTGCCACAGCTGCTGCTGCCACCACCACCACACCCTGTCTGCTCCCCTCCGGCTCTGCCACGCCTACCTGTCTGGATGAGTATTTCTTCTTTATATTTTTGTTTGCCGGACTTCCATGCAGTTTGATTTTCTGGAACTTCTGTTTTTTTCTCGTGTTGAGGTAGTTGTATTCCTTCTTAGTTGTGGAGGGTGACACTTTCTTTTTTTATCTCATTGTTAACCCATTCATTATTTAATATCATTCAGTTTCCATGTATTTAAATGCCTTTGGTTTTATCCTTGAGGTTGGATTCTAGTTTCAAGCCATTGTGATATGAGTAGATTCTTTTTTTTAAAAATGTTTTATTGATTATGCTCTCACAGTTGTCCCAATTTCTTTTCCCTTTGCTCCCCTCTGCCCAGCACCACCCTCCCTCCAGCAGCCACACTCTCCTTAATTCATGTCCATGGGTCATGCATATAAGTTCTTTCATTTTACCCTTTCCTATATTATTTTTAACATCCCTGTCTATTCTGCACCCTCCTACTATGCTTCTTAATTCCTACACCATTTCCCTCCTTCATTCCTCTTCCCCCTCCAAACTGACACCTCTCCACATGCTCCCCATACCTATGATTCTGTTCCCACTCTGGTTCTCTGCTTAGTTTATTTTCGTTTTAATTTTTTAGCTTTTGTTGTTGATAGTTATGATTTTGTTGTCATTTTAATGTTCATGGTTTTCATCTTGTTTTTCTTAAATAAGTCCCTTTAACATTTTATATAATACGAGCTTGGTGATAACGTATTCCTTTAGCTATACGTTGTCTGGGAAGCCCTTTACATGCCTTTCCATTCTAAATGATAGCTTTGTTGGATAGAGTAGTCTTGGTTGTAGGTCCTTGTCTATCATCACTTGGAATATTTCCAGCTAGTTCCTTCTTGCCTGCAAAGTGTCTTTTGAGAAATCAGCTGCTAGTCTTATAGGACCCCTTTACAGGTAACTCTCTGCTTTTCTCTTGATGCTTCTAAGAGTCTCTCTTTATCCTTAACCTTTAGCATTTTCATTATGATGTGTCTTGGTGTGGTCCTCCTTGGGCCTGGTTTGTTTGGGACTCTGTGCTTCCTGGACCTGTATGTCTATTTCCTTCCCCAAATTAGGAAAGTTTTCGTTCATTATTTTTTCACATAAATTTTCAATTTCTTGCTCTTCCTCTTCTCCTTCTGACACCCCTATGATTCAGATGTTGGCATGTTGAAATTTGTCCCAGAGGTTCCTAAGCCTCTCCTCATTGTTTTCAATTCTTGTTTCCTCCTTCTGTACTGGTTGACTCTTTGTTTCTTCCTTATGTTCCAAATCATTGATTTGAATCCCAGTTTCCTTCCCTTCACCATTGGTTTTGTGTAGACTTTTCTTTGTTTCACTTAGCATCGCCTTCACTTCTTCCCTTGTGAGTTTGCCATACTCAAGTATATTTGTCAAACCTGTGAGTATCTTTATCACCAGTGTTTTGAACTCTTCGACTGTTAGGTTGGCTGTCTCCTTGTCGCTTAATTCTCCCACTGGAACCTTGATCTGTTTCCCCTTTTAGGCCATACTTCTCTGTCTCCTCATCTTGACAGGCTCCTCTGTTTGTTTGCCTCTGTGTCTTAGGTAGAGCTGTCACTTCTGTTATGTTGTAAGAGGTGGAGCCTTACGGATTCATCAGTACAGGGCGACTTGTTTCACCACGTTGGGGCGCTGTATGTGGGGGAGGTGTCTGAGAGGGAACAGTGCTGCTTGCTCAGCACTTTCCCCCTTTCCAGGCACTTCTCCACCTTGTATGGTACAGGCACCTCTCTAGCTGTTGCCCAGGCCGTCGTTCCCAGAGTTGGTGGGTCTGCGGATGTTTAGGACTGTGGGGGCCCTTTAAACATGTGGACTCTGCTGAGAGTCTGGCAGTTTCTTCCTCTGTCCCAACCCGCACTGGTTTGCACGGTCAGAAGCAATGAAGCCTGATTTTCTCTTGTCTGGGACTGTGAGCTGAGTGGTCTGGTCAGGAGCTGGGAACATTCCCTTTGTGTCCTCCCGACTTTTTAAAATGTGTGACTGTGCTTTCCCCCAGCCTGCCAGTGCCCCTGCTGTCACCACCACCACACCATGTTCTTTCTGCCCTGGCTCCGCCCCTCCTACCTGTCTGGATGGTTATTTCCTCTTTATATCTTTGTTTGCTGGACTTCCATGTAGCTCGATTTTCTAGAACTTCTGGTTGTCTCTAGTTTTGAGGTAGTTATATTCCTTTTATTTGTGGAGGGAGACCCAGCATGTCTGTCTAAGCCTTTATCTTGGACAGAAGTCCTATTTTCTCCCTTTCTTAGCATAATTTCTAACCCTTATGTTTAATTTCTCTTCCTCTATCTTCTTTTTCTTTTTATTTCTAATTCTATTTTTATTTACTTAAAATTTTGTTTTTATTTTAAATGTTTAAAAATGCATGTCAAATTTACCCTTTCTCATTTTTTTGAAGTATTTATTTTTTAAAAAGATTTTATTTATTTATTTATTTATTTCAGATTTAATGTGTTTTATTGATTAAAATATTACATTTGTGCCAATTTCCCTTCCCTCTGCTCCCCTCCACCCGGTGGCCCCCCTCCCTCCAGTTGTCCCCCCCTTTTAGATTATGTCCATTAGTTGTGTGCATACAGTTCCTCCCAACCTCTCTCCGTCTATTCCATTCCCTCCTACCTTGATCCCCAATTCCTATATCATCTCCCTCCCTTTCCCCATTCCCCCTCCCTGTTGACCTCCCCCCAATATGCTTCCCGTACCCACAGTTCCTTTTCCACTCTCGTTGCCTATTTAGTTTGCCTTTGTTTCATCTCCCTAGCTTCTGTTTTTTTTTTAAACCAGTCCCTTTAACATCTCATATAACAGTGGTTTGGATCTAATGAACTCTTTCAGTTTTATTTTGTCCTGGAAACACTTTCTCTGTCCTTCTATTCTGAATGACAATTTCGCTGGATAGAGTATTCGTGGTTGTAGGTTTTGGATTTTCATTACTTTGAATATTTCTTGCCAGTCCCTTCTTGCCTGTAGGGTTTCCCTTGAGAAGTCAGCTGATAGTCTAATTGGGACCCCTTTGTACATAATTCTTTTCTTCTCTCTTGCTGCTTTTAAGATTCTCTCTTTATCTTTAATTTTTGACATTTTGGTTATAATGTGTCTTGGAGTGGTTCTCCCTGGGTCCAGTCTCTTGGGAACTCTCCTTGCTTCCTGGACCTGCAAGTCTATTCCCTTCCCCAAGTCTGGGAAGTTCTCCTTTATTATATTTTCACTCAATTTTTCAAGTTCTAGTTCATCTTCCTCATTCTCTGGCAAACCAATGATTCTTATGTTGGGCCTTTTATAGCTGTCCCAGAGGTTTCTGATCCTCTCATTGTTGCTTCCCATTTCCTCTCGCTGCATTGGTTGACTGCTTGTTCCTTCTCCATATTCCAGTTTGTTGAAATGAACTCTGGATTTTTTTTCCTCACCATCTGTCTCGTATGCGGTTTTGTTCCTTTCGTTATGAAAGTTTTTCTCTTCTTTCTTATCTTTTTCCTGCTCCTTTGTGAATTCTGTAAGCCACCTGCTAACAATGGCCCAGAACTGAGCCTCTGACAGGTTTCTTATCTGTTCATCTGTCAGGTTCTCTATCTGATGCCTGGTGAGCTGTGTCACCGGGATTTCTATAGTTGTCTGCCTCATTTTGACAGATGCATTTTGTTTTCTTGGGCCGGCTGTCGGGGGCAGTGCCTGTGTACGCGTCACAAGTCAGCGACCGGCGCCTGTCTGCGACCTATTTCGCAGCCCTGTGGTGCTTTCTTTCTTTGGGGGCGGGGGTCCAAGATGGATTCACACAGTTATTCAGCTAGGAGACCGGGATCCGTCCTCCCGCCCCCCCTGGGCCTCACTGTTCAAGGCGATGCGGTGGCCGCTCTCCCCAGCCCTGGGGTCGCGCTCTGCCAGGGGCTTGACTGCCGCCGGGATTTTTCGCCGCCCCGCCGCTCCGCAAACAGCTTTGCCCTCTTTAACTCTTACCTGCCCGAATGGCACCGCTGGTTTATAACTTCATATGTTGGGCTTCCATGTAGTTTTATTTTCTGGAATTTCTAGTTATCCTTTGTTTTGAAGTAGTTGTATTCCTCTCTAGTTGTAGAGGGAGACCTAGCGTGTCCGTCTAAGCCTCCATCTTGGCCGGAAGTCTCCCTCTATCTTCTCAAAATCATTTTTGTTTCCATTAGAGATCTCACACCATTTTTTTCTTTTCTTTCTTTTAATATTGTTATTTTCTTTCCAACTTTATTAACCTGTGCTCATTTTTCATGGATATCACTGCATTGGTTGTTTTTCTTACGTTTGGTTCCAATTTTTTCAATAACATTTTCTCCAAACCTCATATTGTACTCTTCCCTGTTCTTACTCCATTGTGCCCTAGTCTCTCCATATTTTATTGATGTTTTAATTTTTTTCTTTGCCTTGTTTCCATTTCCTACTCTTATTATTTCTCCTCCCCCTACCCTCTCAAAATCATTTTTCTTTCAGTTAGTGACCTCATAATCCTTTTTCCTTTCATATAATATTCTTATTTTCTTTCCACTTTTATTAATCTTAGCTCATTTGTTGTTGATATTGTGATAGTGGTTGGGGGGTATCCTTGCTGGTGTGGGTTATGTTTGCTGGGTTGTTTTGTTTTGTTCTGGCAGCTCCTATACAACAGCATACAAGCGGTGGTGGGGGTTGTGACTCTCAGTCAGCTGGAGGGGAGAAGCCACCAATGAATAAGCCAAGAGCAAAAATCCAGTTACCAAAAAAGAGCCCACATAAACCTCATAAAGCACAAACCTACAGTATCCAACTCAGGAGATCAAGGAGACTGCACCACTGAGCCCCACAAGACCCCTACCACAAAAAGGCCACCCCACAAAAACAGGAAATCAAAGCACGTCAATCTAATATGCTCAAACAAACAAACAAGAGTCACCTAAAATGGGGAGACAAAGAAACTACCCTCAATCGAAAGGAATAGAGGCATTCCCAGAAAGAGTGCTAAATGAAATTGAGGCAAGCAATTTATCAGATACAGAGTTCAAAGAAATGGTTACAAGGATGCTAAAGGAACTCAATGAGAATGGCAAAGAACTTAGTAGGAACGACATCAGCATGAAAAAGGGCATAGAAACTATGAATAAGAACGAGGTGAAAGTGAAGAATACAATAGAAGGAATTAAAATTGGGTTAGATGAAGCAGAGGATCAAATCAGTGAGTTGGAATACAAGGTAGAAAAAAATACCCAGTCAGAGCAACAAATGAAAAAATACTAAAGAAAGAAGACTGTTTAAAGGAGCTGCAGGAAAACATGAAGTGTAACAACATTTGCATCATAGGGATTCCAAAAGGAGAAGAGGAGCAAGGGGTAGAAAACCTTTCTGAAAAAGTAATGACATAAAACTTCCCTAACTTGGTGAGGGAAAAAGTCATGCAAGTCCAGGAAGTACAGAGGGTCCTAATCAAGATGAACCCAAAGAGGCCAATTCCAAGACACATCATAATTAAAATGGTAAAATTTAAAAGCAACAAGACAATATTAAAAACAGCATGGGAGAAACAGCTAGTAACATACAAGGGAGCTCCAATAAGACTGCTTTCTTAACAGAAACACTACAGTCCAGAAGGGAATGGCACAAAATATTACAAGTAATGAAAATAAAATACTTGTAACCAAGACTACCCTACTTAGTAAGGCTCTCATTTAAAATGGAAGGTGAATAAGGAGCTTCTCAGATGAAAAAAAAAGGGGGAGGTGCATAAAAGAGTACATCTCCACCAAACCAGCACTGCAAGAGATGCTAAAGGGACTGCTTTAAGAAGATGAGGGAAGGAGGGAGGGGGAGAGAGAGAGAGAGAGAATGAGAGAGAGAGAGGAACACAGGCACATATGGAAAAAAAGGCAATGAATAAGTACCTATCAAAATAAGCTTAAATGTAAATGGATTTAAATGCTCCAATCAAAAGACATTGAATAGCTGACTGGATAAGAAAACATGACCCACATATATGCTGTCTACAAGAGACCCACCTCAGAACAAAAGACCTTCACAGGCTGAAAGTGAAGGGATGGAAGAGAAAATATTTCAAGCAAATGGACATGAAGAAAAAACCAGCGTAGGTAGTATATTAGACAAAATAGACTTCAAAACAAAGGCCATAAGACACAAAGAAGGTCACTACATAATACTTAAGGGAGTTGTGAAACAGGAGGATATAACTCTTGTAAACATATGCACCCAACACAGGAGCACATAAATACATAAGAAAAATCTTGGAGAACTTTAAGAAGGATATTGACAACAACACAGTAACCATATGGAATTTTAACACCCCATTGTCAACAATGTATATATCATTCAAACAAAAAATCAACAAGATATTGTGGCATTGAATGACTCCCTAGATCAAATGGACTTAATTAATATTTACAGATCATTTAACCCCAAAGAAGCAAAATACCCATTCTTTTCAAGTATACATGGATCATTTTCAAAGATAGACCACATGGTAGGACACAAAACAAGCCTCAACAAATTTAAGAATATTGAAATCATATCAAGACTCTACTCAGGAAGATGAAAGCATAGGTACACATATTGCATCTTCTTCACAGCTAAGGAGGAATTTACTACCACTTCAAAACGAAAAAACCTAGAAGATCCAGAAAAATCGAACTATACAGAAGTTCAACAAGCAAAGAAATAGAGGAGAAACATTCAACCAGGAAGTTAGGAGGGGTGGAGCCAAGATGGAGAGAATGAGGTGCGATGCTGTGGGCGCTGCTGCGGGGGCAGTGCTTGGCAGTGGCAGCTGGCAGCATAGCTAGCGACAGCTGGCGGCAGCTGGTAGCAGTGGCAGTGGCACAGGAAATGTAGCCTTGGCAAAAAGTGCAGTCATATATTTTAAACCTGGAAAGCAATCCTAGCCCCAAACCAGACTGATCCCAGCTCCAGACAAGTCCACGCAGCTCATGGTTCAAGCACTGGGGAAAATACAGTCTCATTGCTTCTGACTGTGAAAAACAGTGGGGGATGGGGTGGAGGAAGAAACTCCCAGTCTCTTAATGGAGACAGCTTGTTTAGTATGGAAAAAGGGAGAAATACCTGAAAAAGGGGCAAGTGTGGTGCAAGCAGCACCATTCCCTCTCAGATACCTCCTCTACATACAGTGCCACAGTGTGGTGAAATGGGTCACCAGCACTAACAAATACCTAAGGCTATACCCCTTACAACATAACAGAAGTGACAGCTCTACCTAAGACACAGAGGCAAACAAACAGAGGAACCTGTCAAGATGAGGAGACAGAGAAGTATGGCCTAAAAGGGGAAACAGATCAAGGTTCCAGTGGGAGAATTAAGCGACAAGGAGACAGCCAACCTAACAATCGAAGAGTTCAAAACACTGGTGATAAAGATACTCACAGGTTTGACAAATATACTTGAGTATGGCAAACTCACAAGGGAAGAAGTGAAGGCGATGCTAAGTGAAACAAAGAAAAGTCTACACAAAACCAATGGTGAAGGGAAGGAAACTGGGATTCAAATCAATGATTTGGAACATAAGGAAGAAATAAAGAGTCAACCAGTACAGAAGGAGGAAACAAGAATTGAAAACAATGAGGAGAGGCTTAGGAACCTCTGGGACAAATTTCAACATGCCAACATCTGAATCATAGGGGTGTCAGAAGGAGAAGAGGAAGAGCAAGAAATTGAAAATTTATGTGAAAAAATAATGAACGAAAACTTTCCTAATTTGGGGAAGGAAATAGACATACAGGTCCAGGAAGCACAGAGTCCCAAACAAACCAGGCCCAAGGAGGACCACACCAAGACACATCATAATGAAAATGCTAAAGGTTAAGGATAAAGAGAGACTCTTAGAAGCATCAAGAGAAAAGCAGAGAGTTACCTGTAAAGGGGTCCTATAAGACTAGCAGCTGATTTCTCAAAAGACACTTTGCAGGCAAGAAGGAACTAGCTGGAAATATTCCAAGTGATGATAGACAAGGACCTACAACCAAGACTACTCTATCCAACAAAGCTATCATTTAGAATGGAAAGGCATGTAAAGGGCTTCCCAGACAACGTATAGCTAAAGGAATACGTTATCACCAAGCTCGTATTATATAAAATGTTAAAGGGACTTATTTAAGAAAAACAAGATGAAAACCATGAACATTAAAATGACAACAAAATCATAACTATCAACAACAAAAGCTAAAAAATTAAAACGAAAATAAACTAAGCAGAGAACCAGAGTGGGAACAGAATCATAGGTATGGGGAGCATGTGGAGGGGTGTCAGTTTGGAGGGGGAAGAGGAATGAAGGAGGGAAATGGTGTAGGAATTAAGAAGCATAGTAGGAGGGTGCAGAATAGACAGGGATGTTAAAAATAATATAGGAAAGGGTAAAATGAAAGAACTTATATGCATGACCCATGGACATGAATTAAGGAGAGTGTGGCTGCTGGAGGGAGGGTGGTGCTGGGCAGAGGGGAGCAAAGGGAAAAGAAATTGGGACAACTGTGAGAGCATAATCAATAAAACATACAAAAAAAATCCAATTTGGTACCGACATAAGAACACACACATAGATCAATGAAACAGAGTAGAGAGACCAGAAATAAACCCCGGTGTCTACAGTCAATTAATATTTGACAAAGGAGGCATGAGCATAAAATGGAATGAAAATAGCTTCTTCAACAAATTGTGTTGGCATAACTGGACAGGGACATGCAAAAAAAATGAAACTAGACCACCAACTTACACCATATACCAAAATAAACTTAAGATGGATAAAAGACTTAAATTAAGCTGTGACACCATAAAAGTCCTAGAGAAAAACATAGGCAGGAAAATTTCAGATATCTCACATCGCAATATTTTTGCCTATATGTCTCCTAAACAAAGTAAATAGAGGAAAGAATAAGCAAGTGGGACTACATCAAACTAAAGAGTTTCTGCTCAATGAAAGAAAATCAGGAAGGTGAAAAGGGAACCTACCATATGGGAAAACTTATTTGCCAATGATACCTTGGACGAGGGTTTGCCCTCCAAAATATATAAAGAACTTATATGACTCAACAACAAGAAAACAGATAATGCAATTAAAAAATAGGTGAAAGACCTGAACATACACTTCTCCAAAGAAGACATATGGAGGGCCCATAGACACATGGTTCAACATTACTAGCCATCAGAGAGATGCAAATTAAAACCACAATGAGATAACACTTTACACCAGTCAGAAAAGCCACCGACAACAAATCAACAAACAACAAGTGCTGGCGAGGATGTGGGGAAATGGGAACCCTAGTACACTGTTGGTGGGAATGTAGACTGGTGCAGCCACTATGGAAAACAGTATGGAATTTCCTCAAAAAATGAAAAATGGAACTGCCTTTTGATCCAGCAATTTAATTGCTAGGTTTATACCTGAAGAATCCTGAAACAGCAATTCAGATGAGCCTATGCATCCCTATGTTCATAGCAGCAGTATTTACAATGGCCAAGTGTTAGAAACAGCCTAAGTGCCCACCAATGGATGAGTGGATCAAAAAACTGTGGTATATTTACAAAATGGAATACTATGCAGCAGAAAGAAAGAAGGAATTCCTAACTTTTGTGACAACATGGATGGAACTGGAGAGTATTAAGCTAAGTGATATAAGCCAGGTGGTGAAAGACAAATACCATATGATCTCACCTAATATAGGAAATTAATGAACAAAACAATCAAATGAGCAAAATAGAACCAGAGGCATGGAAACAAACAACACATTGACAGTGACTGGAGTGGGGGGGAGGCGGGAAGTGGGAGGAGGGAAATGGGGGAAAGAAGGGGAAGGGTCTAGTCAAGGAACTAGTATAAAGGACCCATGGGCATGGACCACAGGGTAGGGATTGATTGGGGGAAGGGGGCTGGATGGGGTAGGGGAGAACAATGAGGGAAAAAATGGGACAACTGTAATAGAAAACAATTATGAAATAAAAGATTAAAATACAGGGGTGAGCAAAAGTAGTTTTATAGTTATGAGTACATGAAACACAGAGTTTATTCTTACATTATTATTTATTCTTGTATATATTTTTCCAGATGAACAACTGCAAAGCTACTTTTGCCCACCCCTGTATAAACTCAGGGATATTAAATATCTGTGCAAGCTCACATAGGTGGTTTCTAAGTGTGGAGTTGGATTCAGTCAGATCTGTAATACTCCAAACCTCCTCTTTTTTCCATGACCAATTTAAGCTTAGGGGGTATATTCATTAATCCATGGAAGCCTAGTGGGATCCCTTTCTTCATCCTGGACTTTTGCATACACTTTGTTGGACAACACAGGTGTTATCTTGTATCTTAGCCAGTCAAGGCTTAAGTAATTCATTTATTTTAGTCCTTACTACGTGTCAAACACTGTGGGAATCACAGGCAAGGAAGCCAGAGTTGGTAGGGGAAGACATTTTGGCACACTGCACTTATAAACCTCCTCAAATCATACCACATCCCTGGCTGCTGATCCCACCTCTACACAAATCATCCTGTGAAAAGGTTGCAACTTGGGTCTTTTGAGCATGAAGAAAACTTGAATGATCAGGAAGCTCACTCTACTTTCTTATCAGCTTTCTGTAACTCTGTAATTGAGTGTGTATTTTTTATTTTATTAGGGTAAATTTTTAAGTAGGAGAAAAAAGTCATGGATAAAAGTAGATAAAGGAAAAGATTTATGAGGCTTTTGGGAAACTTACAGGAAAATCCCCTAAAAAGTCATTATTTGTTATTGTTAGTATTGACTTGTTAAAAGTGACTCTTACTACCTTTATCTGGCATATTTATGGAATATGTTTATTTACTAATGTTTTTTTTCTAAAGCAAATATAATAGGTACATAAGGGCGTTCTGATAATCACTCAGCTATATGGCTGTGGATATTTATTACTAATCTTTAGAGACTGTTTAAAAATTGAGAGTTCCAGGAAAACAATAAAAAAACATTGAATTCCTTAAGATACATGCATTCCACGAATCATTTATTCAAAGGATTAAGAAGAAAATACATGTTGAGTTTGTGATGAAAAACAGTCCTTCTCAGCATCCTTCCCAGAATTGGTCAAAACATTTTTCTTCACAGGGACAGATGTGGCTATGAGGCCATGGTTCAAATCAGTGGGCGCATATGTCAGGGGTTTGCTACAGAAACTGCTCCTTATAAGATGTGGTCAAGAGAGAATGTGGAGGAAGCTGATACCATTATGTCCTTTCCTGGACCTCTGCACTCCTGTCACTTCCACTCTGGCAGCTGCTGGTGGGCATCACTGAAGTTTGTAAGTGACACCTGGAGTAGCAGCAGAGTCTGCAATCAGAAAATGTCACTGAGAGCAGGATCTGTGGCCATTTTATAACCAATTCCCTTATTCTACAGATTGGGAAACTGAGGCCAAGGAAGGGTGACTGACTCATCCATGGTCACCTGACAGTTACCAGAAATGTTGAGACTCTGCCCAGGGGTTTTTCACCATTCAATACTGAGGAGTGAGAGCTCAGATGTTTATCTATCCCTCCACTTAAGTCTGCACTGGAAGGAGCAGTAACCACTTGCTGGGCCAGGAAATCTGAGAATACACTGGGCAGCTGGAGGTGTGAATCAGTTACATTTTGTCATCAGAAATCCCAGGAAGTGAATGTCAATGTAAAAATTGTCCAAGCCTGTGAGAATTTGTACAAGTTTATTTGAGCCAGTTTGATGACAATTGCCAGGAAGAAAAACCTCAATGGGGTGAAGAAATGTTCTAGAAAATGGCAGTTTTTCACCTTATTTTATACGTTACAATCAAAAGAGGAGGTGTAAATGGGCTACATGAAAACCATTGACAATAGATTAGCGATATGGGAAGAAGCAAGCAGGGAAACCTCTGGGATTGGATAGAAAGTCAAATAACAACTTTTACATAGGTGGGTACAGGATAGTTAACAGTCAACAACATGGTAACAATAATAATGAGGTGATTTGTGGTCTCCCCTTGGTACAGTGCCTGTGCTTTGAAGGGTCTGGAAAAAATAAATTTGGCATTCTAAAGATATGTTATTGTAGATGCAATAAAACAATAGAAAGGCTCAGTTAAGGTGAACACTTAACTTTGTTAGGGAAAAATATCTGCCTAGGATATGGCTACCCACCATGAAGAGCTTTTAGTTTGAAAGTGTTAATTTCAGACCTGTCTCTGTGGTTACTTTAGGTCTCTGAGATTGTAAGGTTGCTACACAGGCACCCCTGAGCTTGGCAGGTTTCACATGTGACCCCTTTTATTCCATATAAAGAATACATGCTCAAATAAAATATATCCATAAACAGCAAACACGCAAGTGCATATCAGTTATGAAGATAGTATGAAGTATGAAGATAGTATACAAGGAAGACACACAAAAAACCTGTTATTATTTTGTGGAAGGTGCGCCCCTTGTAGTACAGGCTTCTCCTGCTGGGTGAGTGTTCTAGGCACCCATCTGTATCAGTGTACCAGCTGGCATTTGTTAGGCATATGACCTGGGTTCTGAGAATCCAGGTTTGGTTTTAGCAAGCCCCCACAGTAATTGCTGGTGTCAGCGACTGCCTAACCCCCAATAAATCTGCTGCCTCCAAAGAAACTGCTGATGTCAGTGACTGCCTGTGCCCTTCAAAGATATCTTAGCTTGCTGGCAAATCTGTGTCCTTCAAAGATGTCTTAGCCTGCCAGAAAGAATTTGGTAACTTTTCTGCTTTAGTAAGCCTCTCTGTTCTCAGAGCCAACTCCCCCAAAGCTATCTACAGAGAGTCCCTTCAACTCCCTCCCCCATTACCCCCTTAAAAAACCCTGCCTTTCTTTTATTCACTGCTGACACATCTGGGTCTCAGCTCACCTGTCACAGCTGGCCAAATAAATCTTTTTAAACTACACAATGGCCTGTTCTGTCAATTCTCCTCTCACTCTTGCTGGACCTAGCAGCATCGTTGTGAGAGGCTGTGTTCGTCCTTTTTAATCTTTTTTGAAGGTTCTTTCAATGCATTTGCCCCTTTCCTGATGCGTTATTTACTAGAGCAACTGCCCACACCGTGCTGCATGTTCAGCAGTTTTTGACCAAAAACATCATGACCCCTGCGCCCTACCTTTCCTATTCACTCTATCTCACCCCAAATAACTTTTCTCATTTCCCTGGATAAAGAAAGTCCTCAAAGGGAACTGTTTTGCCAATATGGAAGAGGCAAAACTGACAAAGAGCAATAACAACAAAAAGTGGCAGAAGGACTAAAAGGCATCAAAATCAATGAGTTAAAAAACTGGAGCAGTGGAAAAAATGTCTCAGTATGTGTATTGCATCAAATGGAGAGTACTTTGAAGGTGACTGAAGTTTAAACATGTAAGAATAAATACACAATTTTTAATAAATAAATTCCAGTTTGTTTGGCTTTCCCTCATGCTGCAGTGAATTCTCAGCAGTGCCTCTTACCTTGTAGCTGTAGGGTGAGGACTTAAGTTCTAGCATTCACACTTGTCCTGGGGCCCTGCTTGATTGGTCAGCAACATCTCATAGATGGCTACATTTTAAAAAAATATTTTTTATTGATTATACTGTTACAGTTGTCCCAATTTTCCTTCCCTCTGCTCCCCTTCACCCAGTGGTCCCCCTCCCTCCGGTTGTCCACCCCTTTTAGTCCATGTCCATTGGTTGTGCATATAGTTCTTCTCAACATCTTCCTGTCTACTCCATTCCCTCCTACTATGCTTCTTAATTCCTGTACCATCTCCATCCCTTCCCCTCGTCCCCCTCCCGAATGTCCTCCCCCCAGTATGTCCCCCATACCTACATAGTTCTTTTTCCACTCTCGTTGCCTATTTAGTTTGCCTTTGTTTCAATTCCCTAGCTTCTGTTGTTGGTTCTTGTGATGCAGTTTTCATTTTAGTGTTCATAGTTTTGATCCTCCTTTTTCTAAACCAGTCCCTTTAACATCTCATATAATAGTGGTTTGGATCTAATGAACTCTTTCAGTTTTATTTTGTCCTGGAAGCACTTTCTCTGCCCTTCTATTCTGAATGACAATTTCACTGGATAGAGTATTCGCGGTTGTAGGTTTTGGATTTTCATTCCTTTGAATATTTCTTGCCAGTCCCTTCTTGCCTGCAGGGTCTCCCTTGAGAAGTCAGCAGATAATCTAATTGGTACCCCTTTGTACATGATTCTTTTCTTCTCTCTTGCTGCTTTTAAGATTCTCTCTTTATCTTTAACTTTTGACAATTTGATTATAATGTGTGTTGGAGTGGTTCTCCCTGGGTCCAGTTTTTCTGGAACTCTCTGTGCTTCCTGGACCTGTAAGTCTATTTCCTTCCCCAAGTTTGGAAAGTTCTGCTTTATTATATTTTCACTTAATTTTTCAACTTCTAGTTTTTTTCTTCATCCTCTGGCAATCCTTTACTTCTTATGTTCGATCTCTTATAGCTGTACCAGAGGTTTCTGATCTTCTTCTCATTTTCCTTGCTTCCTGCTTCCTCTCTCCATACTGGTTGACTATTTGTTCCTTCTCTATGTTCTGGTTTGTTGATTTGAACTCTGGATTTTATTTCCTCATCATTTGTCTCATATGTGTTTTTGTTTTTTTCAGTATGAGTGGTTTTCAATCCTTTCTCATCTTTTTCCAAATCTTTTGTTAATTCTGTAAGCCACCTAATAACAATGGCTCTGAACTGAGCCTCTGACAGGTTTCTTATTTGTTCATTTGTCAGATTCTTCATCTGTTGTCTGGTGAGCTGCGCCACCGGGATTTCTATAGCTGTCTGCCTCGTTTTGACATATTTGCATTTTGCTTTCTTGGGCCGGCTATAGGGGGCAGTGGCTGTGTACTCATCACAACTAGGCGACTGGTGGGGATCCGAAACCTTTTTTGCCATGCTGTGGCGCTTTGTGGTCACTGCCCAGCGACCGGTAGTGATCTGCAACCTATTTCGCAGCGCTGTGGTGCTTTGTGTGGGGGTGGGGGCCCAAGATGGATTCCTGCCATTATTCTCTGCTGGGAGACTCAGATCCGTCCTCCCGCCCTCTGGGCCTCACTGTCTGAGGCAATGCAGTGGCTGCTTTTCCCAGCATTGGGGTTGGGAGCTGCTGTGGCTTGACAGCAGCCAGGATTGCTCTCCCTGCCGCTGTCCCTGGTGCTACCGCAAATAGCACCGCCCACTTTCTCTCTTCTTACCTGCCCAACGAGCGCCGCTGGTTTATAACTTTGTACGTAAGGCTTCTGTGTAGTTTTATTTTCTGGAATTTCTAGTTATCTTTTGTTTTGAGGTAGTTGTATTCCTTTCTAGTTGTAGAGGGAGACTGAGCGTGTCCGTCTAAGCCTCCATCTTGGCTGGAAGTCTTGATGGCTATGTTTTTTGACATCTGGTTGGAAGCCCACTCTGCTCCAGGCTGTGATCTTTCTGCCCTCAACTTTTCTTTTCTTTTCTTATTTAGAGTGGTATCATGGTTATTCTCATCAAACTGTGTTTTTCTGGTAATGTGTGCTGGTTCCTAAAACTTCTCTTCTTTCCTCTTTATGTTTAGATAAGCTAGCAAATTCAAGGTTATTTCATTATCCACCCCTAACTCCCTGAATACTGAGGAAGGTTGAGGAGGGGATGGAAAAATGGGGGCCTTGTGCTTATTTTCCCAGCAGACATCTCTTGGGTGGCTTAAACATTGTTTAAAATCACTTGAGGTAATATTTTAAAACTGGTGGTCTTGTACAAAAACCTGGATTTTGGGTGTCTTTTAAAATAAGAAATCATAAAATCTGGCCATACTGGACTCCAATTCCCCTTCGTAAAAGTTGTCAGGACCTGACTGGCCCTGTAGGCCAGCCATGCATTCTCTTACTGGGCCTCTTGACACTGCAGGCAGCTGAGTTTGCAACCCTATTGAGGAGGAAATGAGAAAAGGCTACTAAATCAGATCTCTTCCATAACTCATTTATCCTTTATTCACTCACGCACAAATACTTGTTGAACCCTAAATGCCAAGGTCTATTCTAGTACTTGGGGATTGCACAGCAAATCAGATAGATGATATTCCTGCAATGGAACTTACCATCTAGGAGGGGAAACATTAAACAAATGGTAATCACACAGAGAAACAGAAGAAACTGCACTGCGCTATCCACAGTTAATTAGAACAGGGTGATCTGACAATGACCTAAGACAGGGAACCAGATAGGCTTTTCTGAGAGGCTGGTGTTTAATCTGAGACTTGAACAACAAGAAGGGTTTGTTAACTATGGAGGAAATGGAAGAAAGGACTCCAGGCAGAAGCAGAGCTAGTGTAGAGGTGCTAAGACTTGTTGGAGGGTTTGAAAGAGGCCAAGTGGAAGGAGAATGGGAACTAAAGAAGAAGGTGGCCAGCCTACCAGGAGCCACTTTCAGCACAGTGAGGAGATTAAAAATTTATTTTAAGTTGGATGCAAAAAAATGGAAAATTTTATACAGAGGAGTAATGTTGTCTGCTTCAGACAACTGTTTCTGATGTGTAAATTTTCATTTCAAAACAGAGAAATTAAATCCTAGAGGGCTAAAAGAGGAAGGCATGTCTTTAGATGCTTTGGTTTTACTACAGAGAATAACATACTTTGTGTAAAAGTATATTCATGTCCTGGGGCCACCATAACAACTTATCATAAACATGGTGTTTTAAACAACAGAAAGGTATTGACTCACAGTCCTGGAAGCTAACAGTTCAATATACATTTATTGGGCTCTCAGGGAGAATCTGTCCCTTGTTGCTTGTAGCTTCTGGTGGCTGCAGGTGTGCCTTGATTTGTAGCCATAGATTCAAGTCAGAGACAAAGAGTCAGTGCAGGTAATCTATTTGAGAGCTGATTCCATAAAACACTAGGAGGGGAGAAGCTAAGACAGAGAAGAAAAGGAAGCCATAAAACATGTGTTTATTGAGCACATTATTGTTCCATCCTACTGAAGAATGCTGGAAGATTCCAGAACATACCTGGAGTTACCTCATGCAAGAGGTGGGAGGGCTTAGGTTTTTATCCTAATTCCTGCCAGTCATTTGTTGAGAGCTGCTCTGGTAGGTGTTAACTCTGACATGTCTGCACTGCCTCTGCCAGCTGGTGGCCAGAGAAAGACCTGAGTGACAGTAGAAGGAGAAGGCAGTTGGGAGGGAGCCCTATGTGTGGGGTGACATACAGGAGTAGACACTGAGGTGCTATGGGTAGGGCACTAACATCTGCTGTAGTCGATAGGGCTTTCAACATTTCTCTTGAGTTTGTTTTATTTTATATTTAAAACTAGTGGATATATTTCTAAAAAGATTTCCTAAAGAGTCAAGTGAGGACATTCATAAATATGCTGCTAAATACATGATTTCTTTCAAATTGACATTTATCTGTTGAAACAGAGAACATTTAATCTACAATCTATGACTGGTCTGTCCAGTAGGTGCATGCGAGCCTACATCTAGTAGGTTCTTGCCTATTAGCTGCATCTAAACATGTACCTATGTGGTATAAGTTATAGTAAGAATGTAAAACACAATAAGATCTGACCCTTTTGATCAAGGATCTAGTTGTCAAGACAAAATTGCACATATCATCTTCATAATAGCCATTATAGTGCAGGTTGATGGAAGTGAACACTCATTTTTCCTTTCATTAAATATTTATCATGGCAGCACTGTTCCCAGTACGAGTAATATAGGGTAAACACAGTAAAGGATATCCCTATTTTCATGGAGCTCACATTTTTGCATGGAATTTCTTAGCATGACATTTCAGTTCTATCACACTGTGTTTCAACTGCCAAATTTCCAGGAACTTCCTTCAAGGTTTTAATGCTTAAGTAACAGTTCATGGCTGTTTAGGCAAAGTTTACATAGCTTGTGAATGGCAGAGCCACGTCAGATGGAGCCTATGTAATCCTGGTGCCCATACTCTGGCTTTCACCTCCATCCTTGCCAGAGACTGACAACATACAGGAGCCTGAATCAATTCACTGAAAGGAAATCTGAGGGAGAACCCAAACAAAGTGAACTTTACTTATAAAAAATTGTATATTCATTCTTACATGTTTAAATTTTAGTCACCTTCAAAGTACTCTCCATTTGATGTAATATGCTTATTAAGACATTTTTTCCACTGCTCAGAAACAGTTTTTGAACTCATTGATTTTGATGCTTTTTAGTGCTTCTGTCACTTTTTTTGTTTGTTTGTTTTGTTTTGTTTTTTGTTTTACTTCTTCCATATCAGCAAAACGTTTTCCTTTGATGGACCGTTTCATCAGGGGGTAACAGGAAAAAGTTGCTTGGGGCAAGATCAGGTGAATAGGGAGGGTGGGGCATGGAAGTCATGCTCTTTATGGTCAAACACTACTGAATACTCAGCATGGTGTGTGTGGGTGCACTAGTAAATCACCCATCATAAAATGGGCGAATGTGTTGAAAGAGTCTTCAAAGAAAAATTCATTGAAGTGAAATAGTGTTTCACAATGACACCAGCTGGTACACTGATACAGATGGATTCCTAGAACACTAACGTAGTGGGGGAAGCCTATACAACAAGGAGCCCACCCTCCAGAAGATAATTTTGGTCCCCTCTCATATTTTTCATTGGTTGTTTACAGCACTTTATCTTTTGACAGCATAGTAGGCCTACCTTTCCCCACCAAATATGTCTACAATCTAATCCCTTGGATCTGGGAATGTTACCTTCCAAGGCAAAAGGAATTTTGCAGATGTGACTAAGTGAAGGGTTTTGAGATGGGGAGATTATCCTGGAGGATCTGGATGGCCCCATGTAATCACAAAGATCCTTTTAAGAGGGAGGCAGAAGATGCTACTCTGTTGGCTTTAAAGATGAAGGAGGCAGACAAAGACCAAACATGTGGGCAGCCTCTGGAGGCTGTCAAGAGAAAGGAAAGGGATACTCTCCTGGATGGCCCTGCTTTAGACTTCTGACCTCCAGAACTGTAAGATCATAAATTCGTGTTGTTCTAAGTCACTAAGTTTATGGAGTTTTCCATCACAGCACTAGAAAACAAATACAGGCAGTGTAGCAGAAAGGTGTCCTCATCTGCACAATATGAGTTTTGGACCAGTTTATCCCCAAGGCCCTTTCTGGTTTGTGGTCTAAGCCTCGTGGATGTTGGTCCTCAGATAGGACAATTAAGGCCCACAGTACTGACTGGGAATGCCTGGAGTTTTAAGTGCTCCATAGTAGGATCGCAAGAGTTAACCTAAGGAACAAATAATCAGTCTGAAATGCAAGCAGCATTTTACTGGCAGTCTTTTAAAAGCATGTGACTCATTCAGAAATAAATACAATATTTGCTCGATGACTATGTCAGACTTTCAGGTAAATTTAATCAATGGACAACCACTATTTTATTTTTCTTCAAACCTGAATTTAATATTACATTTTATTCCATTAGCTTTAATATAAAGTGGCAGTTGATAGCAAGCCATATTGACAGGCCCTTCTGGGCATAATACAGTAGTCACCTTAAATAACTTATTAACTGCTTAATTCATGGTACTCAGAAAAGTAGGTAGCCATAGAATATTTAAATATAAAGCTAAAAGAGCAGAGCATTCAACACCTTTTATTTTGATTACTTAATCCACCTTAATTAATTAGAAGGCATTTGACTGCCTCTCAGAATCTCTAATTATAACACTCATTGTATTTGTTATCACAATACAGGGTGATAGACAGGTGATTCCTGTGGGTGGAGATGGATGGGTGACAGAGTCTGATTTTGGAAGTCACTATTCCCAGAGGCAAGCCCTTGGAACAGCTGTATTCCAGTGTTGCGGGAGATGGTGCTCATAATGTTAGATCAACAGCTGTTTCTTGATCACCTAGTAAATATCAGAGTGGTCATTAGGGCTGTAAAGATTAATTAGGCTCAGACCTGCCCTGCAGGATCTTCAGCCTCAGAAGGAGGAGCAGAAGTCCAAAGTCAGGGAATGTGTCTGGTTTTGAATTAGTTCCCACTGATAAGTTGTTTTGGCTTAGAAATACGGTGATGAGAAAACTAATCATGACATTAAAATCTGGTTTCTAGTGGCTTTTTACTTACAGGAAGCAACAAAATAGGTTTTGAGGTTGGAGTGGGATGCAAGCCTGAGTTGTTCCATGGCCACTGGAAGGCACTGTAGTGAGAACTGTAAAGGTGGCATAACACAGTCCCCAGGAGGACAGCTCTGTCTGGTATTTGATTCTGTTGGGAACCACTTAGGTCATGATTATGTGCAGTTTGAGCATCTGAAGAGGACTTAAATCAGACAAGTAGAAAATCCAGCCATGAACAAAAGACTGTGTTGGGTACACATTGAGAGTAAAATCTGAACGTGTCACAAAGGATGATCAGACTCTGTCACCAACAGAAAGAAGAGGTGACTTTACTGAGGCACAAGATGCTACAGCAACTTAACCCAGTCTCATTCTTATGGTATGGGAACTGTGTACTGGCCACAGAAGGCTTCTTGCATGAGGTAAATCCACAGTATTAGTGAGAACACTGTCTCTCTTCCCCTGCCAGAGTCAGAGTCAGGGCCAGTCTACAACCTACATCGGAGAGAGCAGCATTCATGGAGAGCAGCATCTGTGTTAGGTTATTACTTGTCCTGGGGGCTGACAAGGTATAAATTCCTGCTCTGCTCTGGAAGAGCTCACAGTTCATATCCCTATAACAATAACCAAATAAGAATTCAAAAGTGAAACATCCTTCAAAGTTTACAATGAGTCCTGAGATAATTGAGGGCAAGCGGTTTACTTAGCCTTTTTGAAGAAGTGAGTCTTGGGCTGGATTTTGAAAAGGCAAACCAGAAGTTATTCGGTTGGTAACTAGGAGACCCCATATACCTCTTTTTGTGTGTGATTTGTACACTAGTTCCTTACTAGTAAGGTACCAGAGAGCTGTGAAGAGAGTCCAGACTTCCGAAGCTACAATGTTTAAAGGAGGGAGATGTTCATGACTTTCTCATACTAATCAGTCACGGTTGAGTTGATGGGGTAGCTCACTCCCTGAAGTCCATCAGGGACCCAGGTTCCTTTCATCTTGTTCTCTCGTCTCCTAGAGCAGGGATCTGCAAATTGTGGTCTCTGAGTTGGTTTTGTGAATTTGTTTGATAGAAGCACAGCCCTGTTCATTTTGTGGGTAGAGGTGATTAGTTTCTACTATAACTAAAGGACCAGAAAGATGAAAAATATTTACTATCCAAGTCTTTAAGAATAAATGTGCTAATCCCCGCTTTGGGCCATTGTCCTCATCTGTGTGGTGGAAGCTGGGTTATAACCATGTTCCAGCTCACTGAAAAAAAGAAAAAGAATTTGAGAGTGACAATTTTCTTTTAAAATGGAAGTTGTACACATCACTTCAGCTCACATTCCAGTAGAGGAACTTGGTCAAATGGTCATATCTAAAAGCAAAGGTGGGTGTATAGTCTTAATTTATGAAGACTATAAGTCAGATGCACAGATTGAACCACATTATTTTGGAATAAAGGGTGAATAAGTTTTGGTGGAAAACCAACAGTGTGCCTGTCACATTAGTGTTCAGTATGAACTTCCTTGTCCTTTCTTTCTAGAAGTCAAACTACTCCTCAAAATCCTTATCTTCTGGCAACTCCTGCCATTTGCAACAACATGGATGGAACTAGAGAGAATTATGCTTAGTGAAATAAGCCAGGCAATGAAAGAAAAATACCAAATGATATCACCTAATACAGGAGACTAAGAAACAGCAGAAACAAATGAACTAAATTGAACAAGGAACAGAATAACAGTTATGGGGTGGGGGGAGAAGAGGGATAAATAAGGGAAGTATTTAGTCAAAGAACATGTATAAATGATTCATGGACATGGACAATGGTGGGCGGATATGACTGTGGGAGAAGGGGTGGGCTGGGTAGGGGGGAGCAATGGGGGAAAAATAGGGCAACTGTAATTGAAAAATGATCATTAAAATAAATAAATGAATAAATAAACAAATAAATATAAAACAACAACAACAACAAAAATCCCTATCTTCTGTTCCTCTACTATAATGTTCTCTAGTTTCTGCTTCTGGCAGAAATAAAATACTACTCCTTTTATTTCTTATCTCTATTGTCACCCAGTTCTCATAGCCTCTTTAAAATCACCCTGTGTTTACTTCATGGCTTCTCAACTTTGGCAATTGACATTTTAGGATGAACAGTCCCTTGATGTGGGGCTGTCCTATGCCCTGAAGAATCTTAAGCAGCATCCTGTCCTCTACCCAGTTGATGCCAGTAGCCAACCCCACTGAGACAACCCATGATGTTTCCAGACGTTGTTCAAAGTCCCTTGTGGAGGTGGGAGGTTGCCTCCAGGTGAGCAAAAAAATGATTGCCAGATGACTTTTTTTTTTTTTTGACTCATAAAAACTTTTTTTAATTGAGATATCATTAATTGTGAATCATCCATGTGAAATTACATCTTACTTTTTATTTATTTTTATTTTTTTTACACTTTCTACTACTAGCTTTTATTTATTTATTTATTTATTTGTGTGTGTGTGAAACAACATCCACATCTTTATTTTTTTTTCTTTTTGAGTTTTATTTATTTTTTCCCAGCTTTTCTTTATTGATTATATTGTTACAATAGTTCCAATTTTCTCCCCTTTACTCCCCTCCACCCAGCATCTCCCTCCCCCAGCAATCCCCCCACAAGTCCATACCCATGGTTCGTAAAAAATAACTATCCCTCCCTCTCATATATTAAGACCCTTTGTAATCTTGTAAAGGACAATGAGCGAAGGTCTCAAGCTGGACATGGTCATCGTCCTACCTACCCTTGGGTCCAGAAATCCCTAATAATAGTGGGGGTGTGGAGGGGAGGGTGGCCTTCCCACATGGGGAAGGATCGTGCAGGCTCCAGGTCAGTTGGCTGTCTCCGGACAACAGCATGCTTGGTTTAACAGGCTGGCATCCTTGTTGTGTTCTGGGGGCAACAGATTTGGCGAAAAGGGTTAAAAGACATCATTCAATCCATAACTACTAGATGACAAAAGGCAGGGATTAATTTTTCAATGTTCAACATTAGGAAAAAAAAAAAAAAAAAAAGCTTCTATGGAGGAAGGTGTGCTAGGCACATCTCGCCTGTCCAAAACCCTTTTGCCCATTATACTTAGTTTGGGCTGAGGGAAATAGTTTATGTTTCCCCCCTCTCAGACCTCTGGGCCCTTTCTGTCCAAGCCATTAGGATAGAAAAGAGAAACCAGTTTTAAAGTGAAGCCCACAGACCACCCCATTCTTCACCAACCCAGCCATTTAGTTCAGCCAAACTGTTGAGTCTCAGGAGGCAGCGCTACAGAGAGGATTAAGTGAGGCTTATGCGTACAGACAATCACTCAGGTAATGCAGTCATAGGCTTATGCCCTTTGAAAACAGAAAACACACATTAATTTATGTAACATAACCAACAAACAAGTCTCTAAATCTGTAAGACTGTCTTATTGGGAAGACATCCAGTTGCAAGGCACTTGACATTCTACTTGCCTGCAACTTGAATATGTTTGATGATATCACAGACATGGTTTAATTTTCAAGTGAAACCATATTTTAAATGAGAAGAAACTTTTAAGATGGTTAGCTGCCCTACTTTACAGTCTGTCACTGATCATTGTGATTTTCCTTGAATAATGACTTTTCTCCCTAAGATTACCCTCCTTGTCTTTAAAGGGACTACATTAAGTCCATTTTTAATTTATCCTGTTCATTTGCATAAACATAACAAGAGCAGCAAATGATCACTTACGATCTTTAGTTCTGCTTTGCTGGAACTTACCCAAGGAACATTTAGGGTGACCTTCAGTCTGCTCTTCAGGGCACAGAAGCTGGGGCACATACCTGGCATTCATCCTTGCCTGTACACACCTGTCCTTTCCAAGTCTTTCTGGTTTTCCATTGTGCCTTAAGGTCCCTTCTAGCCATATTTCAGGAAAACAACCTTCGTTCCTTCCCTGGAGAGATTGCTGTGGGCCGCACAACCAACCATGGCAGCAGGCCTTTTATCGCGCGGGCTTTTATTACCATCGAAAGTCATTCCCAGTTCCTCAGGGCTTTTTGGTAACAACTTGAGCCCAAGCATGTCTCCTTTAGGCTTGACATTCCAGTCAAAGGCTTGGTCAAAAAAAAGGAACCTCTATTAACAACTGGTCTTGTTAGTTCTATGCAAAGAAACGTAAGTCATTACTTACTTGTTTAGATTGCCAAACTCTGGAGAGATCAAATAGGGAGAAAAATATACAACGTGAAGGAAAATCTTTGTCCTAATATTCACTGAACTGGCATTTCCATTCTTCATATTTTCATTTTTGCCCCACTAAAAAAAATTTTTTGTTTGTTTTTCCATTACAGTTGTCTCACTTTTTTTCCCCTCTTGCTTTCCTGTACCCTGCCCCTCCCTTCCCCCACATTCAGTCCCCACTCAGTTGCCCATGTCCGTGGGTCATTTATACATGTTCTTTGACTTGACACTTCCCCTTCTTACCCCCTTTTCTCCCTCCCACCTCCTCCCTTGTTACTGTTAGTCTACTTCTTGTTTACATAGCTCTGGTTCAATTTTGCTCATTTGTTTGTGCTGTTCATTAGTTTCCTGTAATAGGTGACAGCATAAGGTATTTTTCTTTCGTTGCCTGGCTTATTTCGCTAAGTAAGCATAATTCTCTCTAGTTCCATCCATGTTGTTGCAAATGGTAGAAGTTCCTTCTTTCTTTCTGCTACATAGTACTCCATTGTGTAAATGTACCACAGTTTTTTGATCCACTCCTCTACAGATGGGCATTTAGGTTGTTTCCAGTATTGTAAATAGTGCTGCTATGAACATTGGAGTGCATAGGTTCTTTTGAATTGGTGTTTCAGGATTTTTTGGATATAATCCTAGCAATGGAATTGCTGGTTCAAAAGGCAGTTCCATTTTTAGTTTTTTGAGGAAATTCCAAACTGTTTTCCATAGTGGCTGCACCAGTCTGCATTCCCACCAGCAATGCACCAGGGTGCCCATTTCTCCACATCCTCTCCAGCACAAGTTGTTTGTTGATTATGCCCATTCTGACTGGTGTGAGGTGGTATCTCATTGTGGTTTTAATTTGCATCTCTTTTATGGCTAGTGATGTTGAGCATACTTTCATATGTCTATGGGCCCTCTGTATGTCTTCTTTGGAGAAGTGTTTGTTCAGGTCCTTTGCCCATTTTTTAATTGGGTTGTCTGTCTTCTTGGTGTTGAGTCGTATGAGTTCTTTATATATTTTGGAGATCAATCCCTTGTCTGAGATGTCATTGGCGAATATATTTTCCCATATGGTTGGTTTCCTTTTCATCTTCCTGATGTTTTCTTTAGCTGAGCAGAAACTTTTTAGTTTGATGTAGTCCTATTTGTTTATTCTTTCCTTTATTTCCCTTGCCTTAGGAGATATATCAGTGAAAAAGTTGCTACATGGGATATCTGAAATTTTCCTGCCTATTTTTTCCTCTGGGACTTTTATGGTATCACAGCTTACATTTAAGTCTTTGATCCATTTTGAGTTTATTCTGGTGTATGGTGTAAGTTGGTGGTCTAGTTTCATTTTTTTGCATGTCCCTGTCCAGTTCTCCCAACACCATTTGTTGAAGGGGCTATTTTCACTCCATTTGATGTTCTTTCCCCCTTTGTCAAATATTAGTTGACCATATGAACCTGGGTTTATTTCTGGGCTCTCTATTCTGTTCCATTGATCTATATGTCTGTTTTTATGCCAGTACCAGACTGTTTTGATTACCGTGGCCTTGTAGTATAGTTTGATATCAGGTATTGAGATTCCTCCTACTGTGTTCTTCCTCAAAATTGCTGTGACTATTCAGGCTCTTTTTTGGTTCCATATAAAATTTTGAAGTATTTGTTCTAGGTCTGTGAAATATGTCATTGGTATTTTAATAGGGATTGCATTGAATCTATAAATTGTTTTGGGTAGTATGGACATTTTAATGATGTTGATTCTTCCCATCCATGAGCATGGTATATGCTTCCATTTATTTGTATCTTCTTTAATTTCTTTCTTCAGTGTTATGTAGTTTTCTGAGTACAGGTCCTTTACCTCCTTGGTTAAGTTTATTCCTAGGTATTTTATTTTTCTTGTTGCTATGGTAAATGGGATTTTTCTTTCAGTTTCTATCTCTGAGTTTTATTGTTGGTGTATAAAAATGCCTTTGATTTCTTAATATTGACTTTGTATCCTGCTATTTTGCCGAATTCACTTATTAGGTCGAGTAGTTTTTTTATGGAGTCTATAGGGTTTTCTATGTACACTATCATGTCATCTGCAAATAATGACAGTTTTATTTCCTCTTTTCCAATTTGGATGCCTTTTATTTCTCTTTCTTGTCTGATTGCTATGGCTAGAACTTCCAAGACTATGTTGAATAGGAGTGGAGAGAGTGGACGTCCTTGTCTTGTTCCTGATCTCAGGGGGAATGCTCTCAGTTTTTGCCCATTGAGTATGATGTTGGCTTCAGGTTTCTCATATATGGCCTTTATTATGTTGAGGTATGCTCCCTCTATTCCCATTTTGCTGAGAGTTTTTATCATAAATGGGTGCTGTACTTTATCAAATGCTTTTTCTGCATCTATTGATATGATCATGTGGTTTTTGTCTTTCATTTTGTTTATGTGGTGTATTGCGTTTATTGATTTGCGAATATTAAACCATCCTTGCATCTCTGGGATGAATCCTACTTGATCGTGGTGTATGATCTTTCTAATGTGTTGCTGGATCTGGTTTGCCAATATTTTGTTGAGGATTTTAGCATATATGTTTATCAGCGATATTGGCCTGTAGTTTTCTTTCTTTGTTGTGTCTTGACCTGGTTTTGGAATTAGGGTTATACTGGCTTCATAGAATGAGTTTGGCAGTCTTCCCTCTTCTTGTATCTTTTGGAATAGTCTGAGGAGGATAGGAGTTAGTTCCTTCCTAAAGTTTTGTAGAATTCACTTGTGAACCCATCCGATCCAGGGCTTTTGTGTGCTGGGAGTTTTTTGATTACTACTTCAATTTCACTAGCTGTTATTGGTCTATTCAGACTTTCTGCTTCTTCTTGATTCAGTTTGGGAAGACTATAGGTTTCCAGAAATTTGTCCATTTCCTCTAGGTTGTCAAATTTCTTGCCATACAGTTGTCCGTAATAATTTCTTATAATCCTTTGTATTTCTGTGGTATCAGTTGTGATTTCTCCTCTTTCGTTTCTGATTTTATTTATTTGGGTCCTCTCTCTTTTTTTCTTGATGAGCCTGGTTTAAGGCTTGTCAATTTTGTTTATCTTTTCAAAGAACCAGCTCCTACTTTTGTTGATCTTTTGAATTGTTAGTTTAGACTCTATGTCATTTAATTGTGCTCTGATCTTGATGCTTTCCTTCCTTCTACTTGATCTGGGCTTTGATTGTTGTTCTTCCTCTAGTTCTTGTAGCTGTAGGGTTAAATTTTTTATTAGATATTCTTCTAGCTTTTTTAGGTAGGCCTGTATTGCTATGAACTTTCCTCTTAGGACTGTTTTTGCTGTATCCCATAGGTTTTGGGTTGTTGTGTGTTCCTTATCATTAGTTTCCAGAAACTTTTTGATTTCTTCCTTGATGTCATTGTTAACCCATTCACTATTTAATGGCATGTTATTCATTCTCCATGAGTTTGAATGTTTTTGAGTTTTTTCCTTGAGGTTGATTTCCAATTTTAAGCCATTGTGATCTGAGAAGATGCTTGATATAATTTCAATTTTCTTGAATTTATTGAGGCTTGTTTTGTGTCCTACCATGTGGTCTATCTTTGAAAATGTTTCATGTGCACTTGAGAAGTATGTATATTTTGCTTCTTTGGGTGAAAACTTCTATATATATCGACTAAGTCCATTTGATCTAGAGTATTATTCAGTGCCTCAATATCTTTGGTGTTTCTTTGCTTCGAGGATCTGTTCATTGTTGACAATGGGGTGTTAAAGTCCCCTACTATGAGTGTGTTGCTGTCTATATCTTTCTTGGAGTCTTTCAAAAGTTTCCTTATATGTTTGGGTGCTCCTCAGTTGGGTGCATATATATTTATAAGGGTTATATCTTCTTGATGGATTTTTCCCTTAAGTATTATGAAATGCCCTTCTTTGTCTCTTTTTATGGACTTTGCTGTGAAATCTGTTTTGTCTGATATAAGTATTGCTACCCCGGCTTTTTTTTCATGTCCATTTGCTTGAAATACTTTTTTCCATCCCTTTACTTTCAGTCTGTGTAGATCTTTTGTTCTAAGGTGTGTCTCTTGTAGACAGCATATATGTGGGTCATTCTTTCTAATCCATTCAGCTACCCTATATCTTTTAATTGGAGCGTTTAATCCATTTACATTTAAGGTTATTACTGATAAGTACTTATTCATTGTCATTTTTCCCCTTTGTACTCGTGTTCTTCTCTGTCTCTCTCTGTTTCTTTATCTTCTTAGAGCAGACCCTTTAGCATCTCTTGCATTGCCTTCTTTTGTCTTGGAAGCTCCTTATTTCACCCTCCATTTTGAATGAGAACTTTGCTGGGTATAGTATTCTAGGTTGTAGGCCTTTTTTTTTCATTGCTTGGAATATTTTTTGCCATTCCCTTCTGGCTTGTAGTGTTTCTGCTGAGAAATCTGATGATAGCCTTATTGGAGCTCTCTTGTATGTTATTAGTTGTTTCTCTCTTGCTGCTTTTAGGATCCTCTCTTTTTCTGTGAATGTTGCCATTTTAATTATGATGTGTCTTGAGGTGGGCCTGTTGGGGTTCATCTTCATTGGGACCCTCTGTGCTTCCTGGACTTGCGTGACTCTTTCTCTCGTCATGTTAGGGATGTTTTCTGTCATTAGTTTTTCAAAGAGGTTTTCTATCCCTTGCTCTTCTTCTTCTCCTTCTGGAATTCCTATGATACGGATATTATTACGTTTCATGTTGTCCTGCAGCTGTCTTAGAACCTCTTCAGTCTTGTTCAGTCTTTTTTCATTTTGTTGCATTGTCTGGGAGTTTTTGTGTATGTTGTCCTCCAGCTCGCTGATCTGATCTTCTGCTTCCTCTAGCCTGCTTTTAATTCCTTCTACTGTGTTCTTCAATTCAGAGATCGTATTCTTCATTTCCTCCTGGCTCTTATTGATAGCTTCTATGTCCTTTTTCATGCTCGCGTAATTCTCTGTGACTTCCTTGTAGTTTTTCTGGAGTTCCTTGTAGTTTCCCTGGATTTCTTTGTAGTTTCCACTGAGCTCATTGAGCTTCTCCATAATCCATGTTTTGAATTCCATATCTGATAGTTCGCTCCCCTCTATTTCATTTAGCACTCTTTCTGGGGATTCTACCTTTCCTTTTGATGGGAGGTTGTTTCTCTGTCTTCCCATTTTTGTGACTCCTATTGTTTGTTGGTGCTTCTTAGAATGATCTGCCCTTCCTGGATCTGCCTCTGGTGGCGTCAGATCATGTACCAATCTGGCCCTAGGCACCCTGTTGGAGACTTCCAGGGATCTACTGCTGTTGTCTATCTTCTTTAATTGTTAATCTATTCAATCTGTGATTAGCTGTCAGGCTTAAGGACTGTGGGTGTGGCAGCTTAATTCCTGTAGGCAGGACTTTTGCTTCCCCTCAGGCTGACACCACTTGGAGGAGAATCGTCTACCTGCAGTACTGGGGATGAGTCAGCACCGGGACCCAGTCGGCTGCTCCTCCAGTTCTCCCCTCAAAGCCACCGTGCCAAACTCTCCCCAAGTGTCTCCAGTCCTCTCTGCCTTCCCTCTGCTTAAGCCCAGGGTAAGTGGGGGCCAAAATATTTTCCTATGTGATCCACTTAAGAGCTCTTTTTCTCCTGCTGTTTCTCTCCGGCTAGCAAGAAACCCTGTGGCTTTTCGCTTTTCACAGCTGATGCTATTTTACTTTCCACTCTGTTGCTGTAGGCTGGGAAGCCCAGCTGGGGGTTTAGACCCTGCCCTTCTGAGGGGGAATCCCCGGCTGCTGAGCTGTTTCTCAGTCCCTTCAGCTGCCACCTGTGTGAGCCCAGCCAGCCCTCCCGCATCTCCGCACTCCCTACTGGTCAAGTTGTGATGTAGCGGCCTTTTCTGTCTCTCCGTGGTTATAAGACTTGTTTCCAGCTAGTGTTCTGTTGGTTATTCCAGATGATTTCTCCAAAATTAAGTTGTAAGTCCAGACTGGTCCTGGGAGGAGGTTAGTGTAGCTTCCACTTACTCCTCCGCCATCTTGGATCTCCTCGCCAGATGACTTTTTAAAAAGAAGCCTAGTCATGTAGCTTAAGGCCAAGACTCTCTACCTTCTGCCTGTCCGTGTGTTTAACAATTGTGAATCTTTTGGTTCAAGGAGGATTTTTCCTTTATAATGAAGACCCATTCTTGATTTTACAAAATAATGCTATTCAGTTAATTTTTTTCCAGTATTGAGCATTTAATAAGTTTCTATGTGTGAAGTCTTTTAACTCTGAGGACCTCCAGGTCATTATTTCACTCAAGTAATCCCATGAATGCCGTCATCTATTCAGAAATCTTAAATGATCAGATCTAGGCTCTGTGTTAGGAGAGACTTTGAAGCAGAGATGAGAAACTCTTAAAGTTCACCATCAAAAAGTGGGGGTGGAAGGGAAGAAGCTCACTGAGAAACAATAAAAGAACTTACCAGGGTTTTTGTTCTCCTGGCAAGAAAATACCTAGCCATGTTTTCATGTGTGACATCAGTGGTCCTCAACCTTTTTGGCACTTTATTTCTATTATTATTACATTTGTAATACATAATGAAATAAGTATGTATAACCATAATGCAGAACCAGTGGGAACACTGAGCTTGTTTCCCTGCAACTAGATGGTCCCATTGGGGTGATGGAAAATAGTGGCACCTGAAGTTTGTTGCTGATGTCCAGTCCACTCTGTAATCTTTTTGGTTGCTGTCATTTCAGAAAACCCTGCTTCACAAAGATAGGATGTTGGAAATGCAAGTAGGATTTTCAGTGCTTTTGTGGCAATTTCAGGATATTCCACCTTGACTTTAATCCAGAACATATGGATATTTGAAATTGTAAAACAAACTTTTAGGGCCACATGATTTGTGACCTCAGCTGTTGATCTTCTTTTAGCACAGGCCGATTCACCTGGCTTATTCACAAACAGGTCATGGATTCATTCCTTCCTGGCTTAGGGGTCTTTTGTGGTTGGGAAGTAATGCTCAAACTCTTTTGAAAGCTGAGATAAGTGATCATGTACCAGCTGGGAGAAAGAAGGCCCTGACTCAGTCTCTTTCAAAATCTCTGCTAATGTTTGAAATGTCAAAAATCCCAATATTCACTTATCACTCCCATAATTCCAGTTTGGCTTTGAACACAGACATTTCATCTGCCAACTTGAACACAGTTGTCACTCTCCCTTGAAGTGATATATTGAGTTCATTGAGTAGGTTGAATATGTTACATAAGTAAGCAAGTTTTGTGATCCATTCTGTGTCACTAAAATGTGCTGCCAGTGGTGACTGTTTTTCTAAAAGAAATCTCTGGAGTGGCTCTCATAACTCAAAAACTCTGGCCAGTGATCTATTTTTAGAAAGTCATCTCACTTCTGTGTATCAGAGAAGACATGTTTGCTCTGTGTCCATCTCCTTACAGAGCTGCACAGACATGAGTTAAGGGCATGTATTTTAATATGAGTAATAATTTTAATCACATCCAGCAAAATTTTGTTAAGTTCAGGTGTCAATTTTCGGCTAGCCAGCATTTCTCTATGGGTGACACAGTGTAGACTCATACTCAGAAGTGACCTCTTTGACTCAAGTAGTGAAACCAGAAAGCCATTTAGTCATGGCAGCTGCTTAGTCCATGCATATACTGACACAAAATGACCAGTTCAGTTTTCCTGATATGTAATCATTCAAAGACTTGAATAGTTCTGCACTTCTGGTGTTGGTTGGCAACAAAAGTGCACATAACATATCCTCATGCACATCCTCCTGAAAAATATATCACACAAAAACAAGCATTATTGTCTTATCAACATTGGTAGACTTGTCAACCTGGATTGCATACGACAGTGACTCATTAATCCTAACAATTGTGTCTCAATATCCTCTGCTATTTGATCAATTTGGCTAGCCAAAAGAGAAACACATGCCACCTTTTGAACGGTAGCCTCTCCTAAAAGTTCATGACAAATGTCTATAGTAGTAGATGGGATTAACTCTTCACTGATAGTAAAGGGCTTCTTAGCTTTAGTAATTTGGTTAGTCACTAAGAATGGTGCTCTCATTGCAGACACGTTTGATGAAGTGGTGGCCTTCAGTAATTGCTTCTGTTCTTTATGTTTATATATATTTTTTCTTTTGAAAAACTCCAAAGACTTGACTTTTAATGCATGGTGCTTGGTCTCCATATGGCAAAGCAGTTTTGAAGCTTTCATGGCTTCATTGGATAGCCAGTCACCACATACTATACAAGGTGGGCTTGGAGAGTGTGAATCACCTGTTGCAATGAACCCATAATTTAGTAGGACTCAGTATTTTCTTTTAAATGCAGCTTTCTTTTTGTTGGCAGTTTTAGAATCTTCTGCTGTCTCATCATTGGGTCTTTCTTCCTTTTCAAAAAAGCTCTCCAGTGACATTTGTTTTTTACCCATTTTGGCTAGGGTTAGCTTGTGGGCTCACCAAAACTGTGACTGAGACAAGTGTTCAGTACAGGAAAGAGGCATGAATGGGAGTGGTAAATAAAATAATGGACAGGCCATGCATGGACTCAAATAAATGTTGGATTCTGACTTAAAGCCTCCCACCAGATGCAGCTGTACAATTGAAGTACACGAACTCACTTGCCACTATAAAGCTTGCCACCAGATGTAGCTTAATTGTCACTTGCCACTCACTGATAGGGTTTTGACATGAGTCTGCAAGCAATTAACTTATTATGGTCTCTGTGTAGTCAAACCTCTCTGCTAATGATAATCTGTATTTCCAGCCTCAGCTCCACCTCAGACCATCAGGCATTAGATTCTCACAAGGAGCACACAACCTAAATCCCTTATGTGTGCAGTTCACAGTAGGGTTCATGCTCCTGTGAGAATCTAGTGCTGCTGCAGATCTGACAAGATGCAGAGCTCAAGTGGTAACGCGAGCAATGGGGAGTGGCTGTAAATAAAGATGCAGCTTCACTGGCTCACCAGCCCCTCATCTCCTGCTGTGTGGCTGGGTGGTTGGGGACCCCTGAGCTACATAATATTCTAGACTTCAAATTTCAGGATGCACAAAAGTTATCTGGAAGCTTGTTTAGAATTCAGACTTGTATACCTTATCTCCGAGCCCTGGCTGGTTTGGCTCAGTGGATTGAGCGTCGGACTGCGAGCTAAGTGTTGCTGGTTCGATCTTCCAGTCAGGGCACATCAGAGAAGGAAAACTCTGACTCCAAAAAACCTCCGCTGCTTTGCGGCATACCTCTTCAGGGGAAAAGCTAAGGGAGTAAACCCCGACAGAAAATCCGGAGCCGGAGTCCCTAAGGCGGTTTGACGTTGTAGTCAACACTGGCAACTCCTGCGGCGCACCTGAAGCCAAGCTGTATTGACTCCGTCTTTCCCTTGGATCCTTCAGCTGCGAAGAGAGGGGGGGTCTGCTGCATGGGCAACAGCAGACCCTCCATATCACCCTGCCCAGGCTCTGTAGCTTCAGCTTCACTGGAGAGGACACTCCAGCGTCATCGCAAGATGTCGATTCAACACGGGAGGAGACAGATACCGTGTCACTCCCGAGTCGGACTGCACAGCCATTCTCGGCGGTGCAGATAGACTCTTAAGAAGCTACACCATCGTCTCTCGAGACGGACGGCTGCCGACAAAATACCTTATCTCCAGAGATTTCAATTGAGTTGATCTGGAGGCAGTGGACATAAATGTGCACTTTAAATAAGTATTCCAGGAAGTTCTGATGCTGATGAACCATGGACCTCAATTTAAGAAATGCTACCTTAGATTAACTTTCCAGAAACCTTTAAAATATTTTTCTTTTTCTTTAAACAATAGCTGCCAAAAGTGAGTGAGGAATTACACATAATGTTGGTGGTATATTTTGTCACTTAGCCCAGGTTCTGATTGATGACAGGGGCCAACAAAGGATAAAGCGCAGTTTTGTAAGTTGTGCAACAATACCTCACATCCTAGTAGTACAGACTTTGGGTAGAAGCTGTACTGAACAATGTGTTTTAGGCTGCAGCTAAAGTCTGACCTTTTTTGCCCCTCCCTTAATTTCTGCCTATCTCTTGTCTTTTCCTTCAAAATAAATTAGAGGCAGGACCCTGCTACTGCAATATGGGGCAAAAGGTTACAGGCTATACACACTAGTGACCTAGGAAAGGGAACAAGACAACAAGAGGCCAATTTGTGTTGTAAAAATAAAATTGTAACCAAAGGCAACAGATTTAAAGCAGTTAATGATGAGGAAAATGTTGTGTTTTGCAAGCAAAATAAGAAACTAGTGAGTTAACTTTAACCAAAACTGACTAGTTGAGGTCCCTTAGCTTATGGTAAGGCCAGTATTTGGGGTCATTCAGGTTCCCTTGACACCAGAGAGGAGATGGTCAGGCTTCCTGTCCCAAGTCAGAGAATGATCCTATTCCTTTTATCCTCACAGCACCAGAATCCAGAAAATGCAATTAAAATGCCATGCTTTGCAGGGCAACTGATCTTTAGCATAGCAGTCCTGGCCCATGAGTAGCTGGCTCTCACCAACGATCTTAGTCACCTCCTCTGGATAGTGCAAGTAAGAGATGGGGAAAGGTCTAAATTGTGGACAAGGGTTAGATCCTGTACAGACCAAGTGTTAAATGAGGCACTGGGGATAAAAACATAAACCTTTAACTTGTCATCCTTACTTCTCTTCCTTCCCTTTGTTTCTTCTGCTTTTTTGTTCCTTCTTCCCTCTTCCTGTTCCCTTTCAAAAATCAAACACAAATTCTTCATAAAAACCAATATTAATACAAAGTCAAGGAAGGTGCATTATTTGTATCTCTACATTCATTACAAAACTTAGACTCTCTTTCTGATACAGCACCTGATAACTGAGCTGAGCACATAGTAGCAACTTTGGAGGTCAGATGAGCAGATGCTCTTCCCAGATAGATGAAGCCTTTCCCAAGATGAAGCACTTGTAATCTGAGGGGAATACTTACTGCACCTTCTCTGTTGCATGCCTCCACTTGCTTTGACCACAGTCCACCCTCAGAAGGTTTTTTTCATCTAACCTCCCTGGCTCTAGTATTTTTATAGGGTTGTCATGTTCTGACAGTGATCACAGATCTAATTCCAACTTTGCATCATCCTCCCTACAATGAACCAGCTTTCCCCTCCCATTGCTACCCTCTGAGCCTCTGGACCTGGCTTGAGCTGATCTGGTCTCCTCTGGCTACAAGGTTGAAATAGGACACTTCTGATTGATTGACACCTGTCTCTCCTTAAAACCAAGAACATTTATTATTAGTTTGCTAGAGTTGCCATAATAAAGTTCTACAAACTGGGTGGCATAAATTTATCATCTCACAGTTCTGGAGACCAGAAGTCTAAGATCAAGGTGTTAGCAGTGTTCGTGCCTTTTCAGGACTGCAGGGAGGATCTGTACCATGCTTCTCTCCTAGCTTCAGGTGGTGTGCATATGTGTGTGTGTGTGTGTGTGTGTGTGTGCCTGTGCCAAATCTCTCCTTTTCATAAGGATATGCTGGTATGAGCTTATCTGAACTAATTACATCTGTATTGACCCTATTTCCAAATAAGATCACATTCTCAGGTAGCAGGAGTTAGGACTTCAATATCTTTATGAGGGACACAATTCAATCCACAAGAGATGGCAACTTTTCTGTTGCTTGTATCTGTTAGGCCCTTACTAAGACTGAGACTATTGTGAATCAACTGAGACACTCATGTGGAGAGCTAATTTTATAGGTGCACAAAATAGCTCAGCAATCAAGACAAATAATATTTTATTAATATATATTTTAAAACCAAAATTAATATAAAAATTCGTGATGAACAAAATATCAAAAACTGTATATGAAGACACCTGTCTCACACTAGCCTCCTGACATTCGTTCAGTGGCCACACTGCCCTCTGCAGACAGAGCCCTTGTCATTCTTTATCTCTTAATATAATTTCACTAAATTTAGAACACAACTGAAAACATTCTTTTTGGATTTTTGAATTCAGAAGGCTTATTTAACACCAGGATCAAACCTTATTAATTTAATTTAATTTTTAAATTGTATTTTGTTGATTATGCTATTACAGTTCTCCCAACTTTTTCCCCTTTGACCCCTCCACCCAGCACACCCCCATTGCCTCAGGTAATCCCCACACTATTGTTCATGTGCATGCATCATGCATATAAGTTCCTTGACTACTCCATTTTCTACACTGTACTTTACATCCCCATGGCTATTCTGTAACCACCTATTTGTACTTCTTAATCCCCTCATCTCTTCACTCATTCACCCACACCTCCCTCCCATCTGGCAACCATCAAAAACTCTCCATGTCCATGATTCTATGTTGTTGTTTGTTTATTTTGCTTTTCAGATTCAATTGTTGATAGATATGTATTTATTGCCATTTTGTTCTTCATAATTTTGATCTTCTTTTTCTTAAATAAGTCTCTTTAACATTTCATTTAATAATGGTTTGATGATCATGAACTCCTTTAGTTTTTTCTTGTCTGGGAAGCTTTTTATAGGCTCTTTGAATCTAAGTGATGTTTTCGCTGGGTAGAGCAATCTTAGCTATAGGTCCATGCTTTTCATGACTTTGAGTATTTCCTGACAATCTCTTCTAGCCTGCAAAGTTTCTTTTGAGAAATCAGCTTATAGTCTTATGGGAACTCTCTTGTGGGTAACTAACTGCTTTTAAGATTCTCTCTTTATCTTTAACCTTTGGCATATTAATTGTGATGTGTCTTGGAGCGAGCCTCTTTGCATCCAGCTTGTTTGGGACTCTCTGTGCTTGTGGACTTGCATGTCTATTTCCTTCACCAAATTATGGACATTTTATTTCATTATTTTTTCAAACATATTTCCAATTTTTTGCTCTTTCTCATCTCCTTGTGGCACCCACATGATGCTTGAAGTTGTCCCAGAGGCTGCTTATAGTATTCTAATTTTTTTGGATTCTTTTTGTTCTGGTAGGTTGTGTTTTGCTTCCTTATGTTCCAAATCGTTGATTTGAGTCTCAATTTCATCCATGCTACTGTTGTTTCCCTGTAAACTGCTCTTTATTTTAATTAGTGTATTCTTTGTTTCTGATTGGATCTTTTTTTGTGCTATTGAGGTTCTCAGTAAATTCCTTGAGCATCACTGTTTTGAACTTGGCATCTGGTAGATTGTTTATCTTCATTTTGTTTAGTTCTTTTTCTAGATTTTTCATCTGTTCTTTCATTTGGGCCATATTTTTTCATCTCCTCACTTTGGCAGCCTCCCTGTGTTTGTTTCTATGTATTAGGTAGAGCTGCTAATACTCCCTTTCTTGGTAGCATGGCCTAATGTGTAGGTGTTCTGTCGGGTTCAGTGGCACAGCATCCTCTATCACCCAAGCTGGGTATTTGAGGTGCACCCTTTGTGTGGGCTGAGAATACTGTCCTCTTGTAGTTGAGCCTTGATTGCTCTTGGCATATCAATTGGAGGGATTTATCCAGGCCAGTTCAGCTGCAAGGACTGGATGCGACCACTGACCACCAAGCTCCATCCTTCATGGAGGATCAGCTGTGCAGAGGCAGGGCGGTGGTGCTTCGATATGGTCTGTAGCTGTCCACTGGGTACTCAGGTTTTGAGGTTTCCTGGGTGTTGTAGACCAAAGTCAGCCCCAAACTGTGTTTTGCCCAGGGCCACCCTGACTGAGTTATAAAGAAATCTGAGGTGGCTGCTACTTGTGCTGGGCTTGCAGATTCCCAGGGAAGCCAAACAGTGAATCTAGGCTAGGTACTGCTGATGCCAGGCCTGGGGCCACTTAGCAAGAGGTACTGGAACTGGGGGCTTACTGAAGCTGGCTGTTGCATAGGATTTAGGAAGTTGTGAAGCATGAGCCAAGACCAAGAATCCTTATGGAAAAGCCACTGTTAACAGCTTGGTGGGCCTGTACATCGGGTGGGATGGAGCCTCAGGGGATCGCCAAGGCAGGGTAAACAGTGTTAGCCAGATTGATGGAGTCTCAGATATGGCACCTGCCTGCCGGCTCTGTGGCTCTATAGGGGGAGGGCTCAGAAAAGGGACAATAGCTCTGCCTGCCTTTCAGTCTAGGATAAACCTGTGCTTTTTCTTGATGCCAGACACTTCAGTTCTTCCCTGTATGCCACTGGCACCTTTCAAGCTGCGACCTCAGTGCTGGAGCTCAGAGGGAGTGAGTTTGAGTAAGTCTGTGTGTGGGTTCTTTAAGAGGACTTGCTTTGGACTTCAGACATTTCTTTCACTGACTAAATCCTTGCTGGCGTTTGCAGCCAGAAATTATTGGGACTCATCTTCCTGGCACTGGAATCCTGGGCTGGTGGGGCTGGTGTGGGGCCGGGACTCCTCTTTCCTGAGATGTCCTTCCCAGATTTTTATCTATCACATGTGGATGTAGAATCTGCCAATTCCGCACCTCTGCCCCACCTACCAGTCTGGATTAATGTGGTTTCTTTAATTCTGTAGTGTCAGACTTCCACTCAACTCTATTTCTGAAGGTTCAGAGTGATGGTTGTGTTATAGCTTAGTTGCAACTTTGATGTGATTGTGCAAGGAGGTGAGCTGTGTTTACCTATGCTCAAACCTTATTAATTTTATACTTCAGAAATTCTATGCCAAATATTTTATACTTCTTTTAAACTATGTGCTTAATTAGAATACCTTGATTCTCAGACTCACTTAAATACTTCCTGGGGGGGATGGGTCTCTCTGCTTCAGTTTAATGTCATTTAGTGCTGTGACATCCCTATCTTGGGTGTTTCTTTTGTTTCAGTGGTGCACTTCATTGAGCAGAGCAGGTCCATGACAATTCTTCCAGGTTGCTTTCCCTCCTGGCACCTTGGGGTGGACGCATCTCTCTGGAAGCTCATTCCTCCTCATGTCTAGGGTAAGCGAAAATCTGGGGCAAGATTATGAAATAACATTTTCCCCAAGACTTGTGAATCTCACCCACACAAGTCAGAAACTAGAGAAACCACTTCCATTACTGAAAGAGAAGATTAGCATTGAGCTTTTTTCAGAGGAAGACTGAGTTGAAGTGTTTTGCCAAAGTAGCAGAGAGAAAGAGGTAACTATAGCAGGTAGGCATGTGTTATAGTAAGAGCAAGACAACCTTTTGCCTGCCACGCAGTTTGTGACTTGCCTTCTCTATGGTGAGTTGGGCAGGTGAAGTGGGACATGTGGCCATTTGTTCTCTCAGTTCTAGTCTCTTCCATCCTCCTTCTGACACCCTGCTTCTCTTTCCATCATCTGTCTGACCCTAACTTCCTTGTGACTCAGCTTTTCATAACATGCCCTCCCAACACACACATTCACATACCTACACCAAATTCACTTGCCAGCCCCCTCATTCAGTAGCTAAGAATATTTCTTTAAGCCCTTGACCTCTTCTGTGAACTGCAAATATTGACCAAGCTGGTCTGCACAATTATATTGAGGGGGAATGTGTTCCCTGCAGTGGATTTCTTTTATCAATGTTCCAATCTTTTTACATGCCATTCACTAATACCCTAAACTTACAGCTTCTAGGGGAATAATATACCTCTCTCAATGAGTTAATGTGCATGAAACAGCACAGTCCTTAACACCCAATTGGAGTTTAATAAATCATAGTTCTAGATTACATATCCAGTAAAGAAAATCTAGGAGTAATTTTGCTTAGGAACAAGAAGTTTTGTAGAGCCAACATTTAGGCAAAATGGGCTGTATTTCAATGTCAAGAAGACCAGCATCTAAGAGGTGGCATGGAGCAGGCAGGACCTAGGCTGACAATCAGTGTTGCTCAGAGCTAACTGCAGATCTGCTCCTTGGGGACTAGTTAACAAGTAACCTAACTTCTCCAGGTCTTGTTTTCCTTGTGTAAAATGAGAGTACTGGCACAATTGGTAGCCAAGAACCCTACCAGGTTTAAGTCTATGACACTTCGATTGTTCCTGCTCCCGGATAAAGGGACATACTGGGAGAAATTGCTTCCTTGGTAAGTCAGCAAATTAGAATGAGAGTGCCTGTGAGTCTGTGTAAAGGTCACAATGATCATGAACTCAATAAACTGTGCAATGTTCTGCAAACAGCTGCCTCTCAGGAATGGTGTTTAAGTCATATAGTTGGAAACCCAGAGGACAATAAATAATTGTAAACTGCTTTCAGGGAGACATAAGTTGAAGAAAGAGAAGAGAAGGCATGATCTTTATAGAATCAAAAGCTTGTGCACAACAATCTGTACATGTTTTGCCTAAAATAAATAGTTTTACTTTTTAGGTCTTCCTGTTCTTTTCTTAAAGAGCTAGGGAAATAGTAAAGAACTATATTTCTTCAGAAGTCAAAAAGGAAGATTTTATTCAATTTTTTTTCTCTCATCATGACCTTTCAACATGCTTTGTGAACCTCAACTTTCTCCTCTTAATAATGGATCCCTTAGCTTCCCAGTTATTGCTATTTGCAAGAAAGGAAAAAGACAAAACAAAAATTAAATGGTTGATGGCAGCATGTCTGTGCTTTCCCTTCAGCTACCCCCACACTGTGACCCAATTTGCAAGCTGTTGTGGGTTCGAGGGGAAGATCCTGGTACTGTCTCTTCCTATTAGTTCCTTTAGAAGCAGGACTGGTTGGGAGAAATTGGCTGAGTATTATATCCGTGGTTATATTACACAACAGCTGTGGAAAATTATTAAACTAACAGAGATAAATGGCTTGGGAGAGGATAAAGTTAGCAACTCTGGAAACATTAATAACAGTTTGTTATGTTGGGTCTTCTCCCTTGATTACTATTCTAGTTCCTAAGTGAGAATCTAAATCACAGCATTTTTTTTTACTTTATTCATCTCCCTTTTGTTAAACTCTTATTTTTATTTTGTCTGTGAGATTTCACCTTACTTTGCCTCATCTTAATCCATTTCTTTCCTCTTTGTGCCATCATCCTGAACACATTTGCTCTCATGTAGTGTGTACACAAACACACTCAGCTACAGTCCCTCACACTCATTCTCTAGCATATACTCCTCACACACAAGCTCACATGTGACCAAACACACATGCATGCACATATATATTAACTCTTGCACACATTCATAAGACTCCCAGTTTAGTATCATCTGTGTCTGGGATATCTGAGTTTCTTCCCACTTTGGAGGTAGCTGGAACTCAGTATGTTCACTCTCAAGTGCTGAGAGTTCCTATTTCTAAGTGTAACTGGTTTATTAAATGACATGAATTTGGTGAGGAACACACATGAAGAGTTTTAATTTTTCTCAAAACATGACTTTCCAACATGCTTTATTGAATCTCCATTTTTTTCTCTTAGTAATGGATCCCTTAGCTTCTCAGTTATTGTCAGGTATCCAAACAGGCAGTCCAGTCCAGATTAAAATGTGGTATAATACCAAATTTAGGGTTTACATCATGATTTATAGCCCTCCCTTCCCTGAGATGTCCAGGCACCCAGGGTGTGAAGAGCCGAGGGGAAGTGGTTCACTGTTTTGTTTCTTTTATCTACCACTTCTAGCCCCCATGTAGTTGAAATGAATGGGGAGGTATGATTAGAGAAAAAGAGCAAACACCTTTATTTAGCTGTTGCTGTTGGAGTGTCTCCTGGCTGTTGATGGCTCTGATGTGAAGGCATCATAGGGCTGACTCTGGAAGCAGTTCAGGTGGGTGCTTTGGGGATGATGTGCTTCCTCCCCAAGCACAGTCTTCTAATGTGGGTTGATATCTTCTGACTGCATCTCAAGCTCCTACATCCTCCAGCACACCCACAGCAAGAAGGCCTCCTGGATATTGTCCTCAGAAACCTGCTCAAAACTGAGTGAATTCTGCAATGTTCACAGGCAGCTCACATATTCTGGACATGCCAAATGGTGGGTGCAATCCTCACTGTTGCTGCCCCCTGGGCATCTTGCTGTCCCTCTCTGAAAGGCATTAAAGGCAAGTCAGTAAGTCCACTGCATCAGAGACTGTTAAACTAAAAATATCTGCCAGTAACTCTCCCTGCATTCACTTTTACTATTCACAGATGAGCCTTTTGAAGCACCTCTGTACCTGGCTTTTAGAGGGAGTATATGTGCTAGGCAATATTGTAAGGTAGCCCCAAGGTCCTTCCCCTGGTGTGTACATCCTGCATGATCCCTGAAATTGTGAGTATGATGGGTTTTACTTTCATGATTAGGTTGTGTCATATGGCACAGCTGACTTTATGAAAGGGAGATTATTGGGGTGTGCCTGACCTAATCAGGGGAGTGCTTAAAAGGGACTGGGCTTTCCTGGAAAGAGATTTGAAGTGTGAGAGGGATTGGATGTTTGAACTCTGTTGCTGGCACATGGCAAGGAATGTGGGTGACCTCTCAAAATAGCTCCCAGCCTACAGTCAGCAAGGAAACAGGGACCTCAGTCCTATAGCTACAAGGAAATGAGTTCTGCTACAACCAGATGAGTCTGGAAGGGAAGCCAGTGTCCACACTGTCTCTGGGCATTTGACCTACAGAACTTTGAGCTAATGAATGTCTGTGGCTTTAAGCCACTAAGTGTGTGGTGATTTGTTACAAAGCAATAGAAAATGAATACATTGCTAGCAGAGAAAAGGGAGAAAATACTCAAGCATTCATTATCTAAGTCAGCAGCTCCCAGTTCTAAAAAGTTATTTTGCAAATATAGAAAGGATCCAGGTAGTGAGTTGATGGTAGCAGGGTCAAATAGCCCTGGAGAAAGGTCTGGTTGCCACTGGGGTCAATTCTCTTTAGACCAAAGGGACACTTAGTACTCCTATTTTCAACTTTGGATTTTAGCTGCAATTCTTAGACAACAGAAACCAGTTCTGATCAACATCCTGCTACCTAAGGGAAAGGCAGTGGCCCCAATTTTTTTGTCCCTTTGCTACCATTATGGGGAATAAAAGCAAGTCCAGGTTGTAATTTTTAAGCATTTTTATTTTTCTTTCTCATTGCTTATTTCTTTCGTGGAACTAATTAATCTCTTTCATGGTCACCTTCAAGTAATAAAAGGTCTTCCAATCAGTCATTACAATGTCTAATTCAGAGTAATAGGCCAAACTTCCAACTTCATTCAAGGTTACAGCTGCACCTCTTTCTCACCTGTTGTCTGCTGGTTATTTGCAGTGGGGGGTGGTGTGGGTTGGGGTGGAGTAGCTGGCTTTTTGTTTTTTTCTCCAAACTTGTGCTTTGAGTCAACAGCTCCTTTCCCCCACACCCTGGTTTCTTACCCCTATGAGGTTAGAGCAGAGAAGAGAAGGAAAAGAACATTCCAGGCTTGATTTTAGTATTGTACAGGTAAAAGACCCCAAATATAGAAGTGTGTTTCAAAAGCCTTCCCAAACACCCCATGAGACAATCACCTGCAAGCTCTGCGAAGCCCCGAGAGTGAGAGGCCATCCTGAAGCAGACGTGGAGCTTCATTTTCTCCCATCTTGTCAGGTTTCCCCAGCTTCTCCACAATTCTGTTATACATGTTGCCTAATTTGTTTCTTCTTCCCCTCAACTGTGAGTGTCTTTTAACTTCTGCCTCTGACTTTCTCTTTTTGTTTTTCTCTAATCTGACCATAGTTTACCATGTGCCTTAGGGCTGCAGCTCTCACTTCCACATGGATGACTTCCAAATCTGCATTTTTAGACCTTTCAGCCCTGGGAGCTCTAATCTGCATCCCTGAGAATCTTGAGCTGGACAGTTCCCTATGTCTTGGAGTAAAGTCATTCCTCCTCCTCCCCTAGTCCACCTCCCTCTTATGCTCTTGTTTTTAACAACTGCACCACCCAAACAAGCTACCTGTCATTTGCTGTTGCTCCTTCCTCCTTGCTCTCTGAATCAAATCCATTGCCAAGTCCTTGCATTCTGCATTCATAACAGTGTTTGAATATGTCTCTTCTTCTTCACAGCTGCTTCTTCCTTGGTTCCACCACCTTGAGGTAATGACGGCTAACATTCTGATGCATATTTTTCCAGTCTTCTTTTCTACTCATGTATTAAATAAGTAAATAAATGTTATACATATATTTTCATAGACCAAGATCAAACTTTTTATATTATTCTGTAAGCTCACTTTTTTCACTTTACAATGTGTTGTGAAACTTTCTAAATTATTTCATATTCATCTACAATATTTTTCAGATATTATGACAGCTGAGGATTTGGGGTTTTGTATTCTGGTGTTCAGACAGAGTCCCTGTGACCTTTTTCTCTTCAGTGAATTCCTAAATTCCGTGGAAAAAAAAAGAACAAGAAACTTGTGCTTCACATAGGGCCTATCATGTCCTTGGTATGACACATGTACTAGGAACAGGGTGTGGTGAGGTGGACATATACATTGCCTGACTTAGAATGAGTGTTTAACAAGTATTGTTGTTAGAGGACAGGTGATGTAGGAGGAAGAACTCGATGCAGAGCCTGGTTGGACTAACAAGTGCTGTCACCAGGTCTGGCCCAGTACAGGGCAGGGGGCCACTTCTCAGAGGGCTTGTGCAACTGTAATGAAGACCCCCTTTCTTCTCCCCTCATATTCTTCTCTTCACTGTGGAGAGGCACTTGGTGATCAGTGACAAACTGTCCCTCTGTGGGGTTTACCCAAGAAGTGGGACTTTCAAGGATAAAATGGGATAGTCTCAAAAACCCAGGACAGTTGATTACCTTACATGGTAACTCCCACCCTGAGTTTATCTGAAGAATGTGGATTGATTCCAGAAGCTTTGAAATGACCATCTCTGCCCTGCAGGAATATTTGATGTGGTGTCTGAGAGCAGACTTATACTTTCCAACCAGAATGCTTTTATGAGTGAGAGACATAAATGTCAGTCATGTTTATACCTGAAATTTTGGATTCTCCGTCACTAGCAGCCAAACCTAATTCTTATTGATAAAACTGTATAAAGCTAATACTAATTAAAATCTTTTGCAAAAACTCACCGATTTTATTCTTAATTACTCTGAAGTGCAATAATAAATATGCATCCCAAGGTTATCACTGCAAGATTTATTTGATTATAACATTAAACTCAGTTTGTAGATATGTTTGGTTTCTTTCAATAGTCCATAGGGTACATAGTATAGCCATCCTCTGACAACTTAAGAACATGGGTGGGTATATATTCCTTCTAATGTGTGAATGGAGGCCCAAGGCACTGGTGCTCTATTGAATTGCAATAAATAGTGGAATCTCTTTGGAACACAGTCTGGGAGACAGTATTACCCTATGTAAACCTCATGGCTAAAGTGCACTTTAGTAAACCTTTATTATATGAAGTTGTTTTTAGAGACATAGTGTGACCCTTGGCATATATGCATCTGTGAAAGAATAAGCCATTCTTCAAACCAACATTTTTTCTGTGTTACACATGCATGGAAAGCATTTTCAAAATTATTATCCTAGTGCTGATTCTCTACCCTTCTTTCTCTTAAAAAATCTACTTTAGGCATTCAGAAGATCTACTTATCTGAGGATATGACTATAGCTAATTTTCTGAGAGCCTCTGAACATATCCCAAGTCTCCTTAGGACATCTGTCCATAACTTAAATTATTTTAAGTGGAGAATTAAACTAATGTTTCCTGCTAGCAAAAAAGAAATATGAATCTTGGTATTTCACATAAGACTTTTAATGGTGGAAGCAAATTACACTGCAAATATACAAAAGAAAAATAAACCCATCTTATTTCATGAGAAACTTGATACTTTTATTTAGAAAATGTATATTTCTGAATGCTTCCTTCATTGATTACAGATGTGTTTCAAATGTTACTTGATTAGGTTAGTAGTCTATGCTTTAAAAATAGATCAGGATAAAGGCAAGTGTTTTGGGCCCATTTTAAGTAAGAAAGAAAAAAAGATTTATCTAATGATAAGATGAATCAAAGAGTATAACAATTTTTTTTCTTTTTTCTTTCTTTTTTTTTTTTGCACAAGCAGGGCAATTCTGGTATGCTTGAAAGTTTCTAAATAAAGACATATTCCTTGCACATTACTTTGGCATAACACCTGGAAAATCTAAACGAGATTTCCATATGATGAATCATCATCCACAATATATCAGTTATGAATGTACACAGTGTGTTTTTAATATGTTTTCCTATTTATATATTTCACATTGAATGTTATTTGCTGTGTACATTGTATAAACTGGTGAGTTGAGGTTATTTGCTAGAGGCAAGGTGGAAAATTCTAGCTAAGGTAATACAAGGCAGCTACTGAGGTAGATTCTGGTAGGATTTTTGGTAAGTCCTATAGTGGGACTCAATGCTAGGAGAGGTTTGGTTTTGAACTAAATAGGCAGTTACTCACTCTTATTCACTCCTAGGCCTAAGGAAAGCCAGGTTATCTATACTACAACTCACCTATATTTATTATCAACCAACTCTATGCAATTTATTTTCCCAGGAAATAGCTGGGGAACTGTAGGAGTCATCTACCTCTGGATGCAGACTACCTATCTTACTCTGAGGAATTAAAACACAAATCAGTGTCTTTTAACAAAAAATAAATCTGTCCTCATTAATTTAACTGCTCTTGGTCTTCTGTACATTTTTTTTTTAATTTGTCTTCTGACATGAAATACCATAAACTGAGATAAATAATTAAAATATTCAGAAAGTGTGTGTTCTCAAAATTGCATGTTCTTTCTTTCTAGAAAGACACCTGGTAATTGACTTCTTTATGTTGCCAAACCACCAGAAGAAGGGTCTCAACCAGTTGCTCCTGGCTTTTCCGGGTTGTAAGATCTGATTAATGTCCTAAATGATGCGTGGCCAGGAGGTCAGGTCTATGGATAAAACTCCAGTCCTGCTGTGTCAGACTCTAGGACTGCTTAGGGTGACTGTTAGCTCCTCTACAAAATAATAATTCAGAAAGACCATGAACAGCTAGCTAAGTCCTTTATCACTGTGAACAAGCATCATATTCTCCCTTCATACCAGGTAGCATGATTTTTATTCTTAACATCTAGTTGGGAAAGGATGGTGCTGAGGAAGTTTCAATTTTGCTCTAATAGAGGGCACCCCAGGGTGACAGTGAACTCATTCTTCCAGGGGTGGCCTATCTTAGTATTTGTTTCCTGATCATGATTTGTGGTCCTGAGTACCTGTGACCCTGTGGTACTCCTGGCTGGATTTCTCCATTTGGCTAATTTAGAATGCAGAATTTCATCTTGAGAGAAAGTTTAGCACTTATCCTTTACTGACCCTAACAAGGGTAACTGCAGTGGAACAGGCAAACAAACTTCAGTGACTAGAGCTTGTCTGCACAGCTACTATACTTATCCAAAGAAGAATATAAAATGTGCAACACTCCTTAGCCCCCACCCTGTCCCACAAGAGATCTGTCAGAAAAAATAAAGTTTATATTACCCTTAGAAAGATCTTAACATTTTTTGTTTGTTTGTAGTTTTTCATTTCCTGAGACTTTGAGAAAGTCTGACCTAGCTTATCGGCCCCCCCTTTAATATATTATATTACAAGGAGAGAAGGTGATGTTCTTGTCACTAAGCAACATGAATAGGGAAGAGTGTCCATAGTTGTTGCTGTATAAACAGTGCAATAATAAATATAAAGTACTAAAATCCTGACCTTTTTTCTATTTCTTCATAAACCAACCAGAAATGGCAGTAGAGTCTGAACATGTCAATATAATGGAAGAAAACACCATTCACACTCACAAACTTGACCTTCATAAACAGAGATCTTATATGAGAGTGGTCAATATAATCTTTATTGGAAAATTGGGAGCACAATACATATGTAATTTCTACTTCAGATATTTATTCTAGGATTTTGTTCTATGGCTCAACTTCAAAAAGCTACTTGATCTACTCCTTTGTGTGTGTAACTTAAAATTTTGTCTGGCATTGTTTTTGGTATACAGATGCACTTAAAGACTGAGAGATTGTGTGCCTGTTTTCTTATTTAGCACATGAAGAAAGAGAGAGATTATTTGGTTCATTCAATATTACTACACTAAATAAGTTTCAGGGCTCTCCCTAGAATTCACTTGTATCAGAATACAAAACTTGGAGAGCCTAAATAACAAATTTACTACAGTAAAGTTTGTTCTCTGAAATGGGTGGTAAGCTTGGACATAAGGGAAAGAAAAGCCTTTAATCTGATAGTAATTCTGTAAAGACTTATTGAGTGGTATATAGTATCTGAAAACTAGTAGAAATAAGATATTTTGAGTTCTTATCATGGCTTTTGGGGAGAAGACTTCTTTCTGTGGCCTCAACACATGATCATTTTCATTCACTCATTCATTCATTCACCTAACAGGCATTTATTCAGCACATACTGTGTGGTAGGTATTGAGTTGGGACCTGAGAATACAAAGATTCTGAACAGGTCAGTCTTTACTCCAGGTAGTTCAAAACCAAATGAGGTAGGGAAGGATCATTTTAATTTGACATGAAACATTAGAATAATGTGCAGGATGTTCTGGAAGCACAAAAATGTGTTTCTAATGCAGTCTCAGAATGGGATGGTGATTTGGGAATGCCTTCTAGAAGAGGTAATCTCAATTGGATAGTATCAAAAGGAGTTGTCTATGTAGATTTTGAAGGTATAGGATAGGAAACCAGGCTGAGAGGACCTTCTGTGTATTCTTGGAGAAGTGTTTGTTCAGATCTTTTGCCCATTTTTTTAGTTGGGCTGTCTGTCTGCTTGGTGTTGAGATATGTAAGTTCTTTATATATTTTGGAGATCAATCCCTTGTCTGAGGTATCATTGGCAAATAAGTTTTCCCATATGGTTGGTTTTCTTTTTATCTTGCTAATTTTTTTTTTTTTTTTGCTGAGCAGAAACTCTTTAGTTTGATGTAGTTCCATTTGTTTACTTTTTCCTTTATGTCCCTTGCCTTAGGAGATGTATCAGTGAAAATATTGCTACATGGGAAATCTGAAATTTTCCTGCCTATGTTTTCCTCTAGGACTTTTATGGTGTCATGGCTTACATTTAAATCTTTAATCCACCTTGAGTTTATTCTGGTGTGTGGTGTAAGTTGGTGGTCTTGTTTCATTTTTTGCACGTCCCTGTCCAGTTCTCCCAGCACCATTTGTTGAAGAGGCTCTTCTCACTCCATTTTATGCTCCTTCCCCCTTTGTCAAATATTATTTGACCTGAAGAGATTGGATGTTAAAGCGGAGTAATAGAAGAGAGGAACAAAATATGATATTTGGAATGAACTATAGTGTAACAACTAGTGACTTAAACTTCCAAACTGCATAAATGGGGAGGACAAGCAAATAAATCATGAAGAATACCACAGTGGAATTTTTCCCAGTAGTATCTGTTTTTTCCTGTTTTCTTCTCTTTCTGGATCTCTCCCTGGTCAAAGTTCTATGGGTTTCATATTTTCCTTTCTGGCTGTTTGTGAGGAGATCTTGCTGGATGCTGAGGCTTCTGTTTTCTCACTCATGGGTCTGCCGCCCTCTCCCCTTACTGCAACTCTCCACTGTGAGCCACCCACTGGTCCTGTGGTACCCTCTAGTACTCTGCATTTTTGTTTAGCACCACTGCTATGCTGGCAAGCTTGTGTGTGTGCGCAGAGTCCTTGCCAAGTCTCAGGTCTTGCTTCAGCTCTTAAAAGAAAATCTGCATGACCTCCAAATCTGCAGCACCAGTCTGTGTTTTTGTTTAACAGAGCCATTGTGCCTGCTTGCAGGACTGCAAGCCTAGAGTTCCCTACTGAGTCTTGGTCCTTCCTCAGCTTTCCTTTTAAAAGAGTTTCAGTTTGGCCCCTATGCTTCAGCACTGGTACCTGTGGGCCCCAATCATCAGGCTCTCCCCACCCCTCCAAAAATCATACAGTCTCTTGCAGTCTGAGCTGGCCTCTGTCTTCGTGCACCTCAAACAGTTTCATCAAAATCTTCTCCTAGATGTTGCTGGGAAGGGTGCCTACAGTGGGAGTGCAGTTTCCAGGACTCTGCACCACCCTGACCTTCTCTCTTCGCACCCATAGATCTGTGCTAATGAGCTGGTCTGCAGCTGATCCTATGGTGCAGCCAGAGGTGCTGGACGGGGCATCCTGAGCAACTCTGCTTAGAAAATGTCGGCCGCGGTTTTTACACTCTCGCACACTGTTCCCACACTTCTGTCCCTGTTTGCCCTATCTCAATGCCACTCTCCCTCACTCTCTGCACTGTGTTTGTACTCCAAGTCCATTCCGCAGTGGGAGTAAACAGACAAGGCTACTAGCTACTCTGCCACCATATTTTTTTCCTCCGTCACTTTCTTGAAGAAACCATATCTGCTTACACTTTTATCTCCAATCTGAATAAAACTCAGGTGTGAAATAAATTTGAGGAGTTCTGTAGAGGAAGAACTGAACGCCTCTGGTCTTTTGGCAAGCTGTTTCCATCAAGTCACAGCAAGTACTCATCTTGAGCTATCATATGACCAGATATTCTGTGATGAGTTTGCTTGTTACTGAGCATGCCAAAGTGTTGGCTGCCTCCAGGACTCACACGGGAGCACAGATTTGCCAGAGTACCTCCATGAGAAATACGAGCAAGCAGTAAATTGCTACTCATTTTCAGGCCTGTTGCTGAGAACACATATTCTGTTTGTTCCTTCTCCTGCTGAGGCTTCTGGGTATGGAGAAAATACCATTAAAAATAACAGTAACATACAGGTGTCTAACTTGGTAATGACTATAAGCTGTATACCCTAAGGTATAAATATGGTCTCTTTTTTGTGTTTTTCAACAAATTACTTAAATACCCACCTATTGTACTAATAGGAAGCCTGATAACTTTCTCTCAAGGCAACCCTCCTGCCCCCACCTGAATTGTGAAAAATTTCTGTGGGTTTTGGACAGATTGCCTTTGATTCTCCCTACTATACAGAATTGCTGCCAAAAGCTTGTTTGCTGGAAGATGACTGGCGATGCTGGTCCATTTCTCAGTTATACTCTAGTGGCCCAGATCCCTGTTCAGGCTGCACTAGACCTTCTAGGACAATGATCCTAGTATTGCCAAGGCTGAATTAAAGCTACCCTACAATTTGGCGTTCCAGGTTATAATTCTTTATGTTTGGAATATTTAATAAACAGCTCTCAGAGTGCCATTGGTCTAGGAGCAAGGTCAGGATTGAATCAATCATCTGCCCTTTGTACATATGGACCCACAGGCTTCTTTACCTCTACCAAGGAGTCACATTTGGGGCCTTTACTAAACAAAAAGTTTAAGGTTCTGGGAATATACCAGTGCCTGAACAGACATATCACTGCCTCTTGGGACATCTACAGTGAGCCAGGATTTGGGGACTTGAAGAGAAGTAATTAATGTTTCTGCCTCCAAGGATCTTGTTCTCTAGTGACATAAAATGCATTTCAAAGGAAAGCTGACTTTTTAGGATTGACTTTTAGATTATCTGCTTTCTTTGAATATCTATTTAGTCTGTGATTCCTTTCAACAAATATAAATTAGTAATAACTTCTTTGAGAATACTGAGCTCTATTAAGATAAGCAAATTAGGACAAATTTAATTTAATAATTTATAAAACAATTAAGAATGAAACTTCCCTCCTTCATGTAGTGCTTTAATTTTCATAATGCTTTTTATTTAGTGTTGCTCTTTGTAACATACAGTACATTTTCAGATACATTATTTTAATACTTTATGCATCATTAAATAACCACAACATTAATTCTTAAAATTAATTCTTAACACTTCCCATTGGAAGTATTAAAAAGCTGACATTTACTTTGCAGCCATAATATACCAGGTATCTTATGTGTACTATATTATTTCATTTAATCTTCATAAAACTCCATGATGCTGGTATTATCCCCATTTTACAGACAGAGAAATAGAGGCTTAGATCTTGACTAAGGCCATTTAGCTACGGGATGTCTGAAATTTAAACTCAGGTCTGCTGATGCTATAGCTCTTATACTTTGCATTGTGCAATATTTTGTTAGGGAAGTATTAAAACAATCTCCTGTAATTTCTCCACTGCCTTCTGAAATGTGTAAGAACACTGAAAGGTTAAGAGACTCATATTTGGGCCAGGTTGGCCTCTGGCTTCTAGTCTGGTGTCTTTTCCATCCCTCCATTTTTAATCCATGTTGAACTTGACTGTCATCTTGCTGAGTGTTACCTATAGTGACTTGCTAGAGAATCTACAGCACTTTCAGGAAGGTCTGATATGTCTGACTTCAGGGAGCAAGAGAGTCCCTGTGAGAATCTGGCTCACTTTCTTGTTATGTTTATAGGATCTGGATTTTTGCTGCATTTCTGTACTTGACAGGCACTAATATTCAACTTTCTTTTATTTCTTACAAAACAGGTGAGTCAAGGGAAAAAGGACAAATGATAAAGGTGTTTTATTTTTCCCAGCCAAACTGTATCTGGCTTTATTAAAGATACTTTTCATAAACAACCATAATATTGCAGGCAGGATATGGGCAGACAATCAATAGTATACAACAACTTTCAAACTCCTTTCTTCAATGGACTACCAAAATCAGAAAGCCACTATAAACCCCAATGAAGTCTTTACTGGATGCTCTGAACAGGGAAAGTTTAAAGTGAGGGTTGACATTTCACATTAGGCATGTTGTTTAACAGCTTCTCACAAGCTGATCCTGACTTTCAGGAAATGAAATGAAAATGGCAGAATTATCAATCGGTAGATCCACAATCTAAAAAAAATTTGCTGCTCTTTTGAGGGATGCCATCTCAATGGTAAACACTGGAAAGTCCTGATACTCAATGTACTTGGAATCAATTTTGGGGGAAGTCAGGTCCCAACAGGTCTTTGGGCTTAGGAGAATCAAGTCTATGCTTAAAGTGGAGAGGGAGGAAGGACATAAAAATGAATTTTTGTTTTTCCACATCACAAGGTGTTTGTGCCAAGGTGGCTAATGTGTGTCAACATCAAGGGATTTGTCCAACCAGGAACCAAGATGAAGTCTCTCAAACTTAGAAGGAAAGGGTGTTTTTATTCCTACATCAGTCTAGCTCTGGAGACATTCTATTAGTACTATATGTCCTTCTCCCCTCAAACAACAATGTTCTGTGTGCTAACAACATAACTTACAAAAAAGTAAATCAAAATTTGGAATTTTTATAAAACTTGATAAAAAATAGCATTTCAAGCTGTACAGTCACCAAAAATACACAGTTATCAAAAATGCACACACTTCACTTGGAATCTCTTGCATCTTCAGCTTTCTGTGCCTGGTCTGCTTTGGCATCTCCATTTTTGCAGGGTTGTTCCCATCCTTGACAGCATTAGCTTTCCCCCTTTTCCCTTTGAGTACCATCATTCCATTCTTTGCAGGGGCCTTCTTAGGCTTGGGCTCTGGCTTTGGAGGAGCAGGTTTAACCAATAACCTGGTGGATCTTTGTGGTTCGTCCTTCACCTTTATCCCCTTTAGCATCACCTTCAGCCTTTCTCTTGGGCATGATGGTGACAGTGGCACGGTGTATGGGCTAGACGTGGAGATATAGTAGCTCATGAGCTTTGGTTGGTCCAGGGGGTCATTCTCACCTCCTTTTCTGACAGAGGTGTATTACAGGCTGGGGAAATATTGAGCAATAATAGCATTAAACAAAACCAGGCCTAATCTCAACTGTGTATTTCCTGACTAGTATAGAGAGTAAATGTTGTCCTTTCTGAGGCAAAGTGCCAGTGTATTTAAGCCACAACTTCGAGACCTAAGCTGTAAAATAAATAATTATAAAATGATATTTAGATTGAATATTAAAAGAAGCTCACGTGAAATACCTGAGAGGATATACCCATCTACTGAATGGCTCTTGAAATGAAAAATGTATTATATTCCAAAATATGAGGCTTTTTATTTCACAACAAATTATTATTAATTAGAGTTCCACTACTTTATAATGGGTAAATATTCTGGTATCAACTGAGCTGACATCCAGCACACCTGTGCTGGCCCTGGACAAAATAGTGAAAGAGAAGGTGGAAAAAGTAGATGTTTTGTTCTCCTGCCCCCAACACTGTAAGATCTTTATTTTCTACCAAGTTTCCCATCTCTCCTCAAGTGTCTGGGGTCTTTACTATGTCTCTGCAGGGCCTTCAGTCTTGGACTGTCTCTTTGATATTTCCAGCACACTTCTTTCAAACTTGACCCTTCATTCCATTTCCTCTTTCTTCCAAAATGAATAGCAGTTGAATTCTCTACCATTTCAGTAATATATCAATGATCCAGGAATATGTGCATTTTAAACAAGTACCTCTCTATTTGTGCTCTCCTTTGCAAGGAATCAAAGCCTTTGTTAACCCAGAAAAATAGTTTAATAGGAGAGACCATCTTGATTTCTGTCACATCAATTTTCTTTTTTTAATTGCAATTTCAATTTTTTAAATTACGTATAGGGCTCTTAATATTATTTTTAATGTCCATTTCTAAATTTTTAATTTAATTAATTTTTTTACATCACCATTTATTCCCCAGATACTATCTTCTATTTCAACCCACCCCATTCCCCTTCATAATCATCACACTGTTGCTTTTTAGTTCAGTTTATTCATTAGATTCTAAACCACTCATATTCAACATAGCACTGAAAGTACCAGCCACAGCAATCAGATAAGAAGAAGAAATAAAAGCCATCCAAATTGGAAAGGAAGAAGTACAATTACTATTATTTGCAGATCATAGGATACTGTATACAGAAAACCCTAAAGATTCAACCAAAAAACTGCTAGAATTGATAAATGAATTCAATAAAGTAACAGGATAAAAAATTAATATCCAGAAATCAGTTGTATTTTTATGTACTATCAGAAATAAACTATCAGAAAATGATATTAAGACAGCAATCTTATTCACAATTTCTTCAAGAAGAATAAAATACATAGGAACAAATTTAACCAAAATGTAAAAACCTGTACTTGAAAAATTATAAGACACTGAAGAAAAAAATTTAAGGTGATACAAATAAGTGGAAACATATATTGTGTTCATGGATATGAAGAATTAACATCATTAAAATGTCCATACCACCCAAAGCAATCTACAGATTCAATGAAAATTCTATCAAGATAACAATGGCATATTTAGCAGAACTAGAACAAATATTCCAAAAATTAATATGGAACCACAAAAGACTCTGTATAGGAATAGTGATCCTGAGAAAGAAGAACAAAATTGGAGGAATCTTTCTAGCTGATATCAAACTATACTACAATGCCATAGTAATGAAAACATGTGCTATTGGCATAACAGCAGACATATAGATCAACACAACAAAATAGAAAGCCCAAAAACCAACCTGTTGCTTTGTAATCAATTATTATTTGACAAGTGAGGCCAAAACATACAATTGGGCTAAAGACAGTTTAGACAATAAATGTTATTGGGAACACTGGATGGATACATGCAGAAAAATGAAATTAGACCATCTTCTTAATGCCACACATAAGAATAAACTAAAAATGAATTAAAAACTTAACTGTTAGACTTGAAACCATAACAATTCTAGAAGAAAACATAGGCAGTAAAATCTTGGACATTGCTCATAGCAATTTTTTAAATTGTTTTTCTATTGCTCCCCCCCACCCAGCCCACCCCTTCTCCCACAGTCATTCCCCACCCCATTGTCCACATCCTCGCCAGCACTTTTTGTTTGTTGATTTGTTGAAGATGGCCATTCTGATTGGTGTAAAATGGAATCTCATTGTGATTTTTTTGCATCTCTCTGATGGCTAGTGATGTTGAGCATTCTTTCATGAGTCTATGGACCCTCTGTGTATCCTCCTTGGAGAAGTGTTTGTTCAGGTCTTTTGCCCATTTTTTAATTGGGCTGTCTGTCTTCTTTGTGTTGAGATATGTAAGTTCTTTTTATATTTTGGAGATCAATACCTTGTCTGAGGTATCATTGGCAAATATGTTTTCCCATATGGCTGTTTCCCTTTTCAGATTGCTGATGTTTTCTTTGGCTGAGCAGAAACTCTTTAGTTTGATGTAGTCCCATTTGTTTATTTTTTCCTTTATGTCCCTTGCATTAGGAGATGTATCAGTGAAAATATTGCTAAATAGGATATCTGAAATTTTCCTGCCTATATTTTCCTCTAGGACTTTTATGGTGTCATGGCTTACATTTAAGTCTTTTATCCATCTTGAGTTTATTCTGGTGTGTGGTGTAAGTTGGTGGTCTAGTTTCATTTTTTTTTAGCATGTCCCTGTCCAGTTCTCCCAGCACCACTTGTTGAAGAGGCTCTTCTCACTCCATTTTATGCTCCTTCCCCCTTTGTCAAATATTAGTTGACCATATAGACCTGGGTTTATTTCTGGACTCTATTTTGTTCCATTGATCTATATGCCTGTTCTTATGCCAGTACAAGACTGTCTTGATCACAGTGGCTTTGTAGTATAGTCTGATGTCAGGTTTTGTGATTCCTCCTGCTGTGTTCTTCTGTCTCAAGATTGTTTGGCTATTTGGAGTCTTTTTTGGTTCCATGTAAATTTTTGAAGTATTTGTTCTTGGTCTGTGAAAAATGTCACTGATATTTTAATGGGGATTGTGTTTAATCTGTAAATTGCTTTGGGTAGTATGGACATTTTGATGATGTTGATTTTTCCCATCCATGAACATGGTATTTGCTTCCATTTATTTTTATCTTCCTTAATTTCTTTCTTCAGTGTTAGGTAGTTTTCTGAGTATAGGTCTTTTTTCTCTTTGGTTAAGTTTATTCCTAGGTACTTTATTTTTCTTGTTGCTATAGTAAATGGAATTTTTTAAGAGTTTCTATCTCTGATATTTTATTGTTGGTGTACAGAAATGCCTTCGATTTGTGAATATTTATTTGTACCCTGCTATTTTGCCAAGTTCACTTATTATGTCGAGTAGCTTTTTTAGTGGGGTCTATAGGGTTTTCTATGTACACTCTCATGTCATCTGCAAATAATGACAGTTTCACTTCCTCTTTTCCAATTTGGATGCCTTTTATTTCTTTTTGTTTTCTGATTGCTGTGGCTAGAACTTCCAACACTATGTTGAATAGGAGTGGAGAGAGTGAACATCCTTGTCTTGTTCCTGATCTCAGGGGGAATGCTTTCAATTTTAGTCCATTGAGTATGATGTTGGCCTCAGGCTTCTCATATATAGCCTTAATTATGTAAAGGTATGCTCCCTCTAGTCCCATTTTTCTGAGTGTTTTCATCATAAATGGGTGTTGTACTTTATCAAATGCTTTTTCTGCTTCTATTGACATGATCATGTGACTTTTGTCTTTCATTTTGTTTAGGTGGTGTATTATATTTATTGATGTGTGAATATTAAACCATCCTTGCATCCCTGGGATGAATCCCACTTGATTGTGGTGTATGTTCTTTTTAATGTGTTGCTGGATCCTGTTTGCGAATATTTTGTTGAGGATTTTAGCATATATGTTCATCAGCGATATTGGCCTGTAGTTTTTTTTCTTTGTTATATCTTGACCTGGTTTTGGAATTAGGGTAATATTGGCTTCATAGAAAAAGTTTGGGAGTTTCCCCTCTTTTGGGATTTTTTGGAATAGTTTGAGAAGGATAGGCAATAGTTCTTCCCTAAGTGTTTTGAAAAATTCACCTGTGAAGCCATCTGGTCCAGGGCTTTTGTGTGCCAGGAGTTTTTTAATTACTGTTTTAATTTCAGTCTTTGTTATCAATCTGTTTGGGCTTTCTGCTTCTTCTTGATTCAGTTTTGGAAGATTATATGTTTCTAGAAATTTGTCCATTTCCTCTAGGTTGTCAAGTTTCTTGCCATACAATTGTTTGTAGTAATTTCTTACAATCCTTTGTAATTCTGTGATATTGGTTGTGATTTCTCCTCTTTCATTTCTAATTTTTTTTATTTGGGTCCTCTCTCTTTTTTTTCTTGATGAGGCTGGCTAAAGGCTTGTTGATTTTTTAGTTATCTTTTCAAAGCACCAGCTTCTACTTTTGTTGATCTTTTGAATTGTTTGTTTAATCTCTATGTCTTTTAATTTTGCTCTGACCTTGATGATTTCCTCCCTTGTACTTATTGTGGGTTTTGTTTGTTGTTGTTCTCCTGTTTCTTGTTGCTGTAGGGTGAGATTTTTTATTTGTGATTCTTCTATCCTTTTCAGATAGGCCTGTATTGCTATGAACTTTCCTCTCAGAACTACTTTTGCCGTGTCCCATAGGTTTTGGGCTGTTGTGTGTTCATCATTATTAGTTTCCAGAAACTTCTTGATTTCTTCTTTGATGTCATTGTTAACCCATTTATTATTTAATAGCATGTTATTCATTCTCCATTAGTTTGAATGTCTTTGAATGTTTTCCTTGATGTTGATTTTTAGTTTTAAGGCATTGTGGTCTGAGAAGATGTTTGATATAATTTCAATTTTCTTGAATTTGTGGAGACTTGTTTTGTGTCCTACCATGTGGTCTATCTTTGAAAATGTCCCATGTACATTTGAAAAGAATGTATATTTTGCTTCTTTGGGGTAAAATGTTCTATATATATCAGTTAAGTCCATTTGATCTAGTGTGTTGTTCAATGCCTGAATATCCTTGGTGGTTCTTTGCTTCAAAGATCTATCCATTGTTGATAATGGGGTGTTAAATTCACCTACTATGAGTGTGTTGCTGTTGATATATTTTTTGTAGTCTTCTAATATTTTTTAAAAATATTTGAGTACTCCTATATTGGATGCATATATGTTTACCAGGGTTACATTTTCTTGGTGGATTGTTCCCTTAAGCATTATGAAATGTTCCTTCATTGTCTCATTTTAAGGCTTTTGCTATGAAATCTGTTTTGTCTGATATAAATATTGCTACCCCAGCCTTTTTTTCATGTCCATTTGCTTTGAATACTTTTTCCTGTCCCTTCACTTTCAGTCTGTGTATATCTTTTGTTTCGAGGTGTGTCTCTTGTAGACAGCATATATGTGGGTCATGTTTTCATACCCATTCCACTACCCTATGTCTTTTGATTGGAGCATTTAATCCATTTACCTTTAAGGTTAATATTGACAAGTATTTATTCATTTTCCTTTGTACCTGTGTTCCTCTCCCTCTCTCTTTTTCTTCTTTTTCATACAGCATTCCCTTTAGCATCTCTTGCAATGCTGGTTTGGTGGAGATGTATTCTTTTAGTGTTTCTTTGTCTGGGAAACTCCTTATTTCACTTTCCATTTTGAAAGAGAGCCTTGCTGGGTAGAGTAGTCTTTGTTGTAGGCCTTTGTTTCTCATTGCTTGAAATATTTTTTGCTATTCCCTTCTGGCTTGTAGTGTTTCTGTTGAGAAATCAGTTGAATGCCTTATCGGAGCTCCCTTGTATGTTATTTGCTGTTTGTCTCTTGCTGCTTTTAGGATTCTCTCTTTCTCTTTGACTGTTGCCATTTTAACTATGATGTGTCTTGGAGTTGGCCTTTTTTTCTGGTTCATCTTCATTGAGATCCTCTGTGCTTCCTGAAATTGCATGACTTTTTCTCTCTTCAAGTTAGGAAAATTTTCTGTCATCATTTTTTAAATCAGATTTTCTATCCTATGTTCCTCTTCTTCACCTTCTTGTATCCCCATGATATGAATATTTTTTCATTTTATGGTTTCCAGCGTTCCCGTAACCCTCTTTATTCTTTTTCAGTCTTTTTTTTTCAGTTTGTTGTATTGTTTAGGCACTTTTTTCTATGTTATCCTCTAACTCACTGATCCAATCCTCTGCTTCGTTTAGCCCACTTTTGATGGATTCTGCTGTGTTCTTCAATTCAGAAATTGTATTCTTCATTTTTTCCTGGTTCTTATTGATAGTTTTTATGTCCTTTTTTATGCTGGTGTAGTTCTCCATAAGTTCTTTGTAGCTCCCTTGGAGTCTTTTTAGTTTCCATGTAGTTCTTTATAATTCCTCTGGAGTTCGTTGTAGTTTTCTCTGAGTTTGTCAAGTTCATTGAGCTTTCTTATAACCATTTTTTTGAATTCCATGTCTGATAGTTTGCTGATCTCTGTTTCATCTAGCTCTCTTTCTGGGGATTCCTCTTTTCCTTTCATTGGGAGGTTGTTTCTGTGTCTCCCCATGTTGGATGCTTCTTGTTTGTTTTTGTTTTTTAGATTTGTCTGCTTTTCTTTTCCACCTTTGTAGTATGAGATTCTGTATAGGAGACCTGGAGGACTCAGTGGTGCAATCTCTTTGATCTCCTGAGCTTGATTCTCTTTGGATGCCCTTTATACCATTTGTTTAAGCTATCTGGTTGTATGTCAGTTACTCTTTGGTGGATCCTTCCCACTGGCTAGTTGATTGAGAGTCACTCTGCCCACTTTTTCTTGAATTGTTTTGTGGATATGTCACTCCACCCCAAGTTTGTACTCCAAGTCCTTTCGCGATGGGAGCAAGCAGACAGCACTACTACCTAATCCACCACCATCTTCCATGCAATATTTTTTATGATATATCTTCTTAGGTAAGGGAAACAAAAGAAAAAATAAACAAATGAATTTACATCAAACAAAAAAGGTTTTGCACAGCAAAGGAGACCATCAACATAATAAAGAGAAAACCCACTGAATAGCATAATATATTTGCTGATACATCTGATAAAGGGTTAATACCCACAATTTATGAAGAACTTATAAAACTCAACACTAACATAACAAATAATGCAATTAAAAAATAGGCAAAGGACCTGAATAAACACTTCTCCAAAGAGTACATACAGGTGACTGACAGAGATGAAAACATGCTGAATATCACTAGTCATCAGAGAAATTCAAATTAAAACCACAATAAGATATCACCTCGTACGTGTCAGAATGGCTATCATCAATAAGTGTTGGAAGGATGTGGAGAAAGGGGAACCCTTTTGCATTGTTAGTGGGAATGCACATTGTTGGAGCTACTGTGGAAAGCAATATGGAGTTACCTCAAAAAATTTCCTTTTGCACTGTTGGTGGGAATATAGATTGGTGCAGCCACTGTAGAAAACAGTATATGGCATTAATAATAATGGATCTGCCTTCTGATCCAGTGATCTTACTTTTGGGTATATATCGAAGAAACTGGAAACATTAATTTGGAAGAATATAAGCACCCCTATGTTCATTGCAGTGTTATTTATTATTGCCAAGATATGGAAGTAGCCCAAGTGTCCATCAGTAGATGAGTGGATAAAACAACTCTGGGGCATTACACAATAGAACATTACTCAGCCATAAAAAAGAAAGAAATCTTATACTCTAAAATAGCATGGATGGGCTTCTGGCCAAGATGGAGGCTTAGACTGTCACGCTCGGTCTCCCTCTACAAGTAGAAAGGAATACAACTACCTCAAAACAAAAGATAACTAGATATTCCAGAAAAGAAAACTACACAGAAGCCCAACATACGAAATTATAAACCAGTGGCGCTAGTCGGGCAGGTAAGAAGAGTGAAAGTGGGCGGTGCTATTTGTGGTAGCATCAGGGACAGCGGCAGGGAGAGCAATCCCGGCTGCAGTCGACCCACAGCAGCTCCCGATGCCAATGCTGGGAAAAGCAGCCGCTGCATTGCCTCGGACGGTGAGGCCCAGAACGCAGGAGGACAAATCTGGGTCTCCTAGCAGAGAATAAAGGCAGGAATCCATTTTGGACCCCCGCCTCCACACAAAGCGCCACAGCGCCGCGAAATAGGTTGCGAATCGCCATCGGTTGCTAAGTAGTGATGACAAAGTGCCACAGCGCAGTGAAATAGGTTGCGGATCGCTGCCAATTGCTGGGTTGTGACGAGTACACAGGCACTGTCCCCTATAGCCGGCCCGAGAAAGCAAAACGCAAATCTGTCAAAATGAGACAGACAACTATAGAAATCCCGGTGGTGCAGCTCACCAGGCAACAGATGAATAATCTGATAGATGAAAAAATAAGAAACCTGTCAGAGACTCAGTTCAGAGCCATTGTTATAAGGTGGCTTACAGAATTAACAAAAGATTTGAAAAAAGACGAGAAAGGATTGAAAATCACTCATACTGAAAAACGCAAAAACACATACGAGACAAATAGTGAGGAAATAAAATCCAGAGTTCAAATCAACAAACCGGAACATAGAGAAGGAACAAATAGTCAACCAGTGTGGAGAGAGGAAACAGGAAGCAAGGAAAATGAGAAGAAGATCAGAAACCTCTGGGACAGCTATAAGAGATTGAACATAAGAATTAAAGGATTGCCAGAGGGTGAAGAAAAAGAACTAGAAATTGAAAAATTAAGTGAAAATATAATACAGCAGTACTTTCCAAACTTGGGGAAGGAAATAGACTCACAGGTCCAGGAAGCACAGAGAGTTCCAGAAAAACTGGACCCAGGGAGAACCACTCCAACACACATTATAATCAAATTGCCAAAAGTTAAAGATAAAGAGAGAATCTTAAAAGCAGCAAGAGAGAAGAAAAAAATCATGTACAAAGGGGTACCAATTAGACTATCAGCTGACTTCTCAAGGGAGACCCTGCAGGCAAGAAGGGACTGGCAAGAAATATTCAAAGGAATGAAAATCCAAGACCTACAACCGCGAATACTCTATTCAGTGAAATTGTCATTCAGAATAGAAGGGCAGAGAAAGTGCTTCCAGGACAAAATAAAACTGAAGGAGTTCATTAGATCCAAACCACTATTATATGAGATGTTAAAGGGACTGGTTTAGAAAAAGGAGGATCAAAACTATGAACACTAAAATGAAAACTGCAACACAAGAACCAACCACAGAAGCTAGGGAATTGAAACAAAGGCAAACTAAATAGGCAATGAGAGTGGAAAAAGAACTATAGGTATGGGGAACATATTGGGGGAAGGTCATTCGGGAGGGGTAAGGGGGTAAGGGATGGAGATGGTACAGGAACTAAGAAGCATAGTAGAAGGGAATGGAGTAGACAGAAAGGTTGAGAAGAACTATATGTACAACCAATGGACATGGACTAAAAGGGGGGGACAACTGGAGGGAGGGGGACCACTGGGTGGAGGGGAGCAGAGGGAAGGAAAATTGGGACAACTGTAACAGTATAATCAATAAAACATATTAAAAAATAAATAAAATAAAATAGCATGGATGGACCTGGAGGACATTATGCTAAGTGAAATAAGCCAGAGAAAGACAAATAATATCATCTCACTCATATGTGGAATCTAATGAACAAACTAAACTAATAAACATAATAGAGACTCATAAATGGAGAGCAGGATGTCAGCTATTGGGGGGTGAAGTTAGGGGGAGGAGGGATCAAGCAAAAAGAGAAAAAGACTCATGGACATGAACAACAATATGGTGAGTGCAGTGGGAATAAGGGTATAAAGGGGTTAAATGGCAATGAAAAAATACAACAAAATTTTTTTTTAAAGAACTTAAAAAATTATACATGGATTTTCAACTGCACCAGGATTGGCATCCCTAACCTCTAGTTATTCAATGGTTAACTGTATTCTTAACACTCTAAAAGTGCCTCTTTTTAAACAGTAATTTATTTGCTAAACAGAGCTCATTTTTAATGTATTTTAAAAATAATTTCCTTCTAGGAACTAGAATAAGCTCATTCCAATCATCCATTGCACTTAAAAGCCATGATAATGAATTTAGAATAAAATATCTGAACTTATTTTTATAAGTTCAGATATTGCCCCAAACCTCTGTGTTAAAATGTGTTCTACATAGAACATATATAAATGACTCATGGACATGGACAACGGGGAGGGATATGATTGTGGGAGAGGGGGTGGGTTGGGTGGGGGAGAGAAATTGGGAGAAAAGGGGACAACTATAATTGAAAAACCAAAAAAAAAATAAATAAAAAAAAATAAAAATAAAATGTGTTCTACATAAAACAATGTTATTATGGAAACAAATGTTACATTGGAATAAAACACAAATTTGAGAATAAGATGCATCTATGGTATAATTTCAGGGCTTTTGTTTTTACAGAAGAGGACAAAATCTGTTTATCTTAAGCCAAAGTGGAATTGATTAGATGATGTTGGGGAGCTCATACAATCAGCAGAAAGTCTCAGGAGCTAAGTGACTAGAAACCAAGGGCAGCTGGGTGGCTGGAACCATGGCCATGGCCACAGTCCAGCACAAGCAGGGTCGGTTCCTCCTGGATGCCATTGCTGTCCCAACACTGCCATTACACCCTGGGCCCCCACCAGAACTATGCCAGTGACCCTGCGCCTATGATTTGGTGCTTCTGTGCTCTAATCACTGACTTTAGTGGTGATTGTGGGGCTGAGTGGGGGTGGGGGGGGGGAAGAAGGGTATAAGAGGACTAAATGGTAATGGAAAAAATATATAATAACAAATTTTAAAAGAACTAAATAAAACTAATTGGTTGAACTCAGGCCACATGCTTCTTGTACTTTATGGCCAGGAGGCTGAGAAAGGAGACATTTGCCTCTTCCAGTTTTAGTAGTCGGAACTGGAACTATTTTCACCAACCCCTACTGGGAATTCCCCAAACATACAAATGGGTCATCTTAATGCCAAGTATCTAAAAATACACCAAACTTAAATCTAATTCAAGCCAAAAACTCAACACACTTGAAGGTAACATTCCCATGAAAGTGCAGCCAAAATTGGGCTTGTTTTAATAATCAAGCCAGGTTTCAACTTCTTTCACTACATGGAAGTGAATCTGAATGTTTTCACCCTGTGTTCCTTGGGACATCTGGTTGTTTTACCAAGTGAGGCAGTTCTATAACATAAGGGCCCATGAGAAATGGGGCCCATAGGGAAGGAGTAGGCAGGCTGCCTTAAAGGGTAAGATCAAATTTTTGCATTAAAATTTTTTCCTCCAGAAAATTATGCAAAATATCAAGTGTTGTTATACAAGGTGAAGTAAAGATTTGTATTGAACAGTATACACAGCACAATTCCTTTATGATAATAGGACCTTTTAATTACATCAATAGAGAAGCATTCTGGAGCTTATATAGTTGGATACAAGATTTTAATAAAACAATGAAATTCAGTGAGAATCTTTATGATGGAGTTTTTCTCATGAGATTAAATTTTAAAAAAATATCACACACATTTATTATATAGTTCAATTTATTCTATATGGTACACATTAATTTATAATATTTAAAATATAATTATCTGTAATATATGACAATTATATATTAAACATAATGTGGGATGTATGACTATAGATAATATACATAAAATATACATAACACAGTATAGCATATAGTTTGTCTTATTTCTCCTTTTAAAAATTTCTCTCTATAGCTCTTATTTGTTTGACCATTTTGAAGTTCAAAATTTAAGTCTAATAGAATAAGTATTATTACTTGTTAAACAGCTGATTAGAGAGTTACAGTAATACTTGTAATAATTTATTTGGAGTCTTTTTTTGTAATTGGCTTCTCTGTTTTTGCTGTGTAATGGGGAAATGAAAAGTTGGCTGGATATCATTTTAAATTACTATTCATTCTCATTTCCCCATTTTATTTTTATAAAACTCCTTCATTGGCTAATTCAAGACATTAGATACATTTTAATTAAATAATCATTGAGTGGTCAGTGTGAGAACCATAGGAAGGGAAGAGGAGAGTTGAAGTTTTCAACATAGATACAGAAGAATGCGTAGGAAAATGAATGGGCTAATGAAACAGAAAAGCCTCTCAGTAAAGTGTCTGATAAAGCCAGGAGTCCAAGAAGGAAACTTTGCTTCCCATGCTTTTCCCTAACCATCCAGCTGAGTTACAGGGAGGCCACTCTCACCTGTGCACACTCCTTTGATAGTGAAAATGACTACTATAGGTTTTGGAATAAACATGCACATAGTATTACTTTTTCATAAAAATGGCATCATTCTTTATTCTGACAGTGGAGATGGTCTCTACCTACCTACATGTATTGGGAAGGAATTTGAAGACCACTTTATACCAGAGCTCCTTTCTAACTGACACCATACACTACACAGAACTTGGGAAACCCTATGCAATGGGGAATCTAGTCTTCCCAGGTTTGGGTTCCCCTCATGCATTAGTCATAGGAGAAGGCACTATTATGCAATGCTTATAACTAAGAGCTATGCAGTCAGAGAAATATGTGTGAAAAATCATAGCCACACAATGTACTAGATATGTGCCCATGGCAAATTAGCTAACCTCTCTAAACTCCTGTGTACTCATCCACAGCATGGGAAAAATATGGTACTGTTGGAAAGACTGCATGAGTAAAAACCTCTTAGAATGCTACCTGACATGCAGTAATTATTATAATCCGAATACAGTTGTTAATTCTTATATGCTATCTAGTTTTATAAAAACTTTCACATATTTTTTCTCATTAGATCCTCTATATGACCTATGTTGTAGACATTTTTGGTATTGCTATTTTATACATTTTTAAAACTCCTTCAAGCTAATAGATATTGAAATAATTGATTAAAGTCCCTCAGACTAGTAATTGGCACGAGTGAAGTTTCAACTTAGGTATTCCTATTATAGAACACTTTCCTGGGCTGTTGTCAACCAATAGTTTTTGTCTCCTGCTTCATGAGAATTACTTTTTTCATTTAACTCACCCTTTAAATGTAAATGGACTAAATATGCTCCTATTTTCTGTGGTATAGTAGGTTAATGTCACTATTTTTTGATGTCTCAGTTATGATTTTACATTTCATGTGGGTGTACACTGAGACTTCTGATTTAAAATAGAACTTTAGATGTTATTGTAATTTAATAATGGCGACTCTGAAGACATGGTCATTTCTTTTTTAAAATGCTAAACTGATGTATAATTGAAGCACAATAAACTGCATATGTATCAAGTGTAAATTTTAATGAATTTTGACATATACATACACTTGTGAATCCATCAGCACAGCCAGATAAGAAACTCCCAAAAGCTTTATGGTGCCTTGTTAACCCTTTCCTTTCTACTTCTCTCATCTCTTCCTCATCTTCAGGCAACTGCTGATCCACTTTATATCACTATAGATAAGTTTGTAATTTCTGGAATTTTATATAAGTGAATCATACAGTATTACTTCTTTTTGCCTTGTTTCTTTACTTAGCATAATTACTTTGAGATTGATCCATATCATCATGTGTGCCAATGTCCATCCCTTCTGACTGTTGTACAGGACATCACTGTTGGAATAGACCACAATTGTCTGCCCATCCATCTACTGCTGGGCACTTGAAATGTTTCTAGTTTTAACTATTACAAAGATAGCTATTGATATTATGAACATTGGTATACCAGTCTTTGTGTGGTTATATGATTATGTTTCTCTACTTAGGAGTCAAATGGTTCCTAGGTTGTGTGGTTAGGTAGGTGTATGTTTAACTATGTAAGAAATTGTTGAACTGTCTTCCAAAGTGTTTTTTACTATTTTATATTCCTACCTGCAGTGTATGACAGTTTCAGTTTCTCCACATTTTTGACAACACTTTGTAGATCAGTCTTTTTAATTTTAGCCACTCTAGTGGGTGGTGGCAGTATCTCCTCATGGTTTTAATTTGCATTTCTCCGGTGACTAATGAGTATCTTTTCATGTAACTAAATCTGTATAGCTTCTTTTTCAAGTTGGTCATTTATCTTCTTGTTATTGAATTTTCTAAGAATGTTTTCTATACTTCAGATACACATCTTTTATTGGATATGTTTTGCACATATTTTCCTTCCAGTCTATGGCATGCTTTTCATATTCATGACAGTAACGTATAGGAATTTTGCCCCGAGTTTTCCACTCTCAGTACACCCCCTCTTCTGTCTTGAATCTCGCTGCCAACTGCTTGTCTAGACATCACTTGTTGCTGAGCTCTTTGTATACTACCTCTGCTTCTCAGACCAAACCCTCCTTTAGTCCTTGCACAGTGGGCATTCTTCTGACTCTGAGGTCACTTTCCTTGGTGTCATGTGTCCATCTGTCAGGACAGGGGCTATACCTGACTGGGTGCTGAGATAAGTGGTGCATTCTTGGAGCTTTGCCTCACACAATCATAGACTTCTGTGGAGTAACTGCATTTGTTACAACCCTCAGTACATTCAAACAAAATATAGCCATCTAAGAACAAAACCATATACTGACAAGTTTATGATGTTGATGATGAACCTAGTCATTCATACCTATTTATCAAGACCTTCTCTGTAGATATTTTTTATATTCAACATTATTTTGTATTTGTTTCAGTGGTCAAGAAAAAGGCTTTAAACACCTTACTAAAGATTTCTGAAGACTGACACTGCATGCTAGTTCTGCAACATGGACAGAAGCAGGATAAGCGTGGTTGTGAAAGGCATCAATAATACTTTCCATGGTGAATGACAATACTGCCACTCAGCATATGCTGTTTCCCTCCACTCTGGGTTTTTTTTCTCCTCTAATGAGAATACATTTGAGTTTCCTCCTATGACATATACCTTTTAATACTCTGTTTTCCTTCTGAGTTCACATGATTATTAAAGGGAAATTATTTATAATGGTTAAAGAATATCAATCTGATGATTGTTTTGTGTCATGTTTTCAGGTTATAGACAATGATTATAGACAATGGTGCCTCAAATGGTGAGAATAGACCTCAATTTTGGGTCAGTGCAATTGCAACTGCAACTGCACGTTCAATAAGTACTGAGGCCCACGCATTCCTCACATTCAAGAATTTCTCAGAATTTACTTCCCAGCTTGTCCCTCAACTCCTGTCCTTCTGAGTGTTAGTTCTAAATGCAGCAGTTGCCGCCACAGGAGAGATCCCTGGTTCATTTTCATAGTGGTGGCAAAATCTCAAAAGAATAACTGAGAAATATCCATTCTCTCTTTGGTGTCCCTCCAGCCTGTCCTGGCAGTCACTACTCTTGGGAGGCCCTGTTGGGTCCTGGAGAGGAAGTTCCTCCTTGTTTTCCAGATGGCCGCTTGCTGGGAACAGTCATTGTGTCCCTTCCTTGAGTCATGAGCTGACATGCTCACATTGGCTTTCCTTTTTTGTGCACAGTTAAATAGTCAATTGTTCCTTGCCATCTGCACTACACTCACTAGAAAATCATGTAACAGACAAAATTTCTATTTCTAGTTTCTTATTTAAAAAACAATAACATGTAAGAACCATTACTATCAAGTGTAGTTTCTTTTTGAAAACAAAAGCTATTCTTTCTACTTTCTACCCTTCTCCATAGATGTCCACTACATGGATGAATCAAGGTGAACTCTGTCTTATTTCATCTTATAAAAATTGGCTGGTTTTTGTTACAACCAAGCTGTGTATTTTATGGTGAATTTCAGGTTCTAGTACAGGTCTTTTTAAAAAATGAGAAACTGAATAGAGAGAAACTTAAAGGAAAATCTGATGTTTAACTTCCTAAAGGAAGAAAGCTTTAACCTAAGAGGGTGTGAATCAAAGGGAAGGCTGGTAATAAAACGAAGAGTATGCAGGAAGGAGTCTTGGAAGGTTTTGAAGGTAAGTTTCAATTAGAAGATAAAAGGAAAAGGAACCAATTGCCAAAACAAGGTTGTGTGATGATATTTGCAGCTGGAAACATGATTAGAATGCAGAGGTGGTAATAAAACACGAGTAGGGAAGGGAAACTTTAAAGAACTAAATGAATAAAGGAATAAGGTAAAATATTCTAAATCATGTTTAACGAGCCTGAGATAGAGCAAGCCAAAAAGCAGAACTGAAATGTGCTGAGAAAAAAATAAAGGAAAATTTAAATACACTTTTTCACTATAATGAGGTGGGGGATGGAAAGCGATCCATCTTAACAAGGGGCCCTGGTGAAGGGAAATGAAGGCACAATATCCTGTAGGTGGGAGGTGGAAAGAAGTAGTAGGGGGAGGGGCTCCCTCTCTTGGCCTCTCCTGCCCCCCCACCTTGTCATAGCTACTTTTCTAGATTGATTATATACACCATCCCTGCATCCCAATTCATGTCATTGTGCAGTGAGCTGTAGATGGCAGACTGGTGTGCAGATTACCCACCTGCCAGGCCATTGATTGATGACCTTCTTAAGTGGTACTAAATCATCCACTGCAGCATATGCCACTTCATTTTTAAGATGACTGTTTTGTTTCACCAGCCAGATTATAAGCACTGTGAGGACAATGACTGCAGTCCTTTCATCTTTGCTTTCCTCATGGCACCCAACAAATTGCTAGAAAAATAAAAAGCAGCCAGGACATACATGCAGGGTGGAGACCTCTGTCCCATAGCTGTTGGGGTATCTAGAAGGCTTTCAAAAATGGTCACCCAAATGTGGGCACATATTCAGTTAATCTGCAGCAAATATGCAACCCTCAGACTAATCCTGATGGTCTCAGCATCCAGGGGCGAAGAGCATCAAGCACATTGAGCTCCCAGTTTCACACCGAATCAACACTTGAGTTGCTGTTGTTTTTCTTGGCGGCAGAAGGACTGAGGGTCTGCCTTGTGTACTTCCTTCTAATTGTGTACAGTCAGTTGTGCCTCACTATTAATGGGTTGACAATGCAGAGAAACTGACAGGGAAGGTGCGAGCGATTGCTTAGCAGGGCACACTGGGGCTGAGGATGCACCTCATATCTCTGCACCTGGACTCCTTGCAGATGGGTTTAACCGCACTCAACATTTTGTACTCAACAAAGATTCTTCACTTAGAAATTTAGTACATGTGTGTCTAAAAGAGCCAGATATGTATCTAATTAAACTATATAGAAACCTGTGGTTGATACATATTAGTGTTCAGATGTATGTGATTCTTTTTTAACTTTATATTTTTTATTTAAAAAATTTTTAAGTATATTTTATTGATTATGTTGTTATAGTAGTTCCAATTTTTTCCCCCTTTGTTCCCCTCTGCCCAATACCCCCCTTCCCTCCAGCAATCCACCACCCTTCGTTCTTGTCCATGGGTCATGCATATAAGTTCTTTGGCTTCACCTTTTCCTATATTGTCCTTAACTTCCCCCTCTCTATTTTGTACCAACTGATTATACTTCTTAATCCCGGCACCATTTCCCCATTTATCCCCCTCCCCCCTCCCAGCTGATAACCCTCCAAATGATCCCCATACCTATGATTCTGTTCCTACTCTGGTTCGCTTAGTTGGATTTTGTTTTTCAGTTGCTGATAATTGTGAGTTTGTTATGATTCTAGTGTTCATAGTTTTGATCTTCTTTTTCTTAAGTAAGTCCCTTTGACATTTCATATAATAATGGCTTGGTGATGATGAACTCCTTTAGCTTTACCTTGTCTGAAAAGCACTTCATCTGCCCTTCCATTCTAAATGATAACTTTGCTGGATAGAGTAATCTTGGTTCTGGGTCCTTGCTTTTCATCACATTGAATACTGCTTGCCAGTCCCTCCTTGCCCGCAAAGTGTCTTTTGAGAAATCAGCTGATAGTCTTATAGGCACCCCCTTGTAGGTAACTCTCTGCTTTTCTCTTGCTGCTTTTAAGATTATCTCTTTATCTTGAATCTTTGGCATCTTAATTATGATGTGTCTTAGTGTGGTTCTCTTTGGGTCTAGCTTGTTTGGGACTCTGTGCTTCCTGGACTTTTACGTCTATTTCCTTTGCCGATTTGGTAAGTTTTTCTTCATTACTTTTTCATATAAGTTTTCAATTTTTTGCCCTTCCTCTGGCACCCTTATGACTGGGATGTTGGCACATTTAAAGTTGCCCCAGATGTTCCTAAGCCTCTCCTCACTTTTTTCAATTCTTGTTTTCTCATTTTGTACTGGTCGACTGTTTATTTCTTCCTTATGTTCCAAATCATTGATTTGAACCCTGGTTTCCTTCCCTCCACCACTGGTTTTGTGTGGATTTTCCTTCATTTCATTTAGCATAGCTTTCACTTTTCCCCTTATGCGTTTGCCATACTTAAGCATATGTGTCAAGTCTGTGAGGATCTTTATCACCAGTGTTTTGAACTCTGCATATCTTAGGTTGGCTATCTCCTCATTGCTTGGTTCTGCCACTGGAACCTTGATCCATCCCCTCTTTTGGGCCATGCTTCTCTGTCCCCTCATCATGACAGGCTCCTGTGTTTGTTTGCCTCTGTGTCTTAGGTAGAGCTGTCACTCCTGTTACATTGTAAGGGGCGGAGCCTTAGGGATTTGTCAGTACAGGGAGACCTGTTTCACCACGTTGTGATGCTGTGTGTGTGGGAGGGGTCTGAGAGGAAACAATGCTGCCTGCCCAGCACTTGCCTCTTTTTTAGGCACTTCTCCAACTTCTGTATGGGACTGGTGTCTCTCTAGCTGTTGCCCTGGCTGTCATTCTTAGAGTGGATGGATCTGGGATGTTCTAGGACTGTGAGGGTCCTTTAAACAAGCGGACTCTGTTGAGAGACTGGCAGTTTCTGCCTCTGCCCCAACACCTACTGGTTTGCAAAGTCAGAAGCAATGAGGCTTGATTTTCCCTGGTGCTGGGACTGTGAGCTGCAGGGTCTGATGAGGAGCTGGGAACACTCCCCAGATGTCCCTCCTGACTTTTTAAAATGTGTAACTGTGCTTCCCGCTGGCCTGCTGCTGCCACTGCTGCTGCCACCACCACACTGTGTCCTCTCTGCCCTGGCTCCACCCCTCCTATCGGTCTGGATGAGCATTTCTCTTTATATCTTTGTTTGTTGGACTTCCATGCAGTTTGATTTTCTGGAACTTCTGGTTGTTTCTAGTTTTGAGGTAGTTGTATTCCTTCTTAATTGTGGAGGGAAATGCAGTATGTCTGTCTACTCCTCCATCTTGGCCAGAAGTCCAGATGTGTGTTCTTTTGTAACTAGCAGGTTATTGTGACTGCAATTAGTCCTCTCTCATTGATTCATGTCTACATCTTGGTCTTGGGCCTGAGCATTTGTTCTTGGATTTTTGCTTTCCTAATTCTGGAGTCTCTCGGCCTTCCCTGATTTTTGATATGAGGGTCTCCCAAGCCCACAATTGGCTCAGTGCTCTCAAGTGGTATTGGACATGTTGCCATTGCTACATTATGACTATTTTTGCTGTATAAGTTAGGACTTCTCTTTATGTTATTTCTTTCCCTGTCTTAAGTCTTACTTTTGCAGTCTTTTCAATTCTGGAATCCTCTAACCATGGCAGAAACCTAATTGATTGCTGTGACAATGGTAGGGATTGCCCAGAGAGGAAGGAAGAGGTTTGTGTTCATATGGATTGAACTCAGAAGAATAGAAGTCAGAGAGTTGGAAAGGAAGGGAATACAGCAGCACTTTTTTAGGGTTGCAGATGGACCAGAGAGACCATGTCATGAAGGGATTGGAAAAACAGCCTGAGTTTGGGCTATGGATGAGCTAAATGTCATGCCTAAGAGTTTGGTGAACTTTTGGTAAATTTATATTCCCTTCACTGTCTTCTCTTATCCCTATGATAGCCTGATGAAGATGAGCTAGGGACTCGTGTGATAAATGTTTTGTTTAGTCATCCTAAGATGGTCCTAAATGTAGTCATGCCTTTGGGTGATTCTGTCCCTTGAAGAATTCTCTCCAAGTGGCTAGAGCAACTGACTAACTTCTAGCATATAGAATATGGTAAAAATCATGATATTACATTTCCTAGATTAAGGCATAAAAAGACAGTACCTTCTGTTTTGGATGTCATCTCTCACATTTTCTCTCTTGTAACCCTTGCTATGGGGGAAGCAAGTTACTATGCTGTAACTATGGAGAGGAGAGGCCCACATGGCAAAGAACAAATGTCTCCAGCCAAATCTAGTAAGAAGTTGAACCTGGCAGTGGCCACATGAATAAGCCTGAAAGCATGTTTGAGCCTTGAGGTGGCTGCAGCTCCAGACAAGACTTGGACTGTAGCCTTGTGAGAAGCCCTAAACCAGAGGACCCAGCTAAGTTGTGCCTAAATTTCTGATTCACAGAAACTGTGAAAAAACAAATGATAGCTGTTTTTAAGGCACTAAGGTTTGGATAATTTATTACACAGCAATAGATAACTCACACATCCATTAATAGTGAGCTCCTGGAATGAAATTATAGTGTACCTCTATGATAAAATATAAGTCATTCATTAAAACGGTGAAATAGGAGGCTATTTGAAAACAAAGGAATGTCTCACAATGTACTCTTATTTGTCAATAGAAGATTGTTATTATACAAACTTGTACTATGTGCTCTAATATATATATGAAAAATACTGGAATTATATCCACCAACATATATGTAGAATATGGGGAGAGAAGATGGTGGAGGAATGAGGGGAGGCTGCGTTCTCAGGCTCCCGAGACCCGTCTGCAGTTTGGGCTAATTGCAGACAGAACATCTCAGTGAGCAGCTGGACACTGGCAGGAGTCCAGCCATGGCACTCCTGGATTAGAGAAAATTCATCTGGGAACAACCTGTTTAGTGAGGATAGCGGAGGAAAAGGGGACAAAATGGGATTCCTGACTGGGGCGGCTGCCCGAGCTGTGGCTGGAAGTACACAAAGGCTTTTTGGTGACCACAGGCTTCCCCAGAGAGGAGTCAGAAAGAGAGCGGATCTCTGCCCGCTGGCAGAGACGGGACTCAACCAAGTAGCATTGATGCTGAAGGACAGGAAACAGCGTGCTCCTGGGCAAGTGAGAACATAACTCTCCTTTATATTTTTCTATAGTGGACGGTGGAGAGGGGAGGAAAGTTTGGGGGTTGGAGGACATTCTTGAGAAGCGCAGGCGCAGAGGTGTGCTCATCCACTCCCCAACCCTACCCTTGGGTCCCGGGGGCACGCATAGGGAAGTGCTCTCACTCACTGGCCCAGGTGCGTGGGGCCATGAGTCCAGGCGACCCTCGGACACTCCCCAACGGACATAAGATCAGTGCCCCAACGGGCACAGGGAGGGCCCACTGAACATGCAGAGGACCGTGCACAGACACCCCTAGACAGCTCCAGTGGGTGCTGGGCCCCAGGCCGGAAAGCAGACCACTAGCGCAGGCTCTGTTTGTGCCCGCCCAGATGGGTGAAGGAAGGCGGGCGGCTGCAGCACGGGAACAGCAGGCGGCAGCGACTCACAGACGCTCACTTCCACTGAGCACAAGTGTCCGGGGCCCCGCCCTAAGAGGCGAGAGACCAACTCCCGGAGCTCGGCTCAGCAGGACTAAGGGCACGGGCATGTGAGGGCGAAAACACCTCAGCCCCGGGACAATAGGCGCCAATCGCGGGGCAAGCTCTTGGCCGCTCGTCCGTGCAGGGACGCGCGGGCGGGGACACCTCGGCTGGAATGCAGAAACACCTCGGCTGGGCTCGGCCTGGCAACAATAGGCGCCAATCGCGGGGCAAGTCCTCAGCAGCCCCACCCGTGCAGGGGCGCGCACGCCGGGACACCTCAGCGCGAATGCAGAAACACCTCGGCTAGGCCGGGCAGCAAGGGAACGTGCCCTGCCGGCAACCGCGGGCGCACACCAGTGCTGCAAGAAACAAGAACCTCTGAACCGCCACACTAGACCAGCTGCGGACACAGAAAAAGAAGGCGACACACCAAGGTTAAAAGGGAGAAAAAACATCCCCTTTTTTTTTTTTCACTTTTTTTCTCTCTTTCCTTTCTTTCTTTCTTTCTTTCTTTCTTTCTTTCTTTCTTTCTTTCTTTCTTTCTTTCTTTCTTTCTTTCTTTCTTTCTTTCCTTCTTTCTTTCTTCTTTTCTTTTTTTTTCTTGGGATTTTTTTTTAATTTTTTAAATTTTTTTCTTCTTTTTTCTTTCTTCTTTCTTTCTGTCTTCTTTCTTTTCTCTCTTTCTTTCTTTCTTCTTTTTTGTTGTTTTTTTCCTTCCAAAAGAAAAACAAACTTTATCTCTAACGTATTGCATATAACCTCTCCTTCTCATACTTTCTTTTCAATCATTGTTTATTTGTTTGTGTGTCTAGTTTAGCCCCCATCACTCTAAATAATAGAATATAATTACTATATAAACCCAATACAATACAATCCCACTTTCTTACTATATTATGCATTTTTCCACCCTTTTCTTCTATTTTTATTAACATACAATGTAAATATTACCTACTGGCTTGCATAGTCTCAACTATTATTAACCTATCACCCCTTCTATCAAAAATTATATTTTTCCTCCCTAAAAACAACTCTTATCTATTCTTCTTATAGTATAAAAGCTCTAATCTCTTTACATTTATATTAATACGGGCTCGTTGGCAGACGATAGCGGGATAGAGGGTGGGGGATATTTTTTGAGGGTGTGGGTCTCCTGCCTGGGCTGTGTGTTTATGTTTTTAACAGCATCTACACAAAAGAACTCAAGACAAAGTGGATAGAGTGACTCCCAACCCACTAGCCAGAAGGAAGATCCTACCAAAGAACATCTGAAATATAACCAGACAGCATAAACAAATGACATAAAGGGTAACTCAAGAACATCAGGCTCAGGATATCAAAGAGACTGCACCACTGAAACCCCCAGATCTCCCATAAAGAATCTCATACCACAAAGGAGGGAAGTCAAAGCAGACCACCACCCCCAAATAAATAAATAAATAAATAAATAAATAAATAAATAAATAAATAAAAACAGAATCCAACATGGTAAGATGCAAAAATAACCCCTCAATAAAAAGAGAAGAGGAATCCTCAGAAAGAGAGATAGATGAAATAGACATAGCCCAAATGTCAGACGTGGAATTCAAAACAATGGTGGTAAAGAATCTCAACATACTCGACATCCTTAAAAACAACTATGGCAACCTCCAAGGAAGTTACCAGCAACTCTAATAAAATTACAGGGAACTTGCAGAGAACTACACCAGCATAAAAAAAGACATAGAAACTGTTAACAAGAACCAGGAAGAATTGAAGAATTCAATCTCTGAACTGAAAAACACAGTAGAATCAGTCAAAAGCAGACTAAACGAAGCAGAGGATCGGATTAGTGAGTTAGAAGATAATGTAGAGCAAAACTCCCAGACAATACAGCGAAATGAAAAAAGATTGAAAAAATATGAACAAGATGTAAGGGAATTAGAGGATAGCATGAGAAGAAATAATATCAGGATCATCGGAATTAGAGAGGGAGAAGAAAAGGGGCATGGAATTGAAAAAATGATAGGAGAAATAGTGACAGAAAATTTTCTGAACCTGACGAGAGAAAAAGTGATACAAGTTCAGGAAGCACAGAGAGTTCGAATGAAGAGGAACCCCCCAAAACCCACTCCAAGGGATATCATAATCAAAATGCCAACATTCCAAGACAAAGAGAGAATCCTAAAAGCAGCAAGAGAAAAACAGGAAATAACATACAAGGGAGCTCCGATAAGGCTATCAACTGATTTCTCAACAGAAACATTACAAGCCAGAAGGGAATGGTCAAAAATATTTCAAGGAATGAAAAACAAAGGCCTACAACCGAGAATACTCTACCCAGCAAGGCTCTCATTCAAAATAGAAGGTGAAATAAGGAGTTTCTCAGACAAAGGAAGACTGAAAGAATACATCTCCACCAAACCAGCACTGCAAGAGATGCTAAAGGGTGTGTTCTAAGAAAAAAAAAAGAAAAGAACAAGTGAGGAGAGGAACAGAGGTACAAAGGGCAATGAATAAATACATGTCAATAATAACCTTAAATGTAACTGGATTAAATGCTCCAATTAAAAGACATAGGGTAACAAAATGGATAAGAAAACAGGACCCACATACTTGCTGTCTACAAGAAACACACCTCAAAACAAAAGATTTACACAGACTGAAAGTAAAGGGATATAAAAAATCTTCCAAGCAAACGGACTGGAAAAAGAAAGCCAGGGTAGCAGTCCTCATATCAGACAAAACGGACTTCAAAGCAAGGGCAATAAAAAGAGACAAAGAAGGACATTTCATAATACTTAAAGGAACAATCCATCAAGAAGATATGATATTGATAAACATATATGCACCCAACATAGGAGCACGCAAATACATAAAGAAAATACTAGAAGACCACAAAAAGGATATCAACAACAACACACTCATAGTAGGGGACTTCAACACTCCATTATCAACAATAGACAGATCATCCAAGCAAAGAAACACCTAGGATAGACAGGCATTGAACAACACACTAAACCACATGGACCTAACTGATATATATAGAACTTTCCACCCCAAAGAAGCAAAATAGACATTCTTTTCAAAGGCACATGGGACATTTTCAAAGATAGACCACATGGTAGGACACAAAACAAACCTCAACAAATTCAAGAAAATTGAAATCATATGAAGCATCTTTTCAGACCACAATGCCTTGAAACTAGAAATCAACCTCAGAGAAAAAAATCAAAGACACCCAAATTCATGGAGATTGAATAACATGCTATTAAACAATGAATGGATTAACAATGACATCGAAAAAGAAATCAAGAAATTTCTAGAAACTAATGCTAATGAACAGAAAACAGCCCAAAACCTGTGGGACACAGCAAAAGCAGTCCTGAGAGGCAAGTTCATAGCAATACAGGCATATCTGAAAAGGATAGAAGAATCTCAAATAAAAAACCTAACCATAAAGCTACAAGAACTAGAACAACAACAACAAAGAAAGCCTAGAGCAAGAAGAAGGAACGAAATCATCAAGATCAGGGCAGAACTAAATGACATAGAGACTAAACAAACAATCAAAAAGATCAACAAAACTACAAGCTGGTTCTTTGAAAAAAGAAACAAAATCGACAAGCCTCTAGCCAGTCTAATCAAGAAAAGAAGAGAGAAGACCCAAATAAACAAAATCAGAAATGAAAGAGGAGAAATCAAGACTGATACCACAGAAATACAAATGACAGAAATTACTACAGACAACTGTATGGCAAGAAATTTGACAATCTAGAACAAATGGACAAATTTCTAGAAACATACAACCTTCCAAAACTGAATCAAGAAGAAGTGGAAAGTCTCAACAGACCAATAACAAAGAAGGAAATTGAAACAGTAATCCAAAATCTCCTGCACACAAAAGCCCTGGACCGGATGGCTTCACAGGCGAATTCTACAAAACATTCAGGGAAGAACTAACTCCTATCCTCCTCAAACAGTTCCGAAAAATCCAAGTAGAGGGGAAAATCCCAAACTCTTTCTATGAAGCCAGTATTATCCTAATCCCCAAACCAGGTCAAGACACAACAAAGAAAGAAAACTACAGACCAATATCACTGATGAACATAGATGCTAAAATCCTCAATAAAATATTGGCAAACATGATCCAGCAATACATCAAAAAGATCATACATCACGATCAAGTGGGCTTCATTCCAGGGATGCAAGGATGGTTTAATATTCGCAAATCAATAAATATAATACATCACCTAAACAAAATGAAAGACAAAAATCACATGATCATATCAATAGATGCAGAAAAAAGCATTTGATAAAGTACAACACCCATTTATGATGAAAACACTGAGCAAAATGGGAATAGAGGGAGCATACCTTTACATAATTAAGGCTATATATGAGAAGCCTGAGGCCAACATCATACTCAATGGACAAAAACTGAAAGCATTCCCCCTGAATTGAGGAACTAGACAAGGCTGTCCACTCTCTCCACTCCTATTCAACATAGTGCTGGAAGTCCTAGCCACAGCAATCAGACAAGAAAAAGAAATAAAAGGCATCCAAATTGGGAAAGAGGAAGTAAAACTTTCATTATATGCAGATGACATGATAGTATACCTAGAAAATCCTATAAACTCCACTAAAAGACTACTCGATATAATAAGTGAATTTAGCAAAATATCACGGTAGAAAATAAATATACAGAAATCTAAGGAATTTCTGTACACCAACAATAAAATATCAGAGACAGAAACAAAAAAGAAAATACCATTTACTATAGCAATAAGAAAAATAAAGTACCTAGGAGGAAACTTAACCAAAGATATAAAGGACCTGTACTCTGAAAATTACATAACATTGAAGAAAGAAATTAAGGAAGATACAAATAAATGAAAGCAAATATCATGTTCTTGGATGGGAAGAATCAACATCATCAAAATGGCCATACTACCCAAAGCAATTTACAGATTCAACGCAATCCCTATTAAAATACCAATGACATATTTCACAGACCTAGAACAAATACTCCATAAATTCATATGGAACCAAAAAAGACCCCGAAAAGCAAAAGCAATCTTGAGACGGAAGAACACAGCAGGAGGAATCACAACACCAGATATCAAACAATACTACAAAGCCACTGTAATCAAAACAGTCTGGTACTGGCATAAGAACAGACATATAGATCAGTGGAGCAGAATAGAGAGTCCAGAAATAAACCCAGGCCTCTATGGTCAACTAATATTTGATAAAGGAGGAAGGAACATAAAATGGAGTGAGAAGAGCCTCTTTAACAAATGGTGCTGGGAGAACTAGATAGGGACCTGCAAAAAAATGAAACTGGACCACCAACTTACACCACACACGAGAATAAACTCAAGATGGATCAAAGACTTAAATGTAAGCCGTGACACCATAAAAGTCCTAGAGAAAAACATAGGCAAGAAAATATCAGATATCTCATGTAACAATTTCTTCACGGATACATCTCCTAAAGCAAGAGAAATAAAGGAAAAAATAAATAAATGGGATTACATCAAACTAAGGAGTTTCTGCTCAGCAAAAGAAAACATCAGCAAGATGAAAAGGAAATCAACCATATGGGAAAACATATTTGCCAATGACATCACAGACAGGGGACTGATTTCCAAAATATATAAAGAGCTGATATGACTCAACATCAAGAAAACAAACAACCCAATTAAAAAATGGGCAAAGGACCTGAACAAATACTTCTCTGAAGAGGACATACAGAAGGTCCATAGACACATGAAAAAATGCTCAACATCATTAGCCATCAGGGAGATGCAAATAAAAACCACAATGAGATACCATTTTACACCAGTCAGAATGGTCATCATCAACAAATCAACAAACAACAAGTGCTGGCGAGGATGTGGAGAAAAGGGAACCCTACTGCACTGTTGGTGAGAATGCAGACTGGTGCAGCCACTATGGAAAACAGTATGGAATTACCTCAAAAGATTAAAAATGGAACTGCCTTTTGAACCAGCGATTCCACTACTAGGATTATACCCGAAGAATCTTAAAACACCAATTGAAAATAACTTACGCACCCCTATGTTCATTGCAGCACTGTTTACAATAGCTAAGTGCTGGAAACAACCTAAGTGCCCATCTGTAGATGAGTGGATCAAAAAACTGTGGTACATTTACACAATGGAATACTATGCAGCAGAAAGAAAGAAGGAACTCCTGCCATTTGCGACAACATAGATGGAACTAGAGAGAATTATGCTTAGTGAAACAAGCCAGGCAAAGAAAGAAAAATACCATATGATATCACCTAATACAGGAAACTAAAGAACAACACAAACAAAAGAACTAAATAGAACAAAGAGCAGAATAGCAGTCAATAGGGGGGAGGGGGGAGGGAGAGAAGGGGGATAAGTAAGGGAAGGTTTTAGTCAAAGAACATATATAAATGACTCATGGACATGGACAACGGGGAGGGATATGATTGCAGGAGAGGGGGTGGGTTGGGTGGGGGAGAGAAATGGGGAGAAAAGGGAACAACTGTAATTGAAAAACCAAAAATAAAAAAATAATGAAAAAATAATATATGTAGAATATGGCTGGTATATTTGTTATTTTATAAATTAACAGATTATTTGTTGAACATATCTTACTTTTAGAATGACTCTTAAACTGTGCACACAGCGGAGACTTCAAGCATGATCTTAGTGAAACTGTACCAGGACATTTGAGAATGGATTTCTAGCCAGCTGGAGGCAAACTGATGGCTAGCACTGATTTAGACTCAAGTTCAACAACTGTGTTTCGGTGCTGTTTATCATCCCAAAATTCAAGCACCTATGCTGGCACCGGCTGGAAAGTGCGTGTTGCTCACAAGATAAGGCCCTCAGACCACACCTGGTCAGCCAGCATCGTCATCGGCAGCCGTCCGTCTCGAGAGACGATGGCGTAGCTTCTTGAGAGTCTATCTGCACCGCCGAGAATGGCTGTGCAGTCCGACTCGGGAGTGACAATCACTGCCGCACTTGTTACAGGTGAAGGCAGATGGCTGTTGTTGCTGCTGTTGACGCTGCTTCCGCCTCGATCTTTTCTGGACCGCCTCCTCGTTGCGCGCAGCCTCTGCGCGTGACGTACCTTGCCTGACCGCGAGCCTCCAGGCTAGGCGGTCGTCTGCTTGAACTTCCCATGTGTTGAGATTGATGGAGCATTGTGTCATATCCTTTTTGCAGATGTCTTTGAACCGCAGTTTTGGGCGCCCTGTCATCCTCTGGCCTTCTGCTAGCTCGCCGTAGAGGAAGTCTTTGGGAATACGGCCTGCATCCATTCTTTTGACATGGCCGAGCCACCTGAGGCATCTCTCGCTAAGAACTGCATGCAAACTGCTCATGTTGGCTCGCTTCAGCACCTCGGTGTTGGGAACCTTATCCTGCCAGGCGACATGCAGGACGTGTTGCAGGCACCTCATGTGGAAGCTGTTGAGTTTCCTTTCGTGCCTTGCGTAGGTGGTCCACGTCTCGCTGCCATAGAGGAGAGTGCTGAGTACGCAGGCTTGGTAGATGCGCAGTCTGGTTTTCTCAGTGAGGCTGGAATTGTTCCACACTCACCGGTTCAGTTTGGCCATAACTGTGGCTGCCCTGGCGATTCTCTGGTTGACCTCCAGGTCAACTGACAGAGAGCTCGAGATGGTGGACCCGAGGTAAGTGAAGTCATTGACAACCTCCAGGGTGTATCCGTCGATGGTGATGCATGGGGGAGTCCCCGTGCCTTGAGCCATAACATTCGTCTTCGTCAGGCTGATGGCTAGTCCGAACTCCTTGCATGCGTGGGAAAGGCAAGTGACTAGCTGCTGGAGTCCCTCTTCGGAGTGTGATGTCAAGGCTGCGTCGTCGGCGAAGAGCATCTCATGGATGAGCACCTCTTTGACTTTGGTCTTGGCTCGTAGACGGGCCAGGTTGTAGAGCTTGCCATCGGATCTGGTGTGAATGAAGACCCCCTCGCTGCAGTCCTTAAAGGCGTATTGGAGGAGCATGGAGAAGAAGATTCCGAACAGCGTAGGCGCGAGGACGCAGCCCTGCTTTACCCCGCTGCTGACTGGGAAGGCCTCAGAGGTTGCGCCGTTGTAGGACACCGTGCTGTGCATGTTGTCGTGAAAGGACATGACCACAGCAAGCAGATGTGGTGGACAGCCAATCTTCCGTAGCAAGCTGAAGAGTCCGCTTTGACTGACCAGATCAAACGCCTTCGTGAGGTCGATAAAGGCGAGGTAGAGTGGTTTATGCTGCTCGTGACACTTCTCCTGCAGCTGGCGTAGGAGAAGATCTTGTCCACTGTTGATCGGCCAGCTCTGAAGCCACACTGGGACTCTGGGTAGACGCGGGAAGCAAGGGTCTGCAGGCGGGCAAGAGCGACCCGGGCGAATACTTTGCCGACGACGCTGAGGAGAGAGATGCCCCGGTAGTTGTTGCAGTCGCTGCGGTCTCCTTTGTTCTTGTACATGGTGATAATGTTGGCGTCTCTCATATCCTGAGGGATGTAACCCTCCTTCCAGCAGAGACAGAGTAAATGGTGGAGCGGCTGTAGCAGGACTGGTTTCCCGCTCTTTAGGATTTCTGGAGGGATTCCGTCGCTTCCTGGTGCTTTCCCGCAAGCGAGGCGGTCGATGGCTTTGCTGAGCTCTGCCGCAGTAGGTGGGGTGTCTAGGTCCTCCATGACTGGTAGGTCTGGGATGGTGTTAAGAGCAGTGTCTGTTACGGTGTTCCTCGTTGCGTACAGCTCGAGGTAGTGCTCGGTCCACTGCCGCATTTGCTGTTCCTGGTCAGTGATGACCTCACCTGTCTTGGACTTAAGGGGGGCGATCTTGGAGGGGATTGGGCCTGTTGCCTTCTTGATACCCTTATACATTCCTCGTGCGTTGCCTATATCGGCGGCTTCCTGGATGCTTCTGCACAGGTTTAGCCAATAGGTGTTGGCACAGTGGCGGGCGGTCTTCTGGACTTTGTTCCTGGCAGCCCGTAGAGCTGGAAGTGTACTGGGAGTGGGCGTGGCCTTGTAAGCCAGTAGGGCCTTCCTCTTAGCCTCGATCACGGGTTCCATTTCTTCCCAGTGAGCCTCGTACCAGTCAGCGTTCTTCTGCTCTTTCTTCCCGTAAGCAATAATGGCGGAGTTGTATATGGCGTCGCGGAGACGTGGCCAATTGGATTCAATAATGTCATCTGCCGCCATTCCCTCGCTGAGTGCATCTTCCATCCTGTTGATGAATTGCTGGGTCTTAACTGGGTTGCTGGCACAACTGGTGTTGATGCGTGGGCGACCCTTCATCTTGGAGTGGTGCAACCTCTTCGGCATTATGCGCACCTTACTTACCACGAGGGCATGGTCCGTGTCACAGTCTGCACTGTGGTAGCTGCGGGTGAGGAGGGTGCTGCCAATATCCGTTCTTCTGGTGATGACGAGGTCAAGCTGGTGCCAGTGGCGGGAGCGGGGGTGCCTCCATGACACCTGGTGGATCTCTTTGCACTTGAAGAATGTGTTTGTCACGCACAGGCCGTGGTGACATGAAAGCTCAAGCAGTCGCAGACCATTCTCATTGATCTTTCCTCTCCCAAAGTTTCCGAGGCAGGTGGGCCAGGCCATGTGGTCGGCTCCTACTCTTGCGTTTAAGTCTCCAAGGAGATAAAGAGCGTTACTTCTGGGGATCTTGGATAACGCTTCGTCCAGTGCATGGTAGAACTGTTCTTTCTCTTCGGTGGTGGCGCAGAGGGTTGGGGCGTACGCGCTAAGAATGCTGACTGGGCCGAAAGTTGTTGACAATCGGAGGGTAAGTAATCTCTCTGTGCCTCCTGTGGGTGGCTCTATGGAGGTCAGCCAGCAAGAACCAGGGAAAGTTGGTGATGATTAAGTGCTTAGGAGTTTGAGAGTTTGTTTTGAAACTGCTTCTTGCACCTGATAAAAACTTAACTTTTTTAAATTTAATTCTCATGTTAGTTTTATCAAAGTAGAAAAATACTGGAAGCCATCTGTTCTAGATTGAGATGAAATTTGTGCACCATAATTAAACAGGTGTTATAGAAAAAGACAATGCTCCTAGGAAGACCTATTGGCTAGCAAAAATAGCCATTATGGTGATTTGGCTCAGACAGCAAAAAAGGCCTTCTTTCTGAGAATTCTAGAATTTTCTTCAGTTTTGATTTGTTTTAATTAAAAATGTAGGTGTAATTTAGAAATGAAGAAACTTCATCTTCAACCCTTAGTAAAAAGCAACCAAACCAGTATTTTTCATGGTTTGTTTTATTTTGCTGTGAAACAGCAATACTGAGCCCATTTAAATAGTAGAATGAACAGTTTGATTTAGAAACTGCTAGGAATGATAGTGGAGGGAGTTCATGATGAGCTGTCAGATGGCCTGAGCCTATTCCACATCCTTCCATTAGGTACTTCTGTGACCTTCCAGGTCTCAGTTTATCTTATCTGCATCAAAAGTACATGTTTCAAACAGAAACATAGATGCATGGAACAGGCTGACAGTTACCAGAGGAAGGAGGAGTATGGATGAAAGGTGGTGAAGGGATAACCATGGACATGGACAATGATACAGGGATGACTGAGAGAGGTGAGAGAATGGGGCTGGGTGGAGGTAGGAAAAGGGAGAAAATGGGAACAACTATAATAGCATAAACAAAAAATACATTGCTAAATATAAAATGAAATAAAATAAAAAACTAATAATAGAAGTACATGTTTCATAAGACTATTAGGATGCTTGAGATGATGCTCTTAGAACCATCTGCTATGAAGTTTGTGTTTAATAAATATACCAATTACTTTGGTGACACCAATAAATTTTTAGTAGAGCTCTTCCTGAAGAAGGACTTAGTTTTAACGAGTAGCTTAGTCAATGAGAATTATTTTGTCAAAAATAGCTGATTTAACCAATTCTCATATTATTTCATGGTACGTGGTTAAGTATAGTTGTAAGGCACAGTGCAATCTTGCTGGATATTTTTGGTAAAGCTCAAATTCTAAAGCCCTCTGGAAATGAGAAGTGGGGTCCTTAAAGCTCATTATCACAGATCAAGCAGGTTTTAAAAATTCCTAGGAATGTTCAGGGGAGGAAATGGCTATTAATGTACCTTATCCTAGGCGACCCTGGCCCAGGAAGTTCACAACATTGTTCCAGTTGGTCAGGTCAGAAAGTAATTTTTATTTTATTTTTTAGAGAATGAGAAAAACACTAATGGGGGAACTGGTTAGGAGAGCATGTAGTCATTGTGATTCTGAAATCTTCTGGAAAGAGAGAGAGCAGTTGAATCACTTAATGAGGGTTGCAAAATTCCGAAGTTAGACCAGTCTCTGCATCTGGGAACCCAGGTAAAAAAAATGCAAGAAATAAGATAAAGAGGTCAGAAACATAGAAGGAAAAATAGACTAACTGTTTGGGATTTTGTGTAGTCTATTTTGTTAATGTTAGGACCTGTCCTTCCCTTTTTATTCCCACAAGTCTTCTCTCCAGTTTGCTTCAGGAGTCTCCATACAAGTTTCGGGTTAGTGCATGTCCTTACCGATGAACAAAAGACAAGAAAAATACAAGGTGCCTGCTCTGCACCACATATCTCATATATATAGTCTCAATTAATCTTCACAGTAACCTTGTAAGGAAGAGACTAAAACGTTCATTTTATAGATGAGGAATCAAGGCTCAGAGTGGGTAAGCAATTTGCTTAAGTCGTAACGTGGTAGGGTGCAGTTCAAACACAGGTGTACCAGAATACAATGCCTAGACACATAATTTTCTCTGCTATTCCAGGATATCAGAGGAGGAAAGGGCAACAATTTATGCCAGAGAAGCTCATTTGCCCAAAAAAATGTCTTAAGAATTTGTTTTATTGTACTCATTTCTAAAGCGTGGTCTGTTCACAGAGTGCCCCAATTACAGATAACTGGGTGCTAACTTCCTGTATGAAAATAATTAGAGCAACTCTTCAAAAGCTCCTGAAATGTAAGGTACTTTAGGGATGGAAACTTGAAATGGCTTGTGGTTACCAGGAAGCACAATAAATAAAACAGTGAAGTTCATTAGTGGAGAAAAGTGAGAGAGCTTCTAAAACAACTTTAGAGGTTAAGAAGGCCTAGAAAGGCAGTCTAACTAGTTCCCTTGGGGATTTCATCAATCCATTCTTAACTCTAACACAGTCAGTTGTATTGACATTTTAGATGTGTGTGCACGTACACTTCTGAAAAAGTTAACTGGTTTGTTTACAAATGGTCCAATTTCCATTTGGGGCTGAAACAGTTATATAGATGTTACCACAATTTAGTCTATTCAGTAAGTAGCAGAGCCTGCCTATATCAAATGAGGTGTTATATTTTCTTCTTCATTTTATTAATATTTGTATATTATTTGTATACCTCACAAAAAGGTATAAGCAAAAGGCCAAAAGATGAAAGAAGAGAGAGAGAAGAAAAAGAAAGATACTCTCTTTTCTATACCTGCATTTTATCAACACAGCTGCAACTTGAGCTCCCTTGGGAAAAACCTTCCAAAACAGGCAGAATGATGTCCTTCCTGCGACAACACAATTTTCCAGCTGCCAGGGGAAAACTACATATTGCACCCTAAACAACAACCAAGAGAGAATAGATAATGACCACTCCCCAAGGGCATTTGTTTCAGCTTTCCCCAGAAAGAGCTGTAGAAATTATCTTAAAGTGACTATTAACTCTATACTTTTAGAGGGACAAAATAGATTCTTGTTCTTACTTGTTGGGATGGCTATCCTGCTTTTTTGCAGATGGGTCTTCATTTTTATTTTAAACTAGAACACAAGTGGTCTAAGGCATAGGAACAGAGAGGGTGGGGTCATATCTGGGCTAAGATTAATCTTAATGAAAAGAAAAGTTTGTAGAGGAATTCAAATTTCTTTCTTGGTCCTCCTCCCAAGATGTTCTTGTAAGTGCAAAAATCCTGTGATATCCCCAGTAATATGTGTGAAAACCACATTTTTTGGTGCAATACAACTCTACACCATTCTTATCTGGGGGCTTCCAAGAAACATGTGCAACTTGGAAGCACCCAATTGAAAGCAAGAGTAGCCTGCAAAGGCTTCTCTACGGTTCTTCAGTACTCAGAATGCTGTGGGCCACTGTTACCAAATTCCTCAAGTGGCCACCATGTGAAAACTCAAATTTCCTTTTTCTTTTTTCTTTTTAAGAACCACACAGACCTACATCTAAGAGTTTTTGCAAACTGGCACACAGTGGCCCTGATGTCTCCTCTCACGTATCCTTTAATGAGAAGCTTGGAGGCCTCATAACTGAGCTGCTGCAGGCATTGCCACAGCCTTTCATTATCTCTGCTGGTGGGTTCTGCTAAAAACCCAGAAGTGGTTAGCCTATTTTTATCAAAAGCAAATAGAAAATAATAATTTCCTCAGGATACACATCCTCTCAGAAAAGAAAAAAAAAGTCTCGTTTTGACAGAAAAAGGAAATGTATCAACAGAGTCAGTTGAGAGCCCTCTTTGTTTTACATTATCTACTCTCCCAACCAAAGCCTAAGAGCTTTTTAGGCTTGAAAGAGGTCTCTTAATGTGGGTGAGTCCTCTCGCCACAGCTTTGATTGCAACACATAAGAAAGTAATTTCTAAATTTGCCAAGAATGGAGATTGCTCATTCTCTCCTGGCACCTTGTTCCAGTGCTTAACAGCCCTCCCTGTCAGGAAATGCTTATTGGTGCCCACACAGACCCCCAGTGTTGCAATTTGTGTCTGTCTTCTCCTGACATGTCCTCAGATAGGTGGAGTACATCCCCATCGCCTGTGTGTCACGGTCCTTCACAAACTCCAAGACTGAATCCTTACTCTTCCCTTTTCCAGACCAACACCAGAAAATTTCTTTCTTTAACTTTTCTTCTTGGCTCCAAATTTCTCTGTCATGTTTTTGACTTGTCTCTGAACCCTGGCCACATTCTAGCTCTCCCTCTCCTGAAAACAGGGTGCCATAATGGGAGATCCCCAGGGGCCCATGCAGCTGTTTTCAGGTTTATATTTCAGGTTTGGAAATAGTTCAGTTATCTCAGGGTCACAATGAAATATTTTGACTAGCTCCTAAAAATAGTACTGAGAGAAATATTTCTCAATTTTGTGTACCTATGGGAAATGAACTAAAATTTCCCCACAGAATATGTTAAAAACAAACAGAAGTCCCAAGTCACTTATTTCCTGGTTTAAATTATAGCTAGATTTTTAAAGGTGAAGAATAATTATGGTCAAATTAGCATCAAATAAATCATCAACAGCTTCATATTTTGTTCTGGTGATACTAATACGGGAGACATAATTTACTGTCCTGACATGTTAAAATTTGACATAAATGGGTCACCACGTAGAGTCAAACCAAACAAAAGGAAAGAAACCAAATAATTATTAAAGAACATGACTAGTTCATTTATCACCAGTTAAAGTTCACTAGGTATCTGCTGTGTGCATAGTTGTTCTGGAGATGCGCCCACCCTTCACCTAGTTCTGAAATACAGCAGGGTGTTCCTAACTCAAGAGTTTACATTCTTTGAAATTTGGTTCTGCATGTGCTGAACAACCACTTGGCATTAACTTTTCATATGTGAAATATAAATTACTGCGATGCCAAAGAGACCCTTTGGGCATAATGACAGTTTTGGCTCTTGGTTGGACACCCCCTCTTTAGAAATGAACTAGTGAGCTCTGGCTGGTGTGGCTTAGTGGATTGAGTGCTGGCCTGTGAATCAAAGGGTTGCCGGTTCGATTCCCAGTCAGGGCACATGCCTGGGTTGTAGGCCAGGTTGTGGGGGTGCGTGAGAGGCAACCACACATTGATGTTTCTCTCCCTCTCTTTCTCCCTGCATTCCCCTCTCTCTAAAAATAAATAAATAAAATCTTTCAAAAAAAAGAAATGAAGTAGTGAGACCACTCCAGATTTTTCAAGCATCTTAAAGGAAATTCTAGCTCACCATATAAAATCTTTTTGCAGAGAAAAGGAAGTGGCCAAAGCCATAAGAAATGACTTATTCTGATAAGCTTATAAATTTAGAAAAAATAAGAAAGATCGTGGTTGTAAACAAAAGTGTTAATTCATGAGTCAGAATGCACTCAAAATATTCTTTTTGGAGGTGTAGCTTATATATAACAGCACAATAGGTTGTTTACATGTTATTGTTTTAAAAAATAAATATTAGTTACATTTTTTAGGACACTTACTTCCAAGGAATAGAAAACCATGAGATTAATTAATTTTCACAAATAAAATCTGGTCTCATGGGGAGGTGTTGGTCAGACAGATTATTGCCACTTACAAGCAGATAAAAGTGAAATAAATTTAAGAGTCCCTGTGAGGTCACAATGACTCAGTGCTGGGGTGATTAATTCACACGCACATGGGAGTGAGGGGATTAATATCCTATTCCCTTTTTGATATGTATTTTCCAGGAGCTCTCCAATGGACCGATAGCTTAGGAGTGTTTCCTGATGTCTTTTGTACTCCATTGGTGTGTGGTGAAGCTATTCATTGAAGAAGATAAAATCAGAGAATCCTGGAACCCAACAAATCTTGGAGATAGTTTAAGGCAACTTTCCCCTTAATAAGGCAAATTAAGTCTTAGCCACATTATACAAAATCAGGCACACATGCTTAACTAGTGACTACAGAGTGAGTCTTCTGGCTCTTTCATTCCACCAACTGAAAGCAACAGTGAACATGACTTAATTTCTGGAGTAATAAAACAAATTGAAAGTCATTTAAGCCAGGATGGCTATTTTCTTCTTATACTTGACACTTCTGGTGCCTATTTTGGGGCTTACTTTTAAAAGTATTCATAGACTATTCCATGTGTTTCTTCTGGTAAGTAAGAAGTAGTTTTTATGTTATAGTTGGAGGCCGATTTTGTCTTCTAGCATAAAATATATAATAAACTTCCAATTCACCCCTCTCCCCCACCAAGGCATTCCATTCTGCATGTCTTTGGCAACTGTTTGCTGGGAATAGCACCATGTGAAAAAGTAATTACTGCATCAACTAAGGAAGGAATCTGCTTCTATCAGCGTGTCTAGGCTTTTTCAGATAAAAAAGAGAAAAGCCATGGCTTACTAAGAATATTGCAGTTTTTTTACCTTTTGAAAAGTCATTCTTTTCTAATGTTTAGGTATGAGGGAAAACTGCTTGACAGTTTGCACAATAGAAACTCTGTAACATCACCTCTCCTAGTCCTTTGGCACAGAACCAGCCATATGTATCAATGGCTTCTCTCTCTCTTTAATAAGTTATAAACGGAGCAACATAACTCTTCCCATGTCCAAGATTAGTCAGCCAAAATACTGTGTTCAGAACTTGACTGGCTATATGTTATAACTTGTCTTTTATCACTTTCTTTCTTTACAGTCCTGTGGTTGTTTTTTTTTTTTTTTTGTAGAGTTTAAGGACCTACTCCCTAGCCATTTACTTAATTTGGGTCCATGCTACATGTTATTCTGTGCTTGTGCTAGACCAAAATGCCACATTTTGCAACTGTATTCAGATGATTACTAAGCATATATAAGGGTCAGTTTGGGGGTTTGCCAAGGCTACTTCTATAAGACTTCTCTTTTCAAAATTACTTTTAACTTTTGTTTGTTTTGCTGTTGGCTTATTCTTGAGTCTTTATTCACTTTCCGTTTACTAGTGAATATATATGAAAGGAACACTTAAAGATACAAAGCCCAGTGAAAGAAAGGCTTTTCCTTTCATTTATCTTCCATTCCAGTTCTTCAGAAATGGAATGACATATTTGTCAGTAGAAGTATTTATACATAGAACATATTTCTATGTTCTATGTCAACTGGGAGACTGGTATAGATACCTTCTAAAACTCCTTCTGCAGTTAAGATTTCTTGAAATGATACTCAAACATTTAATTCAGTGATTTTCAATCTTTTTCATTTTATGGCACACATAAACTAATTACTAAAATTCTGCGGCAGACCAAAAATTTTATATTTTTTGCCAATCTGACAAAAAATAAAGGTATAGTTTTGATTCCTTCACACTGGATGGCTATTGTTGTGTTGGCTGTTGTCATTTTTTTTCTATTTGACAATCTAAGGGAAAAGAGGTCAGTGCCCCTGACTAAACAGTCAGGTATTACAGTTTAAAAAATTTTTTGCAGCATACTGGCTGAAAATCACTGACTTAGTTCAATGTAGGGGAGCCAAGAGAAGCTTAGTAGATATAAATGGAAGGTTTTTTTTGTTTGTTTTATTTTATTTTGTTGCTGTTATTATAGTTTTACCTGAAAAAGTAAAAATGTTTTTGTTGTTGTTGTTGTTGTTGCTGTTACTGTTAAAAGAGTCATATAGAATAAGGTTTTTGTTCTAAAACAGGAGAAGAACAGTTTAGTTCTTTGGTATGTAGAAAATTATCTTAAGCTGTGACTATGCTGCGGCTTATTCCACAGGAGCAGCCTGAGCCTGGGTTAGCCCCCCGCCCCCCCAAAAAAGGAGGAAACCCTGGGTGACCCAAGGCAAAGGTGAACATGCCAGATGCACAGGTCATCTTCTCACATGTCTATGAAGCAACAGTTTTCTAAAGGCAGCAAAAACAGCTAATCAACACATCTCATTGTGGACGTGGTAAACAACTGAAGTGTGGACCAACAGAGCGTATCTGTGGGCTTACAATTCTAGTCAACCGTGCAGGGAGGAGGGAAACAGAGGGAGTCCAGTTTCATTTCCCAGTAACTCCCCTGACTTGAATTAAGGTGGGAACTAAGGAGGACAGCAGTGAAAAACACAGCATGCAAACTTCAGAAGGATGGGTTATTTCTATTTAATAGCAGTCTGAGTCCTAAACACTTTCTTGTTATTGTACAATATGAATGAAAGGTCCTCAGGGATAAATTATAGTTCTAGAGTTTTAGATGACCTCTGCATATGACAAAGAGCAACAGCCATGGTATATCACATCAATTCAATAAAGCTAAGTGACACCTACCAACCTGAATATGAAATACATTGACAACTTGATGGAAAGAAGAAGAAAAAAATTCAAATGTTCATTCTTAGAGCATCCTTATTTTATTGAGTCTCTCATTTGTCAGCCATTTTCATATAGTTATAGGACAACTTTAAACATATTGAAGACTCTCACAACATCACCACTGAAATTTTCTTCAAGTTTTCGTAAATATAGTGATTAATGAAGCAATTTTAAAGGACTATAATCTTTGGCTGTGATTCACATGAATGTGAATTATTGACACCAAGTAACCAAAGTGATTTCTATATGTCCATGTGGTTACAAAGAAAGTGGTAGAGCCCTGCTTAGGTACCAGAGAAGCCCTGAGTGTTCATCACTTTCCTGTATTTATGTGGTCCTGTATCATGATTACCCTGGAACTGCAGGCATGTGCCTCCCTATTTTGAGTCTCAGTTTTCTGATCTGTGAAATGGAAGCACACTGTCTGTCTAGCTTCCATTGGAGGCTGGAGAAAGTGTTAGTTAATTACTATCTAAATTCTTGCCCGTGGCTTGTAAGAAAGTCAGATAAATAAAGAGTACCGAGTGTATGAGTGTTAAAATGAATCACCAAGAATGCTCTTATGAGTGGTGTTGTAGGCAGAGGTGGCCTGTGTCCTCGGTTCTCCCCTGACTTTGCAGCCTGCAGAAAGCCCACGTCCACTGACCCATGGCCAGTCCCACAGTGAGGAAGCCTATCAAATGCAAACATTCGGAGGTTTCCGCCTCTCAAGTATCTTACAGAAAATAGAGCCAGGGAATCCATCTGGTGCTTCACTTGCTAAATGTCTCGTTGATGTCAAATGCAAGGAAATGTGACTTTAAAATCTCAGGGAATAAGATTTCCACTCAGTAGCTTTCTAATGGGCATGCACCACATTCGGTGAAGGAAAAGACTTCTGCTGCATGGTCTGGTCACAGGCCCTCACACACCCATTCTCTGGGTCTCAGCTGTGAAGTTCATAGACATTTGGCTGAGAAAAATGGGCTGTGCAGCGTCAATGGCTTATTCACATGCTGGGTGCCGATAGAGGGCGGTGTTGCACATCTATAAAAGCCCACACTCCACAGCCAAGACCAACTAAAGCTCTTAACCTCTGGTCTCCTTCCACACTCTGGCATCAGTTTAATAATGAACACAAGCAATTAAAGCAACTACCCATGAAACGTATGCCTTCTCATCAAAGCTCATTATTGCTTCATCACCACTTTGATATTACAAAGAGCTTCATAATAATTTTTAATCATTATTCATTAACAGTACTTTTTGCAGAAGGCCACATCCATTAGCCTCACTTTTCAGGAGACTGAATGAGATACAGAGAGTTTAACTGGATGTCTCGAGTCATTCAGTCCAGAACCAGACAGATCTAAAAAGAAAACTCAGTGTTTCTGAAGTATGCTGGGGAGTTCTTAAAATGGCACTTTGCTGTCTTTGAATGAAAACCATCAACAGCCTTTGTTTGCTCTTTATTAATTAGAGATGGCTGTCTGGTTTATCGATTAACTGGGACTTCAAAGATGGGACCTTCCTCTTTCCCCACTATCCCCTAACTACTGTTATCTCAGTTAAAGTTGATAACTGATGACCAAGTCAGCTAATGGGGCCCATTCTGCAACCCAAGGAAAGAGTTAAGGATGGATGGAAACAGATACATAAAATGAGGTCAAATAGTGAAAAGGATTCAAGCTTAGGGATATCAGTGTTTCCTCTGTAGGTGTTTCCTCTCTAGTAGCAAATAAGTAAGAACAGATTGTCCAGAGCATGGGAGCTGTTGGATCTTTGTCTTATACTCTACCACCATTGATCCCTAATAGCTACAGAATCTCATGTTGCACATCCTAAAGGTATTAAAACATTTTTTTAGCTAAGAACATATTGACTTTGGTGCCACCTACATACATAGGCTTACTGCTTCTTTTGAGGCCTGATGACATGTTCTCTAATGTAATGTTCAGGCAGCTGAGTAAGACTCGAATTCTCCCTGTTATGGATAAAGTGTGATCTCTAAAATGGAGACTATTTCTTCCAAAATAGCACCAATAAATGGAATCAAGTGACAAACATCCCTATAACAATGAGGTATCTTTCATTGCCAATTTATCTCTTAAACACTGTTAGGCAAAAGAAGGCCTTATGGTCTAAGTAGGTACCATTACATATTTGAAAATGACAAACTAAGATGACAAGGATTGCAGTCAGACCTTGCAATAAATGTGCACTTGTCACTGTTGCAGTGCAGTCTGGTGGAGCTTCAGGGTCAGGCAGCTGAAGTACCAGGTTTGGGACTGTCAGCAATTTCTGTGTTTCTGGTGGCAACTCTGTGTCTGGCACCTCACTCAACTGCCTAGAAAAGACTGTTGGCACCAGATGAGCAAGTGTTACTTTCGCTCTGAGTAAGCCCTATGCCAGTCTTGGGGCACTCAGAAGGGTGGAGGAAAGCACAGTGCTTTGACGACTATGGCCTGGTCTAAGGTGACACACCCAAGTTTGAAGGGTTTGTGCCCACATCCTCTCCACTGCAACTGGGTCTCTGCTGCAATTACCTTTGCAAGAACTGGCATAAACAGTGACAGTTAGAACTCAGCTGGATCATGATATAAATGGGCTACATACTATTCTTCTCACATATATCTTAAATCAGTCCAGGACATTTGGAGACTGCTTAAAATTATTTGGTCCAAATTCTGTACAAGATCCTTTGATCCAAAATGGCACCTTGTATCCAGGTGCCTTGGATGCACCCACCTGTTCCATACCAAGTCAGACACGAAATGACTCAAACCAATATAGTTCAAGCTCTCACTTCATACACAAGGACACTAAGCCTCAGAGAGGTGGGAAGACTTGCCACGAGAATGTGATATGTGGTAAAGAATAGTCTGCTTCTAAAGTCAGAAGTTTGACTCCAGCAATCATGGTTCAACAGAGTCTCTCTGATTCTTGCATTATACTTTGTAATGTTTTGAATAGCTGAGGAGGTGACATGAACACACATTCTAGTGTGCTTCAGAATTTTATGCAATATTAGTTAAACATGCAGATTCCAGCAGAGATTTGGATTCAGATTTCCATGGGTCATTCTTTGTGGAATACCACAGAGACAAATGTGGGTCTTTGCTGTCTCTTACTCTCACAGCCTCCAATTCAGTGTCTCTTTACTCTGTTTTCTAGTCCCATGTATGATCCTGAGAATGTAGCTTAAATTTAGAAAGTAGAAACAACTGTCAGTCTTATTCACCTTGCTACGCTCCACCTCGTTCATGACTCCTCCCTTCTAGATCACAACACTTTTCTCCTTCCTTGGCTTCATTTGGGACATAGAAATACAGTTGACTCTTGAACATTGTGGGTTTGAACTGTGTGGACCCATTGTATGCATTGTGTTATGCCATTTTATATAAGGGCTTTGTGCATTTTGTGGATTTTTCTGTCAACAGGGAGTCCTGGAACCAATCTCCTGCAGGTACTGAGAAACCACTAAGTTTTTGAGGAGTTAAAAGTTATATATGGATTTTTCAGCTGACCAGAGATTGGCAACCCTAACACCTAAGTTGTTCAAGGATCAACTGTACATATTCTGTTGAGCTGTTTGCTGTATAATGCCTGCCAGCAGATCTGAGATGTAAATAAAGTGAACCCAGGCCTATTTTATAGAGCATAGGCCACAGTGTCTTAACCTATTATGTCCTACAGTCACCATAAAAGAAGACAAAGCTCAGACTTCAATTTAAGTGGCTTGTTGATGAAGGTGCTGCATGGTTCCCATAACATCCTGGTTCTTGTCTATGGTCTAATAATTACATTATTCATGTAACACAACACATTTGTGGTTGGCATTTAAGTACAAATGTATGTACATTGTTTGGGTCAACCCAGTAATAGCCAATATATTTTTATTTCTGATCTCACCACAACAAATTTTCTACCATTTTCCTAGAACTAAAAAATTAAAGTCAATGACAGCTACAGGAAGATAATTCACTATGTCACTTATTTTGTGCCTACAGTTTGAATTATTTATGCTTAAAGTTACATACTTCCAAATATTTCAACAATCTCCAAACATTTTATAAATACCTTGTATTTCTTTTTAAATTATTTTTATTGTTATTCTATTACTGTTGTCCCAATGTTACCCCCTGTGCCTTCCTCTGGGTTTATTTCTAGGCTCTCTATTCTGTCCTATTGATCTATGTGTCTGTTCTTATGCCAGTCCCAGACTGTTTTGATTACTGTGGCCTTGTAATATAGTTTGATATCAGGCATTGTGATCCCTCCCAATTTGTTCTTCTTTCTCAAGATTATTGAGTATATTCATAGTCTTTTGGGGGTTTCATATAAATTTTTGAAATATTCATTCTAGGTGTGTGAAATATGCCATTGGTATTTTCATGGGGATTGCATTGAATCTATAGATTTTTTGGATAGTATGAATATTTTAATGGTATTAATTCTTCCAATCAATGAACATGGTATATGCTTCCACTTCTTTCTTTTATCAGTGTTCTGTAGTTTTCCAAGTACAGGTGTTTCACCTCCTTGGTTAAATTTATGCCTAGGTACTTCATTTTTCTTGTTGCTACAGTAAATGGGATTTTTACCTAGTCTCTGTTTCTGATATTTCATTGTTGGTGTACAAAAATTCCTTTGATTTCTGAATATTTACTTTGTACTTGCTTTTTGCTAAATTCACTTATTAGGTTGAGTAGTTTTTTTGGTGGAGACTATAAGGTTTTCTATGTACACTATCTTGTTATCTATAAATGACAGCTTTACTTCCTCCTTTCCAATGTAGATGCCTTTTATTTCTTTTTATTATCTGATTGCTGTGGCTAAAATTTTCTATACTATGTTGAATAAGAGTGGTAAAAGTGGACACACTTGTCTTGTCCCTGATCTTAAGGGGAAAGCTTTTCATTTTTGCCTGTTGAGTATAATATTGGCTATAGGTACCTCATATATAGCTTTTATTATGTTGAGGTATGCTCCCTCTATTCCCATTTTGCTTAGTGTTTTTATCATAAATGCATGTTGTATTTCATCAAATATTTTTTCAGCATCTATTGACATTGCTTTTGTCTTTTACTTTGTTTATATGGTGTATTATGTTTACTGATTTACAAATATTGCACCATACTTGCATCTTTTGGATGAATCCCACTTGATCATGATGTATGATCTTTTAAATGTATTTCTGAATCTAGACTGCCATTATTTTATTGAGAATTTCAGCATCTATGCTCATCAGAGTTATTGGTCTGTAGTTTTCCTTCTTTGCTGTGTCTTTGCCTGGTTTTAGAATAAGGCTGATACTGGCCTTGTAAAAAGAGTTAAAGGGTCTTTCCTCTTCTTGAATTTTTTGGGATTGTTTCATAAGGATAGGAGTAGGTTCTTCCAAAATGTTTGCTAAAATTCACCTGTGAAGCCATCTGATCCAGAGGTTTTGTGTGCCAGGTGTTTTTTTATTACTGCTCCAATTCCACTATTGTTATTGGTCTATTCAGGCTTTCTGCTCCTTCTTGCTTCAGTTTTGGAAGATTGTACATTTCTAGAGATTTGTCTATTTCACCCAGGTTGTCCAATTTCTTGGCATATAGTTGTTCATAGTAATTTCTTACAATCTTTTGTATTTCTGTGGTATCATTTGTAACTTTTCCTCTTTCACTTCTGATTTTATTTAGGCTCTTTCTGTTTTTTTCTTGATGAGTATGGTTAAAAGTTTGTCAATTTTGTTTACATTTTCAAAGAACCAACTCCTGGATTTATTGATCCTTTGAACTGTTTGTTTTGTCTCTATGCCATTTAATTCTGCTCTGATCTTGACCATTTCCTTCCTTCTACTTGCTCTGGGCTTTGTTGTTGTCCCTCTAGTTCTTTTTGATGTAGGGTTAGGTTTTTTATTTGAGATATTTAAATCTTCTTAGGTAGGCCTGTATTGCTATGAACTTCTCTCTCAGTTTTGTCTTTGCTGTGTCCCATAAGCTTTGGGTTGTTGTGAGTTCATTCTCATTTGTTCCCTGATACTTCTTTTTCTTTCTTGAACTCATTGTTGTTCTGTTCATAATTTAATAACATGTTATTCAGTCTCCATGATTTGAATGTTTTGAGTTTTTTACTTGAAGTTGCTTTCTAGTTTTAATCCATTGTGATCTGAGCACATGCTTGATATGATTTCAATTTTCTTGAATTTTTTGAGGTTTGTTTTGTGTCCTACCTTGTGGTCTAACTTTTTATAGGTTCCATGTGCATTTGAAAATAATGTATATTTTGTTTCTCTGGGGTGAAAGGTTCTATATATATCAATTAAGTCCATTTGACCTAGAGTGTCATTCAGTGCCACAATATCCTTGTTGATTCTTTGTTTGGAAGATCTATCCATTGTTGACAGTAGGGCAAAATGGAGTAAGACAGGGGGAGAATAAACTATGAGATTTGAAATAAAACAATTAGTGGAAAAATAGGAACACCATTAAAGAAGAACAGAACAACCATAATATCCACACCAAACAAGCCACACATTATAAAGGTGGAAAGAAAATAAGAATATTATAAAAAGGGGAAAAGGATGAGAGCTGACTAAAGGAAGGAAGAATGTTTTTGAGAGGATAGAGGGAAGAGATAGTAAGAGCAAGGAATAGGAACAAGGCATATAATGGGGGAAATAAGATTTACAATAAAAATAAGAAGGGCAGGAAGAAGGTGAAATGGAGTAAGACAAGGGAAGAGTACAATGTGAAATTTGAAATAAAAGTAAAGTAAAAAATAATATTAAAATCTAAATAAAAAGAATAAAATATTAAAGACAAAGAATAGTGAATTAGTTGGAATACAATTGATGAAAGAGAAGAAGTCCTAAGAGACTATGTGAAAAAAAAAAGTAAGACACATTTTGAACAAGAATGAGGTGGAATTCATTTCAACAGATTTTGGTGTTTGCCTTCTGCTTTCTGTTTCTGGATCTTCCTCTGTTTTTTTATCAGCTCAAGGTCCAGGGGTGGGTCCTCCAACCACTGGCAGCACCGCCTGTATCACCTTCACCTGAGGGGGAGGAGAGGGGGCTTCTATTGTGATTGGGAGGGGGGCACCCCTGTGTCTCCCTTGGTGGCACTGTTCAATCTTCTGGGATAATTGTGGGTGTGTTCCCCTGCCCCTGCACCACCCATCTTGGTCTGTCCCAGCTTATTTCCAATAATGTATAGTTTCTGCTGAATTAGCTATCCATTTTAAGGGAGGGGCCAATCTGTGTAAGAAGGTCAGCTCTTTCCTGCTTGGTGCTGAGGGGCAGCTCTGTGTGAGAGCCAAGGCTGCTCAGGGCCCTAATTCCTCCTTGCTGCACGGATTTCTGATCTCCCTGCTTTGCTGGCCTCAGTGGAATAGGGCCCTAGGAAGCAGTGTATTTTGTCCCCCTGAGAGAAGTTCAAAATGGGCCTTTTAGGTGTTTCTCTTTCTTTCTCTTGTGGATATGCACCCTGCAGGGTTTCTTGAGGCTCTCTTATTTGTGATCTTGCAGAAGGTGGGGACTAGGTGTATCCTTTCATTCCAGGAGGTTCACTTTCCCCTGGGGAAGGCAGCTCTGTCTGGTTGTAAATGAGCTCAGGTGCTCCATTCCCACTGCCCATCCAGTTCCCAGCCCACTGCCCTCAGGGCAGACACAGTTCCCAACTCTCCACTCTGTGTAGTCTCCGCCCTGCTCATTGCACTGGGCTGGGGCCAAGAAATACCCTCATTGTGCACCTTTTTTATTTCTCTGCCTAGCTGCACTCAGTGGGAGCAAACCACATTCTCAATCCTTCCCCATTGCTGGCAGGGATGCTGCGCATGGAGTCCCTGCCCAGCGCACCTCAGCTCCCCCTTTAAAAATCTCTCCAAGCACTCCCACTGCAGTACTGAGTCACTGTCCGGCTTTCCTCACACACAACCTCTCCAAAAATCCAAAAGTCTCTCACAGTCATGGCTGGCTGCAGTCTGTCTCCACCCAACCCAGGTGTGGATATAATCCCTTTCTCTCTCTGGCTCTCTCCCAGTTGACATTTGTCACTGCAGCTATGAATATACTGCTGGCCGTGTGTGCATGCAGCCTGGATCTCCCTGACTTTGTGTATCCCAGTTGCTTCTGGCCTGGGTCTGGGTGACTCCCTGCCCTGGGAGTGGCGGGAGCCGCAGAACTGCAATCTCTGATCAGGGTCTCGGTGGCTGCAGGTGCCACACCTGGGGTACTTCCCCTTCAACCTATAAAATTTTCTTACTGCCCATTGTGAAATGTCTTCTGTACTCCTTGGCTTCCAAACTTCACATCAGCTAAGATTCTGTTGAATGACATAATTTTTCAGATGATCAGCCAAGTATCTGAGTTGGGGACAAGAGCAAGTGGACTCAGCTTCCACCCACTTGGCTGTCATCTTCTCTCTTCTTATTTCTTTTAAAAAGTGTTCTAATTTTGTTATTGAAATGACAAAATTGAAATCAAGGAAAATACAAGAGAAAATAATTTTCTATTTAAACGCATCAGCTAATTTTATTCTTTTCAGTTTCCTTCCTGTCCTTGTCCATATACTTTTAATTCAAGGTTCATTTTCTAGTCTCAGCTCAGCCATTAATAAGTGTGATTCTGGGAAAAGAGCTTAACTTTAACAACTAGGAATAAATGTCCATCTCGTTCATGTCATTGGGTAGTTATGGGGATCTGGAGACAATGCAGGTGAAAATTGTTTGCATGTTGTAAAGTACCTTAAATGCCAAAAGGATTGTTTTCTTGATCTAAGACTTTCATTTCATGATGATGTTTTTTATGTCTCTGAAAGTTCTTGGCATTTTTTTTTTTTTTTTGAGAGTGACAAATACAAAGTAAAATGAAAAAAAAAAAAAAAAAGAATCTGTAAAGATTCCAGAATATTTGACCCAAAGGAGAAAAAGCTCAAAAGCTACTTACTTAATATGTGAAGACCTATGATAAAGGGAGAGTGGGGATCACCTGTTACCCATCTTTTCAGATGTCAGATAAAGAAGTTATGGGCTCCAAGTGAAGAGAGAATTTACGTCTTTTTTTTTTTTTAAGATCAACATCTTGACTGTAAGGATTTTTAACAACTAGGAGGGGCTAGAATAGCACAGCCTCACTTGCCTCGAGTCTTGAAGAATGTTGTATTTGTCTATCTTCATGTATAAGCCGCCCTTGAACTTCATTAGGTAAAGTGAGCAATGGATTCTGTGCCTTGCCTCATTACACAATGGTGGAGGCTTCAGTTGGGAAGATTTAAAAGGCTGGGAGTAGCTTAAATGATGGACCTGGGTTCATCTATAGGTTTTTTCACTCACATGTCAAATGCCTGGTGTCATGTTGGGCATCTCTATGGAGAGTCAAGACCTTTTCTTGATGTCATTGCACATGGCTTCTCCAACATGACAGCCCAGGGTGGTTGGACATCTTACATGTGGCTCACAGCTCCAAAAGCTAATGTAAAAGCTGTGTGACCTTTTATCACTTAGCTTTAGAATCATGTAAGTGTCACTTCTGCTCAACCAGGATGGTGGAAGTAGTCAAGAGTGCTGTATAGACTCAAGCAGAATGGATGCAGACATGACCTCTTAATAGAAGAGTGTTAAAGAATTTGTGGCCATGTTTGAAAACCACCACAAAGAACCGACTGCAATTCATTTACTCATTCAACCAACAAGCATTTAAGCACAGATACCAGATCTAAGCTGGAAAAACTAAGAATAATTTAGCATGTCCCTGCCTGCCTGGGGACATTCATGGATGCTGGCAGAGGAGAAGGTAGTCCTGAGTTGACGTGATGAACTGAGAGGGACCTTGTGAAGTGCATTTCACAGCAGGGTAGGTTGCAGTCCATGCTTCTCTGTCCACCCAGGATGTTCTGTTTGAGCAGCAGCCTGCTTATGGGCTCTCAGGGGAATGAACCAGGTTAGGCAGAGTGACTTTAAATTTTTTTTTTTTATGTTCTCCAGCTTTAAAAATTTTCACAGGGCAGATAATACAATTAAGTGATCTTAAATCAACCTCCTGCTGCCACCACTTAAAATAACTTCAGGACTAAAACTGGCCCCACTGTCAGGTTGACCACACTTGACTCAGAATGAGTCTTCTACTTTTCTAATCTCTCCCCCTACTGCCTCCATAGCACCGGGAAGGGCTGAATGAGCTCAGTTCACCTTTTAGCTCAGAGCAGGGTTTTCTTTCCTTTGTTTTTTGGGCCAAGGCCAGAGGAGGTAGTATTCCATTGCTGGCAGAGAACCACTTATCCAAAAATATCTTCCCTTCTGAATTGAGCAAAATGTCCACCATTAATTGTCATTTTAATAGCCTTGTGGCATGGCCTCTAAAAGATTCAGTGGAAGTCAAAAATCCTCTGGTTAAATGCATTAACTCATGAGCGATAGTGGCCTTAATAACTGACATTTATTCAGCACCTAGTATGTGCCAGACACTTTGATGATCTCTTTTTTTTTGCAATATCTCATAAAATCCCTACTTTATGAGTGGTAATTTCATAGTCACTCACTATTATTATCTTCATTTCAAAAATAAGGAAAACGAGGCTACTGGAGGTTGAATAGCTTGATCCAGGTAAAAGTATCAGAGCCAGGATTGGAACTCAAGTCTATTTTAGTCCTGAACTTCTGTTCTCAACCACTACACAGTTACACAGTTACACAGTTAAACAGTTGGCAAACAGCAGGACTCCTGGAGTTTGGGATACCAGAGAGTTATGTTTTGATGGTGGGGGCAGGAGGGAGAGAGAGTATGGCATTGTTCCTTAGGAGAAACACTTGGCACACTAAGAAGATGCAAAAGTAGGACATAGAGGATATTGAACACAAATTTATACATTCAGAATTTATTGAACACTGCTATGTATAGGGAATTATACTAGGGATTAGAGGTGTGGGATCAGGCTAGTTACTCTACTACTCAACATGCTGCATATGCTCCCACTTGCTGGCTCTGGGCTAATGGCAAGAAGTATATAGGGTGTCCAGGCTGAGGCAGAGACAATACTTATGGCCAGTTCTTCTTGTTCTCTGGCTCTTAGACCACTAGTTCTCTGCCATCTGCCAAGGACATATCCTGTTGTTGATGGCTAGGACTGATACTGCTTTGTCAAATAAACCTCACAACAATTACACCAACAGTGATAGCTCATATTTACAGAGCACTTACTAAGTGCTAGCCATTGTTTTAAGCTCTTTACATCTATTATATAGAACAGATAGTGAGTAACAATATTAGTCCCAGGAATGAGGCTCAGAAGAGTTTAGTGACTTTTAGAACTCTGTATCTTCCCTTTGGTAAGTTAGGAATGGTGTCTCTCTCCATTTCCAGCACTATTTTCTGCCCCTACAACAGTGTGTATGTTTGGAGGAATTACTGGTACAGGGAAATCAGGAGTATTGTATATGGACAGCAAGGAGAGAGCAGGAGTCACTCAGGAGAGGCAAGAGGAAAACCTCTAGCTAGGCCTGGAAGACCTAATCAACCAACTAAGTCACTAGGTCCCAGTGCACCTCCCATACCAGCCACATTCCCAATTGCCCTGACTTAGCCCCTGAGATCACAGAAGACTCCAAAACATCAATTACATTTGGGTGAAGCAGGAACACCCAGGTGGAAAAAAATAAGAAAAAGCAGGCTCCAGAGCCCCAGGAGGCAGAGTGGCTTGGAAGCCCAGGAGAGCTTCCCATGTGGGCAGCAGGAGCTTCCTGGTGACCCAAAGGAGAGGGAGCAGCTGGCCTCACTGAGTGTGGTCATCCCAGGCTTGTCCCTGATGGAGGGGAAGTACTTTCCTTAAAGTGAGCACTTAGTGCTAACTGAGAGAATTGATGGGAGAAGGGAGTTTGGAGGTTCCAGAGGAATCATAAATATTTCATACTGTCAAATCAAATGGAAGTGGCAGAGACCTCATTCCATTCAAGATTAATAGGTGCACTTCCCAGTCTTCAAAGCTTGGAGACAAAGCAGAAAGGCACAGTCAGATTTTGAAGCACAAGTGTGGAGCTGGGGTATTAAGGGTTGGAGGGGGTTAGGCTGTGAGGTGGGCTGACCTACAGATGTGTCTTCCTTCCTACAGCCCAGGAAATTGTCGGTAACCTGGGCATCATTTCAAAGCCCCAGGAAGATTCAGGTCATGCTTATTAGGTTACTTATTGAAGATGAATAATTACACTCAAATAGAGTGTGCCCCAGTGAGTCTGGCTGGAGCTCAGGTGTGCAATTCTATGGCTGGATGAACTGTGAGGGTGGCCTCATTCCTCCCCTGCCCTCAACCAGGGCCATCACACCTCCAGCCATTCCACATAGCTGAGCATATAGGCTTTATATAGAGACCGATAGGGACAGTTCATTCATGTTTCTTTGGGAATTTCCTTTCACATTCAATAGCCTCTGAAGGCAAATTGAAGGTGATTTTCCAAGCCATTCCCTTAGCTTGACCTGTTTCCACAGACTCTGCCTCCCCACTTCTGGTTCACTTCTATGCACAGGGAATGTGGTGGTGCTTCCTTTAACCTTTTTTTTTTTTTTTAAGATCTGACATATTCTTAGGAAGCCAACTCAGAATTTATAGTCAGGGCAAGCAGTGAATCAGCCAGTCCTTGGTGAAAGGGACGGGAGTCAGGTGTAGCTGACCATTCTGGGTTTTTCTCTGGGCATGAGTTAGGCTTCCAGGAAACACTGCCATTCTGCTCACCCTTGCCTCCCACTAACTATCCCAAAATCCTTGTTGGTCATATCCTGCATGTCAGTTCTGCCTTAGGTTTTATGAGGAACATAATATAGAACATGTCCTACCTTCCAGGACATGAAGGACATCTCTCCTTGTCCCCTGTGCTCATACTACTTACCCCTGCCCTGGCCTCTGCTATGCTCATGCTCAGCTTGGCAGGAGTTGAGTTTCTGCACCTGCCTTTTGCAGCTCCAGAAAAGGAGGGGCATCACTTAGATGACTTTTGACTTCTGGGAGAGCACAGCCTAGTTTGGGAGTCACAGAGGAGAAATAAGTACTAAGCAAAGAGAGATGGAATATTTCCTTTCAGGGTCCCTCTTAACCACAATGACAACTTTGTCAAGAGTCAGCTGACGCTCCTTGGCAATGACTCTCAGCCAGAGGCAAAGGACTCTCTCTGTTTCATTCATGCGCATGTGGGCAGCAGCTCAGTGCCAGGTGCCAGAGCCTCTGCTGTGTCTGGTGCCTCCTGCTGCCGGTCCTCCTCCCATTTCACCTGCAGGTCCTGCTGCCAACTGGTGGGCGTGCACAGGCACATAGAAGTTTGGACCCGAAAAACAGGGCCCTGCCTCCTCAGATTCACAAGGGACAGGAGCAATTTACTTCTTTGTAAAATGGGCATAGACTTTTCTTGAATGAGGTCATGTGTGCACAGTGCCTGCGATGGGGTGGTACTGAATTTCTGGAGTTTCATTTCTACAAGAGGCAGCAGCTGAGGTTCATGCTTCCCTTGAATGCTCTGGGTCACTTCCCATGGCACATGTTCCATAGAGTTGTCAGTGAGGTTGCACGCAGGCCACACACAGGCACACACAGGGTGGTCAGCAGGCCACAGAACATTGTCAGGGACACAAAAGCATCCTACACTTGCAACACTAATTTCTCTTTCTGTTCTTTATCTCCCATCTTTGAAGTTTTTTTCTTTTCTATTTCTTCTCCTGCTTGCTTAATTTTTCCTCCCTGTCCAGTTTTTTTGGAACCAAGAGATCTGGCTTGCTACCACTCTTCTTTGTGACCTTAAAAGAGGCCATTCACCATTCTGGGACTCGCTTTCCTCTTGTGCAGAAGTAGGAGGTGGGTCTATGGCTTAGGCTTAGGATGATGAAAGGATGAAAGCGGAGCCAACTCTTTGAAATGATGACCATGAGGGCCTGGAGCTTTCTCCAAACCACCCTCACTAGCCCACCTAGGGTGGCTTTGGAGGGCTCCCAGGGACTCAGGACTCCAAATCAACAAACTATGTGACCACTGAGGTCAGCTCTAAGAGTATCCTTCTTTTTCTCTGCCACCCCAGTTGGCACCATAGGGACAGAAAAAACAAACAAACAAACAAAAAAACGGTTGTGAGTCCCACGGCAAGCTGCTCAGACAGTTTTCTCTTGCTGTCTCCAAGCATGTACCATCCTTTGCGAGGCACACTTGTGCCAATGCAGGGAGGGAACCTTGGCCAGCTCCCTGCTTTGCTCCAGAATCTGAACCTAGCCAAACAAGAGCTGCAAAAGGGCTGCGGGGCTAATGAAGGGATTCTGAAAACAGTTGTGAGATCTTTAGAGTCCCAAAGCATTTTTCTTTCTAATTCTAAAATGAGACTCTCTCTCTCTCAAAAAAAAACAAACAAAAAAAAAAACAAAAGGCCATTTTGGGAGTGAATTTCAACACTGCACAATAACTTCATTGTCACAGTGATTGAGTCAGTCCACAATCCTGGGGTGTGGGTCAAGGCCAAAATATAACCAGTTAAATTACTTATCAAAGCATTGTTTTTGGAAGGAAGATGGTGGAGGAGTGAGGGAAGGCTGCGCTTTCTTGCTCCCGAGACCTGTCTGTAGTTTGGACTAATTGCAGACAGAACATTTCAATTAACATCTAGATACTGGCAGGAATTGATCCTTGGCATTGCTGGATCAGAGAAGACCATCTGGGAGCGACCTATTTGGTGAGGATAGCGGAGGAGAAAGGGATGAGATGGGATTTCTGACTGTGTTGGCTTCCCGAGCTGTGGTTAGAAGTACACAAAGACCTTTTCATGACCCCAGGTTTCCCCAGAGATGAATCGGTAGGAGAGTGGGGCTCTGCCCACTGGCAGAGCCAGGAGTAGGCCAGGTGGCATCTGGCACTGAGAGGCAAGAAAGAGCATACAGCTGTGTATGCATGAATGTGTTTTTCCTTTTCCTTTTTCTCTTTTGTTTTTCATGGGGCAGGGGGCGGGAGAGGTTAGGAGTGGGACTAGATTCTTGAGGACCGCAGGCACAGAAGTGCACTCATCCACTCCCCAACCCTACCCCTGGGTCCTGTGAGCACGCACAGGGAGGTGCACCCATCCACCCACCCAGGCACACAACCAACTCGCCGGCTACTGTGCCCAGGTCCTCTTGGGCCCACCCCAACAGGCACAAAATCAACACACCAGCCACCAGGCACAGACACCCACCTCCGCCGTGCTGAAGTGCTTGCAGCCCCGCCCCAACAGGCGCAAAATCAACTCGCCAGGCACACTGGCCACCATGCGCAGGCACCCATGGCCCACCCCAATAGGTGCAAAACCAACGCGCCAGCCATTTGCCACGGGCTACTCGGGCACGCTCCAGTGGGCGCAAGTACAGCAGGCTGGCTGCAGCTCACAGACGTCCACCTCCGCTGTGCAGAGGTGCCCGGGGCCCCACCCTAATGTGCAAAAAATCAACTCCCCGGGTGCGGCTCAGCAGGCACGAGGCTAGCGCACTGGTCACTGAGGGCAAGCACCCTGGCCTCCTCCAGTAGGTGCCAAACCAATGCGCTGCCTGCCACGCCCAGGTGCCCACTGCCGCCGCACACAGGTGCCTGTGGCCCCACCCCAATGGACACAAAACCGACTTGTCAGTTGCACATGGCCACAGGCACCACAAAGACCTGCCCCAACAGGCATGAAACCAATGTGACACCCACCCCAATAGGCCCACAATAGACCCGCCCACTGGCGAGTAGAGACCTCCCCCTCTGCCGGGACTGGAGAGCAACCAATCTGCCTTGGACCCACCTGCCTTGGTATGCAACGGATTAACCTGCCCCTGGCCTTCTGAGGGAATGCACTTGCCACTGGCTGAGGACGAAGGACAGTGAAATGAACTGGAGGCACTTTGTAATAAGTTCTGGGTGCTGGCTCTTAAGAAAAAATTGGGAGAGCAGTGGACTAGGTCCCAACACAAAAGCATCCCAAGTGCTACAGAAGAAATCACTTAAGCAGACTGCTCCCCTCCAAGTGGTGTCAACTGGAGACAGCAGCTCAACAATTGTATACAAGAAGTTCACACCATAAAAGCAAAAAATAAAAGCAGATCAATCTAAGAAACAGAAACAAGACCAGTGCCCAAAATGGGGAGGCGGAATAACACCAAACCAAACAGAAACAACACTCCACCAAAAAGAAAGGAGGAATTCCCAGAAGGAGGGATAGACAATATAGAAGCAAGCGAGCTACCAGACATGTAATTCAAAACAATAGTAATGAGGAAGCTCAATGAACTCGACAAACTCAAAGAAAACTATAACAAACTCCAGGGAAACTATAAAGAGCTCCAAGGAAGCTATAAGGAACTTACTGAGAACTACGCCAGCATAAAAAAGGACATAGAAACTATTAACAAGAACCAGGAAGAAATGAAGAATACAATTTCTGAACTGAAGAATGCAGTAGAATCAATCAAAAGCAGGCTAAATGAAGCAGAGGACTGGATCAGTGAGTTAGAGAACAACGTAGAAAAAAATTCCCAAACAATGCAATAAAATGAAAAAAGACTTAAAGAGTGTGAAGAGGGTTTAAGAGAACTGCAGGGCAACATGAGATCAAACAACATTCAAATCATAGGGATACAAGGAGAAAAAGAAGAGGAGCAGGGGATAGAAAACCTGATTGAAAAAGTAATGACAGAAAATTTTCACAACTTGATGAGAGAAAAATTCATGCAAGTCCAGGAAGCACAGATGGTCCAAATGAAAATGAACTCCAAAAAGCCTACTCCAAGGCACATCATAATAAAAATGGCAACAGTCAAAGAGAAACAGAGAATCCTAAAAGCAGCAAGAGAAAAACAGCAAATAACATACAAGGGAGCTCCGATAAGGCATTCAACTGATTTCTCAGCAGAAACACTAAAATCCAGAAGGGAATGGCAAAACATATTTCAAGCAATGTAAAACAAAGGTCTACAACCAAGATTACTCTACCCAGCAAGGCTCTCCTTCAAAATGGAAGGTGAAATAAGGTGTTTCCCAGACAAAGGAACACTAAAAGAATACATCTCCACTAAACCAGCATTGCAAGAGATGCTAAAGGGAATGTTGTAAGACAAAGAAGAAAAAGAGAAAGGGAGAGGAACACAGGAACAAAGGGAAATGAATAAATACATGTCAATAATAACCTTAAATGTAAATGGATTAAATGCTCCAATCAAAAGACATAGGGTAGCGAAATGGATATGAAAACACGACTCACATATATGCTGTCTACAAGAGACACACCTCAAAACAAAAGATTTACACAGACTGAAAGTGAAGGGATGGGAAAAATTATTCCAAGCAAATGGACATGAAAAAAAAGCTGTGGTAGCAATACTTATATCAAACAAAACAGATTTCACCACAAAGGCCATAGAAAGAGACAAAGAAGGACATTTTATAATACTTAAGGGAACAATCTATCAAGAAGATGTAACCCTGGTAAACATATATGCACTCAACACAATGCACCGAAATATATAAGGAAAATATTAGAAGACTACAAAAAATATATCAACAGCAAAACACTCATAGAAGGGGACTTTAATACCCCATTGTCAACAATGGATGGATCTTCAAAGTAAAGAAACACCAAGGATATTGAGGCATTGAACAACACTCTAGAAAAAATGGACTTAATTGATATATATATATATATATATATATATAACTTTTCACTCCAAAGAAGCAAAATATACATTCTTTTCAAATGCACATGGGACATTTTCAAAGATAGACCACATAGTAGGACACAAAACAAGCCTCAACAAATTCAAGAAAATTGAAATTATATCAAGCATCTTCTCTGATCACAATGCCTTGAACTAGAAATCAACCTCAAGGAAAAAACTCAAAAACATTCAAACTCATGGAGAATGAATAACATGCTATAAAATAATGAATGGGTTAACAATGACATCAAGGAAGATATGAAAAAGTTTCTGAAAACAAACAATAATGAACACACAACAGCCCAAAACCTATGGGACACAGCAAAAGCAGTCCTGAGAGGAAAGTTCATAGCAATACAGGCCTACCTAAAAAGGATAGAAAAATCCCAAATAAAAAATCTAACACTACAGCTACAAGAAATAGAACAACAACAACAAACAAAGCCCCAAGCGAGTAGAAGGAAGGAAATCATCAAGATCAGAGCAGAATTAAATGACATAGAGACTAAACAAATAATTCAAAAGATCAACATAAGTAGGAGCTGGTGCTTTGAAAAGATAAACAAAATCGACAAGCCTTTAGCTAGCCTCATCAAGAAAAAAAAAGAGAGAACCCAAATAAACAAAATTAGAAACAAAAAAGGAGATATCACGACTGATACCACAGAAATAGAAAGGATTATAAGAAATTACTACAAACAACTATATGGCAAGAAACTTGACAACCTAGAAACATATAATCTTCCAAAGCTAAATCAAGAAGGAGCAGAAAGCCTGTACAGCCTGATAACAAAGAGTAAAATTGAAACAGTAATCAAAAGACTCCTGGCACACAAAAGCCCTAGACCGGATGGCTTCACAGGCGAATTTTACAAAACATTTAGGGAAGAACTATTGCCTATCCTTCTCAAACTATTCCAAAGAATCCGAGAAGAGGGAAGACTCCCAAACTCTGTCTATGAAACCAGTATTACCCTAATTCCAAAACCAGGTCAAGACACAACAAAGAAAGAAAACTATAGGCCAATATCACTGATGAACGTAGATGCTAAAATCCTCAACAAAACATTAGCAAACCAGACCCAGCAACACGTTAAAAAGATTATACATCATGATCAAGTGGGATTCATCCCAGGGATGCAAGGATGGTTTAATATTCGCAAATCAATAAATGTAATACACCACATAAACAAAAAGAAAGACAAAAACCACATGATCATATCAATAGATGCTGAAAAGGCATTTTATAAAGTACAACAGCCATTTATGATAAAAACACTCAGAAAAATGAGAACAGAGGGAACATACCTCAACACAATAAAGGCCATATATGAGAAACCCAAAGCCAACATTATACTCAATGGACAATAACTAAAAGCATTCCCCCTGAGATCAGGAACAAGACAAGGATGTTCACTCTCTCCACTCCTATTGAACATAGTATTGGAAGTTCTAGCCACAGCAATCAGATAAGAAAAAGAAATAAAAGGCATCCAAATTGAAAAAGAAGAAGTAAAACTGTCACTATTTGCGATGACATGATAGTATACATAAAAAACCCTATAGACTCCATGAAAAAACTACTCAACCTAACAAGTGAATTTGGCAAAATAGCAGGGTACAAAATCAATATTGAGAAATCAAAGGCATTTTTGTACACCAACAATAAAATATCAGAGATAGAAACTAGAAAGAAATCCCATTTACTATAGCAACAAGAAAACTAAAGTACCTAGGAATAAATTTAACTAAAGAGGTAAAGGACCTATACTCGGAAAACTACATAACCCTGAAGAAAGAAATTAAAGAAGATAGAAATAAATGGAAGCATATACCATGTTCATGGATGGGAAGAATCAACATCCTTAAAATGTCCATACTACCCAAAGCAATTTGTAGATTCAATGCAATCCCTATTAAAATACCAGCAATGTATTTCACAGACCTAGAACAAATACAAAAATTTAATGGAACCAAAAAAGAGCCGGAGTAGCCACAGCAATCTTGAGACATCACAATACCTGACATCAAACTATACTACAAGGTCACTGTAATAAAAATAGCCTGGTACTGGCATAAGAACAGACATATAGATCAGTGGGACAGAATAGAGAACCCAGATATAAGCCCAGGCCTCTTTAGTCAAATAATATTTGACAAAGTAGGAAGAAACATAAAATGGAATGAGGAGAGCCTCTTCAACAAATGGTGCTGGGAGAACTGGACAGGGACATCAAAAAAATGAAACTAGACCACCAACTTACACCACACACCAGAATAAACTCAAGATGGATCAAAGACTTAAATGTAAGAATGACACCATAGAAATCCCAGAGGAAAACATAGGCAGGGAAACTTCAGATATCCCATGTAGCAATATTTTCTCTTAAGGCAAGGGAAATAAAGAAAAAAATAAACAAATAGGACAACATTAAACTAAAGAGCTTCTGCTCAACAAAAGAGAACATCAGGAGGATTAAAAGGGAACCAACCATATGGGAAAACATATTTGCCAATGATACCTCAGACAAGGGATTGATCTGCAAAATATATGAAGAACTTATACATCTCTACACAAAGGAGACAGACAACAGAATTAAAAAAAATAGGCAAAGACCGGAACAAACACTTCTCCAAAGAGGACAAATAAAGGGTCTTTCAGTATATGAAAGAATGCTCAACATCACTAGCCATCAGAGAGATGCAAATAAAAACCACAATCAGATACCACCTCACACCAGTCAGAATGGCCATCATAAACAAATCAACAAACAACAAGTGCTGGCGAAGATGTGGAGAAATGGGAACCCTAGTGCACTGTTGGTGGGAATGCAGACTGGTGCAGCCACTATTGAAAACAATATGGAATTTTCTCAAAAAACTAAAAATGGAACTGCCTTTTGAACCAGCAATTCCACTGCTAGAACTATACCCAAAGAATCCTGAAACCCCAATTCAAAAGAACTTATGCACCCCTATGTTCATAGCAGCGCTGTTTACAATAGCCAAGTGCTAGAAACAACACAAGTGCCCATCTGTAGATGAGTGGATTAAAGAACTGTGGTACATTTACACAATGGAATACTATGCAGCAGAAAGAAAGAAGGAATTACCATTTGCGACAACATGGATGGAACTAGTGAGAATTATTTTAGCAAAATAAGCCAGGCAATGAAAGAGAAATACCATATGCTATCACCCAATACAGGAGACTAATGAACAACTCAAACAAGTAAACAACATTGAACAAGGAACAGAGTAACAGTTATCAGGGGGGAGGGGGGAGAGGGAGGGAGGGAAGTAGGTAATTAGGGGAAGGGTTTAGCAAAGGAACTAATATGAATAACCCATGAAAATGGACAACAGGGTCGGGGTGGATGTGGGAGAAGGGGTGGGCTGGGTGGGGGGTAGCAATGAGGGAAAAAGTGGGATGATTGTAATAGAAAAACAATAAAAATAAAAATAAAAACCTTTGTTTTTTTCTCATCCTCACATGGATTGGAAATGGCTTTCTTAACACATTTCTAAAAATATGTTCACAATCTCGGTTTTGAGGAATCATTACATGCTTATCCGTTGATAGCATCAGTAATCACTCAGATCCAAAATGCCATGTGTGTTTAACAGCCTGACTCACTCTCCACCTTTGGGTGATTTTCCTGTGTAATGTAGGCTAGGTTCAAACAGAGTTTTTCAACGCTGGGCAAGTTTCAGCAAGAAAGGCTGGGACAAGTGGTTAGTCTCCACAGAAGACTGAATGGGAAATTAATGTGGATCTCCCAGAAGCTGCTGAGATTTAAGAGCCTTGGTTTTAGTGAGAATTTCAGATGCAAGATCTGTCAGGAACATTTGCCTTCTTCAGGAACGTGACTTAATCATGTTGATTTTCCTTTAATGTCCACAAGCCTGGGAATCTGGAGAATGAGAGAGATGACACTGGTGACTTTTCTAAACCATCCACAAGCTTCCAAGCATGTGAATTCATTCCAGAGGAGAAAGTGGAGTCCTTGTAATGGTCTTCCCTCAGGAGTCGATGTACATACAATAGCTTGCCAAGGCCCCTCAGGAGGCTGCTGGGTCACAGCATATGCTACATATTCTTTGATGGGAGGCCTCAGATCAAAGAGGGTTATTCTATTGAACTATGTGAGATAGTCAGTAGTCAACCATGTTTTTAACCTATAAAAACAATAGTATCATATGTTGGACCTAATGTGCCCACTGGACACTTAGTTGTGACTTTTTAATTTCATGGTGGCAGAATCCCTGTGGAATTTAGAAGGAAATCTTTCTTGTGCTCAGAGGTCTAGTCTGATGTATGAAGCATCCTTAGGCCTGTGACCTGAGGCCCTCCAAGCCTCTCATGATCCCACCACCATGGTCAGAACTAATCTCTCCCACCCTGGAGTTTTGTTGATAGTTGGCTAAAAGTACTTATGAAATATATGCCTTAAACTATAGTTATTTGTATTCATGAATGACCTTGAAAATAAAATTCTTTGAGGATATGGGCCACCATGCACATTTTTTGCATCTCTTACTTATATGCTTTTTCACACAGTATGCATTATTAATTATTGATTCATCGGCTACCTGAATCTTGACACTTGTATGAATGTAGTAAAATTAATTAGTACCAGTTAGCTCTTTTAGAATTTATAATGGGCTATATTTTTTTGCTTCATGGGACAAAAATGATTATTGTCTTTTATGTTAGAATAAAAAAGATTGTTGTCTTTTTAATCTCATGAATTACATAGCATTTCCATGGTATGCAAAAAGGCATTTTCCTTTGTGTTGATGTGATTCAGAGAATAGGTGACTGGTTTCCCAAGTCTTGCATTATTCTGATCTACTTGTCCTGTTGTGTCCCCACTTGGGTTGGGGGAGAAGTATTACATGGAGCACCAAAAGTGTTACAACTACTTAAACACACCTAACTACACTACATAACTGCACACTGTTTGTGACTTGAAATTGAGGAGCCTGGAAACTTCCAGATCAATGTGTGTCTAATGGAACTGGTTCTCCCTCTCCTGCTCCTCTTCTCATGTGATTGGCCTTAGTGAATGGCTCTAATGTTCTTCCAGATGTGCAAATCAGAAGCCTCAGAGACCAAGTGCACCCTCCTGCCCCTCACTAGCCCCCACATGTCACCGACTATCTCTTGTTCCCCTGTTCTTTCATCATCACCCCCAATGCTGAGATCCCAAGTCACACACCTTTTATTCCTGGCTTCTCTGCTGACCCCTCTGTTCGCACTCTTCCCTTCTTCTACCACTCTACCAGAGTGACTTTTATAAGTTGCACTCTTTAAAAAAATTTATTGAGGGAGAGAGACAGGGAGGGAGAGAGAGAGATTTGTTGTTCCACTTATTTATGTATTCATTGGTTGCTTGTTGTATGTACCCTGACTGGGGATCAAACCTGCTACCTTGGCATATTGGGATGACACTCTAACCAGCTGAGCTACACTGCTAGGGCTTACAAGCTGCACTTTTGATCATGTTGCTCACCTGCTTAAAACGCTTCATGCAAGTGACAAGAGCCCTTTTTGATCCGGTCCTGCCTCACTCTCTAGAACCTAGTTCACCACTCTCCACCTCTGCAGCTACTGAACCCACAGTTCCTCTTTCCTCTGAGCTTTCATGTTTGCTTCTCCCTTTGAATAATAGGTGCACACCCTTCTCATGGCCAATTCCTATAGAACCTTGAGACTCACTTCTATCATTCACATCACCAGGCTGGATCTCACAGCATCCTGATCAAGCAGAACAACTGGAAGCTTAAGTTAATTGGCAGCCCATCTTAGCAGGTGACGATATGTTTCCTTTGCCATGGCCTGCTTTGTTTTGCTTATGTGATGGTACACAATGTGCAGATCCTTGTCTTGGTTCTATTCAGTCACTTGCTTTCCTTGGACAGGATAGTGATTAATGTTAAGGTCAAACTCTAGGTCTTAACATGATAATCTTAACCTTAAATATTTCTATACGTGGCATGTTACAATGGGCATTAATTTATGGATGATAGAGGTAGACACAGAGTATTTTAGCTAATTAAATGAAAAGGCACCATGCCACATTATCCTAACCCCTTGGAAATAAAATACAAAAGGAGGAGAAAGAAGACACAATGGTCATTGGAAGTAAATCTCCTGAGGTTTCAGAGTTGAGATTTAGTGACTCAATAAAGAAAAAAATAAATTCTCCTATGGTCATACAGGACAGTTCTGGCTTGGAGCAAGGAACAAAAGCACCCAGAGACTTGTCAAAGCTTTATCAGAGTGATGAACAGGAGGCAGAAACTTTCCTTCCCCAAGAGTTAAGTTTTCACCCTTCCTATACTTTTCTCAATGTTGTCACCTACTTTCTAGTAGAGAAAGTGGGGATAGGCAACCCCTGAGTCCCAACTGGGTGAGGTTTGAACAATCAGCAAGGTGATATCAACATGACCTTGGGCCCCTGCCTGAAAGGTGACAGTGCCTGTGACTTGTCCTACTTAGGCAAGCTTAGTCATTTCAAGGTAAAGTGTCATTTCAACACCCAGTAATATTTTCTAGTCAATAAACATCAAACAGGAGATCATCAGTCATCTCTAGGTTCTGCTTAGAGTCCCAGCTCTGAGGGGCAACCAGCTTAGAGGGACTAAATGATGGCAAACATCCACCTTCACTTCCAGTGTACCTGCCAGCTTACACACACCCCACGGCTCACCTACCACCAGTTCCGCCTCTGAGCACTAACCCAAGCCTGGGGGCTTTTACATACTCAATGTGTTTCAGAGTTTAAAGAGTATTATGTAACTGAACTAACATTTTATAAAACCATGTAACTGCTGTACTGCTGAAGCTAAAATTAGAGGCCAGCATTTCACTGAGATATAAACCATGGAAGCCTTCAGAAGAGCACCTTCCATTAGAGGCAGTTCACAGCAGAGACAGCTGGGCTCAGCCCAGACTGGCCAGTGCTTTAAAAGGTTGTGTCCACAAGGGCAGCAGCCAGTCAGGGATTTAGAAGGCCTTGCTTAGAACTCGGCACAGATACTGTGGAGATTGTTCACATTGCTACTTCAGGCATTCATGCAAGAACAGGGTGGAAAGACAGTGCATGGGGAGGGTTGGGTCTTGCTGCTAATTGATTTAGTCTAAGCTCAGGTCTAGCCTCCTTTGGCTGGCGCAACAGTTACTGTGAAGAGAAACTGAAACTAATCAAAGCTATTTGTGTAAATGTGCTAATCTAAGGAGACCAAACTCTCCTGCACAAAGGTGGGGGGGTGATATAAAAGCAAAATGGGAGCGTTTTGAGAGAAATACTACTCATGTAAAATGATGGAGACACACCATGACAGGAGACAGTGTGTGTACCATGAACTTCTGTTAGGTTTACTTTTTGTTCTCCATACAGCCAATGGTGTTTGATGGGTGCTGCACCTTTCTGATTTGATGGCATCATCTCCATTATGAACTTCATCACCACCATCATCATCTCAATCTTTGCCACACCATCTGTAGTTAGCATCTGAGATTTTCTGTCTCTTCTAGGAGGTGGAAAGATGAGGCCTTTCTCAGGTTGTCTTTATTTCATTAGAAAAGTAGGGGAAGAATCTTTATGGCTCTGAAATCAAAGAGGATTTCTTTAATGAGATCCAAGGCCCCAAATGACAATACACATATAAACTAGAAAAAGACTTCTCAGACTCACTTCTTCTGAGCTCCAGCAGTGGGGTAGCAGCTTGAATGGCACCAGTGACATACAGGGAAGAACTGAAGTTTCTGGCATCAAGGTGAGCAGAGGCCATTTTCCCTTTTCTAAACCCTCCCACCACAAGCTGGTGGGAACTGTGGGCAGGGCAGCAATCTGGGCACTCTGCAACTCGCTCACTAAACCTTCAACCCAAACAGACCTAGTCCTCTACCTACCATTAAGTAATTTATTGGAATATTAAAATAAAAATTAATGTTTCTTATACATCCTTTCTTCTGTAAGATGCAGTAAAATGACCAAAGGATTGGGTGTTGGGAGAGTGACATGGGAGAGAAGAAATATATAGATTAGTTGGCCACCATTAATAGACTAGTTCTGGTTCATCTTTTTTGGTCAATGTTTACATTAAGTTTTACATTTATATGTAATTTTAACAAAAATCCTTAAAATGAATTTTGTTCATTAGAAAAAATTCATAAAAAGTGAGTCATGCTAGGTCACAAATCTAGCATGAGATGGAAACAGAGCTCAAACCATGGTCCCAGATCTACAAATCCAATGTTCTTTTCTGCAAAATATACCATCTTCTGTTGGAAAAATGTAGGGACAAACTTTTATTTTTCAAGATTATTTGAGACTTCAAGCCAAGATGATGGCCTAGACAGACATTCTGTATCTCTCTTCACAACTAAGAAAGAATACAACTACCTCAAAACTAGAGACAACCAGAAGTTCCAGAAAATCAAGCTGCATGAAAGTCCAACAAACAAAGATATAAAGAAGAAATACTCATTCAGACAGGTAGAAGGGACAGAGCAAGGGTGGAGAGGGTGCAGTGTGGTGGTGGCAGCAGTGGCAGGCCAGCAGAAAATGCAGTCAAACATTTAAAAAAGTTGAGAGGGACACCTGGGGAGCACTCCCAGCACCAGACCAGACCGCACAACTCATGGTTCCAGCGCCGGGGACAATAAAGCCTCATTGCTTCTGACTGTGCAAACCAGTGGGGGTTGGGGCAGAGGCAGAAACTGCTGGTCTCTCAGCAAAGTCCACATGTTTAAAGGACCCCCACAGTCCTAGACCATCTGCAGACCCACCCACTATGAGAACAATGGCTAGGGCAACAGCTAGAGAGGGGCCAGTCCCATATGGAAGTGGGAGAAATGCCTGGAAAAGGGGCAAGTGCCAACTAAGCGGCATAGATCCCTCTCAGACCCCTCCCCCACATACAGCGCCACAATGTGGTGAAACAGCTCTTCAGTACTGATGAATACCTAAGGTTCTGCCACTTACAGCATAAGAGGTGTGACAGCTCTACCTAAGACACAGAGGCAAACAAACACAGGAGCCTGTCAGAATGACGAGACAAAGAAGTATGGCCCAAAAGGGGATGAATCAAGATTCCAGTGGCAGAACCAAGCAATGAGGAGATAGCCAACCTAAGATATGAAGAGTTCAAAACACTGGTGATAAAGATCCTCACAGACTTGACACATATGCTTAAGTATGGCAAACGCATAAGGGAAAAAGTGAAAGCTATGCTAAATGAAACGAAGGAAAATCCACACAAAACCAGTGGTGAAGGGAAGGAAACCAGGGTTAAAATCAATGATTTGGAACATAAGGAAGAAAAAAACAGTCAACCATTACAAAATGAGAAAACAGGAATTGAAAAAAGTGAGGAGAGGCTTAAGAACCTCTGGGACAACTTTAAATATGCCAACAACCGAGTCATAAGGGTGCCAGAAGGAGAAGAGGAAGAGCAAAAAACTGAAAGCTTATGTGAAAAAATAATGAAGGAAAACTTTTCAAATTTGGCAAAAGAAATAAACATAAAAGTCCAGGAAGCACAGAGAGTCCCAAACAAGCTAGACCCAAAGAGGACCACATTAAGACACATCATAATTAAAATGCCAAAGATTTAAGATAAAGAGATAATCTTAAAAGCAGCAAGAGTAAAGCAGAGAGTTACCTACAAGGGGGTGCCTATAAGACTAACAGCTGACTTCTCAAAAGACACTTTGCAGGCAAGGAGGGACTGGCAAGCAGAATTCAATTTGATGAAAAGCAAAGACTGACAACCAAGATTACTCTATTCAGGAAAGCTATAATTTAGAATTGAAGGGCAGATGAAGTGCTTCCCAGACAACGTAAAGCTAAAAGAACTCATCATCACTTAAGAAAAAGAAGATTAAAATTATAAACACTAAAATGACAACAAACTCACAACTATCAACAACTGAATCTAAAAAATAAAAACAAAGTCCAAATAAGCAAACCAGAATAGGAACAGAATCATAGGTATGGGGATTATTTGGAGGGTTATTAGCTGGGAGTAGGGAGGGGGAGAAATGGGGAAATGGTGCCGGGACTAAGAAGCATAATCTGTTGGTACAAAATAGACAGGGGGAAGTTAAGAATAATATAGGAAAAGGTGAAGTCAAATAACTTATATGCATGGACCATGGACATGAACTAAGGGGGTGGGATTGCTGAAAGGAAGGAGGGTATTAGGCAGAGGGGAACAAAGGGGGAAAAAATTGGAACTACTGTAACAATAAAATATACTGAAAAAAATAAAATAAAATAAAGTTAAAAAAAAAAAAGATTATTTGGTGCCACATATGCTTGTTACCATATTGCCTCAGGATCTCTAAGGTATTTGCCTAGAATGTTAGCTCACCTACAATTTCAGGTTCACTGTCTGGGACAAGCTATAAAAGAAGGTTTTTGGATTGGGCTGCTGGGGATGAAGAGGAAACTCATAGGTGTCAGGATTATAATATTTACACATCTACCTTTGCTAAGCATTTGCTACACACCAGACATGTCAACATAAGTACTTATGAAACAGGGACCCCAGATAGGGCATGCCAACCCCGACAGACACAGTCCATGTCCTCAAGGAAACCCCAGACTCACAGGGAGATGAGCTCTAAACCTAGGCTTTTCCCACCTGCCCCACCCCACCCCTCACTGAGAGTCTCTGCAGCTGGCTATCAAGATACACATCGTTTTAGACCCCACAGATCATTCTGATGTTCACTCAATGTTGGCAAGTCCTGGAAGGGCACACAGAACGTGATGAGAGGGCAAGGGAGGAGCAGCTTGCCATCCAGAGAGCTGAGAAGAATGCACAGGAGTTAAGTAATGAAGTCATTCACTCATTCATTCACTCATGCATTCACCAAGTATTTATTGAGAGCCTGTAATGCATTAGCCACTCTTCTGGTTGCTGGGATTGTAGTGGTGAATGAAACAGATTAAGAAAATGTCTGTTATGGAGATGATGGGCCTTGATCTCCTTGACTAGGATCAGTTTGGTGGAGAGGAGAGACAGAGAAAGAGCATTAAATTTTCAATGTGAAATTGAGGAAACTGGCTTTGCCACTACAAAATGGCAGACATAAGGTGGAAACACAGGCCTTCTTGACCCCTCTCTTTGCTGCTATACAGGGACCCTCAAAGGGTGGGTCACAGAGCCCTGGCAAAAACTGAGCAGACACTGGCATCCAATGTTATGGTTTTGAGTTTGGGCCTTCGGCTGTTTTCTTTTCTAACATAGTTTTCTGGAGAGCCAAGGGTTACAAATGCACTCATGATTTGGTCAACACTTCTACCATCTGCTTCCAGGCCTATCAGGTAGAGATACTTATCTACACAAATAACAGATCTCCTATAAGGAATTCAAGACATTTTAGAAACCACAATCAAGTTCATAAAACAAGGCAAAGCAAAGAGCTACAACACCACCAACAACAAAACTAATTGTGTAAGCATTTTCTATTATGCAAAACTGAAATTAAGAACCGAAATTTAACAACTATACTAGGAAAGGGCATAGAGTTTATAGTGTATTATTTTCAGAACAAACTATAAGAGCAAACATGCATATTCAGGGAGTTTCATAGGTATGATATCCCAGACCAAGACTAAAATTCCTGTGGTAACAAATAAAATTACCATCCTCAGTTAGCTAGAGGAGTACAGCATTGAATAAATTGGTACTTCTCAGTAATTTCTTTCTTTCAATTCTGTACTAGTTGCAGGAAAAAATAAAACTTGTTAAGGACATTCTGAACAGCTTGGTTTCAGAGAGAAACTGAGATATATATATATATACATACTTACCCATAGGTACTTCTGTTCAAAGAAAAAGAAAACAAACCCGAATTGCTTGTAGTGGTAACAACAGTTAGTTTTATTTCACAGATGATAACAATTTTTCCTTTCACAGGCAGAAAATGTAAAAACAGAGCTGTATGCTACTTCCTCATCAGTGGATGGGTAGCTCCATGGACTCTCTTTCTCTTATAGCTGCCTCTGCCACCCTGCTGGTGATCACTCAGCTCCCTTGGGCTTCCTTCCACTTCAGTCCATCTTCCAACAGACACATCTTAGCATTCATCATGTCTGCAGCCCCCATATAACTTTGCTATCCCCTTAGTTCTTCTCCGCTTCCTCTCAATATTCCTTCTTTCCATCTTCAACAGAAGCCTCAATTTCTAGACTCCTTTGCCTCCCTACCTGTTATCCTTTCCTCCATCCCTGTTCAGTAGAATTGTTCATCAATCACTTAAGCCTCTCTCATCCTGCACTGCTGTTCTCTGACTTTAAAATGTCCTCCTGTCTTATCTCTCCACCAAGCTAATCCTAGTCAAGGAGATCAAGACCCATCATCTCCATGAGAAGAGGCATTTTCTCGATCTGTTTTGTTCACAACAATCCCAGCAACAAGAAGAGTGGCTGATGCATTAAAGGCTCTGTACCTGCTGAATGCATTGAGTGAATGAATGAGTGAATGACTTCATTACTTAACTCCTGTGCATTCCTCTTGGCCTTACGGATGGCAAGCTGCTCTTCCTTTGTCTTCCCATCACATTCTGTGTGCTCTTCCAGGATTTGCCAACATTGAATGAACATCATCAGGATGATCTGTGGGGTCTAAAACAACGCACATCTTGATAGCCAGCTCCAGAGACTCTCAGTGAGGGGTGGAGTGAGGGCAGGTGGGAGAAGCCTAGATTTACAGCTTATCTCCCTGTGAATTTGGGGTTTTCTTGAGGACAGAGACTGTGTCTGTGGGTGTTGGCACCCCTTAGCTAGGGCCCCTGTTTCATAAGTGCTGCTAAATTGAATCACAACTGACTCCAAGGTGGCTTTGAGCCAGTTCTACACTCTAATGTGTCTGTCTGCATCTGCTCACTCCTTTATTTCCTAAGAGACTCAGACTCTAATGCTTCTACATGGGAAGTGTGCTAGTCAGGATATTGAGGGTCAGATATGAAACCTGATTGCCACTCAAAGACATAAGACAGTCACACAGCTGTGTGCCTGCGACCTGAGTGGCACTGAGCCTAGAGCAAGATGTGCCTCATTGCTGAATCTATCCTTCCTCCTCTGATTTGCTAGAGGAACTGGATTTGTCAAGACTCTCAGCTCTTTGGCTTCAGGTAAATACTCTTATTCACCCAGCAGTACAGGGAATAGACACAGGGCCTAAGTCTGTATTAGGAGAGTGGTAGCAGTGGTGTGAAGTGACCTAGAGACACCCCTCTCCTCACATATCTTTTAGGCCTTCTGAAACATCAGAAGTGGGGGTGATGGTTTGACCTAGTCCTGGAGATTTGGTGAAGCCACTGTCTGCTCAGCAACTCAGGGCAGCACAATAGCAGGCCAGGCCTGGTTTTGTTACTCAGAAGAAAAAGTCTTGTCAACAGGGGGCTAGTTCTTTAGTGAACAGCTTCAAGGACAAGGATGGGTGAAAAGAGATTCTGTGGCTTGACAAAGCCTTTGAAACTCCCAAACTGCTTAGGAGCTGGTGAAAGATGGAGGAAGCTAAGAACTAGAAATTGGCTTTTGGCACCTCTTAGTCTCCTCAGCTGAATACAGCCACCACAAGCCTTTATTGCTCCTCCAAGGTCAGCAGTGAGTGATAGAGCCAACAGTGAGGGAGCTGCTGATGGAGGACAGGGGAGGGGAGGAGGGAAAGATGGTGAGAAGAATGACAAAACCCAGGCAAGTTTGCTCCCAGGGGCCAAGGCTCTGGAAAACAAATTTGGAAACATTATCCCATAACATCTCCATTGAAGACACTAAGCCCAGAAGCCCAAAGGGACCATTGAAGAGAGGAGGCCAGAGTGAGGAATCTCAGAGGCTCCACTGTTCCAGTGCAATCCAAACAGCATGAAACCAAGAGCTCACAAAGAGATAAGGGCTTAGTCCAAGCCTAGAGCCATGTAAACATAAAGGAATCTAACATTCTTGAGATCCCTGTAGCAAAGGAGTTTGTTCAACTTAAGAATGAACTGTGAAAAACTGAATTGCAGTCTGAGGTCTCTGTTGAAGCATAAAAGTCAAAAATTCTCCCTCAGGCCATTTGGGGAACCTGCACATGACCTGACCTCAGTTCACACTGTTGTGTGGTAGGCAGTGAGTGTGAGCCCCACAGTACCCGTGGTGTGACTGCACTCCAAAATGCCAGGCATTTGTGAGTTCAGGAGATTTGAAATTCACTGATGAAGTAAGCTTTTATTGGAATTTAAAAAATAAACATGAACTAGCTGTATTTTTATTGTACTTTTTCATTTAGTGGTAAAGCTTTTTCATCTTGGATTGGATACCAGTTGCTCCCTGAGCAGTTGACATATGGTTTTAAAAAAAAAAAATTAAAAATTAAACAGAGAAGGTTTTAGGCAGCTCTAAGTAATAGAAGTGGGAAATACCATCAAGAAGGAAGCTGTGGTGTATGTGGGCAGGGCCTTGGGTGCTAGGGGAATGCACAAGTCACATAGGTCAGGCACTGATGTTTATGCAGAACATAATATATGCTGAACATTAAAAAAGCTGCTTCCTGGAACAGCACAGTTTATACCAAGATTCCACAGTGCGTGGGACAAAATTTGAGCTCCCCAGCAGAAGTTTTCCAAATCTTTCAGGTTAGAAAGTAAATTTTAATAATAGGAAGAGGCAAAGGCCTTTTGGGGGGTCTCAGAAAAATGCAGAAATGCTGGAGGAGACCCACAGAAGCTCACCATCTACCTGCTGTGACACCAACTCTTGTTAACACAAGAAAGTGTTCTCAGCTTTTGTCAGGAATGATGCTATGGGGCATTGCATTCTTTGGGAGGATTTGGTGGCCCATGGCCCTTTAGAACCAGGGAAGTAGGAAGATTGTCATCCATGGAGAGCTCAAGAAATGAGCACTAGACCCAGGTTCCTGAGCCCTCGGGGGGAAGGCACTGTCACTGGGGTGTTGATGATGCCCTGAGCCTCTAATTTTCTGACTTCTCTCTGGCATCACAGCACACGGGGGCCAAAGCTTCATTCATCCTCTCTAAATTGCTTATGAAGTGTGACAAGGACATCAGTACCTTCTCCTCCTGAAGGGCTATTTGTGACTATCTCAGCTTCACTGTACAAGGTGGCCTCTGCGATGGAGCTTGGGAATCCAGTCAACTGACCCATATTAGTTTACTTCTATGGAGCATGCTGGTTCCTTCCCTCTTGTCATTGAGGTGTTGAGAAAAACAACTAAGAATGCTGAGCTCCTGCCTTTCCTTTGTCCTTTGCCTAAACATCATGCAGGATATTCAAAGTTTGTAAGTATTGTCCTTTTGATGATACACAGGGTTCATCTGTTGGTGTGAGGGTAACTGAATAGAAACCCAAATGAGAACAGTTACTATTACTCATACAACTGGGAAACTGAAAGAGGGGAAGAAACAGATTAGAAAAAATGAATTGAATTAGAGTAATTCTAGATGCTGTAAAGATATAAACTCTTAAATTTTAATATCTCTACACAAGAGAAATTTATTTCTATCTCCTGAACAGTCTGATGCAGGTATTCCTATGTGACAGAAGACTTGCCACAGTGGTTGAACCATTTTGTGGTTCAAACACCCTGAGAGCTTTGGGGAAAGAGAGGTATGGAGAAGTCATTCTCAATACTTTAATGCGTCAGATTGGAAGTGACTTACACCATTTCTACTCACAGTCTTGCTCCAGTTTTTATCGATGTATGACACAGCTTAATGTGTTGGCACAGCTTAGTGATTTACAACAATGACAATTTTTGTTTGGCTCATAAATTTGCCATTTGGATAGGTCTCATTGGGGACTGCTTGTCTCTGCTCCATTTGGTGTCCCCTGGGCTCGCTTGAAGTCTGAGGACTGGAGTCATTGGCCAACTCATCCCCTATAGCCAAGACTGATATCTACTGGTACATTAGCTGTGGCTGTAGTCGGAACACCTACACTGGACTTTCAGCTGCTGGACTGACTGCCTCAGGGCATGGTGGCTGTGTTCCAAGGGTAAGTGTCCTAAGAGGACTGGGCAGAAGCTATATCACATTTTCTAGTTTGGCTCGATAAGCTTCCCAAAAAGGAAAGAAGAGAGACCCCACTGCATAATACAGGAGCACAGCATCACATTAAAAGATTGAGTAAAATGGGACCTATTGGTGTGGCCATCTTAGATAGTACAGTCTCCACAATTCCACTGGTGAGAAGTAGTTGCATGAGGCCATTAGATGCAAGATGAACTTAGAAAAAATAGCCCTAGTTGGACAGCCACTTCAAAGTGACAATTGCAGGAAAGCTCACATTTTCATTATAGCTAGCATCCTCTGTCACATGCAATAAAGAACTTTTTTATTTCATGGATGGCCCCATTGTAATATTCCTTGGTCAAATGAAGACATCTGCAAAGACATTTTGTAGCAAGTTGGCAGAAAAAGCAACATCATGCTGTGAGCAATTGAAGTTCTGCTTGATGAGAAAGTGCAGCCATGTGGCACTCAGACAGCATTCTGACACTCTCTACCTTCATCACATTCTGGTGAATCCAACCAAGCTCGGTTTGGTAGCTGCAGAAATGGGGCAAAGCAGGACCTAGGGTCACAGGTTTTGCCCTCACCAGCTGTTCTCTTTGCACATCTCCAACCCCCTCACCCCTACAGCTTCTCTGATTCCCTATGGAAATAACACACTGCAAGGATAAAAGTAAGGCTCTAGAATATGTGTTCATCCATACACTTATTTTAACAAACTGAATGAACATCTACTATGTGCCAGGCACTGTGCTGAGCACTGGAGAGGGCAGGGTTGTTCCACTGCAGGATCTATCATGTGTGCTGCTTTGCAGAGAGAGCAGATGGGTGGGTAACAAAGAGGCTGTGACTCCCATAATATACTGGTCGCTGCATAAGTTAACCTAATTAAACTGACTAACTGGTAAACTACATGCTCCCCATATGAGATGTGTAAATCAGTGATAAAAGAAAAAATGAAAGGAATATCCTTGCTGTATACTTATTTAGGGACAATTAATTATAAGAGTATGGAATGGCATTTGTGCCATGGAATATGGAGGCAGCTGGAGAAATTAGGTATGTACTGTGGCAACTGATTTGCATTTAATTGTCATCGGCATTTGTTTAGGGTCCTGGCAGGCAAGCTGCACTGTGCCAGCCAGATCCTTGAGCACAACACAAAGTTACCCCTGAGTGTTTCAGAGATGCTGACTGAATTTGTAACAAGGAGGCATTTTGGCATACAAGAAATGTCCTTTCTCAGAATAAAGACAAACCATGAGAGAAATGTCAAAATTTAGAATGGAGAAAATCACTGGGTGCTTTTGGAAATGTTTGTCCTCACTCACTCTTGAAAAACAAAACTCAGGCCCTCTTTCATCCTCCCTCTCAGCTGTAAGAGTAGAACTAAAGCATGCTTTTCCTAATTGGCAGAGAACGAGTGATGTTTCACAAAAAGCACATCAGATTTGGGACGACTTCATAGGAAGAATGTAATTGGAAAATGAAGAACGCAGCTCAAGCCCTTGCTGGTTTTGATGCCTGTCAAGGGAGAGGACTCCACTGGCTACTCAGAGAGATTCATTCTTGTTTTTGTAGGAAGTTGGAAGCCACCACATAGGATGCACTTCATTTGAGTATATAAGATCTGGTCATAACATTAAAGGGCTTAAAAAATAATATTAAGCAGGTCTTCTACATTTCACCGTGTGTTTTTCCTTGCAAAGTACTTATCTTGGGTTGCTCTAGACTAAAGCTATGTATTTGCTCAAAATATGCTTGAAATTACTCTTCAGAGACCAAAGCATATTCTTTTGAGTATTTTAGCTCTAAAGTAATTTAGAGCTAAATCTTGGAAATAAGATGGATATGAAAGATGAGTCTAATATGGATGTGTATATGTGCATATGTGTATGTCCTCACAAAAGAGAATAATTTTTGTATGTGGATTTTAATCTGGCTTTGAAGGCATTTCTTGATGAGTGCTACTCAAATTATTTGAAAGATATTGGCAATGCAGAAAGATATCCTTGCATAATGTTTCCCATAATTTTTGGCTATGTTATCTTTTCTGGTGTGTGTGCGTGTGTGTATTTTATCCTTAACTAAGGATATTTTTTCATTCCTTTGAGAGAGAGAGAGAGAGAATGAGCATCAATGTGAGAGAGAAATATTGATCAATTACCTTTTATATGCCCTCTGACTGGAAATGGAACAGGCAATCTGGTATGTGCCCTGACCAAGGATCGACTCACAACCTTTTGGTTTATGGGATGATGCCCAGATCAACTGAGTCACATCAGCCAGGGCTCTTTGTATATTTTTCATTAACAGCTCATAGAACCACTGTTCCTAAGAAACTTCCATTGGGAAATTGTGAATCTCAGCAATCATAGAGAAAATGACATGCAGTAATACTCAGGAGGACAGTAGGGTCTAATGCTAAAACAAGGTAAACTGATTTCATATTTCTCTTTTTTCTCTCCCCATGTACCATCAAAGGAATAAAAAAGATATAATTTTTAAAGGCAGTAGAAGACAATAGTGGGCAAAGGATTACAATAAATGCCTGGGAAATGAGAAGCCCCTGTTGGGAACAATGACATAGGAAAGTGCAGGAAACTAAAACCTAGATTCCTGGGAGGAGATGCCATGGTGAGGTGAGCTGATTTTCCCTCAGCACCCACAGAGGCTCAGAAATGAGAGACATAAGATATTGCTTTGAGACATGGTTGGTTAGATGAGGTGCTTTTATGGATTAAATATTTGTGCCCCCCTTGCCCCAAATTCATATGTTGAAACCCTAACCCACTGATGTGATAGTTTTAAGAAGTAGGGCCATTGGGAGGTAATTAAAATTAGATGAGGTCATGAGGATGGAGCCTTCCCAGTTGGAATCAGTGTCTTTATAAGAATCACAAGAGAGCTTTCTTCTCTCTGCCATGTGAGAATACAGCAAGCAGTCATTAGTCTGCACCTGGAAAAGGGCTTCCACTAGAACCCAACTATCCAGGCATCTGAGCTTGAAATTCCAGCCTCTAAAACTGTGAGAAATAAATTTTTGTACTTTATAAGCCGTCCAGTCTCTTGCATTCTGTTTTAGCAGCCTGAGCTGACTAAGACAGGTACTATAATAGGAAAGCCAATAGAAAGTCTACAGGAAGGAAAGGTAGATCCCTCTCTTATATGCACTTCTCTCATTGAAAACTAGAAGTTCATTCTTCTTTGGTGAAATTGAACACAAGAGGCTCTGAATTTCAGGACATCTGACAAAGATATAGAGTGTGGGGAAAGGAGAAGTATATACCTGAAAAAAGGGAGATTAAATAAATGTACTTATAATGAATGATGGGCTCAAATACCACCCTTCCTCTACCCTGCTTCCATTGTACTGGTAGCCAGGCTAATGTCTACCAGCACAATGAAAGATGACTGAATGACAGATGATTCCTCTAAGGAGAAACTTGAGGGCCCGAGAAAAATGCTTTGGAGATTCTTTTCTTTAAAAGGCTGCATTGTCATTTTATTATCTTAGAGCAGTGATATTCAACCTTTTCCATCTCATGACACACATAAATTAATTACTAAAATTCTGTGACACACCAAAAGAAAAAAAAAAGAAAGAAAAAAGAAAAAGATTATCTTTTTTGCCAATCTGACAAAAATATGTATAATTTTTATTGATTTACAAAAAAAAGTAATTACCTACCCATTTTGCTCCAAAGTGATTTTTTAAAAAATCATGCTTATACTTGTACATAAGGATTGTGATACCAAGAATTAACAAGTCATATACAGCCTTATTATGTGATTTGACCAATAAGATACAACTCTATTATATGATCTATACATCTATAGTTCAAGACAGGGCATTCACACTAGATGGCTATTGCTGTGTTGGCTGTTGTCATTCTTTTAATGTGGCAATCTAAGGGAAAAGAGGTCAATGCCCTGACTAGTCAGGTATTGCATGTTTTAAAATATTTTGTGGCACACTGGTTTAAAATCGTTGTCTTAGAATAAAGACCTTTATTTTATTTTGTCCATCATGACTCTGTTCAGTGAATTCCAACCAGGTTTTTAGTAGTTCGCCTTTAAATCTGAATAACTGCTAAAGCTCAGCAAGCATGTAAGGAAAACCTCCATCATGAAAGACTAAAAGAAGAAAACAGAGATAATGTAGGGAAATCAAACCTGCAATTAGTATATTTGCAAGATAAAAGATACTATTTTATCTACAAAATCAGAATACATTACTATTAAACAGAATAAGACATACACCTAAAGTGCAAGCAACAAAAGGGATAACTTGAATTAAACTTCATAAAGTTTTATGTATCAATGGACACTATCATAGAATGTAAAAACAAGCCACAAAATGGGAAAAAATATTTTCAAACCATAAGTCTGATAATGAGTAATATCCAGAATATAAAAGAACTCATAATAACTCAACAAAAACCCTTCACCCTAACAACCCAGTTTAATTTCAATAGGCATTTCTCCAGAGGAAATATATAAGTGATCAATGAGCACATGAAAAGTTACCTAACATCACTAAAGTAGATAAATGCAACTCAAAACCACAATGAGATAACATTTAACACCCTTTAGAATGACTATTATTTTAAAAAAGAAAGTCAGAAAATAACTTGGTTAGGGTCTGGAGAAATTAGGACTCTTGTTAATTTAGGAAGGTAAAATGGTGCAGCTACTGTAGAAAACATTATGGAAGTTCCCCTCCAAATTAAATATAATTACCATATGATACAGCAATTCCATTTTAGAGTATATACCCCCTCCCCCAATTTAAAAGCAGGGAAATGGACATGTTTGTACACCATTGTGTTCAAAGATATCTGTACACCAATGTTCACAACAGCATTATTTACAATAGCTGGAAGGTGGAAGAAACCCAAATGTCCATCAGCAGATGAATGAATAGACAAATGTAATATAGCCATATGATGGAACATTAGGAACGAAATTCTGGCACATACTATAACATAGCTAAACCTTGAAAACATTATGCTAGGTGATATAAGGCAGACATAAAGGGATAAATATTGTATGATACCACTTGCATGAGGTATCTAGAATAGTCAAATACATAGAGACAGAAAGCAGAATGGTGGTTACCAGGGGCTGTTGGGGGTGGGGTAGGGAATGAATGGGGATGTACTCTTTGATCGGTATAGAGTTTCAGAATGGAGCAATGAAAAAGTTCTGGAAATGGATAGTGGTAGTGGTTGTTCAAAATTGTGAATGTATTTAATGCTATTCAAGTGCACATTTTAAAATGGTTAAAATGGAAAATATGTGTGTTATATGTGTTTTACTATAATATTTTTTAAAGAAAGAAAGGAATAATTAAAGTACAAGAAAGAGAACATGTAAATTAAAATGAGGACACCCTCTTTTACAATATGTTATTAGAAAAATAAGAAGGGAAGATAATATCCCAGAAATAGAAGGCTAAAAGGACAAAGGGAGAAAAGAAAATGAAGAACTAGAAAATTATAAACTGAATCAGGAAGTTGAGTATCTGACTGATAGGATTTCCAGAAACAGAAAATAGAACAAGTGGAGTGCACAGAATCATCAGAGGATGAATATAAGAAAATTTCCCAGAACTAAAGCGCACGTGTCTAGACTGAAAGGGTGACAGTGAACTCAGAACAATACACTGAGGACTAAAGAAAGGCTCACACAGAGGCATAGTGTCATGGAACTTGAAATAAAAAAATTACCCAAAATATTCCAGAAAATGGGTCACTGACACAGGATTGGGAATGCAAACAGCATTGAGCTTCTCAGTTGCAACACTGTAAACCAGAAGACATTGGATCAATATGCCCAGAGAAGATAATTTCTAACCTCTAATTCTATGCTCAGCCAAATGATCATTAAGAACATGCTGGGAATCTTGTTGTATCCTGCAATGAATTCTCAGAAGATTATTTATTCCCTAGGTCTCGGTCTGAACACTGGTCAGACTAAGAAATAATATTTGCTATCAAACACTTTAAAAGCATTTTTAGTTCATCCAGATTTTAATTTCACTTTTACTGAGGTAAAATGGGCATATAAAATTGTAAGATATTTAAAATGTACATTGTGGTGATTTGATATATGTATACATTATGGCAATCCACCCTTAGGACATTAGAGAGTTATTGTTATTTCAGGGAAGGAATTTAGTAAAGTGTACCTACTCCTTTGCCACTCCCTCATTTCTGAGTCTGTGTCCTAGATCCTATGCCATCCTTTCATGGTTTACTCTCTCCTTGGGCAGGGGCACATTCTCCAATAGCTTCCTTGGGAAATGGAAAACTTGAGTCACTGCATATCAACAAATGTCCTTATTCTACACTTAAATTTATTGTACAGTAAATAATTTAAGAAACAGAGGACTTGAAAGGAAAGGAGTCCAAGGATGACAGGTGCACAGTTAGGCAAGGTCAGAGGGACCTTGGGCCCTGTCCAAACAGGATGGGGAGCTGTGGGTAGGTGGAAGTATTTATAAGTATATGACAGAGAAGAATTAATAGACATGTGCCAGAATTATTGGAATATCTGGAGAAAAACTGGGAGAAAACCAGGCAAATGAATTAAGTGGAGTAATTCTTAACCCAGAAAATAATTGTGTAGAAAAGGACTATTGACCTGTATGCTGATTGGCTCAGTAGTGAACAATAATTGTATAATCATATGCAATATCCTTGATGTAACTAAATCCGCGATAAAGCTATATAAGAAGGGTGGGAAGACAGCAGTAATACGGGTGTATGAGAGGTAGGTTCTTATGTGGCATGGTAGGATGTTAATAGTTAATGTCTAAAACTGACTAATTAAAAATTAGAAATAGCAGTATTTTATTTAGAAATGTGACTGTAAATACTTAAGGGAACTGCCAGAAAATTGCATTATAGTTAACTCTGGGATCATACCTATCAATGGAACTGGAGGGGCAGAACACTGCATTTAGAATGTTTGATTTTTTAAAAAAACCATGTATGATTCAAATATCTGTGTTTGATAAAAATATAAACTAACCAAAGGGAGTATTCTCAATTTATGAGCATTTGTAAAATAAAAAGTTCTTTGAAAAATCAGGTTGTGGGTGATTTGTTTATTAAAATCAGAGCCACACTCATAGGGGATGCACCTAGGACAGCAATCATGAAAAAGAGAAAGAGACAAACATCTCCTGACAGAGTCCATGTGTGTACATGTTTGGGCTGGAATGGCAAGCTGTTTGTCTGATGGCTCTTGCCTGTCTTGTCCCTTATTAGCCAAAATTTGCCTGACATGGGACACCACCTGCCCCAACTAGCCTTTGAGCATGAGAGAAGCTCACTGCACTGAACATCCTCAGAGTCTGGAAGGGATGGGAGAAGGACACCCTCCAGGGGGCTGGTCAGGTGGGTCCAAGGCATGAGAACTATTGTTGTTCCTCAGTACCCACCATGGCTGGTGAAGCAGAGCCTGGAGAAGCTGGAGTGGCTTTCAGTGGCCTGGGAGCCAGACTCAGAATGTGGAAAGTGAATGGGGTGGAGGGGGTAGTACCACCTAGTACATTTTTCTTTCCAATCCCAAGCAATCCCATTTTCTGAGAAGTAACAACTGTAAACATCTGATTTTGTAAATAGTAGCAATTTTTATTGTTGGTTGAGAAGCATGATGCCATTTTTTTCTTTTTGGTCTAAAAAAGGAAAACCATATCTTTCTCAGATCAGGACAATGTCTTGATCTTGAGAGGTGAATTTACCAGAAGACCCTAAGCTCCCTGAGTGCATCTTCATCATCATGACCACTGAACCTGGTTCTCAGTGAACATCAGCTGAATGGGACAGGCAATCTGTGCAATCTTGTTGATTTTTTTAGTTGAACAGAACTTTTATAAAATACTCACAACATCTGGGTCAGCTGTTGTCAAATCTTAGTGTGCACAGGCACCACACAAGGGAGTGTGTGAAAGATGCAGACCCTGGTTTCCAGTGCTGAGTTCCAATCAGTCGATCTGGGATGGAGACTAGAATTTGCATTTTTCAACAAGCATTTCAGGTGATCTAAGTGCAGGTGGTTTGTGGACCAAAATAAGAGAAATCTTGCTGAAAGTTTCCAGTAATTTGTGGTTTATGGATTAGAACTCTAGAAAAAGATCATGCTTCATGTTTATTTGCAGCAAAGGGCCACACCTGGAGGGCACAGCTGCAGATACCACACTTTCCTTCCTATCCAGAGATGTTGAAGTGGAACTTGATGATGATGATACTAAACAACCTGTAAATGTACAGCGCATAGAACTGTCCAAACAGTGTGGCCTGAGAAAGGCCAACAGTACCATCTCACTCATAAATACTCCCCATCTCTTAGGATTTAATTCCACAAGCACTTACAGGCACTTACTTTGTGCCAGGCATGGTGCCTGGTTCTGGAGACAAAGGTGTACAAGACACAGAGGTCTTCAAAGCTTCCCCTGTGTCTGCACTGTCTTTGGGTAAAAAGGCAGCCATGTTTCCTATAAAGTCAGTGGCCAGACCCATGACTCTGAAGCAACCAATGGTGAGCAGGAGTAGGTTGGTAGGAAGTGTGAAACCTGGGAAGACTGCTTTAGTTCATTGGAAGCAGTGAATTGGAGCCAAGAAATAATGTTTTCTGACATCCTAGCTTAGGAGAAGCTTTGCTGTTTGACTCATTTCAGTGGGAGGGACAGCCTGCTCTTGCCCTAGCCTATGGGTCACTTTGACACAAGGAAGCAGCCCTGCTTCCAAACCCAGCAATAAGGGGTTTGGACACAGCATTCCACAGTGATCTTAACTTGGCAGTTTCCAAGAAAGCAGGACCCCAAGTCCAGTTCTTAGCCCTGCTGGTAATCAAACTGCGTAGTTTCTAATAGAAGCTAAGAAAAAAAAATGTTTCTGATGTGACCTGGACAAGGCCACATAGACTGGGTGTCTCTTAAGACAATACCACAGCTCGAAATGATGGGAAGCCTCTCTTCTTCCTTACCCAATGGCAGCTTCTTTCCCAACGCCCCCCCCCCACCCCCCCAGCCCCACGTCCTCCTCTTAAATCATGAGCACTGAAAACTCCTTTTCTAACCTGCCCCTGCTTCATGGCAACTCCAAAGTAAAGCAGCCTCCTTACCTAGGCCCTCGTAAAAATCCTGCTGGAGAGCCCAGACCTCATAGCAAGCTCCTTCTCACTCTGTCTTGAGCTGTCTTGCAGTTCCCATGGTTTCCATCACCTTTGGTGCAGGATGTTACTACACCTTGGCTTGTTTGGTTGCAGGTGTGTTCCTGTTTTTTTTTTTTTTTTTTTTTTTTAAATCAGATGGGCTTTATGAAAGGTTAGGGGTTGGCAAATATGAGATTCTCTCCCTCTTAGTGGTGCACTGGCAAATGTTTTACAATTAGATCTTCAAAAAGAAAGGAAAAGAAAAAAACCCTGATTTGTAGTGTTTGCCAATTAATGTGGTATAAATAGTCCCACCATGGTTTATTTCAAGCTGCCAATGTGATTTCATTGAACACAGAGTGAAGAGATTAGTACACCAGTTCTAGGGAGTCTGTACAAGAGGGATCCAGCACACCAGTCCCCTCACCCACCTTCCTCAAGCAAAAATATTTTTTTCTCATTGAGTTTTTCACAATTTGTTCCTTCATGGAGTAGCCTATAATTTTTTTTCTTTCCCTGAATTTGTGGAAGGAATCTGTCAGCTAGCTGATTTATAAGCAAGTTCTCAGAAATATTATGACTGAAATAGAAGCTCATTGACAGATAACTTGCATATAAAAATTAGCAAGAAGCAAAGAACCCCAAGTTTTGGAAACCACTAACATATAGTCACTGTAAATTCTTCACTGAAGGTGGTTTTATGGGCTAGGGCAGAGACCAGGTGATTTTAATATAGAGAAGAGAAATATCCTCCTTTTAGATACCAACACCAGTTCATCGTGCTTTGGCCTGGGCTTCAGCAAGACTTGTCTTTTTGGTCCTACAAAGAAAATTATCTTTGTGGAATACCCATGATGTAATTATAGATAATGGTCCACATCTGTCAGGTACAAGTTCAGCCACTTGTCTGAGAAGTGAATTCCCTATCTGCTACTACAGAGCTTCATTATATGTTCATTCTTCCTTTCATGAATATGGTATATGCTTCCACTTATTTTTATCTTCTTCAGTGTCATAGTTTTCTGAATACAAGTGTTTTACATCATAGTTAAATTTATTTCCAAATATTTTATTTTTTTTGATGCAATTGTAAATGGGATTATTTTCTTACCTTCCCTTTCTGATTGTTCATTATTGGTGTATAGATTGGTGTATAGTATTGGTGAAACTGATTTCTGGATGTTTATTTTGTATTCTACTACTTTACCAAATTCATTTATTAGTTATAGTAGTTTTATAGAATTTTTAGGGTTCTCTAAAGATTCTCATGTCACCTGCAAATAATGACAGTTTTACTTCTTCCTTTCCAACATGGAAGTCTTTTTATTTTTCCTTCTTAACATCATTAAAACGTCCATAATACCCAAAGCAATCTATAGATTCAATGCAATTCCTATCAAGATACCAATAGCATATTTTACAGAACTAAAACAAATATTTCAAAAATTTATTATGGAACCACAAAAGACCCCAAATAGTCACATCAATCTTGAAAAAGAAGAACAGAGTTGGAGGAATCATGCTATCTGATATCAAACTATACTACAAGGCCATAGTAATCAAAACAACATGGCACTGGCATAAAATCAGACATATAGATCAATGGAACAAAACAGAGGGCTCACTAATAAACCCACACATTTATGGTCAATTAATATTTGACGAAGGAGGCAAGAACATACAATGGGGTAAAGACAGTTTAGTCAATAAATGCTGGTGGGGAGACAAAAGGCAGGAAAGGGCAGGCTGGGCGAGCCGGTGGACCGGCTGACCAGACAGACAGCCAACAACAACGAACTAACCTAGCAGTCCACCGCTTACGCACCTAGCCAACCGCCAAATAAGTTAACCCGAGCCCTTCCACCATCAACTCAGTTTCGACCGGCCTCCGGCTCGCCTTCCGCAGCCGTCGGGGCAGCCCCGGGAGGAGCACTGGCGTCCTTTTCCTTCGATCCTCGGGATTTGAAGATGGCTGCACAGTCAGCGCCGAAAGTTGTGCTAAAAAGCACCACCAAGATGTCTCTAAATGAGCGCTTTACTAATATGCTGAAGAACAAACAGCCGATGCCAGTGAATATTCGGGCTTCGATGCAGCAACAATAGCAGCTAGCCAGTGCCAGAAACAGAAGACTGGCCCAGCAGATGGAGAATAGACCCTCTGTCCAGGCAGCATTAAAAATTAAGCAGAGCTTAAAGCAGCGCCTGGGTAAGAGTAACATCCAGGCACGGTTAGGCCGACCCATAGGGGCCCTGGCCAGGGGAGCAATCGGAGGACGAGGCCTACCCATAATCCAGAGAGGCTTGCCCAGAGGAGGACTACGTGGGGGACGTGCCACGAGAACCCTACTGAGGGGTGGGATGTCGCTCCGAGGTCAAAACCTGCTCTGAGGTGGACGAGCCGTAGCTCCCCGAATGGGCTTAAGAAGAGGTGGTGTTCGAGATCGTGGAGGTCCTGGGAGATGGGGCCTAGGGCGTGGAGCTATGGGTCGTGGCGGAATCGGTGGTAGAGGTCGGGGTATGATAGGTCGGGGAAGAGGGGGCTTTGGAGGCAGAGGCAGAGGCCGTGGACGAGGGAGAGGTGCCCTTGCTCGCCCTGTACTGACCAAGGAGCAGCTGGACAACCAACTGGATGTGTACATGTCGAAAACAAAAGGACACCTGGATGCTGAGTTGGATGCCTACATGGCACAGACAGATCCTGAAACCAATGATTGAAGCCTGTCTGCCCTCCTGTGAGAGACTCTTGTTAGTTATCAAATTTGTAAATAACGTTGAGATAGCAGATGAGAAGAAACGTACCTGATTGATGCTGGAAGGACCTATTACAATAGACTATGGATGTAACTTGCCACCAGTTTGTGCATTTAGTGTGTTCCTTTTACTTTTTTGATACTATATTGTATGAAACCCTTTTATCCTTTTTTGACTTGGGTTTGGTTTCATTTTGTTGCTTGGGGTTTTGGGGATTTTTTTCCTCCTCCCTGATTTCTCTTAAATAAATAAATAAATAAATAAATAAATGCTGATGGGAACACTGTACAGATACAGGTTAAAAAAAATAAAACAAGACCACCTTCTTACACCACACACAAACATAAACTCAAAATGAATTAAAGACTTAAATGTTATACTTGAAACCACAGAACTTCTAGAGGAAAACATAGTAAAATCTTGGACACTGCTCATAACAGTATTTTATTTGATATATCTCCTCAGGTAAGTAAAACAAAATAAGAAAAAATAAACAAATAGGACTATATCAGATTAAAAAGATTTTGTACAGCAAAGAAAACCATCAAAAAAACAAAAAGACAACTCACAGGATGGCAGAACATATTCTCCAATGATACCTCTGATAAGAGGTTAATATCTAAAATTAGTAAAGAACTTGTAAAACTCAATACCAAAAAACAAACAAACAATTTGATTTAAAAAATGGGCAAAGAACCAGAATAAGCTTCTCTGAAGAGGACATATGAAAAGATGCTCAACGTTACTAATCATCAGAGAAATACAAATTAAAACCATGATGAGATATCACTTCACACTTGTCAGAATGGCTATTATCAATAAATCGACAAAAAAGTGCTGGTGAGCATGTGGAGGAAAGAGAACCCTCATGCTCTGTTGGTGGGACTGCAGATTAGTGCAGCCATTGTAGAAAGAAGATGGAGTTTCTGCAGAATATTAAAAATGGAACTGCCTTAGCTCCAGCAATTCTACTTCTGGGTGTGTATCAGAAGAAACCTGAAACACAAATTTGAAAAGAATATATGCACCCCTATGTTCACTGCAGTGTTATCTACAATAGCCAAGATTTGGAAGCAGCCAAGTGTCTATCAGTAGATGAGTGGATAAAAAAACTGTGGTACACTTATTCATTGGAATACTACTCAGCCATAATAAAAATAATCTTGCCCTTTATGACAGCATGGATGAACCTGGAGAGTGTTATGCTAAGTGAAGTAGGCCGGCCAGAGAAAGATAAGTATCATATGATTTTACTGATATGTGTAATCTAATGAACAAAGGAAACTAACAAACAAAATAGAAACATACTCATAGATACAAAGAACAGAGTGACAGCTGTCAAGAGGGAAGGGGGGTTGAATGGCTGGGTAAAAAAGATGAAAGGAGTAAGTCAAAAAAGAAAAACGCTCATAGATGAACAATAGTTGGTGATTATCAGAGGAGAAGAGGGGTGGGGGATGTACAAAGAGGTAAGAGGGGATAATTAGTGATGGAAGGAGACTTGACTTGGGGTGGTGAACACACAATACAATATACAGATAATGTATTATGGAATTGTACCCCCTGAAGCCTATGTAATTTTATTGACCAATGCCACTCCAATAAATTTGATTTAAAAAAATAAAGAACTTCATTATGTGTTGTACCATGAATTGATAATGAAAAGTGTCTAATAGGAAAGAAGCTCCTTTCTTAGCCTTATTGGACCACAGAGCAGAACCCTAGGGAACAGATGGCTGAACACAATGCTAGCTTCAAACAGGATTACCAGCAACTTTTTATCATCCTTCTGGAACTCTGGGAATGTGGAGATTGTGAAGAGCCAACAGACAAAGAAGGAAAGAACATAGTTAAAAAAATTAAAAAGGAGAATTTTTCAATTTGATAAGAGAAAGAAAATTGTTTAAGACAGGATTTGAAGGATGACATTGTTTTTCTAAAAGGTATGAACCTTTGACAAGAATACAAGTATTGACCTCCCCAAAATGGAATTTATTTATGAAAAATTGTGTATTTATTTTTACATGTTTAAACTTCAGTCACCTTCAAAGAACTCTCCATTTGACACAATACACTATCGAGACATCTATTCAACTACTCGAAACAGTTTCTGAACTCTTCAGTTTTGATGCCTTTTTGTGCTTCAGCCATTTTTGTTTCACCTATTCCACATCGGCAATAAGTTTCCCTTTGAGGACTTTTTCCATACAGGGAAATAGGAAAAAGTTGCTTGGGGTGAGATGGGTGAATAGGGAGGGTGGGACATGGAGGCTGTGCAGTTTTGGGTGAAAAACTGCTGAACACTCAACGTGGTGTGGGCAGGTGTGCTCATAAGTCATCCATCGTGAAATGGGCAAATGCATTGAAAGAATTAAAAATATATACTGGGAGGAAGATGGCGGAGGAGTGAGGGGAGGCTGCGCTTTCAGGCTCCCGAGACCCGTCTGCAGTTTGGGCTAATTGCAGACAGAACATCTCAGTGAGCAGCTGGACACTGGCAGGAGTCGAGCCTTGGCACTGCTGGATTAGAGAAAATCCATCTGGGAACAACCTGTTTAGTGAGAACAGCGGAGGAAAAGGGGACAAAACGGGATTCCTGACTGGAGCAGCTGCCCGAGCTGCGGCTGGAAGTACACAAAGGCTTTTTGGCGACCACAGGCTACCCCGGAGAGGAGTCGGGAGGAGAGCGGATCTCTGCCTGCTGGCAGAGACGGGACTCGACCAAATGGCATTGGCGCTGAAGGACAGGAGACAGCGTGCTGCCGGGCAAGTGAGAACATAATTCTCCTTTATATTTTTCTCTAGTGGACGGTGGAGAGGGGAGGAAAGTTTGGGGGTAGTAGGCCGTTCTTGAGGAGCACAGGCGCAATGGCGCGCTCATCTACTCCCCAACCCTACCCTTGGGTCACAGGGGCGCACATAGGGAAGTGCTCTCATTCACTGGCCCAGGTGCGCGGGGCCGGGAGTCTGGGTGCCCCTCAGACACTCCCCAACAGACATAAGATCAGTGCCCCAACGGGCACAGGGAGGGCCCACTGAACACGCAGAGGACCGTGCGCAGACACCCCTAGGCAGCTCCAGTGGGCGCCGGACCCCAGGCCGGGAAGCAGACCACTAGTGCAGGCTCTGCTCGTGCCCTCCCAGACGGGTGAGGGAAGGCAGGCAGCTGCGGTGCCAGGACAGCGGGCGGCAGCGACTCACAGACGCTCACTTCCACTTAGCACAAGTGTCCGGGGCCCTGCCCTAAGAGGCGAGAGACCAACTCCTGGAGCTCGTCTCAGCGGGACTAAGGGCACGGGCATGCAAGGGCAAAAACACCTCAGCCAGGGGACAATAGGCGCCAACCACGGGGCAAGCTTTCGGGCCGCCCCGCCCATGCAGGGGTGCGCGCACAAGGACACCTCAGCTGGCTCCAGCGGGCAGCAAGGGAGCACGCTGTGCCAGCAACCGCGGGCGCAAACCATTGCTGCAAGAAACAGGAACCTCTGAACCGCCACACTAGACCAGCGGCAGACGCAGAAAAAGAAGACGACACACCAAGGCTGAACTGAGTAAAAACATTCCTTTTTTTTTTCTCTCTTTCTTCTTTCTTCTTTCTTTTCTCTCTTTCTTTCTTCTTTTTTCTTGTTGTTGTTGGTTCTTTTTCTTTTTTTTCCCCTTCCAAAAAAAAAAAAAAAAAAAAAAAAAAAAAAACGGAGAGGAGAGGAGAGGAAGAAAAAAGGAAAAGAAAAACAAACTATATCTCTAATGTGTTGCATATAATGTCTCTTTCTCATTCTTTCTCTTTAATCGTTGTTTATTTGTTTGTGTGTCTAGTTTAGCCCCCCTATCACTCTAAATAGTAGAATATAACTACTATATAAACCCAATACAATACAATCCCACTTTCTTACTATATTATGCATTTTTCCATCCTTTTCTTCTATTTTTATTAACATACAATGTAAATATTACCTACTGGCTTGCATAGTCTCAACTATTATTAATCTATCACCCCCTTTATCAAAAATTATATTTTTCCTCCCTAAAAACAACTCTTATCTATTCTTCTTATAGTATAAAAGCTCTAATCTCTTTACATTCATATTAATATGGGCTCATTGGTAGACGATAGCGGGATAGAGGGAGGGGGATATTTTTTGAGGGTATGGGTCTCCTACCTGGGCTGTGTGTTTATGTTTCTAACAGCATCTCCACAAAAGAACTCAAGACAAAGTGGATAGAGTGATTCTAAATCAACTAGACAGAAGGAAGATCCTACCAAAGAACATTTGAAATATAACCAGACAGCATAAACAAACGACATAAAGGGTAACCCAAGAACATCAGGCTCAGGAGATCAAAGAGACTGCACCACTGAAACCCCCAGATCTCCCATAAAGAATCTCATACCAGAAAGGAGCGAAGTCAAAGCAGACCATCCTGCCCCCAAAAACAAATAAATAAATAAGTAAATAAGACCAAGAAGAATCCAACATGGTAAGACGCAAAAATAACCCCTCAATGAAAAGGAAAGAGGAATCCTCAGAAAGAGAGATAGATGAAATAGACATAGCCCAAATGTCAGACATGGAATTCAAAACAATGGTGGTAAAGAATCTCAATATACTCGACATCCTTAAAAACAACTATGGCAACCTCCAAGGAAGTTACCAGCAACTCCAAGAAAATTACAGGGAACTTGCAGAGAACTACACCAGCATAAAAAAAGACATAGAAACTGTTAACAAGAACCAGGAAGAATTGAAGAATTCAATCTCTGAACTGAAAAACACAGTAGAATCAGTCAAAAGCAGACTAAATGAAGCAGAGGATCGGATTAGTGAGTTAGAAGATAATGTAGAGAAAAACTCCCAGACAATACAGCAAAATAAAAAAAGATTAAAAAAATATGAACAAGATGTAAGGGAATTAGAGGATAGCATGAGAAGAAATAATATCAGGATCATCGGAATTAGAGAGGGAGAAGAAAAGGAGCATGGAATTGAAAAACTGATAGGAGAAATAGTAACAGAAAATTTTCTGAACCTGACGAGAGAAAAAGTGATACAAGTTCAGGAAGCACAGAGAGTTCGAATGAAGAGAAACCCCCCAAAACCCACTCCAAGGGATATCATAATTAAAATGGCAACATTCCAAGACAAAGAGAGAATCCTAAAAGCAGCAAGAGAAAAACAGCAAATAACATACAAGGGAGCTCCGATAAGGTTATCAACTGATTTCTCAACAGAAACATTACAAGCCAGAAGGGAATGGTCAAAAATATTTCAAGCAATGAAAAACAAAGGCCTACAACCAAGAATACTCTACCCAGCAAGGCTCTCATTCAAAATAGAAGGTAAAATAAGGAGTTTCTCAGACAAAGGAAGACTGAAAGAATACATTTCCAGCAAACAAGCATTGCAAGAGATGCTAAAGGGAATGTTCTAAGAAAAAAGAAGAAAAAAAAGAGAGGAGAGGAACAGAGGTACAAAGGGCAATGAATAAATACATGTCAATAGTAACCTTAAATGTAACTGGATTAAATGCTCCAATTAAAAGACATAGGGTAACGGAATGGATAAGAAAACAGGACCCACATATTTGCTGTCTACAAGAAACACACATCAAAAGAAAAGATTTACACAGACTGAAAGTGAAGGGATATAAAAAAATATTCCAAGCGAACGAACCAGAAAAAAAAGCCGGGGTAGCAGTCCTCATATCAGACAAAACGGACTTCAAAGCAAGGGCAATAAAAAGAGACAAAGAAGGACATTTCATAATACTTAAAGGAACAATCCATCAAGAAGATATGACATTGATAAACATATATACACCCAACATAGGAGCACCCAAACACATAAAGCTAATACTAGAAGACCACAAGAAGGATATCAACAACAACACACTCATAGTAGGGGACTTCAACACTCCATTATCAACAATAGACAGATCATCAAAACAAAGAAACACCAAGGATATACAGGCATTGAACAACACACTAAACCACATGGACCTAACTGATATATATAGAACTTTCCACCCCAAAGAAGCAAAATATACATTCTTTTCAAAGGCACATGGGACATTTTCAAAGATAGACCACATGGTAGGACACAAAACAAACCTCAACAAATTCAAGAAAATTGAAATCATATCAAGCATCTTTTCAGACCACAATGCTTTGAAACTAAAAATCAACCTCAGAGAAAAAAATTAAAGACACCCAAACTCATGGAAATTGAATAACATGCTATTAAATAATGAATGGATTAACAATGACATCAAAAAAGAAATCAAGAATTTTCTAGAAACTAATGATAATGAACAGAAAACAGCCCAAAACCTATGGGACACAGCAAAAGCAGTCCTGAGAGGGAAGTTCATAGCAATACAGGCGTATCTGAAAAGGATAGAAGAATCTCAAATAAAAAACCTAACCATAAAGCTATAAGAACTAGAACAACAACAACAAAGAAAGCCTAGGGCAAGAAGAAGGAACGAAATCATCAAGATCAGGGCAGAACTAAATGACATAGAGACTAAACAAACAATCCAAACGATCAACAAAACTAGGAGCTGGTTCTTCGAAAAAATAAACAAAATCGACAAGCCTCTAGCCAGTCTAATCAAGAAAAAAAGAGAGGAGACCCAAAGAAACAAAATCAGAAATGAAAGAGGAGAAATCACGACTGATACCACAGAAATACAAATGATAGTTAGAAATTACTACAGACAACTGTATGGCAAGAAATTTGACAATCTAGAAGAAATGGACAAATTTCTAGAAACATACAACCTTCCAAAACTGAATCAAGAAGAAGTGGAAAGTCTCAACAGACCAATAACAGAGAAGAAAATTGAAACAGTAATCAAAAATCTCCCTGCACACAAAAGCCCTGGACTGGATGACTTCACAGGCGAATTCTATAAAACATTCAGGGAAGAACTAACTCCTATCCTCCTCAAACTGTTCCGAAAAATCCAAGAAGAGGGGAAAATCCTAAACTCTTTCTATGAAGCCAGTATTATCCTAATCCCCAAACCAGGTCAAGACACAACAAAGAAAGAAAACTACAGACCAATATCACTGATGAACATAGATGTTAAAATCCTCAATAAAATATTGGCAAACAGGATCCAGCAATACATCAAAAAGATCATACATCACGATCAAATGGGCTTCATTCCAGGGATGCAAGGATGGTTTAATATTCACAAATCAATAAATATAATACATCACCTAAACAAAATGAAAGACAATAATTACATGATCATATCAATAGATGCAGAAAAAGCATTTGATAAAGTACAACACCCATTTATGATAAAAACACTGAGCAAAATGGGAATAGAGGGAGCATACCTTAACATAATTAAGGCTATATATGAGAAGCCTGAGGCCAGCATCATACTCAATGGACAAAAGCTAAAAGCATTCCCCCTGAATTCAGGAACTAGACAAGGTTGTCCACTCTCTCCACTCCTATTCAACATAGTGCTGGAAGTCCTAGCCACAGCAATCAGACAAGAAAAAGAAATAAAAGGCATCCAAATTGGGAAAGAGGAAGTAAAACTTTCATTATATGCAGATGACATGATAGTATACCTAGAAAATCCTATAAACTCCATTAAAAGAGTACTCAATATAATAAGTGAATTTGGCAAAATAGCACGGTAGAAAATAAATATACAGAAATCTAAGGAATTTCTGTACACCAACAATAAAATTTCAGAGACAGAAACAAAAAAGAAAGTTCCATTTACTATAGCAACAAGGAAAATAAAGTACTTAGGAGTAAACTTAACCAAAGAGATAAAAGACCTGTACTCTGAAAATTACATAACATTGAGGAAAGAAATTAAGGAAGATACAAACAAATGGAAGCAAATACCATGTTCTTGGATGGGAAGAATCAACATCATCAAAATGGCCATACTACCCAAAGCAATTTACAGATTCAATGCAATCCCTATTAAAATACCAACGACATATTTCACAGACTTAGAACAAATACTCCATAAATTCATATGGAACCAAAAAAGACCCCGAATAGCAAAAGCAATCTTGAGACAGAAGAACACAGCAGGAGGAATCACAACACCAGATATCAAACAATACTACAAAGCCACTGTGATCAAAACAGTCTGGTACTGGCATAAGAACAGACATATAGATCAGTGGAACAGAATAGAGAGTCCAGAAATAAACCCAGGCCCCTATGGTTAAATAATACTTGATAAAGGAGGTAGGAACATAAAATGGAGTGAGAAGAGCCTCTTTAACAAATGGTGCTGGGAGAAATGGATAAGGACCTGCAAAAAAATGAAACTAGACCACCAACTTACACCACACACGAAAATAAATTCAAGATGGATCAAAGACCTAAATGTAAGCTGTGACAACGTAAAAGTCCTAGAGGAAAACATAGGCAAGAAAATATCAGATATCTCACGTAACAATTTCTTCACGGATACATCTCCTAAGGCAAGAGAAATAAAGGGAAAAATAAATAAATGGGATTACATCAAACTAAAGAGTTTCTGCTCAGCAAAAGAAAACATCAGCAAGATGAAAAGGAAACCAACCATATGGGAAAACATATTTGCCAATGACATCACAGACAGGGGACTGATTTCCAAAATATATAAAGAGCTTATATGACTCAACATCAAGAAAACAAACAACCCAATTAAAAAATGGACAAAGGACCTGAACAAACACTTCTCCGAAGAGGACATACAGAAGGTCCATAGACACATGAAAAATTGCTCAACATCATTAGCCATCAGAGAAATGCCCTTCTGACCCCTACTGGTTATGATGGCACACAAACCCAGCACAGAGAAGTATTTCAAAATGAATATTTGTTCACTTTCCCAATCACTTTCCAACTATTATTGGACTAGAAAGTTCAACACAGGAAAGGTTGACTCAGTTCAGATTAAACAGTCTCGAAATACAGAAACAAATAAATCAGTCTGTGTGCAGCAATAATGAAACAAAAAAGTAAACATTAAGGGAAACTCTTGCTATCAATATTTAATCAGCAGATTAATGTATGAGGATGCACTTTGGAGAATAGGGGAGTGACCAGAGAGGCAGAAATGGCTCAATTATGATACATTGTCACAGTCAGGGAATAGGAGAGAGTTGTCTGAATTGTTTAACCTGAGGTTATGCAGGCACAGTAGAGGCAATCAAGGGTAATGAAGCAAGGAGATGATGATGAGTCATAATGCCAGGCTAATTAGTATAAAGACTTTTTTGAAAGAAAGAAATAGAGAACAGGCTGAAAATTCTGGTCAAGAATTCTTGCCTAAGATTCCTGTACGTTTGTGTCCACCTCACCAATAATTCTCTTCATTTTTTGGTTCTTTATCTGCTCAACTAGGATAAAAGATCTTAAGGCATACTTCACATCTTGGGGCAATGTTCCCAACCATAACATGCCTGGATATCCCTGCTTTTCAGTCATACAAACAAATATATTTCTTACTCAGTTACTATCTAGCCATTTCTGAGAATGGGGATGTTGTCAAATTATTATACCCAAAACATTTTTCCATGGGTCAATAAGTGTGAGGAGTTCTGAATTAAAGATTAAAGTGTACACTAGCATATCAAAGCAGCTGTGATTCTTCAAGAAGAAATAGCATTTTCCAAAATCATTAGTCTACAGAATCCTTTCTATGGAAGTATTTAAAATAACCAATATTCTTCAGTAGACTCTTGATAAAAGGCTTTTCTCTCTTGTTTGTCTTCTTCAAACAGCCCACTAATTTCAGTTACTATCTTCCCCCTGTAACATTTTTCTTCTACCTTCATGTTTGGAGTGAGACAGTGACCAGCCGGTTTTCTGCAAATCTTTGTACCAGGGCAGTGAAAATGTCCTGAGGCATTACCTAGAAATTCTACCCTTCTGTGTGCGAGGTGCCTACATGCTCTGGCATCTTTCCTTCCCTATAGAGGTAATCCCAGGAATGTACTTTATCTTTACATATTAGAATAGTGTGTAGACACTTTGGCACCTCATAAATAAAAGTCATTTTTCCTCAACTTGAAATAATAAATTTAAACCCCACTGGGACTGCATCATATTCAGATACTATTTATCTAAGAACTAATAAAATGTGATCTACTAAGATTGCAAGAACTGAGACTTCCAGTCAAGATAGAGGCATAGGTAAACACAGCTCACCTCCTCACACAACCACGTACAAATTACAACAAAATTATAAAACAGCAATCACCCAGAACCATCAGAAATTGAGTTGAATGGAAATCAGACAACTACAGAATTAAAGAAACCACATCCAGCCAGATTGGTGGGAGGGTCAGATACCCGAAGACGTGAAGACAGGCTGGACCCACACCCACTATAGTGGATAAAAATTCAGAATGGATACTTTGGGAGTGAGGGGTCCCAGGCCCATAACCGGCCCCCACCCCAGGGTTCCAGTGCCAGGAAGATAACTCCCCATAATTTCTGGCTGCAAGAAACAGCAGGGATTGAATTAGTGGAAGAAACTTCTGGAGTCCCAAGTAGTTCCTCTTAAAGAACCCACACACAGACTTACTCAGACTCACTCCCTCTGAGCTCCAGCACTGGGGTAGCAGCTCGAAAGTCATCAGTAGCATACTGGGAGGAATCGAAGGCAAGAGCTGGGGTACAGCTTTCTCCCAGACTGAAATGTGGGCAGAGGCTGTTGTTCCTTTTCTGAACCCACCCCCAAAGAGACACAGAGCCAGCAGGGGGTGCCATATCTGTGACTCTATCAAACTGGCTAGCAGTGCTTGCCCTGCCCTGAGCCTCCACCCCGCCCAACTTATAGGCCCATCCAAGCTGTTAACAGTGGCTTTTCCATATGAATGGCTTGTCTTGGCTCATGCTTCACAACTTTCTAAACCCTCTTAAACAAGCAACAGCCAGCCTCAGCCAGCCCCCAGTCCCCATACCTCTTGCTAAGTGGCCCCAGGCCTGGCACTAGCATCATCCAGTCTACGTTCACAGCTTTGTTTTGCCTGGGAAACTCCAACCCCAGCACAAGTCATAGCCATCCACATATTGTTTTGCAGCTCATGCAGAACACAGGTGGACACTGATTTTGGCCTGCACCACCCAGGGAACCCCAGGACCTGTGCACCCAGTGGACAGCTATAGACCACATTGGAGCACCACCACCCTTCCCCTTCACAGCTGATCCTCCATGGAGTGGGTAGGTTGATGGTCAGTGGTCACAGCCAGTCCTTGTAGCTGACTGGCCTGCATAAATCCCTCCCATTGACCTGCCAACAGCAATCAAGGCTCAACTGCAGAGGACGGTGTACTCAGCCCACATGAAGGTTGCACTTTGAGTACCTAGTCTGGGTGATAGTTGAGACTGTGCCACTGGACCCTAGAGGACACCTACTATGCTAGGCCATGCCACCAAGACAGGGAGTCATAGAAGCGCTACTGAATACATTGAAACAGACACAAGGAGGCTGCCAAAATCAGGAGATGAAGAAACATGGCCCAAATGAAAGAACAGATCAAAACTCCAGAAAAAGAGCTAAACAAAATGGAGATAAGCAATCTATCAGATGCTGAATTCAAAACTGTGCTTATAATAATGCTAAAGGAACTTAGTGAGGACCTCAGGAGCATAAAAAAAGGCCCAGTTAGAAATGAGGATACACTAATTGAAATAAATAACAATTTACAGGGAAACAACAGTAGAGTGCATGAAGCCAAGAATCAAATCAATGATTTGGAACATATAGAAGTGAAAAACAACTGATCAGAACAACCAGAGAAAAAAAGGATCAAATAAAATGAAGATAGTGTAAGCAGCCTGTGGGACAACTTCAAGCATCCCAACACTTGCATCTTATGGATACTGGAAGGAGAAGAAAAAGAGCAAGAAATTGGAAATCTATTTGAAAAGTAATGAAAGAAAACTTCCATAATTTGGTGAGGGAAATAGACATGCAAGTCCACAAGCACAGAGAGTCCCAAATAAGATGGATGCAAAAAAACCCACTCTAAAACACATCATAATTAAAATGCCAAAAGTTAAAGATAAAGAGAGAATCTTAAAAGCAACAAGAGAAAAGCAGTTAGTTTCCTACAGGCAAGTTCCTATAAGACTGTCAGCTGATTTTTCCAAAAGAAACTTTGCAGGCTAGAAGGGACTGACAAGAAATATTCACAGTCATGAAAAGCAAGGACCTAGAGCTGAGATTGCTCTACCCAGCAAAGCTGTCATTTAGAATCAAAGGGAAGATAAAGAGCTTCCCAGACAAGAAAAACCAAAGGAATTCATCATTACCAAGCCATTACTGTATGATATGTTAAAGAAACTTGTTGAAGAAAAAGAAAATCAAAACTGTGAACAACAACAGAAAAAAGCAAAAAAAATACATATCTATCAACGGTTGAATCTAAAAACAAGCTAAGCAAACAAGAAGAACAGAGGCAGAATTATGGATATGTAGGACATTTTCATGGGTGCCAGATGGGAGGAAAGTGTGGGGAAATGGGTGAAGAGGTGAGGGGATTAAGAAGTACAAATTCGTAGTCACTGTATAGCCATGGTGATGTACAGTATAGGAGTAGCCAAAGAACTTGTATGCATGACTCATGGACATGAACAATGGTGTGGGGATTGCCTGAGAAATTGGGGTGTGCTGGGTGGAGGGGGATAAAGGGGGAGACATTGGGACAACTGTAATAGCATAACCAATAAAATATGCTTTTAAAAAGAAGATTGCAAGAATTCAGAGGATGCTCTCTCCATCATTTAGTATCACAAGACCCCTGAATTTTTCTTCTAGTCCCTCTTAAATTGTGTTCCTCACTTCATTCTGTGTCTCATCAACAGCTCCTACAAGAGTGGTGTGAAAATAGGGATTATTAATCCATTTTATAAGGTTTGGTGCTAAAGGAGGTTAAAGTGAATGATAATGAGTTACAAGGGTCAGGTTTCTCTAGAAGGAACTGTTTTTCATTTTTACATTGGTCACTGTGAATCTAAATGAACTTGGTCAGGTGGTCACTACCTTTGCATTTTTTCTGTCAAAAAGGGTTCCTAGCACCCACATGAAGTTGTGAGGAAATGTATTTAAAAAGTAAACAAAGCCACAAAAATGTAAATCTATAAAATAATTAAAAAATGACTACACAGTCTTCAATAGGATTCAAATTTATTTTATTTTATTTTAAGGTGACTATACTGATATCCTAGTTCACGATGAAAGACACTGGTATAGGTCAAATACTTTTAAAATAAACTCTAGGAGATGGCACGTTTTGGGGTGGAAATTAATGGACTGGACGAGGTGGCTATGAGTTAGCTTTAATGGAGTTGTTTATATTCAGATTAAAACAGATGATAGTCTGATTACAGTTATGGGCGAGGGGACACCAAGGCACATTTACTGTTTCTTTGTGTCCTGGCAGCTGTTTGTTGAGTCTGGTTTTGTAGCAGAGGCCAGAGAGCCTTAGAAAGTAGCCCACTCTGCCCAAAGAGAGAGGGAATTTGGTTAAAAAAAAAACAACAACAACAGTTCATCCCAAAAAAAGCAGCAAGGAAAACCCATGAAGGACCTCAGCTAGAGTCCTGAACCTAGGGTCTGGGATATAAGTAAGAAAAAAAAGCTGACACCAAAAGATGGGAGGAATTTTTATTTGGGGACTGAAAGGTCAGCAAGAGAGTGACTAAGAGTCTTGAGCTGGGAGAGGCATAGCTGGCTATGGGAGGCGTACCACATGGTCCTACGGTCAGACAGCTTGTCTCTGAATCCTGCCTCCAAAGCCTTGCTAAGCTGGCTTTGTCATACTCCTTAGGTAATGTGTGCCTCAGTTGCACATTTAGCAAATAGGGGTGATAATGATGATAATGAAACCTAACTCATAGAATTATTGTAAGGATTATATAATACATGCCTGCAAAGTGTTTAAAATAGCAGCACGCATGTGGTAAGCTCTTAAATATGAACACTAAGTAAATATCAACTATTATTGGTGTAAAAATGAAGAAGGACTGAAGCGTAAGAAATACAAAGAGGAGGAGAAAACATTCCTCTCTGCATTTGTAGTGGTGAGGCTGCATGGGGCAGTATGTAGGGCTGGGGATTCTCTGAGAGGAGAAGCTCATTGAGAATTTCCCAGTGTTGGAAAGAGCTTCTTAAGGACTTTAAGAGTTGCATCACATGTAACTCTGTTTTCAATAATTTGATATGATGTTTCTCTGCCAGGTCCCTACCATCCCATCCCTAATACACACACTTTTTATTTTAAATAAAATTCTACTATAAACAATAGCCTGTGTGCATGGTTACTTGGGGAAATCAAGCAAATATGAAAGGTTCTGTACTCACTAAATAGGTAGATGCTGCCTATATAGGTGAGTGCTGTCTACTTAGGAGGGTCCTGCTTATACAGGTGGGTGCTGCCTATATAGGTGGGTATTGTGATTTGGAAGAAGAGAGATTTTCTAACAGATATTCTGGTCTTTTAACTTTACACACACCCTCATAAACCTACTGCTACGAAATTAACCTTTCTAATCCACATAAGTAATTCTTATTTCTGCCAAAAATATCAAGTGTCTTTCCATTGGAATATATAAATGTTATGTTTAGAAGTGGTAGAGGTGTTCAGGATCAGCTTATTCAATCCTGTTCTTGCATTGAAGGAGGTTTTGGGATCTGGGGAGTTTATAGGACTGCCCCAAAGTTGCCACTTTGACAGTCAGGATTTGTACCCAGCTCTTCAGACTTCAAGTCTAGAATTTTCTTTTTTTAAAGTATATTTTATTGATTATGCTATTACAGTTGTTTCAATTTTTCCCCCTTCGGCCCCCTCTGCCCTATACCTCTCTTCCCTCCATTAATACACCCACTTCCTTAGTTTGTGTCCATGGGTCATGCATATAAGTTCTTTGGCTTCACCATTTACTTTACTATTCTTGGCATCCCCCTGTCTATTTTGCACCAACCAATTATGGTTCTTGAGCCTTGCACCTTTTCCCCTATTCTCCCTATTCGCCCTCCCTGCTGATAACCATTTGATCTTCATATTCACAGTTCTGCTCATGTTCTAATTGTTTGCTTATCTTGTTTTTGTTTTTTAGATTCATTTGTTGATAACTGTGAATTTGTTTTCATTTTACTGCTCATAGTTTGAATATTCTTTTTTTTAAATGCGTCCCTTTAACATTTCATATAATAAAGGCTTGGTGATGATGAACTTCTTTAGCTTTACCTTGTCTCAGAAGCACTTTATCTGCCTTTCCATTATAAATGATAGCTTTGCTGGATAGAGTAATCTTGGTTATAGGTCCTTACTTTTTATCACTTTGAATACTTCTTACCAGCCCCACTTGCCTGCAAAGTTTCTTTTGAGAAATCAGCTGGCAGCCTTATTGGAATTCCTTTGTAGGTCATTCTCTTCTTTTCTCTTGCTGCTTTTAAGATTCTCTCTTGATCTTGAACCCTTGGCATTTTAATTATGATGTGTCTTGGTGTGGTCCTCTTTGGGCCCAACTTGTTTGGGATTCTCTGTGATTCCTGGACTTGTATGATCTCCGTCTCCAAATTAGAGAAGTTCTCCATTATTCTTTCAAGTAAGTTTTCAATATCTTGTTCTTCCTCTTCTCCTTATGGGACCCCTATGATTTGGATGTTGGTAAGTTTAAAGTTGTCCCAGAGGTTTCTAAGTCTGTCCTCATTGTTTTCATTTTTTGTTTCTTTGTTCTGTACTGGTTGACTGTTTATTTCTTCCTTATGTTCCAAATCATTGATCTGAACTCCAATTTCCCTCTCTTCAAAACTGGTTTCATGTGACTTTTTCTGTCTTCACTTCTTCCATTATGTATTTGCTGCACTCAGTAATTTCTGTGAGGATCTTTATCACCAGCGTTTTGAACTCTCTGTCTTTTAGATTGGCTAACTCCCCCTCGCTTAGTTTTCCCACTGGAATTTTGATCTGCCCCCTCTTTTGGGTCATACTTCTCTATCTCCTCAACTCGACAGCTTCCTTTGTTTGCCTCAGTGTGTTAGGTAGAGCTGCCACACCTGTTATGTTATAAGGAGCAGAGCCTTAGGTATTTGTCAGTGCTGGGTGACTTGGTTCACCACTTTGTGGGGCTCTATATGGGGGAAGGGTCAGAGAGGAAACAATACTGCTTGGTCAGCACTCGCCCCTTTTCCAATCACTTCACTCACTTCCCATATGTGACTGGTGCTGCTCTAACTGTTGCCCTGGTTATGGTTCCCAGAGTAGGTGTATTTGTGGGTGTTCTAGGGACATGAGGGTCCTGTAAATGAACTCTCCCAAGAGATCAGAAGTTTATTCCACTGCCCTAACCCCTACTGATTTTCACAGCCAGAAGTAATGAGGCTTTATTTTCCCAGCACTGGAACCATGTGTTGTGTGGTCTGGCTTGGAACTGGGATCACTCCCCAGGCATCCCTCCCAGCTTTTCTAATGTGTGACTGCTCATTTTGCCAGCCAGCCACACCTACTGTCTTGCCAACACCACCACATCATGTGTGTCGACATTATGAATCAGAATTCACCCAGCAGGGTCTGGTGCCTGCAGGGATCTTCCTTTGGATGTGCTGCTTGTGGAGCTAATTGGGTCATGCTCTGATGTCGTCTGAATCCTGCCACCAGCCATATTAGAGCTCTTGGGAGGGACTCTGGTGCAGGTGCTGCCTATGACTGTCCCTGGGCTTTTTGGAGCTACGAAGCAATTCACAGTTTACAGCTGCCTTTGCTGGCCCTGGGTGTGCATGGGAGGAGCCAAGCTGCTCACCAAGGATGGCTTCCACCTGCAAGTCAGCAAAAAGACTCAAGTCTCTCCAAGATCTGCCTCCACCTGCTGGTTGTCTGTTAGGCTAAATCACTGATAGAGCCTCTGGAGGTATGTGAATTGTGTGAGGTAGGTTCTCAGTGAATCACCAGGTAAGAGTGAGTGGTATTCACCAGATTGATACAGATCAAACTTGGCACCAGTATTGGGCCAGAGGCCACTCAGAAACAGTCCCACAAACCTTTGTGGTGGGGCAGGGTCTCAGGAAGTCATCAGGATGAGGCCAGCATTGTTTATCAGGCCCAAACACATCAAGAAATGACTGTATGAAGGGAGGGCTCTATACAGCAATGAAGGCATCAGTCAGGCACATGAGAGTAAAGGGCTCCTGCCCTAGAGCCACACAACTCAGACTCCCCCTAAGCCTTCCAGGACCACTTCAAGAGCTCTCCAAGAAGGTCTGTACAGCAGGCTCAGGCTGGCCCCAGCCAGCTGACTCCTCTGCAGGGCATGAATGTGATAGGACATGGCCACAATGAGTTGGGGTTCCTTCTTAGGGGATAGCACTAGTCAGGCATCTTGGGGGCAGGGTTGGAGATAGGCTCCCTGTCCAGAGCCATGTAACCCAGTCTCTGACACACTCTGAGTCCACCTGGACTTCCTCAAGTGCTCTCTAAGAAAGTCTACACCATGGGCCCAGGAAGCTGACTCTTTTGTAGCACATGAGCTGGCAAAGCAGAGTGATAGAGAGTTGGAAGGGGCTATTGCATTCCCCCAGAATGATGCTGTATGGAGGGGAGTGTTTGACCCAGGAAAGGTGGGATCTGTGAGCAATGTGAGAGAGGGACTCAGCACAGGGACCCTGGCAGGTGTCCCTTCAGCCCTCTCACAATCCAGTCTCTCCTCACACAACTCAACTGCTCCAACTTCCCTCTGCTGGACCCCAGGATGAATGGCTGTAGAAGAGATTTTGTGTGCTGGCCCTTTAGGAGTATGTCTCGGCTTCTCACAAACTTCTGTCTCTTTCTGATGGACATAATTCCCACTGATTTTTACAGACAGATATATGGGATCCTCTTACTAGCTCTGGTGCTCCAGGCTGGAGAGCCTGGTGTGGGGTTGAGACCCCTTGCTCTTTGTGGGGAAACCTTTACAGCTAAAATACCTCTCTGGATTTTCAACCACCACACATGGGTGTGAGCCAGCCCTTTTGATGTATCTGCCTTTCCTACCAGGCTCAATGTGGATTCTTCTGTAAATACTTGTTTATAAGACTTCTGTTCAACTAATCTTCAGGTGGATTATTCTACATTTTAGTTGTAATTCCTGGTTGGTCATGGGAGGAGGTGAATCTAACTTCTACCTACTCCACCACCATCTTGGATCCTCTCTTCCTTCCCTTTTTGATACTTTCTTCAGGTATCCAGGTTGTCTACTTTAGAGTTGTTTCCTCCTTCTGGCTTGGACAATGCACCATGCTCCCTGTCTCCTTTTTCTCAGAATGTATTCTTGGCCATACTTTCCTTCAGGGACAGTGGGTAGAATTAGAACCATAAGATGAACCAATTCTTACCAGTGTTTTCACTAGTTACTACATTACTTTCTTGATAACACAAATGACTTTGGAGAATTGACATGTGGAATTTAAACTTACAATAATTCTTTAAGTTATTTTAAAAATACAATTTATTTAGAAAGAAATACATTTTAATTTTAATTTTATTTTAAAATTCTTTATGTTCCCAGCCTCAGGATGTGAGAAATTTTAGTCAGCATGTATGACCTATGCTAATAAAATTTTACTTTCCTTCTTAGGTGCTGCATGGGAAGTACGGAACCCAGAGACCTTTCTCCTTTTTCCAATCTGAGAGAATTTCAGTTCCATTACTCCTTGCCTTCCAAATCTTTTTCTTCTCCTCACTCACAGTAAGATGTTTAATGTTAATTTTTCAATGTATTAATATTTTTATAAAGTTGACTTCAGCTGCTGTTATCTAACAAAAATGCTAGAGACAAGAAATGACAAAGCTGACTGCCTGCTTGAAATAAGGGAAGAAGGGAAAATAGTAAAACAAGCACATGTTACTATTCAATAAATTGCTCCGGTGCATCAGTTTATTGCATCAGTCAGATACCAGTTTTTTTTTTTTTTTATTGTACATTTTTAGAAGCACAGAAAAACAGGTTAAAAAATACCACTTGATATTTCTAATATTAATGCACTAAAGGTATAACATACATTGAAAAGTGGATGTGAAATAGAGACATTTTTATGTAAATGGGATTTTAATATAATTGACACAATATTAATAAAAATATTAAATTTAATTTTACTTAAAGATAACAAGAAAAAATATAAATGTTGAGTTTCAAAAAACATATCTTTACTATTGGCAATATTAGTTACTAAAAAGATCACTTAATATTCAACAAAGGAGTTTTGGAAAAATTTTAAAGAGTTAGAGTTGTTAAAAAAAAAACAGCTGTTTTAATCTAAAATAGTACAGATGCCATCCTAGCTCTGAAAGAAGAGGACATTAGCAATCTCTCACCTAGCTATCCCCACATTCCAATATGTATTATTAATTTTACATTATTCATATAACATTCACTTTCTTTAATTTCCATGTAATGTTTACATTTTATTACTTTATTTCTTGGCTTTCTATTTTCAAGTCATCTCTGAATTGTTTGATTTGAGTTCCTGTTAGTCTTTACAACAGCAGCTCATGGGTACTGTAGCCCCTGAATTTTCTTGTCTTTAAGAATGTCCTTTTTTATAAATGGCTAACAGACATATGCAAAGATGCTCAACTTCACCAGCTATTAGGCAAATGCAAATTAAAACCACAATGAGATACCACTTCACATCTGTTAGAATAGCAATAATCAACAAGAGAGGAGAGAGCTAATATAGTGGAAGAGTAAGTGGAAGCTACAGTAACGTCCTCCCAGGACCAACCTGAAATTACAACTAAACTATAGAAAAATCATCCTGAATAACCAGATGAACACTAACTGAAGTAAAGCCTTATAACCACATACAGACAGAAGAAGCTGCATCACCACATGACTGATAGGGATTGTGAAGGAGGAAGGATAGGGACGGCTGGGCTCCACAGGTGGCAGCTGAAGTCTTAGAGGGATATTTCAGCAGTCTGGGGGCTCCTCCTGAGAAGTATGGAGTCTAAAGCCCAAGCTGGGCTTCCTAGCCTGTAGCACCAGAACCAGGAAAGGAACCCAAATAACATTCAGCTATGAAAAGCAACAGGGTTTCTGTCCATCAGAAGAGATGGCTCGAGATACAAAGAGCCTCTTAAAGGGCTGACACAAAAAAATTCCGTTTGCAGCCACTTACCCAGGGCTCCAGCAGAGGGAGGAAAGAGTGGACTAGAGATGCATGAGGAGAGTCTGGGTCTGGTGGTTCTGGAGAAGATCCCTGTACTGAGTCGTCGCCCACACAGTAGAAACCATCTTTCTCAGGCAGAGCACTCCCCTGTGGTGTTTAAGCCTTGCTTCTGAGGAGTACAGCTGGAAGACTTTCACTCTTTAAGCCTAACAGAAAGCCTATAGGCAGAGGCAGATCTCTGGGAGTTCTGGGACTTTAGCTGACCCTCCCCTGGGCCTGGTGCTGGTAAAAGCTGGCCTTGGTGTATAGTCAGGTTCTTTCTGCAGACAACAAGGCCCAGAAGAGGGGGCTACAAGGTGTGGATCACTGATAGCTCCAAACCAGTTGCCTAGGGCCAGTCACAGGCTGGATTTGACATAAGCCTGAACCAGGGTCTTTGCAGATCCACCTAATATGTATAAACAGACACAAAGAGGCAGCTAAAATGGGAAGACAAAGAAACAGAATACAAATTTAAAAAAAAAAGAGAATTATCTAGAAGAAAAACTAGATGAAATGGAGACAAGCAACTTATCAGGTAGAGAGTTTAGAATAATAATTGTAAGGCTATTCAACAGCATGAAAAAAAAAGACATAGGAACCATGAAAAAGAAGAAGTCAGAAATTAAAAAAATGCAATATCTGAAATAAATTATACACTAAAAAAAAGAAAGAAAGAGTAGGTTAGAAGAAGCAGAGGATTGAATTAGTGATTTGTAATATAAGGTAGAAAAAAAAAACACCCAAGCAGAACAGCAAAACAAACAAACAAATAAATAAATAAATAAAAAGAAATGAGCACTTAAGAACCTTTTGGGATAACATGAAATGTAACAACATCTGCATCAGGGGAATGCTAGAAGAAGAAGAGAGTGAGCAAGGGATCGAGAACCTATTTGACCAACAACTTCCCTAATTTGGTGAAGGAAAAAACACACAAGTACAGGAAACTCAGAGAGTTTGAAATAAGTTTGCTGTAAAGTGGGCTACACCAAGACACATCATAAATCAAATCACAAAGCTAAAAGACAAGAAGAGAATTCTAAAAGCTGCAAGAGAAAAGCAGGCAGTTACATACAAGGGAGCACCAATTAGATTGTCATCTGATTTTTCAGTAAAGCATTTCTGGCCAAAAGGGATTGGCATGAAATATTCAAGGTGAAGAAAACTAAGGACCTACAACCAAGGCTACTTTACCCAGTAAGGCTAGCATTTAAAATAGAAGAAATAAGGAGCTTATCAGACAGGAGTTTGTTAACACCAAACCAGTACTGCAACAAATGTTAAAGGGCTTTCTTTAAGCAGAAGAAAAGGACAAGGAGAAAGAAAAAGATCAGGGGAAAGTAGTCTAACAATAAAATGGCACTAAATATCTATCTATCAATAATCACCTTAAATGTAGAAGGCTTAAATGCTCCAACCAAAAGACATAGAGTAGCTGACTGGATAAGAAAACAAGATGCACATATATGCTGCATCCAAGAGACCCACCTCAGATCAAAAGATACACAAAGATAAGAGTAAAGAGATGAAAAAAAGTTATTTCATTTACTATAAATGGAAAGGAAATAAAAGCTGATGTAGCAGTACTTATATCCTACAAAATAGTCCTTAAAACGAAGGCTATACTAAGAGACAAAGAAGGACACTACATAATGATAAAGGGAACAATCCAATAAGAAGATATGACCCCAGTAAGCATTTATGCACCCAACATAAGAGCACCAAAATATATAAAGCAGATCTTGATGGACATAAATGGAGAGCTGGACAGAAATACAGTCATAGCCAGAAATATTAACATCCCATTGACTTCAAAGGATAGATCTTCCAGACAGAAAATCAACAAGGAAAATTTCACCCCAAAGCAGCAGAATATACATACTTTTCAAGTGCACATAGAATATTTCCTAGTATAGATCAAAAAACAAGTCTCAATAAATTTAAGAAGATTGAAATCATATCAAGTATCTTCTCTGACCACAATGCTATGAAACTAGAAATCAATCACAAGAAGAACACTGAAAAACATGCAGGCATAGAAGCTAAATAACACATTATTAAACAATAAATGGGTCAACAATGAGATTAAAGAAGAAATCAAAAGATACCTTGAAACAAATGAAAATGTGAACACAATTCAAAATCTGTGGGACACGGAGAAAGCAATCCTAAGAAGGAAATTCATAGCATTACAGGCCTACCTCAAAAAACAAAAACATAGCAAAATGGAACTAGAGGGAGCATACCTTAACATAATTAAGGCTATATATGAGAAACCTGAAGCCAACATCATACTCAATGGACAAAAAATGAAAATATTCCCCCTGAAATCAGGAACAAGACAAGGCTGTCCACTCTCTCCACTTTTATTCAACATAGTGTTGGAAGTCCTAGCCACAGAAATCAGACAAGAAAAAGAAATAAAAAGCACCCAAACTAGAAAGGAAGAAGTGAAACTGTCTTTATTTGCAGATCACATAGTACTGTATATAGAGAACCTCAACATCAAGAAATTGCTAGAACTGATTAATAAATTCAGCAAAGTATCAGGATACAAAATTAATACCCAGAAATCAGGTGCATTTTTATATGTCAGTAATGAACTAACCAAAAAAGAAAGTAAGAAAACAATATCATTCACAACTGCTTCAAAAAAATACTTTGGAATAAACCTAATCAAGGATGTAAAAGATATGTACTCAGAAAATTATAAGACACTGACATATAGGAAGAATTAATATTATTAAAATGTCCAAAGCAATCTATAGATTCAATACCATTTCCATCAAGATTCCAATGACATATTTCACAGAACTAGAACAAATATTTCAAAAATGTATATGGAACCACAATAGAACCCTCTTAGCAACTGTGATCCTGAGAAAGAAGAACAAGTTGGAGGAATCATGCTACCTAATACAAACTATAATATAAGACCACAGTAATCAAAACAGCATGGCACTGGCATAAAAAAACAGACACATAGATCAGTGGAACAGAATAGAGAGCCCAGAAATAAACCCACATCTTTATAGTAAATTAATATTTGACAGAGGAAACAAGCACATACAATGGGCTAAAGATAGTTTATTTAATAAATGATATTGGGAAAATTGTACAGATACATGCATAAAAATGAAACCAGACCAACTTCTTACACCACATGCAATAATAAATTCAAAGTGGATTAAAGACTTAAATGTTAGACCCAGAACCATAAAAATCATAGAAGAAAACATAGTCAGCAAAATCTTGGACATTGCTCATAGCAATATTTTATCAGATGTATTTCCCCAAGCAAGGGAAATAAAAGAAAAAATAAACAAGTGGGACTACATCAAACTAAAAAAAAATTTGCACCACAAAGGAAAACATCAACAAAATAAAAAGACAGCCTACGAAATGGGTGAACATATTCACCAATACATCTGAAAAGGGGTTAATATTCAAAATTTATAAAAATCTTACAAAACTCAATACCAAAAGAAAATAACCCAATTAAAAAATGGGCAAAGGATCTGAATAGACATTTCTCCAAAGAGGACATACAGATGGCCAACAGACATATGAAAGCATCAGAGAAATGCTAATTAAAAACATAATGAGATAACACCTCACACTTGTCAGACTGGCTATCATCAATAAATCAACAAAAAACACGTGTTAGCAAGGACATGGAGAAAGGGGAATTCTTTTGCACTGTTGGTGGGAATGCAGATTGGTATAGCCACTGTGGAAAGCAGTATGTAGATACATAAAGAAAAAATGTTTTAAATGCATCTGCCTTTTGATCCTGTGATCCCAATTTGGGAATATATCTGAAGGAACCCAAAACATGAATTTAGAAGAACATAAGCTCCCCTATGTTCATTGCAGCATTATTTGTAATTGCCCAGATATAGAAGCAACCCAAGTGTCCATCAGTAGATGAATGGATAAAACTACTATGGGACATTTACACAATGGAATACTACTCAGCCATAAAAAAGAAGAAAGTTTTACCCTTTGTGACAGTGTGGGTGGACCTGGAGAACATTATGCTAAGTGGAATAAGCCAGTCAGAGAAAGACGAATGTAAGATGATTAATGTAATAAGCAAAATGGAGACAGACTCATAGATAGAGAGCAAGATGACAGCTAAGAGGGGGTGGGGGGATGTATGGGGTGGAGGGACTGAGCAAAAAGGAAAAAGAACTCATAGACAACAGTGTGGTGATTGCTGGGGAGAGGAAGATATAAGAGAACTAAATGGTAATGAAAAAATATAACAAAAAATCTGAAAAAAAGTACAAAGAGAAATAATAGCAAGTGTTGAAAAGGTTGTGAGAAAAAGGAACCCTCATTCACTGTTGGTGGGAATGTGAACTGGTATAGCCACTATGGAAGATAGTATGGAGATTCCTCCAAAAATTAAGAATAAAGTTACCATATGACTCAGAAATACCTCTTCTGGGTATCTATTTGAAATTTTTGAAGACATTTAATCGTCAAGATATGTGTACCCCTTGCAGCACTATTCATAGTGGCCAAGACATGGAAACAACAAAAGTGTCCTTCTATAGATGAGTGGGTAAAGATGTGGTGCATATATACAATGGAATATTACTCAGCTATAAGAAAAGACGAAACACTGCCATTTGTGACATGGATGGGTAGATCTTGAGAATATCATGTTAAGTGAAGTAAGTCAGATGAAAAAAGTCAAGAACCATATGATTTCACTCACATGTAGGATATAAAACTGAAAGCAACAAGTGAACAAACAAGACAAACAAACCAGAGAGAAAGAGGATTGGGGGAGGTAGAAGAGGGTAAAGGGGATTAAATATATGGTGACTGAAAGTGACTTTGGGTGGCATACACACAAATGCAATATACAGATGATATATATTATAGAAATTGTATGCTTAAAACCTATATATGCTTACTAACCAATGTCACCGCAATAAATTTAATAAAATAAAGAAAAAAAAATATCTGCCTCTTTCCTTATTTTTGAATAACATCCTGGATTGGCAGTTTTCTTGGTATTACATGTTATTCTCATGGGAACTTTTGTTTCATTGTTTTGAATGGAGACTTGTATGTTACTCTGAGAAAGAATAAGGCCAGACCTATTTTCCTCTTTCTTTTTTTGTAATTTGCCTTTACTACTTGGATGCCTGAAATATTCATTAGTATTCTTGTAGGCAACCATACATTGATGTTTCTCTCCTTCTCTTTCTCTCTCCCTTCCCCTCTTCTAAAAATAAATAAATAAAATCTTTTTAAAAAAGACCCACATCCAGAGTGCTTTCCTTTTGTTGTTTGAGGCACACTCAGGATATTAAAAAATAAAATAAAGATTTTTTTTGTTTTCTGGGAAGTAATTTGTGCATGTGAAATTTAGGAACTCTATTATCAAAGGAAAAAATTGGAGACTCGGTTGGCTTTGCTGCATCGTATTCCCCCTCACCCATTGGTGGGATGTGGCTCACTCCCAGGAAGGGAGTATTCTTGGGCTTAAGATGGCTTTCCCAATTCAGAGGACTTCATGGTGCCTTTCTCTCCTCCTCCCACTTGTTTCCCCTTTATTTGGGGAATTAAAAATAGTTCCTTAAATAGCTTCCAGTAGTTTCCCACTTCCGACTTAAAAAAGAAAAAAAGATGAGAACGTCCTCCCAGTTTGCAGAACTCAACATTTGATGCTACTAGTGACAATCTTTGGGCTTCCTCTCACCTACCTGATGTGTCCCCCTGGGAATCAAAGCAGCTGAGAAGCCAGGCTGCACTGCACCTCTCTGCTGCCCCAGTTACTCTAGAGTTTTCCATTTGTTGGGTTTTAGGTTTTGAAGTTTGTTGAAGTAGGTTGTAGTCACTACCATTTTTAATTGCTTTTGATGATATTCTTGTGGAGTTTTTCTTTTTTAATCTCATATTCATTCTTACCAGGATAAGGAGAGTTATTTTATTAATGTTTTTTCTCCACTTGTTTTTATTATTTATAACCCTCCTCCCAACATTTTCTGTCTCCCTCTTTGCTTAATTTTCTCCATTGCACTTATGTGATGCAGTTAAAACTATTCACTATTTTAACTCAAAAACCCCATAGAGTATCTTACTCATTTTCTAACTTCCTATATTTCCTCAACTTTTTCTACTCTACTAAATATATAAAAATACTTGCTTTTTTATATGTACAAAATAATTTTTATCTTTTTAAAAGTATCATTTTTTATGTAAAATAAAATCTTAGGAGAAGGGAAAATATTGGTTTATGATTAATCTTTCTTTCTGAATCAACAGCAGGACCAATGCTAGATTTTCAGAGACCTTTCAGTAATCCCCAAGCTCTACTACTCTGCTTTGCTAACTGATTCTGTGGCTGGCCCAGTTATGTTCCCCAAATTGATCTTTAAGGTTGACATTCACAGAACTAAACTTATATGTCATTTTCAACCAGGTATCTAGAAAATTCATCTTTCACAGTTGTTGGGAGATGGGCTACTGTGAGACAGTGGAGGAATCCTCATGTAATAAATCCTATATGGTGAGGATGTTGCTATTGAGATCAGAAAAAGAGAAATTTAGGCAGAAAGATTGCTTGTCTTTACATAAGAGATAAGTATTAGAGGAGATGTCATCCTATTATAAAGAAATTCCATAACAAGCAGAATGTGAAAGAAATTTCAGAAAAAATTATACTAACCCTCCACATTTTTGCTCCAGAATAAGAATCTTCTGGTAGGTTAAACCATCCCTAACTTTGTCTCATTTCCCATTTCTACTGAGGTTCCTGGGTGCTCACTGTGGCTTCTCTTTTTTTCCTAAAGATTTTATTTATTTATTTATTTATAGAGAGAGGGGAAGGGAGAGAAATATCAATCGGTTGCCTCTCATAGCGCCCCTATTGAGGCCGGCAACCTTTTACTTTGTAGGATGATGCCCAACCAACTCAGCCACACCAGTCAGGGCACCATGGCTTCTTTAATCTACAAAGTTTCACTTATTATCTATCATGTGCCAGGAACTATTTATTCTATATGCTGCGGATACTGCAGTGAACTAAACAGACAAAAATCATTATCCTCATGAAATTTGCATTCTATTAATGTAGATGGATAACAAAATCAATAAGTAAAAATATGCTATACTAAAAGGCAATAAATTCTATGGGAAGAAATAAACTAAGGCGTGGATATGGGCACTATAGGTGGGGATAGAGTTCTCGGCAATGTTTGGCTTTCTTTCTTCTGTTCTGGCTACATATGGACACAAACCCTTCTGCTGTTACCCATTTGGACAGCTGAGACACACAGGGACTTTAAAAATCACTAAACAGTACTAAAATGACTAAATGCTAAATGACTATATATTAAGGGAAATTCAAATAGAAATACACAGAATATACAAGAAGTACAAAGATTTGCTCCCGAGACTCACAGAGCCTACCCCCTTTTACATACTGCCTCCTAAGATCTTTGTTTTCTGGATGCAAAGGGCTGAAATAATTCAAGTGCCCCCTAGCCCAGATTCCTCACTTGCCTCCTGACCTGCCTCCACACAGAGGATGCCCCCTTGCAACCCAACATTCAATAGTCTCATTTTTGACAGGAGCCATTTCGTCTTTTTTGTCTCACCTGATTGACTGCTCTCCCTCTAATGATTTCTCTCCCTAAGTTATGATTGATTTCCAGTCTGAGAGCCATCTTTTCCCTGTGTGGCAGGCACAGAAAATGATCTCATCTACCTTCCACAGCAGGAGTGTGGCTTTGTCCTTGCAAGCTGTCACAGAACCATCCACTGCTTACTGAATATATGTGTACTCCCTCACTTCTCTCAGAGCCCTTAAAATTTAGTGGGGCCGCGTATCAATCCCAAGCTGCAACATCAAGAGACTAGTCTTGTGCTGAGAGACTAGAAGCTGCACATTCTGGCTGGTAGTGCATCAAGAGGAAGACAGCCTGGGTCCTTGGAACAGAGCTGCCCAGCAGAAATGCTGAACCCACAGTCAACCTGTGGTAAGTTAAACATAAAACTTTATGTGTTAAGCCACTAACACTTGGGAGTTTGTTTCCTACAACAGCATAGACTGGCCTAATCTAATACCTGGCCTTAGAGTAAAGTGAGATCATAATGCCACACATTCCAAGACATTCTTATAATGGTAGACATTTGGTAACAAGAAGACGTTCCTTCACACTGAGGAGGCAGTGCAGGGCAGCACTTAGGATGTGGTAGACAGATCTGGGTTTGAATGTTGGAAATGCCACTTAGTAACTAGTTTTGTGACATTAGTTTTGTTTCTCAGCTTCTCTGAACTTCAGTTTTTATAACCTCAAATCATAAGGTTGTTTTAAGGGCTAATTGAAGCCTCTTGTAAATTATGATATGCAGTAAACATTCAGAAAATCTAATAAGGAGTTAAGTTTATGTAGAGTGGATTTGTTAATGTGCTCTCTGATTGGTTGAGAAACACATATGTGATGTCAGAACTCTGTGTGCTTAGGGAATGAGGAAAAGACCTAATTGAGCCACTCCCTGGAGCCTCAGCAACCACCCAAACTTAATAATAAACAGGTGAAACTAAATTGGCGGCATGACAGAAAAACTTTATTTTTACAACTAATAGAAATTTAGGTGACAAATATGTATATATAATTAAGCATTGACTCAAGAAAAATTATTTTTAAAACTCCAAAAAATAATATCCTTTTTGATGGAAGGCTTGAAACACAGCAGAAGAATTGCAAGAGATCAGATTAAAATAATCGAGTCTTCTTTAAGTATATCATATACTCAAAGTCAAAAAGCAATTTCATCATTATTGAAATTTTTCAGGAGTTGGAAAAAATTGGAGAAATTATAGCTCTAATAAGAAGTAAAATGGTTTTTCAACAAAGTTACATCAAAGTCATTAGCATTGCCAATACCACATCTCAGCAAGAAGATGAAGGAAGGGGTTTTGAAAAAGGGTATGGAGTTAGCTCATGTCAAAAATTATAGTGTGGCCCTGACCAGTGTGGCTCCATTCGTTGGAATGTTGTCACACAAAGCAAAATGTCGCTGGTTCAATTCCCAGTCAGCGTACATGCCTGGGTTGTGGGTTTGGTCCCTGGTCAGGGTGTGTACCAGAGGCAACTGATCAATGTTTCTCACATTGATATTTCTCTCCTTCTTTCTCCCACCCTAACTCTCTCTCTAAAAATAAAATAACTAAAATCTTTTAAAAAAAATTATGGGGTGGGGAAGATGTCCAAGTCACTGAAAGGAGCATCACAAGGAACCAGAACCTAGCAAGTCATTCCATTCAAGTCTCTCCAGGGCAAGACTCAGTTGCACCATAGCAGTCAGCATGCCATTAATTCTGCCAGAGCAACTAACTTTGCAACCCCATTAACAGGGCAGTGATAAAATTAGGTATTGGCTAGGAATATTAGACATTTATTGAATTCCTACATCATAATATGTGCCATGCCATTCAGATGTGGAGACAGTTTCTGTACAGAAAAACCCTCTTAGGAGTCACTACTGGAGAACAAAGCTCTACTACCTGATAATTTCTCACTTATTTGTAACAAGGACCCTAAGCAACAAGATTAGAAATCATCAAAGAAAGACTAAATAGGGTTTGTGTAGTTTTTACCACCAGGATTTTAACATCTTTACAAACTGCTCCTTCCCTTCCTCCTCTGACCAACCTGTAATGAGTAACAGAGTAGCTGCTGTGTTTCTATAGCACTTGGAAATTTTTATCCAGCAAAATATTTCATCAGCTTTATCCCTTCCTTCTCAGAAAAACCCACATTTAGGCCCCTCAGAACGGATCAGGCAGATTGACCACAAATTGCTTCTGAGTGGGATTTCAAGTTGACTTATTTTACTGTTTTCCAGGCTGCTCTGTGCTCAGACACTTCTGAAAATTGCTTTCTTAGACATTCGAGGATGTTCCCCCATCTCTGAGTGTCCCGAAACCACCATTGGAAGCAAGGTGAACTCTAGCACATCTAATTCAGCATAATTGCAGACTATGCAGGGGTTTCTCATGCCTAAATGGATGGGAATACAGGTCACCTGGCAATATTGTTAAAATGCCTCAGCAGATCTGAAGTGTGGTCTGAGACTGCATTTCTAACAGGCATCAGGGGCTGTTGCTGCTGGTTCTTGAGTAGCAAGGCCCTGTGTGAACATCTCACAGAATAGTTCAGGGCTGTGGCAGTGGTAGAAGTAGTGGAGGTGTGGGTGAGACCAGATACATCCTGGCTCTTCACTCAACCTCTCTAAACTGGATTGCTCATTGATAAAGTAGAATAATTATAAAAATACCTCACAGAGCTGCTGTGAAAACAGCTAATGCTCTCAAATTAAAGAAGTTTACTGCCATTACCATAGAAGAGTTCCATGAAGTAGGGTGTACTCTGAAATGATGGAATCAGTTCATAGGGCCTTTATTGCTGACAATCAAGTGACCTGTGTGGGATAACATGGATAACATGATACTCCCATCTGTATCACTTTACAATGTTTCTTTGTAACATTAGAGAAGTCAGTTATCATCCTGGCCTCACATGCTTCTTGCTGATCTGTTCTACTCATTTTGAGGCTCTCTTCACTCAGGTTTCTCAGACTCCAAGTTGAAAAGCTGCTTAAGATCCCTTGGTGAATATAGTTTAGGAAAATAGAGTTAATTCTTGGCAGAATTGCTTTTTTAATGCAGTACAACAGCTATGATTACCATTGGGAAACAGAAACATTATGGAATGTTGCAAAATCCATTTGATTTGCAAAAAGATATAGTGCAATTCATCCCAAGTGGCAATAAATAAATTAGCAGGGAAGATGGGAGATGGCACAATAAATAATTTTCGTGTTTTAAGTTAAACATTTCAATCCTCATGATATTTACCATAATTCCTGACTTTGGGAAATACTGTATAGTGATTTAGCTCATTAAACCTAGTAAGAAAAGCCTAGCTTAGCTGCTAACTTGGGGTAAGAAAGGAATGAAAAGCATCTATATTTCAGATCTTCTCAAACAATGAAACAAAGATAATATTAATTCAAGGCCCTAAATATTTTTCAAAAAGTATTTCTGGATTAATTATAATAGACTCCTCACAGGTCATTATGTTTTCTGGAAACATTCATAAGCATAAATACAATTTAAGTTTGGTAAAGTGATCACCTGCTCTGCCTCTATCTCTGACTTTTCTCTAAGAAGAGAGACCTGAAAATCCACTCAGGAGGGAAAATGCCCTATTCTTATTAAACCTTGGAATGTGAAAAAGGTATAATAAGCATCCAGAGACAAGAAAAAATATTGATTCACTGCAAAGAGGTGTACAGAGAAGACTACCTTTCATGGAGTTCCTATGCTTTCAGAAGTAAGTTTTCCTAAAATCAAAGGAAGATGAAAAAAGAATTATTCATCTGTGGATAATGAGGATTAGTGTAAGCCAATATTGTAATAAGTTTTTGACAGGGTCCTACTCAACATACTTTAACTCAATACTTCCATTGGTTTTGTTGTTGCTGTTATTATTATTATTACTATTATTTTGGTTCCAGATGGAATAGTATTTTCCCTAAGAATTACCAAATAGCCAGTGGTAATGCTCAACTTTGCTCTATACCTAAATTCTGCCTGGTGCATGCATAAAGATGATCAGATTTATCACCTGTTTTCTACAAAAACTTGCTAATAGGTATTTGTGAATTTTATTGAAAAAAGAAACTTTACCAAATGGGATAGAGAACACTTAACACAAAATTTGGGATTGGAAATCTTCCATTTATAAGGCTAACTTCTCCATTCATTATCTTGACAAGTGTTCAGTTTGGGTTGGTATTCTACCTCCAGGAAATGCCTTCTTAATCTTCTTATTAGGATATTATGTATCGTTAAGAGAACTAAAAAAAAAAACAACAAAAAAACACAAAAAACCTTGAAAGTTATTTGATGCTGAAATAATACCAGTTTCTTTAATCATAACAAAGCTAATATAACAAAAGCCATCAGGTTTGGGATATTTTATGAAAATGTTTAATTCAACTGTGTCTTTGGAATGTAGTAGTCATAGTTTGGAATTTAAGTTACAGTTCAGTTCTATGCAGTTCTTATGCTACTTAGTGTCTGAGAATACAAATGTCATTTAAAATTAAGGCTTCTCTGTTCATTTTGAACCAACAATTTACAAGTGTCATATTGTCATAGAAAATAAAAATTTCTGTAAAAAGAAATCTGCACAAAATTTTATGATGGTATAAAACACGAAGCAATAATATACCAGTAAAATGAAAACATTTTACTACACAAAGTTTTATAGATTTCAATAAAGAAAAAAATGTTATTTTACACCTTTAAAAATTACGAAACAATCTAAAATAATATAAACTGAACATTTTGTAACACTGACTTTACAAATTAATAACTTTATGAACATATAATTTTTAAATATATTTATCAGTGCAAGATACTTTAAAATTTAAAGTTTCAGTATCATTTTTCCTTGGATGAGGACAATTTTAAGTTCATTGTCTTAAAAAAAAATCAAGTCTTAGTGCTTTTGTCCTGGTATGATTATGACAACTGAATGAATGCCTCTGGGGATAAAAATTGATTCTTCTTTCATAGTGATTGATATTTTCCTGGAAACAAATGATGTCTCAATCCAATTAAACCAAGATGAATGGACTGTCTCCTCCATGATGCAAATGCAACTACCATAAATGTTTTTTGAGTGAGGCCTATAGCAATACAGGAATGGGGTGGGGGAGAGCTAAAGGTTCTTATGTACAACATGACATGACACAGACAGACTGGAAACAACCAAAGCTTCTTGGATTAATTCACCTGCTTCCTGGTAAAATATTTACTTCTTTGAGTTGTTAGAGGCTTATTAGGTCTTCCCACTCACAAGGCCGGTTTTTCTTTGTGAGCAAGAGGAAGTTTCTAAAAGCATGTATTCTAGTCTGTTTTCTCAGGGTTGTTTCTAAATGGATTTTTAAAAACATTTGTTTTGACTTTACTAACTTTTTATCCCCCAAATATTTCACTGCCAGGCATCAGGATCTCTAACCACTTTCTTAAGTTAACTGTTCTTCTACTTTCTTATCTTACCAAATACCAAAACAAGAAGATCTCAGGGAACATTTTTGCCTCTATAGGTGTAAAAATCTTATGTTTATGGACATTTAGAGAATTGTATCCAGTCCTTTCTTTGGGTGTCACTTGAAAGCCAATTGGTATTATTTCTCCTCTCAAGTTGTCTTTATTTCTATTAAATGCAAACATTTCTATCAAAGATCATTTTGATTGGAATAGACAAATGGCTTAAGGAAAAAAGATACTGTCACTTTAACCAGTTAACAAGAAAACCAAAGTTAGACTTTGGAGGGCAGAGTTAGAAATTTCCCTTATGTACTTATTTTTAAAAATAAGGTCTAGTAAAACTCTTTGCCATTACCAGCAGGTTAAAGCTGCAAGTTTCTTTTCTGGACAATGGCAAATGCTTAAATTCTAAGAGAGAAAAAAGACAGAGAGATAGGAGAGAAAGAGTTTACATGTGAAAATACATTCCATATGAAAGAACCATAGGAGAGAATATTGCAGCTTTATACAAAAGGATCAAGAGACATGAAATTGAACTACAGAAAAAGCAGAACAATTAAGCCATGTTGCCAAATATTCCCAGCCCTTGCCTTCCCGGGGGCTGACGTCTCACACTAAAATATACTTTCTTCTTAGTCAGTGGGCCACCGGGCTTTGACTAAAGAGCTGGGCTTTCACCAGGGAGGAACGGAGCAGGTCGTTAACGTAACACAATGCGAACCAGTACAAACAAAAAGGCACTTGAGAGGACATGGACTAGCCAGTGCCGAGGATTTTCTGTTGTGTTTGTCGGCAGCACACCCAGTTGCCAGCAGTGTCTGGTGATGGCAGTTTTCTGTGTGGAGTTCACAAGCACGAGGTTTAATACAACACTGGAAAACATCAAGGACATTTGACGGTATTGCTTCGTAAACAGAGCTGACATACTATATCAGTACTGAGGCTACAGTACTTTAAAATAAAACATCCTAATCCTTCTTTGCCTATGCACAACATGGGCAATTATACACGGGTACAGCTTCAGGAGTCCACTGAAATGCGGTTATTCTAATATACTCTGGGCAATGGGTGACAGGTAGCATGTCCATCAAAATGGCCCCAGGGAATACACTTGGTGCCAGCATCTTGGATTTTGCACAGTTTCTGAAAAGTATCCATAAAAGGAAGAGGAGAAAGGGGGAGGGAGAGTCAAAATGAATCATTAAGTCAATCATACTTGTTCTCAACACCAGCATTTGATTATTCAAATTAATCCGACAGAAAAAAGCTGACTATACATGATTCTGATAGTTAACACAGCTAACTTGTTCATGTCTGTTGGCCACACTCTTTGAAGCTCCTGAGAAAAGCCTGGCTCAGCGTTATCAACGCATTTTCCAGCCTGTCCAGTGAAAGATCAACATTAAGTTATGCCCTTCCACCTCAATTCTCTGACTTGTCTTTTCATGTCTGCCTTCATGCTTCTGAATAAGTATTCTGTGTGTTCAGTTTGTCTTTTTTCAACTTCACTCCATCCACCAGTTCGAAATTATAGTTCTCCAGGGCAGATAAGTTTCTTTCTGACATCCCATTGTGCCAACAGGCGCAGTACAGCACGACCCCGCAGATGGCACCCAGGAGCACACCCAGGGCGCTCATGGCTATAATGGTGATGAGGATGGGGTCCAACGTCTTCAGCACATTTCCTGGCTTCCTGGAAATGTTCTCGTCCCCTTCTCCTGTGCTCTCATATCCTTGGGTGCTTCCTGGGGAGAGAACAAAATTGGAGACATCAGCACTGCCAACATACCAGATAGAGACAGGGCAATAGAGAAAAAGAAAGATAAAGACAAAATCATAGGCTCATTTTCTGTCTTCTCCCCAGAGCCTGCAGGGGATTTCTAAAGTGGGGTTTGGCTCTCTGACACTGGGAAACACCCAAGTTTGTGTTTGACTCACTGTTGGGAATGGAGGTGTGGGGAAAGGAGGGTACTGGGGAGCTGTGTCCCTGACAGCTAGCCTCGCACATGGAAACAACTGATTCTGGGTAAACAGTGGGGTTTATGTTTTATTCTAATTCAGATTTCAGGCAACCCACCATCTGTGTTAGATTATAATCTGTGTTTTTAGTTCTTGGCCAGATATAGTCACTAAGCTTTGCAAAGTCCAGCAGAGGATTTAACCATTCCCAGTGCATTCGCCTAATCCCACCCAGGAACATGAAACCTTCTGAGCTGCCCTTTCATGGGGACATGTCCAGTTCCTGACACGGTTTACACATTGCTTGTTCTTCCACATGTAAAATCTTCAAGTCAGGCAACCTTCTCCTAATCTACAGTGGTTTCACTAAAGAAAAAGAGATCTTTCAGAACAAGGGAATGCTTGTGACTGACATTTTAAACGGGCTATGACTCCATCCTAGAGACTGAGTCTGTGCTGCAGTGAATAGAACACGTGTAATAATCAGCATCTGTGCAGCCCTGGTGGTTTTGGTCCCTGGAGAAATGTTTTCTTTAGAGTAGAACATAAGGGATTATGAACATGGGAGCTTTGAGCCTAATTACCTGGTACTAGAAATGAGAAAAATATTAATGTGCATCATATACAGTGTTTACTTAGTGGTGTTTAGACCAACAAAGATTCCAATCAAAGAAAACTAAAAATATGAGATGCAGGTCCCTAAACAGGGGCAAACAACCCATGGAGGCATATTAATATTCTCTCCCTTGATGAAACATTCTTTTGAAACAACCTTTAACAAAGTTTAGAACTCAGAGCAGGCCATGTAGCTAAGCTAAATGAGCCAACGTGTCTCTGTCAAGTCCAAGTCTGGCTATGTTAGGCCCATGTTGCTAATAGCAACAGGTGCTGATGCTGATGCTGATGGGTAGGGCTGGGACAAGGGTTCAGTGATTCACAGCTGCTGGCTGGGAGGGATGGAAACTTCTGGAAATAAAATAACACCAGACAAGGACTAACTCTGACCAAATGTCTTGAACTAGATCACCAAGCAGTGTTCAGAGAAAACATATTTTCAAGTTAATCAGTCTCAAGTTGGCGGCTACCACTCAAATGGCTGTGCTACTTCCGGCAAATCAGTGCCCTGAGTTTCAATGCCCTTATCTGAAAATGGGGATAAATATACATCAATGAGTAGCTGTCGGGAGTAAGGAGATAACCTGCGTGGTAAGTAAAGTGCTAGGAGCGGACTAGCTCCTCAATAGATCCTTACCATCATCATTACAAAGCTAGGGTTCCAGTAGAGGAGGATGATAACATATAGACCAAACTCAACATATTGTCACAGACACTGGGCTCCATTACTTTAAAGACCATTTCTGGATATCAACCAGGCTCAAGTATTTGGGTTTGTTTCAAATTACAGTGTGAAAATCACTGTAGGTCTTGGGTATGTCTTGGTCTTCACTAGTTTTCTGTTTCCAGTTATAAAATGAGTCTGGTTTCTTTCATTATCCTCTAAGTCCTCTTCCAGCTCAGGGAGGAAAAGGTCTGGCTGGCACCCTGTCCCAGGGCTCAGTCACTTGCACAAATCAGACTGCCAGAGTCTGGCAGCTTCAGGGCAGTTTAGATTGCATTGTGGCAGAAAGTTTTCCTATAAATAGAGTGAAAGCTGCAGAAAATTATTTTAAAAATTGGTCAGGAAGACAAATTTACCTGTTTCATCAATTTTATTTTCTGGGTTCTTTTTATCCAGATCTGCCGGTCCTGACAAGTCAAACAAAATCGAAAGAGATATTTGAACTGCCAACAAAATACAACCACACAAACTACATAAACCTTACACACACACACACACTCATAGTTCAGCTGTGTCTCCTCTGCAGTTTGAGTACAATTGACCCCACTGTGTAACTGTGGAACAGTTACACCTCTATGGCAACATGAAATGATTATGAAGTGGTACAAAATCCAGGTGGCAGTGCTATTAGCCAAGTGTACTGTTTAGGAGCAGAGAAGGGTGGAGAGAAACAGTCTTGGCATCTGGAGTGTAAGAAATTTGGGAAAATAGGAAATAGAAGTGAGGTTGTTCTATGGCTACCAGCCCGTGCCTTTGTAAGCAACAGCTTTCTAAGTTTGATGTGTTGGTTTGGTTTCCCAGATAATATGCTAGCTCTCTGAGGTAAGAGATTATGTCCTGTGTCTTACAAAAGAGAGAGAGAGAGAGAAAGTCTCTGAAAAAAGTGAAGAGCCGGCATTCCCTATGGTTCTGAGTAGAGAGCAGAGGATTTTCAGTTCTTTGTTCACTGCTATATCCCCAGCATTTAGAACAGTGTCCAGAACATAATAGGGGCCTTAATAAATATTTGATGAATAATTATACAATTACCCTAGACATCTTTTTAATGATACAGCAACAGAACGTGTTTAATGGGGCTTCAGCTGCAACTTTCTGAGTACAGTGCCTAGTGACAGCTTCAGCAAAGTACACCAGTCACATGAAAAGGAAAGGGTTCGCAGAGAATTGCCTCAGGCTTCTGTATATAAACGGGAGCACTGGATGCTGCTTTGCATATAGAAGGCGGTCAGTAAAACTTGTTGAGCTGAACTGAATTTATTTTTTTGTTTTAGTTTGTGGAATTTGTCCTACATTCCAAAAACATCAGCATCATCACTCTCATTTTGGAATAGTAAAGTAATGGTGTTATGTGTACTGTATAACTACATGTAATATATCTCTTAATAGCAGTGTAGACTTGGATGTGGGGAATTTGTAAAGGAGTTGCAGCTGAAACATCTTCTTCTATGAAAATTTGCTAACTAGTGAAACATTAAATATATTTCCTTACATAGCAGGAAAAAACAAATTTTATTCACTGCTCTTTTATTTCTGCCAGTTTCTTCATTCGACACTATCAAATTATTGCCACTTTAGGGATTATGTATAATCAGTATATTGTATTTAAAAGCTTCATAAATTACTGAAGGGACCAAAAACCCATTATAACCAACAGGCCTCCTTTGCCTTTAGTTCACCTAATAGATTTATTCCGTTTTGTTACAATTAACATCCTATTATATAATAATATGTAACAAATATTTAAGTGTAGCAAATGGAGCTTAAGACTATTTACTGGGCTATTGCATTGCCATTAGTGATGTTCTTTATAATTCTATATTAAGAACTAAGAAATATGAATTAGTTTTCTGACTTTTATCCTATATATGTAACAGACCAATAAAAAACAAACTCTGAAACACTAGGCAAAGTTTCTACATTTAATTTATTCTTCTGAATCATTTCAAATATTTAAAAGTCAGAAATATCTACATTTTTGTAATAAAGCAAATAATGATGGCTTCTGTGATTCATGAACAATAAAATTTTAAATTCACTGTGATCAAAATTTTCAAAAGCCTGCTGTGTTGTTTATGCATCCAAATATTTAGATGCTCATCAAAATGTTTTGGCATGGCATATATAACCTGTAAACTGAAAGCTTTTTTTTTTTTGCTATGATCTTTGGAGTTCACATCATTATATAGTTTTAGAGGGACCAACCAAGCAGTCTAAATAAAAGAGGTTAGGTAATGGGGTAGCTAAAGGTAAACTGACCTGATTTTTGCCCTGTTGCACCAAAATACAGATTTCACATGATATGCTGATAGACCACAGAGAAACTCCAGGTCTAAATGAGCACGACAAGGACCATCACATGGCAAGGATCTTGCTCTGGGCAACTGCTTCACTGGTTTCTACAGAACTTGTACTTACGTGTACAGTCCTCTTGTGAAATGTGGTTATTAATGTTAATGTCATCCACTGCAATCCCGCCAAGGTTTCCTTTTCCAATTTCACCCTCAAAAATCACCTAAAAATTAGATCATTTCCACAGTATTAAAATGTTTAGTCCCAAATAGCAGCGTTTACAAATGCTTGCTCAGCACAAACTATGGCACACAAATTCATGAAATTTCACATTAGCACATGTTTTACTCAGCAAATCCATATTAACTGCCTGGTGATGGCATAAAACTTCTCTGCACCATCCTTTTCATAATACAAAATTTAGAACTGAAAAAAGCAGGAAATAAAAGGAATGTTCAATGTGACAGCCCAAAAACAGATTATAAAATAACATTTTCGCCCCTTTCTCAGCAAATTGGTTCTATTCCTGTAATCTAGGACACTGAAATGTGCTACTGAGATTATCATCATTGCAGCAATATCTCAGGTTCAGGAAACCCCTGAAATAATTTTTGGAATGATTCCCATATCTCATTTGATAACCTACAAAACATGACCTCTGTGCCCCTGAAGCAGCTGCTCTCTCCACCCTGGGAAGGAGTTTACCTGGTAAAGTTTCAGAGACTTGTGTAGCAGGACACGTCCCTCCTTCCAGTGGTCTCCTTGGTGTCCAATGGCCATCCAGACCAGCTGGTCATACTCCTCCGGCTTCTGGTAGCGCAGCTTGACTCTCAGTGTGCCCACATGCGAACCAGACATGTGATACCAGAAGGTCATGCAGTGGGCGGAGTTCTGGGAATAAACCACAGGGCTCACCAGGCGAGCAACTTTGCCCTTCTGATTTTCATCGGCTTGGGAGTAGATGAAGTTGCCATCTCCTGCTGTGACAAAAAACTGTGTTAGGGAGAGTGCTCAAATTCATGACTCCATTGTTCTCTTCTTTAGATTTCCACCACTCAAACCTTCTCTCCTAGGCTGAGCATCAAAAACCCAAACCTGAGGTGGAAATGGAACGGTGTGCAGTTGCTGGAGACCCATGGCTCTGCTGTGAGCTGCTGTAAATGGGCATATGGTTGGGGCAAGGCTGCAAAGCAGCACTGAGACGCCACTCATTCCAAACACACTGTTGTACGGACATGGGCTGTGACTTAAAGCACCTCTGCATCTTTGCAAGCAGGCTGAAAGCATAGGACAGTCCTATTTTCATGCTATTTTAGGATTGCTTCAGTGGAACCTGTGTGAGCATAGATGTTAAATGAAAAAATTTAACATATTCTTATTTATCATTTGAGTAGCAAGTCTTCTGGTTGATGATACTTTTATCACTATAACTACTTGATAATAAGACAGCTGCATTTTTTTCCCAAATAATCTAGTGATATTTTTTCTCCAAATTAAGATTATTTTCCCCAAGTTTATTTTAATGGCTTATAAATTGCAAAAATAAACCCAAGAGCTTGAATCTCAACTGCGATCCCAGCTCCTGTGGGATGCAGGGTTCTGGTTCAAGGAGAGGCAAGGTTGCATTTTCAAGGCTTATTAGAAAGTGGCATTTTGGCAACATGGACACTTGCAGAGCTATGAGAACTTACCTTTGGTTTTGCTTTTAATTACTCACAGTGGGACCATTACCTCCTGCCACCACCTGGTCTAAACACACAACTCATGTTTCCCTATTTGCTCTGCAAATAGAAATTGCCCCCTCTCTGCCTCACCTGATGTAAGTGTGAATCTGGTGCTTGGGCCTCAGTGGGCAGCAGGGTGTTTTGTTTGCTGTCTGGGAAGTTTGTGTATTTGTGTGATAATTTTTCACTGTGCATATGTGGGCAGATCCTTGTATCCGCTCACCTGTGTCGACAGTGTCCAGGTAGGAGTGGATGAGTCAGCAGGCAGCTTTCTTCCTTCACCTGGCTGCTTATCTGAGATCGCACCAAAGCACACTTAATGAAAATGACAGGTGGAATAAGAAAAGGAGGGAGCAGATAAAAATCACTCCTTGTGGCTCCTTGTGAGTGTGTGTGTGAGTATATATATGTGTGTTTTGTGCAGGACACTGCTGGTTCTTTATACAACACCTCAAACTGAGGAATGAAATGACTACAAAGGAAACAATACATGAGTAGATAGAAGAGTTCACTGGAGTGGTTGGTGATATTATATTTGATGCTCTCAGTGCCTATGGAGAGTCCTCTGTAACCAGGCTGACTAAGTCTTTCCTGGGGTTTGTCTTATTCAACTAATTTAGCAAGTGGCAGTGGCCCGTCTGGGAGACAATACCATTTCACTGAGCTGAGTAGTGGATCAGTCCACCAAAATGGATAGTGAAAAGGTAGACAATGCACACATCCTGCCTCTACCTCCTCCCACAATTTTATGGAAAAAGACTGAAGTTGGAGATGTGTAGAGAAGAAATGCATTCATTGAGCCCATGGAGTTGATTTGGACAAGTCAGAGAATAGGTGGTAGACAGAAGAAGAAAACTTGGCGTGGGTAAGAGGAAAGTTGTCTGAGAGATCTGCCCTAGCCTTGGCCCTGCTGCCATTGTGGACTTTGAAAAATTTGCTCATGTCATGTTCCTGTTTAAAACTCTCCTCACTGCCTTCAGCCCCTCCCTTGTCCTATATCTAACTGCTTTGCATGGGAATCTGTCCAACTCACACCACTGGCAATCTGCCAAAACACAGACCCATCCCTTTCATGTCTCTGCACAAGTCATTCCTTATTAAAGCCGAGCTTACAGTGACTCTGAGAGAGGACCACACTCTCTGACCCTTCTTATCTTATCTTTCACCACCGAAGATCACCTCTGATATTGGGCTCCCTCATTCCACTGCACTGTGATTGTTTCCACCCACAGCCAGGCTGAGAGCTTTCGAAGGGCAGGGCCACTCTCCTTTACATGTGCACCTTCTGTGCTCAACACATGTACCATGTAACAACGGGGCCGCTCAGGTGCCATGTGCCCACTGCATCAGGCAAAGATGTTGGGCTTCAGGAATCCTCTCTAAGGAGGTACATAGCTTCATCCTTAGAGGTCAAATGCAGAAAAACAAATGGGATTCCTTTAAATAAATTCAAAAGTGAGCAGCAGGATATTGTACCTAGATAGTGTTAGTTTAAAAACAATTTCTGTGTCTGATTTGCAAAGTGCCACATCCCATGTCATGTCGGTCTGTGCACTTGTGAGCTGTGCAGGGCTCCACCATCTACATTGTCTCATGTTAGCAAGCCTTGCCTTTCAGATGTCAGGCTCACTCACTGCTCTTGGCAAGTATTGGGTTCCCAGTGCTGTGGGAGGCTCTTTCCAGTCAGGGCAGGCCTGGCACTATAGCCAAGTAAATCTGGGTGTCTGGGAGAACAAAAATACAAATCCTGCTGAAGGAATCCCACTTCTCAGCTGTTACCCTAAGACAAGATCTCCTTTTCTGATACTCAATACACACAGTGCTGATATTTTTCCTTTCAGGGATTTTGTCACAGTTTTGGGTCAGGAATTCTGTTTTAATTTTCTCAATTAATGCTTCACTTCTGCAAGCATTTCAGCTTTTGTATCTGGCTAACATCGCTTTTAACCTCCTTTGAATGTCAGATCCCACCGAGCCATTTTGCTCTACTTTGCATCAATTTTTCCACCATTACTGCCTTCATTCCAGCTAATTGCATTTGGTTAATTTGATGCCATTTATATGTACAGTGCCATTTACAGTCAAAGCATTTAAGTTTTCTAAAACTGCTTGTCTTAAGGTTCAACTAAACGTATCTCAGAATTGAAGGAGTCCAATTTTATCCAATTTCCTTGTCATTCTCATTAGGCAAGAAGTTAGCTGCGGTGGAAGATGGCCTAGTCAATCTACTTAATGGTTATGTTCACTGAGGGAAAAGTGAACAACGAAATGGGAAAGGCATGAAGTACCTCTGCCCATCCATCAGCTCACTGACCCACTGGCCCAAAACACCAGCACAGAGGGAACTTTGCTTAATGAGATCTCTTAGCAACAGCAAATGCCCCTCTTGGTGTATTTTGGGGAAGCCACTACTTGAGTAAGTAGTCCTGTGAGCATCACTGTGTATGGAAATTTTTGTGAGCTGGGTGCTCCTTGTGAGTGTGTGTGTGAGTATATATATGTGTGTTTTGTGCAGGACACCGCTGGTTCTTTACACAACACCTCGAACTGAGGAATGAAATGACTACCAAGGAAACAAGATAGGGGTGGACAGAAGAGTTCCCTGGAGTGGTTGGTGTCAGTTCCCTCCCTCCCCCAACCCATGCCTCTGTCACCAATTATAAACCTTAAGGGAAAAGGAAGATGGGGTGGGTTGGGTGGGGGTGGTGAGGCGTTTGTTTTGACCTGGGGTATGGTGAGGTTTCTGCCTGCTCAGTTTTAAACTTGCCCCCAAAAGAATAAGAACCCCACTCCACCTTGATCCACTTCCATTTTAAGGGTCCAGAAAGAGCAAGCATAAAGCTCACTTATCACTTGTCCATCTGTAAATAAATGGGTGACATAGTATGTCTGGACTTCCTTCAAAATAGTCCAGGGTCAGGGATAATAAAGTAAGATTCCTATGTTTTGATAATTGTTAAAGTTGGAGTATGCACATTTAGGGTTTGTATTCCTATTTCTTTTCTACTTTTAAATATGTTTGAACTTTTGCATTGAAAATGCTCAGAAAAAAGTATAAAATAGGTACTAATTCATATAACTTGGCCCAGTTTGCTATATTTCAGGACATCAATCAGCTGCAAAACTTAATCAGCATTTTCTCCTACTAAATGTATCTCCATTAGGGAAAGAGATCTTGTTGATTCCAGGAAATAAAAGCATGAGTGAGTGCTCTGCAGTATTTTCTGTGTCCCCTAGATTCACAGACCCCAGAAACCCTCCTTGGTCACACCTCTCGTTCAAATAAATGAGGCCAGAGTGAACTCTCCATTACCTGTGTGATCCTGGATTGGTCCCGTTTTGCTGGTCAACACACTCCACTTGAGTTGCACGTGATTGTCATGTTCCCAGTGACAGAATGTCTTGTGAGAACCCCAGCCAAATTCACAGTTAAAGCCATATGCTGGAAACTCTTCAGTGGGTGGAAAGTAAAAATAGAGAGAAGCAGAGAAAGGCAAATTTAATCATCTAGGTCAAAAAGGCCCTCAATTCATTCATGGAAAGCACAATTTATATATATAACTATGTCTATTTGAAAATTCTGAGAAAGCTACAAAATCCAGAATAACCAGGAAACGCAAAAGATGTAGAGATGTCAAATATTTGCAAAACTATGTTTAGTAATTTTTAAAAATCCGGCTTTGTAAAAATAATTATGGACTGCCTGTCAAGTTGGTTTTATATGAAATTTCCTGGAAGGTTACTTTCCAAAGCATGCATATTACATCTGTAGTGTTCTCTCTATTTCTACAATATTTAATATAAAAGATACTATGTTTTTAAGGATGGATTATATAAACTGATATTCATCAATTAAAAGAATCCTAATTAGATATTGACCCAGGAATCTCAAGTCTAGAAAAGGACTAGTGAATGCATCAGCCTGGAGGCTATTTGTATTCTCAGTACAGCAGCTTATGCTTTGGGTCTTTAGTGGCAGATCTCTGAAGCAGTTCTTAAGATTATTTTTTTCTTCTGTGCTTTATTTCAGGTCAATTAATTTTAAGTGTAGTTTCTGCTTTTTCAGTGAATTTTAAAATTTGCATATAAATTGTTCACTCCACTTAAATACCTCAATGCAACCAAGTCACATTTAAATAGCTACCCATTTTTTATTTTATTCTTTAATGTTCAAGACACTTCCTTTGGGATCTGAAAGGAAAGAAAGTATGAGTGAATTCTCAGGAATAATTCTCTTGTGTGGTCTACAAGGTGCTACTTGACTATAGTGTTTTGTTTTGTTTTTTATCTTTTTTTTTTCTTTTTACTCCACTCTCCTTTTGAAAGTAGCTTGAGTTTTAGTATGGAAAAAAAAGGAATTATAGATGCTCAGAATTTTGGTGGTCGTCGTCGGCGGCGGCAGCCGTCCGTCTCGAGAGACTATGGTGTAGCTTCTTAAGAGTCTATCTGCACCGCCGAGAATGGCTGTGCAGTCCGACTCGGGAGTGACATCGTATCTGTCTCCTCCCGTGTTGAATCGACGTCTTGTGATGACGCTGAAGCTACAGAGCCTGGGCAGGGTGATATGGAGGGTCTGCTGTTGCCCATGCAGCAGACCCCCCCTCTCTTCTCAGCTGAAGAGTCCAAGGGAAAGACGGAGTCAATACAGCTTGGCTTCAGGTGCGCCGCAGGAGTTGCCGGTGTTGACTACAACGTCAAACCGCCTTAGGGACTCCGGCTCCGGATTTTCTGTCGGGGTTTACTCCCTTAGCCTTTTCCCTGAAGAGGTATGCCGCAAGGCAGCGGAGGTTTTTTGGAGTCAGAGTTTTCCTTCTCTGATGTACCCTGACTGGAAGATCGAACCAGCGACACTTAGCTCGCAGGCCGACGCTCAATCCACTGAGCTAAACCAATTTTGGTGGTACATTTAAGCTAATAGTACAAAGGCTACTAAGGATAAGATACTTATAGTACGAAGGCTACTAAGGATAAGATACTTATGCTTTTGTCAGTTCCATGCCCTTTCCTTATGAAAATGAAACGCAAGAGGCCTGTTTCCCTAATGACGGGGGCTGATGCTTCTCACCATGGCTAGGCAGTCCACGAGATGGCAGCACAGAAACAGAAAGGAAGTGCCTAGGGCTACTTGCCAAATGAACTTAACAAATGTCTCAAAACCATCCCTGTACACAGTAAGGGAAGTGAGGTATTATCTTGTTTTTGATCTTTTCTTTAAGTTTACTGAAGTGTTTAATACAAAATATCTTGCTTTCTTCTTTGAGCCTGGCTGCATTGTTCCTCCTCTACGTTAACAATGGCAAGAGGAATGTTAATGGAAAGATTTACTGAATAGATAAAGATGATTTTCTTTGCATTTTTAGTTTGCAAGGAACTCTTTTCAAATGCTAACGTAAAATATTGAAAGAAATGCACTATATGAATTGTTAAGACTGAGAAAGATGGAGTGTTGCTTTCAACGACAACGTGACCTCCCAAAGCATGCACAGGGCCAGTAAACAGTAAAGCATGTAATGTGTACAGTGTGAGCACTTTGAGCTAGTGCTCACCGTTACTGGAGAACTGTTCTTCATGTCTAGCCCATTTTAACCATAAAATTGGACTTCTTAGAGCATGAAAAACCCTTTCTAAAATTTACCACATTTGTGCAGCAAGACTGAATTATGCAGCTGAAGTCAAGTTAACTGATTGAATGGTTGCACAACCTTGGATGTTAACGCCCACAATCAGGAATGTATTATTGCATAATCTCATGTTAGAAAATGTTAATACTGGAAAATGTTAATGTGGGTATGGTTTTGAGTTTTCTCCTTAAATGTAGTTTATAAGACATGCACATACAGGAGGGCAGCAAGCCATTACACACATTTCTGGTTATATTTACCTTACTAATACATTAAATTTATTGTATAGTACAGAAAACTATATCATCATTATTTTGGCTATCAATATTCTAGTGATACCATAACATATGTGAATTTTGGTATTTATGCAATCACTAGGACAGCTTTGCCTAAAAGGATGTTTTAGGCATTTCTGCTATTGAGGTAAATGACAGTTCGCCTTGATCTTCCAATGTTCTATGAGTCTCTAACAGGGGAACTGCTCTAAAACTTTGTATTTCACCATTTTTTTATCTTCTTGTCCTGAGTATAAAACTTAATTTTGCCAATCTCACTTATTTAAAATAAAATTAAAAAAAAAAAACTATGAAGGAGAGGTATAGCTCAATGTTGAAAATTCAAGCCTCAACAGAGAGGCTATTAAACACACAAAATACACATAAACACGTATAGAAAGGAAAAAATAAAGAAAACAGAGAAAGAAAGGACAGAAGGAAAAAGTTGAAATAGAAAAAAACAATGGACAAATGAAATCATTATATATAGGACTATTGACCTTTAAATCATCAAATATTACACAAGTCCTATTAGCTGAACAATTCTTATTAAATTTATTGGGAATAATCTGGCTAAATTCCTTCTTGACTCCTAACAATAGCAGGAAACAATATTCTGAATTTAAAACAAATTTATATCCCCTGTGAGCAAGCACCAGCTGTGTTTGTTGAACCTGTCTTGCTTGCAGTTGAATCATTAGCACCGTGTATGCACAAGGATTGAACTTTTAAATCTGGATTTCTATTGAGTATGTTAACTCATAGACTGGACTTTCAGTACAAACAAGTAGAGAAGCTGAGCCCATGAAATCACAGGTCATGAATACACTCTGAACTCTCTAGGAATGTTTGAAGATCCTCAGAGGGTAAAAGGCTACACTAGGGGGAGCTGTATTTAAAATGTAGGATTCTCATCAGCTCCTGGAAGACAGTTAATAGGGTTTTATGCATTTGATTACAACCCAGACAGTATATGAATATTATATACCCACTGAGTTTATTATGTGGATAAGAATCCAAAATGAAATCTTGAGACTCTCCTTGAGTCTATACTGGCCTGATTTTCTAGAAGCTGCTTAAGACACCTGAAGAATCTGAAGCCTGCATAACAGTGGACCTGACTCCTCAGGGACACCTCAGAGTCAGAGTCCTCGTCAGCATTGGCTTAGTTAGAGGGTGACAATGCATAGAACTCTTCAAAAAAAAAGCAGACATCCATTATCCACAAACAAAGACTTGGAGGCAGATTTGTGATTCAGGCAATGGAATAACAGGAAACCAGAGTGATTTGTAAAGGACTCTGGGCAGACCCTGGAATTCAAAAGAGGACCCTATCAGTAAACCCTGTGGTTTGATAAAACTTATCAATGGGTCTAACAATGGGTCTTCCTGGTTTGTGATTTGTACATCTACCCTCTGACTACAGTAGACACTGTGAGGTGACTGTCTGGCCCTGGAGCTCCTCTGTGAAGCCTTCGTACCAATGGCCCCAAGCTCATGCACAAATCAAGTGTGTTCACAAAGTCATTCCTGCTCTGATAATATAGACCTTCCACATTTAGGGATCTGATATATCTTCCTATTTTTTTTTTCTGCAGCTGTTGCTCTCTTTTATTTCTTCAATGATCCCTAGCTCTTTTGATAGGCAAGAGGAGAGGTGAGATAAAACTAGTTGGCAATTTCATAGTGGTTGTTATTAATTCTCTGGCACAATTTTAATTGTTCAGTTAAAATGTTTGTTACATTGTTAGAACTTCATTTTTTATCTCACCCCTCCTCTCTGTCACAGAGTCAGCCGTGGTTATTCTACAGAACATCACCTTGCAGGGCTGAGTGCTTTCGGGAACAGCAGGAAGCAAGCGAGGGGCCAGCTTCACTTGTGAGGCAGCTCCAACCCTCCAGGTGGCTGTACCATCCTTTAAAGCCACATTCTATAGAGTGAAGAGATGTGGGTAGGACTACAGTGTTTTGGGAATATTTAAGTGAACAAATTACTCTTTTGTTTCACCTTTCGGTATTTGGGGTGTTTGAGCTGTGGGGTAGCAGGAACTTTGTCAATCTGAGTACACTACAGGGAAACTGGGGGTTAAGTCCAACTAAAGAGAAGTTTGTTTTGCAGTTTAATCAGGTCAATGGTGACAGGGTCGTGTAAGGAAGCATACTAATTAGAGCAGTCCTTTCTGCTCTCTGCCTAGTTAGGTAGTGTCATAGTGTTGAGGAAACAATGATATACACCACACACCCTGTTAGTAGGTGACTGTGGAGGCCAGGGCTGCATGAACTTCTATAAAGGAAATGGGAGAAGCTGGAAAGCTGACCTGTTCTCCTTACTCTAATGATTAACTTTAAAGATTTAAAACCTCTGATTGCTTATACTGACTATTTCTCTTCATGTGGATCTGTGGGGAAGAATTTTACAGAACACCAACACAACAAAGGAGAGCAAGAAGGAGGCCACCATTTAACTGTGGCTGGCCTTGATAAACAGTAATCCAAGGGCTTTGAAAGTCATTGTGCTTTTCTATTAACAAAAGAATGAGGAGGTGCTGCTCCCAAGGGTGGCCCTCTCCCCATGCACAATTATAGCCATGGCTTCCTGCACCCCATTTCGTGGCACGCCCACTGGAAATGTTGTTGTAAAACTGCCAAATCTGTGGCAGGCAAAACTGACAAACTTTGCCTGTCTCGGTTTTGCAAAATGGTGATGAAAATAAATGATCAGGCTACTGCCTGTGAGATTTCCTTCTCCTGAAATTTGCAAACACAGTCCATGATCTAGCTGTCCTGTATTTAAACAAAGTATGTTACCCCATTTCTTCAGCCGAGGGCTGGGTTGTCACTGCTTGGCAATTACTGATGGAGCAGGAAATCTCACTCCCTGCTGCATGTACATGTGGACAGAAGAGAAGCAAAGTTTATGGCTCATGCTTGGAGGACAGGTGCTGCGTAGCAACTCTTTTCCAGAACTTTGAGGAGCTCTGAAACCCAGAAGTGCAGTAATGCTCTATTTGGGAAGGGGGTGCAGGTGAGGATAGGCACATAGGAAATTTACCACATTTTCTATTTTATCTGATACCTGACTGTATTGTGCTGTCTATTATGGTTGGCTTTTCCGTGGTCAGCACCGTGGTACCACCTGAAAAACAAAACAGTAACATACAAAAGTGAGGAAAAGGAAGATTGTAGATAATATGCAGTAGAGAAATGTTTCATGCTTACATATATTTGATAGAGGCAAACATTTTCCACAGAAAATTCTTCTTTTAATTTCAGATATGGTCATTGTTTTGCTTAAGTTTTGCTCATCACACTATCAAATTCAAATAAACTGTTATTTTTTTCAGCCAGCACATTTACTCACAAAACATCTAGGCAATAGGGAGAGTTTTTGACTTAATTCCAAGGGCATTCCCTGACTCCCAGACTGAGCATGGCATGCAATTGCAACAGTGAAAATAAAGGCCTTCCAATGTCCTCAGTAACTGGGGTATTAAACCTGACCTAGACCTCTAAGCTTCAAAGAGCTTCCCAAGATTTCAGATGTGAGCCTTCAGGGGAGTTACAAGACTAGTCCCACAATCTATTTTTAAAACTGAAGGTTTAAAGTGGATGGCAGTAGTTCCTTCTTTTTCTCTTTTTGCTACAACAGTTGTTCATTTTCCCTCAAGGACAGATATTCTGCTCAGTATGTGGTTTGGAGAAGTTGCAGGAAAAGGACAGGGCAGAAACATTTCTTCACAGTCCAAGGAACTGGAGATTGCCCAAGTAACACCCTGAACAGTGTCAGCTTTCAATTGGTTTGGGTTGACTTTGAAGTTACTGGTCAGGGGACCATGTGGAAACTTAGTTGTGTCCTTTTTTTTTTCTCTCTTAGCTCTTCCATTGTCCACTCTTCATCATACTTGTCCTGGACTTGCCTAACCAGAAGAATCACCAGAACGCTTGTTGAAATTGCAGTTCCTAATCCACTTACCTTTCTTAAATCTCACTGAGAACCAGAATCTCCAGGGGTCAGCCCGTGAATCTGTATTTCTGAAAGATTCTCAGGTGAGTCTTAATCCAGTAAGCTTGGAAAACACTGGTTTGTTGTTCATTACTGAGGTGCTCTTTTAGGCATTTCTCCTTAAGAGTTTCTGTACTTCAGATCATGGTCAGAGACAATCTATTTGCTATTCCAAGAGATAAAGTTCTGGGCAGACTCAGGGTAAGGGCATGGGGTGGGCCCATGACTGTTGCAAAGAGTTTTGGAGGTAGATATAAGGAGCCATTACAGACCTTCCAATAGTATCATTCAATAAAGCTATGTGATCATCTCTATTGCATCCAGGCCTTGATCCTATCCTGCAGCTTTCAAAGATCAGAAATCATCCAGATCATGAATCAGAGCTGTAGAATCATGCTCTTGGAATGCTCTGAAGATTTCTGAGCTAATTGGTTGCAGCATCGAGTCCTGTTAACTCTGCTCTCCCAATAAATGTTCTGGCAGGGTGGTCACACTTGTGCATGGTTTCAATGAGGCAGGCACCAAGAAGAAGGAATTATACATGGGTTAAGGAGGTGAATCTGTAATGGCAGAATCAGAGATGCTAGAATACATTAGCATTTAGTTTCCAGTGGTCTTATAGGAGAAAAGCTCAAGGTGAAAATTCACCTTTTTAAAAGCGATATGCATTATCAGTTTTGTTATAGGTTGGAAGCCAAATTCCTCTGTTGGGTACACACAGATACAATGTGAAATTTGGCCTCCCAGTGCCTTTGAAGGCAATTACATTATCTTATTAGTTCAGAGGCATTGGCAAATGAATAACTTGGAGGTGAATTTCCACCTTGGCAAACAAATACAGGAAGAGCAAAATCTCTCCTCATTTCTATGCATTTGGTACATTTCACCTGGAATTCAGTGTTGTTTGTAAGTAATGAGCATTTTACTATAATACTTCTCTCTCTCTATGTACAAATAGGTCGCTCCAGGAGGAAAAATTAAAGCAACAACACCTGCTTTAAAAAAGTAAATGCTGCTGAAGAGAGCCTTCATCCCAATCCCCATGTTCCCACCTCTCAGGGTTAAAGTGAGAATGCTTTCAGTTTGTTTTATTGTACTGAACGTTCAAAATTTGCCACTCTGACAGTAATGCCTGTGACAGTGAGCAAAGAGCTGTGTGTGCCCAGGATGGGACTTATTCACATGTGAAGAGATGCCAGACTTAGGTGATGGTTTTGCTTCTCACAAACATTTATATATGAGCACATCCATTTCCAAAAAAGGATAAAAAATAGCTTTATTGGGCAAACTGGGTTATAACACAATAAATGAATATGAAGCATGATATGCCTTCTAAAATCCCTTTCTGATGAGGGTGTGAAGTGTGCATTATAAACACCCCAGAAGTTCTTAGTATTATGCATATACTTATAGAATTATGGAGACAAATGTGCTGGCCTGAGAAAATAACATTTTTTTTTGTCATGGCAATATGTAAAAAAACAATACTAGAATGATCTTTTTCTATGTATACAAAACATGATTTTAAAAGCTGTAGGTAAACCATTACCTTATACTTTTAAAGGACTGTCAGTTTTCCACTGTAAGTCACCCATTTCCTGTGGTTTGTGACTCGTTGTTGTAGAACATTTGCTCCAGGCTAACATACTTGCCCTATTTCATTCAAAGGCTTTAGTCTCAATTGATTCAGTCATGAACTGATGCAAAAATGAGAAGGTCTGTCGTTTTGATTAGAGGAGTAAATCTGAGGCTTTGTTCTAATCAATATTAACTGACCACTTTAGGGTATATAAAGAAAAGAACCCTCTCCACAAGAGGTTAATTGAAAAGGGTATACTGTGATGATTGCAGTCATTCCTTTTTATGAGGAATTTCACCATGGTTGTGTGACAGGGTCTGCAAAAAGCTTGAGGTTTGTGGCAGTGTTTACAGGCAATCCTAGGAAGGTTCCACAGGACCAGGTTCATAGAACGTTACTCTGTTTTTAACATCAGCTGTCGGGTTTTCAATTTGAACTTGACATCTTACAAAGAAAATGGCTCTGTGTTAATAGAGTAATTTTTGTGGCTTATGGCTATTTATATACAAGCTGTGTTTTCAAAAGCCCACAGCAATGTAACATTTATTGCCCATGTGAATATAAGTGATTAACCTTGAAATTTTCAGGGAGACAACCTTAGGAAGTGGGATTTAAATGTAAACCCAGTACATGGTGCTAAATTTCTGAGTCATTTTATTCCTTATGCCATCTTGGAGTACAGAGCTCTCTCACTTCTTCAGAGGATGGCTTTTGAAGTAAATGGAAATGTACCGTGGGACATTTCCTTCCAGATTTTATTTGAATAGGGTAGCCAATTACATTATGTGTTATTATGAAGTCACATGGAATGCCTTTGGATTCACCCATGGAAATTCATTATGTGGGCTCTGTGAGTCTTTTCCGGGTAAAAGTATAGACCTGCATCCAAGGGTTCATATTTGATCTAAAATGAGAGTCAGATGTTATATGAAACTGCATCTTATCCCGGGTATCAGTAAAGGTCCCATAGTACCTTTTGCAATAATAGGGTGAAAACCCTAGTGCCTTGACCAATTTCCAAATGGTGCAATTCCATCCTCCACTTGCCTAACATTTCTTCTGCCATTCCAAGTGGAAGAGAAAGTCACTTTCTAGCTTTGAGGTTGTTAGACTATTATGGAGTAATACTCTAAATTAATTAGTGAGGCATTTGGCACACACCAGCCCTGATATATTTGCTAGTTGGTGGTAATGTGAAGTGACAACTAATTCTGTTGTTGAAACTTTTAATGAAAAATTATTTACAAAAATCCTAACTTAAAAGCTGCATTTCAAATATAAGCCTAATTTCATCATTTAGATGGATAAAGGATCCACTCAAAATATTTTATTCTCACTAGAAAATAACACTTAACATTCCAAAGTGTGTGGTTATGTAATTAATTTGTTATGGGGGGAGGGGCTGAAGATGAGGATCTGTTTAGCACTTTTAACCATGGAGAAATTCTTACTCTATTAATATAATTTTAGCGTTGGCTCTGAAAGGCTAAAATTATTTCAAATGGCTGCCTAAGTTATTAAGAACAAGTTGTTTACACAGACAACATGTGGAATCAAGGATATGCGCCTTCTGACCAGCCTGCCTCTGCTGGCGCAGCTCTGCCACCACCCTGATGAGCACTGACACTAGGAGTTACACAAACACAAACAGGCACTCCATTAGCTGGTCTTGACAACAGCATGAATTGAAACGGCACATCAACGGGATGGAGATGTTTTCTGCACCTGTGAGCTGGAAGTCATCACCTGTTCCACTGTGGCAGTTGGCCTGGTCGTCATCACATTCATCCACCAGGTTCCCATTGGGGGTTGTTGGTCCAGCTGTAGGTGCTGAAACAAAATCCAAGGATTATTATCTCACCTCTGAAATGTATTTTCAAGCCTCTGGCTGTTGAATCTGCTAACACTTTTGCAGAAAACTCTATAATCTGTTGCAAGAAGGCCAGGAGCATGGTTTACCTCTTTCAGAAGCTAAACAGACTTGGAATTTGCAGAATCCTTTGTTTTCGTAGTTAATCCATATCTGCTGAATAGATTATTATTTTCTACATTATTATCTACATAAACATCATTTTTCTAAACAGTTGTTAAATTCTCACTGGTTATTTATTCATGACCCTGGAGTTGAGAACTTTGAGTGTAGAGATATTGCATAAACTGTTTTTAGTCTTATTTTCAAGGTGCTAGAGAACTCACTTGTCATGAATTCTTTTATATTTTTAGTACTTATCAAGTTTTCTTAGTTCATATTATAATTTTTTCCCCAACACATTCACTTTTAGTACAATATTGTTCTTTTGTTTTATTTAAAAACTGACTGTTCCATCAACTTGTGATTCCCCTCCATATCAGGCGTCTGAGAGGACTTGTCTTAGATATCCTGGGGTCATTTTACCTGAACTCCCACCGGACTGCATTCCACTGTCAGCAGGGATTCTCATATCTTTGAGTTTGTAGATGAAATGTATCCAACATTAATCAAAGACTGCTTTTGAAGCTCTTTAAAATTAGTTTGGTCTATTTTTTTTTTTTTCAGCCTGTTTAATGCAATCTGTTTAATGTTTTACAGTTTTCGGCACTGCATTTCACTTTATGAGACTGGAGGTAATGTACAGTTTTCTTAATGTTTGAGAACCAGACAAAAGTGGGTGCCTGTTCTCTAATAGCTTCTGGCCAGTAGGTATGTGCTGGTAACTGCTGCTTTCTCAATAAAAATTTGACATTATAATTGTGCTTAGATATTGAGGAGAATTATGACAAATGTAGAGACATAGCTAGTTTCAACTTTCTCAAATGCCTCAAAGCACATACCAATAATCACTAGGAAATCAGCATGTACAGATATTATACACACTATTTAGTCATACAGTCTACACTTTGTAAAACTCATATACAGATATGCCAGACTCTACTTACTTTTTTAAATTTAAATTTTTATATTTTTCATTTACAGTTGACATGCAATATTATACTAGTTTTATGTATGAGATACACAGCAAAGTGGTTAGACATTTACATAACTTACAAAGAGATCACAACGATAAGTCTAGTGCCCACCTGGCACTGTACATAGTTACTATAATATTGATTATATTCCTTATGCTGTACTTTTATATCCTCATGTCTATTTTGTAACTGCCAATTTGTATTATCTTAAACCCTTCACCTTTTTCATCCAGCCCCTAACGCCAGCTCACATCTGTTAACCATCAGTTTGTTCTCTGTATCTATGAGTCTATTTTGTTTGTTCATTTATTTTGTTTTTTTAATTCCCATATAAGCAAAATCATATGGTATTTGTCTTTCTGTCTGACATTTTCACTTAGCATAATACACTATGTATATCCATGTTGTTGCAAATGGCAATATTTCATTCCTTTTTGACTAATATTCCATGGCATATATGTACCACATCTTCTTTATCTACTCATCTACTGATAGACATTTAGGAGGCTTCCCTGTCTTGGCTATTGAAAATAACACTGCAGTGAACATAGAGATGCATATATCCTTTTGAATTAGTGTTATGGATTTCTTCAAATAAATACCCAGAAGTACAATTGTTGGGTCATAAGATAATTTATTATTTTTTTTGAGGAATATCCATACTGTTTTAAATAACAGCACTGCCAATTTGCAATCCCACCAACAGTGCACGAGGGTCCAGTTTTCTCCACATCCTGGCCAACACTTGTTATTTGTTGTTTTATTAATGATAGTCATTTTGACAGGCACGAAGTGATATCTCATTGTGGTTTTAATTTGCATTGCTGACAATTAGTGGCATTAAGCAGCATTTCATATGTCTACTGGCTATCTATCTCTATATCCTCATAGGTCCTCTGCTCATTTTTTTTTTAAATAAATGAAGCCTATTTTATTATTTCAAGTATTAATGATAAAATAAGTCAGCACAGCTGTTGCATTTTAATAAGTGAAAATACCCCATTTTTCAATTGGATTGTTTTCTTTTGGTGTTAATTTGTATGATTTTTTAAAATTTTTGGATATTAAAACTTTATCTACTGTATCTTGACAAATATCTTCTCCCATTCAGTACCTATCTTTTTTTTTAAAGTGTATTTTATTATGTTACAGTAGTCCCAATTTTTTTCCCTTTGCTCCCCTCTGTCCAGTACCCACTTCCCTTCAGCAATCCCACCCCCACTTTGTTCATGTCCATGGGTCATGCATATAAGTTCTTTGGTTTCACCCTTTCCTATAGTATTCTTAACTTCTCCCTGTCTATTTTGTACCAACCAATTATGTTTCTTAATCCCTGCACCATTTACCTATTTCTCCCCCTTCCCTCTCCCAGCTGATAACCATACAAATAATCCGCATACCTATGATTCTGTTCCTATTCTGGTTTGCTTAGTTGGATTTTGTTTTTATTTTTTAGATTCAGTTGATAGTTGTGAGTTTGTTGTCATTTTAATGTTCATAATTTTGATCTTCTATTTCTTAAGTAAGTCCTTTTGACATTTCATATAATAACGGCTTGGTGATGATAAACTCCTTTAGCTTTACCTTGTCTTGGAAGCACTTCATCTGCCCTTCTATTCTAAATGATAGCTTTGCTGGATAGAGTAATCTTGGTTGTGGGTCCTTGCTTTTCATCACATGAATACTTCTTGCCAGTCTCTTCTTTCCTGCAAAGTTTCTTTTGAGAAATCAGCTGATAATCTTATAGGCACCCCTTTGTAGTTAATTCTCTGCTTTTCTCTTGCTGCTTTTAAGATTATCTCTTTATCTTGAACTTTTGGCAATTTAATTATGGTGTGGTCCTCCTTAGGTCTAGCTTGTTTGGAACTCTCTGTACTTCCTGGACTTGTATGTCTATTTCCTTCACCAAATTTGGGAAGCTTTCCTTCATTATTTTTTCACATAAGCTTTCAATTTCTTGCTCTTCCTCTTCTCCTTCTGGCACCCTTATGATTCGGATGTTGGCATGTTTATAGTTGTTCCAGAGGTTCCTATGCCTCTCCTCATTTTTCTTTATTTAAACAATATTTAAGTTTATTAAACAAAATTTTTAAAGTATTATAAAATGTTTAGTTTTCATCAGCTTCAAGGTTTATGTTGCTCCCAAATTTTGCATATAACTGAACTTTCAAATCCGCTAACACCCGCTGAATGAATTCCACTCTGGATTCTAAGGTATTAATTTCTTCTTGCAAGTTTTTCTTTGCTTCTTCTAACATTTCTTGTGTTTCCTCTTGCGAATGGCTGATGAAAACACCACCAATTTGGTAAGGTTTCATCAAGCAGTCGTCATCTGCGAGCATGACGTCCTCGGAAGCATCTTCTAAATTCTGCAGTTGTTTCCTTTTTACATCTATTTCTTCCTTCAGCTCTGTGATTCTACTTGTATTCCGTGCAAATTTGTTTATCTTTTGTTGATCTTCAAATGTAACGTTGACATCTTCTGCAGCCGCCTTCTTTATGGTGGCCACCATCTTGGGACTTCATTTTTTTTCAATTATCGTTTCCTCATTCTGTACTGGTTGACTGTGTTTTTCTTCCTTATGTTCCAAATCATTGATTTGAACACTGGTTTCCTTCCCTTCACCATTGGTTTTGTGTAGATTTTCCTTTGTTTCATTTAGCATAACCTTCACTTCTTCCTTTATGTGTCTGCCATACTTAAGCATATCTGTCAAGTCTGTGAGCATCTTTATCACCAGTTTTTTGAACTTTATGTCTGTTAGGTTGACTATCTCCTCATCGCTTAGTTCTTCCACTGGAACCTTGATTTGTTCCCTTTTTTGGGCCATACCTATCTGTCTCCTCATCTTGACAGGCTCCTGTGTTTGTTGCCTTTGTGTCTTAGGTAGAGCTGTTGTACCTGTTACATTGTAAGGGGCGAAGCCTTGAGGTACTCATCAGTACAAGGTGACCGGTTTCACCACGTTGTGGCGCTGTATGTGGGGGAGGGGTCTGGGAGGGAACAATGCTGCTTGTTCAGGACTCACCTCCTTTCCAGGCACTTCTCCCACTTCTGTATGGGCCTGGCCCCTCTCTAGCTGTTGCCCTGGCTGTTGTTGACAGAGTGGATGGGTCTGCGGATGTTCTAGGACCATGGGGGCCCTTTAAGCAAGTGGACTCTGCTGAGAGACCAGCAGTTTCTTCCTCCATCCCAACCCTCATTGCTTTGCTCAGTCAGAAGCAATAAGGCTTTATCTTCCCCAGTGCTGGGACTGTGAGCTGTGCAGTCTGGTCTGGTGCTGGGAGCACTCCCCAGGTGTCCCTCCCTAGTTTTTAAAATGTGTGACCAGGCTTTCTGCTGGCCTGCCACTGCCATCGTTGCTGCCGTGCCACACACTGCATCCTTTCCACCCCCGCACCACCCCTTCTACCTGTCTGGATGAGTACTTCTTCTTTATTTCTTTGTTTGTTGGACTTCCATCAGCTTGATTTTCTGGAACTTCTGGTTGTCTCTAGTTCTGAGATAGTTGTATTACTTCTTAGTTGTGGAGGAAGATGCAGTGTGTCTGTCTAGGCCTCCATCTTGACTGGAAGTTGTGATGATCTTTTTGTTTTGTTCATGATTCCTTTGTTGTGCAAAAACTTTCTAGTTTGGAGCAGTACCATTTGTTTATTTTTTTCTTTTGTTTCTCTTGCCTGAGGATATATGTACAAAAAATGTTAAAAAGAGAAATGTCAAAAAGTTGACTGCCTATGTTTTTTTCTAGGAGTTTTGTGGTTTTGAGTCTTATATTTGTCTTTAATTCATTAAGTTTATTCTTGCATGTGGGGTAAAAAAGGTGGTCTAGTTTATTTTTGTCCATGTTCTGTCCAATTATCCCAATGCGATTTATTGAGTAGACTTTTTACCCTATTTTATGTCCTTGCCTCCTTTGTCAGATGTTAATTAACAATATAAGCATGGGTTTATTTCTAGGCTTTCTATTTTGTTCCATTGATCTATGTGTCTGTTTTATGCCAGCACCATGTTGTTTCGATTACTATAGGCTGGTAGTATGATTTGATATAAGGTAGTGCGATACTTCTCCCTTGTCAAGATTGTTGTGATTATTTAGGTCTTTTATGTTTCCATACAAATTTTAGAATTATTTGTTCTAGTTTTGTGAAAAATTTCATTGGTATTTTGATAGGGCTTGCAACTGAATCTATAGATTTCTTTGGATAGTATTGATATTTTAACATTGTTAGTTCTTATGCATGACACTGCACATGCTGACATTTATTTGTATCTTCTTCAATTTTGTTCTTTAAACTCATAATTTTTCATGTACAGGTCTTTTATCTGCTGCATTAAATTTATTCCTAGATATTTTATTATTTTTTGGATGAAATTGTACATGGGATTGTTTTCTTAATTTCTCTTTCTGATGGCTTGTTATTGGTATATAAAAATGCAAACAATTTCTGAATATTAACTTTGTATCCTGTGACATTAATGAATTTATTTATCAGTTCTAATAGTTTTTTTGGTGGCATCTTTAGGGTTCTTTATATACAGAATCATGTCATCTAAAAATAATGACAGTTACATCTTTCTTTCCAAGTTGGATAACTTTTACTTATTTTTCTTGTCTGATTACTATGGCTAGGACTTTCAATACTATGTTGAATAAAAGTGGTTAAAGTGAATATCTTTGTCTTATTCCTGATCTTAAGGAAAATGCTTTTTAGGTTTTCCTCATTGAGTATAATGTTAGCTATGGATTTGTCATATGTAGCCTTTATTATGTTGGGGTGCATTTCTTCTACTCCTACTTTATGGAGAGCTTTTTAAAAAATCATAAATGGATGCTGGATTTTTTCAAATGCTTTTTCTGCAGTTATTGATATGATCATATAATTATTATCCTTTATTTTTAAGTGGTATGTCATGTTAATTGACTTGTGGATTTTGAATCAAACTTGTATCCCAGAAATAAATCTCACTTGATTTTGGTGTATGTTCTTTCCAATGAATTCATGAATCAATTTTGCTAATATTTTATTGAAGATTTTTGCATTGATGTTCATCAGGGATATTGGCCTTTAATTTTCTTTTCTTGCAATTTGTTGGGATTTGAAATCAGGGTAATGTTGGCCTTGTAAAATGAGCTAAGAGTCTTCATTTCTCTTGATTTTATTGAAATAGTTTGAGGGGATAATTTTTCTTTGAATGTTTCATAAAATTCATATGTGATATATGAAGCCATCCAGTCCAGGACTATACCTTGTTGCAAATTTTTGATTACTGATTTGACTTCATTTATAGTAATTGATCTGTCCAGATTTTCTGTTACATCTTAATTCTTTCTAGGAAGAGTGCATCTTTCTAGGAATTTATCCATTTCTTCCAGATTGTCCAATATATTGGCATATAATTGTTTGCAGTATTTTCTTGTATTCTTTGCATTTCTTTGGTGTCACTTGTTACTTTTTCCTCTTTCATTTCTGATTTTATTTATTTGGGTCCTTTCTCTTTTTTTCTTCATGAGTCTGGCTTAAGTTTTAACAATTTTGTTTATTTTTTCAAAGAACAACCTCTTGGTTTTATCGATCTTTTCAATTATTATTATTATTTTTTTTTTACTTTATGGTGTTTACTTCTGCTCCAATTTTTATTATTTCTTTTCTTCTACTTACTGTGGCTTTGTTTGTCTTTCTTTGTTGGTTCTTTAGGTGTAAGGTTAGGTAGTTAATTTGAGATTTTTCTTGTTTCTTGAGATAGGCATGTGTTGCTATAAATTTCCCTTTTAAGACTGCTTTCATTGTGTCCCATATATTTTGGGTCTGTGTTTTCATTTTCACTTGTCTCAAAATATCTTTTGATTTCTGCCTTGATCTTATTGTTAACCCATTCATTGTTCGGTAGCATACTATTTAGCCTCCATTTGACTGTGTGTTTTTTATTTTTCTTTTTGTAATTGATTTCTAGTTTCATACCATTGTGGTTGGAGAAAATGTTTGATATGATTACCATCTTCTTAAATTTTCGAGACCTGTATTGGGGCCAAATATTTGGCATATCTTATAAATTACTCTATGTGGAGTTGAAAAGATTGTATTCTTGACTGCTTTGGGGTAAAATGTTCTAAAAATATCAGTTAAATCCATCTGGTCTACAATGTCATTTATGGCTACTGTTTGTTGATTTTTTGTCTGGAAGACCTATCCATTGATGTCAATGGGGTGTTAAAGTCCCCTATAATTACTGTATTATTGTTAATCTCTCTCTTTAGGCTGGTCAATATTTGCTCTATAGTTATTTTTTTATATATGTATATATATGTGTGTATATATGTATATGTGTGTGTGTATATATGTATATTTAGGTGCTTAAATGTTTCTGGATTGACCTCTATCATTATAAAACGTCCAATTTTATCTTTTGTTAGAGCCTATGTTTTAAAGTCTATTTTGTATGATATAATTATTGCAGCCCAAGCTTTTTTTCATTTCCACTTGCATGAAATATCTTTTTTCATCCTCCTATTACTTTCAATCTGTTTTGTTGCAACCTGAAGAGGGTCTCTTTTAGACCATATATGCAGAGGGTGGGCAAAAGTAAGCTTACAGTTGCGAGTCTGCAAACACAGTTTACTCTTGTATCATAATTTATTAATTATTGTATTACATATTTGTATTACAACTGTAAACCTACTTCTGCTCACCCTATATATGACTCTTGTGTTTTTTACATTGTTACCTTAAGTTTTTTGGTTAGAGCATTTAATCTATTGATTATTGATAAGTATGGACTTATTGCCATTTTATTATTCGTATTTATTTTCTTTTCACAGTTTTTCTTCTTGAAAAAGTCACTTTAACATTTCTTGTAACACTGGTTTGGTGGTGATGATATCCTTTAGCTTTTTCTTGTCTGGGAATCTCATCATCTCTCCTTATATTTTATTTTTATTTTTAAAAATTTGGGTGATATTGGTTAATAAATTTGTATTGTTCAATCCAATGATTCTATAATATGTCATCTGTACATTGTTATTGTGTGTTCATGGCCAAAGTCAAGTCTCTTTCATCACCATTTATCACCCTTTACCCTCTTGTACTTCCCCTCAACCCCCTTTTCCTCTAGTAATTATCATACTATTGTCTCTGAGATTTTTCCTTAATCCCTTCACTTATTTTTTTACCCAATCCCTGAACCCCGTCTTTCATCTGACATTTGTCAGTCTCTTCTCTGTACAGTAATCCCTCTCTATACTGTGGTTCACTTATCGGGGCCTCACTATATCGCGGGATTTTAAAAAATATTAAATTATTTTTCACGGATTTTTTGCTATATCGCTGGATTTTGCAGTACTGTATACGTATGTTGTTAAAGTTATATAGGTTTAGGAGTGTAGAATATGTTTAAGAACATAAGTAGTGTTTATAAAAGTGTGGAAAAGGTTAATAAGAGAGTGAGAAAGGGACTGGGAATGGTTTATAAGTGTGTGGGAAGGGTTTATAAAGCCTTAAAATATATATAAATACTAAAATAAATATAAGGTTCCTACTTCGTGGATTTTCACCTATTGCGGGGGGGTCTAGAATGCAATACCCGCAATAAGTGAGGGAATACTGTATCTCTGTTTCTATGAATCTATTCCTATTTTGTTTGTTAGTTTATTTTGTTGATTAGATTACACATATAAGTGAAGTCATGTGGTATTTGTCTTTCTCTGATTGACTTATTTTACTTAGCATAATATTCTCTGGGTCCATCCATGCTGTTGCAAAAGTTAAGATTTCATTCTTTTTTATGTCCAAGCAGTATCCCATTGTGTAAAAGTACTACAGCTTTTGTATCCACTCATCTACTACTGGGCATGTGAGCTATTTCCAAATCTTGACTATTGTAAATAACACTGCAATAAACATTGAAGTGCATACTATATTCTTTCAAATTAATGCTTTGGGTTTCTTTGGATACATACCCAGAAGTGAAAATGCTGGATGATAAGGCAGTTTCATTTTTAATTACTTGAGAAAAGTAATTAAAAGTTTTACAGAGTGGCTGCAGCAATCTGCATTCCAACCAACAGTGCATTAGGGTCCCATTTTCTCCACATTCTAGCCAACACTTGTTTGTGTGTTGATTTTATGATAGCCATTCTGACAGGTCTGAGGGTGATATCTCATTGTGGTTTTAATTTGCATTTCTCTGATGATTAGTGACATTAAGCATCTTTTTATATGTCTATTGGCCATCTGAACGTCCTCTTTGGAGAAGCACCTATTCAGGTCCTTTGCCCATTTTTTAATTGGATTGCTTGTTTTTTTGGTATTGAGTTTTGTAAGTTCTTCATAAGTTTTGGACATTAACCCTTTATCAGATGTATCATTGGAGAATATGTTCTCACATTTAATTCATTGTCTTTTCATTTTTGTTGATGGTTTTTCCTTTGGTGTACAAAACCTTTTTAGTCTGATGTAGTTCCATTTGTTTATTTTTATTTTGTTTCCCTTGCCCAAGGAGCCCTATCAGTAAAAACATTGCTATGAGAACTGTCTGAAATTTTATGGCCTATGTTTTCTTCTAGGGTTTTTATGGTTTCCAGTTTTTAATCCATTTTGAATTTATTCTTGTTTATGGCGTAAGAAAGTGGGGGTCTAGTTTTATTTTTTTGTACATGTATGTCCAATTTTCCCAACACTTCATTGAATAGATATCTTTACCCCATTGTATGCTTTGGACTCCTTTGACAAATATTAACTGGCCATAAAGACATATGTTCATTTCTGGGCTCTCTATTCTGTTTCATTGATGTATGTGTCTGTTTTTATGCCAGTACCACGCAGTTTTGATTACTATGGCCTTGTAGTATACTTTGATATTAGGTAGTGTGATTTCTCCACCTTGGTTCTTTTTTGTCAAGATTGCTGTGGCCCTTCTGGGTCTTTTGTCAGTCCATATACACTTTTTGGAATATTTGTTCTATTTCTGTGAAATATGCCATTGGTATCCTGATAGGAAATATATTGAATTTATAGATTGATTTAGCATAGTGTTGACATTTGAATGATGTTATTTCTTTCTATGCACGAACATGGTACATGCTCCCACTTATGTATATTTCCTTCCATTTCTTTCCTCAGTGTCTTATAATTTTCTGAGTACGGGTCCATAACATCCTCAGTCAAATTTATTCCTAGATTTTTTTTTTTGTGTGTGTGTGTGTGTAAAATTATATATAGAATTGTTTTCTTAGTTTCCCTTTTTGATAGTTCATTATTGTTGTATAAAAAAATACAACTGACTTATGCATATTTATTTTGTATCCTGATTCTTTACTGAATTTATTGATCAGTTTTAGTAGTTTTGGTGAAATTTTTAGGTACTTTATACATAATATCATGTCATCTGCAATAATGGCAATTTTACTTCTTCCTTTCCAATTTAGATGCCTTTTATTTTTTTGGCTGGTCTGATTGCTGTGGCTAGGATTTTCTACATTATGTTGAATAAGAGTAGTGAAAGTGAACAACCCTGTCGTTGAATGTTCTGTAAAATTCACCTGTGAAGCCCCCTGGTCCAGGACTTTTGTTTGTTGGGAGATATTTGATTAATGCTTCAATTTAATTTGTTGTAATCAGCTATTCAGATTTTCTGACTCTTCTTGATTTAATTTTGAAGACTTTATGTTTCTAGGAATTTATCCATTTAATCCAGATTATCCAATTTGTTAGCATATAGTTGTTTGTGATATTTTCTTACAATCATTTGTATTTCTGTGGTGTCAGTTGTTATTTTCTTCTTTCATTTCTGATTTTATTTATTTGGGTCATCTCTCTTTTTGTCTTGATAAGTCTGGTGAAAAGTTTTTCAATCTTGTTTAACTTTTCAAAGAATCATTCTTGGTTTCAATAATCTTTTGTATTGGTTTTTTAGACTTTGTTTTATTTTTTCTACTCTAATATTTATTATTTATTTTCTTCTCACTTTGGGTTTTGTTTGTTATTCTTCTTCTTGTTCCATTAAGGTTGAGCCACACAACTCAATTTGCCTTGGGTTCTGTCCAGATTTTCTGAAGAGTCTGGGCTTGGTAAGGCACGGCCTCCAGGAGTCAGGAGGGTGGGCCTGCTGGCTGCCTGGATGCTGAGGCTAGTAGATCTATGAGGAGGAGGAACCAGTTGGGTTTTCAGGAAAGTGAGGGGAATGGCTCTTGTTCTAAAGCCACATAATCAGTCACTGATATCCTCTGAGTCTGCCTGGACCTCTACACCTAAACCCAGGCAGCTGACTCCTCAGCAGGGCATGAGTTCTGCACTGCAGGGCAAAAAGTAGCCCAGAGGGTGGGGCCCCTGCATTTCCCCAGGCTGATGCTATAAAGCATGGAGTGCTCCACCCCAGAAAGATGGCATCTGTGATGTAGGAGGAGGACTCAGCACCATTATCCTGGCAGCTGTCCCTTTGGCTCTCTCCACAGAGCCACAAACCCCATTCTCTCCTCACAGACTCTAGTCTGCTCCACCCTCCCAGGGTAGTAGCTGTGAACAAGATTTTGTGTGTTGGCCCTTAAGAGGGTTTTTGTGTGTCTAGCAGACTCCTTTTCTTCCTAGTTGACAGAATCCCCTAGACTTTCGCAGAAAGATGTTATATGGGCACCTCTTTTGGTTCTGGTGCTCTGGACTGGAAAGCCTAGGGTGGGGTTGATTTACCATGTTTCTCAGGGGAAAGTTTTGCAGTTGAGATGTCCCTCTGAATTCTCAGCTGGGAAATGTGGGAATGTGGCTAGCCTTTTATTGCCTCTCCGTTCTTTGTACTAGTCTGGATGTGGCTTCTTTGTAAATACTTGGTATAAGACTTCTCTTCAGTTGGTTATTCAAGTTGATTGTTGTCTATCTTAATTGTAATTCCAGTTTGATCTCAGAAGGAAGTGAGTATACCTTTCACCTACGCCACTGCCATCTTGGCTTTCCTCTCTCCTCAATTTTAAATAATAGTCTTAATTGTAGGTCCTTGTTTTTCATTATTTTTAATATTTCGTTTCAATTCCTCGTGTCCTGCAATACTTTTGTTGAGAAATCAGTTGTATGGAAGTTCCCTTGTGGGTAAATAATTACCTTTCTCTTGCTGTTTTTAAGATTCTTTGTCTTTAAGTTTTGCCATTTTAATTTTGATATGTCTTGGGTTCATATTGTTTGAGACTCTCTGAGCTTCTTGGACTTGTATGTCCATTTACTTCAAATGTGTTTTCAATCCCTTGCTCTCACTCTTCTCTTTCTGGTACCCCTATGATGTGACTATTGTTTTGCTAGGTATTGTCCCAAAGGTCCCTTAAACTATTCTCTTTTTTCTTTTTGACATTTAGATTGGGTGTTTTCTGCAACCCTGTCCCCCAAATTGTTGATTTAAACTTCTGTTTCATCTAATCTGCTCTTGATTCCTTCTTGTGTATTCCTTATTTCTGACTGGTTCTTTTTTATGGTTTCTGTATCCCTTTTTATGCTTACTATTTCTTTGTGTGAAGTTCTCAGTGAATTCCTCTATTCTTTTCCTAAGTTCTTTGAGTATCCTTATAACCACTGGTTTGAACTCTGTATCTGGTAGATTGCTTTCCTCCATTTTCTTTTATTCTTTTTCTGGGGTTTTCTCCTGTTCTTTCATTTGGCACACATTATATTATATCCCCATTTTGGTTGAGTCTCTGTGTTTGTTTTTATTTATTTGGTTAGATCTGCTATGCCTCCTAGTCTTGGCTGGATGGCCTTAAGTGATAGATGTCTTCTTGAGCCCAGTGGTGTAGTCTCCCTGATCCCCTGAACTGGGTGCTTCAAAAGTGTCCCTTGTGTGGGTTGTGTGCATGCTTCTATTGTAGTTGGGCCTTGGTTGCTGTTGGCACATCAGTGTGTTCAGTTGACCCTCAGGCCAACTGGCTATGAGGATTAGCTATGATGACAGCATATAATCTGCTGTGTGGTGGTCACTCCATGGAGCAGGATTTGCCACAGTGGGGCTCTGTTGCCCACTCAGGCCACTTTTGGGGCACACCATTTGTGGAGCTAATTGGGTTGTGCTCTGTTGTGGTCTGATGCTAGCCACTGGGTGTGTTGGTTCTAGCACTTCTTGGGAGAGACTCCAGGTCAGAGCAATCTCAGCCTCTGCCTGTGACTGAACTGGGGCCACCTGGTGTAAGCTATAAAGCTATTTTTGGTTGTTAGCTGCTTGTGCTGTATTGGAGATGTGTAGGAGAGGATATGCTGCAAATCAAACTGAGGCTGTTTGCTCCCAGTAAATGATTTGGGGCCACTCAGCAATAGACACAGGAGTTCCTGAGGTCACCTGCAGCCTCTTGGCTGCCTGTAATGCATAGTCACCAAAAGATCCTTGTGCAGTATGTGAGGTGGTTGGGGTGAGGTCTGAAGAAATCATCAGGGTGGGGCGAGTGATGTTCACCGGGTTCATGCATATTCAGTTTTGATGCCAGTCATCAAGAGGCACAGGGCACTTGAGGCCAGCTGCCACATGCCCTGGGCCTCACATTTGAGAGTTTTTAAGAAATACTGCAGCATGGGCTGCAGTCAGCTGCCTGCCACTAAAAGAGCCCCTGGTGGTTCGAGGGCCTGGGCAGGCTACCAGCCCCTGAAACAGCCTCTGGCAGTATAGGAGTTGAGTGGGGTGGGGTCTCAGGGAATCATCCAGTTGGGGTGAGTGGTGTTCACTGGTTAATGCAGACTCAGATTTGGTGCCAGTGTCCAGCCTGGGTTCATTCATCAAAAGGCACAGTGCACATGGAGGCCAGGTACTTGCTTCCTGTGGCCTGCATACCTCTGAGACTTTTTAAGAAAGACTTGAGTGCAGAATGACTCTGGCTGCCTATGGCTGTAGGAGCTCCTGGCAATGCTTTGGCTGAGTCCAGCTGCCTGCCCTGGAAAGAACTATGGCAGCACAAGAATCACATGGGGTGGGATCTCAGGGAGTCATCATGTTAGGGCGAGTGGTGTTCTCCGGTTAATTTGGATTCAAACTTGGTGCCCGCCAATGCTCACAGGCCCTGTCGGGGGAAGGCTCAATAATAAGAAAGACGGTGTTCATCTTCTGGCTGTGTGAGAGGAGGACTCAACATAGGGATAACTGTGGCTGTCTCTTCCTCCCTCTCCCTGAAGCCATACAATTCAGCCTCTACCCATACATCTCTTTTGCCCCTCCCGCCACAGTCCCTTTGCTGGAGCTCAGGGTGAGTGCCTATGAGTGAAGCAGGCTGTGCATGGCCTCTTTAAGAAAATACCTGTGCTTTCAGAAGCCCTCTGTCTCACGCGAACTGATGGAATCACAACTGGTTTTCACAGTCAGATGTTGTGGGGGTTCCTCTTCCTGGCACTGGTACTCTGGGCTTGGGAGCCCAGTGTGGGTCTAGGACCCATTGCTCCTCAGGGGAAAAAACTGCAGCCAATATATCCCTCCAGATTCTCAACTGCCACAATAGAATGTGGGGCCAGCTTGTTCTGCATCTCCAAGCCTCCTACCAGTCTCGAAGTGGCTTCTACTTTATATCCTTAGTTATAGAACGTCTGTTCAGTTAGTCTTCAGGTGGTTCCCCAGGTAGATTGTTCTATAATTTAATTGTAATTTTGATGTGGTCATGGGAGGGGGTGAGCATAGCATCTACCAACTCCACCAGCTGGACTGGAAACTCCCAGGCTCTACTTATTGTTCTCTCTAAATTAATAGAATCCTTTCTGGCAATCCAGATGCTTGTCTTCACTAAACTGTCCTTGCTGCTGATAATGTGCCACTTGAGTATTTCACACGGTCTCTTCAGCTTCCTGGATTTTTGCATTCCTTATGGTTTTTACAAAGGAGGTGTTCTACATTGGAAGTAGCCCAGAGTAGTACCAAGATTAAACTGAAAAAAGTAGAAAGCAAGTGATTTTTATTCCTTAATTTAAATACTTGAAAATATTTTATCTTCTGTGGTTCTCTCTTTGTTCTCAAATGTAAATGCTAGCCCAAAATAGAATGGATATTCAGGGAATGCTGGGGTGTACCATATCCTCTTTCTGTATCCCTCTAGATATCTCCAGTAGGACAAGGCACAAAGTAGATAATAAATAAGTCTAATTAATTGATTTAAGGAAGAAAAAAAGCACTCCCTTTCCAGCAATCATGTTAAAAGCTTCGAAATTATTTTCCAGGATGCTGGTTTCTCACATTGCTTGGGGCAACTCCTCACTTCTGTGAGAGCTTGGGAACATCTGCAGCAAATCCCTTCACCAATCTCTACTTCACTACAGAGCTGACACTGGCAAACTGCCCCCAGGCTTCATCTTTTCAATCATCCATCCATTCCATCTCCTAAAGCAGAGTTGCTTCCCAGAATCCAAGGGAAAGACCTGTCTCATAGCAGCAGACTCCGTTTTCCAGATGAGCACATTTTCCAATAAATTGAATAAGTGAGTCTGCAGTTGGCTCAATCTGCCCATCACTCTTTTTATTGACATACTTACCAGACTCTGGCACATGGTCATTTTGGGCTGAGTTGCTAGTGACTGGATAATTCAGAGGTCTGGGATAATACTAAAGATATGGAAACATCTACACAATAAAAAATGGGAGATAATGGCCTGTTTTAAAATAAACACATAGAAAAGCAGCTATGAATTATTCACTAGTATGGTGATTCACAGCTTAAGATTTTGTGGTGTATAAGAAAAATTTTATAATATTTAATGTGCTCAGGAATGTAATTACATTTGGGCAGCTGAAAACACACATAATTTTGAAACCACAAGAAGGTGATATTAATAGACCATTTTTTCAAAACAACTATGAGCACATGCTGAATTGATTAGCATCTAGGTACCAACAGTAGCCATTCTTTGATCAAACCTGGAGAAAGACCTTTACAGGGATGAAAAAGTTGGTATAAGGGTACTCACTGATGCTTAAATCTAAGGCAAATGGGAATTCTAATGCACAAAATAAATCACTAAATAAGCAGCTATCATACCATTTTTTCAAATATTAATTTCATTTATTATGTGATAAAAATGCAAAGGAGAAAACTGTTTATGAGGCCAGTGTGGGAATTAAATCTGTCCTTGATATGACTTTCAGGTGATGATAACCTAAGTTTATGCAGTAACAGCCTTAAACAGACCTCACTGTATATTCACATACATTAATGCATGTTAAGGTTTGTGTCTCTTCAGCAGCCTGAGAAATTAATCAAAGAGAACGTCTGGATGTTTCAGTTTGTCAAATGCTGCTTCCTGCTGGTATGTGATGGTAGTCAACACTGCCTACAAAAGCCTAGATCAAACACAGACTTCTAAACAGCATTAAAAATGTCAAAGGGATTGGTAGTTGCCAAGGATTGGGGAAGAGGGAATTAGCGCAAAACTATTTACTGTATAAAGGGTTTTACTTTGGAGAGATGAAAATGTTTTGGAACCAGATGGAGGTATTGGTGACACAAATAATTGTGAATGTACTAAATGGCACTGAATTGTTTACTTCAAAACAGTGAATTTTGTGTTATGTAAATTTTACTTTAATAAATTTTTTTAAAGAAGTCAAAGGAGACAGCCCCACAGAATCTGGGAAGAGTTATGCAAGCAACCAAGACAAAAGTAATATTTCTGAAGGCACTGTTTGCTGATTAGATTGTTCTAGAATGTGCTAGAATGTTGAATCTCATGGACTGGCAGGCACAGAAAGGACCACCCAGGGGAAAAGACTGCAATTTGCAACAGTGCCATGAGGGGCATAAATGCATTAAAAAAGAAAATTTTTTTAAAAACTAGGAAACTAGAAGGGACTTTGGAAATTTTAATTACCTTCCACATCACACCCCAGCAGCTCCAGTCTTAACCCCAGGCCAGCATGAGTGGCTCTCTCAGGGTAGATCCTGATGAATCGCATGGAAAGAGGTGGAAAAGTCCGTAGCTCAGGTGTATCATAGTTGCTGTTGCCTTCAAAGGACTGTGAAGTATGAAAAACACCAGTTATTAATAAAACCTCCCTTTCAGCAGAAGAGTCTTTCTTCAGGACTCCTAATAGGGTAGAGAAATGGGGCTCATTTTAAAACTTCATTAATGCCTGACATTCCTTTCATACATAAGAAAGGAAAAAACAATTAAAACTCCTCTAAGAAGTGACAGATATCACTTCTCAGAAACCAGAGTACACACTGAGGCTGTACCAGAAGTTTTAATGAGACCCTTTCTTAAATGATATGCTGATGTGCCTGGGAGAAGTGACAGTTACCACTTCCTTGAGGTGGAGGACTCTGGGAGGGAACTTGCCATTTTCAGAGCTCATAACAAACACCACATTTTCCAGTAACTACTCCTATTACATTCTCTTAAATGAGCAAGTTCTCTAAAAGAAGGGTGAGTCAAATTGCTGAAGTAGGAGATAACAAATTTAATGTAGTATAAATGCTGTTTACTCAAGAACTTGGGTTATTCCAATCCCTTGAAACTGCTATTTACTTAAGCAGTTCCACCACTTTGAGGTATTTGTAGATAAAATATCTCACCTCAGGAAGGAAACCAGAGCCCTACCTGTTAAGTGATGTTCTAATGCCTGGTTGATTGCACCTCTTTTTTTGGTGAGTGGGGGGGGGGGGTGTTAGGCAAAAGGTTTATTGAGGGAAAAAGGGGGAAGGGAGTAGGGGAGAGGCAGCTCCCAGACCAACTCAAGGGCCCGTGGGAGCAAGGGGAATGGGGAATGGGGAACAGGGAATGGGGACTGGGGACCGGGGGCTGGGGCTCCCAGTCCTCCTCGTGGGCCCATACTTTGTCCAGTGCATCCCTAACTTTAAGTCACTGTGACATTTTTCAGGAGCTAAGGTACCTATTGCCGGTGCTACTGCTGGATTATTTTATTTTCCTTTTTAACACTGACAAGAAAGTCAAAATCCTTGAGCGGAATCATAAGCAAATTGAGCAATGACTAGGCCTGTTTTCTTCTTCGAAAAAAAAAAAAAGTCTCCTTTGCCCTTTTCTCCCAATATGATTGTTAATCCAGTCCAGAATGGGAGAAGGAAAAGGAGTTTAGAAAAATCAGATTGCCTTAGCACTGGGAGTGGCCTTTTATATATCAAACATACTATGATATTTACTGGTGAAAGACATTGTTCTAAGTGCTTAAAATATATTAATTCATTTAATCCTCAAGATAACTTCACAAGATAGATTTTATTATTACCCTTGTTTTACAGATGAGCCACAGAAAGGTCAAGCAACTTGCCTACGGCCATAAATTAAGTGACAGAGCCAGGACTCAAAGGTAGGCAGTCTGAACTGGTGCCCTTCACTACCACACTGTATGATGCTTCTTTTCTTAGAAATAATCTAGTCTAATTTCATTATTTCAATGGATGAGAACCCGGAGGTCCAGGAAATTGAGGTCTTTTCTTAAGGCCACACATTCAGTTTCATGAATTTTTCTTTAAATGTACAGTAGTCCCTTTCTATATCGCGGTTCACTTATCGCAGCCTCACTGATCACAGGATTTTAAAAAATGCATACAATATTCCCTCACTTATCATGAGTATTACATTCTAGACCCCCCCGCAATAGGTGAAAATCTGCGAAGTAGGAACCTTACATTTATTTTAGTATTTATATATATTTTAAGGCTTTATAAACTCCTCCCACACACTTATAAACCATTCCCGGTCCCTTATTCTTTCCCATTCTCTTATTAACCTTTTCCACACTTTTATAAACACAACTTATGTTCTTAAACATATTCTACACTCTTAAACCTACATAACTTTAACAACATATGTATACAGTACCACAAAATCCCGCTATATAACAAAAAATCCGCGAAAACTAATTAAATATATTTTTAAAAATCCCACGATACAGTGAGGCCGTGATAAGTGAACCGCGATATAGAGAGGGACCACTGTATTTCATTTTGAGCTACTGAAACTGTACATCAGGTTGAGTGGGTGGCCAGCTCTGGCCCATGTCAATCGGTTGTGCAAACCTCACACAATAGTTGAGTCATAAAGCAGCCAAAATGCTATCATTCAGTAGTGGAAATGTCATGGCAAAACAGGGAGCACATGTCAGAGGATACAGATTGGATAGGCGGTGACATAACCAGGAGTTTTCTGACTTCTAGAAGGAAATTAATTGGTCTTTTCCATCTCAGAAACACCTCTAAGAATCTCAAAATACATGGCTAACATAGAACCACTTCTCTCAATTAAGGTTTCCTTCTATTATTTTCAAAAGTAAATTGCCCATTGGGTGGGGTCCCACACTCTTGATAGAATTGCATTGCTGCCAGTAATTGAGAATCTGACATACACTATTTTTAGGCCCAGTTAAGTGTCATTAGTAAGATACTAATTATAGTGAAAATAGCATTACTACACATTCAAGTTCTATGTCACCATAGCTCCAACAATCATAGGAAAAAAGCACTTTTATCTATGGAATCTCAAATTCTTCTCCTAATATTAACTTGAACAAAGATTTAGCAAAGAGACTTCCAGCCAAGATGGAGGCCTGGACTGACACACTCTGTCTCTCCCTCCACAACTAAGAAGGAATACAACTACTGCAAAACCAGAAATAACCAGAAGTTCCAGAAAATAAAGCTACATGGAAGTCCAATGTATGAAGTTATAAACAAGTGGTGCTCATCTGTATGGGTAGGAGGGCAAAGCCAAGGCAGAGAGGTCAAGCTGTGCTGGCGGCAGCAGCTTCAGTGACGGCAGGGGACAGCAGTAAGCACAGACACCTGTGTTTAAGAGGAGGCGAGATGAGCCTGGGGAGCACCCCTGGCTGCAGACCAGACCTGTCAGCTCATGATTCCAATGTCAGAAAAGGCAGACCCACATTGCCTCAGAATCCATCTTGGACCCCTGCCCCCACACAAAATGCCAAAATGCCACAGTGTGAAGAGAAGGGTCACCTGGTAGTGATGAGTGCACAGGGCTCTGGCCCCTATAGCATAGGAGGTGTGACAGCCTCGCCCAGGAAGCAAAAGTAAACACAAAACTGTCAGGATGGCACAGATCATGACAGAGATCCCAGTGACACCACTGACCAGCCAGCAAATATCTGATCTAATGGAACAGCAGATAGGAAATCTTTCTGGGGCACAGTTCAGAAATTTGGTTATACAAATGCTTACAGACTTAACAGAAGATCTTAAAACAGTAGGAATGAAGGCTAATCCTGATGAAATGAATGACAACACATACGAAACAAGTGGTGAGGGAAAGAAAACCAGGGATCAAATCAACAAATTGGAACATAGGGAGGAACAAAGAGTCAACCAGGGCAGAAAGAGGAAATAAAAAGTGAGGAAAATGAGGAGAGGCTCAGAAACCAATGGGACAGGTATAAGTGGGCCAACATGCAAATCGTAGGGTTGCCAGAAGGTGAAGAAGAAGAACAAGAAATTGAAAAGCTATGTGAAAAACTAATGAAGCCGAACTTCCCTAACTTAGAGAAGGAAACAGACTTACAGATCCAGGAAGCACAGACAGTTCCAAAAACACTGGACCCAGGGAGAACCACACCAAGACACATTATAATCAAAATGTTAAAAATTAAGGATAAAGAGAGAATCTTAAAAGCAGTAAGAGAGAAGAGAAGAATTATGTACAAAGGGGTCCCAATAAGACTATCAGTTGATTTCTCAAAAGAAACTCTGCTGGCAAGAAATATTCAAAATAATGAAAAGCAAAAACCTAGAACCACAATTACTCTATCCAGCAGAGCTGTCATTCAGAATAGAAGGGCAGAAAAAGTGCCTCCAGTACAAAGTAAAACTGAAGGAGTTCATCAGATCCAAACCACTGTTATATGAAGTGTTAAAGGGACTTCTTAGGAGAAAGAGGATCAAAATTATGAACATTAAAATGAAAACTGTAAAGATGTGGGAGGAGTAACTGGAAGCAACACTAACCTCCTCCCAGGACCAGTCTGGATTTACAACTTAATTTTGGAGAAATCATCTGGAATAACCAACAGAACACTAGCTGGAGAGAAGTCTTATAACCACGGAGAGACAGAAAAGGCTGCTACATCACAACATGACCGGTAGAGAGTGCGGAGACGCCAAAGGGCTGGCTGGGCTCTCACAGGTGGCAGCTGAAGGGACTGAGAAGCAGCTCAGCAGCCAGGGGTTCCCCCTGAGAAGGGCAGGATCTAAACCCCAGCTGGGCTTCCCAGCCTACAGTCACAGAGTGGAAAGTAAAATAGTATCCAGCTGTGAAAAGTGAAGAGTCACAGGGTTTCTTGCTAGCCAGGGAGAAACAGTGGCAGAAAAAGAGCTCTTAAGTGGACGACATACAAAAATATTTTGGCCCCCACTTACCCTGGGCTTAAGCAGAGGGAAGGCAGAGAGGACTAGAGACGCTTGGGGAGAGTTTGGCGCGGTGGCTTTGATGGGAGAACTGGGGGAGCAGCCAACCGGGTCCCAGTGCTGACTATTCCACAGTGCTGCAGGCAGACCATTCCTCTCTGAGTGGCATCAGCCTGAGGGGAAGCAAAAGCCCTGCCTACAGGAATTAAGCTGCCACACCCACGGTCCTTAAGCCTGACGGCTAATCACAGATTGAATAGATTAACAGCTGAAGGAGACAGACAAAGGCAGTAGATCCCTGGAAGTCTCCAACAGGCTGCCTAGGGCCAGACTGGTACACAATCTGACGCGACCAGGGGCACATCCAGGAAGTGAAGATCGATCTAAGAAGCAGCAACAAACAACAAAAGTAACAAAATGGGGAGACACAGAAACAAATCCCCATTGAAAGAAAAGGTAGAATCCCCAGAAAGAGTGTTAAATGAAATAGAGGGGATCAAACTATCAGATATGGAATTCAAAACATGGATTATGGACAAGCTCAACGAGCTCAGCGGAAACTACAAGGAACTCCAGGGAAACTACAAGAAACTCCAGAAAAACTACAAGGAACTTACTGAGAATTACTCCAGCATGAAAAAGGACATAGAAGCTATTGGTAAGAGCCAGGAGGAAATGAAGAATATAATCTCTGAATTGAAGAACACAGCAGAAGAAATTAAAAGCAGGCTAGAGGAAGCAGAAGACTGGATCAGCAAGCTGGAGGACAACGTAGACAAACTCCCAGACAGTACAACAAAATGAAAAAAGACTGAACAAGAATGAATAGGTTCTAAGACAGCTGCAGGACAACATGAAACATAATAATATCCATATCATAGGAATCCCAGAAGGAGAAGAAGAAGAGCAAGGGATAGAAAACCTCTTTGAAAAACTAATGAGAGAAATCTTCCCTAACATGAGGAGAGAGAGTCACGCAAGCCCAGGAAGCACAGAGGGTCCCAATGAAGATGAACCCCAACAGGCCCACTTCAAGACACATCATAATTAAAATGCCAACATTCAAAGACAAAGAGAGAATCCTAAAAGCAGCAAGAGAGAAACAGCTAATGACATACAAGAAAGCTCCAATAAGGCTATCATCAGATTTCTCAGCAGAAACACTACAAGCCAGAAGGGAATGGCAAAAAATATTCCAAGCAATGAAAAACAAAGGCCTACAACCAAAAATACTCTACCCAGCAAGGCTCTCATTTGAAATGGAAGGTGAAATAAGGAGTTTCCAAGACAAAAGAAGGCTAAAAGAATACATCTCCACCAAACCATCATTGCAAGAGATGCTAAAGGGTCTGCTTTAAGAATATGAAGAAACAGAGAGAGACAGGGAGGAACACAAGTACAAAGGGGGACAATGACAATGAATAAGTACCTATCGGTAATAACCTTAAATGTAAATGGATTAAATGCTCCAATCAAAAGACATAAGGCAGCTGAATGGATTAGAAAGCATGACCCACATATATGCTGTCTACAAGAGACCCACCTTAGAAAAAAAGATCTACACAGACTGAAAGTGCAGGGATTGGAAAAAAGTATTTCAAGCAAATGGACATGAAAAAAAAAGCTGAGGTAGCAATACTTATATCAGACAAAACAGATTTCACAGCAAAGGTCATAAAAAGAGACAAAGAAGAGCATTTCATAATACTTCAGAGAAAAATTTATCAAGAAGATATAACCCTTGTAAACATATATGCACCCAACATAGGAGCACCCAAATATGTAAGAAAAATTTTGAAAGAATCCAGGGAATATATAGACAGCAACACACTCACAGGAGGGGATTTTAACACCCCATTGTCAACAATGGACAGATCTTCGAAGCAAAGAAACACCAAAGATATTGCGGCAGTGAACAACACTCTAGATCAAATGGACTTGTCGATATATATAGAACTTCTCACCCCAAAGAAGCGAAATATACATTCTTCTCAAGTGCACATGGAACGTTTTCAAAGGTAGACCACATGGTAGGACACAAAACAAGCCTCAACAAATTCAAGAACATTGAAATTATATCAAGCATCTTCTCAGATCACAATGGCTTAAAATTGGAAATCAACCTCAAGGAAAAAACTCAAAAACATTCAAACTCATGGAGAATGAATAACGTGCTCTTAAATCATGAATGGGTAAACAATTACATCAAGGAAGAAATCAAAGTTTCTGGAAACTACTGATAATGAACATACAACAACCCAAAACCTATGGGATACAGCGAAAGCAGTCCTGAGAGGAAAGTTCATAGCAATACAGGCCTACCTAAAAAAGCTAGAAGAATCTCTAATAAAAAATTTAACACTACAGCTACAACAACTAGAGGGAGAACAACAAGCAAAGCCCAGATCAAGTAGAAGGAAGGTAATCATCAAGATCAGAGCAGAATTAAATGACATAGAGACTAAACTAACAATTCAAAAGATCAACATAAGTAGGAGCTGGTTCTTTGAAAAGATAAACAAAATTGACAAGCCTTTAACCAGGCTCCTCAAGAAAAAAAGAGAGAGGACCAAAATAATAAAATCAGAAACAAAAGAGGAGAAATCACAACCAATACCACAGAAATAGAAAGGATTGTAAGAAATTATTACGAACAACTGTGTGGCAAGAAATCTGACAACCTAGAGGAAAGGGACAAATTCCTGGAAACATAGAGTCTTCCAAAACTGAATCAAGAAGAAGGAGAAAGCCTGAACAGACCAATAACAACTAGTAAAACCGAAGCAGTAATCAAGAAACTCCCGGCAAACAAAAGTCCTGGACCGGATGGCTTCGCAGGTGAATTCTACAAAACATTTAGGAAAGAACTAACTCGTATCCTCCTCAGACTATTCCAAAAAATCCAAGAAGAGGCAAGACTCCGAAACTTGTTCTATGAGGCCAGTATTACCCTAATACCAAAACCAGGTCAAGACACAACAAAGAAAGAAAACTAGAGGCCAATAATGCTGATGAACATAGATGCTAAAATCCTAAACAAAATATTGGCAAACTGGATCGAGCTACACATTAGAAAGATCATACATCACGAACAAGTGGGATTCATCCCAGGGATGCAAGGATGGTTTAATATTTGCAAATCAATAAACATAATACACCACATAAACAAAATGAAAGACAAAAACCACATGATCATATCAATAGATGCAGAAAAAGTATTTGATAAAGTACAACACCCATTTATTATGAAAACTCTCAGCAAAATGGGAATAGAGGGAGCATACCTCAACATAATAAAGGCCATATGCAAGAAACATGAAGCCAACATCATACTCAATGGGCAACAACTGAGAGCATTCCCCCTGAGGCCAGGAACAAGACAAGGATGTCCACTCTCTCCACTCCTATTCAACATAGTCTTGGAAGTTCTAGCCATAGCAATCAGACAAGAAAGAGAAATAAAAGGCATCCAAATGGGTAAAGAGGAAGTAAAATTGTCATTATTTGCAGATGACATGATAGTGTACATAGAAAACCCTATAGACTCCATCAAAAAACTACTTGACCTAATAAATGAATTCGGCAAAATACCAGGGTACAAAGTTAATATTCAGACATCGAAGGCATTTCTGTACACCAACAATAAAATCTCAGAGACAGAAACTAAAAAAAAAAAAAAAATCCCATTTACCATAGCAACAAGAAAAATAAAGTACCTAGGAATAAACTTAACCAAGGAGGTAAAAGACCTGTACTCAGAAAACTACATAACACTGAAGAAAGAAATTAAAGAAGATACAAATAAATGGAAGCATATACCATGCTCATGGATGGGAAGAATCAACATGCTTAAAATGTCCATACTACCCAAAGCAATTTATAGATTCAATGCAATCTCTATTAAAATACCAATAACATTTTTCACAGACCTAGAACAAATACCTCAAAAATTTATATAGAACCAAAAAAGAGCCCGAATAGCCACAGCAATTTTGAGGAAGAAGAACACAGTAGGAGGAATCACAATACCTGATATCAAACTGTACTACAAGACCACGGTAATCAAAACAGTCTGGTACTGGCATAAAAACAGACATATAGATCAGTGGAACAGAATTGAGAGCCCAGAAATAAACCCAGGTTCATATGGTCAACTAATATTTGACAAAGGGGGAAAGAACATCAAATGGAGTGAAAAGAGCCTCTTCAACAAATGATGTTGGGAGAACTGGACAGGGACATGCAAAAAAATGAAACTAGACCACCAACTTACACCATACACCAGAATAAACTCAAAATGGATCAAAGACTTAAATGTAAGCCTTGGCACCATAAAAATCCTAGAGGAAAATACAGGCAGGAAAATTTCAGATATCCCACGTAGCAACATTTTCACTGATATATCTCCTAAGGCAAGGGAAATAAAGGAAAGAATAAACAAATGGGACTATATCAAACTAAAAAGTTTCTGCTCAGCTAAAGAAAACATCAGCAAGATGAAAAGGAAACCAACCATATGGGAAAATATATTTGCCAATGATAACTCAGACAAGGGATTGATCTCCAAAATATATAGATAACTCATACGACTCAACACCAAGAAGACAGACAACCCAATTAAAAAATGGGCAAATGACCTGAACAAACACTTCTTTAAAGAGGACATACAGAGGGTCCATAGACATATGAAAGAATGCTCAACATCACTAGCCATCAGACAGATGCAAATAAAAACCACAATGAGATACCACCTCACACCAGTCAGAATGGTCATCATCAACAAATCTACAAACAACTTGTGCTGGAGAGAATGTGGAGAAATGGGAACCCTGGTGCCTTGCTGGTGGGAATGCAGACTGGTGCAGCCACATGGAAAACAGTTTGGAATTTGCTTAAAAAACTAAAAATGGAACTGCCTTTTGAACCAGCAATTCCATTCCTAGGATTATATCCAAAAAATCCTGAAACACCAATTCAAAAGAACCTATGAACCCCTATGTTCATAGCAGCCATATTTACAATAGCCCAGTTCTGGAAAAACATAAGTGCCTGTCTGTAGATGAGTGGATCAAAAAACTGTGGTACATTTACACAATGGAGTATTATGTAGCAGAGAGAAAGAAGGAACTTCTCCCATTTGCAACAACATGGATGGAACTAGAGAGAATTATGCTTAGCGAAATAGGCCAGGCAAAGTAAGAAAAATACCTTATGCTGTCACCTATTACAAAAAACTGATGAACAACACCAACAAATGAGCAAAATTGAACCAGAGGCAAGAAGAATGTCAAATGCCTTACAACTGGATGTCTTTTCAATAAGATAGTCTTATAGATTAAGAGACTTGTTTGTGGGTTATGTTACATAAATTAACATGTGTTTTTTGTTTTCAAAGGGCATAAGCCTATGATCTTATTACCTGAGTGATTGTCTGTACATATAGGCCTCACTTAATCTTGTCTGCAGTGCTGCCTCCTGAGACTCAATGGTTTGGCTGAACTAAGTGGCTGGGTTGGTGACATATGGGGTGGTCTGTGGGCTTCACTTTAAAACTGGTTTCTCTTTTTTATCCTAATGGTTTGGACAGAAAGGGCCTAGAGGTCTGAGAGGGGGGAAACGTAAAATATTTCCCTCAGCCCAAACTAAGTATAATGGGCAAAAGGGTTTTCGGCAGGTGAGACGTGCCTGGCACACCTTCCTCCAAAGAAGCCCCTTTTTTCCTTAATCTGGGACATTGTAAAATTAATCCCTGCCTTTTGTCATCTAGTGGTTATGGACTGAATGATGTCCTTTAACCCTGTTGCCAAATCTGTTGCCCCCAGAATACAACAAGAATGCCAGCCTGTTAAACCAAGCACGCCGTTGTCCGGGGACAGCCAACTGACCTGGAGTCTGCACGATCCTTCCCCATGTGGAAGGCCACCCTCCCATCCACAGCCCCACTCTTATTAGGGATTTCTGGACCCAAGGGTAGGTAGGATGACGACCATGTCCATCTTCAAGCAGCTAGAGGAGCTCGAGACCTTCGCCCATTGTCCTTTATAAGATTATAAAGGGTCTTAAGTCTGAGAGGGAGGGATTGTTATATTTTATTGTTAAAATAATTAATTAATCACTTATTTATTAGAAGAAGAAGAAGAAGAAGAAGAAGAAGAAGAAGAAGAAGAGGAAGAAGAAGAAGAAAAAGAAGAAGAAGAAGAAGAATATATGAAAGGGTGAAGCGGGAAAGCTAGTATGTACGACCCATGGGCATGGACTTGGGGGTGTATTGCTGAGGGAGGGGGTGTTCTGGGTGGAGGGGAGCAAAGGGAAAAAATTGGAACTATTGTAAAAATATCATCAATAAAATATACTTAAAAAAAAAGAAAGAATCCCTGTACAAAATAGACATGGGGATGTTAAGAACAATATAGGAAATGGAGTAGCCAAAGCACTTACATGAACAACTCATGGACATGAACTAAGGGGGCGATTGCTGGAGGAAATAGGGGTACTGAGTGTAGGGGGAAAGGAGGGAAAATTGGGACAACTGTAATGGCATAATCAATAAAAGTTTTTAAAAAAAGAAAAAAAAAAAAGAAAACTGTATCACAACAACCAAAAACAGAAGCTAGGGAATCGAAACAAAGACAAACTAAGGAGGCAACAAGAGTGGGAAAAGAATTATAGGGATAGGGAACATGTTGGGGGGAGGTCAGCAGGGAGGGGGAAGGGGAGAAAGGGAGGGAGATGGCACAGGAATTAAGAAGCATAGTAGGAGGGAGTGGAGTAGACAGGAAGATGTTGAGAAGAACTATATGCACAACCAATGGGCATAGACTAAGGAGGGGTACAACTGGAGGAAGAAGGGTCACTGGGTGGAGAGGAACAAAGGGAAAATAAATTGGGACAACTGTAACAGCATAATCAATAAAGCATATTTAAAAAAAAAGAATTAACACAATGTAAATACACTACAAGAGCTGTCAGTGATAAGCTGGAAAAATGTTAGCAATGAAGAGCCACAAGGAATTGGGTTAATTTAGCAATAGATCATTTACAAAAAATCTTTATGTCCTCTTACTAATCATGTTTTAGAAGAAGAGGACTTTGAGTATTTAAATCTTCTATCTGCTTCTGAAAAGTCTGGTTAATTCAAAGACTTTTATATATCTTTTCCATCATGCACTATTGGAGGGCAGAAAGCAAGGAGAGAGCATAGAGGATTTTAAATCCATTGAGTGCTGTTTCATTTCACAAAATAGTACTCATTTTACTGTTACACATGATGGACTTGGCATCCTAAGGAGGTAGACTTCATTTGTATGTTTAAATATAGTATTTTTATTTTTTTAATCCTCACCTGAGGACATTTTTTCACTGCTTTTAGAAAGACGAAGGGAGATAGGAAGGGTGAGAGAGAAACACCAATGTGATAGAGAAACATCAATTGGTTGCTTCTCATACACCATAGGACTTGGGATTAAACCTGCGACCTAGGTATGTGCCCTGACTGTGACTTGAACCCACAACCCTTTGGCTATGGGAAGATGCTCCAACCAACTGAGCCACATGGGCCAGGGAAATATAGTATGTTTTAAACATTTTTATACAATTTAGAAGTATGTGCTGCTTCTAAATTGAAGGTTTTACCAGTTTTGTTTTGTTTTTCATTATGATTTTATTTCTAGGAAAGGGCATTTAGGGATAACTGATTAGCTTTTATATAAACAATTTAGAAGCTTTCATGGTTTAAAATACCATAGGAAGATGATAATGATTGATGTAATCATATTTTAGAAATAAAATCAAACACATTCAGTCAATCTTGAATAGATTTCTTTTTAATTAAAATTGAAAACTGTGTGTTGCCTTCTTTTGGAATTCTATAAGTGATACACTACAAGAAAGTGATTATAGACAAGTGATTGGAAAATAACGGGAAGCATATGGTGCATCCTATCCAGAGTATACAGTGATTTGTTTTTTTTTTTTTTCTGTGTCAGAACCTAGTACAGTACTGTAGAACATGTCACGGCACACACTGCCATGAGACAGAAGCTCCAGGAAAAAGATAGTTGCTGATCTACAGCAACACATTGTGATAAAGTCACAGGTTTCCTTCTCCAGAGACTGGTTCTTAGGGAGAACTCTAGTTTTCAAGTTATTTTACTTATTCTTTCACCAAAACAAGAGGGGCAGACATAAAAGGGAAAATGAAATGGACACAAGAGAGAAAGTAGCCGCACACAGATGATAAAAATTCTGGAAATGTTTTAGAAACCATAAGTTAATGAGAGGTGAGATGGGAGAGAAATTCTCACACTTGTAACAGCATCATCACTGTCAGTGGCTGTGCTGCCCAGCTTTTGTTTTCCCACCTGCAATGCCTTTGCTGGAGTCACTATATTAAGCCACACTCCCACACACTTAGAATGAAAGTGAGGACATTATTCTCTCCAATTACCTAGAATCTTCTCTTCACAAAAGAAGTAGGTCCTGGACAAAGTGGTGATGGGAAGAATGGAACTAAAAGGCCAATTATTTTGGGTGTGAGAAGTATCATTAGCCTAATACAATTCCCACACCATATATAAACTGACTGTGGTTTGTTACTTTAGTTTCAAACCAGCTTCTGAGCTGCCCAACATCCTCCTTTCCTAGTTGACACTGTGTGTTCAGGAAATGCAAATAAATTCAATAATCACCCCAAGTAAAACATAATCACTAAATAACATTTGTTTGTTAAAAAATATCATACCACATGTTCTGGTGAATATTGGAATATTTTTATATTGAGATTCCCTTCTCTTTTCATTGGATCAAGAGCCAATTGCATTTTAAAAAGTTCCAATGCATTAAAAAAAAAAAAAAAAAAAAAACTTACAATAGTCAAAGATAGAAGCAATCCAAGTGTCCATCAGTGGGTGAACAGATAAACAAAATGTGGTCTATACATACAATGGAATGTTAATCTTAAAAAAGAAGTAAATTCTAACAGCATGGATAAACCATGAAGACATTATGCTAAGTGAAATAAGCCAGTCACAAAAGGACAAATAAAGAGTGAGGCAAAGGAGGTTTACAGTCGTTCATATGGAAAATGACACAATAAATAATAAATTATAATACAAGAATAAACTGTTTTGCATGCTCACAACTGCAAACTTACTTTTGCCCTGCCCTGTATTGTATGATTCCACCTATATGAAGTACCTAGAGGAGTCAAATTCATAGAAACTGAAAGTACAATTTCCAGGGACCGGGATAAGGGAAAATGGGAGTTACTGCTTAATGGGTACAAACTTTCCATTTTGAAAGATGGCGAAGTTCTGGAGACTGGTTGCCCAAATATATGAATTTATTTATTTATATATACATATATCGTCGTCGGCAGCCGTCTGTCTCGAGAGACGATGGTGTAGCTTCTTAAGAGTCTATCTGCACCGCCGAGAATGGCTGTGCAGTCCGACTCGGGAGTGGCACGGTATCTGTCTCCTCCCGTGTTGAATCGACATCTTGCGATGACGCTGGAGTGTCTTCTCCAGTGAAGCTGAAGCTACAGAGCCTGGGCAGGGTGATATGGAGGGTCTGCTGTTGCCCAAGCAGCAGACCCCCCCTCTCTTCGCAGCTGAAGGGTCCAAGGGAAAGACGGAGTCAATACAGCTTGGCTTCAGGTGCGCCGCAGGAGTTGCCGGTGTTGACTACAACGTCAAACCGCCTTAGGGACTCCGGCTCCGGATTTTCTGTCGGGGTTTACTCCCTTAGCCTTTCCCCTGAAGAGGTATGCCGCAAGGCAGCGGAGGTTTTTTGGAGTCAGAGTTTTCCTTCTCTGATGTGCCCTGACTGGAAGATCGAACCAGCGACACTTAGCTCGCAGGCCGACGCTCAATCCACTGAGCCAAACCAGCCAGGGCTATATATATATATATGTGTATATATATATACACATATATATATTTAACATTACTGAATTGTATACCTAAAAAGGTTAAGATGGTAAATTTTATGTTATGTGTATTTTACCATAATAAACTTTTTTCAAAAAGTAGACTTAAAGGAGGGAGGATGATGGAAGGGGGAAGATAGGCACTGACTGATACTACCAGTAAATTAGAATCTGCAGAGAGATTCCGAGTTTCTGCCCAGCGGCTGCTGTCAGCCACCTGATCCCCACCCTCATGGCTGCTATGGCTGCTGTCTATGACCAGCTACCTGCCAACTCTAAGGGAAGGAAAGCTGACCAGCAATGCAGTTCTTTTCCATGTTTATCTCAGACATCACTCCTGTACCCCAATCCTGTCTGTCCTAAAACTGGGGATCACTGATCTCAGGGCTATAAAGAAATAAGAAGTCTCGCTTCCTCAGGAAAATGCTGGAGGTCCTTGAGCTAAGTCAAGAACCTGAAGGAGGACTTCCTCCTGGCAGTCCCTTTGATCCCTATCCCTGGATCTTACCTTAGCCTTGCGCTTGCTGTCATCCATAATCATTTCCCATTCTGAGCCATTGTTGCTGTACCCAATCTTAAACTTCTTCATTGACACCTTATTTTCCCGGTGCTTCCCCCCCTGAATGATGATACCCCTCACAATCTTCTCTTCCCCCAGATCCACTTGAAGCCACTCATTTATGTACGGATGAGGTGCAGGTGGCAGTACCCAGCCAGAGCGACTGGTCACGAGGCGAATATTTTCAGGCATCCAGTTCCTGTCCCCTTGGTTTGATGCTGTAATCTGGGAGTCGGAAATAAGTCCAGACACCATGCCCAACATTCCAGAGCAAGGATAATCTAGAGGGAAGAATGAAATAGATAATGTAAAATATTTTCTAGAACTTTCCATGCTTAGAAAGAACATGAATAAAAACATTTTCTGTACCCATTCCTATGTTTAAATCTCTGGATCATTTGACATTGAGCTCTCCTCATACCACATTAGAATAAAGAAAATCTTTAATAAGAACATATATTTCCCTCCTTTTTGAGTTTTTCAAAGACAGTTAACATCATAGATCTTTTTATATCTTCTACAGCAGCGCAAGTAGCTTCTGAGTATAAGAGTTATCAATCATTGAGTCACTGATAGCTGGCTCAAAAACAAAATGTTCAACATTTCAATTATTCTCCTTTCAAAACTGTACATCTCAAACAAGGACATGCACAGGAATAATAACCTATTTTTCTTTGAAACAACTCAATTCTGTATAACATAATCAAGAGGTAGCCTAAAAAATATAACCATCTTAAGAGGAATATATCTAATACAATTAAACTATGTCCATGTTATCAGCTGAACCTTAAGAATGAATTACTGAGATACTTTACACATGAACTGCTATACAGTCCCAATTATGTCATTTCTTCATTCACACATTCCGTGCCTGCTCACATAGGAATTACGGACACACTTTTTAAAATTTTTTTATTGTTTTTCAATTACAGTTGTCCCATTTTCCCCCCACTGCTCCCACCCCACCCAGCCCACCCCTTCTCCCACAGTCATTCCGCACCCCATTGTCCATGTCCATGTGTCATTTATACATGTTCTTTGAATAGATCCTTCCCCTACTTACCTCCCCTTCTCTCTCTCCCCCCTGCCCCCTGATAACTGTTATTCTGTTCCTTGTTCAATTTTGTTCATTTGTTTGTGTTGTTCATTAGTCTCCTGTATCAGGTGATATCATATGGTATTTTTCTTTCATTGCCCAGCTTATTTACCTAAGCATAATTCTCTCTAGTTCCATCCATGTTGTCGCAAATGTCAAGAGCTACTTCTTTCTTTCTGCTACAAAGTTTCCATTGTGTAAATGTATATTTTCTTTAATCCACTCATCTACAGATGGGCACTTAGGCTGTTTCCAGCACTTGGCTATTGTAAACAGCACTACTACGAACATAGGGGTGCATAAGATTTTTCGAATTGGGGTTTCAGAATTCTTCGGGTTTAATCCTAGCAGTGGAATCACTAGTTCAAAAGGCAGTTCCATTTTTAGTTTTTTGAGGTAATTTCATACTGTTTTCCATAGTGGCTGCACCAGTCTGCATTCCCACCAACAGTGCAGTAGGGTTCCCGTTTCTCCACATCCTCACCAGCACTTGTTCTTTGTTGATTTGTTGATGATGGCCATTCTGACTGGTGTAAAGTGATATGTCATTGTGGTTTTTATTTGCATCTCTCTGATGGCCAGTGATGTTGAACATTCTTTCAAATGTCTATGGACTTTCTGTGTATCCTCCTTGGAGAAGTGTTTGTTCAGGTCATTTGCCCATTTTTTAATTGGGCTGTCTGTCTTCTTGGTATTCAGATGTGTAAGTACTTTATATATTTTGGAGATAAATCTAGTCTCAAGTATCATTGGCAAATATATTTTCCCACATGGTTGGTTTCCTTTTCATCTTGCTGATGTTTTCTTTTGTTGAGCAAAAACTCTTTAGTTTGATGTAATCTCATTTGTTTATTCTTTCCTTTATTTCCCTTGCTTAGGAGATATATCAGTGAAAATATTGCTACATGGGATATCTGAAATTTTCCTGCCTATTTTTTCCTCTAGGAATTTTATGGTGCCATGGCTTCCATTTAAGTCTTTGAACTATCCTGAGTTTATTCTGGTGTGTGATGTAAGTTGGTGGTCTAGTTTCATTTTTTTGCATGTCCCTGTCCAGTTCTCCCAGCACCATTTGTTGAAGAGGCTCTTCTCATTCCATTTTATACTCCTTCCCTCTTTGTCAAGTATTATGTGACCATATTAGCCCTGGCTGGTTTAGCTCAGTGGATTGAGCGTCGGCCTGCGAGCTAAGTGTCGCTGGTTCGATCTTCCAGTCAGGGTACATCAGAGAAGGAAAACTCTGACTCCAAAAAACCTCCGCTGCCTTGCGGCATACCTCTTCAGGGGAAAGGCTAAGGGAGTAAACCCCGACAGAAAATCCGGAGCCGGAGTCCCTAAGGCGGTTTGATGTTGTGATCAACACCGGCAACTCCTGCGGCGCACCTGAAGCCAAGCTGTATTGACTCCGTCTTTCCCTTGGACCCTTCAGCTGCGAAGAGAGGGGGGGTCTACTGCATGGGCAACAGCAGACCCTCCATATTACCCTGCCCAGGCTCTGTAGCTTCAGCGTCATCGCAAGATGTTGATTCAACACGGGAGGAGACAGATACCGTGTCACTCCCGAGTCGGACTGCACAACCATTCTCGGTGGTGCAGATAGACTCTTAAGAAGCTACACCATCGTCTCTCGAGACAGACGGCTGCCGACGATGTGACCATATAGACCTGGGTTAATTTCTGAGCTCCCTATTCTGTTCCATTGATCTATATGCCTGTTCTTACGCCAGTACCAGACTGTTTTGATCACAGTGGCTTTGCAGAATAGTTTGATGTCTGGTATTGTGATTCCTCCTGCTGTGTTCTTCTGTCTCAAGATTGTTTTGGCTATTCGGGGTCTTTTTTGATTCCATATAAATTTTTGGAGTATTTGTCCTAGGTCTGTGAAATATGTCAATGGTATTTTAATAGGGATTGCATTGAATCTATAAATTGCTTTGGATAGTATGGACATTTTAATGATGTTGATTCCTTCGATCCCTAAACATGGTATTTGCTTCCATTTGTGTCTTCCTTAATTTCTTCTTTCAGTGTTATGTAGTTTTCCAAGTATAGGTCTTTTATCTCTTTGGTTAAGTTTATTCCTAGGTACTTTATTTTTCTTGTTGCTATAGTAAATGGGATTTTCTTTTTTAATTTCTCTCTCTGACATTTTATTGTTGGTGTATAAAAATGCCTTTGATTTCTGAATAATAACTTGTACCCTGCTATTTTGCCAAATTCGTTTATTATGTCGACTAGTTTTTTAGTGGAGTCTATAGGGTTTTCTATGTATACTATCACGTCATCCACAAATAATGACAGTGTACTTCCTCTTTTCCAATTTGTATGTCTTTTACTTCTTTTACTTGTCTGACTGCTGTGGCAAGAACTTCCTACACTATGTTGAATAGGAGTGGAGAGAGTGGACATCCTTGTTCTGTTTCTGATCTCAGGGGGAATTCTTTTAGTTTTTGTCCACTGAGTATGATGTTGGCTTCAGGTTTCTTGTATATAGCCTTAATTATATTAAGGTATGCTCCCTCTATTCCCATTTTTCTGAATGTTTTCATCATAAATGGGTGTTTTACTTTATCAGATGCTTTTTCTGCATCTATTGATATGATCATGTGATTGTTGTCTTTCATTTTGTATGTGGTGTATTATATTATTGATTAGAGAATATTAAACCATCCTTGCATCCCTGGGATAAATCCTACTTGATCGTGGTGCATGATCTTTTTAATGTGTTACTGAATCCAGTTTCCAATATTTTGTTTAGGATTTTAGCATCTATGTTCATCAGCGATATTGGCCTATAGTTTTCTTTCTTTGTTGTGTCTTGACCTGGTTTTGGAATTAGGGTAATACTGACTTTATAGAAAGAGTTTGGGAGTTGTCCCTCTTCTTGGATTTTTTGGAATAGTTTGAGAAGGGTAGGCCTTCGTTCTTCCATAAATGTTTTGTTAAATTAGTCTGTGAAGCCATCTAGTCCAGGGCTTTTGTGTGCTTGGAGGTTTTTAATAACTGTTTCAATTTCACTCTTTGTTATCAGTCTGTTCAGGTTTTCTACTTTTTTATTCAGTTTTCGAAGATGATATGTTTCTAGAAATATGTCCACTTCATATAGGTTGTGAAGTTTCTTGCCATACAGTTGTTTGTAGTAATTTCTTACAATCCTTTCTATTTCTGTGATATCGGTTGTGATTTCTCCTGTTTCATTTCTGATTATGTTTATTTCGGTCCACTCTCTTTTTTTTCTTGACGAGCCTGGCTAAAGGCTTGTCGATTTTGTTTATCTTTTCAAAGAACCAGCTCCTACTTTTTTGATCTTTTGAATTGTTTGTTTAGTCTCTGCATCATTTAATTCTGCTCTGATCTTGATGATTTCCTTCCTTCTACTTGCCCTGGGCTTTGTTTGTTGTTGTTGTTCTAGTTCTTATAGCTGTGGGGTTAGATTTTTCATTTGAGATTCTTCTCTCCTTTTCAGGTAGGCCAGTATTCCTATGAACTTTCCTCTCAGGACTGCTTTTGCTTTGTCCCATAGGTTTTGGGTTGTTATGTGCTCATTATTTGTTTCCAGAAACTTCTTGATTTTTTCCTTGATGTCATTTTTAACTCATTCATTATTTAACCCATTCATTATTTCCATGAGTTTGAATACCTTTGACTTTTTTCCGTGAGGTAAATTTCTAGTTTCAAGGCATTGTGGTCTGAGAAGTTGCTTGACATAATTTCAATTTTCTTGAATTTGTTGAGGCTTGTTTTGTGTCCTACCATGTGGTCTATCTTTGAAAATTTCCCATGTGTATTTAAAAAGAATGTATACTTTGTTTCTTTGGGGTGAAAATTTACATATATATCAGTTAAGTCCATTTGATCTAGTGTGTTGTTAAATGCCTCAATAACCTTGTGTTTCTTTGCTTCTAAGATCTGTGTATTGTTGATAATGGGGTGTTAAATTCCCCTACTATGAGTGTGTTGCTGTTGATATTCTTCTTGTAGTCTTCTCGTATTTTCCTTATATATTGGGGTGCTCCCCTATGTTGGGTGCATATGTTTACCAGGGTTATATCTCCTTGATGTATTGGTCTCTTCAGTATTATGAAATGCATTTCTTTGTCTCTTTTTATGGCTTTTGCTGTGAAATCCATTTTGTCTGATATAAGTATTGCTACCCCAGCTTTTTTTTCATGTCCATTTGCTTGGAATATTTTTTTTCTATCCCTTCACTTTCAGTCTGTATAAACATTTTGTTTTGAGGTGTGTCTCTTGTAGACAGCATATATGTAGGTCATGTTTTCATATCCATTCCGCTACCCTATGTCTTTTGATGGAGCATTTAATCCATTTACATTTAAGGTTAATATTGATAGGTATTTATTAATTTCCCTTTGTACTTGTGTTCCTCTCCCTCACTTTTTTTCTTCTTTTTCTTAAAGCATTCCCTTTAGCATCTCTTGCAATGCTGATTTGGTTTAGATGTATTCTTTTAGTCTTCCTTTGTCTGAGAAACTCCTTATTTCACCTCCCATTTTGAAAGAGAGCCTTGCTGGGTAGAATATTCTTGGTTGTAAAACTTTGTTTTTCATTGCTTGAAATAATTTTTGCCATTCCCTTGTGGCTTGTAGTGTTTCTGTTGAGAAATCAGTTGGTAGTCTTATCGGAGCTCCCTTGTATGCTATTTGCTGTTTTTCTCTTGCTACTTTTAGGCTTCTCTCTTTGTCTTTAAATGTTGCCAATTTAAGTATGATGTGCCTTGGAGTGGGCCATTTTGGGTTCATCTTCATTGGGACCCTCTGTGCTTTCTGGACTTGCATGACTTTTTCTCTCATCAAGTTAGGAAAATATTCTGTCATTACTTTTTCAATCAGGTTTTCTGTCCCATGCTCCTCTTCTTCACCTTCTTGTATCCCTATGATTTGAATATTTTTTTGATTCATGATGTCCAGCAATTCTTTTACACCCTCTTCATTCTTTTTTGGTCTTTTTTCATTTTGTTGTATTGTCTGGGAATTTTTTTCTACATTGTCCTCTAACTCACTGATTCGATCCTCTGCTGCATTTAGCCTGCTTTTGATTGATTCTACTGTGTTCTTCAGTTCAGAAATGGTATTCTCATTCCTTCCTGGTTCTTATTGATAGTTTGTATGTCCTTTTTTATGCTGGTGTAGTTCTCTGTAATTTCCTTGTGGCTTCCCTGGAGTTCTTTGTATTTTCCCTGGAGTTCTTTGTAATCCCCCTAGAGTTTGCTTTGAGTTCGTCAAGTTCATTGAGCTTCATTATAACCATTCTTTTGAATTCCATGTCTGATAGTTGGCTTATGTCTATTCCACCTAGCTCTCTTTGTGGAGATTCCTCTTTTCCTTTCACTGGGAGGTTGTTTCTGTGTCTCCCCATGTTGTATGCTTCTTGTTTGTTTTTGTTTCTTAGATTTGTTTGCTTTTGATTTCTCACCTTCATGGTATGAGATTCTGTACAGGAGACCTGGGGTGCAGTCCCTTTGATCTCCTGAGCCTGATGCTCTTCGGATGCCCTTTATGCCATTCGTTTAAGATGTCTGGTTGTATTTCAGTTACTCTTTGGTGGATATTTCCCTCTGGCTAGTTGATTGAGAGTCACTCTGCCCACCTTGTCTTGTGTTCTTTGGTAGAGATGTTGTTAAAACATAAACACACAACCCAGGCAAGCAACCCACACCCTCCTAAATATCCCCCACCCACAATTACACTATCATCAGCAAATGAGCCAGTATTAATATAAATGTAAAGAGGTTAAGACTATTATACTATAGGAGAAACAGATAAAAGTTGTTTTAAATAAGGAAAGATGATTTTTGAGAGAGAAGGTGATAGAATAATAGAGTAGCAAATAAAGTCAAGGCTATGTGAGACAGTAAGTAATATTTACATTATATGTTGAAAAAGGGAAGAATGCAGAATGAAGTGAGAAAGTGGAAGTGTATAGTATTAGGTTTATATAGCAGTTATATGCTATATGTTTAGTGTGAGGGGGAGGATAAACAAAACAGACAAACAAACAAAAATTAAAGAAGAAGAATAGGAGGGAGAGAAGATAGGAAACAGATTAAAGAAAGAGTTTTTACCCAGTACAACATTTGAGCATTGTCTTCTTATTCTGGATCCACCCCTTGTCAAAATACCATGGGTTTCAAATCTTTTCTGACTGGCTGGCTGTGAAGAATTCTAGCTTGATTCTGGGGTTGTTATTCTCTCACTCATGGGCCTGCCGCCACTCTGGTGTGAGCCGCACTTAGTTGAGTCCCCACCCACCTGGTCCTATGGCACCCTCAGCCCTGCTTAAGCTTGTCTAGCAACACTGTTCTGCTCACGGTCCAGTACATGCATGCCAAGAGTCTCTGCCCAGCCTCCAGTGCTGTCTCTGCTCCTCCAAAAAAGTCTGTGTTGCTTCCAAGCTGCAGCACCAGCCTGCATCCCTGCCTATATGCCTGCATGTGCCACTTGCCTGCCTGGGGTTCCTACCAAATCTGTAGTTCCACTGCAGCTTTCCTGTATGGACCCCTCTCTCCAGCTCAGTTCTGCTTTTTTGTTTGATGGAGCCTTGGTGCAAGCGCCCAGAGCACAGAATTGTCAGCCGGGAGTTGCCAGTCAAAGGAGTCCCCACCTAGACTCAGTTCATACAGTTTCTCACAGTCCGGGCTGTTCACTGTCTTCCCATACCTCTGGCTGTTTCAACCAAACCTTCTCACTGACACCCTCTGGGACTTTGCTGGTTGGTGCACCTATGGCATGGGGAAGCTTCCAAGAAGATCCCAGCTAATGAGCCAGTCAGGAGCTGCCCCTTTGGGGTGCGGTGCGGCAGAGGCACCAGGCTGGGAGGCCCAGCGACTCCATTTGGAGAGCGTGGGCCAAGCTTTCTGCCCTCTTTCATGCCACTCTCATACTCCCTTCCCTTTTTGCGATGTCTGAGATCCACACTGACTCACTCCTCTCTGTGTTTGTCCTCCAAGTCCTTCTGCGATGGGAGTAAGCACGCAGCACTGCTACCTACTCTGCTGTCATCTTTTCTCCTATGTATGCACTTTCAACCAAGCATGCCAGGCCTTCCACAGCAAGTCCTTGCAAGGCCTCTCCTCATTCACCCCTTACAGATTCTAGAAGCAACTGTAATGCAGGACTTCTTCACTGAGAGTGGGAGAGTCAGGGGGCTTTCCCTCTTTCCGTTCCCTTCATCTGGCCCTTACCACTGTCAGAACCACTTAAAATCTTGACCCATTTTCAAATGCCATGGCATTTATTCTCATCGCTCCACCTGGTGGTGCCTTTCTTTTCTAGAGGTCTTCTCATGTATGAATGGCCACATTTAGTTCCTTGTATGACTGCTATTTGCCTCCCTACATTTTAAGTTCTCTGAGGCCATGAACCAACTCATATTTTAAAATGTTCTATGAGTCCTTGTGTCCTGCTTTATTAATAGTATTTGCTCAACAACTATTAGTTGAATGAATCAATTTATTGACACATTAAAAGGCAGCTGCCCATTTCCCAAGCACCTTTTCTTGGCTGAGATCTGAAAACTAACAATAAATTCAATGAGAATTAAGAAAAGATTTACAAAAACTATTTTACTGGGGGACTCTGAAATTATAGTGTTAAAAATAGAAATCGCAGTTTTGGTCAGTGTGGTCACACTTGCCTAATTCAAAACCAGCTTTTATAAAGAAAAATGTTTAGCTGGTAATGAGGACAAGATGTTACCATTTGGAGAAAAATACAATTAACTTGAATATTTTAAGGAAAGCAGAGCTTTACCAGATTAATGCTCTTTCTCTAATGCAGAGCTGGCTAGGGTAGTTTACAATCCACAAACCTAGCAATGCCCAACCCCTATTCAGCCAACGTGTCCATGAAGCACAAACTGCCATTCCTTCTGTATGTCTGCCTCATCCAAAAAGAGCAATAAAGGGGAAACTTAGATGTGCCTTTGACCGAAATCTATGAGATACTTTTAGCAATGATTAGGAGAAAAAATATATTAGCAATTTAAGGTTTAAACGAGATGCCAGAATTAAAGTCCAGTCTTCACAGTAGCAGGCTGGCTAAGATGTACTTTAGCTTGGCTACATGTAAAAAACTTTGGAAATAGTGTTGCCAGTGTTAGCAAACAAGCAATCAGACAAAAACAACAAAACAAGAAACAGGATGTCAAATTAAATTAGAATTTCAAACAAACAAGGAATATTTTTTTAGTATAAATATGTACCAAATATTGCATGGGGTATACTTATATAGAAAAATTATCTGTATAAGATTTAATTTGACATTTTATATTTTACCTGGTAACCCTGTTTGCAAAGCTTAAAACCAATCCTAGATGGAAAGGAGAGATAAGTTCCTTGATGGTGGATTGAATAATTGTTTTCCATGATATTATTTTACAATAAAATCTCTACTGTAATTGAAAAACAGAGGTATACTGGTAAGTCAAATACTCAGTTAACTGATCTTCAAAGACTGAGAAGGTAATTACTGTATTTGATGGAAGAACCTGAACGAGCATAATTAAATCTTCCCTTGATGACTCAGAAAGTATCTTTGGGTGCTGTGGTGCCTGAGATAATTACTGAGAACTTTTCATTAACAAAAGAACACACTAATGGGTGCAGAAGTTCTAGTTAATACACATCTGGTTAACAAATACAAATTAATAGAGTTCATAGTATTGCTCTTATACATTAAGCGGTAACCTTCCAAGATAATTTTACCAATTTCCATCTTTGCCAAAGTAAAGCCTGCTTTTCAATCACCTATAAAGTAGAATGGTTTACTACAATCTTATTTATAGCTCTATATGGTGACACACCTTTGTATACTCTGGACTTGCCAGGATTACGAATTTCAAAAAAGTATTTTCTGAATGCAACAATTAGGTTAAAACCTGGGGCTCTAGAGACTTTGGAAGTCAAGTGATGTATTCACATGGTGACTACTTTTAATTCAACAATTTTTTTAAAAATCCAGATTGAGTTAGTACTTGTCTCCTCAAGAGAAGAGGGTCAAATTTTGAGATCCATCACTTGTTTCTCAGAAGCCACGGATAAAACTGCAATTCATTCATTGACTCATTTCATTTCATTCATTTAAAAATCAGCACGGGGAGCACTTAAAATAGTCCAGGCATATAGAACACAGTTGAAAACCAGTCCAGCAGGGACATGTGTTCTTCCTTCATCAGTCTCCACTAGGAGGGGACCATGGCCTCTAAAGGAAAAGTATCTGCTTCTGGTACCAAGAAGAAAATACTAATAGTGTCTCACTAGAGTTTCTGCTTGCTGAGGCTTATTGTAGGTTCAATACCATGTACTGTTTAATTTACTGGGTACCATTTAGTAAGCACTTTAAACCAGATGTGTTATACATATTCTTTCACTGAATCTTTATTATAGCTGAATTAAGGTTAATCTTACTGACCAGAAAATAAAAATCAGAGAGGTTAAATGTCTTATCCATGGTCACACTTTCAGTAAGTGAATAGTCCTGAGCCAAGCCTGGGTATCTGTGTATCTTCTGTCCACGTGACCATCATTATAACATGCTAGCCTCTCCAAAAACCTGCCGCCATCAATTATTTGGAGATTGTAGCACTCTTACTAGAGAAAAAATAGCTCATATCTAAAATAAAGTAGGGGTCATGGATAACAGAGTAGCCCTATAAGCCTAAAACCAGTATCTTATTTTTTTTTTAAAGGCTACATATAATAGTTGTAAAATCGAATACATGTAAAAATATTAGAATATGCTATTTTAGACATTTTTGTTTAAATAACTAGCTCACTTAATCACATGTGAAGACTCCTACTCTTAGAATTAACTCTCAAGAAAATCCTTGTGAAAATGGAAATAGAGAATTCAAGTTTAAATAACTATTTTATTTAACTAAAAGGAGAGCCTGGAGATTCAGAGTTCAGACTAATATGTTTGGAGTCTTTATAAAGTTTACTTTTTTTTTTTGTACAGTGACATTAGATTAGGTTGGAATAATAGGCCAGAAATTTCCATCTTGACTTCAAATAGCTTTGTTTCTACAAATTTATGGGTACCTCTTAAATTTGTAATGCTCTGAAAATGACTTAGAACATTCTCTCATGACTTCTGATAAAAATAAAGCCAAGGTTATATCTTACTTTTCAGTGTCCTTTCCTCCTTCAACACCCTCCTACCTAGTTCCTGCCTCTAAGGCCTTGAACTGTCTAAGTCTTAGCTCCTATAATAATAAAACAGCTGACTTGAAGATACACATAAACAAAATTTTGATAAGAAATCAGATGTCAGTTTTTACTTTCTAAAATGGACTCTACTGTAAACAGTATAGGGGTTCTTTTTGTTTGTTTTTCTCTCCTTATTTCACTCCTTTCCAAATTTCTTATAATTCCATGGAAAATTGCCTGGGTGACTTTTTTTCCTTCAAAAGTCAGTATTTTCCTTATCTAAAAATAATTATACTAAAGAGGATAAAAATAAAAACAACAGAATTGGTCTTCATGAAATGAGAAATTAAATACCCTAAATATGTATACTGACATAATATTAGAAGATAGTTCACAGACTTTTAAAAGTTGTTCACTTTTCATTACTTTTTGGTGAATCGATTACTGATTCTGTTTTGAACCTTTAAACTTACTCTAAAGGTTACATTGTACTGTTCTTTTAAAAATGAAAACATTACAATGTATTTATTTAAATGAAAGGGAATTCTAACATAATTGCTATTTTCTTCAGAATCCAAAGCAGATGAGTAACAACAGTGCTGATCGCCATAGAAATACAGTGAGAATAACAGGCAAGACCATTTTTTCCTCTCCAGCTCTGTTCTGACCTGGCCGACAATTTTTAGCTACTTAGTCTCCCAGTACTGCACCTTCTTCATCTCTCAATTGGGTATAATACACGTACTTATAGCAGACTTAACAGAGACTTTAAAATCTTATTGATGTCAGAAGAAACAAAGTCAAAAACTAGAAACATTGTCAATTTGATTTCTAGTATATTCATTAGTATATTCAATTAGTATATTAATTTAACAAAAAATAGATAACTATTGAGACAACAACCAAGAGAAAGTTGTCAGGGTAGTTAGTGAGTAAAAGGAGAAATTCTCACAAGTTAAACTCCTTAACTACAGGTCATGAGGCTACCTCTAAACGTCAAAATGTAAAAGATGAAGCAGGTAGAGAACATTCCTCACAATGGTTATTATAAATCTATTAAGTACTTCTCAGTGTGCTCAGCACCCAGGAGACAGGGATAAAAGGCATGGCACATGCCTTCGTGGAGCTTACAACCTAGTAAAAAGGCACTGGTTCAAAAATCCCTACCACAGGCCTACCTGTGCTAAGTGCTTTATATCCATAAGCTAATCCATTATCATCATAACCCTGCGGGGTATACACAATGATGACCTGGTGAGATAACTAAGGCTTTGAAAGGTAGTAAATTGCTCAAAGAAACAAGCTAGTGAGTACAAGTAGAATTTAAACTCAGATCTGTCTAAATCCAAAGCATATGCTCTTAACTATCAAATGACAATGACCACATATATACAAAAGGACTCTCCCAATATTTAAGTTTATATAATTAAAAACTAGGCATCTTCAAGCTGGAGCTTACCTGTGATCTTGCAGCCATATACTTCAAATCTCAGAGATATGCCATTTTCCCAAGTCAAAGGTTTGATTCGGACAAATCGGGTTATCAGCGGTTTGGGGAAAACTCCAAACACAACATCTGTGGGGTTCGTGTTCCCCTGAAAGATCTATATGGGAAAAGGAAGCGCTCTTTAATAATAGATTAAAACAAATCAAAAACTATATTTTCACAAATGCTTATAAAATAATTCAAAATTTTGGTGTTGTCTATCCAGGTTGAGGTAGTGTTAATAAGTCGTCATGTTATTTTTTTTAAATGATGGTAATCAGAAAGAATCATGTCTAATATAGAATATTTTCAGATTGGCTAGAGCCTCCAAAAACACTGTTATAAGGATAACATTTGTTACAGAATACATGATATTAGCTTTAAAAGTGGGCAATTATTAAATTTATCATAAGGACTTACAAAATGCTATAGATATTTGATGGGAATTCTTACTATTTCACTTTACCAGGAACCCCCAGAAAGTCTTCTTTTTGAATTCAGTGTAGGGTCTGGCTTTTTAAAAATTCTAGAGTATATTCCCAGCTATAGCACAAGGTCAAGTGGCTTTCTCCCTTCCAACTCCATTTCTTAATGGAAGATCTCCCTGACATTAATTAATGACTTAATCTGTTTCGGTTGTTGGCAAAATTATGTTTTAGTGGTCAAAATCAAAACTGAGTTATAAATGATATGTAATTAGAAATCAGCTTTTCCAGGGCTTCTGCTTCTAGTTTAAAAGAGTCATATTATTCTAAGAATGATGAGGCATGCCACTGCAGGTGTAAGAAGTGCCAGTCATAAAGCTGTATCCCACTAGTATTTGTAGGGCCATGGGGCCGGGGCTTGGGCCATAGCCATGTTCTCCAACAGTGGAAGTTGTTTGCCATCATGGAATATCCTGGCAGTAGACTTGCCTCAGGTGAAACTGAAAGCTTCCACTTTCCTGGATGTTACTTCAGCTTGAATGAGGGATGACCCATATAAAAATAATGTGTCTCAGTAATGTGCTGTGCCAGGCCAGACTCCTCCTCCCAGGCTGTGTAACTAGAGAGATTACTGGGCTTATCAGAGGCATGGAGATTCCCTTTCATCTTCCCTGGTAAGTTCATAGAGGAGAACCACAGCTTCGCAAAGTTTGCTCTTCCCTTGGGAGAAAGGGCTTGTAAAAGTCAGGATGCTGTTTTTATTTCATTTAGCTTAAGTGGTCTGCAAATTGAAATGGGTCAAATGCTTTACCAAGTTGGCCATTAGCCTGATCCCTTATCCAGAGATGATTTAATATCATAATTTATCCTAGCCTGTGATAGACTTCAGATTTCTCTCCTACCTCAGCATCTCTCTCTGGGATGCAATCTGTATGGGAGCACTTCTGTATGACAAGAATAATGGGTCACTGCCAGAAACAGTACAGTCCCAAACCGGTGCTTAAAGGATCAACAAGCACACTTCAGGGACAGCCTGGCAGTCTGTAGAGTGCTGAGTGCTCCAAACTTTGGCTCACACCAGGGGAATTTTGTTTGCTGAACGTCATGTAAGGACATGCCTTCCATTCACACAGAGAGGACTGCGAGGGGTGTGTCTGTTCTCAGCCCACTCTGGCTAAGAACAGGAAAGAGGGCTGAAAGGCCCCACAGTACAGAGAAAGGAAGGTGGCTAACTATAACTAGACTGTACCTGGATGTTTGGGTTTCATTGAGGTTCAATGAAAGTGCTCAGATAGATGCCAGGTCTTTATCTTTTCTGGATCTTTCTTTATTTTTTCTGCCTCCCAATCTGAAAGCTCTGTGTGTACCAGGGTGCTCCTGACAGTGGACCCCCCCCCCCCCCCGAGAATCTGTGTGTGTTCCCGGCACCCTTTTGGCTGGGTGATCAATGGATATACAATGGCTGCAGAGAAGATCTTGGAGAAAGAGCACTCATTTTTTTAAAGAAATGGCCTGAAGGTTTGGGGTCAGTTCTCCCCATTCTCTCTGGATTCTCTTGTTTGTGGTGTGTCCTTGGCATTAGTGAGTTGGTTTCTTTATTTTATTATTATTATTATTATTATTATTATTATTATTTTATTTTATTTTATTTTTGGTGTGTTCGTTTGAAGTTAAAGCATGTCTTCAAAAAACTACTCCAAAACAAAAATAAGTTGTGAAACTCAGGGTCAAATTTACTCGTTTAACTGCTGTAGATGTTTATTAGGATGGTTTTTCTTCCCCAGATGGAGAACTGGCTTCCTATCCTCAAGGGCTGGATGGTGGCCTTGAACTTGCCTGTCCACATAGCTTTCCTTCCACAGAGCAGCTACATACCTATATCTGCTTTAGTCTTGCCTCCCCTAAACAAGAGAGAGGGCTTTGCAGCTAATAAAAGGGAAGGAATAGTTCTCTCACTTCACACCCAGGAGGCTTTTCTCAGCACAGAGGCAGAAGTCAAGTCTGTGAACACTCAAGAGAGACAAGGATATGAACCTGACCTCTTCTCAAACCCAGGACTTCAATTACCCAAATCTTTGCTACCACCCTTATCAATTATACATTTTACTCGGCCTCTGGAACAAGTTTTAATTTGGGAGAAACAGTGAGTATGGGTTCTCATAAATCTTTGATTACTAAACAGAGCAAGTATAACTTCAAATAAACAGGAAGGCTGAGGAAAAAACACCTCAGTTCCAAATGATCTAGAGCATAGCTCCTGGGGGCCGGGCATGGCTGTGTGCATCGTTGGTTAATGCAGTGAGGAGGTGGCGTGTGTGTGCTCTAAGGGAACATGATGGGCTAGCTTAATTCTATTTATTCCACAGAAGCAGCCAAACACACTGGTAAATTAGTTTGTGAGTCACAGAGGGTAGTTGAAAGTGACTTTTCTAAAACCAGCCTGTTACAAATAGGAAGAAAGAATGAATCCATGAAAGAGAATGGAGAAATACAGTGGGGGGAGCAACTCCTAAGATTCTAAGAGGACAGTGTCTTGTGCATGGTCCTTGGTCCCTGTGGGAGGTGTAAAGTGAATCTTGAGTTTGACACTGACATTGACTCTTCTTGAACGCATCTATATAATTGGCTTTTGACTTCTGGATCTGGGAACATGAGATACCTTGGTAAGATTTAAACCTCTAATTGCACTTTTCATGTTAAATCAATTAAAAATAAATCAGGCCAGACAGAAAGCTCCCAAACAAACAAATACAATTGACCAACCATTTCAAAGACTGAATTCATAGTTAGGGGTGGCAGCCACACTTACAATAGGCTTATTTCCTTCTTTGATGGTGATCCAGTCTTCCCCATTGGAGCTGATGTCTATTCTGTAAGTGCTGATGTAGTATTTCTTCTTGGTTTCCTTTGAAATGGCTCCCTGAGTCCCAATAGCAGTGACAAAGCGCAGAAATCCTAAGTCCACCTGCAAAATATGTATGTGGTCAGCTGCCCATCTCTGCACTGCCCTCAACTGCAGCATCTCTCCTGTGATCTCCATGGCTTATTTTCCACCTACCTGGGATCAACAGACCTTAATTCCATCTGACATTAACAATCCGTAAGTCCCCATTCCATTCCTTCTAACAAAAGGCACAGATATGAGAAGACAGCAATTGCCCTAGGTTGGCAATTGCTAGGAGGAGACCTTTCTCGTTGCTGCAACCAAGATTGCTTGAAACTGAGTTCAATATCATGTTGCTATATTCTTCTAAGAGATTGAAAATGCTTTTTAAGTAGCACATCAATATATGTCATTTTATAAATAGAAAATCAAGACAAACAAGATAAACTCAAATATTGGACACTGGAGAGGCCTGGACTAGATCTCAAGTTGAACATGGTTCTATTTCCTGTCAGTGTTTAACATCCCACCTCCTTCCAAATAGAATGCAGACTACATAAAACAATACCGACTTTGAAAGCAATGTGAGTGTTGTAGTTTGGGAGATTGGCCCTAGATTTGGAGTCTGAAATGGAGAAGAAAGGAGGAGTGCGAAGTAAAGATTTTTGTTTCATAAATTTGAATTTCAGATAAACAACAAATATTTTTAGTATAAGTATATCCCACGCAATATTTGGGACCTTCTACAATCGAATCATTGCTTACTTGAAATACAAATTTAACTGGGTGTTCTGTATGTTATCTGGCAACCTTAAAACTAATTCATTCCAGACAAATAATCAGGTAATTTTAAGTTGCTGCAAAAACTCTGATTTTCGAATGCTCCAAATGGAAAGTTAATGGGTACTCTGCAACTGTTTTCAAATGCTCTTAGAACACAGTGTTTTACTCACTATCCACTGAGTCATGCCCAAAGCCATATCCGCTTTCATGTTCAAGGGCTCTTAAAATCTTGATGTCCAAGGGAGCATGAAGCAGAGCTATTTAAATAAACTCTTCCTGTCAAACTTACAAATGGCTCTTCAGCTTGAAAAATGATTAAATTCCCAAGAGAGCCTTATTCAGCTTAGGCTGATTTGAAATAACTCTAGAACTTTATTCCCTGGCTGTCCTGTTTCTGCTTTTCAAGTTTTGCTTCTAGAATAAAACTTAGTTACCAGGTAGGAAAGAAGTTAACTAGTTGTTAAATAAAAGAATGTTAGGTACTAGAAACAGTTGACTTAAAGGAAGGAGCAATTGATTGGAATTTAAGTAGCCAACACAGAAAGCACCCAAAGTCTCAGATAAAAAGACTCCCAAAGCATATGCGTGAATCACTCATTAAAAAAAGTCTTCTTTTTTCAATTACAATGAAATGCATTAGCAACCTCCCCTTGTAATTGCATAAAGTTTCCTGCTGTGCTATAAAACTCTGCACATTCTCTTATCACAATGGAATTCTTGACATTTCACTCATTTTTTCTTCCTAACATTACTGCCACTGGGTTTAGTATGGATGAATGACAACCTCACAACAGGATTACAGCTGGGAATTATTGCAATTAAAATTGGAAGGTACCCAAAACTCTAACAAGATACAGCCTCCCCAGCACTGTGGGAACTCTCACTGACAATGCTGGGGATGTTCTTTTAAGTCCTTTCTCCCTCGGTATCTATGGGGAATCCCCTAAGAGAGACCCTCCCATACCTGATGTTTGGAAGAAGATATACAGTAGTCCTTCTCTATATCGCGGTTCACTTATCGCAGCCTCACTGTATCGTGGGATTTTTAACTATATCGCGGGATTTTGCAGTACTGTATACATATGTTGTTAAAGTTACATAGGTTTAAGAGTGTAGAATGTTTAAAAACATTAGTGTTTATAAAAGTGTGGAAAAGGTTAATAAGGAACTGGGAATGGTTTAGAAGTGTGTGGGAAGGGTTTATAAAGCCTTAAAATGTACATAAATACTAAAATAAATGTAAGGTTCCTACTTCACAGATTTTCACCTATCGCGGGGGGGTAGAGGGGATCTAGAATGTAATACCCATGGTAAGTGAGGAAGTACTGTACAGTCTTCTGCCTCAGAAGCACCATGGCTCACACAGCTGGTGTCTGTGTCAGGAGAGTCAGGACTGCGTGCCTGTGTGCATACCTTTCTCACAGGTGAAGCTCTCTCTGCTAGTCATGACATCGTCCTCATCTATCTTTTTAGTCCCACCTGCTGCATCTGTCTCCCAGACCCATTAAAATACTTTTTAGTCCTAACACAAGAGAAGCCTTTTCTGCCTGCATGCCTTGATATGTAAAGTTCTCTTGACATACCATTTCTTTTATTTTTTTTACTATGAATGACATTTTTTCTTTCTTTCTGGTCTGGTAAGCAGAGCAAGTCACTTGTCAACCTAGAATATGAAATGCATAGCTCATGTGTCTACCACTGAAGCTATCCTGTTGTGTTTCTGTTCTATCTCCCTCCAGACTTCTATGGTTTCTTTTAGGGAATATTTGTGTTTCTATATAGAAAAGTAATAGATGCCTATTGAAAATTCATAATATGCAGAAAAGGTTAGAGAAGAAAATAAAAATCTCCACAAGGTCACCATTAGGAAATAACCACTGATAGATTTCTTTTTCTTATGCTAAATATATGTGAATATTATGTACCTGTTTTGTCATTATGAGAATGTGGTCATTTTACCACTGTTTTTGATAAGCTGTCTTCTGTTTAGTTTTATGGGTGTATTTCCAAGCCAAAATATTTTTCTACATTATCATTTTCAATGGCTTTATGGTATTCTGTAATAAGGTTGTAGCATAATCCATTTAATCAGGGTGCTCTCTGTGAACATCATTACTAAACTTGATCTACATTCATTCAGTGGACACTTAATACTTCTCATCTGCTAAATTCCACATTAAGTGGTGGCGATACCAAGAGCAGTAAGAGTGTGGGAAGCACAAACGCATGATTACAGAACCGGGCAATGCACATAAAGTATGCTGCAGCACAGAAGAAGGATTAAGCCCTTTCCCAGAGAATTGGAGCTAGGGGGACTAGAGACATTTCACAGCTGACTTTGGTGTCTGTTATATAATGGATACACAGTGGGAGCTTGCAGGTGGGCACAAAGGGAAAGAATGTTCCAGGGAGAAGGAGGAGCCGGAAGGGCAGAGGCAAGGAGAAGAAAATGAATGAATTAAATGACAGACACTAAGGAACCTACCACATTTCCCTCACCTCTATAGTCATTTGTTAAGAAGTGTATTGATTTCTAAAGATTATTTCGCTCTGGTCATTTTAAAGCCAAAATAATTCGTTGTCATGAAAACCAGTCAAGACTATCCTTTTGGTGATTTAGCTTTTTGCATTATGATGAGCTCTCAGCAATCTCACATTCTAATAGATAAAATTGATGCCTCAAGACTGGATGCTGGAAAGACAAAGATACAACAGAGAGCAGTCCTATATAATGCCACCCTTCTATTTGAGAATTCATTGTCCTAACAATACTTCCTTTCTTTCCATACAATTTCCAATAACCACAGTTAAATAACCCACTTTTCTTAAATCGAATAGGCTATAGTCCAATTATTATTTTCTTATTTTGAAAGAATATCATTATTTCACAGCTGCTTTATTTTTAATTAGAAAATTGATGTGATTTCCCATCTGAGTTTGCTCTACTTATGTTTACCATTAAGAGTAATGGTGAGGGGATGTGATGACGGGAGGAAGTATGTACAGATCTGAACATCAAATGAACTCACTAAAATTGTCCAATGTTTCCCTTCCTGTGTGTGACAAACATCTGGTACTTATCTGATGGTATGTAAATTATTTTACAGAAGTTCATCAAATTCCCTTTGAGTTCTAGTGTCTACTCGGAGTTAGAGGAGTTAGACTATGTAGCAACATTAGCAGAAGTGACCCACTATGACATCTTGTTTCCAATATAAATATAAAATTCCAGTACTGCTGATAGAATGTCTACCCACATCTTGCTTTCACTGTGCTCCACACACAGAGAGAAGATATTGCTAGGTAACAGATACAAAGAGAAAAACCCAACTTTTATTTTTTGGGGGAAGTGCACCAATAGAAGAAAATAGCTGTCCTCATCCACTTCTGGAGAGCAGGAGACAGTACCCCAGCAGCTTCTTGGTGTAAGGGCCCCCCATGGTGTGAGTTCTAACCATACTTCTGACTTACTGTTTGTTGTGAGATGTTTACAGGTAAAATCCACATGTGCTTTATGGCCATTGCATTGTCTTAGTAATGACAGGAAACATATTCCCCAGATAAAGAGAAGCCAGGAGAGGCACACATTTTACTGGAAACCACTTGAGGACAAAGCCCTCTTTTCAGCATTGTGTAGTAAATCAAGTAGCAAAGCTTTGCAAACTGTTGCTTCCTATAATAATACATAAGCAGCTATTGGTAATGTCATACTGTAGAAAGCCTCACTTATAAAAGGAATATCTGTCTTGCTTAATAAAATACCGCCCATTGAACCAGATTGGCAAGGGAGTGGTTACCAGCTTTTAACATTCCTGAGGCAGGGCAATGCAAAAACCTGAAAAAAATAAGGGACAAAGAACTGGATTCTGATTAAAAACAGGAAAGACATCTTTTGATAGGGGGAGTATGTCTGGTATTTTTAGAGCGTCTCTGATGACTCAAAGAACTGTTAAATTCATCACTAGACTCTACAAGATAAAGAAAATATTTTAAAGCAATTATCTCATTTCCATAGATAACACATGTTTTCTGATCAGCCTGAACTTAACCAAGTTCATAGCACCTGATCCATATGTTACTTAACTTAGATTTTGGACTTTGTTTTTCAATTTTATTTTTCAATTAGTTCATATATGCAACATTATTTTGTATTATCTTTAATCTTGAATTTTTTATAGTTACCAATCAAAATATAACCACTTGATATTCAGTGACAATTCTCTATCTTTTTATATATTTTCCACTATTACTGTACTACATAGAAAAATACCGATGGCTAAAACTACTCATTAATAGAAAGTTCATGGAGCAACACCTCTGTGTCAGGCATTTTATTCAGGGCTAAATTTACATACACAAACTCTTTCAATTCTCATAACAATCATACAAAGAAAGTTTTATAGACAAGCAACTGAGTAAGAAAGTGATGTGTCTCAGAATCTCATAACGTATCAGGACTTAGCCCAGATCAGATTTGCGGTCATGCATGAGCCTCTACAACTCAGGCTGTTCCCCAATTCATATTATAAAAGCAGCAATTATAGAAAGATAATTTACAATTTTTAATTAGCAATAATTAAATCTTACAGTTACCCTTTTTGGAAATTAAATATTTTTGTAAAATTATAGAAAACATGAAACCATTTATGATTACTTTGAGTATTAGTTTAAAATGTACACTGACTACTGCCAAGCAAAACTTTACAATGATTCAGCTATGCTGTAGAAAAACAAGATGGTAGTGATGAAGCATTTTTAGCAAAAGACAGTGAGGAAACATTTACAATATTGGTAAATAATAAAATATTCAAGTGCAAGAAAAGTGCACTGCAAAAAGAACCACATCAATTTCCTTTTCTAGTCGTAACTGCCTGACTTAATCTTTTTTTCCATAGTTAAGTTAAGGGAAAGCATTTTCCTGGGTGGAAACAAACTCCTGGTTGCAACAAAACCTATGCTGATAGTAAAACAATCCCAAGTGAATGAGCAGATGAATTTTCCTGTCAGAATACAGGAGCCCACCAGCTAGAATAACAGTAGATAAAGCTGGAACAGATGTAGTGGAAAGAAATGCTGGCTTCTCCAAGTGCCACTGTGCTTACAGCAGAAGAATGACAAGGATAGGGGCAAAGAAAATGAAGTCCCCAAACACGGTCTGACCTTTGTTTTTTCAGCTGATGAAAGGAGAAAATGTTTATGTGGGCTTCGCTGTGTCTGGGTACATGGCACATTCTCTAACTCTCATATTAACTTCTTTTGCATAAATTAGAAGCAACTAATTAAAGAATAAATATTTAATTCCAATATGTTCTTTGAACTGGAGTTGCATCTGGTTCTGTTTGAATAGTAAACTTTGCTGCAATTGTTAAAATTGGCAAGCGGCATTGGCAGGAAGAAACAAAAGAAACTCCATGTAGCAAGTTAATACTACAAGCATTTCAGCTGGAGGCATTTCCAGAATCCAAGCTATTCAAGTCACTGCAAGGTGGAAACCATGCAGACCGAATGTGAAGGAGAAGGCTGCTCTGAGATGGAGACAACACCTCGGTTTCCTGGCTCCTCAGTGTGATGGACACAGCATTAGGCTGGAGAGCACTGCATGGGGCTGTGACACACCTGAAAATGTTCAGCTAAATTTATAAAACATATTTAAGAGACATATGAGCACAGTGCCTTCACATATTTTATGCAAAACTCAAGTGTTTTTTCCCTTCTGTGTTCTTTAGATCACATAAAATTGTGTTCAGAAAAATTAGATTTAAGTATTCCATTTCAATCTCCCTCATAAAAAACTTGTAAAATCTGGACATCAGGACACACTATAACACACTATATTCTGATGACAAAGGATGAGAAAATGAAATAGTATTGAGATTCCTATAGACTCTAGGATACCGATATTCAGCATCTAAGGCAATTTAAAATTACTGTGCATTGAGGTCCAAGATGGCTGCGGGTAAGTGGAAGCTACACTAACCCCAGCTCGGCTTCCCAGCCTACAGCCACAGAGTGGAAAGTAAAATAGTATCCAGCTGTGAAAAGTGAAGAGTCACAGGGTTTCTTGCTAGCCAGGGAGAAACAGTGGCAGAAAAAGAGCTCTTAAGTGGACGACATACAAAAATATTTTGGCCCCCACTTACCCTGGGCTTAAGCAGAGGGAAGGCAGAGAGGACTAGAGACGCTTGGGGAGAGTTTGGCGCGGTGGCTTTGACGGGAGAACTGGGGAAGCAGCCAACCGGGCCCCAGTGCCGACTCTTCCCCAGTACTGCAGGCAGACCATTCCCCTCCAAGTGGCATCAGCCTGAGGGGAAGCAAAAGCCCTGCCTACAGGAATTAAGCTGCCACACCCACAGTCCTTAAGCCTGACGGCTAATCACAGATTGAATAGATTAACAGCTGAAGGAGACAGACAAAGGCAGTAGATCCCTGGAAGTCTCCAACAGGCTGCCTAGGGCCAGACTGGTACACAATCTGACGCGACCAGGGGCACATCCAGGAAGTGAAGATCGATCTAAGAAGCAGCAACAAACAACAAAAGTAACAAAATGGGGAGACAGAGAAACAAATCCCCATTGAAAGGAAAGGTAGAATCCCCAGAAAGAGTGCTAAATGAAATAGAGGGGAGCAAACTATCAGATATGGAATTCAAAACATGGATTATGGAGAAGCTCAATGAGCTCAGCGGAAAGTACAAGGAACTCCAGGGAAACTACAAGAAACTCCAGAAAAACTACAAGGAACTTACTGAGAATTACACCGGCATGAAAAAGGACATAGAAGCTATCAGTAAGAGCCAGGAGGAAATGAAGAATATAATCTCTGAATTGAAGAACACAGCAGTAGAAATTAAAAGCAGGCTAGAGGAAGCAGAAGACTGGATCAGCAAGCTGGAGGACAACGTAGACAAAAACTCCCAGACAGTACAACAAAATGAAAAAAGACTGAACAAGAATGAATAGGTTCTAAGACAGCTGCAGGACAACATGAAACATAATAATATCCATATCATAGGAATCCCAGAAGGAGAAGAAGAAGAGCAAGGGATAGAAAACCTCTTTGAAAAACTAATGAGAGAAATCTTCCCTAACATGAGGAGAGAGAGTCACGCAAGCCCAGGAAGCACAGAGGGTCCCAATGAAGATGAACCCCAACAGGCCCACTTCAAGACACATCATAATTAAAATGCCAACATTCAAAGACAAAGAGAGAATCCTAAAAGCAGCAAGAGAGAAACAGCTAATGACATACAAGAAAGCTCCAATAAGGCTATCATCAGATTTCTCAGCAGAAACACTACAAGCCAGAAGGGAATGGCAAAAAATATTCCAAGCAATGAAAAACAAAGGCCTACAACCAAAAATACTCTACCCAGCAAGGCTCTCATTTGAAATGGAAGGTGAAATAAGGAGTTTCCAAGACAAAAGAAGGCTAAAAGAATACATCTCCACCAAACCATCATTGCAAGAGATGCTAAAGGGTCTGCTTTAAGAATATGAAGAAACAGAGAGAGACAGGGAGGAACACAAGTACAAAGGGGGACAATGACAATGAATAAGTACCTATCGGTAATAACCTTAAATGTAAATGGATTAAATGCTCCAATCAAAAGACATAAGGCAGCTGAATGGATTAGAAAGCATGACCCACATATATGCTGTCTACAAGAGACCCACCTTAGAAAAAAAGATCTACACAGACTGAAAGTGCAGGGATTGGAAAAAAGTATTTCAAGCAAATGGACATGAAAAAAAAAGCTGAGGTAGCAATACTTATATCAGACAAAACAGATTTCACAGCAAAGGTCATAAAAAGAGACAAAGAAGAGCATTTCATAATACTTCAGAGAAAAATTTATCAAGAAGATATAACCCTTGTAAACATATATGCACCCAACATAGGAGCACCCAAATATGTAAGAAAAATTTTGAAAGAATCCAGGGAATATATAGACAGCAACACACTCACAGGAGGGGATTTTAACACCCCATTGTCAACAATGGACAGATCTTCGAAGCAAAGAAACACCAAAGATATTGCGGCAGTGAACAACACTCTAGATCAAATGGACTTGTCGATATATATAGAACTTCTCACCCCAAAGAAGCGAAATATACATTCTTCTCAAGTGCACATGGAACGTTTTCAAAGGTAGACCACATGGTAGGACACAAAACAAGCCTCAACAAATTCAAGAACATTGAAATTATATCAAGCATCTTCTCAGATCACAATGGCTTAAAATTGGAAATCAACCTCAAGGAAAAAACTCAAAAACATTCGAACTCATGGAGAATGAATAATGTGCTCTTAAATCATTAATAGGTAAACAATTACATCAAGGAAGAAATCAAAAAGTTTCTGGAAACTACTGATAATGAACACACAACAACCCAAAACCTATGGGATACAGCGAAAGCAGTCCTGAGAGGAAAGTTCATAGCAATACAGGCCTACCTAAAAAAGCTAGAAGAATCTCTAATAAAAAATTTAACACTACAGCTACAACAACTAGAGGGAAAACAACAAGCAAAGCCCAGATCAAGTAGAAGGAAGGAAATCATCAAGATCAGAGCAGAATTAAATGACACAGAGACTAAACTAACAATTCAAAAGATCAACATAAGTAGGAGCTGGTTCTCTGAAAAGATAAACAAAACTGACAAGCCTTTAACCAGGCTCCTCAAGAAAAAAAGAGAGAGGACCAAAATAATAAAATCAGAAACAAAAGAGGAGAAATCACAACCAATACCACAGAAATAGAAAGGATTGTAAGGAATTATTACGAACAACTGTGTGGCAAGAAATCTGACAACCTAGAGGAAAGGGACAAATTCCTGGAAACATAGAGTCTTCCAAAACTGAATCAAGAAGAAGGAGAAAGCCTGAACAGACCAATAACAACTAGTAAAACCGAAGCAGTAATCAAGAAACTCCCGGCAAACAAAAGTCCTGGACCGGATGGCTTCGCAGGTGAATTCTACAAAACATTTAGGAAAGAACTAACTCGTATCCTCCTCAGACTATTCCAAAAAATCCAAGAAGAGGCAAGACTCCGAAACTTGTTCTATGAAGCCAGTATTACCCTAATACCAAAACCAGGTCAAGACACAACAAAGAAAGAAAACTAGAGGCCAATAACGCTGATGAACATAGATGCTAAAATCCTAAACAAAATATTGGCAAACCGGATTCAAGCAACACATTAGAAAGATCATACATCACGAACAAGTGGGATTCATCCCAGGGATGCAAGGATGGTTTAATATTCGCAAATCAATAAACATAATACACCACATAAACAAAATGAAAGACAAAAACCACATGATCATATCAATAGATGCAGAAAAAAGCATTTGATAAAAGTACAACACCCATTTATGATGAAAACTCTCAGCAAAATGGGAATAGAGGGAGCATACCTCAACATACTAAAGGCCATATGCAAGAAACCTAAAGCCAACATCATACTCAATGGGCAACAACTGAGAGCATTCCCCCTGAGGCCAGGAACAAGACAAGGACGTCCACTCCCTCCACTCCTATTCAACATAGTCTTGGAAGTTCTAGCCACAGCAATCAGACAACAAAGAGAAATAAAAGGCATCCAAATGGGTAAAGAGGAAGTAAAACTGTCATTATTTGCAGATGACATGATAGTGTACATAGAAAACCCTATAGACTCCACCAAAAAACTACTCGACCTAATAAGTGAATTCGGCAAAATACCAGGGTACAAAGTCAATATTCAGAAATTGAAGGCATTTCTGTACACCAACAATAAAATCTCAAAGACAGAAACTAAAAAAAAATCCCATTTACCATAGCAACAAGAAAAATAAAGTACCTAGGAATAAACTTAACCAAGGAGGTAAAAGACCTATACTCAGAAAACTACATAACACTGAAGAAAGAAATTAAGGAAGATACAAATAAATGGAAGCATATACCATGCTCATGGATGGGAAGAATCAACATCATTAAAATGTCCATACTACCCAAAGCAATTTATAGATTCAGTGCAATCCCTATCAAAATACCAATGACATTTTTCACAGACCAAAACAAATACTTCAAAAATTTATATGGAACCAAAAAGAGCCCAAATAGCCACAGCAATCTTGAGGAAGAAGAACACAGTAGGAGGAATCACAATACCTGATATCAAACTATACTACAAGGCCACGGTAGTCAAAACAATCTGGTACTGGCATAAGAACAGACATATAGATCAATGGAACAGAATAGAGAGTCCAGAAATAAACCCAGGTCTATATGGTCAACTAATATTTGACTAAAGGAGAAGGAACATCAAATGGAGTGAAAAGAGCCTCTTCAACAAATGGTGTTGGGAGAACTGGACAGGGACATACAAAAAAATGAAACTAGACCACCAACTTACACCATAAACTACAATAAACTCCAGATGCATCAAAGACTTAAATGTAAGCCATGGCACCGTAAAAGTCCCAGAGGAAAAAATAGGCAGGAAAATTTCAGATATCCCACGTAGCAACATTTTCACTGATATTATCTCCTAAGGCAAGGGAAATAAAGGAAAGAATAAACAAATGGACCTACATCAAACTAAAGAGTTTCTGCTCAGCAAAGGAAAACATCAGCAAGATGAAAAGGGAACCAACCATATGGGAAAATATATTTGCCAATGATACTTCAGACAACAGATTGATCTCCAAAATATATAGAGAACTTATACGACTCAACACCAAGAAGACAGACAACCCAATTAAAAAATGGGCAAAGGACATGAACAAACACTTCTCCAAAGAGGACATACAGAGGGCCCATAGGTATATGAAAGAATGCATCACTAGCCATCAGAGAGATGCAAATAAAAATGACAATGAGATACCACCTCACACCAGTCAGAATGGCCATCATCAACAAGTCAACAAACATCTTGTGCTGGAGAGAATGCGAAAAAATGGGAACCCTGGTGCTTTGTTGGTGGGAATGCAGACTGGTGCAGCCACATGGAAAACAGTTTGGAATTTGCTCAAAAAACAAAAAATGGAACTGCCTTTTGAACCAGCAATTCCATTGCTAGGATTATATCCAAAAAATCCTGAAACACCAATTCAAAAGAACCTATGAACCCCTATGTTCATAGCAGCCGTATTTACAATAGCCAAGTGATGGAAACAACCTGAGTGCCCATCTGTAGATGAGTGGATCAAAAAACTGTGCTACATTTACAGAATGGAGTTCTATGTAGCAGAAAGAAAGAAGGAACTTCTACCATTTGCAACAACATGGATGGAACTAGAGAGAATTATGGTTAGCGAAATAAGCCAGGCAACGAAAGAACAATACCTTATGCTATCACCTATTATGGGAGAGTAATGAACAACACAAACAAATGAGCAAAATTGAACCAGAGGTATGTAAACAAGGAATAAACTGACAGTAACAAAGGGGGAGTTGGGAGGGAGATAAGGAGTAAGAAGGGGAAGGGTCTAGTCAAAGAACATGTATAAATGACCCACGGACATGGACAACTGGGTGGGGACTGAATGTGGGAGAAGGAGGGGCAGGGTGTGGAGAAGCAAAAAGGGGAAAAAGGTGGGACAACTGTAATGGAAAAACAAACAAAAAAATTTTTAGTGGGGGAAAAAATGAAAATATAAAGAAGGGAAATGCAAGTTCAGTGAATATTAGAAGGACAAGGATTTTCCTTCACACTGTATATTTCTCTCCCTATCTGATCCCTCCAGAGTTTGGCATTCTAAAGAAGTAAGTAATGACATAAGGTTCTTTGCATAAAACTAATAAGACCAGTTTTTAATAGAGGGTTTTTTGACCAAGACTTTGACTGGAATGTCATGCCTAAAGGACACATGCTTGGACTCTGGTTGTAACCAAAAAGCCTTTAGGAACTTGGAACGGCTTTCGAAGGTAATAAAAGCCCACGAGATCAAAGGCCTGGTATCTTGGTTGGTTGTGTGGTCCACAGCAATCTTTCCAGGGAAGGAATGAAGGTTGTTTTCCTGAAAGATGGCTAGAAGGGACCTTAAGGCACAATGGAAAACCAGAAGGACTTGGAAAAGACAGGTGTTTACAGGCAAGGCTGAATGCCAGATATGTGGCTCAGCTTCTGTGCCCTGAAGGGCAGATTGAAGGTCACGCTAAATGTTCCTTGTGTAAGTTCCAGCAAAGTAGAACTAAAGATCATAAGTGATCATTTGCTGCTCTTGTTGTGTTTATGCAAATGAACAGGATAAATTAAAAATGAACTTAATGCAGTCCCTTTAATGACGAGGAGGGTAATGTTTGGGAGAAAAATCGTGATTCAAGGAAAATCACAATGCTCAGTGGTAGACTATAAAGTAGTGCAGCTAACCATCTTTAAAGTTTCTTTTAATTTAAAATATGTTTTCATTTGAAAGTTAAACTGTGTCTGTGGTATCATCAAAGATATTTAATTTACGGGCAAGAAGAATGTCAAATGCCTTGCAATTGGATGTCTCTCCAATAAGACAGACTTACAGATTTAGAGACTTGTTTGTGGGTTATGTTACATAAATTAACATGTATTTTCTGTTTTCAAAGGGCATAAGCTTATGATCTCATTACCTGAATGACTGTCTGTATGTATAGGCCTCACTTAATCCTGTCTGCATTGCTGCCACCTGAGACTCAATAGTTTGGCTGAACTAAGTGGCTGGGTTGGTGACGTATGGCGTGGTCTGTGGGCTTCACTTTAAAACTGGTTTCTCTTTTCTATCCTAATGGCTTGGACAAAAAGAGCCCAGAGGTCTGAGAGGGGGGAAACATAAACTATTTCCTTCAGCCCAAGCTAAGCATAATGGGCAAAAGGGTTTTGGACAGGTGAGACGTGCCTGGCACACTATTCTCCAAAGAAGCCCCTTTTTTTCCTTATCTGGGACGTTGAAATATTAATCCCTGCCTTTTGTCATCTAGTGGTTATGGATTGAATGATGTCCTTTAACCCTGTTGCCAAATCTGTTGCCCCCAAAATACAACAAGGATGCCAGCCTGTTAAACCAAGCACGCCGTTGTCCGGGGACAGCCAACCGACCTGGAGTCTGCACAATCCTTCCCCATGTGGGAAGCCCACCCTCCCCTCTGCTCCCCCACTCTTATTAGGGATTTCTGGACACAAGGGTAGGTAGGACGATGACCATGTCCAACTTGAAGCAGCTAGAGGAGCTCGAGACCTTCGCCCATTGTCCTTTATAAGATTATAAATGGTCTTAAGTCTGAGAGGGAGGGATTGTTATTTTTTATTGATAAAATAATTAATTAATTAATTAATTAATTATTTGGAAAAAAGGGGGAAGAATATATGAAAGGGTAAAGCGGGAGAGCTTGTATGTATGACCCATGGGCATGGACTTGGGGGGATTGCTGGGGGAGGGCGGTACTGGGCAGAGGGGAGCAAAGGGGAAAAAATTGAAACTATTGTAACAATATAATCAATAAAATATACTTTAAAAGAAAAAGAAAACCATTGACATTCACTCTGAATGTCATTGTGACCCAAATAAATAAATAAATAAATAAATAAATAAATAAATAAATAAGATTGCTGTGCAAAGTTAAAGGGAAAAGCTGATTAAATCCCTGTGCTTTAGAAATTGTTTCACATTTTTAAGATATAAGCAACTTGTGAACTTATTTCTTCTTTAAAATGAAGTCTTTTGTTTCAATACCATATTAACATGCACATGGATGCCTGAGAAACCTTTCATAGCTTGGTCAAGAACATGACATTTAAATGGGGCACTCTTCCTACTACAATATGCAGAAGTTATTTCTGGGTAGTAAGACTCAGGGACTTAATATTTTTAATTAACATCTTTCGAATTCTTATTTGTAAGTTGCATTAAATTTAAGACCTGAGCCTAATCCTTTGATCTGGAAAAAGATCGAGTACTGAGAGCAGACCAAATAATCCCTAAAACTTGGTTAAGAATTTAACTTAAAATTAATTGGAATTTCTTAAGAGAGAAAAATAAGTATGCTACAGCTTTTAAAAATTGTAACACCTCAAATATAATAGATCTCTAAAGAGAATTTTAGCATGTGCTCTTGTGAGATGGTTTTATCAGCAAATACTTCGTGAGCTTCTCCTGGGTGGACAGCACAGCCTGGAACAGGCTGTCCTGACATGATGCTTGGTTCCATCCACTACATGCAATACCCATGAAAACCAGAAAAGTTCTCCTAGTAGAGGACCTCAAGGCTATTGTGTGAGATATGCAGGCACTGTGCATTAATAGCAGAATGTATTATCTCTGCACATAATCTCAGTAGAACTGTGTTACATAGATAAAGCACTTATTATTGTTGTTATTATTAAAAACATTTTGGGGCAAACAGTAAACTAATAAGCTCACTTGGGGTGCATGCTCACACAAATGTATCTTAAAGCCCAAATGTTGTTTTTCACACATTGTAGATATTAAACTGTGAGTGTGAAATTAAACTGGAGGATAAGTGCCAGATAAAAAACATTTAATCCATTAAATTTAACACAAATTTATTGTATGGCAGGCCCTGGAAGGAAGTAGGCCTATGAGGAAATAATAATAATATAAGACTGAAAGTAAAAAGTGCCACAATGGCAATAGATGAGGCATTTTGGAGTTCAGCAGGAAAAACAATTACTTATGGAAGGGAAAGAAAAGCCTTTACAGAAAAGATGTCATTTGAATCATTCACACTGAACCTCATAGGATAATATTTTGCTGGGGAAGGGGCCACGGTTGATGAGCTAAAGACAGAAGAAACGGGGGGGGGGTGAATTAGGGGGGGGCGGCTGGCGGAAATCAACCCAACTGCCTACATTTCAAAATATCTGATGCGATCAGTATTTTCCTTCTATCTAGTATCTCTTGGTAAAATTCCTTCTGAAAAAAATGACAAGTGTCCTCCCCACCCCCACCCCTACCACATATCAGTGTTTGTGTGGGCCTTTCTGTGGTCCACATGTCCAGGGCAGGAAGTGCTTGGTCAGTGACAGAGACAATGAAATCTTACTGGTAACCAAACTCTGACAGCTGACTCTGCACTACACTGCACTGCACTGCACTGCACTGCACTGCTGTGGAAGTTCCGCTAGAATGAGTGATTTCACTGCCTCTGGGATCCATGCTTTCCTGTGAATGAGCCCCAAACCTCAATCTGCCTGAGTCAGACTTCTCTCTTGAGCTAATGTCACATTCTGTGGTCATATCCTATGTTTATATATACATTTAAAGTAAAACATTTCAGTGAAATGGCATAAGAACTGGGTGATGTTTTCCTCAGGGATTCACACTGCTGTTGAAACCATACCATTTGCTCCTCAAACATTTAATGACAGGGCAGTAAGTTTAGAGCATGAGCTTATAATGGTGGTATTTTTGTTTCTAATATCCACTGCAGTGTGGAGGGAAGTTGGTGACTGGCAACTATTCATTTATAACACAAAAAAGTGCTAGATACTTGGGTGAAAGAAAGGGAAAGTTACCAGATCCCCGGCCTCTAGTCAGTAAGGAAAAAAGTCAGGTTAACAATAAATCTCAATACAGACTGCATAGAAATATTCTATGAATTCTAATGAATTCTAGGACTACAGGGGAAAAGAATGGGGTGATATAGGCAGTGTGTGGTGGCAAAAAAGCAGAGGCCCCAGGACTACTTCTGAGGCTTTGACATTAAATGGTGACCTGTACAATCTTAAGCAAGTAAATTAACCATTCCAAGCCCTAGTCTCCTCCTCTCTCCAACAAAATACCAATGCTTAGCTCATTTAGTTTCTTCTCATAATTATGATAATAATAATGCATTCGTATACACATTCATCATAAGAATGTGAGTCTAATATTTTTTTTCTTAGTCATTTAGGTAATTGGAGTGTGTGTGTGTGTGTGTGTGTGTAGTTTTGCCTGTAGTTCCTAGATTATAACTCCTTTGAAAGAGAGACAAAGTCTTCTTTAACTTTAAATTCACCTAGCCCCACATACTAGCCAATAATTCTTAGCAGATGCTCAATGTTTGTTGAATTTAAATTTAATGCTGGGTCAGTCCAGTATTGCTGGAAAGATCTAAAACTTCTTTCTTCCAAACAAAAGCCAAATACCTAGCATTAAAGTCAATGTTACAGTGTTTGGGCAAATAACATACTCTATAGTGAGGAATGTAATTATTCTTATCTTGCTGTTTATAACCGCAAATATTATAACTACTCATAAAATTTCCAGACCTTTGAAAACTTCACTGCTTAAAGCTAAACTCAGCTAAATGATGAACTTCATTGGCTAGGTCTATGCCATGTGAAACATTCTTTTTCATTTATTTCTCAAATAACCTTCTTAGTAAGTGTCCCTCCTCCCAGAAGTTACCCCAAAGGGTAGCAGGACTTAATTTATTTTTTCCACTATATCTATCATGCTCTCAAATACCTCACTCAAACCTATTCTCAACTTTTTTATTTTAGAGCTAAATTATTTGCAAGCATGATGTTCATCCTCAGGATGTTTACATATTGTATGTTTACGTATCTGGTATCTTAGACTATTCCCATACTCTTCCTGTACTGAAAAAGTTACACCAAAATTTCACTGCCTAACCATAGGTTTCCATGGTTTTACTTAATATGTGATCTCTGTAAGCTGTTGGAATGACAGCTTTGTGTGGCTATGAAATGAATGCAGACTTCAGTCCTTTTGTGACCTTTCTGTTTCTTTGTCTCCCGGTCTCTGAGAAGCAGCCCCACAAGAAGCACTGGAGCTGGCCCTGCACTGAGCAACAGTGACTTCAGCTGTGGACACCACATCTTTCTAGTCTAGCAGCAGTTTAAAGGGATTTTTCAATCTAAAAGACCAAGAACATATTAAAAAGCACCTCAGGTAAGGTACATTTCCATTGCAAAAGCTATGGTTCTATGCTGCCCATAAAATTTTATTTGTAGTATTGGGGAGATTTCTGAATGACTCAAGATAAACACACATTTGTACTCAAATAGCATTTGTCTTTTCCAGCACAAAGAAAATGACTTGTTTATTATTATTTTTCCTTCTTCTCCCAAAATCAGGGTTTCAAAAACAAATGCAAGGATGAATGTCTGAAAACTGAAGATTTGCAGATGGGGTGATGGTCTAAATCAGTCTCTTGGCCTATAAACTTGAACAGCATCCTTTTACACCAATTTCCCAGGTATTTCTCAGTGAGTTAGGTAGGCCTCTCATGTTAATGAGTTTCATGTGCTAATGCAGAGTCTGGAAGTGCAGGTGTCCAAGAAAACTCCTCTACTTGGCTTTAACAATCCTGCAAGGAGTTGATGGGATTACAGAGATTAAGGTCGGCCATTCTCCTAAGGTTATAAAGAGCGCTGTCCTGGAGACAAAAGGGAGAGAAAAAACAGGCTTTCTTGGTACAGCTGCTCATGAGAAATGGTGTGTAAACAGTCTCTGAAGGGATACCAATTATTGCTGAGAACAGATAAAATGAACTTCAAGATTTGATATCTGGTCAACTGCATTTTCCCTTTTGGAAGCTAACCAGTCATCCAGGAAGTGTATACTGATTCCTTTCTAAGGATCACTTATAAAAGAGGTAGGGAAAGCCTTGAAATTGAGCATTTGCAAAGTTACTGTCTAAGAGAATCATATGTAATTACAATTCACAACTGATACTCTATAGTTTTGGACTGAGCAAAGGCCAGCATGTGACAGGAGAAAAGCTAGAAAGATGTCAACGCCATGGATGGAGGTAAAAAATGAACATCATCAGTGGCTTCCATGCTCCTCCTGGAAGAAAGGGACAAGGCAGGTGCTCTTAAGATATGCTGCTTTGTCACCCAAATGCAGTCAGTAGACAGAACTGCAAATTCTTTTTATGTCCTGAAAATAAATCTAGCTATTTGAATTTCATGCATTTCAGCCTGGGTTGCACAATGGGAAAAATGGACCTGCATGAGACCACTTTAAACCACAGGAGAATAAGCACAGAGGTTACACTGGGTACAATGTGCTGTTATTCCTCCCCTGGTATTGGCCAAAGTACCTGACATAATAGAAGCTGTGAATTGCATTTATCCACTGGAACCATTCTCAACATATGGTGGGCACATCTATTTCAGCCACATACTTTGGAAGTGATAAGAAGTGAAATGTTTTCCTGGTGAACATGGCACACTCAGTTTTTTGTGTGTATGTGTATGTGCATATTTGGGAATGCTGTCAGAAGCATTCTTTTCATCCAACCAGAGCAATAAAGTTTTCAGAGCAAGAGTCCTATCACATTGTCACTATACTTTTGGATGTAAAGGATGAGAACACAGCACTTTGTATGGTTTTAATAAAACTTCCAGCATTAAAAAAGAAGTAGAATGAACTAGTTCTTCATCTTTTAAAATTACTTTTGATAAAAAGGTTTTAATTGAGATGTATTTTACGTGAAAACCATGATAGTCTAAATCTAGATAAGTAGATGTTCATGTAAACTCTTCTGGAAAATAAAAAAGTTCTTAAAGGGAATAAATTATTGTATTATAGGAGTTGATAGTCGAGATGAATTTCAGCACATATAAATTGAACCCCAGATTACCTATTTCTGCCTCTTTTCCTTTTTGTCTTACTCCCCTAAAGGCACAGGAATGTTCAAATAGAGGTCATGTAAGAGGCTTCCCATATCTGTCTTAATAAATAAAATTCATTTATGTACTAGTGGTTGATTTAAAGGGATAATTATGTTAAATAAATGTATTAACTAATTTTTCTTTACATTGTAAATGGTTGCGAAGATAATGAATTCTTTCCATCTACTGTTGGAGCTTTCTAAATAAATAACAGCATCCTTATAAATGAATGCAATATTATTTAGAAACATAAGTTAAAGCTACAGAAATAGTATAATGTATGTGCTATAGAATATTGCTGATCAATAGTTGCAATGATTAGTCTGAATTTTTAAAATATGTTTAAAAACACAGGCCACTAAAATTTTGCATGTTATATCTTCATTTTTTTAAGACTGGGAACTCAAAAAAAAAAACACCTTATTTTTCTCCACATGAACTCTGTGTAGCTCTTGAAATATCAAACACATTTTCTTCAGTATTTCATGTGATTTGATAATGTCTTTTTTTTTTTACCATGAATATTTCTCTCTAGAAAATTTCTATTTCATTTCCAGAACTGCAAGCTGAAGGCTTTACCCAATTCCTTGGGCCTGGGTAGCCATTAGCCTGTGCCTCTCCCCAGATCTGGATCTTGGTCTTTCTCGCTCTTTGAGGTGAACTCTAGCTGTATCACCTTTAGTCCTAAATAAATATACCAGGTCTTCCAGGTGGAAGATGAATGTGATGACTTCCTCCATACAGCTTGGTCCCTGGGGCTTCTTTCCCCCTCAGTTTTCTGCATTACAATTATGGCCTATCACAGGCTCAGAATTAAACATGGGTTTTGTCTTCTCGAAGACTTGAGGGTGTGAACAGTCTGTAATGATGGGTATGCCTCGGCATTATAGGTATTTCCTTCAGAGATTGGAGAGACAAGCAAGATGAAGGATCTAGGCCTCAACTCATCTCCCAGGTGGGCTGCACTACCCAAGTTGCTTGCACAAAGGAACTGCGGGAAACTGGCCCACTTGTGAAGCTTCTGTGTGAAATCCTAAGGTAAGTTTCATTGTGAAGCCAACCTAAACAATTACTTGATCTAAAGAAAGAAACTCTTTTAATTAAATTTTTTGGCCATGTGCCACCTCACATGATTATCAGTAGTATTTAAAATGAATTCAAGCTATGCATCACAAATTTATATTTTCATGTAGGCAAGCCCAGGGCACTAGCTGATAGAGTAAATTTATTTTTAATAGAATCACAGAATCTTAAATGCCTGAAAAGACTTCAGAAACTATCTGGGCCAATCACCCATCATCACCTGAGTAATTCTGTCAATAGCCCTCTCAGGCTTGCTAAAAAGAATGAAGGAGCTGATTTATTTCTCTGCTAAATCCAGAAAATGTAATTATAATTTTAAAGTGTTATAATTGTAAGAGAATAAAACTTTGGTAAAGTTAAGACTTCATTCTTCTGAAGAAAAGCAATTAGAAGAGTGCCATAAATGCATTTTTAACCCCTTGAGGTGAGAGCTGAAGAAAATGGCACAAGCCACTTGCACACATACATATGTGATTATTCTGAGTCATAACATGCAATTAGTCTCAAGTCCTTACTCTGTTCAGTAGTTCGAAATATAAAAGAAAATGCACTTTATTACTATTGGGATTTATAAGGCATTTTAAATTTAATCTACTTTTCTCTATCTGAACAGAGAATTGAATGAAATCTGAAGGATGGGGGATGAAGTGGTGAAAGGAAATAAGTGTGTGTGTGTGTGTGTGTGTGTGTGTGTGTGTGTGTGTTTCAGGTCAGATCCAAAATTGCCATTCGATGTGATAAAAATTGCCATTTTGATGTGAAGCTTTCAAATTGTGCATTAAATGAGGAATACACCAGGGCACAGAATACCAGTGCACATCTGGACTTCAGAATTTCCAGGGTACACCTTTTTCACCTTTGGAAGAGGTCACTGTGGATGCACTAGAGAAGTTTCTAACTGCGGGTTCTGATGGTTCTGTAGAACACACATTTTTTTTCTCTGGGGCTTTCAAATTACAATATAAAAGTTAGTTAAAGCTTAGGAGTTTGTGTTACATTACACGCTGCATAAACATAGCCATTGCTCCTACATGTGACCATTAATGCATTCTGTAAAGGTACAGTTATTACCACCAGGACAGAAATCAACAAACCCCACCAAAAGAATTTCTTACAACTGCTATCATAAAATCTGTGCACCTTATGGATTTCATTAACATTTTACTCCCTGAGGATTCCCAATTGTACAATAACAGAAGTTCTTTAAATTTTAAATACCACAGACAGGAACAGCCTTTCACCCAAAACAGATGTGAAACCATCAACCTTACCTTTTTATTGGTCCATGGATATGAGACTGGTTGATAATTGATAGCTCTTAATGTGTTGTTGTTTAGATTACAGAATTGGAAACTTAATAGTATTTTTCCCATGAAAGGATACGTTAATAAACAATAGACAGGCTTTTCAAACACAATTCCTTACTCTTGATTATATTTGAAGTTACAAAAAAAAAACAAAAAACAAAAGAAACCCACCTTTGATTTCCATACTTCAGAAAAACTAAAATAGGCAAACAGCAGTGAAACACAGGTTTGGAGGAGCTTATTTCAGTCTTATTTTTCCTAAATCCTGTCAATGATAACTTGTGATTTTTGTCCTTGTGTTTCCTCTTAATTTTATCCTTATCAGTGTACTTGGAGATGCAAGCATACAGTATTCTAAAATAACATCTGTTTTTATTTAGCTAAAAACAGTTCACTTTTAAAAGCTAAAAATAGCAAACCTTAAGATAAATAAGAAAGGCAGTTTATGAGGCTATTTTCCTGCATAAGGTAAGCAGAGGAATCTGTATTTTTGGAAAACAAAAGAGCTACCATTTTATTCAAATAATATCTATGATAAACAGTTGGAAAGGGACAAAAACCAGCCAAACAACCAGTTACTCTTTCTCCCAAAATGCTGATTAAACTGACTATTTAAAAATGACTTGATTAGAATTTGGGGTATCACGGGGTTTTCACTGGGGGTTGATTTTACCTCCAATAGGACATCTGGAGACATTTTTGGTTGTCAAAATGCAGACATGTGTGAGTGTGAGTGTGAGCGTTTGTGTGAGTGTGGGTGTTTGTGTGTGTGTGTGGGGGGGGTTACTGGCTTCTAATAGGTAGAGGCCAGGGATACTACTAAACATCCTAAAATGCACAGGACAGGCCACCAACAAGTAAGTATAATTCAAAATGACAGTATTGTCCAGGAGGAGAAACTCTGCTGCTGACATAGTCTAATCATGTGTTTAAGTTCAAGCTTCTGCTGTCACTGTTTAAATTAATAAACATAGCCCTGGCTGCGTGGCTCAGTGGATTGAGCATCGGCCTGCAAGCCAAGAGTCGCTGGTTCAATTCCCAGTCAGGGCACATGACTAGGTTGCACATCAGGTCCCCAATTAGGGGCACGAGTGAGAGGCAACCACACAGTAAAAAAAAAAAAAAAAAAAAAAAAATTAATAAACATCATTTACCAATAAACAACTAAGTAGAACTATGCTGCAGTTTTAGTGTTCTTGCATAGTCTTCAGAAAATCATCTTCAAAAAGGATCCAAATCCATTTGCACATATTGTTGCAGTTAAATAGTAGCAAAGAAGTAAGAGAAAGGACACTAAGCTTCTGTCATTAACTAGCTATGTGATCTTGCATATCACTTAACCTCTGAACATGTAAAAAATAAGAAATTTACACAAAATGATGTTTGCATTTGCTGTTAGTCTTACTCTTACTCTAGATATCTTAGAAAGAAAGTATTCTTCTAGACTACAACTATAAATGTTAGCTACAAATAGACACTGGCATAAAACATTAAGAAACCCCCTAATGGCTTGGACCGAAAGGGCCCAGAGGTCTGAGAGGGGGGAAACCTAAAATATTCCCCTCAGCCCAAACTAAGTATAATGGGCAAAAGGGTTTTGGACAGGTGAGATGTGCCCGGGACATCTTCCTCCAAAGAAGCCCTTTTTTTTCCCCTAATGTGGGACATTGAAAAATTAATCCCTGCCTTCTGTTATCTAGTAGTTATGGAGTGAATGATGTCTTTTAACCCTTTGCCAAATCTGTTGCCCCCAGAATACAACAAGGATGCCAGCCTGTTAAACCAAGCATGCCGTTGTCCTGGGACAGCCAACTGACCTGTAGTCTGCACGATCCTTCCCCATGTGGAAAGGCCACTCTCCCCTCCACAGCCCCACTCTTACTAGGGATTTCTGGACCAAAGGGTAGGTAGGACAACGACCATGTCCAGCTTGAAGCAGCTAGAGGAGCTTGAGACCTTCGCCCATTGTCCTTTATAAGATAATAAAGGGTCTTAATATCTGAGAGGGGAGGATTGTTATTTTTTTATTATTAAAATAATTAATTAATCATTTATTCATTAAAAAAAGAAGAAGAATATATGAAAGGGTGAAGCGGGAGAGCTTGTATGTACAAACCATGGGCATGGATTTGGGGGTGTATTGCTGGGGGAGGTGGGGTGCTGGGTGGAGGGTAGCAAAGGGGAAAAAACTGGAACTATTGTAACAATATAATCAATAAAATATACTTAAAAAAATAAAAGCAGTATGTTAAAATCTCCCACTAAAAAAAAAAAAAAAAAAAAAAAAAAAACCATTAAGAAACCCAAACTATAAGCAAAATGGAGCATGCATGCTATAAAAATTAATTTATTTTTAAAGTGTAATTCTTCCTAAAATGTGGTTTGTTTAATATTGTCTTTTCAGTGATGCTTCTCATAAAAATCTGAGAGGTTTCTTTAAATGTCATGCATTTCCTTTAGGGTATGTTGACATGAAATACCCTTGTATAATTAGTAAGATTATTTGGCTGATTTACAAAACTGAATTAAGTGGTCAACTTGTTTAAAATAGTTAAAATCATTTTGGTATTTTCTATATGAGCAAACAACCATTTATAAATGTCTAAATAATTATGTTACATGTGCATTGTTTTCCCCAAATCATATCCTCCTTAAAGGAAAAAAAAAACTTATGAATTTAATTTGTTCTTATGTACATTTCCTATATATATTTTTTCTTTGAATCACTTCCTATAATATGAAAAAGCAAGGTCACAGAGAAAGCATTAGGGAAAGCTCCCCAGGAGACAGGAACTGGGAATGTGGGTTTCCTGGGTGGAAAGCTAGTCATAGAATAGATAACACCCGTGATGCAGGGAGGGTAGGATGCAAAGCATTCATTTTATGCAGGAAGTAGAAGTCAGTACAGAATAAGGGTAAGACAACCAACCATTCACCTGGGGAAATTTTTAAAGCAAATCATCTCTCTTCCAGATTAATGTTCTAGCTAAAATATCATGTTAGCATTAGTTCCAATAAACAGGTGGCAGCACATGGGTGCATGCACACACACACATACTCACACACACAGAACACCTGGGAAATAAACATTTAATCGAACAGGTGTATTTTCCCTAAATTTTCCAAAATTATATAAATATTTTCTTTTTCTAATAATTATATAGTTTTCCAGTGTACAATTCTATCATGTATATATTGTATTGTGTGTTCACTACCCCAAGTCAAGTCTCCTGTCACCATTTTTACCCCCTTTAGCCTCTCCTACCTTCTCCACCCCTCTTTCTCTTTGGCAATCATCATTCTGTTGTCTATAAGATTCTTTTTCTTTTTGCTTAATTTCTTCACCTTTTTCACCCAGCCCATCAACCTCCTCCCCTACCCCTCCAATATTATATTTTACAGACATCATTCCAAATCTGGGTAACCCAGGGAGTTATTTTTGTCAGTTCTCTAGTTACACATTTATGAAGTATAATTTTATTGCAATTTCAGCAATTTACTAATGCTCTGATGAGATAATTCATATACAGTGTCTGGTTTATAAGCACAGAGTTTACAATCAGGGTAACGTGACTCAATATGTTTTCTGGATTAGTCAATTTAGCAGATGAAACCAATTTTGAATATAGCATTACAGGTTATAAACCTGATGGAAACTAGCAATTGTATGAAAAATAAAAAACTACTTCATAGGAGATACCCATTCCATACTCAACACATTAATATGAGAGAATCAAAGATTTGTCCAAGAAGTTTAGAAGAAAAAAAATTATATATGAGTCTTATTAAAATAAATGACATCCTAAAGCTTTAACATAAATTACTTCAGTTTCTTCCTTCAATTTTAGGAGACAATTCACTTTAAAGATAAAAACAAGGATCTGAAATAAGTTATTTTAATTGAATAAGCAGCAGCACTCAGTTCTCTGATGTAAAATTTGCTAAAAACATGTAATAATACTATGTCAGAGGGAGTATCTCCAAGAATTCATGAATTGTTTCGTTCTATTTGACACTTAAAGGAAATCCAGTAAGTCACTTCTTAGCTCATGAAATCAAACTGATGCCTTTAAATTATCTTTTGTCTCCAATCTCAGAAAGCCATAACTGATAATTTAATTTTGGAATCATGACAGAGCCACTTTTAGAAGTTGTTGGTAGCAACAACTCACAGCCCTGAATGGATGTTGGGGGACCCTATGAGTAGTCAACCTCAGAGGACCTCCTGGACTAATGGAGAGACTGTGGGCCTGGGGGTTAGGAACCTGGCTATGTGAGTGACAGTCTCTTCTGTGACTTTTGAGGCCCTAAGACCTCACATGTCCTGTTGCTTTTGACTGTATAGTTGGCATGAGACTATCTGCACAGCTTACTTCACATCATTGGCTGAAAATCTATGTGAACACCAGCAGCACCCTGGGCCTTGTCAGATTGAGCACAGCGGTGATTGCCAGCTGCTGTCTGCCGTCAGATGACTCCGTAACTCCTGACCCTCTACCAAGTCTGTGGAAGGAAGTCCACTTCAATTGTGTATGACTGATTTTTCCCACAAGTTGCATCTCTTCACCAAGTTGGGATTCTGTGAATCGTTTAACCTCTCGGGGCCTCATGAAGGTGCAAACAAAAATCTCTGGTCTACTTAATTTACGTTCTAAGACTAAAATGGGATGTGTATGCAAAGGTGTATTTAAAAAGGATAGGTGCTATAATAAAAACTAGGTTTTGTTATTAGAACATGTCTTCCTACCTTTTGCGACAGCACAGATGGAACTGAAGAGTATTATGCTAAGTGAAATAAGCCAGTCAGTGAAAGGCACGTACCATATGAGTTCACTTATAAGAGGAATCTGATGAATAAAATAATGAGCAAAATAGAACCAGAGGCATAGAAACATGGGACAGACTGACATCTGTAAGAAGGAAGTGGGGAGGTGGGGACTGATTAAAAGAAGATGACGGAACTAGTCAAAGAACATATATGAACGATTCATGGACATGGACAATAATGAGGGGACTGATTATGGAAGTGGGAGGCGGGCTGTGTGGAGGGGGGCAAAGGAGGAAAAAGTGAGACAACTGTAATAGCACAAACAATAAAATATTCAAAACCAAAGCAAAGCAAAACAAAACAAAACATCTCTTACCCTTAATTTGAAAATCCATCAAGCAACCAAAAGGCCTCAGATTTGACCAGTTCTGCATGTTGAACTTTAATGAGGGTCCCTAATCTCTTTTGACACTCCACTGAGTGACCAGAACTGATTGTGTGTGTGTGTGTGTGTTGTGGTGAGTGTGTTTTGATTCAGATCAGTCCACTTCCTTATCACACTAAAGACTTTTGTTACTGGTGTCTGCTTTCAAAGGTCCTTCAGTCAGAAAATGTGGAAATATTATGCAAGAGAAATACATAGGAGGTGAAAGGAAAGCATGGAAACAGGCTTCCTGACAAGGTAAGCACTAGCTCCTGTCTTCTGAAACTTTCTTTCCCTCCTACCTCAGCATAAACATCTGCACTAGAATGTGTATTGGAGAGAGAAGGCACTCTTGTGTCAGGGTCTGATGTATTCTAACAGCTACAGACTCATCTTGGAAGGCTCCTCCTTTGGCATGATTAATCCGTAATGAGGCTGATTTACCAAACCAAGCAGGATGTGGTTTAGAAGCCAACTGTTACCTGCTCTTCTGGAATAAGCGAAGGCATAAATACCAAATTTTTTTCCCACAAAATCCAAGGCTCTCAAATTTGTAGAAGAGTAGAGTGAAGCTTGAATTGGTTTATAAAGTAATTCTATGTCTAAAGTCACTGGAGGGTATGGTAATTGATTAGTCCCTGGTGCTGTTTTTATTTCTTTGGATTAACAAAGTTCATATCCCATCCAGGCATGATGTCTCTTGCCTTTTTTTCTTCTTGTCTCCTGGCATTTTAATCAGGGATGAGTCACAGTTGTTTTGAGGAAAGCACTCCCAAGAGCTTTAATTAAAGCTGGAAGGAGAAATCTGTTTGTAGTATGGTGAACACTATCATTAATAAAACATTGAAATAATTAATGAATTAAATTCTGCTTTGTGTGTGAATAACTACACTTAGGATCTCAGAGAACATATCTCCTGAACAGATAGGCTTGTTGTACATTTATTTGCAGAGATGAAAAAAACAAACAAACTGAGACTGCATTTCTCCGAGATCCATAGTATTTATAGATGGCTAGAGTTCAAATACAGAAGGCTATGTTACTTTAATTTTATAGGAAAAGAAACTCAGTTTCAATAAGGTTAATGGCTTGGGCTCTAATGATGCGCTTGAAAATCAAGGTTTTTTAATAGCACCACTGATAGCCTGAGTCTCCTCTTTGAATCCTTGATTGTTTAACCAGAAACAAAAGCAAGAGAAGATTAAATTAATAATAAGATAAGCAGCTCTAGGACACAGAACAGAATGGAATACTTTGGAAAAAATGGGCAAATTTCACGATGTGATTAGATCTTCCACTGACAATTAAGAGGTTTCAACCACTCAGGATATGAAGTGGCCTTTGAAGCAGGATATGACCATGTGCAGACCTCTGAGTCAAGACTTCCCTTCGTGCTCCTTCTCACTATACCGCCTCTTGTTTTTAAGCTTTCTGGCAGACTACAGATCTCACAGGAAGCACCATTGTGAACATTCATATCAACAGTTAATAGTGCATTGTTTTTTTATGTCACTTAGTAATTTCCTAAAGAAAACAATGGGAACTGAAGACGGTTCCTGTCTTGAAGAAAAGTCAGTTCCCAATATTGCCTTATTAATTTAACACATGCAAGTGTTTGTCTTTGTTGCTACAGCAACATGTTTGTGGGGTATATTTGATGCAAAATGTGAAAGAACTAAAAAAGAAAATAGATGCCATTCTCATACTGATGTGCAAAGACAGAGAAATGTTCGTGAGCCTCTGCCCCCATGACAGGGTGTGTGCCTTGTGCCTGCAGCCTAATTATGCTGTGCTTCGGTAATTTGTGAAGTATCCAACCAATAAAAAACAAAGAGCTAACAACTTCCATGTAGTTTCTGAAAAGCTGGAAACACATGAAGTTATTCATAATTATGTGTTGGGTGGATGTTCGATGTTCCCACCACCACAGATACAACAAGCATGTAAATGAGCCCCCTGAGCTCCAGAAGGAGGAAAAGCTCATTTTACATCAAGGTGAGAAGACATTAAGCTTCTCTGACATCCACCTTCTAGGGGAATGGAGGAAGAAGGGCCCTGCATTCCAGGCTTAGAGGCAGTAAGCACCCAAGTCATGGTGTGCCTTTCTCAGCAGGAGAAAGTATAGCGGAGGTGAGTGATGTTTCACCAGATCCATCTGAATGCATAGGGACAGTAATGAATGATAAAGATGCAGCATACTAACAAGTGAAGAAGCAGATGCTGGAGTCCCACAGACCCTGCTTCCAAGCCCGTCACTAATTGTGACCTAAGGCAGTTACTAATTTCTCCGAACCTCAGTGTTCTCATTTTTAAAATGAGGATAATTGCATCTCTTTTGCAGATTGCTGGATTAAATAAAAATATGTCAAATATTCAGCAAGGTCTGGTTGCATAGGAAGCACTCAATAAATGCTAACTATTCTATGAAAGGCACAATTGCCAACTATGTCTAGCTCTCTTCCCTCTAGCACACATCGAATTTCTGCTCTCAGAAGTGTAGTGTGGCTGTGGGATATACTTTGGCAATAAAATGTGGGTGAAAGTGCTCTTTTTTGGGAGAACTCAAGAGCCAGCACTTTCTACCACACTCTCTTTCTCCCTCTGCCTTGATGACAGGCAGCATTTCAGATGAGAGCTGCTCCCCTGTGTGGATCCTGGTGTGAGGAAATATAGAGCAGCCCTCAGCTGGCCAGAGGTGGAAAGTAGTATAAGCAAGAAATAAACCTTCTTGTTTTGGTTATTTCGCCTTCCTGAACATGCTTTGATGAAAAAGTTGGAACATTTGAGATATTTTTTCTTCTGGGGCAATCTTAAATTATGTCTGACTCCCAAGAATGATGTAAATCTTGTCCTGTTGAAAAATGCTTTGTGAGACCCCCTTTTGTCTTCATGTTTCCAAAGACTGACCTCACACAGAAGAATTGCTGCAACTATAGTTTCAGACCTTGCAACACCACTGCCCCTAAATTATTGAGAGCTCTCCACATTACCAAGAATAGAACTACATTACCATACAAACAAGCTTAGCATTGCAAAATGTAAGCTTTCCTCTAGAGGCACATCTGTCAATCACATAAAACTGTTGGTTTGGGATGTGGAAAAACAAGTTACCAAGAAATATTTTGACATAGGCAAATTCATTTCATTTCTGACATAATATAGAGCTGGATTCAGCAGTCTCAAGGCAAAAGTCTCATCTTTTCTCACCCTCTTGACATTTCTCAGCATTATCATTTAGAAGTTAGAATGACTTCAGTTTCCTGTAATAGGCCATTTCACTTAAAGTGTATGTTAAACTAATATTGACCTTTCCAAAGTAAAACAAAATCTAGTATTTTGTTATCAAAAGACTGAAGCAGCAATAGATGTGGAAAGTAAGGGATTAATCATCTTGGTTTTTTTCTTGCCTAGAAACTCTCTCTGGGATTAAGTCATTTATATATATTTAACAATGAATATCACGACTTCCGGCCAAGATGAAGGCGTAGACAGACATGCTGCATCTTCCTCCACAACTAGGAAGGAATACAACTACCTCAAAACTAGAAACAACCAGAAGTTCCAGAAAAATCACAGTGCATGGAAATCCAGACAACAAAGATATAAAGAAGAAATACTCATCCAGACAGGTAGGAGGGCTAGACCTGGGGCAAAGAGGACATGGTGTGGTGGTGGCAGCAGTGGCAACAGCAGCAGGCCAGCAGAAAGCTCAGTTACACGTTTTAAAAAGTCAAGAGGGACACATGGGGAGCGTTCCCAGCTCCTCACCAGACTGCGTAGCTCACTGTCCCAGCACCAGGGAAAATCAAGCCTCATTGCTTTTGACTGTGCACACCAGTGGGGATTGGGACGGAGGCAGAAACTGCCGGTATTTCAGCAGAGTCTGCTTGTTTAAAGGGCCCCCATGGTCCTAGAATGTCTGCAGACCCATCCACTCTGGGAAGGAGGCCCAGGGCAGCAGCTAAAGGGGTGCCAGTCCGGTTTGGAAGTGGGAGAAGTGCCTGGAAAGGGGGCAAATGCTGGGCAAGTGGCATTGTTTTTCTCAGACCCCTCCCCCATATACAGCACCACAACGTGGTGGAACAGGTTGCCCGTTACTGATGAATACCTAAGGCTCCGCCCCTAACAACATAGTAGGAGCAACAGCTCTCCCTGGGACATGGAAGCAAATAAACACAGGAGACTTCCAGCTAAGATGGAGGCCTAGACTGACACGCTCCATCTCCCTCTACGACTAAGAAGGAATACAACTACCGCAAAACCAGAGATAACCAGAAGTTTTAGAAAATAAATGGAAGCCCAACATATGAAGTTATAAAGAAGTGGCGCTCGTCCAGACAGGTAGGAGGGGCGAAGCCGGGGAGGAGAGTTCAAGCTGTGCTGTCCGCGGCAGCAGCAGCGATGGACGCAGGACAGCGGTAAGCAGAGACACCATATTTAGGGAGAGGAGAGAAGCACCTGGGGAGCACCCCCGGCTGCAGACCAGACCCATCAGCTTGTGATTCCAAAGCCAGGAAATGCAGACCTCCATTGCCTTGGACTGTGAGGCCCGGAGGGGGTGGGGATGGAAGAGGAGGTTCCCAGTCTCTCAGCGGAGAGTGAACAGCAGGAATCCATCTTGGACCCCCACCCCCACAGAAAACACTACAGCGTGGTGAGACGAGTTGCCCGGTTGTGACAAGTGCACAGGGCTCTGCCCCCGATAGCATAGGAGGTGTGACAGCCCTGCCCAGGAAGCATAGGTAAACACAAAACAGTCAGGATAGCACAGATCATGATAGAGATCCCGGTGATGCAGCTGACCAGACAGCAAATATCTCATCTAACAGCTTAGCAGATAGGAAATCTTTCTGAGGCTCAGCTCAGAGCTTTGGTTATAATAATGCTTACAGACCTGACAGCATATCTTAAACAAGACATGGAAGGAATGAAGGCTATTCCTGCTGAAATGAATGAAAACACATACAAAACTAGTGGTGAGGGAAAGAAAACCAGGGATCAAATCAACCAATCGGAACATAGGGAAGGAACAAACAATCAACCAGTGCAGAAAGAGGAAACAAGAAGTGAGGAAAATGAGGAGAGGCTCAGAAATGTATCAGACAGCTATAAGCCAACCAACATCTGAATCATAGGGTTGCCAGAAGGTGAAGAAGAAGAACTAGAAATTGAAAAATTATGTGAAACAGTAATGAAGCAGAACTTCCTTAACTTGGGGAAGGAAATAGACTGACAGGTCCAAGAAGCACAGAGAGTTCCAAAAGAACTAGACCCAGGGAGAACCACACCAAGACACATTATAATCAAAATGTCAAAAATTAAGGATAAAGAGAGAGTCTTAAAAGCAGCAAGGGAGAAGAAGAGAATTACATACAAAGGGGTCCCAATAAGACTATCAGCTGATTTCTCAAAAGAAACTCTGAAGGCAAGAAGGGACTGGCAAGAAATATTCAAAGGAATGAAAAGCAAAAATCTACAACCATGATTACTCTATCCAGTGAAGCTGTCATTCAGAATAGAAGGGCAGAGAAAATGCTTCCAGGACAAAGTAAAACTGAAGGAGTTCATCAGATCCAAACCACTATTATATGAAATGTTAAAGGGGCTTATTTAGGAGAAAGAGGATCAAAACTATGAACATTAAAATGAAAACTGCATCACAACAACCAACAACAGAAGCTAGGGAATTGAAACTAAGGTAGACTAAGTAGGCAATGAGCGTTGGAAAAGAATTATAGGTATGGGGAACATTTAGGGAGGAGGTCAGTGGGGAGGGGGAAGGAGGGAAAGGGAGGGAGATGGTACAGGAATTAAGAAGCATAGTAGGAGGGAGTAGAGTAGATAGGAAGATGTTGAGAAGAACTATATGCACAACCAATGGGCATGGACTGAGGGGGGTCACTGGGTGGAGGGGTACAAAGGGAAAAGAAATTGGGATGACTGTAATAGCATAAACAATAAAGCATATTTTTAAAAAAATAAATATAAGACAGGCTCTGACTACTCTCTCAAAAGGAAGCCTGTAACTGCCGCAAATAATTTTGTATAATTTGCGCACTCAACTGATATGTGCGTTTCATTTGACAATGGGTGAAAAAGTCAAGAATGCAAGCATCAGGCCTTGGGTGGGAGTATCCAGACATCAAAACTGAGCAAGTTGAGGATTGGGAGTGGTGTTAGAATTAAATCCAGAGATGGGTGTGGGGTGGGGGTATTGGTAGGGGGAGAAGAGTCTGTGGGGAATATAAGGGTCATGTCAGACAAGGAAATGCCAGAGCAAAGAGAGGAAAACAAAAACAATTTCACTAATAAGAATACAAATATGTGCATTTCATACATGTATATGTAAACACAATCCACAGGGACCAGTGCCCTCAAATAAACCACCTCCTGGGCGTGGCTATACTGGCCTGTATGAAAAAGTAAACCTCAATCCATCTCTTCCCTTCTTCTACCAGAATAAACAAATTAAAAAACTCTATACTTGGAAACAATTGTTCAATAAAACTTCATAAGTAGGTTTAATATATTTCATCAAGGAAATGTCTGTTGAAGTAGAGAGCATATTAATAAAAAAATGTGTAGTTGTTGGGATACCCTGGCTGGTTTGGCTCAGTGGATTGAGCGTCGGCCTGCGAGCTAAGTGTCGCTGGTTCGATCTTCCAGTCAGGGCACATCAGAGAAGGAAAACTCTGACTCCAAAAAACCTCCGCTGCCTTGCGGCATACCTCTTCAGGGGAAAGGCTAAGGGAGTAAACCCCGACAGAAAATCCGGAGCCGGAGTCCCTAAGGCGGTTTGACGTTGTAGTCAACACCGGCAACTCCTGCGGCGCACCTGAAGCCAAGCTGTATTGACTCCGTCTTTCCCTTGGATCCTTCAGCTGCGAAGAGAGGGGGGGTCTGCTGCATGGGCAACAGCAGACCCTCCATATCACCCTTCCCAGGCTCTGTAGCTTCAGCTTCACTGGAGAGGACACTCCAGCGTCATCGCAAGATGTCGATTCAACACGGGAGGAGACAGATACCGTGTCACTCCTGAGTTGGACTGCACAACCATTCTCGGCGGTGCAGATAGACTCTTAAGAAGCTACACCATCGTCTCTCGAGACGGACGGCTGCCGACAACGACAACAGTTGTTGGGAAAAATTAGATCTTTCTCTGTTGCCAAAGTGAGACATCTGTGCTCAAATTCTGAGGAGTCGTATATAAGTATCTGAGAAGACATGTGGATTTTCAGAGATATCACCTGGGCCTGCTTTTCTCTGATGGTGTGCCAACATGACACGATGATGTAACAGAGTGCCTGCTGCCCACTGACCTTCTTTTTTCATTTGAAGGCATTTGGCAGGCACTGTTTTTTTTTTTTCCAAAAACCTTTCTAGATGACCCAAATCATCTTACACTCTGAATGCATCTGGTCTCACACGACATACCTGTATCCACTCTCGGTAGGAATCTTCTCCAGGGGTCCACCCATTCTCAGGGTAGTTCAGACGGGAACGTTCTGAGGACCAGTTGGTGCTATACTGGGAAGAAGCTGTGATGTGGTCAGAATGAATCTCTCCTGATTCCATGCCCAGAGCTTCCATACATTTGAAATCTGAAGGCAGAAAAAAAGGGCCCAACGTCATCAAAACACAGGGTGCCTAGGTTTCTTCTTTTAATCTGTCAGACTAAAAAGTTTATATTGTGTTCACACGAGTTTTACAAAAGATGACAGTAAGGGACTTATTAAAATTTAGCACTAATGCATGCATTTTCATGTCAATCTTTAATTCTGTTTTGTTTGTTCCTTTATTTTTTTTAATAGAGTCCTCATATAAGTGAAATCACATGGTGTTTGTCTGTCTCTGGCTTATTTCACTTAGCATAATATCATTTAGATCCATCAATGTTGTCTCAAATGGCAAGATTGCATTCTTTTTTATGACTGCATAATATTCCATTGTAAGAGGTCTGTCCAGCCATGTCATATAAAAAAGAGACATTTATTGAAGGAGCTACAAGATATAAGAAACATTGTACATAGGACAATGACACCCTAGTTCCCTTTAAAGCAGGCACCTTGGGATCTCATACAGTTCTCTCAGTTGCCATCAGCTGTTCCATTGTATTTTCCTGAATCTCATCAATTGTCTGAAATCTCTTCCTTTTCAAAGGTGATTTTAGTTTTTGGAAAAGCCAGATGTCCCAGGTTGCCATATCGAGGTTGTGGGGGCACTGAGTCACCTGGGTGATTTGATATTTTACCAAAAACTCTGCAGGAGATTCGATGTATGATTGGGTGCATTGTCATGATGAAGCTGCCAATCACCCGTTGCCCATAGCTGAGGCCTTCAGAATCATCCAAATAGTTTCCTCAGTGGAATGTTCAAGCTTAATGCAACATTTGATGCAGATTTGTTGCTCTACTTGCTCAGTCATTTTGAACATGATGGCCACATAGTACACATGCTCACTCAATGGGATTTACTGCCCCCACTGACTAGTATAGTGAAATTGTCATTATTCACACATGCACACATTCCAGTCCACACTCCTTGTCTGCCAGTTTACATTGATGTCACACAAATTATTCTCATTATATGAGTATTAACAATGGCTGGACTTTTTCTGGGAAGACCTTGTATATAGGTACCACCTCTTCTTTATCCATTAGTCTACGGATGGACACTTAGCTTCATGGCAATAATTATCTTAATGCAAGGCTATGAAAATCTCATAGCAATTAAATATTTTTCCAACTAGACCTAGGTTGACAGAAATACTATTAGAAATTTATTAGTTAATGATGAAAATTCTGATTTATTTTCAAAGTTAAACGTATGTTGATATGTCATATGGGCACACACAGAAAATTGTTTCAATAAAATTTTACTATTAAATTATTTCCTTCAATATCTAATAAAAGTGAAAAGTCTCTATGTCCATTTACAATACATATTCGGTGGATATAAGAACTTAACTCTGTCTTTCAGATTCCTTGCAACTGGCACTTAGGCCACCTCTTTCTGAGCCTTTTAATTCTCATGCTGCCTGCCCCTGGCCTGGTCATGATGATTATCATCATCAGATTATTTTATTAAAACACAAATTATCTATCAGAGGTAAACTGCAATATCATATGGTCCCAAAGAGAACAACAATTTTAGAGTATACAATAATAATGCTAACAATGGTGACCACGTATTTCATGAGGTTTCATTCACTCAGTGAAACAATAAAATATGAAATCGATAAGACATATGATATTGGGAAATGAATCATCAATTTTAGGAAAGTGTGAATCTAAAATTCTAAAGTGAAAAAAGTTTTAGAGATGAAGTAGAAGATTCTCAATCATCCAGAAAAATCTCAATTAATCAAAAGATTTTAAGATTTTAAAAGATTTTCATTCACTGGTTTTATATTTTTAAGGTTAGGCTTGTTATTTCTAATGTAAAAATATTTATAGGCATAGAAATACATGAATTAAATAAATTAAGTACAAATAAGTTTTTGAAATTTAATTGGCCTTTTTATTTTCTAGGAAGATCTGGTAGAAAAGAATGAGCATCTTTGTAGGGCGGGTTTCTAAACAGCCCATCTTCTCCCTATCCTACTTTACAACCCGACAGCTAGCACTGATGAAACACAACTTATTCATTGTTCTTCAGCTCTTTTTTTTGGGGGGGGGGGCTTCAAAGAGCTAGAGACCACATAAACTTTGAGGAAGGGCTGAATTAGTAGAGTATTTTAATAAGATACAGACATATATTGCTTTTATTCCTTTTATACAAAGTTGTAACAGAAAACAGGCTTCTTTTTACACGAATATCCACTTTCATTCACAAAAGAAAGAAAAAGGTAATGGCTTCCGCCAGGGTCTACAAGGCCAAACCACCATGCACCATCCATTCTACAGGGCTGCCCTGTCAATGAACTGCCGCAGATTCATTCCTGCCATCCACGGTCAATGCCTTTCCTTTTACGAATCTCAGCCCAGTACTAACTTGAGGATGCTAGGTAGGTGGCCTGGCATATTTCACAGTTTCAAGGCACTGGTTTTCCATTTCTCATTTTCTCACATAATTTCAGAGGCTTACAAGCATCCAGCTCATCTACAATTTTATTAAGAAAGCAGACCAAAATAGTTCTTCCTATTGATATTCATAAAACCCATTTAAAAGAGAAAAATTAACAGCTGGCACTCCAATTCACAAAGCATTTCTTTAGTGTTTCATGCTGCCCCAGGTGTGTGAGGAGGAATAACAAGACATATTTACCACAGGCTTTGCAAGATGAATGAGCACTGACCTTCCGGGAGGCTGCTCTGCAGGACGCTGTAGTTTGCTGAGAAGCCTTCTTTTGCTATCGCACTGTCCGTATAAAAAACCATCGATAGAATGCCTGATGAGGAACGAATTCGACCTGGTGTTTTCTGTCCACAGTAACGCCCAATGTGAGGGCCAACTGGAAAGGGAGAAATAGAGAGAACATTAAAATATCTTTTCTTTCACAGTAGATGCAAGAATCACCATTTGCAAACATGGATCCCAGCAGAACCCAGAAGTGTTTTCCTACCCAGAGTGTCTTCTCTGGTTAATTGCTTTGTAGTAAACATGTGGATTAGATTTGTGGAGAGGGTTTCCAAGTGTGCTCAGAAGGGTAGTAACAGATATAACAAGGTTCCCTGGGGAGCAGGATTGTTTTTCAGAAACACAATCAACATGCTTGCTTCAATTTCAAGTAATGAGATTTGAGCTATTAAGTGGCACTTGAGCCTTCATCTCCAGGACAAGACTGCACACCCAGTCCATGCTATGGTCAGCACGGTCTCTTGGAGTTGTCTGTCCTCACTCTCCTGCCTTGGAAGGAAATCCTGGGAAAGGCCTATATCCTGGGAACCTGACTGGAATTGGGGCGATGCCAACGGTCTAATTCAGCCCTGCATAACACCGATCTCCTTTCTCTTCCATAGTTTAGTCCTGGAGCCCTATTATGACAAATATCACTGACTTGGATAAAGGATTGTGTCCAACTCAGGGCTTAATCTGAACACTAATTTACAATTGTAGCAATTTAAAAGTTTAGAAACTATAGAAATCAATAGCTAGTTGTAATCAAAATGAAAGGAAAATACATATTGTTGACTTCTGTCCCAGTTTTTTCTCCCCTAAACCTACAAGGGGTGACTGCATTGACCTGGTGTCCAGTGGCCCAGAGAGGGCCCAAGCAGCCATTGACTGTGTGCACCAGGAGAAAAGTGGTACCTGAAGGAGTGAAGGGTTAACGCCAACTGATTTATGATAGTTAAATTGCTATTTGGCTTAAACTGGCCACCCCCTTGTTGAAGTGCTTTTAGACAAACCTTGGCAATTAGTAATTCTAAGTTGCCTTATGAATGGTGCAGAAGCCCTCTGGGCTTGGAAAATCTTACCATTTCCCTGTCCAGAACAGCAGCAAGACAAAAAAAAATCAAGCCCCATTTTCTCTAGGTTTTCTCATTGCAAATATCAAAAAAATATATATTCCAGATGGTTTGGGCTTAAAAAGACAATGTGGTGTGGACCATTTTCCCCTCCAAGAAACCTATGGTTCTGTTCATTTCAACTAAGAGTTATTGCTTTTTTCAAGGAAGCACAGTAGGTGGATCTGTCCCTGGCAGGATGGGCCTTCAACAGGGAGGTAGTGTTCCAAAGCCTGCATGTGCAACTTGGATGTAGAAGGCTGTGGATAAGGGCTAGGAGAAGCTCCAAGTGTTATTACAAGGCAAACCTCACAAGAAGTGATCAGCCTGGAGCTCCACCTACCAACTAAGTTCCTAGGCTGGCAACTAATCAGAGCACCCTGCTTTTCAGAGTGCTCAAATCCTTGGTTAATAGTTTTTCAGTCTTGGCCAACCCTCTAGAAAAAAAAAAGAGAAAAGAAAAACAAAAACAAAGCCTAACCCAAAGAGGTTTACATAGTTGAGTTAGTGCAAAATGGTTATTCTGTATATCTCATAACTTTTTTATATATCAAACTAATTGATTTGGCAGAATTTGAGGAGTTTTCTGGCTACTGTAACCCCTCAGCCTTCTGCAACCAAACATTGTGACCATATAGGTTGCCATATTATGAAGAAAACAAAAGGGGCAGACCTATTTAAAGGAATTGATACAAATGATCTACAGGGCATCACATGGTCATGGACAGTGGCTTTAAATTATGGGAAGAACATTTTGTTACATTAGGCTTCCCAGTTGGCGGAAAAGAGCATCCTAGATGATGAAACTCTTGCTGTTTTTGTTTGTTTGTTTGTTTTGTTTCTTTTAAACCTGGCCTCAGATACTTCTATAAATGCTAGTACTTTGCCAGATTTTCCTCATTTTGAATGTGGCCTTATAATAACCCAATACTTTTCTTGTTTATTTCATTACAGAGTGTAAAGTTGCCCACAACATATGCATGAAAATATCTAGCTACTTCCAGTAAAGATAGAGGTATAGTTAGACACGCTTCACCTCTTCATGAAACCACAAGAATTACAGCTAACCTCAAAACAAAAAATATCCAGAACTTCCAGAAAAATTAACTGTATGGAAGTCTGACAACTAAAGATATAAAGAAGCCACATTCATCCAGAAGGGTAGGAGGGGTAGACATGCAGAGTTGGGACAGAGAGGCAATGGTGGTGGCAGAATGGGCAGTCCCACATTCACACATAGTGGATAAAAATCAGGAGGAATTCCTTGGAAGTGAGCGATTCCAGTCCCAGGCCAGACCACACAGCCTAGGGTTCCAGCACTGGGAAGATAAAACACCATAACTTCTAGATGTAAAAACCATTGGGGATTAGAGAGGGGTAAGCAACTGCTGGTATCTCAGGAGAGTCTATTTAAAGGGCCCACACAAACTTAGGACATATACAAATCCACCTACTCTGGCATTCACTACCAGGGCAAGAGCTGGAAGGGCACCAGTTGAATATAGGAAGTGGGTGAGGTGACTAGAAGCCAGGCAGTGACATTGTACTCTCTCTGGGGCCTCCCCCGACACAGAGACACTAAGTGTGAAGTGGGTTGCATGCCCTGGTGAATACCTAAGTCTCCACCCTAGACAACTTAACAGGTTCACTAAGACAGGAAGTCAAAGCAGCTCTACCTAACAGGTGTGCTAAGACAGGGAGCCAAAGAAGAAACAAACACAGGGATGCTGCCAAATTGAGGAGAAAAAGCAATAAGGCCCAAATGAAAAATGACACAAAACTCCAGAAAGAAAAAATTAAAAACTAAACAAAATGGCAATAGCCAACCTATCAGATGCAGAGTTCAAAACATTGGTGATCATGATGCTCAGAGAACTCACTGAGTATGACAACAACATGAAGGGAGAAATGAAGGTTACACTAAGTGAAATAAAGAAAAATCTGCATGGATCCAACAGTGAAGGGAAGGAAGCCAGGATTTAAATCAATGATTTGGAGCATAAAGAAGAAATAAAAATTCAACCAGAACAGAAAGAAGAAACAAGAATGAAAAAAAAAAAAAAATGAGAAGAGGCTTAGGAACCACTGGGGCAACTTTAAACGTACCAACACTAAATCATAGCGGTGCCAGAGGAGAAGAGGAAGAGCAAGAAATTGAAAATTTATTTGAAAAACTAATGAAAAAAACTTCCTTAATCTGGCAAAGGAAATAGACATACAAGTCCAGGAAGCACAAAGTCCCAAACAAGTTGGACTCAAAGAGGACTACACGAAGACATATCATAATTAAAGTGCCAAAGGTTAAAGATAAAGAGAGAATCTTAAAAGCAGAAAGAGAAAAGCAGAGTTATCTACAAAGAGTTCCCATAAGACTATCAACTGATTTCTCAAAAGAAACTTTGCAGGCAAGAAGGGACTGGCAAGAAGTATTCAAAGTGCAGAAAAGCAAGGACCTACGACCTAGATTACTCTAACCAGAAAAGCTATCATTTAGAATGGAAGGGCAGATAAAGTGCTTCCCAGACAAGGGGAAGCTAAAGGAGTTCTTCATCATCACCAAGCCATTATTACATGAAATGTTAAAGGAACTTATTTAAGAAAAAGAAGAAGGTCAAAACTCTGAACAGTAAAATGACAACAAACTCACAATAATCAACAACTGAATCTAAAAAAAAAGAGAAAGAAAACAAACAAACTAAGCAAACAACCAAAATAAGAACAGAATCATAAATATGGGGATCATTTGGAGGGTTATCGGCTGGGAGGGGGAAGGGAGAGAATGGGGGGAAAAGTTCAGGGATTAGGAAGCATAATTGGTAGGTATAAAATGGACAGGGAATTGTTAAGAATAGTATAGAAAAGGGAGAAGCCAAAAAACTTATATGCATGACCCATAGACATGAACTAAGATGGGTGGTGGGGATTGCTGGAGGGAAGGGAGACTAGGTGGAGGGGGGAAAAGGGGGAAAATTCGAGACAACTGTAATAGCATACTCAATAAATACTTAAAAGAAAATATCTAGCTAGAGCATAAACTTAGGTCTTTTCTTTCCTCAAAAAGAATCCCATTTCTGGCCTTTTAACTCAATGGGAGGCTTAGGGTCCTATTCATATTCCCTCATTTAAATTCCATTATTGTGGATTCATAACTTTCTTTTTCTTTAGTTTTTAAGCAAACTTTTACAGCCCTAGTCCTTAGGGTCATTCTCTGATTGCAACGACACTGACCTTGCTAAGAATACAGGGCTCAAGGGAAGCTGTAGTCATCCCCTCAGCTCTGGTTGCTGATCTCCCCCCTCTGCTGTCACCTAGTTTCTCTGGGGAGGGTGGAGGCAGGGGAGCCTCTTTGAAAGAGCAAACAGAAGAGAACTTGTCTAGTGCAGACTCATAATTTAGAGTCTCCATGACTCACTGGTTTATAATGTGTAAGACATGCTGTGTAAATCTGCCTTCTGTCCTTTAGAACATTGTCCCCAGACAGCAGCGTGCAACTCTCTCCAGGAGCCCTCAAGATATGAGAGTGAAAGGCTTTTTTGGCTATAATACAAAGAAGTATTGAATTTTCCTGAACAACAGAAAGACCTCAGCCTAGCAAGCTAATGCAATATTGATCTGAGGAAGAGTGAGTGAAGTACTTTTGCTCATCTCGGGTGTGTGTATATTTGTATATTTTCATGAACACAGCAACTGCATTTCCTGCCACAGGCCAAAGAGAGGAAAACTGTCACAAAAACAGAAGTATCGTTCAAAAATTGAATTATTAAACAACTTAAACAAGCAGCATATCTTCTTAAGTGTGAAGTCAATAGAGTACTTGTTTGAGTTAAAAGATATACCTGCAACTGGGAAAGGCAGTACCTCATTTTTTGTTTTCCCATTAATCTCTCCAATAATTACCACCCTACCTCAGAATCAGACAATTTGGCTTTCTGCTAACCTTTTATGTGAAAAAAAGAGGCACTCTTAAAATGAGGTGTTTTGAATAAATAAATAAGTGAGGGAATAATTTCAGAAAAGTACAAGATAGACCTTGTACATTAATCTTATAAGATGAGACTTTTGATGGGGAATATATGGGCTTTGCAACTTTTCCCCAGAAAAACATTTGCATATTTATTCATTTATATTTTGGAATGTTTATATTTGTATCATTTATATTTTATATTTATAGTTTAGAAGGTTAATTTTAGTATAGAAGTAAAATTTTAAAAACAGAACTTGCTCTAGCTTTTATATACCATTTCTAAAATCATCACCGATGCTTGGAATGTAGATAACAACAGCAGTTTCAGCTCTTCCCCCAGCCCAAAAGGGGCCGACTTCCCCTGCACACGTGCTGTAAGCCAAGCATTCATGCTGGACTCTGTAGCTCAGCACAGGCATCTGAGGCATGAACCAGGCAGCGTGTTCAGCGCATGGCTCTCTAACCATATGTAAATGTCTCCAATTACTTCAGAGTTGCTACTTGTGAATCCACAGAGCTTCAAAGAGCATGATGGATGGAGATGTGTGATTCACAACATGCATGCCTCGGATTTCCAGTTTGGGAGTAAACTGCTTTTCTTCAAAGTCAGTCTGAATCAATGGGTAGCTTTCAATTACTTAGTCATCTAGTTCAATGTTTATGATAAAATGCAACATAAAATCACTTGATGTTTAAAAGCATTCAGCTCTTTCTGGTTGTTGTTTTTGGAAAGAATATGAAAGACTAAAAGCAATTTTGCTGACAGAGGAGCTGTATGTGTTGAACTATGGTGACAAAAATGTTTCTAGTGCCATTGACAGAAGCCCAGGAGCACGCAGGCTCTCGTTTTGCCTCAAAAAGAGAACTAACTGCTATGCTGGCATAGGTTGAATGAGGCCAGGTAAATATTAACACATACAAATACAATTTTCCCATTCCAAAGCCAGTTTTCTCTGGGAATAAGTCAAAAGCGCCATAGTTTAAAACATGGGTGAATTTTAAGACTGATAACTCTTAATTATTAATTGTTCCTCCCTTCAACTCACTGATTTTCCAAGCCATAAAATTACTACTTTGAAAAAACTTGAACACTAACAACAATGTGCTTTTTTTCTGGAAGTATTCGGAACAAGTGGGTTGATTGGACTCCTTTACAGATGTCAATTTAAATATAAGTTCTAGAAAGAAAGGCTGCAAATTTAGGATGTGAACAAATAAGCCCTTTATTAAATGTTCCAACTATTATTACAGTACTTTTATAATATTGTTTTCCTACTTATCAATTGACTGCTTAGAATTCAATCAGTACTCTGGTTGGGCAAATCACATTACTTAATAATGAAGGCATTTTGATAAGATCATCATAACCCTATTTATGTGGTAAAAGAGCAAAGAAGCAGCTAAACTAATGTTAACTTAACCATGCATTCCAATGACAGTATAAGGTTTCTCTAAACCCAGTTTTTCTCCTTGATTTAGGAACTTATCTAAATTAAATTACACTAATAATTTTAATGTAATTTCAAAGACAAAAGCAACCTCTTTCACATTATACTTGCTCTCCATTTACAATTTATTTAAATACTGTTTCTTCCAACTTGGTAATAATATTAGATAATAATATTTTATAGATGGTTATACATGTCTAACTGCATGATTTGTAAGACCTTCCAAGCTGCCCTTTCTCATTTGTGTAGTGTGTTCTCTAGAGAAATCTTAATATTAAGCCAGACTAAACACAGGACAAGCAATGCAGCTGCAGTAAATTATTTGACATTATCTCCCTCTGTTCAGAATTTGGGTGTGTATTTTTGCCAATCACCTTCTCATTCACAAGGATTGAAATGGAAAACTTTCCTTTAGTTGTCCACATGGCTACCACCCCCACCTCCTTCAAATCTTAGCTCAAATGTCACTTTCTTTAGATGGCCTAGCCTGACCATCTTAGTTAAAAATTAACCACACATCCTCTCTCCTAACACCAGCTCTTTTCATTCCTTTACACTGCTCTACTTTTTTTTTCTTTCCCTTTTTTGTTTATAGAACTTCTCACCTTCTAACGTTTCATGGACATAATTCATTTATTTGCAATGTGCCTTGTTTATTATCTCTTTCTCCCAGAGTATCTAAGTTCCACAAAGATAGCCATTTTTGATTGTTTTATTACCCAGTGGCTAGAATAGTGTTTGGGACATGGCAGGTGCTCAATAAATATTTTTAAAGTGTATAATGAATTTAGTTGATAGGAACAATAAATATAAAGAATGTATTGTGGTGATTCAATTTGCCAAAGATAAAAATTCACTAGAGAGCAGGCAAAGAATCTGTCTAAATTAGAAATGTTCAAACATTCTCATTTCTCTTCTCATTTTTTTGGTAGCATAATGGATGTTTATTTCACCTTTAAAATTTTTTCAGGTACATAACTTCTCTTAGGCTCTGCATTTGTAAAATGAGTGGTTTGATTTAGTGGATCTATTAAGCTCTCCTCCTCTGACAGTCTATAAATTAGTGACCAGTAAGCAGGTAATGAAATGAACAAAAAATACTTTAGTCAGGAAAACTATGTGTTGGTTCTAATTCTATCACAAAAAAGCTATAAGGCCTTGCATAATCATTAATGACCTCGGTTTCCTTATCTATAACATGAAGGAGTTGAAATGTATAATTTCAATATATTTTATCGATGATCTGCATAGAATTACCATTTTGTCTTGTTTTCCCTCCTCCTTCTGAGTTAGTTTTAAAAAACGATGCATGTGTCATGACAGGAAAGAAAGCATCCCAGTGCCCCTCCCCCAGGTCTTTCCCTTTTGGGGACTCCTCTTGCTATTCTTACCATCAGGGAATCCGTCCCAGATTTCTAGCCGGTCATAGCGACAGAACATGCCCCCTGGAGGATTTGAGTCAGGCTCCAGGTCAAAGTTTTCAAATTCCAGGATAACCTCTGACATCTTTGGTGCAAAGATAATATAAGTGCATTCAAGGCTGTTGGGATATTTTTCAGGGAATCCGGGGGACTTAATCACTCCACTAGGGCTTGTGTAGTTCTGGGAACACTCAGGACCTAGGAGCAAAAGAGAAAAAGGAGGAAAGTGAAAATCCCTTTAAGTCACTTCACCAAGAAATAACCTGGGCAAAGACAGCATACCTTTCTAATAAAAAGCCATCATTGCAATCACTGTCCTAATCATTCAGCCTTTTCATAGTAGTGCTAGGTATGAAAAGTCAAATTCAAATTCATTGCGTTCTCCTTAGTTTTCTATTTGCATGGAGCAATTTAAAAACTTCTGCTGTTTCAGGGGAAAAAAAGACAATTATAAAATCATGAGAGAACAATGAATGAGTAAGCTACAGAAATCTGTCGACAGAGCCCTAGAGAAATAATTATAGCCCCTTCAAGTTTAAATCCTTAAATCTTGAGACTGACAGCCCTTTATTGGTGAAATGGAACATTTAAAAAGGCAAGGGGGTGAATTCAATGGAGAGTTTGGGTTTCAGATTCCTATACCAGTGACTCAGTAACTTTGCCAGATGTGACCTCTGCCTCTTTGACTAACTAAATGTGAAAGGTAATTTGTACATGTACCCAGGGTGAGTGACTCATTCCGAGTGGTGTTGACACAGGTGTGCCGGTAAAGTATGGCTGCTCGCGAGGGCTCGATAAACTGTGATTACAGGCCATGTTACTAGAAGTCACCTGATATCAACATTGACATCCTAACCTTCCCCAAAGTATCATATACAGTACTGTCTGACATTCTAAAATCATTTGTTTATATATATTTGTGTGTGTGAGTGTAATGTACATAATTTTAATGTGTGATTTTAATGACTATTTGCTGTTATCAAGACTTTACAAATTATGGTGATTAGTAATTTAAATTGGTCAAGCATTCTGGAACGTAATTGCAAGTTTGCCTTATGACTATACAAATGACCACAATTTCAATCCATGGCACCCATCGCTGAGTAGGGTGGTACTCACCACACAGTTGAAAAACTGCCCATCTACATAGACATGAGGATATACATTCTGCCTCCTCTCACCACCCCCACTTACATGATTTTTAAAGAATGCTTAAGGCTTTCTCTGAATCAGAGATGACTTGACACTTTTGACTGAGGATCCAACTTGGGAATGTCCAATTCACCACTTCTTTTCCTTGGCCATTGTCCCACTGATGGCACGTAAAGATTCACCTTTAAATAAGGAGGGTTTTCGTGATAATTCTTAAGTACTAGAGGCACTATATTAAGCATCAACCCAGATTAACAACACTACCAGATTTCTAGTGTCAGTGGCACAGGTTAATGGGCTGAGTCTTCACCTCAGTGTGTCTCGCAGCCTATTGAAAAAATTAATCCTCCCTGTGCACATGTTAGATCTCCACGGTATAGGAGACAGAAGAATGATACTGATTAAATGACTACAATAAACCTGATCTGTGGGCACAATAAACATGGTCTGTAGAGGGATGACTTGTTTAAATTACTCCTCCAAAGCCTTCTTGATGCAGTTCACTCTTCACTGTGATGGCCTCAAATGCTTGTTTATTTGATTTTAGTTGAAAACTTATTAATATGTGGCATTTTGCCATGTCATTTCCAAGTGAAGAGAGTAGGAAATATACCACATAGTTTGTAATAATTTCTAAGTTAATTTGGTGGCTTCAGAGGTGACAGTGACCATGCCAATTTATGTCCTTAACTCATTAGGTATGAATATATATAATACTGGGAACCATTTGGAATTTTATTTCCAAGATTTAGAAACAGCTACCATGGAGACCTCTAACCTCTTTGCTGGGACAAAAAATACTTTGGCTAAGCCCTTGCAAGGCAAAGCAAACAGCAGGGCTTAGTACAGGTAGTAATATTTTCTCCTTTTTAGATAAAACTTTCCAGGTTATATTAAGATTTAGTGAGAGAACAAAACAAGAGGAGTTAATGGCATACTTCCCAAAGCAAATATATTTAAATACTTTTACTGTGCCCTTGTCCTGACAGAAACCTTTGGAAGCTAAGCTGGGGAAATCCCATATAGTGATGGGAGAAAACTGGATTAAGTCCCAGAGGGCCTGAGTTCCAGTCCTGCCTTTACCACTAGCCTGCTGTGCAGTGTCAGGTGGCTTCCTAATCTTTCTGGTCCTTAGAATCTCTGCATAGCAAATGGGAAGTAGACTTTGGGATTTGGAAAAAAAAATCCCTTTAAACTTAAAAGATTCTCTAGTCTTCTACTTCCTTCAATATACATCAAACATATTTGTTTTAAAATTTACTTAATTCACATTTGCATAAACTTGCCATAGTTGAGTCAGCATATTTTTAGAAAGGATGCGGCAGGAGTGGGTTAAGGAATTCTGCAGTGCGTATACCAGCAAGGAACAGGAGGGAGGGCAGCAGCCCCATGTGTCTAGGAACAAATGAGCTGTCAGTGTGAGATGTGTACAACCAGCTGCTGCCGGCCATCATCATGCTTTTGACGTTATCTGTAAGACTGAGAGAATTCTGTGTAGTTATGAGTGACACATTTCATTGTTAATGACAATAAGAATGGATAGTAATAATAACTAAGATACTCTCTTTGGAATTACTATTAAATAAATAGACTTTAAATCAAATAACATACAAAGTGACCCATCCTGCTCTCAGTAAATGTGCCCCTCTCCTATGCTGAGCCTCACAGTAAAGGACTACAGCTTTTGTCCTGCATTTGGTACTAGAGGACCCAGGCCAAGGGAAGGACAGGAAGAGTGATATATGGGAAGGCTTAAGTTTCCTAGAGAAATTTCTTTAGGTAAATGGGAATAATTTTAAGGCTGATAGCCCAAGGTTTTGGCGTCTGGAAGGATAGGTGGAAGGAAAATATGCAGTACTAGGGGAGAGAACTGGGTTCTAGGATCGATGGCTCCAGGAGGCATGGGAAAAGGTGAAGAATAGCCTTACTGTCCCTCAGGCAAAGGTGTCCCTAGGAACTCAGAAATGGTCTAAATCTTCCCTAGATCTGTAATTAATTGCCAGGAAGCCTCAAGGTCACAGATGAGAGATTAATTTATTGGCTCATCTATGAAATGTGTTTTGAGGAAACTAGAAATTTCTGCATCCTGGAAGATGTGTTATGTTTTGAAAGGAAGAGAGATTTATAAATTCTATAATACTGTTAAATGACTTCTGAAGGGAGAATGTCTATGAACCTGTATATGTATCCATAAATGTATTGTGTTAGTTAATGATTTTTTATGGAGTATCTTAAGGGCTACAGTATGTATAGTAAGGGAAAGAAAAGATGTTTTCCTTGCATTTTTTAGGTGGTACCAATCTAGTTGGGAAATGAAACATGCACGCATGAGGAAATTTTAAAATATTAAGAAGAAACATTGGTAAGTGAAACATTTGTGTAGAACACTGTGTGTGTGTGTGTGTGTGTATTCATATATAGGGGACAAGTTGGATAATGTGTAGGAAAAGAGTAGATTAATTAGGAAGCGTTTCCTGAGAATAATTCATTTAGAGCTAGGTGGCTCTACAGGTTAAGGGACATAAACCAGAAGAAAGCAAGGGCTATGAAAACTGAATATACCAGGTTTATCCATAATCCTTGTAACAGCAAGTGCTCATTGAACACATCTTTAGTGACAGGCAGTGGCTGAATGTTTTCCAGCTTTCATTTCAACTGATCTTTACAACAAGCCTATGCTAGATACTATTACCCACTCTTCAGATGAGGAAGGGAGGCTCTGAACATTCACAGATAATGACAGAATTAAAATTCACATTCAGGTTTGCTGGGCTTTACCCAGTGCCCTATCTTGAAGCAGGAAGCCAGCCTGTAGATCTATGAGAGCAGAAGCTGGAGAAGGTCCAGAGTATTTGATGTCAAGCCTTGAGCTTGACCCAACAGGACACGGAGATTTGACCATGGACAATGAAGACCTGCCATAGGCATTTTGAGGATTGCGGCTTAAGGAATGTTTGAAGAACTGTGTGTAGAATAAGAGAGTGTGGGGAGAAACACAGGTGGGGCCTGTTTGGTTAGTGGCAGTGGACATGGAAAGAAAGTGTGACTCAGACACCTTTGGATAAAAATTCAAAAGAACTAGAAGCCATATGGTATGTAGGGAGGTAAGGAGAGAGAACAAGACGAGGCTTCAAGTCTTAAGAATGGTGTTGGAGAGGAGCAGGGTAGGGAAATTATCTGAGACTAACAAAGTGAAGGAATGGAGTTCTTTTGGAAGATGAATTCTTAATGACTAAGTGAGAAAGCTCCCTCTCTTTTCTCTTTCAACCACCTTCAGGTCTTCGAGAAACATTGAAATGAAAGGCTGTTCTTAGCCCTCTTGTTGACACCATTTTTCTTTGATAGTGCCATGTGCAAACAGAGCAAATGTAGATGTGTATGTGTACATATACATACATGTACAATGTGATTTATAGAACACATCAAATGGCTTTCAACATGAGAAAATATGTACATATGTAATCATCTATAAATACTGATTTCATATGTACACCATTATTTATACTAAAGAGCTTCCAGTATGTACTTAGATACATTTCTGAAGTTCTCTCGATCCATCCATATTCATATGGAGAAGTGCCAGATTTCCTTGAAATTTTATGAAGTTGTACCAAAGTTCTCAGAAACTCCTAATGACTTTTTCATTAGTCTCAATTACTGCTGACCCAGAAGACCTTAGGCATTTGCCATTAGTGTGGCTTGATTTTTTCTACTGAAAAAAAAAAAAAAAGCTCTTTTTCCAGGACAATACATTTAAACCTTGAGCCTCCGTCTTTGAACGGGTCCGTCTTTGAACGGGTCCGCCACACATTAATGTCAAGAGACTAATTAAATAATTAAATGAAATAAGTAAAAGCAAAGGCTGAGTTTAACACATCAAAAGAATCAACAGGCTGTTGGAAAAACAGTGATATGCAGATAAAGATATATTGTTTATCAGTTGACTGATAGTGTCTATAATTTCTCAAGGCTGGGAGTCTGCATTTTTTCAGATCCTATCTCATCTCAACATGTATTATTAAAACAGAAATTAGTAACTAATTATATTGAAGGGATGACTGCTATTTAATTCCTAACAGGAATGCCACTTAAAGTGTTACTGTTTTGTTTCCTCCAAAAGGTTCTTCCCCCCAAAATCAGTTCATTAATAGAAATCCTCCCATAGATTTAGACACTCTAAGGCTAGCAGACTGCTTTGCTTTTCCTGTGAACTACCAATTTTGAATTTTAGAATAAAGGGAACAGGATATACATGACTTTAAGGCAACAGAAACTACATTTTTAATTGAAAAAATCCAACTTTAACAGTAAGTAAAACTTGTTTTTGAAGAAGAAATGCTCTTAAAAGAGTTTTATGGCTCTGGCTGGTGTAGCTCAGTGGATTGAGCACTGGACTGCAAACCAAAGTTCGATTCCCAGTCAGGGCACATGCCTAGATTGTGGGCCAGGTTCCCAGCTGGTGGGTATGTGAGAGGCAACCACACATTGATGTTTCTCTCCCTCTCTTTCTCCCTCCCTTCCCCTCTCTCTAAAAATAAATAAATAAAATCTTTAAAAATAAAAAATATATATTTTAAAAAGTTTTATGGAGTATATGCCTTACAAACATTGGTTAACACATTAGAATTATGCAGTTTTGATATCTAAAACACTTAAAAAATTTTTTTAAACATACTTCCTTTATACAGTGGAGACTTTTCCTTTGTTTAAAGTATTTCTAATATTTTTGTAATGAGAAGATATGACCTTTTTTACACTTTGTCTTTCATGAAACAATGCAATAAACATTTAGTCATATTTGTTCTACTCTAAGTTACTTACCTCTCTTGAAAATTTCATAACGTATGGAAAATCCTGCACCATGTGTCTCATAGTCAGAGACAAATCTGATGAAAAGAAATGGCCCTGAAGACACCAGAGGAGAAGGGGCAATCTTTCCACAGAATTTTCCCCATACACGTCCATTTTCATTTTCTCCATCGATTACCTCCACGTAGTCATACCTGACACAGAAACATGGAAGGAACCATTAGGTTAGCAAGAAATGCCCTTTTAATTTCAATAATTTAGAAACCAGCATGGTCCAGCACAGTCTGTCAGTGGAAAAAGTGCATTCACCACTGTATTACAGGGAGGGGGAAAATCTAGCAAAAGGAAATAATTAAAATGGACTACATCATGTCTGTATACATCATCTGGCAGCAGAGAACTATTAAGAATAATGGTGTCCATTATATTTGCAGACAATGTAGTTAAAGTAACCAATTAACAAGAAAAAGAGAAATCTCATGAGGACAATTCTCAATTATTAAATTGTGTTCCTTTGTCTATGGTCATGGGGTGTCAATACATAATGCTATGCATTCTTTTCAAACTGTGAAGTTCTTTTATTAATTCAAACTGTCTCCTTGGCTAGAGCTCTCCATGAACAATACTTTGATTTCTGTGAGCAACCCTCTAAACATATGGCCACAGAATAATAAACAGATTCTTTACTATTTAACCCAGCTCCACCAAACGCCAGACTTCTTAGAAATAACTCTCTCAGTATCCACAGTGGTTCAAACACAGATCATCCTCTTCCAAAACTACTCTTGAATTGCAGAATGTAATTTCTCCAAAGAAAAAAGTTTATTTAAAAATAGCAAGTACCCACCAGCCTGAATCTTTAATGGAATATTGTTGTTTGAAAATGAACCTTGACACATTGCAATTTAGAAAATTCAGGCATAACAATACACTAAGGAGATAAGTGATAAAGGAAGTGACAATAAAAATTACTCTAAAGACTGCACTAAGATAACAGATATGCTTGGACCTTCTTTATCTCTTTAAGGTAAAAATACATCTCCAATACACAAGAGTTCCCCAGGAAAAGAGGAAGATTTTTGTTTGTCTTTATATATTTCTTAGCATCTTGCTTTTTTCTCTCTCCTTATTTACCAAGTCACCTAGGAGTCAGATAATCTAATTTGTCTTCCATTTGTCTTCTAGAATTGATACGAAAACATTACAATCCTTTCATTTCAATTCTTTATTTTACTTCTGTGTTTAACTTGGTTCAAAAGTTTTGGGACATATTAATTTCAGGAATGGCTAAAATATGGCAGTAACATAAACTGTATCTGGCAATTTAAAAGAGATCAAAGTGGGGGAAATCTTCATGATGACCAATGCCATCTTTAACAATCCCTTTTCAAACTGTCCAGGACACACTGCTTATGTTTACATAAAGAGACGACTGCAAAGATGATATCACTAGTTAAAGTGGACAACTTAAGGCTCTCTAAATTAAAAATGACATTACCTCATCAGTTAAAGCCATGTGCCAGCTTTGTGTATCCGAAGGAGAAAATAAAGCTGACATTGACGGAACTAAGCATTAACATATGTGAACAATTGTAGTAACTGCATTTCCATGTGGCATCCCACGTTTCCAGTAGCATTCCCTGGCCCGCTAGCATTGCTGTCCCTTTGCAAAACTGTGCAAATACCCAGAGAAATTGTTTCTTTCTCAATGCTTTGGGAGATATCTGAGTGTTAAAACAAGATGGAGAAGTAAAAGTGGAGGACGAGGAAGAGGATGAAGAAAGCATTATGTTCAAAATCCTAATAGTCTTTTACAGTCAACAGGGAGGGGCCAGCTGGAAAGAAGGGCAACTCTGTACTCATTTAAGCCTCACAAGTTGGTGTTTGTGTGGTAGCTCCTTTTATCTCTGCTGCTTCACTGACTAGCCAGGTCTGCATGTTTCACCCACGCTTGTGTATAATTTAACTGCCATTTAAAGTGTTGACTTTGTTTGTCCTGGTGACTATGCCTCCAGCTCTGCAATACAGGCTTTTTACCTGAATGCTGTCATGGCCTGAATACTAAATGGCTAAATCCTAGTGCATCTTGCCTTCCAGACACCAATAAGAGGGGTGGCTCAGGCTCTGGACAGCACTGAGGGCATTCTGTGAGGAGACCTTTGTTCCAGGTGTGAGGGAGCTGGGTCATGCACTGTTGGGAACTGAATGGGAAGCAAATCTGGTGCTTTCATTCACACACAGCCTTTAATAGGAAACACGAGGCTCTCCTCTCTGCAGCAGTAAAAGCTATTTTTAAAAGGGAGAGTGGGACTACAATCTCTTCCCAGCAAGAGATAAGTCATTACATCATTAAATGGCAATTTCAGAAAATTGAATTTTTATTCATGGTTACAATACTTACATTTATAAGCTGGAATGCTGCTCTTATTTCAGCACTTTCCTTCAAAGTACCATCCCCCGAGCCCCTAACTGTGCTGCAAACAGCAGTTCGGGGAAATACTCAGGAGGGGCCCTTGCACAAGTTGTAAAGGCTAGTGTTGCCAAAGACCAAAGATGGGAAGAAAGCAGCTTGGTCATCCTCTGGAGCTGATACCAGTTCTACTCCATGAGTTTCTCACTGGCGAATGTGGTGTCAGGAATGCGGCTGGTGTGCCAGGATCTCACCCTCCTCCTCACACCAGACTAAATATGTCACCACAGCAATGCCCCAGCCTGCTTTGGCCTGGGGGCCAGGCAGCTCCATGACTGCACCCTTGGAAAGTCAAGCTCCCCAGCTGCAACAGCCAAGGCCTGCAATGGTGAAATGGAGGACTTACTGGGCCTCATTTCGAGCCAAGGTGCTCTGGCTGCTGAAGGGTCAGGGACATTGTCTCAGGCATGTAATTTATAAGAGCTAGAGGAAGGATTGGGAAGATGACCTGCCTGTCCCTTTGGAGCCATTCTCCTAAAAAAAAAGAATGCTCTAGGTAACAAGGAGACAATGCCTGGGACCAAGATGCACTATCCTTGGGTGAATGTGCCTGACTGTGGTCGCTTCCGGTCCCTGCTCTTAGTGGAGCCATGGGTCCCAGCCAGGAAAGCCCTTCCTCAGATCTCATCCTCCCAATTAGTGGAATGTCAATGGCACGTGGATTTTTAAAATAGAGGACAACCAACCCCTCCTCCTTTAGCCATCCTCCCATTTATTTTCTTAAATCTTCTACCTTAAAGCTTTTCCTTTCTGCACTAATAATGGTAAAGCAGTCTACATTATTGGGAAGTAATGAAAAGAAGATCTCTCTACCCAACCCTTTTATAATTAATTAAAAGAAACTTTCAATGGTTTCTGTCTTGGAGTGTGAAGTGCTGGGTGGCTCTTCTCTGGAGTATTCCCTGCTTTCTTTCAAGGGCATGCTCCCAAAGCCAAAGGCCTTTTTGCTTACATGTTTTCCCACCCCCACCTTACCTTCAGGTGTTGAAAACATTCTGCGTCCTAAGAGTAACCATGAGTTAGGTTTCCCATAAGAGTGATAAAAGAATAAAGACTTCCTTCTAAGAATTCTTGGAAGGATTATTCAGAGATTATGTTTTCTTTTGGAAAGTTTGATTTATGGTTTTAGGAAAATGGCCAAGTAGAGGGAAAAGTGATAGAAAATGAGAAATGTATTGAGTTACTGAAGAGAGGTTTCTGAGCCTTTATAGGTATGCAGTGCTGAATATACAAATAGCATACTTAACTGAAGTCAGCTTTTCTCTTGTGAGTTCGGAGGCCTTGGAATCTCCGTGGGGGAGCCCGTTAACAGGAAGAAAGCTAATCCCCTGCAGGGTGCAGTCTGTGCAGTGAGCCACTGTACCAGCCCCTCATAACTTCAGGAGGGTCTTGCATTACTAGGAAAGGGGATTTTAGGTGGTGGTGTCTTTTTAATAACCTTCCTAGAGGATCTACCCCCATGTGTATACATACATTAATGATGGAGAAATTGGATCCCTGACATCACAAACCAGAGTGAGAAATAATGTTGGCTAACATAATTTTCACCTGCAAAAATGTGCTTCTTTGGCTCTTTGGTTTGTTTTGCACAAAGCATTAATAGCTATCCCAACTGAACAGCCTGTAAATGATTACAATGCTGCTGTCCAAGAATCACCTTACGTACAGTACCCACAAAGGAGGAGAGAACTTCTCTCAGAGCATTAGAGAAAAGATGGGGAAAGAAAAACATAAAAGCATGGAGCTAGGAGGAGCCAATCAGTCTACATCTGTGTTTTGAAGGGATTTTATATGAGACTCACCCCTAACTGTTCTGTTTTGCTTGCAATATTTTAATCAAGATACATAAAAAGATTTACAAGGCTCATAGACTCTTATTCAGCAAAAGAATTCTTTTCAGATATCTATTCCATGGAAATGACCTGGAACAATGTCGAATATTTATGCAAAAAGTATTGCTCAAAGCTTTATTTAATATGGTGAAATAGGAAACAAGAAAGAATTTACATTCATATCATGGAATATTATTCAGCTATCAGAAATCAAGTTCAACAAAAGATATTTTAGCTCTGACCGGTGTGGCTCAGTTGGTTGGGCGTCATCCCACAAAGTTTAGGGAAATATTGAGGGTTTGATTCCCGATTAGGGCACATTCTTGGATTGCAGATTTGGTACCTGGTCTGGGCATGTGTGAGAGACAACCAATCAATGTTTCTCTCTCACATTGATATTTCTCTCTCTTTCTCCTTCCTTTCCTCTCTCTCTAAAAATAAGTAAATAAATAAATAAATAAAGTCTTTAAAAGGATTATTTTATAACTTAGGAAAAATCCTTATGCTATATTAAGTGAAAATTGGAACGTAAAACCCTATTTGCAGTATATTCTCAATTTTTATTCATAGGTAGAGAAAAAATGGAAGGAATAATGTTCAGCTGTTAATAAGTGTTACTACTATCTGGTGAAATTATGTTCCTCGGCCATTTCTGTATTTTTATAATGAACAAGTGCTCTTTTGTAATCAAATAAAAGATATTTTGAAGAGCATTAACTACCTATATATAAAGTGGAAAATCAATATCTTATTGCTTAGCTAACAATTTTATATTTCTTGCTCAGAAAACATTATGATGTTTTATTTGGAAGTAAATCAAAGGCTTTGCTTTTTTTCCCCTAAGCAACTGGATCAATGAGACTGTGTGATTTTTTTAGTACTTTTTTAGAAGTTAAAATAATCAGATTTGATCTCATACTTTCTGAAATGCTGACAATAATACTTTCCATTTGTTCAGTAATTTCCGTGTTACAAAGTGTTCTCAGCTGTATTATCTCACAGTCTTTACAGGGATCCCAGGAAGGCCATTACCAGGTGGTACCACCCCAAAAGCCCAGAGGTGGGGAAGCACTGGGCAAGAGACACACATGTATGAAAGAACTTGTATCCTCTCAACATTGCCTACTTGAGGCAAATTTGATTCAAATATTTGCTCTTGTTATTCCCTTCATACATATTTTAGGGGGATGAGGAATATGTATGGCCTTATTATTTTAGAATTATTTATTACCAACTTCTAACTCATTTTTTAACTGGTCATTGTTGCTAGAAAAACGGCACATCACAAATCAAGAAGCTTAAGACAATGCACATTTATTAGCTCATAGTTCTATAGGTCAGAAGTCTGGCATGGCAGCACTGGGGTTTTCTGCTCAGGGTGTCCCAAGACTGACATCAAGATATCAGCAGGGCTCCATTCCAGCTAAGTCTTCTCACACTTTACAGCCCCTCAGGAAAATCTTGCTCCCACTTAAGGGTTCACCTGATTAGGTCAGGCTCACCAGGGCAATCTCCCTTTTTTGAGGTCAACTGACTTAGCAACTTAATTAAATCTGCAAAATCCCTGTGCCCGAGCACCTAGGTTAAAGGTTGACTGAGGAGCTGGAAGAAGGTGTGAATACACTAGGGCCAAAGATCTTGGAAGCACCTCTCAGAATTCTGCCCACCACACAGACCTAGCTCTGGTAGGACACATGGAGCTCAGAAGCTGCAGTAGAAAATGAAGGCAGGCAGGATCATCCACTTGTGTCACCTGACAGAGCACAGACTAGTGCGATCCAGCATAAGACTAAGGGCAGGACTGGGAATGTGAAGCAATGGTGGGAACGATTTCAGTGTGCTTGCGTCACATTGGCTGTTGGTTTGGGAGCCCTGAGCCACAGGCAGTGCCTGCAGTAAAAGGAAAACCAAGGTTCTGGAGTGAGCCACACTCTCCTAATTGAAGCAAAACAGAAATGCCAAGATTGTCCTACACATACGTCGAGAGACAGAAAAGTGGTAGTAGCTTGATTCAAAATTAATATATAAAAGAATTTAAGACATGTAGTATAAAATAATGGTCAAAAAATAATTTTATTGGAAGATGCTTAGAGTTTGGATTTTTCATTTTTGAGGAATTTCACTTCATAATTAAGATTTATTAGCATGGAAGATAAAAAATCTGTCACATGGGAAAAATTTCTATGATTTATCTCAGGTTATGAAATCCAAAGATACATTTTAAATGGAAGAGAAGGAACGCCTCTCTTAAAAAAAACTAAGCTCCAGAAGTGATGGAGTCTTTCAGTGTCAAACTTGCAAAGTTCAGTATTTATAGAAAAATTCACATGCCTTTAATTACAATAACTTCAGTTCCCAAGTAAAATTGTGCCATCTGGAAGACATTAACATCATTTACAACTTGTTTGCCTCTCTATTTCATAGGAAATTTCACTTCTTGCCAACTCTCCACTGTTCTCAGGGAAGAAAAAGATTACTTCTATGAATTGTCTTAAGATGGGTTTACATAGCAAGTCAAGCTATCAAGAAGTGATAGAGGGTGCTTTTTGGACACATTTACTTCCTTCTAATTTACTTTAAACCCTTATATCTTTATTTTAAGGTGTTTTTCCCCCTATAAAATATATTTTCTTCTCTCTGCTCCCCTCCTCTCAGCCTTCCAAAGGGAGTTTTTTTTTTTTTTTTTTTTTTAAGTAAACTGAGTCTCTTTTAACCTGGTCCAGTGGAGAGAGAGCTGGGGCAGGAAAAATTGCGTTCTTGTTCAGTTCTGAACGTCAGGAGCCACTCTGGCACCTTTGACCTATCAAGAAGTGTCTCTGTCTTTGGCCTCCTACAAAGAGTGAAAGATAACAGTGGGGCAAGGAGGTGACACCTGCCTGACCATCAGGTAGTCAAATTGTCCAAAATGAAAGGACTGTGATCCGAATCCTCACACTCTGCCACTGATGAGTGCCTTGCACAGGTCACTAACTAACCTCTGTGAGCCTCAGTTGCTCACCTGAAAAAAGGACAAGCTAATAATTAACTTGCAGGATGACAGGGAGCATTAGATGAAATGATTATGTTTTGAGCTTTGTTGGGGCTTGATTTCCCTTTCCAATGAGGTTGGAATGCACTAGGAAAGAAACAAATACATAGAAAGCTAAATGGAAGTTTTGTTTTCTAAAATGTATACAACCCAGTTCAAAGCAGACCATAGTTTAGGTAGTGCAAGACACTTAGCTATTGTTATCTCCCAGGAGTGTTGATCAGCCAGAACATGACTCACTCAGAATGTGACCATAACCTGATATTCTTAGATATACTAGTTGGAAAGACATTAGATCATTGTCAGTAATGGAGTTCAAGAAGTCAATTTCTGTGTACCACGATATGTTGGGTTTTTGTTTTTGTTTTTTGTTTAATTACTAAATCCTTTAAGGGTTTCCATTGAAGGACCCCACTGATGTAATGATCTGCAGCTGGATTAGTACTATTAGCATGGAGTGCTGAATTTACTCAGAAAGCCCCTTTCTGGTGTGATGGGGTCACCAGGGGGCAACTTCCAGCTCTGGAAAGGTAGTGACTCTGGTTTATGACGTCCTGAAGTCATAATCCTCATTTTTCTTTTTAATCTTTGGAAAAGGGAAATAAAGTCATAATTCTGTTTTAGACTATGGGACATAATGTGCAAATTTTAAGAGTTTTAAAAAATCCTCTCTGTTAATTGGTAATTATTCAGTAGGGATCTAGGTAGTTGGCTAATCAGAGCTACAGGAACTAAAGTAGTCAAATGTTTGTTTTTTAAAGATTTTTTTGTGTGTTTTTCTTTTGTTTTTTTTTTTGCAGTAATTACAATAGGGAGATTATTCCTTCTGGAGTGAGGAAGAAGTCTTTTACCCTGAAATAACCACTTTTTTTTTTTCTGAAAAGGTAGAAAGCAAAAAAGCTAGAAAAAAAAAAAAAATGGGTCCAGTGATACAGATTAGATATCTCTTCTTTTCAGTGACACCAAGAGAGAAAAAAGTTGAGCTGAATTTTAGGATGGGTAGTGGCTACTGACCCAAGTTGAAATGGCATTATTCTATACAGTTTACTAAAGTACAAGCCACTAAGCTAACCATAACCAAGAAACATGAAACTTTTAGGTGTGTGCCTAATGCACTTATGATACTAGAATAAAATTCACATGAGAAAAATTGATCATGTCATAGAGAGATTTCCTTTTCCTTAATCCCTAATATTTACTGAAAGCAGCAAAGTGTTTGCTATAAGTCATTTTTTAGAGTCTGACAAATTCATGCTTAGAATATTCTTTTTTCATTGCTTAAAATTGTATTATATCAAAAGACAAGTGTATCAGCTGTAGATAATTGGGCTACTAGTAGTTTTACTAACCTGGTACCCAAAGTCAATGTGTAATACAGGGAATAGTTTGTATGAGAAATGTATCTGTAGACGTAAAATAACTTCAAATGTCAACTGGGGGGGCTTCTATACTACAATATGCAAAGTGGTTAAAAAAGAGCATATTCAGAGAATCATTTGTTATTGGACTAAACTTTAGTTGACTTTTTTTTTTTTTTTATCACTTACTTGTGCTATAGACTAATTTCTTGGTATAGAGGAAGACTTGACCTCTGTGTTAGAAACAAGTTCATGGACAAAAGAAGGGAATTAATGACCTAAAGGGCCTCATGATTTATTTGGACCTTAGAGTAACTATGCGTTTAGAAGAAAGGAGAGGAATGGCTTTGGCAGTGGCTTTGATATTGCCACTAGCCTAAGAGCAGGAACACCATCTCACTGAGTTTAACCACATGATTACCTAAAGCGTCAACTCACTGAAATGGCTCTGTGCTTGGAGTATGAATTTAACTTAACCAGGCAATCATATAACCCCCATCCTACCATCTACAGTACTCCCCCACCCCAAGACATCTTATGGCAAGTTAAAACAAAAAAAAAAGTGAATATGGTCAAGTTAGCTAAAATAAAATGTAGCATAAGGGAGCATTTCCAAATGTATTCTTCTCCTAAGTGGAATGCAAGCCGAAAAAAGGTATAAAAATTTCCCGTAGATAATACTAAAGTCTCAGCTGTAATAACAAGACAGGTATGCAAAGGTGGGAGAAGGTTATGCTATACCTTCCTTACTTTAATTATTCCATAAGGAGAAGTGATTTTTTTCCCACTCTAATCCAGAATACATAAAATAATTTAACATTTCACTACATTTAAACAGTCTAACTTCTTTGAATGCTCTTAATGTAGAGAGCTAAAATTTACTGCACTTTATGAATTAAAGCTTATTAAGAGAATTGATAGTATAGAGGCACAGGGAGAGATAGGAACATGGCAGATTTTCCAACATTTTAATTCTTGAATTATTTTGGTGCAAGTAAGTGCTTACTTATGAATGTGCAATAAAACAGGCCCTTTGAGACTCCTTTTGGGGAAAACTTATTTAAAACATTGCACATTCTTGCAATTGTCATATTACTTTTAAAATACCTCATATTTCCAATATTTTATTAATTCTGAATCTTTCTCCTCTAGTAACAGCACATATTCTAGATCATATTATTATTGTTTTCATCACTTTCCCATCTGTTGTGCTTGCTCCTTTTATTTTATTGTTTTAAGTAGGAAGCAGAAATAGTAGAGAACTGATCATAAAATATGTTCCCCAGAAATGCTTTAAGAGAAAATGTGCTTTCTTTTTCCCCCAGAATTATTTGGGAATGCTTCATATAATGTTCCATTATAAATATTCACAATTTATGTCAGTCTATTAAAGGATCTGAGAAGATCCACAGGTATGAAACCTTGACTTAACTTGGTTTAACCCAACATATGTCACTCTCATTGATCATAACCCTTTTATTACATAATACCTATGGAACTGAACCCTGGCTGGTTTGGCTCAGTGGATTGAGCGTCGGCCTGCGAGCTAAGTGTCGCTGGTTCGATCTTCCAGTCAGGGCACATCAGAGAAGGAAAACTCTGATTCCAAAAAACCTCCGCTGCCTTGCGGCATACCTCTTCAGGAGAAAGGCTAAGGGAGTAAACCCCGACAGAAAATCCGGAGCCGGAGTCCCTAAGGCGGTTTGACGTTGTAGTCAACACCGGCAACTCTTGCGGCGCACCTGAAGCCAAGCTGTATTGACTCCGTCTTTCCCTTGGATCCTTCAGCTGCGAAGAGAGGGGGGGTCTGCTGCATGGGCAACAGCAGATCCTCCATATCACCCTTCCCAGGCTCTGTAGCTTCAGCTTCACTGGAGAGGACACTCCAGCGTCGATTCAACACGGGAGGAGACAGATACCGTGTCACTCCCGAGTTGGACTGCACAGCCATTCTCGGCGGTGCAGATAGACTCTTAAGAAGCTACACCATCGTCTCTCGAGACGGACGGCTGCCGACGACGACGACCTATGGAACTAGCCTTCATCATAAGTATTTTGAAAAGTCACTCTATTTATACTAGTCACAGGTGAGAAATGATAAAAATATTCTGTGATGAGGTCAACTTTGTAAATGATGACATAAACTTAAGAAGAAGATAAATTTGGCAACCTAACTCCTTCTTCTGTTCTGTCTTAATAAATGTTAGGAGTTTAATTTGAATCAGTACTTTGAAATGCTGTTTTAGTAACTGTCTTGGGCTAAGCAGGTACAATGCCACTATCCAAGTCCATGCCCATTACTTGGTTCAAGGGGCTCAACCCAGGCTAACAAATGCTTTTGGCGTGGGTGATTCTAGTTTGTCTCTGAGAACAGAAATATGGAAAACTCTGGGTTTACTAACTAGTTAATGTTAAGGGAACCACCAAGAATAGAACTAGCAAAGTTTTACAGAGGGAAGAGACCTAAGGGGAAATAGACTGACTCTGCATTTTATAGATGAGAAAACCAAAGCCCATAACACTTAAGAAATTGGAACAATATTTCAAATCCAGTTAGCTAAAGAGCCAGAACTTTCTACTATATCATGATGAAAGACAAATTATTCATTACATCTCAATTTTTTAGGGGAAGATGGAAAGGGTCTTTATGATCATCATTTAACTTCTAATTTAGAATGCTTACCAAAGGATTTCTTTGCCTTGCTCAGAAACTTACAGGATAAAGAAATGGACCATACAGGGAGTTGATCCCATATCTGACTCCCTAAAGACTAACTTGTCTCCCTTACTTTGTCTTAGTCTTGTTCCCTCAATAAATATTTCTCTAGTATTTAATGTAGTTTCTACCCATTGATCCTAAGACCACATTTAATTCCTCTTTCACATGAGGTATCCATAAATAACCATTATGGCCCTGAAGTTCTTAACTTTTTTGTTGTAAGAAGAGAAAAATTTAAAGAAATCATTTTTTAGACTGACGTTTTTTAAAAAAGCAAAAACACAGATAAGTACAGAAACCACTTCTCTACTTGCTTGAAGGTTGTGGAGACATCATTATTTTAGCAGTTACGGAGATGGTGAGCACTTCAAAGAAAGTGCATTTATTTGGGGACCTGGGAGTATCTGTGCCACAAAGGGCTTCTATTCTCCACTCTTCCCAACCTTCTGTGCCTTACTCCTACCTCCATGCCCACACATCCAGCTCCGGCCTTTCTTACAGATTTTTGAGATTAGGCAATCTAGAACAATGGTCTTATCATGGAAGTGAACATTTGGCTTTGTGGAGCATGGACCCACGAAATAGAATGTGGAGCACGACAGAGAAAATGCTGGTCCAGGTCTGCCTGGGGAGGGAGCCAGAGAAATAAAGAAATGTCTAGGTGATCATTTAACAAGCATTTTCTATGTCTCCTTGGAGGGTTGGCTTTCTAATACCAAAAAATTTAATTTATTCTGTTGATTTCTCTTTTACACAAAAGGCATGTCAGTCAAGAACTCCAATTTCCAGACAAAGGACGTTTCTATTTTTGTAACTGTTAAGTTTCTATGTTGAATTTTCCCTTATTCCCACCCTCCTCACTGCTATGTAATTTCATGCCAACTGATAGTCTCTTTAATATTTTTTTGTGTGTAACAGTAAAATTATTGTTGTACTGTAAAAATATCATTGATTCAGGATAAGTTTCTTTTAATGAGTCAGGTGGTAAGAATTCTTCCCAAAGACAAAGTGCCCATTTTCACTGATTAAATACACAAATAGCCCTCATAATATTTTACCTTAAATTAGGCTTTTAAAAAAAGTATATTTTATTGATTATGTTGTTACCGTAGTTCCAATTTTTTTCCCCTTTGCTCTTCTCTGCCCAGTACCTCCTTTCCCTCCAGTAATCTCACCCTCCTTAGTTCATGTCCATGGGACATGAATATAAGTTCTTTGGCTTCACCCTTTCCTATATTATTCTTAACATCCCCCTGTCTATTTTGTACCAACCGATTATGTTTCTCAATCCCTGCACCACTTCCCCATTTCTCTTCCCTTTGACATTTCATATAATAATGGCTTGGTGATGATGAACTCCTTTAGCTTCACCTTGTCTGGGAAGCACTTCATCTGCCCTTCCATTCGAAATGATGCTTTGCTGGATAGAGTAATCTTGGTTGTAGGTTGTTTTTCATCACATTGAATACTGCTTGCCAGTCCCTTCCTGCCTGCAAAGTGTCCTCTGAGAAGTCAGATGATAGTTCTATAGTCACCCCGCTGTAGGCAACTCTTCACTTCTCTCTTGCTGCCCCTCCATGCTTCCCGGACATATATGTCCATCTCCTTTGCAAAATTTGGGAAGTTTTCCTCATGTTTTTCAATTCTTGCTTCCTCATTTTGCACTGGTTGATTTTCTTTTTTCTTCCTTATGTTTCAAATCATTTATTTTAACCCTGGTTTCCTTCCCTTCATCATTAGTTTTGTGTGGGTTTTCCTTCATTTCACTAGCATAGCCTTCACTTCTTCTCTTATGCATTTCCCGTACTGAAGCATATCTGTCGAGCCTGTGAGCATCTTTATCACCAGTGTTTTGAATTCTGCGTCTGTTAGATTGGCTATCTCCTAGTCGCTTAGTTCTCCCTCTGGAACCTTGATCCATTCCCCGTTTTGGGCCATACTTCTTCATCTCCTCATCTTGACAGGCTCCCGTGTTTGTTTTCTTCTGTGTCTTAGGTAGAGCTGTCACACCTGTTCTGTTGTAAGGGGCGGAGCCTTAGGGATTCATCAGTACAGGGGACCTGTTTCACCTCGTTGTAGTGCTGTATGTGGGGGAGGGGTCCGAGAGCAAACAATGCCACCTGCCCAGCACTCGCCCCTTTTCCAGGCATCTCTCCCACTTCCGCATTGGACTGGTGCCCTTCTAGCTGCTGCCCTGGCCATCGTTTCTAGAGTGGATGGGTCTGCAGATATTATAGGACCATGGGGGCCCTTTAAACAAGTGGACTCTGCTGAGACTGGCAGTTTCTGCCTCCACCCCAATTCCCACTGGTCTGCACAGTCAGAAGCAATGAGGCTTGATTTTCCCCAATGGTGGGACCGTGAGTTGCTAGGTCCAGTGAGGAGCCGGGAATGCTCCCCAGGTGTCCCTCCTGGCTTTTTAAAACATGTGACTGCACTTTCTGCTGGCCTGCTGCTGCTGCCACCATACCACATCCTCTCCACCCTGACTCCATACCTTCTAACTGTCTGGATGAGTATTTCTTCTTTATATCTTTGTTTGCTAGACTTCCATGCAATTTGATTTTCTAGAACTTCTGGTTGTTTCTAGTTTTGAGGTGGTTGTATTCCTTCTTAGTTGTGGAGGGAGACACAGCATGTCTATCTATGCCTGCATCTTGGCTGGAAGTCGACAAAAATAGGCTTTTGTAAATTTGGAAGTCAAATGGCATTTAAATCAATTACGACCTAATTCCTCTCTATTTATTCACTGACAAGCGTACACTCAGGAACACAGGTTAGCATTTAAAATACTGCTGAGAAAGAAGTAATGTGGGGTTTGGCAATCATTAAAAATAATAACTTAAACTTAACATTTTTACAATTTTTCTTCTTTAAAATCCAATGCCTTAAAAAAGACTTTCCCTTTATGGTGTGACAGATATGTTAAACACAATCTGTGTAAATGTTTGAACAGTAATACTATGGATCTCTTCAATGGAAATTGTCTGTACAAATGATAGAGGACCATTACCAAAAGCTTTGACTTTTAACTCTCATTATGCTTTTAAATTAAGGAGATATATAAAAATTTTAGTGAAAAAATAAGGTACTAGCTTATCTTTATGTGGCACTGTTTCTGAAAAGCTGAGAGAGCTTTTATGCCTGTCATTGTTTTACAGGCTTGAAAAGAGAGAGTGAACAGTTAGTGCATTCTGTGACATGTGAGGATGTCTCTATTGCAGCTTTGTGCATGTTACTACTAGAACAGCTAGTCACCTTTGTTAAACCACTGGTTTCATAGGTGGGTCATTACTGAGCTTACTGATTTAAGTACTGGATTGTGCACTCAGAGTTGCACAAAAGTACCTGAGTAGAGTCAAGGTATGAACAGTAGCACAGGCAAAGCTGACCCCTCAGGCTTGGGTCTGGGCCTCACAGCTACTGACTAGGAAGTGAACCATAAGCATGACTGCCAGAGAAGGTAAAAGAACAAAAGTTGTACCCGTTGAAGATACTGGGGAATACTTCTGTAGCTGCACATTGGCTGTGGCCACCCTCTTTCCACCCCCCTTCACATCTGCTCATCCTCAGATTCAGAAATACCTCGGGCTCTAATGAGGTTACAAGCAACATGGTACATTTCTTTCTTGTTCTAACCTAGACTTTTAAAAGAGCATTTAAATCTGATTGAAATGAATTTTGGTCTTGCCCTTAAACAAACAAACAAAAGATAAAAAATCATTTATAGCGGATAAATAGCAGGGTAAAAAGAAAATTTAAAAAGGTGATTTGGAGGTCAAACGCATGTCCACGTATTAGCTGCAGAATTTTCATTTTAAGGCAAATACTTGATAGAGACATTTCTTGGCTAGTCCTGCTGTTTCTGCTCCAAGTCTCTGTCCATGTACCACTCATGGGATTATAGTAGCACTTCTGAAGTTCAAGGACAACTGAGTATAATTGCACAGAATTGTTTTGGAATCTCTTCTCATAGAAGTTCCTTTTTTCTTATTTTTGTTGATCCAAACTCAATTTTTCCAAAGCCCAATTCAAGGTTCATTTGTTCTGTGAAGCTTTTTTAAATATTTAATCGCCTATAAGTGTTTCCTCCACTTGAATTTATGAAATGCTTAGCCAGTATGAACCAAGTAATTATATATTTTCCCAGTGTTCCATTGGAATTGTTTTTTTGGTGTTGCCATGCCTTATTTATTTCCCTGAAAAGATTATACTTTTTTAGGTAGAAAAATATTTATCTTGGATTTTTATGAGAAACAGAAACAAAACTGTTTCCTTGGAAATAAGTTCATGCTTATTGAGAAAATGAGTAAACTATAAAAAACTAGAACAAACATCACATAACCCAGATAGTCCAATTATATTCATATTTTAACAACATTTGAATTAAAAGTTCTAAATTGCTTAGTAAATAGTTCTGAAAGAAAACATCTTACACTTTTAGAAGTTTTTTCTTAACTATCACATAGATCACCTTTGGAAAACTTGAGGCACTGGATGTTCTGATTTTGTTTTAATTACATAAACCTGATTAAAATAGCCATCATGACATCTCTTCAGAAGAGCACACCAAACACCAAGGGGCAGAGTCTCCTCTAGGAACTCTGGGATTTAGGTACCTAATTCCTAGCAGTGATGATAAATATTACAACTATGAATCCCTAGGTGCTATGTCAATCCAATCTGTTTCAGTTTCCACAGGTGGATGTCCCCAAGATCTATTAAGAAAAATAAAATGTTTAGATTTCTACTTTTCTGCTATTCCTGGTAGTGTTTGAAGAAGGAAGACTTTTAGGCTTTTCGAATTGTATATTGAAAAGCTGTAATGAATTATCTTTTTTTAAATGTATATTTTATTGATTATGTTGTTACAGTAGTCCCAATTTATTTTCCCTTTGCTCACCTCGGCCCAGTACTCCCTTCCTTCCAGCGATCCCACCCCCCTAAGTTCACATCCATGGGTCATGCATACAAGTTCTTTGGCTTCACCCTTTCCTATATTATTCTTAACTTCCACCTGTCTATGTTGTACCAACCAATTATGCTTCTTAATCCCTGCACCATTTCCCCATTTTCCCCTCCCCCCTCCCAGCTGATAACCCTCCAAATGGTCCCCATACCTATGATTCTGTTCCTATTCTGGTTTGCTTAGTTGGATTTTGTTTTTCAGTTGCTGATAATTGTGAGTTTGTTATCATTCTAGTGTTCATAGTTTTGATCTTCTTTTTCATAAAAAAGTCCCTTGAACATTTCATATAATAATGGCTTGGTGATGATGAACTCCTTTAGTTTTACCTTGTCTGGGAAGCACTTCATCCGCTCTTTCATTCTAAATGATAGCTTTGCTGGACAGAGTAATCTTGGTTGTAGGTCCTTGCTTTTCATCACTTTGAATACTTCTTGCTGGTCCCTTTTTGCCTGCAAAGTTTCTTCAGTGAAATCAGCTGTAAGTCTTATAGGCACCCCTTTATAGGTAACTCTCTGCTTTTCTCTTGCTGCTCTTAAGATTCTTTATCTTTCACCTCTGGCATTTTAATTCTGATGTGTCTTGGTGTGGTCCTCTTTGGGTCCAGCTTATTTGGTACTCTTTATGCTTCCTAGACTTGTATGTCTATTTCTTTTCCCAAATTTGTGAAGTGTTCTTTCATTATTTTTTCACATAAGCTTTCAATTTCTTGTTCTTCCTCTTCTCCTTCTGGCACCCATATGATTCAGATGTTGGCACATTTAAAGTTGTCCCAGATGTTCCTAAACCTCCCCTCATTTTTTAAAATTCTTGTTTCCTTATTCTGTACTGACTGTTTTTTTCTTTCTTATGTTCCAAATCATTGATTTGAACCCCAGTTTCCTTTCCTTCACCATTGGTTTTGTGTGGATTTTTCTTCATTTAACATAGCCTTCACTTCTTCCCTCTGCATTTGCCATACTCAAGCATATTTGTCAAGCCTATGAGCATCTTTATCACCAGTGTTTTGAACTCTGCGCCTGTTAAGCTATCTATCTCCTCATCTGTTAGATTGGCTATCTCCTTGTCACTTAATTCTCCCACTGGAACCTTGATCTGTTCCCTCTTTTGGGTCATATTTTTCTGTCTCCTCATCTTGACAGGCTCCTGTGTTTGTTTGCCTCTGTGTCTTAGGTAGAGCTGTTGCACCTGTCTGGATGAATATTTCTTCTTTATACCTTTGTTTGTTAGACTTCCATGCAGCTCGATATTTTGGAACTTCTGGTTGTTCCTAGTTTTGAGGTAGTTGTATTCCTCAAAACACTTCACAAATTTGGCAAAGGAAATAGGCATACAAGTCCAGGAAGCACAGAGAATACCAAATAAGCTATACCCAAAAAAGACCACACCAAGACACATCATAATTAAAATACCAGAGGTGAAAGATAAAGAGAGAATCTTAAGAGCAGCAAGAGAAAAGCAGAGAGTTACTTACCTGCAAGTGGGGTACCTATAAGACTATCAGCTGATTTCGATGAAGAAACTTTGCAGGCAAGAAGGGACTGGCAAGAAGTACTCAAAGTGATGAAAAGCAAGGTCCTACAACCAAGATTACTCTATCCAGCAAAACTATCATTTAGAATGGAAGAGCAGATGAAGTACTTCCCAAAGTAAAGCTAAAAGAGTTCAGGGAGATGCAGCATGTCTGTCTAGGCTTCCATCTTGGCCGGAAGTCCCATTATCTTTTTTTTTTTAATGTTTTTTATTGATTATATTGTTACAACAGTTCCAATTTTCTCCCCCTTGTTCCCCTCCACCCAGCAACCCCTCCCCCAGCAATCCCCCCCAAGTCTATACCCCTGGTTCGTAAAAATTAACTATCCCCCCCTCTCAAATATTAGGACCCTTTGTAATCTTGTAAAGGACAATGGGCGAAGGTCTCAAGTCCCATTATCTTTTAAAGAAATTTGCTCCACTAAAGTCTCAATCCAACTGACACCAGTGTGTGTTAGAAACACGTGCAAACGGTTAATTTTGCTTAAAGAAGCTGTGAATTACTTTCTCCCTGTACATTCCGTCCCTGCACCATCATCATTCCCCCATGTTTTCCAATTACAGGACAAGCCTCAAAGCTTTCTCAAGGTTCACCTTCCAATAAATCCATGATCACTGTACATGACCCATTCTCTCTTCTTCAGTGTGTGAACATAAAATTCACAGTCATCTCTACTTAAGGTAAGTATCTGTGGAAGCCAACATTTTACACTTGTTTTCCATAATTTGAATTTCAAATTCTTATCCTCAAATGCTTTACACTGGGCTTTAAATCCAGAGCTGAGGAGGGCACCATGCCCTGCTCCAATAATCTTCGTCTGTTCCAGGCATAGAGAAGTAAATTACAGGTTTTGTTCTTTTATATTTTCTTTTCAAATTCTAACTTGCATCAGTAACTAACTTGCATTAAAATAAAATATAAAGACTTCTGGCTAAGATGGAGACCTAGACGACACGCTGCGTCTGCCTCCACAACTAGGAAGGAATACAACTACCTCAAAACTAGAGACAAACAGAAGTTACAGAAAACTGAGCTGCATGGAAGTTCAACAAACAAAAATATAAAGAAGAAATACTCATCCAGACAGGTAGGATGGGCAAAGTTGGGGCAGAGAGTACCCGGTGTGGTGGTGGCAGCAGTGGCAGCAGCAGCAAGCTGGCAGAAAGCACAGTCACACATTTTTAAAAGTATGGAGAAACACCTGGGGAGCACTCCCAGCACCAGACCAGATGGCACAGCTCATGGTTCCAGAGCTCGGGAAAATAATGCCTCATTGCTTCTGACTGTGCAAACCAGTAGGGATTGGGGCAGAGGAGGAAAATGATGATCTCTCAGTAGAGTCCGCTTGTTTAAAGGGCCCCTACAGTCCTAGAATGTCCGCATACCAACTCACTCTGGGCACTATGGCCAGGGAAACAGCTAGAGAGGCACCAGTCTCATACTGAAATGGGAGAAGCACCTGGAAAGGGGCAAGTGCTGAGCAAGTGGCATTGTTCCCTCTCTGACCCCTCCCCCGCATACAGCGCCACAACGAGGTGAAACGGGTCACCCAGTACTGACAAATACCTAAGGCTCCACTCCTTACAACATAAAAGGTTCAACAGTTCTACCTAAGACACAGAAAAAAGAAACACGGGAGCCTGTCAATATGAGGAGATGAAGAAGTATGGCTCAAAAGAAGGAATGGATCAAGGTTCCAGTGGGAGAACTAAGCAACGAGGAGAGAGCCAACCTAACAGATGCAGAGTTCAAAACACTGGTGATAAAGATGCTCATAGCCTTGACAGATATGCTTAAATACGGCAAACGCACAAGGAAAGAAGTGAAGGTTATGCTAAATGAAACAAAGGAAAATCCACACAAAACCAATGTTAAAGGGAAGGAAACTGGGGTTCAAATCAATGATTTGGAACATAAGGAAGAAAGAAACAGTCCACCAGTACAGAATAAGGAAGCAAGAATTTTAAAAAAATGAGGAGAGGCTTAGGAACATCTGGGACAACTTTAAATGTGCCAACGTGTGAATCATATGGGTGCCAGAAGGAGAAGAGGAAGAACAAGAAATTAAAAGCTTATGTGAAAAAATAATGAAGGAAAACTTCCCAAATTTGACAAAGGAAATAGACATACAAGTCCAGGAAGCACAGAGAGTACCAAATAAGCTGGACCCAAAGAGGACCACATCAAGACACATCAGAATTAAAATGCCAGAGGTGAAAGATAAAGAGAGAATCTTAAGAGCAGCAAGAGTAAAGCAGAGAGTTAACTACAAAGGGGTGCCTATAAGACTTACAGCTGATTTCACTGAAGAAACTTTGCAGGCAAGAAGGGACCAGCAATAAGTATTCAAAATGATGAAAAGCAAGGACCTACACCAAGATTACTCTATTCAGCAAAACTACATTTAGAATGGAAGAACAGATAAAGTACTTCACAGACAAGGTAAAGCTAAAAGTTCATTATCACCAAGCCATTATTATATGAAACATTCAAAGGACTTATTTAAGAAAAAGAAGATCATAACTATGAACAGTAAAATGACAACAAACTCTCTATCAACAACTGAATCTAAAAAATAAAAACAATCTAACTAAGCAAACCAGAATAGGAACAGAATCATAGGTATGGAGATCATTTGGAGGGTTATTAGCTGGGAGGGGGAAAGGGGAGAAATGGGGAAATGGTGCAGAGACTAAGAAGCATAATTGGTTGGTACAACATAGACAGGGGGAAGTTAAGAATTGTATAGGAAAGGGTGAAGTCAAAGAACTTATATGCATGACCCATGGACATGAACTAAGGGGTGTGAAATTGCTGGAGTGAAGGGGTGTACTGGGCAAAGGGGAGGAAAGGGGAAAAAATTAGGACTACTGTAACAACATAATCAATAAAATATACTTAAAAAAATAGAATATAAGTCCAGCAGGCACTTTGCAAGTGAGGATGTATGTAATGCCTGTATGGAATATGTCAATATGTAAATATATTTGCATAAGCATGAGCATAAATACAGAAGATTACATCTTATCTGTCTAGGGAAGATTAATTTACAAAATAAAGATTCTGTATCTGTGCTACTTTACACAAAATGTTGAATTTGAAGTTGACTTTGTGCACTCCTTCACTAAGACAAAGGGGATGCCCGATCAGGTTAATCCAAACCACAGGACTGACAAATGATTAACTCTAGTCATCAGAAGATTAGCCCTAGTCGTTGGGTCACAACCTTGCCTGTCAGTAAATTGCACCCAAACTCCTTCAGGGAAGCTTAGGAAACTTGAACAAACCATTTTTTTTTTAAGTCAAACTTGGTTCAATTGCAACAGACTCTATTCTGTGCATGCCTTCTCAGAGCAGTCCAATTTCCAGTTTTTGTTAGTTTCCTATCAGTCAATACTTGTTTAAAAACATATCACAAGTTTCTGTAGCCTGTGCATGCTTCAGTCACTTTTGATTATTACATCAAGATTCACAAATGAGATACCAGAGTCACTTCTATTTACTGCAAAATGCTATTAAAACAAACTGAAATTCAATTTCAGAACAGATTGCAATAACCCATCAAAACAGAGCAAGTGGGGAGGAAGTGGGGCCTCAAGGTGTGCTGGGCCATTGTTAAATGCAGGACGGCATCACACCTAATAATTTAAACATGGTCTTGTGGCCTGACATTTTAAATGTTTTCTTGATCTCTTTCTTCTGGCTCTGTGTGTGCTTTGCCACAGTGGGGTGCAGTGCAGGGCAGGTTATGGATTAAACACCAAGTCCTCTTCTGCCAATAGCACTCCCAGGAGAGGAAAAATGATTGGGTACTTTTATAACTAGTCATGCCGTAGGTGCCCACAGAAAACAACCCTTATTCAGGGATTTTAAAAGCTGCCTGCTTTTAAGATGCAAACCAATCCATAAAAAAGCTGCTCCATTCTAATTTTCAGCTATTATCTGGGCAATAAGAATCTGGCACCTTGGTAGGCTGGTTTGACATTTCTGTTGGCACAAATTAAGATCCCAGGCATAACTAATGCAATCTGGGTCTCAATATTAATTTAACTCTCACAATGCCCCTGCTATATAGCCCATGGTTCACATTTACTTTGTGATTCATTGCAAATGGATTAAAGGAGAGGGTTAAGAATTTTATGCTTGAGGCAGCTCTGACTCTCAAGAACAGAAATATACACATATTTCTTCCATCATGTGTTGCTTGAGGGCAAGGAAAAAGAAAACCACTGTAATCTAGACAGGACTTTTCCAGACATCTATGAACAACAGCAACTATAGTGTATCACCAAACAGAACTGTGCTTTAGAAACCTAGAGAGCAGTAAAAAAATTAGTGGAATACAAATATTTTCTAGATACTGTTGGCACAGATTTTACAAAAAGTCAAAGACCTTACAAACTCATTTATAATAAACATTTAAAACATGGGTTACAATGTGTTTCCTGAAAGCAGAGAATCAATTAAATCGGGGCAAAATTTAGAAGAGTTACATATTATAATTATATGCCATATATACACATAATATATATATGTGCATATATATATATATATTATACACATTTTCACATTGAAATGAACATTATCTGGTTCAATCTCTCTCTCTCTCTCTCCATTTTTTTTTTTTTAATATAGAAACTAAGATGGAGACGTGGAGTTGCCCAAGATCCCAGGGGTTCCACATCAAAAGATGCAGATCTTCAGACTCCCTATCTAGTTCTTTTCCACAGATTTTTTAAACATGTCTTCCACTTGTATCAGTTAAGAAGGCAAACTTTCTTATATATTTACTACTTTCCTGATTTTTTTCCTAGGAGAACAAAAATCTACAATTGTGATACTCATATTTCTAGCATATTTTTAAACTCTAAGCAAAGTGATTTTAAAAATCTTCACTCAAAAAATTATGCATTTCAAGTTTACTTGTAGTGCTTTATTACAAGTAAAAGTCAAGGGGAAAGGGAGTTTTCCATGTGCCACTCTGCTGACTTTGACACTGATTCTCAGCAGGCATCTGAGCATTTGAGTGGGAGCCATCACACTGAAGGGCTTGACCAGGGTCCTTGAGTTCATTTGTACAACCTAATCCAGTTCAGGCTGATGAGTAGATGTGTGTCCTGCTTTTAAAACCCACAAAAGAAATTCCAGAGCTTCCCGAGTAACTTAGTCCTGCATTCCATAACTACTACTTCAAAGAAAATCTCAGAAGACATTTTCAATCTGCCTTATTTCAATTACCATTTCTTCTCCTTTTTTAAAGTTTATTTAAATGTACATATGCACATACACTTAAATACCAATCTATTTTTTACCCCAGAGCATGCACATTTTCTATTTCTTTTTAGGCAAGATAAGAAATGGTATAAAATCTTTCTTTAACATAGTGATCAGGACAGGGACTCCTTCCAGGATTTTCCTTCCCTGAAATGTTTTGAACCAATAAACTTTAATTCTAACATCTTTAGTAGCTATCTTGGCATCCAGTGCAGAGGAAAACAGAAACAGGGCTCTTCCTTAGAATTTTACAACCTGTTTGGACTATCACATCTTTCCAATGGCGATGATGTATTTAATCACATACAATTCATTTCATTGGGCTGGAAACAAGGAGAACCACCATGAACCAGAATTAGAGAAGGGAATTTAGAGCCCTTAGTAAGTGATGTGGGATGCTACATGTCACATCACTTACTAAGTCCAATCAGGACTAGATTCTAGATTCCCTCTTCCAAATTCAGTGCTTTCTCTATTAAAACATACTGACATCATCCACAAAGGGGAGGAAATAGGAAACATATTTGTTATCTTTGAAGGAAGAATGCTGGACACTGCTAACAGTACATATACACACCCAAAATCCATTAAAAATTCCTTAAAACAGCTGATTCCCATAACGAGGATATGGCACTATTACCATACTGTGGACTTACCAATTTTTGCATACCCATGTGAATGAATAAATTTCACTCAGCCAAATACAATGTGCATTCTTATATCTGTCACAGTTGCAGCATGGATAATGTTCTTCAGACAACCCAAAGACATTGTTAATGCCAATTAAATTTATTCTCTATTTCATGTTACCATTGGAAAAACTATTTGTGAGCAAGTTCAACTAAGTAGAACTTCTTTATATAAAACTAAAGTGGGATTTGCAAACTCAAGTTAAAATTAGACTTTCTATCAGAAGATGTTGATCACTTACTTATTTGTATGTATACATGCAGTTTTATGTAGTGGTGAGGTTCCTACATATCTCAATGCTTTAGTGAGTGTTAGTTTGGGGGTTAAGCCCTTAGAATGGAAGAATGTAGCAAAAGTCAAATGTGGCATCTGACCTCCCTCTAATGTGTATCGCTCCTCTTTCTGGGGCTTGATTTTTTCATGGAATAATGCTTCAGCAAAACCCATTTCTAGGAACTGTGTGACAGATACAAGGGTCCAGAAGAGAGAGTGTTTGAAACTTAATGAGGAAAAAAAAAGTATTATGCCATTCTTGTGAAATCCTGAAGAATTCACCCTATATAAGTGAAGCTGTGAGAGAGCTGATCTCCAATTTGTACCTGAGCAATAATAATAACATGGAACAAGTACCACTTTCTGAGTGCCACACTACCAATCTGCTAAGCTGCCTGAGTGAACTACAGGCTGACACAGGCAGCGGGGACGAGCACAGCCTTGGCCAAGGAATCAGGAGAGTGGAGTTCTCAGTTGAACTCTGCCTGGATGGTCACTTACCAATCTGGACCTTTGTCTGCAACCCAAGAGGACTGACCGAGATTTCTAAGATTCAAAACCAGTTGGGTTGTGCTCTGCTTTCATCATGACCTCTGATCATAGCCTAGTGCTTCTGACCAGATGTGGACAGTGCATCTCAAGCTGGTCATTCTTCAATTCCACACAGTTAAGAAAGAATTTTAATTGGTTAGGTTTTTATTTTGATGATTAGCCTTTAAAAACTGCAATGCAGACATATTCTGGGTCACCAAGATAGCCACCCATGTATCTGTGTTTCTGGTTAAGTGAGTGCCAAGTGCAAACCATATGAAAGAGTGGCTCCCTGTGTGGACAAATGTTTCCCAGTTATTCAAACAGACACAAAGAGTAGGAGAGGTGAGTCATCACCTGAACTCTAAGGATCTGGCATCCTGGGGGTTGGTACCAGGTCTAGTCATTGGGAAACTAATAAGCAGGAGTTTACTAGTAGCAACTCTAGATGTAAGTAGACAGTGAAGAAATTTTTATTAAAAGGGTGTTTTTTTTTTTTTTCTAACACGATATTTTGGGATACAACATTAAATTAATCTACCATTAATTAAAGCCATTAGTAGCTAAAACCAGTTAAATACTTTTTTTAAAATGTGAAAAGAGCAAACAGTGATAATGGCTAAAAGAGTTGTCCATCATGCTGAAACTCAAGGAAATTAAGTTATTAACAAGTAAAGCATAAAATTGCGAAAACATCCTACTATGATTATGTTACCCAGTAACTGGAATTTTGTTTCTACCAAATGCCATCATCCATCACATCAAATTGATGTTGTTACTCGAGTATTTTTGTTTTGTAGTTATGTTGGGATTAATATGTACATTTGCATTGTTTTATTTATTCTATGGGAACACTAAGTATAAATAAGCTATGAATAATTTTTGGTACCTAGGTAATAAGTAAAATTAAAATAGGAATAATTTTCAACACTAAAGGTCCATGGGAATGTTTTTCTTTAAAAAGAAAAAAAAAAAGAGTATATTCGTTAAGTCTGAGAAACAGATTTCTTTTCTTTCAGTTATGTTCTCAGGACAGGAACCCAGAGCCAGACAGGAAGATCTGTTTGAAGACAGGCTGCCTCCTGGTTCACTGACCTCACTAGTAATTTTGATTGTTCTGGAACTCTTGTCTCCTTTTCCTTTTAGTTACTTTAAGTAGACTTATGGAAAGGGGCTCTCTTTTTATCTTAATACTGCTCCTTAACACCCAGGCCAGCTTGAACCATCTGGAAATCTCAGAATGAACTTGTTCTTTAATGAGAGGGGCAAGATGTTTCTGGTTCCTCCCGGTCAGCCTGGAAGCAGACAGGAAAGCGGTGGAGGGTTGATCTGGAGCAATAACTGCCCTGGGGGTGGCACAAGGTCCCCTTCTTATTCTAGAGCTGGAGCAGGGGTAGGGCTGCACACTGAGGTTAGTTTAGGCAAGTCACTGAGTTCCCTGGAAGGCACCAGGCCATCAGAGCCCAGATAGGATTACTATTTCAGTCCTAATAATCCAATTTCAACAAAGAAAATCTTTCAGTCAGTGCAACTTCAAATATGCTGCAAATGAATTATAAATCACAAATTGAAAGTCCGCACTATGTGTATACCAACTAAACACAAAACACTGCTGTCTGTAGTAATGGATATAATTTAAGACAAACCTAGTTCTAGCCACAGTCTGTGTGTCTTATTAAAAAAAAAGCATCACACTTTCAAAGGGTAAATACTTCATTTGGAACCTATGAGTTAACGTTTTTCTCCAAGGATGTTCTTAAGGCCAGTTTCTTTAGATCTAGATTATAAATAAGGATTTTGGATTATTGCTGGGGTCTCTGCAAATTTTACTTCTTACCTTACATCCCATGTGGCCAAAATATGCCTTATTGGGGCTTAAAGGTGGGATTAACTGTCCTAAATTATGCAGGACCTGAGGGCACAGGGAGGAGAAAGAAAAATAAAAGTGCAATTTCCGGTGATTTTCTGGGATTCTTCAGTCAGATAGGATATGCCTCTTGATAACAAAAAATTAAACTCTTCACTGCTGCTCTAACAAAAAATTCCTAGAAATTACATTACCCTAAGAAAACGAGCACTGCATTTCCGTTACTGATATACTTATCAACTTCAGTTCACAAGTGAAATTCAGTTATCCTATTAATCTTGCTCATTTTGACAGGCATTAAAATACCTGTTTTTTGGAGTCAAGCATGTTTTCAAGATATTAGGATCTCTCGGAAATATTTCTTCAGTTGGTGAAAGGGAACTTGAAAGATAGCCTATTGTTGGCAGGGGTGCCAGGAGCAGCATGGGAAAATCACATTCGCTTATTGCTACCCTGGGTGAACCGGTCTCACCTGCCCAACAATCTGAGGTGCAGGTGGGCCTCTGCCTCACTGGCTGGACCTGAGAGCACTGCCTGCACACAGCCAGCCCCATCCTTCTGTGCAGACCGCGGTCCCTGCTTCATGGGCCTTCGGCCAGGCCCTGAGAAACACCTTAGGGATTTTCAACCTGGATGCTGAAGGGCCCTACATAGTGCCTGAATCTCCAAGATCCCAAGTAGTTTTCATTTGCTGCCCAGGAAATAACCACAATAGTGCCAGTTATGCAGACAGGAACTCTGGGGTCTCATTTCCCTGGTCAGGGACACAGTTCCCGTGGAAGAAGATCTGGCTGGGCATGATAGGGGGACCTGGCTTCAACCCTTCCTTCTGCCATTTTGAATCCCGTATTCCTAGGCAGATCTTTTAACTTTTCCATATTTTGTTTCCTCTTTTGTAAAATAGGGATAATAAAATTTTGCAGTGTGCTTGTGAGGATTAAAGATTATATATACACACACCACCAGGCACATAGTAGACACCATATAAATTGTTGCTGTCATTATTATAGGCCTCAGCTGGAATGTTGCCAAATGTATAAATTCCACATTCTTCCCACTAATCAAAGTGCTACCACTGCTATTATTACTGCTACTGCCTGCACTTCATGAGCATTTACCTGTGCCAGGGTCTTGAATAAGCACTTTCCCTGCATAGTCTCACTTTATACTCCAATAACCCCACAAGATACTATTTTTAGGTCAACTCTGTAGTTGAGAGAAATGAGGCTTAATTTGGTCTTATTGTCCAAGGTCACAAAGGAAGTGGCTGGTCCTGGGTCTGTCTGACCTGAAGTTAAGGACCTGTGGACCATGCCATACATTTTCTAAAGGATGAGACAAAGTCACACCCCACCCCCCGTACCCCAAACAGAGGCTGTGCTCCTCCCCCCTCAGAACCACCCTTCCTCCTACCCATTAGCCCTGCAGCCTGGCCTAACACACCAGCCTAGGGGTCTGAGGCCTGAGTGCCAAGATAGGCGGTCTCAGCCCATTCTACTCACAGAATTGTCTCTGATTCCTGTCTGAGCACCATCCCAACGATCTCAGTTCAGGGTATGTGAGGCAGGAAAGGTGTAGGGGTTTTTAAAAATTGCTGGAGGCAATTGACTCTGAGGCATGTGCTTGGTTGAGAATCCCTGAGAGAGATCCTGGTTGCCTTGAGAGCAGCTGTAGAAATTCAGGGGACTCACTGGGCCTCCCAGTTTTCCATATATGAACACTGAGTCATTAAATGCTCTCTACTGCCCAAAAGAGAACTAATGAAAAGGGAAAAGGTCACCTGTGTAACTTGGAAATGTCACTTAAGAAAGCTCATGCTCTGAACTTCTTGCTGTCTCCTATTTCCTACCAAATCAAGATGAAAGACTTTGCTTGACTTTCAGGACATCTAAAACCTTCACAGTCCTCCGGGTGCAGCCTGTCCCTTTCCTTTCTTCGCTGCCTGTGTTAATTTCAGCCTGGATTTCCCTTCAAACCTATAGTGTTGCAATGCTCCCAACAACGAAATCATGTCACTTTACAATAACTTTCAAAAGTATAAGAAAACGCCTTCCTCCTAATTTCATTGTCCTAACAGCAATAAAATTTCTATCCACTTTGCTCTGATCTTGATGATTTCCTTCCTTCTACTTGATCTGGGCTTTGATTGTTGTTCTCCCACTAGTTCTTGTAGCTGTAGAGTTAAATTTTTTATTAGAGATTCTTCTAGCTTTTTTAAGTAGGCCTGTATTGCTATGAACTTTCCTCTCAGGACTGCTTTCGCTGTATCCCATAGGTTTTGGGCAGTTGTGTGTTTATTATCAGTAGTTTCCAGAAACTTTTTGACTTCTTTCTTGATGTCATTGTTTCCCCATTCATTATTTAATAGCATGTTATTCATTTTCCATGAGTTTGAATGTTTTTGAATTTTTTTCCTTGAGGTTGATTTCCAATTTTAAGCCATTGTGATCTGAGAAGATGCTTGATATAATTTCAATTTTCTTGAATTTGTTGAGGCTTGTTTTGTGTCCTACCATGTGGTCTATCTTTGAAAATGTTCCATGTGCACTTGAGAAGAATGTATATTTTGCTTCTTTGGGGTGAAAAGTTCTATATATAATGATTAAATCCATTTGATCTAAAGTGTTGTTCAATGCCTCAATATCTTTGGTGTTTCTTTGCTTCAAAGATCTGTCCATTGTTGACAATGGGGTGTTAAAGTTCCCTGCTATGAGCGTGTTGCTGTCTATATCTTTCCTGGAGTCTTTCAAAAATTTCCTTACATATTGGGTGCTCCCGAGTTGGGTGCATATATGTTTACAAGGGTTATATCTTCTTGATGGATATTTTCCCTTAAGTATTATGAAATGCCCTTCTTTGTCTCTTTTTATGGCCTTTGTGGTGAAATCTGTTTTGTCTGATATAAGTATTGCTACCCCAGCTTTTTTTTTTTTTTTTTATGTCCATTTGCTTGAAATACTTTTTCCCAATCCCTTCACTTTCAGTCTGTGTAGATCTTTTGTTCTAAGGTAGGTCTCTTGTAGACAGCATGTATGTGGGTCATGCTTTCTAATCATTTCGGCTACCTTATGTCTTTTGATTGGAGCATTTAATCCATTTACATTTAAGGTTATTACCCATAGGTACTTATTCATTGTCATTTTCCCCCTTTGTACTTGTGTTCCTCTCTGTCTCTCTCTGTTTCTTAGTCTTCTTAGAGACTAACCTAACAATTCAAAAGATCAACAAAAGTAGAAGCTGGTTCTTTGAAAAGATAAACAAAATTGACAAGCCTTTAACCAGGCTCATCTAGAAAAAAAGAGAGAGGACCAAAATAAATAAAATCAGAAACGAAAGAGGAGAAATCACAACTGATACCACAGAAATACAAAGATGTGTAAGAAATTATTATGAACAACTGTATGGCAAGAAATTTGACAATCTGGAGGAAAGGGGCAAATTCCTGAAAACATATAATCAATCTTCCAAAACTGAATCAAGAAAAAGCAGAAAGCCGGAATAGACCAATAACAACTAGTGAAATTGAAGCAGTAATCAAAAAAACCCCGGCACACAAAATCCCTGGACCGGATAGCTTCACAGGTGAATTCTACAGAACATTTAGAAAAAGAACTAACTCTTATCCTCCTCTGACTATTCCAAAAAATCCAAGAAGAGGGAAGACTCCCAAACTCGTTTTATGAAGCCAGTATTACCCTAGTTCCAAAACCAGGTCAAGAAACAACAAAGAAAGAAAACTACAGGCTAATATCACTGATGAACATAGATGCTAAAATCCTCCACAAAATATTGACAAACCAGATCCAGCAACACATTAGAAAGATCATACATCACGATCAAGTGGGATTCATCCCAGGGATGCAAGAATGGTTTAATATTCGCAAATCAATAAATGTAATACACCACATAAACAAAATGAAAGACAAAAACCACATGATCATATCAATAGATGCAGAAAAAGCATCTGATAAAGTACAACACCCATTTATGATGAAAACTCTCAGTAAAATGGGAATAGAGGGAGCATACCTTAACATAATAATGGCCATATACAAGAAACCTGAAGCCAACATCATATTCAATGGGCAACAACTGAGAGCATTCCCTCTGAGGTCAGGAACAAGACAAAGATGTCCACTCGCTCCACTCCTATTCAACATAATCTTGGAAGTTCTAGCCACAGCAATCAGACAAGAAAGAGAAATAAAAGGCATCCAAATTGGAAAAGAGGAAGTAAAACTGTCATTATTTGCAGATGACATGATAGTGTACATAGAAAACCCTATAGACTCCACAAAGAAACTACTTGACCTAATAAGTGAATTCAGCAAAATAGCAGGGTACAAAGTCAGTATTCAGAAATTGAAGGCATTTCTGTACACCAACAATAAATCACAGAGATAGAAACTAGAAAAAAGAAAACCCTTTACTATAGCAACAAAAACAATAAAGTACCTAGGAATAAACTTAACCAAGGAGGTAAAAGACCTGTACTCAGAAAACTACATAACACTGAATAAAAAAATTAAGGAAGATACAAATAAATGGAAGCATATACCATGTTCATGGATGCGAAGATTCAACATCATTAAAATGTCCATACTACCCAAAGCAATTTATAGATTCAATGCAATCCCTATTAAAATACCAATGACATTTTTCACAGACCTAGAACAAATACTTCAAAAATTTATATGGAACCAAAAAAGAGCCTGAATAGCCACAGCAATTTTGAGGAAGAAGAACACAGTAGGAGGAATCACAATACCTGATATCAAACTATACTACAAGGCCACAGTAATCAAAACAGTCTGGTACTGGCGTAAGAACAGACATATAGATCAATGGAATGGAATAGAGAGCCCAGAAATAAACCCAGGTCTATGTGGTCAATTAATATTTGACAAAGGGGGAAAGAACATCAAATGGAGTGAAAAGAGCCTCTTCAACAAATGGTGTTGAGAGAACTGGACATGGACATGCAAAAAAAATGAAACTAGACCACCAACTTACACCATAAACCACAATAAACTCAAGATGGATAAAAGACTGAAATGTAAGCCATGGCACCATAAAAGTCCCAGAGGAAAACATAGGCAGGAAAATTTCAGATATTTCACGTAGCAACATTTTCACTGATATATCTCCTAAGGCAAGGGAAATAAAGGAAAGAATAAACAAATGGACCTACATCAAACTAAAGAGTTTCTGCTCAGCAAAGGAAAACATCAGCAAGATGAAAAGGGAACCAACCATATGGGAAAATATATTTGCCAATGATACTTCAGACAACGCATTGATCTCCAAAATATATAGAGAACTTATACGACTCAACACCAAGAAGACAGACAACCCAATTAAAAAATGGGCAAAGGACATGAACAAACACTTCTCCAAAGAGGACATACAGAGGGCCCATAGGTATATGAAAGAATGTTCAACATCACTAGCCATCAGAGAGATGCAAATAAAAACCACAATGAGATACCTCCTCACACCAGTCAGAATGGCCATCATCAACAAATCACCAAACAACTTGTGCTGGAGAGGATGCAGAGAAATGGGAACCCTGGTGCATTGCTGGTGGGAATGCAGACTGGTGCAGCCACTATGGGAAACAGTTTGGAATTTCCTCAAAAAACTAAAAATGAAACTTCCTTTTGAACCAGCAATTCCATTGCTAGGATTATATCCAAAAAATCCTGAAACACCAATTCAAAAGAACCTATGCATCCCTATGTTCATAGCGGCCCTATTTACAATAGCCAAGTGATGGAAACAACCTAAGTGCCCATCTGTAGATGAGTGGATCAAAAAACTGTGGTACATTTACACAATGGAGTACTATGTAGCAGAAAGAAAGAAGGAACTTCTACCATTTGCAACAACATGGATGGAACTAGAGAGAATTATGCTTAGCGAAATAAGCCAGGCAAAGAAAGAACAATACCTTATGCTATCACCTATTATGGGAGAGTAATGAACAACACAAACAAATGAGCAAAATTGAACCAGAGGTATGTAAACAAGGAATAAACTAACAGTAACAAGGGGGGAGGTGGGAGGGAGAGAAGGGTGTAAGAAGGGGAAGGGTCTAGTCAAAGAACATGTATAAATAACCCATGGACATGGACAACTGGGTGGGGACTGACTGTGGGAGAAGGGCGGGGCAGGGTGCGGGGAAGCAAGAGGGGGAAAAAAGTGGGACAAATAAAAAAATTTCTATACACTTTGCATGTCCACCTGGAAGGAGGATCACTAAGTCAAATATGTAAATGTCCAGAACAAAGTGGGTCTGTGTGGAGAAGACCTAATCCCAGGTTCAAGACTGTCACCGCCTCGGCTAGGAGCTCCTATACTCCGCTTTGGATGGGGCCAGGAGAGGATTTCAGCAGTGCTCCTACCTGTTGGCCTGGGGCAGCTGAGGCCAGAGCACCCACAGCATGGTGTGCCCATGGCCGGTGTACCCACAGCCTGGCCTGGACTCCAGTGCTGGCTACACTCTTTTCCAGTGTGGCTGCCCCATTCTGTCCTCCGTGTGAGCTGAACCAAGTCTGAAGCAGGAAGACATTTCCACTCTACAGAACATGAATGCTGCATCATTCAAACAGAAAAGGGATGCCACCCGTTTCTCACTTGGGTTACCTCTGCAGTTGGGATGGGACATACAGCATGTCAGGGGAACATGGCATTTAATGCGTTTGTTTACCTCTTCTGAGATTACATTCAGGATTTTTCCTTCTGCCTGAAGTTAGGGAGGGAGGCAGAACAAGGCTGACCTTTGGAGTGAGGTTTTCATAAAATAAATAAACTGGATGACAGCATATAAAAGTTACCAACCTCTTCAGAATGCCATATGTGAGCAACTTGTTAACAGTCCATAAATATCACCTGCTGGGACCAGTCATGGGGGCTAAAGCAGAATCCTGTCCCAGCACATTTTCTGCAACATGGAGCCATCTGGTGATGACAATTTAGCCTCTAGTTGGCACAGGACTGCAATTATAAAGCATGTTACTCCTGACTTCTGTCTGGAAACAGATGATCACACTCACTCTGCAGCGTGGATTTGGCGGGCGGGTGCAGCTCAGCAGTCACAGGCAGGTTGGGCAGTGTCAACAGAGACTGAAAAATTAGAAGGGTGTTTGTGGAGAGTCTCCTTTCCACTAGTGGCATTTCCCCTGCCATCACCACACATACAAAGTTTTGAAGAAAAATTGTTCCTTTCATAGTACTGCCTAATTTTTCAGCCATGTTATTTATAGCTAAACAAACATTTGAGTCATGCTTGGAGAAGACGTGTAGAAAAAGCATAGTGAACGGTAATTTTACCCTTTACATATATCTCCTATTTTGAATCTCCTAATTATTAATTATAGAATACTTAATTCTGTGAAGGATAGCAAGGTCTTTCCCAGGTTTTGTTTCACATAGAGAATAAGAATAATAACGAAAGAATGAAGTTTGATTGTCTTTTCTCCCAAAGAGATTTAGCACAGAGTCTATATGTAGAAAAAAGATTCCAGATTTCTCCAAAGTGGAGAATAACGTGACAAGAAAAGCAAAACTGAAGAAAAGGTCAACTAATAGCTTTATTATTACAAACACATACAGAAACTAGACAGGTTTTAATGCCATTATTCCCTATGCACTCAACACAAACATTTCCAATTATACTTTTAATCAAGAACTCTTTCTTATGCTGTTACTTCCTGCCCTCTGAGATGCAGATTCCATCCTGGTCTCATCCTGTTTGGTCCCTTTTTGTGAAAACTAAGGAGCTTGGTCTACACAGCCTGCTAGGGCTTTTGAAAGGCCCAGAAGTCTGTAAACAGGAAAGATTTCCTCTGAGGTGAAGGGCCCCTCCTCGATCAAAGGATGACTCTTGGATAAGGATTTCCCCCAAATTCTCAGTCATTAGCACTTTCCAGAGCAGAGGCTTTCTTGGAGGGCACCTTGCTAGCCATCCATGACACAAGTGCCAGGCCTCTTGCCAGAAGGCCAAAGGCCTCACAGAATGTGCAGGAAGACTACATTGCAGCTGCTGCATTTGTTGACAGGAGGTGGGGCCTGAGGAACACAAGGCTATTCTCCGCGCAAAAGCCCAGGCTTGGAACCCCTTCTGGTGAACAGCCAAGAAGGACATGCTGATCAGATTCAAGTTTGGAGGAAGAACGTGGACAAGAGAGCTACGTGAGATGCTCAGACAACCTTGGGGACCCCAAAGGTGGGAAAAAAAAAATAACGAGTCTAAACAAGACTGCTTTTATCCCATGGTTAGTAAGTGGCCTGAGGCCACTTCAAAACTATTTTTTGGGAAATGGGAGTATACTTAATGACTTATTAGTTAGAGACAAAATTCCATGTAAGAGTTTGGGTTATGTTTGTTCTTAAGAGTCAACTTTATTACTTCATAGTTATAGCTCATATTTTCACAGTTGAGTATATCTTTATCCAGGGCAGCTAATCTTTCCTCTGTAATTTCATTATAACCTATCAAATTCAGTCAAAGTCTTTTCTTCAGCATCACAATATATTGCATTCCTATCTAGTTAATCACACCAGTGAACCTCAATATGTAAGAGTGAAGTACGACAGCAATCAAGGCTACTCAGTTGTCTTTTTTCTGAATTGGGCAAATAGATCAAAATGTACCAAAACAAACAAACAGGCAAACATTCTTAAAAGGCCTTCTTTCCTTTGTTGGTCTTATCTATAGAACTCTTTTTTTTTTTTTTAATTACCTGACTTCACTGCTCCCTCCAAAAGTGGGCAGGGAGGGTCCTTTGAATGTCATCACACATTTTTCTGTAGCACTCAGCTGGCACTTATGGACCTACCTTGTTTCATTTGCTATTTCGTTATCCAGATGAACTCCATCTTATGAAATTAGAAACTTAAATCCAGGGCATTATAGTATAATTTTTTGCCTCTCCCTTCCATACTCCATAGGTACTAAATGGTCAGTAACAATTTCATGTTTAAACTCAAACTCCAATAGATAATCAGGACCTCGTTTCAGTATAACAGAGAAAAATAAAGTGATGAGGCCAAAATTCGTCAGTGTGAATGGATATTTCGTTAGTGTCCCAAAGACAAAGATTGGTGGTTAATAAAAAGGTAAACATTATTAAATACAATGAAGATAGCAGGAGGAAGGTGAAGTTTGGCCCACACAATTGACTGGGCAATAATTTAGAAAACATCTGACTGACATTTCAGTTATGGCATTTGTGATCTCAAACTTCAGTATCTCTGTTTATAAGTCCTGCTTTTCCCCCATTTACTGCAACCTCTCCAAGGACAATAAATATGGCATCATTCATCTTTCTGTGCCCAATACCCTTGTGGTACTGGCATATGATATATACCCCTAAATTTTTTGTATCAAATATTGGTGTGGTGATAAGAAAAAAAATGAAATTATGATTTTTTTCCAAATTTTGAGAATCTGTTTTTCCATGCAGTTATATATGGGAGATTCAAGCAAATCCATGAGGGAACAAATATGTCCTATGAAATACTTAGCTGTTTTTGGAAAATAGCCAAATGTAATTTGGTTAACACATAAACAAAGACCAAACAGTTGAAAATAGCTGAAACACATCATAATAATTAGTTTAGGAGTTGACCCGAGACATGTTTTCCTTAAAATACTTTCTGTCCTTGGCCTCCATTTGGCCCATTTCGCTGATTTACTTTTCTTTATTTGGATGGACCCCTTATCCCAAAAGGACTATATATATACAATAGTGCAAAAAAAATTGAGGAGGCTAAGATGAGAATGAGAAAGAGAATAACACCACAATAAGAGAACCTTGGTACATTTTGTCTTCTAGGGGGTTCTGTTTTCCATCTCTATCCTGCTCTACAACCCATCCTGGCTGGAATGTTTTCTCCTAACCAATTATTGATTCATCAGTCCTTTTGCTCTTCAGCACCCAGGAGCACCAGAACTCTAGTACATGAGAATTTTTCCCTTAGCAGCCATCCCAGTGCCACTATCCAATTCAAACTTAGCTTTGAAATGAGCTATGTCTTTCATTATGTGCTCTGGGGAATGAAATGAAAATGACTCCACCTAAACCAGTCGGCACTCAGTCTATTCACCTCCATTTATTTGTGGACACAGTTCAGTCTAGGTCTTAATCTATACAGAAATGCATGGTCCTACTCACAGATGGCATCATGCACTGATTGAAAGTTTCTGGGGGAAGGGGAGCTTCCAGAGTAGAAATAAGAGTAGAAGACCATATGCCTTGAATCTAAGCCATGAAACATCCAAAAGCAAAAGCATCCATGCAACCAGATTGATTTAAATTATTGTAAATAATTAAATTAATTCTTTGTAATCAAACAGTGATTTTTCATAGAACAATTTTCACTACGATTGTGTATTCTGCCAGGCTACAAATGAACATTGTGACATTACAATGTCCCAATCCACAGCATGTGGAAGAGTAGTGGGAATCGGTGACTTCAGGTCACTTCATTGGTAACTTAATTCTGAAGATTTGCTGTCACATATTTAGATAGATAACAACCAATATAATGTGTTGAATTGCATTTGTCCAGACACATATAATATCCTAAAACCATTTTATTTTTAAATATGTGAATCTTTCAAGTTAAAATAACTCAAGATTGAACCTGGACATGCCCAAAAAATCATATTTTATGAAAGTTAGGTTTGTTGTGGTGTATTAGGACAACAGTTTCTTCCCAATGGTCCCTGTTGTACCTTTCAAGATGATACAGAGTAAGTTATGAACCCCCTGGATGACTAGCAACAAAAGGGGTGCATATACTCCAAAGCACTGCCTCATGAATATGCACCACCTACAACAGACAACAAACTGGAAAAACACAGAGCTGAAGAGGAACTGTGAATAGGTGAGAAACCAGTGATACAGAAGATCTCATCAGATCACTAGGAAGAAGGGAGGGGCCATAGGAGGAGGTTTCCCAAAGCAATGGTAAACAGCCTAGGAGGGATTAGCTGAGAAGCTGAATGTCTCCAGAGTGCATGGAATTTTGGGGAGAAGATTTAAAATAAAAGCAGCATTCTCAGGTTCTTGAAGGGCTGCTGGCTCTTTTCCTCGAGGATGTCTGGATGATCATGCTGCAGATGCCTACATTTCCTAATGGATGGATTTCAGATGGGAAGGAACTCGGCACAGCCTAGGATCTGGCTGTCCTAGTAGAGGGTGGCAGGTCTATTCTTTGGGTGTTCTAGAGGGAACAGACTCTGAGGCGGAAGACTGCCATTCTTCCAAAATTGTGTAGCTTTTGTATCTTATTTGTTTTAGTTTGTAAACTAATCCTATAGAAATAAGATAATTAAAAACTAACCTGGGGAGTGATAGGAGAACTCAGGTGTTAAAGAGTTTAGCCTTAATTGATAGGCTTAAGTATTAAAGCTGAAACTAATGAGTTGAAAGTTTAGCTTTAATTGATAAGCTTAAATAACTAATGCATGTGGAAAACTTTGCATCTGGAATTTTGCTTAGAGGGTGGCAGCGGGCAGAGACCCCAACTTGCTGTTTGGTAACACAAGGAGAACTGAGTTTGCACCATTATAGACCCACTCACTGAGTAAATCACATTGTCAAAGCTCTAGTTTCTTCTTTCATTAAATAGAAGGGTTAAGAATATAAATCTGAGATTGTCTTGTTATCTAGCAGCTGAACAGTGTATGTGTTTATAACATTCTACACATTTTTATTTTTTTAATATTAATTATTTTTTTAATCCTCACCTGGGGACATTTTTCCCATTGCTTTGAGGGGGGTGGGTGGAGGGGGAGAGAGAGAGAGAGAGAGAGAGAGAGAGCGAGATCAGTGTTAGAAACATTGATTGGTTGCCTTTTCATATGCACCCCAACTAGGAATCGAACCTGCGACCTTCTGGTCTATGGGGTGGGACGACACTACAACCAACTGAGCCACAGTGGCCAGAGCCATTCTACACATTTTTAAAAATGTGTATTATGCCTAAAAGCTTATGATAGGAACACAACTTTGGGTCTTTAAGTAAAAAAGTATTTCTAACCAAAATTGTAAAGGCAACTGTTTATGCATGTGTGTGCAGCAAAGTTATTGTTTATATTAATTTGTTAAGGTCAAATTCATTTTTCCCCCAACTCTTTGTTACTTGCTTCAGCTTGCCAGCAAACACACTTCTATTATTGGCAGAGAGCTGTGGACCTCCAGCTCCCATTGTTTCTCTAGCATAAATCAAAGAGACAGAAACAATGAGCATGAAACGACTTCTGGACTCAGAGGTGTGCTTACCAATGCAGCTATTTTGTATTCTTGGGGTCAAGGCTGTGTGTGTGTGCATGTGTCACTGAAAGCAACTTCCTTTATTCTCTATTTTACCATAAAAATTCTGAATTCAAAGTACCTTCAGGAGGGAGACAATCATTAAAATAATGTGATAAAATATATTTTATCCTTATGGTCAATTTATGTATCCTTGGTAGATAATTGCTAATTATCTATGACATAGTAGCATTATTTAGTAGATTACACTTGGTTTATCCATGTTTTGCACCTTTTTAAAAGATAGTCAATAATGTCTTTTAGTTGCTTTACAAAGGGTCACCTAAGGGAAAGCAATTGTATGTTTAACATCTGGGGAAATATTCTCCATTAGGTAGGTTTCCTGAGAACCAAGCTATTTCTCAGATTTTTTTCTTGCAGCTTCAGCTTTGTTTTCCCAGGAATTATGTAGTAATGCTGGAATTAATGAGCGAAGGAGTCCCTGACTGAGTCAATATCAAATGAAGTTTGTATATGTAGATGTGAGTACTTTTGTGGGAGTCAGGGTAAATTTCTCAAGAAAGCATACAAAGAAAAGATGCAGGGCAGAGGTATAGCGGTTGGATCAGGGCAAACAGAAGCCTAACTTTATAGACTTCTCCATACACATGTTGAAACAACAGGTTGATTCATAGCCTTCTTGCTTAGTTCAAAACTGCTTTGCATCAAAAGTATATTCAACCATAAATTCACAGAAAAGCAGAATTTTCAACTAAGACTGGGGTTAGCAAACTACAGCCTGCAGACCAACTGCCTGTTTTTGTAAATAAAGTTTTACTGCAACACAGACATGCTCATTCATTTACCTACTGTTTCTGGCTGCGTTCATGCTGTAATGGAGGAACTGAGCAGTTGAGACAGAGACTGTCTTGCCAAGGGAGGCCTAAAATATTTACTGTCTGATTTTAAATAGCAGACAGTAATTCCTGATTTTAAATATTATGTCATAAAAACATCAATTTCTTTGGAAATGTAGTTGTAGTTTTAAAATAAATGTCATCAACTTCCCCACCACAAGAATTATTCTTTCAAGCATGATGGCAATTTGTATCAAGAATCTTAATACTGTCCTATTATTCAGCTCAGGAACCACACTTCTAGAAGTCTCTTCACAAGAAATTCTCAAAGATTCATAAAGACATACATATAGGTGTTTATCTCAGGATTATTCATAATTACTTATAATTTTAAGTATTTGAAAACAATATAAATACCCTAAGCAGTTTGTATAAAAATTATTTTAAAAAGACAATTTGTAAATGCCATGTTTTAAAAACTATTTAAGGGCCTAAATAATGCTTTAGATGTAAATTTAAGAGAAGATGGTAGGATAAAAGTGTCTTTACAAAATCATCTCAATTTTTTTAACATATGTATATTTCTATATATATCGGCAGCCGTCTGTCTCGAGAGACGATGGTATAGCTTCTTAAGAGTCTATCTGCACCGCCGAGAATGGCTGTGCAGTCCGACTCGGGAGTGACACGGTATCTGTCTCCTCCCGTGTTGAATCGACGCTGGAGTGTCCTCTCCAGTGAAGCTGAAGCTACAGAGCCTGGGCAGGGTGATATGGAGGGTCTGCTGTTGCCCATGCAGCAGACCCCCCCTCTCTTCGCAGCTGAAGGGTCCAAGGGAAAGACGGAGTCAATACAGCTTGGCTTCAGGTGCGCCGCAGGAGTTGCCGGTGTCGACTACAACGTCAAACCGCCTTAGGGACTCCGGCTCCGGATTTTCTGTCGGGGTTTACTCCCTTAGCCTTTCCCCTGAGGAGATATGCCGCAAGGCAGAGGAGGTTTTTTTGGAGTCAGAGTTTTCCTTCTCTGATGTGCCCTGACTGGAGGATCGAACCAGCGACACTTAGCTCGCAGGCCGATGCTCAATCCACTGAGCCAAACCAGCCAGGGCTTGTATATTTCTAAATGTAAAGAAAAAAGGCTAAAAAAGATATGAAAATATTGATAGTATTATCTGTGAGTGGTAGGATTATGGGTTACTTATTTTCTTATGTTTTTAAATATTTATTTAAGGAAAAATAAATGCCACAGTTCCATTACACATATGCAGCTTCAGTGCTCTCTGCACTGAAAGACCTATTGTACAAAACAATATGGGATTTGCCAAACCTCAGAGAAAGTTTTATTTATAACTATAAAAATGAAAATATTTTTAAAAATCTTCAAACATTGAATTTTTAAAAAGTAACTCTACAGAATACATACATTGGACTTTATTCAATACAAAGAAATTAATCTAAATATTGTCATTGGGCTTACATAACAATTAATTTTAAAATTTACTTCTGATAACTGTGCTCCAGAAAAATAATATATATGCTTTTTATTTAAAAAACAAAAAATGTTTGTTCCAAATAAACTCTTCGCTACCCTTCTATGGTTAGCCTATTTCCAAAAGAGGCCACACCTATGTATGGGTTAAAGATGGCAGATTTGAAGCCCCTGTGCCACCACTTTTTCCTGAAGCCCATGGCAAGCATTGTAGTCTATGACACCACCCCTTCCCAAGGAGTTTTCTCAAGTGTACTACAGAAGGCACCACCAATCTGTCAGAGGTATACTGTCATATCAGACATATTTGCCATCCTTGACAGGACTACAGAACAGTTTGACAAGTTAACTCTAGTTTTCTTCCTTCCCTTAAGAGTAAGTGGTCAAGCCCATTTTCATAGCATTGAACTTGATCATCTTATTTTAAAGCTATAGAATGTTGTATGTATATTTCAAAAGCATCTCAAAAAAATCTGAAATGGAATCTACTAATTTATTTACTATTTATGTACTGATACTACTGTTTTTTTCAGATCTGAACATGGAGACTGTTTAATCATTAATGTCCCAGTCTTTATCTCCCCTCAAATCCTCTCACTGGTCAAGTTCTGTCCATGTCTTTTTAGAATGTCTTCTATTTCTAGTGCCACTAATCACATTCAGGAAGTTCACAGGGAACTTTTGTGGGAATAGATGAGGATGAGATAGTAACATTTATTTAGTCATGAATATTTTTATTGAAGAACTATTATTTTTATACCTTGGCTAGAAATATGAGGTAGAAAAGATTTCCACAGTTTCTTTCTATCCTTTCTGTTTAATTTATTTCACTTGAAGAACCAGTAAAGTGGCTTCTAGGACGATAAACCAAGTCCAAAAAGTCAAAGCTGAGTGTTTAGTCCTCCACCAAGAGATTCCCATATATGAGTCTCCCTACTGAGCTGACTTCTGGCAAACACACCTTTTAAAGCAACCCCGACCCATCCTGAGAAGCTGTACAAGCCATATATTCTCTCTGTCCACGTCTACTGTTTCCTGAAGCCACTCAGGTCCTGCAAAAGAGTAAAAGGAGGTTGACTGGGACCTCTCATAATAGGCCAAGAAGGCAATACGTAAAGTCAAAACAAGATAGTGAGTACCAGGTGTGCAGGGAGATTGAGCAACCTAGGGAAATGAGTAGCTCAGCTGAGGGCTGAATCATAGCAGGTCTAGAACTCCAGCAAAGGTTTACAATCAGAGAGCACCAGCAACCAGGAACAGACTTGATGCTTAGCCAACAATTGCCTCAGCCAGACTATTTTTATATCCATCTTGTCTGAATGAAACAAGGGACCAGCCTTGGAACCTGTAAGTGAAGGTAATGAGGATGGGCAAGCCAGAAGGGCAGAGAGAGAGCACAAAAACATTTCCAGATGTAGCAGATCTCTTTAGTTTATCACTGTCTTCTAGAAAGTGAGTAACATGAGGGCAGGGAATGATGTTTATTTTGTTTACTGCTTATCATTAAACAATATTGACACATTTTGAAAGGTTAAAACTTCTTGGATGAATAAATGAATGAACAAGTGAATGAGGTAGTAGGCAACAGTTGGGGTATTCAGAGGAAGAATTTTGGTATCCAAAATAAACAGTTTTTTGGAAAAATTCCTGAATTTACTCCAATTTCCAAGTTGTGAGTTCTGAATTTATTACAATGTCTATATATTTTTTCTAAGTATATGTTGTGATGAATGTTTTAACAGTGAACTTATGCTCACCATCAATCTCAGGGCCTGTATAATCAATATATAAATCAAACCCTAAAACAACATTGATAAGAAACATGAATAGTTTAAACCTCAAGGTCAATACTTGGAAAGAGGTAATGACAACAATAGCAAGGGTTGACAGTTCCAGTTTTCTTTTTATCATTGTGTTTAGAAATACTAGACATTTCTCAGTTAATGATGGGAATCAGCTAAATAACTTCAGGTACTAGTCTACCCATTAATCATTTGCTTTAACAAAAACATGGTCCAGGAGGACCAAACAGGAGAAAAGTACAATTAATATGATCATTCGTGTCAAGTCCTATTTACATTTAAGTCTTGAGTGACTTAGATTTATTTTTTTAAACAAAGTTTCCTGCCTGTTACAGAATCATTAATAGAGCTCTTTAATCTCTATTGGTAATACATCTATGTTTAAAATGTTCAAAAGTTCCTAGTCAGATGTGTAAAGGGAAAAAAAAATGTGTTAATCACATCTCTGTCCCTGGTTAGCCTTTGGCAAGTTGCATTATCTTTACACATTTAGTGATTTCATTTTAAAATGGGTTTGATAAAAATAATTTCCCAAGGATGTGTGAATTAGCCAGTATTTATAAAGAGCTTGGGAATTATGACATCCTATCAATGCTAAGTTCAATTATGAAATTGCACCTTCACAAAAATGCTATTGTGGGAATAAATAAATCTGAACATTTTATTTACAGTGTGATTTGCTTCTGAAATAGAATATTCATAATGGGCTTGAGCAGGCGACAAAAAATACCATCTTTTCTCCTAAACCACAATTTCAGAAAATTATTTTTACAATAGCTTCTGAATAAGCTCCTTAACTCCAGAATATTTTACAAATAGATATATAGCTTATTACATAGCTCATGCTGCCTTTGAGACATAAAGAGTGGGGTTCGTTAACAAAATTGCTGTTATCATTCCTTTACATTTTTTCCAATGTAGTTTCTATACTTTACAATCTAATTTTAACAATCTATGTAGAACAAAGAGAAGGTAAAAGCTAACTTTGTGTTAGTGATCAAATCTGAGTGCATGTTATGATGCAGGTTATCAACTGCCATTAAATTACACCTTTACTTGGCTTGTGGCTCATCTGGTTTCAAGAACAAACAACTTATTCCTACACAGAATTTCTACTGCCTGCAAGTGTTATAGTCAACAACAGCAGAACAATAAAGTATTTCTGATGACCACATTTTTAGTTCTTTTAAATTACTTAGATAAAACATATCTGTCAATGGGTAAGATTAAGATCTAGGTGAAAATGTGGGTAATTCCTTGGAATAAAAGTTGTCAAAATAGAGTCTAAAATGTCCTATAATTTAAGGGTATAAAACTGACATAAAATATGTGTCTCAGAGGGGGGGAAAAAAAAAGAGTAGGAAAAGAGAAGAGGGCTGTGTTACAAAAAGTAGGGAGGGTATAAGCTAAGCTGGAGTAGCTCAGATCTAGGAAAGAAGAAAGAAAAAAGAACTGGGTCTTGTCAAAGGTTAGAGAAAGGCCCTTGGTTCAGAGTCATTCTAAGCAGTCAGAAAAGCTACCTTTGAAGTTTGCTCTATGGCAACAGGATTCCCCGCACAAACAGAATCCTGTTATACTAGAGGCAAAAGAATTTAAAAGCACAGAGCCCACCCTTCTCATTTAATAAATGAGGAAATGAAGGCCCAGAGAGATTAAACACCAGAGCTCACAGCTACTTAGAGGCTGGGTCCCTGCTAGAACTCAGGTTCAGGATGAGTTCCTGCATGCATCACCTATGAAGACAAGCCTCCTGAGGGAACTATGGTCAACACAGGTTTGCCCAAAGTGCAATATGTTGAGGGCATGATCTGGTAGCACTCTGCCTCTGCGCAGCAAGTCGTTTGCCTACCAAAAACACAGAGTTGAGCATGTAAATTATTGTGTTCTCTGGTTGCAGACAAATTATAGATATGTGAAGTTGAAGGAGTCCTGTGATATTCTAGATTATAGAGATAACAGAAACATTTAGAAACATCCCAGAGAAATCGGCATAAGTGAGTGACACTAGGGCAAGGGAGAGATATAAAAACTCAGGGTAGCCACACACCTGCTACTTCTTTGTCTCTTCCTCTTGGGTTGACACTAGCCCTTGTGATACACAGCTTTAAGACAGGCTTAGGAAAGGCTGCTATGGTGACTCAGGTGTGAGCCATGGAAGCAGCTGAAGCTTCTGATTGTCCATTTCAGAAAATGCCACAACACAGGGACCCTGTGCTGGCTCATCTAGTGCCTCTCAGGGTAGTATCTTAATGTGACTGCATCAGGACATGGGGCTTGGTATTTATCAGGTGATATGGACTAACATGTTTACACCCTTCTTCGGGCGCTACACCCCATGTTAACTTCTCTAATGCAGAAGTTCACTTCATCCACCTTCCCCGGCAAGCCTGCTGTGAAGTTCACAGGTGCATTTACTGGGGTTGCCAGCTGGAACAGAAAAGGATTCTAAATTATTTGTGTTAAATTTATGTAAAGGTGATTTGGATGTAAGCCAGACATGGACTTACAATAGAGAAATTTACAGAGTTATGACACAAAGTCTCGAGAGTTGTGGGGGTGTCAGACAACACTCAGCAATCAGAACATATGCCTACAATGTTAATATAGTTTATGCCTCTAACTCCAAAACAGATTATGAAGATGACTGAAACAAAGGAAATCTTTAAGTCAACTACTAATTTAGCATATTTTTTGAGGTTTAACTGAAAACACTCACATGTAGAAATCTAGGCTTTTAAAAAAGAGAGGTTTTTAGAAGAAAAAAATGTAAGTTTGACTTCACCACCCAGAAAAATGAAGGGTTTACCATGTAAAGGAGAAGTTTAGTGTGCATTGTTATAGTCTGATTAAGTTAGAGCTTTTCCTAAACAGCTGACTTGATACTTCTGTGCTAGATGAACACGCTGGAGAAGACTTGTTAAATATGAGTGGATCAGCTGAATTAAGCAAATATTAATTAAGCACCTACTTTGGGCAAAACACTGTGATAGGCTCTGCAAGTGGTAGAAAACAATATCAATCACTGCTTTTAAGAACTTAAGGAAGTAGTTGGTGAATAGTACCAGAATATCAATGATTACAACATAATTCAGAATATTATAAGGAAAGTGAATGATGCATAAACACTGTTCTTGGGGGTGTTAGAAGACAGAGGACAAGAGACCACATTTAACTGATAGTTATCAGTAATGACTCTAGCTTCAGAAAGAACAAGAAAGATATACAGTATTTGGACTGGGAGACAGGTATGTGAAGGAAAATCCGGGGACTAGCTATGAAGAAGGAAAGCAGAGATGAGTTTGAAGAACTACAGCTGAGCATGTTGGTAGACTACACAGTGAACTCCAAGAGATAGGCCAGAGAAACAGGTGGGAGCTACACTTTGGAAGGTTGAGAGACACAGGAAGAAGCAAGGGGGATATGGGGAACTCTCAAAGTTTCTAAGCAGAGTGGAAAAATGAGGGAAGGTCCTTGAGGAGGCTAAGGCAACTGCACCCAGGGTAGGTTATAAAGTGCCAGAATCTGAGTGGTAGCAGTAGAAATAGAACAGAAAAGATGGATGTGAGTGACATCGTGGATATGTAATTTAGAGGCCTTTAAAAGGATTAGATTTGGGAGACAAAAAGAATCAAGAAATGATCTAGAGTTTCAAGTTTGGATAAATAGAGAAGGAAGCAATCAATAATAGAAGAAAAATGCAGAAGTCATTTTAAGGGGAGAGATGCAATTTGATTTTTCATTCATGGCAATGGTTTATCATCCAGGCAGTCCACATCATCCAGGGAGAATTTAGAAGTTTTAGTCCAATGCTTAGATCAAATCAAGGGCTGGACATAATTTTGGGTATTATCTGAGCTGAATGGCTAAGATCAAAAAGGTAATTCAGGGATAAGACACTTGGGACAAAGGCAAATCCTTGTCAAATGCCTGTGTTTCAGTGTTGGAGGAGAAAAAGAAACCAGAAAAGGATAAGGGGTCAGAGAAGTGGAGAGGATATCAAGATGGCACAAGGTCATAAGATGCAGGGAAAAATAAAGCTCCAATGCACAGAGAATAGCCAATTGTGTATGATTTGTACAAAAGTTGAAGAAGTGAGGGCCAAGAAAAGGCCAATGGGTTGGGCCATTAGAAGAGTGGTTGGAGTATAACATTGAAGCAAGCAGTTTCAGTCAACTGGAGGGGACAGCTATTATGCTGAAAAGAGGTTAGTGAGAAAGTTCTGGAGTGCAGACACCATGTTCAATAACCTTGATAGTAGTAGAAAAGAGAGAGAGATAAAAATTTCCCGAAGGGTAAAAATGTCCAAGGAGGATTTCTTTTACTCATGACGGGGAAAAGTCCTACAGAGTCTATTTGACCCCTGGAGGCCCAGGGGTCCCACAAGAAGGAAAAGTAAACACTTCTACAGGAGCTCCCAGCCATACACACCTGCAGACATTTCAAATGAAAACAGAGCTGAGAGTACTTTTGAGGGGCTGCAGATATAACTGTATCATATAAAGGCCCTTCATGAGGGTGAGGTGGAGAGAAAGGACTAAAGTAGTAATCTGTTCTCTGCCACTGTCCTGAGGGCCTTCCTGAGGACAAGCTCTTCATTGCAGCCACTAAGAAGCCCCCTCACTAGTGGGAAGTCTGTCACAATCAGAAATGAGGGAAGGAGACAAAACAGTAAGGTTCAAGGATCCAAGGCAACTAGAGACAGAGGGAAAGGAATGAGATTGGGATGGAACATCGATTTAAAAACATCTATTTTTTTCAGATGCTTTCTCCATGAACTTATATTACAAAATCCATGTAGTTTCCTCTTTCTTGAACATTAATATAATGGCACTATTTGGTTTAACCGACTGGGAAGTACTAATGTCCTTGCTGTAATAACCACCATAATATTGGTTTCTGCCTTAAATGAAGTATGGGCTCATTAAGGATCTGAATGTACTGAATATATTTATATAAGCCCTCACGTACACTTGGGAAAATAATAATTTTTTTTAAAGCCATCAATGTTACTATCAAGTTTGTGACACTGGCATCTTTCATGAGACTTTCCAGAAACTCCATATGTAGGTTTTTACAAGAATACAATTATAACACACTTAACCAGACAACTTATTATAAGACATTCATAAATTCTTGTTGGCTGAATACATGCTCAGCATTAGATACCATCTCTGTTGTGGGTGTGTGCAGTGCTTTTGAAATATTTATCAGTGCCTCCTCTTAAGGATGCAGACGTTATTGTTTACTGTCTGAACATATTTTAAGGAACAAAACCTGCGGATGCATTTCCTGTTATAGTAATATCTAGGTTTTATTTAACATGTTGCTCTTGCATTCATAACATGCTTCCAAGCTACATTACCTCATCAACACTGTGTTATTGAGATAGGTAGAGGAAGGAAAGCCCTTTTTTTCTTTGGAAAGAGAAGAGAAAAAAATGAATTAAAGCTGTGTCTAGGTCACGTTCCTCCATCAGACCCTTATGTTGTTAACATCTTCCTGAGCCGCACTGGTTAACATAGTCAAAATCATGGTATTAACAATGCCATAATCAAATCATTCATAGATTGCAACCCAGCCCATAAGACCTTTGTGTCCTGTATCACAGATGGGAATGAATGGCAGAGGTGCAATTATAACCCATGTCCTTAATTCCCACACTTTTTCACAGGGAGCTGCCAACACAGTCCCATGATGATCAGAAATCCCCAGCTTGTGTTAATGAACTCATACACACATCAGGTATGATGCAGGAAGAGCTAAAGAGGGAAATGAGGACATGTCTTAAAGGACTAAACCAATATATCCTAACACTTATTCAGTAGCATCCCCAGCCAGGGACAAAGAAATTAGCACTGGAATAAAGGATAAAGAAAGTGCAAAACTTTGTGCTGGGGGATAAAAAGAGAAATTCTAATTAGTGATAAAAACAAAAAAATGACTTTCACCTAATCTCAACAACCTTCACTGAAAAATAAAATTATGGGCTACCCCTCGTAAAGTGAAGCTGCTAGGGCAGTTTTGCTGATGTTTGGTTCTGATACCCCTTCCAAACATCTGTTCTAAACATACACAGTGGAAGAGGGGCAGGCCATTCATGTGGAAGATCCTGCTCCCACTGCTCTGTCACTCTCCAGGTGACCTGTGACCCTTGCCTGTGCTTCTGAGAGTCAAAGGCTCCAAAATTCCAGGTCTGATGTCTCTGACCAGGTGGGTGGGGACTAGGGAACCTCCATATCCAAGCTGTCAGAAGTTCTCTCTGAGAAAACTTTCAGACTGACAACACACCTGAGTAGTTATCTAAATTGCCCCAGTTTACTGTCCCTTCACCCAATTTTGCTCTGCATTCTCCAGATTGCCAACTGTCCAGAAAAAGTCTAGCCATTGTTAATATAACTAGAACAGTTTGCACGACATTGATGTAACCTGGCAGCCAAGGAGAGTGGTCTGGAATACACATGTGTGAACAATGACTTCACTGTATTCATTAGTGGGGATGGTAGACGTTATTGAGTGAGCATGTGTACTGTGTGGCCATCACACTGAAAATGATTGAGCAAGTAGAGCAATGAATCTGCATCAAATTTTGCATAAAGCTTGGACATTCCTCTGCGGAAACTATTCAGATGATTCAGAAGGCTTTCAGGGACAATGTAATGAGAGCAGCACAAATAAAATGTGGCACAAATGCTTCAAAGGTGGTTGAGAACCTGTTGATAGTGATCCACATTCTGGAAGGCCTGCAACAAGCAGAACACCTGAGAGTGTTGAACGTGTAAGGGCTGCAATCAACAAAGATTGGCGACTGACTGTGAAAACCAGAATTTGATCTGGGGATTTCAAAAACTACTGTGGTCTGAGATTTTGATGCAGGATCTTGGCACAAAATGTGTCATGGCAAAATTTGTTCTGTGGCTTCTGCTTCCAGAGCAGAAGGAACATTGTGCTGCAGTTGCTAAAGACTTGATTCAAGCCACTACCAATGAACCAGATTTCCTTAAAGAAGGTCATAACCAGAGATGAATCACGGGTCTACAGCTATGATCCAGAAATGGAGGTCCACTCATCCCAGTGGAAGTCGCCTGGTTCTGCACACCCCGAGGCAGCACAGCAAAGTCACAGCAAGATCAAGACCAAGTTAGCTGTGTTTTTTGATTAGGAAAGTAATGTCCACTTTAGGCCAAACAATTAATAACGAGTATTACCTCAATGTTCATCAGTTTGAGAGATGCAGTGTGATGAAAATGGCCACAATTATGGGCAACTAGTAATTGGCAGCTTCATCATGACAATATGCCTGCTCATATATCACGTCTCATGCATAGTTTTTGGTGAAACATTGAATCACCCAGGTGACTCAGCTCCCCTACACCCCAGATGTGGCACTCTGTGAGTTCTGGCTTTTCCCAAAACTAAAATCACCTTTGAAAGGGAAGAGATTTCAGACCATCAATGAGATTCAGGAAAATGTGATGGGGTAGCTGATGGTGATTCCAACAAAGGATTTTGCAGAGTTTTGAACAGTGGAAGAATGCGGGGAGAACTGTGTGAGGTCCTGAGGTGCCTACTTTGAAGGGGACTGATGTGTCATTGTTCTATGTACAATGTTTCTTGTTATCTTCTTCAATAAATGTCTCCATTTTTCATAGTGTGTGGCTGGATACTTTCTGGACAGATCCTGTGACCCTATTCGGGAAACACTGTTTTTCTCCTCTATTCCTTATCAGATTTCAAATTCAATTAAAACTGTCAGCTGTTTAGTTCAATTAAACTAGTGTCTATTATATGAAAAGCATCTGTTGAATTGTGAGTAGTAGAAATATGTAAGACATGGTTTTTACCTTCAGATAGCTTGCCACCCAATAGGAAGACAATCCCTTATTGTACACTTAGAAAGAAGAACCTAAACACATGGGAGTTAGAACAGAGGTGCACATACAGTCAGACTGTCTAATAAATGAAGATTTGTTGTTTTTATTGGCTCCCATTTTTTCAAGATTGGATCAGAAATTAAATATTAAAAATCTTTTCTATGTCCAAATTTGTTAACAAAGTTATGCCCCCTTTCTCAAGTCATTCAAGAATGAACAGATAAGTATGACCCAAGATAAAAGATCAAAAAGTGGTCTAAATTGATCCAGGTGTCACCATATCTAAAAAAATAACATAATTTCAAATCAGAAAAAAGCAACCTATGGTACCAAGTTTTGGGGGCTTTGTGTCCTTCATTTTCTTTGATTCAAAGTGTGCTTTATTCTTATTTTTTAAATTTATTTGTTTTTTTCTATTACAGTTGTCCCACTCCCCCCCTACCCTCCCGCCCATCCCTTCTCCCACAGTGCACCCCTACCCCTTTACCCTGTTGTCCACGTCCATGGGTCATTTATACTAGTTCCTTGACTAGACCCTTCTCTTTTCTTCCTCCCTTCTCCTCTCCTCACTCCCCCCTGTCACTGTCAGTCTGCTCCTTGTTTACTTGCCTCTGGTTCTACTTTGTTCATTTTTTGTGTGTTGTTCATTAGTGTCCTGTGTTAAGTGATATCCTATGGTATTTGTCTTTCACTGCCTGGCTTTGCTCTTTGTTCTCTAATTTGGGAATTTTGTGTATAAGTTATCTATCTAGGACTAAGATTTGGATCACATCTTACTTTTTCCATGCCATTTCACTGATAGTTTATATCTTATACAATAGCTGCCCAACTAGTAGCATCCATTGCTTGGAGAGTCAGGCAAGAAGTTGTAGTGGTGACTATACAGGCTGGCCTTTGCCACTTCTGCCTGTTCTAGAGAAATTTAAGAACTTGAATAAGGAGACATTTAGATCTTCTTTCCTCCTGGGACTGGCTGGTCCCTGTGACAGGCCAGACATCACAGAAGCAACAAACCATCACCTCCAATCTGGCTGACTGATTATACAAGAATCTGACCAGATAAAAACAAAAATACTCTGGAGCATCTGTTTCTTCTCAGAAAACACTCTTTTAATTCTCACAGGAACCCAGTGCTTGAGCAAACATTTTCTCTTTAACACTTACTGAGCCACCAGTGGCAAACACAAGTATCAAAATGTTCCAAATAGGGAAGCTGGGGGAGGGCAAAACTTTTGGGCTATTTTCCTGAGATTAATGAAGTCAATGAGCAGCGCCTGGAAGAGAATGCAGCCTCCCTACTTCCCAGCCTGCAAGGAAGTGCCAGGTGCAGCCGTAATCTCATACGTCCCATGAACCGACCATATACATCGAACCCTTTTGCTGCCTGGTTATCAGCCTTCAAGTAAATATTGTATTTTATGTGCTTTGTGTTTTCAAACTCCATAGACCAAAGGGATCAGAATTCAGATATTTTTCCCTAGGATGTCATTCCTAGGTTAAGGCAAATTCTAACTTTTGACTAAGTGGAAAGCACCCATTCTTTGGCAGTGTCTGCTCAGTTTTTACCAGAGCTTACTTAATCTGAACTAAGCATTTAAAAATTAAGTCTTTGCTCAGAATTAGTTGGTTCATATTTAAACTTTTGTGTGGGGTATTTGATAGAAGCAAATGGCTGCTTGAATAAAAAACTAAGTTGACATTTCATAAAAATTTTCTCATTCAAAAGGCATATCCCAAGCTCCTTCAGTCACAAAAGTGGAAAGGTTTTTGTGCAGCAGCTGAGCATTTGGGCTCAGGTACCTGACATTTTCTGGGCCTCGGTGCTGTCATCTGTAAGACGGGGGTGATAGGACGAGGAAGGAAGAACATGTACACAGTGCGTAGCAAATGCTGTGGTGGCAAATAGTGAGGGCCTGACAGTCAGAAACAGCTGCGACTATTCCTCTCTAAACTTTCTATTGATTATTTAAATTAAAGGAGAAAAAACATGTTGAGCAAATAAGATATAAGCTATGTGCACTGTAGACCTGGGCTTGATGAGGAGAAATACCATACTACTAAGCAACTGAGTGGACAAAGGCCAAAATAGTTTTTCTCTGCTCTTCTGAAGAATTTAGTAGAGTTCTGAATGCATGCAGTTCACTTCCTAAACTCTTTGCAAAGACTAAATGATGTCAACCATAAGCTGGCATGTGTTTGGTGTGCTTCACAGCCAGTCTGGGAGTTATACTAATCTTATGCCATCCCTCACTGACCTAGACACAGTTCAATCAGAGACTAGGAGGAAAAATCTCTTGAGGTACTATGTTCTGTGAAGTCACTGACTCTTACAGTCAGGATTGATCACAGACACCCAATTATGAGGCATTTGGAATCCTATCTGAACACTAATATTGTCTCTTTACCTTCTTCAGGCTTAATAATCAGCCTTGATGAATACTACAATGGCAACTTGGTAGCCTCCTTTACAAGTGCCAAAGTGTGTTAGCATGCATGCAAGTATCAAATTTTGTGCTGGAAAGAAAGGAGCTGAGAATACACATGCCGGCTGGAGGCATATGTCTCACTTGGCTCAATTTTTAAGTGTCTACTCCTCAAAGTGAAATCTGGAAATGCCATGTACATGTTGATTCAATCTGAAATTATTTCAACGAACCTTCTTTTTTAGCTTCTCATAAAGGTTGCTTCTTTCGAATTATAGAAATGCCTAACACACAAACAAACCTGTAATATTCAAAATTTGTATGATCAAATATGATTGCTTATAGTAAGAAATAATAAAGAAAATTAATTTTAAGAACACATGGGATTCTGTTCAAATTAAATCAGTGCTAATGGGGGTTGGGAGGGGTGAATCAAAAGACAGAAAGTAGATGATTACCTGCCTGAGTAGTAACTAAGGATGCTGCACGTGGTAACAACATTGGCCAGCAGTTGTTCTGCAAAGGGCTCATTCTTACCACTCAATAGTTTTATGATTGAACTGAGCTTGATGGTGATGGTGAACTCATATTGCCCATATTGGGAAGTTACTTGAGCAATAAAAAGGTGAGGAAAAATAAAGCAACCAAAGAACTTTTCAGAATTTGCTTTGCACATAAAGCAGGCTCCAGACTAAAAACTTTGTTTATTTTCCAAACCATAGTATATGCAACAAATACAAAATATTTCTATAGTAGTCACTGAAAAAAATTATAAAATGCTTCAGAAGGACTCGGTTTTTATTTTTTGGTTTTTTTTTTTTTTTTTTTTTTTAATTAGAAAGGGAACAGCACACATTTTAAAATCTAAATTCCAAAGAACTTCACTTCAGTGAAAAAGTAATACATATAGACTTCTAAGACTATAGTTCAGTTTTGTCTGATTTTGAATTTATAAAAATGGAGTCATACAAGTCAGGAGAACAACTGCCTTTCAGGCCAAAGGTTAATGACTGGAAGTGAACATAGGGGCTTCTTTATAGCAAACTGGGAATCTTGACTTTGGATTGATGACATGGATGCAGTCACATTGAACACTTAATAAAACTTTACACTTACTTTGTGTATTTTTCTAGGTATGGATTATATTTTAATTAAAATTCCATATACTTCTACATTACATATAGAAAATGAAGAAGCATTTTGGCTTAAAATACCCACTATTTTCCATAAAACAATGTCTTTGATTTGGTCTAAGTGATGCTCCAAAACACATGGATGGGACTAGAGTGAGGCACTTGCCTTGGATACAAAAAGCCAAGATAAATTATATTTTAATAAATATTTTTTAAAAAACCCAAAACTATTGTAAAAATCCATGCTGAACAAAGTGCCAAAACAGAAAATATTACTTAGAGAAACCAGAAATGAAACTTATATTCTCCAAATTGCTAATAAATGACTAAATGACCATAATATAATCAAAATTGTAGTAATAAAGATTCAGGAGACTGAGGGCAGCTTAACTTTTATTCAGTGAGTTTACATTCTACTAAAATAAATGAAATGAACAGTGTTTCAAAGTTTGTAATTATTTAGGTAATTTTAAAAAAATTCATGGTCTAACAAAATTCCCAAACTTGAAGTTCATCTATTTAATTATAATGTTATTGTAATTAAACTTCATAAGAAGTTATGAGAGTGAAATCTTCATTTGATTGCATTAAATTAAAAAAAGACACCTATAACTGGTTACACAAAGAAGAGATTTAAATTCTAAACAGAAAAGCATCTATGCAAGTTAGCCTTGTGTCTTGGTGAAAATCCTGCAAAATAGCACTGACAATCAGTCACTAAAGTCAGGAGCTTGTCAGTAAGAAGACCACTATTGGGCGTTCTTCCCCCAACACTGTCACCTTTTTAGACTCTCTTTCTGGAGCTTCACATTAATTTTATTAATGTTTTTAACCCAATGTCTGTGAAATTTTTATTGCTCCCCAGATGACGACATCTGATCTGAATGTAACCACACTCCTCTTTGCTCAGCAGTATTTGTCACAAACTATTATAAATTATCATGCTGATAGGTTGCATTGCTGGGAAACTGGGTAAGTTCTATAAATTCTAACTACTGTATCAATGACATTCTTGTTTATTATGCAGTTATAAAGTTTTATGAGATTCAAGATGTCTGCCTTACCACACTTCACAAGCATGGAGGATTCTGCTGGTGCAAAAAAGAGAAATCATCATTCCTTCCATTTCCTTAACATTTTTTACTCTCAAAACACTCTCTAACCCCATCTGTTAAAGGAACATAACAGTAAAACCAGGCAGTATACCTAGCTAGAAATCCTAGCACAATGTTAGCCCTGCAGACAGATGCTCTACTTACTGCTCTGCTGAATGACTGATCAAAACCCCTTTTTCAATAACAGAATTCAGGGAGTAATAATATGATATTTTTAATGCTTATTTGTAATGAAATATGACTCAGTTGTAGCATAAACTCAGATGATTGCATTTAAAAAACTATTATTAGGCACAACTTGCACATTATCCCTAAGGAAACAGTACCCTCAGCCCTCAATATGCACTGTAAAAAGTTTTGGTAAGGCTAGGTCCATAGTCTACTTATGTACTAGGTCAGTCTTGGTTTTATACACCTGAAAAGTTGTGATAAATAAATCACATAAATAAAATACATTTTATTGTATTGTTAAAATTGAGAAGTAGTTTTTATTTAATTATAAATAAAACAGTAAAATTTAAATTAAAATATTTATTCTACCATAACTAATCTATTTAATTACTTATCCATTCCTATACTTTACAGAAAAATGATTGTTTACTGTGTCTCAAGAATGTTTCTCAATAAATAAATGTGCTAAGGAATAGATTTCTTGAACTTCCACATAGTCAAAGTTGACTAAACAAATACTGACCGTATTAACAGGAAATGCAGGGTGTATTACATGCAGATCATGCCATTACTGGATGAATATATTTAATTTGACATATGCTTAATTTCATATTTCCAAATGTTTTAGCAATCACCAAGTTTTTAAATGTAGTATAAAAACAGTAACTTCTTTTGGGAAGGGGAGCTTTCAGCTTTCAAAGGGCTCTCATACATACTACTTCATTATCCACTACAGTGGTGCAACAAGTACATATAATATAGCTGAGAAATGGAAATATATTAAATATCTCAAGACAACAGCTTACTCTTAACAGAAATAATTACTCAAACCTCTTTGAATGTGGTTTATTATAACTATTTTTGTATAATTTCAAATATAATTTTGGAAGTAGCCCAATATAAATTATAAAAACAAAACAAAACAAAAATACACCGAAGCCAAAAAACTGTTTTTGTGCATCTAACATAAACTTTTTAAGGCTATGAACATGTTATTCAAGAATTTCTGCTGGTTTCCATTTTTTGCAGGTAATTCTACCCCCCTGTACATGTTAAAGCTCTTGATTCTTCACACAGCCCTCTCTAAAGGAGGTAAGACTTGCACCACATTTGTAGAATTTCAACTACAACCTTCAACAACAATCAGGAGTCATGTGGACTAACCTGGAAAGATAGTGACTGCAATGTCTTAACTTGGTTTTCCAAGATTGTTTTGAGAATTTTCATTGACAAAACAATCAAGTAGTAACTCTTCAAACATGGCACTAAGATTACTTTCCATGCCACAATGTTCATTGACTTCATCAGGCTAAAAATATCAGACTTTCAAGGATGGCCAGGAGATGGCACCTTCACACAGAATGAACCCTCAGTTACTGTAATTAAGAAATCACTTTACTTAAGCATTTAAAAAAAAAAATCTCACCATCATAATTACAGAAACAATATTCTTGGCCATGTCACTTTCTTGAATACTTTGCTAACATCATTAAAATAGTCTCATCCTAGAAAACATAATTATCTGTTTTGGGGTTTTTAATTCTCATCTTAAAACAAGGAAACTAACTAAAATTCCACCATATCCTACCTCACATCATGGTATGGGAAATTGTTATTTAGGGCTTTACTATGTGCCATACACTGCTGCAGGCACTTTACATATATTAACACGCTCAACTTCATTCCTCTCTTTACATTTCTATTCTAGTTGTGCCCTGGAGCTGGCTTGCACCAGCTCATACGAACCAACTGTACAGATCTCTTTGTAAGTCTGTGTATAGTGACATCACACGGGTAGTCTGAAATTGGCCATGGAGGGAGTATTTATACTACAGAAATTGGCAAAAATTATACATCAGGACTTGACTCCCAAGATCCAGTTGTCAAACATTTACCAGCACACCCCTGCTAATAACTACTGACTATTCTGAATTATTTAACTACTGTATTACACATACACATGGTCATGATTTTCAGATCAGGAAATAGTAAATATAAGTTTATTGACATTTTAATAGCACCTTATTCGGGGGAATAATGTTATTTCTTGAGTATATTTTATCAGTTTCTATAAAATATCTTCTATAGCAATTTAAGTATTGTCAAAAACTAAAAATAAAATAGAGAACAATTCTCTAAGTTGTTTAGGTGATTGACATTGTAAAAACCACCATACAGAATATTATAACAGTCATGGTAACACTCTATTAATGACAACTTTCACACATGATTAAAAGTCAATTTAATGCCCCAAAGCATTTCTGAATGACAGAACAAAGATCAAATTAGAATCGGCATAATTTTATTGCACTGTAGTGTATGCTGATTATTTGGAAATTGATCAACAGTATATGAATGCAGGCTAATCCTCTAAGCAATGGAATGATGAATTAACAAAATGAACTCATTACCCTGTCCATGAAAAACTAGTTCACCCCACCAACTCAACAGGTTGTTGAGAACTTCCTACAAGTGGAAACATTTTCATATCATTTTGTTCTTACCTAAAAGAATTATGTGTTTCCATATATAATAGTTTTAATAATGAGTGCGCCTGCATAATAATGTTTATATCTGATGAAAGTAGTAGCCTTTATACATTGTATACAATTATATCAAACTGATAGATTTTAAAACTTGGGAAACATAGTCCCTGAGATACACTTTAGAATTTAGATTTAACTAGATTTTTTTCTTTGCTAAAACTATGTATATGCCTAAATGCCATTAAAAATTGATATCCAGGCTCAAGTCTCCTGAGAACACACCATGAATAGTAGGGCAGATTGGGATAATGTGGACAAGACAGAGTAAGGTAGTCAGATAGATGTCCAAAGACAAAAGTAAATCTGAACCTTCGTGGACTGCTGCCTGTAACATTAACACATACCTTCCATACTGTGGAAAACTGCACAGAAGTTTTTTTCACATAAAGTGAGGAAAACTAATTTAGACTGTATAGTGGGAATGTTTTCATAATAATAAAATCTGGCACAGTAACTTCACAATGCTTAGTAATTTAATTGAAGGAGATAGCAAGACTAAAGCGGATGGATGAAACACCAATTCGTATTCGAGTTCCACTGTAGTCATTGTGCATTAATAATTATTTTTCACATTTTCAATAAGACTTGCAATCATTAATCTACTATAAAAATCCCCTCATCAACTTACCCTATATTCCTTTCATTTTCAATGACAAACCTTTTATCCTCACCCAAAGACATGTCATGTTTATTAATTTTAGAGAGCGGGGAAGGGAGGGAGGAAGAGAGAGGGAGAGAAAACATGATTGCAAAAGAAATCGACAGTTGCCTTTCATTCAAGACCCAACTGGACACTGAACCTGCAACCTAGGTATGTGCTCTGACCAGGAATTGAACCCACGACCCCTCCCAACCAACTGAGCCACGCCAGGAAGAGCTCAATGACAGTTTTCTTCTGTCATGCCAATTAGATAAATACAGTTCTTAAATCATAAAATGGGCCACAGATTTGTTGCATAAATATCCAATTTCACTGTCTTTCAATGCAATATATGTTAATGACTCGTGGTAGTTAATAAAAACTCAAGTGAGAGTTTGGGTTTCTAATTCTTCCCTTTTCCCTGAGGGAAAAAAGAAACATACATACATTTCTTAAAAGAGTTCCAAAACCAAAAGCGTTAACAGGAAAAATATGAGCGACTGCACATTTAAATACAATCTTCCTAGTTTGGTGAACTCAGAAATCACTTAATGTAATTTAATTTCCATACCATTGACATACGATCTAGCCTATATTGGAATTCCTCCCGGATCCGTTTAAATCCCAGATTGTACGCATAGACTGCCCTCCCCACCCCCACCCCCACCCCCGATATGTGACCACTAGATGGTGCTGTGGTGCACTGTTCAAATAACGTTTGCACTTACTTGCAGTCTCGGTCCTCCAAGTCGAAATGAGGGTTGAAGTTGATCATAATTCTCTGGTATGGGTCGGGAGCCTGAATTAGCCATTCACATTTTTCACTTGGGTGATAAGAATGAGGATAACCAGGAGATGTAAGGTAACCGGGATTTTCAATTTTTATAATATCGCCACATTTATCTGTAATGAAAATAACATAGTAGTAGCTCTTCCCCTGGCAAACAGGTATTCTAGCTTTGCACGTCAATTACCGGCTATTAAACATTTCATAACTTCTTATGGGGAATTCAGAGGTTCTTGCAGGTCCTTTGGGTGGCACTGATAACAATACCCCACCAAGAAATGCTCTTTGATCCCAGGAAAGTTGGATCAGGGGGAAAGTGGACTGAGATCTAAACAGACCAGACTCCCATCCCCCACAAACTTCTGTCCCAAGAAAAAGGTCTTCTAGTATTAAAAACATTAAACTCCTCAATGGATGTTAACATGGTCCCCAGGGAGCTTCTGCTAGACTTAGTTACCCGCCCTCCAAAGGGTAATCATAGCAAGTAGCAGAAGTTCTAAGTGACAGGTGACTAAATGATGCCACTCAAACCCTTATGTAGCTTTTGATGATAAGCTCGGTCTCTGTCATTGATCAGTGGGGATTGTCTTCCAAGACAAACCTTTTCATTTGTTGTTTTATCTGCCCATAAATCTAAGCGATTGTAAGTTATTTCTGCTCTTGAGATCCACACCAACAGAACAAAGTATATCTGGTGAAGCAGGGATAATTCTACTCTACTTCTCCAAGTAAAGTTGTTCAGGTTTGGAGACCAGTCAAAATAAGAGGGCAGAAAGAAAAATAAATTAGCCATACAGTGTTAATTCCAATAACCTACATACTGAAAAAAAAATCCCACCACACTAAGATCTGGTAGCACATATGGTAAGATTCATTCTCACATTCTGGGAAAAGTGAGCTAACTCGTTTGAGCCTTCATTTCAAAAAACAAAAAACACCCAAATCCTGAAGTAGTTCACTAAGAGCCAAATAAACCAGTTTCTGGACTGCTTTCTTGTTCAGAATAGATTCTCATTGTCATTTTTTTTATGATGGATTTCATGCTGGAGAGCCTCAGCCTGAAATGCTGCTGCATTTATTGATGCTTAATTTTGAGCACTAAAAATTCAGTGCATAAACTATGTAAGAGGAACAGGAATGAAAGCAGTGAAATATATGAGCCTATCAATCACAAATATTTGGTAATGGTATATATAGATTTTAATATTGCATTTAATAGATTCCTTGTGGAAAGAGAATAGCATTCTTTGCTCTCAGCATGAATTTATAAATCTACAGAATTTTATTACAGGAAAACCAGGTCAAATGGAAATGAAAGATGAAGTGCACATCAAAAATGCATAAAGCTACATACATTAAAGAAATCATTCCCCATAAATTAAAAGACAGTATAAATTATATTGTTTTTCTCAGTTGCTAGATGTTTCTGACTATGTTTGTTAGAGCAGGAGTGGCCTTACACTGATTTCCTCTGCCTTGGCTTTTAAAAGCTTAAGGTTTGCCAAGAAGAAATGATGTTGCAACTGGAGTTCAGAATCTCAGCTAATGATTGTATTGGACTCTGTTGTGGGATTCTAGTCAGGCTCTTGTATTCTTTTAAATGTGCAGACAACTTGGAAAGTGACCCCATCTCATTAAGTCTCCTCCAGCTCTGTATGAACAACATGACAGAGTCTGGCATCTGTTAGAGGAGTGAAATAAAACAGCACTGCTTCTAGTCACTCAACAGAGTCGCTTCAGAAGACATTTAGGTGGACTCAGTACCAAGCCAGAGCTCTTTAATCTGTGACTTCTGAGAAAGTGACAGTGTAATAAGATAATGTGGGCTCCTAGACTCCCTGACTCTGTTCAATCTCTTTAGCAGTTGATTAAGAAAGAGCAATTTCTAATGACTCTGGACCATTAGTCCTAAATAAGGTTAATGAATTAATTTAGCAGTCACTGGGACTCAGAGGAGGTGGACATGTCTTTAAGAGGTCTGCTGAGTTACAGAAGCTGTGGCCACCTCAAGCATAGCAAGCATGGTTTTAACTAGTCAAGCTCACCAAAGGAAGCTCAGGTTCTTAGCATTCCCCAGATTTCTGCTAAGGAAATAAGCATGTATTTATATACATATTTCATATATATACATAGAGAGAGAGACAGAGACAGAGAGACAGAGAGAAATCACAACCTAAAGTCTGAAAGCTATTTGCATTAGGTTTAATCTCAGGAGTTGGGGAGTGTGGGTTGCTGTAATTTCTAAAGTCCAACCACCTGACCTCCTTCAATTGGAGGAGCATGTTATTTTATCCCCTACCAAATTACAGAAATATGCCACCAACTTAGGTTCATTAATAAATTGAACTCCACATTCACAATTGTGTGTGTGTGTGTGTGTGTGTGTGTGTGTGTTTTGCTTCTAAGTTTATCTTTTAGAACACTTCTTAGTAGCTGTGGGGGAAAATCTATTGCTTCAATCAGAAAATCTCCAAAAAGCATATTAGAGAGATTAGGTTCTGATTATGATTTAAATTCCTCCTGGTCTAAACACCCTCCGCTGTGGTCTCTTATTAAAACAATATACCACAGTAAGCAATGAGTGGGCTTTTCTTAAAATTACTTTGAAATCTGAGCTAGACAAAAATAAATATTTGATAAGTAATAATTACTAAAGACTCACTGTAAAGATAATTTCATATCCTTGCCTTTAAACTTCACAGAGTAAATGAAACATGCCTACAACCGGATCACATTTTAAAATACATTATTTAGGTTACAGGATACTGTTTATAAGGCAGCACAGTCTTCCATTTACTTAACAATGAATGGTTGTACAGCTCAGTGGAAGCAGCCGCTAGGTTAGGGATTTTCAGATATCCTGGTGCTTTACACTGTGTATATCGGATTCCTGTATTGATACTATGTAGCTTTCATTCATGCTCCAGACTGTTTAGGGACGATTTACAAATGCGGGAGAGGGAGTTCCTCAACCTGCAAACCTGCAAACCTGCAAACCGCTATCTCTTGCAGGCACCCCCGCCCCTAGGGCAATTTAGAGGGGCTGAAAGAGAATCAGGAAGTTCTAATAAAGCCTTCATTCACTTTCAACAACCATCCGATTTTTGAAAGGGAGTCTCCTCTAATTGCCTTTGGGAGGAAACATTATTAAGGTAATTGGTGTGCTGATCTAGGAAGGTAGGCAGCGCTGCCTGGTTAACAGAGAGAGGAAAACCCCCACAGCCAAGCCACCAACTTCAGGAGGGAGCCGAGGACTTGAAATCTTCCGGCCCTAAACCGACTTATCTGATTTCTTTATTTCTCCTCCCTGATAAAAGTTTCCTTCGCTCAGGAGGTGGCTATTCCCAGTTCCTCCGGGCAGCGCCGCGTGAATCGCAGCTGGGCGGGAAGCCGAGCCCCGCCAAGTCGCTCAGCCGAGAGCCGCGGGCGGGTGCTGTCAGGCGCGCCTCCGCCTGTCACTTACCGTTGCGGAAAGCCCTGGCCCGCCCGAGGGCCAGCGCAAGGGCGAGGGCGAGGACGAGTGCGGCGCCTAGGGGCGGCAGCCCCTTCTCCATTCTCCTTTCGCTGGACACTCGGGCAAGTTCAGGAGAACGAGGTCGTACGGGGAAAATAGAGCAAAGGGGAAATCTAAACAAGCCGAAGAGCTCCAACTCCGCCTAGAGCTGTAAAATCCTTAGTGCGTCTCGGAGAAAGGAAAACAGCGAAGCAATGACTTGATCCGAAAGCAACGCTTTTCTTTTTGTGTCTCAAGTCGCCTGCATCCTGTCATTTAGCTCCGGTTTCCTCTCTCTTTTCCCACACTTGTTCTTCCAGGAGCCACTACCCCGGCCATGCCTTAAAAAGGGAGGGTGGAGGGGGAGGGAGAAAAGCACAAGCCAAAGCCAATTTCCAGAAAGAAAGAAAGAAAAAAAAAAAAATCCGGCTTGTCCCTGCACCCGTTGGAGCCGAGGGGATGGCGCCCAGGGGAGGTCCGGGGTGTCTGCTCAGAGAGGAGCAAGCAGTGAGAACAGCGAGAGGCAGAGGAGTTTCACAACTGCACCCCTCCCCCACCGCATCCTCCCCTCCCCTCCAGGAGGAGCCCTTCCCCCGCTTCCTCCCGCCCCTCTCCCTGCACAGGCCACTAGTCAGTGTCTGAGAGCAGACCGGAGGAACAAGTTTCCCTGGGTGTGCTCTCCCCTTCCGACTGTCCGTCTCTCCCGTCTCCCGGAGGCCTTGCAGGGACCTCTCCGGGAGGGAGGCTCTGAGTCTGCGCTCAGCGCGTGTGTATTTGAGTAGGGGGCATCGAGGTGGGTGCCAGCGACAGGGTAGAGCCAGCTTACCTCGGCGTGCTCGCTCGAGATCCCCCGGGTACAACGGGCAGCTCTCTGAGGATCTGGCCTCCGGGAGCACGGAGAACCCGGGAGGTGGCAGCTGCTTTTCACAACTCAGAATCTCCCACTGGCGTCCGCTGGGCGAGAGCAGAGCCAGTCCCCCGCCGCTCCCTGTGCTGCCGGGCCGAGACCTCTGCCTGGGGGCTGAATGGCTCCTCTGGACGCCCCGGGCCAGGACTGCAGGGACAGGGAGGAGAGCTAGGCAGGAGTAGGAGAAGCACTCTGGCGCCGAGCAGGGGTCGGCAGTATAGCTGCCACGTCTAGCGGAGTCAGACCACCGCCTCCCTGCTCCGCGTCAGGGAGCGCTTTGGGCGCCCGTCGCACTCGGCTGCCCAGAAATTTGGTATCCTACCCTCAGGGGCAGAGGGAATGCCGGAGGGCCGGAGGTGATGCGGGGTGGGGGCAACCATTGCCTGACCCCGCCCAGCCCCATGTTTAGTAGTCCTAACAATCGGGGTTTGTAAATGAGAGGTCCAATGGCCCCAATTACTGTGCATTTCAGTGGAGCGGGACCAGTGGCGGCGGGGAAAGGGGTTTGCTCTTGGCAGGATCCTAATGATGCCTCTTCCTGGCCTCAGGCCTTATCACGGGCCCTCTAGCACCCGCTCACCTTCACTTCCCTGGGAAGCGAGTGGTGAGTTCTCATTTCGGGCGGGATGCCCCCCAGTTCCATCACTGAGGCTTTCCCAGAGCTGCAACGGAAGGCCTCTGTGAGTTTGAATGGCAGGGACATTTCATGGAAGAAACTGGTTTCGGCTACCGATTAGGTCTTTGAGTGGGGTAAATGCCCGCGGACCCCCTCCAAATCAGTGCGTGGGGAAGGTGTACAGGTTACTACACCTTCTGGGAATTAGCGTTTATGTATACACCAGAAACAGAGCCTTATTCCTAACCTGGTGCAACGAGCTGGCAAAGGAGATCTAGAAATATTGACAAGGACACTCCGGTCAAAGGTTTTGGCTGAAGGACTAGGGGCGGGATAGGAGAAAGAGAGCCCCAGGAGCGCAGCAAGTAGGGACTCGTGCTTGTGGGCACGGGCTGGGTGGGGTGACACACGTCTCCTGGAGTAGTGCAGGTGGGCCCCGAGCGCGAGGAGCTGGACCCCCGCAGCACCGGCACTCGTCTCTCTCTCTCTCTCTCTCTCTCTCTCTCTCTCTCTCTCTCTCTCTCTCTCCCCCCCCCTCTCTCCCCCCCCCGCCCTCTCTCTCTCTCTCTCTCTCTCCCCCCCCCCGCCCTCGATTTTCTTCCCACCTGCAAGCTGCAGGGAGCCCCCATTGGGCTTCTCGAGCCCATCAGGCTTGCGAGCGCCTCCTCTCCTTCACGAGGCTGGGGGTCCAGTGGATCGAGCGGAAGGGCCGGTGCGCTGACCCAAGCCCAGGCACTGGAGGGCTGGTGGGAGGCGAGGCTGGGACGCCAGCTGGGCTCAGCGGAGGCCCCAGCAGAGCAAACGCCGTGGAGGGAACCCTGGTGCCTCCTCCCCGATCTCTCCAGCCATTGCAGCCCCACCAGTCCCAGTCCGCAGCTGAGCTGGGTGAGAGGCACCACTCAGAAGCTGGCAGGTTGACAGAGCAAGGGAACCAACCCAGTGGGTGCAGAGGCGGGGGCATCCAGGAGTCACAGATATCCGCCTTTTTCCGAGTGGTAACTGGGTAGCCTGCTCGCTCCTGGAGCCGGGTTTGACCCGTTCGTGCCTCGGTGGCATGAGGGAGGGGACACTCGGGGGTGAGGGTTTGGGGCTTGACCTGTATTGTTTTTAGAAAAGTACCACCGATCTCTCTTCCTTTTTCCCTGCTTAGTGTCCATTTCCCAGCCTGGACCCAACCGGCTAACATATAAAGCCACTAGGCCTTGCACTCAGAGACAGACTGCCCAAATTTTGCAGCCTTTGATCCTCCGGCTCCCTCTCACCTGTCCCAGGAAAGGGCTGCTCCAGTGAGCAGGTCCATGTGCAAAAAACGTCTTTCTTGCTCACCAGAAGAGCACTTTTGCCCGGATTTTTCAAACCAACTAATAAAACATGTACTGTGCTCTGGGGTGGGGTGGGGTGATATTATATTTAAGTTCTGCCTCAGATTTTTCTGATCTTGGCTGATGGGAGGCATTTCTAGAGTCCTTGTTTCCGCACTGGGTAAATGGAATCCTACAGCACTGATTGATAATTGCTGGTTAGTGGGCTGGTGTGTAGAGCAGAACCAATACAATGGCATTGGTCCAATCAAGATAGCATAAAGTATACAAAACAAAGTGGAGTCACTCATGTCAACCGAGGTGGCTGCTAGTCAGCCATAACATTTTGGTTCAAGAGGGAAACTACCTAAGTCAGGCTGGACACATCTGGCAAGGAGACATACCCAAGATTCCTGTACATGTGATCAGATCAGCCACATCTATCCACAGAGATACTCTGGCCAAATTCTCCACTTGTTATCAGGGGTGCCGAGACACTCATCGAAGTATCCAGAAGGGTGAAGTACACCACTTTTAAGGTATAACTGAGGCAAGCTCCAGACCACTGCTGAGACAGCTGAACTCCACAAGGCAGAGTGTTGCTCCATGCTACATTGATCTTTGTGCTCATCCATTGGCCGACCGAGGCTCTGCCCTGCTGGACTGAAGACTTCATCTGCCCTGCTGTTCACCTGACTCCAGAGGTCTTTCCTGGCAAGACGTTGAAGATTCCCTTACCCATTGTGCTGTCTCCTGGACCTGCAAACTGAGACTCTGGGCCTTGGGTTCATTATTTCCTGTACATTGCTATGTGCCTGTGTTATATTTCTCTTACATTGTTAGAATGTGAGTAGGATATTGATGATGTATGTTGATGCTCTACTTTGAGTGAACCTGCATTCAATAAAAGCTGAGTGAATAGCATAGTTACTGTGTGTGACTCTTGTCTATTCCTTGGTGCTGGGATGCTCAGCAGGCAGCGACTTATGGTAAAGACTGTATCACAAACATACTCTAGTGACAGTTGGTTCAGAGCAAATTGTCCTTGCTAACAACCTCTTTCTTCTACTGTTGGATTCCACTAAGTGCTGAAAATGGTCAGTTTTGGATTTCTGCAATTCTTCAGCAAGGGAGACAGACTGACCTTTATAGAAGAATAAGTGATAGACAGAAGAAAAAATTGTCAGTGTTTCTGAGTTGATTTTATTATGGTCTCATAAACATATCATTCTTCCTGACATCATAAATTCCCAGACTAGATAGAGCCCAGTTCCACTGAAGGAAAGATTCATGGACCATACCCCAGGATGTCAGGCAGAGGCCCTGGGTGACCCATGCTGGGGCCACTGCAGAAATAAGGAAACTGGCCCTTCCTTAAGAATAGACTTCACTCCTGGCTGCTGTGGCTCAGTGGATTGAGCATCGGCCTGTAAAGCAAGTGTCACTGGTTTGATTCCCAGTCAGGGCACATGACTAGGTTGCATGTCAGTTCCCCAGTTGGGGGCGCAAGTGAGAGGCAACCATACAGTGATGTTTCTCTCCCTGTCTTTCTCCTTTCCCCTCTCTCTGAAAATAAATAAATAAATAAATAAATAAACGGACAAATAAAATTAAAAAAAGAAACTATGAACACTAAAATGACAACAAACTCACAACTGAATCTAAAAAATAAAAACAAAATCCAACTAAGCAAACCAGAATAAGAACAGAATCATAGGTATGGGGATCATTTGGAGGGTTATCAGCTGGAAGGGGGGAAGGGGAGAAATAGGGAATGGTGCAGGGATTAAGAAGCATAATCGATTGGTTCAAAATAGACAGGGGGAAGTTAAGAATAATATAGGAAAGACTGAAGCCAAAGAACTTACATGCACAACCCATGGACATAAACTAAAGGGGGTAGGATTGCTGGAGGGAAAGGGTGTACTGGGCGGAGGGGAGCAAAGGGGGAAAAAATGGGAACTACTGTAACAACATAATCAATAAAATATACTTAAAAAAATAGACTGGGTGGTAAATGTTTGGTTCCTTTCATTAACTTTTCATTAATTTGTCAAAAGTAAGATGAGATTTATTGCTCCCAGAAGGCTGTTTGAGCCACTAACTTCCTCAAAGTATGTCAAGTTGATGCAACCTGAAGATTCAGGTTACTATTTCAAAATAGTATCAAGTCTAGACAATTTTTTAAAAGCACCAAACTCACATATTTCAGAAAGGCAATAAAATGAAACTGAAAAAAGATTAAAAATTGGAATTTAAATTTCTTATTATTTAAAATAATTTTATTAAAAATAACACTTCCATCAAATGACTCTATCATTCAAATGGTGTCTTGGACCTCATTTATGGCTATCTCCTTAATTTGGATTGGCAGAGGAAGAAAGAAAATAAACACATAAATCTTTACTCTCTGATCCTACATTTTTGGCCTTTTCAAAGTTACCTTGAAAATTCTTCAAATATTGTAGAGAAGATTGCTATCTAGATTCCTTTCTCATTTAGTCCCTTGTTTTACTTTATTTTTATTGTTGACATTATTACAAATGTCCCCATTTCCACCCTACCCTTTTCCCACCTCCATGCAGTTAGTGCCCCTACTTCCCTATGGCCATCACCACACTGTTGTCTGTTTCTATGGGTTTTGCATATATATTCTTTGGCTAATCCTTCAACTTCTTTCATCCAGTCCCTCCACCCCACCCCACACCCTCTTCCCATCTGACAGTCGTCAGTTCCATGTATCTATGCCTCTCTTTCTATTTTGTTCTTCAGTTTATTTTGTTTACTAGATTCCACATATAAATGAGATGATATGGTATTTGTCTTTCTCTTACTGGCTTATTTCATTTAGCATAATAATGTCCAGGTCCGTTTGTGCTGTTGCAAAAGGTAAAATTTCCTTTTTTATGGCTGCATAGTATTCCATTGTGTTAATTTACCAAAGTTTTCTAGCCTAGAAGAAAACACAGATGGAGAAATCTCAGACATTTCTCATAGCCATAGTTTGCCAATATGTCTCCTAGTGCAAGGGAAACAATGGAAAAGAAAAAAAAAGCAAATGGGGCTACATCAAACTAAAAAAGCTTCTGCACAACAAAAGAATCCATCAATAAAATTAAAAGGAGACCCACTGTATGGGGGAACATATTTGCCAATGATACATCTAATAAGGGGTTACCAATTTCCTAAATATGTAAAGCACTTATACAACTCAACACCAGGAAGACAAACAATTCAATTAAAAATGGGCAAAGGACCTGATAGACACTTCTCCAAAAAGGATATACAGATGGCCAATAGATGTATAAAAAATGCTCAATGTCACTAATCATCAGAGAAATGCAAATTAAAACCACAATGAGATATCACTTCACACTTGCCAGAATGGCCACCATCAATAAATCAACAAAAAACAAGTGCTGGCCAGAATGTGGAGAAAAGAGAATCCTAGTGCATTGTTGGTGGGAATGCAGGCTGTTGTAGCCACTGGAAAACAGTATAGAGTTTCCTCAAAAAATTAAAAATGGAACTGCCTTTTGACCCAGTGATTCCACTTCTGGGAATATATTCAAAGAAACCTGAGGTGCCAATTCGAAAGAATATATGCGTTCCTGTATTCATAGCAGCATTGTTTACAATAACCAAGAACTGGAAACAGCCCAAGTGCCATCTAAATTTTAAAACAAGTAACAATGCAAAGTTCTTGTAGTACAATATGTGCAATAACTAGTTGCAGAAAGACAACGGCTAAAATCTGAATCATGTTAGTGGATTCAAAACATTTTTTTTGGTGTTAGAGGTTAGGGCTAGAGTTTGAAAACTGTATATTATTTGCCCAAAAGAATAATTTTATATTGTTATGCCTTCACTAAATAACTTTATAATTAATAATTAAAATAATAATTACCAATAGAAATATTTATTAAACCAATTAAAATATCATTCAAGAGAATATGTTCAAAATTTCAAAAGGCTATGTTTAAGCAGGACAATCTATAAAATATAATTTGAGAAATCAAACAGGGAAAGGACTCTATTAAAATTTAATCATAGTTTTGTATACAGGACTGAAATTATAAGGAATTAAGAAAAATTAATAAAAGTAATTTTAAAGATATAAAGATCAATAGCACAGTTAAGAATTGTTTAATTTAATTTAATTTTGTATTTTTATTAGATAATCCTGGCTGTATATGGAAAATGGGTTATGGATGCAAGCAAAGAAGTAAAAAATATAAAAGTTAAGAATATAAAGTTAAGAATAAAGAGAAGTTAAAAGACCAGTTACAAAGTAACTATAGTAGAATGTAAATAAGAGCATGAACAGGATCATAGCAGTGGAGACCAGAAAAGATGTATTCCTGATGTATTTACAAGATACAATTAACCAGATGATGAGATAGATATACCTGTGAAGGAGGGGCTGGAATGTTGGCAAGGATTACCTTTAAGATTCTAGCTTCCATAAGTGGATGGGTAGTGTGATAGCCTTTGTGAAGGCAAGGAAGACTAAACGACTAGTGTGGAAAGAAAACCATGAGTGTAACCTGGCCTGTCTTTAGTTTTTTCTGTTTGAGACAATCAAATGAGTTAAATATACAGAGAAGTGGTTTGAATGGGAGATATAAATGTGTGTTGCTCTAACAGTAATTATAATAATATTATAATTGAGATAGAAGGAATGGGCAAAATTGCTGGGAATTTGGAAAATTGCTGGAAATTGGAAAAGGAGGCCAAGAGAGAACATTGAAGAACATTCAAAGGCTGTGTTACAGATTGGGGGTCTCCAAAAATCCCCAGAGCCTGTGGGTTGGGGGATGGGGAAAAGGGAACAGCTTTTAAGTTTCCTTTGCATGACTGTGGCTAGTAGCTAGTGTCTTAGTTATGCAAATGGTTCGGTTCTTCCAAGGCCCCAGGAGATGGTAGGGGTTTTGACCATAGAATGGTGCGGAAAGAGCATACAGAGCCTGCACAAGGTCCTGTGAGTGGTCAAAACTGGTTACCATGCCCACTGTGTCACAGGAGGGATGCAGTCAGGTATTTAAAAATAGGCAGCAACCATTTTAGAGAAGAAGACAGGAGATCCACACGGTTTGCAAAGAGGACAGAGGAGAACTTCATGCTGCTTTGAAAGGGAGAGGAAAGGAAAAAGAATTCCATGCTGCTTTGAAAGGGAGAATACCATGTGGCTTTGAAAGGGCAAAGCACGTGTTTTCCTGGACTGTTATACAGAGGCTCATGACATTGTACCCCAGATCCTGAAGGAGACAGCTGACAGATAAGGAATGGGAAACTTCTGGGCATGTTTTTGGCTTCTTGCCCTTTGGGGAGCAAGGGAAGGACTGGGTCCCATGGGAGAACAGGGTTCTGAGCTAAAGTGCTCACTGCCCTCCCCAGGTTGGACTACTGTAAATAAAGACCTGTTTTCCTCAACACTAATTGGGTTTTACACCAAGGTGCCACATTAAAGAACCCCCTTTCTCTCTGTAACAGCTGGATTGTTAGAATAGGACAACAAAAGACCTTGAGAATAAGCATCTGGAGAGACAGGAGGAAAACCAGGAGACTATGTTATCATAAAAATCAGGTAAAAGCAAAATTTCTAAAAGGAAGTGCTAGACAAAGGAGTTAAATACCACTGAGGAACAATTTTCAATGGGTGTGCCACAAGAATTTTTAAAATATACAATACCTGACTATTTAACCAGGGGAACAGACCTCTTTTCCCCTAGACCGTCAAAAGAAAATGACAATAGTCAACACAACACAAAAATAGCCGTCTGGTGTGAATATTTCAAAATTATACCTATTGTTTTGTCAGATCGATGGGGGACTCAAATGTTGAAAAAATTTAGTTTCAGGTAACAGCTAATAAGCTTAGTAATCAATGTATGTAAAAGCTATTGTTTCATGAACTGGAGGTATGACCCACCTTGACTCCAGGTAACCATAAGCAGTTCCACCTTTGTGCTTCAGGAAGACTGCAAGCAATCAAGACCATATCTGAGCCGTTGTACTACAGAGTGAGACCACCACCTTTCAGTACACAAAGACCAACACCCAGGACACAAAGACCCAATGCTGAGGACACAAAGATCACTGTCTAGGGCACAAGAGCCACCACCCAGGACACAGATGAAAGAATGCTGCAGCTTTTATCTAATTAACCTTTTCCCTGAATTCCAAACCCCTTACCAGCACTTTTCTTCTCCTTATAAAAAGGGTCCATTTATAATGGAATTTAAAACAGTCTGTTAGGGTACAAACCTGCTGTCTTCTCAGATCGCCAACCATCTAAATAAAGCACCTATAATGATTCAATCCCTGTCTCTGCTTCTTGGGTCTGGTAGATAACAGGCAGCATAAACACTGGCTTTTCTGGTTTTAAGATCAGCAAAAAATAACATATTTTTTGGTGTGCCACATAATTTTAGTAATTAGTTTATGTGTGCCATGAGATGTAAAAGGCTGAAAATCACTGCCATTGAGAGTACTAGTTGGATGAGAATTAAAATGCAATTGGACATAGTGGCACGATAGTTACTGAGGTGATTTTAACAAGAGCCAATTTTAATGGAATAATGGAAGAACAGTGCTAGATCTAGGCCAGATTGAAGTGGGCTAGGGAATCAATGAAAGGTAAGGAAGTAGGGACAATGATCAAAGATATCCTCTTAAAGTTTCTACTGAAGGAGAAGAGGACAAGCAATAGCTGTGGAAGGAAGAGGCTTGTAGGGAGGTTGATTTCTTTTTACTTTTTTGTTTGTTTTTCAGTTGGGGTACTCATGAACATTCTTAACCACTGATAGTTAGACTCATAATATATTGGAGATGTTGAAAATAAAGCACAGAAAGGATAATCAGACCATACATTGCCCGAGAAGGCAGGACGAGATACAATCTTGGGTCCAGAAGGACAGATTTACCTGAGATTGTTATAAATGTCTAGCAAAAGAGGAGCTGATGGGTGTAATTGCAAGTAGGTTCGTCATTCTGGTAGAAGGCAGTTTTCTCCTTCTCTTCTACTTACTCCTGTCTCATAGGAAAAGAGGAGAGGGAGAGGTACTAAAAGTCTAGGGAGAGGAGGAAAATTGGAGTGAAGACCAGGCTGACCACAGAAGCTGCTGTCACTGATGCTGTTGTTTTAATAATTTTGTAGGTTGAAAATTTGGGCTAGAAACACATTTTTTTCTTTTTTCCTTTTTTTAATCCTCACTTGAGGATATGTTATTGACTTTAGAGAGAAAGGAAGGGACAGAGAAACACCAACATGAAAGAGAAACAGATCAGTTGTCTCCCATAAGCACCCTGACCCGGGATCGGACCCACAACCTAGTTATATGCCTTGACCTGGGGTGGAATCCACAGCCCTTCGATGTATGGGATCATGCTCCAACCAACTGAACCATCTGGCCAGATCTAGGAATGATGGGGAACTCAAATGTGGAAAATTTCAGTTTCAGGTAACAGCTAATAAGCTTAGTAATACATGTACGTAAAAAGCTATTGTTTCAGGAACTGGAGGTATGACCCACCTTGACTCCAGGTAACCATAAGCAGTTCCACCTTTGTGCCTCAGGAGGACTGCAAGCAATCAAGATGATATCTGAGCCATTGTACTCCAGGGTGAACACTGCCCAGGAGACAAAGACCACTGCCCAGGGCACAAGGATCACCACCCAGGACACAGATGAAAGAATGCTGCAGCTTTTATCCGATTAAACTTTTCTCTGATTTCCAAACCCCTTACCTACTCTTCTCCTTATAAAAGGGGCACGTTTGTAATGGGATTTAAGACAGTCTGTTAGTGTACAAACCCTCTGTCCTCTCAGATCACCAACCATCTGAATAAAGTTCCCATAAAGATTCAACCCCTGTCTCTGCTTATTGGGTCTGGTAGATGACAGGCAGCATGGACACTGGCTTTTCTGGTTTCAGGAAAACATTTCCTAGAAAAAATTGGCTAGTCTTCCCTGAAACTCACAAAAATCTTCCTAACTCTTACTGAAGTAGTGATGGAATAGTACTGATATTATTTCAGTTTTCCCTGACTGGTTTGGCTCAGTGGATTGAGCGTCGGCCTGCGAGCTAAGTGTCGCTGGTTCGATCTTCCAGTCAGGGCACATCAGAGAAGGAAAACTCTGATTCCAAAAAACCTCCGCTGCCTTGCGGCATACCTCTTCAGGGGAAAGGCTAAGGGAGTAAACCCCGACAGAAGATCCGGAGCCGGAGTCCCTAAGGCGGTTTGACGTTGTAGTCGACACCGGCAACTCCTGCGGCGCACCTGAAGCCAAGTTGTATTGACTCCATCTTTCCCTTGGACCCTTCAGCTGCGAAGAGAGGGGGGGTCTGCTGCATGGGCAACAGCAGACCCTCCATATCACCCTGCCCAGGCTCTGTAGCTTCAGCTTCACTGGAGGGGACACTCCAGCGTCATCGCAAGATGTCGATTCAACACGGGAGGGGACGGATGCCGTGTCACTCCCGAGTTGGACTGCACAGCCATTCTCGGCGGTGCAGATAGACTCTTAAGGAGCTACACCATCGTCTCTCGAGACGGACGGCTGCCGACGATATTTCAGTTTTAGAAACTCAAAGTAGGTGCTTAATAAATGCTTTGTAAAGGAGGAATTTTTCTATTTTTTAAAATAAGTTAATGACTGTGCCTATTGCTATACAGGAAAGTATCACTCCAAATAACTCTTTGCAATAATGCCCAACCCCTCAACTATTTCTTCTTTAGTCTTTATTCTCCCAGAGATGGCCAAAGAATTTTAAATGTTTATGTACACCTGGGCCAGACATCCAGACTGGCTTATATGGACAATTTATGTGAGACATATGAACATGTTTCTTGGGCTTTGTAAAGTCAAGACCATCCACAATATTACACACATTTTTTCACAGATATTTATGTGAATTTTTAAAGCTTGCTTATAGTTGTTATACAATTTCCTGTCTCAATAGTTCAGTCAAATATATTGGATGGACTATATCAGTAGGCATTATTTTCAACAAAGGCTTCTTTATTGTTTTAAGCCAGTAGATTGTCAAAGTGCCTTGCCTCCTATGTAGAAGGCAATAAATTAAAACTTCTTTGTTGATTTTCAGCTACAAAATTCACTACATAAATGGGTGTGCCCAATGCCACACAAAAGCCTGAATAACATGAGGGAGTCATGGCCAACAGGCTGGCCTTTTTGGAATGTTTACATTTGAAAAAGTCTTCAGCTTATTAGTACCACAGGTTACCTTTTGCAGTCACATTTTCCTCCTACTTGAATGCCTTAAACACCCAGCAAGGGTTGTAAATAGCAATGCAGACAAAGAGGAAAAATATTTGGTAAGAGACACTCGTACATTTTCTCTTCTTGCTTTTTTCAGTGTTAGTTTTAGTTGTAGAAACTGAAAATAATAGAAATGTAAAAGTTCAGAGAGCAAATTGAAAAATAACAGGTAATAAAAACAAAAATAGAGATTTGTATTTTAAAATGTTAAACCAAAAGGGAAGTACACATTGGACTTTCTAATTATAATTTTCATTCAGAGTTCAAAGTGGACCTGGCTGCCACCAGCCTCTAAAGGCATTGCTCCACCCTCTTCTGCCACAAGTAGAACAACCCAGACCTAGTAAGGTTAGGCAGCAATTCTGTGATGGAATAAAATAAGGACATGAATGTTCTGAATTTAGGATGGTATCTTAAAGAAAATGAAGTAAAGCTTTACAGTAAAATAAAGCTGACTAATATAAGTGGTTTATTCATTTGAAAATTTACAGTAAAACTCATTAGCTTGTGTTTTATGTGGTTAAATGGTTTTGTTACAGAATGGGGATGTCCAAAAATCCCCAGAGCCTGCAGATTGGGGGATGGGGAAAGAAAACAGCTTTTAAGATGCCTGCATATACCTGTGGCTAGTGGCTAGTAGCTTTGTTATACAAATGGCTTTGATACTTCCAAAGCCCCAAGGAGATGGGAGGATTTTTTGGACCATGGAATAGTACAGAAAAAGCATACAAAGCCTGCTCAAGGTTCTGTGAATGGTCAGGACTGGTTACCACACCACTGTGTCAAAGAAGGCAGTCAGGGGTTTAAAAATAGGCAGCAGACATTTTAGCTAAGTCTCCATGCAGTTTTGAGAAGAGAGTTCTCCATGCGGTTTTGAGAAAAGAGTTCACCATGCAGCTTTGAGAAGGGAGAACATCGTGCGCCTTTGAAAGGGCAAAGAGGGAACCATGCGTAATCCAGTACAACATGACACATGTTTTCTTGGACTGTTATACGGAGGCTAATGACATTGCACCCCAGATCCTGAAGGAGACAGCTGACAGATAAGGAATGGGAAACTTCTGGGCATGTTTTTGGCTTCTAGCCTTTTGGGGAGCAAGGGAAGTGCTGGGTCCCATGGGAGAACAGGGCTCTGAGCTGAAGTGCTCACTGCCCTCCCCAGGTTGGAATATTGTAAATAAAGACCTGTTTTCCTCAACACTAGTTGTTGAGTTTTACACCAAGTTGCCACGTGAAAGAATCACCTTTCGCTCTGTGAGAGTTTCTTAAATTCATACTGTGCTGTTGCCTCTATCCTGGTACTCGAAGACAAGTTTCTCCACTGTAGTTCTTTTTCTGCAGTTTCAAACCCCTTTATGACTTCACAGACTTTGGAATTATGTTGAGACATGGACTGGATGTTGTCATGTAACAGAACCCATGGGCTGTCTGGGTTGAAACAGAATCCACAGGCTATTTAGTTATTAGGGGCCCAATTGCCCACCACCAGAGGCATAACTCTCAATATCAGAGTTTAGTGAAAATAGAAAGAATTGTTTATTTAATAGTTATATAGATTTAAACACCCACAAACACATAGTTCTGCCTCCCTCTACCAAACCAGGCTAGTTTTAGAAAAGTCAGATACAGTCTTCCTACTTTCCAGACACAGTTCAGCTTTACCGGCAGCTCCCAATCATTCTATACTGATTGGGGAGGTTTTGCCTGTGTTGTGGTGCCCTCCAGCTTTTAATGCAGAATTGTGTGGAGTTTCCAGCCTCCTTGTAAACTGCATGGAGTTCTCCATTTCCTTTCAAAGCCACATGGCATTCTCTCCCTAAAATGTCTGCCGCTTATTTTGAAATCCCTGACTGCATCATGTGATGCAGTGGGCGTGGTAACTCGTTCTGACCATTCACAGCACCTTGCACAGACTCTGTGTGCTCTTTCTGTACCATTTCATGGTCCAAAACCCCTCCCATCTTCTTGGGGCCTTGGAAGAACCAAAGCCATTTGTGTAACAAAGACACTAGCCACTAGCCACAGGCATGTGAAGGCATCTTAAAAACTGTTTCCTTTCCCCATCCCTCAACCCGCAGGCTCTGGGGATTTTTGGAGACCCCCATTCTGTAAGAGTCAGACATACTAAAATTTAACTCATACTCAAAGTTACTCAAATTTAATATCGTCTGCCAAAGTAAACTTCCATCTCATTGATTTTTAAGATTCTTTGGATCTTGGTTTAAATTGTTTGCCTTGGGTTTTTAAACAGTTGTCTGTCTTAGGTCAATTCTGATATATATGTAGTTGATACCAGTCCTGACCATGTCAAGTGAATACCTTTTATTATGCAGATAGAAGATATCAATGTCCTGTAATATATAAGAGAAAGCATCTCATAAATTCCAGGATACTTGAATGAGTGGTAATCAGAGCTGTCATTTGCACATCAAGAGACACAATCTGAATTAACTCAAACAAAAAAGTAATTTAACAGTCATAACTGGGAAATAAGGAGCAGATCTGGCTGCAGGCACAGCTGGGGCCAAAGGTGTGTTTTCATCTGAGATGTCTTCATTCTCAAGCAAGTGCTCTCCAGGCAATGTCAAAGGTAATGGCGGTTCAATGTGTAAGTGGTCCCTCCATCTAGGTCATGATCATAGAGAAAGGATTCAAAAGTAGGGTGCTTTTCTCCCCAGATTAACTAATTACCTTTAATAAAATCCTGATTGGCTCCACTTGTCAAGGGAGATGGGTTACTGCTGTTAGCCAGCCTTGGTCACTTGCCCATCCTTGCTGTGGGCATGAGGATGCATGATGGGCAGAAGGAAGAGAGGCAATTTCAAGGGGAAAGTAGGGCCTCTGTATTCTATAAAGAAAAGGGAAAGAATGTCAGGTCATCAGAAGCCACAGGTGTCCACTATTCAGTGGATAACTCTCTTTGTTACTATTTGTCTTCAAATGAGAGTAATGAAACTTTCAGTTGTTTGTTTAGTACTACAATAGAGGTGTTGTGTTTGTGTTGCTTATCCAAATAGCCACCTGTGGCAGATATTATAAATCCATAGTTCTTATTTCAAATTGAGGCTAGTACTTCATTAAGGGTTTGCTGTCAGTAAAACTATAAAGCAGGTGAATGAGTTCATTTTTAACTACATCTCCTTTTCAGGAAATGCCCTGCATTTTATTCTCTTCTCTTTGTCCCCTCACAAAGACCTTTAAAGTAATATATCACCGTATGTAACACAGTAGTTCCTCTCTATATCGTGGTTCACTTATCACGGCCACACTGTATCGCAATATTTTTAAAAATATTATATTTAATTATTTATCGTGGATTTTTTGCTATAAGGTTAATAAGGGACTGAGAACAGTTTATAAGTGTGTTGGTAGGGTTTATAAAGCCTTAAAATATATAAAAATACTAAAATAAATGTAAGGTTTCTACTTCGTGGATTTTCACCTTTCGTGGGGTTGTGTCTAGAATGTAATACCCGCCATAAGTGAGGGAATACTGTAGCACCATACTTAACTCCTAAACGGTGAGATTTCAGGGCCATCTTATCCAAGTGGAGAAGGTTTTAGAGGCAAGGACCCTTCCAGGATTTCCTTATAAGAATACTACATAAGGAATCTATGCATACTGGTGTCAGAGTACACCAATGGGGTTTAGAAATTTTAAGCTGACTTTAAAAGGGGAATGAAGACATATTTAACCTGGGAGCATGACATGAAGACATGGTCTAAGAATTACTTATAAAATAATGCATTCAGAGAAGGAAAACTCTGACTCCAAAAAACCTCCACTGCCTTGCGGCATACCTCTTCAGGGGAAAGGCTAAGGGAGTAAACCCCGACAGAAAATCCGGAGCCAGAGTCCCTAAGGCGGTTTGACGTTGTAGTCAACACCGGCAACTCCTGCGGCGCACCTGAAGCCAAGCTGTATTGACTCCGTCTTTCCCTTGGACCCTTCAGCTGCGAAGAGAGGGGGGGTCTGCTGCATGGGCAACAGCAGACCCTCCATATCACCCTGCCCAGGCTCTGTAGCTTCAGCTTCACTGGAGAGGACACTCCAGCGTCATCGCAAGATGTCGATTCATCACGGGAGGAGACAGATACCGTGTCACTCCCGAGTTGGACTGCACAGCCATTCTCGGCGGTGCAGATAGACTCTTGAGAAGCTACACCATCGTCTCTCGAGACGGACGGCTGCCGATGGGAATGCATTCTTTTCAACAAATGCAAAGTGTTTGAGATGACATGATTGGTGGACTCCAAGTATGAACAGCATCGAATCATAAAACAGTATGTTTATCTTCAATTCTTGTGAGGTATGTTTTCCCTGAGGTATATATTAAGCTTCATGGAACATAAAAATTCCTTGACCATATTGAGATATTTTTGAAACAGGCCCACAAATATCTGTAGTGCCAGTTCATTTGTTTGTTTGTTTTTACAAAATATTACCCTTCAAAAAAATTTAAAGTACATGCTTAAATGAAGATGGGAACAATGTCAGGAAAAGTCTCCCCTATGAAAGAATAAAAAAGAAATCACAACTGAGTTTCTGAGCACTGAACTGCAAGTCCAGTCCCACTTCTAGCATAACTCTGTAATTCTGAGCACACCGCTCCATTTTGCGGGGCTGCCAGTGTTTTTATCTATTAAAAAAGAAAGAAAGAAAGGCCTTAAACTAAGTCATTTTTCAGAGCCTTATCAGTTGCATACTTGAATGATTCAACTGTTTTCTGAGCAGTTTAAAAACAAAACATTAGAATGGGTATATCATCATCCAATATTATTTGAGACTTTGTATGAAGTGCTGTTGCCAGGATGTCGCATACCTCACACTGACTGTCTCCTTTGCACTTCTGATAATTGAAACCTCCTCAATATATTTTCTTTCTGAATCATTTGTGTTCCTATCATGGACCATGAAGCTCTGAAGTGGACCACTAATGTACCATCAGAACAATGACAGGGAATGACCTAAACCACAAGAGAAAGTCAAACAAAAAACCCACAGAACTCACAGACAGATGCCTCTTACCAAATTACCAAATCTCTTATCCGCCTGGTTGCTCTTGTGTATAGTCAGTCAGTAGCCCTATTCAGCTAGGAACAGAAGTACTTATTTCATAAAGGATTTTTGCGAGTTAACTTAATTAAACATTTAAGAAAAAGATTTATTTAGAAAATTCGGTTGAAAGCATGGCTGTTTCTCTTTCTCATTCGCTGGTCCTGTGCTATTTAGCTGTTGGGAATGGTTTCCTCTCTAAACATCCTTGTCAATGGGAGCATAATGTGTACCCATCTGGGCTTGCTCCTCCATCCCCATTTTCAACCAGGAGAACAGTAATTGAGTATCGCTGGTGCTAGGTCAAGGTGAAGACAAATAAAAACAATTTTGCTTGTGGGTCTATTTTATGTTGTCTCTAGCTTCTGTGCCAGAGTATATTACATTTGGGAGTATTTTTCAGACCAATCTTGAGCTTAATGTCAGTGTTGCTCATGAGGTTGTGTGCTCTACCTATTGAGTACAACGCTTTTGACAGAGACGCTTTCTGGAGCAAATTTTCAGTGTTTTTTGAGATATTCGATTCATATTGATTCATCTGTAGCTGACTGCAGCAAATATTCTCATTATTATGGAGTCTGGGAAGTAGGTTTTGTTGCTAACATAAAAATATTTCTCAATGCCGTGTTGGCCCAAAGCAGGAGGGAGTCTTCTTCATCCATCTAACAAAGCATACCTTTGCTGAGATTTTGAAAACCACATTCCTTAGTAAAAAGTGTCCTTGAAAAACAATATAAATAAAATAAAGTTTTATAAAGGACTCCAAAACATTCTACCTTTTCTCTTGAGACTATCCTGGTTTTAAAAGCCCTTTCATGTTCCTCCTGAGTTTTCCCATTTCATACTCCCTGGGAGTTTCCCTATAAAATAAACCTGTATAAAATGGGTAATGAGGAAATCATTGCCTTAATTGAAGGTCACATCTACAAAGATCCAGGTAGGTGTAATTTGGTTGATGGAAAAATCCCCCAGAGTGATATCCTGCTGCCCTAAAAAAAAAGGCTTCGTTGTAATTTGTTGGGACCATTTTGGTCGTGGTTGGCATCCAGCACATTGTCTTTCTTAATCTCACAACCAGGTAATTTTCATTACTTATGACTTCCCACACTTGAACAGGAAAAGGAAGGGTCCCCACAGGCTTCCATAATTGAGCACAAACACTGTTACAGTATTAATTCAAAGCTTCCAAATCCTCTTAGTGTTGAGCTCATGCATGCTACACAATGGTGACCTTTATTTTGTCCCTTTGGTTCTGACTATCTTAGTACTAGGGCCTTGTTATTTTTCCGTTTCTTCTAGTGCATTTATTTTTAAAAGAAGAACAAAGAGAGTGGTATTTTTATTTGTTTGATTTCTTTTCTTTTTGGTAATTTTTAACATCTGGTGTTGACACACATTTTAACCTAAAGCATAGAGAACACTCTAAATACCAAAGACACTCTGCTTTCAATAACTCGATTTCCTGAACCACTGGAGGATTCTGGGATCTGTTAGAATGCAATGTAAGCATTTTATAGGGGTTCCCATGACAGCTTTGTTAGCTAGTGGTTTCACCTAAAAAGCCTTCTTAATTTGCTCCCCCCCCCTTTATTTTTGGCCAATTTACTATTTCTTTCTATAGCTATAACTATTAAATATATGTTCCTAATATCTTAGTTCCTCGTCTTTTCCTGGTGGAATATTTTCAATTGTGTAATTTCAGCTCCTACTGTGTATTTTAGATGATGATGATTATTATACATAGTCCCTAGGCTAGGAATGGCTTATATTCCAGATATCTGTTTCAAAATTAGTTGGTTAGAATTCTACATGGTTCCCCACAGAAACAATGTCATAAAATATAGGTCACAGACCAGTCCACCAAGACATTTTAAACACACACAATAGCTTTACTTTTATTATTGGCAGCCCTGAGCTGTGAGGCCCCTGATGACCTAGACCCAGTTATTTTTAAGAAGGGCAAGGATGTTAACTCAAGGGGATACTAATGAGGAAGGCTTATAAAAGTCAGATTTTGGCAGCTGGGTTCCTCTCCTCAAACTGAAAGGGGGAATTTTCTAAAGCAGTGGCTTGGTTGGGGTCCTAACAGTACTTGTATTTCTGGAAGGAAGAGCCCTAACAACTGAGAACATCAATTTGAAGAAGAGGGTCAGAGGGAATGGGTTATCATCAGTGGAGCCAGGAATGGCTTTGTGGTCTAAAGGGGAGCAGCAGGTAAGCAGAAATTGCTTCTTATTTTTGAATGGCTTATTTGGAAGTTAGGAGCTTAGTCAATGTGGGTAAAATTACAACTTTAAAAGTAACCTATTTCGTTGACTTGAGTCACTTTTCAAAACTGTTTACTTTTCTCTAAATCCAAAGACATCTACTTCTCTTTCCTCAAATCATATCTTCATGTTTTGCTATTGGATAAAAATGGTTATGTACAATATACTCTTTAAATTTTCAATAGTAGATGTGGAGGATTATTATCATTATCCTATACTCTTCCTTTCATGACTCAGTGGTATTTTTTGCACTTTTATTTAGCCTTAAAAAGTAAAATAATATATCCAAGTATAAAGTCAATTTTAAACTGACCCCAGCAGCTTTTTCTTCAAAAATAGTCGTCGTCGTCGTCGTCGGCAGCCGTCCGTCTCGAGAGACGATGGTGTAGCTTCTTAAGAGTCTATCTGCACCGCCGAGAATGGCTGTGCAGTCCAACTCGGGAGTGACACGGTATCTGTCTCCTCCCGTGTTGAATCGACATCTTGCGATGACGCTGGAGTGTCCTCTCCAGTGAAGCTGAAGCTACAGAGCCTGGGCAGGGTGATATGGAGGGTCTGCTGTTGCCCATGCAGCAGACCCCCCCTCTCTTCGCAGCTGAAGGGTCCAAGGGAAAGACGGAGTCAATACAGCTTGGCTTCAGGTGCGCCGCAGGAGTTGCCGGTGTTGACTACAACATCAAACCGCCTTAGGGACTCCGGCTCCGGATTTTCTGTCGGGGTTTACTCCCTTAGCCTTTCCCCTGAAGAGGTATGCCGCAAGGCAGCGGAGGTTTTTTGGAGTCAGAGTTTTCCTTCTCTGTTCAAAAATAGTATATTGTGCTATTTATAACATCAATTACTATTGTTGTGGCAAAAAATGATCATTTCAAAATGATTTCAGTAATTTAGAGAGGCATTTGAGAAATATTACCCCCATCCTGCTATAATTTTTCAGATGTGTTCTGTTTGCTGATATTGTTTTGTGCAATCTTTATGATTGCTCCTCTTGCCTTGTCTTGAATGTTCTAGTCTAGAAATATTTAGACAATTTGCTGTGATGTCTGATATATCCTTGAGGCCATCAGAAAAGCTAGCTCCTCTCCCCAATACCAGTTGGCTATCTCATATATCCAGGCTGGAGTTTAGAAACACCTGAGTTACATGATCAATAAGCTGTTTTGAGAATGGCTCAGAACTTTATTTTATGGTTTTTTTTTAACAACCCATAAAATCAGAAACCTTGGCATAGCACTCTCCAACTGTGCCACAAAAGGATGTTGGTGATTTTTCCTGTCTATTTTTGTCCCCTACCAAATAATAGCCCTGGAAGGGAGCTTTAGAAGTAACCAATCTGTTCTGTTGCCTTCATTCTCAACATCATAGAGAAGATATAATCCACTCTGTTCTAAAAGGCTAGTCACAGGAAAGTATTTCAAAATTAAACTAGAAATATTTGTGCTTACTATGTATATAGAAAGTATGAAGATGAACTGAAAAATGTAATCCTCTCAAGAGTCTTATATTTCATTTGGAAGGGATAGTTCCATATGTGTGCATTAAACAGATTTTAGAGACTCCTGGATTTGGAGTAGATCTAACTTCTTGACTATTTGAAGATGTCCTCTTGACACTCCTGCCTTTTGGTCTGTCAGTTCATCATTAGGAAACTCCAATTGCTAATAATTTTTACCCGCTTCTAAATTCTAAGAGCTTTAATATATAATAATTAACTCTATAGATGTTAAATGACTACTTTAAAAATAACCTGGAGATAAATTTTGACTTTACAAATTATTAACAGTGTGGCTTTGGGAAAATTACTTAATGTTTTTGCATTTGATTTCACATTTACAAAACAGGGAAAAGTAAACCCTATTTCATAACATTGGTAGAATTACATGTTTAATTTTCAGATACTGTCTGATATAGGGTAAGAGCCCATCATATTAAATAGTGTTTGTACTACAGTTATTTAAATATTTGATTATATCTTTGATGTCTCATTTCCCTGACTTCCCTCTGCCTGTTTTTTTCAACATGATCTATTTGTGTGATTAATAAAATAACTATTCAATTGCTGATCATAGAATACAAATTCAGAACTGACCGAGTCCTCCTTGTTGGTTATTAATGTCATCCTTATTCCGAGTGGTATAAATACAAGAGTAGGTCAATTACTTTCTAAATACTAAACTTCTTAAAAGTATATTTTATTGATTATGTTGTTACAGTATCGCAATATTTTTCCCCTTTGCTCCCCTCTGCCCAGTACCCCCCTTCCCTCTAGCAATCCCACCCCCCTTAGTTCATGTCCATGAGTTGTGCATACAAGTTCTTTGGTTTCACCCTTTCCTATACTATTCATAACTTCCCTATGTCTATTTTGTACCAACCAATTATGCTTCTTAATCACTGCACCATTTCCCCATTTCTTCCCCTTCCCCCTCCAGGCTGATAACCCTCCAAATGATCCCTATACCTATGATTCTGTTCCTATTCTGGTTTGCTTAGTTGGATTTTGTTTTTATTTTTTAGATTCAGATGTTGATAGTTGTGTTTGTTGTCATTTTAATGTTCAAAAATTTTATCTTCTTTTTCTGAAATAAGTCCCTTTGACATTTCATATAATAATAGTTTGGTGATGATGAACTCTTTTAGTTTTACCTTGTCTGGGAATCACTTTATCTGGCCCTCTATTCTAAATGATAGCTTTGCTGGATAGAGTAATCTTGGTTGTAAGTCCCTGCTTTTCATCACCTTGACTACTTCTTGCCAGTCCCTTCTTTCCCGCAAAGTTTCTTTTGAGAAATCAGCTGATGGTCTTATAGGCACCCCTTTGTAGGTAACTCTCTGCTTTTCTCTTGCTGCTTTTAAGATTCCCTCGTCATCTTAAACTTTTGGCATTCTAATTGTGATGTGTCTTGGTGTGGTCCTCCTTGGATGTACCTTGTTTGGGACTCTCTGTGCTTCCTGGATTGTATGTCTATTTCCTTCATCAAATTTGGGGAGTTTTCCTTCATTATTTTCTCACATAAGTTTTCAATTTCTTGCTCTTCCTCTTCTCCTTCTGGCACCACTATGGTTTGAATGTTGTCACGTTTAAAGTTGTTCCAGAGGTTCCTAAGCCTCTCCTCATTTTTTTCAATTATTGTCTTCTCATTCTGTACTGGTTGACTGTTTTTTTCTTCATTGTGTTCCAAATCATTGATTCGAAACCCAGTTTCCTTCCCATCTCCGATGGTTTTGTGTGGATTTTCCTTCGTTTCATTTAGCATAGCTTTCACTTCTTCCTTTATGTGTTTTCTATACTTAAGGATATCTGTCAAGTCTGTGAGCATCTTTATCACCAATGCTTTGAACTCTGCATCTGTTAGGTTGGCTATCTCCTCGTTTGTTATGTTGGCTATTTCTTCATCGCTTAGTTCTCCAACTGGAACCTTGACCCATTCCCACTGTTGAGTCATACTTTTCTGTCTCCTCAACTTGACAGGCTCCTGTGTTTGTTTGCCTCTGTGTCTTAGGTAGAGCTGTCGCACCTGTTACGTTGTAAGGGGTGGAGCCTTAGATATTCATCAGTACAAGGCGACCCGTTTCACCACGTTGTAGCGCTATATATGTAGAAAGGGTCTGAGAGGGAACAATGCTCCTTGCTCAGCACTCATCCTTTTTCAAGGCACTTCTCCCACTTTTGTATGGGACTGGAGCCTCTCTAGCTGTTGCCCTGGCCGTCATTGCCAGAGTGGGTGGGTCTGTGGACGTCCTAGGACTGTGGGAGCCCTTTAAACAAGAAGACTCTGCTAAGAGACCAGCAGTTTCTTTCTCCACCCCAACCCCCACTGTATGTCACAGTCAGAAGCAATGAGGCTTTATTTTCCCTGTCGCTGGGACCATGAGCTGTGCAATCTCGTCTGGTGCTGGGAGCATTCCCCAGGTGTCACTCCCAACTTTTTAAAATGTGTGACTGTGCTTTCCACTGGCCTGCTGCTGCCGCTGCTGCTGCCACCACCACACCGCGTCCTCTCCACCCCTACTTTGACCATCCTACTTGTCTGGATGAGTATTTCTTCTTTATATCTTTGTTTGTTGGACTTCCATGCAGCTCAATTTTCTGGAACTTCTGGTTGTCTCTAGTTGTATTCCTTCTTAGTTGTGGAGGGAGATGCCGCGTGTCTTTCTAAGCCTCCATCTTGGCTGGAAGTCCCTAAATACTATACTTTTAATACTGCATACTAAGTTTACAAAAGTGTTTTAGCAAAAATGGTGAACAAAACAAAATCTTCTTCCTCAAGGATCTTAAATTTTAGTAAGAATGGTAAACACAAAAACCACTTTCTTAGTTCCTCATTCTTTAGTATAAAGGGCCACCCATGGACCACCAAGAACTTGAGAAAAGCCTGCAGCATGAAAGTGAAATAGCAGAAAAGAAACCCAACTCCTAATGAAAGAGAAATAACTTAGGGAGGAAAAACATAAACAGACCCTGTGACTAGTACTGTATTCAGAGAGATTTAAGAAGATATTTCACCTCTAGATGGGGCAGGGGACATGAGAAGGGGACATGGGATGAGTATCAGGAGGTCACTGAAGTCAGATAACAGGGGCTTTAAATTTATTTTATTTATAGTATTTTTGAAAAGCTGAGGTTTATTCTGGACTTTAACTTACAATTTAGTAAAACACTTGAATTGGTCCATGACCAAGTTATCACCATTCTAATCCATGTGTATATTCTTTCTCAAACCAAGTTCATTGGTAAAGTTCTAGTGCTAGCACATTAATTTCTTTGGAAGATACCCAGTTTCATTCCTTGCTAGAATATTATATATGTGTATATATGCATGTGAATACCCAGTATTATGGTTTTGTTTTGTTCTGTTCTGTTTTAGAGACTTCTATCTCTTTAGCTACATATATACTGCAGAACATAGAAACAAATGATTTTAGAACTTGAGAGCCTTAAAAATTATCTCATTTTGCAGATCAGAAAACCGAGGACCAGACATGTTTCCAACCAGTTCACTTCTATTGATCTCTGGTCTAATAAATATCAAATAAAAACTGTAAAAGTGTTATAGAACAAAATCTTTCATATGGCACCTTGGTGTAAAACCCAACAACTAGTATTGAGGAAAGCAGGTCTTTATTTACAGTATCCCAACGTGGATAGGGCAGTGAGCACTTCAGCTTAGAGCCCTGTTCTCCCATGGGACCCAACACTTTCCTTGCTCCCCAAAAGGCTAGAAGCCAAAAACATGCCCAAAACTTCCCCATTCCTTATCTGTCAGCTGTCTCCTTCAGCATCTGGGGTACAATGTCATCAGCCTCCATATAACAGTCCAGGAAAACATGTGCCCTGTTGCACTGGATCATGCATGGTTCTCTCTTTGCCCTTTCAAAGCCACGTGATATTCTCCCTTCCAAAGTAGCATGGAGTTCTTCCTTTCCTTTCAAAGCTGCATGGAGTTCTCCTCGCTAAAATGTCTGCCACCTATTTTAAATCTCTAACTGAGTCCTGTGATACAATGGGTGTGGTAACCAGTTCTGACCATTCACAGAACCTTCTGCAGGCTCTGTATGCTCTTTCCTTACTATTTCATTGTAAAATTCCCTTCCATCTCCTTGGGGCCTTGGAAGAACCAAAGCTTTTTGCATAACTAAGACACTAGCTACTAGCCATAATTATGCAATGGTATCTTAAAAGCTGTTACCTTTTCTACATCCCCCAACCCACAGGCTCTGGGGATTTTTGGAGACCCCTACTCTGTAACAGAAGGTCTTGAAAGGACTTTAGTAAGAAAGGGACTTGAGCTGAGCCTTCAAGATGTGTAGGAATGACATTGCAGTGCTTCTGTTCATTTCTAAGTGTAGGGTAGAGGAAATTAGTTCAAATATAGAAAAACTATTAGAGGCATAAATGTACAAGATTTGTTTTTTGACAGTGAGTAGACAAGAGGAAGATTCATGTAATAAAGTAACAGAACATGAGGTTGTGTGTAGCTTGCATATGAAGAATTGCTAATGTCAAATAAAAGGATTTTATACTTTATCCTGTAAGCAATTAGGAGTAATTGAAGGTTCGTTGAATAGAAAAGTAGCATGTTTGGAAGAGTCTCAGGAAAATGTATCTTGTGTCATTAAATGGGACTATTATAAAAAGTGGACACAGGAAGACTAAATGGTGCATGGAGATCATCTAAGAATAAGGAAAAGTAATTTTTTTGGAAAAATTTTCTATTTGCAGCCATTACATTTTAAGACATGTAAGAAAAAACACAGATAAGCACTTCAGCTTATTTTTAAGTGGCTTTTTAGAAATATAAACACATGGAAAAATATATAACTTAATACCTCAATATATTTTGACCTTTCTGCTTAAAGCACAATTAGTCTTTTCTGGCTTCCTCCACTGACTTCCTAGACAGTCTTTTCCCTTGTTCTTTTCCATTCTAGTCCTTTTCTTCATACTACATTTCACACTGTGATGTCTATCATTTCACTCTTAGCCCTTTCTGCTTCACACTTCATGTTTCTGGCTGAACCTAGTCACATCTTTACCTTCAGCTCTCACCTGTGTAAGGAACACCCTCATCCCATCCAAAACTCAAGAAATGAAATTGAAGACAAAAAGTACAGCGAAAACAAGGCTTTAAAGGTGATCTTGCAAGATTGGGTGTCTGGTATGCAGGCACAGCCAGTGGAGATACAGAGGGACTTTTATTCTCTAGTGTGCAGGTCCCTTCCCCTGATTCCTCATTGGCTGAGTACTATGGGAGGTACAATCTTTTCAATCATCTCTGAAAATGATCGGCCATTTCCCCATCCTTTGTTCTCAATGGCATTCATGGGGAGTAACGGAAGTCCCCTGCTCCTAGTTCTAACTGCCATGCCCTCTCTCATGCATCCTGTTATCCTTTTTGTCATCCAGTCTCCTCTAGCTGGTATTTTGCAGTTTGGCACATCCACTAAGCTGTCCATGCAAGCTAGCCACCAGTAATTTTTTATTAGCTCTTACAGGATGTACTGTCCTGAAAAGAAACCATTAATATCCCTATTCCTTACACCTGTAATCTGCGATTCCCTGAATCCATCATGATTTCTCTACTGAATTTAAGCCTGTATTTTCAGCTGGTTGGGCCACATCAAATTCAAATCCAAGGGGTCCAAAATAATTTTGTCTCACACCTCAATTCACTTTCCCAAATGTTTCTCCTTTTGGACTCTTCCTCTTGATTACAGTTTCCATCAGGATACCAAAGCTAGGAACTATGAGGCTTCTGTGGATCTTGGAGCCCTTCTCTGGTGTTCCAATCTATCCTATTGTACCACTGTTTAAAACAACACATCAGCTTCTACAGCTTTTGTGGTTCTTCTTTGTGTATAGGATAAAATTCACACATAGTAGGATAAATATGTTCCTTAGTAACCTAATCACATACTCCTTCTGGAATCGTATTGTGTTACTCATATCTTACTTTAGAAACTTCTACTTTTATGCCTTTGCGATTTGCTCATGCATCCCACCTCCTCATTCTTCAAAGCCTGGATAAAATACTAGCTCTCCTGGTTTGTCTTCCCATATTCACTAGCCCAGATTAGTTCCCACTCTCTGTGCTCCCATTATTTTTTTAGTTCTTCTTACTTGGTTTCTGGTTACTGATGTGGTTTCTGCCTCATTCAATAAGCCTTATTTTATTCATCATTGTGTCCTAGGGTCTAGCAAGTTGCCATATAAAATCTGTTAAATTGCATAAAGAAAATGTTACATGGAAATATTATCTTTGTGATGTTATCATTTTAATTATTAGAAGACATAGAAGACCTGGGAGTAGAACTGACTTATAATGAGCATCTATTTGGTGCCATATAATACATAATCTGGTTTACATACAGTATTACCTCACTTATTGCAGATATTACATTCTAGACTCACCTGCGATAGGTGAAAATCCACGAAGTAGGAACCTTACATTTATTTTAGTATTTATATATATTTTAAAGCTTTATAAACCCTTCCCACACACTTATAAACTGTTCCCAGTCCCTTATTAACCTTATAGCAAAAAATCCATGATAAAGAATTAAATATAATATTTTTAAAAATCCCGCAATACAGTGAGGCTGCGATAAGTGAGCCACGATATAGAGAGGGACTACTGTATTCTCTCATCTGATCCTCACAGGGACTTCTGAAAATGAGTGTTACTATCCCCACTTACATGTAAGCAAAATGAAGTTCAGAGAGTTTGAATCACTAGCGGACTCTAATTTAGAAATTCCAGGTCTTAGAACCCAGTGAAAGCTAGGACAAGAATTCAAATTAACTTAATGTTACCCAAAAGCCATAGACTTATTAAATGACTCAGAAGAATGTGAAGTGATTTAACTTATATGGAAAAAGCTACATAAATATGATAATGCCATTTTCTTATTCAAAAATGTTTCAATTGCATTGTTTCTGCAAACGAACTAAATTTTAGTTCTTCGGGCTAGCATTTAGAACCTCAAAACTAGATTGTGATAGTCATTTCTGCTCTTCACTTCCATTAATTCCACTAAGTGCTCTGTCCCACTGAAATAAACTTCCTGGACATATGCATCTTTCTACCTTCCTACTTTTTAAAAATTGTTTTTCTATTACAGTTGTCCCATTTTCCCCACTTTGCTCTCCCCTGCTCTGCCTACCTCCTCCCTCTCCCAGAGTCAATCTCCATTTGGTTGTCCATGTCCATGGGTCATTTATACTAGTTCCTTACCTAGGCCCTTCCCTTTCTTTTCTCCCTTTTCCCCCCTCACCCTGCCCCTCTGGTAACTGTCAGTGTGTTCCTTGTTTATATGCCTCTGGTTCTATTTTGCTCATTGTTTTGTTCATTAGTTTTCTGTATTAGGGGAGATAATACAATATTTGTTTTTCACAGCTGGCTTAATACACTTATCATAATACTCTCAAGTTCCATCCATGCTGTAGTATTCCATCGTGTAAATGTATCACAGTTTTGTGATCCTGTCATCCACTAAAGGGCACTTAGGCTGTTTCCAACCCTTGACTATTGTGAACAGTGCTGCTATGAACATAAGGGTATAGAGGTTTTTTGAATTGGTGTTTCAGGGTTCTTTGGGTATAATCCTAGCAATGGAATCACTGGATCAAAAGGCATTTCCACTTTTAGTTTTCTGAGGAAATTTCATACTGTTTTCCATAGTGGCTACACCAGTCTGCATTCCCACCAAAAGGGCCCTAGGTTCCCATTTCTCCACATCCTCACCAACACTTGTTATGTGAAGTTGTATCTCATTGTGGTTTTAATTTGCATCTCTCTGATGGCTAGTGATGTTGAGCATTCTTTCATGAGCCTATGGGCCCTCTGTATGTCCTCCTTGGAGGAGTGTCTGTTCAGGTCCTTTGTTCATTTTTATTTGAATTATAAGTCTTGGTGTTGTGTCATATAAGTTCTCTATGTATTTTGGAGATAAACCCCTTGTCTGAGGTATCATTGGCAAATAAGTTTTGCCATATACTTAGTTCCCTTTTCATCTTGCTGATGTTTTCTTTTGTTGAGCAGATACTCTTTAGTTTGATGTAGTCCCACTTGTCTATTCTTTTCTTTATTTCCCTTGCCCTAGGAGATATATTGGCAAAAATATTGCTATGTGGGCTATCTGAAAAGTTCCTGCCTATGTTTTCCTCTAGGACTTTAATGGTGTCATGGCTTACCTTTAAGTCTTCTATCCATCTTGAGTTTATTTTGGTGTATGGTGTAAGCTGGTGGTCTAGTTTCATTTTTTTGCATGTCCTTGTCCCATTCTCTCAAAACCATTTGTTTAAGAGGGTATTTTCACTCCATTTTGTGCTCCTCTCCCTTTACCAAAATTAATCGATCATAGAGAACTGGGTTTATATCTAGGCTCTCTATTCTGTTCCATTGATATATGTATCTGTTCTTGTGCCAGTGCTAGGTTGTTTTGATTACAGTAGGCCTTGAAGTATAGTTTGATATCAGGTATTGTGATTCCTCCTACTGTGTTCTTTCTCCAGATTTCTGTGGCTAATTGGGGTCTTTATTTGGTTCCATATAAATTATTGAAATATTTGTTCTAGGTCTGTGAAATATGTCATTGGTATTTTAATAGAGATTGCATTGAATCTATAAATTGTTTTGGGTAGTATGGACATCTTAATGATGTTGATTCTTCCAATCCATGAACATGGTATGTGCTTCCATTTATTTGTAGCTTCCTGAATTTCTTTCTTTAGTGTTATGTAGTTTTCCAGGTACAATTTTTTTTACCTTCTTTGTTAAGTTTATTCTGAAGTACATTATTTTTCTTGCTGCTATAGTAACTGGGATTTTTTCTAGTTTCTATCTCTGATATTTTATTGTTGGTGCACATAAATGCCTTCAATTTCTGAATATTGATTTTGTACCCTGATATTTTGCCAAATTCACTATTTAGGTCAAGTAGTTTTTTGGTGGAGTATAGGGTTTTCTATGTACACTATCATGTTGTCTGTAAATAATGATAGTTTTACTTCCTCTTTTCCAATTTGGATGCCTTTTATTTCTTTTTCTTATCTGATTGCTGTGACTAGAACTTCCAAAACTATGTTGAATAGAAGTGGAGAGAGTGGACACCCTTGTCTTGTTCCTGATCTCAGGGGAAATGCTTTCAGTTTTTGTCCATTGAGTATGATGTTGGCTGCAGGTTTCTTGTATATGGCTTTCATTATGTTGAGGTATGCTCCCTCTGTTCCCATTGTGCTGAGTGTTTTTATCATAAATGGGTTTGTACTTTATCAAATGCTTTTCAGCATCTATTGATATGCTTATGCAATTCTTGCCTTTCATTTTGTTTAAGTGGTGTATTACATTTATTGATTCGTGAATATTAAATCATTTTTGCATCCTTGGGATGAATCCCACTTAATCGTGGTGTATGATCTTTTTCAAGTGTTGCTGAATCCGGTTTGCCAATATTTTGTTGAGGATTTTAACATCTATGTTCATCAGTGATATTGGCCTATAGTTTTTTCTTTGTTGTGTTTTGATCTGGCTCTGGAATTAGGATAATACTGGCTTCACAGAAAAAGTTTGGGAGTCATCCCTCTTTTTGGATTTTTTTGAATAGTTTGAGAAGAATAGAAATTAGTTCTTCCCTAAATGTTTGGTAAAATTCTCCTGTGAAGCCATCAAGTCTGGGGTTTTTCTGTGCCAGGAGTTTTTTATTACTGCTTCAATCTCACTAGTTGTTATCAATCTATTCAGGCTTTCTGCTTCTTCTTGATTCAGTGTTGGAAGATTATATGTTTCCAGAAACTTGTCCATTTCACCCAAGTTGTCAGATTTCTTCTTGAACAGTTGTTTGTAGTAATTTCTTACAATCCTTTGTATTTCTGTGGTATCGGTTGTGATTTCTCCTCTTTCATTTCTGATTTTATTTATTTGGGTTCTCTCTTTTTTCTTGATGAGTCTGGTTAAAGAGTTGTCAATTTTGTTTATAATTTCAAGGATCCAGCTCCTGGTTTTATTGATCTTTTGAATTGTTTGTTTAGTCTCTCTGTCATTTAATTCTGCTCTGGTCTTGATTATTTCCTTCCTTCTACTTGCTTGGGGCTTTGTTTGTTGTTGTTCCTCTAGTTCCTGTAGCTGTAGGGTTAGGTTCTTTATTTTAGATTATTCTATCCTTTTCAGGTAGGCCTGTATTGCTATGAACTTCCCTCTCGAGACTGCCTTTGCTGTGTCCCATAGCTTTTGGGCTATTGTGTGTTCATTTTCATTTGTATCCAGAAACTTTTTGATTTCTTCTTTGATTTCATTGTTAACCCATTCATTAGTTAATAGCATGTTATTTATACCCCATGAATTTGAACGTTTTTGAGTTTTTTCCTTGAGGTTGGTTTCCAGTTTTAAGCCATTGTGATCTGAGAAGATACTTGTATAATTTTAATTTTCTTGAATTTGTTGAGGCTTGTTTTGTGTCCTACCATGTAGTCTATCTTTGAGAATGTTCCATGTACATTTGAAAAGAACATATATTTTGCTTCTTTGGGGTGAAAGATTCCATATATATTAACTAAGTCCATTTGATCTAGAGTGTTGTAAAATGCCTCATTATCCTTGGTGCTTTTTTGCTTGGAAGATCTGTCCATTGTTGACAATGGGGTGTTAAAATCCCCTACTATGAGTGTTTTGCTGTCAATATCTTCTTGAAGTCCTCCAAGATTTTCCTTATATATTTAGGTGCTTCTATGTGTGTGTTCATATACATTTACAAGAATTATACGTTCTTGATGGATTTTTCCCTTAAGTATTATAAAGTGTCCTTTGTCTCTCTTTATGGCCTTTGTGATGAAATCTGTTTTGTCTGATATAAGTATTGCTACCCCTGCATTTTTTTATGTCCATTTGCTTGAAATACTTTGAAAATATGAAATCCTTCACAAATTTGTGTGTCAGCCTTGCGCAAGGGCCATGCTAATCTTCTCTGTATTGTTCTCATTTTAGTTTATTTGCTTTTTTTCTTAAGTATATTTTATTGATTATGTTGTTACAGTAGTTCCCATTTTTTCCCCTTTGCTCCCCTCTGCCCAGTACCCCCCTTCCCTCCAGCAATCTTACCCCCCTTAGTTCATGTCCATGGGTCATGCATATAAGCTCTCTGGCTTCACTCTTTCCTATATTATTCTTAACATCGCTCTGTCTATTTTGTACCAACCGATTATGCTTCTTAGTTCCTGCATCATTTCCCCATTTCTACCCCTCACCCCTCCCAGCTAATAACCCTCAAAATGACCCCCATGTCTATGATTCTGTTCCGATTCTGATTTGTCTAGTTGGGTTTTGTTTTTGTTTTTTAGATTCAGTTGTTGATAGTTGTGAGTTTGTTGTCATTTTAGTGTTCATAGTTTTGATCTTTTTCTTAAGTAAGTCTCTTTCACATTTCATATAATAATGGTTTGATGATGATGAACTCCTTTAGCTTCACCTTCTCTGGGAAGCACTTCATCTGCCCTTCCATTCTAAATGATGCTTTGCTGGATAGAGTAATCTTGGTTGTAGGTTGCTTTTCATCACATTGAATACTGCTTGCCAGTCCCTTCCTGCCTGCACAGTGTCCTCTGAGAAATCAGCTGATAGTCCTATAGTGACCCCCCTGTAGGCAACTCTCTGCCTCTCTCTCACTGCCTGCAGGTCTCTGTCTTTATCTTTCACCTTTGGCATCTCAGTCATGATGCATCCTGGAGTGGTCACCTCTGCGTCCAGCTCGCCCAGGACCGTCCATGCTTCCCAGGACTGTATGTCCATCTCTTTCACAAAAGTTGGGAAGTTTTCCTCATTTTTTTCAATTCTTGCTTTCTCATTCTGCACTGCTTGACTATATTTTATTCCTTATGTTTCAAATCATTGATCTGAACCCTGGTTTCCTTCCCTTCACCATTGGTTTTGTGTGGATTTTCCTTCGTTTCACTTAGCATAGCCTTCACTTCTTCTCTTATACATTTGCTGTACTCAAGCATATCTGTCAAACCTGTGAGCATCTTTATCACCAGCATGTTGAATTCTGCATCTGCTAGGTTGGCTATCTTCTCATCTGTTAGGTTGGCTATCTCCTTGTTGCTTAGTTCTTTCACTGGAATCTTGATCCATTTCCCCTTTTCAGCCATACTTCTCTGTCTCCTCATTCTGACAGGCTCCTGTGTTTGTTTGCCTCAGTGTCCCAAGTAGAGCTCTTGCTCCTGTTATGTTGTAAGGGGTGGAGCCTTAGGATTTCATCAGTACAGGGCGACCTGTTTCAGCACATTATGGTGCTGGATTTGGGGGAGGGGTCTGAGAGAGAACAATGCTGCCTGCCCAGCACTCACCCCTTTTCCAGGCACCTCTCCCACTTCTGCATCAGACTGACGCCCCTCTAGCTGCTTCCCTGGATGTCGCTCCCAGAGTGGGTGGGTTTGCAGATGTTCTAGGACCATTGGGGCCCTTTAAACAAGTGGACTCTGCTGAGACTGGCAGTTTCTGCCTCCACGCCAACCCCCATTGGTCTGTACAGTCAGAAACAATGGGGTTTGATTTTCCCAGTGCTGGGACCATCAGCTGCACGTCCTGTGAAGAGCTGGGAACGCTCCCCAGGTATTCCTCTTGACTTTTAAAATGTGTGACTGTGCTCTCTGCTGGCCTGCCGCTGCCACCGCTGCTGCCGCTGCTGCCTCTGCTGCCTCTTCCGTTGTTGCCGCCACTGTTGTCACCACTATCACACTGCATCTTCTCTGCCCCAGCTCTGCCCCTCCTACCTGTCTGGATGAGTATTTCTTCTTTATATCTTTGTTGTATGGACTTCCATGAACTTTGATTTTCTGTAACTTCTGGTTGTTTCTAGTTTTGAGGTAGTTTTATTTCTTCTTAGTTGTGGAGGGAGATGCAGCATGTCTGTCTACCCCTCCATCTTGGCCAGAAGTCCAGTTTATGTGTTTTTGGAGTGAGCACTCTACCTTTCTATTTTTGCTCACTTTATCTCCCACCTGGAATGGACTTTGTCAGGTATATTATTTTAATGTTATTTAGCTTACTTAGTCTTATTTTCATTAAATATATGGATTCTTTACACTTTGGAAAGATAAAATTTTAAAAAATTATTTATTTATTTGTTTATTTATTTATTTATTTTTAGAGAGAGGGGAAAGGAGAAAGAGAGGGAGAGAAACATCACTGTGTATTTGCCTCTCACTTGTGCCCCCAACTGGAGACCTGACGTGCAACCTAGTCGTGTACCCTGACTGGGAATCAAACCAGCGACATTTGGCTCGCAGGCCAATGCTCAATCCACTGAGCCACAGCAGCCAGAGCCTGGAAAGATGAAAATTTTAATGTCCCCTTCCCATTGCAAACTGTGGTAGTTTAGGAATGTCAGGCTAGAAACATTTTCCCAAGGAAAAACATATTCACCTCTATAAATTACGAAGGAAAAAAAGAAGGTCAACACTTTCTTCAGCATGATGAAGCATTGTTAAATGCTGGAATAGAAATATTGCTTGAAACATGAAAATATTTTTTAAATTTATGGATATATAAAGTTTTTTTTAAACAACCCATCCTATGAAATCATTCTGAACAAATTTCACACACTCATCAACTTTCTAATCTAAACTTTCATCACTATTTATTTCACTTACCCCATGCCCAGCTCATTTTTCTATAGCTCTCGCCTTTGCAAAATATCAGGATTATTCCACTCATCTATCTACTTGATGTGGTTTAGGTCATTAGCTACAACTTTGTTCAATTTTCCAGTTTTTAGTCACTCTCTGGTCCAGCATGTATAGTACAGTAATTACACATTTACACAATGGAGGATGATGTATATTTCCCAGCAAATTTAACTCTTTTCTTTCTTTTTTATTGCAATTTACTAACAGAGTAGGGAATTAGAGATAGTATCTCTAAAGATTGTGACCTCAGAGAGACTCCAGAGATGGCATGCTCTGGGGTCATTTCCCGCACTACTCCCTGTCCCCAGAAGCAAGTCCACTGTTGTTCATATATTTTGTATAGGTTAACTTTCTCATGAGTTGTGTGTAAAACTTTATTCCTCTAGCCGAGCAATGGAAAACATGTGGACATTCAGAGAAATAGCACTTTAAAATTATGCCTATTCTTTGAGCATTATGACTGCCTTCCTCGGGGAATGTGTGAAGTCTCTTGGAGAAAAAGAAGAAAGAAGAGAAAATATAAAATCAAATCACTTGGGCCCTAGACTGGTGGCTTCACTGGTTGGAACATTGTACAGTATACCAAAAGGTTGTGGTTAGGGCACATAATTAGATTTAGGGTTCCATCCCCAGTCAGGACATGTATGATAGGCAACCGATTGATATCTGTCTCTTCATCTTTCTGTCTCTGTTTCTCTTTCTTCTCCCTCTTCTATCTCTAAAGTCAATAAACACATCCTCATGTGAGAATTTTTAAAAGTCAAGTGAATTGGGACACAGAGGGTTATTATAGTCACAATCTATTATCTGAAATTCTAAACTCATATAGCTCTGAGACCTTTTTTTATTTATTGGTTTCTCATATCAGGCCAAATATGACCAGATCTGAACTCACATAGCAAGAGACTTAATCTGACTTGGTCCCAGGCTACTGTTTTTATTTATCCCACTTCATATGAAGAATCATAGATTTGCCACAGAAGTATTAATGTGTTTGATTAGAAAGTGCACTTGTATCCCATTGGAATATGACATATACACCATATTTATTTACTGAAACTTGAAAAATTCTGATAGTGAATATATTTGGCCATCAGAACTTTGAATAAAGCTAAATAAACTATAATGCAAGAGAAACTATCTTGATTTTAAACATCCTTCTCTTGAGATAGCATAATGATCCATCTAATACACATGCTTTAGTGTCTTACACCAGCAATTCTTAAATGTTAGGTAGATCTCAAACCTATGAATCTTTCCATCCCCCCTCTTCACCCACCCTCATTTCCATTGCCCATCATTACAATCACCTCGTTTATTTGTTTGCCTCTGTCACCCTTTGTTGTACTTGCTTGGCATATCTACATTTTGTTTCAACTGATTGTCTATCTACTTTTTGTCCTTGACCAAAGCAGCTGAACACTGGGAGGGCGGGGGGGCAGATCACATAATAGTACTGACTGATCTCATTTAAATTGATAATCACATTCTCTACCAGAAACTGTTGGATAGATCTGCTTTATTTCCCAGGTAAGTTTTCTTTCCTGCTTGCTTATATGGTTATGTCACACCTCCTTGTCTCCTTGTAAAATATCTATATTCACCTACCCTTCTCACTCAGATGAAGACTTCAATTCATACTTCATTGAAAAACATAAGCAGAAAACAAAAATGAATTCATTTATCTTCTCTCCACCAATCTATCAACCTACTTGCTATCTGTATTTGTCTAACCTAACCTAACCAACTTAACTACCCATACGTATGTAGTATTTCTTCTCTCCTATTTTAACAGAAGAAATATCCTTGTTTCTACCTAAAGCTATCTCCTCTGTCAATCTCTCTGATCCTCTCAAGAACTTTGGGGTCTCTCTCTCCCTCCCTATTTCTCCTCCCCGCATCATGAGTTTATACACTGACACTTTCTCACTTGCACTAAAATATGCCATAGTATTTGCTATATGCCCTCCATGCCGCTTCTCTGTTTTCATCACAACGCAATTTAAAACAGAAGTCATTAGCATCACTCCCTCTCCACCACAATTCCACCAGGCTATCACTGCCACCATAACTCTGGTATCACTTTTGTCAAGGTCACAATGACCATATGTAGTAGTCACTTCTCTAGCCTCACCCTAAATTTTTAGTTGTCCCAAATTTGGCCTTTCTCTTCTAAAACCACTGTCTTATTTCAACTTCTGTTGACAACACAATTTTCTGATTTTTTTCTTACCTTTTTGGTTATCTCTTCCACATCATTTGCTGCCTGTCCAACCTCTACAAGTAGGGGTGTCTCAGAAATCAGTATGGTGTTCTTCTCTCTTCCCTATTTCACTGGATGATTTTTATCCAATCCTATGGCTTTACATAAGACCCCAAACTTGACACCCCAAGTAGGCCTGGTCTTAAAAATTGGATCCACATATCTAATTGTCAGTGTAATTCTCCACTGGAAAATGTATTGGTTACCTTAAACAACACTTAAACACAGAAACCTTGATATTTTTCCACTCGAGCTGTACTTCTCCATATCCTCCTGTTAGTAAATAGTAAACACCACCATTCATCAGCTGTTCAAGCCAAAATCTAACTCCCTCATTCTGTTAATGGCAAAATGCAATCCATTGGTAAGTCCTACCACATTCATTCCTAAAATATGTCCTGATTCCAGTCTTTTCTCTCCATTTCCCTACTTTAAACTCCCAATATGTCACACTTAAATTGTTATAGTAGCTTTTGTATGTCTTCCTTTGTATACTCTCACTTCTCTATAATGAATTCTCTACATAGCAGCTAAAACAAATTTTAAACATCTACATGTACATCTCTGTCCTGTCTCAAACTCTTCTGTGGCTCTCATTTCACTCAGAATAATTCCAAACTCTTAGCCTTGGCCCACAGGCTGTGATGACTTGGGCAGGCCTTGTGTCTCAGGCTTCTTTCCTGCCCTTCTTCACATTCTCCCTCTCCACTGCTACCCAGCTGTTTTCCCTTCTCCCTCTTCTCCACACACATCAAGCTTTTTCTTTTTTTTTTAATTTTTATTTTTTGGTTATTCAATTACAGTTGTCCCATTTTTCCCCCATTGGTCCCCCCTCCCAGCCCATCCTTTCTCCCACAATTATATCCCTCCCCGTTGTCCATATCCATGAGTCATTCATTCATATACGTTCCTTGACTAGACCCTTCCTTTACTTATCCCCCTTCTCTCCCTCCGCCCTCCCCACTACTGACAACTATTCTAGTCTTTGCCTATTTAGTTCGTTTGTTTGTGTTGCTCTTTAGTTTCCTGTATTGGGTGATATCATATGGTATTTTGCTTTCTTTGCCTGGCTTATTTCACTAAGCATAATTCTCTCTAGTTCCATCCATGTTGTCGCAAATGGCAGGAGCTCCTTCTTTCTTTCTGCTACATAGTATTCCATTGTGTTTCACACATCACTTGTTCTTACCTCTGCTTGCAATTTCCCCTCCGTGATCTCTACATTTCTGTTTCTTTAAAAAAATTTTTTTATCATTCAGCTTTCAATTTAAAAGTCACCCCCCAGTCAATCTGCCACATCCCTCTGCATGACAGAAATTAGAGTCATTGTTGGCATTTCTCCCTTAGCCCTCACATTCAGCTGATCAACAATCTTTATTTTCTCCCTTCAATCTTGCTAAAGTCCATTCATTTTGCTCTCTCTTCACTGCCAAAACCCCAGTATAAGTCACTTTTCTCTCTTACCTGAACTATAGCAGTAGCCTACCAGCCATCACCTATATTTTTACTTGCTCCTTTCTATTCTGTGTACATCCATCACAAAGTTGCCTTACATAGACAACTTCAGTGGCTTCTCATTGCTCTTAGGATGGATTTCAAAATCCTTAACAGGATCTCTAAATCTCTGATCTGGCCTCAGCATTTCTCTTCAGCTGCACCTTTTCATACATAAGCATTTTTTCAGTTTCTTGAATATTTCACATCCCCTTCCAGCTAAGCACATGTCTTTTCCTTGACTTTTTGTAATTCCTGCTCATTCTTCAATTAGCTTAGAAATTCTTTTCACAAAAATGACTTTCCTGAGTCCCCGCTAAAACTAGATTTGCTCCTCTTGTCCTATAGCATTATAACATCCTATACTTCTCATTCATTGCATATGTTAGGTTGTATTTAATTCATTCCTCTTTACTGTATGTCTCCTTTAAAAGATTATGTCTCATCAACTAAAGTAAATGGCATGAGCTTGGAGATCAGCTTCCCTGGGTTCTAAATTCTGGTTTCTCTTCTTTCTAGCTATGTGAACATCAATGGATTATTTAAACTTTCTTAATCTAAAATTAAAGTAATTATAGTACCTAGCAGATAGACTTGTTTTGAGTCTTTAAAGAGTTAACAAATGTAAAGCACTTAATAAATCATTGTGATTGTCATTATTATTGTGAGGGCTGGGGATTAGGTCTCTCTTATTCATCAGGACATGTCCAATAAGTACTTGTCAAATAAGTAAATAATATTTTTCACAAGTTAATTAAGAGCAAAATTAACCTTATTAAATGTGTAAATATGAACTAGGCACTTTAGGGGATGTGGAGATTAACAAAACATAGTTTTTACAAGCAAGGAATTTTTGAACTCAGCTAATGAGAATGAGACACAGAAACATGGTGTCCTCCAAGGGAAGGGCTGCAGCTGACACATCTTTGTCTCCTGGGCATTTTCCCTGGAGACAAGCTCATAGATTATGCTCAGTGTGTGCCTGCTGAGCAAGCATCCACTGACTGCCCCATGGAGGACCACCTGGAGAGCTCGGGGGAGAACAAGAGGTGAAATGAAGGATGACAGGAAGTGAGAGGCATTGCAGGAAAAGAAAAACAAAGGCACAAAGCTGAGAAAGCAAACATGGAATGCAATAGTCTGAATGTGGAGCAGCAGTTCTCCAGTGGTCTTGGAACCAGCATGGTCAACATCAGCTGAGAACTTATTAGAGATGCAAATTGTTGAACCTCCCCAGATTTACTGAATCAGAGAATTCTGGGGGTGAGACCCAACAATTTGTGTTTCAACAATTCTTCCATTTGATTCTGATAAAAAGTTTGAGAACTTCCAAGTTTGAAATCAATAGGTCTAGACCAGTGGTTCTCATTGGTATTATTTGAACACATAGAGGATTCACAAAGGTGTACCAAGGGATGCATGTAGTAACTTCATTTAAAGCCCCCAAATACATTCAATAGGCAAGCACGGCAGTTAATGCATAGTTATGACTGGTCCAAATATCACTGGTTTCAACCATCATATAGCTTTTAAATATTTTTTAAACCACATTTTGGGGATGAAAAATAGGACTTTAATAAATACATAAATAAATGTTAATGTTAGAATATAAGTTATTAAGAACATGATAAAATTTCTACAAATTTGCCTCAAGATGATCTTCACCAAATCTACAAGTTATGTATCAAAATTCTTGTAAAGCTCATTAATACGTCTGAAATGCTTTAAAAATAGATTAAAAAGTGGAAAACTATTATAGTTATCATATCTAGTTTAGCTTTCCACCTAATAAAAATGTGTTATTTGGAAAATACTTGCAAATTACAGCCTAAAAACTTCTTTTGGATCATCATTAGAACTAAACAGTAATATAACAAACCAGTTGATTTTTATACTGTGAAATGCAAGAATTCTAAATAGCTACTAAAGTAGTCAATTCCTGATGGTGTAACATGTAATTAATTTTCATTTACATTTTAATCTACATCAGTCCCCAAATCACACAAAGTATCATTTTGAAATTTCTTACTAAACCACCCGCTTTCTTACATAATGTAAATCAAATAGTATGTGTCACATTCCGACTAGAAAGAATTAAAAATGTTTATACATAGTATTAATATTATGGAGGCCTATATTAAATAAATCTTATAGTATAAGTTTTAATCAGACACCATCTAAAATTTAAGTATATTTGATTGATAATGCTGTTACGGTTGTCCCATTTTTTTTTTCCCTTTGCTCCACTCCACTCAGTACCCTCCTTCCCTCTAGAAATCCCACCCCCCTTAGTTCATGTCCCCGGGTCATGTAAATAAGTTCTTTGGCTTCATCCTTTCCTATATTATTCTTAACTTTCCCCTGTCTATTTTGTACCAACCAATTATGCTCCTTAATTCCTGCACCATTTCCCCATTTCTCTCCCTTCCCCCTTCTAGCTGATAACCCTTGAAATGATCCCCATACCTATGATTCTGTTTCTATTCTGGTTTGCTTAGTTGGATTTTGTTTTTACTTTTTAGATTCAGTTGTTGATAGTTGTGAGTTTGTTGTCATTTTAATGTTCATAGTTTTTATCTTTTTTTTATTAAATAAGTCCCTTTAACATTTCATGTAATAATGGCTTGGTGATGATGAACTCCTTTAGCTTTAGCTTTTCTGAGAAGTACTTAAATCTAGCCTTCCAGTCTAAATGATAGCTTTTCTGGATAGAGTAATCTCAGTTGTAGGTCCTTTCTTTTCATCACATTGAATACTTCTCACCAGTCCCTTCTTGCCTGACAACTTTCTTTTGAGAAATCAGCTGATGGTCTTTGTAGGTAACTCTCTTTTTTTCTCTAGCTCAGCTGTTCTCAACCAATGGGCCGCGACCCCTTTGGGGGTTGAACGACCCTTTCACAAGGGTCACCTAAGACCATCAGAAAACATATATATAATTACATATTCTTTTTGTGATTAATCACCATGCTTTAATTATGTTCAATTATGTAACAATGAAAATACATCCTGCATATCAGATATTTACATTAAGATTTATAACAGTAACAAAATTACAGTTATGAAGTAGCAACAAAAATAATTTTATGGTTGGGGATCACCACAACATGAGGAGCTGTATTAAAGGGTCACAGCATTAGGAAGGTTGAGATCCACTGTTCTAGCTGTTTTAAGATTCTCTCTTTATCTTGAACATTTGTCATTTTAATTATGATGTGTCTTGGTGTGGTCTTCTATGGGTCTTGCTTATTTGGGACTCTCTGCTTTCTAGATTTGTATGTCTATTTCCCTCACCAAATTTCAGAAGTTTTCTTTTATTATTCTTTCAAACAAGCTTTTAATTTCTTGTTCTTCCTCTTCTTCTTCTGGCACCCCCATGATTCTAATGTTGGCACATTTAAAGTTGTCCCAGATATTCCTAAGCCTCTCCTCACTTTTTTCAATTCTTGTTTCCTCATTCTGTACTGGTTGGCTAATTTTTTCTTCCTTATGTTCCAAATTATTGATTTGAACCCTGGTTTCCTTCCCTTCCCCATTGGTTTTGTGTGGATTTTCATTTGTTTCATTTAGCATAGCCTTCACTTCTTCCCTTATGTGTTTTCTGTACTTAAGCATATCTGTCAAGCCTGTGAGCATCTTTATCATCAGTGTTTTCAATTCTACATCTGTTAGGTTGGCTATCGCCTCGTCACTTAGTTCTCCCACTGGAACCTTGATCCATTCCCTTTTGGGCCATACTGTTCTGTTTCCTCATCTTGACAGGCTCCTGTATTTGTTTGCTTCTGTGTCTTAGGTAGAGCTGTCACACCTGTTATGTTATAAGGTGGGGAGCCTTAGGTATTCATCAGTACAGGGCAACCTGTTTCATCATGTTGTGGCACTGGATGGGGAAGAGAGGTCTGAGAGGGTACAATGTCACTTGTTCAGTGCTTGCCCCTTTTCCAGGCACTTCTCCCACTCCTATATGGGACTAATGCCTCTCTAGTTGTTGCCCTGGCTGTTGTTCCCAGAGTGAGTGGGTCTGCAGATGTTCTAGGACCATGGGGGCCCTTTAAACAAGTGGAATCTGCTGAGAGACTGTTTCTGCCTCTATCCTAACCCCCACTGCTTTTCACAGTCAGAAGCAATGAGACTTTATTTTCCCTGGTGCTAGAACCTTGAGCTGCATGGTCTGGTATGGTGCTTGGAGAGTTCCCCAGGTGCCCCTCCCTACTTTTTAAAATGTGTGACTGTGCTTTCTGCCGACCTGCCACTGCCACTGCCACCATCACACCATGTCCTCTCCACCCTCGCTCTGCTTCTCCTACCTGTCTGGATGAGTATTTTTTCTTTATATCTTTGTTTGTTGGACTTCCATTCAGCTTGTTTTTCTGGAACTTCTGGTTATGTCTAGTTTTGAGTAGTAGTATTTTTTCTTAGTTGTGGAGGGAGATGCAGCATGTCTATCTAGTCCTCCATCTTGGCCAGAAGTCCTCCCATACCTGTATTTTTAAAGAGTAGTTAAAGCATACTATGCCTGGTTTTATTTGTTTATTTATTTATCTTTTTATTTATTTGTAGGAGAATCGTTTTGTACACATGTTACACTGGTCACTAACTTTTCCTTATACCTGGTAAAGACCATTGATCAAGATAAGACTTGATTTAATTAGAATCCTTATAAATGTGTCTTTCTTATTTTATAGATGAAACTCTCACACTATTATTGAAAGTAAATTATATTTTAAGTACACTCAGTTTTTAGTCACTAAAGTATGTTAATTTGATCATTTGTAAAATAGATTAATCTCATTCTATTTTCCACCTTTATTATTTTTCTCCGGTTCTTTATACAATTGCAAGGTCCGATGGTTCACATATTTATATTGATATGAAGGTGGATCCTTGTTCAGTGTATGAAAAGAAAGTGGGAATGAAAGCTAGATTATCAGATTCTTATCTTTATCTTGGTCTTGGAGATTCAGATACCAAATAATATAGCTCTTAAAATTAGGAAAATATAGATATACTGGATTGAATTTCTTTTTCTATATACATTTTGATGATCAAAATACTTAGATACCATTTAGTACACAGAAACAAACAAACAACAAACATCACTCATTGGTATACCATTGAAAGGTACCTTTTTTGGGGCTTTCAAAGGTTCTTGTCAAGGAATATTTTAAATACAAAATGCTATTGAAAATTAAATTTTGTGAAAAGAAACATTTATATATGTATTACACATATTTTAGATAGTAACATTATATATAATATATATTTAAATTCATATTTTTTTCATATTACTCAGTATACTATTAAAATACATATTTTAAAAATTTTTCATGTAAAAGTAAACTAACCTGATGAAACTAAAGTAGAACTGTAGTTTTTAACTTTGTAGGTAGCTATCTTGTTTAAATTACTTTAATAGATGGCGGAGGAGTGAGGGGAGGCTGCGCTTTCAGGCTACCGAGACCTGTCTGCAGTTTGGGCTAATTGCAGACAGAACATCTCAGTGAGCAGCTGGACACTGGCAGTAATCGAGCCATGGCACTGCTGGATTAGAGAAAAACCATCTGGTAACAACCTGTTTAGTGAGGATAGCGGAGGAAAAGGGGACGAAACGGAATTCCTGATTGAGGTGGCTGCCTGAGCTGCAGCTGGAAGTACACAAAGGCTTTTTGGCGACCACAGGCTTCCCCAGAGGGGAGTCAGGAGGAAAGAAGATCTCTGCCCACTGGCAGAGACGGGACTTGACCAGGTGGCATTGATGCTGGAAGATGGGAGACAGCGTGCTGTTGTACAAGTGAAAATGTAATTTTTCTTTTATATTTTTTTCTTGTGAACTGCAGAGAGGGAGGGAAAGTTTGGGGGTGATAGGACATTCTTGAGGAGCGCAGGCGCAGAAGTGCGCTGACCCACTCCCCAACCCTTCCCTTGGGTCTCGCGGGTGCGCATAGGGAAGTGCCCTCATTCACTGGCCCAGGTGTGCAGGGCCGCGCGTCCAGGTGCCCCTTGGACACACCCCAACGGACATAAGATCAGTGCCCCAAAGGGTGCAGAGAGGGCCCACTGAACACACAGAAGACTGTGCGCAGTCACCCCTGGCCAACTGCAGTGGGTGCCAGGCCAGAGTGCCAGGCCGGAGCGCAGAGCACTTGCTCAGGTTCTGCTCGAGCGGACCCAGATGGGCGAGGGAAGACTGGCAACTGTGTCATGGGAACAGCGCGCGGCAACAACTCACAGACACTCACTTCCATTGTGTACAAGTGTCCGGGGCCCTGCCCTAAGAGGAGAGAGACCAACTCCTGGAGCTCGGCTCAGCGGGGACTAAGGGCATGGGCGTGCGAGCGAGAAAACACCTCAGCCCGGCTACAATAGGTGCCAATCGCAGGGCAAGCTCTCAGGCCGCCCCACGTATGCAGGGGCACACACACAAGGACACCTCACCGCGAGCACGAAAACACCTCGGCCAGGTTACCATAGGTGCCAATTGTGGGACAAGCTCTCAGGCTGCACCGGGCCTGCAGGGGTGTGCGCACAAGGACACCTCAGCTGGCTCCAGAGGGCAGCAAGGGAGAGTGCTGTGCCGGCCACCGCGGGCACACAACATTGTTGCGAGGAACAAGAACCTCTGAACCGCCACATTAGACCAGCTGGGGAACGCAGAAAAAGAAGACAACACACCAAGGCTGAACTGAGTAAAAACATTCTTCCCCACCTTCCTTGAAAAAAAGGGAAAGGAAGGAGAGGAGAGGAGGGGAGGGAGAAGAAAGGAAGAAGGAGGGGGAAACACACACACACACACACACACACACACACACTATATCGCTAGTGTGTTCTATATAATCTCTCCTTTTCATCCTTCCTTTTTAATCGTTGTTTATTTGTTTGTGTGTCTAGTTTAGCCCTCCTTTTACTCTAAATAAATAGAATATAATTACTATATAAATCCAATACAATACAATCCCACTTTCTTACTACATTCTGCATTCTTCCATCCCTTTCTTCTATTTTTATTAACATATAATGTAAATATTACCTACTGGCTTGCATAGTCTCAACTACTATTAATCTATCATCCCCTCTCTCAAAAATCTTATTTTTCCTCCCTAAAAACAACTCGTATCTATTTTTCTTATAGTATAAAAGCTCTAATCTCCTTATATTTATATTAATACTGGCTCGTTGGCTTACGATAGTGGGATAGAGGGTAGGGGATATTTTTAAGGGTGTAGGTCTCCTGCCTGGGCTGTGTGTTTATGTTTTTAACAGCATCTCCACAAAAGAACTCAAGACAAAGTGGATAGAGTGATTCTCAATCAACTAGCCAGAAGGAAGATCCTACCAAAGAACATTTGAAATATAACCAGACAGCATAAACAAACGACATAAAGGGTAAACCAAGAACATTAGGCTCAGGAGATCAAAGAGACTGCACCACTGAAACCCACAGATCTCCTATAAAGAATCTCACACCACAAAAGTGGAAAGTCAAAGCAGACCATCCCCCCTCCAAATAAAAACAAAAAAGAAGAATCCAACATGGTAAGATGCAAAAATAACCCCTCAATGAAAAGAAAAGAGGAATCCTCAGAAAGAGAGGTAGATGAAATAGACATAGCACAAATGTCAGACATGGAATTCAAAACAATGGTGGTAAAGAAGATCGATATACTCGACAACCTTAAAAACAACTATGAAAACCTCCAAGGAAGCTACCAACAGCTCCAAGAAAATTACAGGGAACTTATGGAGAAATACACCAGCATAAAAAAGCACATAGAAACTATCAACAAGAACCAGGAAGAAATGAAGAATTCAATCTCTGAACTGAAAAACACAGTAGAATCAGTCAAAAGCAGACTAAACGAAGCAGAGGATCGGATTAGTGAGTTAGAAGATAATGTAGAGAAAAACTCTCGGACAATCCAGCAAAATGAAAAAAGATTGAAAAAATATGAACAAGATGTAAGGCAATTACAGGACAGCATGAGAAGAAATAATATCAGGATCACCGGAATTAGAGAGGGAGAAGAAAAGGAACATGGAATTGAAAAACTAATGGGAGAAATAGTGACAGAAAATTTTCTGAACGTGATGAGAGAAAAAGTGATACAAGTTCAGGAAGCACAGAGAGTTCCAATGAAGAGGAACCCCCAAAAACCCACTCCAAGGCACATCATAATTAAAATGGCAACATTCCAAGACAAAGAGAGAATCCTAAAAGCAGCAAGAGAAAAACAGCAAATAACTTACAAGGGAGCTCCAATCAGGCTATCAACTGATTTCTCAACAGAAACATTACAAGCCAGAAGGAAATGGTCAAAAATACTTCAAGCAATGAAAAACAAAGGCCTACAACCAAGAATACTCTACCCAGCAAGGCTCTCATTCAAAAAGAAGGTGAAATAAGGAGTTTCTCAGACAAAGGAAGACTGAAAGAATACATCTACAGCAAACCAGCATTGCAAGAGATGCTAAAGGGAGTGTTCTAAGAAAAAAGAAGAAAAAAAAAAAAGAGAGAGGAGAGGAACAGAGGTACAAAGGGAAATGAATAAATACACATCAATAATAACCTTAAATGTAAATGGATTCAATGCTCCCATTCAATGACATAGGGTAATGGAATGGATAAGAAAACAGGACCCACATATTTGCTGTCTACAAGAAACACACCTCAAAACAAAAGATTTACACAGACTGAAAGTAAAGATATATAAAAAAATATTACAAGAAAACGGACCAGAAAAAAAAGCCAGGGTAGCAGTCCTCATATCAGACAAAACGGACTTCAAAGCAAGGGCAATAAAAAGAGACAAAGAAGGACATTTCATAATACTTAAAGGAACAATCCATCAAGAAGATATGACATTGATAAACATATATGCACCCAACATAGGAGCACCCAAATACATAAAGCAAATACTAGAAGACCACGAGAAGGATATCAACAACACAGTCATAGTAGGGGACTTCAACACTCCATTATCAACAATAGACAGATCATCGAAGCAAAGAAACACCAAGGATATACAGGCACTGAACAACACACTAAACCACATGGACTTAACTGATATATACAGAATTTTTCACCCCAAAGAAGCAAAATATACATTCTTTTCAAAGGCACATGGGACATTTTCAAAGATAGACCACTTGATAGGCACAAAACAAGCCTCAACAAATTCAAGAAAATTGAAATCATATCAAGCATCTTTTCAGATCACAATGCCTTGAAAATAAAAATCAACCTCAGAGAAAAAAATCAAAGAAACCCAAACTCATGGAGAATGAATAACATGTTATTAAATAATGAATGGGTTAACAATGACATCAAAGAAGAAATGAAGAAATTTCTAGAAACTAATGATAATGAGCACACAATAAACCAAAACCTGTGGGACACAGCAAAAGCAGTCCTGAGAGGAAAGTTCATGGCAATACAAGCATATCTGAAAAGGGTAGAAGAATCTCAAATAAAAAATCTAATCCTAAAGCTACAAGAACTAGAACAACAACAACAAACAAAGCCTAGGGCAAGTAGAAGAAACGAAATCATCAAGATCAGAGCAGAACTAAATGACATAGAGACTAAACAAACAATCCAAAAGATCAACAAAACTAGGAGCTGGTTCTTTGAAAAAATAAACAAAATCGACAAACCTCTAGCCAGTCTAATCAAGAAAAAAAGAGAGGAGACCCAAATAAACAAAATCAGAAATGAAAGAGGAGAAATCACGACTGATACCACAGAAATACAAATGATAGTTAGAAATTACTACAGACAACTGTATGGCAAGAAATTTGACAATCTAGAACAAATGGACAAATTTCTAGAACCATACAACCTTCCAAAACTGCATCAAGAAGAAGTGGAAAGTCTCAACAGACCAATAACAAAGAAGGAAATTGAAACAGTAATCAAAAATCTCCCTGCGCACAAAAGCCCTGGACCGGATGGCTTCACAGGTGACTTCTACAAAACATTTAGGGAAGAACTAACTCCTACCCCCCTCAAACTATTCCAGAAAATCCAAGAAGAGGAGAAAATCCCAAACTCTTTCTATGAAGCCAGTATTATCGTAATCCCAAAACCAGGTCAAGACACAACAAAGAAAGAAAACTACAGGCCAATATCACTGATAAACATAAATGTTAAAATCCTCAATAAAATATTGGCAAACAGGATCCAGCAATGCATCAAAAAGATCATACATCACGATCAAGTGGGATTCATCCCAGGGATGCAAGGATGGTTTAATATTCGCAAATCAATAAATATAATACATCACCTAAACAAAATGAAAGACAAAAATCACATGATCATATCAATAGATGCAGAAAAAATATTTGGTAAAGTACAACACCCATTTATGATGAAAACACTCAGCAGAATGGGAATAGAGGGAGCATACCTCAACATAATTAAGGCTATATATGAGAAGCCTGAGGCCAACATCATACCCAATGGACAAAAACTAAAAGCATTCCCCCTGAATTCAGGAACTAGACAAGGTTGTCCACTCTCTCCACTCCTATTCAACATAGTGTTGGAAGTCCTAGCCACAGCAATAGACAAAAAATAGAAATAAAAGGCATCCAAATTGGGAAAGAAGAAGTAAAACTATCATTATATGCAGATGACATGATAGTCGTCGTCGTCGTCGGCAGCCGTCTGTCTCGAGAGACGATGGCGTAGCTTCTTGAGAGTCTATCTGCACCGCCGAGAATGGCTGTGCAGTCTGACTCGGGAGTGACAATCCCTGCCACACTTGTTACAGGTGAAGGCAGATGGCCGTTGTTGCTGCTGTTGACGCTGCTTCCACCTCGATCTTTTCTGGACCGCCTCCTCGTTGCGCGCAGCCTCTGCACGTGACGTACCTTGCCTGACCGCGAGCCTCCAGGCTAGGCGGTCGTCTGCTTGAACTTCCCATGTGTTGAGATTGATGGAGCATTGTGTCATGTCCTTTTTGCAGATGTCTTTGAACCGCAGTTTTGGGCGCCCTGTCATCCTCTTGCCTTCTGCTAGCTCGCCGTAGAGGAGGTCTTTGGGGATACGGCCTGCATCCATTCTTTTGACATGGCCAAGCCACCTGAGGCGTCTCTCGCTAAGAACTGCATGCAAACTGCTCATATTGGCTCGCTTCAGCACCTCGGTGTTGGGGACCTTATCCTGCCAGGCGACATGCAGGACGCGTCGCAGGCACCTCATGTGGAAGCTGTTGAGTTTCCTTTCGTGCCTTGCGTAGGTGGTCCACGTCTCGCTGCCATAGAGGAGAGTGCTGAGTACGCAGGCTTGGTAGATGCGCAGTCTGGTTTTCTCAGTGAGGCTGGAATTGTTCCACGCTCGCCGGTTCAGTCTGGCCATAACTGTGGCTGCCCTGGCGATTCTCCAGTTGACCTCCAAGTCGACTGACAGAGAGCTCGATATGACATGATAGTATACCTAGAAAATCCTATAAACTCCACTAAAAGACTACTTGATATAAAAGTGAATTTGGCAAAATATCAGGGTACAAAATAAATATACAGAAATCTAAGGCATTTCTGTACACCAACAATAAAATATCAGAGACAGAGACAAAAAAGAAAATAACATTTACTATAGCAACAAGAAAAATAAAGTACCTAGGAATAAACTTAACCAAAGAGATAAAAGACTTGTACTCTGAAAGTTACATAACATTGAAGAAAGAAATGAAGGAAGATACAAATAAATGGAGGCAAATACCATGTTCTTGGATGGGAAGATTCAACATCATCAAAATGGCAATACTACTCAAAGCAATTTACAGATTCAATGCAATCCCTTTTAAAATACCTATGACATATTTCACAGACCTAGAACAAATACTCCATAAATTCATGTGGAACCAAAAAAGATCCTGAATAGCAAAAGCAGTCTTGAGACAGAAGAACACAGCAGGAGGAATCACGATACCAGACATCAAACAATACTACAAAGTCACTGTGATCAAAACAGTCTGGTACTGGCATAAAAACAGACATGTAGATCAGTGGAACAGAATAGAGAGCCCAGAAATAAACCCAGGCCTCTATGGTCAACTAATATTTGATAAAGGAGCAAGGAACATAAAATGGAGTGAGAAGAGCCTCTTTTACAAATGGTGCTGGGAGAACTGGATAGGGACTTGTAAAAAAATGAAACTGGACCACCAACTTACACCACACACGAGAATAAACTCAAGATCGATCAAAGACTTAAATGTATGCCATGACACCATAAAAATCCTAGAGGAAAACATAGGCAAGAAAATTTCAGATATCTCATGTAACAATTTCTTCATGGATACATCTCCTAAAGCAAGAGAAATAAAGGAAAAAACAAATGGGATTACATCAAACTAAAAAGTTTCTGCTCAGCAAAAGAAAATATCAGCAAGATGAAAAGGAAACCAACCATATGGGAAAACATATTTGCCAATGACATCAGACAGGGGACTGATTTCCAAAATATATAAAGAGCTGATACGACTCAACATCAAGAAAACGAACAACCCAATTTAAAAATGGGCAAAGGACCTGAACAAACACTTCTCCGAAGAGGACATACAGAAGGTCCATAGACACATGAAAAAATGCTCAACATCATTAGCTATCAGAGAGATGCAAATAAAAACCACAATGAGATACCATTTTACACCAGTCAGAATGGCCATCATCAACAATTCAACAAACAACAAGTGCTGGCGAGGATGTGGAGAAACGGGAACCCTACTGCACTGTTGGTGGGAATGCAAACTGGTACAGCCACTATGGAAAATAGTATGGAATTAGCTAAAAAAACTAAAAATGGAACTGCCTTTTGAACCAGCGATTCCACTACTAGGATTATACCCGAAGAATCTTGAAACACCAATTCAAAAGAACTTATGCACCCCTGTGTTCATTGTAGCACTGTTTACAATAGCTAAGTGCTGTAAACAACCTAAGCGCCCATCTGTAGATGAGTGGATCTAAAAACTGTGGTACATTTACACAATGGAATACTATGTAGCAGAAAGAAAGAAGGAACTCCTGCCATTTGTGACAACATGGATGGAACTAGAGAGAATTATGCTTAGTGAAATAGGCTAGGCAAAGAAAGCAAAATGCCAAATGATATCACCTAATACAGGAAACTAAAGAACAACACAAACAAAAGAACTAAATAGAACAAAGAGCAGAATAGCAGTTGATGGGGGTAGGGGGAGTGAGAGAATGGGGATAAGTAAGGGAAGGGTTTAGTCAAGGAACTTTTATAAATGACTCATTGACATGGACAACGGGGAGGGGTATGATTGCGGGAGAAGGGATGGGCGGGGGGGAGCAATTGGGGGAAAATGGGACAACTGTAATTGAAAAAACAAACAAAAAAAAATACACAATAAGATATCACCTCACACTTGTCAGAATGACTATCATCAATACATCAACAAGTGTTGGCAAAGATATGGAGAAAAGGGAACCCTTGCGAAATATTGGTGAGAATGCGGATTGGTGCAGCCACTATGGAAAGCAGTACAGAGTTACCACAAAACATTTAAAATTAAACTGCCTTATGACGCAACGATTTCATTTCTGGGACTATATCAATAGATGAGTGTATAAAAAAGATTTAGTACATTTGTACAATGGAATACTGCTCAGCTATAAAAAAAAAGATATGTTGCTCCTTTCAACAACATGGATGGACCTGGAGAGCATTACGCTAAATCAAATAAGCCAGTTAGAGAAAGACAATTACCATATGATTCCACTCATATGTGGAATCTAATAAACAAAATAAAAAAACAAACAAACAAAATAGAAACAGACTCATAGATACAGATAATAGACTGACAGTTGCCATAGGGGAGAGATTGGGGGCTGGGCGAAAAGGTGAATGAATTAAGTAAAAAATTCAAAAGACAAAAAACAACTCATAGACACAGGCAATAATATGGTCATTACCGAAAGGAAAGGGTGATGGAGAGAGGTAGAAGTGGGTAACGGGGGGGGGGGGTAAATTGTGATGGAAGAAGACTTAACTTGGATTGTGAACACACAATACAATATACAGAGAATGTATTATAGATTTGTACACCTGAAACCTATATAATTTTATTAACCAGTCATCCCAATAAATTCAATAAAAAGGTAAAAGTATAATAAAAATAACAAATAAAATAAAAAAATAAATTACTTTAATAATAAGACTTCCGGCCAACATGGAGGCTTAGACAGATACACTCAGTCTCCCTCTACAACTAGAGAGGAATACAACTACTTCAAAACAAAAGATAACTAGAAATTCCAGAAAATAAAACTACATGGAATCCCAACGTATGAAATTATAAACCAGCGGCGCCCTTTGGGCAGGTAGGAAGAGCGAAAGGGGGCGGAGCTGGTTGCAGTGGCACCAGGGACAGTGGCAGGGAGAACAATCCCAGAGGCAGGGAGAACAATCCTGGCTGCAGTCAAACCCTGGCAGCTTGCAACCCCAATGCTGGGGAAAGCAGCCACCACATCGCCTTGAACACTGAGGCCCAGAGGGCGGGAGGACGGATCCCGGTCTCCTAGCAGAATAACTGTGTGAATCCATCTTGGACCCCCACCCCCACACAAAGCGCCACTGCGCTGCGAAATAGGTTGTGGATAGGCGCCGGTCTCTGGGTCGTGACGAGTGCACAGGCACTGCCCTCTATAGCCGGCCCAAGAAAACAAAACGCATCTGTCAAAATGAGGCAGACAACTATAGAAATCCCGGTGGCGCAGCTCACCAGACAACAGATGAAGAATCTGACAGATGAACAGATAAGAAACCTGTCAGAGGCTCAGTTCAGGGCCATTGTTATCAGGTGGCTTACAGAATTATCAAAAGATCTGGAAAAAGATGAGAAAGAATCGAAAAACACTCACACTGAAAGGAGCAAAACCACATATGAGACAGATGGTGAGCAAATAAAATCCAGAGTTCAAATCAACAAACCAGAACACAAAGAAGGAACAAACAGTCAACCAGTGCAGAGAGAAAAAATGGGAAGCAAGGAAACCTCTGGGACAACTATAAAAGGCCCAACATAAGAATCATTGGTTTGCCAGAGGGCGAAGAAGATGAATTAGAAATCGAAAAATTAAGTGAAAATATAATAAAGAAAAAAATATATATAATAAGATGCATGGCTCTAATAAAGAAAAAATGAGAAACAGTGTGGGGAGAGAAAGATGGCTGTCATAAAAAGAAAAGAAAGAGGGAGAGAGGGAGAAAGAGCAGCTGAAAGTGCCGGTGGCTCTTGCACATTTTCTAGTTTGACTTGACAAAATGGTCTGATTATAGAACTTCTTAAAAGGCCATTTGATTAAATAAATGACTTCGAAAAAATGTTCCTAAGAAAAAATTGTTTTGAACAATTATATTATAACAATAATTTAAACCACTTTGCAATTAGTCTTTTTATAAACATCTACAACTCCAAATGATTTTTATAAAAATGAATCTTGGCAACCAATTAATGCATAGTCTAATCTAATTTATTTTCTTTTATTTTTTTGAGGACAGAAAAAGCTGAAGAAGATTCTAGAAATGGTAGCCTTTTAATATATTCACACACAATATTTTTTACAATAGTACTTTTTGAAAAGCATATAACATGAATTTTTATTACAAATTTAAATATTATATTCTTTCTTCCCTTCTGAATTCTTTCTTCTCATCTGAATGCACTGTACAAACTTTGCAGCCATCTGCATTCTAATGCTCCTAGTAAACCTGCAAGATGTGGACACATGCTACATACATTGAGGCTTAATATTTTTATTTTTAGAAAAACAATTTTAGTAATTATTGCTAACTTTATAAACAAAGTGTCACCAACTGCATTCTAATGATTATATTTATAATAAACTTATTGTTACATTAAATGCAAAAGCATCCTCTTACTCAAATATATACTTAAATACATTTTTAGTAATATAATAATAATAAAGTGTAATAATAGTGACTATTAGTGATATTTGCTAATCCAATGTCTCCCTCTCTCTTCATCTTTCTCTCTCTCCCTCTCCCTCTCCTTCCCTGTGGTGACTATAAAGCTAAGAAACAGATTTCATGTATTACTTATGAAATGTCTTATTACATGGAGATAACTGGTTTTTGTGAGCTTATGCAAATATATGTGACATTTTATTTTTTAGGTTCACTCTTTATAAAATATTACACATAAAATATCTTTTATATTATTTAATAAAGATCCTTTGATGATACATAAAAAACAAGGCACAAATTTAAAATGAAACATACACTCTTGTTATTTATTTCACTTGACACTTTTGAGGAGGATGACAATTAAGAAGAAAAAACAGAAATTAATGAGTAACAGTATATAATTTAAAAACTCAACAATTGCCATTTATTTCTCAAATGATATCTGCAACCAAGGGCTTAGTAATAGAGTTTTATGGGCATGACTGGATTCTTAAAGGAGGCAGGGAATCAAATACTCAAAACTGCACTGTTCATGTCTTTCAAGGGCTTGTGATTAGAAACAAAAACAAGAGCAAATCAAACAAAACATCCTAAGGTTACATTTGCAAAACATAGAAAACAGTGGAAAGATTTGTTGATTTTTAAATCTTTTTTTCTATGTTCTCATTTCATCTGTTGGGAGGCAGAGTACAAAAAAAAGTGGGAGTCTCAAGAGAAAAAAGGAGCAAGAAGCATAAAGGGAAATAAGAAGAATTGGACAAATTGAAAATAGAAAGGCTGTTTTAAGTGGACATTCCACTTGCTCTTTGGAGAAAAGACATAGCCTTCTTTATTTTATTTTGCTCATTGTCTTTCTCTTGCTGCTCACTCCACCCATCTTCCTGTCCCACCATGCCACAGGTCCACTTGGGGCTGGTACAGAGCAAAAGGGTGGAGGGCCTTACCCTCGTTTCCCATGGAGCCCAAGTAAAACTCCTTCAGATGTTTGTGATCTTGGGGAAGCACATGAGTTTCTGTTTTCTCTTTGCTAAAATGGTAAAACTGCTGATGTTGCAAAGTGTTTTGGAGGAACAACAAAAATAACACACATATCCACATGTGCATACATATTGCATTTCTCCTAGGTCCAAGCAGGCATGGTCTGATAGATAGATAAATAAATAAATAAAATCCACCTCTCCAAATCATAGATTTGAATGATTACCTAAGTGAAATAGATGATCTGTAAAAATAAATTTAAATAATAGGCAATTCTCAAAACAGTCACTTCATGGTTTTTGGTATATTCTTTTAGAGTTTTTCTTCAGTGGATATGCATAATCCACCCCCCCAAACATAGGTTTTTTTTAAGTGCATTTTATTGATTATGTTGTTACAGTAGTTACAATTGTTTTCCCCTTTGCTCCCCTCTTCCCAGTAACCCCCTTCCCTTCCAGAAATCCCACCCCCCCTTAGTTCATGTACATGGGTTATGCATATAAGCTCTTTGGCTTCACCCTTTCCTATGTTATTCTTAACTTCCCCCTGTCTATTTTGTACCATCCAATTACACTTCTTAATCCCTGCACCATTTCCCCATTTCTTCCCCTTCTCCCTCCAGGCTGATAACCCTCCAAATGATCCCCATACCTATGATTCTGTCCTGTTCTGGTTTTCTTAGTTGGATTTTGTTTTTATTTTTTAGATTCAGATGTTGATAGTTGTGATTTTGTTGTCATTTTAATGTTCACAATTTTGATCTTCTTTTTCTTAAGTAAGTCCCTTTGAAATTTCATACAATAATAGCGTGGTGATGATGAACTCCTTTAGCTTTACCTTGTCTGGGAAGCACTTTATCTGGCCCTCCATTCTAAATGATAGCTTTGCTGGACAGAGTAATTTTGGTTGTAAGTCCATGCTTTTCATCACCCTAAATACTTCTTGCCAGTCCCTTTTTGCCTGAAAAGTTTCTTTTGAGAAATCAGCAAATGGTCTTATAGACATCTCTTTGTAGGTAACTCTGCTTTTCTCTTGCTGCTTTTAAGATTCTCTCTTTATCATGAACCTTTGGCATTTTAATTATGATGTGTCTTGGTATGGTCCTCTTTGGGAGTAGCTTGTTTGGGACTCTCTGTGCTTCCTGGATTGTATGTCCATTTCCTTCACCAAATTTGGGGAGTTTTCCTTTATTATTTTCTCATGTGAGTTTTCAATTTCTTGCTCTTCCTCTTCTCCTTCTGACACCCTTAAGGTTCGGATGTTGACACATTTAAAGTTGTCCCAGAGGTTCCTAAGCCTCTCCTCATTTTTTTCAATTCTTGTTTCCTCATTCTGTACTAGTTGACTGTTTATTTCTTCCTTATGTTCCAAATCATTGATCTGAACCCCGATTTTCTTCTCTTCACCATTGGTTTTGTGTGGATTTTCCTTTGTTTCATTTAGCATAGCCTTCACTTCTTCCCTTATGCATTTGCTGTGCTTAGCATATTTGTCAAGCCTGTGAGCATCTTTATCACTAGTGTTTTGAACTCTACATTTGTTAGGTTGGCTATCTCCTCGTTTGTTAAATTGGTTATCTCCTTGTCGTTGAGTTCTCCCACTGGAACCTTGATCCGTCCCCTTTTTTGGGCCATACTTTTCTATCTCCTCATTTTGACAGGCTCCTCTGTTTGTTTGCCTGTGTCTTAGGTAAAGCTGTCGCTCCTGTTATGTTGTAAGGTGCTGAGCCTTAGGTATTTGTCAATAGAAGGCGACCAGTTTCACCATGTTGTGGTGCTCTGTGTGTGTGGGGGGGAGTGGTCCAAGAGGGAACAATGCTGCCTGCTCGGCACTCACCCTTTTTCCAGGCACTTCTCTCTTCTCCGTATGGGACTGTCGCCTCTCTAGCTATTGCCCTGGCTGTTGTTCCAAGAGTGGGTGAGTCTGCAGATGTTCTAGGACCATGGGGGCCCTTTAAACAACCAGATTCTGCTGAGAGACCGGCAATTTCTTCCTCTGCCCCAATATCCATTGGTTTGCACAGTCAAAAGCAATGAGGCTTATTTTACCTGGCACTGGGACTGTGAGCTGTGAGGTCTGGTCTGGTTCTGGGAGCACTCCCCAGGTGTTCCTCCCGACTTTTTAAAAATGTGTGACTGCACTTTCTTCAGGCCTGCTACTACTGCCTCTGCTGCTGCCACCACCACACCACACCCTCTCTGCACCGGCTCCACCCCTCCTATCTGTCTGCATGAGTATTTCTTCTTTATATCTTTGTTTGTTAGACTTCCATGCAGTTTGGTTTTCTAGAACTTCTGGTTTCCTCTATTTTTGAGGTACCTATATTCCTTCTTAGTTGTGGAGGGAGATGCAGTGTGCCTGTCTAGGCCTCCATCTTGGCCAGAAGTTATTCCAAAATCACAGTTTTATATATCATTCCTCAACTTGCTTCTTGATTGTGAAAGCACAAGTTAGACACTTTTCAGGTCAATACATACTAATTAATCATGCAAGTTTTAGTCGTTGTCACTCATATGATGGCATTATAATTTATCGTAGTGAATCCTCTTGGTGGAGATTTGGGTAGATTTCCTTTTTGGACTAATGCAAGCACTGCTGAGCTTAATGTCTTTGTATATGTACATATATATGTTTGTGTATATATGTATGTACAGTGTCAATTTTTCGGTATTAATTTCTAGAGTAAAATATTTGTGTGAGAGGTAAGCTGTACTTAAATTTTGATATATAACATCTAGTTTCCCTCTTAAAAGATTATATCTTATTTCTAATATAGGAGGGTCTCCAACCTTAAGTGAAATGACTTAAAACCAAACCAATTTTACTATAGGCTGATTGATATAAAGAAGAGTTAAGTTCTTACGGCCTCTCATCAATGTTAAAATAAAAAGACATTGAACTAAATGACATTACTTGAGGACTTTCTGTGTTTTTAATTTCAATTTTCTGAGCTAGAAATCTCAGGATCATCACCAAACTTCTCTGTTTTGTTTCCTAGCCTTCTTCCAAACTATCTCCACATTCTGTGATTATGTCTCTTAACTCCATCCCCCTATCTTTATCCTCTTTGCTGCTTTCTCAGCTCATGTGTTGTAGCAGAAACTTCCAATAGTTCTTTAAAATCCATTCTCTTTGTCATCTTGGGCACTTCAGGGAGCCGATGGTTCTTCCAGGCTCCATGCCTGGCTATGCCAAAGGAAAGAGAGAAGAACTGGGCCATGCCCTGTGAACTTACTCACTAAGAACCTGTTGTTCTTTGTCCTCTGGTTCCTTCATCTTCTGTGGCTAAATGCAGCTGACGCCCAGGCCCTGGGGTGTTGGAGCTGCAGGTGGCAGAGCCCGGGCCTCTGGAGGCCTGTGTGCAGAAACTAACCCATCTGATCTGCTGCCTGAAGCAAGGGTTCCTATGAGTTGTGGCACTTTGGGTCTCTCGTACAACAGTTAGTCTACAGAGCAACAGAAGATAGGCATTCTCATCATCACTCACACAGTGGTAGCAGCCTTCTTGCAAGCCTCCAAGGTCATGAGATTGAGGGGATTCTGATTTGGGGAAGACAGGAGAGACACAGTGGTGGTTTCAGCCACAGGCATGGACTGTGTGAATGAACTGAAACATCGGAAGACATTTCAGATGGTCTAGCACTCAATTATGGTCTGCTCACCTGCTCTGATTCCTGTAGTATCCTCATTGCCATGTCTCCATCACAGCTCACTCCATCACTCACCATGGGGCTCATTCGAAGGAGGCACTGAAGGCAGCTGACTATAATGCAAAAGTCAGAAATGAACTTGGGGTAGTTAAATTGTAGGTTTCATGTGATTCCAAGAAAAAAAATTTTAATTTTGAAACAGGGTTAATTATGAGAGAAAAAAAACGGAAATGACACCTTTATTTCTCTTTTTATGACAGTAATTAAAAGTACACGATGGTCCAGAGAAAGTTTGCTTGGACTAAGTCTGTGAGCTCTGTGGTTGTTCATTCATATATATATTTATCTGACAAATATTTACTAAGAATATACTGAACACATTGTCTAAGAAGTGAGATTACAGCAATGGCAAAACCCAGTCCCTAAATGTACATGGAGTGCACATTCCTATAGGAAGATATCAATAGGAAAACTTATATGTCACCAGAGCTCTATTGGTTATATTGTGGTGTATAAAAAAAAAAAACTACCCCTAACTAAGTGGCTTAAAACAACAGTGGTTTGTTATTTCCCAAAATTCTGTGGATGAGCTGTGGGTTCTCCTTCTAGCCTCACCAAGCTCCCTCACCTGACTGGTTTGACCCAAAAGCTCAGCTGATAGAGCTGGGTTGGCTGGGACCCTCTGTCCATGTGATCTTTGGATTCCAGGTGGTCTTATGGAGCATGGGAAGTAGCACAAAAGAGCAAGTATTTATTCAATGTATTCTATTTGTACATGTCCCGCGGGCTCAGAGCCAATGTGGGAGGGAACAACATAGGTACGGGTATGAGAAACAGTGATTCATTGTGCACCATTTTGGAAACAATCTAAGGCTTGGTAATAAGAGGTAATAAAGTACATGGGAGAGGATCAATAGAGAGTGATAGGGCAGTTATTTTAGATACATAGATCAGGACAACTCTCTTTGGGAAGGCAACGTTGAAACAGACACCTGTGCAATTGGGTAGGGGACCATGTAGGTGCGCAGAGAATGTTCCAGCCAGAGGCCTCGAGGGGAAGGAAGTCAATGTGTCTGGAGGGGAAAGCAAAGTGAGAGCATGGACATGAGTGGGGAGATAGCCGGGACTGAATAACGTAGGCCTTTGCAGACCTTGGTCAATCTCACAAGGTATTCCAAGATTGAAGGGAAACTTACTTGTGGATGGTTATGTTCTGGGAAGGAACAGGATTTGACTTTTTTTTTTTTAAAGCAAACTTTTATACAATATTTAATGACATGCAGAAATGCTCATGGGAATTTTAAGGGAAAAAGTAGAGTATAAAATTCTGTATATAAATGTCTTCAACTTGAAAACTATGATATATTCACATATACAGAAACAATATTCCAGGGAAATGCCCTAAAATGTGACTATCTATGGGGGATTGAAAGTGACTTATTGTCTTTATACTTCTTTACAAGTTCTTTATTTTTTTCATTTACTTTTTAAAAATTTTTAAAGAAATTATTGAGAATTGCCTTAATTCCAGACAATATAAAGTTTGACAGTGTATATCCTTATGAATATTAATTACTGATTATATTGTTACAATAGTTCCAATTTTATCCCCTTTACTCCCCTCCACCCAGGACCTCCCTCCACCAGCAATCCCCCCCCAAGTCCATATCCATGGTTCATACATACAAGCTTTCCCGCTTCACCCTTTCATATATTCTTCTTCTTCTTCTCTCTTTTTTTTTAGTAAATATGTGATTAATTAATTATTTTAACAATAAAAAATAACAATCCCTCCCTCTCAGATATTAAGACCCTTTGTAATCTTATAAAGGACAATGGACGAAGGTCTCAAGCTCCTCTAGCTGCTTCAAGCTGGACATGGTCGTCGTCCTACCTACCCTTGTGTCCAGGAATCCCTAATAGGAGTGAGGTATGTGGAGGGGAGGGTGGCCTTCCCACATGGGGAAGGATCGTGCAGACTCCAGGTCAGTTGGCTGTCTCCGGACAACGGCATGCTTGGTTTATGTTTTTAAAGGACCTCTCTGGCTACTGTATAAAGAATAAACCTTATAAGAGCAAACTGGGAACAGGAAAATAAGTTAGGAGAAAAGAGAAAGTGAGGTGGTTTGGAATACAATTATTGAAGTGAGAAGTCAGGGCTCAGAGCACTTTGAATAGATTGAATACGGGTTGCGAGAGAAAGAAAGTCATGAGAGATGTCTTCTGGGTGATCACTGGCATGACTGGTAGATAACATTAGTTGCATAGGGGTAGAAAGCAAAATAGGGTTTTAGTGAATTAAACATTTATGATCTAGCAAATCCTTTGTACAAACCAGGTGGGAAAACACCTATAATTTATGCTTCACAGACCTTATGTCTACATTCTAAAATTTTATTTGCAGTGCCTACACAATTTTGAATGACATAAAAACCAAGTTTAAAAGAATTAGAATTGAACAGTTTTAGAGATTTTAACCATAATAATTATATTTCTTTCTTCATTCCTTGTTTTTTCTCCTATATTAGAATGCAAGATTTACAATTTGGTGAATTATAAGGATATTTTTTACTAGTTTTAGACTATGTTAGACTAATTACTGGGAATTCTAAATGGAATTCATCTAATGATATATATAAGGTTCAAATTTTGTTAAAGTAAGGCTTAGTTTTTTAATTTTTACTAATAATTTACCAAATGTAATTGAGTTTTGTGAATTATATTGAAAACGTTCTTTTTTGAAATATTCAGACCAAGAAGGGAACTTCAGATGGAAGACCCAGGTTTTCTGGAAATAGAACAGATGTTTTGGACTTTCTTGTCCTGGGTTAGAATTTTTGTGCCAGCCCTTCCTGTAGATAAGACCACTGAACTAAATTGAACCCATGTGAGAGGGTGTTGAAGCTCTTCCCCAAAGCTAGACTTCTATGTCTTTCAGATTTTCTTCTCTGAGTAGATGTCTTTGTGATCCTAGAGGGAGCTATGGAGAGAACAAAGAGTAAAAGAGAGAATGGAAGGCTTGGGCCTGACTAATTATTTTAAAAAGAACTTGCAAAAGAAAAGAAACTGAAAAGTCACACAAATGAATATAGGACAATGCTTGCTCTTTTTCACCCTTCACATAGAGATTTCTTAAAACCAAACATGCTTCATTTCCACTACCATCCATATTGATTGCGAAGACAGGAAACACAATATTTTCAGGGTTTGATAATATGAAAATCAAATGGCTTCCCAGGGAGAAAAACACTATTTTTACACAGCCCATATGTCACTAATGGGGTCAGATGACAATATAATAATACACAGCACAGTTATTCATCCAAAAGCTATATGGTAGAGAGACAGCTAGATTTGGGGTCAGGATACTGAATTTGTCACTGTTAGCATGATCTTGGGCAAGTCATTGTATCTCAGTAACATAGGCAGCATCAGAAACCACCCACCTGCCATATAACTTTATAGACTTTGAGCTGGCATAATAAAAAACAAATACACAAGTTTGACACCAGAAAACAGTGAGTAAGCATGTGAATGTGTGGTGGTCTTACCTATACTATGAGAGGCATTAGGCTGAGCTCTTTGGAAAGCAAATATCAAACTTGTTAGGATGAGCTTATAGTGCCTAGAAACCAAAGATAGAAATGTGCCAATTTATCACCAAGAGTGGAAAGGGATGCACACAAACCAGAAAAATAGCCCAAGAATAGTGTTTACTCATGCCAGAGCAGTTGTTCCTAGCTACTGGTGACTTCCACTGGTTGATCTTTGCTCCTCTCTGACATTTCACAAGCAGTCCAAGCTCATGAAAGGCTTTTACCCTCTTATCCTCAGCACTGCCTGTGTTGTAGGGTCATTCCCAGGATCAGACAAGATTAACCTGTAGCTCTTCAGAGATATTAGTCAGGGCTATCATTATAGAGGACATTCTAAATTGTAATATTTAAAAACTATTCAAAAGTCAGTTTTTCTTTTAGGTAGCCTCTCTTAATTCAGCTTGAGACAGGATGGCACTGAGAAAATAGCATGGATCTCAGAGAAAGAATCATTGTTCTGTTTATGATTTGCTGATTTGAGGTACTTACTTCTTTGAGCCCCCATTTCCTCATCTTTAAGTAAAACTAATATAACTATCACTAAATAGTGCTGGAAAGTAGTAAGAAAAATAGTAAAAACATCAATAATAACTACCTAAATATGAATAATACTACTATACCTTTGTGGCTAGGATTTATTATTGGCAATTCTTTGACCTGTACTATTGATCTTAGAGAAGGAAAACTCTGACTCCAAAAAACCTCCGCTGCCTTGCGGCATACCTCTTCAGGGGAAAGGCTAAGGGAGTAAACCCCGACAGAAAATCCGGAGCCGGAGTCCCTAAGGCGGTTTGACGTTGTAGTCAACACCGGCAACTCCTGCGGCGCACCTGAAGCCAAGCTGTATTGACTCCGTCTTTCCCTTGGACCCTTCAGCTGCGAAGAGAGGGGGGGTCTGCTGCATGGGCAACAGCAGACCCTCCATATCACCCTGCCCAGGCTCTGTAGCTTCAGCTTCACTGGAGAGGACACTCCAGCGTCATCGCAAGATGTCGATTCAACACGGGAGGATACAGATACCGTGTCACTCCCGAGTTGGACTGCACAGCCATTCTCGGTGGTGCAGATAGACTCTTGAGAAGCTACACCATCGTCTCTCGAGACGGACGGCTGCCAACGACGACTATTGATCTTCATAGAACTTTGGCTTTGAAGACTCCTGCTACTTTGGACAGCCTACTCAGTAATTTGTACCACCCTGAAAGCCAGTCAGATGAAAAGGTGGTATGGAAGAAGCAAGAAGGTGTTCAGTTTCCTGCATTCATGAAGTCTGCAACTAATAAATGTCTGAGAGCCTTTGGGATGATTTCATCCTGAGGTTTTCTAACTCAGCTCCCAAGAGACCAGTGAATTCAGCAAAAGTAAGAAAATGGCCATCCCAGGTCCTTTCCAACTTCAGTTACGGCAGCTATGTATTTTTTCTTTTATTGATTGGGTTTCTACATAAGATATCAATTGAAGAAAGTTCTAACCAAACACTTTCATTTTACAAATGACCCATAAACCTCTATGGATTAGAAAAAAGACAGAGAGGAAAACTCAAAAAATTTTAAAAGTATTTATTGAGTCACAGATATGATTGTCATTACCTCTTCCTACCCTCTCCTCACTCATTACATTGAGATTTTAGCCCTTAATTAAAACAATGAAAATGGCATTGTTTCAAACTACTGAAACAGCTTCTTTATTAAGCAAAATTTTTTGAGGGTTTGTTATGTAGAAATCACTGTCCAGGCACAAAGGTACAATAGAAAAAGTCCATACTCAGTATATTCACATTGAGTGGATGACCTAAACTTATGAGAAGGTAGTATATGATGCCAAATACAAGTTACCACTTTGAAAGGAGGAATTACTCAAAAATTGAAGTGATATAGAGAAGTTTTTTTTTTTTTTTCTTTAACAGAAGTTACATTTTAGCTGGTCCCTGAACAATGGGTATTATTGAAATAAGGGACTAAGGACAAGACATTCCAAGTGTAGACTATCTTTAGTAAAGTCATAGATCTAGAGAGGATGATAGGAAAATCAGTTTACTTGGAGCTACAGAAAGTTGGTAAGAATGGTCTTGAGCTGCTAAGCATTGACTAGTGGATCACCTGGTGATAGCCAAGGCCACTCATTCATATTATAAAAGAGAGATAGATGTTCCAGTAGCTAACTCTATGGTCTAACTCTGGTACAGGGGCAGTCTTTCCTTCCCTCAGCCACCTCTTTCCACACTGTTTTAAACTTACACATAAGATTTAAGACATCACTTCTAACACCTCTACCTTGCCACCATCACTCACTGAATTCCCAATATATTGGAAAATAGGTAATATAGAAATCAGTAAATAATAGAAAAGTTTTGAACAGGGGCATGATGTCTTTGAAAAAATAGATTTAGTAGTGAATAAGTTTAAACAGAAAGAACTCACTGGCAATTTGCAGGCAAGGATACTGTGTAAATATCAATTTATACAAACAATTCTTGAGTTACTATGTGACATGTATTGTATATATATTTTCTAATTTCATTTTATGTAGTTGATAATAATATTCCAACTTTATAGAGAAACTAAAGTACAAGGAGATTTAAGTAACTTTCCTGATATCAATTCACCAATAAATAAGAGCTAGGATAGAAACCTAAACCTTTATACTGTTAAAGTTTTCCCCATTTGTTACTCTTTATTTTGAAGTCAAAGTAGATGGTTGGTTTAATCATTCTTCTCAGATCAAGGCACATTGTCATCTTTGATCTATGCAAGACCCCTTTCTATTTTATTTATTTTTATCCTTTCTCAAAATCCCTATATTCTGTTTCCATCACTCTAATTCCATAGCCAAACATTTCAATGTGCTTGATATGTACTTGTTTCTTGTAAGTATTCTTTAAAATGAGTATTATTATTTTGTGTGCTTATATTTTTAATTTATATTAATGATATAAATTATATATCTTCTTTTTCTTATTTTTTTCATTAAAAACTATGTTTCTATGGGTGCTTCTAATTAATTGATTCTAACTTCAACTTCTTCCCTTTCAATTACATTCAATTAATTCCCTAAAGCGAGGGCAGACTTGGAAGACAACATTCATAAATATTAATTACTCAATTAGCATATTAAAAGCAATCCACTCTACCAAACATTTGTTGAGTATTTACCACCAGACATTATGTTCAATGTTGGGAATGCTGAGATGAATAAAATCTAAAACTTATCTTTAAGAGATGGGGACCCAATCATGCAGATGAATAATTACAGTTTAATGACTTATGGACAGTTATGGATATGAGCTGAAGAAACAGTAACAGCACAGATCAGGGCATGATTGTTTCTGCTCAGGGCTCTGAGCAAAATGAATGAAATATTGGACAAAAGAGTGACCTTTTCTGGGTTTCAAAGAATGAGTAGGAGAAGTGTGCTGAGTGAATGGGTGGTGAAAGGGTGTCCTAGGAAAGAGCACTTTTGACAAGAATTATTTCATTGTCTGTCTTCCCTATGACCCTTTCTAAAGACCTGTGATACTCACAGTCTCTCAGAACAACAGCAGTGTTTACCCCTGAGCCGGGCTGATTGTCTGAGGGGTGGGTGCTTGGGACCTGACACAAAGGCCCCCTATTGGTGATTCAGCAACCAAACATGTGTGGTGTTGGTTAAACAGGTAAATTGATCCACTCTACTGTTCCTGTTGAAATTTGAATGAAAAGGTCTTAACATGTTGCCAGGTGATGAAAGAAAATGGAACTGGTAGGTCTTGATGAATGGTGGTCAGTCATTTGGTCATTTGCATGTTGATGAATAAAGAAAGACTTGGCCTTCAAGTAAACAAGGAGTGAAGTAGTTCTTGGGTAGAGAGAAATGCCACCTCAGTTCCTCACCCCTTTCTTGTCCTCAATTGCTGGGCTTGGCTTCCTACCTTCAGCTCCTTGAGGTTTCTGAATCTTTACAATAAATATCCCTTTATTGGGAACTATTTTGCATTTCTATTGCCAATTACTTAATGATAAAGCACATACTCCAAGGCATACAGACCTGAGAGACTGTGGTCTATTTACAGAGCTATAGTTCATTTGCTATTGCCTAGTATAGAATAAGTGAGGAGGGTTAGGGAAAATCTGAGAGGAGAACCAACAGAGTTTGGTGACTTATTAGATATGGATATAATGATAACTGGCTCTGAAATTCCAAGCTTGAAAGTCCCTGGGAGAGTGGTGGTAACATTGATATAAAGCTAAGAGACTAAAGGAAAAAGAGGGAAGGATTCAATTTTAGATGTGAGCAGACTTTGGGAAGCATATAAATATCAAATACTAAGTTGGAAAAAAGAGGAGCTGAGGGCCTATGGTGACATTAGAGAGAGGAAGAAGGGACTTGGTGAGGACCCAAGAATGAGACCAGAAATAGTCCAAGATGGCGATTGGGGAACCAAAGGAGAAAAATTTAAAAGGCAAATAAAATAGTAGCAGTAATAGTAATTACTAGTATTAGTAGTGATAGTAATTATTAGTATATTTGTGATAGTCTATAAAACACAGCCAAGGCATCATATAAATGAAGATTAGAGAAAAGCAAAATAGAAGTGCAACATCTCAGTAAATTCTCCCACTTTAGACAAATTTCCAGTGCCCTTAATATCTTCCCACAGATCTCTGACTGTTAAATGTTATTTGGGATAGTGAAATCTACAGTCATGGGATCTGCTCTGTTGAAAGTTGCTTTATTTGATACTCAATACAATGTCATATGTAACTGCCAACTTTTTTAAAAAATTAAAATGAGCAAGGTTTCTTTGCTAAAGTTATCCTAGTAACCTCAAAATTAGGAAGCTATGATCTTGGTGTGTGCAGATGTGAGAAGGGACACTGAGGCATCCATGCTCAGCAATGACCTGTGATGAAGCCTGATTTCTGGGCATCCTTCAGGAAGTGGCAGCTAATTTGGATCTGGAATTTTGAAGGAATGTAAATTTGGGGATTTTCCATGTGAAGCTCCGTTTGCAATCACGTGTTCATCTAAAAATGCTTCTTTTCTATGAATGCTCATACTAATGATGTGTTGCTAGTTTGGAAAGAGAGTAAAGGACAAATGCAGCTATTGTCCCTGTTCTGTAGACTTAAACCAACTAATTAAATCCACTTTGCTTTCTGGGCTTATGGTGACTTTGTGTAATTCAGACTGGAATCTTGTCACATCCAGAAGATCTGTCATTGTCCAGGTTACCATGGCAGCTTAACTTTTTCCTTTTTGTAAAATTATCCCAGCCCTTGGCTTCAGTTAGTCACATAAGCTGCTGTATTATTAGCTTAATGAAGGGGTCCTTTCTGCAGGTTCTTCCAATACTGTCAGGTAGCTGTCCAACTAGCGTGGTGTTACCATGTTTAGTATCTTATTCTCAGCATCCATCTGGAGCTCTCTTATAAAGCCCATAGGTTGTGTGCCAGAGAATATCCTGCTGCTTCTGAATAAAATTCATTTCCTTCTTTCTTAAATGTGACCTATATGACATCACATTGTCAACCCCATCCCCCCGCCCATTCTTAGTTTCATAGTATGAGGGGTGGCTTTGGCACCATCTAAGCATTCAGAGCTATTATCTGTGCAAAGATTCATTTTTTATTTCTGTAGTTTTAATGCAACATACTCTGGAATCAGTTTCAAACTCTAATGATTAACACATGTTTATTCACTCCAAGTGGAGCTATGGCTGCAGCCCCTGCTGCACACGTTATTGGGTTTAAGTGCTTTTTTTTTTTGTTATTATTTTTCCTCCCTAGGTTGGTTCTTCACATGGATCAGAAGAAGCAACCAACAATTAGCTATGGAAATCTTTGTCCTCTGCCTTGGAGGTACCTTTCTGTAGTTATTAATTACCCATGAGGTCTGTACCCAAGTCACTTTCTGGGCACCATGCAATAGTCACTGGAGTTCAACTTTGTGCCTGGCATTAAGCTTCATTCTGTATGTATGTTTCCATAGCATAATAACAGCCCACTAACAGCAAATTTACTCTCAGAGATTCATGGCAATAATGCACACCAGAAAAACACAGATGGAAAATAGCAGTCTTTGACTGAGTCTAAAATATGGTAGGTGAACATTTAATGACATAAAGGCAGATGTTCACAGTGAAGATAGAAAAATTAGGGACATCTTTTTTGTTAACTAAGAAAAGTCAAACAGGGTTATCATTATCAGTTGCAGCTGGTGCTCACACTTCTCTGGGAGACATCCCACAGAGGCATGCTCAGGTTTGGGGGAAGAGATGGGAGGCTGCTTACACATCACCCTCAAAATGACAGCACTGCCAGCTCTACTTAGTGACCCAGCAAGAGAGCTGTATTAACCAAGATGCAAAAACACAGATAATTTGGAGTAAATTGTAATTTATTGAGGAATTACTATTGGTTAGATAATTTTTCCTCTTCTCTAAACCCTATCTCAAGCCCAATCTCAGAGAAAATTGAAGTTTATTCAAATGCATCCTTGCAGTGGAGGTTAAAGAGCCACTGTGAATTTATTTCATCTCTGAATTTACAGCTTTGTTAAGCAAAACTATATAAAAACCATAAAATGAAAGAGACTAAAAATAAAAGGGGGCTTAGACTTCCAGCCAAGATGGAGGCAGGACTGACATGCTCGTTTTCCTCCATAGCTAAGAAGGAATACATCTACTGCAAAACCAGAAATAACCAGAACTTCCAGAAAATTAAGCTACATGGAAGTCCAACATATGAAGTTATGAAGAAGTGGTGTTCATACATATGGGTAGGAGGGGTGAAGCTGGGGCAGAGAGGTCAAGCTGTGCTGGTGGTGGCAGCTTGGTAATGGCAGCGGGATGGGGGTAAACACAGACACCATATTTAAAAAGAGGTGAGAAACACCTGGGGAGCACCCCAGCTACAGACCAGACCTGTCAGCTCATGATTCCAATGCCAGGGAAGGCAGACCCCCATTGTCTCGGACTGTGAAGGCTGGAGGGGGTGAGGATGGAGGAAGAAGCTCCCAGTTTCTAAGCAGAGAGTAAATGACAAGAATCCATCTTGGACACCCAACCCCACACAAAACACAACAGTGTGGTGAGAAGGGTTACCCTGTAGTGATGAGTGCATGGGGATCTGCCCCCTATAGCATAGGAGGTGTGACAGCCCCACCCAGGAAGCAAAGGTAAACACAAAACTATCAGGATGGCAGAGATTATGATAGAGATCCCAATCACACAGCAGACCAGCCAGCAAATATCTGACCTAATGGGTAAGCAGATAGGAAATCTTTCTGAGGCACAGTTTAGAGCTTTGGTTATAAGAATGTTTACAGATCTGACAGCAGATCTTATACAAGATGGAGAAGCAATGAAGGCTAGTCCTCCTGAAATGAATGAAAAAATATACAAAACAAGGGGTGAGGGAAAGAAAACCAGGGATCAAATCAACAAATCAGAACATAGGAAAGGAACAAACAAACAACCAGTGCAGAAAGAGGAAATGAAAAGTAAGGAAAATGAGGAGAGGCTCAGAAACCCATGGGACAGCTGTAAGCAGGCCAACATCCAAATCATAGGATTGCCAGAAGGTGAAGAACTAGAAATTGAAAAATTATGTGAAAAAATAATGAAGCAGAACTTCCCTAACTTGGGGAAGGAAATAGACTTACAAGTCCAGGAAGCACAGAGAGATCCAAATAAACTGGACCGAGGGAGAACCACACCAAGACACATTATAATCAAAATGTCAAAACTTAAGGATAAAGAGAGAATCTTAAAAGCAGCAAGAAAGAAGAGAATTATGTACAAAGGGGTCCGAATAAGACTACCTGCTGATTTCTCAAAATAAACTCTGAAGGCAAGAAGGGACTGGCAAGAAATATTCAAAAGAATGAAAAGCAAAAACCTACAGCCACAATTACTCTATACAGCGAAGCTGTCATTCAGAATAGAAGGGCAGAGAAAGTGCTTCCAGGACAAAGTAAAACTGAAGGAGTTCATCAGATCCAAACCACTATTATAGGAAATGTTAAAGGGACTTGTTTAGGAGAAAGAATATCAAAACTATGAACATTAAAATGAAAACTATCACAACAACCAACAGAAGCTAGGTAATCGAAACAAAGGCAAACTAAGTAGGCAGCGAGAGTAAGAAAAGAATTATAGGTATGGGGAACATATTAAGGGAGGTCAACTTGGAGGGGGAAGGGGGAAAATGGAGGTAGATGATACAGGAATTAAGAAGCATAGTAGGAGGGAATGGAGTAGATAGAAAGATGTTGAGAAGAACTACATGCACAACCAATGGGCATGGACCAAGGGGTGTACAACTGGAGGAAGAGGGGTCACTGGGTGAAGGGGAACAAAGGGAAAAGAACTTGGACAACTGTGACAACATAATTAATTAAACATATTAAGACATGATCTGATGCTACCAGAGGCAGATCCAGGAAGTGCATGCAGATCATTCTAAGAGGAACCAACAAACAACGGGAGTCACAAAAATGAGAGACAGAGAAACGACCCCCCATCAAAAGGAAAGGTAGAATCCCCAGAGAGAGTGCTAAGTGAAATAGGGGGGAGCAAACTATCAGATATGGAATTCAAAACATGGGTTATGGAGAAGCTGAATGAGATCAGCGGAAACTACAAAGAACTCCAGGGAAACTACAAGGAACTCCAGAAAAACTACAAGGAACTTACAGAGAATTACACGAGCATGAAAAAGGACATAAAAGCTATCAGTAAGAGCCAGGAGGAAATGAAGAATATGATCTCTGAATCGAAGAACACAGTAGAAGGAATTAAAAGCAGGCTAGAGGAAGCAGAAGATCAGATCAGCGAGCTGAAGGACACCATAGACAAAAACTCCCAGAAAGTGCAACAAAATGAAAAAAGACTGAACAGGACTGAAGAGGTTCTAAGACAGCTGCAGGACAACATGAAACATAATAATATCTGTATCATAGGAATTCCAGAAGGAGAAGAAGAAGAGCAATAAATAGAAAACCTCTTTGAAAAACTAATGACAGAAAACTTCCCTAACATGAGGAGAGAAAGAGTCACACAAGTTCAGGAAGCAGAGAGGGTCCCAATTAAAATGAACCCCAACAGGCCCACTTCAAGACACATCATAATTAAAATTGGAACAACCAAAGACAAAGAGAGAATCTTAAAAGCAGCAAGAGAGAAACAACTAATAACTTACAAGGGAGCTCCAATAAGGCTATCATCAAATTTCTCAGCAGAAACACTACAAGCCAGAAGGGAATGGCAAAAAATATTCCAAGCAATGAAAAACAAAGGCCTACAACCTAGAATACTCTACCCAGCAAAGCTCTCATTCAAAATGGAGGGTGAAATAAGAAGCTTCCAAGACAAAAGAAGACTAAAAGAATACATCCCCACCAAACCAGCAATGCAAGAGATGCTAAAGGGTCTGCTTTAAGAAGATAAAGAAACAGAGAGAGACAGAGAAGAACACGAGTACAAAGGGTAAAAATGACAATGAATAAGTACTTATCAGTAATAACATTAAATGTAAATGGATTAAATGCTCCAATTAAAAGACATAGGGTAGCTGAATGGATTAGAAAGAATGACCCACATATATGCTGTCTACAAGAGACACACCTTAGAACAAAAGATCTACACAGACTGAAAATAAAGGGATGGGAAAAAGTATTTCAAGCAAATGGACATGAAAAAAAAGCCGGGGTAGCAATACTTATATCAGACAAAACAGATTTCACAGCAAATGCCATAAAAAGAGACAAAGTAGGGCATTTCATAACACTTAAGGGAAAAATCCATCAAGAAGATATAACCCTTATAAATATATATGCACCCAAATTAGGAGCACTCAAATGTATAAGGAAAATTTTGAAAGACTCCAAGAAAGATATAGATAGCAGCACATTCATAGTAGGGGACTTTAACACCCCATTGTCAACAACGGACAGATCTTCGAAGCAAAGAAACACCAAAGATATTGAGGCACTGAACAGCACTCTAGATCAAATGAACTTAGTCGATATATATAGAAGTTTTCACCCCAAAGAAGAAAAATATACATTCTTCTCAAGTGCACATGGAACATTTTCAAAGATAAACCACATGGTAGGACACAAAACAAGCCTTAACAAATTCAAGAAAATTGAAATTATATCAAGCATCTTCTCAGATCACAGTGGCTTAAAATTGGAAATCAACCTCAAGGAAAAAATTCAAAAACATTCAAACTCATGGAGAATGAATAACATGCTATTAAATAATGAATGGGTTAACAATGACATCAAGGAAGAAATCAAAAATTTCTGGAAACTAATGATAATGAACACACAACAACCCAAAACCTATGGGATACAGCAAAAGCAGTCCTGAGAGGAAAGTTCATGGCAATACAGGCCTACCTAAAAAAGCTAGAAGAATCTCTAATAAAAAATTTAACCCTATGGCTACAAGAACTAGAGGGAGAACAACAAGCAAAGCCCAGATCAAGTAGAAGGAAGGAAATCATCAAAATCAAAGCACAATTAAATGACATAAAGACTAAACAAACAATTCAAAAGATCAACAAAAGTAGGAGCTGGTTCTTTGAAAAGATAAACAAAATTGACAAGCCTTTAACCAGGCTCATCAAAAAAAAAGAGAGAGGACCCAAATAAATACGATCAGAAATGAAAGAGGAGAAATCACAACTGATATCACAGAAATACAAAGGATTGTAAGAAATTATTATGAACAACTGTACGGCAAGAAATTTGACAACCTAGAGGAAATGGACTAACTCCTGGAAACCTATAGTCTTCTCAAACTGAATCAAGAAAAAGCAGAAAGTCTGAATAGACCAATAACAGCTAGTGAAATTGAAGCAGTAATCAAAAAACTCCCAGAACACAAAAGCCCTGGACCGGATGGCTTCACAAGTGAATTCTACAAAACATTTAGGGAAGAACTAACACCTATCCTCCTCAGACTATTCCAAAAGATACAAGAAGAGGGAAGACTCCCAAACTTGTTCTATGAAGCAAGTATAACCCTAATTCCAAAACACGGTCAAGACACAACAAAGAAAGAAAACTACAGGCCAATATCGCTCATGAACATAGATGCTAAAATCCTAAACAAAATATTCGCAAACAGGATCCATCAACACATTAGAAAGATCATACATCACGATCAAGTGGGATTCATCCCAGGGATGCAAGGATGGTTTAATATTTGCAAATCAATAAACGTAATACACCACATGAACAAAATGAAACACAAAAACCACATGATCATATCAATAGATGCAGAAAAAGCATTTGATAAAAGTACAACACCCATTTATGATGAAAACTCTCAGCAAAATGGGAATAGAGGGAGCATACCTCAACATAATAAAGGCCATATACGAGAAACCTGAAGCCAACATCATACTCAATGGGCAAAAACTGAGAGCATTCCCCCTGAGATCAGGAACAAGACAAGGATGCCCGCTCTCTCCACTCCTATTCAACATAGTGTTGGAAGTTCTAGCCACCGCAATCAGAAAAGAAAGAGAAATAAAAGGCATCCAAATTGGAAGAGAGGAAGTAAAACTGTCATTATTTGCAGATGACATGATAGTGTACATAGACAACCCTATAGACTCCACAAAAAAACTACTCAACCTAATAAGTGAATTTGGCAAAATAGCAGGATACAAAGTCAATATTAAGAAATCGAAGGCATTTTTATACACCAACAATAAAAACTCAGAGTTCAAAACTGAAAGAAAAACCCCATTTACCATAGCAACAAGAAAAATAAAATACCTAGGATTAAACTTAACCAAGGAGGTAAAAGACCTGTACTCAGAAAACTACATAACACTGAAGAAAGAAATTAAAGAAGATACAAATAAATGGAAGCATATACCATGCTCATAGATGGGAAGAATCAACATCCTTAAAATGTCCATACTACCCAAAGCAATTTATAGATTCAATACAATCCCTATTAAAATACCAATGACATTCTTCACAGACCTAGAACAAATACTTAAAAAATGTATATGGAACCTAAAAAGAGCCTGAATAGCCACAGCAATTTTGAGGAAGAAGAACACAGTAGGAGGAATCATAATACCTGATATCAAACACAAGGCCACGGTAATCAAAACAATCTGGTACTGGCATAAAAACAGACATATAGATCAATGGAACAGAATAGAGAGCCCAGAAATAAACCCAGGTTCATATGGTCAACTAATATTTGACAAAGGGGGAAAGAACATCAAATGGAGTGAAAAGAGCCTCTTCAACAAATGGTGTTGGGAGAACTAGACAGAGACATGCAAAAAAATGAAACTAGACCACCAACTTACACCATAAACCACAATAAACTCAAAATGGATCAAAGACTTAAGTGTAAGCCGTGACGCCATAAAAGTCCTAGAGGAAAAAATAGGCAGGAAAGTTTCAGATATTCCACGTAGCAACATTTTCACTGATATGTCTCCTAAGGCAAGGGAAATAAAGGAAAGAATAAACAAATGGGACTACATCAAACTAAAAAGTTTCTGTTCAGCTAAAGAAAACATCAGGAAGATGAAAAGGAAACCAACCATATGGGAAAATATATTCGCCAATGACATGTCAGACAAGGGATTGATCTCCAAAATATATAAAGAACTCATACGACTCAACACCAAGAAGACAGACAACCCAATTAAAAAATGGGCAAAGGATCTGAACAAATACTTCTCCAAAGAAGACATACAGAGGGCACATAGACATATGAAAGAATGCTCTACATCACTAGCCATCAGAGAGATGCAAATAAAAACCACAATGAGATACCACCTCACACCAGTCAGAATGGCCATCATCAACAAATCAACAAACAACTTGTGCTGGAGAGGATGCAGAGAAATGGGAACCCTGGTGCATTGCTGATGGAAATGCAGACTGGTGCAGCCACTATGGAAAAGAGTTTGGAATTTGCTCAAAAAACTAAAAATGAAACTGTCTTTTAAACCAGCAATCCATTGCTAGGATTATATCTGAAAAATCCTGGAACACCAATTCAAAGGAACCTAAGCACTCCAATGTTCATAGCAGCACTATTTACAATAGCCAAGTGCTGGAAACAACCTGAGTGCCCATCTGTAGATGAGTGGATCAAAAAACTGTGGTACATTTACACAATGGAGTACTATGTAACAGAAAGAAAGAAGGAACTTCTACCATTTGCAACAACATGGATGGAACTAGAGAGAATTATGCTTAGAGAAATAAGCCAGGCAACGACAGAAAAATACCTTATGCTGTCACCTATTACTGGAAACTAATGAACAACACAAACAAATGAGCATAATTGAACCAGAGGGCATAAGCCTATAACCGCATTACCTGAGTGATTGTCTGTACGTATAGGCCTCACTTAATCCTCCCTGCAGCGCTGCCTCCTGAGACTCAATGGTTTGGCTGAACTAAATGGCTAGGTTGGTGAAGAATGGGGTGGTCTGTGGGCTTCACTTTAAAACTGGTTTCTCTTTTCTATCCTAATGGCTTGGACAGAAAGGACCCAGAGGTCTTAGAGGGGGGAAACCTAGACTATTTCCCTCATTCCAATCTAAGTATAATGGGCAAAAGGGTTTTTGACAGGTGAGATGTGCCTAGCACACCTTCCTCCAAAGAAGCCCCCCCCTTTTTTTTCTTTTTCCTTTCTTTTTTTTTTTCCCCCTAATGTGGAACATTGAAAAATTAATTCCTGCCTTTTGTCATCTAGTAGTTATGGATTGAATGATGTCTTTTAACCCTTTTTGCCAAATCTGTTGTTCTCAGAACACAACAAGGATGCCAGCCTGTTAAACCAAGCATGCCATTGTCCGGAGACAGCCAACTGACCTGGAGTCTGCATGATCCTTCCCCATGTGGGAAGGCCACCCTCACCTCCACACCCCCACTCTTATTAGGGATTTCTGGACCCAAGGGTAGGTAGGACGATGACCATGTCCAGCTTGAAGCAGCTAGAGGAGCTTGAGACCTTCGCCCATTGTCCTTTATAAGATTACAAAGGGTCTTAATATCTGAGAGGGAGGGATTGTTATTTTTTATTGTTAAAATAATTAATTAATCACATATTTACTAAAAAAAAAGAGAAGAAGAAGAAGAATATATGAAAGGGTGAAGTGGGAAAGCTTGTATGTATGAACCATGGGTATGGACTTGGGGGGAGATTGCTGGGGCAGGGAGATGCTGGGTGCAGGGGAGTAAAGGGGATAAAATTGGAACTATTGTATCAATATAATCAATAAAATACATTAAAAAACATATTAAATAAATAAATAAATATAAAGAGAAAAACCAATAGCAAGCAAGCTGTTCCAGTTAAGTCTTTTCCTGCTCAAAAAGAAATGAGGAAAGTAAGCATAACATATAATAATGATTTGTATTTTTTTTCTGGCTTTAATATTCTATACATGATTTTGGAGAAGGAATATGTGGATTTATTATTTTTTTTCCCAACCTAAACATTCTCTCTTGGCATTAACCTCTTCTGAACCTGAGGTCTCTCAGATGGAACAATCAGTTTAAGTTTTGAAAGAGAGTTAAACAGTAATTGTAATTTTTAAATAGTATCTAACACACTAGGAATGCAGAGTAAATGCCAAGCTATAATCATTTAAATGTCTTTTATTTATTCCATTTCTCATGTTCTGTGTCGGATTGAAGACTCAGGGAATTTCTTGTTTTTATAGGACACATCTAATCACCTGGTGCCAGGTTGTTTCAGCCTGAGGCGCAAGCACAGCCACCAGCAAGTTTTCTGCCAGGGGATTCATCCTCTCCATATTTTTCTGATTGGTTTTAAAGAGCATCACCTGTGAGGATTGTTAAAATAATTTATTGTTATAATTACAGTAACATTTTAGCATGTCATAATCATATAGAAGTGTAAAAATAGAAAGATGCTATTTTGGAGGTTTTTTTTTAAACTTGATATTTGTTTCATGGAAGGGAAGAAAGGATTAAGAATGTCATTTGTTTAGAGAAGGAACCAGCCTTGTGATAATAGGAGAGAAAATGATGTGTTGAAGTCAAGAGTACTTCCTGAGGAAGAGAAGTAGATAGATACTTTGAAATTGATTTGGTTTTAGCCATCCCCCCTGCCCCCACAAAAAAGGGAAAAGAAATTTCTTTAAAATAAAACTTTATACATACAAGCAAACTGAAGACGTGTGATGATCTTACTCCAGCTGAGGGCCTCAGCCAAACCAAGCTACTAATTTTTTCATAGGCTTTTACATTTTTGATGACCTCTTAGTTGAGGAGTCCCAAATGTCGGAAAAAGGAATATTTATGATAGTTGTACTATAAGAATCTTTGAAAAAGACAATATATTTTTGGTTGACAAAATATTCCTATCGTTTCCAAATGTTCAGTCAACACCAATTAAAAAAAAAATAAAGATCTTTTGAGAAAATGCTGTTTGCTTGCAGGTGGGTGAACAATCACAGGTTTGAAGATTGGGCCACAATTATATTTCTAAACCACGTCCCAAGGTTCTAAAATAGTGTATGTTATCTACATAAGCAATATTGACCGACAAAATTATAAAATGCCAAAGTTTTTAATTTTATTTATTTACTTATTTATTCAGCTTTGTTGAGGTATAATACATTTAAAATGTACAGTTTGATTATTTGATATGTGTTTACATTGTAAAATGATTCAAACAACTGAGTTAACATATTCATCACATCACAAATTTACTTTTGGGAAGGGGTGGAAGAGAAGCCTGAAGTTCTTTCTTAATAAATTTCAATTTCACACTACAATGTTATCAACTGTAGTCACCATGTTGAACATTAGATTCTCAGACTTTATTAATCTTAAAATCAAAATTTTGTGCCCTTTAACCAACCTCTCCTTAATTCTTGACCATTAGCCGGTGACAGCCTATATTCTACTTTCTTTTTACTTGAATAACATTTTTTTAAAAGATTACACACATAAATGATACCATGCAGTATTCTGACTTATTTCACTTAATATAATGCCCTTCAGATTTATATAAAAGGTGAGTGATATCCCATTGTATACATATAACACATCTTCTTATCTATTCATCCATCCATTGACAAACAGGTTGTTTCTGTATTGTGGCTACTGTGAATAGTGCTGCAGTAAACATGGAAGCACATATATCTTTTCAAGATAATGATTTCATTTTCTTTGGATATATACCCAGAAATAGGATTGCTGGGTTGCACAGTAATTAAAGTTTTAATTTCTTGAGGAACCTCCATATTGTTTTTCATAGTGGCTGCACCAATTTACATTCCTACCAACAGTGCATTAAGGTTCCCTTTTCTCCATATCCTCACCAACATTTGTCATTTATTGTCTATTTCATGATAGCCATTGTAACAGATGTGAGGTGATGTCTCAATTGGTTTTGATTTGCATTTTCCTGATCATTAGTGATGTTGAGCATCTTTTCATGTACTTGTTGTTCACTTACATGTTTTCTTTGGAAAAATGCCCATTCTATTTCTTTGCTCACTTTAAAATTGAGTTACAGTAGTCCCTCTCTATATCGCAGTTCACTTATCACGGCCTCACAGTATCATGGGATTTTTAAAAATATTATATTGAATTATTTATTGTGGATTTTTCACTATATTGCGGGATTCACTTTTGTCTTCTTCAATTTCCTTCGACAATGTTTTATAGTGCTCAGTGTACAGATCTTTCAAATTCTTGGTTAAATTTATTCCTTGGTATTTTATTCTTTTGATGCAATTGTAAATAGGATTTTTTTTCTTTATTACTGTTTGGTATTTGCATGGGCCCAGGGAGTAATAGCTATAGGAAGTGTTTCTGTACCCATTTGATAATTGTTTTTTTTTGTTTAATGTGGTGCTATAAATGCTGAGGCCCATTGATTACAAAAACTAAGTACTTTGAGGGCTTATCTCTGGGGTGGCAGCCACAAAATTGGGGGTGGGGGGATAGGTGTGTGGACAAACTCCTTCAGGGAGAACATGGAGACTCTGGTTTTACTTTTGAAGTAGACCAGAGCGAGAATTCAGGGGAATTGCCCATCAGGTGTTTTGGGCTCCTGGGAGGATTTCAGTTAGCATCTAGATGCTGGGTGATTAAAAGCTGGGCCCTCCAGCAGCAGCTAGGAGAGTGTGCAGTCAAACCCCTCCCAGGGAGAAATTGGAAGATGAGCACATTTGTCTGTTCTCTATGGGTTGAGCTTGGGGTATAGCCATGAGGAGTACTCACAAGCCCACTTGCTTCTCTTTTTGCTATAGTTCTTTGGGACTTGTGAATGCAAGCCCTCTTGGCTCTCTGAGCTAGGTGATTTGGGGGTCTAGTGGTTTGTTGGTGGCCTTAAAAGTTGGGGTGCTCTATGTGTGGTCCAAAACGTATCCTCCTCAGGGAAAAGCTGGGAGTCAAGGGTTCCCTCTCAATTGTATGTCACTTTATCCTGGTGGGTTTATTACAAGAGTGACTCTCAGCCTTTCCTACCCATTTTGATGTGGGAATTTTTTCCTACTATCCAAGGTGTAGGAGTCACTCAAGTACTTATGGATTTCTCTCAGAGAGGTTTTTTTTCCATGTGAAGCTGTGTACATTTGGTGTATCTGTGGGAGGAGGGAAAGTCAGGGACCTCCTATGTTGTCATCTTGGTGATGTCACTCCTGTGAACATTTATTTTAGATGCAACTCCTCTTCTAAGTGCCAATGCTGGGACTTACTCTTCTAGTAAATCTCATCAAACAGCAAAACGAGAATTGGCACTGTCTCATTTTCTTAGCATTGATCTGGGTTAAAATTTTATTTATTTGCATAATCTTTCCCCCATATGTCTGTACACCTCAGGAAGGTGAAGATCCTGTCTGGTTTGCAACACAGTCTGATTACCAGTCCCTGGCCAAGAGTCTTACATGCTATAAGCTGACAGGCTGCAGGTCAACATGAGTTAAAAAAAAATGAGTGATGTAACAGGAGATTTCAGATTAATTCTTGCTCTGCAATTTATAAGTGCAAATTTGGGCAAGAATTTCACTTATTGGAGATTCCGATTCTATATTTATAAAATGGATGACTTGGTCAAGAAGTTCTCCAAAGTCCACAGTCTTATATTCCATAAATAAATATAGGGTAGACATGTCAGGGCTCTACCACCACCTTTTTTTCTGGAAACTATTGACCTAGGCCCCAGCCTAGGATTCTCCAACCCTTCACTCTAGAGTCTATTTCAAGATTGCCCTACCCTGTACTAGTATCAATATCTAGGTTTCTACCACTCAGTTTCTTGCATCATCAATGACCTTGATAGCATAGGGATCTTGTTTGTAAGTAGAACTTTTTCACAATTGGCATCTCATTTTCATTTTTGTTGTTTGAAAGTTTTAACTAAATAAACTTCATAAAGAACAAAGTCCTCAAGAAACAGGAAAAGCATGATGGGAGGAGCACTGCTCTTTGACTTGGAATGTTCTGGAGTACTTGAGTCACTCTCTAGATGCTGGTAATGTTTGCCCACATCCGATACCCCCTCCTGCTTTTTTGGTCAGCACCATTAACAGCCCTGTTTGTTTGTTTGTTTTTGCCTTAAATTGGTGTTAAGCTTTGGTGTTTCTTCTCAATCAGGATGTTTTTGTCTGACAGACAAGAATCTAATCTTGTAAAGGATTGGAGCTCTTGAAATGTTTTAATATTCTCATATTGTTGCCACCACCAGCCCCCATGTTATTCTGTGAATAGTAGCCCCTGAATAGTAGTGGTGAGACAAGATCCTGTAATGGCTGGTCTTGGGACTCCAAGGTGAATGTTAGGACAGTGAAGGATTTGTCTCATAATCTATGTAGCTGTATTAACGAGAACCAATTAACCACTTTTGGCCCAACCCCTCTCTCCATATGACAGCTCAGCCATCACACATAAGTCAGGTACAATAGTTCAGATTCCTAAGCATAGCTGTCCTGTAGTGCTGATGACCAGAGGAGGGATGTCTAATAAACTGTCCAACACATTGGAATTCTTCTGCGGCATATTTTGATTTTGGGTAATAATGGTGCTTACGATATCTAACCAAGTTTTCATAGACTCACCGAGGTTTTACCATGCCTCTGTCTGCCCACTGCAGTCACTAGCCTTTGTCAGTTTCCTGTGAGCTTCTCAATTACCTTTTCCTCTGAGCTGGAATTATACCAAAGGAGAGACAAAATAAAGTAACTCACTAAGTGGAAATGAGTTTTTAAGGATTTTTTTTTCCAAAAACAAAATTAGAGATAATATAGGTTCATGCAATGTCATGGATAATGATGACTACTGATATTTTTTAAGAGAGAGAATAGGCAGGGAGAGAGAAATTGAGAGAGAGAGAGAGAGGGGGAGAGAAAGAGAGAGAGAGAGAGAGAGAGAGAGAGAGAGAGAGAGATTTGTTGTTCCACTTATTTATGCATTCATTGGTTGCTTGTTGCATGTGCCCTGACCAAGAATCAAACCTGCAACCTTGGTGTATCAGGATGACACTCTCACCAACTGACCTAAATGGCCAGGGCAACAATCTAGATAACAGCTAAGAAAAGGCAACTTTCTTGCTTTCTTGCAAATAAGCCAAAAACAATAGTTCATTAAGTTTCCACTACATTCATAATGGAACATTTTCTCATCTTCTAATGAGAAGTTTCATGAAATGCAAGACTTGTGCTTTGCATAATAGTGTTAATTTTTGTTAAAATTCTATGATTACTTGTCACAGTTTGTTGTTGTTTTTTTCTAAATTCCAAACTAATTTCTTTGGGACTAAGATTTCTACTAATTTGTTTGTTTCTTTTATAACAAAAACCATGAAATTTACACTTAAAGTGACCATTGATTTGCACTGGGTGTTCTTGGCTTGTTATTTCCTACATAATTTTTACTACTGTTCTTAGGGACTGAATTATTTAATCTTGGCAGTTATTGAATATTCTTCTCCTTTGCAGCTATAGAAATGCCTCAAGTTGGCAAGAAGAAAAGGGAAGTCTTTGGCTGTTCAATACCAAATATGACCTCTATTACAGCGCTGAAGGAATGTTTTTAGGAATAACATTGGAAACATCCAAAGGAACACACCAAAGTCCTTCTGACATTGGTGAAGGGAACTTCCCATGGGGTCATTTGTGGTCAGGCAGGCAGGCAGTTAGGAAGGGCAGTTAATTTTGGATGAATAAAAATTTTAGTTATAGTGTTCAGCTCAGGTGATATGTTTTAGAAGTAACTGAAGTAAAAAAGGAAAGCTTGATATGGCCAATGCCTACATGTTTGCCTGGTAATCCAGATAGCCTTCGATGGAAGAATTGATATTAGAAAGATTATCCCTTTAACTTACTTCAAATGTTGAACTAGAGTCAGACAAAAGGGGGCACCCCTGTGGCCAGATAATGGAGATGAAAAGCACCACTGCTGTATGACCCTTGCGAACACTCATAGTAGCCTTCCATTATTATTGTCTACAACTGAGAGCTGCTGACACACTTGACAAATAGACCCTTTCTAGTCATAAGTATACTATCCTTATGAACTGGAGTGGATATGAGAATGGACACTAGTAGCACATTTTAGGCTTTCTTCAGGGAAAGGAGTGAGAAATATTCCTGAAATAGCAGATTGGGCTAATAGATGACAGGAAAAGGAAGGCTTAATTAAGAGTGTTTAAGGAAAATCAGAAGTTTGGCTCTACTAGGCCTGTTAATGGCTACTCTGGTGGGAAACAGGAGAGGGGGAAAGCATGGAACCTTGTTGGAATCATGACTTGAGTCCTCTGCACCTGTCCCTCCACCACTTGTCTGATACCCCTTACCACACCCTAGTGCTTGGTTTGGCTATACCTGGATCAGATGAACAAGGTAAGTGGAAGTGAGTAGTGGAGAGGGTGCAGAGCCTACTGACCAGGCTAGCATTTGCATTCTTTGGGGGAGAAGCACAAAACCAAATGGAAAGTACTGGCCCTGGCCAGGTAGCTCAGTTGGTTAGAATATCGTACACCAAGGTTGTGGGTTTGATCCCTAATCAGGGCACATATAAGAAGCCACCAATTAATGCATGAATAAGCAGAACAACAAATCAGTATTTCTCTTTCCCTTTTCCTTCTCTTTCTCTTCCTTCCTCTCTCTAAAAATCGATAAATAAAAAATTTAAAAATAGAAAGTACTAACTTCCAGTCGTTCATTGTCTGAATGAGCTGACTTGCGGCAGAGTAATCCTACAGATATCCCTAGTTTTCCCAGCATACACAGCTGGGGCAATTTCACAAAGGCAAGAGGCCAGTGAACAGTTAACAGTGTTTGAGTGTGTGTGTGTGCACATGCATGTGAATGTGTGTGTGAAAAAGACAAATACCCATGGTGCCACAAGCTCTCTTCTCAGAAATTAGTCATTACGTTTTTATGTTGCCAATTAGACACTTGCAAGTGTGAGAATAAGATATGGAAAAAGTGAGAATGATACAGTTCATTTGATCCTCTTGCCATTTACTCACTCTCTACAGAAGAGAACATTGAAGGAGAAAGATGAAAAGGCATGAAAAGAAAGGAGAGCTGCCCAGTCATGCCCACAGGTCAACCAAAAAGGTTTAATGTAATTTTAACCCCAGCTATTTTTGAAGTTTTGTGAGGGAAAAAAAAAAACCCACTAAATTTCTTCCCTGGCATGTTAAATAATGATTATATGTACTTTAAAAACTCATTACAACCATTAACATGAGTAACTAGTGATTTAGAATTTGAGTTAAATCATTAGGCAGCAACATTTTTGCTCTTTGAGTATTTGAATATAATTATTTGAGGATTAAGCTGAGAGGTGTTGATCAGTAGAAGGAATTAATGACAGGCTTTTTGCAAAGCCAAATTTGGAATGGAAAAATGAGAATTCTTAGAGAAAATGTCTGTGTATGAATGAATGAATGAATGAATGAATAAAAGGTAAGGTATCCCACACCTTAATTCCAGGATGATCTCGCAAAGATACTGATTGAAGTTTTTAAGAAAAACATGAGAGTAATATATGACTTTAAGAAACAGTTTTGCTTTGGTTTTTATGATCTCTAGGATCAAGGAAAGGATTAATTAAAGAGGCAAAGGTGTATTTTGATTATTCAGTAACCTTTATTTTGATAAAAACTGATGACAGATTACTTTCTTGGAATAAAGAAAGTTTCTAGGACTTATTTAAACATTATTTCAAATAGCAATTACTTACATATTGAATTGAGACAAACTCTGCATCATCCTTATTTCCTAAGACACAAACACTTAGTAGTTTATCCTATGCCTAGAAAAAAATTGAATTTATCATCACACCTAAGTAAATCAGTAGCTGTTTGCTTCACTGTAAACACAATCTTGGATTTGGTGGTGTTGAATATACTCAGGATCAGATGACTAAGTATATTGTAAAAAATCCTTTCAGTTATTTTATTTACAGTGTAAATGTGTTTCTAGTGATTTAAGTCAAACCCTGAAGGCAGATATTAATGTCCTTTCATTAAGGATTTCATTGATGTATGAATTCAGGGTACTTTTGGCTGGAAGTATTGTCTATTGAGATGTTAGTGAAATATCAAGCAAGGTGAACAAAATAGCCAACTCACAAACAGAATTCTGAAGGTCTCACAAAAATAAAATCATCAAAAAGAAACTTTGAAATGCAATGTGAAACAAAATGCAGGAGACATTTTCAAAGGTTTTGCTGTCTTTGGACTCACAGACCACCAAAAGTTTAGCAAGTTTCTGATGTGCAGAAACATTAAGAAGTCTCTGGGTTTATTGGTCCCTAGGAGACTAAAAAGCCAACAAAAAAATTAAACCATCTAACCATTTTATAATATAAAAAAGAATCCAATCCATGCATGTTTGTAATTTCCATAAATTAGCTTTGTAGGCCAGCATGGTGTTTTGTAACATTGTCAAGCCATGTGTCATACAAATGAACAAGAGCTGTGGCCGAGAACCATTGAAAGGAAGATTATAGACCCTTGGCCTTTTCTTGCACACTGAGCCAGATATTCTTTGTCTGACTGGAATCACAAAGAGAAAACTAAGTATTTTACCCCAAGTATCACTGGAAATCAGTGACAGGAAGACCCTTTTCAAGAGACATTTCTACTGGTGGGCAAACATGGGCAGATCAGCAAGGCCAGTCTCATGCAACCAGGCCTCCTCTGGGTCAGAACAGGGTTCTGACCTTGGGCTAGATTTGCAAATCCCATCTCTCACGAGAAGTGAGATAGGGTTAGGGAGATCAGTGCATAAAAATAGCACCTGGGGCAACTACAGTGGGAATGCAAACATGTGCTGAGGATTCAGGAACTGTTCTGACATGGTTGTTAGATTAGGTGAAATGTGACTTTTTTAGAAATGCTACCACTGCTACACCAGAACCCTCAGCTCCTGTCTTGAAGTCGCTTTCTTCCCTGCTCCCTCTGACTCTTCTTTATACTCATTCCCATCTACAGAACTTTGCATATGATGCTTGCTGCACCGGCCTCTGCCCCTCAACCTGGCCTTGCATGTTCTGTGTGCCTTCACACACAGCCTGACATTTCACTGCGTGCTGTCTGTGTGCAAGCACTCCACTGGGAATTTAAGGAATTCAAAGATCTTTAAGACTCAGGCACTTCCCTCAAGGGGTTGAAAATCTCAGTTTGAAAAAAAAAAAAAAAAACAACCAAATATCTAACAGATAACTAAAAACATAAGGCAATAAAATAGTCAAATGTGTGGGAAGGACATAGGAATTCAGAGGAGCAGGCTTTCCCCTGGGAAATCAAGGAGACTTCATGGAGGGGGTCTAACTAGGTGCAGAGGACAAGCAAAGCAGGATTCAGGTGGGTAGAATCAGTCAGGCTGGGGCATGAGCTGGCCTTTCCAGCAGGAGCTGAGCATGAACAGAGGTGGGCAAGCAGGATTCAGGAGAGGTAGCAGGGGATGACTTTGGGGATGTATAGATGTCCAGAGCAGGGAGCAACTAATGCACTGGGCTAAAATACCTCTATATTTTGCTTGGTTTCTCAGGAAGTAAGGAGGAGATACTGAGTGAAGGTATGTTTTAGGGACAATATGCAGGGCCCACTGCAAAATGAAAATGTGGGACCTCTTATTGAAAAAGCAGGGTTAAAAAGTCCATAATATTTTAAATAAAAAGCTATTTTTTTCCTTTTGGTCTCTCTCTCCACCTATCACAGTTTTTTGTTTGCTGTTTACTCTCATGCTTCTTTGGGCACAGGATACACTCAGGGAGAGTGCAGTGATACATGAAGCCAGGGATCCCATCCCACAACTTGGCAAGGACCCATCCTCCAGCTGCCAGGCTCTCCGTCCCTATAGCCACTGCACCAATGTGCTTCTCCCCAGCTGGTGGTGAGAAGGTTAGTCAGATATCTTTATTTTCACTGCTCAATGACCAAACCATGGCAGGGCATTGCTCCTGGATGTGCTAAGTTTCTGGATAGGGTTTGGTGAAAGGTTCACCTCTGCCAAATTGCTCATCAAATGCTCTGTGGCCCTGCTAGCCCAGGTCAGAGAGGGCCACAGTGTGTAGTCATCCCAAGATCCTGCAGGCACATGTGCATAGCGCTGCTGGGAATGGAGGGCACAGTGATTGCTGGGAAAAAGTCAAAGGGAGGAGGCTAAGTGGAACCCATGGAGCTAGGGAGCAGGGTTTAGGCCCCCTGTCCCGGTGCGCACTGGTCACACACTGTGAGGAGGGACCTGGAGACAGAGGCCTGTGAGAAGTCAGTGCCCCAGCAAAAGTAGCAGGGATCTGACCCAGGTATAATAACAGAATGAGAAAGAAAAGAACCATAAAAGGGGGTAGAAGGGATTGTCGACTGAGGAGAAAAATAAGTCAGAAGCAACTATTGAGTTTAGAGCTTAGGTGATACAGAATATAAAGACACCCTGATATAAAAAGGAAAGTGAGTAGGAGTCAGCTTAGTTAAATTTTTGTTTTGAGATGTGGTTGGAGCAGGGGCAAAGGTAGGACATTTCATTTCATTTTGGACATGACAAGTTTAGGTCGAGACCAGAGTTGCAAGAGAATGTGTCCATAGGCAGGCAGATAGACACCAGGAAAACTTGGGAGAAATGTGAGAACTGAGATGAAGACCTTGAGGAATGGGCCCAGAAAGGAGCTCCCAGGGGAAGCTTTCCATGAGCCTTTAAGAGAGAGAGCTGGGGGTGGTGGAGGAGGGGGTGTGTGGCAGGGTGGGAAGCAGACCTCAGGGAATGTACTTGTGGGAAACCCACCTTTAAAGGAGAGAAAGGCTCCCAGGGGCAGATTAAAATTAGCAGAGAGGAAACCCCAGCAGGGGGCTAAGAGAGAAGTGAATTTTCAGAAGAAGGCCAATGAGATCAGCCCAGAAAATCTTGGAGAACAAGGTCAAGAAAATAATTATGTTATAATTCCCAAAGGCATAGTTTCAGTGGCATAACTGAGTGGCTTACTAAGTGCTTAGCAGGGTTATCTGCCAGTCATAACTTTCTGTGGTTGAGCTCAGTCTTGGATGGAGACAAACAACCCAGGTTCAAATCTCAATTCAGACAAGTTCTAGATGCATGCTCTTGGACAAGTTAGCTAATATCTCTAAGGTTCAGTTTCCTGGTTTCTAAAATGACTATTACCATATGAAATTCCTCATGTGAAATGAATGAATGCAGAGTTCTGGCACACTGACTGGCAAACTATTATTAGAATTGTATTGAATGAAGTCTTAGCAGTAATAATGATAACAGATATAACTCTGTGACTTCAGAGAGCCCCGCAGTTTGGTGGCTGAGACAAATATACACATAAATGGCTATAACACAAGGCAGTATAAGTGCTCCAACAGAAGCATAAGCAACTTGCTGAGGGAGCGACAGAGGAGAGAAGCGCCATAGCACAGCAGGCCAAGAACAGGCTTTAGAGCAGGCCAGCACTTATTAAAATCCAAACTCCATTACTCTCTAGCTCTATGATCTGGATATGACACAGACTGCATGTTCCCAATACCTATTCTTTCATTCTTAAATAAACACACACACACACACAATTTTAAGAAGTATGTACAGGTACCATATGTACTCAATCAATGCTTTCCTCAATATTATAATTCCCAGCATCCATTGTTGCTAGATGGGGGCATGTGACAAAGTTCTGGCCTATAGAACATGAAAAAAAAAAAAAAGAATATGAGCAAGTTACACCTAGAGGTCATGTCCTTAAAAGGAAGAAATATGTTTTCTTTGTTTGTCCTTCATTTTTCCCCTTCTTGCTGTCTGGAATCCAGATGTAATGGCTGGAACTGATGCACCTATCTTGAGCCACATGTCTTAAGTTGTGGGTTGAGGATAATGTAGAAAAAATAAGAAATTGCCTGGATCTGTTACCTTGTGTGGCTTTCAATTTTCCCTGGACACATTTGGACTGTGAAACAAAAAGGAAAAGCATTTTATTATTATTATCTTTAACATTTTATTAAGTTTACTGGGGTCACATCAGTTAACAAAATTACATAGGTTTCAAGTGTATAGTTCTATAATACATCATCTATATATTGCATCGTGTGCTCACCACCCAGAGTTAAGTCTCCTTTTATTACCATATATTTGACCCTTTTTACTGTTGGATGGAAGAATTTCCTTATTATTATTATTTTTTTAGTGTGCTTTATTGATTATGCTGTTACAGTTGTCCCGATTTCTTTTCCCTTGGCTCCCCTCCACCCAGTCACCCGTCTTCCTCCATTTGTCTGCCCGCCCTTTGTCCATGCCCATTGGTTGTGCATATAGTTCTTCTCAACATCTTCCTATCTACTCCATTCCCTTCTACTATGCTTCTTAATTCCTGTACCATCTCCCTCCCTTTCCCCCATTTCCTCTCCCCTCTGACATCTCTCCAATATGTTCCTCATACCTATAATTCTTTTCCTACTCTCGCTGCCTACTTAGTTTGCCTTTGTTTCGATTACCTAGCTTCTGTTGTTGGTTGTTGTGATACAGTTTTCATTTTAATGTTCATAGTTTTGATCTTCTTTCTCCTAAACAAGTCCCTTTAACATCTCATATAACAGTGGTTTGGATCTGATGAACTCCTTCAGTTTTATTTTGTCCTGGAAGCACTTTCTCTACCATTCTATTCTGAATGACAGCTTCGCTGTATAGAGTAATCGTGGTTGTAGGTTTTTGCTTTTTATTCTTTTGAATATTTCTTGCCAGTCCCTTCTTGCCTGCAGAGTTTCTTTGGAGAAATCAGCTGGTAGTCTTATTGGGACCCCTTTGTACATAATTCTCTTCTTCTCTCTTGCTGCTTTTATGATTCTCTCTTTATCCTTAAGTTTTAACATTTTGATTATAATGTGTCTTGGTGTGGTTCTCCCTGGGTCCAGTTTATTTGGATCTCTCTGTGCTTCCTGGACCTGTAAGTCTATTTCCTTCCCCAAGTTAGGGAAGTTCTGCTTCATTATTTTTTCACATAATTTTCCAATTTCTAGTTCTTCACCTTCTGGCAATCCTATGATTTGGATGTTGGCCTGCTTACAGCTGTCCCATGGGTTTCTGAGCCTCTCCTCATTTTCCTTACTTTTCATTTCCTCTTTCTGCACTGGTTGATTGTTTGTTCCTTTCCTATGTTCCGATTTGTTGATCTGATCCCTGGTTTTCTTTCCCTCACCTCTTGTTTTGTATATTTTTTCATTCATTTCAGCAGGACTAACCTTCATTCCTTCCCTTTATTGTTTAAGATCTGCTGTTAGTTCTGTAAGCATTCATGTAACCAAAGCTCTGAACTGTGCCTCAGAAAGATTTCCTATCTGTTGAATCATTAGATTAGATATTTGCTGCCTGGTCAGCTATGTGATTGGGATCTCTATCATAATCTTTGCCATCCTGACAGTTTTGTGTTTACCTTTGCTTCCGGGGTGGGGCTGTCACACCTCTTACACTATAGGGGGTGGAGCCCCATGCACTCGTCACAACCGGGCGACCCTTCTCACCACACTGTGGCATTTTGTGTGGGGGCGGGGGGTCCAAGATGGATTCCTGCTGTTCACTCTTTGCTGAGAGACCGGGAGCCTCCTCCTCTATCCCCATGCCCTATGGCCCTCACAGTCTGAGGCAATGGGGGTCTGCCTTCCTTGACATTGGAATCACCAGCTGATGCATTTGGTCTGCAGCCAAGGATGCTCCCCAGGCACTTCTCGCCTCCTCTTAAATATGGGTGTCTGTGGTTACCGCCATCCCACCACCATCACCACAGCTGCTACCACAGGCACTGCTTTACCTCTCTGCCCTGGCTTCACCACTCCTACCCGTCTGGATGAGCACCACTTCTTTATAACTTCATACTTTGGACTTCCGTGTAGCTTTATTTTCTAGAACTTCTGGTTATTTCTGATTTTGTGGTAGATGTATTCCTTCTTAGTTGTGGAGGGAAATGAATGTGTCAGTCTAGGCCTCCATCTTGGCTGGAAGTCAGAGTTTTCTTATTATTTAAGTCACTGATATTTCTGTATACTTGTATCCTAAAAAATAATATGCCTGTCCGGCATGCTTCAGCTTTTCAGAGCAGAGGGTCATGTGTAATTTCCTTTGCCTTCCTTTGGCTGCCTACATGTACAAATAAATAAATAAATAATAATAATAATATGCCTGTGTACATTTATAAATGAACATAAAATACCTCATAGAATTGTGAGAATTGAACCCTCCTGGATGCTTAAAAAGCACCAAGATCAGTGGCTACTGTACCATATGTACTCAATCAATGTTTGCTGAATATGTGAGTATTATGACTAGAGTACACTACTTATGGAAACTTGTATTCATGGGAAGAAGTAGTAGAGGAAGCTACATTTTTAAGATACATTACAGGCAGATGCTAAATAATTTAAAAAATTTATTCTTCAGGTTGTGGCCCTTATAGTTAGTACCATATAAAAATTAATAACATGTTCATGCATTTTGATACAAATGTAAAATTTAATATTTATTGAGTACCTACCTGATACCAAGCATTGGCTAAACATAAGTAATAAATTAAGGCCTTTGTTCTCATGTTGCTTGGTCAATGCAGTCATTGTATAGTGTACTACTTAAAAGTTTGGATTGTAGCTCTGATCTGCCTGAATTTGAACCCTGGTTCCAATACTGTGACCTTAGCAAATTATTTCACCAATCTTTAACAGAGTTTCATTCCCAGTAAAATGGAGACAGTAATAGCACTTATTTCAGGCTTGTTGGAAGGAATAAATGAGCTATTATCTGCAAAGCACATAAAACAATGCCTGCCATTGATTAAACACTCAATTTATGTTAGCTATTGTATCAGTTAACTGTTGGTACATAATATACCACCCAAATTTGGTAGCTTAAAAGATCAAACATTTACATTCAGCCCTCCATATCCATAGGTTCCACAGCCAAGGATTTAACCAACTACAGATTGAAATACGTATTTTTGACATGGAACCAAAGGATATAGAGGGCTGATTAAGGAGCTTGAACATCTGCAAATTTTGGTATCCATGAGAGGAATATGGTGACCTGGAACCAGTCTCCTAATGACACCAGGAGATGACTGTATTTAGCTCACAATTCTTCAGGATGGCAATTTAGACTAGGTTCAGCTGTGTGGTTCATCTGGGCTTCAGTCAGCTTCAGGTTGGCCAGGTGATTCTGTTTCAGGAATTTGTCTCATACTCTAGCAGGCTCATCAAGCTTGTTCTCATGACAGAAGCAGGATTCTAAGAAAAAATGGAAGTATGAAAGAACTCAATACCTCAGCACAGAACTGGCATAACATTACTCTCACCATAATTCTCTTGGTCAAAGCAAATAGCAAGTTCAGCTAGAACCAAGGGGACTACCTAAAAAAATTCTTTCTTTTATTGTATTTTTTCCCATACCATTTTGTCCCCTTACACTTCTTCCCCTTTACCCCTCACAACCACCACACTGTTGTTCATGTCCATGAGTCCTTTTTCCTTTTTACTCAACTCCACCATCCCCTAACCCCTCAATAGCTGTCATCCTGCTCTCTATGAGTCTCTCTCTATTTTGTTTGTTAGTTCAGTTTGTTCATTAGATTCCACATATGAGTGAAATTATATGATATTTGTCTTTCTCTGACTGGCTTTTTTTACTTAGCATAATATTCTCCAGGTCTACTGTCACAAAAGGTAAAGTTTTCTTCTTTTTTTTACAGCCAAGAATTATTTCATTGTGTAAATGTCCCATAGCTGTTTAATCCACTCATCTACTGATGGACTCTTGGGCTGCTTCCACATCTCGGCTATTGTAAATAATGCTGCAATGAACATCAGAGTGCTTATGTTCCTTTGAATTAGTGTTTTGAGTTCCTTTGAATATATTTCCAGAAGTGGGATTGCTGGGTCAAAAATTTCTTGATGGAAGAAGTAGAAAATATATATCACAAGAAATGTAGATACAGAGATGTCATTAATTGGAGCTTTCAGTTCAATCAATTTAAAGACTTCCCTCCTATCCCAATTATTCAAATCTCTCTTACATGTAAAATTTAGCCACACCCTTCTAAGACCTACAAAGTCTCATACAACCATAGCATCTATCTGAATGTGGCTCTTTCGATGTTGCTTCTCTTCATCTGGAGACCTATAAAATACAGAGAGAACTTGCTTGTCCCCAGTAATCAGCATATAATGACACAGGGACAGGACAATTTCAATAAACACTTCTACTGAAAGGAAGAAAGAAAGAAAGAAAGAAAGAAAGAAAGAAAGAAAGAAAGAAAGAAAGAAAGAAAGAAAGAAAGAAAGAAAGAAAGAAAGAAAGAAAGAAAGAAAAAGAAAGAAAGAAAGAAAGACTATCAGTAACTGGTCTATAACACTTTCAAAATCTTACTGGGTAAAATGTTGCCTGGTCCCCCAGCTCTGGGAGTGGGGTGTGTTCCTTGATTAGACCTTGGTCCTTGTCCTTATGTGTGGTTCCTTGATCCAGTTTTCTGAAAAGTTACTTCTTCACCTTTGGGCTCCTGCCTCTGTCCTCTGAGATATTTTGTTTATTTGTTTCATCACCTTTCTTGGCTACATCTGAAGAAATAGCTCATGTTGGCAGATTACTGGCTTTCCTAATCTGCTTCTGTCTATGGAAAGTAGGACATACAGGGCCCTTTGTACACTGGAAAAAACTCAGTTCCTTTTAGTCTAGGATGGCAACATTTTGCTGATACAATATTATTAAAAATGCAGTGGCCATTTTATTAATCTGATTAATCCTCATTGGACAAAGCCAACACCCACAACTATTGTGCAGATATGGCTAGATTTAATTATGCTACCTTGGGATTAGGTTTTTGGAAATTAATATTTTAGAAATCCTTTGGTATAGACAAGTTTGTCTACCTTAATTACAACCACACCCTTGACTTCATCTGTGTCCTCAGGCTATATTTTACTTTGACAATCTTTTGCTGTCTGAAGAGACTGAAAATGAGTAACTCTTTTGTTTTACATCCAGCAAGTCATTCTTTCTTGCTGGCCAGTTCTTTCTCTACCTTGTCTCTTTCCTGATGTACCCTAATGTGCACAGCTAGAAGCAACCAGCTCATGCTTTCAACATTCTGCTTCAGAATCCACTTAGCCAAATCCAAGCATTTTTATCTATCTATCTATCTATCTATCTATCTATCTATCTATCTATCTAAAAATATAATTATATAGTCTTAATCTTATATTTTGCTGTAGGTAAGTTTTCTTTTTTCAGTGACAGAATTATTGAGAGATAATTCATTTACTCTAAAAATAACTCTTTTTTAAATTCTTTTTATATATTTTTTATATTTTGGTTTTTCAATTACAGTTGTCCCATTTTTCCCCCATTACTCTCCCCTACACAGCCCACTCCTTCTCCCACAATCACATTCCTCCCCATTGTCCATATCCATGAGTCATTTATACACATTCCTTGACTAAATCCTTCCCTTACTTATCGCCCTTCTCTCCCACCCTCCTCTCCCCTATTGACTGGATTCTGCTCCTTGTCCTATTTAGTTCATTTCTTTATGTTGTTCTTTAGTTTCCTGTATTAGGTGATATCATATGGTATTTTTTTTTCTTTGCCTGGTTTATTTCACTAAGCATAATTCTCTCTAGTTCCATCCATGTTGTCGCAAATGGCAGGAGTTCCTTCTTTCTCTCTGCTACATAGTATTCCATTGTGTAAACGTACCACCGTTTTTTGATCCACTCATCTACTGATGGACACTTAGGCTGTTTCCAGCACTTAGCTATTGTAAACAGTGCTTCTATGAACATAGGGGTGCATAAGTTCCTTTGAATTAGGGTTTTAGAATTTTTGGGGTATAATCCTAGCAGTGGAATCGCTGGTTCAAAAGACAGTTCCATTTTTAGTTTTTTGAGGTAATTCCAAAGTGTTTTCCATAGTGGCTGCACCAGTCTGCATCCCCACCAGTAATGCAGTAGGGTTCCCATTCCTCTACATCCTCTCCAGCACTTGTGCTTGTTGATTTGTTGATGATGGCCATTCTAATTGGTTTAAAGTGGTATCTCATTGCGGTTTTTATTTGCATCTCTTTTTCATGTGTTTATGGACGTTCTCTATGTCCTCCTTTTTGAGAAGTGTTTATTCAGGTCCTTTGCCCATTTTTTAATTGGGTTGTTTGTTTTCTTGATGTTGAGTCATATAAGCTCTTTATATATTTTGGAGATCAATCCCCTGTCTGTAATATCATTGGCAAATATGTTTTCCCATATGGTTGGTTTCCTTCTCATCTTGCTGATATTTTCTTTTGCTGAGCAGAAACTCTTTAGTTCGATGTAGTCCCACTTGTTTATTTTTTCTTTATTTCTCTTGCCTTAGGAGATGTATCCGTGAAAATATTGTTAGGTGGGATATCTGAAATTTTCCTGCCTATGTTTTCCTCGACAACTTTTATGGTGTCACGGATTACATTTAAGTCTTTGACCCATCTTCAGTTTATTCTTGTGTGTGGTGTAAGTTGGTGGTCTAGTTTCATTTTTTTACACGTCCCTGTCCATTTCTCCCAGCACCATTTGTTAAAGAGGCTCTTCTCACTCCATTTTATGTTCCTTCCTTCTTTATCAAATATTAGTTGACCATAGAGGCCTGGGTCCATTTCTGGGCTCTCTATTCTGTTCCACTGATCTATATGTCTGTTCTTATGCCAGTACCAGGCTGTTTTGATCACAGTGGCTTTGTAGTATTGTTTGATGTCTGGTATTGTGATTCCTCCTGCTGTGTTCTTCTGTCTCAAGACTGCTTTGGCTATTTGGGGTCTTTTTTGGCTCCATATGAATTTTTGGAGTATTTGTTCTAGGTCTGTGAAATATGTCATTGGTAGTTTAATGAGAATTGCATTGAATCTGTAAATTGCTTTGGGTAGTATGGCCATTTTGATTATGTTGATTCTTCCCAACCAAGAACATGGTATTTGCTTCCATTTATTTGTATCTTCCTTCATTTCTTTCTTCAATGTTATGTAATTTTCAGAGTACAGGTCTTTTATCTCTTTGGTTAAGTTTATTCCTAGGTACTTTATTTTTCTTGTTGCTATAGTAAATGGTATTTTCTTTTTTGTTTCTGTCTCTGACATTTTATTGTTGGTGTACAGAAATGCTTTAGATTTCTGTATATTTATTTTGTACCTTGCTATTTTGCCAAATTCACTTATTATATTGAGTAGTCTTTTAGTGGAGTTTATAGGGTTTTCTAGGTATACTATCATGTCATCTGCATACAATAATAGTTTTACTTCTTCTTTCCCAATTTGATTGCCTTTTATTTGTTTTTCTTGCCTGATTGCTGTGCCTAGAACTTCCAACACTATGTTGAATAGGAGTGGAGAGAGTGGACAGCCTTGTCTAGTTCCTAATTTCAGGGGGAATGCTTTCAGTTTTTCTCCATTGAGTATGATGTTGGCCTCAGGCTTCTCATATATAGCCTTAATTATGTTAAGGTATGCTCCCTCTATTCCCATTTTGCTGAGTGTTTTCATCATAAATGGGTGTTGTACTTTATGAAATATTTTTTCGGCATCTATTGATATGATCATGTGGTTATTGTCTTTCATTCTGTTTAGGTTATGTATTATATTTCCGTCGTCGGCAGCCGTCCGTCTCGAGAGACGATGGTGTAGCTTCTCAAGAGTCTATCTGCACCGCCGAGAATGGCTGTGCAGTCCGACTCGGCAGTGACACGGTATCTGTCTCCTCCTGTGTTGAATCGACATCTTGCGATGACGCTGAAGCTACAGAGCCTGGGCAGGGTGATATGGACGGTCTGCTGTTGCCCATGCAGCAGACCCCCCCTCTCTTCGCAGCTGAAGGGTCCAAGGGAAAGACGGAGTCAATACAGCTTGGCTTCAGGTGCGCCGCAGGAGTTGCCGGTGTTGACTACAACGTCAAACCGCCTTAGGGACTCCGGCTCCGGATTTTCTGTCGGGGTTTACTCCCTTAGCCTTTCCCCTGAAGAGGTATGCCGCAAGGCAGCGGAGGTTTTTTGGAGTCAGAGTTTTCCTTCTCTGACAGAGCCTACGTAAGGTTCTGTGAATGGTCAGAACTGTTTGCAACGCCCACTGGCCCACTGCGTCAGAGGATGCAGTCAGGGATATATAAGCAGCTGCGGACATATTAGCTCTCTCTCCCTTGCTCTTGCTCTCTCACTGTCTTGCACTCTCTCTCTCTCTTGCCCCCTCTATGTGGCTTGGAGAAGGGGTCTCCAGACTGCTTTTAAGAGGCTCTCGCCATGTGGTTTTGAGGAGAGGAGATCCATGCGGTTTGCAGGAAGAAGACAGTTTCCAAGGAGGCTGAGAACCCAGGCAGTTCTGCATTGAGAGCTGGAGGGCACCACAGCACAGAAAGGACCTCCCCAATCAGATTTGAGTGAGTGGCAACTGATGGTAAAGCTGAACTGTGTTTGGAAAGTAGGGAAACGGTTTCTCTAACTTTTCTAAAACTAGCCTGGTTTGGTAGTGGGGAGGCAAGGATATGTGTTTATGGGTGTTTTAAAGAACATAAGACTTAACAACAGAAATCGCAAATAACTAAATCTATATAACTGTTAAATAAACAATTCTTTTTCTTTTCACTAAACTCTGGTATTGAGAGTTATAATCTTGGCGGCGGGCAATCGGGCCCCTAACTAAAGAGCCCGTGGGTTTGTTTTCAATTGGAGCAGCCCAGGGGTTCTGTAACAATGCCAAATATAGATAATTTTGATTTTTTATTAGCTTCAGTCAATATTAATTCTACTGATATAGTGTAACCAAGATGTACTACTACTAGTATAAATTACCATTGTAGCCTAAATTCTAGAGCATGTTTTTGTTACTTCCCAAAGTATATTTGTACTATCAAACAACATTTTTATTTTTTGCAGACTACTTTTATAGCTACTATTTTTTAACACTTATTAAGACACATATTTAGGGGAGTGTGAATGACAGGGACTTCAGCTATTGGTTTCATACCCAAGTTACTTTGCTAGTGGTTAAATTGTCGTCCTTTCCCAGACAAAAGCTAAATTCAGTGCATCTTCTCAGGTAAAATAAGGGAGAATATTGGTGCTATTGAGGAATTTTATCAACTATTAGTCTCTTGTGGTGGTTTCAAATGAAACAAATGCTCATAGAGTGAAATTATTTGGACATATGTGAGAGAAAACTCAAGTGGTGGAAACATCCAACTGTGAAGGACTTCTATGTTTCCAAAGCAGTGCTCTTTAGGTATTCAGACAAATCTTATTACTGGGTAATGAGATTTATTCGCGTGTCCAGACACCAGTTTGACAAAGCAGTTCTGCTCAAAACAGGCAGAAAAGTTCTTAAATGGGACAAAATACTGTCTTCAGGAAAGATGGAATATATTACACTAAAGTCAATCTGATTCCCCTTTTATTAAATCGCTGGAAGGAACCAAAATCTTTGCTGACACAGGAAATGCTAAAGCCTCCTGAGCTTGATTCTTTGAAATAAGGCCTACATTAGGCAGCAGAAAAAGGAACAAAGGAATCTTGGGAAAGGTAGGCTCAGAAACTCTCGGGATTTCTGGCTAAGTGGCATCACTTATTTTTCCTAAGGAAGGCCTAGAATATAAATAATAGAGCATTTTAAAATATTACATAATTTATACTAAACAGATAGTACAAAATTTACCAGATGCAATGTTGAAATCTATTCACCCTCCAAAAAATAAAGCCACAGGATTGATAACATATATTTTTATTGCTCAACTGTTTATCAATAAGTGTTACCTAAAATAATGTATTAGCTAGAATTATGCTGACTTTGAGGAGATATTGGCATTTTTTTGTGAAGATGCAGACAGTAAATATTTTAGACTTTGTTGGCCAAGAGACCTGTATCAGTACTACTCTGTTCTGCCATTCCAACACAAAAGTAGCCATAAAGAATCCAGGAATAAACAATCATAGCTAGTGTTGGTCATAAATTTGTGGACTGCTGATACTCAATACTAGACATTCAGCATTTCTGATTTTGTTTATTTGGGTCCTCTCTCTTTTTTTCTTGATAAGCCTGGCTAAAGGCTTGTCGATTTTGTTTATTTTTTCAAAGAACCAGCTCCTAGTTTTGTTGATCTTTTGAACTGTTTGTTTGATCTCTATGTCATTTAATTCTGCTCTGATCTTGATAATTTCCTTCCTTCTTATTGCCCTAGGCTTTGTTTGTTGTTGTTGTTCTAGTCCTTGTAGCTTTATGGTGAGATTTTAAATTTGAGATTCTCCTACCCTTTTCAGATATGCCTGTATTGCTATGAACTTGCCTCTCAGGACTGCTTTTGCTGTGTTCCATAGGTTTTGGGCTGTGGTGTATTTATTATCATTACTTTCCAGAATCTTCTTGATTTTTATCTTTGATGTCATTGTTAACCCATTCATTAGTTAATAGCATGTTATTCATTCTCCATGTGTTTCAATGTCTTTGATTTTTTTTCTTTGAAGTTGATTTTTAGTTTCAAGGCATTGTGGTCTGAAAAGATGCTTGAAATAATTTCAATGTTCTTGAATTTGTTGAGGCTCGTTTTGTGTCCTATCATGTGGTCTATCTTTGAAAATGTCCCATGTGCATTTGAAAAGAATATATATTTTGCTTCTTTGGGGTGAAAGGTTCTATATATATCAGTTAAGTCCATGTGGATTAGTGTGTTGTTCAATGCCTGTATATCCTTGGTGTTTTTTTGCTTTGAAGATCTGTCTATTGTTAATCGAGTGCTAAAGTCCCTTACTATGAGTGTGTTGCTGTTAATATCCTTCTTGTGGTCTACTAGTATTTGCTTTATGTATTTGGGTGCTCCTATGTTGGGTGCATATATGTTTTTCAGTGGATTGTTCCTTTAAGTGTTATGAAATGTCCTTCTTTGTCTCTTTTTATTGCCCTTGCTTTGAAATACGTTTTGTCTGATATGAGGACTGCTACCCCGGCTTTTTTCTCATGTTCATTTGCTTGCAATATTTTTTTATATCCCTTTACTTTCAGTCTATGTTTTGAGGCATGTTTCTTGTAGACAGCAAATAGGTGTGTCCTGTTTTCTTATCCATTCCGTTACCCTATGTATTTTAATTGAAGCATTTAATTCATTTATATTTAAGGTTACTATTGACATGTATTTATTAATTTCCCTTTGTACCTGTGTTCCTCTCCTCTTTTCTTCTTCTTTTTTCTTAAAACATTCCCTTTAGCATCTCTTGCAATGCTTGTTTGGTGGAGATGTATTCTTTTAGTCTTCCTTTGTCTGGGAAACTCCTTATTTCACCTTCCATTTTGAATGGGGACCTTGCTGGGCAGCGTATTCTTGGTTGTAGGCCTTTGTTTTTCATTGCTTGAAATATTTTTGACCATTCCCTTCTGGCTTGTAATGTTTCTGTTGAGAAATCAGTCGATAGCCTGATTGGAGCTCCCTTGTAAGTTATTTGCTGTTTTTCTCTTGATGCTTTCTGGATTCTCTCTTTGTCTTTGAATGTTGCCATTTTAGTTATGATGTTCTTTGTAGTCGGTTGTTTGGGTTTCCTCTTCATTGGGACTCTCTGTGCTTCCTGAACTTGCATAACTTTTTCTCTAATCAGGTTGGGAAAATTTTCTGTCATTATTTGTCCTATCAGCTTTTCTATTTCTCGTTCTTCTTCTCCCTCTTTAATTCCAATGACTCTGATATTGTTTTTCCTCATGCTATCCTGTAATTCCCTTAAATCTCCTGCGTACTTTTTCAATCTTTTTTCATTTTTTTGTATTGTCTGAAAATTTTTTCCTACATTATCTTCTAGCTCATTGATCCAATCCTCTGCTTCGTTTAGTCTGCTTTTAATTGATTCTACTGTGTTTTTCAGTTCGGAGATTGTATTCTTCATTTCTTCCTTGTTCTTGTTAATAGTTTCTATGTCCTTTTTTTATGCTGGTGTAGTTCTCTGCAAGTTCCCTGTAATTTTCTTGGAGCTGTTGGTAATTTTCTTGGAGCTGTTGGTAATTTCCTTGGAGGTTGTCATAGTTGTTTTTGAGGTTGTCAAGTATATTGAGCTTCTTCACCATCATTGTTTTGAATTCTGTGTCTGACATTTGGGCTATGTCTATTCCATCTACCTCTCTTTCTGGGGATTCTTCTTTTCTTTTCATTGAGAGGTTGTTTCTGTGTCTTACCATGTTGGATTGTTCTTGTTTGTTTTTGTTTTTTGGATTTGTCTGCTTTGACTTCCCACCGTTGTGGTATGAGATTCTTTATAGGAGATCTGGGGGTTTCAGTGGTGCAGTCTCTTTGATCTCCTGAGCCTGATGTTCTTGGAGTACCCTTTATGTAATTTGTTTATGCTGTCTGGTTATATTTCAGGTGCTCTTTGGTAGGATCTTCCCTCTGGCCAGTTGATTGAGAGTCACTCTATCCAATTTGTCTTGAGTTCTTTTGTGGAGGTGCTGTTAAAAACATAAACACACAGCCCAGGCAGGAGACCCACAACCTCAAAAATATGTCCCACCCTCTATCTCGCTATCGTCAGCCAATGATTCAGTATTAATATAAATGTAGAGAGATTAGAGCTTTTATATTATAGGAATAATAGATAAGAGTTGTTTTTAAGGAGGGAAAATATGATTTTTGAGAGAGGGGATGATATATTAATAATAGTTGAGACTATGCAAGACAGTACGTAATATTTACATTATATGTTAATAATGATAGAAGAAAAGGAGAGAAGAATGCAGAATATACTAAGAAAGCTGAATTGTATAGTATTAGATTTATATAGTAGTTATATTCTATTTATTTAGTGTGAAAGTGAAGCTAAACTACACACCCAAACAAATAAACAAAAATTGAAGTGGAAGGATGAGAAAGTGATATTGTATGAAACAAATTAGAGATATAGTTTTCTAAGAAAAATAAAATAAAATAAAGTAAAAATTAAAATTAAATTTAAAATTAAAAATTAGAGATTAAAAAAATTAAAATAAAATACAAATAAAAAAACTAAAATAGAAACAAAAATTAAAAAATATATTAAAGGAATGTTTTTACTCAGTTCGGCCTTTGTGTGTTGTCTTCTTTTTCTGCATCTATAGCTGGTCTAATGAGGTGGGCCAGAGGTTCCTGTTCCTTGCAGCAGCGGTGTGCGCCTGCAGTGGATGGCGGGGCACGTTCTGTTGGTGCCTCTAGGAGCCGGCCGAGTGCTTTTGTGCGCATGCCAATGTGCGCCCAAGGCAGCGCACTAGCCTCAGGTCTGCTGAGCCGTGCTCCCGGAGTTGGTCTCTTGCCTCTTGGGGCGGGGCCCTGAACACTTGTGCACAGTGGAAGTGAGAGTCTGTAAGTCGCTGCTGCCTGCTGTTCCCATGCCCGCAGCCCCGCCCGCCATTCCTGCACCCGCCTGGGCGGGCAGAAGCAGAGCCTGAGCAAGTGGTCTGTGCTCTGGCCTGGCGCCCACTGGGGCTGGCCAGGGGTGTCTATGCATGGTCTTCTGAGTGCCCAGTGGGCCCTCCCTGTGCCCATTGGGGCACTAATCTTATGTCTGTTGGGGTGTGTCTGAGGGGCACCTGGACACACAGCCCCGCACACATGGGCCAGTGAATGAGGGCATTTTTTTATGTGCACCCGAGCGAGCCAAGGGGAGGGTTGGGGAGTGGGCGAGTACACTTCTGCGTCTGTGCTCCTCAAGAATGTCCTATCACCCCCAACCTTCCCTCTCCTCTCTGCAGTTCACAAGAGAAAAATATAAAGGAGAATTACATTCTCACATGCATAGCAGTACGCTGTTTCTTGTCTTTCAGCGCCAATGCCACCTTGTTAAGTCCTGTCTCTGCCAGCGGGCAGAGATCCACTCTCCTCCCGATTCCCCTCTGGGGATGCCTGTGGTCGCCAAAACGCCTTTGTGTACTTCCAGCCGCAGCTCGAGTAGCCACCCCAGTCAGAAATCCCATCTCATCCCTTTTTCCTCCGCTATCCTCACCAAACAGGTTGTTCCCAGATGGTTTTCTCTAATCCAGCAGTGCCAAGGCTTGACTCCTGCCAGTGTCCAGCTGCTCACTGAGATGTTCTGTCTGCAATTAGTCCAAACTACAGATGAGTCTTGGAAGCCAGAAAGCACAGCCTCCCCTCACTCCTGCCATCTTCCTCTGTCCTAAAATTAACTCTTTTTTAATTGTACAATTCAGTGGTCATACCACCATCACCATTAATCTATTTCTAGAACACTTTCGTCATTCTAAAAAGAAACCCTGTATCCATAAGTTGTCACTCCTCATTACTCCCCCCCCACCTCGCCCCAGGCAAACATTAATATAATTCCTATTTCTACTGATTGGTTCGTTCTGGCTATTTCATGTAAATGAAATTACAAAATAATATGTGACCTTTTGTGACTGGTTTATCTCACTTAGAAAAATGAGCAAGGGCAACAGATTTAAAAATAGTTATGTTACTACATAACACAGATGGTCATTTTTATAGCTTTGAAAATAATTACCTTACCATCTCTTCAGCTTTTGCTAACAGTGCACTTACTGCTTTTCCATCCTTCACTCATTCATTAGCTCCAAAATCAGTACTATATATTTTAGATTTTGTTTACATCAACAACCCACTTTTAGTACCAATTTCTACTTCATAGTTATGACCAAAATAATGTTGTATCAAAAACAATGAAATGTCAGTGGCATACAACAATAATTACTTAGTTTTGTTCATGTATCTTTGGGTCAGTCTAGTGGTCCTTCTGGTCTCAACTGGCTCATTTATGTATAGGCTGTCAACTGTGCATCATGTAGAAAGTTTTGTTGGCCTGTCTTCGGGCTGGCTAATTCTGAGCTTGTCCTCCAGTAGGCTAGCTTGGCTCACTTACATGGTGGCTGAGCAGGGTTCCAAGAGAAGGAGCAGATTACATGAGACCTCTCAAGGCCTAGGCTCAGAACTGGTACACTGACACTTTTGTTATGTTTTACTTGCAAAAGCAAATCAAAAAGTCAACTCAGAACTAAAGGGAGGGAAAGTAGACTATCCTCTTGTTGGGAGGAGCTGCAGAGTCATATTGGTGCCATTAGTTGGGGCCATCAGTGCAATCAATCACAGCTAATATTCTTATTATTGACACTAAATAGCCACAGTAAATTTAATCAGACTGCTGGAATTCCATAGTTTTTCTCCAACTCAGTTCAGCAAATGTTTATTAAGTGTCTGTTGTTTGATAAATACTGTGTGTCATCCTGAGGAGATAACGATGAAAGGACAGATGGAACCTGTCCTCATGGAGTTCATAGTCTAGAAAGGGAAATAAACATGTAGATTGACAAACAAAAGCAATGTTATAAATTCAACAGTATATTCAAGACAGAAAATTAGGGATTTCAAGGGAGGTTTCACAGAGAATGTGATATCTAAGTTAGGTCTTTGCAAGACAAGGAGACTGCTTAGAAAATGAAAGAGTGGAATAGATCATTTAGAGGAGAGATGAGAGTGTGGACAAAGGTATGGAAGCTTAAGTTCTTGCAGTATGAATAGGAATTCTAAGTAGTTTAGAATCCTTGATGTATCAAGTGCTGGAAGGGAGAAAGCAAGAGATAAGTAACAGAGGTAGATCATGAGGTAATGGTGACACCCATGCAGGGGTTTCTCTCTAATGCTTAAGACTTATCTATTATCCTGGAGGTAACTGAAAACTAGTGAAGCAGGTGAATGGAACATTTTCTTTTAAGAGAGATGACTAGCTTATTGCACTTTTGATAATAGACTGCAAGGAAGAAAATAACAAAGACATATATGCTAGTCAGGAAGCTATTGGAATTGTCCATCTAAGTAATGATGAACAATGGTGATGGCAACAAAGGAGAAAATGAGATTTAACAAATGTACAGGAAGCAAGACTTGCTGATTTAGTCTGGAAAAGGATGAAAAAGTGGGAAAATTGAAGATGACTTCCAGATTTGTTATCTATCCATTGTCATAATACTCTGAGTTATGTTTAAACCTCTTACTAACTTGCCACATGTTCCTAAGGTGACCACATCTAAAAGGAGCAAATTTATCAACCTAAAATGTCAATCCTATTAATCCAGAGCCTACAAGTATTGTTCTTACATTAAGAATGTTTTAAAACTTTTTCTTTTAAGATTATTATAGACTCACAACAAACTGTTGTAAGAAATAACACAGAAAGGACCCGTATACTTTTCATTCAGTTCCCCCTCATGGCAATTATACCACAACATTGCAACCAAGAAATCAACAATAATGCACTACAGCAATTATATTCAGATTTCACCAGTTTTATATACATTTATGTGTATGTACTTTACTCCATACAATTTTATTCCATGTGTAGATATGTGTGACCACCACCACAGTCAAGATGCAGAATAATTCCATTTTAAGGATAACTTGGACTATCCTTCATAGCCCAGCCACTCCCTCTTTTCCCTGCTCCCTAGCCCTGGGTAACTACTAATATGTTTCTCATTTCTGTGATTTAATTATTTTAAAAATGTTATATAAATGTAATCATACAGTATATAATCTTTTGATACTGACTTTTAAATTTTTATATAGTGCCCTTTAGATTTACTTAAGTTGTTACATGTACCAAATAGCTCAAAGTTTCTTGTTATTGCTGAGTAGTATCCCATGGTACGATAGTTTGTTTAACCATTCACTCATTGAAGGATATCTGAGTTGTTGCCAGATTTTGGCAATGAGGAATAAATGTTCCACAAACATTTATGTACAGGTTTTTGTGTAAACAAAAGTTTTGATTTCTCAGAAATAAACACCCACTGGTACAATTTCTGGGTCTTATGATAAGCATGTGGTTAGTTTTATAAGAAACATCCATACCCTTTTTCAGAGTGGCTGTATCATTTTATGTTCCCATTAGCAATGCATGAGGGATCCAGTTTATTTAAATTTTATTTTAGCCATTCTAATAGGTATATAGTGATATATCATTGTGGTTTTAATTTGCATTTCCCTAATGGCCACTGGTGTGGAATATCTTTTCACATGCTTATTTGCCATCTGTATACCTGCTTTAGGGAAGTATCTATTTATGTTTTCTGCCCATGTTCTCATTTGATTGTTTTATTCTATTCTTTTTTTCACTTCCAGCCTCTTGTGCATTCACCTAATCATAAAATAGTCTAAACCTTATCTTGTGTTTTTACAAAAAATTTTTTTTCATGTAAGAGAATAAAAGTCTTATTAAACTTCAAGCATTCTATTTAGATGGCTTACTTGTACTGTCTGTAAGTCAGTTAATCATAGAAACAAATGGGACTGGTCTTGCATACTAGTGTTTCCTCAAAAGTATTGGTTGTTTCTTAGTCTCTTGTGATATGTACAAGTGCTGAAGAGCAACTAATTGCTAAGGCTGGCACTACAGGACTTGTACTTAAGAAAAAGTCTGGTTTTAGGCCTAACTAAAGCTTATTTGTGCCTCTTTAAAGGAGACTGTTGGCCAAGCACTCAGGTGATGTGGCAGGCAGGAAGCAGGGTATAGTTGTACAGTTGTCCATGTTTGAATGGACACTGGCAAAGCCTTCCCACTCAGAAAAGACCAAATTTCCGTGTCTGATTCTCCTTACCTTCTTTGGTGTTTTCTGTGAAACATGGTCTAGACTTACTATTTGTATTTTTTATCCAATGAGTTCAAGAGACAGACATAAATTTTCTCTCTCTTTAATAAGTCATAACTGCTAAATCAGCATTTTTACAAATGCTAAATCAAAATAAGATCAATCCTTAGTAATTATGGTAGTTAATTTAGGGAAATAGGAAGAATTACTAATGACTCTTACTAGAAGTATAAGAGAAAATTCTCTTCACTCACCCCACACAAACTTACAGTGATATCCTTTTGTATAGAATTTCTCCTCAGCATCGGATATAAGCCCAAAATTATGTAGGATCTTGTGATTTAATATATGAAACAGAAATAATCACAAATATGCATAAAAATTATTAACACTTTATGGAAGAATAAATGCATATTTTTAAATGCTATTAGAAAAAAACCACAGAGCAATACATTAAGTAGCTTGCAATAAATACCACATTCAGAAATCAGCTTTTGTCTAAAAGAAATGATTGAAGAGGGATGACATGCACTGAAATATGGAGTAGCCTAGAGAGTGACTGAAGAAGAGAATCAAAGCAATAAATAAATAATCATTTATATTATTTTGCCTTTTTTATAAATGATTAATTGATTAAAGGGGAGACAGAGTTAAGTAATTCAAGCACCCAACATCAGTGAGAGACCAGATTCTAACTTGTGATGTGTCAACTGGATTACAGAGCTCAAGAGATTGTTCAATGTTATTTTTTCCAGGTAAACCATTTCCATTTGTGAAAGTTCTGCTTGAGCATTTGCTCAGTGGAGAAGCCATCCTAGAATAGACTGAGGCATCTGGAGGAGGTTGCTGTTCTAACATGCTGTTGGGATCGATGTGTGGCAAGCCCTGTTGGTGGCATAATGACAAATAACCAGATTAAGAGAGGTTAAGTAAAGGTCCACATATAGGGCCAGAGAACTCAGAAGCATTTATCGTTGCATTCAGCAGGTATTCACTGGAGCTCCTTGAATAGTCTATCTCTGTGCTAAGTACCTGCAATAGAAAAAATAACTTCTGCTTTCAAAAAGTTAAAAACTCATGTGAGGAAAGAGAGAAATGATCATCAAATACAACCAGATATAAATAAGTATTATGATGGCAGCAAGCATTCCCGATGTACAGAGAGCTCTGATTCATCCCTTAGTGGTGATGGGGTGGAACGGTTAAAAGAAAGTCCTAAATGAGGTAAACACGGAGATGGATCTTGAGGGTGAAGGAATCATTCGCTCAGCAGATTGTGCCAGGCAGATAGAATGGTGGGAGAGTGCAAGCAGCACTTTGCCCAGCAGCTGGTAGTTTTCTATCACAGGAGTATAGGGGATGCATGGAAGCAGGTGGAGGTAGAGTCTGCCGTGGCAGGCAAGAGCCAAATAAAGACAGTTATTGAAGAGTTTTGTGTAAACCAATGACATAATGAGAAAGGTGGAACTAGGGAAAGGGTTTTGCTGTATGCTGAAACCATTTGATTGGTATCTAAGAAAGTGAAATCAAGGAAGCCACTGCGTTGTGTTTCATATACATACAGGGGTGGGCAAAAGTAGGTGTATAGTTGTGAGTACATAAAATACACTTTATTCTTTTATTATTATTATTAACTTATCACTGTATGTCTTTTTGTGAATTTCTGTGAGGGCTTTATAGAGATATATACTTAGGCATGGAATCACTGAATTGGTGGTATGTGCACACTCTAATTTATAAAACACTTTGAGATTGCTCTCCAAAATGCTGCACCAGTTTGTGTTCCTACCAGCAAGTGGGCCAAGGTTCATCTGTGTTAATTCCCACTATCCTGTTAACACTTGATATTGTCTACCTTGTACATTTTTACCAATCTAATTCTTATTGAGTAGATCTCACTGTACTTGAATTTACATTTCTCTACTTTAGGGTGAGGTTGAGTATTTTATATGCCATTTGACTTTCTATTTCTATTTCATTCAATTCTTTTTGTTTTCACTTACAATTTCATGTGTGTCCTATTTATTAATCTATTAGTAGTAGTATAACTTGGAAACATCTTCTCTCAGTCTGTCTCCTATCTGACACCTTTGTTGAATAGAAATCTTTCATATTTATTTAATAAATCCATCAATTTATCTCTATGATTTATGATTTTATTATTAAAGAAATAATTCCCCAACATGATGACACAAAAATAGCCCTCTACATTCATTGTTTTCTAATAGATATGTATTTTGCCTTCTATGCTTAAAATTTTAAATTGTGTGAAATTTATTTTGGTGGATGGTGTGAGATATTTCAATATTTGTGCATATGATAAACTAATTTCTCCAGGACAATTTATTTAAATATTTACATTTCACTATAGTTTGTGATTTTTATACTGTCATAATATCAGGTTTCCATATATATAGATTTTTTTCTGATCCATTCCTTTAGTTGTTTGATCATTTCTCAGCACTAAATTACTTTGACATTACAAATTTAAAATATGTCTAGAAATATTTTCTTAAGAATATTTTTAGCTATTTGTGGGACTTCATTTGTCTATAAAATTTTAAACCGTTGATTTATTTCTACTAAAGCTACTACTGGAATATTGATGGGGAAAATATTGAACATATAAACTCATTCAGGGAAAATTAACATAGTTAAAATGTTAAATCTTTCTATTTTAAAACATGTGACATTTGACCATTTATTTAGCTATTGTTTAATAGAGTTTAAATATTTTCTTTATAAATGTCTTGTGTATTTTCTCTTAAGACTAGAGTGCTACTCTTCTCTTACCAGTCTGCTTAATTTAGTCTGCTTAAATGCTTTGGTTTCAAATTTATAGAATATGCATTTTTCTCTATAGTCATTATTTACTTAATCAATAATGAACGAGAATTTTGTACTTGGCTAGTTGCCAATATTTCATTGATTTCTCCTTGATTTATTTCTTTACTTCTTGGTTTAATTCCTCCAAAGTTCTTACAGAATATGAGAGTTTAAGATATCTAATGTTTAGAGTTTAAAATATCTAAAAATTTTCATATTTTACCCTTGCATTGACATAACAGCTTAGTTAGGTAAGAAAATTTCTAGATCAAAATTCTTCTTCTGTATAGTGAGAAATTGTTACTCCATTATCTTCTTTCTTCCAATGTGGCTATTGAAAGGTCTGATTCATTATGATTCTTACTAACTTCTAAGTAATCTTCTTTTTAATTTAAAAGCTTAGGTGTTCTGTTTTATTCTGCATGTGTTTTAAGTATATGATATTTTTTCTCATTTGTCTTACATAGTACTCTATATGAGCTTATTGAGCTGATTTTTTCTTTAAATTTGAGAATTTTTGTGCATTATTACTTCTTTAATTGTCAAACTTTGTTCATTAGTTTCATTCATCATCTTTCTTTCAAGAATGAACTTCATAGTTGTTTTGGATATATTTTGTGACCACCTTTCTTACCCTGGGGATGTCACCTGCCTCTGTCTATGATATCTGCCCATGGTAACCTGGGTTTGTAATTCTCAAATTGATTCAAAGAATGGCTGGAACATGCCCTACTCATTTTCATTATACAAAATTATTTTCTTTCTTTCTTTGTTTACTTTACCCCTTTTTAGAATATAAACTTCATGAGAGCACTCCATTCTCAATCATGTACCTGGGCTGGTGAAGCCCTCACCACCAGGGGTGTAGTTGCACAGAGCAGAGAAAAGGGGTACAATATGAATTCAGAAAGGTAGACAGGGGCCAGATCAGGTGACTATCAAAAGCCAAGGTACAGATTTTGGGTTTTATTTTTATTGTGAGGAAATCCGATGAAAAAATTTAAAAAGAGGAGTGAGGTGATTACTCTGGCTGCTGTCTAAGGAATAGATTGAAGGGCAATAGAAATAGGCTCAGGGAGACCACTGAACAACCTCCAGCAGCATTTCAGATGACAGATGATGATGACTTAAGGACAAGTGTGAAAGTGGGAGATAAACAGAAGTAGGGTTTGGCATTATGTTCTGAAGGTTGACAGATCTTGTGATGGACTGAGATTGGAAGTAGGGGAATAAAAGAAGTCTAAGATGACACCTAAATTTTTGACTAGAGCAACTAGTAGATGCTAAAATGTTTTGCTGGTAAGGAGCAGACAGGAAATAAGTTTGTGGAAAGAAATTAAGAATTCTGTTTTGAATACCAAGTTAAGAATATATGAATCATTTAAATGTAGAAGTCAAATAACCAGAGGAGTCAGGATAGGTAATAGATTTGGATTAATGATAGTTATAGCAATGTAACTTAATAAGATTACCTACGGAACCCTGGCTGCTGTGGCTCAGTGGATTGAACATTGGCCTGTGAACCAAGAATCACTGGTTCAATTCCCAGTCAGGGCACATGACTAGGTTGTATGCCAGATCCCCAGTTGGGGGTGTGTGAGAGGCAACCACACAATGAGGTTTTTTCCCTCTCTTTCTATTTTCCCCTTTCTCTAAAATCAGATAAATAAAATAAAATAAAGTAACCTTGTTAAAAAAATAATTAACTAATTTTTAAAAAGATTACTTTAAAAAAAAAGATTATCTAGGGGAAAAACAAAGATATAGAAGAGAAAGAGCCTGGGATTATGATTAAGATATTGAAAAGAGGAAGAGGAGCTGTGAAGAAGAAAGAAACAATATCTATCAGAGTGAAAGAAGAGCATGGTGTTCAGAAAACCAAGAGCAGAAACTGCTTTTTTTTTTTCCAAAAAATCAATTAATTAGTTAATTAATTTGGGGAAGGACCCCCACTCTGTAACAGTTCCCCACTCTCAGACTTAAGACCCTTTATAATCTTATAAAGGAAAATGGGAGAAGTTCTTGTGCTCCTCTAGCTGCTTCAAACTGGACATGGTCGTTGTCCTACCTATCCTTGGGTCAAGAAATCCCTAATAAGTGTGGGGGTGTGGAGGGGAGGTTGGACTTCCCACATGGTGAAGGATCTTGCAGACTCCAGGTCAGTTGGCTGTCCCAAGCAATGGCATGCTCAGTTTAACAAGGTGGCATCCTTGTTGTATTCTGGGGGCAACAGATTTGGCAACAGGGTTAAAAGCCATCATTAAATCCATAACCACTAGATGAAAAAAAGGCAGGGGTTAACTTTCCAATGTCCCACATTAGGAAAAACAAAGCTTCTTTGGAGGAAGGTGTGCAAGGCACATCACACCTGTCCAAAATGCTTTTCCCTCTATACTTAGTTTGGGATGAAGGGAATATTTAAGGTTTCCCCCCCTCAGACCTCTGGGCCCTTTCTGTCCAACCATTAAGATAGAAAATAGAAACTAGTTTTAAAGCGAAGCCCACAGACCACCGCATACTTCACCAACCCAACCTCTTAGTTCATCCAAACCGTTGAGTCTCAGGAGGCAGTGATGCAGAGAGGATTAAGTGAGGCCTTTACATACAGACTATCACTCAGTTAATGAGATCATAGGCTTATGCCCTATGAAAAAAGAACACACATGTTAATTAATGCAACACAACCCACAAACCAGTCTCTAGATCTGTGAGACTGTCTTATTAGAAAGACACCCAACTGCAAGGCATTTGAAATTCTTCTTGCCTTTAAATTAAAAATCTCTGATGATGTCACAGACCTAGTTTAACTTTCAAATGAAAACAAACTTTACATGAAAATAAACTTGAAAGACAGTTAGCTGCACTAGTTTATAGTCTACCCCTGAGCATTGTGATTTTCCTTGTATCACGATTTTTCTCCTTAAGATTACCCTCCTTGTCATTAAAGGGACCGCATTAAGTCCAGTTTGAATTTATCCGGTTCATTTGCATAAACACAACAAGAACAGTAAATGATCACATATGATCTTTAAGTCTGCTTTTCTGGAACTTACACAAAGAAACATTACGGTGACCTTCAGTCTGCCCTTCAGGGCACAGAAGCCAAGCCACATAACTGCCATTCAGCCTTGCTTGTAAACACCTGTCTTTTCCAAGTCCTTCAGGTTTTCCATTGTGCCTTAATGTTCCTTCTAGCCATTTTTCAGGAAAGAAGCCTTAGTTCCTTCCCTGGAAAGATTGCCATGAACTGCACAACAAACCAAGGTACCAGGCCTTTTTTCAGGTGGGCTTTTATTGCCTTTGAAAGTCAATCCCAGTTCCTCAGGGCCTTTTGGTAACAACCAGAGCCCAAGCATGCCCCCTCTAGGCATGACATTTCAGTCGAAGTCTTGATTAACAAAACCTCTATTAATAACTGGTCTTATTAGTTTTATGCAAAGAACCTTATGCCATTTCTTACTTCTTAAGTCTTGATTAACAAAACCTCTATTAATAACTGGTCTTATTAGTTTTATGCAAAGAACCTTATGCCATTTCTTACTTCTTCAGAATGCCAAATTCGAGAGGAATCAGGTAGGGAGAAAAATATACAGTGTGAAGGAAAATCCTTGTTCTTCTAATATTCACTAAAATTGCATTTGCAAACTTTACATTTTCTTTTGTTCACTTCCCTACATGTCCTGAGGCTTTTCTGTTTTTTTGTTTTTGTTTTTGTTTTGGATGGGGGGATTTCCTGGCTCATTTATTTATTTATTTTGCTTTTATTTTTTTCTTCACTAAAATTTTTTGTTTATGTTTTTTTGTTACAGTTGTCACACTTTTTTCCCCATTGTTCCCCCCCACCCAGCTCACCCCTTCTCCCATAGTCAACCCCAATCCCATTGTCCATGTCAATGGGTCGTTTATACATGTTCTTTGACTAGACCTTTCCCCTTCTTACCCCATTCTCTCTTCCTCCCTCCCTCCTTTCCCCTTGTCACTGTCAGTCTGCTCCTTATTTACATAACTCTTGTTTAGTTTTGCTCATTTGTTTGTGTCGTTCATTAGTTTCCTGTATTAGTTGAAATCATATGGTATTTTTCTTTCATTGCCTGGCTTATTTCACTGAGCATAATTCTCTCTAGTTCCATCTATGTTGTCACAAATTATAGAAGTTTCTTCTTTCTTTCTGCTACATATTACTCCATTGCGTAGATGTACCACAGTTTTTGATTCACTCATCTACAGATGGGCACTTAGACTGTTTACAGCACTTGGCTATTGTAAATAGTGCTGCTATGGACGTAGGGGTGCATAAGTTCTTTTGTTATTATTGATATGTATTTATTCATTGTCATTTCTCCCCTTTGTACTTGTGTTCTTCTCTGTCTCTCTATGTTTCTTCATCTTCTTAAAGCAGACCCTTTAACATCTCTTGCAATGCTGGTTTGGTGGGGATGTATTCTTCTAGCCTTCTTTTATCTCTAGAAACTCCTTATTTCACCTTCCATTTTGAATGCGAGCCTTGCTGGGTAGAGTAGTCTTGGTTGTAGGCCTTTGTTTTTCATTGCTTAGAATATTTTTTGTCATTCTCTTCTGGCTTGTAGTGTTTCTGTTGAGAAATCTGATGCTAGCCTTATTGGAGCTCCCTTGCATGTTATTAGCTGTTTCTCTCTTGCTGCTTTTAGGATTCTCTCTTTGTCTTTGAATATTGCCACTTTAATTATGATGTGTCTTGGAATGGGCCTTTTGGGGTTCATCTTCATTGGGCCCCTCTGTACTTCCTGGATTCTGTGACTTTTCTTCTCAAGTTAGGGAAGTTTTCTGTCATTACTCTTTTTTTTTTAAAGTATATTTTATTGACTATGTTGTTACAGTAGTTCCAATTTTTTCCCCTTTGCTCACCTCTTCCCAGTAACCCCCTTCCCTCCAGCAATACCACCCCCCTTAGTTCATGTCCATGTATGATGCATATAAGTTCTTTGACTTCACCCTTTTCTATATTATTCTTAACATCCCCTGTCTATTTTTTACCAACCAATTATGCTTCTTAATCCCTGCACCACATCCCCATTTCTCCCCCTGCCCCCTTCCAGCTAATAACCCCCCAAATGATACTGATACCTACGATTCTGTCCCTATTCTTGTTTGTTTAGTTGAATTTTGTTTTTATTTTTTAGATTCAGTTGTTGATAGTTGTGAGTTTGTTGTCATTTTAGTGTTCATAGTTTTGATCTTTTTCTTAAGTAAGTCCCTTTGACATTTCATATAATAATGGCTTGTAGATGATGAACTCCTTTAGCTTTACCTTGTCTGGGAAGGACTTCATCTGCCTTTCCATTCCAAATGATAGCCTTGCTGGCTAGAGTAGTCCTGGTTAGAGGTTGCTTTTCATCACATTGAATACTGCTTGCCAGTCCCTTCCTGCCTGCACAGTGTCCTCTGAGAAATCATCTGATAGCCCTATTTGTAACGCCCAGGCAACTCTCTGCCTCTCTCTTGCTGCCCCCAGGACTCTGTTTTTATCTTTCACCTTTGGCATCTCAATCATGATGCATCCTGGTGTGGTCCCCTCTGGGTCTAGCTCGCCTGGGATCCTCCATGCTTCCCGGACCTATATGTCCACCTCCTTCGCAAAATTTTGGAAGTTTTTCTCATTTTTTTCAATTCTTGCTTCCTCATTCTGCACTGGTTGATTTTTTTTTCTTCCTTATATTCCACATCATTGATTTGAACCCCGGTTTCCTTCCCTTCACCATTGGTTTTGTGTGGATTTTCCTTCGTTTCACTTAGCATAGCCTTCACTTCTCTTATGCATTTGCCGTACTCAAGTATATCTGTGAAGCCTATGAGCATCTTTATCACCAGTGTTTTGAATTCTGTGTCTGTTAGGTTGTCTATTTCCTCATTTGTGAGGTTGGCTATTTCCTCATCACTTAGTTCTCCCACTGGAACCTTGATCTGTTCCCCCTTTCAGGCCATACTTCTCTGTCTCTTCATTTTGACAGGCTCCTGCGTTTGTTTGCCTCTGCATCTCAGGTAGAGCTGTTGCTCCTGTTATGTTATAAGGGGTAGAGCCTTAGGGATTCATTAGTGCAGGGCGACCTGTTTCACCACGTTGTGGTGCTGTATATGGTGGAGGGGTCCGAGAGGGAACAATGCTGCCTACCCAGCACTCGCCCCTTTTCCAGGCACCCCTCCCCCTTCCACACTGGACTGGCTCCTCTCTAGCTGCTGCCAGCCCTGGCCATCGTTTCCAGAGTGGATGGGTCTGCGGAAGTTCTAGTGGGGTAGGTTAATTCCTGCAGGTGGGGCTATTGCTTCCCCTCAGGCTAATGCCACTTGGAGGGGAATGGTCTTCCTGCAGTATGGGGAATGAGTCAGCACTGGAATTCAGTCAGCTGCCCCCTCAGTTCTCGCCTCAAAGCCACCGCCCCAAATTCTCTCCTGAGCTTCTCTAGTCTTCTGTGTCCTCCCTCTGCTTGAGCCCAGGGTAAGTGGGTGCCAAAATATTTACGTACGTGATCCGTTTAAGAGTTCTTTGTCTCCAGTTGTTTCTTTTGGGCCAGCAGAAAACCCTGTGGCTTTTTGCTTTTCACAGCTGGTCGCTATTTTACTTTCTGCTCTATTGCCGTAGGCTGGGAAACCCAGCTGGGGATTTAGATCCTGCCGTTCTCAAGGGGAACCCCTGGCTGCTGAGCTGTTTCTCAGTCCCTTCAGCTTCCACCCGTGGGAGCCTAGCCAGCTCTTTCATGTCTCTGCACTTCTTACCAGTCACCTTGTAATGAAGTGGCCTTCTCTGTCTCTCTGTGGTTATAAGACTTCTCTCCTGCTAGTGTTCAGTTGGTTATTCTAGATGATTTCTGCACAATTAAGTTGTAATTCCAGATTGGTCCTGGAAGGAGATTAGTGTAGCTTCCACTTACTCCTCCACCATCTTGGGTCTCCAGACACTGTTTTATAAAGTATGAATGTTCAAGTGTTTCAAAAAATAGTAAAGTCAAGTAAGAAAAGGAAAAGGAAATAACTGTTGGTGACTGAAAGGAGGAATTTCAAAGGATGATGGGAATAAGAGACTGGAGAGGGTTAAGTACTGAAATGAGGGGTGAAGTAGAGATTCACTGTAGAATATTCAAAAATATTGTGTAGGGGAGTTGAAGAACTAGACAGAAAAGTGGGATGCATTCTGTTTCTCCTTTCATCACAGAAGAAATCCAGTCATTGGCTCAAGTGAAAGAATGAGGGGAAAATGAATATAAAGTGAAATTTTCAAAATCAAATGCAAGTAAAAACTAGTTGGTTTTCTTAGAAGTTTTTAGATATAAATTATTGGCTTATTGGGGAAAGAGTTTTTATCTGTTTTGCAAAAGAGCTGAAAAGCTATGTAACCCACCATATTTGAGAACTATTTCATTATTTTATATTGATACTAAAATGCTTAGGTAATTTTTAGTAATATATATAAAATAACTAATGTAATGACTATATCCTTGTAATTTAAAAATTATCACATGCCACTAAAACTATTAAATTACAATTTTAGGCCATGAAAATTTTAAAGCTATGAGGAACGCTTTCATTTTAATAAGTTCATAAAGTGTCAAACTTTGCAATTTATTACAGATTTTTGAGCTAATTTACTATAATTAATGTGAATAAAAATATTCATTACCTAAATATTCTGTTTATGTACTCCTCTCTAATGATGAAACAAAAGAAATAATTTGTTTCTTTTTCTTCTCCTCCTCCTCCTCCTCCTCCTCCTTCTTCTTCTTCTTTTTATCCTTTTTTTAAGATTATTTATTTATTTGTTTTTAAAGAGAGGGGAAGAAAGGGAGAGAAATAACAATGTGTGTTTGCCTCTCAGGTGCCCTCAACTTGGGACCTGGCCCACAACCCAGGCACGTGTCCTAACCGGGAATCGAACCACTGACCCTCTGGTTCACAGGCCTGTACTCAATCCACTGAGCCACATCAGCCAGGGCTCTTTTTTTTTTTTCTTAAAATATACTTTATTGATTATGTTGTTACAGTTGTACCAACTTCTTTTCCCTTTGCTCCCCTCTGCCCAGTACCCATCTTCCCTCCAGCAATCTCACCTCCCTTCGTTCATGTCCACAGGTCATGCATATCGTCAGCAGCCGTCCGTCTCGAGAGACGATGGTGTAGCTTCTTAAGAGTCTATCTGCACCGCCAAGAATGGTTGTGCAGTCCGACTCGGGAGTGACACGGTATCTGTCTCCTCCCGTGTTGAATCGACATCTTGCGATGACGCTGGAGTGTCCTCTCCAGTGAAGCTGAAGCTACAGAGCCTGGGCAGGGTGATATGGAGGGTCTGCTGTTGCCCATGCAGCAGACCCCCCCTCTCTTCGCAGCTGAAGGGTCCAAGGGAAAGACGGAGTCAATACAGCTTGGCTTCAGGTGCGCCGCAGGAGTTGCCGGTGTTGACTACAACGTCAAACCGCCTTAGGGACTCCGGCTCCGGATTTTCTGTCGGGGTTTACTCCATTAGCCTTTCCCCTGAAGAGGTATGCCACAAGGCAGCGGAGGTTTTTTGGAGTCAGAGTTTTTGGAGTCATGCATATAAGTTCTTCGAATTCACCCTTTCCTATATTACTCTTAACTTCCCCCTATTTTGTACCAACCAATTATGCTTCTTAATCCCTACACAATTTCCCCATTTTCCCCTCTTCCCCCTTCTAGCTGATAACCCTCCAAATGATCCCCATGCCTATGATTCTTTTCCTATTGTGGTTTGCTTTGTTGGATTTTGTTTTTATTTTTTAGATTCAGTTGTTGTTAGTTGTGAGTTTGTTGTCATTTTAATGTTCATAGTTTTGATCTTTTTCTAAAATAAGTCCCTTTAACATTTCATATAATAGTAGCTTTACCTTGTCTTGGAAGTGCTTTATCTACCCTTCCATTCTAAATGATAGTTTTGCTGGATAAAGTAATTTTGGTTGTAGGTTCTTGCTTTTCATCGCTTTAAATACTTTTTGCCAGTTCCTTCTTGCCTGCAAAGTTTCTTTTAAGAAACCAGCTGATAGTCTTATAGGCACCCCTTTGTAGGTAACTCTCTGCTTTTCTCTTGCTTTTAAGATTCTCTCTTTATCTTGAACCTTTGGCTTTTTAATTATGATGTGTCTTGGTGTGGTCCTCTTTAAGCCTAGCTTGTTTGGGACTCTCTGTGCTTCCTGGACTTGTATGTCTATTTCCTTCACCAAATTATGGAAGTTTTCCTTCATTGTCTTTCACATGAACTTTTGATTTCTTGCTCTTCCTCTTCTCCTTCTGGCTCCCCTATGATTCAGATGTTGGTACATTTAAAGTTGTCCCAGAGGTTCCTAAGCCTCTTCTCATTTTTTTCCATTCTTGTTTCCTCATTCTGTATTACTTGACTGTTTTTTTCTTCCTTATGTTTCAAATCATTGATCTGAACCCTGGTTTCCTTCCCTTCACTATTGGTATTGTGTGGATTTTTCTTTGTTTCATTTAGCATAGTCTTCACCTCCCTTATGTATTTGCTGTACTTAAGTATATTTGTAAAGTCTGTGAGCATCTTTATTACCATTCTTTTGAACTCTATGTATGTTATGTTGGCTATCTCCTTATCTGTTAGGTTGGCCATCTCCTCATCACTTACTTCTATCACTGGAACCTTGATCCATTCCCTCTTTTAGGCCATGCTTCTCTGTTTCCTCATCTTGACAGGCTCCCATATTTGTTTGCCTCTGGGTCTTAAGGAGAGCTGTTGCACCTATTATGTTTTAAGGGGAAGAACCTTAGGTATTCGTCAGTGTGGAGCGAGCCATTTCACCACGTTGTGGTGCTGTGTGTGGTGGACAGGTCTGAGAGAAAAAAATGCCGCTTGTTCAGCACTCGTCCCTTTTCCAGGCACTTCTCCCACTTTCTATATGGGACTGGCACCCCTTGAGCTGTTGCCCTCGCTGTCGTCCCCAGAGTGGGTGGGTCTGAAGATATTCTGGGACTGTGGAGACCCTTTAAACAAGCAAACTCTGCTGAGAGACCAGCAGTTTCTTCTTCCACCCCAAACCCTATTGGTTTGCATAGTCAGAAGCAATGTGGCTTTATTTTCCCCGGCACTGGAACCGTGAGCTGCGTGGTCTGGTCTGGTGCTTAGGAGTGTTCCACAGGTGTCCCTCCTTACTTTCTGAAATGTGTGACTATGCTTTCCACTGGCCTGCCACTGCTACTACATTTCTTCCTCTCCACCCCAGGTCCACCCCTCCTACCTGTCTGGCTGAGTATTTCTTCTTTTTATCTTTGTCTTTTGGACTCCATGCAGCTTGATTTTTGGGACTTCTGGTTGTCTCTAGTTTTGAGATAGTTGTATTTCTTCTTAGTTGTGGAGGGAGCGGCAATGTGTCTATCTAGGCCTCTATCTTGGCCAGAAGTCCTTTTTGTTTCTTTTGCATTTTTCCTTCTTTCTTTTTTTATAGAATTCATCATGGGGTCAGACTTCCCAAACTCTGCTGACTTTGCCTCTTCCTTCTCATCTGCATCAGGTCTTAGAGAGTGTTTGGTCCCACCTGGCTTGGTTTCTGCTTAAATTCCGGGCACTAAAAAAATTTACCATAGCTAAACATTAGTTTTCTCAATGACAAAGCAATGATAGAATTAAGAAACTCTCAAAATCCCAGGCAGGATGCCTCTGAGATACTGTATAGTAATGCCTGTAGAGTTCCTTAGGTGAATTCATACAACTTTGCCAATAGGAGATGGCTTTAAAACAGCTTCATTTTCAGTGTTCAAATATTAAACTTCTAACCACACTGGATACTTGTTACAATATATATTTATTACCATTTTCAGGTTAATAATTCCTAAATTCTATGACCCTGAAGAAAAACTCAGTGATCTGGTCATAGAGCCAAACTTCTCTTAGCTTTGGAAGTCTTGATGTACAGAACAAATGTGGGCCCATGACATGGTCCTGACTTTAGGAAGTAAACATCACATGATGTCATGTGATCAGAATATGAAATGTGTAAGCGAAGTCATTCTTTATCCTGCTTGTCATGTGCTCTGCCAAGATGGAGTCTTTGCTGCTGAAGACAAAAAAGTGGGGTCAAATGCAGAGGAGAACCTGACAATTACTGATGACTTAGAAAAAGGACCTATGAAGAAAGACCAGAGAAACTCAGAACTTTTCAGAGGATACTTAAGGATCTTCACAATTTAAAAGTGGGTAATTAACCATTAGGAAACACAAAATCAGGGAGAGCAGCCTGGCTGTTAAAGTTGTTAAGGATTAGAAGACAGTTTCTAAGGGACTGGTAGAATCTTATCTGCAGGTGATTAAGGGTTTGAGGATCTTTTGCTTGGATGGTTTCAATCTTATGTTATTTCTAGTCATGGGCTTAAATGTCTAGGTCTCTTGAGGTCATTTATAAAAATGCTAGTCAAGCTTATCTGAAGGGAGATGTTTATTCCCCCCATATCAGACTTAGAGCTAAAAAGGAAAAATAGAACCCATGGGTTCCCTCGATTGAAACAGAACCCACAGGCTGTTCAGTTATGAGGGGCCTGATTGCCCGCCGCCAGAAGCATAACTCTCAATACCAGAGTTTGGTGAAAAGAAAAAGAACTGTTTATTTAAAGGTTATACAGATGGCAAATATCTGCCATTGTCTTATTTTCTTTAAAACACCCACAAACACATAGTTTTGCCTCCCTCTCCACAAAACCAGGCTAGATTTAGAAAAGTCAGAGATACAATTTTCCTACTTCCCAGACACAGTTCAGTTTTACCAGCAGCTCCTAATCATTTGAGCCTGCTTGAGGTTTTGCCTGTTTTGTGGTGCTCTCCAGCTCTTAATTCAGAACCACGTGGAGTTCCCAGGCTCTTTGTAAACCACATGGATCTCACCTCTCTGCAAACCATGTGGTTCTCCCCTCTGCAAACCATGTGGTTTTCCTCTCCAAAATGACCGCCACCTTATTTTTAAGTCCTTGACCATGGCCTGTGATGCAGTAGGCATGGTAACTGGTTCTGACCATTCACAGAATCTTGTGCAGGCCCTGTATGCTCTTTCCTCACCATTCTATGGTCAAAACCCTTCCCATCTCCTTGCAGCCTTGGAAGAACCAAAGCCATTTGAATAACTAAGATACTTGATACCAGCCATATATATGCAAAGGAATCTTGAAAGCTGTTCCCTTCCCCCACCCCCCAACCACAGGCTCTGGGGATTTGGGGGGACTATGCTTTGTAACATTGAGACTCAAGTTTTTCATTCTGGTAACCAAATTGTCATTCCCTTGATACAATCTGTTGAAATAAAAATTCACCCAGTACATACAAAAAAATCATTTGAATATTTCATTTCTATTCCAGTTCTTTTTTGGGAATTTGATCTTCTACACACACTTGCTAAACACACCCTGAATTTTCTCCATATCAACTCATAATATAACCTTTACTTATGTTCTAGGCCCTGGCTGGTTTAGCTCAGTGGATTGAGCGTCGGCCTGCGAGCTAAGTGTCGCTGGTTCGATCTTCCAGTCAGGGTACATCAGAGAAGGAAAACTCTGACTCCAAAAAACCTCCGCTGCCTTGCGGCATACCTCTTCAGGGGAAAGGCTAAGGGAGTAAACCCCGACAGAAAATCCGGAGCCGGAGTCCCTAAGGCGGTTTGACGTTGTAGTCAACACCGGCAACTCCTGCGGCGCACCTGAACCCAAGCTGTATCGACTCCGTCTTTCCCTTGGACCCTTCAGCTGCGAAGAGAGGGGGGGTCTGCTGCATGGGCAACAGCAGACCCTCCATATTACCCTGCCCAGGCTCTGTAGCTTCAGCGTCATCGCAAGATGTCGATTCATCACGGGAGGAGACAGATACCGTGTCACTCCCGAGTCGGACTGCACAGCCATTCTCGGTGGTGCAGATAGACTCTTAAGAAGCTACACCATCGTCTCTCGAGACGGATGGCTGCCGACGACGACGACTTATGTTCTCCTCTTCCCCAGGAATGCCTTTGTTCACCCTTTTCATCTGTTAAAAGACTACTACTTTATTTCCTGTTCCTCAAGCCTACTTCAATTGGTATTTTTGAGTAAAAACTTTCTTAGTTCTCTCCTTCTACTCTGTTAGAACTAATACTTCCCATATGAACAAATGGAAGTATAACTTCTATAGCACTTTGTATCTTTATTTCAACTCTGCTTTTGAAAATAGATGCTCAATTATTTATTTGCCTTCTATTCTAGAGATAAACTTCCTGAGGACAAGAGAAATTTATTCATTCTCCTACTTCTCATAGTGACGTGCATAGAATAAATAATAGTTCTCAAGGAATATTCTCTGCAATAATTGATGTTGTAAGCCCTTGCACATTCTTTTCCTCATAACTGGGATATGTTCTCTTACCCTAAGAAATGATAATTTTATTTATTTATTTATTTGATTTATTATAGAGGGAGGGAGAGAGAAATGTTGATCTGTTGCTCCACTTATTCATGCATTCAGTATACCCACAACATTGGCATATTGGGAACTAAGCTACTCAGGAGGGCCTCAAGGATAATTTAAAAAACACATTTCACCAAGACATCGGTTCACATTATTCTAATCTCTAGGCCAAAATTTGTATGAGTTATCCATTGCTGCATAATAAATTACCCCAAAACTTAGTGGAATTGAATTTATATTAAAAAAACACAGTTTCTGTGGATCAGAAATTGAGTCATGTCTGCTCTGGTTCTGCTTCATGATCTCACAGGTTGCAATTAAAATGTCAGTCCAGAGTCAGCAGCTTGATCTGAAGCATCCACTGGGGAAGGATCCTGCACATGGTTCTTGCTGTTGGCCTGAGGTTCCTTGCTGGCTATGGGTGAGAAGCTGCTTTCAGTGTCTTGCTACATGGGCCTTTCCAATATGACAGCTTGCTTCATCAAAGGTCATAAGAGGGAGAATCTCTAGAATCCAGAGCTTTTGCTAGCCCATCCTATTTACTAGTTCTCAAGCTGCCTTAGATTACATTAACTACTCAAGACTGAAAAAAATATCTTTTTCTTCTATAATTTTTGATGGTATATCACAGTGCACAAGCATGTTCCCTGACAAAAGTCAAGTAAGCTTGAGAAATGAAACAAACTAAAATAATACTTGAGAAGATTCACAAAATAAATGAAAATATTATATATATATATATATATATATATTTGACTCATGAGTAAGGCTAGGTTTAAACTACATGAGTCCACTTATATGCAGATTTTTTTCAATAAATACACTATCCATGAACTTTGCATCCAAAAATTCAACCAACTGCACATTGAAAACAGAATTTCCCCATTTCGAACTATTTTCCCAACCATGGATGTAAAAATACTGTTTTTATCCATGGCTGATCAAATCTGTGGATACAAAGGGCAGAGTCAAAATTTATACACAGATATTCAACTGGGGGAAGAGTACCCACAACCCTTACATTGTTTAAGAATCAACTGTATTAAATTTCCATGTAAATTACAGTATTTAACTCTTATTTTTTCAGTGTTTCCCAAGTGTGTTTGGCAAGGGATCCCTTTAACAACCTACAAAACTAGTTTTCTGCAGAATGTACTTGTGTAAATATGGTATTATTAATATAACAGGAAATAATCACTTCTGCCAATGTACCCAAAATATAGAGAAGCTGAAAGCACTTGAGAGGTATTTAATTTTATGTAAGATGCCCAGGATTTTGAGACAGAAGTTTGAGTGGTACAGTTTGCAGGAGGGACCACTGTGCAAATTGCATGAAGAAGTTTGATAAGAAGTGGCTTGGATGAGCTCAGCACACAAGTGTGTATAGGCAGGTAAAAATCCAGCTAAGATGCTAAATTATGGGTCTTGCTTGTGAAATTTACTTGAAATAGGTAAATTATTAACTTATCTCATATAAACCTGGGGCATATCCTCACCACTCTAGTTCCCATATTTTTATTCTTAAGAAGGTCAGTGGGTATTGAGAGAAGAGATAGAAAAGAGGGATAAATCAGTTCCATTATTATTGTCTGGGCTATCAGGTATAAAGAATTAAAAACCAGGACTATGTTCTCTCATGTAAACAATGCCAAGATAAAATGGGGGTACAATGGGGAGAAGTAGTGTGAAAAGGCACTTCTGGCAGAAGACTGAAATCATTTCAGACAACTGTGAAATCTGCTGAGCCATGACCAACTGCTGATTTTATCCTCTAGTAAGACTTCATCCCTTATTCCTCCAAAGCACAATATTAATAAATTGTTCTGGAAAACATCAAAGCTATTTGAAAAGCTCCATTATGGCATATTATTCCTTTATGCAAAATGGCTGTTTAACAAGATTGCCTCCTTGAACTTCTCGCATGAATAGCAAAGCCAATCTCATTTTCTAATGGAGGTTTACAGCAGATCCTTTCACTGCCCTTGCCTCTCCTTACCATTATTTTATGGATAATAATTTACAATTTGTGTAAGCTAAGGGGAAAAATACCCTAGAGCATAGGGTGACATTCTCAGTACTACCATATTTTGTGAACATCCCAGAGGTACATTTTAAGAAAGGCAGTCTTTGCCTTGTTGGCAGCTTGAAGGGACATGCAGAAGGGCAGATGATACTTCCCACTGAGGCAAGACCAGGGGTAATTCATAAGCTCCCAGCCTTTGCTCAGAAACATTACTTATAAAACACTGTTTGCATCAGTTCTTATTAAGAAGATCATGAGCTTATTAGGAAGGAATTGCACCCACACACACTCCTTACCTGTGATTTGAGTATGAAGATGATGATGTAGTAATTAGGCTCCTTCTACAGCTAGTGATTAGTCACGTGAATAAGAGAACAGACAACAGTGAACTGAACAGTACAAATATCTTAGTAAGAAAATAATTGTACTGGATGGGAAGTTTACACAGCACTTAGGTCTTTTAGCAACCACCCACATGAGTTTGGGCTGCTCAAGAACTGGCTACTGCTTCTTGAGTTTGTCATTTGAAGGAACCATTCCCTTGAACATACTAGGAAATGTTTTATATTCTCTACTTGGGGCATTCCTGTTTAATTTATATCTTAAATAGATGAATCCCCTGTGAGAAGCAAGCAAAGATTTTTCGATTGTTTTTCAGAAAGGGAAAGAGAGGAAGTTGTAGGGGGCAACCCAGATTACCTGAAAAAAAAAAAAAGGATCAAATTAACTAGAAAGGGTATAATAAGACAGAAAGAATAGAAAAAGGAAGTTAAGGAACTTTGGAATTTAATTTTTTTTCACAGGTGATGTTATGAGTATTTAAATAATATTTGGACTGTAATTTAGGGGAAAGTATATAATATAAAATTTAAGTAAGTTAGGTTTTATTTTGGCTTTGGTTCTTTAAACCACAAGTACATAGTTACTGAAAACCACACTTTGGAAAAGAAGGAGGGGTTGAAAAATTACTAGTACATCAAGATTTTTATTTGGGTAAGAGAGAATGTTTACTTCTATTGTAAAACTTACTGTTATTCACAGATGAGTAGAAAGCTACTGAAAAAATAATTTTAAGCCTGTTGACTCTGACTTTGCTTACATTAGGACAATTGTTATTTAACCTCTCTGGTTGCCAATGTCTTTCATTATATGTGAAATATACAGTCCTCATTAACAGAAGCCACCTTAATTATGTTAGGAATCACAGAACTTCTGGGCTTTGAGCCTTGAGAAAGAGCCAAAGAGAGGGGAGATGTTTCTTTGCTGCAATTTATCTTGGAAACTTTGATACTTTTTCAAGATTAGCATGATGTAAGCATACCAAATAAAAAAAAAAATCAGAAAGTAAAATGTCTTTTTTTCTTTATCCTGTGTTGAATCACTTGAATTAAGAATTAAAATGAAAATGGGCAGTCTTAAGAAACTTTCATTGTGTGTGTGTGTGTGTGTGTGTTAGCTGAAAGGCCTTTTCTTGCAGACAGAAAAAAAATAGGATTAAGAAAAGTACACTTAGAGGACTAGAGATAAAGGACACCTAATTCCTAGTAGTGATGTCAATACCTTATAAAAATGCCTGTGGATAGCAGGTACCATCAGATGGATGATCAAGATCATTATATATCTGCAAAAACCCTAACCACAATGTGATTAATCAAGTAGATGAATATTCACTGTGATTTACTCAGCAAAATAACAAAATCACCAGGCCATTATATGACTTTTTGCACTTGTTTATATGCTATTACAATCAAAAAGTACCAATCACCCATTACAACAGTCAATATAATAGTCCAAGTTAATTCAAATATTTATTGAGTGTCTCCTATGTACAAGGCTTTGTATTAACCACTGTGGAGAACACATGAACAAAAAGGAATTAGACATAAATCTTTCTAGTTGCTTAAAATATCTAAAAAATATTCTGGATACTTTTTAAAAATTATATTTTATTGGTTATCAATAAAATATAATTGTTGTTTGAGTTGCCCCAATTTTTCCTACTTTGCCCAGCTCTACTTAGCACCCCTAACTCTCTCAGGCAATCCCCACACCATTGTTCATGTCCAAGGGTCATGCATATAGATTCTTTGGCTACTGTATCTCCTATGCTGTACTTTATATCCCCATGGCTATTCTGTAACTACCTATTTGTACTTAATCCCCTCACCTCTTCACCCATTCTCCCACAACTCCCTCCTCTCTGGCAACCTTCAAAATGCTCTCTGTATCCATGATTCTGTCCCTGTTCTTGTTTGCTTAGTTTGTTCTTTTATTCAACTGTTGATAGATATGTATTTATTGTCATTTTATTGTTCATAGTTTTGACCTTTTTCTTAAATAAGTCCTTTTAACATTTTATATAATAATGGTTTGGTGATGATGAAGTCCTTTAGTTTTTTCTTGTCTGGGAAGCTCTTTATCTGCCCTTCATTCTAAGTAATACCTTTGCTGGATAGAGCAATCTTGGCTCTAGGTCCCTGCTTTTCATGACTTTGAATATTTTTTGTCAATTCTTCCTAGTCTTCAAAGTTTATTTGAGAAATTGGTTGACGGTCTTGTGGGAACTCCTTTGTAGGTAACTAATTGCTTTTCTCTTACTGCTATTAAGATTCTCTCTTTATCTTTAACCTTTGGCATTTTAATTATGATGTGTCTTGGAGTGGGACTCTTGCATCCTTCTTGTTTGGGACTTTCTGTGCTTGTGGACTTGCATGTCTATTTCTTTCACCAAATTATGAAAATTTTCTTTATTATTTTTCAAATAGATTTTCAGTTTCTTGCTCTTTCTCTTCTCCTTCTAGTACCCCTATGATGTGAATGTTGGAATGCTTGAAGTTGTCCCACAGGCTGCTTACATTATCCTTGTTTTATTTGATTCTTTTTTCTTCTTATTGTTCTGATCAGTTGTTTTTTGCTTCCATATGTTCCAAATTATTGACTTCATTCTTGGCTTCATGCACTCTACTGTTGTTTACCTGTAAACTGTTCTTTATTTCAATTAGTTCATCCTTAGTTTCTGACTGGATCTTTTTTATGCTGTTGAGGTCCTCACTAAGTTCCTTGAGCATCCTTATAACCAGTGTTGCTACCAGTGCTGCATGTGGTATATTGCTGGTCTCTATTTTATTTAGTTCTTTTTCTGGAGTTTTGATCTCTTCTTTCATTTGGGCCATATTTCTTTGTCTCCTCATTTTGGTAGCCTCCCTGTGTTTGTTTCTATGTATTAGGTAGAGCTGCTATAAATCCCGGTCTTGGTAGTATGGCCTAATATAGTAGGTATCCTTAGGGTCCAGTGGCACAGCCCATCCTATCACACAAGCTGAGTATTCAAGGTGTGCCCTCCATGTGGGCTGAGTACACTGTCCTCTCGTAGTTGAGCCTTGATTGCTGTTGTCAGGTCAAATGAAAGGATTTACCCAGGCCAATCAGCTACAAGGATTGTCTGTGACCACTGACCACCAACCTCTGTCCTCTGAGGATCAGCTGTGCAAAGGCAGGGTGGTGCTTCTCCGATGTGGTCTGTAGCTGTCCACTGAGTGTGCAGGCTCTGGGATTTCCCAAGTGGTGTATCCAAGGTCAGTCCCCACTTGTGTTCTTCTCAGGACCACCCTTCCTGAGCTATAAAACAATTTTCAGATGGTTACTACTTGTTCTGGGCTTGGAGATTCCCAAGTGAAGCCAAACTGTGAATCTAGGTTGGCTGCTGCTCATGCCGGGCCTGAGGCCACTTAGCAAGAGATACTGGGGTTGGGGGTTCACTGAGGTTGGCTTTTTCTTATTTGAGAAAATTTAGGAAGTTGTGAAGCATGAGCCAAGATCAGCCATTCATATGGAAATCCACTGTTAACAGCTTGGGTGGGCATATAAGTTAGGTGGGATGGAGCCTTAGGGGATCTGCAGGGGAGGACAAGCAGTGTTAGCCAGGTTGATGGAGTCTCAGATATGGCACCCAACTGTCAGCTCTGTGGGGGGAGGGCTCAGAAAAGGGACAATGGCCTCTGCTTACATTTCTGTCTGGGAGAAAGCTGTCTCTTGCCTTGATGCCAGACACTTCAGTTCCTTCCTGTATGCCACTGGTGCCTTTCAAGCTGCTATCCTAGTTCTGGAGCTCAGAGGGAGTGAGACTGAGTAAGCCTGTGTATGGGATTTTTAAGGGGACCTGATTGGAACTCCAAAATTTTCTTCTACTGACTCAATCCCCACTGGTTTTTGCAGCCAGAAATTATGGGGACTTATCTTCCTGGCACTGGGAACCTGGGCTGGAGCATCTGGTCTGGGAGACTCCTCTCCCATGATATCCATCTTGAATTTTTATCAACTACACATAGATGTGGGATCAGCCCAATCTGCATCTCCACTTCTCCTACCGGTCTGGATGAAAAGTGATTTCTTTAATTCTGTAGTTGTTAGACTTCCTTTAAAATTGATTTCTGATGGTTCTCAATGATAGCTGTTCTATAGTTTAGTTGTAATTTTGATGTGGTTGTGGGAGGAGGTGACGTGTGTTTACCTATGCCACCATCTTCTCTGGATACTCTGAACAGGAGAACTTCAAAGGATTATTCTCATGGGGGAGTAAGTTCACTTAAGTTATGCAGTAACCCTAAAGTTTGTATATAAATGGTCACTAAAAAGATTACATTTTAAATGCTTAAGAATGTTTACTCATTTTAAAAAATTCACAAATTGTCTTACCTAAGGCAAAGAAAAAGAATGCCAGGGGAAGGAAGAAAAACAAAAGAAAAACTTTTGTTAATTCTGGTAGTTATGATACTTGTAATTATTTATTTTTATACTTATTTAAAAGAGGGCACATCCATTATCTTGTAGTGAAATTCCACTTTTTTTAACACAAACCGCATAATATATTCAACCTTTTAAAAAAGTATAACATAAACATTGTCTTTTCACAAATAGTAAAAAAAGAAAAGAAAAAAAATGCTTTCGTACAGTATTTACCACAAAGATACCACATAGAGAGCAAAAATAGTTTCTTTCACATGAAAGATAATTTGTAGTACATGGGGTTGTAAAGAAAATTTTTACTATTTTGCTCATTTAAAGAAAATGTCTTTGTTCATTCTATTGGACAGTACTTTTATTCTTACAGTTAAAAAAAAGGCATCAGAATATGTTTACATTTCTTTCTTAAGAAAGGATGTATGTTTAAAATATAGTATTTTTCTTTCTTAACTGAATGTGGAAACATTAATAATGTAATTTAAATGACCTTTATTTGCAGTAATCTAATGTATTTTTTGACACAATGCTAATTTATATGACTACATGTTTTTGTTTTAGTTTTTAAGAAAAAAACAAAAGATAAACGAACATTTGCTGGTTTCAGTTAATATGATATTATAGTATACAGACATGAAGGCTCATGTAAAAGTTTTAATGTGAAAAATATTAGAATGCTTTCTTTTCATTTATCCTGATGGGCTGTGAAGGTCAAAAAAAGATAAATCCACACTGACAAGTAAAGTTAGGAGTAATTTAATCAGGGTTGTCTAGATCTGAAATATCATCTAATCTACTTATTTCTAGTAAGGAAATACATGTATCTATATTTGTCAAAAGTGATTATGTACTTTTAAGACCTGCAAAGAATTATACTGTAAACCCTATGAAGAAGACAGCTGATAGAAAGAAAAATTTAACTGACAATATTTAATGTCATGCTCCTCTATTTTTTTAAAGCATGAGTCTTTTTTTTCTTTCTATATGAAAACTATGCATCATAACAACTAAAAGGGATCAGATAAGAAGTGTTTATGCACAGTCCCTTGGCACCTAAAGGAATCTGACTTGTCACACTCACGAGGATGATATGGCATGGTCTTTGGATCTCCCCATCAGGTTACATTTCAATGTCATGTTACTTGCTGGGGTCCAAGAACCCACCACTTTGGAGACAGGCCAACATTATCCATCATCATCAATCACCCTGCCCAGCAATCCCAGAGACAGCCCTTCCAATGAAATGTGATATGCAGGTTGCAAGGTGGAATGCAGAACCTGGGGCTCCAGAGAAATTTTCTGGGGTGCTGAGCTCTCATTTGTTGTTTCCATAGGACCAAACATGAGTAAGAGCTCCAAAGGACTGTCATTCACCTGAGTGTCCTGCCCGGTAGTTTCTGTGCAAATATGGTGAACAGAACGCACATACTTTGTTACCTTGTTTGAGATTCCTGAATGCTAGTACTATAAACTGATGGGACGATTGTTTTACAGAAGCTCTTATCATTTTTCTCTCAGTCTTTCTTTGTAGGTTTGTAGACACCAAATATACAGAGAAGCTGACATGAAAAATTATAATTAACAATTAATAAATAAGGCTTCAGAGCAAGGACCATTTCTTATTCCCAAAAGCTTCTAGATGTATAAGCAATTTTGTCACCTGTGACCAAACAGTGAGACCTCCCATTATAAAGAACATTTCACAAAGTTATTCAATTTGTTCCAGGAAAATAGAGTTGATGTAAAATTTCAATTCTGCTTGTAAGAGTTTTCCAAGTACAGATATATTTGCCTAGAGTTCAACTCCAAAGAAGTTTGAGGTTTTTATCAAATTATCCCCATTTTATTGAGCATTTTCCCAAGTCCTGCAAACCTCTAAGTGAATATAATGGTAGCTTTGCCTTATTCAGAGGCCTGTGTTGGGTAGTGGGGGCAGGGAGATGGGGAAGGTGGTGTAGGTTTACTGGATCACAGCCTTCTGACTGGGCCTCACTGTGGATACTTTCATCCCTGACAAAATGTTACAGTGGTCTAACTTCTTAGATCTGCATTTAGTTTGCTGTCCTGTTACCTAAACAGCCAAGGTTTATAAAACTTTAGAACATTTTTTTTTATAAACAAAGAAGACAGCATTTAAATGGCAACAAAAAAGGGAAGCTGTTAAGCCATTGCCATGATTGGCTTCCAGTGGAGCAACAGGAGCAGAGCAGCACTTGGGGTTTCATGTTGAGTTCCAGATTGGCATATGGCTGCAAATAAAAGTTAAAATCAAGGAGCTGGCTACTTTTCAAATCAGATACATGAAAATTTGGTAGAAACACAGGGGTGGGTTTAAAAAATACACTTTAATTAAAGATCACAACATGTTTCCACAGCTTTCCTATGTTTAAGATTGGCAAGCCCAAGATGAGTCCACACAAATGACCACGGACAGAAAGAAAATACTTGCATCTCATATTTTTCTAGCAATGTTTATGAACTTTTCTTATGGCACTTATAATTTTATGGTAAAAGATCCTGAGAGGAAGACAGAGAGAGACAGAAAGAGAAACATTGATCAGTTGCCACTCATATGCACCTTGATTGGGGATCAATACACAATTTTTTGGTGCATGGAATGATGCTCCAACGAACTGAGCTACCTGGCCAGGGGAAGACCTAGTTTTGAACCCAGACCTGCTCCTTACTGTGTGACATTGGTTAAGTTGTTGTAACCTCTGAGTTTCTCAAGTGTTCTGGTTTCTACTGAAGCATAACAAACCACCCCAAAACTTAGAAATAAGAAAACAACCATTTTACTATGCTCATGGATTCTGTTGATCAGGATGGAAATGGCTTGTCTGGGCCTCAGCTAGAAAGATGGAACCTACAGGTTGCTGGAATCACTTGGAAGTGTTGCTTATGTGTCAGCACCAGGGTTGAGATGAATGAAAAGCTGGCTCAGCTATCACTGTCACCTGGAGCACCTAGACATGCTCTGGGCTTCCTCACAGCATGGCATCCTCAGGTACCTGACTCCTCACATGGAGGTTCTGGGCTAGAAGAGCAAATGTCCCAATGACCATAGCAGGGGATGCATAGCCTTTTAATACACCTCCCAAGTCACACAGGGTAACTTATGGTATACTCTGCTCATCAAAGCAGTCACAAGGCTAACCAGATTCAAGGGCAGAAGGTATAGGTCCACTTCTCAAAATGAGTATCAAAGAATGTGTGGGCATGTTTTAAAACCAGCAATATGACAACATTATAGGAATGCTGTGAGGATTAAATGAGAATATTTACATTAAACACTACCATACAACCAGGAAATTAACAGGGGCTTAGTAAATGGAGTTCTGTTTAGAATCCTATGATGATTATTAAGGTACATATCTGATCTCTCACAAGACAAGATCAGATGGAATTTATACAGGATTACTTATGCCAAGGAAAACTCTGACTCCAAAAAACCTCCGCTGCCTTGCGGCATACCTCTTCAGGGGAAAGGCTAAGGGAGTAAACCCCGACAGAAAATCCGGAAGCTGGAGTCCCTAAGGCGGTTTGACGTTGTAGTCAACACCGGCAACTCCTGCGGTGCACCTGAAACCAAGCTGTATTGACTCCGTCTTTCCCTTGGACCCTTCAGCTGCGAAGAGAGGGGGGGTCTGCTGCATGGGCAACAGCAGACCCTCCATATCACCCTGCCCAGGCTCTGTAGCTTCAGCTTCACTGGAGAGGACACTCCAGCGTCATCGCAAGATATTGATTCAACATGGGAGGAGACAGATACCGTGTCACTCCCGAGTCGGACTGCACAACCATTCTCGGCGATGCAGATAGACTCTTAAGAAGCTACACCATCGTCTCTCGAGACGGACGGCTGCCAACGACGACTTATGCCAAGCCCTGTGCTATTCACACTTAGCTACATATTTACTGGTCTATTGTTGGTTATAGGCCTGAGATTATGAATTAATTAATATACTTTTTTGAATCTTGTAGAAGACAATGATACCTAAGGTAGCTTATTAAGGAATATTGTTTATGACCCAAAGCACATTAAAAAATGCTTGGAATTACTGACAACTTATATTTTGGACATTGATATTGATAAATGTGCCAAAGCATACTTAATTTCATGGATATATAACTGCATAAATCTTTTTGAAAGTGCTGGGATCCCTTATTGTTTCTTGCTAGTGCCGTTTACTTAGAGTCTTAAAGGTACAACTTTTCCTTGAGGTTTTTTTTAATCCACACTGCCTGAGATTGTGCAAACCAATGAAAAAAGAGGTTAGACAAGAGAATTTTGTTGGCCAAAATGAGTTTGCACAGCTGTGAGCAATAAAGTACAGCAGCCATGGCAACCCTCTCCAGTGTCCTGATAACACATCTAAAATGAGGTTATTAGAATTATTAATTCACATTAGTGGCCATTAAAATCACTACCTGCAGATTTTCTGCCTGAACATCATTTGTGTGTGTGTCAGAAGGCTGTGTTTTCAAAGGGATCTAGATACTTAAATTGATGCAATATATTATGTGAGCCATTAGAGGTGGACCAGTGATAACAAAGCTCATGGCAAGATTAGGATAAAAGGAAAACAGATGTGATGCTTTGTTCTTCTGATCATGGTGCAAAGAACCAACTGGTTGCTATGGTGGGAGTGGTAACTGGATGCTCCTGAATTCCCTAAAAGGTATTTAAAAATCCAATTCAGTGTGAGCTGTTTCATAGAATTCTGAGTGACATATAAAATATTCTACCCTGGTAAGGCATAAACAGAGTCAAAAGAAATCAACTGCAAACACCAGCCATTTGTAAGGAGTTCTGAGATTCTTGGCCAGCCTACCAGAGACTTGGCCAGTCCCTTGGCCCATCCCCCATTAACTCAACTCAGAGAGCAGATGCCTGCTCTTTTAAGCAAAGGAAAAAAAACCCTAGTGGAGAGGTCATTGTCGAATTCATTTGGGGAAGCAGTTATACAGCTGAGAAAGAACATTTTATTTAGGGGAATGAGCAGGAAAAAAATGCACACACACACGAAAGAGAAACATACAGGTATAGGAGCATCTACATGGGATAGCAGTGCCCACAATCCCTCGAGTGGGAAGGAACCTGGCAGTCACACATAAGGTCAAAGACACATGAGGACTTGGATTCTTTTCAAAGTCTGTTCATGTGAGTCAGAAGAGGATCTTCCCCACTTCTGCCTTTTTGAGCCAAACTTCTGAGTTCTTTACCTTCTCAAGGCCATCTGCTGCTGGCCCAGGCATGCAGGTCACCAACCAGGAGCAGTGTCTCCACACTTTCTGCCCAAGGACAGAGTCCTACAACCTCTGCACAAAGCACCAGGACAAATGGCACATGTTCTATTTAACCATGTTCTGAGTCTGCAGAAAGCAGGTGACGGAGCCAGGAGGCAAAGGGAGACTGGTATGCAATACTTGAACTCTAGCTGCCACACTCCAAGCAGACCTTCAAACACATGATCCACAGCTGAGTCATACTGTTCAGAAGTCAGAAATGCTGGAGTTACTGGGACATTCCAATGGTTTGTGGGATGATTTGATAATATGTTTGAAACTGAGTCTGGTCTAGAAAACCAAGGGTATGTTTTCTCAAAGAGGTCACATAGAGAGACAGCTATCCCTTCCTAACTGAGAGTCTGTCACAGAGACTGGCCTCAAGGAACCACTGACTCCCACCAAAAGAGAGAACTGGCCTAGAATTTTCTAGCAGTAAAGACCAGGTCTACTTCTCTACAGACGTATGGTGTGGGGGGTTGACTGTTTTTCTCTAGGAAAATGAGAGGTGGGCCTGGTCATCGGGGTGTCACTTATCTAAACTGTTTGCCTCTGATTCTCTAAACATTTTCCCCCAATTTATTCCAGAACATTTTTTCCTTTTCTTCGGTCCCTTACCACCCTTTCTCCTTCCATTTCTTTACATCCTGTCCTCTGTCACACTGTTCTTGCCACTTCCTCTGTACTTCAAAATCAGCCCATGTTTCTTGTCAAAATCTTATCTACCTTCTATTCTGTCTTCTGCCTAGTTTTTTATAAAATTTCATTTACTTTGATCTCAATAATTCTATTATCCTTTGCTTTATCCAAGACCTGTTTCCACACATCCCCATCCCTTCTTTACCATAATCATCAAAGACGATCTTTCAATCTACAAAAAGTAGATTCTACACGTTTCATGATTCAGATAAATGCACTGAAAGATACCCAGATGTAGATATGCAGAAAACAATAAAATCTAAACAATGAAGCCATCTCATAAACTGTCTGAAAAAGCTCATGTCCTTCATGTGTTCACCTCCTGCTAAAAAATTTGGCCCATAAGATGTTTCTTTCACATTTGTGGAGTAAGTAGAGTCATCCCTTGGGTGTAACCATTGCTGCTGCCCTCTTATTTCCTAGACACATCCTCCCACAAGTCTTGACTTTTAAATATTTATCCTCATGCATCAAATAACCAACCTAAAAATGAACCCTGTTTGTTTCCTTTTTAAGACACTTTCTTTCCCTTCTTGACTGTCAGTAGCACCTTCCCACTTCCCAGACTCAGGGGCTTGTAATCCTCTATTATTCCTCCATTTCCTCCTCTGGCCACATTCATTCCCATGGGATCTTTGCTCCACTTCCTGAACAGAAATCTTGCAAACTAAGTACTTTCTTTCTCACTTCCACTCTGACTTCAGTTAGGGCTGAAATAATTTCCTGCTTAACCTGTACACAACCCCAGTCTTCTAACCTCCCAAGGCTCCTGCTTATCTCTTCTCATTCCCTAGGAATCTAAAATTTTACTATCCAAATATTTTATCTTCTTAGCTCCCTCCATCATAGTCCCCAACCCTTCAGATGCACTTCATTCACCTGTTGTTTTTTTTTCCTCTCTTAGGTTTCTAGATCGATTTTTAAGTTTTCAATATAAAAGTATTTCCTGCCATTTGTTTGACCTTTCTTTTTATCTCACCTTCTGCCACTCACTATCTTTCATTTCTGTCCTACATCAGCTACTGGCTCTTATAAGATACCCAATTATAGCCTCCTTTACCTTCCAGATTTATTTCATTTAGCACACTAGACTTAGAGCTTAAGCACTATGTTATGCATATCCCGTGTACTGTATCCCCTTCCAGAATAGTTTGGTTACACATAACAAATGTGTATTATATTTTATTACCACATCACAAGTGACTTCTAAACACTTCTTATTTTGAATTCCAACCAACATGTACAAGGCATCATTGTCACTATTTCTTTAAGAACACTTCATAACCTTGCACAGGAAATGGGAAGTGGGAAACCCCTAGAATAGCATCGAGGAAATGTTGTGTTGTGTAAACTGCTGTAAGGATAACATGAGACATTTCCTAAGACCCAGGTAAAAACAGAAGCAAGAGAAGTACTGTCTCAGCTGCTTCCCTGGTGAGTTTTCATGCACAGAAAACTTTGAGAGTATCCTCATGGCTCACTTAATGGAGAAGGTACTTGAGACCTAAGGACTGATTAGTCTAACTTTGGTGGAGTTGGATTGGTGCCTAACATAAACACAAGGACAGCGGACCTAGTATCCTGGTCTCTGAAATCTTTTCCTTGGTCCTGGATGCTTCCTCTGTGGTGTTTGCACTGTTTCACCTCTTAGATTTTAATACATATTAGCAAAATCTAAATGAGATCTTTCATTGAGGTAATTTCCATTTCTTCCCAAATATAGGCAGGGAAGCCACATGACGCATTGCCAGCTGCAGTTTTAGCACTTCGATGGAGGAATGCAGGCTCACTCCTTATCACTTTATGGATCACAAAGGCCTGAAGTAATGAGTACTTATTAGAAAGCCAATTAGAAATACATTTTATTTCTCCTTGTGGTGTAAATGAAACACACCAAGTTGGTTGTGGACTGAGTTATGCTCTATAGCACTGAGGCAGAAGTACAGGAGCAGGGCTCAGAGAGCACTGCCTAGAGCAGTGGTTCTCAACCTGTGGGTCGTGACCCCTTTGGGGGTTGAATGACCCTTTCACAGGGGTCGCCTAAGACCATCGGAAAACACATATATAATTACTTATTGTTTTCGTGATTAATCACTATGCTTTAATTATGTTCAATTTGTAACAATGAAAATACATCCTGCATATCAGATATTTACATTACAATTCATAACAGTAGCAAAATTATAGTTATGAAGTAGCAACAAAAATAATTTTATGGTTGAGGGTCACCACAATATGAGGAACTGTATTAAAGGGTTGCAGTATTAGAAAGGTTGAGAACCAGTGGCCTAGAGTAAGCTGGAGAGCCTGGGGCTCTGTTTCTTGGATGCCCTCTGGCCCGGTGCTCTGTAGATGCTAGGTTTACCTCAATTAGCTACATGTTTTGGGCAATCACTATCCTTTCCTAATTTTGATCTAACATCTTTAGCCTTCTCACAGGTCCCTCTTACCAGTATTCTTTTTATTTTCATTTTCAACATTGTACATCATAGATTTTTTAACATACTTAGACACCAATAGTTACACATCTACATAGTGTATTTTTGAGAACCTCCATCTTCTTTGACAACTCTGTTATTCAGTTATCCAAAGATGCACGCTCAGAGTTGATTTATCTCCCCAGTTCTTTAATGATTCTATTCTGTACTGACCTTGTGTGTTCCTGCTTTCTTTCTCTAAGGGATTCTTTGTCAATTAGCTTGAATGCAAAAGATTCAGATCCTTATTTTTCTACAGATTTTCCATTCAATCAATTGATATTAGAATGTTAATGACTATTAAATTAAAAATTTATTACATGTCATATGTGTGTAGATATCTGTCTGTTTGTCCATCTATCCACCCACATCTACCTTTAGCTATCTGCCTATCTATCTATCTATCTATCTATCATCTATCTACCTATCTACCATCTATCATATTGTTCAAACTGTATATATCTAACTACACAACTTTAATAACAACTTATATACTTATATGGCTTGAGAGGCTGGGAAGGTGATGACCTTTCCTATCACATTCCTTCCTTTGATCAATACTTCATCAGTAAGCCACGTCTGGCCTTCCACTCACAACCCAAATCTGGATGCATTTATGTTAGGTGTCACCTTTCTCCTCATTAGACTAAATGCTTCTTGCTAGCCAGTGCTATGTACTTCTTGAAATGGCTATCATAAGCTCAGGAGCCTCAGTGTGGACAAAAGATATTTGCTAATTATCAGATGTACTTACTCGGGAACTTGTTTCTGTCCTGTAGCTACTGCTGAGCTGACAAAGCCATCTGCTAGCCTGCTTTCTTTTATTGTACAGTTGGAGCCTCCGGTGTGTCATTCTGAAAGCCGCCACCACTATTCCATATATTGCTTTCTGCTGCTCATATTCTTGATTGCCTTTGTTTTATTTTAGAATCTTACATTTTTCTCATTCTTCACCTGCCTTTGAACTTAAACAAAATTGACCCAGTTGCATGGGTCACCCTTTATGGTTTTTCAAAATTAAATGAAAGCTTTAACACAGAAATGTCTAATAAAGACATTTACTTATTTAATCCTGTAATATCAATGTTTTTTGGGGGGGGTGTAGGGACAAATTTTCAAAGTTGGTGACTCTGAACAAAAATGCCCAAGCAGTTTCATTATCCACAAAGTACAAAATAAACAGACATCCACAGGAAGGGCACATTTCTGATGCCCCTAATATTACCTTCAATGAATGGGCTGCCTGGTTGACATTTACATTGGTATTTTCTTCTAGTTTTTCTATGAGATTTGCTTCCTCCTCTCTTATAGGTATCTCTCGGTATCAATTTGTTACATGTAGAAATGTATCACATGTTTCTTCTTATATCAGGTGTAAAGTAATATACAGAACCACATCTCTCCCTAAAGTCAACACTTCCTTTTCATTCCAGGGCATTGTGATATACTTTTCGTCCCTTCTCATATATATTCATTTGCTTCTTGAAAGAAAAAGTTGGGACTAGATTTTTGAGTTGTCCCTGACCCAGGGACACGTCTAGCATTCCCTTGTTCTCTCAAGACGCTTTCTAATGTGAAGAAGGTTTCCAGTGGAATCTGGGTTCATTCACTTCAAATTAAAAGTGTAATTCCTTTTCGTTTCAAAGACTCTTAGGCATTTGAGAATTGAAATGCCCAAAGAGAAGAGCCTCAACTGCACAGCATATCTCACATAATCCTTCCATATGCCATATTATGTAACTTTAAAAAAATTTTATTACCAGCAAAGTACTTGCTGCTTTATAGTTTACTGATGCTCTGTTTTCCATATATGTCTCCAGTCCCATCCTCAGCTCTAATGGGTTGAATTCCTGCCTATCTCTTTGAGTCCTCTTCTAGTCTCTTTCATGTATGCATGGTTGACTGCCCTGTCCTTTGGGCTTCAAGAAAGATCAATAAGTGTGATTCCAGTTCTCTTTCCACTTTCCTGTGTATGGTGATTTAAAGGCTATTCAAGGATTTGATCCCCAGCCTCTGGATCCTGCTGGACCATTCAGATCCAAGTTGCTTCAGCAATGGGGAATCAACATCAGCTACTGGGATAAACATGGCACTTGCATTTACAGTTTTTCTGAAAGCAGGGATGGATTGTCAGAGGCTGTGTAATCCCCTAGGTAGAAAGACCACTGGTGTACTATCGTTTTCTGAGTAACTAAAATACACTTTTGTGACTTATCACAAAATATATTGGCTATGATTTAAACTTCCCAAGTTATAATTTTGATATCTAGAAACCATTTATGTATGTTAATACATTTTTACATTCTTTAATGGATGATGTGCACTTTTTAGAGACTGGCAATCCTGAGGAAGTGAAGTTATGCCTCAGAAAGTTTACTTTTAGTTGTTCCTCTTCTCTCTAGTTCCTCTCTCAAATGCCTGTTTGTTCCTGACTCTGGTCAACAGAAGCAAATACAACTTTCCCTACCACATGAGGTCATAAATCACCACTCCTCTAGTGGCATCACTGGATCTGGGGCTCACATGTGAGTCTGAGCAAATTATTAATGATAAAATATTCTCTGAGTACAGTTTTGGTGTGCAGCTATGCAAACTAATTATAGATATTTTTTCTTACTTTTCCAGAAAATGATTTCAGAACAAAGATTTAATCCAGCTTCCCTTTGTCATATACACCCACAATTTTACCCCCACATCAGTAATCTGGCATCAAAACCTTGCTTCTCTTCAACCAACTCTGTCACCTCTCATAAATGTAATCACTCAGGTAACTTGCTAACAGCTTTCAGCCTTGGCCTACTTATAGCATTGGGCCAAGTCAAAACTCATTTTACCCTCCCAAGTTAGTAAAAACAAAACAAAACTGCTCCATTACTAAAGCTTAATCTATGCTCTCTCAACTCTGGAATCTGAATCACAACTAAAGTATTTGTGAGTCATGGCTGGAGTCTTAATAATGAAAGTTCCCACAACTGTTGCACCAGTGTGGGTAATTACTGATTTCTTGGAACCTTCATCTGATGATGGATGTGCTTTTGGCTGTCCCATGAGTTGCTTTCTTCTGTCTTCTTGACTCTACAGATCTGCTTTCCCCTTACAGATAGCCAGTTTCTCCCTCTGAAACTTTAGAGTAATGAACTGATCAATTCTACTTATGCCAGAAGCTTCAACAACTTTTTAAAATATGTTTTATTGATTATGCTATTACAGTTGTCCCAATTTCTTTTCCATTTGCTCCCCTCCACTCAGTGACCTCTCTCCCTTCAGTTGTCCCCCACCCCCTTAGTCCTTGCTCACTCCCCTTCTTGTCTGCAGAGTCTCCTTTGAGAAATCAGCTGATAGTCTAATTGGGACCCCTTTGTACATAATTCTCTTCTTCTCTCTTGCTGCTTTTAAGATACTCTCTTTATCTTTAATTTTTGACATTTTTATTATAATGTGTCTTGGTGTGGTTCTCCCTGGATCCAGTTTATTTGGAACTCTCTGTTCTTCCTGGACCTGTAAGTCTATTTCCTTACCCAAGTTAGGGAAGTTCTGCTTCATTATTTTTTCACATAATTTTTCAATTTCTAGTTTTTCTTCTCCATCTTCTGGCAACCCTATCATTTGGATGTTCACTCTCTTATAGTTGTCCCAGAGGTTTCTGAGCTTCTCCACATTTTCCTCACTTTTTGTTTCCTCTTTCTGTACTGGTTGATTGTTTGTTCCTTCCCTATGTTCCGATTTGTTGATTTGATCCCTGGTTTTCCTTCCCTCACCACTTGTTTCATATGTGTTTTTGTTCATTTCAGCAGGACTAGCCATCATTCCTTCCCTGTCTTGATTGAGCCCCACTTATTTCTGTAAACTGTCTTATAACTATAGCTCTGAACTGAGCCTCAGAAAGTTTATCTATCTGTTCATCCATTAATTCATGTATTTGCTTTCTGGTCATCTGTGTAATTGGGATCTCTATTGTTATCCCTACCATCCTGACAGTTTTGTTTACCTTTCCTTCTTGGGCGGGGCTGTCAGACCTCCTACATATAGTGGGCAGAGCCCCATGCACTCATCACTACCGGGCGACCCTTCTCACTACACTGTGGCACTTTGCGTGGGGGCAGGGGTCTAAGATGGATTCCTGCTGTTTGCTCTCCGCTGAGAGACCGGGAGCCTCCTCCTCCATCCCCATGCCCTCTGGCCCTCACAGTCTGAGGCAATGGGGGTCTGCATTCCTTGGCATTGGAATCACAAGCTGATGCATTTGGTCTGCAGCCAAGGATGCTCCCCAGGTATTTTTCACCTCCCCTTAAGTACGAGCCTCTGTGCTTAACACAGTCCCACTGCTCGTCGTCACCAGCACAGCTTGATCTCTCCACCCAGGCTTCACTCCTCCTACCCATCCAGACGAGCACCACTTGTTTATAACTTCATATGTTGAACTTTCATGTAGCTTTATTTTCTGGAACTTCTGGTTATTTCTGATTTTGCAGTAGTTTTAGTCCTTCTTAGTTGTGGAGAGAGATGGAGTGTGTCAGTCTAGGCCTCTATCTTGGCCGGAAGACCGCTTCAACTTCTTAAACTAAGTGTTAACCCATACTTGTTAGTTCTCCTTCTTCCTTCTTTTTCCTTCAAGCAGCAGTTACCATCCTGAGGTCATTTGTACATCCCTTGCCTGGCTTTTACTTAGCTAATCTTACTTCTAGTTGGTCTGCCCTCTTCCATGTCATTCTTTACAAGCCCCAATTTTCTCTGTGGTTCTCACAGTCTCCTTACCTCCCGACCCCAGTCACGCTCCATAGATGATTTAGGAGATGTCTCTCTCTCTTCCCTGTAGAGTGGCCATCTGTGTTTAGCACATGCATTTCTCAGATTGTGAGGAACTTGCACTGAATCTCAATTGCATGACCAAACTTCTGGAGGGGGCAATATTTCTTATCCATCCAAAACTATCTCTTCTAGAATAGACAAATTAAAAAAGAGTAAATCTGGGTGACAAAAATATTCATGACTTCAAATTACAATAGGGAATGTAGCCATGAACTGAAAAGCTATTTAATTTATCTACAGATGGATAACCCAAGAGGCACTCTTGCTGTGTTCCCGCCTTCACCCTCACAGAAATCCCCTGGGCAGAAAGCCCTGGGCTAAATGAATTTCTTTCCTAACTCCCTTCTCTCCTTACCAACCTTTGCATTTTTAAGTGAAGGTGGGCAATAATTTTTGCCTCTCTAATGCATTAGGGGCATCCTGTAGACATGGGGAAAAGGCAGCAAAGGATCAATCAGACTGGCTCTTTAAGTTTCCCATGTCAGATGAAAGATAATTTCATGGAGGTTACTCAAAAGTCAGTAATTTAAAATTACATCAACTTTCCCCCAAAGCTGGCTTATTTTCTCACTATCACACCTCTTCTTCCATGTAGTAATGCCATTCTTGTTTGCTAAGAGTTTTGGATTGATTATCTCTGATATCCAGTCTTCTCACTGCTTTTTACACTCCTCTTTTCTAAAAAAAAAAAACATTTCTTCTTTGGCCACCTTTGATCAACTTACTCTGAATTAACCACATGCACCTGGTAGATGTGAACCACTGCACTTAATGTTTCCTTCCTCCAACCTATGTTACTTGGATTGTTACAGCAGATTCAGCAAGAATAAACTACTCAGAGACAATGGATAGGGAAAGCAAAAGGTTTATTGCCAGCGGCCGGGCCAAGACTATGTCTCCAAAATGGTACTGACCCCGAATGGGGTTTAGAGCAGAGTTTATATAGTAGATATTCAGGCATGGGATTCTAAGCTGGGGATTCGGGAGGGGATTTCAGGGTGCAGGGTCTGTTGTAATCAGGTTATTTATCTGTGGGCTGCTAACGTTTTCAGGAACTGGGGTCGCACTTGGTTGGAGCATAACTGTCATCTGCAGATACTGGAAACTCTGCAAGAGAGAAGTCTCAAAAAGGCAATTACTCAACATGCTAGCAGTAAATATTGACAAAATTTTTGCAGGCCTCAGGCAGAGGCCTTATGGGATGAATGCACTTCTTACAGGGAATAGCTGACGCCCCTACAGGATCATCAGATTAACCATCCTTCCCTGCTCTCAGAACACCCTCTCTTGCTCAAGGATACATCGATGCTTTATTTTACCTATGATACCAAAAGCAAACACTCTTTCTGCATTTAGAGGTATACCACTAGTTAGTCCCACCTGGCCTGATTTCCGTCAGTCTTTGCTTTTTGTCTTTCAAAGCTACTTTGTTAGGTGTATAAAGTTGGCTTATTGTTCTGACTCCTTTGTTCTTTTCAGTATCATGTAACATCTTTTTCCCCACCTATTAATGTTTCTGCCTTAAATTCTAATATATCTGATTAATATTACCAAACCAAATCTCTTTTGGTAAGTATTTGTATAGCATATCTTTTTATTTTTTTTCATTTTCAATCATTTAAACAACCTATATATAGATTTTTATTACATTGTTCAGTCTAATTATTTCTCAATAAATGAGCTTAATTTACTTACATTTATTGAGATTAACCATATATTTGGACCAATTTTACCATCTTAGTTATCACACTTTTTCTTTAGTTTCTTAATACCTTTGTCCTTTCCAGTGATGAAATGTTTCTATTTTTTTCTCTACTTCTTTGATCATTGTCATTTGTGTTATCATTTTTTTCAGTGACAAGCCTTAATTTTAACATATATATTTTATCTTTCACTACTTATACCCTCTTCCTGATGATGACAACCATCTTAGTATGACTTAATGAGTCTGTAGAGTCAGGTGCACTGCCAGATAGAAGCATGTGCATACAAAGTAGACAAAGAAAACTGGTTTTATAGTAATTTGATTAGCTCCCCCTCCGTGATGGAATTAGCTCCCCCTTCACTCTCCTTCTTCCCCATGTCTCCATTACTGGTTAATCCAGGTTCACAATCTAACACGATTAACTACATAACTCAGGGTGTGATTAACTAACTGTAATCTAGTTATAGGTTTATCTCCAACATATTTGCAAAGTTATCTAGCTACATTTTCCCATTTCTCTGTGTTAGGTGACAACAATATTCCTCCTTTTGATCCCAGAGATATGTGTGAGGAGCTGTGGAATGTCATTTCCTCACCCCTTTTCCATGATTCATCTGTTAATGATCTCCTACTGGTTTGAGAGTCACTGGCTTGCTTCTTTATCCCTAACAATAGGTATAGATTTGTTTTTATTTCTCTTTCTAGACACACAGAATGCACTTTCATTTTAAGTACTCATGTCATTCATTTTTTCCCTACCTATTTCCTCCATTCTCTTCTCCTGGAACTCTCATTAGAAATAAAATACCCTCCATGTCTCTTAACTGCTCTTTCATGCATATTTTAAAATCTTTTTCAATCTCTCTGTCTCTTTTTCTCTCTGTGTAATAGTCTCACAATCTTCAATATGCCCTTTCATATACTCATTTTTATCCTATATTGTGAGTTTTTAATTTTTATTTTAATTACTACATTCCTCAACTCCAAAATTTTAGAATGGGTTTCTTTTCCATATCACTGTATTTTACTTTTCTTTCTTTCTTCTTTTGTTTCATAATTCTACTTAATGCTACATGCCTTCATTTATATTTTTAAGCACCCTAAATGGAGGCCTTTGTCTATGCTCATTTATTTTCCTGATTCTTTCTGTCTATTGCCTTTCTTAACATTAGTTTTCTCCATGTGATTTAGAATTTTGTTTTGCTGGTTCATCTTGTCTCTTTTCTTTTCTTCTTTTTCTTTCTTGCTTTCCCTCACATCCTCACCCTTCCTGGTCCAATGTTTTGCAGCCACCTGAACCTAGTCCCAGGGTTCTAAGTGCAAAATCAGACACTATAATGGTCATTTGGAACCTTGGCACCTTCAAGAAAAGAGAGACCTCACAGATGGAGTGACACAACTGGTGATTCAGTTTTAACTCCTGCGGCTGTTCCTCTATTCTCTACCTCCCTGAGTTTCCACTGCTAAAACCTGCAACCCCCAGGTAGCAGTTGATAATAACATTCTTTTGAGTGCATGGAGAGCCCAACCTCAGCCCCTGGATCTCCCCTGCATTTCATGGGATTTTTTGTCTTTTGCCTTGTAGAAACTTCCCTCCCAGCTGGCAATGTCTGCTGGCCAACCTGAACTCCACCGACATGGCTTTGATCCTGCTTACCATTTTGCATTTTTGTTTCATTTATAGTCCATGAAAGTGTATAATAGTACTTCTCTCTTTTTCTTTTTAAAATATTTTTAAAATTCATTTACTTTTTATAGAAAGGGAAATGGAAGGAGAAAGAGGGAGAGAAACATTGATGTGTGAGAGAAACATGAATTTGTTGCCTCTCACACCCTCAATCGGGGACCTGGTCCTCAACCCAGGCATGTGTCCTGACAGAATCAAACTGGCAACCTCTTGGTTTGCAGGCCAGTGTTCAGTCCACTGAGCCACACCAGCCAGGGCAATAGTACTTCTCTCTTAATATTTAAAATTTCTTTGTGTCTGAAACAGATGGGAAGTGTGTCAAAGTTCTGCTTACCTGTGTTAACTTGGCCGCAATCTAACCTTACTTCCAACTACTTGCCAAAATAAGACCTGTGATTCAGTTAGGAAGCTAAATGCTTTTGCCCATGTTGTATCCTATATTGGAAAGCCTTCTTTTTGTTTTTGTAAGTTCTTAAAGCCTTAGCCCAACTATGTTCTCCCTGGCAATGGCTTCGCCAAATGCTCTAACCCTTACTTGTTTGGTTCTCCTTTGAATTGCCCAGGTACTGTGAATCCCAGGCAAATGGAAGCTTAACATTCATTGCTTAGTCATTCTATGAACTATTTAGGAGATCTATAGTTTACAGGAACTAGTGATTCAGGCATTACTAAACTAGCTAGTAAAACTAGATGAGCCCTAATAATGCTGATTTTATTGTGTTTTATTTATCACTTAGTTACCACCAAAAAGTGAGCAAAAACTTGCTCTTTCAGATTCAGATAAATTCATAAGTATTGCTATTACACTTTTATACACATAATAAAGAGTTCATTTTAGTTATGAGATTAATTTTAATATTATATAGTTTTTAGTTCTTCATTTATATAGTTTTAAGTTTCAAATGACACTGCTATATTTTCCAATTACAATTGAACTATAGAATCTAGAGAAAATACATTTGATAAATATGGAGGATTTACTAAGATCTAGATACATTATTTATCAATGTTTAGTCTACTCATAAAATGTTCATTCAGTACCTATATCTTAGCTTCTAATTTTACTTAATAGCTTCACTTAAATTTTCAGTTCTTCTAGCTGGATGATAAACTCCTGGTGGTAGATAATGTTCTGCAGGACCTTGGAGACAGAAACCTGGCCCTATCATCCATGCAAATCAAAGACTTAGCATAGGGTTTGGCACACAGAATAGTTCAATAAATGTTTTGTTTGTTTTGCTCCAGTGCTCAATCAATTCATTTTTATTTTATTCAATCTTTTCTTAAATTATATTTTATTGATTATGTTGTTACAGTTGTCCCAAATTGTTTTCCCTTTGCTTCCATCTTCCTAGTACCCTCCTTTGCTCCAGCAATTCCACCCCCCTTATTTCATGTCCATGCATCATGCATATAAGTTCTTTGGATTCACCCTTTCCTATATTATTAACTTCCCCCTGTCTATTTTGTACCAACCAATTATGCTTCTTACTCCCTGCCCCATTTCTCCATTACTCTCTTTTCCCTTCACAGCTGATAACCCTGCAAGTGATCCCCACACCTATGATTGTGTTGCTGTTCTGGTTGTTTGCTTAGTTTATTTTTGTTTTTATTTTTTAGATTCAGTTGTTGATAGTTGTGAGTTTGTTGTCATTTTAGTGTTCATAGTTATGATCTTCTTTCACTTAAATAAGTCCCTTTGACATTTCATATAATAATAGCTTGGTGATGATGAACTCCTTTAGCTTTACCTTGTCTGGGAAGCACTTTATCTGCCCTTCCATTCTAAATGATAGTTTTACAGGATAGAGTAGTCTTGGTTGTAGGTTCTTACTTTTCATCACATTGAATACTTCTTGCTAGTTCCTTCTTGCCTGCAAAGTTTCTTTTGAGAAATCAGCTGAGAGTCTAATAAGTACCCCTTTGTAGGTAACTCTCTTCTTTTCTCTTGTTGCTTTTAAGATTGTCTCTTTATCTTAAACCTTTGGCATTTTAATGTGTCTTGATGTGGTCCTATTTGGGTCTAGCTTGTTTGGGACTCTCAGTGCTTCCTGGACTTGTATATCTAGTTCCTTCACCAAATTTGGGAAGTTTTCCTTCATTATCTTCTCACATGAGCTTTCAATTTTTTGCTCTTTCTCTTCTCCATCTGGCACCCCTATGGTTTGGATGTTGGCACATTTAAAGTTGTCCCAGAGATTCCTAAGCCTCTCCTCATTTTTTTTTCAATTCTTGTTACCTCATTTTGTACTGGTTGACTGTATTTTTCTTCCTTATATTCCAAATCATTGATTTTAACCCCAGTTTCCTTCTCGTCACCATTGGTTTTGTGTAAATTTTCCTTCATTTTATTTACCATAGCCTTTACTTCTTCCCTTATGTGTTTGTCATACTTAAGCATATGTGTCAAGACTGTGAGCATCTTTATCACAGTATTTTGAACTCTGCATCTGTTAGGTTGGCTATCTCCTCATCATTTAGTTCTCCCACTAGAACCTTGATCCATTCCCTCTTTTGATCCATTCCTCATCTTCACAGGCTCCTGAGTTTGTTTGCCTCTGGCTCTTGGGTGAGCTGTCACACCTCTTACATTGTAAGGGGTGGAGCCTTAGGTATTCATCAGTACAAGGCAACCCATTTCACCATGTTGTGGCACTGTGTTGGGGGGGGTGTCTGAGAGGGAACGATGCCTCTTGCTCAGCACTCACCCCTTTTCCAGGCACTTCTCCTACTTCCATGTGGAACTGGTGCCTCTCTAGCTGTTGGTCTGGCTGTTGCTCCCAGAGTGAGTGGGTCTGTGGAAATTCTAGGATGGTGAGGTCCCTTTAAACAGGCAGATTCTGCTGAGAGACCAGAAATTTCTGCCTCTGCCCCAACCCCCACTGGTTTGCACAGTCAGAAGCAATGAGGCTTTCTAGTCCCTGGCGCTGGAACTGTAAGCTGTGTGGTCAACTCTGGTGCTGGAAATACTGCCCAGGTGTCTCTCTTGCCTTTTTAAAATGTTTTATCACACTGCCTGTCACTGCCACTGCTGCTGCCAACACCACACCGTGTCCTTTTCGCCCTGGCTCCGCCCCTCCTACCTGTCTGAATGAGTATTTCTTCTTTATATCTTTGTTTATTGGACTTCAAAGCAGCCTGATTTTCTGGAACTTCTGATTGTCTCCAGTTTTGAAATAGTTGTATTCCTTTTTAGTTGTGGAGGGAGTTGCAGCATGTCTGTTTAGGCCCCCATCTTGGCCATAAGTCTCAAGATTGCCTACTTTCTTTAATCTTGTCTATGGTAGATAATTTACAACAACTGGGCACCAATGCCTGTGATTTGTGAGTGGCTATAAACTAAAAGCAGTAGTTAAATCTTAGGACACAGACACCAGGATGATATAATGAACCACTAGTATTTGGATTGTTACAGAGAACTTTCTGTGTATCTGAAGTTCTTCAGGGCCAGGGTTTTGTCTTCTACATATTTTTAAATCTCTGTTAGTGTCTAATATGGTAATGTCACAGGTGGGCACATGTAACCAGGTTCTTGGTGATCGAAGACAAAGATGAACAAGACACACAGAGAGTTTATAGCAGAAAAAGAAAGAACAGATTTACTAAACAATAGCGCACTCCACAGAACATGGGAGCAGTCCAACTCTGAGCAGAGATTGACCTCAGGGTCTGGAGGGATTCTATTCTTATCAGGCAAATATTTCCTGGCTAGTTTTGGCAGGATTTTATTGTGCATGTACAAGTAGTTATATTACTTTAAAGGTACTGAGCATGTAGTCTCCCATGAGTGGCTGCTGGGGAAGGGGGTCCCACAATGTTAATTTATTATAACACTATTATAATGAAGCAGGGGTCATGTAGAATCTTCTGCGCAGGTTCAGTCATGATTCACCATCCTTCTGTGCTTTTCCAGAAAATGGGGAAAACTGGTCTTAGAATAGGGTCTTAGAATAGGGTTTCTGTTCTGTATCCATGTCCTTTGTCTCAGTCTAGGGGTGCCCTTAGAGTTTCCTCCCTTCTGACTAACTTCTGCCTCAGTAATGCAAGCCAGCTTAGGTGTTCCACAAATTCTGGTTACATCAATGCCATTTTCAGAGATGCCTATGTGATGAATTTGAAAACTGAGAGAACTGAAATAGCTTCTTGGAGAAGCCATCCTCAGATGGACTGGGGAAAACTCTAGCATCAGCACAGGGCAATAATTTATTATCAGGCATAGGACTTGGAGATGTACCACTTTTTGCCAGATTAGCTGTGTGACAAACTCATTTTCAATGCTAAAATTAAATTCCCCATCTCTAAGAGCCTTTTCCCCGGGTTCTCTAAGCCTGATAGTTTGGTAGTCCTAGATAATGCAAAAACAATAGTAGGGCTTCTTCTTTGTCTGATGTGTGATTAGTTTTTCTTGGTTATTTTTGTACTTTAGCATTTTATCTACCTCTTGAGACTTTGATGCTGGGCACTTATTTTATCAATTTGAATTTTAAAATGCTGTCATCCTTTGTGGGAAAAGATAAGAGTGCTTTTGTTGTTGTTGTTGTTTCATTTGTGGAGCTGTTCTTTGTTTTATCAGTAATTCATATGTCAGAAAAAAACTTGAATGGGATCTGTTCTGAGTTTCTGAAGGACACATGCAGATTAGAAGTCATCCTTCAGTGAGTTTTCCTAAATCTGAAAAAATTTCACCATCTTCTCTGTATCCAGGCTTTTGTCTTTGCATGCTGTGGTAGGCTACTGAATAACAGCCCCCCTCCCCAAAATGTTCAGGTTCTCATTCCCAGAACCTGTGAATGAATATGTTACCTTATATGACAAATGGGAATTTTCAGATGTAATCAAGGATCTTAAGATATGGAGATTACCTTGGATTATCAGAGTGGGCCCAATTCATCACAAAGTCCTTATAAGAGGAAGGTAGAGGGAGATTTTACTACATTAGTAGAAAAGGTGATGTAATGATGGAAGCAGAGACTGAAGTGATGCACTTTGAAGATGTAAGATGAGGCCACAAGCTAAGGCATACAGGCAGCCACCAGAAGTGAAAAACAGCAAGGAAACAGATGCTTCCCTCTGAGCCTCTAGAAGTTGACACCTCTGCCAACACCTTGATTTTGGCTCAATGAAAGTGGGCTCTGACTTTCAGAATTGTAAGAGTAAAAAAAAAAAAACTGTGTTGTTTTAAGTCACTAAGTCTATAGCAACTTGTTATGATGGCAACAGTAAACAAGTACATATGTCATATACTGTAAGTACCCAACCCATTTATAAAATGTCACAGAGTGCTAGAAGTCCTCATTTAAATAGGGCTTTAAAGACCACAGTTTCCAGCAGCCCAAGTGATATTTGAATCCCCATGGTGATACCTGTTGCAGTGATCACAGCAAGGAGAGGGAACTATCTACCTGGCACATGGCCCATTTCACCTCAGACAGCTCCACTCAAGGGAAATAAAACATGTTACAAAACAGTCCTTCCCAAGAGAACTTTGATACAATGGAAAGAGAAATTTAGATAGGTCTGAATCCTGAATGCACCTTAGTCTCCTCAGCTGCACAACGAGGATAAAAACATGTACCTTGCTGGGTTGTTGAGAGGATTAGAAATCCCATCCTAATACCTGATATGGATTAGTTACTCACCAAATGATAGCATCATAATTTTTATTGTGAACCAAATCAGTTTGTTTGTTTTTTTCTATAGCTTTACCCAACTGGGCAATCTATACTTTATGGCCATGTAGAAACATCTAATACCTTCACTTATGTGAAAAACCTTTTAATATTAAAAAGTAACAGTGATACCTGTAAGACTACCTATCCAGTGAAGCTGTCCCAGATACCTCAGCTGTAGCTCATATGTCATAGTTTAAAGCTCCTTCATCATATTCCAACCTCAAGCTCTACCCCATCCCTAGTATAGAAATAAGACACATGGATGAGGACAGGATTTGTTTGAGGGGTTCACAGCCCCTGTGAAATGGGAAGGTCAAGGTATCAGCACCCATATTCTCCATCAATTTCCCCATCCAACTGCTATGACTCCATGTTGGGGGATGGACCATATGATAACCTTTAGTCATTGATATTTAAGGGATGGGCTCTTTGTAGTTCAGTGACCAGAGAATAAAGAATAGGCTAGGCTCAGAAGGAGCACTTTGATGGTAATAGTATATATATATACACAGGGGTGGGCCAAAGTTGGCTTACTGTGCCATAGTGGCATTCTTTTGAGTTAATAAAGCTATTGAAATAATCATAACCTGCACATCCTTTTCTATGCGAACAACTATAAAGCTACTTTTGCCCACCCCAGTATAGTATATGGATAGGTGCCCTTGAAAGAACTGGGGATTTAAAAAGGAGGCAAAAAATACAAAACAATGAAAGAGATCTTATGCATGAACTAATGATAGTAGATGACCGCAAACTCATGATTGGTTGCTTGCCTTCAATCTAGGATTGGGTATTTACAGAGGATACAGGGTGGAGAGTCGTCGGCAGCCGTCCGTCTCGAGAGACGATGGCGTAGCTTCCTGAGAGTCTATCTGCACCGCCGAGAATGGCTGTGCAGTCCGATTCGGGAGTGACAATCCTGCCGCACTTGGTACAGGTGAAGGCAGATGGCTGTTGTTGCTGCTGCTGACGCTGCTTCCGCCTCGATCTTTTCTGGACCGCCTCCTCGTTGCGCGCAGCCTCCGCCCGTGACGTACCTTGCCTGACCGCGAGCCTCCAGGCTAGGCGGTCGTCTGCTTGAACTTCCCATGTGTTGAGATTGATGGAGCATTGTGTCATGTCCTTTTTGCAGATGTCTTTGAACCGCAGTTTTGGGCGCCCTGTCATCCTCTTGCCGACGACGCTGAGGAGAGAGATGCCCCGGTAGTTGTTGCAGTCGCTGCGGTCTCCTTTGTTCTTGTACATGGTGATAATGTTGGCGTCTCTCATATCCTGGGGGATGTAACCCTCCTTCCAGCAGAGACAGAGTAGATGGTGGAGCGGCTGTAGCAGGACTGGTTTCCCGCTCTTTAGGATTTCTGGAGGGATTCCGTCGCTTCCTGGTGCTTTCCCGCAAGCAAGGCGGTCGATGGCTTTGCCGAGCTCTGCCGCAGTAGGTGGGGTGTCTAGCTCCTCCATGACTGGTAGGTCTGGGATGGCTTTAAGAGCAGTGTCTGTTACGGTGTTCTTCGTTGCGTACAGCTCGAGGTAGTGCTCGGTCCACCGCCGCATTTGCTGTTCCTGGTCAGTGATGACCTCACCTGTCTTGGACTTAAGGGGGGCGATCTTGGAGGGGATTGGGCCTGTTGCCTTCTTGATACCCTCATACATTCCTCGTGCGTTGCCTATATTGGCGGCTTCCTGAATGCTTCTGCACAGGTTTAGCCAATAGGAGGGTGGAGAGTAAAGCAAAGGAAACTGGATAATGGGATGATATGAATGAGTTGGGGTGGCTGGGGTGGGAGAGATAGGGTGGTCAGAGAAGGCCTTTTTGAAGAGATAATATGTAGGCTGAAATATGAGTAATGAGCAGAATCACACAAGTCAGACAGTGACCTTAAGAACTGGAAGATAACTAAGGGCCTGAGACAGGAAGAGATAGATATGCTGAAGCATGAAAAACAGAAAAGCAGGTCATGGCAGCTAGTGGGTGACAGCATGGTTGGTTTCTGGTGACATCCTTATTCATGACCTGCAGATGGCTGCCCTCTCTGTGCATGCTCAATGGTCTTTCCTTGAAGCATGCACAAGGAGAGAGCAAGAGCTTTGGTTTCTCTTCTTTTAAGAACACAAATCCTACCAGATCAGGGCTTTCCTCTGATGACTTCACTTTAATTACTTCTGTAAAAATCTTATGCAGTCAAATTAGTGGTTAGGGTTTTAGCATATGAATTTTCAGGGAGAAGAATTCAGTCCACAGCAACCCCCAACTTTTTAAAAGTTGTATTTGTTTGTTTTGTTGTTATATCTAACACACATAGATACTAGCTTAATTTTTTTAATCCCCTATTTTCTATTAAAAATAGGAGTAAAACTCTTGAATCTATACTATTGGCAAAACCTCAAAATGTTTCTTATCTATTTGCTCCCTTCTCAATCTATACCATCCTACAGAGATAGATCTCTATTTTAAAGACATCTGGAAGGGTGATTCCAACCAGAGGCTTTTTGGATGGCCAATGTCAGCACTTAAGCCACTAACATATCTTTCTGATATCCAATAAAACTTGTCCAATTTTTATTATAAATACAACTAATGACATTTTCAATTCATTCTTTTAGTATCTTGCCATATCAAACCACTTGTGTATACATCTTTTGTTAGATTGCCTCAACAATTTTGAGAAGTATACAAAGAATTTCTAGTTCTTATTTTCCACAGGAGCAAGAAGTTAAATGACTAAACCACAACAGAGCCAGCAATAAAATCTATTTAAAAAATAATAAAAAAGTGGTTGGTTTTTCCTGTCTTTTCTTTTTCCCCCACACAATGTTTCAATAGTTAAACAACGCTTTTCCCATGCAATATTTCAGTCATTAAACAACTGTTTAAAAATTCTTAATTCTATAAGTAGGTATTAAGGAAGGTACTGGGAGAGAATAAACATGTAGATAAGAGATGTTTTCTCTTCTTTAGGAGCTTACATTAGCTTACATACTATTTCCCACAATCCAAACAGAGCATGGCTACACGAAGGCAGCCATGTCTTTCTATTAGTCCTTAAATTAACTCTGTGAGCATCCAATAATTTTGAATTATGGTTTAATGTTTGCTTATTATAAGGATTATGATTAAAATGCAATTAATCTCTGATAAAGCCTTGTCTACACTGAAGCACAAAATCAAAATTTTGAGGGTTACGTTTTACTTTTATTACTTCTTTAGTAACTAACTTCTGGTTAATCAAATAATTGCTAAAATAAATCCACGTGAGTTATTGATGATAATATTGAATTGACTTTTTCTTCACAATATTTTGAGTCATCCCATGATTTTGGTTTTCATACCTCCTCCAATGTCTTAATGTTTATAGTACTACCATGAATAATAAAATATTTTGAAAGGTACTTAAAATATAGCTAGTACAGATAAACAATCTTCCCATAATTTACACATTACTTTATCTTTCTGATTTCAGTGATTAAGTACTTTCTTTCCTCTTCTTTAAATTATTTTCTAAATATCTACTGAAACACTTCTTCAAGATTTTGTCTTTCGAGAAAGGAAGATGGCGGAGGAGTGAGGGAAGGCTGAGCTCTCAGGCTCCCAAGACCCGTCTGTAGTTTGGACTAATTGCAGACAGAACATCTCAGTTAGCAGCTGGAAACTGGAAGGAGTCGAGCCTTGGCACTGCTGGATTAGAGAAAAACCATCTGGGAACAACCTGTTTAGTGAGGATAGCAGAGGAAAAGGGGACGAAACAGGATTCCTGGCTGGGGTGGCTGCCTGAGCTGTGGCTGGAAGGACACAAAGGCTTTTTGGCAACCACAGGCTTCCCCAAAGGGGAGTCAGGAGGAAAGCGGATCTCTGTCCACTGGCAGAGACGAGACTTGACCAGGCGGCATTGGCGCTGGAAGATGGGAGACAGCGTGCTGTTGTACAAGTGAAATCATAATTTTTTTCTTTATATTTTTATCTTGTGAACTGTGGAGAGGGGGGGAAAGTTTGGGGGTGATAGGACATTCTTGAGGAGTGCAGGTGCAAAAGTGCACTCGCCCACTCCCCAACCCTCCCCTTGGGTCCCGCTCGCACATAGAGAAGTGCCCTCATTCATTGGCCCAGGTGTGCAGGGCCGCGCGTCCAGGTGCCCCTCAGACACACCTCAACAGACATAAGATCAGTGCCCCAATGGGCACAGGGAGGGCCCACTGGACACACAGAAGACTGTGCATAGTCGCCCCTGGCCAGCTCCACTAGGCGCCAGGCCGGAGCGCAAAGCACTTGCTCAGGCTCTGCTCGTGCCCGCCCAGGCAGATGCGGGAAAGGTGGGTGGCTGTGGCACAGGAACAGCAAGCAGCAGCTACTCACAGACACTTACTTCTACTGAGCACAAATGTCTGGGGCCCCGCCCTAAGAGGCGAGAGACCAACTCCTGGAGCGCTGTGTGGCAGGCCTAAGGCTAGTTCCCCACCTGCCTTGAGCGCGCACTGGCGCGTGAGTGCAAAAGCACCTTCCCGGCTTTCCCAGAGCTCGGTGCGGCAGGCCTGAGGCAAGCTCTCTGGTCGCCTTAAGAGCTCACAGGCATGCATGCAAGGGCACCTTGGCTAGCTCCAACAGGCACCAAAGGAACGTGCCATGAGGGGGCACACCACTGCTGCAAGGAAAAGGAACCTCTGACCCACCTCGGTAGACCAGCTGTGGACAGAGAAAAACAAGACAACACACAAAGGCTGAACTGACATCTCCACAAAAGAATTCAAGACAAAGTGGATAGAGTGTCTCTCAATCAACTAGACAGAAGGAAGATCCTAACAAAGAGCATCTGAAATACAACCAGACAGCATAAACAAATGACATAAAGGGTACCCCAAGAACATCAGGCTCAGGAGATCAAAGAGACTGCATCACTGAAACCCCCAGATCTCCCATAAAGAATCTCATACCACAAAGGTGGGAAGGCAAAGCAGACAAATCCAAATAACAAAAACAAGCAAGAAGAATCCAACATGGTAAGACACAGAAACAACCTCTCAATGAAAAGAAAAGAAGAATCCCCAGAAAGAGAGGTAGATGGAATAGACATAGCCCAAATGTCAGACGTGGAATTCAAAACATTGGTGGTGAAGAAGCTCAATATACTCGACAACCTTAAAAACAACTATGACAACCTCCAAGGAAGTTACCAGCAGCTCCAAGAAAATTACAGGGAACTTGCAGAGAACTACACCAACATAAAAAAAGACATAGAAACTATCAACAAGAACCAGGAAGAAATGAAGAATGCAATCTCTGAACTGAAAAACACAGTAAAATCAGTCAAAAGCAGACTAAATGAAGCAGAGGATTGGATTAGTGAGTTAGTAGATACCGTAGAAAAAAATTCTCAGATGATACAGCAAAATGAAAAAAGATTGAAAAAGTATGAAGAAGAGGTAAGGGAATTACAGGATAACATAAGGAAGAACAATATAAGAGTAATTGGAATCAAAGAGAGATCAGAAGAACAAGGAATAGATAAACTGATAGGAGAAATACTGACAGAAAATTTTCCCAACCTGATGAGAGAAAAAGTTATGCAAGTCCAGGAAGCACAGAGAGTTCCAATGAAGAGGAACCCCCAAAAACCCATTCTAAGGCACATCATAGTTACAACGGCAACATTCCAAGACAAAGAGAGAATCCTAAAAGCAGCAAGAGAAAAACAGCAAATAATTTACAAGGGAGCTCCAATAAGGCTATCGGCCGATTTCTCAACAGAAACACTACAAGCCAGAAGGGAATGGTCAAAAATATTTCAAGCAATGAAAAACAAAGACCTACAACCAAGAATACTCTACCTAGCAAGGCTCTCATTCAAAATAGAAGGTGAAATACGGAGTTTCTCAGATAAAGGGAGACTAAAAGAATACATCTCCACCAAACCAGCATTGAAAGAGATGCTAAAGGGAATACTCTAAGAAAAAGGAAGAGAAAACAACAACAAAAAAGAGTAGAGGGACAGAGGTGCAAAGGGAAATGAATAAAAATATGTCAATAATAACCTTAAATGTAAATGGATTAAATGCTCCAATTAAAAGACATAGGGGAATGGAATGGATAAGAAAACAGGACCCGCATATTTGCTGTCTACAAGAAACACACCTCGGAGAAACAAGATGGCGGAGGAGTAAGTGGAAGCTACACTAACTTCCTCCCAGAACTAGTCTGGATTTACAACGCAATTTTGGAGAAATCATCTGGAATAACCAACCGAACACTAGCTGGAGAGAAGTCTTATAACCACGGAGAGACAGAAAAGGCCACTACATCACAACGTGACCGGTAGGGAGTGCGGAGACGCGGAAGGGCTGGCTGGGCTCACACGGGTGGCAGCTGAAGGGACTGAGAAACAGCTCAGCAGCCGGAGGTTCCCCCTGAGAAGGGCAGGGTCTAAATCCCCAGCTGAACTTCCCAGTCTACAGCAACAGAGTGGAAAGTAAAATAGTATCCAGCTGAGAAAAGCGAAAAGCCACAGGGTATCTTGCTAGCCGGAGAGAAACAGCTGGAGAAAAAGAGCTCTTAAGCGGATCACATACAAAAATATTTTGGCCCCCACTTACCCTGGGCTCAAGCGGAGGAAAGGCAGAGAGGACTGGAGACGCTTGGGGAGAGTTTGGTGTGGTGGCTTTGAGGGGAGAGCTGGGGAAGCAGCCGGCCGGGTCCCACAGCTGACTCATCCCCACACTGCAGGCAGACCATTCCCGGCCAAGTGGCATCAGCCTGAGAGGAAGCAAAGGCCCTGCCTACAGGAATTAAGCTGCCACACCCACAGTCCTTAAGCCTGACGGCTAATCACAGATTGAATAGATTATCAACTAAAGGAGACAGACAAAGGCAGTAGATCCCTGGAAGTCTCGAACAGGCTGTCTAGGCCCAGACTGGTACAGGATCTGACGCGACCAGGGGCAGATCCAGGAAGTGCAGATCATTCTAAGAAGCACCAACAAACAATAGGAGTCACAAAAATGGGGAGACAGAGAAACAACCCCCCATCGAAAGGAAAGGCAGAGTCCCCAGAAAGAGTGCTAAATGAAGGAGAGGGGAGCCAACTATCAGATATGGAATTGAAAGCATGTATTATGGAGAAGCTCAATGAGCTCAGCGGAAACTACAAAGAACTCCAGGAAAACTACAGTGAACTCCAGAAGAACTATAAGGAACTTACTGAGAACTATACCAGCATCAAAAAGGACATGGAAGCTATCAATAAGAGCCAGGAGGAAATGAAGAATACGATCTCTGAATTGAAGAACACAGTAGAAGGAATTAAAAACAGGCTAGAGGAAGCAGAAAATCGGATCAGCGAGCTGGAGGACAATGTAGACAAAAACTCACAGACAGTGCAACAAAATGAAAAAAGACTGAACAAGACTGAAGAGGCTCTAAGACAGCTGCAGGACAACATGAAACGTAATAATATCCGTATCATAGGAATTCCAGAAGGAGAAGAAGAAGAGCAAGGGATAGAAAACCTCTTTGAAAAACTAATGACAGAAAACTTCCCTAACATGAAGAGAGAAAGAATCATGCAAGTCCAGGAAGCACAGAGGGTCCCAATGAAGATGAACCCCAACAGGCCCACTTCAAGACACATCATAATTAAAACGCCAACATTCAAAGACAAAGAGAGAATCCTAAAAGCAGCAAGAGAGAAACAACTAATAACATACAAGGGAGCTCCAATAAGGCTATCATCAGATTTCTCAGCAGAAACACTACAAGCCAGAAGGGAATGGCAAAATATATTCCAAGTAATGAAAAACAAAGGCCTACAACCAAGAATACTCTACCCAGCAAGGCTCTCATTCAAAATGGAAGGTGAAATAAGGAGTTTCCAAGACAAAAGAAGGTTAAAAGAATACATCTCCACCAAACCAGTATTGCAAGAGTTGCTAAAGGGTCTGCTTTAAGAAGATGAAGAAACAGAGAGAGACAGAGAGAAACACGAGTACAAAGGGGGGAAATGACAATGAATAAATACTGAAAGAAGGAAGGAACTTCTACCATTTGAAACAACATGATTGGAACTAGAGAGAATTATGCTTAGCAAAATAAGCCAGGCAACAAAAGAAAATTACCTTATGCTATCACCTGTTAAAGGAAACTAATGAACAACACAAACAAATGAGCAAAATTGAACCAGAGGTATGTAAATGAGGAATAAACTAACAGTAACAAAGGGGGAGATGGGAGGGAGAGAAGTGGTAAGAAGGGGAAGGGTCTAGTCAAAGAACATGTATAAATGATCCATGGACATGGACAGCTGGGTGGGGACTGAATGTGGGAGAAGGGAGGGACAGGGTGCAGAGAAGCAAGAAGGGAAAAAAGTGAGACAACTGTAATGGAAAAACAAACAAACAGAAAAATTTTTAGTGGGGGGAAAAATAAAAATATAAAGAATAGAAATGCAAGTTCAGTGAATATTAGAAGGACAAGGATTTTCCTTCACACTGTATATACTTTCTCCCTATCTGATCCCTCCAGAATTTGGCATTTTAAAGAAGTAAGTAATGACCTAAGTTTCTTTGCATAAAACTAATAAGACCAGTTGTTAATAGCGATTTTTTGACTAAGACTTTGACTGGAATGTCACGCCTAAAGGAGACATGCTTGGGCTTTGGTTGTTACCAAAAAGCCCTGAGCAACTGGGACTGACTTTCAAAGGTAATAAAAGTCCACGAGATAAAAGGCCTGGTACCTTGGATGGATGAGCGGTCCATAGCAATCTTTCCAGGGAAGGAATGAAGGTTGTTTTCCTGAAAGATGGCTGGAAGGGACCTTAAGGCACAATGGAAAACCAGGAGGACCTGGAAAAGACAGGTGTTTACAGGCAAGGCTGAATGCCAGGTATGTGGCTCAGCTTCTGTGCCCTGAAGGGCAGATTGAAGGTCACCCTAAATGTTCCTTGCGTAAGTTCCAGCAAAGGAGAACTAAAGATCATAAGTGATCATTTGCTGCTCTTGTTGTGTTTATGCAAATGAACAGGAAAAATTAAAAATGGACTTAATGCAGTCCCTTTAATGACAAGGGGGGTAATCTTAGGGAGAAAAATCAAGATTCAAGGAAGATCACAATGCCGAGTGGTAGACTATAAAGTAGTGCAGCTAACCGTCTTTAAAGTTTCTTTTCATTTAAAATTTGTTTCATTTGAAAGTTAAACTATGTCTGTGGCATTATCAAAGATGTTTAATTTACAGGCAAGAAGAATGTCAAATGCCTTGCAACTGGATGTCTTTCCGATAAGACAGTCCTACAGATCTATAAACTTGTGTGTGGGTTATGTTACATAAATTAACATGTGTTTTCTGTTTTCAAAGGGCATAAGCCTATGATCTCATTACCTGAGTGATTGTCTGTACGTATAGGCCTCACTTAATCCTGTCTGCATTGCTGCCTCCTGAGACTCAATGGTTTGGCTGAACTAAGTGGCTGGGTTGGTGAAGAATGGGGTGGTCTGTGGGCTTCACTTTAAAACTGGTTTCTCTTTTCTATCCTAATGGCTTGGATAGAAAGAGCCCAGAGGCCTGAGAGGGGGGAAACCTAAAATATTTCCCTCAGTCCAAACTAAGTATAATGGGCAAAAGGGTTTTGGACAGGTGAGATGTACCTGGAATACCTTCCTCTAAAGAAGCCCTTCTTTTCCCTAATGTGGGACATTGAAAAATTAATACCTGTCTTTTGTCATCTAGTGGTTACGGATTGAATGATGTCCTTTAACCCTGTTGCCCCCAGAATACAACAAGGATGCCAGCCTGTTAAACCAAGCATGCCGTTGTCCAGAGACAGCTAACCAACCTGGAGTCTGCACGATCCTTCCCCTTGTGGGAAGGCCACCCTCCCCTCCACACCCCCACTCTTATTAGGGATTTCTTGACCCAAGGGTAGGTAGGACGACGACCATGCCCAGCTTGAAGCAGCTAGAGGAGCTCGAGACCTTCGTCCATTGTCCTTTATAAGATTGTAAGGGGTCTTAAGTCTGAGAGGGAGGGATTATTATTTTTTATTGTTAAAATATTTAACTAATTAATTATTTTTTAAAAAAAGAAGAAGAATATATGAAAGAGTGAGCCATGGGCATGGACTTGGGGAGGGGAATGTCAGGGAAGGGGGGTGCTGTGCAGAGGGGAGCAAAGGGGAAAAAATTGGAACTATTGTAACAATATAATCAATAAAATATACTTAAAAAAAAAAAAGAAACACACCTCAAAACAAAAAATTTACATAGACTGAAAGTAAAGAGATGTAAAAAAATATTCCAAGCAAACGGACCAGAAAAAAAAGCTGAGGTAGCAGTCCTCATATCAAACAAAACAGATTTCAAAGCAAGGGCAATAAAAAGAGACAAAGAAGGACATTTCATAATACTTAAAGGAACAATCCATCAAGAAGATATGACACTGATAAACATATATGCACCCAACGTAGGAGCACCCAAATACATAAATCAAATACTAGAAGACCACAAGAAGGATATTAACAACAACACACTCATAGTAGGGGACTTCAACACTCCATTATCAACAATAGACAGATCTTCGAAGCAAAGAAACACCAAGGATATACAGGCATTGGACAACACACTAAACCACATGGACTTAACTGATATATATAGAACTTTTCACTCCAAAGAAGCAAAATATACATTCTTTTCAAAGGCACATGGGACATTTTCAAAGATAGACCACATAATAGGACACAAAACAAGCCTCAATGAATTCAAGAAAATTGAAATCATATCAAGCATCTTTTCAGACCACAATGCCTTGAAACTAAAAATCAACCTCAGAGAAAAAAATCAAAGACACCCAAACTCATGGAGAATGACTAACACGCTATTAAATAATGAATGGGTTAACAATGACATCAAAGAGGAAATCAAGAAATTTCTAGAAACTAATAACAACGAACACACAACAGCCCAAAACCTATGGGACACAGCAAAAGCAGTCCTAAGAGGGAAGTTCATAGCAGTACAGGCATATCTGAAAGGGATAAAAAAATCTCAAATAAAAAATCTAATTCTAAAGCTACAAGAACTAGAACAACAACAAACAAAGCCTAGGGCAAGAAAAAGAAAGGAAATCATCAAGATCAAAGCAGAATTAAATGACATAGAGATCAAACAAACAATCCAAAATATCAACAAAACTAGGAGCAGGTTCTTTGGAAAAAGAGAAACAAAATTGACAAGCCTCTAGCCAGTCTAATAGAGAAAAAAAGAGAGAAGACCCAAATAAACAAAATCAGAAATGAAAGAGGAGAAATCACAACTGATATCTCAGAAATACAAACAATTGTAAGAAATTACTACAAACAACTGAATGGCAAGAAATTTGACAACCTAGAAGAAATGCACAAATTTCTAGAAACATATAACCTTCCAAAACGGAATCAAGAAGAAGTAGAAAGTCTCAACAGACCAATAACAAAGAAGGAAATGGAAACAGTAATCAAAAATCTCCCTGCACACAAAAGCCTGAGACTGGATGGCTTCACAGGCGAATTTTACAAAACATTTAGGGAAAAACTAACTCCTATCCTCCTCAAACTATTCCAAAAATTCCAAGAAGAGGAAAAAATCTCAAACTCTTCTATGAAGGCAGTATTACCCTAATTCCAAAACCAGGTCAAGACACAACAAAGAAAGAAAACTACAGGCCAATATCACTGGTGAACATAGATGCTAAAATCCTACACAAAATATTGGCAAACAGGATCCAGCAATACATCAAAAAGATCATACACCATGATCAAGTGGGATTCATCCCAGGGATGCAAGGATGGTTTAATATTCGCAAATCAATAAATATAGTATATCACCTAAACAAAATGAAAGACAAAAATCACATGATCATATCAATAGATGCAGAAAAAGCATTTGATAAAGTACAACACCCATTTATGATGAAAACACTGAGCAAAATGGGAATAAAGGGAGCATGCCTTAACATAATTAAGGCTATATATGAGAAGCCTGAAGCAAACATCATACTCAATGGACAAAAACTGAAAGCATTCCCCCTGAAATCAGGGACTAGACAAGGCTGTCCACTCTCTCCACTCCTATTCAACATAGTGTTGGAAGTTCTAGCCACAGCAATCAGACAAGAAAAAGAAATAAAAGGCACCCAAATTGGGAAAGAAGAAGTAAAACTATCATTATTTGCAGATGACATGATAGTATACCTAGAAAACCCTATAAACTCCATTAAAAGACTACTCGATATAAAAGTGAATTTGGCAAAATAGCAGGGTACAAAATAAATATACAGAAATCGAAGGCATTTCTGTACACCAACAATAAAATATCAGAGACAGAGACAAAAAAGAAAATACCATTTACTATAGCAACAAGAAAAATAAAGTACCTAGGAATAAACTTAACCAAAGAGATAAAAGACCTGTACTCTGAAAATTATGCAACATTGAAGAAAGAAATTAAGGAAGATACAAATAAATGGAAGTAAATACCATGTTCTTGGATGGGAAGAATCAATATCATCAAAATGGCCATACTACCCAAAGCAATTTACAGATTCAATGCAATCCCTATTAAAATACCAATGACATATTTCACTGACCTAGAACAAATACTCCAAAAATTCATATGGAAGCCAAAAAAGACCCCGAATAGCAAAAGCATTCTTGAGACAGAAGAACACAGCAGGAGGAATCACGATACCAGACATCAAACAATACTACAAAGCCACTGTGATCAAAACAGTCTAGTACTGGCATAAGAACAGACATATAGATCAGTGGAACAGAATAGAGAGCCCAGAAATAAACCCAGGCCTCTGTGGTCAACTAATCTTTGATAAAGGAGGAAGGAACATAAAATGGAGTGAGAAGAGCCTCTTTAACAAATGGTGCTGGGAGAACTGGACAGGGACCTGCAAAAAAATGAAACTAGACCACCAACTTACACCACACACAAGAATAAACTTAAGATGGATTAAAGACTTAAATGTAAGCCATGACACCATAAAAGTCCTAGAGGAAAACATAGGCAGGAAAATTGAAGATATCCCATGTAACAATATCTTCACGGATACATCTCCTAAGGCAAGAGAAATAAAGGAAAAAATAAACAAATGGGTCTACATTTCTTTTGCTCAGCAAAAGAAAACATCAGCAAGATGAAAAGAAAACCAACCATATGGGAAAACATATTTGCCAATGATATCACAGACAGGGGACTGATCTCCAAAATGTATAAAGAGCTTATATGACTCAACATCAAGAAAACAAACAACCCAATTAAATATTGGCAAAGGACCTGAACAAACACTTCTCTGAAGAGGACATACAGAAGGTCCATAGGCACACGAAAAAATGCTCAACATCATTGGCCATCAGAGAGATGCAAATAAAAACCACAATGAGATACCACTTTACACCAGTCAGAATGGCCATCATCAACAAATCAACAAACAACAAGTGCTGGCGAGGATGTGGAGAAAAGGGTACCCTACTGCACTGTTGGTGGGAATGCAGACTGGTGCAGCCACTATGGAAAACAGTATGGAATTACCTCAAAAAACTAAAAATGGGACTACCTTTTGAACCAGTGATTCCACTGCTAGGATTATACCCGAAAAATCCCAAAACCCTAATTCAAAAGAACTTATGCACCCCTATGTTCATAGCAGCCCTGTTTACAATAGCTAAGTACTGGAAACAGCCTAAGTGCCCATCCAAAAACTGTGGTACATTTACACAATGGAATACTATGTAGCAGAAAGAAAGAAGGAACTCCTGCCATTTGTGACAACATGGATGGAACTAGAGAGAATTATGCATAGTGAAATAAGCCAGGCAAAGAAAGAAAAATGCCAAATGATATCACTTAATACAGGAAACAAAAGAACAACACAAACAAAATAACTAAATAGAACAAAGAGCAGAATAGCAGTCGATAGGAGGGAGGGGGAGAGAGAGAAGGGGTTAAGTAAGGGAACGGTTTAGTCAAAGCATGTGTATAAATGACTCATTGACATGAACAACGGGGAGGGATATGATTGCGAGAGAAGGGATGGGCTGAGGGGGGAGCAATGGGGGGAAAATGGGACAACTGTAATTGAAAAACCAAAAAATAAAAGAAAAAAAACTTTTCAAAAAAAAAAGATTTTGTCTTTTAATGAAACTTATAAAAATCCATATATGTCCACTGATATAAGCTTATTTTTACTATGAGACCTTACCTATTCAGGGGCAAGCTGCTGAATCATTGATACTTCATGAAATCTCCTAAATTGCAGATGATTTAGTTTTGGTACATCTTTAATAATAGAAATCACAGAAAAATTGGATTTAAAATTTCTGAGAGCAGTTTTCAGGACTGAATTATGTTTGATCATTAGACAGTCTGAAAAATACCAAATTGACCAGGTCAGATTTGACAGGTTTGGATTGTTATGTTTCATTATAGCCTATATGCAGAAACTTAACACATTTCAAATGGCCTTGCTCAAATGTGGTGAACTACTTTAGGCCATTCAAAATCTGTAAGGTGACTGGTTGTACTTGAATTAGTAAAGTAATCAACAGGAATTTTAAGAAACCACATTTCAGCTGAGTATGAAAACCTTCAATATAGTTTTTAAAGCAGACTGTAGCTTGTAATGAATTACTTGCTCCATGAATGATGCTGCTTGAATCAAATCAGGATTAGTCATTGCTTTGCCAGTATGTCTCTGCCACTGCATTAATACATAGAAAATTTAAAATGGCCTGCCATTGTTTTCCTAACTTGGGCAAAGCCCATCTGGCCATGCCCAGCCAATCCTGTCTATCTACAAATGTTCAGGCTTCCACATATGGACCACACAGCAAATGCAAAGCAATCAAAATCTGTTAGTTGTGGGATGATCCGTCTGGTGTTTTCAGCCATCTTCATAATTAATTAGGTAGCATCTGAATCAATAATTCAGTGATCCAATTTGGTCAGTAATGTGACCAGGCTTTCCTGATGATTCATCTAGTTGTTTTGATTTCTAGGATCTAGTCAAATAAATAGTGAAATTTTGACTAGTTTCTCAAAATATTCATATAACATTGCTATATAAAAAGAATTCATACAAACATAATTGTGCCAGTAATAAAGGTGGGGAGCCTTTAATTCAACAGTTAAGTGATATGTCATTAATATGTACTACTAATGCATTGACAATGTCATTCTATTTAAGTTTGTTATATTTATATACAATTTTTCTATCTATCATCTATCTTCTATCTATTTATCTAAAGAGGGAGAGAGAGAGGAAGGTACACAAAGATCTGAAACATGAGGACAGACATTTCAACAGAATTTGAGAAAAAATTATCTTTTCTCTCTTTTTTAAAATACTTCTAGTTTTTATTTTTATTTAAAATTATTTCCAGTGTGGTTTTTCTATTACCACTTATCTCCCATATGCCCCCTTCACCTCTGCAATCACCACACTATTGTCCATGTTCATGAGTTCTTTTTCCTTTTTGCTCAATCCCTTCACTCCCTAATCATTCCCGCATAGTTGTCATCCTACTCTATATCTATGAGTCTGTCTCTATTTTGTTCATTAATTTAGTATGTTCATTAGATTCCACATATGAGTGAAATTATGTTGTTTTTGTCTTTCTCTGGCTGGCTCATTTCACTTAGCACAATGTTCTCCAGGTCCATCCATGCTGTCACAAAGGGTAAACTTTTCTTACTTTTTACAGCAGAGAAGTATTCCATTGTGTAAATGTCCCATAGTTTTTTAACCCACTCATCTACTGACGGACACTTGGACTGCTTCCACATCTTGGCTATTGTAAATAATGCTGCAATAAACATAGTGGTACTTACGTTCTTTTGAATTACTGTTTTGGATTTCTTTGGATATATTCCAAGAAGTGGGATTGCTGGGTCAAAGGCAGATCCATTTTTAGTTTTTTGAGGTATTTCTATACTGCTTTCCACAGTGGCTGCACCAATCTTCATTCCCACCAACAGTGCAAAGGGTTCCTCTTTCTCCACATCCTCATCAGCACTTGTTGTTTCTTGATTTATTGATGATAGCCATTCTGACAAGTGTGAGATGGTATCTCATTGTGGTTTTAATTTGCATTTCTCTGATAAGTAGTTATGTTGAGTACCTTTTCATATGTCTATAGGCCATCTGTATGTCTTCATTGGAGAAGTGTTTATTTGGGTCTTTTGCCCATTTATTAATTAGATTGTTTGTTATTTGGTGTTGAGTTTTATAAGTTTTTTATAAAATTTGGATACTACCTCCTTATCAGATGTACCAGCAAGTATGTTCTCCCATTTCGTGGGTTTTCTTTTTATTTTGTTGGTGGTTTCCTTCACTGTACAAAAACATTTCAGTTTGATGTAGCCTCATTTGTTAATTTTTTTGTTTCCCTTGCCTGAGGAGATATATCAGATAAAATATTGATACGGGCAATGTCCGAGATTTTACTGCCTATGTTTTCTTCTAGGATTTTTATGATTTCAGGTCTAACATGAAGTCTTTAATCCTTTTGAAATTTATTCTTGTGTATGGCATAAGAGGCGGGTGTAGTTTCATTTTTTTTCATGAACTCATTCAATTTTCCCAGCACCAAATATTAAGTAAACTATCTTTAGTCCATTGTATGTGCTTGTGTCCTCTGTCAAATATTAATTGATTATAAACATGTGGGTTTATTTCTGGCTCTGTGCTGTTCCAAGGATTTGTGTGCCTGACCTTAATCCAGTTCCATGCTGTTTTGATTACTAGGGCCTTATATTATAGTTTGGTAATAAGTAGCATGATTCCTTCAACTTTGTAAATTTTTGAGATATTTGTTCTAGTTTTGTGAAATACCATATGTCATTAGAATCTTGATAAGAATTGCATTGAACCTATAGGTTGTTTTGAGTAGCATGACATTTTAATGATGGTAATTCTTCCTATCCATGAACAAGATATGTTCTTACACTTATTTGTATTTTCTTCAATTGCTTTTTTCAGTGGTTTATAATTTTTCAAGTATAGGTCTTTTACATCCTTGGTTAGAGTTATTCCTTGGTATTTTATTATTTTTTAAGCAATTACAAATGGGATTTTTTAAAATTTCCCTTTCTGATAATTCATTATTGGCATATAAAAATGTAACTGATTTTTGGATATTAATTTTGTAACCCAATAATTTGCTGAATTCATTTATCAGTTCTAGTAGTTTCTTGGCAAAATCTTTAGGGTTTTCTATGTGCAGTATCATGTCATCTGCAAATAAGGAGTGTTACTTCTTCCTTTCTAGTTTTGATGCCTTTTATTTCTTCTTCTTCTCTGATTGCTATGGTTAGTATTTTCAGTGCTATGTTGAATAAGAAAGGTGAAAGCAGACATCCATGTTTTGTTCCTGATCCTAAGGGGAACACTTTTAGTTTTTGCTCATTGATTATGATTTTGACAGTGGGTTTGACATATGTGGCCTTTATTATGTTTAAGTATATTCCCTCTATTCCCACATTGCTGAGAGTTTTATCATAAATGGGTTCTGGATTTTATCAGATGCTTTTTCTGCATCTATTGATATGATTATGTGGTTTTTATCATTCATTGTGTTTGCATGGTGTATCACATTTATTGATTTGTGAATATTGTGCCAACCCTGCAATTTGGGAATAAATCCTACTCGATCATAGTATATGATCTTTTTGATGCATTGCTGTATTCAGTTTGCTAATATTTTGTTGAGCATTTTAGCATTTATGTTCAGCAGGAATATTGACTATTCTTTTCTTTCTTTTTTTTTTTTTTTTGTAGTGTCTCTATCAGGTTCTGGAATTAGGATAATGCTAGCCTTGTGAATTGATCTTGGGAGTCTTCCCTTCTATTGAATTTTTGAAATAGTTTGAGAAGGACAGGTGTTAGTTCTTCTCAGAATGTTTGGTAAAATTCACCTGTGAAGCCATATGGTCCAGAGCTTTTGTTTGTTGGAAGTTTTATTTATTTTATTATTATTACTGATTCAATTTCACTAGGTGTAATCTGTCTATTCAGATTCTCTGATTCTTCCTGATTTATTTTTGGAAGACTGTATGTTTCTAGGAATCTATCCATTTCATTGAGTTTGTTTAGTTTGTTAGCATATAGTTGTTTGTAATATTTTCTTACAATCATTTTTATTTCTGTGGTATCAGTTGTTATTTCTCCTTTTTTATTTCTGATTTTATTTATTTGAGTCCTTTCTCTTCTTTTTCTTGATGAGTTTAGTTAAAGGTTTACCAACCTTGTTTATCTTTTCAAAGAACTGGCTCTTGGATTCATTGACCTTTTGTATTGTTTTTTCAGACTCTTATTTATTTCTGTTTTGACCTATATTATCTGTTTCCTTCTACACACTTTGGACTTTGTTTGTTGTTCATTTTCAGTCTCTTTTAAGTGTGAAGTTAGGTTGTTTACTTGAACATTTTCTTGTGTTTTGAGATAGGTCTATAATGCTATGAATTTTTCTCTTAGGATTGCTTTCTCTGTGTTGCACACATTTTGGATTGTTGTGTCCTCATTTTTATTTGTTTCAAGGTATTTTTTTTATCTCTTCCTTGATCTTATTATTGATTCATTTATTGTTTAATAGTATGTTATTTAATTTCCAAGTTTTTAGGTATTTTCACTTTCCTTTTTGTGATTGATTTCTAGTTTCATAGTGTTGTGTGGACAGAGAAAATGCTTGATATGATTTCAATATTTTATTGAGTTATGTTTATTGAGCTTATTTTTATGTCCTAAGATGTGGTCCATCCTAGAAAACATTCCATGTGCATTTAAAAGGTATGTTTATTCTGCTCCTTTGGAGTGAAATGCTCTGAAGATATCAATTAAATCCATTTGATGTAGTGTGACTTTTAAAGCCACTGACTCCTTGTTGATTTTCAAGTCAATGGGATGTCAAAATCCCTAATTATGACTGTATGTCTGCCAATCTTTTCATTTCTGTCCATCAACAGTTGCTTCACATATTTAGGTGATCCTATGTTGGGTGAGTAAATTTTTACTAGGGTTATATCCTCTTGTTGGATTGTTCCCTTCATCATTATGTAGTGTCTTTCTTTGTCTCTTATTATAGCCTGGTTTAAAGTCTATTTTATCCAATATAAATATTGCTATCCCAGCTTTTTTTTTTTCCTTTCCATTTGCGTGAAATACCTTTTCCATCCCTTTAATTTTTGTCTGTATGTGTCTATCAATCTGGCATGGGTCTCTTTGAGACAGTATAGATATGGGTCTTGTTTTCTAACCCATTAAGCTACATTATATCTTTTAGTTGTAGCATTTAAGTCATTTACATTTAAGGTGATTATTGATAGGTACATATTTATTGCCATTTTGTTTTTAAGCTGTTTTCCTCTTTTTCTTTTCTTTTCCTTCTTGTTCTTAAAGCAAGCCCTTTAACATTTGTTGCAGTACTGGTTTTGTAATAACAAACTCCTTTGGCTTCTTCTTGAATAGAAAGCTCTTTATTTCTCCTTCAATTTTAAATGATAGCCTTGCTGAATAAAGTAGTTGTGGTTGTAGGTCCTTGCTTTTCATCACCTTGATTGAATATTTTATGCCAATCCCTTTTGGCCTGAAATGTTTCTGTTGAGAAATAGATGACAGTCTAATTGGAGCTCCCTTGTAGGTTACTGTTCTTCTCTTTTGACTTTTAGGATTCTCTCCTTGTCTTTAAGCATTGCCATTTTAATTATGATGTTTCTTGGTGTAGTCCTCTTTGGGTCTATCTTGTTTGGGACTCTCTGCACTTCCTGGAATTGTGTGTCTTTTTCCTTCACCAAATTGAGGAAGTTTTCATTTCACTATTTTTTCAAATAGTTCTTGACCCCTTGCTCACTCTCTTTTTCTGGTATTCCCATGATGTAGATATTGTTATACTTCATGTTGTCTCAAATGTTTTAATGTTCTTCTCATTAAAAAAAATTTTTTTTGCCGCTCTGCTTTTTTGTTTTTTTCTACCTTGTCTTCCAAATCACTAATTCAATCCTATGTTTCATCTAACATATTGTTTATTCCTTCCAGTGTATTATTGATTTCAGATATTGCGTTCTTTATTTATGACTCATCCTTTTTTTATGGTTTCTATATATTTCTTCATGCTGTTGAGTATCCTTATAATCATTTATCTAAACTCTATATCTCAACATTTTCTTGCCTGAATTTCATCTAGTTCTTCTTCTGAAAAAATTTCTTGTTCTTTCATTTGGGGCCTGTTTCTTTGTCTTCCCATTTTGACTGTTCCTTTGTATTTGTTTCCATGTGTTGGGTAGATCTGCAAAGACTCTGGTGCAAAACCCTATGTCAGACACTGCTTGTGACTGGCCCTGGGCAATCTTTTTGGAGCTATCAGTGATCTAGCTATCAGTGATCTACAGCTTGTGTCTCCCTCTGCTGAGCTTAGATTGTGCCAAAAGATCCAGGCTGCATACCAAAGCCAGCTTTTACCAGCATCAGAGAGAGGGAGGGACAGCTAAAATATCAACGCTCCCAAAGTTCAACCTTTGCTTTTATCACTTCAATAGCCTCCAGCTGTACTCAGGTTGGGGTGAGAGGAATTCTTGCAGGTGGGACTATTGCTTCTCCTCAGACTGATGCTGCTTCGAGAAGAGTGGTTTGCCCAGAAATATGGCTTCTGCAGAATGGAAATGACTCAGCACAAGGATCCTGGTGGTTGATCTTTCAGCTCTCTCCCCAGTGTCACCTACTCGAGTATCTCACCATGAATTTCTAATCCACTCTGCCCTACCTCTGCCAGAGTCAAAGGTAAGTGACAGCAAATGAAATTTTGTGTGTTGACCCTTTAAGGGTCTGCCTGCATCTCTAGTAATCTCTTTCTGAATGACAGAAACCCTGCTATTTTCATAACTGGGTATTATTTGGGATCCTTTCATGAATCTGATGCTTTATGCTGGGGACCTCAGCTTGGGGTTTAGACCTCACACTTCTCAGGAAAAACCTCCCCTCTGGACACTGAAATATTCCTCCTAAACTTTATCTGCCACCTATCAGAGCCCATACAGCCCTCCCTTGCCTCCTTTGCACTCTCTACTAGTCTTGCTGTGGTGAAGTGGTTTCTTCTGTATGTCCTTCATTATAAGGCTTCTCTCCAGCTAGTGTTCAGGTGATTATTCGGGATAATTTCTCTAATTTAGTTGTAATTCCAGTTTGGTCCTGGGAGGTTAGTGTAGCTTCCATGTGGTGTATTCTAGGGACCTAAGTTGAGCCTGCTGCTGCCACCATTTAATGATGGAAATGAGAAGTGGCCATGTGGAGCATAAATGCTAGAATTGCCACCAGAGAAGAGTCCACTGGCCAGTAGCTGCTACTAGAGAGGCCCCTTCCACCATTCACCCATCCCCCTGCCCTGGTCACAATGCGGCCTGCTTCTGCAGAGTGGTATGATCAAAGGAAATATGTCTTCATTGGATTTGTACTGAAGACAGTAAAGATGTTAATGTAAATTCTGAAAAATCAAAACTTACATTCAGATGTCTTAGGAGAAGTGATGTTTTTAACTGTCTTGATCCAAATGATTCCAAGCATAAAAAAGTGGACAGGTAAATTTTACGTTGTTTATGGAAAGGAGAATCTGGCCAATCTTGGCCAAAGTTAAGAACAGAAAAGGCAAAGCTTAACTGGCTTAGTGTGGACTTCAATAATTGGAAAGGCCTGGAAGATGATTCCAATGAAGATGTGTACATTTGATCATTTCTTTGAGATTATGAACAACAGGGGTGGTAATAAGGATGTAGATTTGCCAGAGTAGATGGAGTAGATAATGATTCACAAGACACTGGTGATGAAATAAATGCCAGATCTGGAGTAAGGAGTGTTGTTGTCATTGAATTTTGAGAAGAAAAATAACTTTTCAGCAAGATTTAATAATTGAGAGAATTCCTGAGTTGATAGCTCTAAAAGCAAATGTTGCATTTGTCTCCTTTAATCAATTTTTCAACCCGTTTTCTTAAAGGCTTCACTAAGGATTGATATGTACTATTGGATGGGGCAATTTTAAGTCAGCTAAGGCAATGACTTTATGCATGAACATTTCCCAGACTTCCATGATGCTGTTGAAGTCTTCGGCAGTTGATATAGCAGTTGTGATAAATAAAAACTTTTCACCTAAGTCTTCTTTACCTCATAACATAGATATAGACATGATAGGAAGCTCTTGAATTACAGAAAGATAACTAAGTTTTAGATTTTAGAACAAGAACTCAGACTGCCTTAAACAAATTGGTTGATACCCTAAACTGTTAACTTGTTATTCTGGTATATTTTTCAGGATTGCTCCACTAAAGTTTTATTTTTTTTAAATGACTTCATATTTTTGTACATAAATGATCATTAGTCAGTGTTCTAAGTGTATCTTAGCTAAAGCTAGTGAACATCCTAACTTATATTGTCTTTGAAGCCTGTACATGTGGTATTGTTTGACTCTTGAACTTTTACATCTCTTAGCGTGGAGGATGAAGAAAAGCTAAACATGTTGCTTGAGTCTGTACATTTAGACCAAATTTGTATTTGCACTGTTGGTACAGCATATGAGTGAAAAAAATGTTAATACACTATTGGATTTATTATTTTTTTGTTTTTTGATCCAGCTTGTGCCAGGGCTATAAAACCTCAATTTATGTTTATGACAGTGGGGATTGTTCTTAATATATATATTCTTTCTAATGAACTGTGTGGAAGATTTAAAATAAATTTTAGAAATATTTATATATTTCAAAGAATATATTCCCCAGTCCAACACTTTCTCTCCACCACCATTTTTCAGCCTGGAAGTCCAAGATCTAAAAGAGCCAAATGTTAAAATTTACATTAAAATATATATACACATATAATTAGATAACAATATAAAAATTTTTGAAATGCTTGAAAATAATTCAGAGTACACATTCATGGAAAAAATTTGCAAACTAAAATTTTGGAAAACTTCTTAAACTGATTAAAAGTATATTTTTATATACATATACATTTTTAATGTTTCACCACTATGTGTATATAAAACATTAGACGCACTCCTTTAAAGTCAAGAATGAGACAAGGGTGCCATTAAATCTACTTCTATTTACTACAACACTATATAATCCTGATTATGAGAATCAGAAACAAAAGGACAACAATTATTATTTCCAAAATATATGATTACCTGTAGTAGGGAATCCAAAAACTTTCTAGTCAATTTTTGGACATAATAAGAGAAATTTCAGTAAAGATGCTTAAAGTGAGATCAATTTATAGAAACCAGTTGTTTCCTATATACTAGCAATAACAAATTTAAAAAGTAATGTAAAAAATATTAAAGTAGACCTATAGAAAAAAAGGAATTTAGAGTGTAACATCTTCTAAAATATAAGGATCGATGAGAAAATTATGAAATTATTATTATTTAATTATAAAATAGTTCTTGAATAATTTTTTCATTCCATGAGATTTTTCATGTGACAAAAAGGTTAGCCACCTCTTCAAGCAGAGAATCTATTCAGTACCTGAAGATTAATATCTACCAACCTTTAAACAATGCTTGTGATGTTTGTTATTCATGAAGAAAACTCATATACAAATTAAATTTTTCTAAACTGTCGCTATGAATTAGAGTCCTGTGAAACGTGCTAGTGCTAACATACTCAAGTGGGATGTTGCTTTCATTTCAATTGTTTCAGTGATAAATTTCCTCTAGAAAATGTAAGGATCTGTTGACAGACCACAACAGGAACTAACAATGGACAGTTTAGACTTGCAAATAATGGAATACTTAATTATTCCAAAATAGCATTCTCCAGTTAGGGTATGATAATTAAATTTATCACCCTTAGGTTTATATCCTTGAGACATGTATCATGTCTTTTTCAGACAGAAGTCAGTCATCTAAATATAGGTTTCTGGACTATCCATTTTAGTACGACATTTCATTAAAAGCCTGGGATTTTATTTATTTTCTGTAACAGATATAAAATGTTTGTAAATGATGTGATAAGACCATAAAGAGAAAGTAAAATCCAGCTTTATAAATACAAACTCCACTCAAGACACTACCACTGTAGAAAGAGAAAAATGAGACTTCCAGCCAAGACGGAGGCATAAACAGACACTCTGTGTCTCCCTCCACAACTAAGAAGGAATACAACTACCTCAAAACTAGAGACAACCAGAATTTCCAAAAAATCAGACTGCTTGGAAACCCAACAACAAAAAAAAAAAGATGAAGAAATACTCATCCAGATAGGTATGAGGGGTGGAGCCGAAGCAGAGTGGACACTGTGTGGCAGTGGGCAGCAATGTTACAGTAGCAGCAGCAGCAGGCCGACGGAAAATGCAATCACACATTTTAAAAAAGTCAGGAGGGATGACTGGGGCGCATTCCCAGCCCCAGACCAGACCACTCAGCTCTCGGTCCCAGGGCCAGGGAAAACAAAGCCTCATTGCTTCTGACTGTGAAAACCAGTGGGGATTGGGGCAGAGGAAGAAACTGCCATTCTCTCAGCAGAGTCTGCTTGTTTAAAGGGCCCGCATGGTCCTAGGACATCCACAGACCCACCCGCTCTAGGAACAACATTCTGGGCAACAGCTAGAGAGGCACCAGGCCCATATGGAAGTGAGAGGAGTACCTGGAAAAGGGGCAAGTGCTGAGAAAGTGGCATTGTTCCCTCTCAGATCCCTCCCCCACACAAGCACCACAGCGTAGTGAAATGGGTCGCCCTGTACTGACAAATATCTACGGCTCCACCCCTTACAACGTAACAGGTGTGACAGATCTACCTAAGAACCAGAGGCAAACAAACTCAGGAGCCTGTTAAGATGAGAACAGAGAGAAGTCTGGCCCAAAAGAGGAAACAGATCAAGGTTCCAGTGGGAGAACTAAGCAATGAGGAGATAGCCAACCTAACAAACATAGAGTTCAAAACACTGGTGATAAAGATGCTCACAGTCTTGACAGATATGCTTGAGTATGGCAAACGCATAAGGGAAGAAATGAAGGCTCTGCTAAGTGAAACAAAGAAAAATCCACACAAAACAAATGATGAAAGGAAGAAAACCGGGGTTCAAATCAATGATTTGAAATGTAAGGGAGAAAAAAACAGTCAACCAAAACAGAATGAGGAAAGAAGAATTGAAAAAAATAAATGAGGAGAGGCTTAGGAACCTCTGGGACAACTTTAAACATGCCACCATCTGAATGATAGGGGTGCCATAAGGAGAAGAGAATGAGCAATAAATTGAAAGCTTATGTGAAAAAAATAATGAAGGAAAACTTCCCTAATTTGACGAAGAAAATAGACATACAAGTCCAGGAAGCACAGAGAGGCCCAAACAAGCTAGACCCAAAGAGAACCACACCAAGACACATCAGAATTAAAATGCCAAAGGTTAAAGATAAAGAGAGAATCTTAAAAGCAGCAAGAGAAAAGAAGAGAGTTACCTACAAAGGGGTGCCTATAAGATTGTCAGCTGATTTCTCAAAAGAAACTTCACAGGCAAGAAGGAACTAGCAAGAAGTACTCAGTGTGATGAAAAGCAAGGACCTACAACCAAGATTACTCTATCCGGCAAAGCTATCATTTACAATGGAAGGGCAGATGAAGTGCTTCCCAGACAAGGTAAAGCTAAAGGAGTTCTTATCACTGAGCCATTATTATATGAAATGTTCAAGGGACTTATTTAAGAAAAAGATCAGAACTACGAACACTAAAATGACAACAAACTCACAACTAGCAACAACTGAATCTAAAAAATAAAAACAAAATCCAACTAACCAAACCAGAATAGGGACAGAATCATAGTTATGGGGATCATTTGGAGAGTTATCAGCTGGGTGGGGTGAGGGGGAGAAATGGGGAAATGGTGCAGGGATTAAGAAGTATACTTGGTTGGTAGAAAATAGACAGGGAAAAGTTAAGAATATAAGAAAGGGTGAAGCCAAAGAACTTATATGCACAACCCACAGCCATGAACTAAGGGGAGTGGGATTGCTGGAGGGAAGTGGGGTACTGGGAAGAGAGGAGCAAAGGGAAAAGAAATTGGGACTACTGTAACAACATAATCAATAAAATATACTTAAAAATGTAGAATAAAAAGAAAGAGAAAAATGAGAGACAATATGTCAATAAGAAATATGGTTTATAAGAAAGATGTGGTCAGTGTTGGTATTCTGAATTTGTTGACAAATTAATATGCACTTAGACTCCAGACACAGGCAGAAAAATCAAGAAAAAAAGATAATGTCCCTGAACTTTTTCTATTACTCTTCAAACACTGAATTTTTTTCTCTTTTTGATTGATAAGTATCTCAGAAAACAATGTTTTATGAAATTCAGAAATTTTTTCTTTTTCTGCTGGTTCTCATTTTTAGGAGGTATATGTTGTAGCTGGTTATTCATTATTTTAAATCTGATTAGAGAAAAGCTATGTTTGGGACCTGGACAACCATTTCATGGGAAGACAAGTACAAATAAAACCAAGTAATTCACCTAGAGACAGCCCCCTCCTCTCAGGGACTGCTTGTGGCACAAGAAGTGGTTAGGAAACATTTACAAGCAAATTTCCCAAAAAGTATCTTGAAGGGAAGGGCTTCCGCTGGGCGCCTTCTCTCTACTATCATTTCACAGCCTAGGAGATCAAGGTCTAGAGAAGTTAAGTGACTGGCTCAAGGCCACATACTGATGTCAAAGTCAGGTCTTGAGTTCATATTACTAGATACTTATTAAAATGTTATTTCAGCCCTGGCTGCTGTGGCTCAGTAGATTCAGTGTCAGCCTGTGAACCAAGTGTCACTGGTTCGATTCCCAGTCAGGGCACATGCGGGCCAGGTCCCCAGTTGGGGATGTGTGAGAGGCAACCACACATTGATGTTTCCCTCTCTTTCTCCCTCCCTTCCCCTCACTCTGAAAATAAATAAATAAAATCTAAATAATAATTAAAAAGCTAAAAAAAATTTTGTAAATAAAAAAATAAAAATAAAATAAAATGTTATTTCATTTCACTATTCTGCCAATGGAAAATGTGTGTGTCTGTTCATGTGTACATAACAAGCCAACGAAAGAGTGTCTATGAAATTTTAACTACACTGTGAAATTGAGGATTTCTAAAATAGCCTATCCCAATTAATTAGACCACCTTAAGAAAAATTTCCAACTGTGTTTCTGAATAGTTTTGGACAACCTATAAAAGATACAGAAAGTCTTCACCTTTCCTTCAAAATACTTGTGGAAAGTGTGAATGTGTGTGTGTGTGTGTGTGTGTGTGTGTGTGTATAACTTATTTTTCCTAATGTATCTACAGCATAGAAATAGGTAATCACAGAACTATGGAACTTTCTTTAGGTTTTAATTAACTGTCATGTCAATTTGCAGATGGCCAATAAACTCCCCCTCTCTAATTTGCCCTCCATATTCTGGCAGAAAAGTACTAGTTCATTAATATTGATTTTTAAAAAATTGATAAGTAGCTCCATTGTTATCCTGGTAGAGACAGAAAAATGGAAGATATCTGTTTTTCCTTACAAAAGAACTTGAAACTAATATCAACATATAACATGAACTTTTAAATACTGTGGTGATTTAGTTGATTCCTAAATAAAGGATATAAATAAGTAGCAAGTGTACCATTGGTGATGTAAGCATAACCCACACATGTTCTCATAAATGGGCTGGCAAAACAGAGGAGACAGCAGGAGGATTTAAACTAAGAAGTCAGATGCTACAGGAAGCCACAGCTGACTCTATAATGTGTTCTATTTATGAGGCAGCTATAGAGGTAAATATCAATTGTGTATGAGAATGCCATGTCTACAAAACAAAACTCCCATTATTTTGACCAGTGTTTTCATACATATGGACTATAGATCAAGCCTGATATGTGTGATTTCTTACAGTAATTAGTACAGAAATCCTTTCATTGGAGTGCAGCATTCTGGAAGATGTTACATTTAGACTCTGTCTTATATAAAATGTGTACAACATCTATCTATACTTAACTTCTAGCACCTATCTCAGCTTTCTTTTCTTTCTCCAGTTAAAATAGCTTTTACTACTGTCCTCATGTTTATCATGATTTCATACATAGAGTTTTGAAATGAGGTACCTTGGAAAGTTTTAGAGAAAAACTCCTTTGCCTGGTGAAAACAGTTTATAGCAAACCTACACATCAAAAAAAAACATTTGTACATAAAAAGAAAGCAGAAAGGACCACCAGACATTTCAAAGAACTAAGTGCTGAAATATCATTAACATGGACAAAATCTGGTCCCAATAAAACATGATTTTTTAAGTATATTTTATTGATTATGTTGTTACAGTAGCTCCAATATTTTTCCCCTTTGCTCCCCTGTGCCCAGTACCCTCCTTCCCTCCAGCAATCCCACCCCCCTTAGTTCATGTCCATGGGTCATGCATATAAGTTCTTTGGCTTCACCCTTTCCTATATTATTCTTAACTTCCCCCTGTCTATTTTGTACCAACCGATTATGCTTCTTAATCCCTGCACCATAAATATGATTTTTTTTACTATAAAAAAAATCCTGTCACATCTAGCTCCTTTATGTATCTTTTTCCCATTCCTCATCAGTTCCCCAGACCCCATAAGTTGACTCAACTTTCTATCATTTCTCTGCAAAATGTTTAGAATCTATTAGTTTGCTTCTCATAAATCTTACCCCAATTCAATTTCCACATCATTTTCCCTATCCTCACATCCCTCTCTCATTCCATATAATGGCTAAAGGTAAGGGTAAAGCAGGTTAGTGAGCAAGTAGCTTCTATCTGTACATGCTTCTGTTGTTCTCTTCCTTCAGTTTTTCCTGCATCCTCGACCATTTGCTTACTTTCATTCAGCTTTACAGCTCTTAAAGGATGGAGTGATTTGCAGAAGAAAAATGAGCATATTTGGTGTACCAGTGTCATACACATGAATAGAAACTGGGAAATTGAAAATTTTTTATGTGATGGAATTCAGGAAACTGAGGAACTAATTGTCATGGGTACTGATTTACCCATCTCAGTATCACACAAACAGGAAAGTTAAAGGTATAATCAAGGCAGCAGCTGAAGTCAGTCTTCACAAGCTGAAAGTGGGCACAGAGTCAGTCAGATCAAGCACAGGTTGAAGGCTACAAAGAATGCAAAGCTCTAGAGAAGCCAGTTCAGGTACTGGGGATAGACAAACCTGAGAATGTTCCAGAACCAGGGAGACATTGTGAGATTCCTGGGGTCAGTTAGGGTTTTGTAAATTGAAACATAAAATACTAAATTGGGGGACTATATTCTGTTCAAGTTTGCAGAACAAAGAAGATGGAGAGAGTCAATGGCTTATGAAGACACTCATCATCATCACTCCTAGTATACCTCTCTAGCTTCTAATAAATGGAACACAGAACGAACTCAGCATCTGATAGAGCTGGGTCTTTTCCTTCCTCTGAGGAAGTAAGGGCAGCTCTTTGTTCCTAAAATTTAAGAATATTATTTTTCCTCTTTTTAAACTATTCTTAAAATCAATAAAAATAATTTCAGGCAAAATAAGTATACACACAAATACATATATGTTGTTCAAGTCTAATATATATAATATATATTTGTACATGTATAATGTATTAAAATGTAAATATATATTATATTTATTATACACATGTTAGATTTGAAGAATTTGGGGAATAAATTTAAAAAATAAGATGATTGGAAAGCAGGGACTGACTGTCAAGAAAAGAAAAGGCTAGATGGTCATTAATAATTTGCTTCAGAGAATGTTCAGCCTTTGCCATTAACACAGAAATTGAGGGCATTGGCATTGTCAGTATCAGATGCTCTTGAAAACTGAAGGGTTTATAAAAAAGAGTATGGAAAAACAGCTGATTTATAATAACTAGCTCATAGAATCAAAGAGAAATACAACCAAGAAAAAAATGTCATTTAAAAAATGACATACATAAAATGTAAAAATATTTACAGGGATTCCTTCATCTTTCCTTTAAAAGCCACTAGTTTCAGATTACTAAAGTAATATTTTCAGAGTATACTACTTGGAAGACAAATTTTCAGATAGTAACATAGGGTGGTAAATTAGCTTTGTGTATTCACCTTCCAGGCATTGGGGTAAACATTTAGTCACCAATATCAATAAGTTTATATCCTTCAGTATAATGACCTTCAAAACATAGACTCATGTTTATAGATTAAGATGAAATCAAGGACGGACTTGGGTAATTGCTAAGCCATAATGATGTCTCTCTTGTCTAAAAATAAAATCCTTTTAACCAAACCCTTGAGAGAGGTTACATTAGTGTTTGCAGATATTGTTAAACTGGAACAAGAATTAGCTATTGGTTTCTGGGATACATTTTAATCGTACTATAAATTTTGAAGCTAACATAAGAACATTTTCTAACCACTTTTCTTATGTATTTTAGGACATCCCATAAAAATTTTCATAAAACATTTAGACTCATGTTTTAAAACATGTCTGATTTGCATCAGAATAACTCATGATTGTCAATAACATCACCTTCCACTCAAAATCACTCCTGGCTAAGATAGAGTAAAAAACTGGATTTTGCTTCTTGTTCAAAACAACAAAAAATAAAAAAGAGAAAAAAAATATGAAATAAGTTTTCAAGACATTGTGCCCAGACAACAAAGGCCAGTGACTTGTGAAAGATGATCGACAGATGAGGTAAATCCTATGATGGCCGCAGCTATTGTCCCATCTTATTTACAATCCACTGTGTAGGGGAAGAGAACCAAGGCAAAGTCTGGTAGAGACACAGCGTTAAGGAGATTAAACTGAGAGTAAAGGGAGACCAAGGTAGCTATAATTCACAGGACACCATGCTATTAGGAGGGAGCTGGGGAGGGGAGGGAGAGAAAGTGCAGAGTCTTCCCTCAATATTTAAATACTGACCAGATTATGCATGTGAAAAAACTATCTGAAGCTGGAGGAAAAACCACCTGAAATGATTAGAAGGTATGCAATAGAATCATAAAAAATATGCAATTGATAAAAAACAAAGCATAAAAAGAGAGAAAAGGGAAAAAAGAACAATGGAACTAATAAAAAACAAGTAACAGTATAATAGATTTACTTTTATCCACATTGATAATTGTATTAAATGTAAATAGTTTAAAACCCTAGTTAAAAGGCGGAGATCATTCAATTAAAAAAAAAAAAAAAAGCAAGACCCAAGTAAGTGCTGTGTACTAGAAATATACTTTAGACACACAGTCACAAATAGTTTAAAAGTAAAATAATTACAAAATATATTATGCAAAAATTATTTTTAAAAAGCTGGAGCGACTATATTAGAATTAAACAAAATAGATTTCAAGGCAAAGAATATTGACAAGAATATAAAAAGTTTATCTCACAATGATAACTCAACTGATGGAGAGGAAATAATTTTAAACATTTATTCATGTAATGAAAAAGCTTCAAAACTCATGAAGTCAAAACTAATAAAGCTATAAGAAGATGTCAACATTTATAATCACAGGTTTTTATACTTATGTCTTAATAATTTTTAAAACAAGTAGACAGAAAATCAATTAGGACATAGATTTGAACACTACAACTAACTTTATCTAATTGACATCTATAGAACACTCTAGCCAACAATTTAGGGTAAATAAGCTTTTTAAGTGCATGTGGTATATTTACCAAGATAAAACATATTCTTTTATGAAAAATATATGAATACATTGATCAGGATCTAAGTAATATAAAGTTTGTTTTTAATATTTTAAAAATTAGAAACTAATAATAAAAAGATGCTTAAATATAATAAGATAATTGGAAACTAAGTATATCTATTAAATAAATTGGATTTGTTGTTTAAAACAACATAGAGTAAGCTCAGGCTTATATGGGTTTGTTTTTTGTGTATGTGTGTGTGTGTTTTAATTTTAGTTTTTGTTTTTGGTATACCAACGTTTATTGAGCTTCTCGTCGTCGTCGGCAGCCGTCCGTCTCGAGAGACGATGGTGTAGCTTCTTAAGAGTCTATCTGCACCGCCGAGAATGGCTGTGCAGTCCAACTCGGGAGTGACATGGTATCTGTCTCCTCCCGTGTTGAATCGACATCTTGTGATGACGCTGAAGCTACAGAGCCTGGGCAGGGTAATATGGAGGGTCTGCTGTTGCCCATGCAGCAGACCCCCCCTCTCTTCGCAGCTGAAGGGTCCAAGGGAAAGACGGAGTCAATACAGCTTGGCTTCAGGTGCGCCGCAGGAGTTGCCGGTGTTGACTACAACGTCAAACCGCCTTAGGGACTCCGGCTCCGGATTTTCTGTCAGGGTTTACTCCCTTAGCCTTTCCCCTGAAGAGGTATGCCGCAAGGCAGCGGAGGTTTTTTGGAGTCAGAGTTTTCCTTCTCTACTGCATGCCAAATCCAGGACACCAAGTTAGGTCACCATCGGGCCACACCCAGCAGCGCTAGGCTGTTCTTGTTACAGTAGTCTCAGTTTTTTTCCTTTTGCTCCCCTCTGTACAGTGTCCCCCTTCCCTTCAGCAATCCTACACCCCTTAGTTCATGTCCATGGGTCGTGCATACAAGTTCTTTGGCTTCACCCTTTCCTATATTATTCTTAACTTCCTCCTGTCTATGTGTACCAACCAATTATGCTTCTTAATCCCCATTTCTCCTCCTTCCCCCTCCCAGCTGATAATTCTGCAAATGATCTCCATACCTATGATTCTGTTCCTATTCTGGTTTGCTTAATTGGATTTTGTTTTTATTTTTTAGAGTCAGTTGTTAATAGTTGTGTTTGTTGTCATTTTAATGTTCATAATTTTGATCTTCTTTTTCTTAAGTAAGTCTCTTTGACATTTCATATAATACTAGCTTGGTGATGATGAACTCCTTTAGCTTTACCTTGTGTGGGAAGTACTTCATCTGCCCTTCCATTGTAAATGATAGCTTTGCTGGATAGAGTAATCTTGGTTGTAGGTATTTGCTTTTCATCACCTTGAAAACTTCTTGCGAGTCCCTTCTAGCCTGCAAAGTTTCTTTTGAGAAATCAGCTGACAATCTTATAGGCACCCCCATTTGTATGTAACTCTCTTCTTTTCTCTTGCTACTTTTAAGATTCTCTCTTTATCTTGAACCTTTGGCATTTTAATTCTGATGTGTCTTGGTGTGGTTCTCTTTGGGTCTAGCTTGTTTGGGACTCTCTGTGCTTCCTGCACTTGCATGTCTATTTCCTTCGCCAAATTAGGAAAGTTTTCCTTCATTAGTTTTTTACATGAGCTTTCAATTTCTTGCTCATCCTCTTCTTCTGGCACTCCTATGATTCAGATGTTGGCATGTTTAAAGTTGTCCCAGAGGTTCCTAAGCCTCTGCTCATTTTTTTTCAATTCTTGCTTCCTCTTTTTGTCCTCATTGACTTTTTATTTCTTCTTTATGTTCCAAATCATTAATTTGAACCCTGGTTTCCTTTTCTTCACCACTGGTTTTGTGTGGATTTTTCTTCATTTCATTTAGCATAGCCTTCATTTCTTCCCTTATGTGTTTGCCGTACTTAAGCGTATCTGTCAAGCCTGTGAGCATCTTCATCACCAGTGTTTTGAACTTCATGTCTGTTAGGTTGGCTATCTCTTCATTTGTTAGGTTGATTATCTCCTCATCGCTTAGTTCTCCCACTGGAACCTTGATCTGTTCTCCCTTTTGGGTCATATATGTCTGTCTCCTCATCTTGACAGGTTCTTCTGTTTGCCTCTGTGTCTTAGGCAGAGCTGTTGCACCTCTTATGTTGTAAGGGATGTAGTCTTAGGTATTCATCAGTACATGGAGATCTGTTTCACCACATTGTGGCGCTGTGTGTTGGGGAGGGGTCTGAGAGGAAACAATGCCACTTGCTCAGCACTCACCTTTTTTTCCAGGCACTTTTCCCACTTTCATATGGGACTGGCACCTCTCTAGCTGTTGCCCTGGCTGTCATTCCCAGAGTGGGTGAGTCTGTGGATGTTCTAGGACCACAGGGGCCCTTTAAATAAGCAGATTCTGCTGATACACTGCACTTTCTTCCTCTGCCTCAACCCTCACTATTTGCACAGTCAGAAGCAATGAGACTTTATTGTCCCTGGTGCAGGGACCATGAGCTGCGCAGTCTGGTCTGTGCTGGGAGTGCTCTCCAAGTGTCTCTTCCTAGTTTTTAAAATGTGTGACTGTGCTTTCCACCGGCCTGCTGCTGCTGCTGCTGCTACCACCACCACCGCACCACATCCTCTCCGCTCTGATTCTGCCCCTCCTCTCTGTGTAGATGAGTACTTCTTCTTTATATCTTTGTTTGTTGGAATTTCATGCAGCTCAGTTTTATGGAACTCCTGCTTGTCTCTAGTTTTGAGGTAGTTGTATTCCTTCTTAGTTGTGGAGGGAGGTGCAGCGTGTCTGTCTAGGCCTCCGTCATGGCCGGAAGTTTCTAGGCCTTATGGTTTTGTTTGTGAATTCTACTAGTTATTTAAGGAAGAATTAATACTAATTCTATAAAAAGTCTTTCAGAAAATGAGAAAATACTTCCTAACTTATTTGATGAAGTCAGCACTACCCTAACATCACAAGCAAAAGAAAACATTACAAGAAAAGCTAAGTACAATAAATATCCCTAAAGAACATACATGTATAAAAAATTCTAGACAGAATTTTAGGAAATTAAATAAAACAATATATGATAGTATAATATATTATGACCAAGTGGGGTTAATTCCAGAAATGCTGACTTAACATTTAAATCAATGTTTTTATGTTGTTTTTAGATTTCACATATAAGTGAAATCACATGCTATTTTTCTTTCTCTGACTCATTTCACTTAGCATACTGTCTTCTAGATCCATCCATGTTGTTGTAAATGACAAGATTTCATTTTTTTTATGACTCATTAATATTCCACTATACATACAGTTTTGGTCAAAAGTAGGTTTACAGTTGTTCATATGGAAACTAATACAATAGCTAATAATATAAGAATAAACTCTGTTTCTTGTACTCACAACTGTAAACCTACTTTTGCTCCACCCTTTATGTACCATATCTTCTTTACTCATTTATCTATTGGTGGTCACCTAGGATGCTTTGATATTTTGGCTATTGTAAATAATTCTGAAACGAATATAGGGGTGCATATATCTTCAACTGTAATTGAAAAATAAAATTTTAAAAATCAGTCAATGTGATTGATCATATTAATAAATGATAAAAAGTAAAACAAATAATTCTCTCAATAGACACACAAAAAGCACTGGACAAAAATCAACATTTATTTCTGACTTTAAAAAACCTCAGCAAATCTGGAGTAGAAGAAAACCTCCTTAACTCAATAAAGGGTGTTTACGACAAATCAATAGTTAATATCTTCCTTCAATAAATGTTTAAAAAATTGAAGAGAGATCAATGTAAACAATGGTGTCTAGGAAACAGTCTTCAAGGATGTATGGCTGAGGATAGTTACCTGAAGAGGTTTTGTCCTTACTAAATGTATTAGTTCCTAGCATTGAGGTTTATGGAATGCTTTATCTAGGGAACTTTGCACCCATCACTTGGCCAAAGACAGGTCACTCTCTTCAGGCTAACTGTGCAGCAACTTGGCCTTAGAGGCAACATGGACATAAAGCTCCTTGGTATTTATTTTATCTATTATTTTCTAAATTATCAGTAGAAGTGGAGTCTAAATTTATTGTCATGCATGATTTGGGATATAGTTATGCTGAACCCCATCAACCCTTAGAATCTAAATCATTTCAGAAATTCATTTGACTGTTTTCAGACAATCTCTCTAGAATCTTGAATCTGGCTTCTGAGTCATCACTTCTAAATTTCTGAGCTCATGTGAGCTTTGTGATGATAATAGTTACAATTCTGTACTTAATCGAGGCCCTTTGATCTTTAATATCTTTGGCAAACATTAAGTAATTAGCCCTCAGTTCTTAAGAAAATGTCATTGGACCATTTTTTAAATGAGGGGTAAAAAAATGGAAGTTTGTAGCTCAGTAAGTTGATGTAAGGAACTGAGGAATTAAACCTTGAATCCGCTCTAGTCATGCAGGGTACCACAGGACTTCACAGAAGTCATGAAACCTAAGTTATTTCCTTTTGCAAGAAATGTGAGTTAAAAATGCTGTTACTGTAAAGTGGTAGAATTTCTTCTTAGGCACTGACTATTCCCTCTACTTAAAGACATAACCTTCAAATCTCAAGTCACTCTTATGTGGTATTAACCTCATACTTTAAAGAGCCTTCTCCTGTTGCTCATGTCAAAACAAGAATATATATGCACAGGTCACATTGATGTCAGTGAAAAAAAAAACACACACACACATAAAAATAGTGCTTACAAATGTCCAGCTTCAGGCTCTTCTTGTCCCTAAGTGCTTGATCAAACTCTACCAAAGTTCCTTTTATTTGTTAAGCCTAAATGAATATTCCCTTCTCTCCATATTAACTCACCCTAATAATTTGTAATATCTTTCACTTTTTCTGCCTTTTTAAAATGAATTAGCCTGGCAATCACAAAAGTTAATATTGCTGCTGCCCTTGTGTAAAATTTCACAAATAATACTGCTTCAATATTAACAGAGTATTTGCTAACCAGTTCAATCATGAGCTTATGTTATAACTAGGAAGGAAATCTGATAACCTCTTGTATTACTTTGTTTGCTTTTCCAGATGTGGCAAAAGTTGTACCTCAAGTCAATGAAAATAAAGCATGTGGAACAAAGATATCAACTGAATCATGCAAAAAGCAACAAGCCTTTGTCGGAATCTAGCCTGTAATGTACATGGTAGCTTCCTTCCCCACTGGCCATAAATTTCAATGCTTGCAATAAATGATTTTTAATGGCATCACTGCAGAAAACTTAGCCAATTTGTGCTGTACAGCAACACACAGGTCTTATTTAAAACAGACCACTGTCTTCACTAGGAGTATTTAGTGCACTATTTTAAAGTGCTTGATTAATATTAGAAAACTTTCTCAATGACTTGTTATAATTTTTTAATTTTTAAAATTTTTGTTAAATTTATTGGGGTACATGGTTAAAAATTATTTAGGTTTCAAGTGTACAACTCTATCATACATCATCTGTATATTTTATTGTGTGTTCATCACAGAAAATAAAGTTTTCTATAAGCTCAAGATGGATAAAAGACTTAAATGTAAGCTGTGACATCATAAAAGCCTAGAGGAAAATATAAGCAGGAAATTTTCAGATAGCCCACATAGCAATATTTTCACCAATATATCTCCTTAGGCAAGGGAAATAAAGGAAAGAATAAACAAATGGGACTACATCAAACTAAAGAGTTTCTGTTCAGCTAAAGAAAACATCAGCAAGATGAAAAGGGAACCAACCATATGGGAAAACATATTTGCCAATGGTACATCAGACAAGGGATTGATCTCCAAAATATATAAAGAACTTATACAACTCAACATGAAGAAGACAGACAACCCAATTCAAAAATGGGCAAAGGACCTGAACAAACACTTCTCCAAAGAGGACATAAAGGGGATCCATAGGTATATGAAAGAATGCTCAACATCACTAGCTATCAGAGAGATTCAAATAAAAACCACAATGAGATATCACCTCACACCAGTCAGAATGGCCATCATCAACAAATCAACAAACAACAAGTGCTGGTGAGGATGTGGAGAAAAGGAAATCCTAGTGCACTGTTGGTGAGAAAGCAGACTGGTGCAGCCACCATGGAAAATAGTATGGAATTTCCTCAAAAAACTAAAAATAGAACTGCCTTTTGGACTAGCAATTCCATTGCTAGGATTATACCTGAAGAATCCTAAAACACCAATTCAAAATAACCTATGCACCCCTATGTTCATAACAGCACTATTTACAATAGCCAAGTGCTGGAAATAGCCTAAGTGCTCATCTGTAGATGAATAGGTCAAATAACTGGCACATTTACACAATGGAATACTATGCAGCAGAAAGAAAGAAGAAATTACCATTTGCGACAACATGAATGAAACTAGAGAGAATTATGCTTAGCAATATATGCCAGGCAAAGAAAGACAAATACCATATCTATCACCTAATACAGGAAACTAACAAACAACACAAACAAATGAGCAAAATTGAAGCAGAGGCATGTAAACAAGGAGCAGACTAACAGTGACAAGGGGGGACGGAAGAGGGAGAGAAGGCAGGTAAGAAGGGGAAGGATCTAGTCAAGGAACTAGTATAAATGACCCATGGACATGGACAATGGGGTAGGGATTGACTGTGGAAGAAGGAGTGGGCGGGGTGGGGGGAAGCAATGGGGAGAAAAGTGGGACAACTGTAATTGAAAAGCAATTTTAAAAATCCAGACTTAAAAAAGAAAAGAAAAAGAAATTTCCTTCTGTCACCATTTGTCCCCCATTTACCCACTTCTACCGTCCCTCTGGTAGTCATCATACTGCTGTCTGTGTCTATTAGGTGTTTGTTTATTTGTTTTTTGCTTAATACATTCACCATTTTTACGTAGCCCACCAAAACCCCTCCCCTCTGACTGCTGTCAGCCTGTTCTCTGTATTATGAGTCTGTTTCTATTTTGTTTGTCCATTTTGTTCATTAGACTCCACAAATAAGTGAAATCATGGGGCTTGTATTTCTCTGACTGGCTTAATTCACTTAACATAACAGTCTCCAGGTCCATGCATGCTGTCAAAAAAAGGTAAAATTTCCTTCTTTATATGGTCGAGTAGTTTCCCATTGTGTAAATGTACTACTGTATTTTTATCCACTCATCTACTGATGGACACTTGGGCTGCTTCCAAATCATGGCAAATGTAAATAAAACTGCAATGAATACAGGTGTTCACATATTCTTTAGAATTAGTGTTCAAGTTTATTCAAATACCTTCTAAGAAGTGGAATCACTGGGTCATACATCAGTTTTATTTTTAATTTTTTGAAGTACCTCCATACTGTTTTCCACAGTGACCACACCAATCTGTATTCCCACCAACAGTGCACCGGTGTGTCCTTTTCCCCCCACCCTCTCTAACCCTTGTTGTTTGTTGATTTATTGATGATAGCCATTGTGACAGATGTGAGAAGATATGTCATTGTGGTTTTAATTTGCATTTCTCTGGTGATTAGTGATATTGAGTATCCTTTTATATGTCCATTGACCATGTGTATGTTCCCTTTGCAGAAGTTTCTACTCAGAGCATTTGTCCATTTTTAAATGGGATTCTTTGCTTTTGTTTTGTTTTGTTTTGGTGTTGAATTTTATAAGCTCTTTATAGATTTAGGTATTAACCTCCTTTCAGATGAGTCATTGGTGAATATGCTTTCCCATTCAGTTGGTTGGTTGTCTTTTCAATTTGTTGATGGTTTCCTTTGCTGTGTGAATATTTTTAGTTTGCTGTAGTCTCATTTGTTTAATTTTTCTTTTGCTTCCCTAGCCTGAGGCAATATATCAGAAAAATATTGCTATGAGAAGTGTCTGAGATTTTATTGTCTATGCTTTCTTCTAGGAATTTTATGGTTTCTTTTCTTTTAAGTATAATTTATTGATTATGTTGTTACAGTAGTCCCAATTTATTTTCCCTTTGCTCCCCTCTTCACAGTACCCCACTTCCCTCTAGAAGTCCCAACCCCCTAAGTTTATGTCCATGGGTCGTGCATATAAGTTCTTTGACTTCAACCTTTCCTACATTATTCTTAACATCCTCCTGTCTATTTTGTACAACAAATTATGCTTCTTGATTCCTGCACCATCTCCCCATTTCTTCCCCTTCCCCCTCCCAGCTGAAAACCCTTCAAATGATCCCCATACCTATGATTTTGTTCCTGTTCCGTTTGTTTGCTTAGTTTGTTTTTGTTTTTTAGATTCAGTTGTTGTGGTTTGTTGTCATTTTAATGTTCATAGCATTGATCTTCCTCTTTCTCTTAAATAAGTCCTTTTAACATTTTATATAATAATGGCTTGATGATGATGGACTTCTTTAGCTTTACCTTGTGTGAGAAGCACTTCATCTGCCCTTCTATTCTAAATGATAGCTTTGCTTGATAGAGTAATCTTGGTTGTAGGTCATTGCTTTTCATCACATTGTATACCTCTTGCCAGCCCTTCTTGACTGCAAAGTTTCTTTTGAGAAATCAGCTGATAGTCTTATGGGCACCCCTTTGTAGGTAACTCTCTGTTTTTCTCTTGCTGCTTTCAATGTTCTTTCGTTATCTTGAACCTTTGGCATTTTAATTATGATATGTCTTAGTGTGGTATTCTTTGGGTCTAATCTGTTTGGGATTCTCTATGCTTCCTGGACTTGTATGTCTATTTCCTTCACCAAATTTGGGAACTTTTCCTTCATTATTTTTTTCACATAAGCTTTTGATTTCTTGCTCTTTCTCTTCTCCTCTGGCACCCCTATGATTCAGATGTTGGCACGTTTAAAGTTGTCCCAGAGGTTCCTAAGCCTCTCCTCATTTTTTCAGTTCTTGTTTCCTCATTCTGTACTGGTTGATTGTTTATTTCTTCCTGTGTTCCAAATCATTGATTTGAATTCTGGTTTCCTTCATTTCATTTAGCATAGCCTTCACTTCTTCCCTTATGCGTTTGCCATACTTAAGTATATCTGTCAAGCCTGTGAGCATTTTTATCACCAGTGTTTTGAACTCTACATGTGTTAGTTTGGCTATCTCCTCATTGCTTAGTTCTCCCACTGGAACCTTGATCCGTTCCCTCTTTTGGGCCATACTCCTCTGTCTCCTCATCTTGACAGGCTCTTGTGTTTGTCTGCCTTTGTGTCTTAGGTAGAGCTGTCGAACTTCTTACACTGTAAGGGGAGGAGCCTTAGTTATTCATCAATACAGGGAGATCCATTTCACCAGGTTGTGGCACTGTAGGGGGGGGAGGGGTCCAAGAGCGAACAATGTCATTTGCTCAGCACTCACCTCTTTTCCACGCACTTCTTCCACTTTTTCTGGCACCTCTCTAGCTGTTGCCCTGGCTGCTATTCCCAGAGGGGGTCGGTCTGAAGATGTTCTAGGACCATGGGGGCACTTTAAATAAATGGACTCTGCTGAGAGACCTGCAGTTTCTCCTCTGCCCCAACCCCCACTGGTTTTCACAGTCGGAAGCAATGAGGTTTTATTGTCCCTGGTGCTGGAGCCATGAGCTGTATGGTCTGGTCTGGTGCTCTGAGTGCTCCCCAGGTGTCCCTCTTGACTTTTTAAAATGTTTGATTGTGCTTTCTGCTGGCCTGCTGCTGCTGCCACTGCTGCCACCACTGCACCACATCCTTTCCTCCCAGTTCTGTCCCTCCTACCTGTCTGGATGAGTATTCCTTCTTTATATCTTTGTTAGTTGGACTTCCATGCAGCTCTTTTTTCTGGAACTTCTGGTTGTCTCTAATTTTGAGGTAGCTGTATTCCTTCTTAGTTGTGGAGGGAGACCCAGCGTGTCTGTCTAGGCCTCCATCTTGGCCAGAAGTCTCCAGGCCTGTCAGGAATTTTATGGTTTCAAGTCTAACATTTAAGTCTTTAATTTATTTTGAGTTTATTCTTGTGTGTGGTGTAGAAGCTGGTCTATTTTCATTTTTCTGCATGTATCTCTCCAGTTTTCCCAACATCATTTGTTGAATAAACTATATTTAGACCACCTTATGTTTTTCCTCCTCTATCAAACATTAATTGAATATAAAGTCATAGATTTATTTTTGGGCTCTGTATTCTGTTCCATTGATCTATATCTGTTTTTATTTCAGTAGCATACAGTTTGATTACTATGGCCTTGTAGTATAGTTTGATATCCGGTAGTGTGATTCTTCCAACTTTATTCTTCTTTGTCAAGATTATTGTTGCTATTTGAGTTCATTTGTGGTTTCATATAAATTTTTGGGATATTTGTTCTAGTTCTGTGAAATATGTCATTGGTATCTTGATAAGAATTGAACTGAATCTATAGATTGTTTTAGGAGGTGAACTCTTTAATGATGTTAGTTCTTCCTATCCATGAAACAGTATATATATCCACTTATTTGTGTTTCCTTCAATTTTTTTTCTTCAGTGTCTCACAATTTTCCAAGTATAGGCATTTAACATACTGTATTTATTCCTAGGTAGTTTACTTTTTTGATGCAAATGTAAATGGGATTGTTTTCTTAGTTTACTTTCTCATAGTTCATTATTAATGTATAAAAATGCAACTGATTTCTGGATATATATATTTATTTTATTTTATTTTATTATTTTTGCATCTTGCTACTTTACCAAATTTATTATAAGTTCTAATAGTTTCTGTTTTTTGTTTTGTTTGTTTTTTTTTGTAGAATCTTCAGGGTTCTCTATATACAGTACCATATCATCTGCAAATAATGGCTGTTTAACTTCTTCCTTTAAAATTTTAATGCCTTTTATTAGTTTTTTTCTGACTGCTGTGGTAAGAACTTTCAATACTATATTGAATAAGGGTGGTGAAGACAGACATCCCTGTCCTGATCTTAAGAGAAATGCTTGTAGTTTTTGCTCTTTGACTATTATGTTTGCTGTGAGTTTGTCATATATGGCCTTTATTATGTTGAGGTATTTTCCCTCTATTCTCACTTTAATAAGAGTTTTTATCATCAATGTGTGCTGGATTTTATTAAATGCTTTTTCTGCATCTGTTGATATGATCATGTGGTTTTTACCTTTCATTTTGATTAAGTGGTGTACCATGTTTATTGACTTGTGAATAATGTACCAACCTTGGATCCCCCGAATAAATTTCATTTGATTATGGCATATGATTTTTTTAATGTATTGTTGCATCCAGTTTGCTAATGTTTTGTTGAGAATTTTAGCATCTATGTTCATCGGGGATATTGGCCTGTAATTTCCTTTCTTTGTAGTGTCTTTATCTGGTTTTGGAATTAGGATAATGCTAGCTGTGTGTAGTCAGCTTGGGAATCTTCCCTCCTCTTTAATTTGTGGAATAGTTTGAGAAAGATAGGTGTTAGTTCTTCTTTGAGTGTTTGATAAACTTCACCTGTGTAACCATTGGGTCCAATAATTTTATTTGTTGGGAATTTTTTGATTACTGCTTCAGTTTTACTAGCTATAACCTGTCTATTCAGATTATCTGATTCTTCCTGATTCAACTTTTGAGGTCTGAATGTTTCTAGGAATTTATCCATTTCATTCATATTGCCCAATTTGTTGTTATATAGTTGTTCATATTTTTTGCAATCATTTTTATTTTTGTGGTGTCTGTTATTTCCCCTCTTTCACTTCTGATTTTACTTATTTAAGTTCTATCTCTTTTCTTGATGAGTCTGGTTAAAAGTTTGTCGATGTTATCTTTTCAAAGAAACAGCTCTTGGTTCCATTGATATTTGTATTGTTTTTTTAGATTCTATTTAATTTATTTCTGCTATGATCTTTATGAGTTCCTCCTTCTACTTACTTTGGGCTTTGTTTGTTTTTCTTTCTCAAGTTCTTTTAAGTGTAAAGTTAGATTGTTTATTTGAGATTTTTCTCATTTCTTGAGATAGACCTTTAATGCTATGAATCTCTAGTTTAGGACTGTGTTCGCTGTGTCCCACAGATTTTGTGTTGTTGTGTTCTCATTTTCATTTGTTTCAAGATATTTTTTAAATTTCTTCTTTGATCTCATTGTTAACCTATTTATTGTTAGTAATGTGTTATTTAGTCTCCATGTCTTTGTGTGCTTTTCAGTTTTTTTCATGTGATTGATTACAAGTTTCATACCATTATGGTCAGAGAAAATGCCTGATATGGTTTCAATCTTCTTAAATTAATTGAGACTTGTTTTGTGTTCTAATATGTAATATGTCCTAGAAAATATTCATGTGCTATTGAAAATAACATATATTCTGCTTTTTGGGGTGAAATGTTCTGCAGATATCAATTAAATCTATCTGATCTAGTGTGTCATTCATGGCTGCCATTTTCTTATTGATTTTCTGTCTGAAAGATCTAACCATTGTCTATGGGGTGTTCAAATCCCTTACTATGACTTTATTACTGTCAATCTCTGTCTTTTCCCTCTATGTTCTTCAAGATTTGCTTTATATATTTGTATGCTCCTATGTTAGGTGCATAAATGTTGACAAGAGTTATAGACTATTGTTGGATTTCTTCTTTTATCATTATGTAATGTTTTTCTTTGTCTCTTACCTTTGTTTTAATGTCTATTTGTCAGATATAAGTATTGTTTTTTAAAAATTTTTAGTTGCATGAAGTACTTTTTTTTGTCCCTTTACTTTTAGTCTATGTGTACCTTTTGTTCTGAGTTCTGTCTCTTATAGACAGCATATATATGGTTTTGTTTTCTTAGTAACTCAACTATCTTATGCTTATTGGTTGAAGCATTTAAGCTCTTTTCATTTAAAGTGATTATTGATAGGCATGTGTTTATTGCCCTTTTATTCTCTTAATTATGTTCTGTTATTTTCTTTTTCTACTTTTTAAAGCAGGACATTTAACATTTGTTGTAATGCTGGTTTTCTGTTAACAGCCCCCTTTAGTTTTTTTCTAGTCTGGGAAGCTCTTTATCTCTCTTTCAATTTTAAATGATAGCCTTGCTAGATAAAGTAGTCTTGGTTGTAGGTTCTTGTTTTCATCACACTGAATATTCCATGCCATTCACTTCTGGCCTGAAATGTTGTAAATAAGTCTACTGACAATCTTAAGGGAGCTCCCTTGTAGGTTATTGTCTTTCTTTTGAGGCTTGGAAATTCTCTGTCTTTAACTTTTGGCATTTTAATTATGATGTCATGGTGTGGGAATCTTTGGGTCCACATTTTGGGACTCTCTGTGCTTCGTGGCCTTTGTATGTTTTTTCTTAACCAGGTTGGAGAAGTTTTCAGTCATTATTTCTTCAAGTAGTTTCTTGATCTCTTGATCTCTCTCTTCTCCTTCTGGTACCCTTTAAATGCAGATATTACACTTCATGTTGTCCCAAGGTCCCTTAAAGTATCTTCCTTCTTTCCTATGATTTTTTTTTATTGCTTTAGTTGTGTTTTTTTTCTACCTTGTCTTCCAATTGCTGATTCAGTCCTCTGCTTTATCCTACCTACTCCTTAATCTCTCAGTGTAATTTTCATGCCAAAAACTATATTCCTTATTTCTTACTGGTCCTTTTTTATGGTTTATATGTCCTTTTTCATGCTATTGTACTTCTAAGTTCCTTCAGCATCTTTATAACCTTTTTTTTTTTTACTCTGTATCAATATATTTCTCATTTCCATTTTATTTAGCTTATTTTCTGGAGATTTCTTCTGTTATTTCTTTTGCGGCATGTTTCTTTGTCTTCCCATTTTCACCACCTGTCTGTGTTTCTTTCTATGCATTAGGCAGATCTGCTATGAATCCCAGTCTTTGTGGGGTGTCCTTATGTAGGTGTCCCATGGGGTCTAGTGTTGCAATCTTCTTAATCCCCTATCTGGGTGCTCTTAGGAATGTCTCTTGTGTGGATTATGTTACCCCTCCTGTTTTAATTGAGTCTTAGTTGCTACTGGCCCTTTTGTGCTGAGTCTCAACCCTGACCACAATGTGTGAGCTTCAGTGCAAATACCAACCACATGAAGTGGAATTTGCCTCAGCAGGGTTTTGTGTCTATAAAAATTTCCCTTTGGATGTGCTGTTTATGAAAATTATTGGATTCTTCTCTTATATTGTCTGAAGCTCACCACTGGGTGTGTTGTTTCTGGGATTCTGGTGCATGCCAATGTAAGGTGCTACATGTGACTGGCCCTGGGCGACCTGTTTGGAGCTACAAGGAATCCACAGTTTTCTACTGCTTTGGGGGGGCTGGATGCATGCAGGAAGAACCAAGCTGCATACCAAGGCTGGCTTTTACCAGTGCCATGTGCAAGTCATCAAAATTCCCAAGACACCCCAAGATCTGCCTTCACCTGCCTGCTATCTGCCTCTTAGGCTCAGTCACTGAAAGAGTCTCTGACTATAGTCCTCAGCAGGGTATAACTTTCTAAGGTGAGGTGAGAGGAAGTCCAGAAGATTGGGGTTATTGCTTTCTCTCAGACTGATGCCGCAAGGAGGGAAGTGTTCACCCAAGAAAGCCAACATCTGCAGTGTGGTAGGATGACTTAACACAGGGATCCTTGTGGCTGACCCACAGCTCTCTCTCCAGAGCCACAAACCCCTGGCTTTCCTCATGCCACTCTATTCTTCTCCACCCTCCCTTCACTGGAGCCCAGGGTGAGTGGCTTATGAACAAAATTTTATGTGTTGGCCCTTTAAGAAGGTGCCTGTGTTTCAAATGATCTCCTATCTTTTTCTGGCAAATAGAAACCCCACTGCTTTTTACAGCTAGATGTTATGCGATGCCTTTTCCTGGTTCAAGTGCTCTGAGATGTGGAGCTCTGCTTAGGGTCTCAACCTCATGCTTCTCAGGGGGAACCCCCTGAAGCTGAGATATTTCTCCAGAAATTCAGCCACTGCCAGTGGGAGTGCGGCCAGCCTTGTTCACCTCTCTGCCTTTCCTACCAGTCTTGATGTGGCTTCTTCTGTAAGTTCATGGTTATAAGATTTTTCTTTCACTAGTCTTCAGTTCGTTTTTCAGGTTGATTGTTCTATATTTCAGTTGCACTTGCAATTTGATCCTGGGAAGAAATGAGTATAGCTTCTACTGACTCCATTGCCATCTTGGATCTCCACATTGCTGTTCATAAAAAAAACAAAACAAAACTTTAAAAAATCTCATAGAAGCTATGTTTATAACCTTTACAACCTGCTTTTTTATTTGCAGTCAAATATTATGAAGGTCAATAAACATACTTTTACAGGAAGTTATTTTGTAGCTACAGTGTATTCCATTGTTTAAGTATTTCCCTATTGCTGGATATTTGTTTCTAAATTTCAATATTATAAATAATGCTGTGAATGATTATCCTTATATTTAAATGTGAGTGTGCATTGTTGATTATATTCGATGAAGATAAACTTCTAGTAATGGAGTTGCTAGTTATAAAAATTTGTATTTTTTAAGGCTATTGATACACATTCATTTTGAAGTCATTTTAACATCATCCCTTCACTCCTCTGAAGATACCTAAGATCTTAGCATATATAGGGTGGGGCAAAAAATCCATTTATAATTGTGAGCATGTGTTGTAAAACACAATTTATTTATTTATTTGTTATTGTATTATTTTTTTATATAAATAGCTATAAAACTACTTTTGCCCCACCCTATGCTTTTATCATATTTTGTATAGAAAAAAAGTCAGTGAAAACTCAATGTATTTTTGAACCAGCTGGGAGGAAATCAAAATGTCAAAATCCAACCTTCTAAAAATGTCTGCCTTTTAAAAATTTGAATCACTTCTAGCCTTAAAGTTATTTCCACAAAATGGTTTCAAACTCCCAAACTATAAACCCTGATGCCAAACAGTCCATTTCAATAATGAGATGCTTCTGCTGTTTCAGCATTTGCATGAGTTGAAGGTCATTTGTAGTAAGAATGAGGTCATTTCTCCTGAAGCATCAGTGCTGTCTTACTTCGGAAATGTCGGAGTGCCTGTGGGGAACCTGAGAGCATCCATCGGATGCTATTATTAAAATCTCCTAATTATTTAAAAAGCCATTTGGTTTAATAGAGTAGGTTTACTTTTCTCTCATTAATGTCCCTGGGCAGACTATGTAGAAGTTAGAAAGCCACAACTTCACTGCTTTTGGCCAAAGCCCATTACAATACTGCCAGATGGAGGGATAACACAGGTACAAAGTGTTCTTCAGAAAAGGCTATAAACTTGTAGACAAAATTGAATTAGAGTATAATTCTGAGTGTGCCAATACACTATACTTTGTCACTGGTTTTCTGAAGAGAATGTCAGATCAATACACTACCATGTCAAATTTGCTGTAATGTATAAAACAACTTTATATCTAGCTTTAGAAGGAGCTAGTGAGGAAAAAAAAAAGAGAAAAGAAGTTACATGAAGGTTTATGTTAAACGATAAGCAGCTTATCTCTTATAGAACAGGTCTTGATAACATACTAGATAACATACTAATAAACTTATGGAATTATTCAGAATGCATGTGACAGAAGTTTAGAATAATAAGAAACATGTGAATGTTATGATTCAGTGTCGTCGGCAGCCGTCCGTCTCGAGAGATGATGGTGTAGCTTCTTAAGAGTCTATCTGCACCGCCGAGAATGGTTGTGTGGTCCGACTCGGGAGTGACACGGTATCTGTCTCCTCCCGTGTTGAATCGACATCTTGCGATGACGCTGGAGTGTCCTCTCCAGTGAAGCTGAAGCTACAGAGCCTGGGCAGGGTGATATGGAGGGTCTGCTGTTGCCCATGCAGCAGACCCCCCCTCTCTTCGCAGCTGAAGGGTCCAAGGGAAAGACGGAGTCAATACAGCTTGGTTTCAGGTGCACCGCAGGAGTTGCCGGTGTTGACTACAACGTCAAACCGCCTTAGGGACTCCGGCTCCGGATTTTCTGTCGGGGTTTACTCCCTTAGCCTTTCCCCAGAAGAGGTATGCCACAAGGCAGCGGAGGTTTTTTGGAGTCAGAGTTTTCCTTCTCTGATGTGCCCTGACTGGAAGATCGAACCAGCGACACTTAGCTCACAGGCCGACGCTCAATCCACTGAGCCAAACCAGCCAGGGTGTGATTCAGTGTAATACCATTTTAATTACTATCTTTGTATTCTATAAATTTGTCTAAGCCACATAAATAATTACACTTTTATTTCCTATAATTTATTTTATGGAGTGAAATTAGAATAGAGTAGTATAAATGTTACTGAGCCAAACTGTCACCAAAGAAAGGGGGGCTCATTCACATGACACCTTGGTGTAAGACCCAATAGTTAGTGTTGAGAAAAATAGTTATTTATTCACTATATTCCAACTTTGGAGGGGGTTTGAGCACATCAGCTCAGAGACCTGTTCTCCTATAAGACTCAGCACTCCCGTTGCTCCCCAAAAGGGTATAAGCCTAAACAAAACCCAGTAGTCCCCCATTCCTTATCTTTCAGCTCTTTCCTTCAGGATATGGGGTACATTGTCTTCAGCCTCCATATAATAGTCCAGGAAAGCATGTGCTGTATTACACTGGATCGTGGTGAAGTTGAGGAAAGGAACAAGTCCTAAGAGAGTCTTCTCAACATGTTCTGAGTTCCAAGAGTCCAGAGAGAGTCCTGGTATGTAAAGCAAAGTCCTTGGTGGCTTCGGAGTCAACTAGAATGTGTATAGGCAAGGTGGCAAAATGCCTGCTTTCTTACTAGCCTAGGCCACATAGCCAAATCATCTCTATAAACTGCATACCTGCTTGCTGCTTCTTTCTTTTCACTATGGACCAGCTTCACTATAAATTGCATAACTGCTACATCATGGCTCTCTCTCTTACACACCAGACCTCATAGCCAACTCCTGTCTACACCCTTTCAGACCGTGGTGTCTTCTTTCATACCAGACTTCATGGTGGATGGCAGGACCCATCTTCATCCTTTCAAACACCATGGCCCTCTTCATTATGGCTTCCTCCTTTCTTTATGGTCCTTTCCTTTCCTTATGGCTCTCTCCTTCAGGAAAGGCTTGGTTATCTCCTTATCATTGATATGCCAAGTACCTTAAACAGTATCATCTGCCTTTTAACTGGCCCTAGCTACCAGACTGCCATAGATATGCAAAGTACCTTAAAAGCTGTGTTATCTCCTTTCCCCATCCCAAAAACCACTGGCTGTGGGGAATTTGGGGGTCTGTCTATCACATAGAGGGAGAAGCTCCTGAAGGTCACAACAATGTAGAGTCTGGCTGTGTGCAGTGTCAGCTGAGTAATCCGTGAGGACTGAAATAATAAGACTGGATTTCTTCCATAAAACAGGCCTGGCAAATTACCATGAAATTAGGTCATTAAGCAAACATTCCAGGGCTGGCAGTGTACTTATAATTCTCAATCTCCCTTCTAAGTTGTTGGGTTTTGTCGGTTTTTTTCAGATTTTCTGGCACTTATAAATTCTGCTAAGGCAGTATCTGAAATAACAGAATGGCTTGAAGGGACACCAGATGAATGCTAAATATGAAGAATTTATAGACTGTAGAGAGAGACCTAAGAATTAAGAGAGCTTTTGAGACTAATGGGTAAAGTCAGAAGTTTATCAGTCAACCAATGAACAAGTATTTATTGACAGTGTACAATATACCTGATACCATAGTAACTGCATACAGTGAGAAGTGCAAGACCTAATTGGGTATCTACCTGTAGTTGGAAATATAATAACAAGCCAAACAGGGCTACTACATCAAAGTAGTGCACATGCCTGTTCATTTGCTAGATGAAGTAAAATGTTGAAATCAGTGGCCAGTGTATTGAATGACAAGGTTCATCATCTTCTCACATCTCAAATCTCAAGTTCTTTTTTCAGAGACATTTTCTTGAACTTTTACTCCAAAACGTCTCTAAATACTCTTGGAAACCCAACAAGGTTTAAGTGCCTTTTCTAGCCAGTGGCTCAGATATTGTCAACTGTTCATTTTAAAACTTTAGAAATATTCTTTAGCTAAGTTATCTGATTATTCTTTATTTACTAGTAATGGTCCAGATTCCTATGGAGGAAAAAAGTAATTGAGATTCCTGCAGAGTGTCATAGAGCAGCTCCTTGCTCCTCAGTAATGTGGTCATTAGCATCAAAATGCTTGGAAAGGTGACTCTTCCAGCTATGTGGATAAAGATTTTCTCCTATAATAAAAATAGAAAAAGATAATAAAATTTCACTTCCTGTTGCAGTAACCAATGTACAAGTAGTCTTTATCACTTGCCTATTTTGTTTATGGTTTTCTAGTCATTAGTTTTTATGAATAGGGAAAGCTGAACATGTGAAAATGCCGATCATGTGGGCTCCAAGGGCCTGTGGTCAATGCATTTAGAACAACAATAACAACACACAATGATTTTTATTTAAAAGATAATCTTGGACTTAGATTCTAAACTATACTTTTAAACCTAGCAAGAAAGTAATAGATATCAGCTCTTGGTTAAAAGTCTTGTAAAGCTTGCAGCTAGAGAAATAGTCTTTTAGTAGCTGAGATACAATAACTTTATTTTTACATTTCTTTGATTTCATCACGTTGAAAGCAGATTTTTAAGTTTCTTATGATATTTTAAATTATTTTTTTCTATTGGCAGTTCAAGAAGTTCTAAATACCACATTGTAAACCTAATTATTTTTAAGAAGGGCTTTATGTCACATATGACTGACTGCTTATCTATCATGTAATATGCAGAAATACTAATCTTGTTTGAAATAATAAAAAGGTCCTGCTAAATTATAGATAAAGTAGGAATTATTTTACACATGATTATAAAAATAATGAGTAAAATATAAAGAAATTTGGGGATTTCTAATAAAAAAATAAATTTAAGTTACTAATTTTCCTAATAAAATTCTGGAGGTAATTGTACTCCAAATTTTATGGGAAAATCATTATTATTAATGTGTTTAATTCTCAAAAGATAGTTGTGGTATTTTTAGTGTAAGCTTGTTTGGAAAATAGAGGCAAAAATGATACAATTATTATGTAAATTTTAGTATCTCTCTAAGAAAGCAAAAATAAACAGAAAGACTAATTTCAGGTATGAATATGGACATCTTGGTTCTTTTTGCTGTACCACTAAGCAATCTTTGGTAAATTGCTTTAATTTTCTGAAACTTGATTTCCACATCAATAAAATAAAGGGATAGAAGTAAATCATTTCTGAGATATGCTCTACAAAAATAGTTCCTTGGTCATATAAATTTGGAAATCACTACACATTGTATCCCTATAGTATATTTAGAATCCTGCAGTAATAGAACTTGCTTATCTTTGTTTATGCCAAAATTTCCCAAAGCATTTTAACATAGACCTGTTTCTCTGTTTTCTTTGTATAATGACAATTAATGTACTTGGAACAAGCTCTGAGAAATTCCAGCTAGATGATCTACAGGGTGTGCTCCAGATCCCACATTTTGCTGTCTCATGTAATTCAAGGCAAGAGAATGAAAAGTTGAGTCTCATTCATCTTTCAGTAACAAAAATTGGAATCCTTTTCATGTATTAAACTCTTGTTATTTCTCCTAATAATATTGTACTAGTCCCACATTTTTTACTTCCACGGACACCAAAAGTCATAAATATTATGCTCACACCATAGACGACAATGTTTTAAGTCACTAAAACTTCTGAGGCAGAAGCAAATTACCACTATCATGTTAAGCCTTACTCAATTACTAAACAAATTTCAAAAAGCACAAAAATAACAAAAGGCTAAAACCTTAATGTAGGAGACCATTTTTGTGTGATATAGGAAATTGTAACCACTACACAAGCCAGGCCCGCAAAACAGGACTGTAAGACTTGACCAAAAATGGGAAGCAGCTGGTGGCATGCTCCAAGTATCACACCACTGGTCACGTGCTAGGGGAAAAGAATAGGAATGCACATGCTAAGGGAAAGGAATAGGAATGCAATGTATCTTTTGAGGCCTGTTCTGCTTTGTCTAGTTTTAGATTTGTAGCAGCAGGATGTTTAACTATCAGTATAATGCTTAACTCAAGAAGTACAATCTAATCTTTTGCAATGTGCCCTGGCCCCAGAAAGGCTAACAGATTGTTACAATGTATTGACCTATGTTCCTCTTTGATGTTCCTCTTTATGGTTCGGTGGAGGGCTGCTTTGGCAAGCCCTGCTAACTCAATAAAAGCTCTACTGAGAAAGGGATCAGCAGCATTCTCCTCTGAGGGCTGTTCTCACTTTCTCCCTAGGCAAATCGTCTCTAGGTCAATTTCGTCATCCGTGACAAGGGGTCTGTGGGTTCAGGAACTCCTGCACCTTGGACATCCAAACTGAGCCTTCTCATTTAAATCACTGTAGCAAGTCATTGGCTACATTTATTCCATAAACATTTAGTGAAGATATGTCATATAACAACACTAGGACAGACACTTTCAAGTAATGATGAAGAAATGGTTTATATTAAAGGAAGTTTTTGTCTAGCAAGAGATGAGATATAATAATATTATAGTAATAATAATGTATTATTATATTACATATATAATAAAAAGAGCAAAAAATAGTTACTTCTGTTTATTAAGTCCCTACTGTTAGGAATAAAGAAGCAAGCCAGTGACTCTCAAACCAGTAGGAGATCATTAACAGATGAATCATGGAAAAGGGGCCAGAAAACGACATTCCACAGCTCCTCACACATATCTTTGGGATCAAAAGGAGGAAGATTGTTGTCACCAAACACAGAGAAATGGGAAGATGTAGCTAGATAACTTTGCAAATAAGTTGGAGATAGACCTGTAACTAGATTACCCTTAATCACACCCTGAGTTAAGTAATTAATCGCATTAGATTGTGAACCCAGATTGACCAGTAATGGAGAAATGGGGGAGAAGGAGAGGAGAGAGGGAACCAATAGCGTTAGGGAGGGAGAGCTAATCTAATTACTATAAAACTAGTTTTCTTTGTCTACTTCGTGCACATATGCTCCTGGGTGGTGGTGCACGTGACTCTGCAGACTCATGAATAAACACCTCACTTTGCTGCTGAATTCCTGTGTCCCGGTGATTTATTGTAAGTGTTTCTCACACTACTATGTGAAAGGCACTATAAACCCTTAAAACACAGATCCTATTATTGTTTTCCATTGACAAAGAGGAAACTAAGGCTTAGAGAGCTTAATGATTCCTTCAAAGACACACAGCTGTGAAATGATGGAAAGAATTCAGACCCAGGTCTATATGACTCCAGTATCATACTACCTTTCAAGTCAGGCTTAAAAATAAATTTATACAGAAAAGAAGAAATTAATGAGATGGGGAAATAGTGATGTGCGAAGAGGCTTAATTGAGAAAAATGGGTTTTTTAGAAAGGATCAAATCAAGAATGCCAGGAGAGTGAGTTGACCTTTGGGGAAAAAAAAAGGCATATCTCTCAATATTACAGAAACAGGGAAGTCCAAAAATTCCCCAGAGTTTGCGGCTGGGGGATGGGGAGAAGGAAGCAGCTTTCAGAATGCCTCTGCATGCCTGAGGCTGGTGGCTAGTGTCTTTCTTATGGAAAATGGCTTGGATGCTTCCAAGGCCTCAGGTAGATGGGAGGGGTCTTGAACCAGGGGATGGTATGTAAAAAGCAGACAGAGCCTAGTAAGGTTCTGTGAATAGTCAGAACTGTTTGCAACACCCACTGTGTCAGAGGACACAGTCAGGGATATATAAGCAGCTGCGGACATTTTACCTCTCTCTCATTCTCATGTACTCCCTCCATGTGGCTTGGAGAAGGTGTCTCCAGGCTGCTTTAAGAGGCTCTTGCCATGCAGTTTTGAGAAGGAGAGGAGATCCATGCGGTTTGCAGGAAGAAGGCAGTTTACAAGGAGGCTGAGAATCCAGGCGGTTCTGCATTGAGAGCTGGAGGGCACCACAGAACAGAAAGGACCTCCCCAATCAGAATTGAGTGATTGGCAGCTGCTGGTAAAGCTGAACTGTGTTTGGAAAGTAGGAAAACGGTGTTTTGACCTTCCAAAGACTGGCCAGGTTTGGTAGGGGGGAGGCAAAGATATGTGTTTATGAGTGTTTTAAAGAACATAAGACTTAACAGCAGAAATCCGCAAATAATCTAAATCTATAAACTGTTAAATAAACAATTATTTTTCTTTTCACTAAACTCTGGTATTGAGAGTTATCATTTTGGCGGTGGGCAATCGGGCCCTTAACTAAAGAGCCCGTGGGTTTGTTTTCAATTGGAGCAGCCCAGGGGTTCTGTAACATCAAGATGTAAACGGTATAGATGAAAGAGTAGAACACAAATAAATATAGAAAGGGGAAAGGCTTCCAGAATTATTCCTTTTTTCAGATAAAGATCTAGCAATAAATTTTTTAGTATATTTTATTGATTATATTGTTACAATAGTTTCAATTTTTTTCCCCTTTGCTCCCCTCCAGCAATCTGCCCCACCCCCCAGTTCATATCCGTGGATCCTGCATACAAGTTCTCTGGCTTCACCCTTTCCATGTTATTCTTTTATAAAATGATTAATTAATTTTTAATAACAATAAAAAATAACAAAGCCCCCCCCCCTCAGTCTTAAGACCCTTTATAATCTTATAAAGGACAATGGGTGAAGGTTTCATGCTCCTCTATCTGCTTCAAGCTGAGCATGGTCGTCATCCTATCCACCCTTGGGTCCAGAAATCCCTAGTAAGAGTGGGGGTGTGGAGGGGAGGGTGGCCTTCCCACATGGGGAAGGATCCTGCAGACTCCATGTCAGTTGGCTGTCTCTGGACAATGGCGTGCTTGGTTTAACAGGCTGGCATCCTTGTTGTATTCCAGCCACTTAGTTCAGCCACACTCTTGAGTCTCAGGAGGCAGCAATGCAGACACCATTGAATGAGGCCTAGACGTACAGACTTGAAAACAGAAAACATATGTTAATTTATGCAACGTATTCCACAAACCAGTCTCTAAATCTGTAAAACTGTCTTATTGGAAAGACATCCAGTTGCAAGGCATTTGACATTCTTCTTGCCTGTAAATTAAGCATCTTTGATGATGCCACAGACATAGTTTAACTTTCAAATGAAAACAAACTTTAAAGACAGCTGCACTATTTTATAGTCTACCAGTGAGCATTGTGACTTCTCCTGAATCACAATTTTTCTCCTTAAGATTATCCTTCTTGTCATTAAAGGGACTGCATTAAGTTCATTTTTAATTTATCCTGTTCATTTGCAAAAATACTACAAGAGCAGCAAATGATCACTTATGATCTTTAAGTCTGCTTTCCTGGAACTTACACAAGGAACATTTAGGGTGATGTTCAATCTGCCCCCCAGGGCACAGAAGCTGAGCCAAATACCTGGCATTCAGCCTTGCCTGTAAACACCTGTCTTCCAAGTCCTTCAGGCTTTCCATTGTGTCTTAAGATTTCTTCTAACCATCTTTCAAGAAAGCAACCTTTGTTCCTTCCCTGGAAAGGTTGTCATGAACTGCACAACCAACCAAGGTACCAGGCCTTTTTTCTCATGTGCCTTTTTCTTGCTTGACCTTCGAAAGTCAATCCAAGTCCTCGGGGAATTTTGTTAACAACCAGAGCCCAAGCATGTTTCCTTTATGCATGACATTCCAAAGTCTTGGTCAACAAAACCTCTATTAAAAACTGGTCTTATTAGTTTTACGCAAAGAACCTCATGTCATTGCTTACTTCTTTAGAATGCCAAATTCTGAAGGGATCAGATAGGGAGAAAAATATACAGTGTGAAGAAAAATCTTTGTCCTTCTAATATTCACTAAAATTGCATTTCCATTCTTTATATACTATTTTTGTCCCCCACTAACAGTTTTTGTTTCTCTATTACAGTTGTCCCACTTTTTTCCTTATTGCTTCCCTGCACCCTTCCCACCGCTTCTCCCACAGTCAGTCCCCACCCAGTTGTCCATGTCCGTGGGTCATTCATACATGTTCTTTGATTAGACCTTTCCACTTCTTACCCCCTTCTCTTCCACCCCCTCCCCTCTTGTCACTGTTAGTCTACTCCTTATTTACATACCTCTGGTTCAATTTTGCTCATTTGTTTGTGTTGTTCATTAGTCTCCCGTAATAGGTGACAGCATAAGGTATTTTTCTTTTGTTGCCTGGCTTATTTCGCTAAGCATAATTCTCTCTAGTTCCATCCATGTTGTTGCAAATGGTAGGAGTTCCTTCTTTCTTTCTGCTACATACTACTACTCCATTGTGTAAATGTACCAAAGTTTTTTGATCCACTCATCTACAGATGGACACTTAGATTATTTTCAGCACTTGGCTATTGTATATAGTGCTGTTATGAACATAAAGGTGCATAGGTTCTTTTGAATTGGTGTTTCAGGATTTTTTGGATATAATCCTAGCAATGGAATTGCTGGTTCAAAAGGCAGTTCCATTTTTAGTTTTTAAATGGAATTCCAAACTGTTTTCCATAGTGGCTGCACCATTATGTGTTTCCACCAGCAATGCACCAGGGTTCCCTTTTCTCCACATCCTTGCCAGCACATGTCGTTTGTTGATTTGTTGATGATGGCCATTCTGACTGGTGTGAGGTGGTATCTCATTGTGGTTTTTATTTGCATTTCTCTGATGGCTAATGATGTTGAGCATTCTTTCATATATCTACTGACCCTCTGTATGTTCTCTTTGGAGAAGTGTTTGTTGAGTTCCTTTGCCCGTTTTTGAATTGGGTTATCTGTCTTCTTGGTGTTGAGTCATATAAATTCTTTATATATTTTGAAGATCAATTTCTTGTCTGAGGTATCATTGGAAAATATATTTTTTATATATGGTTTGTTCCCTCTTCATCTTGCTGAAGTTTTATTTGCCGAGCAGAAACTCTTTAGTTTGATGTAGTCCCATTTGTTTATCCTTTCTTTTCTTTCCCTTGCCTTAGGAGATATATCAGTGAAAATGTTGCTATATGGGATATCTGAAATTCTCTAGCCTATGTTTCCTCTAGGACTTTTATGGTGCCATGGCTTATGTTTAAGTCTTTGATCCATCTTGAGTTTATTGTGGTTTATGGTGTAAGTTGGTGGTCTAGTTTCATTTTTGCCTGTCCCTGTCTCATTCTCCCAACACCATTTGTTGAAGAGGCTCTTTTCACTCCATTTGATGTTCCTTCTCCCTTTGTCAAATATTAGTTGACCATATAGACCTGGGTTTTATTTCTGTGTTCTCTATTCTGTTCCATTGATCTATATATCTGTTCTTATGCCAGTAGCAGACTGTACCATGGCCTTGTAATATAGTTTGATATCAGGTATTGTGATTCCTCCTACTGTGTTGTTCTTCCTCAGGATTGCTGTGGTTATTCGGGCTCTTTTTTGTTTCCATATAAATTTTTGAAGTATTTGTTTTAGGTCTGTGAAAAACGTCATTGGTATTTTAATAGGGGTTGTATTGAATCTATAAACTGCTTTGGGTAGTATGGACATTTTAAGGATATTGATTCTTCCTATCCATGAACATAGTATGTGCTTCCATTTATTTGTATCTTCCTTAATTTCTTTCTTCAGTGTTATGTAGTTTTCTGAGTACAGGTCTTTACCTTCTTGGTTAAGTTTATTCCTAGGTTCTTGTTTCTATGATAAATATTTTTTTTCCAACTTTCTAGCTCTGATATTTTATTGTTGGTGTAAAGAAATGCCTTTGATTTCTGAATACTGACTTTGTACCCTGCTCTTTTGCCAAATTCACTTATTAGGTTGAGTAGTTTTCTGGTGGAGTCTATAGGGTTTTCTATGTACACTATCACGTCATCTGCAAATAATGACAGTTTTACTTCCCTTTTTTCCAATCTGGATGCCTCTTATCTCTCTTTCTTATCTGATTGCTGTGGCTAGAACTTCCAAGACTCTGTTGAATAGAAGTGAGCAGAGTAGACATCCTTGTCTTGTTCCTGACCTCAGGGGGAATGCTCTCAGTTTTTGCCCATTGTGTATGATGTTGGCTTCAGGCTTCTCATATATAGCCTTAATTATGTTAAAGTATGCTCCCTCTATTCCCATTTTGCTTAGTGTTTTCATCATAAATGGGTGTTGTACTTTATCAAATGTTTTTTCTTCATCTATTGATATGATCGTGTGATTTTTGTCTTTCATTTTGTTTATGTGATGTATTTCACTTATTGATTCGTGAATATTAAACCATCCTTGCATCCCTGGGATGAATCCCACTTGATTGTAGTGTTAATCTTTCTAATGTGTTGCTGGATCTGGTTTGTTCATATTCTGTTGAGTATTTTAGCATCTATATTCATCAGCAATATAGGCAGGTAGTTTTCTTTTTTTGTTGTGTCTTGACCTGGTTTTGGAATTAGGGTAATACTGGCTTCATAGAATGAGTTTTGGAGTCTTCCTTCTTATTGGATATTTTGGAAGAGTTTGAGAAGGATAGGAGTTAGTTCTTTCCTAAATGTTTTGTAAAATACACCTGGGAAGCATCCAGTCCAGGGCTTTTGTGTGCCAGGAGTTTTTTGATTACTGCTTTAATCTCACTAGTTGTTATTGGTCTGTTCAGGCCTTCTGCTTCCTCGTGATTCAGTTTTGGAAGATATGTTTTCAGAAATTTGTCCATTTCAACTAGGTTGTCAAATTTCTTGCCATACAGATGTTTCGAATAATTTTGCAATCTTTTGTATTTCTCTGGTATTGGTTTGATTTCTCCTCTTTCATTTCTGATTTTACTTATTTGGACACTCTTTTAATTTCTTGATGAACCTAGTTAAGTGTTTGTCAATTTTGTTTATCTTTTCAAAGAACCAGCTCCTACTTTTGTTGATCTTTTGAATTGTTTGTTAATCTCTATGTCATTTAATGCTGCTCTGATCTTGATGATTTCCTTCCTTCTACTCACTCTGGGCTTTGTTTGTTGTTGTTCCTCTAGGTCTTGTAGCTGCAGGGTTAGATTTTTATTAGAGATTCTTCTATCCTTTTTAGGTATGCCTGTATTGCTATGAACTTTTCTCTCAGGACTGCTTTTGCTGTATCCCAAAGGTTTTGGGTTGTTGTTTGTTCATTATCATTTGTTTTCAGAAACTTTTTGATTTTTTCCTTGATGTCATTGTTAACCCATTCGTTATTTAATAGCATGTAATTCATTCTCCTTGAGTTTGAATGATTTTGAGTTTTTTCCTTGGGTTGATTTCCAGTTTTAAGCATCGTGATATGAGAAGATGCTTGATATAATTTCAATGTTCTTGAATTTGTTGAGACTTGTTTTATGTCCTACCGTGTGGTCTATCTTTGAATATATTCAATGTGCACTTGAAAAAAATGTATATTTTTCTTCTTTGGGGTGAAAACTTCTATATATATCACCTAAGTGATATATTGATCTAGAGGGTTGTTCAATGCCTCAGGATCTTTGTTGTTTCTTTGCTTCGAAGATCTGTCCATTGTTGACAATGGGGTGTTAAAGTGTCCTAGTATGAGTGTGTTGCTGTCTCTATCCTTCCTGAAGTCTTTCAAAATTTTTCTTACATATTTGGGTGCTCCTAATTTGGGTGGATATATGTTTCCAAGGGTTATATTTTCTTGATGGATTTTTCCCTTAAGTATTATGAAATGTCCTTCTTTGTCTCTTTTTATGGACTTTGCTGTGAAATCTGTTTTGTCTGATATAAGTATTGCTACCCCAGCTTTTTTTTCATGTCCATTTGCTTGAAGTAGTTTTTTCCATCCCTTCACTTTCAGTCTGTGTAGATCATTTGTTCTCAGGTGGGTCTCTTATAGACAGCATATATATGGGTCATGCCTTCTAATCCATTCAACTACCCTATGTCTTTTGATTGGAGCATTTAATCTATTTACATTTAAGCTTATTATCGATAGGTACTTATTCATTGTCATCTTCCCCATTTTGTACTTGTGTTCCTCTCTGTCTCTCTGTTTCTTCACCTTTTTAAAGCAGACCCTTTAGCATCTCTTGCAATGCTGGTTTGGTGGAGATGTATTCTTTTAGCCTTCTTTTATCCTGGAAACTGATTATTTCACCTTCCATTTTGAATGAGAGCTTTGTTGGGTAGAATAGTCTTAGTTGTAGGCCTTTGTTTTTTATTGCTCGGAATATTTTTTGCCATTCCCTTCTGGCTTGTAGTGTTTCTGCTGAGAAAGCTGATGATAGCCTTATTGGAGCTCCCTTGTATGTTATTAGTTGTTTCTCTCTTGCTGCTTTTAGGATTTTCTCTTTGTCTTTGAATGCTGCCATTTTAATTATGATGTGTCTTGAAGTGGGCCTGTTGGGATTCATCTTCATTGGGACCCTCTGTGCTTCCTGGACTTGTGTGACTCTTTCTCTCCTCATGTTAGGAAAGTTTTCTGTCATTAGTTTTTCAATGAGGTTTTCTATCCCTTGCTCTTCTTCTGTTCCTTCTGGAATTCCTATGATATAAATATTATGTTTCATGTTGTCCTGCAGCTGTCTTAGAACCTCTTCATTCTTTTTCAGTCTTTTTTCATTTTGTTGCACTGTCTGGAAATTTTTTCTACGTTTTCCTTCAGCTCGCTGATCCGATCTTCTGATTCCTCTAGTCTGCTTTTAACTCCTTCTACTGTGTTCTTAAATTCAGAAATTGTATTCTTCATTTCCTCCTGGCTCTTACTGATAGCGTCTATGTCCTTTTTCATGCTGGTGTAAATCTCAGTAAGTTCCCAGTAGTTTCTCTGGAATTCATTGTAGTTTCTCTCGAGTTCTTTGTGATTTTCTTTGGGCTTCGTGATCTCATTGAGCTTCCCTATAAGCTATGTTTTGAATTCCATATCTGAGAGTTTGCTTCCCTCTATTTCATTTAGCACTCTTTCTGGGGAAACTACCTTTCCTTTTGATGGGGTGTTGTTTCTCTGTCTCCTCATTTTTGTGACTCTTCTTGTTTGTTGCTGCTTCTTATATTTATCTGCACTTCCTGGATCTGCCCCTGGTGGCATAAGATTGCATACCAATCTGGGCTGAGGCAGCCTGTTGGAGACTACCAGAGATCTACTGCCTTTGTCTGTCTCCTTTAGTTGTTAATCTATTCAATCTGTGATCAGCCATCAGGGTTAAGGACCAAGGGTGTGGAAGCTTAATTTTTGTAGGTAGGGCTTTTCTCCCCCCAGGCTGATGCCACTTGGAGGGAAATTGTCTGCCTGGGGAATGAGTCAGCACTCCGACCCAGTCAGCTGCTCCCCCAGTTCTCCCCTCAAAGACGCTGCCCTAAATTCTCCCCAAGCATCTCTAGTCCTCTCTTCCCTTCCTCTGCTTGAGCCTAGGGTAAGTGGGTGCCCGCAATAATTTTTAATGTTTGTTCTCTCTCAGACACATACTTGAACTTTACCTTCCTTTATTATTCAGTATGTGCCCTTATCCAAATTGGCCCTTGAGTCCTCTACATGAACTATCAAGCTACCTTATTAGATCAAATATCAGTATCTATAATTTCTTCTCAGAAACTTAGAGACTACAACTATAGCCCTTATTAAAAACTGAAAAAGCAAGGATAAAATATATCCCAGAATCCCAAACTATTTACCTGATTCATGAGTACCTATGTTGGAAGTCTAGAGAAAGAGAGTCTTTTATCTAATTTATTTCAAATGTAAAGATTTATTTCACTTTGAAAGGAAATCTTCATTCTCAGTCTCAAATGTTTGTTTGTTTGTTTGTTTTTGGTTCATTCTGGGCACAAAGCATCTTAACAATGTGTAGAACTGCTGAGTGACAGCTTGGTGCCATTGAAGATTACTGGGTGTCTTACTTATGTAAGCTTACCTACTTAAAAAGATTGATAAAAGAGTTCTCACTAACCTTTTATTCCTTCTTCCACTTATCACCTTTGAATTTCATGAACCTTGAGCAAATTAAAGTATTAGATCCCACCATTACTCAAAGTAATGAAAACCTTTCTTTAAAGCCTCAGATGAGCTTCAGAAAAGAAAGCGTGTACATGAATTCCTTAGGTGCATGACTTTGGACTGTTCAATGGGTACTCACAGAGGTTCCCAAGCACCTTACCCAATCCTAACCCAAAAGTAAGCTATGGTTTGGGATTCAAATACTCTTGTGTTCTAGTCTCAGCCCAGCTGCCCATTAACTGTGTGGCTATATAGAGGGATTGGATTAAATAGTATTTTTTAAAGATCATCCAGTTCAAACATTCTAGTTTGTAGAAGTAGGCAAAATGAAATATCTGCCTTAAGCAGAAACTCAGCTTTTAGTGTGTGTGTTTCAGAATGGAAGCCACATCTCTCAAGGACAACGATTAAGTGATTGAAGAGTGCATACACACAAAAACGGAGATTCACTCATAGAAATTACACTAATAAATTATATAGTAGTATAAAAGAACTAAGCTATGTGCATTACAACAATTCCTCAACTCTGTTTTATAATGTGACAAAAATCCATACACACTGGTCATCTCTGAGAGAGTCACCATTACCCTCTAGAGTTATAAATCAGAAATTCTACACCCCTAGATGTGTGGGTCATTTGCTGTGGCAATCAAAGACCTGGGCTGCTCCTCACTACAGCACTCTTTTCTCCCTTTGTAATAAGTGGAAGCAAACTTAGGGAAGCACTGGGACTCAAGAAGGGCTGGTTTAGCTCAGTGGATTGAGCGTCGGCCTGCGAGCTAAGTGTCGCTGGTTAGATCTTCCAGTCAGGGTACATCAGAGAAGGAAAACTCTGACTCCAAAAAACCTCCGCTGCCTTGCGGCATACCTCTTCAGGGGAAAGGCTAAGGGAGTAAACCCCGACAGAAAATCCGGAGCCGGAGTCCCTAAGGCGGTTTGACATTGTAGTCAACACCGGCAACTCCTGCGGTGCACCTGAACCCAAGCTGTATCGACTCCGTCTTTCCCTTGGACCCTTCAGCTGCGAAGAGAGGGGGGGTCTGCTGCATGGGCAACAGCAGACCCTCCATATCACCCTGCCCAGGCTCTGTAGCTTCAGCGTCATCACAAGATGTCGATTCAACACGGGAGGAGACAGATACCATGTCACTCCCGAGTCGGACTGCACAGCCATTCTCGGCGGTGCAGATAGACTCTTAAGAAGCTACACCATCGTCTCTCGAGACGGACGGCTGCCGCCGCCGACGACGACGACGACGACTTATAATATTATGGAATTAACACTTTACCATGTTAAAGAGTTTACTGTGCCTTTGTTATATATTATTTTCTAGTAATGATGCAATATTTGGTAAAACTATTCCTACTTGCACATCTCCTTGTTCTGAGTAGATAAGCTTCTGGGAAAATGCAGGCCTGAATTCAGAGATAAAAAAAAGCTAACCAAGTAACATGAGATTTGGGTCCCTAGTTTTGCTTTGCTAATCAATACTGCACTATAGGATCAAAATTAAATCTAGGAAATCTCATTCTCTGTATCTTAGCTGCCATTTTTTAATTGATTTTCACCAAGAGTTCTAGATGTATTGTTTTCTCTTGAAGAAAATTTTTGTTGTTGTTGTTTTTTTTTTCCCAGGCGGGCTTTCCACATGATAAGAAAGCTCAAAATAAGCTAGACTCTAAACAATGTGAGAAAAGGGAAATGTCTTTGTACTCCTGGCCTGGTGTGGTAAATGTTTACAAATTGTTTATTAAATAAAGTTACTAAATTAATAAATTAATGGAAAAAAATCAAGAATTTGGATATCTTAGCAATATGTGGAAATATGGAGCTTGCAAACACCTTAGTGATCTATTGTGATGCTTTGTAAAATGCTGTCTTGTTTAGTCAGTTTCATTCAGAGACTGGCTCTGTAGCATAATCCTCTTGGATAATTGTAAATTCCATATAAAATCTGAGAACATCCTCTCTACCAATTCAAACTGGCCCAGCAGACCTGAAGGTTTGCAAATAACTTCAAATTCATGGTATGATAAAGTCTCACCAAATGCTGATAAACAGTGCCTAGAGAAAAATGTTCTGTTAGGCTCATTAAAAATGAAAACAGCATTTTTTTTCTTTTCTTTTTTCCTAAAATAATTTATTCTTGCTATAGAAAGTCCCATTCCCCCAGGGTCATTTCTAAGGAAGTTCAAGTTTAGATTTTTCTCTCAATGTTTTTCAATAGGCTCTTCTAAAGTGAAAGATATTATTGTGGCTAAATTTACTTTGCAATAAATAACATGGAATCAGAAGAAAGCTACTTTTTAAAAAAAAAAAAACTATGTCTAGTCATAGCTTTGGCCATCCTGGGTTCAATTACTAGCAATTCTGCCAGCATCTCAACATTTCTTCTAGAGCCAGCCAGAGCAGGACAAAGATAATTGATTTTATGCTACAACTGCCTTTGTTCTTCCCCCTCTTGTTCCTGTGTACCCAAGAAGAGTTTCCTGGTGAAAGGATGACCATTATTCTTTCATTTTTTAGGCTTGATAATCCTTAACATCATTAGGAACACCAAAAAAGAAAAAAAAAAGGAATAAAACATAGAAACTCTTTCTGTGAAGTGAATTAATAGCTTTCTTATAGATGGATGACAAAATTATCTTCCAAAAAGTATTTATTCATAAAAATGACAGTAATGTTTATCTCCCCCTCGACCCTGAAGAATAACACTGGGCCAAAAGAAACCTATGTAGTGTGTGTAGAATAATTTATTCACTTATCTGACAAATGTTTATTAAGCACTCATGTGTCAGGCATGGTTCTAGTTTCTGGGGATATAGTAGTGACTAATACCAAAAATGTTTCTGCACTCGAAAGAGAGATATTTTACAAACAAGTAAACTAATTGTTTAATGTTTTTCAGGTGATGCTATGAACAAAAAGAAAAGCGGTGTAAAGCAGAGGATAAAGATGTACAATTTGCTTAGTGGAAACCTGAATGACATAAAAAGAAACATCAGAAATGACAACCCTGTGAGGATGCGAGAGCTGCAGTGCTCAGAAACCAGGGAAGTGTGTGTCAGAGATGAACACTGGGAAGAGCAGGGCCACAGTGACATAGGTCTTTTACCCCAAGTTGAAGTTTGAATTTCATCCTAGGTGTAATAGCAAGGCATTGAAGACTTTGACAGGAAGTAATGTGATCTAATTTCTATAACAGTATTCCCTCACTTATTGAGGGTATTACATTCTAGACCCCCCATGACAGGTAAAAATCTGGGAAGTAGGAACCTTACATTAATTTTATTATTTATATACAGTAGTCCCTCTCTATATCGCAGTTCACTTATTGCGACCTCGCTGTATCGTGGGATTTTTAAAAAATATTATATTTAATTATTTATCGTGGATTTTTTGCTATAAGGTTAATAAGGGACTAGGAACGGTTTATAAGTGTGTGGGAAGGGTTTATAAAGCTTTAAAATATATATAAATACTGAAAAAAATGTAAGGTTCCTACTTCGTGGATTTTCACCTATCACGGGGGGCGGGATCTAGAACCTAATATCCATGATAAGTGAGGGAATACTGTATATGTTAAGGTTTTATAAACCCTTCCCACACACTTATAAACCATTCCCAGTACCTTATTAACCTTTCCCACTCCCTTATTAACCTTTTCCACATTTTTATAAACACAACTTATGTTCTTAAACATATTCTACACTCTGAAACCTATGTAACTTTAACAACATATGTATACTGTACCACAAAATCCCACGATATAGCAAAAAAATCCGCAATAAATGATTAAATATAATATTTTTAAAAATCCCACGATACATTGAGGTCATGATAAGTGAACCGCAATCTAGAGAGGGACTACTGTAAAAGATCACTTTAGGGAAATGAAAAGACTCAGAGTCTTTTTCAAGCAGTCTAGGTAAGCAAGAAACAGTGATGAAATTAACAGTATCTAAAGTAACTTAGAAATCTCTTCCTCTGGGTTTGATGTTCCCTCATAGCTTCTGTCCCAGGGTTGTGCTTTAACTTTGGAAGTAAGAATCCTGAACAAAAGCATTCTGCAATTATGTCTTATAGAGTTGGGTGTGAAACTCATTATTTCCCTTCTCACTAAGCCTAGTTAGACTATAGGGATATTTATGTAAGCTTCTGAAATGAAGAAAATGAGGCAAATTATGTGAGGAAAATGAAAATACATGTTCAAAAAAAAAAAAGATAATGGTGGGCTAGGAGGAAAGACAGTGATGTGGGGATTTGGACACACCAATCAGTCCTCAACACTCCCAATAAAAATATAAATGGTTGAACAAAATAAACATATACAAATAAAACATTCCATTCAATGATATAGTGATTTACATTTTCAATACCAAAAATTCAAAAGGTATAGCCAGAGAAAGGAACTCTGCAACATTTTCATGTATGTTTGGCAGTATAGAAAGTGTAACTTGAACACTGAAATGTTGGGATTGCCTGGAAATGTTCACAGCTTTATACATGAAGAATCAATAGTGTTTAATTTGGGACTAATCAAGAAAATTGAAAATATATAGACATTTGAATTACATCATGCTCTTCCTTAAAAATAGATAAGTTATTACCATTTCAATCCACCAGATATAATCTTGGTGAAATGAGAGAAGGGATTTTCATCTCCATTTTATAAATAGGGAAATGAAACACAGTGCGGTAACAAGAATTGCTTTCAAGTATAGAAGACAAGATCAAACCTTGAACCTCCACACTCATTTCCTCATTCATTTCTTAAGCTACTACAGAGGCTGGTCATCTAATAAGTGGCTGCAAGTCACTTTTCCCTTTTTTCATGTTCTTCTATGTAGCAGAGGAATTAGTTTCCCTTGCAGGGAAACTGAAAGGAAAAAAGTTATTTGCCAAAAGGAAAAAGAAGTTTTAAAATAATGTATATCTCTCTCACACACATGCAAATCAGTCATCACTTAGGAGCAGTATACTTTTATCATATTTTTTATACTCTGGCCATTTGAGGATCTATGGTTCACACAGTTCAGTAAAAAATCAAATAAGTTAAGAAGTAGAGAATTAAACTCAGGAAAAAGGTTAAGAGGTATTGAAAATTTTAATTCTGAAGAATAAATATACTGAAAGATAAGCCCATAGCAATATACAAACATAACCTGCACAGTGGTTGGTTACCAATTGCTACCATTGTCATATAATTGAGTGTCTTTTAGTTTCTGGTGTAGGTATGCTCACCTAGCTCCATGATATGGACACAATAAGAATGAATTTAAACTTCATGATGAGCATTTCTGATTAATTATAACTAAAACATCTTGGGAAGAAAACAACTGTTGTATACTAGAATGGCTCACACCAAATGAGGGCTTTACAAAGTACACTCACTATTCTTCGGAGACCCATTTCAACAGTGTTAATGATCCAGTCATATCCTTCTTCCTGTGTTTTTATTGTCCTATATACCCCTTCCCCTTTCTTCCATTTTCAAGTCCTAACTTATTTCAAGGCCTAGTTCAAATCCCACTTTATTGAAACTCAACAATTTTCACCTTTTATGAACCCCTGCAATAAAGGAGAATATAAAAGTTTCTAACTAAAATTCAGTCATGGTAGGTAGTCACATCCTAGGCCTACAGCTTCCTTTACAAAGGTCAATCTTTACCTGAAGTGAACCTATTGTCTTTGTGCATCTAAGATAACATACCTTTGAAATATCAGCATAAAACACAACCCTGGGTACTAGAGCAGAGAACCACAAAATCCTCATTGTTATCTTGTTTCCCATATGTCATTTCTATGTGCTGTAAACATGAATTATTAACTATCCTGTGCCCACCAATGTAAAACAAGTATGTCTCTCTGTTTTGCTTTTTATCCAATGCCAGAGATTTTTCTGCTTTGCTTTCTCCTGCCCTTGTAACCTCCCACCAAAAGATTTCATGTAACCCTTCTTATGTCTTTTCCTTTTATTCTAATGTATAAAATAATAAAACTGCTATTCCTTGGAGCATTTTCTCAATTCACTGAAATTTTGCTTCCCAGAAGTTGTCAACAACTTGGCTTAAATAAAATAAAAAACACTCTACATGTTTGGACATTTCTTATGTCAACATATCTACTCCATATAAAGTCTGTGTTATACAGTGTAACTCAGGTCCAGAGAGAGTTCAAGTTGAATATTTCTCTTTAGGAATTCTGGAAAATCATGGAACACCTCTCATTCTTTGATTTATATATAGAATCATGTCAACCATTGAGAAGTAACTTCATTTTCACAGTTTTAGTTAGTTTAAACAAAAAATTTCAAAAAAGTAATTGGTTTGCAGAGTTTTGGCTCAGCCCACAATAGTGGGTCCAATAATTCTATCAAAATTACAGTATGAAGAAGATACATCGAGAGGACCCACATACCACAGCATAAGAAATATTCCAACTCTGGTTCCAGGTAGAGCCAATGGAAATAGTTTCCACTTGAGGTCATGGAGAAATGGCAGGAAAAATGGGATCATGCAATAGATATTTCTATGGTCAAGCTTTAATAAAAATTTAGTCTAAATTTTTAAAAAATACCATCTCTAACATTTGAAGTAATAGCACTTACTATTCATAGGCCAAGAAAACTGTTGGTAAAGTGTTGGTAAGAAGGAAATTCTAAGACATATGATCAATAGTGGAAGATGGCATTCTCAGAATGGGCTAAAAAACAAAACAATATTAAAGGTAATAATGATAATACTCATCATTGATATCTTTTTATGGGTCAACAATATATACATTACCTTATGTAATCCTTACTACTGTTTTTTTTACTTTTATATATATATTTAATATGCTTTATTGATTATGCTGCTACAGTTGTCCCAATTTCTTTTCCCTTTGTTCCCTTCCACCCAGTGACATCCCTTCCTCCAGTTGTCCACTCCCACTTAGTCTACGCCCATTGGTTGTGCATATAGTTCCTCTCAACATCTTCCTATCTACTCCATCCCCTCCTACTATGTTTCCTAATTCCTGTACCATCTTCCTCCCTTTCCCCTCTTCCCCCTCCCTTTTTACCTCCCCCCATAATGTTCCCCATACATATAATTCTTTTCGCACTCTTGTTGTCTACTTAGTTTGTCTTTGTTTTAGTTCCCTAGCTTCTGTTGTTGGTTGTTGTGATACAGCTTTCATTTTAATGTTTATAATTTTGATCCTTTCTCCTAAACAAGTCCCTTTAACATCTCATATAACAGTGGTTTGAATATGATGAACTCCTTCAGTTTTACTTTGTCCTGGAAGCACTTCCTCTGCCCTTCTATTCTGAATTACAGCTTCGCTGGATAGAGAAATTGTGGTTGTAGGTTACTGCTTTGCATTCCTTTGAATATTTCTTGCCAGTCCCTTCTTGCCTGCAGAGTTTCTTCTGAGAAATCAGCTGACAATCTTATTGGGACGCCTTTGTATGTAATTCTCTTCTTCTCTCTTGCTGCTTTTAAGATTCTCTCTTTATCCTTAATTTTTGACATTTTGATTATAATGTGTCTTAGTGTGGTTCTCCCTGTGTCCAGTTGTTTTGGAACTCTCTGTACTTCCTGGACCTGTAAGTCTATTTCCTTCCCCAAGTTCGGGAAGTTCTGCTTCATTATTTTTTCACATAATTTTTTCATTTCTAGTTATTCTTCACCTTCTGGCAACCCTATGATTCAGATGTTGGCCAGGTTATAGCTTTCTGATAAGTTTCTGAGCCTCTTCTAATTTTCCTCACTTCTTGTTTCCTCTTTCTGCTCTGGTTGATTGTTTCTTCCCTATGTTCTGATTTGTTGATTTGATCCCTGGTTTTCTTGCCCTCACCACTAGTTTCATATGTGTTTTTGTTCATTTCAGCAAGATTAGCCTTCATTCCTTCCCCATCTTGTTTAAGATCTGCTGTTAGGTCTGTAAGCATTCATGTAACCAAAGCTCTGAACTGTGCCTCAGAAAGATTTCCTACCTGTTGAGTCACTGGGATCTCTATCATGATCTGTGCAATCCTGAACAGTTTTGTGTTTACCTTTGCTTCCTGGGGAGGGCTGTCACAACTCTTATGCTATGGGGTGGTGGGAGGGAGCCCTGTGCACTTGTCACAACTGGGCGCTTTCTGCGAGGGTGGGGGTCCAAGATGAATTCCTGCCATTCAGTCTCCGCTGAGAGACCAGGAGCGTCCTCCTCTGTCCCCACCCCCACCGGGCCTAATGGTCCAAGGCAATGGGGTTCTGCCTTCCCTGGCTTTGGAATTGTAAGCTGATAGGTGTGTTCTGTAGCCAAGGGTGCTCCCCAGGCACTTCTCACGTCTCTTTAAATACGGGTGTCTGTGCTTACTGCTGTCCTGCTGTCGTCACTGCTGCTGCCATGGACAGCAGAGCTTGACCTCTCTTCCCCGGCTTCACCCCTCCTACCTGTCTGGGTAGCACCACTTCTTTATAACTTCATACGTTGGACTTCCATTTATTTTCTGGAACTTCTGGTTATTGCTGGTTTTGCAGTAGTTGTATTCCTTCTTCGCTGTGGACGGAGACAGGGCATTTCAATCTAGGCCTCCATCTTCGCTGTAAGTCTCCTGTGTTTGTTTGCTTCCATGTCCCAGGGAGAGCTGTCGCTCTTGTTATGTTGTAAAGGGTGGAGACTTAGGTATCCATCAGTAACAAGCGACCTGTTTCACCATGTTGTGGCGCTGTAAGTGGGGAAGGGGTCTGAGAAGGGGCAATGCCACTTGCCTAGCACTCGCCCCTTTTCCAGGCACCTCTCCCACTTCCTCACTGAACTGGTGCCCCTATAGCTGCTGCCCTGGCCATCATCCCCAAAGTGGGTGGGTCTGCAGACATTCTAGGTCCATAGGGGCCCTTTAAATAAGCAAACTCTGCTGAGACCAGCAGTTTCTGCCTCTGTCTCAACACCCCACTGGTTTGCACAGTCAAAAGCAATGAGGCTTGATTTTCCCTGGAGCTGGGAAAGTGAGCTGCTCTGGTGAGGAGCTGGGAATGCTCTCCAGGTGTCCATACTGACTTCTTAAAACGTGTAACTGCACTTTCCACCGCCCTGCTGCTATGGTCACTGTTGCCACCACCACACCGTGTCCTCTCCACCTGGGTTCCACCCCTCCTCCCTGTCTGGATGAGTATTCTTCTTTATATCCTTGTTTGCTGGAGTTCCATGCACTTTGATTTTCTGGAACTTCTGGTTGCTTCTAGTTTTGAGGTAGTTGTATTCCTTCTAAGTTGTGGAGAGAGATTCAGCATGTCTGTCTATGCTTTCATCTTGGCCAGACAACTACTGTTTGAGGTAAGTATAATTAAGTCATTTTATAGAGTGGTAAACTGATTTTAAGCAACTCACCAGGAATCACACAGGGCATAAGTAAAAGGGTCAGGATTCAAGCCATAAGTGATTTCAGAGCTCCTAGTCTTAATTCTCATGCTCTATGTCTTCTACACAATGGTACAAAGGCAGAGGAATGATTTTGTACTAAAGAACAAATCCCTGCCCCCCAAAAGAACAAATCCCATGTAAGTTTACCTCACAAAAGGAGTCTTTAAACTGACGGCTTGGTGGCAGGAGTAGTGTGGTGGGGTAGGGTGAAAGACTGGTGGTGGGGTTAGGACTTAAGAATCCTGAGGCGTGACCACAGTTAGAATGAACCCAGTCTTGGATTTACCAATAACAGAGATAACCTGGGATTCAAAGACTTCTTTTATATATTTTTCTAATCATTTAATGCATGGCATGTATCTACTTATAAATTCTCACTTGCAGCATGAGAACTAAGTCTATAATAATAATAATTTTTTCAGAATACTTAAAATTTAATTGATAAATTCTCATTCCTCTAAGATGAGAAGTTTCATTATGACCTTGTGGAAATGGAAGGCAGAGGATTGACCACAATTACCTTTAAAGAACTTTTCAGTTCCCAACGACTTTGAGTTTTAGTTACATCCTCATTTGTAAAAGACATATTCAGAAAGCAACTCTTAAAAGAAATATATTTATTTATATATTTATATTTACTTATTAAGTATAGTTGGCATATTCTACCAAATACTTAAAGAATTGGTAGCTGTCCTCCTCAAACTATTCAACAAAAATAAAGAGGAAGGTACCCTTCTAAATTTACTCTGTGAGGCCAGCATTACCCTGACACCAAAACCAGCTAAATTTCTTGAACAACAAATATTTTTCTCTTGGAGAGATATAATCTTCACTCTTACTCTCACCATTTTTTAAATAATAATTTATTTATTTATTTTATTTTTAGAGAGAAGGGAAAGGAGAGAGGGAGAGAAACATCACTGTGTGGTTGCCTCTCACTCGTGCCCCCAACTGGGGACCTGACATGCAACCTAGTTATGTGCCCTGACTGGGAATCGAACCAGTGACACTTGACTCGCAGGCCAACTCCCAATCCACTGAGCCACAGCAGCCAGGGGTCTTACTATCAATTCTAAACTTTCAGAGCATAATGAAGTCTCATGGTCCAAACCTGCTCATTAGGCATATGTATATTTATGTAAATATCCATGCAAAAGGCACAGTCACTGGGCTTTTAGGGAGCCGTTTTTATAGCAAAGATCAAATATTTTTGGCTTAGAGCTCAATTCTACATGCAGATTTTTTAATACAATGGCATCACCTGAACACAGCAGTCTAAATGCTGTGATAATTCTATGCTTGAGTAGTTTTTAGTCATAATTAAGAAGGGTGACCTGATTCAGAGAAAAATGAGCAGAATAAAACTAAGCTCTAATGTTTCAGGTTATCTAAATTGGATGCTTAAGGTGGATACTCAGCAGGCATGGCTTTGTCAATTTTCAGTTGGATTTGATTTGAGTACTAAATTTTCCTAACTTACCTAAAAGGCAGGATAGTCCAAAGTCACTCTCTTTGGAAATGCCTCAGTTGGAAGGAGCCACCTACCTTGAAGGGTGTGGGCACTTTCCCTGATATGCTGCACTGTCACCAGCTATATTATCAAAGGCAACAGAGAATCTGCAATGACTATTACCACTGCTATTTCTAAGAACTACAGAAGTTTAATTTCAGAGTAATCAATGAAAAAAGCCATTAGATGTTGGAATATTCTTGTAGAAGCTTACTGGATACTCTTGGGCACAGTAGGCCAAGCTGTTTGCAGTCCTTCCTAAAACCGAGGAGACAGTCTGTGGAGTGTGTGGGGTGATCATACAAAATCTATTAGACCTAGAAGAAAGACAAAATGGCCCTCCACCATTCATGTTTGCAACATTTATTGAGTTCATGCCCGGGGGTTTTGTGTGCTTCTACTACAGGGTTCACATTTACAGCTGAATGGTGAAAGAAAAGACATGCTAGTTTTAATTAATTTTTTGCTATTGAACCCTAGGTTCCTTGGATAAGATTATGACTTCTTTGTTCCTCTGATTCCACATCTTTGAAACTAAGATCAAAATGCTAGTTTCCTTCAATGAAATTGTATGGGAAACATGAAAGATAAAAATATAGAAGCATTTACAAATATCTATTTTTAAGTTGAGAAAAGGAAATTAGTAAGTGCAAAATTAGCCAAATTACATAAGGAATTTCTGTAAAACTTAATTTATCAGGGTAAAATAGACTGTCTTGCATTATGTGGTTCTGGTGGTGACAAAAATTGGAAAACAAAATTAAAGGCAGGCGTGAGGCATCTAAAAAGTCAGAGATGAAGTTTGTTCTACTTAATATGAAAAGCCAAGGACTTTGGAAAAAGGGAGTGGGTGAAGAAGCTTTTCCTTAAATGAGATAAGAAAAAGTAAAGGATTATGCCATGGATGAGGGGATCAAATCAAAACCCAGCTTCCAGTCTGCCAGATAAGTACTTTTATTTAGACTATAAATAATTCTCACCTGTGGTTAGGTATAAACCATGTAAGCAGCACCAATATTTGAAAGAGAAAATTGTTCTCACTTCTAATTAAAAGGTATTATAATCTCTCTGGATGTGTTGTCCAAGAATCCATTAATCAAAGAAGCCATTACATCTCTACTTACATTAATTCCATTATTGTATCATGTGAGTTATGTTCAAACATTTATTGCCCAATAATTTCCAAAGAAAAATGTAATAAGTTGGGTGAAGATACCATTAATGTGAAGAGATTTTTTTGGCACAGAAGTTAATGAAGTGCATGAACTAACCCTCTGACCCCAATTGTAATGAACTTTTCCAAATTCCAAGGCTAATGGGTAAGCTGTAAGCACTGTAAATGAGTGCTGGATTTGAGCAGCACTCTGTGAATATCAATGTAGTCCTAGAGTTTTGCAAGGATAATATCTGGTAAGCAAAATCAGAGAGCTTTCTGATATTCCAGAACATTTGAGGCTACTTCTTACATGCCCATTAATATTGCAAAAAATTCTGACAATATTTTATAGGTTATTATGAGAGAATTTATCATGTATCTTATCTTTTATGACAGTGCTTGTCAGACTGCAGAATTATGAGATAAATAATAATGGTAGTCACATAATATTTACTTTAGGGAGCCCAAAAAGTTATAAAAAGATGGGTACTATCCATACCTAACACTTGGTTCTAGACTCTGGATTGCTATTGGTCTACTACATATCTTAGGAAAAAATAAACTGACCCCAAATGAGAAAATTTGGGTTTGGTCTCAATGACAGTATCTTAGCACTTAAAAGGACCCCAGGAGTCATCTAGGCCTGACAATTCTCCCAGTCAGAGATGAGGTGAGGCCTGAAGCTGAGGAATCTAGTTGCCCAGCCATACAAATGGGTATGACCTACGGAGGACCACAGGCACAGGAACTTGTTTTACTTTTTAGCAACAGAAAGTCAACAGAATATATTTTAGATAAAATAACATGTGAATTTCCAATGTATAAAACACATAAAATGGAGATACTTGGGTTGAAGGCAGAGACCTGGAGAAGAGCCTTCACCCAGCAGCTCTGCTGTCTAAACTCACAACAGTTTTTCTATGGGAAGTTATCAGACACTTAGCTCTCTGGGAAACTGCAGGAGTTAGGACTGCTCTGTTTGCAAAATAAAGAACTAAATCTGAGTAAGAATGAGCTTGAACAAAAATAATAATGATAATGGTAATAATTATCTCATAGACCCAGGGGAGTAATGCAGCTTGGTTAGAAGGAGGGACTGGAACAGGCAAGGTTGGTTGGTCATCAGATCTCTCTCAATCTGTCTCTTCCTTTAAACTCACACATACTCTTCCAAATTCCATGGGAAAAAAAAATATGATTGGTCCAGTTTGGTTAAGGTTCATCAGTTATGATGGAGGTGAGGGCAGGGGTGATGTAGGGAGAAGGGGAAGACACAGTTACACAGTAGACACGTGGCTACCTGTGAATTGGGTGTCAGTTTCTAGAGGAGAAGAGTGGTTAGGTCATTCAGCAGTGTCAAAATCACTGAAATAATATGCTATAAGAATAGACAGACACATACAGGAATGGGACAGGTGCTTGGAGACCAACTGAGTTACAGAAAATACACCCACCCAGGCTGGACTTCAGAACATAATCCTGAGACCCATGGCTTCCAGAGGTCAGCAAAGTTACTGGTGTTTGCCATCTGAGAAGTTCGTTAGGGGATAAAGGGTGGTCTTTGTGACCACAGAAAAACATGGCAATGGGAACTCAGGGCAGGCACCATGAGAACACAGGCAGACAGCAATAAGAAGGTTTGCAAGTATGCACCTGGGTCCTAAGTTCAAGTTCAGGCTTCAGGTCCTGTGGGCAAGAGTACAGCAGGGCCCTATCTTGGAAGTAATGGAAACCAAGAAAGTGGCTGTGAAATAGAGATTTAACAAGGAAGAAACCCAATTCTTAGCTCACGGTCCGGGGAAAGGAGGAGCATGACAGGTGAGATAGTAAGTTCCATGAGCTCCTAAGCCAAGCAGGCTTTCCCGACCCTCCTGACCAATTCAGGGTTGCTTCCTGAGTGGGAGGTCTAGTGGAACCTGCAGGAGTTTGTGGAGCTCTGAGGATGTGGCTTTTATTGGGAGAGAATGACAGGGATCATTAGAACTTCCTACTTTCTCTGAAGGGTATTTGTAGGAAGGGTACATCACAGTGGCACTTGCTCCATGGTGGTATTTCTTTTAACCCTTCCTCACAGAGTAAGGAATTCATGAGAGAAAAAAACTACCCAGCTCCAGTACACATAGTGCCTTAGCCAAAATAAGGAGAGATGTGTTGAAAATATGTGTTCTCTGAAAATGAATTAACACCATTGGTATATACCTTCTAAGATAACACTTTTGATATATGTAGTCTTAGGGTATATAAAGATTTCTGGAGAAAGATCTCATAAAATAATTTGAATAATTGCTCATATATATTATCTTGTGATATTTTACATGCATAGAGAAGTACTGATGCATTAAACTTGTCTGCATCTCAGCAATATACTCATTTGCTTAATTTGCTGAAGACTAATGTCACATGGCTGCAAGAACACGGACATGGAAATGTTTAGAAGCAAGTCTCAGGGTTTAACTTCAAATGCTCACTCCTAATGCTTCTGCCAAGAAATAACAAAATATTTGTCTCTAAAAGATAGTTAACCTCTCTCCCATACACAGTCTTCAGTACACTGCATTGGTAAGCTTCATGCAACATTGTTCTCTTCCACAGAAGATGGAAACTTTTGTGCTTGTGTTTCCAGCTTTTCTCATCTCAAAGATGAGAAACACCAGGAACACACACCATTCTCCAACAAATGAACTTGTCTTCATAATATTGTCATCTAATTTAAGGGTAAATGTCAGAGAAATGCTTCACTATACTGGAACTAAAGAGCTAAAATTCCAAATATAGACAAATAATGTGTTCTGTAACTCTGGAGTCATGGGCTTCTAACTGCACAGAGCCTCCTCCAAGTCCCCAGGATTCAGTGGCCAGAGGAAGAATAGACACCTCTGTAACCCTTGGGTGACAGATTTAAGCATCTTCTTTGTTTTTTTTTCCAATTCCTTTTTTTTCCCCTCAAGAAATCTGGATTGACAGACATGCTGTGTCTCCCTCCATAACTAAGAAGGAATACATCTACCTCAAAACTAGAAGCAACCAGAAGTTCCAAAAATCAAACTACATGGAAGTCCAGCAAACAAAGATATAAAGAAGAAACACTCATCCAGACAGGTAGGATGGGTGGAGCCGGGGCAGAGAGAACGTGATGTGGTGGTGGCAGCAGTGGCAGCAGAGGTGAGCTGGCAGAAAGGCAGTCATATGTTTTAAAAAGTCAGGAGCGACACCTGAGGAGAGTTCCCAGCTCCTCACTTGACCTCGAAGCTCATGGTCCCAGGACTAGAGAAAATCAAGCCTCATTATTTCTGACTGTGCAGACCAGTGGGCATTGGGGTGGAATCAGAAACTGCAGGTCTCAGCAGAGTCTGCTTGTTTAAAGGGGCCCCACAGTCCTATAACGTCTGCAGCCAGAGGGGCAGCAGCCAGAGGGGTGCCAGTCAGGTGTGGAAGTGGGAGCGGTGCCTGGAAAAGGGGTGAGTGCTGGGCTGGTGGCATTGTTCCCTCTTGGAATCCTCCCCCACATACAGCACCACAACGTGGTGAAACAGGTCGCCCTCTACTGACGAATCCCTAAGGCTCTGCCCCTTACAATGTAACATAAGCGACAGCTCTACCTGAAATGCAGAAGCAAACAAACACAGGAGCCTGTCAGAATGAGGAGACAGAAAAGTATGGCCCAAAAGAGGAAATGGAGCAAGGTTCCAGTGGGAGAACTAAGCGATGAGAAGATAGACAACCTCACAGGTAAGGAGATAGACAACCTAACAGATACAGAATTCAAAACATTGGTGATAAAGATGCTCACAGGCTTGACAGATATGCTTGAGTATGGCAAATGCATAAGAGAAGTGAAGGCTATGCTAAGTGAAATGAAAAAGAATTCATACAAAACCAATGGTGAAAGGAAAGGAAAATAGGGTTCAAATCAATGATTTGGAACATAAGGAAGAAAAAAACAGTCAACCAGTGCAGAATGAGGAAGCAAGAATTGAAAAAAATGAGGAAAACTTCCAAAATCTTGCGAAGGAGATGAACATACAGGTTTAGGAAGCACGGAGGGTCCCGGGCGAGCTGGACCCAGAGGGGACCACACCAGGACGCCTCATGACTGAGATGCCAAAGGTGAAAGATAAAGAGAGAGTCCTGGGGGCAGCAAGAGAGAGGTGGAGAGTTGCCTACAGAGGGGTGCCTATAGGACTACCAGCTGATTTCTCAGAGGACACTTTGCAGGCAGAAAGGGACTGCCAAGCAGTATTCAATGTGATGAAAGGCAACCTGCAACCAGGATTACTCTATCCAGTAAAGCTATCATTTGGAATGGAAGGGCAGATGAAGTGCTTCCCACAGAAGGTGAAGCTAAAGGAGCTCATCATTACCAAGCCATTATTATATGAAATGTCAAAGGGACTTACTTAAGAAAAAGAAGATCAAAACTATAAACACTAAAATGACAACAAACTCACAACTATCAACAACTGAATCTAAAAAATAAAAACAAAATCCAACTAAGCAAACCAGAATTGGGACAGAATCATAGGTATGGGGATCATTTGGAGGGTTATCAGCTGGGAGAGGGATGGGGAAAAAAATGGGGAAATGGTGCAGGGACTAAGAAGCATAATCAGTTAGTACAAAATAGACAGAGGGGATTTAAGAATAATATAGGAAAGGGTAAAGGCAAAGAACCCAGGCATGACCCATGCACATGAACTAAGGGGGGGTGAGATTGCTGGAGGGGAGGGGGCTACTGGGCAGAGGGGAGCGAAGGGGGGAAATATTGGGACTACTCTAACAACGTAATCAATAAAATATACTTTAAAAAAAGAAATCTGAATTTATTATATGCAATAAAAACCAACCCCTGGCTTTTCTACCATATTTTTCCCACTTTGGAATTATACACATGTGCCAATCACTGGGAAAAGATGATTAATTATTCAGTTGAGAGGAGTTTTGAAGAACAGTTCCATATAAATGACATGTTTTATATGTTTTCCAAATAACTCATGGAAAATACTGACATAAAGTACCAATTTTTTCCCCCTAAGAATAAGGCTGGCAGTATTATTGTATACTTTAAAAGTCCTTTTCAATTTGCTCATTTTTAAAATTCTTTGGGGAAAAGGATATATTTTCTTTGCCCTAAAGATTAAAGTTCAATTTGACTTCATATTTTGTGACAGGGACTCTTAAAGACATCGTGTTCTCATATCCTCTTGGATATCACTATGAGCTGTAAATTTGGTGATGATGTCTGCTAGGACAGCCTCCAGAGGATGATGCTAGTTAAAATAATAAAGAGCCCCTTATCCTCTGGGTACATTTGAGAGAATAGCAGGTGGTTGTTGTTTACCATGCTAACATGAGCCACTCGATTTGAGACAGCTCACTTTGGACCCAAGCTTAATGCCATGCCTGAGTGATTCTATTTCTAACAAAGCTGCCAACAGACTCATTCTCATTGTTTAATTTGAATGAGAATTAGCTGTTGCTTCATGCTAGCCCAAGATCCTGTGTTATAAAATGGTTTGCTAGTGACTGCAGGATTTGGAGTGAGGTGGCAGTAATATCCAGTGGAAGCACACCCTTCAGTTCCAACCTCACAATTCAGAGGTGGTAACATCTTTTGGCTAGTGTTAGGGGCAGCTGTGTCACCTAGACTCCCGGTAGATGATATTGACTAAGGGAATACAGTGGCTAACTCATATATTTTCATTAAAGAAAGGGCATGCAACTACTCTATGAGCCATCAAGATAATTGACACGGAGTACTTCTCCAAGAACATTGTATCAACACAAGCACAGCGCTGGTCTGTGCCATGGCTGCTGAAGTGTCAGTGAGAGGTTAAAAAACAAAACCCACAAAACACACACTAAAACCTTGGATTTAAGACACTGTTCCCTAAAGTATCCTCATGGATACAGTTGTACATGGCTCTTTAGGATAAGCAGTAACTGTGTTCTGCACAATTGGCAAGTCCAGCCATATACATCCTAGACTATTCTAGCCTTATACCTTAAAATATGCATTATACTACAATGTGAATTAGAGAATGTGAGTTCAAATTCACGTGTATTGGAGAGTTTTAGAAAGGACTGGTGTCACTATTGAGGCCAAAGCAGGAACCAAAATGCCTGCTTTTCAGCAACTGTTCCTGTTTCAAGGACCAGCTTATTTTTATGTATTTATTTGTGATACTGTTCTGTCTCTTCTCAGGAAACAGTCAATGTCATATTTTGCTTTAAAGAAGATGGATCTTTAGCCTAAGACCAGATAAGAGTCTCAGAGCTTGGGGTGGTCACAAAAACATTCTTATTGACGTGTGAACAATTAAGATTTTAGTGCAATCATTATTGTTAACTGAAGGAAAAATATGTTATAACTAATGTTAACCATGGCAATCCTTATTTGCTTATTGTTACTTCAAAGATTTTTTCTTGTCTCAATCAGCCTGTAAATATTATACTTTTTTTCTCATGGGATTTATTTGTTATTCAATGATTTTTACCACTGATGTTGGGCATTTTCAAGGTTCAGTGTAAAGACGTACATGGACAGGCTTAGTTGCTTCTATGACTTACTACTCTTCCAGTTTTTAGGAGCTTATTGCAATTTCTTTAGGAAACAATACTTACCTGCTGGATATCTCCTGTCCTCCAGTTTAAATAGTCCTAATTATGAAGATCTTGTTTTCTAAGACTTATTATCCAATCCCTATTCATTTTGATTAATCTCCTTGGGATTTTTACACCGGGTACAAAATATATCTGTTAAGGCTTTAAGAATCTCCAAAATTGCAATCCATTGGTGACAGTTCTTAGTTTGAGAAATCTCTTGCATTTTTCTGGTCCTCATTTACTCAGAGTCTGTCTAACTTAAGAAGTAGGTGAAAGAAAATATTTACTAAGTCCCAGCTGAGAACAACATGAAGGCAATTCTCCTGGAGAAAGTAAAAAACATATAAAAAATAATAATAGAAAAGGCAATTTTATCTCCCTCCAAAAGAAAGTACTCATGTATTGTTTCCCAGTGAAGTCTATAGTAGAGGCAAACTCTCTGGATCCCAGGCCACTTAGTGTAGTTCCCTTGTCTTTGTTTTTATGAACCTGGGATAATGGTATGCCTTACACACCAGGTAGGAAGTCAGAATCTGAAATCTGTAGAACTCAGGCCTTAAGAAAGCTGTGGACTCTTAACAGGTAAGAAGTCAGGAGTCAGAATGCAAGAGTATCACAGTGCAATACAACAGATGCTCAGCAACTGGTAAAAAAAAAAAAAAAATCAAGGAAGAACCCAACACCCAGTTCTTCTGAGTTCAAATCAAAACAAAAGATCAAAACCTGCTGACATCTAGAACTCCATTCAAAAGGCACATAGGACAAGGCTTCCAACTGTGCCTCTCCCACGCAGCCCTTACACAGTTTCTGCTGGGATGGGAGCTGTTCTCATTGTTGTCCAACCCAGGGCCTGAGAAGAAGGGCTGATGAGGAGGAGGACATGGTGGAATATTAAAATGGCTCTACTGAACAAATGCATTGTCATAGTCTTAATTACCTAATATAAAACTTTCCTATTGTTTGTTCACTTCTTCCTTCTTAGCTTCATTGAGGTGTAAGTAACAATTAAAAATTGTATTTATTTAGGCTATACAATGTAATGATTAAATCTATGAATGCCCAGAATACATTACTGCAGGGTCTCCAACTTTCAGTGATCTTTAAGGCCCTCTGCAAACTTTGGATATGGACATATCTAATCTTAAAGTGCACCATTCATATCAACATATTAAGTTCTGCTGTTGGATATTTGCAATGCATTTATCTAGAAAAGAATGGCTATTGACTCCCTGGAGTGCTCCCTGGCCAATAACCAGAGTTATAGCATCTATTTTTGTTTAAGAGAGGGGGCTAGGTGAAGAAGGGGGTAAGCTGAAGCTCAAAGCAAGAAATAAGTGATGATGGAGAAAAGAGTTAGAATTTTAACAATATGAAAGCAGAGAAAAATTTAAAGAGACAAGAAAACATGTATGTACCTATTCAAACATTCATTGAATGTTTTCAATGCACCAGGGATTGCATTTTTTTTAACCATATACCAAAGGGATTCAGTGACAAAAAATATTGGTGACCTTTAACTATCTCTGCATTGAGAAAGCAAGTCTCTCAATTTTGGGCAAGTCTCTAAACTTTGCTGGCTCTCAGTTTCCACTCCTGAAGGCCAAGATACTTTATTGCCACAGTTAAGTAGGAAGAACATCATTGTCCTACAGGCTTTGGGTATTACAATAGAGTATAGACATGTAGGGAGATGACATGGGTGACAGAAAGGATACCTGTATAAGTGAGAGATCAGAGTAGCTGCACAAACATTTGGGCTGGGTCTTGACCCGTAGATACAAATTCATTAGACAAGTAGAGATAGTGAATAGGATATTTCTGGCTGAGAGCAGAGCAAATAGCATGTATAAAGGCCCTGAAGAATTTATTAATTCTATCTTTTTTAAAACAAATATTTAGTGAGAATATATTATTAGTTTTCGGTCATTTATTATAAATTAATGGTTAGTATTAGACATTACTGTTTTAAACATTATAATACAACGGTAAACAAGACGTAACCTCTTTGCTTTCAGAGTAAAAAATCTCATGGGAGAAAAAGAGAATAAGGAAAGGGTATAATAACTATAAAATAATAAATAAATTTTCAAATGATAAGTGCTATGAGAGAAGTAAAGCAGGGTGATATGACTGATAATGAGACTAAATATGGCAACTATTCATGAGGGCTCCATCCTCATGATCTCATGTAATCCAAAGGCCATGTCTCCTAATACTATCACATTGGGGGTAGTTTTATACATTTGAATGAGGGGGGGCACAAACAGCCATAACACTATCAGCTCTAATAACTATAATTAACTCTAATTTCAAGCAGGATTTTTAAAAAATGGACATTGGGAAAGAAAGATGATAAACATATTACAATGTTCAGTCCCATGCAATGTGGCATGCAATTTTATCAAAAAGATAACTGTTAGCTTAAATTCATCAAGAATCAGAGCCTGATTTCTTCATTAGGAGGTATAATACCAAGTTTCAGAGAGGAGGGAAAAAGAGAGAGACAGAGAAATAGGGTGAACATACAATACATCATAAACTTGGTCTTTATCGAGTGTGGCTATGCTTGGTCCTTCCTTCAAGAAACTACATAGGGAGAGATCCAGTCAAGATGGAGATGTAGGTAGACATGCTGTGTCTCCCTCACAACTAAGAAGGAATACAACTACCTCAAAACTAAAATAACAACCAGAACTACCAGAAAACTGAACTGCATGGAAATTCAACAAACAAATAAATAAAGAGTAAATACTCATCCAGACAGGTGGGAGGGATGGAGCCAAGGCAGAAAGGACACGGTGTGGCAGCAGCAGCAGCAGTGGCAGCAGGGCAGCGGCTGTGGCCAGTGGAGGAAAGTTCAGTTATACATTATAAAAGTAGGGAGTGGAACCTGGAAAGTGATCCCAGCCCCAGATCAGACTGCACAGCTCACAATTCCAGTGAGGAAAACATAAAGCCACGTTGCTTCTGACTGTCCAAACCAGTGGGAGTTAGGGCAGAGGAAGCAACTCCTGGTCCCATAGCAGAGTCTGTTTGTTTAGAGGGCCCACACAGTCCTAGAACATCCATAAACCCACCCACTCTGGGAACCATCACCAAGAAATAGCTACAAGGTGCCAGTTGTATATGAGAAGTGGGAGAAGTGCCTGGAAAAGGGGCGAGTGCTGAGCAAGCAGCATTGTTCCCTCTCAGATACTTCCCCCATCTACAGCACTACAATGTGGTGAAGTGGGTCACCCCACACTGGCAAATACCTAAGGCGCTGCCCCTTACAACATAACAGGTGTGACAGCTCTACCTAAAACAGATAGGCAAACACAGGAGGCTGTCAAGTTGAGAAGACTGAGAAATATGGCCCAAAAGAGGGAGCAAATCAAGGTTTCAGTGGGAGAACTAAGGGATGAGGAGATAGCCAACCTAACAGATGAAGAGTTCAAAACACTGGTGATAATAATGACTTGACAGACAAGATTAAGTATAACCAACACATAAGGGAAGAAATGAAGGCTATGCTAAGTAAAACAAATGAAAATCCACATGAAACCAGTGGTTAAAGGAAGGAAACTGGGGTTCATATCAATGATTTGAAACATAAGAAAAAATATCAGTCAACCAGTACAGACAGAGAAAACAAAATTGAAAAAAAAAAAAAAAAAAGAGAGGTTTAGGAACCTCTGAAACAACTGTAATGTGCTAACATCCAAATCATAGAGGTGCCAGAAGGAGAAGAGGAAGGGCAGGAAATCGAAAACTTAAGTGAGAAAATGATGAAGGAAAAGTTCCTTAATATTGCAAAGGAAATAGACATACAAGTCCAGGAAATACAGAGAGTTCCAAAGAAGCTAGACCCAAGGAGGGTCGTAATTAAAATGTCAAAGGTGAAAGATAAAGAGAGAATCTTAAAAGCAGCAAGAGAAAAGAAGAGAGTTATCTACAACGGGGTGTCTGTAAGATTATCAGCTGATTTCTCAAAAGAAACTTTGCAGGTAAGAAGGAACTGGCAAGAAGTATTCGAAGTGATAAAAAGCAAGGACCTACAAGCTATATTACTCTACCCAGCTAAGCTATCATTTAGAATGGAAGGGCAGATAAAGTGCTTCCCAGATAAGGGAAAGCTAAAGTTCATTATCACCAAGCCCTTATTATATGAAATGTTAAAGGGATTGATTAAAGAAAAATAAGATAAAAACTATGAACAGTAAAATGACAACAAACCTGCAACTATCAACAACAGAATCTAAAAAAAATAAAAATGAAAATAAACAAAGCAAACAACCAGAATAGGAACAGAATCATAGGTATGGGGATCATTTGGAGGGTTATCAGCTGGGAAGGAAAAGGGGGAGAAATAGGGAAATGGTGCAGGAATTAAGAAACATAAATGGTAGGTACAAAATAGACAGGAGGATATTAAGAATAAGACAGGAAAATGTGAAGCCAAAGAACATACATGCACAACCCATAGACATGAACAAAGTGGGGGGTGGGATTGCTGGAGGGAAGGGTGGTACTGGGCAGAGAGGAGCAAAGGGAAAAGAAATTGGGACAACTGTAACAGCATAATTAATGAAATGTACTTAAAAAAGAAGCTACGTAGACTGTGTCTGGACAGTACATCTGGGAGAGAAGGAGAGGTAATTTATCCAACATCTCCATCTCCCATTAGTCAAAGCTTTGTGGCAGGGTGCATTAACTCTCCCTCTCTTTAGGTTGCACATATGTGGCCTCTGGGCAGGGTCTCCCTGGATCAACAGGGTAGCTCTTGGATGGCAGGTGAGAGGAAGACAGCATGGGAATGAGGGAGGTGATATGAAGTTATACAAAACAGCCAAAAAACTGTGCAGAAAAGGATGACATTCCATTGATGGCTGAAACAAGTGGTAAATGAGGATAAGTTCTGAAATGATGCTTAAGAGGTTTCTGATTTAGTAACTAAATACCACAGAAAGTAATCAGTCAGGAGTTTTTGAGGTTTTATGTTTATTCATTCAGTAACATTTACTGAATACTCGATGGATGTTCCTGACACTCTTCTAAGGTTTTTGCATATATATTTCCAAGGCAATCTTTCAAGGTAAAGACTATTACATTGTAATTTTACAGACTAGGAAACTGGTGTTTAAAGATCTGAGTATCTTGGCTGAGGTCATGTGCTAGCAAGGCATGGTAGATCTGGGATTTGAACCCAGCCCCTTTTTGTTTCACTAGATCAGCACTTCATAATAGACTAATTATACCAGCATTTACTTGGGAGGGTCCTATACACCAGCACTTTAAAAATTCTCCAGCTAGTTTTCATGTGCATCTAGGCTTGGGAATAACTGCCATATTTTAAAAACAATCTTTAGAATAATTATCCATTGATTTAAAATATAAGTTGCCATTCATTTGTACCTTGCTTATTTTATTAATGAAAAGATGTGTTGGATTTCAAAGTTGATGGAAAAGGACCTTCCATATACTTTAGAAACCTAAATAGTAGTGAATATACAGGCAACATGTTCATTAATCTCCTGACCTTCAACATTATGTGCAGATCATATTCTTATATTTAATAACTGTCTTTTGTTGTTCTTTTATTTCTATGTGATCTCTGGGACACAGTTCCAACTTAGAATAAAAAGAATCATCTCTAGATTCTCCCCAGTAAATATAAATCTTAGAAAATAAAATTCCAACTAGTGAAGTCTGGTTTGGATCAAAGTATATAAATCATTAATCTGGATCTTTTTCTGAAACTGGAACCAACCCAAGTGCAAGCCATGATATATATGTGAGAGGCCACATATTTAGATAGTTATTAATTCTTCTTTATTGTTGATGTGTTGTGCTGACAGACAGTGATCAATGGCAGAGTATTGAGAGGCTGTGTTTGAGTATTTTGTATTTTTAGCCTGATTAAAATAAGGAATCATTTAAGACTATTTCAAACACCCTTCCTATAGAATTCTGCAAAGCTTCCAGCATGCTTTCTGGACCCCAGAAGTTTGGCCAAAGGCTCTGGGTGTTGAGAAACCTTTCACATTTGGATTAAGCCTCTAGCAGTCAGGCTGGACCCCAGCAGTATAAAGAGCATTTGTTTGTGATGGAAACACAGACCACGGATGGGAGTTGTCTTTTAATATCTTAGATGGAAAACCTCAGCAGTTCCCATAGACTGCTTGAAGACATTAAAAATCACACTGCAGAGAGACCCAAGATGGCAGAGGAGTAAGTGGAAGCTACACTAACCTCCTCCCAGGACTAGTCTGGATTTACAACTTAATTTTGAAGAAATCATCTGAGAAAACCAACCAAACACTACCTGGAGAGAAGTCTTATAACCACAAAGAGACAGATAAGGCCACTACAGCACAACATAACCAGTAAAGAGTGCGGAGATGTGAAAGGGCTGGCTGGGATCCAACGGGTGGCAGCTGAAGGGACTGAGAAACAGCTCAGCAGCCGGGGGTTCCCCCTGAGAAGGGCAGGGTCTAAACCCACAGCTGGACTTCCCAGCCTACAGCAACAGAGTAGAAAGTAAAACAGTATCCAGCTGTGAAAAGTGAAAAGCCCCAGGGTTTCTAGCTAGCCAGAGAGAAAAAGGTAAAGAGAAAGAGCTCTTAAGCAGATCATGTACAAAAATATTTCGGCCCCCACTTATCCTGAGCACAAGCAGAGGGAAGACAAAGAGGACTAGAGATGCTTGGGAAGAGTTTGATGCAGTGGCTTTCAGGGGAGAACTGGGGGAGCAGCCGACCGGGTCCCAGTGCTGACTCATCCTCATTACTGCAGGCAGACCATTCCCCTCCAAGTGGCGTCAGCCTGAGGGAAAACAAAAGCCCTGCCTTCAGGAAATAAGCTGACACACCCTCGGTCCTTAAGCCTGATGGCTAATCACAGATTGAATAGATTAACAACTAAAGGACACAGACAAAGGCAATAGATCCCTGGAAGTTTCCAACAGGCTGCCTAGGGCCAGATGGGTACACGATCTGATGTCACCAGGAGCAGATCCAAGAATTGGAGATCAATATAAGAAGCAGCAACAAATAAGAAGAGTCACAACAATGGGAGACAGAGAAACGACACACCATCAAAAGGAAAGGTAGAATCCCCAGGAAGAGTACTAAATAAAATAGAGGGAAGCAAACTATCAGATATGGAATTCAAAACATGGATTACGGGAAAGCACAAGAAAAACTACAAAGAACTCCAGGGAAACTACAAGGAACTTACTGAGAATTACACCAGCATGAAAAAGGACATAGAAGCTATCAATAAGAGCCAGGAGGAAATGAATACAATTTCTGAATTGAAGAACACAGTAGAAGGAGTTAAAAGCAGGCTAGAGGAAGCAGAAAATAGGATCAGTGAGCTGGAGGACAATGCAGAAAAAATTTCCCAGACAGTGCAACAAAATGAAAGAAGACTGAAAAAGAATGAAGAGGTTCTAAGACAGTTGCAGGACAACATGAAATGTAATAATATCCATATCATAGGAATTCCAGAAGGAGAAGAAGAAGAGTAAGGGATAGAAAAACTCTTTGAAAAACTAATGACAGAAAACTTCCTTAACTTGATGAGAGAAAAAGTCACACAAGTCTAGGAAGCACAGAGGGTCCCAATGAAGATGAATTTCAACAGGTCCACTTCAAGACACATCATAATTAACAAGGCAACATTCAAAGACAAAGAGAGAATCCTAAAAGCATAAAGAGAGAAACAACTAATAACATACAAGGGAGCTCCAATAAGGCTATCATCAGCTTTCTCAGCAGAAACACTACAAGCCAGAAGGGAATGGCAAAAAATATTCCAAGCAATATAAAACAAAAGCCTACAACCAAGACTATTCTACCCAGCAAGGCTCTCATTCAAAATGGAAGGTGAAATAAGGAGTTTCCAAGACAAAAGAAGGCTAAAAGAATACATCTCCACCAAACCAGCATTGCAAGAGATGCTAAAGTGTCTGCTTTAAAAAGGCAAAGAAACAGAGAGAGACAGAGAGGAGCACAAGTACAAAATCGGGAAAATGACAATGAACAAGTACATATCGGTAATAAACTTAAATGTAAATAGATTAAATGTTCCAATCAAAATACATAGGGTAGCTGAATGTATTAGAAAGCATGACCCACATATATCCTGTCTATAAGAGACCCGCCTGAGTACAAATGATCTACATAGATTGAAAGTGAAGGGATGAAAAAAAGTATTCCAAGCAAATGGACATATAAAAAAAGCCGGGGTAGCAATACTTATATCAGACAAAACATATTTCACAGCAAAGTCCATAAAAGGAGTAAAGAAGGACATTTCATAATACTTAAGGGAAAAATCCATCAAAAAGATATAACCTTTGTAAACATATATGCACCCAACATAGGAGCACCCAAATATGTAAGGCAAATTTTGAATAACTTCAGGAAGGATATAGTCAACAACACACTCATAGTGGGGGGTTTTAACACCCCATTGTCAAAAATGGGCAGGTCTTCAAAGCAAAGAAACAACAAAGATATTGAGGCATTGAACAACACTCTAGAACAAATGGACTTAGTTGATATATATAGAAATTTTCACTCCAAAGAGGCAAAATATACATACTTTTCAAGTGCACATGGAACATTTTCAAAGATAGATCACATGGTAGGACACAAAACAAGCCTCAACAATTCAAGAAACTTGAAATTATGTTAAGCATTTTCTCAGATCACAATGGCTTAAAATTGCAAATCAACCTCAAGGAAAAAACCTCAAAAACATTCAAACTCATGGAGAATGAATAACATGCTATTAAATAATGAATGGGTTAACAGTGACATCAAGGAAGAAATCAAAAATTTTCTGGAAATGAATGATAATAAACACAACAACCCAAAACCTATGGGATACAGTGTAAGAAGTCCTGATAGGAAAGTTCATAGCATTACAGGTCTACCTAAAAGGGATAGAAGAAACTCTAATAAAAATTTTAACCCTACAGCAAGAAGAACTAGAGGAAGAACAACAAACAAAGCCCAGAGCGAATAGAAGGAAGGAAATCATCAAGATATGAGCAGAATTAAATGACATAGAGACTAAACAAACAAGTCAAAAGATCAACAAGAGTAGGAGCTGGTTCTTTGAAAAGATAAACAAAATTGACAAACATTTAACTAGGCTCATTAAGAAAAAAAAGATATGACCCAAATAAATAAAATCAGAAACAAAAGAGGAGAAATCACAACCGATACCACAGAAATACAAAGAATCATAAGAAATTATTATGAACAACTGTATGGCAAGAAATTTGACAATCTAGATGAAATGGACAAATTTATGGAAACATATAGTCTTCCAAAACTGAATCAAGAAGAAGCAGAAAGCCCGAACAGACCAATAATAACTAGTGAAATTGAGGCAGTAATCAAAAAACTCCCAGCACACAAAAGCCCTTGACTGGACGGCTTCACAGGTGAATTTTACAAAACATTTAGGAAAGAACTAACTTCCGTCCTCCTCAGACTATTCCAAAAAATCCAAAAAGAGGGAAGGCTCCCAAACTCGTTCTATGAAGCCAGTATTACTCTAATTCCAAAACCAGGTCAAGACACAACAAAGAAAGAGAACTACAGACCAATATCACTGATGAGCATAGATGTTAAAATCTTCAACACAATATTGGCAAACAGGATCCAGCAACACATTAAAAAGATCATACACCACGATCAAGTGGGATTCATCCCAGAGATGCAAGGTTGGTTTAATATTTGCAAATCAATAAGTGTAATACACCACAGAAACAAAATTAAAGACAAAAATTTCATGATCATATCAATAGGTACTGAAAAAGCATTTGATAAAGTACAACAACCATTTATGATGAAAATACTCAGCAAAATGGGAATAGAGGGAACATACAACATAATAAAGGCTCTATACGAGAAACCTGAAGCCAACATCATACTCAAAGGGCAAAAACTGAGACCATTCTCTCTGAGGTCAGGAACAAGACAAGGATGTCCACTCTCTCCACTCCTATACAACATAGTATTAGATGTTCTAGTCATAGCAATCAGATAAGAAAGAAAAATAAAGGACATCGAAATTGGAAAAGAGGAAGTAAAACTCTCATTATTTGCAGATGACATGATAGTGTACATAGAAAATCCTATGGACTCCACCCAAAACGACTCGACCTAATAAGTGAATTTGGCAAAATAGCATGGTGCAAAGTCAATATTCAAAAATCAAAGGCATTTCTGTACACAAACAATAAAATTTCAGAGACAGAAAATAGAAAAATCCCATTTACCATAGCAACAAGAAAAATAAAGTTCCTACGAATAAACTTAACGAGGAGGTAAATGACCTGTACTCAGAAAACTACATAATAGTGAAGAAAGAAACTAAGGAAGATGCAAACAAATGGAAGCATTTACCATGTTTATTGATGGGAAGAATCAACATCATTAAAATATCAATACTACCCAAAGCAATTTATAGATTGAATGCAAGTCCTATTGAAATACCAATGACATATTTCAAAGACCTAGAACAAAAACTTCAAAAATTTATATTGAACCAAATATCGTCCGAATAGCCACAGCAATCTTGAGAAAGATGAACACAATAGGAGAAATTACAATACCTGATATCAAACTATACTACAAGGCCACGGTAATCAGAACAGTCTGCTACTGGCATAAGAACAGACATATAGATCAATGGAACAAAATAGAGAGCCCAGAAATAAACCCAGGTCTATATGGCCAACTAATACTTGACAAAGAGGTAAGGAACATCAAATGGAGTGAAAAGAGCATCTTCAACAAATGGTGTTGGGAGAACTGGACAGGGACATGCAAAAAAAAAAAAAAATGAAACTAAACCACGAACTTACACCATACACCAGAATAAACTCAAGATGGATAAAAGGCTTAAATGTAAGCCGTGGCACCATAAAAGTCCTAGAGTAAAACATAGGCAGAAACATTTCAGATATTCCACGAAGCAACATTTTCACTGATATATCGCCTAAGGCAACGGAAATAAAGGAAAGAATAAACAAATGGACCTACATCAAAATAAAGAGTTTCTGCTCAGCAAAAGAAAACATCAGCAAGATGAAAAAGGAACTGACCGTATGGGAAAATATATTTTCCAATGATACCTCAGACAAGGGATTGATCTCCAAAATATATAAAGAACTTATACAACTCAACACCAAGAAGACAGACAACTCAATTCAAAAATGGGCAAAGGACCTGAAAAAACACTTCTCCAAAGAGAACATACAGAGGGTCCATAGACATATGAAAGAATGCTCAACATCACTAGCCATCAGAGAGATACAAATAAAAACCACAATGAGATACCACCTCACACCAATCAGAATGGCAATCATCAACAAATCAACAAACGACATGTGCTGGCAAGGATGAGGAGAAAAGGAAACCCTGGTACACTGCTGGTGAGAATGCAGACTGGTGCAGCCATTATGGAAAACAGTTTGGAATTTCATTAAAAAACTAAAAATGGAACTGCCTTTTGAACCAGCAAATTCCATTGCTAGGATTATATCCAAAAAATCCTGAAACACCAATTCAAAAGAACCTATGCACCCTTATGTTCATAGCAGCACTGTTTACAATAGCCAAGTGCTGGAAACAACCTAAGTGCCCATCTGTAGATGAGTGGATCAAAAAACTGTAGTACATTTACACAATGGAATATTACGTAGCAGAAAGAAAGAAGGAATTTTTACCATTTGCAACAACATGGGTGAAACTAGAGAGAATTATGCTTAGCGAAATAAGCCAGGCAGTGAAATAAAAATACCTTATGCTATCACCTATTACAGGAGACTAATGAGCAAAATTGAACCAGAGGTATGTAAACAAAGAATAGACTAAGAGTGACAAGGGGGCAGGGGGGAGGGAGAGAATAGAGTAATAAAGGGAAGGGTCCAGTCAAATAAACATGTATAAATGACCCACAGACATGGACAACTGGGTGGGGAATGACTGTGGAAGGATGGGTAGGCACAGTGCGGGGAAGCAACAGAGAAAAAAAGTGGGACCACTGTAATGGAAAAACAAACAAAAAAATTTTTAGTGGGGGAAAGAAAGAAAATATAAAGAATGGAAATGCAATTTTAGTGAATATTTTAGTGAATATTAGTATTTTCCTTCACACTGTATAGTTTTCTCCCTGTCTGATCCTTTCAGAATTTGGCATTCTGAAAGTAAGTAATGACATAAGGTTATGTACATAAAACTAATAAGACCAGTTGTTGATAGAAGTTTTTTTGACCAAGACTTTGACTGGAATGTCATGCCTAAAGGAAACATGCTTGGGCTCTGGTTGTCACCAAAAAGCTGTGAGGAACAAGGATTGACTTTTGAAGGTAATAAAAGCCCACAAGAAAAAAGGCCTGGTACCTTGGTTGGTAGTGCAGTCCATGGCAATCTTTCCAGGGAAGGACGAAGATTATTTTCCTGAAAGATGGCTGGAAGGGACCTTAAGGCACAATGGAAAGCTTGAAGGACTTGGAAAAGACAGATGTTTACAGGCAAGGCTGAATGACAGTATGTGGCTCAGCTTCTGTGCCCTAAGGGGAAGATTAAAAGTCACCCTAAATGTTCCTTGTGTAAATTCCAGCAAAGCAGACATAAAAATCATAAGTAATCATTTGCTGCTCTTGTTGTGTTTATGCAAATGAACAAGATAAATTAAAAATGAACCTAATGCAGTCCCTTTAATGACAAGGAGGGCAATCTTAAGGAGAAAAATTGTGATTCAAGGAAAATCACAATGCTCAGTGGTAGACTATAAAGCAGTGCAGCTAACCATCTTTAAAGTTTTTTTTCATTTAAAGTTTGTTTTCATTTAGAAGTTAAGCTATGCCTGTGGCATCGTCAAAGATGTTTAATTTACAGGCAAGAAGAATTTCTAATGCCTTGCAACTGGATGTTTTTCCAATAAGACAGTCTTACAGATTTAGAGACTTGTTTATGGGTTATGTTGCATAAATTAACATGTTTTCTATTTTCAAAGGGCATAAGCCTATGATCTCATTACCTGAGTCATTGTCTGTATGTATAGGCCTCACTTAATCCTGTCTTCAGCGCTGCCTCCTGAGCCTCAACGGTTTGGCTAAAGTAAGTGACTGGGTTGGTGAAGTATGGGGTGGTCTGTGGGCTTCACTTTAAAACTCATTTCTCTTTTCTATCCTAATGGCTTGGACAGAAAGATCCTAGAGATCTGAGAGGGAGGAAATGTAAAATATTTTCCTCAGCCCAAACTAAGTATAATGGGCAAAAGGGTTTTAGACAGGTGAGACATGCCTGGCACACCTTCCTCCAAAGAAGCCCCTTTTTTACCCTAATCTGGGACACTGAAAATTAATACCTGCCTTTTGTCATCTAGTGGTTATGGATTGAATGATGTCTTTTAACTGTGTTGCCAAATCTATTGCCCCCAGAATACAACAAGGATACCAGCCTGTTAAACCAAGCACACCGTTGTCTGGGGACAGCCAACTGACCTGGAGTCTGCAAGATCCTTCACCATGTGGGAAGGCCACCCTCCCCTCTACACCCCCACTTTTATTAGTGATTTCTGGACCCAAGGGTAGGTAGAACGATGACCATGTCCAGCTTGAAGCAGCTAGAGGAGCTCGAGACCTTCACCCATTGTCCTTTATAAGATTATAAAGGGTCTTAAGTCTGAGAGGGAGGGATTGTTATTTTTTATTATTAAAAAAATTAATTAATCAATTAATTAATTTTAAACGAATAATATAGGAAAGGGTGAAGCCAGAAAACTTGTATGTACGACCCATGGGCATGGACTGGGGGATGGGTGGTAATGCTGGGGGAAGGGTGGTGCTGAGCAGAGGGGAGCAAAGGAAATAAAAATGGAATTATTGTAACAATATAATCAATAAAATGTACTTTAAAAAAGTTACACTGCAGTTGGAAAAGTGACTGTTTACCTTCTGAAGGACAACCTCAGGTGATAGCAAACACAGATAGGTTCTGAATCACGGGAAGATGCTAACGTGAACCAAACTTGGCACCCTTGGAAAAGCCTTGTTACAGCCCTCTGAGTCTGCTGCATTTTCAAAAGCACTGACTTTCCTGATTCCCATAGTCAGGGTGGAGGTAGGAGGAAGAGGAGGGAAGGTAATGTGGATAGCTCAGAGTTCCCACCTTATTACAGTGCTAACCCTGCAATCTCTCCACCGGATCCCTGAGAAAGCCTGGACAAATGAGGGATTCTGGTGCTGATAAGGCAGAAACACAATCACCCTCCTGGGTCCTTACATATTGCAGGGTGACTTGGACAACACACTCCAGTTTGGCATCTCTGATAATCTGACTGACTTCCTCTATTCAGAGGAGAAGCAAGCACTGCTTGGACAAAGAACTCACCATTCCTAGCCGATCAATGGGGCAATCCTCTGGATTCAGAGAAGCATTAGTGACAAGCCCAAAAACCTATTCTCAGGTGAAGTTCTTTCACTACTTAGTCTAGGTACAGGCTGAGTTTTTTTCAGTGATTTGGCTAATTCAATGCTTTCTATGTAAAAAATTAAAATAACTTGAGAATGAAAACAAACAAAAACAATGCTCCACCAAGATCTCCCAGTTTTCCTGTCCAGATGGGAGTCCACAGAGTTGTATCAGTGACAGAGCATATTCAAACCTAATTTCATTCAATATTTCTTAACAGCCCTTTCTTTAAAAAAAAAAAAAGTATGTTTATTGTTTTTAGAAAGAGAGGAAGGGAGACAGAGAGAGAAAGAAAAGCATTGACGTGAGAGAGAAATTTTGATTGTTTGCTTTCCCTACGTGCCCTGATCTAAGATCAAATTTGCAACCTGAGTATGTGCCCTGACCAGGAATAGAACCCCCAACTTTTTGGTGTGTGGGATGATGCTCCAACTGAAAGAGCCACCTTGCCAGGGCAACAGCCCTTTATTGTTAATAATCACACACCTGACAAAGAAGATGGAAAAGCTAAAGGAAATTCTACAGGAAGAAGAAACTGGACCAACCCAATCTTGTACCTTCTTAGAGCTATGCTTTCTCTAACTGAGTCACTCAACTAACTGCTCAGTATTGGAAGGCCTCAGCAGTTGCCCATGGCACAATTGAAGCCTTTAACCAGTAAGACTTCTCTAGCCAAGAATTCATATATTTGTTTTAATGGTGACACAAAATTGATCCCAAGTGCCGATTTCAATGGATTTTTCTCCTAAGTGGACTGTCTATCCTGTAAACCTGCATTGCAATTGCTCAGATATAATGCTCTCTCTTCCTTCAAGAATTGAAAAGTAATTTTTATTTGAGTCTGAGTGGACAACATCCTGTGGATAAGGAAAATACAAGCAGAGATTGCTGCTAGGGTGGCTGAATTAGACACATTTGGAATAAGCAGGCATTCTATTGGCTACACTTAGTAGTGATTAAGCATGAATATTTGGGAATTGGACTCCAGAGTGCAAATCCCAGCTTTGCTATTTTATTACTGGGGGCCAATAACTTAATCTCTCAAAACCTCAGCTGCTTCATTTTAAAAATAATTATAAAATAGTCCTTGCTGTGAGGATTAGGTAAGATAAAGTCTGTTGAATGCTTAACATTCTGTGTGTGGCAAGTGGTAGGTATGGTCCAATAAATATTAGCTGTTATCATTTTACCATGATTATATTTATTTATTCTTGACAGGATGCTGAAAAACTCAGTGGTGTTTCCAGGATTAAATCAGATTTTAAAAAGGAAACTTCTCAATTCTCATGATCACATTTAAGGTTGTTTCTTTGAGGTTTTGGGAAGATCTCCCAGTTTTTTCTAACACAACAGAGATCATTTTTTATATTTCCTCTAACATCAGCATAGTTAGAGGGTAAAATCCAGTGTTCCATATTATGCCAGGATCCGCCTGAGTGGTGTCAAGAGTCTTGAGTTGAGCCCAGGGAGCAGGTGTAGGCTCTTCCCACCTTCCAGCTATAGTTTATGTTTTAGTCTTTTTAGACCTGCGAGGTTCCCCCTGGCTGCAAAGTAGTACTGGATGGTGACTGCAGCAGCTAATTAACTGCGTCCTCCTTCTTCCATCATGAGGTTGCCCAATGGGATTGTGAATGTCAGGACACTATGCTTCACAATGAATGAACATAGTTAAATAGATGGAATAAATAAGCTTAATTGATTTTTGCCCAAGTTGTGGGTGGGAGTCAGGGCTGGTGCAAATTTGACTCACGTCGTAAATGTTTAAATTTATCCGGAAAACGTCTGGATGAAAGTTTCCCCCCCTCCTTTAAAAAAAATAAAAAACACTCATTTGTTTATGTCTTTACAACTTAAACAAAATGAATTAATGGCTTTTAAACCCTTTGCGCTAAAAAAAGAAAGTGCTTCCAGCTTGACAATCTAAATGATAAGTGGCAGCCCAATGTGGTTTGAAATAGACCAAACATAAATTCATCTCCTATAGGGAATTTTAACTGGAAGCCACACTGACCCTTTTTTCCAGGGGTGCTGCCACACAGCTAGCAATAATGAAGACTGACAAATTGTCATAGTTGGATGTAGACTTTCTTTATATATATATATATATATATATATATATATATATATATATATATATATATATATTTAAGTTATTTATTTATTTGTTTGTTTATTTCTTTATTTTTAGAGAGGGGGGAAAGGAGAAAGAGAGGGAGAGAAACATCACTGTGTGGTTGCCTCTCAGTCCCCCAACTGGGGACCTGATGTGCAACCTAGTAATGTACCTTGACTGGGAATCGAACCAGTTACACTTGGTTCGCAGGCCAATGCTCAATCCTTTGAGCCACAGCAGCCAGGGTGGATGTAGACTTTCAATGCACTCTTCTTGTGGCCTTAAACACAGCAAGCATCAAGAAGGAGACTCATATTTCCGAGGTGTAGGAAGGATGCCAAGGTCCATTCTAAGCTGCCACACCAGGGCATCTCAGCGAATGGAAGCAGAGTTTGGGGTGGGGCAGGATGGGGTGGGGTGGGCCAAGCCTGTCTGAGCTGTGGGAGCCAGGAAACACCTCCAAAACTCAATCAAAAGAGGAAGGGGGGAAAGAAAGAAAAGAAAGTCTTTTCTCAGGGAGAATTCTGGCTGTATAGAATTCTTGAGCTTCTAAGGTTGGAGTAGGAAGGGTTGCAAATCTCATCCAGAGCTCTGATGATTTTTTTTTCTGAAGAAAAGCAAACTAGAATATAAGGAGAGTTTCTAGTTTAGAGTTGCTGTTGAGTAGAGATTGTGATATTGAGACTGTTCCAGGAAAGGAAGTTTTAAGGCCAAAATTAAAATAGCATATTTGTTTATTGCAATTTTTCAGAATCCCCCAAGCCTCCTTCCTTGGGAAGCCTTATTTTTCATTTAAGAGATGTTGTGCACCATATGGATTTTTTTTTTTTTTTGTTTATATACTACATTTGCCAAAAATGTCATATGAGACACATCACCTCATTTTCCTTGGGGGTCCCAAAAGATAACAGGTACCTTCAAAGCTTTCTCTATTTGCTTGGTAAATATAAACATGCAGAAGAAAACATTATTTAGCAAATAAAATGATACTTTCATAACTTTTAAGCTGTGCAAGTCATAATTATAGCAATCTCAATAATTATCATTTAATGTTCAAAATATACCAACCTTCATTTAAAAGCAAACTAATACTGGAATTCAATATTGACATTAGTCTGCGAAGACTCAGATCCTAAAAAGAAGCATAGACATACATATTTGAAAATTTTGACTTAATTGGTGAATTCAATTAATGTGTCAGTTCCCAAGGAACTTAGAAGTTGACTGACTTAATTGATTGAACAAATTGACTCATTGTGCTGTCACCTTATAGTCTTCACCACTGGATAGATGTGGAAGTGGGGGGCTAGGCTGTAGGAAGATGGGACATAAAAAATGAGAGTACCTAAAGTAGTTGAGTATTATGTTAGTCTCTTCCCAATTCTGCATATTTGTTGCTGGTATATTTTTGGATATTTGGATATTGGCAGTTTTCAGAGGAATGATACTCGCTAAAGTAGAATTAAAATGAAGTTGTGGAAGTACTGAATTTAGGAGAACACATTCTTCTTCCAACCACAAGCTCCCCAACTGCTTTGGCTTTGCTTCTTTCCCATGACAGCCTTTGGATAGCGGACTGTCTCACAAGTGTTCATCATCTTCCCTCAGGCACTCAGGCTTACTGAGTTTTACAATTTGACTCTGGAAGACTTTTAGTTGTCTCAATCTAGCTTAAAGAAGAAACTGCATTCTCTTCACTTACTACATAGTGTTAATGTTGAAAACAATTACTCTAATTACTCTTGCTGTCTTATTTTATCTGCTGAATCACTGAAACCTCATCCAGTGCTAAACATGCTTATAGTGACAGAACATGAAGAAGAAGATACAGGGTCCCTGGCCCTTTGAAAATCTTGTATTTTGTTCACATAGGGTTTTTGTTTGTTTGCTTTGTAATTTATAATTAGATTACTCTAATCTACATGTTTCCTGGATATTCCAGGAAATATCAAATATACATATGTATGTCCATATGGGCACACCTCGGAGATATTATGGGTTTGATTTCAGACCATCGCAATAAAGCAAATAACAGGAAGTTTTTGTTTCTCAATGCATATGAAAGTTATGTTTACACTATGCTGTAGTCTACTAAGAGTGCAATGAGTATTATATCTAAAAAGACAATTTATTTTAAAAATGCTTTATTGTTTAAAATGCTAAGCAATATCCAAGCCTTCAGCAAGTCATAATCTTTTTGCTGGTAGAGGATCTTGCCTTGGTATTGATGGTGCTGACTAATCAGGGTGGTGGTTGCTGAAAGTAAGGGTAGCTGTGACAATTTCTTTAAATAATACAATAGTGAAGTTTGCTGCATTTATTGATTCTTCCTTTCATAAACACTTTTTCTCTATATAGCATGTGATTCTGTTTAATAGCATTTTACCCAAAGTAACTTCTTTCAAAATTAGAGCCAACCTTCTCAAACCTCTTTTATCAACTAAGTTTATGTAATAATCTACATGATTTTTTGTGATTTTAACAATCTTCAGAGCATCTTCACCAGGAGTAGATTCCATATCAAGATACCACTTTCTTTCCTCATCCATGAGAAGCAACGCCTCATCTATTCAAGTTTTATCATGAGATTGCAGCAATTCAGTCACATCTTCACAATCCTTCAATATGCAATATCTGTGAAGTGCAATAAAGCAAAGTGCAACAACATGAGGTGTGCCTGTATACACATATATATACACACATACAGTAAACTTTACAAAATTACCTATGTAAATAAGAAATGCCAATTCCTTGTAATACAATGATATTTCTAGTGCTTTGCTAAAATACTCAGAAAACTTGTATTTGACACAATAATTAAAAGATGTCATGGAAACAGGGCAGGAGGAGGGTGACAACAACAGCTTAGCTGAACAGAACAATGTAGTTTGAAGAGTCCTGCAGCAAACTGTCTCCCAACAATCCACAGGGACTGTTCTGGCAATTTGCTTCCTGTTTATAATTTGTTGGCTTTTGTAACTACTAGTTTCATTTAAGCTCAGGAAGGCTGGTGAAGTAGACAGATACCTAACATAAATAGTGGCCCAGGGGGAGGGGGTAGTGAGAGAAGAGGGATAAGTAAGGGAAGGGCCTAGTCAAGGAACGTGTATGAATAACTCATGGACATGGACAACGGGGAGGGATATAATTGTGGGAGAAGGGGTGGGCTGGATGGGGGGAGCAATGGGGGAAAAATGGGACAACTGTAATTGAAAAACCAAAAAATAAAAGAAATTATAAAAAAAATTAAAAAGAAAAGAAAAAGAAATATAACAATAATGAAATGTCATTTTCTACCAAAATAAAATATGGCTTCTTAGAGAAAAAAAAAAAAATAGTGGCCCAAACCAGTGATTTCCAACCTTTTTCATTTCATGGTGCATTTAAACTAATCTCTAAAATTCTACGATATACCAAAGATATACTTTTTGCTGATCTGATAAAAAACAGGTATAATTTTGATTTATTCACACTGGATGGCTACTGTTGTGTTGGCTGTTATCTTTTTTTTTTTTTTTTGACAATTTAAGGAAAAAGAGGACAGTGCCCCTGACCAAATAGCCTGGTATTGCATGTTTTAAAAATTCTGCAGCACACCAATTGAAAACCGCTGGCTCAAACTAAAGGAATTAACAAATGTTGGTATCCTAAAACATAATCACAATAACTGTCATTTATGAACATTAACTAGATGAGAGGCCCCATAGCAAATGTTTTATGTGTTTTACCTCAATTAATCCTCAGTATCTGACTACTTTTTCACAGAACATGGCTTTTGGGGTCAGACAGAACTTGCATCTCTATCTTAGCTGTGCTGTTTAACTAGCAGTGTGAGCATGGAGAAGTTACTCAAATCACTCAAAGCCTTTGTTTATTCAATTGTGATTAGGTACCACTGTCTGATAATTTCTTAAGGTAACTTTAAAAAATGAGCATTTGTGTATGCTGAGTTTCTGTGTGTGACATTATACACAGGCTTGCCTCAACCCACACAATCATCTTTCTGTCACCCAAATACCCCTAGTTTCTTTGGTCTTCTCATGGAGATCATTTCCAAGGCATTGAATCATCTTCATGTTGTTTCTGAATCATGTCCAAATTCTTCATAATTCATTTTAGTTTAACTTCAAGCAAAACACAGGTCCCTAATAACAGCCTTTCTAAAGTTGAGTTACAGAGAGGGATTAACATGTGCATTGTGCATGCCATATCCCTGCGCTCTAATTCCCACGTATCCTTGTGAAACAGTGCCCTCAGTTTCGAATGGAGAAATTGAGGCACAGAGAAGACAAATGCCCTGTACCAACATCATACAAACTCAGCAGCAATTTAGCTTTCCCTCTCCAATCTAATTTTCATTAAACACCAAAGCACTGTCTTTACTTGTTCTCTTAAGGAAATGACAGCCACGTAGTCTTTGTAAGATTGGAATGGGTAAGGTGTTGGCTTTTTGTTTTTTAAGTATATAAATATTGTTTGAAGTTTTATATAGCAAAGGATAGATTAGCTTTGGGCTGTGTGTTGTACCTGTAATGATTAAAACACATAAATAAAGTGCAGATGATATTTTGCAAGCAAAACTACTCAGTTCAAGTTCTTGTTGAATATATTTTCCTGATTCATTTGAGACTTTTAAACCAATATGATCAATACAACTTAAAACAGAATAAAATGAAACTAATTTTTCAATCATGTTACATTGGAGACCATTTAGGTTGAATAAAGGACAAAAAAATTAGTAGGGTGAAGGATTCTGAAAGTATGTGTCTGAATGCAATTCCCTAATGACATATTCTGTCTATATTTTGCATTCCTGTGTTGTCCATGTTGGTACTTAATGTCCTCTAATGTTGTAATTTACCCCATAAAGACTTATATTAATGTTAGAGTTTGTTTTTGAATGAGGAAGATGAAAATAAAAGGTATGTCATTTCATCTACAGCTAAGGGGTCAGCAGAGGCCTTGATTTTTTGTGGTCTTATAAATATCCTAAGTATAAAGAAGACATCCCAAAAGTGATAATTTCATTTAGATATCAAAGAAAAGCTCCACATTTTGATGAGTCTCTGGCAATGAGTCTTTATAAACATTGTTGACTACTATCCTGGTTGATGTGTCAGTTACAGACTTAGCTTCTGCCTTTGGAAATCTACTTTCCCTTCTCTCTGGTGGCATCCCTCCCTGGAAGAGGGGCCTCACGTGGAGTGAAAGAAGTGGTTTCTTGTTTTAGAGGCATTTTTAGAATTTCATCAAATGTGTCAAAGATAAAGCCCTAAAGGCCTTCTTCCACAAGCAAGCTAGTATCTCCCAGGTCCATGGTATCTCCAGTATCCCTTAGAAGATAATAGAATGTGTTCCTTGAGAAGCAGACTTCCCGTCAGAAAAGCTCAAGCACTTTAGGGGTCAGTCAAAAGGCTGAAAGTTCAGTCTCCAACTCCTCTGAGCATTTTGCCCTTGTGTCAAGCCTCTTAGCTCTGGTGACAGTTAACAGCTGGATTCTTGGTGATGTGGAAACTTGATCACCACATCATTATACAGGCCATCAAATACGTGACCCTGAGGTGAAAGTCCCCATGTTGTGTTATCTGTCCCTGCAGCCAGGCCACCCCCCAAGGCACTGCTGTTCAATTTATATTTATAATCCCCTTCCTTCTTTCCTGTTCTTTTGCACAAGGAAGTTGACAATGGTAATAAATGTGGCCATGCTCAAGGATGGGGCTGTGACAGGCTCAATAAGGAGTGAACTGATTTGTTGCTTTGGGGTTGAAAGCTCAGACTTTCATGAAACAAAAATATTATATTCAGGGTAATGATTTATGGCCCTAACTCATGTTTGACTGCAGACCATAAATACTACCAAACAGTGCTTACAGCCTCTCTAGAGAACATTAGGAACATACTCAGTTTTATTTTATACAGCAATTACTGACTCAGGGTAAGCATGGACATTATTTGAAAGACATTATTTTACCCAAAGTAAGTCTTTGGAGATGATAGTGTTCAACAGTGATTTTTGCACACTCTAACTTTATCTGTGTGACTCTAAAGTGCCCAGAGAAATCCAATGACAGATGAACTAGTGAGGCAAAACCTGACGGCGATTGTTACTCTGACAAGGATGTCATTTTTTTATCCTGTAATAACTAAGCTTCCCAGACATAAATGCATGGCCTATGACTTGTATTATCTCATCAAAATGTAGAAACTTCCAAGATACCTCAAAGTAAACTGGACCCACAGCATGGAACTTGCTCAGATCTCTTTGATTTCCTTGTGTCTAACTTTAGTGGTAAAACAGGGACACTTGCTTTGGGGATAGTTGGGGTCTTGATAACTTTTGCCTACCTTTCCAGTCTAATCTTGTCATTATTTGCATTCTGGAATGGGTCCTGATTTCTCTTGCTTATTTGACCACCCCAAAGTCTTGGAGTCACATGAATGAGATACCATTAGTCATTTTTAATGGAAGCTAGTACCAGCCAGGATGGGGAGTGCCTTGTGAATATAATGCTTTATTTATATTACATAAGCACTTCAATCCCAGAAGGACATTACTTATACTCCTTTATACTTAGTGCTCAGTGAGTTAATTTATTTAAACAGTGAATTATATTTTTCCACAATACAGGTTTGATTCCTACATGGAAAAGAAAAGACCTTTCTGAAAGCTTCTGGGGGTTGAAGATGGATCCAATAGGTACAATTTGAAATGCTAATGAAGGGCAGTTTCAGAGTAGATAGCAGTGTGGTATAGAAGCTAACATATTATATATTCATATGTACAGTAGGTTGTTACTTTACCTTCCTTATCTTATTTGAGTGACTTCTTTACTCAAATTAACTCTTTATTTTGGCAGTGATCATCCTAAATGTTCTTTTAATGGATATTATATTTGCTAAATTATAGATGAGCTTGATTTTAAGACAAATGCCATTATCTAAGTTATTTATTCATGGGATGTTGTCTGTAACATGCCCATACTATTTTTTCTCACAGTTTGATATTGATTACTTGCTTTAATCAGTTGTACCAAGGGATGCTGAAAGACTCAGCAATCACAATTTTGAGAATGAACATCTCTCTCTGGGTCTCTGCCAGGCTCAGAGTAAAAACTGGCTATTTTCAAACTCTTGGTATCAAAAACACTAAGGAGAAGTGGCTGGATGAATCCATACATTTAGATGGGTTAATGTGTATGACTCTCCAAACTTCACACACATGAAGTCATCACCTTGACAATCCTATCATGTTTTTGTGCACACATTTTCTTCACTCTGTGATATTAGCAGGAAGGACTACAGGCATCCAGCTCTGCCCTCTCTAATAATACCCACATATTTTTTCTGACTTTGTTTTCAAAGCAGGAAATAAACTCTGCTGGCCCCCAGAAACACATGATCAAGATCTTAGTAGAAAATCAGCATTCCGTCTAAAGGCAATTAAAGATAATACAGCTTGTGCTCTATTTTTATTTGTACTTTGTATTCAGGCTCAGAATTTAAAAAGTTATAGCCCTGGCCAGGGAACTCAGTTGGTCAGAACATGATCCTGATTCACCAAGGTTGCAGGTTTGATCTTTGGTCAGGGCACATACAAGAATCAACCAATGAATGCATAAACAAGTGGAACAAAAAATCAGTGTCTCTCCATCTCCCTCTCCCCGCCCCCTCTCTCTTTCCTTTCCCCTTTTGCAAAGCTTAAGGAGTTGCAGTTTGTCCGTATTAGGGGACGAACATCACTTTTACACTTTCTTTCAGTACCAAGATTCAGCATTTCCCAAGGACAAGTGCTGATGCAAATAGAGGGAGATCTACCCCCTCTCTTCTCATCCTGTTGTAGAAGTGGATTTCATTTGAGCAATAAGACCTGATAAACTATGTATTTTTGGGCAATTATGGCATACCTTAGGTGATATTAGAAAGCATAAGGCTTTAACTTCCTAAGAAGTGCAATAATGACCCTGTAATTCACAGTATGGGAACCTTACTATAATTGTAAGATGGAATGCATTAAAATGAAGAAAACAAGGGGGAAAAAGACATAAGTGGAAATTGGTAGATGGAGAAGGGGCATGAAACCAATGTCAAACAACCCTAAGTCTTTATATTTGAGTTTCTAAACACATTTCCAAATGGTTATCCCTTTACAAAGCTCTGCTGTTTTCTCATGTACAACCAGAGAAGGATTGTCTACAAAAAGCCTCTGACCCATTTCTCTACGTTTTTAAATAAAGTTGGTAAGAACTAGAAATGTTTTGTTTGAGAAGAGGACTTTGCTAAGGCAGGAGACCAGCTGGGCTTCTGCATTGGTTCCTAAACTTAGGCCAGTGGTCTAAATGGGATAGAGACATTTGTGGAGGGAAGAACCACTTTGGGTCAGTAGCACACTATTAAGCAGCTGCAGAGAAATTCAAGACAGTCTGTGTCAAGATAAACCCTGTGGTAGGCTGAAAAATGGCCCTCCAAAAGACGCCCACATCTTCCTGGGACCTGTGAATGTTACCTTATATGGCAAAAAGAGGCTTTGCAGATGTGATTAAGTTAAGGATCTTGAGATGGAGAGATAATCCTGGATTGTCCAGGTGGGCTCTCAGTGCAATCACACATTTCCTTAGCAAAGAGAGGCAAGGGGAGATTCTACACACAGACCCCAGAGAAGAAAGCCAGGTGACTGCAAGGCAGAAATTAGAGTAACAGCCACAAGCCCAGGAGTATCAGCAGCCCCTAGAAGCTGGAAGAGGCAAGGAACTGTTTGCCCCTAGGACCTCAGGATGGAGCACAGCCCCACTGACACCTTGTTTTCAATCCAGTAATGCTGATTTTTAACTTTTGCCTCTGTAACTAAGAGAGAATAAATCTATGTTGTTTTAAGCCTCCCATTTTGTGGTAATATATTATGGCAGCCACAGGAAACAAATGCCTTTCCCCTTTAATGACCATTCTTTAAGGTTATGTTATGGACTTATTTCTATATAATACGCTATTTTCAAAGAATTCTAAAGAAAAAAACACCTGAGTACCACTCACCTGCTGTCTACTCTCCTATAGTTTTCTGATGGGATCTAAAACACATGTTCAAAGTCTCACAAATACAGGTATAGCCTGCTTTTTGGAAGTTCACATTACACCACTTGGCTTTTACAAAAGACCTATATTAGCACCTATTTTTGCTACCCAACCCCTAGAAAAAATCCAAAGAGAATTTTTGCTTTTATCAAAAAAGGTGAGAAGTGAAAATAGCCTTCAGTGTGTGTTACAGAGGCAGCACCCTGAGCACAGATGCTCCTTCCTGAGAACCACACTTGACATCTCCGCATCAAGTTGCCAGTGTTTGGAACCCTGTCTGAGAACATCTGTGCTGCATCTCCATTTATTTTGTGCATTGTTAGCACAATGAGGTAACTTCTTCTTCACTTTACACCATTTAAGCTTAGGAAAGGTGTCACTGGAATGCTATACTTTCAGAGAAATTATGTACTTGCGGATATGTTTTATAAGCTCCTTTCATAAGCCTCAGCCTGTCCTTACCCCCTGACCACACAGTCAAACTTCTGCTTCCCTTTCCAGACCCATTCCTTTCAGAGTCTTCCTTAAGGCTCTTGCCTGGGAGTCTCCTTCTCTTTCATATAACTTGTATTTATTTTAACTTTCTATACCATTTGCCACAAAGACACCTGGTTGTGTAGCCATCTCCTTGGTGAGGGCATAACCCCACAAAGGAAAAAAACTTGGTATCCTCCCGGGTGCCTGACCTGGGCTTCACACCTTGAGAGGTAGTATTTCTTAAGATACAGTTCCTTGACTAAAGACATAAGGAATGTCCAGAGGCAGGTGGGCTGACCCTATATTGCCCAAGGCTTATGTAATGGGTACCTGAGAGGTTAGGCAGGCACTGGGAAGGAGAAGCTGAGGGTAAGACCCACGCTAAATGGAGCAAGGTGGGGAGTACATTCACTTGTGCAAACAGAGTTGGGGAACCTGCTTAAAGAAATGAGCTCACATACTTACCTGGCAGGGGAGATACCATGATCACAAAGGTGGTTTTCCCAGGGCAAGGCTTACCCATTGCACTCCAGAGGTGCTGACCCCTGTGATTTCCCCAAATGTGGAAAACTTGTCTGCTTAATTTGTAGTAGAGGGGGACTGCATTCGTGCTCTCCCCTGAGAAAAAAAAGAAAGAAAGAAAGAAATGAGCTCCCAAAGATCGTGAATGAAGATACATCAATGAACATGTGGCGTGACCTATAGCCCAGACTGGGGTATGCACACTCCCTCCTCTGTCTGCATACATCACATCTACTTAGGAAAGTCAGCACTAGGAACAGAGCCCAGGCGGTTTCCACTGGACTGTGGTGTACTGAGGGTTGTCTATAGTCCTGTCACATCTTTCTACTCAGGCAGTTCTTTAGGCAAATCAGTTGATTATTTCATTCACAACCATTATCTGTTGTCATAGCAATTTAAGGATACAGGAGTATTTCACAATAGTCCTCCCAATGTAACTTAAGGATTAAACTTCACAGACTCCTGCCCCAAACTGAACATTGAATTTCCGCAGAATTAAACTTGGCTAATCCCAGAAAGCACTGCAGCACATGTCATTTACAAGAAAGAATTCTCTTTCTTCCATCCCCTATCCAGCATGTGACCCCAATGAGCCCACTGGATCCTTGGATATCAGAAATTTGACTCACTCCCATTCATTGGGAGAATACAGAGCAAGCTGGACTTCCACCCATGCAGTTGCCATTCCTACTTGGCTGTGGGGAGGCACTTCCACTATACAGGATTCAACCCATCAGCTACTTAAGATCTAGGAAAAATCCCTTTCTCTCAGGAACACTGACTTGAAGCTGTTTTGTTTCACAGGCAATTTAGTATTCTCCCGGGCCACAGAGAAAGAGAGTTTGTTTACTTTTTAAGCCTATGGTGAAAAAAGATTCATGAATAACTGGAACAGTGAATTGAAAGATTTTTTTTTTTTAAGTACAGCTATCTCTTTCACATTTAGGTAACAACTGAGACAGTTATAGGAAAAAAAACAACTAAATAATAATAATAATGACTGATAATTATTGTACCTCTGTTCTGTGTCAAAGATACAAATGATCTCATTTTATTCTTGCCATGGTCGTCTGAAATTGATACTATTTCTAATCCTAGTTTTTCAGATGAAGAAGCTGAGGTTAGTGAAGTTACAGAACTTGCTAAGGTCACACACAGCTGGTGAGTAGTGGAGTTGGGGCAGAACCCAGCCAGCTGTCTCAGTATCTTGTGCTCCCCAGGATACACGGGATAAAAAGATGTGCACTTTTGTAGTGAGTATAGATCTTAATCTATAAACTCAGGTGCTTTACTGTCCATAAGTCAACTTAGTATCTTCTCTAAACCCTATTCTCCTGGGCTGAAGGACATATAGCTCAACCACTCTTGAGGCCTCCTCATCATTACTTTCAGCAGGTTGGAGCAGGGTGTGGAAATTTGGTTCATGCATGGGTCAAGACTTGGGTGAGTCTCCCATCTACTGCTGTCTGTTTGCTGCTGAGGGTCACGTGACTCCAGGCCATCTGATGACCTCTGCCCTGTGGCTTCTGTGCATCACATGCCCAGGTCCTCCAAGGCTACCCCTCAGCCTCAGGATGTTGCCAAGAGCAGGGAGCAGGTCCTCACTCTCCTAGAATAGGGAAATCTGATTGTTCTGAGGGAGATCAATCTCCATCCCAGCAGTCCTCCCTCTCTTTTTCTCCCCAGGACATAGGTACTAGAAACTCCTTCTTGGACCCCCACTCTTCCCAATGGTCTTAGAATTTTGACTTTTGCTTTCTCCCCTCCTACAAATCTTCAGTAGGCACAGATTGTGGTGCCGACTTAAACAGGCGAAGGTAAAGGCCAAATATAGAGCAAAAACTTACTGTTACAAAGCTTGCCCCTGCCAAATCTCCCTTCATTCCCCTTCACGTTAGTGGCATGTTCCTGCTACTTTCTCTCACTCTCATGCTCATGTACAAACATACCCATGAGTACAACATTTCTCATTCTTTGGATACTTAACATTTTCTTCCTATCAAGTAAAGCTTATATTATCTCGGCTTTGTCTCTGACCATACTGGTGTTGTTATGGAAATTTGTTAAATAGTGCTTTATTAAAGTTCCTGACAATTGTATATCACAGCTGATGCCCATGAGGTAGCAGGCAGGTGATTTGACTAACTTTTTCCTATACATCAATTTGTACCCTCAGTACTTTTTAATATACCCTATAATTTATATTGTAAATTATGAATTATCTTGGAGGACCTCATTGTTTGGAATTCATGCTGATCTATTCCTATTATTTAAATCTTTAGAAAGATTATTAAAGGAATATTTAAGTGTCTCATTTCATGGAAATTGGGAACACTGGATTACAGTGTAAATGCATTTATTCAGAAAGGTGGGGGGAAACCTCTAAGGAAGAGATAGAATTTGTAGTATTTATTACCCACATAGGTTTCATTGTTGCTATGTGTGATTTTTCTTAATATATTGCTGATATTTTATCTTGTGTATATCTGTCCACCACCATTAAATCCCTGGATTTTTTGTGCCTATAGGGCACATATAGGAATGCTTTCTTAGTAGACCTCATCCTCAGGGATCATTTTATTTCCACAGCTTAGTTCCTTCTTACTAGAATAGTGCATTCCATATTTTCCCCCCAAATTTCTATCAGTCTTGATCTAATGTGTTAGGTGATGAGTGATTGGAAGCTGGCCACAGGGGGGATGTGAGCAATGAGTTATGCTGTCTCCTAGTAACCAGCCAGCAAATAGCTTCCAGCAACTATTTTAAACCCCAAAGCACACTTACCTTTGGTATTAACCTTAGAGAGACCATTCTAATCTATATCTGTGCTCTCATCCCTCTTTCAGAACTTCTAAGAGGAGAGGAAAAAAAATAGAATCAAGTTTGCATATGCCTATTACTTCCTTCAAGACTTAAATGAAGATGTACCTACATGCAGGGGTCTTTCCCAACAAACCCTTGCCTTTAATTTGTTTTCTGTGTTTTGTTTGCTCTCAAACGTTATGAAGTGGTTTTTACTATGTATTACCTTTGCTTATAAATGTGTTCCTCTATGTGACTGTTAAACCAGGTTATATTGCTATGTGGTTCCATAAAAAGGTCAGGGACACAGTGGAATACAGCAGGAAAGTGTCCTTCTCATCCATGAAAGATTGCTCCAAACTAATTAATTTAAATTTATTAAGATTATTTAAGACATAAACACTTCCTAGGAAAGGGAATAATTAAGCCTATTAACCTTGTCCACTAGTTAAGACTGTTTCCTCAATCATTAAGGGTCAGATCCTACAGAGTGGGAGGGATAAGAAGGGAAGCAAGAGAGTTAGTTTTAGGTCAGGGAGCCCAGAAGATGTGCCCATGTAAGCTGATGTAGAAGAGTGCTTTAGACGGATAGCAGCAAGAGGGCTTCAGAAGCCTGCAATTGCGAGAAACAAAGGGGAATCAGTAGGCAGGAAACATGAATGGCAGAGGCATAAAAAAGGGCCACTGCAAATCATCTTAGAAGAACTTCTAATGTGTGGTTGTGGTTTCAAGTGTCTGGACTAAACCCTAAACTCTGTAAAAGTAAGATTTATTTTGTTTCCTTGTTTTCTTATGAAATTCCGTACAGAGTAGGTATGCAGAAAATGTTTGCTGAACAAATAAACTTCCACTCTAGACAAAAGGAAGGAGTAGGCAATGCTGAAACAGATAAAAGGGCTAACTACTATGTTTGGCAAGGTTATGAGAGGTAGCTCTGGGATTTTAGCAAGAAAGCTTTTGGGTTTAGGAAAAGTTGTGCCAAAAGTTAGGCTCTTTTGGATAAACCAAACCTCAGTCCTTCTTAAAGGTATCTCTTTACTCTGCCATTTCATTTTATTAATGGAAAATGTCCTAAAGTGGCTGAGGACTTTGGGTAGGTCACACAGAAAGGTCAGTAGGATGCTGGAGGCTGATATCAATGTCATCAGATTTCCTCCTTTGGATGGACCTGTGTTACTACAAGCCCTGCAAGATAATTATAAGGAAGAAACTGCTTTGTTCAGTTTCACATTTTGTTTTTATGAATAAAGCAGCTACATAAGTGAGTACTTCTTTCATATTTTAAACACAATATGAGCTTTCCAATAAATGATCTATTTAAGCCTCCTCAAAATGCCATGAGGTGAATATTTGTTCTAAATTTACCTCCTAATGCTCAGAGAGGCTAGGCAAATTACTCAGTGTCACAAAACTAATAAAACAGAACTCAGATATAAACCCAGCCTTTCCTGGTTCTGAAGTTTATATTCTTACCACTGTGCTATATAGTTTCATTTCTGTAAGCCACCAGCTTGAAACTGGTTGAAAAAAAATGTTCTCGTGTTTATTAATTTGGTTAAAGGATAGTTGTAGAATTATAAGACAATCATAAAATTGTAGCTCTGCTAGGAATATTAGAAAGCATTTGATCTTGTGGTTTTCAAACTGTAGTTCTCAGGTTTCTCCCAGGTACTCAGAGGGTGCCCTAGGCAGGAGCAGCTGGAGTGGAGGTGGGAAGGCCATGGACACAGAGGTCAGGACTTTCAACCCTCTTCTACAGAGATGGCCGCATCCCTCAACTGTTTCTTATATTAGAGTTCTACTTAAGATTTCATTTAGGGGGAAAAAAAGGTTTATCATTCTGAAAAAAAATGGTGAAAATCACTGAACTAGTCTAACTCTTTCATGTATAGATGAGAAAACAAAGACCTAAACAGTAATTTAGCCAAAGTCATTCTGTTCAAATCATAGCATCTCTCAGCTGGGAGCATCCATGAGGGTCATCTGGTCAAACCATCTACCTACCATCTCCCTTACCTGTGTTCACCCACACTTGGGTCCAAATGTCTCCATTGTGGGATGGGGTTCAGGGTGGTCATGGTTCACCAAACCTTCCTATAGTTCTGGTTCTTAGAAAATATTTCCTTATAATAAGCTAAAATTTGTCCCTCCATGTTTCTAGGAGCCACATAGCATGATGAGAGTTATTCTTCCAAGTGACAGTGCTTCCGATATTTAAAAACACTTAACATATTTCCACTGAGTCTTTCATCTCCATTTCCTTAACTATTCTCAGACAACATGACTTCTTTCAAGTTTGGTTGCCCCACTTCCAAAAGGTGTCAATTTCTTTATATCCCTTTTAAAGAGTCAAGTGCAGAATTGAACATAATTCTTCAATAATATTTTAATTCATTTATTAAATCTTCTTTTAAACTCCCATTCTTTACACAATGTCATGTTAACTCCCTTAAGGTGGGTGAGGATTCAGAGGTGAGAGAAATGATGTGGAGAAACTATTATGTCCAGCTGGTTTGCCCACACAGACAAACTCATGCACACCCTTTTCCACTCTATTTCTTAAGAGGAATTCTCTACCTAGTAAAAATCACCCCAGTGGCCTGGCAGTAAGAGTTCCTTTCTGAAGCAAGATTTTACTCCTGTCCATGAGCTGTATGATGAGAAAGTATCCAGCCATGTAATATGAAAAATAGAGACATTGATCAAAGAAGATACAAGAAAAATTGTACGTAAGACAATGATGCTTCAGTCCCCTTTAAAGTAGGAACCTTGGGAACTTACACAGTTCTTCCAGCATCTCTTCCACTGTTAAAAACACTCTGCAAAATCCTTTACTAGAATTGCTATCAATTTTCCTGTCATATTTTCCCAAATCTCATCAATGATCTGAAATCTCTTCCCTTTCAAAGGTGATTTTAGTTTTGTGAAAAGCCAGAACTCACAAGTGCTAAAACTGGGCTGTAAGGGGACTGAGTCACCTGGGTGATTTGATGTTTCACCAAAAAACTCTGCACACAATGTGATGCATGAGGGGGCGCATTGTCGTGATGAAGTTGCCAATCATTAGTTGACCATAGCTGTGGTTGTATTGCATCTCTCAACCTACAAAGAACATTGAGGTAGTACTCTTTATTAGTTGGTTGGCCTGGAGAGGTTCACTTGTAAAGGACAACACCTTCCCAATCAAAAAACACAGTCTTGATCTTGCTGTGACTTTGCAGCGCCTTCTTCAGGTATGGAGAACCAAATGACTTCCACTGGGACAACTGGGTCTTTGTTTCTGGATCATAGCCATTAATCCCTGGTTATGATCTTCTTGAGGAAATCTGGTTCATTGGTAGCAGTTTGAATTAAGTCATTAGCAACTACAGCATGATGTTCCTTCTGCTCTGGTAGCAGAAGCTGGGGAACAAATTTTGCCACAACATATGTCATGCCAAGATCCTGCATCAAAATCTTGGGCAGAATAGTTTTTGGAATCCCCAGATCAGCTTCTAGTTCTTGCACTGTCAGTCACTGATCTTTGTTGATTGCAGCCAGTAAAATGTTCAGCACTCTCAGGTGTGCTTGTTGTTGGCCTTCCAGAACATGGATCACTTTCAACAGACTCTCCACCATATTTGAAGCATTCATGCCACAGTTTTATTTTCACTGTACTCATTTCATTGTCCCTGAAAGCCTTCTGAATCATCCGAATAGTTTCCATGGAGGAATGTTCAAGCTTAACGCAATATTTGATGCAGATTCATTGCTCTACTTACTCAGTCATTTCAAATGTGACAGCCACACAATACACATGCTCACTCAATAGCATCTACTGCCCCCACTGACTAGTACAGTGAAGTTCACATTGTTCATGCATGCACATTCCAGTCCACTCTCCTTGGCTGCCAGGTTACATCGATGTTGTGCAAACTGTTCTCATTATATTAACAATGTCTGGACATTTTCTTGACAAACCTTCATGTGTGCTCTGTAGAAGGGTTTATAAATTTGAAACAGACAGTCAGTTAACTATGGGGATATGATGAGTCAAATTTAGATTACTCTATGCGAGACTCACCCATGATGAAAGTACCTTGTCTGTGTAATACAGATCGAGATCAAGTCATGGCAAGTTCATAGTATCTTTACAGATATATATTTACAAGTGAGATGATAAAGGATAATATAGCAATAATACTCAAAAAACATTTTCTAAGTTTTATAAGACATACAATTACCCTTTCTTACCTCTGCTAATGAAGGAAACTGTTATGTAAATGATCTAAAACAGCAAGCAAAATGCTATTAAACTACAGTTCTGGAATACACTAGAATTTACATTTCAAATAAATAACAAATTATCTTTTTAATAATACTGGTTTTGTTAAATATTAGAAGCAGCTGGTGCTTTTTTGAGTTCATCCCAACTAATCCTGACACATGCTGAGTGACAGGGAGTCAACCTGAAATTGAACATTTGCTAGAAATAATCCTACAAGAAGTAATGCATACCATTTAATCTAGAGTTGATTATGTTCTATAGTTACTGCTATTTTGGGGCTGCTGAAAGTGGCTTATTGTTTATTCTCATATTGTTTTGTATTCAAGGCAGTAAATGTGCTTTCTTTGTATCCTCTTAATCACTGTCACCTTCATCCTCATAGATACAATTAGTTCTGTTTTGTGTTTGTGGGAATTGAAGGATCAGGATTGTTAAGGAGCAATATATCAGGAAAAGAAAAGGATAATCTCACAGAGAATATTCAGCAAGATTTAGAATTCTTGAGTATTCCAGCTTGAGAAGACTCAATAATCATCTGATTAGCCCTCTCATTTTAAAAATGAGAATGGTGACATTAAAATCATTTCAATGTTCTGTTTAGTGAAGTTAAATACATTCCAATTTTGCTTTCATTTTCTGAGTTTGAAATAAAATACTTACACTAGCTTTTTTCTAACAGTAGAATTCTCAAAACCATTGATGAGAGTGTGCCAAGGTGAATGAAATTGTCCGTCCAATTGATATTTAGTGAATGTGTACATCAGCAGTATGCCACAGGGATTGCTGGCTGGGGTTAGGACCCTTGGTTGCACCACCTCTGTGACACTACCCTTGCTTTCAGTAACCAGCTCTCAGCCATGTGTTTGGGCCTTAATGTCTTTATCTCTAAAATTAGGTGTTGGATAAAATCTTTTAATGTTCTTAGAGTTCTAATGTGCTATGGTTCTCACTTTCTTTATATAATTTTTCAAATGCATAATATATATATATATGTCATATAGATGCAAATTTATGAACACTATAAAGACAGGAAGGAAGCAGAAACTAAAAATGGAGGATTAGATTATCCTTGACTATATTTTAAAGCTAAGTGATCTCTAAAGAGAAAGATGTTGATTTGATATTTTTAATGTTGTACTTTCCAAGGGACAATAAATTACTGATTTCTCATGGGGTATGTTCATTTTTGTTTCCTTCACAAAGTTTTGGGAGTTTGTGTTTTCAAATAAGCATCAGTTCTCTTAGTTTGATATATTGTGGCTACCCTCACCCATGAAAGTATTTTTGGCTCACCAACTCTTGAGACTTCCTTAGATAAAGGGAGCTAAAGGTGGGACATAACTCTTTGAACGAGTCTCTCAGTTTGCTCAGAGTCTGGAGCTGTAACTCTCGGCTGGCAGTACCACCACATTCCTCTGGAAACTGATTATGTCATCACAAACAGAGATTTATGAGCCCTCACTCTAAAGAAACAAAAGACAGGATGAATTATGAGACGTTACAGGTCTGCAAACACTTTCTTCAATAATTAGCCTAAGGTAGGGAGGAGAGAGAAATTAACCTCACTAAAATTTCATTTTACACAACCAAAATATATATTGCTAACATCTGACTGAGCACAGAAATTCATCTTGTGGTGATCCAGTTTAAAGTCCACTTGTAAATTCAGTCTGAAGGGCTTCAATGGAAAGGGATAAAGGTCTAGAAAAAGCACAGTGGGGAATAAGTGCCCTCACTGTGGGGGAGCCTGGATGGCTTGATAGGGCCTTGCCATTGCTGATGGATGCATTCCTGAGTTGGCCCACCAAAAATATGAAATTATTTTGTATTCCAAGAGGGAAATGGAGCGTTAATCATTACAGACACAAAGCTTCTGCACTTCCCTGATACGAACACAGGAAAGTCAATGTGCAGAGGCAGTGGTTTCTCCATAACCACTTGCCATGACAGTTTGAGCTTGCAGGACACCAAAGGCAAGCACTGTATCCTGTACTTAGTGTGCCATTGCTCAGAAACATTTCCTTAGCTGTAAAACTGCACCTAGATAGTTAATCCACATATATGTGTCCCCTCTGGTACAAAGGCTACAGGAGAGGGGGTCTTGGGGAAAGGAAAATGGGAATCCATTAATTCACTAATGAATATTTATTGCATATCCACCATATGAGAGAGATTATCATGAGATCCAATAAGGAATCGTCGTCGTCGTCGGCAGCCGTCCGTCTCGAGAGACGATGGTGTAGCTTCTTAAGAGTCTATCTGCACCGCCAAGAATGGCTGTGCAGTCCGACTCGAGAGTGACATGGTATCTGTCTCCTCCCGTGTTGAATCGACATCTTGCGATGACGCTGAAGCTACAGAGCCTGGGCAGGGTAATATGGAGGGTCTGCTGTTGCCCATGCAGCAGACCCCCCCTCTCTTCGCAGCTGAAGGGTCCAAGGGAAAGACGGAGTCGATACAGCTTGGGTTCAGGTGCGCCGCAGGAGTTGCCGGTGTTGACTACAACGTCAAACCGCCTTAGGGACTCCGGCTCCGGATTTTCTGTCGGGGTTTACTCCCTTAGCCTTTCCCCTGAAGAGGTATGCCGCAAGGCAGCGGAGGTTTTTTGGAGTCAGAGTTTTCCTTCTCTGATGTACCCTGACTGGAAGATCGAACCAGCGACACTTAGCTCGCAGGCCGACGCTCAATCCACTGAGCTAAACCAGCCAGGGCAGGTTATTATTCCAATAAGGAATAATACCTAAATAATATATAGGGAACTTCCAGAACTCAAGAATTTTCCAGTCTAGCTCAGAAGGTACAACACATACACACAAGGACGACTGGTGAGACCAGGAAAAAGATGGCAAGTCAATGTGAGTTGTGGAGACAGGAAGTCAGACAGCAGCTCAAAGGAATCACAAGCCAAGGGCTGTACAAATCAAGAAATACTTCCAGAAGTTGCCTTTTCTTTTTAAAAAAAGAAGATTCTTGTAGATGGATAAAAATAAATGCCTGAGAGGAGCTACAAGAAGGATTGTGAATTCACCACGAACAAAAACAGGGAGAAAGACAGAACTAGGTGGAAAGCAAGAGAATAGGAAGGTAGTTTCTTGAAAAAATTAGTTAAGAGAGTAAGGGGAGAAAACAAGAAGGTATTCAATGCAAGGTTGGAGCAAGTACTGAGAAAAGAGGAAGGAAGTGATAGCTATTTAGAGCCTACTATATATCAGTCATTGTCCCAGGCACTCAGCATATGTTACCTCATTTATTCCTCCAAAACTTCATGTGACCAATGTTATTTTATAGATGAGTCCCTCAGCTCAGAGACATTAAGTAAGTGGAGCCAGAAGTGACCCATTGTCCCTCTGACTTCAAAACCATGCTTTTCCCTTATTCTCTTCCAAGGCCCTTTGCCCTCTCAAGGTACAGTTTCATCACTTATCAAAACAGGGGCCTAGAGCAGGTCAGCTCTGAGGTCCACATTCACCTCAAAGTTCCATGAGTCTAGAATTCAAAATATACAGAGGAGAAAGAACAAACAGAACAGTTTCTTCAGGATAAAGCGAGAAGCTGGAGAGGTCCACAGAGCTCCAAAAGGTAAGGTTGGGGAGATATTCTGATGCAATAAATTAACGCATACTCTCTTTCTTGACACTTTTCTGCATGTATTTGCACTAACTAGGGCCTGAAAAGTGCAGGCCAGGCAGAAATAACTCAGAGACAGATACCCTGCCTGTGACTGTCCCCATCAAACATAAAGATCAACCCAGAAATGTGTTAGGTCAATTTCTCAGGATACCTCAAGAGGCAGCCCTTTCCTGCCCGGGTCTGCTGGCAAACCTCTCCCCGCCCCCATAGCCTCCCAGAATTGACTGGAACTAAGTGGCCTTTCCAAAACAGAGAAAGCTGGAAGTCACTGGGGCCTTGTTTTACTGTATTTCATCTCCCCAGCAGATGACTAGAAGGAATAAGTTCTAATGAGAGACATACTGAAGAAAGAGAGGTAAGAAATGGAGAGTGAAGTGTGAATGTTGAACATTTAAGGAAAAGAGGAGTGTAGAAAAGAAAGCATCTCAGGAATACCAGACAAAGTGTAAAACAACAGAAAAGTTTATGTCTATAAACTTTTATAAACATGCTTCATATTACAAATTTGTTCATGGTGAAAGTGGGTAGCATCAGAAGTGAGAGCCAGAGGTAATGCAGGATAATGCTAACAAAAGGTGACAAAATGTTCCACTTTGGATAGGGAAATCCTCACCATTGTCTTTTCCAGGGCCCATCCCTTTCTTTAAACTGAAAGAAAATGAGTTTGTGAGTTTGCATAGATTTTGTATGTGCCCTGAGAAACTTCTGGTCACCCCAGCAACAAGAACTAGATAAATCACTCTGTAACCCTGAGTCATTATCCCCTCCATTTGCCACAAGTCAAATATTTCTTTTTTTGTGAAATGTTGGAATTTCATTGAGAGGAAATCTAGAAAAATCCAGGAATACAAGCTACTCAAGGTTCTTGCTATTACAATGTTCTGAAAAGGGTATATCAAAATATTACTGCTTCTGAAAAGAGTATATTGAAATATTATGACTAGTAAATAATACAACAGCCCTGGCTGGTTTGGCTCAGTGGATTGAGCGTCGGCCTGCGAGCTAAGTGTCGCTGGTTCAATCTTCCAGTCAGGGCACATCAGAGAAGGAAAACTCTGACTCCAAAAAACCTCCACTGCCTTGCGGCATACCTCTTCAGGAGAAAGGCTAAGGGAGTAAACCCCGACAGAAAATCCGGAGCCGGAGTCCCTAAGGCGGTTTGACGTTGTAGTCAACACTGGCAACTCCTGCGGCGCACCTGAAGCCAAGCTGTATTGACTCCGTCTTTCCCTTGGACCCTTCAGCTGCGAAGAGAGGGGGGGTCTGCTGCATGGGCAACAGCAGACCCTCCATATCACCCTGCCCAGGCTCTGTAGCTTCAGCTTCACTGGAGAGGACACTCCAGCGTCATCGCAAGATGTCGATTCAACACGGGAGGAGACAGATACCGTGTCACTCCCGAGTCGGACTGCACAGCCATTCTCGGCGGTGCAGATAGACTCTTAAGAAGCTACACCATCGTCTCTCGAGACGGACGGCTGCCGACGAAATAATACAAAGAATGAATCCATATTTATCCTTTACATGATTTAAATTGCTGAGGAAATGAAACTTGAGGCAACAGTCTTCACCTGTCATGGGCTCAACGCTGTGTTTGTTTCCTCATCTCCCTTCAGTAACTTTGGAAGTCAGGTGCTAAGGGCTAACATGCACAGTAAGATGGAGTTGCAGTCAACCAGGGCCTTCCTGAATATAATGAACTCTTTGAGGATATGGCCTCATTTCATTCAAGCAAATATGTGTAGGAAGCCATGTGAAACACCCTGGTGCAAATTTATTCTTTTCCCTTTTTTCTTTACTAGAAATTTGCTTTGTCAGACTTGCATTATAGTGGCATTATAAATACAAAAATTAAATATTGATTAGTTGTCTTAACTCATCCACAACTTGTGCGAGATCATACACCACACAGCAGCAGAGACTGAGGAAGCGGAAATGGGAATGGGAGTACTTTCAGAAATGGAACTCTCTTGAATGGTTTTCTGGCTAAAATTCATTTTCAAAAAGCGTTTTATCACTGAACCATTTTGAGAACCAGAGGTAAGGTTAAGGATAAACTTTTTCCCATGAGAATTAGGGCCCTGTCATCCTGCAAATCCTTTCCTTTCCACCCACACTGTTGGTCAGTCTTCATTCATTTGGGCACCACAGGCATGCAGAATTATGGGTGGTTGCCCAGATGGAGCTCGAGAGAGGCCCCCTGCCACCCAGGCATCGGCACAGCTCTCACTGGGAATAGCAAACAAGTAGCACAAGAATAACCAGGGCTTGTTTTGATTCCAGGCAGAATGCAAGTAATGTGCTCCCTAGACATTAGGTCAAAACAACCACCAACCTAACAAAGCAAGAGAAACAAATTTCACAAGAGCAAGCCTCTCCAGATTCCCCTAAACATTTCTGGGGCACAAACTCTATTACTTTTTGGTGAGAAAGCCTACTAGATGTCACCTTTTTAAGTTATAGAAACAAATATTTGGACAAACTGACAGCAATAGACTCCAGATAGGATTCTTTGAGAAGGATACAGCATTATTTTTGTGGTATTCCTACCAAAAATTCACAATTAGAATCTAAGTATGAGAAAATATTAATGAACAACAAACCCAAATTGAAGAACATCTGCAAAATAATAACTCAAATTCTTAAAAATGTCAAGGTCAAGAAAGACAAATAAAAAAGCTAAAAAACTGTTTCTGATAGAAGACACTAAAGAGACAAAAACTAAATGAAGTACACAATCTTGAAATTTGAATATGGACTGTGGATTAGACAATGGTGTTATACCAATTTTAAATTCCTTGATTTTGATAATTGTACTGTGGTTATGTCAGAGAATGTTCTCTGTTCTCAGGAAATACAAAAGAAGTAGTTATAGAATAAGCATGATATCCCCAACTCAGTTTTCAATAATTCAGGAGAACAAATATCTGTCTATATGTATTTATAAAAAGAGAGAGAGAGAGAGAAGAGAATGATATAATAGATGGGACAAAATGTGAAACAGTAAGTCTGAATAAAAGGTATAAGGGAGTTGCTTGTACTATTCTTGCAACTTTTCTTGAAGCTTGAAAATATATCAAAATAAAAATGTCCAAACAAGTGTTACCAATATTGAATCTATCAGATTCAGGGCTATCGTCAGTCGTTAGCCTTTCCTTTGAGAATAAGACTTAAAAGTCCACCTGCAAGTTTCCAGCTCTATCTGAGATGGAGGAAGCACTTTCCACCCTGTCTCATAATTTGGCAGAATGCCTAGAGTAGCTGTCTGAGAACACTGAGAAGTAAATGGTAGCTGACAAATTGGGGACTATCTCTGAATTTCCTGTGCCACTGACCTGGTGGAAAGTTCGCCGTTTTGCCTCTTCTTTGGCATGGATCCTGAAACCAAAAGTGGACCTCTGGAGGCTGGGATAGAATGCTCCAGAAACTGAAAGTGGGCCTCTGGAGGCTGGACCGAATGCTCCAGAAGACCACCTCAGGTTCCAGTTTTAAGACTATGAAAGGAAACTCTTAACTCTCAGAGTGGGGGAAATCCTGTTATTCTTTTTTGTTTTGTTTTTTAGTATATTTTATTTATTATGTTGTTACAGTTGTTCCAATTTCTTTTCCCTTTGCTCCCTTCTGCCCAGTACCCTGTCTTCCCTCTAGCAATCCCACACCGCTTAGTTCATGTCCATGGGTTGTGCATATAAGTTCTTTGGCTTCACCTTTTCCTATATTATTCTTAATTTACCCCTGTCTATTTTGTACCAACCTATTACGCTTCTTAATCTTTGCATCATTTCCCCATTTCTCCCCCTTTGCCCTCTCAGCTGATAACCCTCTGAATGATTCCCATACCTATATTTTGTTCTTATTCTGGTTTGCTTTGTTGGATTTTGTTTTTAATTTTAGATTCAGTTGTTGATGGTTGTGAGTTTGTTGTCATTTTAATGTTCATAGTTTTTATCTTCTTTTCCTTAACCTTTTAACATTTCAAATAATAATGGCTTGGTGATAATGAACTTCTTTAGCTTTACCTTGTCTGGGAGCACTTTATCTGCCCTTCCATTCCAAATGATAGCTTTGCTGGATAGAGTAGTCTTGGTTGTGGGTCCTTGCTTTTCATCACATTGAATATTTCTCACCAGTTCCTTCTTGCCTACAAAGTTTATTTTGAGAAATCAGCTGATAGTCTTATAGGCACCCCTTTGTAGGTAACTCTCTGCTTTTCTCTTGTTGCTTTTAAGATTCTCTGTTTATCTTTAACTTTTGGCATTTTAATTATGAAGTGTCTTTGTGTGGTCCTCTTTGGACCAAGCTTGGTTGAGACTCTCTGTGCTTCCTGGACTTGTATGTCTATTTCCTTTGGCAAATTAGGGAAGTTTTCCTTCATTATTTTGTCATATAAGCTTTCCATTTCTTGCTTTTCCTCTTCTTCTGGCACTCCTATGATTCAGATGTTGGCACATTTTAAGTTGTTCTAGAGGTTCCTAAGCCTCTCCTCATTTTTTTCAGTTCTTGTTTTTTTCTTCCTTAGGTTCCTTCCCCCCTTCACCATTTGTTTCGTGTCAATTTTCCTTCATTTTGTTTAGCATAGCCTTCAGTTTTTCCCTTATGTGTTTGCCATTCTTAAGCATAGCTGTCAAGTCTATGAGCATCTTTAACACCAGTGTTTTGAACTGTACATCTGTTAGATTGGCTATCTCCTCGTAGGTTAGTTCTACCACTGAAACCTTGATCCATTCCCTCTTTTGGGCTATACTTCTCTGTTTCTTCATCTTGATAGGCTTCCTTGTTTGTTTGCCTCTGTGTCTTATGTAGAGCTGTCACACCTGTTACATTATGAGGGGAGGAGCCTTAGGTATTTGTCAGTACGGGCAACTGGTTTCACCACATTATGGTGCTGTATGTGGCGGAGGGGTAGGTGGGTTTGAAGATGTCCTAGGACTCTGGGGGCTCTTTAAATAAGTGGACTCTGCTGAAAGAGTGACAGTTCTTTCCTCTGCCCCAACCCCACTGGTTTTCACAGTCAGAAGCAATGAGGCTTTATTTCCCCCAACGCTGGAATCCTGAGCTGCATGGTATGGTCTGGGGCTGGTAGCACTCCCCAGCTTTCCCTCCCTACTTTGTAAAACATGTGACTGTGTTTTCCACTTGCCTGCTGCTGCCACTGCCACACTGCATCCTCTCCACCCCAGATCCGCCCCTCCTACCTGTCTGGATGAGTTTTTCCTCTTTATATCTTTGTTTGTTGGACTTCCATGCAGTTTGATTTTCTGGAACTTCTTGTTGTTTCTGGTTTTGAGATAGTTGTATTCCTTCTTAGTTGTGGAGGGAGATGTACCATGTCTATCTAGGCCTCTATCTTAGTCGGAAGTCCTGTTATTCTTTTTATCTTCCTTGTTTTTATGCTTTCTCTGTTTCCTCACAGCTTAGCCCCTACTGGTTGCAGTGGTGGCTGGGGAAACAGGGTTGTGTAAGAATCTAAAACTATGAGGGAGGAGACCATGATGCCAAGTAGGTAGGGGCAAACCTGATTGTCTTTTTTTTCTCTCTGTCTTCCCAGTGTTTGGGCTGGGATGTAGGCATAGTGACAGGAAGTGCATCATAGAGTAAGAAAAACTAAGTCCCCACTTCCTGGCTTGGAGAGTGAAAAGGAGAACCCAGGGAATTGGAAAAGTACTGCGGTAGTCATGGAGAGGAAGAAGCTTACAAAAGCAACCTTTTAAATTTGTTCATGAACTCCTTTCCTTACCACCACCACCTTTACCCCCAAGCTGTTCACGTCTGGATCTCTGCCTAAACAACACAGGCAGGTAGACCTTGAGAGATGACAGCTCAACTAAAGGATAGACTACCACTGGCCTGAGACAGGTCAGAGGAGTACTCCAGATATTTTGAAAACCAACTAGGAGCACTGATGTTGCGATTAAAACTCAAATAAGGATAGTCTTATGTGAACCAAATCAGATGTTTGTTTGCTAAAACAAAAATGTCAAAAATTTTCATAGAATTTAATCAAGATCCAGACATTCATGACATATTACTCAAAATACACATGGTAAAGTTCTAAATTATGTGACATAGATGGAACTAGGAAAATATCAACTCATGTGGAAAAAGACAATCAAAAGATGCCAACAGCAAGCTGACACAGATGTTGGATCCTCTAACAGAGTTTAATACAGCTACTATAAAAATGCTTGTCAACAATCACATTCTTGAAACAAAGTTACAGTAGAAACTATCTTCAAAGAAAGAGAAGATATAAAGAACAACATGGAAACTTTAGAACTGTTAAATAGAACAGACAAAATAAAAAATCCACCAGATGTGTACAGACTAAAACGTCAGTGAACTTGGTGATAAGAAGGCTAGATATCATCCAATCTGAACAACAGAGAAAAAAATGAAGAGGGTCAGAGCCCTGAAACAATGCGCAAAGGTTTAATATGCGTATCAACAGAATTCCAGGGAAAAGTAAGATTCAGAAAAATATATTTGCAGAAATAATGGCTAAAAACTTCCAAAATTTGGTGAAAGAGATAAACATGTAGATTCAAGAAACTCAATGACCCCCAAACTAGACAAAGCAAAAGAATTTCATACATATTCAATATATTCAAACTGCTGAGATCTAAAAACAAACAAAAAACATGAAAGTGACCAGAGAAAAACAATAAATTATGTATAGAGGAAAAACAATACAAATGACTATAGATTTCTTATCAGAAACCATGGAGGCCAAATTGGAAAGAAAAAAATAAAACTGTCTCTGTTCACTGATGATATAATTTTTTTGTAGATAATCCCAAGAGATTCACAAAAATACCTTTAGAACTAGTAAATAAGAGCTAATGACTAATAAATAGGCAAGATTTCAAGATACAACGTCAATATTTCCAAATTAATGGTGCTTCTACATAGAAGCAAAAGACAATTGGAAACTTAAATAAAGTATATAATTTATAATAGGTCTAAAAATTAGAGGTATAGGTATGAAACTAACAAAACATGTGCAGAATGTGTATGCAGAAAACATAAAACACCAGGGAAAGAAATCAAAGACCTAAATAAGTGCAGAAACATATCATGCTGTTGGATTGAAAGGCTCAACATAATAAAGATAAGTTGATGAACAGATTTAATGCAATTCCTATAAACATCCCAGCAGGGTACTGTGTAAGCATGAACAAGATGATTCTAAAATTTACATGGAAATAAATAGGAACGAAAATAGTCAAAATGTTACTTAAAAGGAAAAGCAAAGTCAAAGGAGTCATAGTCCCTGATTTTAAGACTGATTTTATAAAGCCATAGTAATCAAGACAGCATGGTATTGATGAAAGAATAAATATTGATTAATGGGACAGAATGAGAGTTCAAAAATAGACACACACAAATATGACCTGTTGATCTTGGACAAAAGTGCAAGGGCAATTCAATGGGAAGATGACAGTTTTTTCAATAAATGTATTTGGAATGATTGGACATACACTTAGAAATAAAAATAAATTTTGGCCTAATTCTTAGACTGTATTAAAAAATTTAATGCAAAATAGATTATAGGTCTAAAAAAATATAAAACTAGAAAACATTGAGAAGAAAACAGAGGAGAAAATCTTCAAGATCTGCAGTTAGGCCAAGAGAGTTTTTACACATAACAGCAAAACTGGGTCCATTGAATAAAAATTTGATAACTGAACTTTGTGAAAATTAAAAATAGTTTCTCTCTGCACATAAAATTCAACTATATGAAACAAACAATCCAAAATACTTAAACACTTCATCAAAGAGGGTATAGGCAAAGCAGATATGCACAAGAAAAAGATGTTCCATGTCAGTAATCATTAAGAAAAAGCAAAAATTTAAACCACAATAAGTGAGCATTACATACATATGAGAATGTCTAAAATAATGCAGAGGGCTGGCAAGAGTATTGAGCTACTAGAACTCTTGTATATTTCTCATGAGAAGATAGTTTAGCCACACTGGAAGTCATTTTGGCAGTTTCTTTTTTAAAAAATTAATTAAGTTGTGGGGGGACCCCCGCTCTGTAACAATTCTGCCTCTCAGGTTTAAGACCCTTTGTAATCTTATAAAGGACAATGGGCAAAGGTCTCATGCTCCTCTAGCTGCTTCAAGCTGGATATGCTCATCATCCTACCTACCCTTGGGTCTAGAAATCCCTAAAAAGAGTGGTGTGGAGGGGAGGGCGGCCTTCCCTCATTGGGAAGGATCTTGCAGACTCCAGGTCAGTTGGGTGTCCTCAGGCAATGGCATGCTCGGTTTAACAAGCTGGCATCCTTGTACTCTGGAGGCAACAGATTTGGCAACAGGGTTAAAAGACATCAGTAAAACCATAACCTCTAGGTGACAAAAGGCAGGGATTAATTTTTCAATGTCTCACATTAGGGAGAAAAAGCTTCTTTGGAGGAAGGTGTGCAAGGCATGTCACAGTTACCCAAAGCGCTTCTGCCCACTTATTTTGGCTGAGGGGAATATTTTTGGTTTCCCCTCCTCTCAGAGCTCTGGGCCCTTTCTGCCCAAACCATTAGGATAGAAAAGAGAAACCAATTTTAAAGTGAAGCCCACAGACCACCCCATTCTTCACCAACCCAGCCATTTAGTTCAGCCAAACTGTTGAGTCTCAGGAAGCAGTGCTGCAGGGAGGATTAAGTGAGGCCCATACGTACAGATAATCACTCAGATAATAAGATCATAGGCTTATACCCTATGAAAACAGTCGTCGGCAGCCGTCCGTCTCGAGAGACGATGGCGTAGCTTCTTGAGAGTCTATCTGCACCGCCAAGAATGGCTATGCAGTCCGACTCGGGAGTGACAATCCCTGCCGCACTTGTTACAGGTGAAGGCAGATGGCTGTTGTTGCTGCTGTTGATGCTGCTTCCGCCTCGATCTTTTCTGGACCGCCTCCTTGTTGCGCGCAGCCTCTGCACGTGACGTACCTTGCCTGACCGCGAGCCTCCAGGCTAGGCGGTCGTCTGCTTGAACTTCCCATGTGTTGAGATTGATGGAGCATTGTGTCATATCCTTTTTGCAGATGTCTTTGAACCGCAGTTTTGGGCGCCCTGTCATCCTCTGGCCTTCTGCTAGCTTGCTGTAGAGGAGGTCTTTGGGAATACGGCCTGCATCCATTCTTTTGACATGGCCGAGCCACCTGAGGCGTCTCTCACTAAGAACTGCATGCTCGCTTCAACACCTCGGTGTTGGGGACCTTATCCTGCCAGGCAACATGCAGGACGCGTCGCAGGCACCTCATGTGGAAGCTGTTGAGTTTCCTTTCGTGCCTTGCGTAGGTGGTCCACGTCTCGCTGCCATAGAGGAGAGTGCTGAGTACGCAGGCTTGGTAGATGCGCAGTCTGGTTTTCTCAGTGAGGCTGGAATTGTTCCACACTCGCCGGTTCAGTTTGGCCATAACTGTGGCTGCCCTGGCGATTCTCTGGTTGACCTCCAAGTCAACTGACAGAGAGCTCGAGATGGTGGACCCGAGGTAAGTGAAGTCGTTGACAACCTCCAGGGTGTATCCGTCGATGGTGATGCGTGGGGGAGTCCCCGTGCCTTGAGCCATAACGTTCGTCTTCGTCAGGCTGATGGCTAGTCCGAACTCCTTGCATGCGTGGGAAAGGCAAGTGACTAGCTGCTGGAGTCCCTCTTCGGAGTATGATGTCAAGGCTGCGTCGTCGGCGAAGAGCATCTCACGGATGAGCACCTCTTTGACTTTGGTCTTGGCTCGTAGACGGGCCAGGTTGTAGAGCTTGCCACTGGATCTGGTGTGAATGAAGACACCTTCGCTGCAGTCCTTAAAGGCGTATTGGAGGAGCATGGAGAAGAAGATTCCGAACAGCGTAGGCGCGAGGACGCAGCCCTGCTTTACTCCGCTGCTGACTGGGAAGGCCTCAGAGGTTGCGCCGTTGTAGGACACCATGCTGTGCATGTTGTCGTGAAAGGACATGACCACAGCAAGCAGATGTGGTGGACAGCCAATCTTCCGTAGCAAGCTGAAGAGTCCGCTTCGACTGACCAGATCAAACGCCTTCGTGAGGTCGATAAAGGCGAGGTAGAGTGGTTTATGCTGCTCGTGACACTTCTCCTGCAGCTGGCGTAGGGAGAAGATCATGTCCACTGTTGATCGGCCAGCTCTGAAGCCACACTGGGACTCTGGGTAGACGCGGGAAGCAAGGGTCTGCAGGCGGGCAAGAGCGACCCGGGCGAATACTTTGCCGACGACGCTGAGGAGAGAGATGCCCCGGTAGTTGTTGCAGTCGCTGCGGTCTCCTTTGTTCTTGTACATGGTGATAATGTTGGCGTCTCTCATATCCTGAGGGATGTAACCCTCCTTCCAGCAGAGACAGAGTAGATGGTGGAGCGGCTGTAGCAGGACTGGTTTCCCGCTCTTTAGGATTTCTGGAGGGATTCCGTCGCTTCCTGGTGCTTTCCCACAAGCGAGGTGGTCGATGGCTTTGCTGAGCTCTGCCGCAGTAGGTGGGGTGTCTAGCTGAAAACAGAACACATGTTAATTTATGTAATATAATCTACAAACAAATCTCTAAATCTGTGAGACTGTCTTACTGGGAAGTCATCAAGCTGCAAGGCATTAGAAATTCTTCTTGCCTGTAAATTAAGCATCTTTGATGATGTCACAGACCTAGTTTAACTTTCAAGTGAAAACAAACTTTAAATGAAAATAAACTTGAAAGACAGTCAGCAGCAGTAGTTTATAGTCTACCACTGAGCATTGTGATTTTCCTTAAATCACTATTTTTCTCAAGATTACTCTCCTTGTCACTAAAGGGACTGCATTAAGTCCAATTTTAATTGATCCTGTTGATTTGCATAAACACAATAAGAGCAGCAAATGATCACATATGATCTTTAAGTTTGCTTTGCTGGAACTTACACAAGAAACCTTTATGGTGATCATCAGTCTGCCCTTCAGGGCAGAAAAGCTGAGCCACATATCTGCCATTCAGCCTTGCCTGTCTTTTCCAAGTCCTTCAGGTTTTCCATTGTGCCTTAAGGTTCCTTCTAGCCATCTTTCAGGAAAGCAACCTTCGTTCCATCCCTGGAAAGATTCCCATGAACTGCACAACCAACCAAGGTACCAGGCTTTTTTTCTCATGGGCTTTTATTACCTTCAAAAGTCATTCCCAGTTCCTCAGGGCTTTTTGGTAACAACCAGAGCCCAGACATGCCTCCTATAAATATGACATTCCAGTCAAAGTTGTGGTTAACAAAACCTCTATTGACAACTGGTCTTATTAGTTTTATGCAGAAAACCTTATGTCATTACTTACTTCTTCAGAATGCCAAATTCTGTAGGAATCAGATAGGAAGAAAAATATACAGTGTGGAGGAAAATCCTTGTTCTTCAAATATTCACTAAAATTGCATTTTCATACTTTACATTTTTTTTTGTTCACCTTCTTACATGTGAAATTTTTTTTATTGGGGGCAGTTTGCTGCTTCATGAATTTATTTATTTTGCTTTTATCCACCCCCCCCAGTAAAAATGTTTGCTTGTTTGTTTTCCTCTTACAGTTGTCCCACTTTTCCCCCCATTGCTCCCCCTCACCCTGCCCCTTCTCCCACAGTCAATCCGCAACCCGTTGTCCATATCCATGGGTCACTTTATACATGTTCTTTGACCAGACCTTTCCCCTTCATAAACCCCTTCTCTCCCTCCCTCCTCCCCGCTTTGTTACTATTAGTCTGCTCCTTGTTTACATGCCTCTGGTTCAGTTTTGCTCATTTGTTTGTGTTGTTCATCAGTTTCTAGTACTAGGTGATATCATATGGTATTTGTCTTTGGTTACCTGGCTTATTTTGCTGAACATAATTCTCCCTAGTTCCATCCATGTTGTTGTAAATGGTAGGAGTTCCTTCTTTATTTCTGTGTAAATGTACCACAGTTTTTTGATCCAGTCATCTATAGATGAACACTTATGCTGTTTTCAGCACGTGGCTATTGTAAATAGTCGTCGTCGTTGGCAGCTGTCCGTCTCGAGAGACGATGGTGTAGCTTCTTAAGAGTCTATCTGCACCGCCGAGAATGGTTGTGCAGTCCGACTCGGGAGTGACACGGTATCTATCTCCTCCCGTGTTGAATTGACATCTTGCGATGACGCTGGAGTGTCCTCTCCAGTGAAGCTGAAGCTACAGAGCCTCGAGAGACGATGGTGTAGCTTCTCAAGAGTCTATCTGCACCGCCGAGAATGGCTGTGCAGTCCGACTCGGGAGTGACACGGTATCTGTCTCCTCCCGTGTTGAATCGACATCTTGCGATGACGCTGGAGTGTCCTCTCCAGTGAAGCTGAAGCTACAGAGCCTGGGCAGGGTGATATGGAGGGTCTGCTGTTGCCCATGCAGCAGACCCCCCCTCTCTTCGCAGTTGAAGGGTCCAAGGGAAAGACGGAGTCAATACAGCTTGGCTTCAGGTGCGCCGCAGGAGTTGCCGGTGTTGACTACAACGTCAAACCGCCTTAGGGACTCCGGCTCCGGATTTTCTGTCGGGGTTTACTCCCTTAGCCTTTCCCCTGAAGAGGTATGCTGCAAGGCAGCGGAGGTTTTTTGGAGTCAGAGTTTTCCTTCTCTGATGTGCCCTGACTGGAAGATCGAACCAGCGACACTTAGCTCGCAGGCTGACGCTCAATCCACTGAGCCAAACCAGCTAGGGTAATTGTAAATAGTGCTGCTATAAATATAGGGGTGCATAGGTTCCTTTGAATCAGTGTTTCAGGATTCTTTGGGTATAATCCTAGAAATGGAATTGCTGGTTCAAAAGGCAATTTCATTTTTAGTTTTTTGAGGAAATTCCATAATGTTTTCCATAGTGACTGCACCAGTCTGCATTCCCACCAGCAGTGCACTACGGTTCTCTTTTCTTCACATTCTTACCAACACTTGTTGTTTGTTGATTTTTTAATGATGGTCATTCTGACCCATGTGGAGTGGTATCTCATTGTGGTTTTTATCTGCATCTCTCTGATGGCTAGTGGTATTGTGCATTCTTTTATATGCCTATGGAGCCTCTGTATGTCCTCTTTGGAGAAGTGTTTGTTCAGGTCCTTAGTCCATTTTTTAATAGGGTTGTCTGTCTTCTTGGTGTTGAATCATATAAGTTCTTTATATATTTTGGAGATCAATCCCTTGTCTGAGGTATCATTGGCAAATATATTTTCCCACGTGGTTGTTCCCCTTTTCATCTTGCTGATGTTTTCTTTTGCTGAGCAGAAACTCTCTAGATTGATGCAGTCCCATTTGTTTATTCTTTTTTTCATTATACTTATTTCAATGAAAATATGTACTTTTATTCATATTTATTTCTTTTTATTTTATTTTTTGTTTTTTTAATTACAGTTGTTCTATTTTTCCCCCATTGCTTTCCCCCACCCAGCCCACTCATTCTCCAAAAATCATATTCCTTCCCGTTGTCCATGTCCATGAGTCATTTATATAAGTTCCTTGACTAAACCCTTACCTTACTTATCCCCCTTATCTCCCTCCCCCCTCGCCCCTATTGACTGCTATTTTGCTCCTTGTCCTATTTAGTTCATTTGTTTATGTTCTTTAGTTTTCTGTATTAGGTGATATCATATGGTATTTTGCTTTCTTGCCTGGCTTATTTCACTAAGCATAATTCTCTCTAGTTCCATCCATGTTGTTGCAAATGGCAGGAGTTCCTTCTTTCGCTCTGCTACATAGTATTCCATTGTGTAAATGTACCAAAGCTTTTTGATCCATTCATCTACAGATGGGCACTTAGGCTGCTTCCAGCACTTAGCTATTGTAAACAGTGCTGCTATGAACATAGGGGTGCATAATTTCCTTTGAATTAGGGTTCTAGGATTTGGGGGGTATAATCCTAGTAGCGGAATCGCTGGTTTGTAGGGAACTAAAAAGTTCCTCAGCTGAAGTCTTACTAACTGGCATCCTAAAGTTCTGCTTGGCATGGCCTCACCATCCCATAATAGTTGTTTACTCCTTACTAGGGCAACGACCCTCTTTCTGTTCCTGGGATTGTTGTCCTGCAGTTTAACTCATATCTACCAGATAACGCCCAAGCTGCAGCTGCGTTCCCACCGAATGAAAAATTCCTCCTCTCCTGAGCTATAAGAATACTGTTTTGACTAAGAATAAATGAGACTTGATCAGAGCACTGTCTTGTCTCCATTCTTTGTGCCTCTTGTCCCTTTCTCATCCTCACTCCCCCTCTAGGGTCCTCGTTGCTTGACCTGCGGGACGGGTCACTGGTTCAAAAAGCAGTTCCATTTTTAGTTTTTTAAGGTAATTCCAAAGTGTTTTCCATAGTGGCTGCACCAGTCTGCATTCCCACCAACAGTGCAGTAGGGTTCCCGTTTCTCCATATCCTCGCCAACACTTGTTGTTTGTTGATATGTTGATGATGGCCATTCTGACTGGTGTAAAGTGGTATCTCATTGTGGTTTTTATTTGCATCTTTCTGATGGCCAATGATGTTGAGCATTTTTTCATTTGTCTATGGATCTTCTGCATGTCCTTTTTGGAGAAGTTTTTATTCATGTCCTTTGCCCATTTTTTAATTGGGTTGTTTGTTTTCTTGATGTTGAGTTGTATAAGCTCTTTATATATTTTGGAGATCAGTCCCCTGAGTGTGATATCATTGGCAAATATGTTTTCCCATACAGTTGGTTTATTTTTCATTTTGCTGATGTTTTCTTTTGCTGAGCAGAAACTCTTTAGTTTGATGTAGTCCCATTTGTTTATTTTTTCCTTTATTTCTCTTATCTTAGGAGATATATCTATGAAAATATTGGTACGTGGGATATCTGAAATTTTTCTGCCTATGTTTTCCTCTAGAATTTTTATGGTGTCATGGCTTACATTTTAGTCTTTGATCCATCTTGAGTTTATTCCCGTGTGTGGAGTATGTTGGTGGTCTAATTTCATTTTTTTGCACATCCCTGTCCAGTTCTCCCAGCACCATTTGTTAAAGAGGCTCTTCTCACTCCATTTTATGTTCCTTCCTCCTTTATCAAATATTAGTTGACCATAGAGGCCTGGGTCCATTTCTGGGCTCTCTATTCTGTTCCACTGATCTATATGTCTATTCTTATGCCAGTACCAGACTGTTTTGATCACAGTGGCTTTGTAGTATAGTTTGATGTCTGGTATCGTGATTCCTCCTGCTGTGTTCTTCTGTTTCAAGATTGCTTTGGCTACTCAGGGTCTTTTTGGCTTCCATATGAATTTTTGGAGTATTTGTTCTAGGTCTGTGAAATATGTCATTGGTATTTTAATAGGGATTGCATTGAATCTGCAAATTGCTTTGGGTACTATGGCCATTTTGATGATGTTGATTCTTCCCATCCAAGAACATGGTATTTGCTTTTATTTATTTGTATCTTTCTTAATTTTTTTCCTCAATGTTACGTAATTTTCAGAGTACAGGTCTTTTATCTCTTTGGTTAAGTTTATTCCTAGGTACTTTATTTTTCTTGTTGCTATAGTAAATGGTATTTTCTTTTTTGTCTCTGTCTCTGATATTTTATTGTTGGTGTACAGAAATGCCTTAGATTTCTGTATATTTATTTTTGTACCCTGCTATTTTGCCAAACTCACTTATTATATCGAGTAGTCTTTTAGTAGAATTTATAGGGTTTTCTAGGTATACTATCATGTCATCTGCAAAGAGTGATAGTTTTACTTCTTCTTTCCCAATTTAGATGTATTTTATTTCTTTTTCCTGTCTGATTGCTGTGGCGAGGACTTCCGACACTATGTTGAATAGAAGTGGAGAGAGTGGACAACCTTGTCTAGTTCCTGAGTTCAGGGGGAATGCTTTCAGTTTTTGTCCATTGAGTATGATGTTTGCTTCAGGCTTCTCATATATAGCCTTAATTATGTTAAGATATGCTCCCTGTATTCCCATTTTGCTGAGTGTTTTCATCATAAATGGGAGTTGTACTTTATCAAATGCTTTTTCAGCATCTATTGATATAATCAGGTGATTTTTGTCTTTCATTCTGTTTGGGTGATGTATTATATTTATTGATTTGCGAATATTAAACCATCCTTGCATCCCTGGGATGAATCCCACTTGATCGTGATGTATGATCTTTTTGATGCATTGCTGGATCCTGTTTGCCAATATTTTGTTGAGGATTTTAGCATCTGTGTTCATCCGTGATATTGGCCTGTATATTTCTTTCTTTATTGTGTCTTGACCTGGTTTTGGAATTAGGGTAATACTGGCTTCATAGAAAGAGTTTGGGATTTTTCCCTCTTCTTGGATTTTTCGGAATAGTTTGAGGAGGGTTGGAGTTAGTTCTTCCCTAAATGTTTTGTAAAATTCACCTGTGAAGCCATTCAGTCAGGGGTTTTGTGTGCAGAAAGATTTTTTATTACTGTTTCAATCTCCTTCTTTGTTATTGGTCTGTTGAGACTTTCTACTTCTTCTCGATTGAGTTTTGGAAGGTGATATGTTTCCAGAAATTTGTCCATTTCATCTAGGTTTTCAAATTTCTTGCCATACACTTGCTTGTAGTAATTTCTAACAATCGTTTGTATTTCTATGGTATCAGTCGTGATTCTCCTCTTTTATTTCTGATTTTATTCATTTGAGTCTTCTCTCTTTTTTTCTTGATGAGCTTGGATAGAGGCTTGTCGATTTTGTTTATTTTTTCAATGATCCAGCTCTTAGTTTTGTTGATTTTTTGGATTGTTTGTTTAGTCTCTATGTCATTTAATTCTGCTTTGATCTTGATGATTTCCTTCCTTCTTCTTGCCCTAGGCTTCGTTGTTGTTCTAGTTCTTGTAGGTTTAGGATTAGATTGTTTATTTGAGATTCTTCTATCCTTTTCAGATATGCTTGTATTGCTATGAACTTCCCTCTTAGGACTCTTTTTGCTGTGTCCCATAGGTTTTGGACTGTTGTGTGTTCATTGTCATTAGTTTTTAGAAATTTCTTGATTTCCTCTTTGATGTCATTGTTAACCCATTCATTATTTAATAGCGTGTTAGTCATTCTCCATGAGTTTGGGTGTCTTTGATTTTTTTCTCTGAGGTTGATTTTTAGTTTCAAGGCATTGTGGTCTGAAAAGATGCTTGATATGATTTTAATTTTCTTGAACTTGTTGAGGCTTGTTTTGTGTCCTATCATGTGGTCTATCTTTGAAAATGTCCAATGTGCATGTGAAAAAAATGTATATTTTGCTTCTTTGGGGTGAAAAGTTCCATATATATCAGTTAAGTCCATGTGGTTTAGTGTGTTGTTCAATGCCTGTATATCTTTGGTGTTTCTTTGCTTCGAAGATCTGTCTATTGTTGATAATGGAGTGTTGAAGTCCCCTACTATGAGTGTGTTGTGGTTAATATCCTTCTTGTGGTCTTCTAGTATTTTCTTTATGAATTTGGGTGCTCCTATGTTGGGTGCATATATGTTTATCAGTGTTTTATCTTCTTTTTTTTAAGTATACTTTATTGATTATATTGTTACAATAGTTCCAATTTTTTCGCCTTTACTCCCCTCCACCCAGCACCCCCCTCCCCCAGCAATCCTCTCCCAAGTCCGTGTCCATGGTTTGTACATACAAGCTCTCCCGCTTCACCCTTTCATATATTCTTCTTTTTTTTAAATAAATAAATGATTAATTATTTTAACAATAAAAAGTAACAATCCCTCCCTCTCAGATATTAAGAGCCTTTATAGTCTTATAAAGGACAATGGGCAAAGGTCTCGAGCTCCTCTAGCTGCTTCAAGCTGGACATGGTCGTCGTCCTACCTACCCTTGGGTCCAGACATCTCTAATAAGAGTGGGACTGTGGAGGGGAGGGTTGCCTTCCCACATGCAGAAGGATAGTGCAGACTCCAGGTCAGTTGGTTGTCCCCGGACAACGGCGTGCTTGGTTCAACATGCTGGCATCCTTGTTGTATTCTGGGGGCAACAGAATTGGCAACAGGGTGAAAAGACATCATTCAATCCATAACCACTAGATGACAAAAGGCAGGGATTAATTTTTTAATGTTCCGTATTACAGAAAAAAAAGGGCTTCTATGGAGGAAGGTGTGCCAGGCACATCTCACCTGTCGAAAACCCTTTTGCTCATTATACTTAGTTTGGGCTGAGGAAAATATTTTAGGCTTCCCCCCTCCTAGACTTCTGGGCCCTTTTGGTTCAAGCTATTAGGATAGAAAAGAGAAACCAGTTTTAAAGTGAAGCCCACAGACCACCCCATTCTTCATCAACCTAGCCACTTAGTTCAGCCAAATTGTTGAGTCTCAGGAGGCAGCGCTGCAGACAGGATTAAGTGAGACCTGTATGTACAGATAATCACTCATGTAATGAGATCATAGACTTATGCCCTCTGGTTCAGTTTTGCTCATTTGTTTGTGTTGTTCATTAGTTTCCTGTAATAGGTGAGAGCATAAGCTATTTTTCTTTCATTGCCTGGCTTATTTCACTAAGCATAATTCTCTCTAGTTCCATCCATGTTGTTACAAATGGTACAAGTTGCTTCTTTCTTTCTGCTACATAGTACTCCATTGTGTGAATGTACCACAGCTTTTTGATCCACTCATCTACAGATGGGTACTTAGGTTGTTTCCAGCACTTGGTTATAGTAAATAGTGCTGCTATGAACATAGGAATGCATAGGTTCTTTTGAATTGGTGTTTCAGGATTTTTCAGATATAATCTTAGCAATGAAATTGCTGGTTCAAAAGGCAGTTCCATTTTTAGTATTTTGAGGAAATTCCAAACTTTTTTATAGTGGCTGCACCAGTCTGTATTCCCACCAGCCATGCACCAGGATTCCCATTTCTCCGCATCCTCTCCAGGACTAGTAGCTTGTTGATTTGTTGATGATGGCCATTCTCATTGGTGTGAGGTGGTATCTCACTGTGGTTTTTATTTGCATCTCTCTGATGGCTAGTGACGTTGAGCATTCTTTCATATGTCTATGGACCTTCTGTATGTCCCCTTTGGAGAAGTTTTGTTCAGGTGCTTTGATCATTTTCTATTTAGGTTGTCTGTCTTCTTGGTGTTGAGTCCTATGAGTTCTTTATATATTTTGGAAATTAATTTCTTGTCTGAGATTTTATTGGCAAATATATTTTCCCATATGGTTGGTTTCCTTTTCATCTTTCTGATGTTTTCTTTAGCTGAGCAGAAACTCTTTAGTTTGATGTAGTCCTATTTGTTTATTCTTTCCTTTATTTCCCTTGACTTAGGAGATATATCGATGAAAATATTGCTACGTGGGATATCTGCAATTTTCCTGCCTATGTTTTCCTCTAGGACTTTCATGATGTCACAACTTACATTTAACTCTTTGATCCATCTTTAGTTTACTCTGGCGTATGATATATGTTGGTGGTCTAGTTTCATTTTTTTGCATGTCCCTGTCCAGTTCTCCCAACATCATTTGTTAAAGAGGCTCTTTTCACTCCATCTTGTGTTCTTTCCCATTTGTCAAATATTAGTTGACCATATAGACCTGTGTTTACTTCTGGGCTCTCTGTTCTGTTCCATTGATCTATATGTCTGTTCTTATGCCAGTAGCACACTGTTTTCATTACCGTGGCCTTGTAGTATAGTTTGATATCAGGTACTGTGATTCCTCCTATTGTATTCTTTTGTCTCAAGATTGCTGTAGTTATTCGGGGTCTTTTTTTCTTTCATATAAATTTTTGAAGTATTTGTTCTAGGTCTGTGAAATATGTCTTTGGTATTTTAATAGGGATTGCATTGAATCTATAAATTGCTTTGGGTAGTATGGACATTTTAATGATGTTGATTCTTCCCATTAATGAACATGGTATATGCTTCCATTTATTTGTATGTTTCTTAATATCTTTCCTCAGTATTATGTAGTTTTTCGAGTACAGTACTTTTACCTCCTTGGTTGTTTATTTCTAGGTACTTTATTTTGCTTGTTGCTATAGTAAATGGAATTTTTTTTCAACTTTCTATCTCTGATATTTTATTGTTAGCATACATATATGCCTTTGATTTCTGAATATTAACTTTGTACCCTGCTATTTTTCCAAATTCACTTATTAGGTCGAGTAGTTTTTTCGTGGAGTCTATAAGATTTTCTATGTAGACTATCATGTAATCTGCAAATAATGAGAGTTTTACTTCCTCTTTTCCAATTTGGATGTTTTTTATTTTACTTTCTTGTCTGAATTCTGTGGCTAGAACTTCCAATACTATGTTGAATAGGAGTGGAGAGAGTGGACATCTTTGTCTTGTTCCTGACCTCAGAGAGAATGGGTTCAGTTTTTGCCCTTTGAGTATGATTTTGGCTTCAGGTTTCTCATATAGGGCCTTTATTATGTTGTATGTTCCCTCTATTCCTATTTTGCTGGTGTTTTCATCATAAATGGGTGTTGTACTTTATCAAATGCTTTTTTAGCATCTATTGATATGATCATGGGATTTCTGTCTTTAATTTTGTTTCTGTGGTGTGTTACATTTATTGATTTGTGAATATTAAACCAACCTTGCATCTCAGGGATGAATCCCACTTGATCGTGGTGTATGATCTTTTTAATGTGTTTCTTGATTTTGTTTGCCAATATTATATTGAAGATTTTAACATCTATGCTCATCAGTGATATTGGTCTGTATTTTTTTTATTTGTTCTGTCTTAACCTGGTTTTGGAATTAGGGTAATACTGACTTCAAAGAATGAGTTTTGGAGTCTTCCCTCTTCTCGGATTTTCTGAATTAGTTTGATGTGGTTAGGAGTTAGTTCTTTCCTAAATGTTTTGTAAAATTTGCCTGTGTAGCCATTCCATCCAGGGCTTTTGTGTGGCAGAAATTTTTTGATTACTGCTTCAATTTCACTAGTTGTTATTGGTCTGTTCAGGCTTTCTGCTTCTTCTTGATTCAGTTTTGGAAGTTCATATGTTTCCAGAAATTTGTCCACTTCATCTAGGTTGTCAAATTTCTTGTAAAACAGTTGTTCATAGTAATTTTTTACTATCCTTTGTATTTCTGTGGTATCAGTTGTGATTTCTCCTTTTTCATTTCTGATTTTATTTATTTTGATCCTCTCTCTTTTTTTCTTGATAAGCCTGGCTAAAGGCTAGTTGATTTTGTTTATCTTTTCAAAGAATCAACTCCTACTTTTGTTGATCTTTTGAGTTGTTTGTTTAGTCTCTATGTTATTTAATTCTACTCTGGTTTTGGTGATTTCCTTCCTTCTATTTGCTCTGGGCTTTGTTTGTTGTTGTTCCTCTAGTTCTTGTAGCTGTAGGGTTAGAATTTTTTTGAGATTCCTCTATCCTCCTTTGGGAGGCCTGTATTGCTATGAACTTTCCTCTAAGGACTGCTTTTGCTGTATCCCATAGGTTTTGGGTTGTTGTGTGTTCATTATCACTTGTTTTCAGAAACTTTTTGACTTCTTTTTTGCTGTCATGGTTAAGCCATTCATAATTTAATAGCTTCTAATTCATTCTTTATGGGTTTGAATGTTTTTGAGTTTTTTCCTTGAGGTTGATTTCCAGTTTCAAGCCATTGTGATCTGAGAAGATGCTTGATATAGCTTCAATGTTCTTGAATTTGTTGAGGCTTGTTTTGTGTCCTACCATGTTTTCTATCTTTGAAAATATTTCATGTGCACTTGAAAAAAATGTATATTTTGTTTCTTTGCGGTGAAAAGTTCCATATATATCAACTAAGTCCATATGATCTAGAGTGTTGTTCAATGCCTCAATATTCTTGGTGTTTATTTTCTTCGAAGATTTGTCCATTGTTGACAATGGGGTGTTAAAGTCCCCTACTATGAGTGTGTTGCTGTCTATATCCTTCCTGAAGTCTTTCAAAATTTTCCTTACATATTTGGGTGCTCCTATGTTGGGTGCATATATGTTTACAAGGGTTATATTATCTTGATAGATTTTTCCCTTAAGTATTTTGAAATGTCCTTCTTTGTCTCTTTTTATGGACTTTGCTGTGAAATCTGTTTTGTCTGATATAAGTATTGCTACCCCGGCTTCTTTTTCATGCCCATTTGCTTGAAATATTTTTTTGCATCCCTTCACTTTTAGTCTGTGTAGATCATTTGTTCTAAATGGGTCTTTTGGAAACAGCATATATGTGGGTCATGCTTTCTAATCCATTCAGCTACCTTATGTATTTTGATTAGAGCATTTAATCCATTTACATTTAAGGTTATTATTGATAGGTACTTATTCATTGTCATTTTCACCTTTTACTTGTGTTCCTCTTTGTATCTCTCTGTTTTTTCATCTTCTTAAAGAAAATCCTTTAGCATCTCTTGCAATGCTCGTTTGGTGGGAATGTATTTTTTTAGCCTTTTTTTTTTGGTCTGAGAAACTCTTTATTTCACCTTTCATTTAGAAGGGGAGCCTTGCTGGGTAGTGTAGTCTTGGTTGTATGCCTTAGTTTTTTATTGCTTGGAATATTTTTTGCCATTCTGGCCTGTACTGTTTCTGTTGAGAAATCAGATGATAGCCTTATCGAAGTTCTCTTTTTTTTTTATAATGTTTTTTATTGATTATATTGTTACAACAGTTCCAATTTTCTCCCCCCTGTTCCCCTCCACCCAGCACCCCCATCCCCCAGCAATCCCCCCCAAGTCCATACCCCTGGTTCATAAAAATTAACTATCCCCCCCTCTCAAATATTAGGACCCTTTGTAATCTTGTAAAGGACAATGGGCGAAGGTCTCAAGCTCCTCTAGCTGCTTCAAGCTGGACATGGTCGTCGTCCTACCTACCCTTGGGTCCAGAAAACCCTAATAAGAGTGGGGGTGTGGAGGGGAGGGTGGCCTTCCCACATGGGGAAGGATCGTGCAGACTCCAGGTCAGTTGGCTGTCTCCGGTCAACGGCGTGCTTGGTTTAACAGGCTGGTGTCCTTGTTGTGTTCTGGGGGCAACAGATTTGGCAAAAAGGGTTAAAAGACATCATTCAATCCATAACTACTAGATGACAGAAGGCAGGGATTAATTTTTCAATGTTCCATATTAGGGAAAGAAAAAAAAAAAAAAAGGCTTCTTTGTAAGAAGGTATGCTAGGCACATCTCGCCTGTCCAAAACCCTTTTGCCCATTATACTTAGTTTGGGCTGAGGTAAATAGTTTAGGTTTTTCCCCCTCTCAGACCTCTGGGCCTTTTCTGTCCAAGCCATTAGGATAGAAAAGAGAAACCTGTTTTAAAGTGAAGTCCACAGACCACCTCGTTCTTCCCCAACCCAGCCATTTAGTTCAGCCAAACCGTTGAGTCTCAGGAGGCAGCGCTGCAGAGAGGATTAAGTGAGGCTTATGCATACAGATAATCACTCAGGTAATGCGATCATAGGCTTATGTCCTTTGAAAACAAAAAACACGTGTTAATTTATGTAACATAACCCGCAAACAAGTCTCTAAATCTGGAGAAGAAACTTTTAAGACGGTTAGTTGCCCTGTTTTATACTCTACTACTGATCATTGTGATTTTCCTTGAATAATAATTTTTCTCCCTAAGGTTACCCTCCTTGTCTTTAAAGGGACTACATTAAGTCCATTTTTAATTTATCCTGTTCGTTTGCATAAACATAACAAGAGCAGCAAATGATCACTTATGATCTTTAGTTCTGCTTTGCTGGAACTTACCCAAGGAATATTTGGGGTGACCTTCAGTCTGTTCTTCAGGGCACAGAAGCTGTGCCACATATCTGGCATTCATCCTTGCCTGTACACACCTGTTTTTTCCAAGTCTTTCTGGTCGTTCCTTGTGCCTTAAGGTCCCTTCTAGCCATCTTTCAGGAAAACAACCTTCGTTCCTTCCCTGGAAAGATTGCTGTGGACCGCACAACCAACCATGGTACCAGGCCTTTTTATCTCACGGGCTTTTATTACCTTTGAAAGTCATACCCAGTTCCTCAGGGCTTTCTGGTAACAATCTGAGCCCAAGTATGTTTCCTTTAGGCTTGACATTCCAGTCAAAGACTTGGTCAAAAAAAGAAAAAGAACCTCTGTTGACAACTGGTCTTATTAGTTCTATGCAAAGGAACTTATGTCATTACTTACTTGTTTAGAATGCCAAACTCTGGAGGGATCAAATAGGGAGAAAAATATACAACGTGAAGGCAAATCTTTGTCCTAATATTCACTGAACTGGCATTTCCATTCTTCATATTTTCATTTTTCCCCCACTAAGAAATTTTGTTTTGTTTTTCCATTACAGTTGTCTCACTTTTTTAGCCCTCTTGTTTCCCTGCACCCTGTCCCTCCTTTCCCTCACATTTAGTCCCCACTCAGTTGCACCTGTCTGTGGGTCATTCATATATATATATATATTTTTTAACTTGACCCATCCCCTTACACCTTTCTTTTCCTCCCCCCCGCCCCCCTTGTTACTGTTAGTCTACTTCTTGTTTACATACCTCTGGTTCAATTTTGCTCATTTGTTTGTGTTGTTCATTAGTTTCCTGTAATAGGTGACAGCATAAGGTATTTTTCTTTTGTTGCCTGGCTTATTTCACTAAGCATAATTTTCTCTAGTTCCATCCATGTTGTTGCAAATGGTAGAAGTTCCTTCTTTCTTTCTGCTACATAGAATTCCATTGTGTAAATGTACCACAGTTTTTTGATCCACTCATCTACAGATAGGCATTTAGGTTGTTTCCAGCACTTGGCTATTGTAAATAGTGCTGCTATGAACATTGGAGTGCATAGGTTCTTTTGAATTGGTGTTTCGGGATTTTTTGGATATAATCCTAGCAATGGAATTGCTGGTTCAAAAGGCAGTTCCATTTTTAGTTTTTTAAGGAAATTCCAAACTGTTTTCCACAGTGGCTGCACCAATCTGCATTCCCACCAGCAATGCACCAGGGTTCCCGTTTCTCCGCATCCTCTCCAGCACAAGTTGTTTGTTGATTTGTTGATGATTGTCATTTTGACTGGTGTGAGGTGGTATCTCATTGTGGTTTTAATTTGCATCTCTCTGATGGCTAGTGATGTTGAGCATACTTTCATATGTCTATGGGCCCTCTGTATGTCTTCTTTGGAGAAGTGTTTGTTCAGGTCCTTTCCCCATTTTTTAATTGGGTTGTCTGTCTTCTTGGTGTTGAGTCGTATGAGTTCTTTATATATTTTGGAGATCAATCCCTTGTCTGAGATGTCATTGGCGAATATATTTTCCCATATGGTTGGTTTCCTTTGCATCTTGCTGATGTTTTCTTTAGCTGAGCAGAAACTTTTTAGTTTGATGTAGTCCCATTTGTTTATTCTTTCCTTTATTTCCCTTGCCTTAGGAGATATATCAGTGAAAACGTTGCTCCATGGGATATCTGAAATTTCCTGCTTATTTTTTCCTCTAGGACTTTTATGGTGTCACGGCTTACATTTAAGTATTTGATCCATTTTGAGTTTATTCTGGTGTATGGTGTGAGCTGGTGGTCTAGTTTCATTTTTTTACATGTCCCTGTCCAGTTCTCCCAACACCATTTGTTGAAGAGGCTCTTTTCACTCCATTTGATGTTCTTTCCCCCTTTGTCAAATATTAGTTGACCATATGAACCTGGGCTTATTTCTGGGCTCTTTATTCTGTTCCATTGATCTATATGTCTGTTTTTATGCCAGTACCAGACTGTTTTGATTACCGTGGCCTTGTAGTATAGTTTTTTATCGGGTATTGTGATTCCTCCTACTGTGTTCTGCCTCAAAATTGCTGTGGCTATTCGGGCTCTTTTTTGGTTCCATTTAAATTTTTGAAGTATTTGTTCTAGGTCTGTGAGATATGTTGCTGGTATTTTAATAGGGATTGCATTGAATCTATAAATTGCTTTGGGTAGTTTGGACATTTTAATGATGTTGATTCTTCCCATCCATGAGCATGGTATACCCTTCCATTTATTTGTTCTTCATTAATTTCTTTCTTCAGTGTTATGTAGTTTTCTGTGTACAGGTCTTTTACCTCTTTGGTTAAGTTTATTCCTAGGTATTTTATTTTTCTTGTTGCTATGGTAAATGGGATTTTTTCTTTCAGTTTCTATCTCTGAGTTTTTATTGTTGGTGTATAAAAATGCCTTCGATTTCTTAATATTGACTTTGTATCCTGCTATTTTGCCGAATTCACTTATTAGATTGAGTAGTTTTTTTTGTGGAGTCTAAAGGATTTTCTATGTACACTATCATGTCATCTGCAAATAATGACAGTTTTACTTCCTCTTTTCCAATTTGGATGCCTTTTATTTCTCTTTCTTGTCTGATTGCTGTGGCTAGAACTTCCAGGACTATGTTTAATAGGAGTGGAGAGAGCGGACATCCTTGTCTTGTTCCTGATCTCAGGGGGAATGCTCTCAGTTTTTGCCCATTGAGTATGATGTTGGCTTCAGGTTTCACATATATGGCCTTTATTATGTTGAGGTATGCTCCCTCTATTCCCATTTTGCTGAGAGTTTTTATCATAAATGGGTGTTGTACTTTATCAAATGCTTTTTCCGCATCTATTGATATGATCATGTGGTTTTTGTCTTTCATTTTGTTTATGTGGTGTATCACGTTTATTGATTTGCGAATATTAAATCATTCTTGCATCCCTGGGATGAATCCTACTTGATCGTGGTGTATGATCTTTCTAATGTGTTGCTGGATCCGGTTTGCCAATATTTTGTTGAGGATTTTAGCATCTATGTTCATCAGCGATATTGGTCTGTAGTTTTCTTTCTTTGTTGTGTCTTGACCTGGTTTTGGAATTAGGGTTATACTGGCTTCATAGAACGAGTTTGGGAGTCTTCCCTCTTCTTGTATCTTTTGGAATAGTCTGAGGAGGATAGGAGTTAGTTCTTTCCTAAATATTTTGTAGAATTCACTTGTGAAGCCATCTTGTCCTGGGCTTTTGTGTGCTGGGAGTTTTTTGATTACTGCTTCAATTTCGCTAGCTGTTATTGGTCTATTCAGACTTTCTGCTTCTTCTTGATTCAGTTTGGGCAGACTATAGTTTTCCAGGAATCTGTCCATTTCCTCTAGGTTGTCAAATTTCTTGCCATACAGTTGTTCGTAATAATTTCTTATAATTCTTTGTATTTCTGTGGTATCAGTTGTGATTTCTCCTCTTTCATTTCTGATTTTATTTATTTGGGTCCTGTCTCTATTTTTCTTGATGAGCCTGGCTAAAGGCTTGTCAATTTTGTTTATCTTTTCAAAGAACCAGCTCCTACTCTTGTTGATCTTTTGAATTGTTACTTTAGACTCTATGTCATTTAATTCTGCTCTGATCTTGATGATTTCCTTCCTTCTACTTGATCTGGGTTTTGCTTGTTGTTCTTCCTCTAGTTCTTGTAGCTGTAGGGTTAAATTTTTTATTAGAGATTCTTCTAGCTTTTTTAGGTAGGCTTGTATTGCTATGAACTTTCCTCTTAAGACTGCTTTCGCTGTATCCCATAGGTTTTGGGTTGTTGTGTGTTCATTATCATTGGTTTCCGGGAACTTTTTGATTTCTTCCTTGATGTCATTGTTAACCCATTCATTATTTAATAGCATGTTATTCATTCTCCATGAGTTTGAATGTTTTTGAGTTTTTTCCTTGAGGTTGATTTCCAGTTTTAAGGCATTGTGATCTGAGAAGATGCTTGATATAATTTCAATTTTCTTGAATTTATTGAGGCTTGTTTTGTGTCCTACCATGTGGTCTATCTTTGAAAATGTTCCATGTGCACTTGAGAAATATGTATATTTTGCTTCTTTGGGGTGTAAACTTCTATATATATCGACTAAGTCCATTTGATCTAAAGTGTTGTTCAGTGACTCAATATCTTTGGTGTTTCTTTGCTTTGAAGATCTGTCCATTGTTGACAATGGGGTGTTAAAGTCCCCTACGATGAGTGTGTTGCTGCCTATATCTTTCTTGGAGTCTTTCAAAATTTTCCTTATATATTTGGGTGCTCCTAAGTTGGGTGCATATATATTTATAAGGGTTATATCTTCTTGATGGATTTTTCCCTTAAGTATTATGAAATGCCCTTCTTTGTCTCTTTTTATGGACTTTGCTGTGAAATCTGTTTTGTCTGATGTAAGTATTGCTACCCCGGCTTTTTTTTCATGTCCATTTGCTTGGAATACATTTTTCCATCCCTTTACTTTCAGTCTGTGTAGATCTTTTGTTCTAAGGTGGGTCTCTTGTAGACAGCATATATGTGGGTCATTCTTTCTAATCCATTCAGCTACCCTATGTCTTTTAATTGGAGCGTTTAATCCATTTACATTTAAGGTTTTTACTGATAAGAACTTATTCATTGTCATTTTCCCCCTTTGTACTCGTGTTCTTCTCTGTTTCTCTCTGTTTCTTTATCTTTTTAGAGCAGACCCTTTAGCATCTCTTGCATTGCTGGTTTGGTGGAGATGTATTCTTTTAGTCTTCCTTTGTCTGAGAAACTCCTTATTTCGCCTTCCTTTTTGAAAGAGAGCCTTGCTGGGTAGAGTATTCTTGGTTGTAGGCCTTTGTTTTTCATTGCTTGGAATATTTTTTGCCATTCCCTTCTTGCTTGTAGTGTTTCTGCTGAGAAATCTGAGGATAGCCTTATTGGAGCTCCCTTGTATGTTATTAGTTGTTTCCCTCTTGCTGCTTTTAGGATTCTCTCTTTGTCTTTGGATGTTGCCATTTTAATTATGATGTGTCTTGAGGTGGGCCTGTTGGGGTTCATCTTCATTGGGACCCTCTGTGCCTCCTGGATTTGCGTGACACTTTCTCTCCTCATGTGAGGGAAGTTTTCTGTCATTAGTTTTTCAAAGAGGTTTTCTATCCCTTGCTCTTCTTCTTCTCCTTCTGGAATTCCAATGATACGGATATTGTTACGTTTCATGTTGTCCTGCAGCTGTCTTAGAACCTCTTCAGTCTTGTTCAGTGTTTTTTCATTTTGTTGCATTGTCTGGGAGTTTTTGTGTACGTTGTCCTCCAGCTCGCTGATCCGATCTTCTGCTTCCTCTAGCCTGCTTTTAATTCCTTCTACTGTGTTCTTCAATTCAGAGATTGTATTCTTCACTTCCTCCTGGCTCTTATTGATAGCTTCCATGTCCTTTTTGATGCTGGTATAATTCTCAGTAAGTTCCTTATAGTTCTTCTGGAGTTCACTGTAGTTTTTCTGGAGTTCTTTGTAGTTTCCGCTGAGCTCATTTAGCTTCTCCATAATCCATGTTTTAAATTCTGTATCTGATATTTTGCTCCCCTGTATTTCATTTAGCACTCTTTCTGGGGATTCTACCTTTCCTTTTGATGGGGGGTTGTTTCTCTGTCTCCCCATTTTTGTGATTTCTTTTGTTTGTTGGTGCTTCTTAGAATGATCAGTTCTTCCTGGATCTGCCTCTGGTAGTGTCAGATTGTGTACCAGTCTGGCCCTAGGCAGCCTGTTGGAGACTTCCAGGGATCTACTGCCTTTGTCTCTCTTCTTTAGTTGTTACTATACTCAATCTGTGATCAGCCGTCAGGCTTAATGACCGTGGGTGTGGCAACTTAATTCCTGTAGGCAGGGCTTTTATTTCCCCTTAGTATGACACCACTTGGAGGGGGATGGTCTGTCTGCTGTACTGGGGCTGAGTCAGCACTGGCTGGTCCTGAGAGGGGGTTAGTGTAGCTTCCACTTACTCCTCCGCCCTCCTGGATTTCCGTCTGTGTTGTCCTTGATGATATTTCTTTAATCTGTCTGGTTGTATTTCAGCTACTTTTTGGTGGATATTTTTCTCTGGTTAGTTAATTGAGAGTCACTCTGCCCACCTTGTCTTGAGTTCTTTTGTGAAGGTGCTGCTAAAACATAATTATACAACCCAGGCAAGAAACCCACACCCTCCAATGTCTCCCCCAAATACAATCCCACTGTAGGCTGCCAATGAGCCCGTGTTAATATACTTGTAGAGATACTGGGACTCTTATTTCGTAGGAGAAACAGAAAGGAGTTATTTTAAATGAAGGAAGGGTAATTTTTGAGCTGGAAGTTGATAGAGTATTAATATTAGCAATTGGGATCAAGGTTATGTAAGAAAGCAATTAACACTTACACTGTCTGTTTGAAAAGGAGGGGAGGGTTACAGTGTGGAGAGAGAAAGTGGAAGTGTATAGTATTAGGATTATATAATCGGTATATACTATATGATTAGCGTGGGAGGTAGGGTAGACACAACAGACATCCAGGTAGACAGACAGCCAGAAATTGAAGGAGAGGGCTGGGGAGGTTAGAAGGTAGGAAATAGATTGAGAGAGAATTTTTTAAGGGTAAAAATACAGAGTAGAAAATAGCAAGACAGGAAGGGAGAGAGGAAAGAGAGAGAGAAAGTAGAGAAGAGAAGGGTAGGAGAGAGAACAAAAGAAGAAGGGGAGGTAGAAGAGAGGGTACTGGATTAAAATTCTTTTTTTAAATTATATGTTATAAAAAAGATTAGGAGATTAAAACATGATATAAAGTTGCAAGATAGAGAGAAAAGGTGAGTATAGAGAGAGAGGAATAGGAGATAGGAAAGCAAGAGGATTTGGGAGGAAAAGAGCTCAGAGGAGGGAAGGAAATCAGGAGGAAGAGGAGATATTAGGGAGGGGAGGATTGAAATTGAAGAGTTGGCAAAAGATAGGATGAAGGAGAGAAATACAAGAGGTAGGGAAAGAAGTGGGGGGGTGGGGTAGAAAAAGAGAAGGGGTAAGAATGGGAGAGTAAAGGGAGAGGGGGATAGATTAGAATTATAATTTGAATATTAAGAGATTAGAATATAAAGTGTAATAGGGAGAGAGAGAGATTATGTATAGGGAGAGAAGGAAAATAAGGACAAGAGATGAAAGAAAAATGAATGTAGACTGAAGGGGGACAAAATAAAGAAAGAAATTTAATAAAGTTGAAGGTGCGTAGTGCAGAGAAAGGAGAGGGTGAGAAAGGGAGAGAACTTAAAATTATAAAATTAACTGAGAATAGGATGCAGGGGAGAATGCTAAGGGGAGAGAAGGGAGGGAAGGGGAGGGGAGAAAAGGAGTGAGAATAAGAAGGGACTGACGGTAGGGGTAGTTAGAGAGAGAGTGAGAGATAAAAGAATGAGGATTTTAACTCAATTCAACTTTTATGCACAGTCTCTGGGTATTTTTGGTTTGTTTGTTTTTTGGTTTTTCCTTGCTTCCTTCCTGAGTCTGCTCCTATTCAAAATTCTATGAGTTTCAAATCTTTTCTGGTTGGTTGGCTGGCTGTGGGAGGGTTCTGCTTGATTCTGGGGTTGCTAGTCTTTTTTTCGTGGGCCTACCACCGCTCTGCTGTGAGCTGCCTTTAGTAGTCCCCTCCTGAGGCACCCTCAGCCCTCCTCAGGCTTGTCCAGCTACTCCTTCCCTCTGTTGGTCCAGCCTGTGCCTGCCAGCAATCCCCACCCTCCCTCCAGTCCTGTCTCTATTCCCAGGCTACAGCTTCTGCTCTCTTCCCTGTCTATATGCCTGCGCACCCTACCTCTCTCCCTGTCTCAAGATCATCCTTTTGTTTTGCAGGACTCTGGCACAGTCGGTCAAAGTGCCGGACCCAGTGGCCCTTTCCTGCCCAGGGCCTCTCCCCTAGTCTGGAGCTTTGCAGTAGCTTTCCTGCCTGTGCTCTTCTCCTTGCCCCAAAACTTTCTCTATTCCGAGCTACCGCTTCTGCTGGCTTCCCTATCGGCCTGCGCGCTCTATCTTTCTTCCCGCCACAGCACCATCCCTTTGTTCTGTGGGACTCTAGTGTGGTCGGTCAGCGCAGCACTCTCCTTCCCCGGAGCTCTCTGCCGGTCTGGAGCTCCGCAGCAGCCCTTCCCTGCAGGCCCTTCTCCTTGCCCTAAAACCGTCTCCCCTCCAGAACCTCCGCCTCCGCTCTCTTCCCTACTTACACACCCTGCACGTCCTATTTCTCTCTTAGCCCCAAACCTGCCTTTTGTTCTGTGGGATTCTAGCGCGACTAAAGAGCAAACACTGATTTCAAGAACACAGTTCTCCCCCGGTCCAGAGTTCCGCAGCAGCTTTTCAGTGCGGCCCGTCTCTTTGCCCCAAAACTGCTCCTTTGTTCTGTAGGGCCCTAGCGCAAGTGCTGGGCGCGCCCGGGATGCCGAGCTTTCGGTCGGAGGTTGCAGCTGAGGATGTTTCTCTCTAGACTCAGATCACAGTTTCTCCCAGTCCTGGTTGTTCACTGTTCTCTCCCTCCTCTGTCTTTTTCGGCCAAATCCTCTCCCTAACTCCCTACAAGAATTCTCTCCCGGCTAGTGAGCTCTCCGGCTTGATACTGCAAACGCACGGAGTCTCAGAATGACTCAGCCTGCAGTTTGTGATAAACCCCTCCACCCCCCTCCATGCTGCTCCCACGATCTCCTCCCCGTTCACGTTATCAGATATTCCCACTCACTCAGTCATTCCTCCCCGAGTTTGTTCCTCCTGGATTGTCTCCTTAACAGGAGCGAGCTGAGAACACTGCTCTTACTCCGCGGCCATCTTAAAACCATCTCGAAGTTCTCTTGTATGTTATTAGTTATTTCTCTCTTGCTTTTTTGATGATGCTCTCTTTGTCTCTGAATGTTGTCATTTTTATTATAAAGTGTCTTGAAGTGGGCCTGTTTGGGTTCATCTTCATTGGGACCCTTTCTGCTTCCTGGATTTCTGTGACTCTTTCTCTCCTCTTGTTAGGGAAGTTCTCTGTCATTAGTTTTTCAAACAGGTTTTCTATCTCTTGTTCTTCTCCTTCTCCTTCTGGTATTCTTATGGTATGGATATTATTGCATTTCATGTTATCCTGAAGCTCTCTTAAAACCTCTTCATCCTTTTTCAGTCTTTTTTCATTTTGTTGCGCTGTCTGGGAATTTTTTTCTATGCTGTCCTCCAGCTCACTGATTTAATTATCTGCTTCCTGTAGCCTGCTTTTAACTCCTTCTACTGTGTTCTTTAATTCCAAAATTGTATTCTTCATTTCCTCCTGGCTCTTATTGATAGCTTTTATGTCCTTTTTCATGTTGGTGTAATTTTCAATAAGTTCCTTGTAGTTTCCTTGGATTTCTTTGTAGTTTTCTTGAACTAGCTGAGCTTATTGAGAGCTTTCCTAGAATCCATGTTTTGACTTCCATGTCTGATAGTTTGTTTTCCTTTATTTCATTTATCACTCTTTCTGGCGATTCCTCCTCTCCTTTCGATGGGGGAGTTATTTCTTGTCTTCCCATTTGTGTGACTTCATGTTTTTTCCTGCTTCTTAGATTGATCTGCACTTCCTGGATCTGCCCCTGGTGGCATCAGATCATGTACCAGTCTGGGCCTACATGGCCTGTTGGAGAGTACCAGTGATGTACTGCCTTTGTCTGTCTTCTTTAGTTGTTAACCTATTCAATGCGTGATCAGCTGTCAGGCTTAAGTACCGAGGGTGAGGCAGATCAATTCCTGCAGGTGAGGCTTTTGCTTCCCCTCAGGCTGATGCCACTTGCATGGGAGTGTTCCTCCCAAAGTATTAGGAATGAGGCAGCGCTGGAACTTGGTTGGCTGCTCCTTCAGTTTTCTTCTCAAACCCACTGCCCCAAGTTCTTCACAAGCATCTCTAGTCCTCTCTGCCCTCCCTCTGCCTGAGCCCAGTGTTAGTGGATGCCAAATATTTTCATACGTGATCCGTTTAAAAGCTGTTTGTCTCCAGCTGTTTCTTTCAGGCCAGCAAAAAACATTGTGGCTTTTCACTTTTCACAGCTGAGTGCTATTTTATTTTCTACTCTGTTGCTGCAGGCTGGGAAGCCCATCTGGAGGTTTAGACCCTTCCCTTCTCAGGGAGAACCCCTGACTGCTGAGCTGTTTCTCAGTCCCTTTAGCTGCCACCCGTGGGAGCCCAGCCAGCCCTTTCACATTTCTGCTCTTCCTACAAGTCACGTTGTGATGAAGTAGCCTTTTCTGTTTCTCTGTGGTTATAAGACTTCTCTCCAGCTAGTGTTCAGTTTGTTATTCTAGTTGATTTCTCCACAATTAAGTTGTAGTTCCAGTTTGGTCTTGGGTGGTGGTTAATGTAGCTTCCACTTACTCCTTCACTATCTTGGATCTCTTCTTTCTGGTGGTTTCTTATAAAGCAAAATTATATTTACCATGTAATCCAGCAATCTATTTCTAAGTATTTTACCCAGAAGAAATAAAAATGTGATCACACAAAATCTGTACACAAATCTTACAGCATTTATATATACTGAAATCAACTCAAATTTCCTTCAGCAGGTGAATGGATAAATCAACATTTATACAATGGTATATTAGCATGAACTTTTGAGATATGCAACAACTTAGAAGAATATTAAAGGAATTTTGTTTGAGTGAAAGAAGCCAATCTCAAAGGAATTATTCCATTTATATAACATTCATGAAAGACAAACTCTGGTGACACATACTGAATCAGTTCTTTCCAGAGGTTGAGGGGTGGGCAGGGTGTATGACTACAAAATGACAGCATGAAGGAGTTTAGGGAAACTAGTGTAACTACTCTTTTTTCTGACTGTAGCTGGGGTTACGTGCTTCTATTCGTGTGTTCATATTCATAGAACTATATGCAAAAAGTTTGATTGTATGTAATTTTAAAATTAAATTAAAAGAAGAAATAAACTGTAATTTATTTAATTTACCTTCTAAATGGATACAGAAAATTCAAAAGAACCACTAACAGAGGATCAGCCAGTGTGACCTAAGTACAATTCATTTTGTTGTCATGATGCTTTGGGTAGTTTGGAGAAAAATATCCACCAGCAAGAACTGAGTCATTTTGGAATTCAGCAACTGCCACCATGTCCCTGTTGCCTAACGAAGACAACAATCCTTGCAGTTTGAGAAGGAGGAAGCTATCTTGCTCAGTTTTCATGAGTATTCTGCTGGCTTCAGATATCAGTTTCTACAGAAGAGAGGGCTTCCTCAGGTAATAGGAGCTGGAGATGCTTCAGATGGAGATAGGTGGTGAGGCTATGGATTTTCCAAGGAGGATCAGCTGCTAAGTTTCCAAGTGTCCTCACAAAATGGTATTGCCTTAATGAGTTCACCATGGCACAGAATGTGACCCTCATCCTTTCGAGGTCAGAGATTTGTTCTCGTCATTGCTTCTGATTTGACTGGATGCAGAATATTGTGAAGATCATTCATAGCCTCCGTGTACACTTATAATTGTGAGATGAAACATTTTCTTAGAACCATCCAAGTCCCTTTGCTGGGTTCCTGTTCAACAAGCGGCCATCTGGTAGTCCATTCATTTATTCATTTACTCACTATACGTTTGTCCAGCACCTTCAATGTGACAAACATTACACTAAGTACTGGTCATACAAGATAAATAATGTATGTGCATTGCTTTGAGTAGCTTAGAGATTTTCCCACAGGACAGAGAATGTGATGGCCAACTGATAGGTATTCAGGCCCTATGGAAATGATTTTCCATGTTATGATTTAACAAGATACAGTTAGATGCAGTTAGTTCTCTTGTGAATTTGCTTTAAAAAATCATTATTCCTAAATTTTATTTTACTACACAGAAAAATAATTATGCAAGCCAGGATTGGACTCCAAACTGATTACCTCAATGGGTAATTGTCACCTGTGAAATTCCAACCTTTATTGTAACACTAATGGTCCACCTTAGAGCCCAAAAGATGGTTACTTTCATATTCAACCTACACTCAGCAGTTTTACCCAACTTTGCTCTCTTCTTGTTTATCATCTTACATCATCTGTGATACAACACACAATCCTCACCAGGCTGCAAAGCGTTCTGAAGTCAGGAACTGTCAGTCATGTTATTGCTCTTTCACATCCTCAGCAGCTAGTTCAGTGCTTGCAAAAGAACTATAATTTATGTTTATGAGAAAGAGGGGGAGAGAGAGGGAAGAAGAGAAGAGGCTCAAGTCCCTTGGAACTTGGATTGTAAATGTCTCTTAAGTAAAGTATATTTTTAATAGACTAGTAGAATAAATATACTTTTCAAGAGAAAAAAACACATGGGTTCTAATTTTGGGTGCCACTTGAGAGCTATGTTATCTTTATAAGCTAGTTATCATCTCCAGCCTCAGTTTTCTCAATCATAAAATGAAATGATTGAGGTAAGAAATTTCTAAGTCATTCCAGTGTCTGTTGATTTTCAAAATAAAATCCTCTTCTCAGATCCTTCACTGTTTTTTGTTTTATCATTTGTTTCATCATTTTCCCTTGACACTTAAAAGAACTTTGTGAAAACTACTAGTGTGAGAAAAGATTTCCCATAAACATTATATCATACATGTTTCCTATTAGAGTTTCTGACATTTCCCATGTTTCAAAGGTAATTGGAAGTACTGGGGACAATTTAAGGGTCATTATCAAGTTATCCAAGAAAATAGCTAATGATGACTTTAGCTAGAAGACTATTCAGTCAATCATAAAACCCACTACCTTAATTAAGTAAATCAAATAGGAAAAAACATTCAGAGTTAAAATGCCACCCACTACTACCTACTATTTGCCTGTAAGGCTTCTATTTCATGGAAAATTCAAACCATTTGCTCCTTCTATGAAGAAGAAGGAAAAACAAACAAAAAAAAAAAAGAGACCAGACCATCTGATTTAGCAGATGAAGTGATTCAAGATCATTTAGCATATAAGATTATAAACAAAAAAAAATATTAAATAGCAATTTTAAGAAAACAGATAAAACTAGAAACCTGTGTAAATAGGTTTGAGCTTCTTTCTCTGGAGTGCTATATTTACTTGTACTGGGGCAGGTGTGGAAAGCAACACATGGTGTTTTCCTACTTTAAGGGGTGTTTTTCAAATCTGAGGTGGTCTGTAGGGTCAGCTTGGTGGGAAGGCAAGTAACTAGATTTAGGCAAACATTAATGATCCCAAACATTCTAATTCTAGTTGTTTACAGCATTCAGATATTGAGTAGGTTCTTAAGATTTTAAAGAACAAGCTGTAAAGACAATGCTGACTTTAACTTCTATTTTTTTCATTATTCAAGTAGTCAGTTCACAGGATGTTTGGAGAGAAAAGAATATTAACATTATTTAATATTTAATAAGTGTAGCTATCACATTCAGAACGTGCTACTGTTGGAAAGAGTTGGTCCATTGAATGAATGTTTAAAATTAATTCAATGACTGTTTTATCTGATTATAAATTTAGCAACCGATGTAATCAGTGGTGTGCTGGTAAATGTATGACAATGATCTTTCCAGGACCGGTTTTTATAACATAAACCATCCCCTCACAGCCAACCAATATCAAGCAACCAATGTGATGTCACCTAATTTGCACAGATGGAACTGCTGAAAATTCAACTACCATCTTGGTCAAGCTGGAACAAACAGCTTCAGAACACTGCTGGATGTGATTTAAGGAATAAGGAAAAGAAAGGCCTACCTATAACTGGAATTCCAGGAAAATTATCCTTGGACAACACACTTAGATGCTTACTTGGTTGCCAACCTTCATCCCAAATTGGCATAGGATGTTGGGTCATGTTTTTCAGAAGATCCCTGTGAAGGAGCCTTTTGGAAAAGGCTAGCCTTCAGGAAATCTACATTCTAACTATTCACCGTTCCTCATCTGCTGTGTGTTCATGGGCAGGCCATTCCATTTCCCTGGGTCTCATAAAGGTGTCAGCTATCTAGGCCAAAAATCAACTGGGGTTCCAATCATTAAACTGGTGTCCATAGCCAGTGGGTCCTGAAACATAAGTAATCACCACCCAGATAAGAAGTAGGAATTTGCTAATGCCTACCCAGGGTCTTACTGGGATCTTGATGTCTCCCTGAGAGAGATTTTCTAATGACCCTGTACAGAGATAGGGGTATATCAGCTTTCTCCAAGGCTGTGTCTTCCTTTCTGCTATGATCTTCCCCTCATCTCAGCCATGCGGTGCTGTGTTTAACCATGACTTTGCTGTTATGGTCTAAGAAAGGTGACTTTCTTTCCTATCCTCACTTCTTTTGCCCATATGTCAGGAGGTAGTCATGTATATATTCTTTTATATTCATGCTAAAATAATCATTGCTGGGAGCAACACAAGAATATCAAATTTGTGGGGACTTCCAACCAAAATAGAGGCATACATAGACAGACTGTGTCTCCCTCCACAATTAAAAAGGAATACAATTATCTCAAAACTAGAGACAACCAGAGGTTCCAGAAAATTGGGTTGCATGGAAGTTCAACAGAAAAGATATAAAGAAGATATACTCATCCAGACAGGTAGAAGGGGTGGAGCCAGGGTGGAGAGGATATAGTGTGCCACCAATGGTGGCAGAGATAGAGGCAGTGGCAGGCCAGCAAGTAATACAGTCGTCGGCAGCCGTCCATCTCGAGAGACGATGGTGTAGCTTCTTAAGAGTCTATCTGCACCGCCGAGAATGGCTGTGCAGTCCGACTCGGGAGTGACACGGTATCTGTCTCCTCCCGTGTTGAATCGACATCTTGTGATGACGCTGGAGTGTCCTCTTCAGTGAAGCTGAAGCTACAGAGCCTGGGCAGGGTGATATGGAGGGTCTGCTGTTGCCCGTGCAGCAGACCCCCCCTCTCTTCACAGCTGAAGGGTTCAAGGGAAAGACGGAGTCAATACAGCTTGGTTTCAGGTGCGCCGCAGGAGTTGCCAGTGTTGACTACAACGTCAAACCGCCTTAGGGACTCCGGCTCCGGATTTTCTGTCGGGGTTTACTCCCTTAGCCTTTCCCCTGAAGAGGTATGCCGCAAGGCAGCGGAGGATTTTTGGAGTCAGAGTTTTCCTTCTCTGATGTGCCCTGACTGGAAGATCGAACCAGCGACACTTAGCTCACAGGCCGACGCTCAGTAATACAGTAACACGTTAAAATAAGTAGGGCGGGACACCTGGGGGGTGCTCCCAGAACTAAACCAGACCACAAAGCTCATGGTTCCAGTGCCAGAGAAAATAAAGTCCCATTGCTTCTGACTGTGAAAACCAGTTGGGGTTGGAGCAGAGGAAGAAACTGCCAGTCTCTCAGCAGAGTCTACCTGTTTAGAGAGCCCCCAGGTTTCTAGAACATCTGCAAACCCACCCACTCTGGGAACCATCACCAGGGCAACAGCTAGAGAGGCACCAGTGGTATATGGGAAGTGGGAGAAGTGCCTGGAAAAGGAGTGAGTGCTGAGCAAGAGGCATTATTCCCTCTAAGGCCCTTCCTCCACACACAGTGCCACAATGCGGTGAAATGGGTTGCTCTGCATTGATGGATACCTAAGGCTCCGACCCTTGCAATGTAACAGATGCTACAGCTCTACCTAACACACCAAGGCAAACACAGGAGGCTGTCAAGTTGTGAAGACAGAGAAGTATGGTCCAAAAGAGGGAACACAAGGTCCCAGTGGAAGAACTAAGCAATGAGGAGATAGCCAATCTAACAGATAAGGAAATAGCCAATCGAACTGATGCAGAGTTTAAAACCCTGGTGATAAAGATGCTCACAGATTTGATAGATATGCTTGAGTATGGCAAACACAGAAGGGAAGAAGTGAAGGCTAAGTTAAGTGAAATGAAGGAAAATCCACATAAAACCAATGCTGAAGGGAAGGAAACTGGGATTCAAATCAATGATCTGGAACATGAGGAAGAAGTAAACTGTCAACCAGTATAGCATGAGGAAACAAGAATTGAAAAAATGAGGAGAGGCTTAGGAACCTTTGGGACAACTTTAAACATGCCAACATCAGAATCATAGGGGTTCAGAAGGAGAAAAGGAAGAGGAAGAAAATAAAAACTTATATGAAAAAATACAGAAGGAAAAGTTTCCTAATTTTGTGAAAGAAATAGACATACAAATCTAGGAAACACAGAGAGTCCCAAACAAGCTAGACCCAAAGAGGACCACACCAAGACACATCATAATTAAAATGCCAAAAGTGAAAGATAAAGAGAGAATCTTAAAAGCAGCAAGAGAAAAACAGAGGGTTACCCACAAAGGGGTACCTATAAGACTATCAGCTGATTTCTCAAAAGAAAATTTGCAGGCAAGAAGGGACTGAAAAGAAGTATTCAAAGTGGTGAAAAGCAAGGACCTACAACCTAGATTACTCTACCCAGCAAAGCTATCATTTAGAATGGAAGGGAAGATAAAGTGCTTCCCAGACAAGGTAAATCTAAAGGAGTTCATCATCACCAAGCCCTTATTATATGAAAAGTTAGAGACTTATTTAAGAAAAAGAAGATCAAAACTATGAGCATTAAAATGACAACAAAATCACAATTATCAATAAAAGAAGCTAAAAAATAAAAACAAAAACAAACTAAGCAAACCAGAATAGGAACAGAATCTTAAGTATGGGGATCATTTGGAGGGTTATCAGCTGGGAGAAGGAAGAGGGAGAAGTGGTACAGGGATTAAGAAGCATAATCAGTAGGTACATAACAGACAGGGGGAAATTAAGAATAATATAACAAAAGTGGAGCCCAAGAACTTATATGCATGACCCATGGACATTAACTGTAGAGGGTGGGATTGAGGGAAGGGGGCTACTGGATGGAGGGGAGCAAAGGGGGAAAAAATTAGGCCAACTGTAATAGCTTAGTCAATAAATATACTTTAAAAACTTTTTAAAGAATATCAAATTTGTAAAAACAACCTACATTTTTGGTCCTCTAATAGAATAATGTAATATATTAGAACTAGTCACTTGTTGCCTCTTTAAGTGTACCTTAATATTCATTATTTCTATAATAATTAGCTAATTTAATATCAGTTCAGTGCACCACCTAGCCAATAAATATCTATTCAATGAATAAATGAATGAATAGCTGACATTATATTTAGCTGAACAGGTCAGATGGTCTCCCTACTTTATTTTCAGGTTTCTGATGCTATGATACACTTTTCCTATTCCATATTTTTCTTTATATTCTGTTTATCTCTGGAGAATGGCAAATAGCTTCTTGCATTGTGGGGGGATTTTGGCAGGAAAATCATACTCTTTACCTGTCAGCTACCTTCAGAAATGTGTGAACAGAGAAACTGAGAAAATAGAAAACATGCCGCCAATTGCTAACAGTTGGTAGAGCAGCAAGTGCACGGGAGTGAGTGGCATTTGTCCCTGTTCCTACGCTCTGATCTGAAGTCTGTATAACAGATATAGTCTGGGCTGGATAATGGTGGTGCTCATTTGTGGAGGTGAAGCTACTAGGAAAACTGGAGGCCCAAGGAGCAGCTGCCACAGAGTGCTGCAGGCTGATGAACCTATCGGTCATGCTTGGGAGTTTTCCTTCCGCAACATTTTAACCATTTGCAATGCTAGATGCAATGGCAAACATCGCAAGTTTCACATTTCTTTACAAGATTAGAGTATCAGAACTAGAGTGTATGAAACTTCTTGAAAACATAGTCATTTTGTTTATTTTTAATAAAACTTAACCTCCCACTTTACAAAATTAGCATCCCAGAAAATGTTGCTGTTAATCCTAATAATGGCATGAGAGTATTACACATCTACTGTTACTTAATATAATATCTTTTCATATATAAGTACAGTATTCCCTCACTTATCATGGGTATTACGTTCTAGACCTCCCCCCTGCAATAGGTGAAAATCCGCAAAGTAGGAATCTTACATTTATTTTAGTATTTATATATATTTTAAGGCTTTATAAACCCTTCCCACACACTTTTAAACCGTTCCTAGTTCCTTATTAACCTTTCCCACTTCCTTATTAACCTTTTCCATACTTTTAAAACACTACTTATGTTCTTAAACATATTCTACACTCTTAAACCTATGTAACTTTAACAACATATGAATACAGTACCGCAAAATCCCGTGCTATAGTGGAAAATCCGCGATAAATACTTAAATATAATATTTTTTTAAAATCCCACAATACAGTGAGGCCGCGATAAGTGAACCACAATATAGAGAGGGACTACTGTATAGTATTTAATACTTTTTCTTATGTTGCTTTTATTATTATTATTAATCTTCACCTGATAATATATATTTATTGATTTTAGAGAGAAAGGAAGGGGAAGAGAGAGAGAAACATTAATCAGTTGCCTCCTGTACATGCTCCTACTGGGGATTAAACTCACAATCTAGGTATGTGCCCTGACCAGGTATCAAATTACATCCTTCTGGTATATGGGACAATGCTCCAACAGAGCCACCAGGCCAGGGAGTTGCTTTTATTTTATTTTATTTTATTTTGGTTCTCCTTTTGCTCACATAAGCCCACACATTGTAGTCTAGTTTTCACTAAGTAATAAAGAAGAAGAAAAAAAGAAAAGAAAAAAAATCGTAGGAAGCTGTAGGAACAACCATCTATTTAATATACTAAATACATCCTTCTCAGTTACATCCCACAATTAAGCTGGTAATAAAAAAGTCCCTGACTGAGAGATAGTTTACTTATAATGATCAAATCCAAATTAATTCTTAATTTCATATTTTAATCAATGTGTATACAGGGGTGGGCAAAAGTAGGTTTATAGTTATGAGTATGCAAAACACACAGTTTATTCTTGTATTATTATTTATTTATTCATGATTGCATCATTTATTATTATTAATCTACCCCTGTATTTAGTTTAAATGGTTTTTCTGATATTTAGTAAGCTAATAGAAAGTTGAAATTTCATAGATTTTTATTCCCCAACATTAAAAAAACTGGAAAGCTATAGAAGATGCAACATTCTGACTTTTTTAAAAGTTGGGAGAAAGAGAGATTGTCTTTTTCTAATAATGCAAACTGTTAAAAAAAAGATTTTAAGTTAGTGGATATTTTTCCTTCTATTATTACTGATTTAAACCAGGTAAAGCAGCTCAGGTTTTTCCTTTCATTATTTGCTTGCAAATTAACATTATTTACATTATTTTATTATTTATATGATGTCTAATAACTGGTCTGATTGAATTTAAACATTTGCAATGAGTTGCTCTTGGCTTTGTGGGTGTAGAAGCAGTGTCTGGAAGAGTCACATGTTTCACCAATAAGAGTTTTATACTTTTTATGGAATAATGTACAGTGAAAGGCAGTTGATTTCTTTCTCCTATTTTGATTCTCTGCTTATGCCCACAAATAATGCAAGTTAAGTTATTAGTGATTGAAAATATCATCAATTAAGAGAGTAAGAATCAGTAATGAATTGTGCAGGCCTGACCTCAAATTACATATTTTATTTTAGAGGTATATTTTATCAATAACAGATCCAGTATTTTTACTCACAACTCGGGCTCTTAATCCACTGAAAAGATTATATGGTATAGAATCTTTATTTCAACAGAACTAAAAATAAAATTGTCATCCTCATATCTAATATTTGCTATTGTTTAAATAGTCTCAAAGGTCTTAGCACTCATGGTACCTAGCAGTGAGCAAATTCCCAAAGACACTGCCCTTGCCCCTCTTTATGCAGTGATTCACTTAGAAGAGAGTAATGCCATAGACAGAGTGATTAGAAAACACTTTATGACCGTGGAACTCAAAGGGTATTAGGCCAGCAACAATCAGAAACAGCTTTTTTGAGTTTGGCCTTAGAGCATGACCTTCTTTTCCCTCATCTGCACAGAAATGTATTAACTGTGGGGACAGGGGATTTGGGGTTGCCTCTACCTTGCTCCTGTGTAGCCTTGAATTTCCAAGTGCAAGTGTGAGTCTATTTTCCCTTTAATGCATCACATTTGAGGAGATGGCTGAAAATATTACTCTGTGTGTCACATGCACCTACTCAACACAATCTCTTGCTTATAGAGTGGAGTCAATGAGTAAAGAAATCATTCACCTATTCTTTATCTTAGTGTGTAGACAATAAGTTGACTAAATATTGGTACGTATTGCTACATTAATGAAACCCCCCCAAAATGGACAGAAAATTATAAAATCTGCATCTTTAAAACTTACACTTGATGAAAGGAACGTTAGAGATCTTGAAAGAAGAGCAAGCATGAAAATGAGCTGCTTTGGCATAAAGTAGAAATACTGAACTTGGAATCAGAAGATCCAGGCATGTCAATTATTTTTTGAACAGGAAAGTTTTACCGTGGCTTATAGGACTTCTGTATATCATTTTTCTGAACATCAATGACACTTTATAATGAGCTGGGATCAACCTTTGAAAATACAAGACAGGAATCTTCTAGTTCTTAGGAGTTATTAGCCCATTGCTGTTTAGTATTTAGATGTCTCTCACATATCTAGAAGTGCTTGCCAACACATTAAAAAGTTATAGTAGAATCAAATTATATATATATATATAATCCATTTATATATATAATCAGCTTTATATATACTCCATTTTATATATAATTTATATATTTTATATATAAAATCCACTGGAATTGAGAAAGTTAAGGGAAAATTTTTATTCTGATTTTGGAGTGTGTATGTTTTGCAGCATAATTAGTGTAATAAAAAACACTTTAAAACAGCCACTGCTGCTGCTGTGGCCACCTCCGCTGCCACCACATGGCATCCTCTCCACCTGGGCTCCGCCCCTCCTACCTCTCTGAATGAGTATTTCTTTTTTATATCTTTCTTTGTTGGGCTTCCATGCAGCTTGATTTTCTGGAACTTCTGGTTGTCTCTAGTTTTGAGGGAGGGAAGATCCCCGTGAGATGGATGGCTCCAGAGGCCATCGCCTACCGCAAGTTCACATCTGCCAGTGATGTCTGGAGCTACGAGATTGTCATGTGGGAAGTCATGTCATTTGGAGAGTCACCCTACTGGGACATGTCCAGCCAAGATGTCATGAATGCTATTGAGCAGGACTACCGGCTGCCCCACCCATGAACTGCCCAGCTGTTCTGTACCAGCTCTTGCTGGACTGTTGGCAGAAGGACTGTAATAGCTGGCCTCGCTTTGCTGAGATTGTCAATACCCTGGACAAGATGATCCGGAACCCAACAAGTCTCAAGACTGTGGCAACCATCACCACCGTGCCCTCCCAGCCCCTGCTAGACCGTTATATTCCAGACTTCACAGCCTTTACCACCATGGATGACTGGCTCAGTGCCATCAAAATGGTTCAATACAGGGGCAGCTTCCTCACCGCCGGCATCACCTCCCTCCAGCTGGTCGCCCAGATGACATCAGAAGATCTCTTGAGAATAGGGGTCACCTTGGCAGGTCATCAGAAGAAGACCTTGAACAGCATTCATTCTATGAGGGTCCTGATGCGTCAGTCACCATCGGCAATGACATGAGAACTTTTCTGGGGGAAGGAGAGCAAGGAAAAGGACCAGACTCAAGGGGGAACCCAAGGTTGAACACTGTGGAATGTCCTGGAGAGGTTGGCTTCTCCACTGAGAAATGTGTCATATCAGTGAAGAATAAACTGGACCTGCTCCTCGTAGTTAACCTTCATTTCTCAGTGACAGAAGCATGTTTAAGAAGCTGTGGGAAACCACAAAGAGAATAAAAATATGAAAAAGTGATGTTCAATGGAAGTGAAGACACAATGGTGTGCACCGTGGCTTCAAGTGTAAACTCACTCCCCCTCAGTGGGCTGGAGTCATCTACCCACAGGAAGGAAGAGAAGGAGGTGGAGGGAAAAACAGAGCAGCATTCCATTTTCTTCCTTGTCAATGACATTCTTTTCTTTTCTCCTTCTGTGCTCCTCCCCCAGAGTTCTCTTCCTTCTCCCACAACCATTTCCCTTTGCTCACAACTCGTGTAGGGAAGTTTCTTCAAACAAACTCCAGTTCCTGAGTCTCCAGATATTGTTCTGTCAGTTGCCAAAGAACTTTGCTGACCACTGCATGGGTGATCTGACCAATTCAATTAATGTCTTCATATTGAAGAAGAGATGTACCTTCAATTGAAAACCTTGTTTTTCTTTTGTTTGCATTTTCTGCAAAAAAAGAAACCACAAATTGGGTGGGGAAAGAAAAGAAAAACCTGTGTCCATGTGCTAGAGCACACATGTGTACATCTGCGTTATAAGATGATGGTGCTTGTTCATAACAGATGCAAACAAGGAAGATCTGGGAAGTCTTGGCCCTGGAAAATTCGAGTGGCCAGGACATGTTGTTGTTCTTGTTTTCTGGTTGGCCCAATTGGCCTAGTGGCTCAACAGGGGAAAACAGTACAGAGAAAAATAAAATGAAATGGGGAAAAACTCTCAAGAACTTGCAAATTCAGACAGTGGTTTGAATTGGATGCAGTGTGGGCCATTCTAGAATGATACTGACTGATTCAGTACTCCTGGTAACTTCTGAAGAGAGGGAGAAGGAAAGTTACCGGAGAATGGTCTTCCACATCCTGGAATCTGCAATTCGAGAAGTGGCAAGGCATCCGAGGAATGTTTCCAGTGTGTCTGTGTCTCTGCATTCCTTCTTGTACCTCACTGTTCAATTCACTTTTGTAAATTACATCTAACATTTAAATATTTATAATTTCTCCTTTTACCTTAATCTCCTTGCTAATTTTATCTGTCTAATTAAAATGAGCAGAAGCATGTCTGAGTTTACATTAAAAAAAAAACTTTAAAAAGAAAAAGTAATTTCTATGTGAGAAAATACTACAATATTTATACCTGTATCATTGCTTTAAGTTAGTAGTATTAAAAATACAGAAGCAGAATTTAAGAAACACAATCACATGTGTCCCCTCAACCCTGCAAATTAATATTCATCCAAGCTGTTGACATAAATAAAGGAAAATGTAACCAGTAGTGAAGAAAAAAAGCAGTTCTGACTATCAAATTAAGCTAGATTTTGGAGTTAGTATATGACATATTAACGCAGTATAATAAATATGTTGAATAACTTAAAAACAAATATTGTTTTAATAATGAATTGTTAGGAAATCTCAACAAAGAAATGGAAACAGAAAAAGAAAAATTTCTTGAACAAAGGACTACATTAACTTAGATTTTTAAAAATTCATCAGGTGGGTTAGTAGCAGATTGAAAATGAAATCAGAATCAGTAGACTGAAGATAGATTGATAAAATTATCTGAAGAATAGAAAGAAAAACGTGGAAGAAAAATAAAGATCCTAAGAAATATGTGGCACAACATAAAATATCTAATTTGTATATAATTACAGTCCCAGAAGGAAAAGAGAACAATATTTTTTTAAAAAAATGATTCGAATATTTCTAAATTTAATGGGAAATATCAATTTATACATTCAGTAAGTTCCGTGAGCCATAAGCAAGATAATGGCAAAGTAACCACATTAAGCCCATCATAGTCCAAATTCTAAAAACCAAAGATAAAGAAATAAACTAAATAAAAAATTAACTTGCATACAAGAAAAAATAACTTTAATCATGCCCTCTCACCAGAAGCAATGAAGTCCAGAAGGAAATGGAATGAAGTTTATAAAATGCTAAAATCAGGATATAACAAAAATACATGTCAATCTAGAATTCAATATAAAAAAAAATCCTTCAAAGAAATGAGTGTAAAAAGAGAGATTTTTCAAATAAATGCAAGCTGAACAAATTTATTCTGGTAGAACTGAATTATTAAAAAATTCTAGCTGAAGAGAAATGATACCACATGGAAATTAGGGTCTACAGAAAAAAAATGAGACCATCAAAAGTAGTAAATAAGTCTCGTCTCGTCGTCGTCGGCAGCCGTCCGTCTCGAGAGACGATGGTGTAGCTTCTTAAGAGTCTATCTGCACCGCCGAGAATGGCTGTGCAGTCCAACTCGGGAGTGACACGGTATCTGTCTCCTCCCGTGTTGAATCGACATCTTGCGATGACGCTGGAGTGTCCTCTCCAGTGAAGCTGAAGCTACAGAGCCTGGGCAGGGTGATATGGAGGGTCTGCTGTTGCCCATGCAGCAGACCCCCCCTCTCTTCGCAGCTGAAGGGTCCAAGGGAAAGACGGAGTCAATACAGCTTGGCTTCAGGTGCGCCGCAGGAGTTGCCAGTGTTGACTACAACGTCAAACCGCCTTAGGGACTCCGGCTCCGGATTTTCTGTCGGGGTTTACTCCCTTAGCCTTTCCCCTGAAGAGGTATGCCGCAAGGCAGCGGAGGTTTTTTGGAGTCAGAGTTTTCCTTCTCTGATGTGCCCTGACTGGAAGATCGAACCAGCGACACTTAGCTCGCAGGCCGACGCTCAATCCACTGAGCCAAACCAGCCAGGGTCAGTAAATAAGTAGATAGATATAAAAGACTATGCTATGATATCCTGCATGACAACTGATGATTTAAAAATGAATATAATAATATTATAAGGTAGGACTTATTGCATGTAGTAGTAAAAATATGACAACATTAACACACTGGTTGGGGAGTAAATAGAATTCTGTTGTTGCAGGTGTCTTATATTTATAAGCTGCAAAATGTGAAGAATTATATGTGAAGTGGGAACTGGAAAGTCAGAAGTGAAAATGTGAGTTATTAAGTGTGATGTGATAGAATATTGATAAAGTGGAGTTTAATAAAAGTTTGGAATTTATTGTTATACTTTATTAATTATTAAAGAATCATAAAACCCAATCACAACTATTATTACATTTAATGAAAATGACCTAAATACTCAAACAAAAAGGTTAAGATTGGTAGAATGCATTTTAAAAAAATACAAAACCCAACTATATGCTACTATATAAGATGTATATATATTAGATGTAAAGATGTAGAAAGGTTGAAGCTAAAAGGATGGAAAAGGATATATCATGAAAACCATAAGTAAAATAAAACACATACGGATATATTAATGTGAGACATATTGACTTCCAGATAAAAGAGTATCACTAAAAATAAAAGGGAAAGTTTATAATGATTTTTAAAAAAACACAATTCATCAGGAATATATAACAATCTTACAAGTGTATAGATCTTCAAAATACATAAGAAAAAATCTAACAGAAGTAAAGGGGGAAATAGGCAAATCCACAACATACTTGGAAGTATCAACATCCTTCTTATAATAACTGTTGAAGTATATATACATAAAAAGTCAGTAAAGACACAGAAGATCTAAACACATTATACTACTCTGACTTAATGACATTTATAGAACACCATAAATATCTTTAGAATATACACTTTTTCAGCTGTGCCTGATTCAAAATAAATCATATATCAAGCCATAAAATAAGGTTAACTCAATTCCAAAACAATGAAATATTACACTATATGATCCCTTACAACATCACATTAAATCAGAAACCTACAAAACACCTGGCAAAGCCCAAAATATTTTAAAATTACAAGTAAAATTTCCAAATTTGAGTTGATTAACAAAAACACTGCATGTCAAAATTTGCAGAATGTGCTCTGGCTGTTGTGGCTCTGTTAGTTGGAACATCATCTAGTGCACTGAAAAGTTGAGGGTTGAATTCTCAGTCAGATCAAATACCCTAGGTGGCAGGTTTGATCCCTGGTGGGGGTGCATCTAGGAGTTAGCTGGTTATTTTTTCTCTCTCACATTTCTCTCTCTCTCTCTCTCCCACCACTTCCTCTCTCTCTCAAATCAATAAATGTATCCTCAGACAAGGACTTAAAAAATTGCAGGATGTAGCTAAAGAAGTGCTTAGAGTGAGGTTTAGCATCTTAAATGCCTTATTATAAAGGAAAAAAAAGAAAAAAAAAAGCTTTCACCATAGTTAAAAAACAGTAAGAGCAAGCTAAAATAAAACTAAAGTAGAATAAAAGAAGTAATAAAGAATAGTACTCCATGAAATCAAAACAAAAAAGAGGATATTAACAAACTCAAATATTGATTCCTTGAAAAGGTCAATAAACTTATAAATCCTTAATAGATCTAGTAAAGAAATAAAGAGAAAACACAGATATTGCAAATATTGGGATTGAAAGAAGAGGGTAATCTTACTACAGATCCTTCAGCCCTTATAATAATGTAATATAACAAATTTGATTATTTAGAAGAAATGGACAAATTACTTGACAAGCATGACTTATGAAAACTGACTTAAAAAGAAATAGAAAAACTGATGTGTCACATATATATTAGAGAAATTGGATTTCTTACTTAAAATATTTTTTTCCACAATGATATATTGAGGCCCAGATGGTTAAACTTGTAAGTTCTATCGAACTCTAAAATAAGGAATGATGAAAAATGTACACAAACTCTCTCAGAAACAAAAATAAGAGAAAAAACTACCAACTTATTTTAAAAGGCTAGAATATTTCAGACACAAATTATGACAAAGAAATTATGAGAAGATAAATTTGCTAAATAATATTCTTCATGAATATAATTGTAAAAATACTTTCTTGGAAAATATTAGCAGGGTGAATTCAGCAATATATAAAAAGAATAGCCATTATGACTTTATTTCTAGGAATGCAACTTTGGTTCAGCATTAAAAATCAATCCATGGGCCTCTTGTTTCCTTTAAGAGATGTAGAAAACTGGAGGTAGCATTGGTCCTACCTTTAAAATAGGAAAAAGAAAACTAAGCCACCAGAAAATGAATGACTTTTTCAACCCATTAGAGAGCTGACACGGCAGTGCAAAGAAATAATCCCAAATCTTGGGGAATACCAATGCCTGCAAGAAGAAACAGGATTCAAACACTTGCTTACCAAGAGCAGATGTCATTTTTAGTGTATTACTGAAGGCCACATATAGGTGTGAAGTTATGGGTCATAGATATAGGGAGATTTTTACCCTAATGGTCCTTTTCTTTATAGACATCATCTGTACCATAAAGAAAATATGAGAGGCGCCTTAAAAAGTTTCTCGTTGAACTGACTTGAAGAAGGAAGTAGTAGCCAACTACTGAAACTGTTCTTAGATCCATCTTCCCTACCTCCCCTCTGGAATAAAAGCTTTAATTTACAGGGAAAAGAATAATAAAAACTGTCAGTATTTGAGCACTGGTAAGGTTAGGTTAGAGTGTATCTGAGGGAAGGGAAAGGGAAATAGAACTCAATCGTGAGACAGTGGTAGAAGTCAATGCTAGGCCTAGAACTAGAGATGTTTGGAGGGGTTCTTATAAATGCCACACCCTCAAGACCCAAATCCACAAAGCTTGTCTCACCCTGAGGATTGATCAGAATAACAGAGAATGCCATCTTCCTCCATGCTCCATTACTGCACTAATAATGTGTTGAGTAAAAATAACATATAGTTGAGATTGCTATAAAAGATAGATTCTTCGGGAGAAAAAGTATAGGAAGAAAACTCAAAGTCAAGGAGAGAATAGACATTCATTAAAACAAACAAACAAAAAAAAAAAACCTCTGGCTAATTAGTCCTTACCTTAAACACAGGGCATCACTAAAGGAATTTGAGGCTATTGTACACTGAAGATAACTAAAGCAACAATAAACTTCAAACCTAGCCCAACTCCTGCTTATATTAACACAAAATCCTACACTAAAGACTGGCATGAACAATTACACTCCAACATGTTGGATAACCTAGATGTTCAACATCACTGATCATCACATCAAGGAAATGTAAATTAAAATCATAATGAGATGTATTGCACCTGTTAGAATGACTATTATCAAGCATACAAGAGATAATTGTTGGTGAAGAAGTGGAGAAAATGGAATCCTCATGCACTGTTGATGGGAATGTATTAGTAAAGACACTATGGAAAAGAGCATGCAAGTTCCTCAAAAAATTAAAAATAGAACTACCGTGTGATCCAGCAATCCCACTTCTGGGTATATATCTGAAGGAAATTAAATCACTATCTCAAAGAGATATCTATAACTTCATGTTTATTGCAGCATTACTCACAATAGCTAAGTCATGGAAATAATCTATGTGCCCACTAATGGAGGAATGGATAAAGAAAATGAATAGAATATTATTCAGTAATGAGAAACAAGGAAATCCTGCCATCTTTGACAAACGTGGATGGACCGTATGGACATTATGTTAATAAAATAAGTCAGACATATAAAGACAAATGCTCTATGATCTCACTTATATGTGAAATCTAAAAATAATGTTAAACTCATAGAAACAGAGTTTTCAAGGGGTAGAAGGGTAAGAAAAATGTTGATCAAAAGGTATAAATTTCCAGTTATAAGATGAATAGATTCTGGGAACATCATGTATAGTATGGTGACTATCGTTAATACTTAAAAGTTGCTAAGGGGGTAGATCTTAAATGTTTTCACCACAAAGAAAATTAATTTTGTGAAGTGGTAGGTGTATTAACCTTACTGTGGCAATAATTTTGCCATATATACATATATCAAATCATCACATTTATATCTTAAACTTACATGAGGTTTTATGTCAATTATATCTGAATAGAACTGAAGAGGAGAGGAGAGGTCTAGTAGCAGGAAAAACATGCTTATCTCCAGGCATAAAATTTATTTACTTCAGTATCTCTGTCCTTTTCAACATGCTCAGCTTTCTAAAACAACAACAACAAATTTTAAGGCTAAGAAATGGCAAAAAAAAAAAAGCCTGAAAAGATGAATCAATCATCACAATCAGATGTTGAATTTAAAATAACCATTATTTTTAAAATAACTGTTATTAATAAGTTAAAGCCTTTAGAGAAAAAGATAAGCAACATGAAAGATCAAATAAGTAATACCAGCAGAGATGGAAACTGCAAGGAAGAATCAAATGGAAATGCTAGAAAGCAATAATAGAGAGGAAGATTACCTTCCATGGACTCATCAGTAGACTTGATATAGAAAATGAAGGAATTAGTGAACTTGAATACAGATCAATTGAAATTCACCAAATGGAAGTTCAAAAGAAAAAATGGGGGTGGGGGACTGACCAGAACATAGCATTCAAGAATTTCACACACTATTAAATGATATACACACAACTAAAAATCTAGAAGAAGAGAAAGAAAATAGGACTGAAGAAATATTTTAAGAAGTAATAGTAGAGGATTTTCCAAAACTGATAACAAACACCAAACCACAGAATCAAGAAGCTCAGAGAACACCAAATAAGATATATACAAAAATAAACACACAAAGCCATCTAAGCATATCATATTCAAATTTCTACAAACTAAAGACAATAAGAAAATCTTGGTGGCAGCCAGAGGAAAAGACACATTACCTATGGAAGAACAAGTATAAAAATTACAGCACTCTTCTCATGAGAAAACATATAAACAAGGAGACAAGATGTGGCATTTTTAATAGGCTGAAGGTAACTGTCAACCCAAACTTGAAGTGCCTTTCTGTTAGCTTTGGCCACAATAGTGTTTTCCAAATAATGTCTAGACCCTTAGGATACAAAGATCACTCTACCTGTAAAATGTGAAGATAAATAATAATGATAGATAAATTTAAAATGTTGCATCACTGTGATACATTATATCATAAGCTTGGTTGCCAGAAATGTTTACAATCCATATATAAACAGGTTTGAAGTTTTCTAAAGATAATGATTTATGCTAGGATTATGTGACTTTTTGGTATTCATTACCCAATTCTCTAATAACTTTATCTTAATGATTAAATAGCAAGTTATGTCTCTACAATTTACAAAAACTTTCAAAAAATTTGTTTCATCAACTTTTTATTTATTGAACACTATTTATTGCTATTTGATGTTCCACTTTTTGCAAAAACTATTTGAGGTAGATAAACTCTTTAATATTTTTATAACTTAGGAGGAGAAAAGGAAGTAGTAGACTGTATACTTTCTCTGAAAGACCAGATGAAGACAGAAACCAACATATATGGAGACTCAGGAACCAAATCAAACATTCCTTTCCTCCCTGGAGTCCCAAGAGGGGCTCTGGCCTGCTTAATCCTGGGGATGAATACTTGTCAAAGGAGCCAAGTCATCAAAACTCTGTTCTTTCATGGGTCTCTTTTTATTCCTTTGGCACCATGGTTGTAAGGTGAGAAAGATCAAGCAAAGTCAAGGAAACTCTGAGAAAATGGTAACAAGAAGGGCGAGCTGGTTATAGCTTCATCATTTAGGCAAAATAGTCTAAAGTTATCTATTTTATTTCCCAAGATCATCTCCCTAGGTATGAGCAGGATCCCTGTGTGAAGCTGGCATTTCCTGTGCATCATCTCCTGAGAGGCATCTCAGTGTGCAGTGGAAGCTGCCTAGAGTGGAATGCAAGACAGGGGGATCCTGGCTCAGTAGGCCTGTGGCAGGCCAGCACTACCTGCTGCATTGCTGACTATACCAGGGCTCTCTACATCCAGGGAAAGCAAAGCTGCCTCAAAAATAGAGAGGGCCAAGAGGCTTTGTGGGGAGACAGGGCTTGAGTGAATCAGAACTTGCTCAACAACATAAACAAATGAACTAAATAGAACAAGGAGCAGAATAACAATCAATAGGGGGGAGGGGGGTGGGAGAGAAGGGGGATAAGTAAGGGAAGGGTTCAGTCAAGGAACGTGTATGAATGACTCATGGACATGGACAATGAGGAGGGATATGATTGTGGGAAAAGGGGTGGGCTGTGTGGGGGAGAGCAATGGGGGAAAATGGGACAACTGTAATTGAAAAACCTAAAAACAAAATTAAAAAAAAATTTGAAAATTAAAAAAAATAAAAAAGAACTTGCTCAGTTGCAGGCAAGCTGGATAGAGGGGATTATTGTGAAATGCTGGAATAGGGTATTTGATTTTGCCTAAAATTTCAATTTTACTAACGATTGCAGTACTGCTGACTCTATATTGTCCAGGCGGAATGTATGTGTCAGTACTGCAGACACTTCTGGCTATGTGATTCTTTGTGTGAAGCTTTTGAAATTATGTTAAACCAGCTTCATTCATGGCAATTTTGGAGGAAGGTAGGGTCCTTGACTTGCTCTAATTCTTACTTGAAGGTACAGCCTATCCTTTTGTTAAATGTATTTTACTGATATTTATAAAATAATTTACTCTGTCTAATCAAACAAATCAAAACACTTATTTCTGCTTTCCTCAATTCAGTCGATTGTTAATAATTATGTTGTCATTTTTCCCCTAGACTTGGCACCAAAATTTTTATTCATTCTCCTTAAAAATTCTGTCACCAACTTACTATAAATACTGTCATTATCTCTCAAAGTCACAGTGCTGACATCTGCTAGGTAAAAGTTTATTTTACACTTCTAAAGTCAATCTGCACATCTGACCAAACTCCTTCAAAATTGTATAGCTTAATCTTGTCAAATATTTGGAAAAATAAAATTTGCTCTTAAAAAATATTTGGTTTTTATATAAAAAAATACTCTTTATTTATGAAAAAAAGTCTTTTGTGTCTTTCCCTGAAAAAGATAAAATCTTTTACTGATTGATTTTTATAAAAAATATAAAAATTAAAAACTTAAGGACTTATAGCCATGATGGAGACCTAGACAGACACGCTGCATCTCCGTCCACCAATAAGAAGGAATACAACTACTTCAAAACTGGAGACAACTAGAAGTTCCAGAAAGTTGAGCTGTATGAATTTCCAACAAACATAGATATAAAGAAGAAATAGTCATCCAGACAGGTAGGAGGGGCAGAGCTGCGGTGGAGAGGACGCAGTGTGGTAGCAGCAGCAGTGGTGGCAGTGGCAGGCTGGCAGAAAACACAGTCACACATTTTAAAAAGTCAGAAGGGATACCTGGGTAGTGCTCCCAGTACCAGACCAGACCATGCAGCTCATGGTCCCAGCACCGGGGAACATAAAGCCTCATTGCTACTGACTGTGCAAACCAGTGGGGGTTGGGGCAGAGGAAGAAAGTGCCAGTCCCTCCACAGAGTCCACTTGTTTAAAGGGCTCCCATGGTCCTGGAATGTCCACAGACCCACCCACTCTGGGAATAACAACCAGGACAACAGCTAGAGAGGTGTTAGTCCCATACAGAAGTGGGAGAAGTGCCTGGAAAAGGGGTGAATGCTCAGCAAGCAGCATTGTTCCCTCTCAGACCCCTCCCCCACATACAGCGCCACAACAGAATGAAACGGGTCATCCTGTACTGATGAGTACCTAAGGCTCCGCCCCTTACAACATAATAGGTGCAACAGTTCAACCTAAGACACAGAGGCAAACAAACACAAGAGCCTGTCAAGAAGAGGAGACAGAGAAATATGGCCCAAAAGACAGAACGTATCAAGTTTCCAGTGGGAGAACTAAGCGACAAGGAGATAGCCAACCTCACAGATGAGTAGATAGCCAACCTAACAGATGTAGAGTTCAAACACTGATAATAAAGATGCTCACAGGCCTGACAGATATGCTTGAGTATGGCAAACACATAAAGGAAGAAGTGAAGGCTATGCTAAATGAAACGAAGGAAAGTCCACAAAAAAAAAACAATGGTGAAGGGAAGGAAACTAGGGTTCAAATCAATGATTTGGAGCATAAGGAAGAAAAAAAAAACAGCCAATACAGAATGAGGAAAAAGAATTGAAAAAAATGAGGAGAGGCATAGGAAACTCTGGGACAACTTTAAACATGTCAACATCAAAACCATAGAAGTGCCAGAAGGGGAAGAGGAAGAACAAGAAAGTGAAAGCTTATGTAAAAAAATAATGAAGGAAAACTCAACAACTTTGGTGAAGGAAATAGACATATAAGACCAGGAAGCACAAAGAGTCCCAAACAAGCTAGACCCAAAGAACAACACACCAAGACACATCATAATTAAAATGCCAAAGGTTCAAGATAAAGAGAGAATCTGAAAAGCAGCTAGAGAAAAGAAGAGAGTTACCTACAAAGGGGTACGTATAGGACTCTCAGCTGACTTTTCAAAAGAAATTTTGCAGGCAAGAAGGGGCTGGCGAGAAGTATTCAAGGTGATGAAAAGCAAGGACTTATAACCAAGATTACTCTATCCAGCAAAGCTATCATTTAGAATGGAAGGGCAGATTAAAGTGCTTCCCAGACAAGGTAAAGCTAAAGGAGTTCATCATCACCAAGCAATTATTATATGAAATGTCAAAGAGACTTACTTAAGAAACAGAAGATAAAAATTATAAATATTAAAATGACAACAAACTCACAACTATCAACAACTGAATCTAAAAAACAAAAACAAAACCCAATGAAGCAAACCAGAATAGGAACAGAGTCATAGGTACAGGAATCATTTGGAGGGTTATTAGCTGGGAGGGGGAAGGGGGAGAAATGGGGAACTGGTGCAGGGATTAAGAAGCATAATTGGTTGGTACAAAATAGACAGGGTGAAGTTAAGAGTAATATAGGAGGAGAAACAAGATGACGGCAGAGTAAGTGAAAGCTACACTAACCTCCTCCCAGAACTAGTCTGGACTTACAACTTAATTTTGGAGAAATCATCTGGAATAACCAACCGAACACTAGCTGGAGAGAAGTCTTATAACCATGGAGAGACAGAAAAGGCCACTACATCACAACGTGACTGGTAGGAAGTGTGGAGACGCAGAAGGGCTGGTTGGGCTCACACAGGTGGCAGCTGAAGGGACTAAGAAACAGCTCAGGAGCTGGGGGTTCCCCCTGAGAAGGGCAGGGTCTAAACCCCCAGCTGGGCTTTTCAGCATACAGCAACAGAGTGGAAAGTAAAATAGTATCCAGCTGTGAAAAGTGAAAAGCACAGGGTTTTTTGCTAGCTGGAGAAAAACAGCTGGAGAAAAAGAGCTCTTAAGTGGATCACATACAAAAATATTTTACCCCCACTTACCCTGGGCTCAAGCAGAGGGAAGGCAAAGAGGACTGGAGATGCTTGGGGAGAGTTTGGTGTGGTGGCTTTGAGGGTAGAGCTGGGAAAGCGGCCGGCTGGGTCCCAGTGCTGACTCATCCCCACACTGCATGCAGACAATGTCCCCCGCCCCCCCACCAAGTGGTGTCAGCCTCCGGGAAACAAAAACCCTGCCTACAGGAATTAAGCTACCACACCCACGGTCCTTAAACCTGATGGCTAATCACAGATTGAATAGATTAACAACTAAAGAAGACAGACAAAGGCAGTAGATCCCTGGAAGTCCTCAACAGGCTGCCTAGGCCCAGACTGGTACAGGATCTGACACCACCAGGGGCAGATCCAGGAAGTGCAGATCATTCTAAGAAGCACCAACAAACAATAGAAGTCACAAAAATGGGAAGACAGAGAAACAACCCCCCATCGAAAGGAAAGATAGAATCCCCAGAAAGAGTGCTAAATGAAATAGAGGGGAGCAAACTATCAGATATGGAATTCAAAACATGGATTATGGAGAAGCTCAATGAGCTCAGCGGAAACTACAAGCAACTCCAGAAAAACTACAAGGAACTTACTGAGAATTACACCAGCATGAAAAAGGACATGGAAGCTATCAATAAGAGCCAGGAGGAAATGAAGAATATGATCTCTGAATTGAAGAACACCGTAGAAGGAATTAAAAGCAGGCTAGAGGAAGCAGAAGATCAGTTCAGCGAGCTGGAGGACAACTTAGACAAAAACTCCCAGACAGTGCAACAAAATGAAAAAAGACTGAACAAGACTGAAGAGGTTCTAAGACAGCTGCAGGACAACATGAAACATAATAATATCCATATCATAGGAATTCCAGAAGGACAAGAAGAGCAAGAGATAGAAAACCTCTTTGAAAAACTAATGACAGAAAACTTCCCTAACAAGAGGAGAGAAAGAGTCACGCAAGTCCAGGAAGCACAGAGTCCCAATAAAGATGAACCCCAACAGGCCCACTTCAAGACACATCATAATTAAAAGACAAAGAAAGAATCCTAAAAGCAGCAAGAGAGAAACAACTAATAACATACAAGGGAGCTCCAATAAGGCTATCATCAGATTTCTCAGCAGAAACACTACAAGACAGAAGGGAATGGCAAAAAAAATTCCAAACAGTGAAAAACAAAGGCCTACAACCAAGAATACTCTACCCAGCAAGGCTCTCATTCAAAATGGAAGGTGAAATAAGGAGTTTCCAAGACAAAAGAAGGCTAAAAGAATACATCTCCACCAAACCAGCATTGCAAGAGATGCTAAAGGGTCTGCTTTAAGAAGATGAAGAAACAGAGAGAGACTGAGAGGAACACCAGTACAAAGGGGGGAAATGACAATGAATAAGTGGTGAAAGAAAGAAGGAACTTCTACCATTTGCAACAACATGGATGGGACTAGAGAGAATTATGCTTAGCGAAATAAGCCAGGCAATGAAAGAAAGTACCTTATGCTGTCACCTATCATAGGAAACTAATGAACAACACAAACAAATGAGAAAAATTGAACCAGAGGTATGTACACAAGGAATAAACTAACAATAACAAAGGGGGAGATGGGAGGGAGAGAAGGGGGTAAGAAGGGGAAGGGTCTAGTCAAAGAACATGTATAAATGACCCATGGACATGGATAACTGGGTGGGGACTGAATGTGGGAGAATGGGGGGCAGGGTGCAGAGAAGCAAGAGGGAAAAAAAAGTGGGACAACTGTAATGGAAAAACAAACAAAAATATTTTTAATGGGGGAAAAAATGAAAATATAAAGAATAGAAATGTAAGTTCAGTGAATACTAGGACAAGAATTTCCCTTCACACTGTATATTTTTCTCCCTATCTGATCCCTCCAGAGTTTGGCATTCTAAAGAAGTAAGTAATGACACAAGTTTCTTTGCATAAAACTAATAAGACCAGTTTTTAATAGAGGTTTTTTTTTTTTTTTTTTAACTAAGACTTTGACTGGAATGTCATGCCTAAAGGAGACATGCTTGGGCTTTGGTTGTTACCAAAAGGCTCTGAGGAACTGGAATTGACTTTCAAAGTTAATAAAAGTCCATGAGATAAAAGGCCTGGTACCTTGGATGGCTGCACGGTCCATGGCAGTCTTTCCAGGGAAGGAATGAAGGTTGTATTCCTGAAAGATGGCTAGATGGAACCTTAAGGCACAATGGTAAACCAGAAGGACTTGGAAAAGACAGGTGTTTGCAGGCAAGGCTGAATGCCAGGTATGTGGTTCTGCTTCTGTGCCTTGAAGGGCAGACTGAAGGTCACCCTAAATGTTCCTTGCATAAGTTCCAGCAAAGCGGAACTAAAGATCATAAGTGATCACTTGCTGCTCTTGTTGTGTTCATACAAATGAACAGGATAAATTAAAAATGGACTTAATGTAGTCCCTTTAATGATGAGGAGGGTAATCTTAGGGAGAAAAATCGTGATTCAAGGAGAATCATAATGCTCAGTGGTAGACTATAAAGTAGTACAGCTAACCGTCTTTAAAGTTTCTTTTCATTTAAAATTTGTTTTCATTTGAAAGTTAAACTATGTCTGTGGCATTATCAAAGATGTTTAATTTACTGGCAAGAAGAATGTCAAATGCCTTGCAACTGGATGTCTTTCCAATAAGACAGTCCTACAGATTTAGAGACTTGTATGTGGGTTATGTTACATAAATTAACATGTGTTTTTTGTTTTCAAAGGGCATAAGCCTATGATCTCATTACCTGAGTGATTGTCTGTACATATAGGCCACACTTAATCCTGTCTGCATTGCTGCCTTCTGAGACTCAATGGTTTGGCTGAACTAAGTGACTGGGTTGGTGAAGAATGGGGTGGTCTGTGGGCTTCACTTTAAAACTGGTTTCTCTTTTCTGTCCTAAAGGCTTTGACAGAAAGAGCCCAGAGGTCTGAGAGGGGGGAGACCTAAAATATTCCCCTCAGCCCAAACTAAGTATAATGAGCAAAAGGGGTTTGGATAGGTGAGATGTACCTGGCACACCTTCCTCCCAAGAAGCCCTTCTTTTCCCTAATGTGGGACATTAAAAAATTAATACCTGTCTTTTGTCATCTAGTGGTTATGGATTGAATGATGTTTTTTAACCGTTGCCAAATCTGTTGCTTCCAGAATACAACAAGAATGCAAGCCTGTTAAATCAAGCATGCCGTTGTCCGGGAACAGCCAACTGACCTGGAGTCTGTACGATCCTTCCCCATGTGGGAAGGCCACCCTCCCCGCCACACCCCCACTCTTATTAGGGATATCTGGACCCAAGGGTTGGTAGGACGACGTCCATGTCCAGCATCTAGAGGAGGTCGAGACCTTCGCCCATTGTCCTTTATAAGATTATAAAGGGTCTTAAGTTTGAGAGGGAGGGATTGTCATTTTTTATTGTTAAAATAATTGATTAATTAATTATTTTAAAAACAAAAGAAGAAGAAGAATATATGAAAGGGTGAGGCAGAAAAGTTTGTATGCACAACCCATGGGCATGAACTTGGAGGGGGGATTGTTGGGGGAGGGGGGTGCTGGGCGGGGGGAGCAAAGGGGAAAAAATTGGAACTATTGTAACAATATAATAAATAAAATATACTTTTTAAAGAAAGAATAATATAGGAAAGTGTAAAGCCATAGAACTGATATTCACAACCCATGGACATGATCTAAGAGGGGTGGGATTGCTGGAGGGAAGGTGCGTACTGGGCAGAGGGTAGCAAAGAGAAAAGAATTGAGACTACACTAACAACATAACCAATAAAATATACTTACAAAAATTGAAATAAATTCTGTGTGTTTTATTTCAAGTGACACACCAATTTCTTTCTTCTAACACACCTGAAGGTTGAATAGGTCATCTAAGTTTCAGGTAAATTATTAGAAAGAAAATCCCAGCAACATGGTTGGCCTTGAGAATGAGGAAGAACCTCCTGTTGCCTTCCCCTGACCCTCTGGTTGTCCCTCCAGCCTCTCTTCATAGCCCTGGCATGAGAAATTTGGATTAGAACCATGACCCTCTCTGACTTCTATCATTCTAGGGAAAAAATCTCTGCTTGCCCTCTAATGCCTCTGGAAACAAATCAGAGACTGAACACCTAATGGAGTATCTCCCCTATATTGGGCTAAGTAAGAGCTTTCCATGGGCTACTGAGTTTAATTTTTATAATTGTCCTACAAGGTAAGCACTGCCTCCAGATCTCAAGTAGTATTATCAATCTTCCTTACTTCTCATCCTTTTACTAATATACCTTTTGTTGTTGTCATATGACATCTTATGACTCCGAGCTAAAACTCTTCTTTAATGATAGTGCACGTCTCTGCCACTACACAAATGTGTGAACCTATAAGTTCCTAACTGCAGCTTTGAGTTTTAGGAGGATTTCCAGACTGACTGTGTTCTGGGGATGCTACTACCTTATTTCCCATGTGAATCTGCCCTCTAATACAAATGGTGGTGTGCATGAGCACAGAGTTTACAAGAATTTACAAAGGTGGATTAATGTGCAAAGTTTAAGCAATTCACTTCTTCTTCTGACAGTAGCCGTGAAATCTGCTCTTTCACTTCCCATACCCCAGTTTTGCACTCAGTACATGAGATGATAGAAGGAGCAGTGTAAGAGAAGTTAGGAGGTCTGGTCTCTGGTAGTTTTTCTTCTAGCAATTAGCTGTTTCACATTGGAAAAGATAACTTGAAGTCTGCCAACTGCATCCTCTCTTTGGTACAGAAAAAGAAAGATGATAGTATCTCCCTCTCTGGTTACTATAAAAACCAAATGAGTCACCCCAATAAATTCAATAAAAAGGAAAAAAAAGATAACTAAGGTAGGAGAGATGGGAATCTGGTAGTCTTATAAAATATAACCCTTTTGGGAAAAAAAAAATGAGTTCTGTGGAAGGAGTTTGAAAATTCATTCTTGTTACACCTTGGATAGAATCCTTCAAAGCTTCTGATTTCCCACCTCTTTATCACTGTTCACCAGTCAAAGTCCTGGGTTGCAAGCAACTGGAAACAGTTTTGAAGATCTTAGAGAGACAGAAAGAGCTTTTTGGAAGATGTTGTCAGGTTCACAGAATTCCTGGGTGGTTTGGGAAAGGACAACAGAGGGGGATTTGACAGCCAGATGAAAGGAACAGTCTAGAAGGACAGGGCTCCAGATAGTGCTACTGCCACTGCTTAATGGTACAGGTGCCACTGCCAAAAATGAGTTCTGACCCTTTCTTTAACTTTACACTCTTCCTCCAGATGCAGAGACCCAGGAGATACAGGATGAATGACTAGATGAACAAAGGACCCATATATAGCCTTGAATGCCAAAAGGTGGGAGAAGGAGGATCTCCCTCCTTCATCCTCCACAATAGGAGACTATAGCTGTGGATACCACAGATGCCATACACAGTGGGAGATGCCCCCAATTAGAAAGAGGGGTTATATGGTAGATGGTAAAACCAAAACCAAAAGAACTCAACCCATACCCACAACCTCCGGCGTGACCTGGCTTTGCTCATTAGCCTTGTGTAGCAACCCCAACACCCTTACCCCTTCTTCATTGCACTTATGATTAAATAATCATAGGCATTGTTGTGTAAATGTCTGTCTCATTCACTGGATTACAAGCTTCGTGAGTACAAGGTCTTTGTCTATCTTGTTCACACACGTATCCCAGTTATACTCAGTAAATATTTATTGGGTGAATGAATGACTTAATAGACAAGTATGTGGGGCCATGGTTACCATCAACCTGACACCCTCAAGCATTTTTATCTTTCACCTGAATGTTAGCAGGCATGACTATCTTCCTTCCTATGGTGCTGTGAGATCCTAAAGGACATGGCCACATATTTATTCTTTTTTGTACATTTTTTTGGCATAATTCTAGGAACATTGAGTAAATGAATCAATGGATGGATACATGGATGAAGTAACTAAAGTTGTAGTAAAAAAACTCTTCCTATTGTACTCCTATGAGCTCTTCTGGTATGTTTTAGATTAAGTTCAGGCTAGGAAAAATGAATGAACACAAGCATATTTATCAACTAATATAGATGGACTAGATTTTTGTTAGGCCTACAGGGGTTAAAAGTAATTTTAAAACTTAATTTTCCTCTAAGAGCTGACCATATACTTAGAAAGACAGGTCAATAATACACAAGGAATTAAACAATAGAAGTTGAAGACAATAATGCAAAACAGTGGTAAAAAGATGTTATGTGGTGATGTGTCATTAATTGCCAATAGAGTATGGACAAGAAGACTATTCATTCTGAAAAGAGTGAGGTTTTAGCTTTTAGAGTGGCCCTCTTTCTACTCCACCATTCAGCCTGGTACACAAACTCTTCCCAAAGGAACTGCACCTTTTAAAAAACACTTCTGTTCACACACCTTCTTTCATGCCCTCTGCCCTCCCCACCTTCCTAAGCACATTTTGAGTTGTGCATCCTGAAAACATTACCTCCCTGTACTCTTTCAGAGTACAACTCCATGTTTTCTCCAAGAAACCCCAAATGTGAACCATTGTCAACAGAGAGCCCCTGTAGCTGCTGTTCTGCAAAGATAAGACTAAAGGAAGTATAGATATAAAAGGTGACTGGCTAGGGGGATACATTATCTGGTTTGGCTAGACAACATATTTATAACAAATTGTAGAGGTTACCATTTTTCATCTAGTCTTGTTAACTTGAAATGGGTCTATCATTAAGAATCTGATGCTATGTACATTGAACATTCAGCTCAGTGATGTTGGTTAAGAACTTAGGTGAAGTCCAAAGACAGACTGACCAGTTTGAGTTCTGGCCCTGCCACTTCCTAGGTATGTGTCTTTAACCTCTAAATCCAAGCTTTCCTATCTGTAAAATGGGTACCTAAAAAGATCTACCTTGTAAGCTCATTGTGAATGTTGAAAAAGAGCAGGCACATAAAAGCTTAGCATAGTACCTGGCACAGAGGTGGCCCTCAGTAAATTTTGTCATTTAAAAAAAAATTATTTATTTATTTTGTTTTGTTTATTTATTTATTTATTTTTAGAGAAAGGGGAAAGGAGAAAAAGAGGGCAAAAACATCACTGTATGGTTGCCTCTCACTTGCGCCCCCAACTGGGGAATCTGATATGAAACCTAGTCCTGTGCCCTGACTGGGAATCAAACCAGCGACACTTGGCTCGCAGGCCGACGCTCAGTCAACTGAGCCACAGCAGCCAGGGCTAAATTTTGTCATATTATGGTAACCAAAATCTCTTTAACTGCCTTAGTTTGTGTGTGTGTGTGTGTGTGTGTGTGTGTATGTATGTAAATATATTTTCTCCAGCTTTTTCATGTCCCTCTACTCCTTGCAACCACCCATTTCACAGAGAAAAGGTATGGTTGGACAGAAGAGTGTTTTAAATTTTCCCTTTGTGTTAAAGCCTTCATGAGAACAAGCAATGTGAAGCCTTCACTGCCAACTGTATCACTGAGCCCACTGACTGAGGTTCATAAGGTTAGGCCAACTTGCTAGTGGGATGTGTTTGTTGTTAGGAGTAACTATAGGGCAGGAAACATGTCATGAACCACAACAAGAAGTGGAAATCCTACAGTGAGCATCCCGCAGCAGAAGCAGTATAGTATCTTCAAGACTGCTGGCAGGGCATGTGAAACCACACGACAGAGGGCAGCTACAGTTGCCCTTCACTGTTTCATCTCACAGGACTCTGGTTAGTGAGAGGCCTTTCCCTGTCCGGTGCTCTTGCCAATCCAAGGTGGTAGCAAGTGTCTCTCAGAGATTACCTCCTTGTTTCAGGAATCCACAGCCTGAATTGTGCTCATCTCAATAAGATTGGAAAAGAATTCCAACTGCACAGCAGACTACAGCACAGTCTGTGTGAGCACACTAATCAGGGAAACCATTTCCACCTGGGCCAAGCAGCACTCTCAGCGATAAACACCATCATTTGCAGGCAGTTAGAGGCAGTTGCTCTTCTTTCTCTGCGCATTCCAAATTGCATGTGCACAGCACAGGACAGAAGCACTAAGTGGAAGAGAGGAATAGAAACCTGAGACCCTTTCTTTAAGTAGCTTTTCCTCTGACATTAGTCATGTGTCTCTGTGTCCACGCATTCTGGGCCCTCTAATAATTTTTACCATGGACAATGAACATACATCCTCTGTTCTGATAATGGGTACCTGTCTGCACAAGGAAGCAGATATAATACCCACTCCCTCTCTGCCCATCCAGATATTTAAGCTTCAAATTTCATTCAGCCCCTAGGTCTCAAGCCCACTTTTGAACAGGTTGGCTTGGTTTGGTTCCACTAATGTGTTTTTTAATTGCATTAGCCTGGGTGATGGAAATCGTTTTCATTCTTCATGCAGAAAGTGTGTGCTCCAGAAGTGACTTTGAACCAGAGCCCACTCCCTTCCTTGGCTGTGTGTCAACTGTTCTAAGATCTTCTGTCATCTCAGTGCTAATTCTCCTTGAGCACCACCAGGCTTTTTAATTCAGATTTTTTCCTAGGACATCAGGAGGGAAAATGGAATTAATGTATAAGGGAGTTAACATTAATTGCCAATAAAAGTACCAGTTTTTGTTGTTGTTTAAGAGAATCCTTTAAATTTAGTAAACTTGACATAAAGAAGCAGAGATTGGGTAGTAAAGAATTGCAGGGCAAGGACCTTCTGGGTAAGCCATAGCAGAGAAATAAATGTGCTTTTCATTCATTTCTTGTTAGATTGAATATAATTATCCCACAATCAAGGTTTCCAAACAATCCAGTTTGAGTAAGAGTCACAGAAGATGCCTGTGAGGCCACACAGCGTGGATTCTGCTGTAACAGACTTGGGAGCAGAAACAAAATTCAACTTAAGAAATACAAACAAAATTTTGTACAGACACCTGGCAAGATTTTGAATGACATCTATGTTATCGATGGCAGGTGAAATAACAAAGTGTTAAAGAAAAATACCCTCTCTTTTGGGAGATTGGAGTAAAGAGTTCAAGGATCAGGCCCATGGTATAAACTTTAGAAGAGTCAGAATAGACTTTTAGCTTCAACAGGTGAGTTAGTCCACCATCTTCATACTAAGAGGAAGAATTTGTTTTCTGTTCTAGACAGAATTATCATTTAAACTATTTCCACTATTAAGTGTTTTAATTGTGTTCATAAATGTATTCTAACATAAATTTTTGCTATAAAAATTTCTTTCAGATAATATTAAAAAACCAAAGCTGAAACAAAAAACTTTGTATGAGTATATTCATGTAGATGAATGATTTTCTTTCCTTAAACCGTAGTAATCAATCTGAAGCGTGACCTTCTGTTCTTAATGAACTCCCATTCCTGGCTCTCCTGCCCCACCCCACCCCTACTCCTACTCCCACCACCCCATTCCCTAGATGAGAGAGCAGAATTCCCTCAAGTAGTCACTCAAGGGTTCTTGCCACCATTTTGGAGGGCACAGTAGTTTCTTCTAAGAAACTCTCCCCATTCCCGCTCTGATGCCACTGATGCTCCAAGGGAAGTCCTACTCCACAGTGGAGACTTTGGAAATGATGAGCCACGTCACTGCGGTTCAATTGGGAAGCCTTTCGGAATGATTTGAAACTGCAAAACAGGTGTGTTGAGAGCAAGGTCACTCTGAGTTCCCATTTCAATGATGCACCTCTGTGAGTGCTTGTTCTCTAAATTTCAGGGGGAAACATACAACTCCAAAGTAGCAGGAACCCCTGTGTGGCAAGTTCAGACTGCTCTTAAAAATCCAAAGTGCAAAGAGCCAAGACCTTGTAGAGGACTGAGGGGGCCTAACTGGAGACCCTCTAAGCAAGAGTCTTTCTGATGCAAGTGAAAGTGAAAGTGTCCCCAAGCCAATCCCTAATGGCAATAAATGTCCTCACTCAGGTCAGATTCAAAGGGCAACACCTAATCCAAAAACTTCCTTGCATCAAGGCTATCCATTCGCTGTCCATGTCTCTGGGGTAGTTAACGACCTACTTACATTGCAGTTGCTTAAAATTCACAAGAAATGGGCAACCCAAGAGTTGTCATTTTTCATAATTCTCTGATATTGTTGAAAACTCCTGCATTGTAACACACATTGGGTACTTGCTCTGCAAAGACACAACTCTGAGGCATGTGACAAGTATAAATATACTTGTCATTTAGAACCCCTTTCCACTCAAAGTGAGAGGGGCTTACATCTTGTTGTTCAGCCTGGTGTACCACTTGTTGAAGACAAGTTTTTTCTGGTGATTGTATTCCCTTTCCAAACTAGGTGGGAAGACCTTAAGCATCACCATGTGCATGGAAACCCTGAGAAACTGTTCTTTCCAGAAAAGGTCAGCCAACAAGCTGAGAATGACAATGGACTCTGGATTCTGTCAGCCACTAAAGTCCCAATAAAGACCCAGTAACAGGTCCTAGCATAGCCAGCCATTTAGACTGTGTGGTGGGAACTCCTTGCAATACCAAGATCCTACCTTGAGGACAGCTGTGACTGAAGACAATGGCGAGAACCTCAGCATGGGGGTGAAGTACAGTTGGGTTTGAGTTCTAGCTCTGTCACTTCCCTACTGAGCGACTCTAGGCAAGTGGAGGAACCACTGTAAATCTCAATGTCCTTATATGTATAATGGGAGAAAGATTTCTGCACAGTCAGGATGATTTAAAGATTAAAGTACATTTAAAGCATTCAGAGTTCTGCCTGGCACATAATGGGTGCTCAGTCAATGTTAGCCAGGATTCTATTATTGCATGATCTGTGTCAGGACAGTGTAACATCTTAGACAGTGTCATACCTAAGATTAGAGTGAGACTTTGGAGAGTGAGAGGGAGCATTATTCATGAGTACACCAGGACAAAGACATGAACTGGAAGAGTCCCAGACTTAGGCCATCCTCATTAAGTTCTGCTTCTTCATCATAGGTATTGCCTGAAGGTTTCAGAAGTGTCCTCTTTTCAAATAAAGGTTGCTTTCAGCATCACCTTCTTTCTCATGGCTCAGATGGGACTGATGAAAATTCACCCACTCTCCATCTTTGTCCCCTGGACCCCACCTAAGAAAGCCTAGTGACCTTAGCTAGATGACAGGCCAGCAGGCTTTAAATGCTCCAATGTCCTGTAGCCAATGCAAAGGGAAAACCACTCCTGGTGTCTGGCTCTGGCTCATTCATCAGATAGGGCCCTCTGCAGTGGGAATTCTCGTTATAGCAGCTCTCCTGGCCTCCCACACACACCAGCTCTCTCATTCACCCTGCTTCCATGCTTCCCTGCAAATGACAAAGACACATTAGGAGGGATTGATGTCAGTGTCGGTGTCACAGGGTGAGAACAGAGCCATGGGAGTAGGCAGGAACAACAGTTCTGGGAAAGGGGAGGGAACACTTTCTTTGGAAAAGTCTCACTCCTGCCTACCTACCCCTCTCAAACACACAGTTTTAATGTTTTTATTTTTTGAAGTTGATCTTCACTAGAAAAAAAATCTGCAGTTTGATTTAGTTTTGCTGTTTTTACTGATAGCCAGACCAAAGTTACTATTTACAAGGTGAAAAAGTAAGGAAAAAAGCAAAACACCTTTTTCTGACTATTCTCTCAGAAAAATTCTTAAAAACTTAGATAAACTAAAATGAAGTCAAACCATATTATTTAAACTTGAAATTGTTGAATTAGAAAGAATTTGTAAAATCTACTATTTTAATTCCTTTCTTCTGTAAAGATAATCATCCCTGGCTTTTCTTAGTCTGTACATTTCTTCCCTGTCCTCTATGTTTCTTCAACTGAAAGATTTGTGTTAATAACATCTGCCTCACCTGCCTCATGGGATTTTTCTATGTGGATTGATGGTAATAAAGTAACACAATTAGTCCTTGTTGATATGGTACTTTTCAGTTTATAAAGGAAGCACTTGCATTTAACCGTCACCACAACCCAGTAAATAGGTAAAGCAATGTGAGCTGAGAGGACCACAAAGTACAGCATGCCTATTGATGATGTAACTGTAAAGAATGAAAACAGGTGTCCCTGTGTCTGGGTCTTGCAGGAAGAGGATCGGGAATAGTGGCTGGAATCTCCTGCCTGCAGCCTGGATGTTTGTCTCAGACCATTTCAAGGCACCAGCAGCCTCAAAATTTTGGCTTCCCAAAGCAGTTGGGTGAACAGAGGAGCAGTATTGGGGATGTGTAAGGAAGAGTTGGGACAAAGGCCCCTTTGTTCACTGCCCCAATTCCTGACATCGTTGCTCCCTAGAGAGGTTGGGAATGAATCTAGCTTTATCCTTCCTACTTAAATTTGGCCTCATTACTGCCTGCTGGTCCTGTTTACTGACTTCCATAGTGAAGACTTAGTTGTCAGGTGTGTCTGTGGCCCATGACAGGATGTAGAAACTCACTTCCCACATCAGTCTAGAACACCAACAGTAATTCAATCTTTTCTTCTCTGTAGGCTTGGCACTGTGACTTGGACTCAGAGTTAGTCATTTGGTATGAAGAACCCCTCTTTCATCTCTGATGACACATCAGAGAAAGTAAATGAATTCTTCAAACAGTCACTTGAGTTTTAGATTAAATTTCCAATCTAGAATTCTACTCCTTCATGAATGAACATCCTCTTCCCTCTGGAGTCACTCTTTCCCTTGGTATCAGATGTCACTTCTTTCTGGAGCCTTAGTGGTATCCTCCATACACCCATGGGTCACCCAGCTGCAGCAGTACAATCACAGATGTTTTATCTGTCCCAGGAGACTGAGCTTCTTGGAGGCAAAGACTATGATTTCTTCACCTCTCTATTTCAGACACCTAGTACATGACCAAGGATCATTTTCAGAATAAATCAGCAAGTTTAGTTAATTAATCAAAGCAACCTAGCTGGTATCAATGCTGAGACTCATCAGTGACCATACAGAGAACTATATTGGTCTAAATCAAAGTAATTAAAACTATCCCTGACTTCAAAGGTCTTTCTTCTTCATCCTGTCTTTATACTACAAAAGCATTGTCCCTCAAACAACAAGCTTGAAAGACTATTTGAAAAGGGGTTTGGAAGGTTACATGTGAATTTTTAATAAGATTCTGTTTAATGAAAAAGTTTAAAAATGAGCTAACTTTTTATACTGCTTGTGATCCTGATTGCTTGGGGCCCATGAGCATAGGACCAGGCATGCTGTCTTTGCTGGCTGGCTGCTGGCTCACACTGGAGGCCCAGCCACTCAAGCTGGTGTGGCTGCTGAAGAGTGTCATGAACCCGGACTACAGGACATGGTGTAGAGGCTCAGGGCACAGCGTGACACCAGCCAGTGCCAGCAACTAATGAGTCATCTCCAGGCTGGGTACCCAGTGTCTGCTGATGCACAGTCCCAGCCCTCATCTTCTGTCACATTTCAAACAAGTCCCACTTTGTGTGATTGATCGTTAGTTTAACTTTCATGAGGTTTAGATGGGTGAGAAGAGAATGAATGCAAAGCATCATGGCAGGAAGTTTCTTTGCAAAAGATTCAGTATTACCTTAGGGCTATGGTTTCTTATAACCCTCATTCTTTTAAAAAAAATTGTTTGTTTGTTTATTTAATTTATTTTTAGAGAGAGGGGAAAGGAGAAAGAGAGGGACAGAAACATCACTGTGTGGTTGCCTCTCACTTGCGCCCCCAACTGGGGACCTGACGTGCAACCTAGTCATGTGCCCTGACTGGGAATCGAACCAGTGACACTTGGCTCACAGGCCAACGCTCAATCCACTGAGCCACAGCAGCCAGGGCCCAAAAGCCTAATTCTTAAGTGTTCTGAGGTTAAAAGCTTCCTATTTGCCACAAAGTTGAAGAATGATGATTTACCTGGTGTTTTTTTCACAAGAGCAATTTTACATTTGGTCATCTACAGATTCTTCTTCTGGAGAAGGCCTGTGTTAGAGTACTGTAAATTGTATATCCTGAAAGAGGTCATCTGGAAAATGAGATGAGGAATTATACTTACAATGTACCATATGCCTCTTTCACAGAAACGTTCTGGATTGGGCTCGGATGGGAAAGGGCCTGGCTGAGTCATCCAGTCTGAAGGTGAATTAGGTTTCTCCTAGATCACTTGAGAAAAAATGGAGGAAAACAGGATCTGGTCATAACCTATAAACATTTCCCCTTATTTCCTCTACCTTCTCTCTCTCTTTTTTAAAGTATATTTTACTGATTATGTTGTTACAGTAGTCCCAATAATTATCCCTTTGCTCCCATCTGCAAAGTACCCACCTTCCCTCTAACAATCCCACCCCACTTAGTTCAGATTCACAGGTTGTGCATATAAGTTCTTTGGCTTCACCCTTTCCTATATTATTCTCAACTTCACCCTGTCTATTGTGTACCAACCAATTATGTTTCTTAATCCCTGCACCATTGCCCCATTTCTCCCCCTTCCCCCTCCCAGCTGATAACCCTCCAGATGATGCCCATACTTATGATTCTGTTCCTATTCTGTTTGCTTCATTGGGTTTTGTTTTTATTTTTATATTCAGTTGTTGATAGCTGTGAGTTTGTTGTCATTTTAATGCTTGTAATTTTTATCTTCTGTTTCTTAAGTAAGTCCCTTTGACATTTCATATAATAAGGGCTTGGTGATGATGAACTCCTTCAGCTTTACCTTGTCTGGGAAGCACTTTATCTGCCCTTCCATTCTAAATGATAGCTTTGCTAGATAGAGTAATCTTGGTCCTTGCTTCCATCACGTTGAATACTTCTTGTCAGTCCCTTCTTTCCTGCAAAGTTTCTTTTGAGAAATCAGCTGATAGTCTTATAGGCACCCCCTTGTAGGTAACTCTCTGCTTTTATTAAAATATTTTTTATTTTTTGCTGTTTTTAAGGTTCTCCCTTTATCTTGAAACTTTGGCATTTTAATTATAATGTGTCCTGGTGTGGTCCTCCTTGAGTCTAGCTTGTTTGGGACTCTCTGTGCTTCCTGGACTTGTATGTCTATCCTTCACCAAATTTGGGAAGCTTTCCTTCATTATTTTTTCACACAAGCTTTCAATTTCTTGTTCTTGCTCTTCTCCTTCTGGCACCCCTATGGTTTATATGTTGGCATGTTTAAAGTTGTCCCAGGGGTTCCTAAGCCTCTCCTCAGCTTTATCAATTCTTGTTTTCTCATTCTGTACTGGTTGATTGCTTTTTTTCCCCCTTATATTCCAAATTATTGATTTGAACCTTGGTTTTCTTCCCTTCACCACTGATTTTGTGTGGATTTTCCTTCATTTCATTTAGCATAGCCTTCACTTCTTCCCTTATGCATCTGCCATACTTAAGCATATCTGTCAAGCCTCAGAGCATCTTTATCACCAGTGTTTTGAACTCTACATCTGTTAGGTTGGCTATCCCCTTATCATTTAGTTCTCTCACTGGAACCATGATCCGTTCTGTCTTTTGGGCCATACTTCTCTGTCTCCTCATCTAGACAGGCTCTTGTGTTTGTTTGCCTCTCTGTCTTAGGTAGAGCTGTTGAACCTGCTATGTTGTGAGTGGTAGAGCCTTAGGTATTCATCAGTATAGGGTGACCTATTTCACCACATTGTGGCGCTGTATGTGGGGGAGGGGTCTGAGAGGGAACAATGCTGCTTGCTTAGCACTCGCCCCTTTTTTAGGAACTTCTCCCACTTCCAAATGGGACTGACGCCCCACTTGTTGTTGCCCTGGCTGTCATTCTCAGGGTGGGTGGTTCTGTGGATGTTTTAGGACTGCGGGTGCCCTTTAAACAAGCAGACTCTGCTGAGAGACTGGCAGTTTCTGCCTCCGTCCCAACCCCCACTGGTTTGCACAGTCAAAAGCAATGAGGCTTTATTTTCCCTAGTGCTGGAACTGTGAGCTGTGCAGTCTGGTCTGGTGCCGGGAGGGCTCCCCAGGTGTCCCTCCCCACTTTTTAAAATGTGTGACTGCACTTTCCACTGGCCTGCCACTGCCACCGCTGCTGCCACCACCACACTGCATCCTCTCTGCCCCATCTCCACCCCTCCTACCTGTCTGGATGAGTATTTCTTCCTTATAGGTTTGTTTGTTGGACGTCCATACAGCTCGATTGTCTAGAACTTCTGGTTGTCTCTAGTTTTGAGGTAGTGGTATTTCTTCTTAGTTGTGGAGGGAGATGAAGCATGTCTGTCTAAGCCTCCATCTTGGCCAGAAGTCTTTTTTCTCTCTTAATAAATGAGATAAAAAGGGATTCCAAAATCTGTTAATCTAATCACAATATTTTATTAATTTTACAATTACAGCTATCACTTATTGAACACGATTATGGGTCAGCCATTATATGTGTACCCCAATGAAGTAAGTACTACTGTCATTTCTATTTTACAGATGAGGAAACTTTAGCTCATAGATGATATATGTTACCTGCTTCAGGTGACATTGCCTGACACATGGCAGAACCAGGATGAAAACAGGTCTGTCTGATGCCAAAAAACCACACAGCATCTTACATGACATTTCCTCTCTTGTTTAGAGGTGTTAAAGGATTTATTTTAAGTCACACATCAGTTAGCAGCACTGCTGTGATAAAGACTCAGGTGTCAGCACCCATGGCTCTCTCTTATTCTACTGTGCCATTATGGTATTATAAGTTGGCATAGCAACCAAAAACCATCAAGAATCTATATCTGAGAAACTTCCAATCTCCTATAATTATTTAGTCTTTAATAAGAATTCGTTTTATTCTATCCCTAAATAATATGTTTTTATAGATTTCTCTTTGTTCTATCAATAAATTTACAATCTAGCCCTGACTGGTGTGACTCAATTGGTTGGGCATTGTCCCACACAGCAAAAGGTCACCAGTTTGATTCCTGGTCAGGTCATACCTGTGTTGCAGGTTCAGTCCCTGGTCAGGACACATATGAAGGGTAACCAATTGATGTTTCTCTCTCATGTTGATGTTTCTCACTCTCTTTATCCCTTCCCCTCTCTCTAAAAACAAATAAATGAAATATAAAAACATAAAAATAAATTTATAATCTAAAGTTCCACTTTTTTCAGATTATGTACCTTAATTTCTAGTAGGAAAATATGGCCACTCTAAGGAGTTGCTCTACATATAGGTTTGGGATAAGAGTGTATGTGACAGGTGACTACATTACCCTAAGCATAATTAGAGTAGGCGGAATGAGTTAGGAACTCTCAAAACTGACCACATCCACCCACTATCCTGCCTGAAAGTCTGAAATTTCAGACATTAGCATAATTTCCTTGGGTTAAGGTATCATATCACCAATTAAAACAGATATATACTATTGCTTATTGTCTATACATATCTTATTTTGTGGCATTGAACCAGATGGCTAGAGGTTGAAGGGATAAGATATGCAGCACAAGAAGAAGAATGCAGGAAAGAATCAAAGCAGAGGACCCAAAGCTTGGCAAAGATCAGTCCAAATAGGATAGTGCCCAATAAGGCACTTGGGGTAGTAGCAAATACATATTGGAGGAACAGAGTCTTCCAGGAAAAGAATTGCAATGATTCTCTTGCTAGCTAAGATACTTTTTGGAAATCCTCATGAATAATTTGGGCAGTCAGTGGTAGACATAATACAAAATACTCAAGGTAGAGAAACTGAAAAAGAAAGAATATAAAATGGGAGAAAAAAATTAAATGAGAGATAAGAGAGCCTGGAGAAAACTCCCTTAAAGGTCCCAGGTTAGGGCTCCTTTAAAAGGCAACCTGGTGCCTACTACACATGCCCTGGAGGAATTCAGACGCACAGCTTACCACCTGAGAATGGCAGTGGGCATTCAGCCACTGACCCACTGAGTCTGCAAAGGACAATGAACTCCCTGGGTCCCAGGGTCTTCCCTCTTCTGCAAAGCAAGAATACCTGTCACAGTATTCTGTAACTTCCTTTCCACTGCTTTTCCTGGCACTGCCACATTGTTTAGTGTTTACCTGGAAGAGATGGTGGGCATTTCAGAGGAAGGCAGGTAAATAAGGGTCATGGATGTCACTGCACTCCAGTGCCCATATCTGCCACCATCTCATCCACCCTTCACCTGAGATTTACCCAGCCACACAGCAACAAGCCTGCACTCCCACCAACTCAGTCTTCATTTATTCTAAGATATGGGGGAACACAATTTAAACCAGAAATTAGGTCCCAAGAGTGCCTTGCTGCTAAATTGGTTGAATAAGTGGCAAGTGGGGCAAACCAACCTGTAGTGAATTTTGAATTTTGGATTCATGGTGATTATCACTTGATGGCAGGAGGAAGAGGATGAGATAGGAAGCCTAGGAACCCAGTCCTGACATCCTATTGCTGAGTAATCAAGGCTGATCATAGGCTCTTGGTGTGTAGGAGGCTCATTAGTCATGGTATGCATAAAATTAGATTATGGCAAAAGAAAGCCTCTTTAGCACACATTTTGCCTATTGTGCAGGCTCAGAGGGAAATTATGTAATAAGGAAAAGTGCTGCTCACAGAACTGAAAGGGAAGCCTCTGTACCCTGCACTCTCCCATCTCGAACTCCAGAAACCTCTTCTGTTTTCCTGAGTCTGCCAGGGGCAAGCAGCAGGCACAAGCACCCCCCTCCTTGAGTGAACTGGGCCAATTAGCCTTCACATGGCCACCGTTGTTGACATTTGCCACTTGGAAACCATATAGTGCTCCCCAATAGTGCCCATTTCACTTGGTGGAAGTTTATTCAGGATCATTTTTCTGAACCCCAGTTTCACTCTCAAGTTAGAGGCCATTTCTAACGTCCAAAGGATGTATGCTTCTCTGGGAGTCACGTAGTGTTTGGTCACCTTCTGCAACAGCTGCCAGTGAAGCATTCAACTCCTGACCCTCAGTGGGAGAATATTTATCTGCAGAAGACAGACGGTCCTGGGCAGCTCCTTCTCCCACCTCCTGGTTCCCTGCCAACACTTTTCCACTACCCTGCTGCACAGGCTCAGAAAACTCAGACCAGTGTCAGTCGAAGCCTAACTGCAAAAGATAATTACAAAGGTTTTTATTTTTATTTTTCTTAAATAGCCATACAAATAGACGTACATACAATGGCATTTTGAAGTTAAACGTCTTATGAAAGTAAGTCTGTCCTGGTTTTTAAGGTAGTCCATGTTATTGAAGGTCCCTGTTTAGACAATAGAAATTGTTTGTTCTGAGCTGCAACAGGGGAGATGCAGAGTGATAAGGATTAGGTAGTTTTCTTCAAGCTTTCTTTGGGTGGGAGAAAAGAGACTCAGTGGGAAAAACCAAACAAGTATGGAACTTGTTTGCAAAAGAGAGGCTCTGTCAGCTCTTCTCTCCCTGACATCTTTGTTAAGCCCCGTGAGACAAGTGGTGCCCAAGAATTCAAGAATTCAGTGTGAAAGGATAGCATCCTGTCCTGATCACTAATGAGCCTTCTCCATGGAAAGCTTTCAATTGTACCACACTCTTGGCTTCTTTCTTTCCACCCCTTCACTCATTCTTCCAGAGAGGAGCAGTGAATGACTAAGGTTTGAATCTCAGTGTTACTGGTTATGTGAGGCACTGGATTAAGAATTCATGCCACTCCTCCAAGCCACTTCCCTAGGGTTTTTTATGTCAAGGATTATGGAATATACTCTGTGTGATCTTTCAACATTCACTCTTTCATGTAACTGGGGTACTATTTTGGAAAATGTTAGCGTACTTTTCTCATTTGCTTTTCTGTGTATTCCTTTAACATAAGGCAGCCTGGGCCCAGGGAAGAAGAGGAAGCATCAAGGTTAGGAGAGGTGCTGCAGGCCACCAGCTTCTTACTGAGTTGAGAACTGTGGTCTGCTGAGGGGGCTGGGAGACAGGCAGGCTGGAACAAGGGGCAGATGGAAGATGCGTTTGACAGTCGCAACTACAGCACCATCAATTGTAGGTAAAAGGCCAAATTCCCAGGGCCCTGACCAAGCTAAGCAGTAATAGGCCATAGGTTCATCAGCCATAATGAGCAAGGGCGCCACTGCAGTGCAGGCTCACAGCTTGTCAGAGCAGTATCGCCACCACTTCCTAGGTGAGGGCCTCATTCCTTTGTTCCTCAGGCCAGCGACTGTCTGTGCCCTGAACAACACCTCAGAGGCCAGCTAGGAGAATAACTGAGCAATTCTACCAAAAAGACTGAGTTAAATCTCAAAAGAGAGTGTCCATATGGTTTCTGTCTGAGATTTAAACTAAACTCGTTTTACTCTCTCCTACCTAGTAACTGTGCTCCCAGTTCCTAAGAAAAGGGAAGGTCGGTTATGGATTCAGTAAAGAATCTATATCTTTTTCATATGACCCAGTGGAGTAAGAGTAACTTTGTAATCCCTTCATTTCATTTCTTCATTTATTTCTTCAACAAATTATTAAACACCTGCCAGATGCTGAGAATTGGGGTAGGCACTCAGAATACTAGTTGAACTTAGGAGAGATGGCAGATTTTTGGTAAAGAGATCACTGGCTAAGTGGTCTTCCAATAAGATACATGCTGTGCTGGCGAAGGTGAGCACTGTTATTAAGACCTACACCTTCAACAGATGATTGCTTCTAATTTTACCTCCCTGGTAAACTGCTTTTATTCTGCTTGGAAATACTGGCTAGAGGCTATTTCTACTGACAACTTTCCTTGCAGCAGGATGGACTGAAACAACAATTGGCCCAAATATCTGCTAGTAATGTCCATGAGTCAAAAATATCATTTTGAGGCCATTCTTCAAGTTAATGGAAGGAATAGGTAAATTATGAAGATCAAATCTGCTGTGCACGTTCCCTAGGCTCTGTTACAAAAGTGATGGACTCAGTGCAGAGCAGAAATTACAGAATTTGTCTCTCTGATCATTGGTGCAAGAGGAAATACAAATAACAAATAAACACATGAAAATAATTGGTATTTTCACAAGTACTATGTAACTAAAGAAGTGCATACTAAAGTAAACTTGAGGAACTATTTTCATCTGAATTAACAACAAAAATAATCTATCAGAAATTTACTTTAAAGAATGATTTTACTCATTTATTGCTATATTACTATTGCCATTGAAAATTAGTATAAACTCTTTTGGAAAATCTGTATAATACAGCGTAAATAGAACAACAAAGATGGTCATAAACTTGGCCTAGTAATTGCATTCCTAATTTTATCCTAAGAAAGTAATTCTGTAAAGGCAGAGTATTCTCTATAACATTATCAGCATTAGTGGGGAAAAGGACATCCTGAATGTCCAACAATAGCACAATATGGGCACATCGCACAATGAATTAACATGCAGTCACTGAGAGAAGTAGATAAGAAAAACACGTGGCAATGTGAAAAATGTGAAGTGTTATTTTAAAAAGGCAGAGTTAAAAATACTTCAGTGTCACTAGGTAAAACATGAACATGTATAGTAAACAAAAATGATAGCAACTGTGTAGAAATGATATAATTATGATATTTTAAATTTTTAAATCATTGTTATATCTTATTTTTAATAAAAAAGCATTAACAAATGAAATTTAAGTCTCTGTCAAATGTAGTGAGGTCATGCATCATCTCATAAAAGTTCAAAAATAACCAGTCACATGAGTGATAGCTGCACTTCAGGGACTGGGAAATGGCTTTTGACCGAGATCTTTAAGAAGTCTGCTGAGTGGTTTGAGGTGTGTCAGAATAGAAGCAGCACATAGAGAAAGTCTTTGCTTCTTCCAAGAATCACATTAGCCAGCTCCGTATCACTCAGCACATCAGCCATGATGCAGGCTTCCCAGAACTTGAGCATTCTGGTGGAGATACTCCCCAGAAAGCATGGAAAAGCCAAACCCACAAAGCCGGACTGAAAGGTTTTTAATTACATCAAAAGGGTTGAGTGTGGTCTGCATTTCACAAGAAACATGTTTTTTCATCTATCTGCTCACTCAAATACTATTGCTGTTAGCACCTTTAGAATACAATCTGTCTGGTTTTAGGTAATTTAATGTTATTTTGTTACTTTATTTTATTTGATTTTTTATGATAGCACTCCTGATAGTGCAGATTATTTCCTGGGCATCTGAAAAAGAATCTACCAGGGTCTTTCACCTCAGCTTACTCACAAAAGTCCCCAGTCTCTGTATTCAAGAAAAAGACAGCTGAAAGGGGCAGGACACTGGGCCATGCTTTTGTTCATACTCAGCACTTTTGATCCTGACTTCTTGAGAGGAAAGGTACTACAAACCACCCATGAAGTGAGGCAAAGTGTAGCCTTCTTTTGTGGTGCTCCAATTTCTTCAAGGAGGACCCCCTGGGTGTGACTTTTCATTTGCCACAAGAAACATTGGGACCCTGGTGCCACTATTTTAATAAATAAATTGTACCAAATGTCCTCTGGCAGCATTTTATAAACCCTCCCATCCAGGAGAGGAGGGCTTTCCCTGGCTGCCCCTGAGCTCCCAAGACCTCAGGGCAGGGTATGTCTGCCCTAGGAAGCATTGAGCAGCTTCATCTCCTGCAGTTTTCTCAGTTGCCTCAAGAGCATGTATGAACAGAGACAAAGCCATGGTGCTTCCTTTGAGCTCCAGCTCATTATTCAAAATGAATGGTTTTCTTTATAAGAGCTTTTCTTTGCTTCTTTGTTACTAAATAATAGGCATGAAATATAATGAAAATATGACATTTGATGTATTAACGACATCAAAACTAGACCCAAAATACATAACCACTAAACTTCCATCATCTTCTAGATTTTGACTCCTGATGATCTTATAAATATCCCAAGGAGTCAGATTTTGTGTGTCTATTAGTAGTCCTGGGTATTATTTTGCTCATGGAATTGCACCCTGCTTTTAAGAGGGGCACCAGTAATGCAGATGAAAATGCACGTAGCAAAGATGCAAAGGGAAAGGCTGTAATAAAGCTGCTATTTGCTACAAAACAAAATCACGTTGTCTGAACATTTCTTGAGTTCTGAAATCTGGCCAACATTGCTTTCATGGTAAAAATCCTAAAGCTTGGAAAACCATTCTCCTTCTCAGGATAATGTTCATTTCCTTAGCTCTAGAGTAGAGAAAATTCCAATTTAATTCATATACATCAGAATTAAAGGGCTGGAAGCTTTTAGGGGGCATACTGTAGGCAGGGAGAGTTCAGATTTGATAACAAGGAAGGAAATTGGCATTCTAGCCCTTTCCTTGCAGCTTGGCTCAGATTGGCATGTCATTGCCTCCTGCAGAGCCCACATTCCTAAGTGAGCCCTAAAACAGACCTAATCCAGAACATCCTATGAAACTTCATTCTTTATAAAACATTTTCTTCTCAAATTCACAACTAGTTAGCCACAGCTATAATTTCTCCATGACTGAGAAGAACTTTCAGCACTTCAACTGTTTGTTTTAAGACCAAATAAAAATGAACAAGTACAGAGTTGCTGCCAGAGTCCCTAGCGCTCCTTCATGCTGTTACCTCTGCTGCATCACTAATATCAGCTGTATTCAAAAGAAGTTCCCCTAGAGTTCTAAATAGAATTTTTAATCCATAATACAAGTAATAGTACTGATCTTTTTTCAAAAAGGCTGTTTTGTGTGTACTGAAATACTAAAATCACTGTTGGAGTCTTTCTCCTTTCCCCTATCTTGTGGAGTCAGACATTCAAAAGCAATGGGGGTTTTTGGAAAGAGATTTATTGGATGTGAATTCACTATCAAAGTTCAAATATGACCTTACATGTGTTTCTATGCATTTACTTCTTTCTCCAATATATAACTCCACATTTTTTTTCTCTGAATCTTTTTACTATTCTTTGAAGAACTTACAAGTCTCTGACTTCTAGTTTCATCTCTAAGGTTTCTTTTCTAGTTACTACATCTCTTTAGCTGTTCAGCAAAGCAGAATTAACCAAATTCTGCAGGGAAATGTGTCCATGTTACTGTGAGATAACAGAGGATAGCCTTTCTCATAGTGTTTTCAATTGTTATAACTGCATACAAAGAAGTGCTTACTATTGTAATTCTGAGTAAAATAGAATTTTTTAAGTGAATTCTTCATGGAGAACAGAGTGGGGAAGTGAGGAGAGGGAAATAAGTCATCAAAACTTAAAGAAAATGCAGTAACTGAAAACTCAGGCTAGCCATGGGGAACAGGAAGTAACCAATAAGATTACCAAACTTTTAACTAAAAGAGAAGTCTTTTGTTAATTATGACAAGAACATCTTATGAGCTGCCCCTCAGTGAAGATACAGTCACTATTAAAACAACATCATTAAAACAAAACAGAACAAAACAAAACAAAAAAAGCCACATCATATTAAAAGAATTAGGTAAGGAAGTCCAGCTTCTCAAAACTTCTGCTGGAATTATTCATAAGGGAGGATGATAATAATTGCACATGCCCAAGATCCTTGGGGATTAAGACTAAAATTACCTCCTACAAACCAGAAGTTCTTCACAGTTTCCTGTTTTCACTTTAAAAAGCTTTGTGAACTGTGCACTCCACCCCATAATATACCCATGTTAGTTTTAGTATAAAAATAATATTCTCAATTGCCACTCACACATTCTTGGCACACTGGTGGCATAAGTACCTCCACTGAATAAGGACCAGATAGAGAACACACTTGTTAGAGGGCAGATTCTGATTCTGTTCATCCAGGGTGTGATCCCATGCTCTGCTTATCTAAAATCTCCCAGGTCATTGTTATGCATTTTGGGTAGCTAGGCCTTAAGCCAGCACATTGCACAGTGTGGTACCTGACTGGCAGCTTCAGGATCTGCTGGGAACATGCTAGAAATGCAGACTCTCAGCCCCCATGCTGATTTACTGAATCAGAAAGTAAGGTGGGACCCAGGAATTTGTGTCTTTTTAACAGGCCCACCCAGAGGTACAGCATTAGACTAATAAACCAGTGCAGTAAGAATTAGGTAAACCAAGAGTAGAGATTATAGGTGTTTACATAGATGCCTTAAAGATCCATGCAGATGGTTCAAAACCAAGAAAAGAAATTTCCTGGATTCAATTCCAGAACCAAAAATTAGAGCTGAACTCATTGATACCAGGTCAGTTGCAACACAAATATATTGCAGAATATGGAACCAGAGGGGATAACCAGAAGGTGTGCCTGGAGAGGAGATTAGGAAGAAGGTTTTAGGAAGAAATGAAAGTCTAACAGAACAATTTCATCCACTTGAGGCTTGGCCTTCAGTATTCAAGCTGGATAAGTAAGAAGGCTGGGGAAGGGGTTCAGAACTATTCCTGCTGAGCCAATGTGCCATCAGATTGTAATTAACCTGAGATACAGGACATTGATTTCTACACATCAGCAATTGCTTTTTGGAAAAGCTTTGCTTTATGTACTTTAGAGTCTTCATCAATTTCCTAAAAAAAAATTCCCAACTTTGTTCTCTATTCAAAAGATTTTTCATGAACTTTTGCTTCTTGGGAGAAGAGTTTAGTCCAAGTCTAGATAGAAATAGCTTTGGAGAGAGTTATCAGAGGTCAGGTGTAGAGTGCCCACAGCCCCAAAGGGGGCAGCTGAGGCCTGCGTTGGTGGATGCTCAGGAAAGCCCTGAGCCAGCTGAGACTGCCATTTCCTCCTGGCCTTAGGTGACCGCACCCAAACTCTCTGTCCCTAGAGCTGAGCTGTCTTGCTACAAGAAAAATCTGGATTTCCTTCAGCTGGGCCAAAGCCCAAGCCTGGAGTTCCAAAATGAACTTGGTATTAGTGCTCACAGATGAAGTGTTTTCTGTAGAGATATGAGGTGCTGCTTGTGATTTCATCATCATGCCTCATACCAGAGTGACAGAGTTATTGCTCCAGAAAAAGATTGTTTTTTGTTGTATCCTTTTTGATGTTTTATTTCCAAAATTTTTAGGGAGAGTCTCTAATTTATAAGCAGTCTCTATATAACATGAGCTTTGAGGGTACCCAGACTTACGGCTTCCCTGAGTGCCCTTCTGGATGGCCTGCTGTGGCTCCAGCTCTTTCTCTGTTCTTTCTGCAGGTTGTCTGTCTACCTCCTCCAGAGGGTGTCAGCCAGCCCTGGGGACCAGCAGGCCTAAATGGTTTGATGCACTGTCCCAGAAGCCCTGGTCTTAGGTGGGATCGCTTGAAGGGGTAGGACACAGATAGGAGGTTGTGAGTGGTCACAGGCCTGATGGACTACAAGGATAAGGGACTTTCTTCTTGTCTTGGTCCAATTTCTCCTCTTCATTCTTTCTCCAGGACCCTCTATCTTCCTCATTGACTGTCTCATTCCCCCAACCACACCCCAAAAACTTTTGGAAAAGAAAGGTAAGGGTAAATACAATCGTTCTGAGAAAATTTGGACCCTCAAAATTATATACAAACATACATATAAACAGGTTGTATAATCACTGTCAAACCTCCAATTTTGCTCCATCCAAAGAATATAAAGATTTATGTCAAAGAGATCAATACCTAAAATCCAACAGGAGGTTAAGAATGAGAACATTCAATAATTAAACATGTATCTATCTCATTGTTAACAGGCACTAAATACTCTAGTCTATAAGGAGAAAAATAACTCATATGTACACAAATGCCCTGGAAGTCAGTTTCTCAACAACTGTTTCTAGTTATGCTAAGTTTTTCATTCTGTGTACTTGGTGACTTAGAGAGACAAAGCCTTTAGTTACAATGAAGAGCTTGAATTAAAACATGAATCAGACACCCAAAGCTGACCTGATTTACCAAATATAAATATTGTGAAGATTAAAATTGAACTACACAATTTGTTTTATTGTTGAATTTTCAAAAGAAAAACTAATTAACCAGACTAGAATATGTATTTCCTAATAACCACAATATGATGCATAACATTTATTGAACAATTACTAAGGGAAAGGCACTATGCTAGTTGCTTCAGCTACCTGATATAATTCAGTCCCTACAAGCTGCTACATAGCAGAGGTAGAAACAGGACGGGAGCAACTTGAATATCAGTCAATTCTACTGGAATGAATAAACCAAAACAAATGAATATCCAATTTTTCCTCACCCCTCTGCATCATCAGAATGAGTTTCTGATTAGCAGAGCCTAGGGCACATGCCTGTTCCTTGGCTATGCTATGGTGAGGAGAAGAGGAGTTGGGAGAGGACGTCTCCAGGGACTCAGCTGCCTTCCTAGCAGGAAGGTGCTGCTCCTGATCCTTGTCACCAAGGCTGTAACCAATGGTAAAAAGGTCACTCCCCATGGAAAAGCAGAGCACTGTGAAAAAGGTAAAATATTGGGTGCTCAGGAAAGGAAAAATGTCCACTTCAGAAACATCAAACCACAAAGAGGTGAAATGAGTTGCCCAGGTTCACATGACTACAAATGTTTGCCACTCTGGACAAGAAGACGGAATACCTGAATCCCAGTGCACCTTCCATTACCTGCAACTCTGAAACTATGGCATAGAAACCAAAAGGAACAGAAAGGAACATCAACGTGTTTTAGATACCAAATCAATTAATTTCAAACCTACCAGTCTACTCCCCTATGCCTCATTAAGATGGAAAATCCTCTAGACAGACTAGAACTCCAAATGACAAGCGTGTGTCAGAAAGTAATCAGTAAGTAAATAGCAGAAGGTGGACTTTGAAAGGTTCATGTAGGCCTCGCACTCTGTTACATAGCACCTCATGAGTTTGAGTTATGTCATAGAGCAGAAGCATTTAGCAAGGTGCTTTTCTCTTAGTAATTGTTCAATAAATGTCATGTATTATAACATGATCGTTTAGAAACATATATTCTATTTGGATGAATGATTTTTTTCTTTTGAAAATGCAAGAATTGAAGTTTGACTTTTGGTAAGCAAAGATTTATTAAAATTTTTTAAATAGAGCATAGCACTCATCATAGAAGAATATAATAATTGAAAGACATGAAAAAGTTAAAAACTTGTACTTTTGAAAATAATCGGTAATGAGAAAAAAAGCCAAGAGTGGGAGAAGATATTTACCATACATATAAATGGCAAATAAAGGACTCATATCCAGGATATATAAAGAACCTCTTTTATTATTTCTCTGTTGCTTTGAAACAACTTACCTCACCACTTGGTGGCTTAAAACAACAAACATTTGTTATCTCATAGTTTCTGTGGGTCAGCAACCCAAGCACAGTTCAGCTGAGTGTCTAGCTCAGGTTCCTTCCTGACATTGCAGTGGAGCTGTCAGCTGGGGTGAGAGTCAGCTCAAGGCCTGGCTAGGGGAGAGCTGCTTCCCAAATCACTCATTGGCCATTGCAGGTGCTCACTGGCTATTGCCTAGACATACCAGTGGGCCTCTCCATAAAGCAGCTCACAGCATGGCACCTAGCTTCTCCTAAATGAAGGCAGAGAGAAAGAGAAAGAGAGATAAAGAGAGAAAGTAGAGGACCAGCAAGACAGAAGTCACTGTCTTCTTATAAAGCTAATATCAGAGGGGACATCTCATAACATTTGCCATATTCTAATAATTAGAAGTGAGTCACTAAAGTCACTAGGTTCAGCCCACACTCACACTTAAAGGCATGAATACAGAAGGTGAGGATCACTGGAGGCAATTTTAGAAGCTTGCTATCACACTCTTACAATCAATAAGAAAAGACAACAGCAAAGTTGACAAAGAATTGAACAAGCACTTTGAAAAAAGACTAAAATGTCAATAAACATAGAAAAATATACTCAGTCATGAGAAAAATAAGAATGATAAAAAGACAGAATAATCCAAGTATTGGCAAAGATGTGGAACAATTGGAATTCTCATGTACTTCTATACAACCACTTTAAAAATCTGTTTGGCAGTATCTATTAAAACTAAACTCCATATATTCCATGACTCAGTATCTCCATTTCTAGAGAAAAGCCTAATAAAATTGCATATATGTGTATACCAAAAGATATGTATAAAAACAACCATAGCAACTTTATTTTTAATAAGCAAAAATACTGAAATATCTATCAATAATAGAATAGATAAATAAGTTGTACTATATTCATGCAATTGGCTACAATAAAACAATGAAAAAGTACCTACTGCTATACTTTAACAGTATGTATAAATAAATACCACAAAGTAATCTTAGACAAAAGAAATGGGTCAGAAAAAGATATTTTGTGCAACTTTATTTAAATAAAACTCAGAAACTGTCCAAACTAATCAATGGTGAGGAAATTTCAGAGAGTTGTTACTTTTGGTGGGTGGTAATTAATGACTGGGAAGGAGCATGTTTGGGGAATCTAGAAGCCTGTTAATATCTTATGCTCTTTACCTGGTGATAAGGATCATTAACTTAGAGAACATTCAATATGTTATACATTTATGACCCATGTACTCTTCTGTTTGTGTATTATGTTCTATATAATTTTTACTTAAAATTTTTTCTAAAAATCTTTCTTCTTGCTATGCTATTCATAATGATAACTGTGAATAAAACTTACTAAGTAAACCTATTAGAAATTTAAACTGTGTCCATTATGTCTTGAGTCCTTAGTCCATAAAGTCTTAAATATCAAGAATTAGTTTTTAATTTGATTTCTGGAATTTAAAAATGTCCTGATGTTACTGACTTCTTCCTTTCTTCCCCAAAGGGAGCATTAGAAATGTTCTCCAGTTTGGACGACACCAGTAGCTGACCTGTCCTTCCCATCCTCAATGAGTCCACAGAGCCCTGTGCTAATATCCAAGTCTTAAAATGAGGAACAAAAGGAGAAATAAAATGTAGGAAGGGAGAAATATGCAAAATGCCAGAGGAAAGAGAATGTATAATATGGGGGTGGGATGGGGTGGAGCAGAAGAACCTGGAGGAGCATGAAGATAGAAATAGATGGAGGAGAAGACAAGAAAGGCCAGAAAGGGAGAGAATTCAGAAAGAGAGAGAGAGTTGAGAGATCTATTAGCCATATGTTAAAATTTCAAATACCACCATTCAGAATATGTGTCTTGATTCTTCAGGTTTGGAAAATATACTTCTGACTGATGAACTCCAAACTTTTCAACATCAAATAATTTGCACATAATAAATGTGAATGAAGAAAATAAAACCATGGTAAAAACATTGTTTTCACTTCTGTGAAAAGGTGAGTGTGGCATAAAGGGATGTGGTAGTAAAAAGCATAACAGACAGTGGCTGGCCTGAGGAACAAAGGAATGAGGCCCTCACCTAGGAAGTGGTGGTGATACTGCAGTATTTGCATGGCTTTATAGGACCTACGACTTGGAATGGACCTTAAAATTCATATAGCCTTTACCCCAAAGTAGTATCTTAAGCTACTCCTTCAAAACAAAAATAAACAAACAAACAAACAAACAAAAAACCTCCTCCTTCATAACTTCCAAATGGAAGAACTATGGTGGAGAAACAGTGAAAGCTGCAAGCTAGATAAATTCACACATACATGATAGGCCACTTGGCCCCTTGAGAGTCTGTATCTGGGTCACCTGCATCCACTGCCTCATTTCTCTAACACACTATGAGATTTGAGAGCCCCTCCTCTTTGATATTCTTGATGCTGAAGGACAGTTGATGAATGTGTATGTATGGTGAATGGCTGGATTTGGCACATTTAGGTCTGTAAATGATTTCTTCTAAAGTAAGGTTAAGTTATACCTATTGAAAAGTAAACGTCCCATTGGCCAAGCCAGGTAGGATAATGCTCTTTTGGAAAGCAAACTGTAAAAAAGGCCTTCCACCAACACTATCACTATCCATTTCCCAAACCCCAGCCCTTCCCGCCCATTATAAATGTTTACTCCTAGCTCCCAAACCATGGAAATACACAAATGATGAGGAGGGAAGTTAAATTGTTATCTTGACCCTTGTTCTCCCTTTCTCAAGTTAGTAGAAAATTCTCCTACAGGATGGAAGCTTTCTCATGCATCCAACATAAGAAATTACTTACAAATCTACCATGTAAGTGGCTTTCAGTAAGAAGTATCTGCTTTTGTCAAAGGTTTGAAATCATTGGTTTTAAATTAGAATTACTATTTGATATCGACTAGTAGGTATTCATGGCATAAAATTAATCTGTCTTGGGAAAATACTAAATGGTAAAATAAATACATGCAAGCTGCGTGGTATGCCCTGTGTAGTTTATAGTACATCTTATGCATGTTTCTAGAGAATAGTACATAGATGGCTGAAAGCAAGGTTTTTCTTTCATAACTTATCCCGTGCCGAGGGTTTGCTTTCTGCAAATAGGAATAGAGTACGTGAATGAATGCCGTCTTTGAGAGTAAATCTCATGAAGTAACAGACCGTGTTGGAGTCACAGTGGTATATCTAGGAAATAGTCACTTAGTTGGACCTTCTCTAATAGTTTCTATTTTTATCAAAAACAAAATCAAAACTATTTAGTGTAAAACCACATTCTAAACCACACCCACTAGAAGTAGTAAAGTAGCATTTCATCAGAAAATCACCTGCAGAATTTAGAAGGCAATTTAGAATTACTAATTAGTTAAATGGATATATACAGAAAGTGCAAAGGGGATGAAATCAACACTTCTGAAAGAACCTTAATTTCAGGATTTCCTGAGTGAGTGCTCCAAATTATAAACCTACCCACACATTAGTGCATGGGTTAGAGAAGTCAGTTCACCCAGACAGTTGTTTGTGTGCATAATTTAAAAAAGAATAAAATACTACTTTGGAAATTGCTCTAGTTCAGTTTGCCAAAGTAACACCCCTTCTGGGCATATAGCCACTAGATATTTGTCCTGCTTTCTTTGTGACTCTGAAATCCTGAAACATTGTTTGCAATTTTATTAAAGGATTTATTGAATCAGAGGATGATTAGGGAGATCGTATTGGCTATTGAAACATAGGAACACAAGCCTGAGATTTCTTAAAAGAAAGTTACCTTTTATCTTAATACACAATTTACCTTTTATTTATTTAAATCTGGATCCTATCAACTCTACTGCCTCACAAACATCATTTCTTATCAACTCTTATCTGGGCTACAGCCCACCCCCTTAACTGATCTCCTAGCTTTCAGCTTTGCTCAATGCAGCCCATTTTCCACACAACAAGCAGCATGAGCCTTCGCACACTGCTTAAACAGTTGAGGCTCTGTAGGAGCATCCTTTCCTAGAGCAAGTATCTACCCTTTTGAGGACAGACCTTCAGCCCTGCCAAGATGAGAAGGACCTGAGATAGTCCACTCACCACCACAGGACCTGTTGATATCTCCGTGCCATGTCAGAGGCCCAACATTGGTATCCGTTGCTGACAAGTTGTACATTCAAAGCCAGCAGTAGTGAGATAGGCTTTGAAATTAGGAGTTCAATGTAATAGAACACTTGACATTTAATGTGAGGTATTTAAAAATATTTTTCCATTGGTTTTAGGACTTGGAAGGTCTGAGAGAACCCAGCTCATTATGCGGGGCTCTCAATTTTTGGTTACTTGGAGGGTCATTGTTAGACATTTAATCTCTAACAGGGCCCAGTTTCCCAGGCATGTCATTCTCTGTTACTGATGGCCTGGCTTGACTCCAGAATTATAGAGGCCTGTGCTATATATTCTCCCATTGGAGCTCATCATCTTTGTCTCACTGACACTTCCTAAAACATAGGGTCTGCTTGATCATAATCCCAGTGGCAGAGCTGAGGGCATCATGGCCTGAAACCGGATACAGCACTTTTTCCTACTCAGGCTGCTGTTCAAAGCTAGCAGCCTTCTTTGTTAACTGGTTCACAGACCAGAGCAGTTTTCCCAGGTGTGAAATGTGTGGCAGCCAAAACCCAAGGAAGCCTACAAGGCACCATATTTTTTTCTGTGTGAAGGATTCAAGATGTTGTAATTTGCATTTGTTCGAAGGGGGTATCCCAGCATGCCTTTACCAGCAGACCCTTAAATGAAAAATGAATTGTCCATTGAATCTTCAGAGGATTTCTCTTTCATCCTCAGAGCACAGGTGTGTACCCAGACCTCCAGTGTCTGCTTCCTCTTGCTCATGATGCCCCAGCCCCCCAAAGTGTGGTTTGTGGGGCATTGGGATGATCAGACCTCTTGGGACTACATAAAGACTAAGAGCAGGAGGGTTAACATAGCCCCAAAGAAAACAAAATAAATATTTTCTTTTTCACGTGAACATGAAGTGTTACTGATTCTTTTTCCTAACTAGAATGGAAAGAACAGGTCTCCAAACCAGTGGCTGTGTTTCATGCACCCGAGGGCCTCTTTATCTGCTTGTTCAGTACAGTCATCCCTTGGTGTCTGCTAGGGATCAGTTTTAGGACTCTAACAGATGCCAAAATCCTCAGGTGCCCAAGTCCTTTGTATCCAATGATATAATGTTTGCATACAACTATAAAATCCTCCCATATACTTTAAATCATGTTTAGATTACTTATAACACCTAATACAATGTCGTCGGCAGCGGTGGCAGCCGTCCGTCTCGAGAGACGATGGTGTAGCTTCTTAAGAGTCTATCTGCACCGCCGAGAATGGTTGTGCAGTCCCACTCGGGAGTGACACAGTATCTGTCTCCTCCCGTGTTGAATCGACATCTTGTGATGACGCTGGAGTGTCCTCTCCAGTGAAGCTGAAGCTACAGAGCCTGGGCAGGGTGATATGGAGGGTCTGCTGTTGCCCATGCAGCAGACCCCCCCCTCTCTTCGCAGCTGAAGGGTCCAAGGGAAAGACGGAGTCAATACAGCTTGGCTTCAGGTGCGCCGCAGGAGTTGCCGGTGTTGACTACAACGTCAAACCGCCTTAGGAACTCCGGCTCCGGATTTTCTATCGGGGTTTACTCCCTTAGCCTTTCCCCTGAAGAGGTATGCCGCAAGGCAGCGGAGGTTTTTTTGGAGTCAGAGTTTTCCTTTTCTGATGTGCCCTGACTGGAAGATCGAACCAGCGACACTTAGCTCGCAGGCCGATGCTCAATCCACTGAGCCAAACCAGCCAGGCAATAATACAATGTAGACGCTATGTAAATCATTGTTATACTGTACTGTTTATGGAATAATGACAAGAAAAAATGTTTACAAATGTCAAGTATAGATGCAACCATCATAGGACTAAATACATAGTACATGTCAGCAACACCATAACATATTTTACTTTTTATTTTTACCCTATTTCTATTTTGATCTTTGATCCTCAGTTGCTTGATTCTGAAATAGAGCCCAAAGAGAAAACAGCACCACCCCTGTAGGATGAAGGATGGGTCTCCCCTCAAAGACCAATCAGGGCACCCAATTTGGCCCTGGAGCAAGGCAGTTTCCTCTGAGGCAATATTGCATAGGTGGAGCAAATAAGGAAGGCCAGCCCCCAAGCTACTATTGGGCTCGTATTCCATTCCCTACTTCAGACTTATTGAATTGGAAGAACTTCAATCCTTCACACAGGGATGATCCTCAGAGGATGGCAGATCTTATCACCTCCAATTTTGTTACTAATCATCTAACATGGGCAGATGTACAGACTCTCCTCAATATCTTGTTAACAGCAGAGGAGAGATGGCTGATTATAAATGAGGCTAATGAAGAGGCCCAACGTCTCCACCAAGAGAATCCCAGTGTGACCCCCCAACTCAGCTGGGGCAATTCCCTTGACAGAGCATGGCTGGAACCCAAATGGTAGGGGCCTAGCCTTCCTGGAGCAGTGCAGAAAGTATATACTGGAAGGGCTTAAGAAAGGGGTGCCCAAACAAAAGAGCATGAATAAGTTACAGGCCCTTCAGCAAAAGCAAGATGAGGACCCTTCTGAATTTTTAGAAAAGATCTATCAGGCCTATAGAAAGCACACTGATGCTGATCTGCAGGCACCAGAGAATGTGCAGATGGTAAACTTGACTTTCACTGGGCAGAGTGCCCCAGATATCAGAAATAAACTCCAGAGTTTAGTTGGGGCATTGGGAATGAATCCCTCACAGCTGATAGACATAGGGAAGATAAAGCAGGTCATGGTGTTCTTAGAAACAAGGTGGTGAGACCAGAGAAAGACGCAGGATTCTAAAGAAAACAAGAGGGGCCCTCTAGGCACCAATCATGTGCCTGTTGCAAGGAGGTGGCCATTGGAGAAAGGAGTGCCCAAAATTTGATAGGGAATGTAGGGATGGAAATCCTCACTGGGAAATGCTAGAACAGCAAGGGGAGTCTGATGAATTAGGGTGTCCAGGTGCTCCCTTGGACATCTCCTGATGTATTACTGTATCTCCACAGAAACCCTGGATATAGTTGATGACAGGGAAGAAGCCAATTGATTTTATTGTAGATACAGCAGCTACATACTCAGTGCTAAATACAAGAGTAACCAAGGAAAGTTCAGATATAATAATGGTTACTGGAGTGACTGGACAATTATAAAAACAGGCATTCCTTAAACCCTTAGAATATCAGCTTGGGGATCAAAAGATCATACATTGTTTTCTCTACATACCAGACTGTCCTAGTCTATTGCTAGGTTGAGATTTACATTGCAAATTGCATGCTCAAATAATTTTTCTCCTGAAAAGCAGCAACTATTTGTAGAAGTCCCACTGGAACATGCTCTTCAGTTCCAGGCACTCCTGACTTACCTGGAAGGTCCCAGAGGTGGCTTCTTCCCACCTGAGATCTCTGAACAGGTTGATCAAATAGTTTTTGCTGATGGAACTCCAGATAAAGCACTTAATGTCCAACCCATTAAAGTTAACTTAAAGAGGGGGCACAGATCCTGTGGAAGAAACAGTACCCCCTCCAAAAGGAGGCTTTAGAGATCATTCATCCAGTATTACAGAAATTCTTAAAATCAGAACTAATTCGATCACGCCAGTCTCCATATAACACTCCCATTTTGCCAGTCAGAAAGACTAACTGGAGTGAATATTGATTTGTACAGGATCTTAGAGCTATAAATGACATTATTCAGGACATTCATCCTACGGTGCCCAACCCCTAGACTCTGTTGACCATGGTATCTGGAGATAGTAAATGATTTTCAGCCCTAGACTTGAAGGATGCCTTTTCCTGCATTCCAATAGATGAACAGGCTCAACTACTGCTTGCCTTTAAATGGCAGGACCCAGAAACAAAAGCCACACTCAAATACTGCTGGGCTGGGCTGCCACAGGATTTAAGAACTCCCTGACCGTATTTGGACAAGTATTAGCCAAAGACTTAAGGAATAGTCAATTGAAGTCAGGAGTTCTTCTGAAATATGTAATGACGAATGGATAACTAGCAATACCTATGAGGACTGTTTGCTCAACACCATCACAGTCCTAAATCATTTAGCAAAAAGGAGATATAAGGTATCACCTCCAAGGCCCAGATTTACAAACAGGAGGTGGCGTATCTGGGATAGCAACTGAAATGGGGCACTAGAAGCTTGATGGCAGATAGAAAACAAGCCATTGCTATACTGAAAATCTCAGAAAACAAAAGGCAGCTTTGTGTGTTCTTAAGGATTACAAGGTTCTGCTGAATTTGGATTCCAAACTTTGGACTAATAGCAAAACCACTGTACAATTCTTTGAAAGGAGTAGACTCTGAACCTTCCCAATGGACAAAGAATTGTCAGGTAGCATTTGATACATGAAGGAAAAGCTATTTCAGCTCCCACACTAAGATTGCCCAATTTACAGAAGATTTTCAAATTGTACATTTATGAAACATAGGGGAATGGACTGAGTTTACTAACCAAGACTCTGGGAAACATCCCCAGACCCATAGTCTATTGCTCAAAGAAACTGGATCACATAACAAAAGGATGACCATGGTGTCTTTGAGCAATGGCAGCTACCTGTGACATCTTACAGGAGGCTGAGTAGTTCACTTTGGGATAGTGTACTATGGTATTGGTACCACACCAGGTTCTAACTCTATTGGAATAAAAAGGAAGATAAGGGTATTGGCTGATAGCAGGGTGCATAGGGAAATACCAGGCCATTCTATTAGACAACCCAAATGTTACCTTGCAGACTACCACAATGTTGAATCTGTCCAATCTGTTCCCAGACACAGAGGGAAACTCAGCCCTCCAGCATGATTACTTGGAAATTGTTGATAAAGTTTATTCTAGCAGGCCAGATCTACTGGACCAACCATTGGTGGCACCAGACTGGGAGCTATACACAGATGGGAGCAGCTTCATGGCCAATGGCCAATGACTAGTTGAGTAATCACCATAGACAAGGTAATAGAAGCCCAAGCCCTGTACAGAAACCTCAGCACAGAAGGTTGAACTGATAGCCCTCAGGAAATCCTTAGTACTGTCCCAGGGAAAGTTAACATCTACACAAATTCCAAATATGCCTTCATAGTCATCCATGCCCATGGAGCAATATGGAAGGAGAGAGGACTCTTAACTTCAGGGAACAAGGATGTTAAACATACAAAGGAGATTTTACAATTGCTAGAGACAGTGAACCTACAGGACCAGGTTTCTATAAGGAACTGCCTAGGACACCAAAGGGACAGTTCCGAAATGAGCCAGGAAAGCCAAACTGCTGATAGAGCAGCAAGACAAGCAGCCAAAGGGCTGCCATGCTTTGGAGTTCCGATCCCCTGCTTGGACTTGTCAAAACTTAAACCTCATTACATGGAAAAAAATGAAGAACAGGCCTGTGAATGGTGATTCACTAACACTGATCTCAATTCTATATGAAAGATCAACACCCATGATATGATCTTACTTCCTGAGGCTCTAGTGTATCTTATCCTCAAACGCTTACCATGAAGGGACCCATTATGGAAGGGATGCTTTGATGGACCTCATTAGGCCTCATTTGAAGAGCCTCCATTTGAAAAGGACTGCTCAGAGGATTACTCAAGCCTGTGAGATAGTGCCAAAAGCAATCCTAAAACAGAATGCACTCCAGCAAAAAAGGGAGTACAATATAAAGGGTTATGCCCATTTGAGAACTGGCAAGCAGACTGTGCAAATGCCTAAAAGCATATGGAATTTTCAATTATTAGTTTTTGTGGACAACTTTTCTGGATGGATAGAGGCATATGCCACTAGAACTGAGAAGATGACTTAAGTAGTGAAACTTCTACTTAAAGAAATAATTCCTAGGTTTGGACTTCCTCACAATATTCAGAGTGACAATGGACCATCATTCACCTTGGAGATCTAGAAGGCTGGATAGGCACTGCAAATAATATGGAAATTACATGTATCTTAGAGAGCTTAGTCTATAGGAAACACTGAGAAAATGAATCACACTATAAAGAAGACCCTGGCAAAAATATGCCAGGAAAAGTGTTTTAAATGGGACCAGGCACTTCCTATTGCTTTACCTCAGATTAGAGTAGCACCCAGAAGTGGGCTTAAGTTAAACTCTTTTGAAATAGCTTATGGGGAGACCCTTTCAAATCTCATCTGTGGGAATGCCCCCTCCCCCAGATTTGGAGCATGAGTGGAAAATTAAGCAATATGTACAATATTTAGGGCGAACACTAACCATTCTGCACAAGTTTTCTCATTGCAGTTCCACCTACTCATCTGACAAGCCCTTACACCCATTCCAACCAGGGACTAAATATTACTAAAGACTTGGAAGGCACAAGGACATGAACCTTAGGTGTGATATCCTACTGACAACACTTTCTTCTCTGAAGTTCATGGGACTTAAGCCTTGGATCCACCACACACAAATAAAATGGGCACTGCCTGAGGAGAATTTGAACCCTGCTGCTGTGGTTGACCTGTACTCCGAAAGGAGATTTGAATTTCTGTTTCAGAAGAAGAGAGCGGGCCCCAATGCAAAGTGACAATGTTCCTTTACTTTATGTGTTCACAGTTTTATAATTTTTTAGCTGCTAGATACTGAGTTTGAGTGTGATCTGTTCCATTGTTTAAAAGGACAAGGATTGAAAGTGTTATGGTAATTCCTGAGTGAGTAAGAAAGTCTGTGAAGGTTGCACAAGGTGTGCAGAAAGTTGTAAGTTATATAGAAAGCTAAAAAAGAAAAAAAGTTTGTGAAGGTTGTAGAGCCCATAGAAGTGTATGAATTCTTTTTTTTAAAGTAAAGAAACCTCAGTGACTGGGTTATTCTTTGCTTTAGCTTTTTTTTTTTTTTTTCTTTTTCTGTTTTTGTTTTTGTTTTTGCTTTATGATCTTTTTGGGACTTGGGGAACTATACTGGTTTGTTTACAATGGGAATCCTCTGTCTATGCTATTTGGGCTTCATGTCATTTAGACCTCATAAAGGTCATCTGTGGTACTGGTTGGTGGTGAGAACATGTCTCTGCCATTTGGTGCTTTGTGTCATTTGGACCTAAAAAAATTTTCTGGTGCCAGTTAGAGTTAGCTGGGATGAGAGGGCATGTCTCTTCCATGATACTGGTTGGTGAGAGGTCATGCCTCTGCCAGGAGACCAGTGGACACACTGGTAGGGACACACTGGTAGGTGAGAGAATGCCTCTAACATTGGGGCTTTGTGCCATTGGTGCTGGTTAGAGCAGGCTGAGGTGAGAGAATGTCTCTACCATTGGGGGGGCTTCATGCCATTTGGGACCTGAGAAAGGTCATCTGTGTGACGAGTCGGTGGGAGACAAGATTCTAAGGCTAGTTTTAGTCCTCTCTTATTTTTTATTCTCCATTTTCGGAATTCATTTTTTTGCTTTGGATTTTATCTTGTTTTGTTTCTGTTTTGAAAAGAAATTCTGGTTCCTAAGGGTTAAAACTTTACATTAGATTAGGAAGTAAAGTAATGAAATATATAAGGCATGGAAATGCAATTTTGATAGATATTGGAAGTACAAAGATTTTCCCTTTGCTTTGTATTTTTCTCCCTACCTAATCCCTCTAGAATTTAGCATTCTTAATGAGTAAGGATATAAAATTTCCTTTGCATGAAACCAATAAGACCAGTTTCAAATTACAATTTTAATAACCCAGACTTTGACCAGAATGTCATGCCTGAAGATGGCATGCCTGGGCTCTGGTTGTTACCAGAAAGCCTTGAGGAACTAAGATGAACATTGGAAGTTAACCAAAGACCACTGAAAAGATGGCCTGGTACCCTGTTTGACTGTATGATTCATGGCAGTCTTTCCAGAGAAGGAATGAAGGTTACTTTCCTGAAATATGCAGGGAGGAATCTTAAGACACTATGAGAACCTCAAGGACTTGAGAAATACAGATACTGCAGACAAAGCCAGATAGCATTTGTGGGGCTTGGCTTCTATGCCTGGAAGTGCTGTCTAAGGGGCATTCTGAAGGTTCTTTATGGAAGTTCCAGCAAAGCAGACTTAAAAATCCTGTGTTCAGTGCTGCTCTTATTGTTTTTATGCAAATGATGATGTAGTCTTTTTGAGGCCAGTGAGGGTGATCTTAGGGAGAAGAATCAGGTTTTAAGGAAATTTACAATTCTCAGTCATGAACATTGGACTTTAGTGCAGCTAACTCTCCAAAGTTTGTTTTCACTTTAGAGTTGAACTGGTTTAACATGATAATATCAAATTACCACTGCTTAGTATCATTTCAGCAAAGGTCTGGCAACTGAATATTTTCTCAAAAGATAGTCTTGTGGATTCAGAAAGGGTGTAGGCCCCACTTGAAAAGCCCACCTACATTGCTGCCCCCTGAGATTCAATGGTCTTGTTGGACTAAATGGTTGAGTTGATGAAGTATCGGCTCCATTTCAAAACTACTTTCTTTTCTGCCTTAATAGTTTGAACAGAAAAGGTCCAAAAGTGTTCAAGGGGAGAACTTCAAGATATGACCCGAAGCCTAATTTGAGTATAGTAGGGAGTAAGGCTTCAGACAGGTGTGACATGCCTTGCACATTTTCCTTCAAGGAAGCCATTTCTTTTTCTTAATTGGGGATACTGCCGATTTTGTCTCTACCTTTTGTTATTTAGTTGTTATAGTTTTGATTGTGCCTTCTATCCCTCTTGCCAAATTTGTTGCCTCCAGAACACAACAAGGATGCCAACTCATCCAGTAATGCCATCCTTTGGACATTGCACATATCACTTTCCAGAGGCAACACTGACCTGGACTTTGCAACATCCTTCTCCCTCATCTGAAGACTCCCCTCCACTCTGAACCCCCTTTGTTAGGGACCTCTGGACCAGGGGATAGGTAGGACTATAGATCTTGGTTAGCAGACAATACTTACAGAAGAATGAGACCTTTGTCCATCTGACCTTGTAATATTACAACTGCTCATAAGTGTTAAAAGGGGGAATTGCAATGGGGGTTACTTTCCCCCCCCATAAAAGAGGAGGGGTGGAGATGTGCCAAAGACAGCACGTGTGTGCATTACTCTGGCAACTGGGACAATGTGCACATGACACAAAAAAAGACACTTAACACTTGCAACAAAAACCAGAAAGGTGATCAGATGGGAGAGACTTACCGTCCCATCCACTTTTGCCAAGTGGGGGATTATGGGGTGGTTTTTAAAAGTCAGAGATTGCACAAATGGCATTTTTTTACTCCCTCATCCCCTGGGTCTGTGACTGGGGCTGAGCTTCCTGAGCTGAGTACCTAGCTAGAGGGATTCTGAGTGTCCCCTGCCGTAGTGCTCCAGGACCTGCCTGTCTGGGAGCACAGAAAATTTTGAGTAGAAAGGTGGGGGGGAGGGGATGAAAGGAGGACTTGGCCAGTGGGCTCAGAGAGGCTTGAAGCAACAAGCCCCACACCATTTCCCCAGGCAGGAAACCACAGTTGCTGCCACCTGCCCACAGCCCACACCTCTGGCTGGGTCCCCATGAGCCCCATGCCCCTTCCCAAGAAGGAAGCTGTTCATGGCTGCTGCTTGCCTGTAGCCCACACCAGTGCAGGCCAGTTAGCTATGGCCCCAGTGCAGCCAGGGAGGGTCAGGCCCCATGCTGCTCCTTGAGTGCTTCAGGCTTGACCAGGAGAACTGCAGGTATTACAAGCAAGGCTGGTAAGAAGTGGGTGGTGGGGTGGGGATAGAAGATTGGGACCTGCAGGTCCTGGCAGGTGGCTGCACAACAAGCCCCATGCCCCTCCCCCCATGTGGAAAGCCAAGGGAAACCACTGTGGCAACCACCCACTAGCAGCTTACTTATCTGGAGGCAGGAATTGAGGTGAGCATCCAGTGGAATATGTACATATTCTACTTTCCTTTCCACCACACTCCATCTCTAAAGTTATCATCTATGGGTTGTAGGCAGTGGAACCCCATTAGTTGTTCAGTTACAATTCTCCAGGATCTACCTGGTTTCTCCAGGGGCAAGATATAACAGAGACCATCACCCTGCATCTTTTAGGTTGCAAATCTCTACTATTCACCCACAGAATCAGAGAGTTCCATTTGGCCTTCCTCATTATAAAAAAATTGACTCCCCAGAGCAGGAATAAAATGTTAGGTTACCCCAACTGCAATTATATCCATTCCAATTATGCACCAGGAACTGGGGACTGGCATAAGGCAGGCACACTGTGAGCCGGCCTACAACCAGGGCTTCCTTTATTACCTGGTTCTCTCAGACCCTCACTCTAATGAAAATTATTATGCTGCTTTGAGTCTCTGGGTATCAATGTGAACTTAGATTTACTTCTTGAAATTTCTGATTTTTCCTCTTTCTACAGTGGATGGCCAACTGAATAAATGGTGACAGGTATCTTTGCAGAAAAACTCTCACAGAATATACTTGTCATGATGTTACAGGATGCTACAGGACCTAGCTACCTCTTAGGTCAAAGGGCACTAGATCTGAAAATTGGCTTAAGTGTGAGGATTGAACATTAAATAGTGATTTTTTATTGAGGTAACTGCTTCAGACTCTTACTTCTCCATTTTTACTTTTTTCTTCTTTTGAAAGTATAGGTATTAAACTACACTTTGGTTCTACTGTCTCGGTCAACAGTCAGAAACTAGCGCCAAATTCATTTATAGCCTACTCCCTGTTTTTGGACATAAAGTTATATTGGAACATAGTCATATTTAGGCTTTGCTAAGAGTTGGCCACTGTTTCTATCAGATTTTTCAAAAGCACACCAAGTTGAGTTTGTCTTATCTCCTAGGTCTTTGCAAGGGTGATATATTTTATCTCCTGAGAAAATGTTTCAAAATCAATGAATTCTTGCTCATACAGCTTTACTTTCTAGCATCCTTGATCTAGAATCCTCAAAATCTAAACCCATGTTAGAAACCAGGATCCCTGGTTCTCATCAGCAGTGGGAATTATTAACTTGATTCTTTAGGTATATAGAATATAATCTTTTCTTGTCTTATAAAGCCTTACCCTTACCACAGCTGGAAAATCCTGGGGTTTAACCCTAATTACCTCTCTGGTAGCAAGGATAAAGATAGGGACAGTTCCAAAGGGAGGCACTAGTCTCCTGGGAAGGAGGATTCTATAGTATATTTCAGACTGTCAGAAGTATTAGCCTTTGCTAGGGACAGGAGATTCCCTGTGCATGCCTAGAAGGTGAGAGTAGGAGTGTTTAAAGCCATTGTCATCATGAACATCCACCCACTTCCACTGCTTAGAAGGAATGTTTGAATATAGGATTGTTGTAGACTCAACATCATCATGGACATCCATCCAACTTCCACTGCCTATAAGGAGTGGTTGAGTATTTCTGGAGCTCTGCCATTCTCACAGGTCTAAGCTTGCCTTTAAATTATGTCTGTCCTTCAGCCATAGGTGATAAGGACCTTTTTGTAGGATACCACCATTATCATGGTAGGCTCTATGGTTCTCATACTTTGCCATGAAACAGGTTAACAGCTATCAATCTCGTTATCCTCAGCAGGTAGTCAATACACCTGTGTTGGCCATCCAATCAAGTTGTCTTTATAGGCACTGTTTTCCTTATATTGTTAAATGCTGGCAATATAGCATACCCACAACAGTGTTTACCTCTTCAGAGACATTTTTAAGGGTCATCACCAGTGAAATATTTAGCAATTTGACTGTGTCTTGGGTCAAGGACCAAATATGTGCTCTCTACCTGCCAAGAAGTAGGTGAGGTAATTCTTTGCCCCTGTCTTAATGTCTGTTCTCTCAGACCACTCTTGGTACCACTTGTGTTAATCCAGACCCCCTGAGAAGAAGACATAAAGACAGGGTTCAGTATGCAAGAATTTTATTAAGGTAGAGCCTGTGAGAATAGACTACAAGTCTACAAGATGCCAGACTATGAAGCACATATGAATCCAAGTGAAGAAGAGAGAGAACATTGAGTGGATTGCTCTAGTATTTCACACAGTCTAAGAAAGCTTCAGCAAAGATGACAAGGGTTCTTTGAGTTTAAACTGGCAAAAAGAGGATTTCCGTGTCTCCCAGAAATGAGTCTCCTTTAGTATCTTTCAGTACACTAAGTCCTTAAGTGGAGAGGAGTCTGTGGGACGTGTCATCTTTGTGCATATAAAGCAAAATGGATTTCAAAAGACAGCATCTGGGCCCTGAGTCAATTAACCTCCCTGTAGTAGGAAGATTATCAGGTATATTTTCTTGTCTGCCATATAGAGGCAATGTGATTTTACTCAAAATCCTGATGGGATTTTGAGTTTTGGCTTGCTTGATTGTTTGTTTGGAACAAATTAATGAGCTGCTTTTATTTATTTTTCAATATATTTTATTTATTTATTTATTTTCCTTTTATTTTTTGGTTTTTCAATTACAGTTGTCCCATTTTTCCCCCATTGCTCCCCCCCACCCAGCCCACCCCTTCTCTCGCAATTATATCCCTCCCCGTTGTCCATGTCCATGAGTCATTTATACACATTCCTTGACTAGACCCTTCCCTTACTTATCTCCCTTCTCTCCCTCCCCCCTGCCCCCTATTGACTACTATTCTACTCTTTGTCCTATTTAGTTTGTTTGTTTGTGTATGTAGTTCTTTAGTTTCCTGTATTAGGTGATAGCATACGGTATTTTGCTTTCCTTGCCTGTCTTATTTCACTAAGCATAATTCTCTCTAGTTCCATCCATGTTGTCGCAAATGGCAGGAGTTCCTTCTTTCTTTCTGCTACATAGTATTCTATTGTGTAAATGTACCACAGTTTTTTAATCCACTCATCTACAGATGGGCACTTGATGAGCTGCTTTTAAAATGTACATGAGAACAGGTGTGAAGCTCTACCTAAGAAACAGAGGTAAACAAACACAGGAGCCTGTCAAGATGAGGAGACAGAGAAGTATGGCCCAAAAGACAGAACAGATCAAGGTTGCAGTGAGAGAACGAAACGACAAGGAGATAGCCAGCCTTACAAAAAAGGAGATAGTCAACCTAACAGACACAGAGTTCAAAACACTGGTGATAAAGATGGTCACAGACTTGACAGATATGCTTAAGTATGGCAGACATATATGGGAAGAAGTTAAGACTATGCTAAAAAACAGTGAACCAATACAGAATAAGGAAACAAGAATTGAAAAACATGAGGAGAGGCTTAGGAACCTCTGGGACAACTTTAAACATGCCAACATCAGAATCATAGGGGTGTCAGAAGGAGAAGAGGAAGAGCAAGAAATTGAAAGCTTATGTGAAAAAAATAATGAAGGTAAAATCCCCAAATCTGGTGAAGGAAATAGACATACAAGTCCAGGAAGCACAGAGAGTCCCAAATAAGCTAGACCCAAAGAGGACCACACCAAGACACATCATAATTAAAACGCCAACGGTTAAAGATAAACAGAGAATCTGAAAAACAGCAAGAGAAAAGCAGAGAGTTACCTACAAAGGGGTGCCTATAAGACTCTCAGCTGGTTTCTCAAAAGAAACTTTTCAGGCAAGACGGGACAGGCAAGAAGTATTCAATGTGATGAAAAGCAAGGACTTACAACCAAGATTACTCTATCCAGCAAAGCTATCATTTAGACTGGAAGGGCAGATATAGTGCTCCCCAGACAAGGTAAAGCTAAAGGAGTTCATCATCACCAAGCCATTATTAAATGAAATGTTAAAGGGACTTATTTAAGAAAGAGAAGATCAACACTATGAACAGTAAAATGACAACAAACTCACACCTATCAACAACTGAACCTAAAAAATAGAAGCAAAAACAAACTAAGCAATCAACCAGAACAGGAAGAGAATCATAAGTATGAGGATCATTTGGAGGGTTATCAGCTGGGAGGGAGGAAGGAGGGAAATGGGGAAATGGTGCAAGGACTAAGAAGCATAATTGGTTGGTACAAAATAGACAGGGGAAAGTTAAGAATAATATAGAAAATGATGAAGCCAAAGAACTTATATGCATGACCCGTGGACATGAACTAAGGGGGCTGGGACTGTTGGAGAGAAGGGAGGTACTGGGCAGAGGAGAGCAAAGGGAAAAGAAATTGAGACAACTGTAACAACATAATCAATAAAATATACTTAAAAATCAAAATAAAATATACATGAAATGTAAAGGACTTAATACATTTAAAATAATTTGGTAAAAAAGCTTGTAGAATACACAATCTGATTTCAATATTTAGTATGAGTCTACAGCAACCACATATATATGTAATTCATTAAAACAGTATAGAGTCCAAAAATAAATGCATTCATGTATGATCCATTGCTTTTTATTAAAGATGTAAATATATTGGGGAAAAGATATTTCTTTGAATAAATGATGCTGGAACAATTGGATATTGATGTGCAAAAAATGAACTTAGACCCTTACTTCACACCACATACCAAAATTAACACAAAGTGGGAAATAGATCTAAATGTAAATTCAAAACCTGTAAAATTTCTAGAAGAAAATATGAGACAATTTTTAGAATGGGTCAGGCAAAGATTTCATAGGATATAAAAATCATGAACTCTAAAAGAATTTTATAATTTAGACTTTATCAAAATTAAACACTTTGCTTTTAAAAATATATTGTTAAGAATATGAAAAGGCAAGAAACAGACTAAGAAAATATTTTCAGAGTATATATACAGGACATACACAGATCATATAAAGGGCTCATACAATTTAATAATCAAAAGATAAACAGCCCAATTTGAAAAATGGGCAGAGAAAAATTTTTGACCAGACACTTTATCAAAGAAAATATATTGATGACAAATAACCTAAAAATATATTTAACATCAATACTCATTGGAAATTAAAAATGAAAACTACAATAATGTACTACTATATATGTACTAGAATATCTAAAATGAAAAAGATGACAATGCCATGTGTTTCCAAAAATATGAAAGCACCAGAATACTCACATATTGCAGATGAAATGTAAAATGGTACAACCAACTTGGAAAACAATTTGACAAGTTCTTATACAGTTAAACATGAACTTATGAGCCAGTAATCCCACTCCTGTGTATTTACCCAAGATAATGAAAAATACATGTTCACACAAAAACTTCTAAATTAATGTTATAACAGCTTTATTTATAATAGCCCCAGATTGAAATCAATCTATATTTTAGGATACCTATGTTCACACAATGAGATTACTATGTAGCAACAGAAAGAAATTAACTGTTATATTCCCAATAATATAGATAATTCTCAAAACAATTTGCTAAGTAAAAGAAGTCAGATAAAAAAAGACTGTATGATTTTATTTATATAAAATTCTAGAAAAAGCAAAACCATAGTCTCAGATCAGTGGTTTCTAAGGTCTGGAAATGGGGAATGGTGAATTGATGAAAAATGAGCACTAGGAGACATTTTTTGAGTGACAGAAATGTTCTATATACCACCTGGATGGTGATAGTTCCAGAGCTCTACACATTCGTCGAAACTCATTGAATTGTGCAAGGTCTGTCTGGAAAAAGCCCAACCATTGTTAATATAGTGAGAATGGTTTGTGCAACATCAATGTAACATTGCAGCCAAGGAGAGTGGACTGGAATGCCCGTGCATGAACAATGATGACTTCACTGCACTAGTCAGTGGGGGCAGTAGACACCATTGAGTGAGCATGTGGACTGTGTGACCACTGCATTCAAAATAACTGAGTGAGCAGAACAACAAATCTGCATCAGGTTTTGTGTTAAGCTTGAACAGTCCTCTGCAGAAACTATTCAGCTATGGGCAACTGGTGATTGGCAGCTTCATCACAACAATGTGCCTGCTCATGCATCACATCTTGTGCAGTTTTTTTTTGTGAAACGTCAAATCACCCTGGTGACTCGGCCCCCTTACAGCCAAGATTTGGTGCCCCGTGACTTCTGGCTTTTCCCAAATATGATGGGGCAGCTGATGGTGATTGGGAGAACTATGTGAGATCCCAAGGTGCCTACTTTGAAGTGGACTGAGGTCTTATGCACAATGTTTCTAGAATCTTGTATCTTCTTCTGTAAATGTTTCTATTTTTCATAGTACATGGCTGGATACCTTCGGACAGACTTTATATACATGCATCAGCACAAGAAGATAATTTCTACTTCTTGGCCTTTTTTTTCTCATTTATTTTATTTTATTTGTTTAATTACAGTTGTCCCAACTTTTCCTCCACTGCTCTCCCTTGCCCTGCCCACCCCAGCCTCCACTCCCATAATCAATCCCCATCCTGTTGTTCATGTCCATGGGTCCTTTATACTTGTTCCTTGATTAGGCCCTTCCCCTTCTATCCCATTATCCCCCTCTCCCCTCCCCTCTGATCACTGTCATTTTGTTCTTTATTCATGTCGCTGGTTCTACTTTGCTCATTTGTTTGTTCTGTTCATTAGGTTCCACTATAGGTGAGATCATATGGTATTTGTATTTCACTGCCTGGCTTATTTCACTTAGCATAATACTCTCCAGTTCCATCCATGCTGCCCTGAAGGGCAGGAATTCCTTCTTTCTTTCTGCTGCATAGTATTCTGTTGCTTCTTGGCCTTTATGCTAAGATTATGGCTGACATCAGTTCAATGTTTGCTGTTTTCTCCTCTCAGGAATGGTTTGACCTGACTGGGAGCAAGAATGAGATTTTCCGTAAGTCTTTCTTTCTCTCATTTTCTGGATACCTGAAAATTCTCCTATGGAATAGACTCACACAGCAGCCTTGAACATAGACTATATTAAGGGAAAACTTGAAGGAGAAGAGGATACATAATATATTGCAAAGGGGAGCTGATCCAGGGAACTAGAAATTATTCTTCCAAACCCTGAAGGCAGAGGCATGAAGTGACATGAGGGAAATGGAGACACCTTGCATGTGCTTTGGAGGTGGACCTAAGAGGCAAAGACAACAGTTTTTCTTCAACCTTTAGGAAAGAGGACAGGGCCAGTATGAAGCCATGCAGACCACCTGAACAGAGGCAGCCTGGAGTGGCTGGGCCATGCAGTCATGTTCTCAATCACTTGGCTACATGGGATTCTCTCAGCTGTTGTTTAATTCAGAATCAGTGAGCACAGAGAGAAAAGGTAGTGAGCAGGAAGGGAAAAGTGTACCAGCCTCTGTCAGGAGTGGACTAGAGTGATGAAGTTGGACTCTCACATTGGTCCTTACTCCAGAGGGGAAACCTGTATGACTTTCTTGAGGGGTGAGTCATGGGACTCGTGAATGAGACACATTTCCAAAGGCCTGGGCCATGTGGAACACCATGGCTGACCAGTCAAATGATTGTGGTTGAAAATAAAACACCCCGTACCAGCTGTCCCAGAGCTCTCCACACTGTCAGGGAGCACTCAGGGGGATGCAGAATATCTCTTCTCCTTTTGGAAACATCAAAGGAAAATCAAATAAATTACTTTCAATCTGATCTTTATAACTGAATGCCCCACTGATCAGAATAAGTGAGGGGCAAACACATTTGTGCCTACATAAAATGGCTTTTGGAAAAGTAAGATCTGATCCATTGAGCCGAATGATCATTATAAGCTGTAATCAGTAAAACCAAATTTCACAGCAAATGGGACACTTGCTATCAGGGGAGCTGTGTGGATGTGATGTGGAAAGAAGAAAACAATTTGACCCTGCAAAAATGCTCTATCTCTTCCCATGCAGCCTCATGCACAGTTAGATTTTGTTTTCTTAGGCACTGCTACACTATTAGTCAGGATTAGCCCACTGAGCCAGTTTGTGAAATCTGGGTAACTTTTGGTGCCCAGCTCAATACAGGCCTGTGCAGATTTGGCTGGTTGCTGAGAGCAGGTCTGGGTGTGGCCCCATTATCAAGGTAAACACAGGTTCATGCTGTGTGTCAATAAAATGCCTATCATGGTTTTGACCTAGACTTTGACTGGAATCTTGTGCCTAAAGGAGACATGCTTGGGCTCTGGTTGTTACCAAAAAGCCCTGAGGAACTGGGATTGACTTTCAAAGGTAATAAAAGCCCACAAGAAAAAAGGCCTGTACCTTGATTGGTTGTGTGGTCCACAGCAATCTTTTCAGGGAAGGAATGAAGGTTGTTTTCCTGAAAGATGGATAGATGGGACCTTAAGGTACAATGGAAAACCAGAAGGACTTGGAAAAGACAGGTGTTTGCAGGCAAAGCCGAATGCCGGGTACGTGGTTCTGCTTCTGTGCCCTGAAGGGCAGATGGAAGGTCACCCTAAATGTTCCTTGCATAAGTTCCAGAAAAGCAGAACTAAAGATCATAAGTGATCACTTGCTGCTCTTGTTGTGTTTATGCAAATGAACAGGATAAATTAAAAATGGACTTAATGCAGTTCCTTTAATGACAAGGAGGGTAATCTTAGGGAGAAAAATCGTGATTCAAGGAGAATCACAATGCTCAGTGGTAGACTATAAAGTAGTGCAGCTAACCATCTTTAAAGTTTCTTTTCATTTAAAATTTGTTTTCATTTGAAAGTTAAACTATGTCTGTGGTATCATCAAAGATGTTTAATTTATAGCCAAGAAGAATGTCAAATGCCTTGCAACTGAATGTCTTTCCAAAAAGACAATCTTACAGATTTAGAGACTTGTATGTGGGTTATGTTACATAAGTTAACATGTGTTTTCTGTTTTCAAAGGGCATAAGCCTATGATCTTATTACCTGAATGATTGTCTGTATGTATAGGCCTCACTTAATTCTGTCTTCAGCGCTGCCTCCTGAGACTCAACGGTTTGGCTGAACTAAGTGACTGGGTTGGTGAAGTATGGGGTGGTCTGTGGGCTTCATTTTAAAACTGGTTTCTCTTTTCTATCCTAATGGCTTGGACAGAAAGAGCCCAGAGGTCTGAAAGGGGGGAAACCTAAAATATTTCCCTCAGCCCAAACTAAGTATAATGGGCAAAAGGGTTTTGAACAGGTGAGATGTGCCTGGCACACCTTCCTCCAAAGAAGCCCTTCTTTTCCCTAATCTGGGACATTGGAAAATCAATCCCTGCCTTTTGTCATCTAGTGGTTATGGACTGAATGATGTCTTTTAACCCTTTTTGCCAAATCTGTTGCCCCCAGAATACAACAAGGATGCCAGCCTTTTAAAGCAAGCACACCATTGTCCGAGGACAGACAACTGACCTGGAGTCTGCACGATCCTTCCCCATGTGGGAAGGCCACCCTCCCCTCCATGGCCCCACTCTTATTAGGGATTTCTGGACCCAAGGGTAGGTAGGACAACGACCATGTCCAGCTTGAAGCAGCTAGAGGAGCTTGAGACCTTCGCCCATTGTCCTTTAAAAGATTATAAAGGGTCTTAAGTCTGAGAGGGAGGGATTGTTATTTTTTATTGTTAAAATAATTAATTAATTATTAATTATTGTTAAAATAATTAATTATTTTTAAAAGAAGAACAACAATATATGAAAGGATGAAGTTGGAGAGCTTGTATGTGTGACCCATAGGCATGGACTTGGGGTGGGGGGGGGATTGCTGGGGGAGGAGGGTGTGGGCGAAGGGGAGCAAAGGAGAAAAAATTGGAACTATTGTAAGAATATAACCAATAAAATATACTTAAAATAAAAAAGGACCACCATTTATTCTCTCACATATAAATTTTATTTCTTAAAATTAAAAAAAAATGCATATCATGGAAGTGGTCATTATCAGATTAACCTCCAGAGACAATTTACAGCAAATTCAATGCTACTAAATCCCAATGATGAACACCTTAAAGGCCTTCAAGGTGCTGTCCAGAAGAATCAGGGTTGTTTAGCAAGTTATTGGAGGCAAAAAGAAACTTCAGTTTATGAGAATAGGCTACACAATTTAAGGACTCTCAGTATGGGCTTTTTAGAGATACAGTATTATTTCTTTGTAAATCTTGTACAAATTATAAAAATTTGAACTGGAGCAAAACTGTTCAGAGGCCATCAGCCCACCTTTGGCAGCTGTACTCATTAAAAAGTTTTTCTTTCTGTTAAGCTCTCATCAGCTTTACTATACCTTCCACCTCTTCACAAAAGAGATATGAATTTTAAAATGTCTTTGCCCTGAAGCAGAAAACACTCATATAAATACTGTATTTGTCAAATTCAGATAAAAGGTTTATGTATATTCTTGAGTGGCAACAGTAACAAACATGTCCCATATATGCATGCTCATATGAACATAGCTTGAGTCGATCTCAGCATATTAAATTGAACCATATGAAATTGCTAATTTTGTAGGTCACAAATGATTGACAATCGACAACTTTACATGATTCAACCTATAACATAATGGTTAAGAACATGCACATTTGAGCTTGCTATGCCACTTACTAGCTATGATCCTTGACAAGTTACTCTTAGGTATAAGACCTCGGTGCTCAGAATTTAGGTCTAATTTCAGCAAGCCCCAATAAATTGGCTGCTCCCACAGTAATTACTGGTGCCAGTGACTGCCTGTGTCCTTCAAAGATATCCTTATCTGCTGACAAGATTTTAGCAACTTCCCTGTTCTCAGAACGTACTTCCCTATCAATCTAACTCCATCTGGACTTTTGAAAGTCCTGCCAACCGCCCCAGCCCTTAAAAGCCCCTCTCTGTTTCTTCTGGAGGCTGCAGTCTACTTGGACTCAGCTGTCTGCTTGAACATCCCTCAATAAAGGCCTTGAACGGGTCCACCCAACTCCTCCCTTCTTCTGGACACAAACCTGTAGGGGATCGCCCTGCGTAGTTTTGGGAATTATAGCCTGGCTGCAAGCTAGGCACCCCCAGGAGGCCTATAAGTCTTGACTGGAACACCAGGAATGCTGGAGATGGACATGACCTGAAAGCCCATTCAGGGGGTTTCCGTGGGAATTGGATTTAAAAAATGCATATTCTGCTTTGAAGCTTGCTCTGTTTTTCTCATCTTTTAATTTAGCTATAGACTCTGTGTAACATTAAGTACCTGGAAGGTGTATAAAGATTTGCATTTAATGTCCATATAGTGCCAGGATGCCTAATAGACTGTGACCCAGAATGCTTACTGTGTTTCTTATATTGTTATTAGTAACCAGTGATTGTTAACAGTAATGTAAGCATTTTTAATTGACTAATGATTTGTGTATCCTGACTCTATAGCCCCTGGTTACCCTCCTCAATAAAAGGAGCTTGGAAGGTATGATTGGGGCTTTTCTCCCCTAGAGAGAGCAGTCACCTTTCCTTCTCCCAGATGAAATACAGTGTTTGGTTCACTTATTGTCTCTCATCTGCGATCCTGAGACCACTGCTGGACAATGAGTTTCCACCAAGCTGAGGGTGTTGGGGACAGCTTGCCTCACAGACCTAACATTTTGGTGCCAAAACCTGGGATTGGAAACCCAAGATGTTTCCTCCAGCTCCCTGAGACCTGCTACTAGGGAAGCAGTGGGCAGCAAAAGCTCAACCTGGGATAACATCCTAACTCAGTCTCTGTGACATTCAGAGGCCCAGAAGCCAGACTTAGGGGAACCCAGAGACACCCATTTGCCTGGCCCTCTGTGTCCACACCAGCCATGGGCCAATCAAGCCCCTGCGGAACATTCCACTGGAGGTGTATCCTGAAGTCATCACCTGGACAAATGGAAGGAAATTCTCCATATTCAAGCCTTTTTGACTTACACAGGCTCCCCTCCATCTGCGAATCCTGTTCCACTTACCAGATCCTCCTTCTTCACTCTCCCTTTACCAAACCCAGTCATTCTGATCCTACTAATCCCACTGCTGTGTCTCTGACTCCTGAGACCCCTTCAGGTCTAGAGGACTGTCTCCTCTCTGCTTCCCCTCCCTAAGCTTCTCTGCCTCCTCATTTCCTGGGGATGTCCAACCCCAGTCAGCCAGTTTACCCAAGTCTATGGCATGAGATGGTTCCTTACCCCCTCCTCTATCACATCCGCTCACAGAACTAGGTCCCCCCAGCCCCAGCCCCACTCTCAGTCTCGCCCTGTCCTTCTTCTTAGACTCGTTGCTGGGCCCCAGGACCCCAGGGACCTATTTGGATTCATATTATTCGGACCTCTCCCAAGTAAAGCAACACTTCAGTTCCTGTTCTACTCACCCAACCTATTTCATTAAGGAATTTCAATATCTCATGTCTCCTGACAGGGGAGAAACTGTTACAGAAAGGGGGGTGTCCAAAAACCCCCAGAGCTTGAGTCTGGGGGATGGGGAGAAGGAAGCAGCTTCCAGGATGCCTCCACATGCCTGAGGCTAGGGGCTAGTGTCTTTGTTATGCAAATGTATTCAATGCATCCAAGGCCCGGGAAGGTGGGTGAGGTCTTGGACTGGGGGATGATATGGAAAGAGCACACAGAGCCCGCGTGAGGTTCTGCGATTGGTCAGAACTGGGGACCATGCCAACTGCATCACAGGAAGCAATCAGGGATTTAAAAATAAGCGGCAGACATTTTTAAGGGGACTGACCAAGCAGTTTTGAGGAGGGGACTGACCATGTGGTTTTGAGAAGCACTCACACCATGCTGCTTTGTATAGGAGAGAACACCTTGCAGCTTGGAGAAGGGGGAATATCTTTGTGGTTTTGGAAAGAAAAGGCTGGGAATTCACGCGGCTCTGGATTAAAAGCTGGTGGACACCATAACACAGACAAGGCCTCCCCAATCAGAATTGAATGATTGGCAGCTACCGGTAAAGCTGAACTGTATCTAGGAAGTAGGGAAATGGTTTCTCTAACTTTTCTAAAACTAGCCTGGTTTGGTAGGGGGAGGAAGAAATATGTGTTCATGGGTGGTTTTAAGGAACATAAGACTTAACGGCAGAAATTTACAAATAATCTAAATCTATATAACTGTTAAATAAACAATTCTTTTTTTTTTTTCACTAAACTCTGGTATTGAGAGTTATAATTCTGGCAGAGGGCAATCAGGCCCCTAAACAGCCCATGGGTTCTGTTTCAATTGGAGCAGCCCAGGGGTTCTGTAATAAAAGCAAAACATGTAAGACAGGGATGACCAAAGTGGTAACAGTCTTTGGGAGCCCTATACATAAACAGCACACTTGGACCCACTTCATGGATTCCTTAGCCTTTTCTGCCTTTAAACCTGGCCAGGAAAAAAGTCAGTTTAAATGACTGGTCTGTTGTAAGCTTGAAGCATTTCTTACCACTCAGGTAGCTTCAAACAACTCAGTTTGCAGCTGAATACTCCTTATAAGAGCATCAAGGAGGGACAATGTTAACATTGCCAGGTAAATGTCTTGATCTCTCTCCTTGAGAAACTGCCATGCCTTGCAGGAACAGGTTGAGCCTTTAAAAGCACTTGCTGCAAGAAAGACACCCATGAAAGGATAAGCTGGGAATGTGGACCAGGACAGAACACTAGGTTTCCCATCAATCTCAAGCAGAAGTCCACACAATTATAAGCACTCCGTAAAGCATTCACAGTACCATTTTTGCAGCACATTTCCCACTCAGTTTTAGTTTTTGAGAGGAGAGAACAAGAATTTAGTATGCAATGAAAATTTCTGTCTTTTCCAGGTCCTATTCTCCTAAATAGCCCTTTTTGTCCAAATTGCTTCACTCATAAGTCTTTTCCCCCTTTTCTCTGACTGCTACATTTACATCTCTATCACTCCCATGTCTATCTGCTTTACAAAGTAATTACAGTGTTTGTTTTCCAGCCAAGCAGCCGTCTAATCCCCTAAAGTCATGCTTTCTTTTGCCTTTTTTTTTTTTTTTTTTTTTTTTTTTTTTTTTTACCTGCCTAACCCAAGTCTGTAGTCACAGCTTCAAATTGGGTCTGGCCCCACTGTGCCCACATTAACTAGGAACAAAGATACAAAGAGGGGAAAATCTCACCCTCTCCCTCGATGTGCAAAAGAGAAAAAAATCTGGTATTTATAAAATTCAAGTGGCCAAAGGTCATCCAAGACTTGTCTCTCCCCTTCTTCTCTAGCCCTTGCTGCTGTGAAGGTTATGAGATAACAAAACAGCTTACTTCTGAGCCCTGTGTATATATGCCAACAGGTTAAAGTTTTGAGGTTTTTCTATATCTGTCTATCGGTTACCTGATTAACTTTCAAAGAACATTTATCTCTTATTTTGGAATGTTATATCTTGCGCAAACTGTTACTTAGCAAAGCAGGGCTCGTTCATACGGCATCTTGGTCTATGACCCAACAACTAGTGTTGAGAAAAACAGTTCTTTATTTACAATATTCCAACCTTGGTGGGGCTGGGAGCATTTCAGCTCTGAGTCCTGTTCTCCCAGGAGAACCAGCACTTCCCTTTCCCCTCAAAGGCTATAAGCCAAAACCAAGTGCAATAGCTCCCCATTCCTTATCTGTCAACTCTCTGCTTCACATCTGGTGTACATTGTCATCAGCCTACATATAATAGTCCAGACAAACATGTGCCATGTTACACTGCATCATGATAAAGTTCAGGAAAGGCACAAATACTAAGAGTGTCCTCTCCATATATCTCAAGTTCTAAGAGTTCAGACAGAGTCTGGGTCTGCAAGGTAGAGTCCTTGGTGTCTTTGAAGTCAGCTGGAGCAGGCATGATCAAAGTAGCAGCATGCCCTCAGACCTTATGCTATCAAATTTGTATTAATTATCTCTATAAAGGAAACAATAGGGAGCAAGAAAAAATAAAATAACAAAAGTCAGCTAAGATAATTAAAATCATCTGAATCCAATCACACTGAGAGAGAGATGTCAGCCCATTTCTTTGTCTTCTTTTTTTTAACTGTGCAAGCTTCAGCTCTCATTTCAGTTCAAACAGCTCTCCTCATCACTGTTGTTTTACAGATGTGAACCTGCGGGATAAATTAAGTTTTGCTCAAGGTATTTAGTATAATAATAATCTGCTTCTCAGAGAAGAAGAAGCAAAGGGGGAAAATTTAGCCAAGAATGTGTACCCTACAAGGCCAGGTCTGTAATGCCATCTAAGGATGCTGAGAGAAAGAAAGCACTCCCTGACCAAGGCAGAGTCATTATAACAAGGGTTAATATCATCATTGAACTCTGCTGGAAGAGGGTAAAAAATATCAGTACAAGTATAAAAAATGAAATGACAGTTGTCTTCTAGCCATTGCTCTTTAATTTGGATGAAGAGTAGGTCAAAATGAAGTCATTAAAGGAGGCCAACCGAGGAAGACCCACAGAATGTGAGACCCTAGTCATAAGACACTGCGTAAATTGAACTGTGAAGAAAGAAGCCACAAAGCTTGGAGGCTCAGGTGGATAACAGTTCCTTGATCTTTAATAGCCCTGTTGTATAGTGGAAGGAGCAACTAAAATGAAAATATATTGGGTTGAGCCCAGGCTCCACCACCTTGGGACAGTCTGTTTCTTCATTAATAGAAGAAGATTTAGAGCTGCCTCAGGTGTCTCAGAGGATTATGCCTGATAGCCTGATAGCCAAATCTGAGTTGGCTTCACAAAGAGTGAGGGTGGAGATAGTGAGAGCCAAGGTGACCTGAAGTCACATTCCAGCAACTAGGCTTTTGCATTAAGATTGGATGGTCTTTCTTAGCACACACTTTAAGAGAAGAAAATGGAAGACAGAGAATTGTGTTTTACTGGAGAGTGGCAGAAGGGTGAAGAAAAGAGATTTTTGTTTTGGTTTGGTTCTTACCAATTTCATCACACTTTGACAGATTTGGATTTTTAAAAATGGAAAATTCAAAGAGAAGCACCTAGAAGAGTCATTTTTCTGAAAGGACATCATCTAGTCACATTATTCCTCTGTTTAAAATCCTGATACTCTTAGGAAAAAACCCTAAAATTCCTTAGGATAATACACATGACACAAAGTAGATATTCTACTTTGGTTGAATAAGTAAGCAAAGTAACAATAATGAACATGAGAAATGAAAGAATACTGAGAATACACCTTTCTGTGTTTCAATGGGAGATTAACATGGGTTACAGAGGTGGTAAGGGCATTCCAGAACTAAAATAAGCATTTCTCTTTGATCAGTTAAAATGATTGAAAGATAATTAGCTTCCACACTCAGCAGCTCAGGGTTGTTTCACATGCGGTCACTCCAAAATTATCAGGCACCAGTACTATGGGTCTTTCCATTGGTTTGAGAAATGTCTCCTTATGTCATCCCTGCAAGTTCTTACTCTTCTTGTACTAAAGCTGACCAGTTCTGAGTCCCAACCCAGGAGGGAATAACATGAATTTGATAAATTCATTTAAGTGGAGGTACTAATGGATGGTAATGGCTAAATTAGTGGGAGGAAATCCCCAAAGAATTACATCTGTGTTTATTAATCAAGTCTCAGGGCCCAAAATGGACAACTGCCCAAAGGCACCTGGACAGCCAGGGAGAAAGGCAGCTAGCTGCCTGGTTTCTTCCTGTGAGTTGGAAATACAGAAAGATTCAGGCTGGCCCAGCCTCAGAAATAAAAGCAGAACCAAAGGGAAGCAGGAACTATGCAGACCATGTGAGAACTGGAACTGTGATAACACGGGTTGTCTGCTCATTTGGTATTTTTGTATCATTTTCTCCTCAGTATTTCTCCTGGGGCCTAAGAAAAACTAAAAAACTTACATTTGAAATTTGTACTTTTATTCATAATGTGTGTCACCCATACCTATATTAAGACATAGAACCTTGGAGGGAGAATCATGAGGTGGGGAGGGGTGGCCAGTGATTCATTAAGTAACCCTGACTGTACCCCAAAATCTCACCTTCCTCGGGGGTTATGTCCTCCTCTGTTATCACACACTCTAACATCAGGCCTCACATACAAGCACAAAATTTTTCTTTTGGCTTTCCTTTGTATAGCTGAATAAACATTTACTAAGAGAAAGAAAACTGAAATTAACATTTGTAATATAAAAATACTATTCAAGAAGCCTAAAAACACCTCAACACACAAAATATGTGAAATAGAAGGAGATAGAACTTCCTAGAAAGATGTATCAGAATCAGGCAGGAAGTGAGGGATGTTTTAGTTACCCAAACTGGGTTTCTGTATTTAGAAAACAACATCAAATGCCTTGAAGACACTACTCTATCCCCGAAGGACTAGCTTCACTTCCTTACATCTGAAACAAGGAAATGGTTCTTCTTCTAATAACAAAACAAAACAACACAAAACAAAGAACAAAAACAAAGAAACTGAAAAATAAACAGAAAATCATATACAATTAGACTTCCAAGCCTATTCTCCAGCATTAACCAGACATGATAGGTGGGGTTGCTGTTCCCACTTCCCCAGAACTGCCTCTCCAATCCATGTGTGCTTTACCCTTTCTTAACTCTTCTTCCTCTAATTTCCCCTTCCAGGTAAATTGATGGGATTAAGATGGTTGTATTTTCTTAAGAATTTGTGCATTTTATTTAATTTTTAAAATGAAGATTGTTTATACAATTTCCATCTTAAAATATCAATTGAACCTGTATTTTTCTCCCTGTTTTCAGTCCTAATATATTAGTTTGTGTGTTTTGTTCACTATTTTCTTTATATGTTTTGGAGATCAAACCCTTGTCCAAGGTTGAGTAATTATGGACATTATAATGATGTTAATCTTTCCTATCCATGAACACAATATATGCTTCCACTTACTTGTAACTTCTTTAATTTCTTTCTTTCTTCAGTGTCTAATAATATTTGGAGTATAGGTCTCTTACATCATTGGTAAAATTTATTCCTAAGATTTTATTATTTTTGAAGCCATTGTGAATGAAATTGTTTTCTTAATTTTCCTTTCTGATAGTTCATTATTGGCATATAAAAATGTAGCAATATTTTGGATATATATTTTGTATCCAGCTACTTTACCAAATTCATTTATCAGTTCTAGTAGTTTTTTGGTGGAATCTTTAGGGTTCTCTACATATAATACCATGTCATGTGCAGATAATGATACTTTTACTTCTTCCTTTCTAGTTTAGATGATTTTTATTTCTTTTTGTCTGTTTGCTGTGTGTAGGACTTCCAGCACTGTTTTGAATAAGAATGGTGAAAGCAAACATCCTTGTCTTGTTCTTGATCTTAAGGAAAAGACTTGTAGTTTTCTCTCTTTTTTTTAAGTACATTTTATTGATTTATTCTTAAGATGTCCCATTTTTTACCCTTTGCTCCCCTCTACCTAGTAACCCCTGCCTCTCCAGCAATCTCAACCCCTCCTTAGTTCATGTCAATGGGTCATGTCTGTATGTTCTTTGGCTTCTCCCTTTCCTATACTATTCTTAACATACCCATGTCTATTTTCTACCTACCAATTATGCTTCTTAATCACTGCACCATTTCCCTATTTCTCCCTCTTCCTCCTTCCGGCTGATAACCCTCCAAATGATCCTGATATCTATGATTCTGCTCTTATTCTGGTTGTTTGCTTTGTTTTCTGTTTTTATTTTGTTTGTTGTTATTTTAATGTTCATAGTTTTGATCTTCTTTTTCTTAAATAAGTCCCTTTAATGTTTCATATAATAAGGGCTTGGTGATGACGAACTCCTTTAGCTTTACCTTGCCTAGAAAGCATTTTATCTGCTTTTCCATTCTAAATGATAGCTTTGCTGGATAGAGTAATCTTGGTTGTAGGTCCAAGGTTACTTTCCATCACTTTGAACACTTCTTGACAGTCCCTTCTTGCTGCAAAGTTTCTTTTGAGAAATTACCTGATAGTTGTATAGACACCCCTTTCTAGGTAACTCTTTGCTTTTCTCTTGCTGCTTTTAAGATTCTCTCTTCATCTTGAATCTTTGGCATTTTAATTATGATGTATCTTGGTGTTTTCCTCTTTGAGTCTAGCTTATTTGGGACTCTTTGTGCTTCCTGGACTTATATGTCTATTTCCTTCACCAAATTAGGTAAGTTTCCCTTCATTATTTTTTCACATAATTTTCCATTTCTTGCTCTCCCTCTTTTCCTTCTGGCACCTTTGTGATTCAGATGTTGGCATCCTTAAAGTTTTTCCTGAGCCTCTCCTCATTTTTTTCAACTCTTCATTCTGTATTGGTTGGCTGTTTATTTTTTTCTTATGTTCCAAATCATTGATGTGAACCCCAGTTTCCTTCCCTTCACCATGGGTTTCATTTGGATTTTCCTTTGTTTCACTTAGCATAGCCTTCATTTCTTCCCTTATGTGTTTGTCATAGTTAATCTTGTTAAGTCTGTGAACATCATAATCACCAGTGTTTTGAACTCTGCATCTGTTAGGTTGTCTATCCCCTTGTTGCTTAGTTCTCCCACTGGAACCTTGATCTGCTCCTTCTTTTGAGCTATACTTCTCTGCCTCCTCAACTTGGTCACCTCTTGTGTTTGCCTGTGTCTTAGGTAGAGCTCTTGCACCTGTTATGCTTAAGGGGCGGAGTCTTAGGTATTCATCAGTGTGGGGGATCCATTTCACCACGCTGTGGCACTGTATGTGGGGGAGGGGTCTGAGAGGGAACAATGCCACTTGTCAGCACTTGCCCCTTTTCCAGACGCTTCTCCCACTTTCTGTATGGGACTGTTGCCTCTCTAGCTATTGCCGTGATTGTAGTTCCCAGAGAAGATGGGTTTGAAGCTTTTCTAGGACTGTGGGGGGGCCTCCAAAAAACTGGACTCTGCTGAGAGCCAGGAAGTTTCTTCTCCCTTCCCAACCCCCAGTGATTTTTCACAGTCAAAAGCAATGAGGCTCTATTTTCTCTGGTCATGAAGCTGTGAGCGGCGCAGCTTGGTTTGGGGCTCTGATCACTCCCCAGGTGTCTTTCCAATATTTATAATATGTGATTGCTATTTCCACTGGCTGTCCACAGCCACTGCCTTGCTGCTAATGCTGCCTCCACATTACATCCTCTCCTCCCCTTCTCTGACCCTCCCACCTGTCTGGATGAGTATTGCTTCTTTATATCTTCATTGGACTTATATGCAGTTCAATTTTCTGATAGCTCTGGTTGTTTTTAGTTTTGAGGTAATTGTATTTTTTCTTATTGTTGTGGAGGGTGATGAAGCGTGTCTGCGTATGACTCCATCTTGGCCAGAAGCTCAGGCTTGTACTTTTTGCCCATTGAGTAGGATGTTGGCTGTGGGTTTGTTATATTTGGTTTTTATGATGTTGAAGTATGTTCTCTCTATTCTCACTTTACTGAGACTTTTTATCAAAAATGCGTGCTGGATTTTATCAAATGTTTTTTCTGCATCTATTAATATGATGATGTGATTTTTATCTTTCAATTTGTTACGTTGTGTATTATTATTATTGATTTGTGAATATTGTACTAACCTTGCGTTCTTGGAATAAATTCAGTTTGATCATGGTGTATAATCTTTTCAATGTATTGCTGAATCTGGTTTGCTGATTTTTAAAAAAGATTTTATTTATTTATTCCCATAAAAGGGGGAAGAGAGGCAGAAAGAGAGGGAGAGAAATATCAATGTATGGTTGCCTATTGCATGTCCCCAGCCGGGACCTGGCCTGTAACCCAGACATGTGTCCTAAATGAGAATTGAACTGAGGATCTTTTGATTCAGAGGCCAGCACTCAATCCACTGAGCCACACCAGCCAGAACTGGTTTGCTGATATTTTGTTGAGGATTTTAACATCGATGTTCATTAGGGATATTAGCCTATAATTTTCTTTTTTTTTTAGTGTCTTTATCTGATTTTGGAATTAGGATAATGCTGGCCTTGTAAAAAGAACTTGGTTCTACCCCCCCCCCACCTCACTCAGCTTTTGAGACTTGGAATAGTTTGAGAAAAACAGGTGTTAGTTCTTCTTTGAATATTTGGTAAAATACACCTGTGGAGTCATCCAGTCAGGGACTTTTTTTCTTGGGAGTTTTATGATTACTGCTTCCATTTCACTAGTTCTAATTTGTCTGTTTAGATTCTCTGATTCTTCATCATTCATTTTTAAAGACTGCTTGTTTCTAGGAATTTCTTATTTTGTCCAGATTGTCTAATTTGTTGGTATATAGTTCATCATATTTTCTTAAAATGCTTTGTATTTCTTTGGTGTCAGTTGTTACTTCTCCTCTTTCATATTTGATTTTATTTATTTGGGTCCTATCTCTCTTATTCTCGATGAGTCTGGTTAAACATTTGTCAATCTTGTTCACACTTTCAAAGAACCAGTTCTTGGGTTCACTAATCTTTTATATTGTGGTGTTAGACTCTATTTGATTTATTTTTGCTCTAATCTTTATTATTTTCTTCCTTTGTGTCCTAACAAATGGTCTATCCTTGAGAATGTTTTGTGTGAACTTGAGAAGAATGTACATTTTGCTGCTTTGGGATGCAGTGTTCTGTAAGTATCAAGTAAATCCATCTGATCCCACATGTCATTTAAGGTTGCTAGGGCTTTTGATTTTCTATCTGGAAAACCTATACTTTAGTGACAGTGTGGGGGTTAAATTCCCTACCTAAGACTGTATTGCTGTAAATTTCTCCCTTAATGTCCATCAAGATTTTCATGATATACTTAGATGTTCTTATGTTGGGTGCATATATGTTTATAAAGGTTATATCCTCTTGTTTAATCTATCCCTTTATTAATATGTAATGTTTCTTTGCTTTTTGATTGGAGCATTTATTATTTATTGTCATTTTATTCTTTATACTCTCTCTCTCTCTCTCTCTCTCTCTATATATATATATATATATACATATATATATATATATATATATATAATTTTTTTCTCCTCCTCCTTCCCCTCCTTCTCCACCACCTTCTTCTTCTTCTTCCAGGTCTTTTAATATTTTTTGCAACATAAGTTTGATGGTAATAAACTCTATTAGCTTTTTTTTTTTTCTGAGAAGCTCTTTGTTTTGCCTTCAGTTAATGAAAGCCTTGCTGGATGGACTAGTCTTGGTTGTAGGTCTTTGCTTTTCATCACTTTCAATATTTACGCCAATTTCTTCTGTCCTGAAGTGTTTCTTTTGAGAAATCAGCTGACAGTCTTATGGTAATTCCCTTAGAGATACTAACTGGTTCTCTCTTACTGCTTTTAAGATGCTCTCTCTTTTTTTTAACCTTTGCAATTTTATATGTGTCTTGGTGTGGACCTCTTTGGGTTCCTCTTGTTTGAAACTCTTTGCCCTTTTTTTGACTTATGTGTATTTTTCCTTCACCAGGTTAGGAAAGTTTTCAGTCATTATTTCTTCAAATAGGTTCTTGATCCTTTGCTCTCTTTTTCTTCTGGTACCCCTATGATGCTGATGTTGTTACCTTGCATATTGTCCATAAAGTCCCTTAAATTATTTTCTTTCTTTCTTTTTTTCTTTTTGGTCCTCTAAATGGTTGTATTTTTCTAACTTGCCTTTTAAATCACTGATTCAATCCTCTGCTTCATCCAACCTACTGTTTATTCTTTCCAGTGTAGTTTTTATTTCAGATATTGTATTCTTTAATTTTGACTGTTTCTTTTTTATGGTTTATATGTCATTTTTCATGCTGTTGTGCATCATTAAACCCAATACTTTGAACTCGATATCTGATGAATTCCTTGCCTCCATTTCATTTAGCTCTTTTTCTGGAGATGTCCCCTGTTCTTTCATTTTGGATATGTTTGTTTGTCTCTCCATTTTGGCTGCTTCTTTGTATTTATTTGTATGTATTAGACAGATCTACTATAACTCCCAGTCTTCCTGGGTTGGCCTTACATAGAAGGCATCCTGTAGAATCCAGTGGTGCAGTCTCCATGATCACCTGATTGGTCCCTCAAGGTATGTCCCTTATATGGGTTATGTGGGTCCTCCTATTGTAATTGAGTCTTAGTTGCTATTGGCCTGTTCATGTATGGGATCAACCCTCAGGGTGGCTGACTGTAAGGCTATACCCCAACCATGATATGCAGGCTGCTGTGCAGCATCTAACCACATAAAGTGGAATTTGCATCAGTCAGGTTTTGTGCCTACAAGATCTCCCTTTGGATATACTACTTATGAAGCTTATTGGATCCTGCGTAATGTTGTCTGAATCTGGCCACTGAGTGTGTTGTTTCTGGTCCTCTTAGGAGGGATTCTGACATGAACCAATGTAAAATGTGAGTGGCCTGGCAATCTTTTTGGTGCTACAGGTGCTCCACCTGTTTGCAGCTGCCTCTGATGGGCCTGGGTGCATGCAAGAAGGACCAAGCTGTGTGCTAAATCTGGCTTTCACCAGAACTAGGTCAGGGAATAGGTCAGCAAATGCCCCAAGGCACCCTGAGATCCTCTTTTTGCCTGCCTCACTCTTCCTCTGCCTGCCAGCTTCCAGTTAAGCTCATTCAGTGCAAGTGCCTCTCTTAGTGCTTAAGCTGCATAAGATAGTTTCACAGTGAGTCATCAGGTAAGGGTGAGTGGTGTTCACCAGATTGATACATGTTCAGACACAGTGCCAGTCCTGGGTCTGATGCCACTAGCAAATAGAGCAAATATTTCCAGGTATGCCAAGTGTAGCTGCTACCCACTGGGTGCTTACACACCTTCATATAGGGGCAAGGTCTCAGGGAATCCTCAGAGTGAGGCCAGTGGAGTTTATCAGGACCCAAACAACCAAGATTTGTCTATGTAAAGGGAGGGCTTTGCTCTGGTCAGTCATGCAAGGGAAAAATGGCTCTTGTTCAAAAGCTGCATACCTTAGTCTGTTTCAGATTCTGCCTGGAGGAGAGAGAGCTTATAAGTGTGGGGCCGCCAGCAGTAGGAAAGGTGAGGCTAGTAGAGCTTTTTGTGAGAAAGAGGTGCTGGTCAGTCTTTGGGGAAGGTGAGAGGTGTGATCCTTGCCCCAGAGCTACACCGCTCAGTCTGTGTTTGAATTTTCCCAGACTTCAGCAGGTCAGAGCCACTGCAGTCAGAAAGGCAGAGCCTCTGGAGCCCAGAGGGTGAGTCTTCCAGGAACCCAGAGGATGATTCTAGGGATGTCCCATCAGGTGGAAGCACCAGTCATGTTCACAGGACAGTGGGGGAAATGACCCCTGCCCCAAAGCCACACCACTCAGTCATTAATGTTCCCCGAGTCTTCCCAGACATCTACACCCTGGCCAAAGTAGATGACTCCTTAGCAGGGCATAAGCTCCCCAGGCTGGGATGAGAGGGAGTCCCTCAGACTGATGTTGTAAGAAAGGGATTGCTAGAACCAAGGAAGATGTCATTTGTGATATGGGAGAATGACTCAGCACCAGGATTCTGACAGCTGTCACTTCAGTTCTCTCCCCAGAGCCACAAACCCCAGACTCTCCTCACATCACTCTAATCCACTTTATCCTCCTTCAGCAGGAATCCACAGTGAATGGCTATGAATGAATTTTTGTGTATTGGCCTTTAAAAGGGTGCCAATTTCTCTAGCAGATACTGGTCTCTTGCTGGTGAACAAAACCTCACTGCTTTTCACAGCCAGATATTCTGCTGGTGACTCTTCCCAGATCTGGTGTTCGAGCTGGGGAGCTCAGCTTGCAGTTTAACTCAAAGCTTCTCAGGACAAACTTTCTGCAGCTGAGATATCCCTCAGGAATCTCAGCCATCATCAGTGGGAGTGGAGCCAGCCCTTTTGGCATCTCCACCTTCCTACCAGTCTAGATGTGTCTTCTTCTGAAAATCATTGGTTATAAGACTTCTATTCAGCTAGCTGTCAGTTGGTTATTCAGGATAATTGTTCTATAATTTAGTTGTAATTCTAATTTGGTCCTGGGAGGGGGTGAGTGTAACTTCCATCTACTCTGCCATCATCTTGGATTACCTTGAACTGACTTTTTAATCACTTCTAATAAAATATCTTATTTTATACCTTCTTTATATGATATCAATACAGATACACTAATTTTCTTTGGTTGGAATCTATGTGATATCTTTTTTCTATCTTTTTTATCTTCATAGTTACTTTAGCCTTATATTTAAATGATTGTATTAAGAGCCTATAATTGCTTCACTTACTCTGTTTGGTAATTTTCACTTTAATGTAATTACTGATATAATTGAATTTAAGTCTACCATTGTGTTGTGTGTGTGTGTGTTATGATGCCACTCTGACTGCTTGCTGAGCATTCTCTCGCCTCCTTTTCAAATGTTGAATGTCAATATTTACCATGGACAAAACAAGAGTCGCAGTAATTTAAATGTCTGTTACTTAATCAGCTATTTGTAAAGCAAGGGACAGTCCTTGGGTAAAGGACAAGGTCCAACAGCAAAAGCAATCTTTGAAGACTATCTGAAGAAAAGAGAGAAAGCACTGGTCTGCGGTGTAAATATATATAGGACAAGAGCTCCAGAATGGGATTTTCAAATGCTGCCAGGGGACATCTAATTTAAGCTAGCCTATTCCAGTCTGGGAAAGGGGCAGTCCAAATGGGCATGGCTGTGTGCTTCACATGCAGCTAATTAACGTGCAGCAGAAGTAAGATTCACATCACATTTCCTGGTGCCTACCTTATAAATTCAGATGACTGCTGTCAGTTTTCACATTTTTCTGACAGGTGTTCAATGACTGACTTAAATGGTTTGATTTAATAGCTTAAGTATGAATTTTCTGATGGTGACTCATTTCTGTTTCTCCACATTTTGTGCTTTCTGATTTTTTATTCATTTATTGTATTTTTCTTTAATGCATTTAAAATAATCCAAAATATATTTATTGTTTTCTCCTTTATTAACTATTTACCTTTACATCGTTGTGTCATCTGCAGTTTTTACTTTTTCAGTCCACCTTAAATTAGTATTTTTATTACTTCAGAACCAATGCAAGAGGTGCACAACAGTTTATGTCCATATACCTTCTACATATTTCATAAGCCCACAGATATTTTTCTTAATTTTTAATAAACTATTAATATTATTTTATATTTATCTCTATATTTACATATTTTAGCGTTCTTTATTCTTCCAGGTCTGTGCTTCCATCTGAAATCACTTTCCTTCAGCTAAAAGAATTTTCTTTTTTTTTTTTTAATGTGTTTTATTGATTAAAATATTACATTTGTGCCAATTTCCCTTCCCTCTGCTCCCCTCCACCCGGTGGCCCCCCTCCCTCCAGTTGTTCCCCCCTTATAGATTATGTCCATTAGTTGTGCATACAGTTCCTCCCAACCTCTCTCCGTCTATTCCATTCCCTCCTACCCTGATCCCCAATTCCTATATCATCTCCCTCCCTCTCCCCACTCCCCCTCCCTGTTGACCTCCCCCCAATATGCTTCCCGTACCCACAGTTCCTTTTCCACTCTCGTTGCCTGTTTAGTTTGCCTTTGTTTCATCTCCCTAGCTTCTGTTTTTTAAACCAGTCCCTTTAACATCTCATATAACAGTGGTTTGGATCTAATGAACTCTTTCAGTTTTATTTTGTCCTGGAAACACTTTCTCTGTCCTTCTATTCTGAATGACAATTTCGCTGGATAGAGTATTCGTGGTTGTAGGTTTTGGATTTTCATTACTTTGAATATTTCTTGCCAGTCCCTTCTTGCCTGTAGGGTTTCCCTTGAGAAGTCAGCTGATAGTCTAATTGGGACCCCTTTGTACATAATTCTTTTCTTCTCTCTTGCTGCTTTTAAGATTCTCTCTTTATCTTTAATTTTTGACATTTTGATTATAATGTGTCTTGGAGTGGTTCTCCCTGGGTCCAGTCTCTTGGGAACTCTCCTTGCTTCCTGGACCTGCAAGTCTATTCCCTTCCCCAAGTCTGGGAAGTTCTCCTTTATTATATTTTCACTCAATTTTTCAAGTTCTAGTTCATCTTCCTCACTTTCTGGCAAACCAATGATTCTTATGTTGGGCCTTTTATAGCTGTCCCAGAGGTTTCTGATCCTCTCATTGTTGCTTCCCATTTCCTCTCGCTGCATTGGTTGACTGCTTGTTCCTTCTCCATATTCCAGTTTGTTGAAATGAACTCTGGATTTGTTTTCCTCACCTTCTGTCTCGTATGCGGTTTTGTTCCTTTCGTTATGAAAGTTTTTCACTTCTTTCTTATCTTTTTCCTGCTCTTTTGTGAATTCTGTAAGCCACCTGCTAACAATGGCCCAGAACTGAGCCTCTGACAGGTTTCTTATCTGTTCATCTGTCAGGTTCTCTATCTGTTGTCTGGTGAGCTGTGCTACCGGGATTTCTATAGTTGTCTGCCTCATTTTGACAGATACGTTTTGTTTTCTTTGGCCGGCTGTCGGGGGCAGTGCCTGTGTACGCGTCACAAATCAGCAACCGGCGCCTGCCTGCGACCTATTTCGCAGCCCTGTGGCGCTTTCTTTCTTTGGGGGCGGGGGTCCAAGATGGATTCACACAGTTATTCAGCTAGGAGACCGGGATCCGTCCTCCCGCCCCCCTGGACCTCACTGTTCCAGTGGCTGCTCTCCCCAGCGCTGGAGTCGCGCACCGCCAGGGGCTTGCGTAGCCGGGATTCCTCGCCGCCCCGCCGCTCCGGGTGCAACCGCAAACAGCACTGCCCTCTTTAACTCTTACCTGCCCAAATGGCACCGCTGGTTTATAACTTCAAATGTTGGGCTTCCGTGTAGTTTTATTTTCTGGAATTTCTAGTTATCCTTTGTTTTGAAGTGGTTGTATTCCTCTCTAGTTGTCGAGGGAGACCTAGCGTGTCCGTCTAAGCCTCCATCTTGGCCGGAAGTCCAAGAATTTTCTTTAATATTTTTTTGTAGTTGCAGTTGTCCAGAGAAAATTTTTCTTAGTCTTCACTTGTCTAAAAATGCCAGTGGTTTTTGCCTTTATTTTTCATCTCCATTTTATTTCCATTTTCTTATAGAATTTTAACTTCAGCTCTTTAAAGTGTCATTTCATTGTCTTCTGACTCCCATGATTCCAATAAAATATTAGCTATCAATTTTATTATACTTCATTTGAATATACTGTCTTCTTATGCAGGTGAACTAAAGATTTTTTTCTTTGTTTTTAGTTTTTATTTGGTTGGCCAAAAAGTTTGTATGTTTTTTTTGTGTAACATAAAAGACACATTTTTCATTTTCACCAATAACTTTCTTGATTAGGATATATGAGTATGTTGGCTATCTCCTGCATGGTGTAACACTGATTGTTTTTCAATTAATTTCTCAAACTGATCACTATCAACTTCAACTGTTCTACCATGGAGCATCATCTAGTGAGAAATCTCCGGCACAAAACCTCACAAACCACTTTTGACACATTTGATCAGTCATAGCAACTTCTTCATACACTGAAGAAATTGTTTTTGTATGTTTCAGTTGTGTTTTTACCTCTCTTGAAATAACAAAGCATGACATGCCAAGAATGTTGCATATTTTCTTCCATCTTCAATATTAAAATGGCCACACCAAAAATTCCCAGTTTTGATGTTTTTTTAAATGCATGCTGATATGACAGCTGTCCTAATACAATCTAACAAAATTGTTTCAAATGAAGTTGAAGACAAGTGCTACGAGAGCCATTGTATGGAAAAAAACCAAACGTTTTGCCTAACCCATAGAAATGTGTAGTGTAGCTAGGGATGGCTTCTTTGTATTTGTTTTATTTAGGGACAACTAAATTTTGTGAACCTATTGGTTTGTGCTTTCAATCATTTTGAAAACCTCAACAATTATCACTTCAAATACTTTTTTGAACCTGTTCTCTATGTCCTCCTGGAATTCACTCATGTATGTTAGACCTTTGGACTGATCCTCATGTTGCTTCCTTGCATTTTATGTTTTCTCCATTCTTTCTCCACACCCCAAACTCTGTACTTCACTTTATTTCTTATTGATCAATTTTTGAGATCATTAATCTTGTCTTTTACTGTTTCTGGTTTGATTTTATACCCATCCAAATAGAGATCTTAATTTTGAATATGTTATTTTACTTTTCTAGACCACCCATTTGATTGTTTTATGGGTTGCAATCCTCTGTTGAAATGTTTTCTTTTTATTCATTTTATACATCTTTTTCTATATATTTTTTAACATATTAGTCATATAATTTCAAAGCTCTATCTTTATGTCCATGGCTGGTTTTCTATGGGTCTCCTATTACCTTTTAGTTTTTTTTTTGAGTATGGGTCACATATTCTTACTCACACAGGGATGGTCAGTAATTTTAGTATGACTCACTTTATCTTTTATTCAAATCTTTTTGAGGAGGGAGAAGGGAGTGGCCCTTATACGTTTTTTGATTAAGAGCCTTGACAGGTTTTTGTATCTTCAGCCCTGAGAACTGCAGGGAATTCAATTCTGCATTTCAGAAGTTTTGGACTTAGCTCTTTTGACTCTTGCTTCTCTCTCTAATACCATATTCCCTGTCACCCCAATTCTCCTCAGAAGTTTTGAAATCTACTGCATCCGTAGATTACTTAAGGTGGAAATAACCTGGGTGTTTGGGGCAGGCCACCTCCTTCTAGGGGAACTTTCTCCCCTAAGCCTCTTTTTTTAAAAAAAAATTATATTTTGTCAATTATGTTTATACAGTTGTCCTAATTTTTCGCTCTTTATCCCCTCCATCAAGTACCCCTACTCCCTCAGGCAATCCCCATACAATTGTTCATGCCGCTGGATCATGCATATAAGTTCTTTGACTACTCCATTTCCTATACTGTATTTTACATCCCCGTGGCTATTCTGTGACTAACTATTTGTACTTCTTAATCCCTTCACCTCTTCACCCATTCTCCCAAACACCCTTGTAGGGGCATGCCCCAGCTCAGTGGGAACCCTCTGTCCAGCAAAGGTTTTGGGATCACAGATGAGGAGAAATGAGTTGACCTGAACACTGATTTCTGTCTGGGAGGAAGAGAGGTGGCAATTCTTTCTAGAGGAGAAAAGCCCAGAACTCTCTTTTCCAGAACCTTTTATTGAGAAAGGTATGTACAGGAGCATACATTCAGGATATGTAAATCACCAATCAGTTTCAGACTCTTGGATTACTATCAACAACTATTGATTATAGATAATAATGCAAGGAACACAGTGAACATTCAGGGTTCAGTGAACATTCTGGTGTCAGATGACTACCAGGTGCAGGACTTCATATGTTTTCTAGGCTTTGATCTCAGACATTCTATTTATGTTAAGCAACTGATAAGAAAAGCAGAGCAAGCTTCAAAGCAGAGTACACATTCTTTAAGTCCAATTCCCATGGGAACCCTCAGAGTAGTCATTGGGTAATGCCCGCCTTCTACCCTTCCTGGTTTTCTGGTCAAGACTTACAGGCCTCTTTCAAGGCCTGGCTTGTGGTGAGGTTACAGTTCCCAATACCACACAAAACGGTCCCACACACACCCTCCCATATGGCAATCATCAAAACGTTATCCATATCCATGATTCTGTTCTTGTTTGCTTAGTTTGTTTCTTAGATTCAGTTGTTAATAGATATGTATGTATTGCCATTTTGTTGTTCATAGTTTTGATCTCATTTTCCTTAAATAAGTCCCCTTAACATTTCATATAATAATGGTTCGGTGATGACGAACTCCTTTAGTTTTTTTCTTGTCTGAGAAGCTCTTTATCTGCCCTTACATTCTAAATGATAGCTTTGCTGGATATAGCGATCTTAGCTGTAGGTCCTTGCTTTTCATGACTTTGAATGTTTCCTGCCAGTCCCTTCTAGCCTACAAAGTTTCTTTTGAGAAATCAGCTGACAGTCTTATGGAAACTCCCCTGTAGGTAACTAACTGCTTTTCTCTTGCTACATTTAAGTCTTTGAGAAGCATATGGCACTGTTTCCAAGCTTTTTATCGTATTTCAGTTATCTACTGCTGTTTAAAAAACCACTCAAAACTTAGTGGTTTAAAATATTATGGAGTCAATATATGGCTCTCCCACCACCTCTAATAAGGGCTGGCCTTTGCTGGGAGGCCCCTGGTCAGAGGGAATATGTAGTTTTGGGGGAATGGATTATAACTCCTTCCTTATCTCCTTTGGGAGTGGATTCTGGTCTTGTGACTGCTTCTTGACCTTTCTTTCTGCACATACACACTGAGGTAATGTAGTTTAGAATCACACATAGGACAAGTCCCTCCTTTGTGTGGGACCCCATATTATGATCCTCAGACTGGCAGATGTGCGGTCTCTTTTGCACCAATCTGCTGCCACTTGTGCTCTCCCCTGTAATGTGAATAATAAACAGCATGTCCACATCAGCTAGTCTGCCAGGTGGTATTTTTTTTTTTTTTTTTTGAATATCATAACATTTAAGCATCTCTCTGGTTTGGGACTCCTGTGCTACAAATAGCAACAGTTATTTTGACCATGACCCTGCATTTTGGGTAGGTCTTAAAAGAAATGTTTCACCTCTATTCTATGAGTCATTGGCTCGAGTGCCTCAACTGAGTTTGGAAGGATCAGGTTTCACAATGGCTTACTCATGTGTCTGGTAAGTTGGTTCTGTCTGTTGGCCAAGAGCTTAGTGGGGCCTGTTGGCTGGGATTTCGCTACACATGGGCTTCTCCATGGAGCTGTTTGGGTAGTCCTACAGCATGGAGTTTGAGTTCTAAGAGGCAGCAAATGGAAGCTGCAAATCTCTTACAGCCTAAGCATAGAATATTTGTTATAGCATCACTACTGCAGTATTTTGTTGCCAAAGCAGTCACTTAGCCTGCTCAGATTTGAGGGTAGGAACGTCCTAACTCTTACTTGGAGAAATGTTTAATAAATGATGACCATCTTTAATTCATCACTGTACACCAACCTAGAACTATGTAAGAAACCCAAGAGAAAAATAAGTCATATTTTTTCATTTTCTAAATTTAATTTCTAATATATTATTTTAGCCTTTCACAAAGATCATAAACCTCACTAATTTCTTTTTACTTTAGTGACTTTGAGTGGTTCATTCCAAGCATAACCCACATTCTGGACCCAGAGTATGAAAATATTTCCAGAGATGAAACTACTGGTGATCATCACTTAGCTCTAAATAGCATCTTTCTGTCTGGAATTCAAAGCCATCCTTGCTGCTTCTATAACTCTTCAACAACTTGAAACCACAACAGTTATTGAGACTGTCCAGTAAGACTATATTAATTAAGAAGAGAAGAGGGCCCAAGAACATCTAAATTTAAAGACACAAAGGTGAACATTATATCAAGAAATAACAGCTAGAGGGATAGGAAGAAAGCCAGAGGAGTGCAACACTACAGAAGCTAAGGTTGAGTGTTGAATAAGTGGGAGTGGTTTACATTAGTCTACAGTGTCACAGACAAGATAGTTAAATAAGTAATGAAGACTGATTCAAATTTAGGGACAGGAAAACACCTTGCAAGAGATGTTTTAGTGCAAGGATGGTTATAGCAGCCAGAAGGCTTGGATTAAAGAGTGAATTGGAGGGGATTAAGAGAAGATAATGTCAGCGGGCAATTATTTCAATGAATCTAGTTGGAAGAGAAGAAGAAAGATACAATGATAATTAAAAGGTAGCATGAGATTGAGTGAAAGTTTAATTTTTATTTAAATAGAGGATAAAATTTAATTTAAATACAAGATAAGCTTGGAATGTTAATAGAAAGATGTTGATAGAAAGAAAGAGACTGAATCTATGGGATACCAAAAAGATAATTGATGAATAACAGAGTCTTTTTAGAAACAATGAAGGTTTTAATTCAGAACAGAGGTGGAGAAATTAGAACTAGGTTAGAATTATTATGGTAGAAAGGATGAAGAAGTAGGTAAAGTCTTCTCTTCCATTAATTCAAGAAACAAAAAGTAAAGAGTAAATGTCCATGCAGTTAAGTTTTAGGTAGGGTGGCAGAAAATGGAGAGAATTTTGATAGAATGGATTTCATTTTCTTAATAAAATAGGAGCTTTATTCTCTCCTAAAAACACAATAAAGCATACAAGGGTAGATGATATAAGAAGAGATGAAGTTTCACTTTGGGGGGGAATAAGAAGGACATATAAAGAATATTGGGAAACTCTGAGTCTAACTAAAGTTTATAAATCAGCATCATCAGTCTGAGAGGTTTGTGGTATAAGAAAACACAGAAGTCAAATAGTTGATTTGGAATTGGAGTTTAATGGGGCACATGTAACAGAAGAACAATAGATCAAAGAAACTGAGAATTTTGGCAAATGACTGGTTGGTGCAATGGTCCAAGAAGTCTAGGTTGGAAGGATGTACAGTTAAGATAAAGTGGGAGAATGTAATAAGTTGAAGTAATCACAGATGTTTTGATGAAATCAAAGATCAAGGTAAAGTCAGAGATTTATGGCCAGGAAGTAAAATATGAAAAGTTCAGTTTTCAGAGGTGGAAGAGTGCTGAGTGACAGCAAAGTGCACACAGCAGTTGCCTGAGCAGATGGCTGAAATGAAGGTGTGTTGAAAGGCCATGATGCTTAAGGAGTCTAAGAGCTTCAAGGTTTGATTACTAAACCATCAGCACAAATGGAATCATTAAAAATTTGCTGACAGGATTAGAGGCATTAGTGAAGACTAAGAACCAGAGTCTCAAGTGTATGACTGAGAGATTCTGATAAGAAATGAGGTAAGTATCAGCAACAGAAAGAGCAAATGGATGTTGGAATAGATGGGGCATGTACTTTAAAGGACCAGGAGAGAATAGCAGCGTAGTTTTGGAACTATGAGGACTCCAGAACATGAGGACTTTGTCTTACAAGACTAGAGGTCTATGGAGCGGGGGTTAATGAACACAATCATTTTCAGAGGGCCACAGGTAGTAGGAATCCTCAGTGGGTAAATCAGGTGTCATTTATGGTGAAGTGAAGTTATTCCTGTTGCTGTCATACTTCTTCTGCACTCATAGGAAAGAGATGAGTCTCTGCTGAGGAATCACTGTTTTCAAATGTGTCCTTGAGACAGCTCACCTTACCAAGAGGAAGTATGTCTGGCATCACTCCTTAAACCCCTCACCCCTCTGAAGATTGCAAGGAGCCCCCAGACCCTGGAGCCTGAAACTTGTTCACATAAGCAGAGCTTCCTTCCAAACAGTAGTCCCCTTGCCTGAGCAGCCAACAGCTTCTCACATCTGCTGTTCTCACTCTCTGCTAAAGCATCATGACATTAATTGTCATGGACTAATGTATTAAGAACAGAGGCAGACTTCATACGTAAATGGACACTCACATCATGAAAGGCCAATGGCTCAGTGTGCTATAGAAATAACAACTCATACACAGGAAAATGAGGCAAGGTCTGAGCCATCACAGGACACCCCCTGGTAGCCTAGACAGCAAACTGAGCAGAACAGGCCAGCAGTGGGCCCTATAGAGTCGTATGCAGGTGACAGTTTCTGCAAAACAAGATTAGGCACCTGTTTAAATTACAGTTGTTAATTTGGATGCCATTGGTTTTATAAGTTTGTTTCTATTTTATTTGCAGATTTATTTCTTTGCATATGGGAGGCAACTGATTGATGCTGTAAGTATTTTAATGTCTGTACAAATTTAAGTAACATTATAATTCAATATTAGAATCTATGGATTATTTTTCTGGAAAGAGGTTCGAACTATACATTATTCTATTTTGAGAAACAATGATTCAAAGAAAGCCAAATGACACAGAAGTCTCAGCTGAAGAAGGATAACAGTAACAGCACAGGGCAGTTCCTCTAGGTTTGCCCATGAGGCTTGAGAATGAGATCATAGGTCTTTAGAATCTTTGCTCCAAAAGCTTGGGAAGAAAGATCTTAGCTTTGCAAACATTGTCTTGTTCATGCTGTGCTTTATTTAGCTCGATAAAGAAGGGGCTTGGAGGGAGGGAAAAGATACTCTCCTCTATGTCTGGGGATACCCTAGGGAATGACTGTATGGAATTACACTGTCTCTTACAAGCACTTTTACTTCACTATGCTTGCAATTTGAGGATGACAGAATGCAAGATACTCTTACAGTATCAAGATGGCCCCCACTCAAAGTCATTTAGAAATGCCTACCTTCCCTCTTCAAGCACCATCAGCAGTTTAATTATGCTAAGTACTTTTCACCTCAGGAGGCTTCAGTTTGCTGAATTAAGCAGCAAAAGAGCATTCTTTCAAGGTTTAAGGCTATACATTTAGAAAGCTGGTAAGTATCTCACATCAGAAAGTCTACAGCCTTTTGTGTAATTTCTAAGAACTGCATTTTACAAACCCACTTTCCAATTCAAGCAAAGAGTTGCCCCAACACCCCAGCTCCTTACAAATTATGCTTGACCTTGTTAAGGTTTTCTGGGTACTGTTAATATGGATGGTGACGTTTAGAACTGACAAAAGACAAACGTTTGGTTGTGAGGCAGGAGACAGTCAAGAGGGAGGAAACTCCAGAGGTGTCTCAGGACTAAGACAAAGAACATCGATACAGAACAGAGATCCTGTTCTAAGACCAGTTTTCCCCGCTTTCTGGAAAAGTGCTGAATGATGGTGAATCATGACTGCACCTGCGCAGAAGATGCGACATGACCCCTGCTTCATTATAACAGTGTTATAATAAATTAGTCTTGTGGGACCCTCTTCCCCGGTGGCCAGTCAAGGAAAACCACAGGAAACAGCATGCACACTTGCTTAAAAGTAATGTAACTACTTGTACAAGCACAATAAAACCCTGCCAAAACTAGCTAGGAAATACCTGCCCTATAAGACTATTCAATCTCTGCTTAGAATTGGCCCACTCCCATGTTCTGTGGAGTGTACTATTGCATAATAAGTCTGCTCTCTCTCTTCCTGCTTTAAACTCTCAGTGTATTTGGTTCAATTCTTTGTCTGCGATCACCAAGAACCTGGTTTCCTGTGTCCACCTCCAACAGTTGAACATATAAATGCACATGTTTAAGCTGTAAATTAAATTCAATTACATACAAAGAGTAGTATCTTAAGCCTCATGCTAATTATACTGGTGAGTTTCAACTCATTAAACTCAGAGATAAAGCTCAAAAAGAAGGACTCTGTCAGTAGCAATCCATGCACCCCATTGGCCTGTCCCCTCCCAGGCCTGCATCACTGTAGTTCTGCATGTTGGCAAAACAAATTCACACCCCCAAAAGTCTAAGAAAAAGTAGAGAAAGCCTTGGTGAAGTGGCTCAGTTGGTTGAGTGTCATCCCATGCACTAAAAGGTTGCTGGTTTGATCCCCACTCAGGGCACATACCTAGGTTGAGGACTCAATCCCAGGTCAGAGTGTTACAGACCAGCGTCCTCCAAAACTTCCCAGACCCCACAGTTTGGAATGGCAGATGGGACTTACAGAGCACAGATTTTAAGATGTCTTTGCATATCTATGGCTGGGAGCTAGTGTCTTAGTTATGCAAATGGATTTGATTCTTCCAAAGCTCCAAGGAGATGGGAGAGGTTTTGACTACCTAATGGTGAGGAAAAAGCATAAGGAGCCTGTGCAAGATTTTACAGTTTCTGCGAACAGTCAGAACCAGTTACCAGGCCCACTGCATCACAGGCCATGGTCAGAGATTTAAAAATAAGGCAGCAGCCATTTGCAGGGGGAGACCCATGTGGTTTTAGAAGGGCGTAAAGCCATGCAGTCTGAAAGAAGGAAAGGGAGGCCATGCAGCCTGGGCTAGTAAGAAAGCTGGCCTGCTGCTGCTTTCATTGTGCCGGCTTCAGCGGACTCCAAAGCCTGGGCTTTTGGACTTTTGGAATTCAGGACAGGCAGAAAGGACTCTGTTAAAACTTGGACTTCACCATGAGCCAGTGCAACATGACACATGTTTTCCTGGACTATTATATGGAGGCTCATGACATCATACCCCAGATCCTGAAAGAGAGAGCTGTTAGATAATAAATGGGGAACTTCTGGGCATGGTTTTGGCTTCTAGCCTTTTGGGGAGCAAGGGAAGTGCTGGGCCCTGTGCGAGAACAGAGCTCTGAGCAGGAATGCTCACAGCCCTCCCCAGGATGGAGTACTGTAAACAAACACCTGTTTTCCTCAACACTAGTTGTTGGGTTTTACACCAAGGTGCCACGTGAAAGAACCTCCTTTTTTCTTGGTAACAAGAGTACATACAGAAGGCCACTGATTGGTTGATGTTTCTCTTTCATATAGATGTTTCTCTCTCTCTTCTTTCTTTTCCCTCTAAAATCAATATGCATGTCCTTGGATGAGAATAAAAAATATTCAGAAAAAAAAGTGAGAGAGACATCCAGGGTGTGACAATGAGGGATGTAGCCAATAATAGAGGGCTCATGTGCACCCTGCAAAGGTTCTGGAAAAATGTTCATTCGAGCATACAAAGAAGCAGATGAGGTTTTTTAAGGGAAATACTAATCCTGGGAGGTGAAGAATCTTTCCTCACGTCCAGCCATTCCCACCCCCAGGTCAGGAGCCCAAGGTCAGACAGATTCCATTTTCTTCTCCTTGGAGAGGGCAATTGAGCGCTCAGCTGGCATTCTCCTTGAGCTACAGAGCTGACTCAGCTACAGTGGGAAGCACAGGTGACACCCTGTTTGGCCACTGTGGCCTTGTCACAACCCTTTCAGCAATACTTCTCTTTTTTGCTGTTTACTTTCACCCCAACTTTAACCTCTGAGTGACAGAGATATCTGATAAGTCATTCACGCGCAAAAGATAACACTATGCTAACAAGCCAGAAATGTTTGCATTTTTTAAAGGCCTCATGGGGAGCACAACTTCACTACATAGAACAAACTGCTGATGTTAAAATTTTAAGTATTAATCAAGAAGATGTGTGGTGACAGTATGTTTCTCCTACAACCTCCAAATCACTTCAGTGGGTCATTCCTGTCACTAGGCCAGCCCTGATGACAAAACAGGCATTAGATTTGTTCAAAAGATGTTAATTGAGTGACTCCTGAAAATCAGGCATTGTACTAGGTCCCTACTCTGGAGAGAGACATAAGTCTTGAAGAGCAGAACTGAGAGTCCAAATTTACTTTTAGTCAATGGATTTTTTCATATTCTATGTCTCCATATGTGTCCAAGGTATTATTGTGTATCTCAGATATTCTTCACAATGTTTTGAAGACTTGGCACTGTCACTGTGTCAGTTATCTATTGCCACATAACAAAACACCACAAAACATTATGGCTTAAATTGCTCATCTCCTGAGGATACATTTATTGATTTTAAAGAGAGAGAGGAAGGTTATGGGAAAGAAAGAGAATGAAAGATCGATATGAGAGAGAAACATCAATCAGTTGCCTTCTGTTTTCACCCCAATCAGGGACCAAAACTACAACCTAGGTATGTGCCCTGACTGGGAATCAAACCCATGACCTCTCGGTGCACAGGACAACACTAACCAACTGAACCATGCCGTCCAGGGCTTGGCTCACTATTCTGCTAGGCAGTTTTTGCGTGGCCTCTGACAGTCTCTGTTGGGATCCCTCATATTTTTGTTCACTTGGTAAATTGGCAGGAGGCTGGCTGGTCCCAAAAGCCTCACTCACATGATTGGAGGTTGGCTGGATGTTGACTGGGATAATGCGGGTAACTGGGCAACATGCCTCTCACCGTTCATCAGGCTAACCTAGTCTCTGCAGCATGGTAGAGATAAGGTTCCAATAGTAACTAGTGGACAAGCTCAATGTGCAAGTACTTTTCAAATCTTCTTTTTTTTAAGTATACTTTAATCATTATGTTGTTACAGTTGTCCCATTTTTTTTCCCCTTTGCTCTCCTCTGCCCAGTACCCTCCTTCTCTCCAGCAACCCCACCTCCCTTAGTTCATGTCCATGGGTCGTGCATATAAGTTCTTTTGCTTCACCCTTTCCTATATTATTCGTAACTTCACCCTGTCTATTTTGTGCCAACCAATTATGCTTCTTTAATCCCTGCATCATTTACCCATTTCTCCCCCTTCCTCCTCCCAGCTGATAACCCTCCAAATAATCCCCATACCTATGATTCTGTTCCTATTCTGGTTTGCTTCATTGGATTTTGTTTTTATTTTTTAGATTCAGTTGTTGATAGTTGCAACTTTGTTGTCATTTTAATGTTCATAATTTTTATCTTCTTCTTCTTAAGTAAGTACCTTTGACATTTCATATAGTAATAGCTTGGTGATAATGACTCCTTTAGCTTTACCTTATCTGGGAAGTACTTTTCCTGCCCTTCCATTCTAAAAGATAGCTTTGCTGGATAGAGTAATCTTGGTTGTAAGTCCTTGCTTTTCATCACATTGAATAATTCTTGCCAGTCCCTGCTTGCCTACAAAGTTCCTTTTGAGAAATCAGCTGATAGTCTTACAGGTACCCCTTTGTAGGAAACTCTCAGCTTTTCTCTTGCTGCTTTTAAGATGATCTCTTTATCTTTAACCTTTGGCATTTTAACTACGTGTGTCTTGGTGTGGTCCTTTTTGGGTCTAGATTGTTTGGGACTCTCTGTGCTTCTTGGACTTGTATGTCTATTTCCTTTGCCAAATTTGGGGAGTTTTCCTTAATTATTTTTTCACATAAGCTTTCAATTTCTTGCTCTTCCTCTTCTCCTTCTGGCACCCTTATGGTTTGAATGTTGGCAGGTTTAAAGTTGTCCCAGAGGTTCCTAAGCCTCTCCTCAGTTTTTTCAATTCTTGTTTTCTCATTCTGTACTGGTTAACTGTTTTTTTTCTTCATTGTGTCACAAATCATTGTTGTGAACCCCGATTTTCTTTTCTTCACCATTGGTTTTATGTGGAGTTTCCTTCATTTCATTTAACATAGCCTTCACTTTTTCCCTTATGTGTTTGACATACTTAAGCATATCTGTCAAACCTGTGGGCATCTTTATCATCAGTGTTTTGAACTCTGCATATGTTAGGTTGGCTATCTCCTCGTCACTTAGTTCTCCCACTGGAACCTTGATCCATTCCCCTTTTGGGCCATACTTCTCTGTCCTCTCATTTTGATAGGCTCCTCTGTTTGTTTGCCTCTGTGTCTTAGACAGAGCTGTCACTCTTGTTACGTTGCAAGGGGTGGAGCCTTAGGTATTCATCAGTATAGGGCGACCTGTTTATCCATATTGTGGCACTGTATGTAGGGGAGGGGTCTGAGATGAACAATGCCACTTGCTCAGCACTTTCCCCTTTTCCAGGCACTTCTCCCACTTCCCGTATGGGACAGGTGCCTCTCTAGCTGTTGTCCTGGCCCATCGTTCCCAGAGTGGGTGGGTCTGCAGATGTTCTTGGACTGTTGGGGCCCTTTAAACAAGCACACTCTGCTGAGAGACCGGCAGTTTCTTCCTCCACCCCAAGCCCCACAGGTTTGCAGTCAGAAGCAATGAGGCTTTATTTTCCCCAGTGGTGGGACTGTGAGTTGCATGGTCTGGTCTGGTCTGGTGCTGGGAGTGCTCCCCAGGTGTCCCTCCTGACTTTTTAAAACATTTGACTGCACTTTCTGCCAGCCTGGTGCTGCCGCCTCCCCTGCCATCACCACACCGCATCCTCTTCACTCCGGCTCCACCCCTCCTACCTGTCTGGGTGAGTATTTCTTCTTTACATCTTTGTTTGTTTGACTTCCATGCAGCTCGATTTTCTGGAAATTCTGATTGTCTATAGTTTTGAGGTAGTTGTATTTCTTCTTAGTTGTGGAAGGAGACGCAGTATGTCTGTCTGGGTCTCTGTCTTGGCTGGAAGTCCAAATCTTCTTGTGTCAGATTCGCTGCAGTCCTTTGGGCTCAGGCAAATTGCATAGCCCAGCATGATTCATTGTCAGGGAGGTCAATCCAAAGGTGTGGATACTTCTACATTTCTACTGATTAATATCAGATAATGCTCTGAAAGAAGGAATCTGATGATGGCAATAGGAATCATTACTGGGAAAATCAAGCCACACTACCATATATACATGGTTAAACAAACGAATAAAAATCAAGAATCCTGCCTCTAAGACTGGGCTTCCTAGACTTTTGAGTTTTGTAGACTAATAATATTTAAGATAAGGGAAATGGGAGTAAAATCTAGGATTACTGAGATTTGTATTTTGTTGACTAAGTATACCAAATAACAAACAGGTAATTATTATGTACTATTATAATTATTTTGGTAAAAGAAAAGACATTTCAATACCAAAGTAGGAGCAGACATAATTTTAGATTATACCAGTTGTCCAGCTAGGATAAATTCAGTTTTATGAAAAGTTATCTTTATTGCCTTTGTTTTTCTTATTTCAATTAGAATGGTCCTAGTCAGGTGGCTGACATCTTGGATTCTTCTTAAGAGGGCAAGGTGTGGCTGCTGAATGGCAGTCTCATTCAGCATATGTTTAGCGTGCTTGCTAGTCCTGCCTTGCATGCTTTAAGAGTGAGAAAAGCGTAAGACAATAATCTTCCTCAAAACATTTTGACCCAGCTGGAAATAAAGACTGAGAGTTAACATAAATGATCTAAAAATTTTGAAAACAGAAATTCCAAGTGCAGATAAGAATTGCAAAATTAATAAAAATTAATAAAAGTGAAGCCAGAATATGACTATGGTACCAGCTCAAAGGCAAAAGAGAAGCATAGTATTGCTAATTAATTTTACATATAATTCATTAATCCCAGTTTAAATGGAAGCTTCCCTAAGCCATTTTGAAGGCTGTTTTGTTCCATACCTCATCTTCTGTCTTGTCAGTTTAGATCAGAGCTCTTCTGTGCAGGGATGTGTCTGCTTCCCAGCTGAAACTAGCTGGGACTGCACTGGTGGCATTCATACTGTGGGCCTCCAAATACATTGTCATTTTGACATATTTGGATTTTCTCATCACATTGAAATGAAGAAAGAAAAAAAAAAAAGAGTTTCCAAGTCCACTGATTTCTAAGGTTCTTGGAATCTCTTTGCAGAAGGGATGCCAATTGAAATGGCACAAACATTCAAGGGAGTTGCCATTCCTCTTTCTGAAACATGTAGCTATTTTCTCTAGGGATTTGGAGAGTAGGTGAGCCCAGAGTGGATCTGCCTATGTTGGGGAGGTTTTCCTTAGTTTCCTGCCTCTCAGCACAGCAGATGAAGTGGCTCTCACTTGAACATCAACCCACAAGAAGCCAAAAAGAAACCACTGCCAAATTTTGATCACTAAATTGTTATCCACTGACATCTTTACATTCAAATAAGACATGGTCTGTGGGAAATATTTTGGGAGAATCCTAATTTTAGAATGAGTATCATAAAACACACTTAATACAGAAATAAAAACTCAGATTATTTGTTACTTTTTCTATGTTTTCTTCTCTAGCAAGGCTTGTCCCTTAGCCAAAAAATGGCACAGCAGCTAACTTCCTTCACTATTTTTTAGCAAATGACTCTTTGCTACTCAGAAGGCTTTTGATTGCAGTATTATAACTTTGTGAGTTTAGAAAGATCTAGCAAGTTCCAAAGAAGGCCTTATACATTCTCATCACTGATAGAAAAATTTGCCCATTGGAAATGTAATAATCTATTCCAGTTTGTCACTTTTTAAACTAGGTAACTGAAATCCTAATGTCTAATGCAAAAGTTAGAATTCAGGTCTTCAGAATGTCAATGCATTATTTTTTTGAAATCTGTTTCCAATAGTAGGTTCTTCTTAAGGAAAAAGTCCCAGCAGAAATTACATGATGTGCTTCCACTTGTTCTGAAAGCCTCAGAAAACACTCTCCTAAGACAGAGTCATGTCTCTCCATAAACTACCACTTTTTGTTACCTCTTCTAGACCATTCACACAGAAACAGGTTTTCCACACCATGACAGGTTGTCAGAACCTGACTCCTAACAGCACTATTTTCAATTCATAAATTCAGGATTCTATTAGTGAGAGACTCAATTGAAGAAGACAGTACCTCAGTAATTTGAAAACCTAATCAAAGGGATTTTCTTCTCACAGTGCTCTGCTCTAGGTTTCTTTCCTTTAACCTAGCACATCCATCAATCTTATGAAAGAAGTTTCCCACCTGTCCAGCTCTATTAAACCATGATCATATACCATTTTCAGAGAAGTAGAGAATACTTGCTGCTAGAAGCTTGAATTAAACATCAAAAGATCACCTAGCCCTACCTGCTTTTTGCAGGAATTCAGTAGACACTAACAGATGGCCTTCATTACTCTTCAAAGTGACTAACTTTCTGTAGAGGTCACCAGAATCAGAAGGTACAAAGATGGTGTCCCCTCACAGGATCATCAGCCTTCCCCCTCCACTGAGATCCTATAGTATTCAAGTCACACTCCAGTTTTAGTACTTAAAACTTTGATGTAATTGCTTCTGTGCATGAACACATTTTTATGAGCATATCAAATTAACCTAAATTTCTCATATACAATTTCATAATGGTGAAAAAGTAAAAATGTGATAGTGTTCAGTTTTCTTACCTTTGTTTATAATTATTACATCAATACTTGATATATAGAAAGCCACCTATGGATCAGTGGAACTCCAGCATCATGGTTCACTGGAAAAGGGTGATGATAATGTGAGTTGTCTTTTAACAGCTACAGAAAATATTAGCTACTGCTTCCAGTGAATCCATTACTTCTCTATCTTGTGTCTGATCTGGCAGTGGTTCTAGGGAACTTCAAGTTTATACTTATGGGGATTTGCCTATCAGTTTAAAACCCAGAATAACCTAAAGACTCACTGGTTAAAATAAATAAATAAATAAATAAATAAATAAATAAATAAATAAATGTAAATTCACTACATTCAGAGGTAGATCAATTTTTACTACAAAGTTGCATTTAAAAATAAAGCTGCTGACCCCAGAGCTCACCTACAATGGCTTTACTGGGTCTTTGGATGAATGGGGAAGATGGAAGGAAGAGGGCAATTTCTCTCCCATTGTGAGGTTCTTGACAGGTTGGCAGCTGTCTCCTTTTTCCCTAGGCCACGCCTGCTCCCAAGATTACCAGCAGCTGGTAAGTAACATAGGGAACACATATATTTCAACTCATAGTAGAATGTCCTATTGGCAATTGTGAACAGATACCTCATGATGTACTGTGTCCAGAAGTCCAGAGATGATTTCTTTACATTTTAAGAGATTAGCGAGATAATGTGAGTTCAGCCAAGACAGTGCAGAACGGGGTCAGAATGTGAATTGGACATATGTAATGAGGCAATGACTGTGGGGAAGGCAGTGAAAACACAGAAGTGAGCCTTCTCATTAGGATATAAAAAATGTGTAAGGCACATGTGTTATGATAAGTGGAGATAATGGGTATTACGGATCTGAAAAAAAAATTTCCAAAGAAAGGAAATACTGGATTAAGTAACGTGAATGGAAACTGGACCTTGGAAGAGCTTCAGTATGTGATTCTAAGTTTCTTATGCTTTGTAAGGAGAAATAGGGTTTATTGAATAAGTAAAATTAGACAAACTTATTTTTGTCAGGAAAAAAAAAAATGCCTCAGTCAGCAAGACACCCAGGGACACAGGAACAGTAAAGAGGAAGGAACCAAGAAACTGTAGAGTCGATACTTTTGTGAAGAGGAACTGGGTAGAGTTTGGTAGGGAATGGAAAGTAGGGACTTATTGTGTCTTCATGCTAGAAGGGGCTTTGGCTTGTTACATGCCTAGTAGTCCCCATAGGCACCATAAATAAACCAAATCTTTGAAGACACTCATTGGCTCAGCTGTCCTCTGACAGGCCCCCTCAGTGAGGAACAGCCAACCACATTTCCAGGAAACTTCCAGCACAGGCCTGAGCTGCTGAAGAGCCTGAAGTGTTGAATGTGATCGTGGACGCTGAGATAAATCCGGCAGGCAGGATGACTGGCCAGTAACGTACCGAGGACTGTGGCTCGCTTTTGTCCAACAGCGAACCGTGAGAAGTCACACCATCCTTTTATTAGGATTTCAAAAGTTACTAAAATAGGGGGTGTGGCATTCCAGCCAACAATAGAAGAATTTTACAAGTGAAAGAATTCTTACAAAATATCATTAATATGTAAAATACAGCCAGGGTAACTCATGGTTTAGCTAGCACCTATTGGGGATGCAAAGCAGACCCACTAATCCTCAATGCCAGCTCCATTTTAAGACTTTATTAATAAGGAGGCAGATGGAGTACAAAACAGAACTCGCTGTTCCCAGGATTCCATGACCCAGTGACCTGAACGGCTTAAGGCCGTAGGCAGAAACAAGATTAGCTCATCATCTCCTGGGTCATGGGAGGACACCTGGGCGGAGAAGCATGAGAATGCCCCTACCCAGAGATCTGTGTTCCTGCAACAAGAGCCTGAGAAGGCATCCTGCTACCCAGCTCATGCTTTTCCTCCTTGCCCTTCACACAGAGACTCACCTCACAGAGGGTGTCAGTGTGGATCAGCCTGGGTTTTTGAAGTAAAAGAGCTAGCACTCTCTCAACTGACCTCTCATATCAAACCAAATAAATAAGTGAAATAATCCAGCCACAGCAAAGTATAAATACCTGACAAGTGATTTAACTCTTAGATGTATTTCTGTTATCATAAGGGCCTCTTTGTACTCTAGTCATAGTCTTGGCTAGTGTGAGATCTGTGTTTGAGAAATATGTTTTAAGTCACCTTCAATTACTAAGTCTGGAGGTGAAGAAGATACTTGGTCCCAGACCTGAGGGATCATGTGACCAATTATGGCTCTACCTTTGTCCTTTATAGTGGTCACAATTTTACCTTAAGAAATCTCTCCCCTTTTCTGGAATGTGAACCTTCAGGCTAATGTCTTTCTTCCCCCACTTATTTTTTTCTCTTAAGATAAATTCTTGCCTTGAGCATGGTGTAGTAAAAGTGTTCAATGGAGTGCTTTCTAGAGCATGGAAAACAATCTTCTCTGTGTCCTGCACTGGTGGCTGCTATACCCCCAGGAGAGTCATCCACTGGGCATTTTTACTTTGCCTTCAGAAATATTGCCAGTGGGCAAATATGTCACTCAGAATACTGATCCACTCACAGCCATTATCAGTTCATGTTTGCCTATGTTCTTAAATTAATGAAGTCAAGGGACAGTTTGGATATTCATAATTCCTAATGTTTGGTGGTATTTCTTAGTTTACATACATTTCACAAACACTATTTTACTGATATTTACCCAAGACATAAGTAGATATGATTTTTCCTTGTTGATGAGAAATCTGATACTCAAAAGAATCATAAAGTATTTGGCAGTCAGGATTAGCACCTAAAGCTTTTTACTCAGTATGCCCTTTCCACTTTTGTTATTTATAACTAAGTGATAAATGTGGAAGGAAAGGGAAGGAGAAAAGGGGACTGGGAGGGCTGGGAGTGAAAAACCAGATGGACACCACTGAGGAAGCAGTGGGGTGGCAGGGAGGAATCCTGGATGCTGAATCTGCAGGTGGTTGGAAAGTGGGGAGGGGGAGAGAAAGGGGAGCTAAATCAGAGATGAGGGAAGGAGTCATGGCCAACATTAGAAGCCAAATGATACCCTACTGTAGACCAAAATATAAGTCACCGAGAGAATGTGGGGGAAAATTTCTGTCCTATCTGTGACTTGAAGGAAGGTACTCTAGGAAAGAGGACACAGGACTGGGAATAAGAGAATTCATGTTGACCTGGCTCTGCCATAGACAAGTCTGGGCATGTGAGTTAAACTTCCTGGCCTCAGCGTCTTCAGGTGCAAAACAGAGGACTTGACTCAGATCATTCTAATTTCCTGGGAGGTCTCAAACAGCTGTAACCCTGATTCACGTGCATGTTTGATGTGGAGGAGAGGGAGGTGGGCACTGAGAGTGGCAGAGGGTGAATAGGGGCCCCAAATAAATATTTTCCAGTTCCCTATGTTATGGTTTTCTTTGAATCAGCATGAGGGGACTAAACTCTGGCCTGTGGGATTTGGGGATGAGATACCAGTGACAGCACTTGAAAGATGTCAGTGATAGGAAGGAACACTGACCAAATGAGACTAAATTTAAACCATTTTCTCACAGTGAAGTGTCTTTATTGGCCTATTCCAGATGCTTCAAAGAGCAGTACAAGGATAAAGGGAATTCTGAGATCATAAATTAGAGGCAGACTTGAAGCCCTGGGGAATTTGTATGGAGCTGTACCGTGGGGCTAAGACATTTCAACATTCATCCAGCCTTCCATCAGTCACCTTTGACCAACACTAAAAGCCTGTTACCAAGAGGAGAGAGAATAATTTCTCTCCCTTTTGTCCTTTCTCTTTCCCAAATGTGATGCTCGCCATTGGGAGTTGTAATTGCAGACATCACCCATGGACTCTGAATATAAATTTCACAAAGGGCAAGACCCTCCATTATGAGTGGGAAGATAGCTTTAATTTAAAAAAAAAAAAATCATTATATTGTTTCCAATCATTAGAATCCCATGTCTGTGGTAAAAATCAATCGTTTTCATATGAAAAGCCATACATTCACACTCGGATGTTATGTCACACGTAAGTCAATCAGGGAGGTAAGAAGGGTCTTTTGGAGGCCTGAGATGGGCCCCAGCCCTGGCCAAGCTGAGAGCCATGGGCTTTTTTGAGGGTTAGTTTTCAAGAAAGCTGTGAACTAAGAAATTCTACATTCCACCACAGAGATTTGCAATTCCGTGTAGTGAAAAGGACAGCTCCTCTTGACAGGTTCCTTCCTCATTCTTCGAAAACCACAAATGAAAGAAAAATAAAAAGAAAAGCTGCAATCACATTTGAAATAGGAAGACATTCTCATTTTGCAGTGATCTCTCCAACTCTGTCAGGATGGCAAATTGTTACCATAGGGTTCAACCAACAAGCACCAGGGGATTCTAATGTTCAAAAAGAGCTGCATTAAGAAAATAATTTATCTACTGGTGCAAGAAAACGCCTTTGATTTTAATCAGTGGTGAGGATTTGAATCTCCCTTCTTCTTTCATTTGAAACAGCAGCAAATGCAGATAGTGCTGATGGTTCTAGAGAGCATCACATGTTACTGAAATAGACTGAAATAGACTCTTGACAGCATTCAGTTCCCAGAGGGGCTATTCCATTTCCCATGCAACATAATAGTAATGATCTTATGAAGAAATTTTGCCTTTATGGAAACTGTTTATTTCTAGGAACATTCTAGTGTCAGGCTAAGTGTGAAGCTTCCTAATAAGGAAATAAAAGAAAACAAGGGTACTAATTAAAAATATTGTTTAAGGAGACACTTGTGAGATTAAAAAAGAAAAATCACACTTTGCTTGGAAAACTTAATCATCTATATTGCTAAAAAGTGCACTGCAGATTATTCAAGCCAGTTTCCCAGACTCTCTTTCTTGCCATTATTGATGTTCTTCAAGCCCAGCTCTTTGGGGTCTGGCTTCCTTTAACTCCAATTGAGCAGTTCCTCCCTTTAAAGTTAGTGTGAACCAGATGCCCAAAGGGGAGGTGCGTATTCAAGGAATACCTAGCCTATTTGTTTCTTTTTCTCATTTCACCTGGTTTGAGAAGGGATAGAGCAGTCTTGCTGTCTGTCAGGTGCTGCCCAGTTTGACATCTCCTCTTTGTGAACAGAGTAGACACACCTGGGTACTGCCTAGGCACTCATCAATTAGGGCAATGAAAATGTTTTCATTAATATTTTAGGAAATTATGGTTCTGGTTTCAAAAGCTTATATATTTACCACTTCTTTCTTTTTTCTTTAGGGTATTTTTTTTCCTGACTATGGGAACTAAACTCTACTCAAGTTATTCCTTGCTGCCTGTGTGAGCCTGGAGTCAGCCTGGCTGGATCAAATGCCAGTGTTGTCCCATTCTGTGCCCTTGGGAATTATCTTGACCTCATTGTGTCTCATTGCTTCTCCTATAATATTGGGTTGATCCTAGTATTTACCTGATAAGGGCTTTTTTTTTTTTTTTTGTATTGTCATCAAATTCATATTAAAAACCTTTATCAACTAAGTTCTAATGTTATTTCCATGTTACATAGGAGGAAACTGAGGCTCAGAGAGTCTAGTGAGTTACACAGAGCCTACATGAGAGTACATATGAATTTGATGGCACATAGTACAGTACCACCTACTTAGGAAGGCTGTGGCACATATTAGCAATTTGTCACCATAGTTTTAGATCATCCCAGTGATATTTTAAAATAGCAAACAGAAAGGTAGCTACAGATGGGAGCCTGGGGAGCACCAACAATTAGAGGGTAGGTAGAAGAGAGAAGACAATTACTGGTAATAAAGATAACAACAACCAGCAGGGCTTATTTTTTTTCCTGTGCACCAGGCACTTCTCTAAGTGTTTCAAATTTTGACACATTTCATCTTCATTATAACACTCTGAGGCAGGGTAGCACTCTATCGTGTATAGATGAAAATACTGAGACACAGAGAGGTTTGGAAATTTTCCCAAGGTTGCACAGCTGATCCATGGCACCGCCATACTGGCAATCTGACTCCAGCACCTATTTCTTTAAGCATCGCATTCAGCTGCTGTCCAAAGGGGACAAACAGGCAGGGCTGGCAGGTGAGGGGAAGAATGAGACATCTCACAAGAACATGAAGAGATGGATGGTTGGCAGTTTTAAATTACCTTTTATGGCCTGGTCTTGAAGGAAAGAGATGACACTCCTAAAACTGGAAAATTTCAGGAGTTTGGTAAAGGGGTTATTTACAAAGTTATGGGATGGTATAGAAACCTAAAAATAATAATAGAATATCCAGTGGTAGGTAATAGCCAAGAGTAGGGTTAGAACTTCTAGGCTCGGATAGCCGAGAAAAGAGTGGCTACTGGGGCCCTGAGAAAGACAAACAGACAGACAGGGGGAGAGAGAGACAGAGACAGAGACAGAAAGAGACACAGAGAGAGTTGTATGGAGAGGAGCCTTTGAGAGGAGCTGTTAATTCTGTCAAGGGCAGCAGCCTGACCTTGGCATACCCACTGGAGGAAGTGGGGAATACATTCCCAGGCCTGACTCTTCCCCACCTCTCCTATAGTTTTCTGGGGCTTGTATGTGTTACAGTCTATTGAGTGGCTCCAAGTCCTGGTGACCTTCTGAATGAGTGAAGTCCACAGTGTCTTGTCCTCAGCAGCCCTGCTCAGCTCCTGTAGACACATGCCTATGGCTTCTTTTATGGAGTCAATTCATCTCATGTTTGGTCTTCCTCTTTTCCTGTTGCCTTCTATTTTTGCTACCACTATTGTCCTTTCCAAAGAACCCTGCCTTCTCATGACAGCTTTAGTTTTGTCATTTTTGCCTTCAGCAATGTTTCAAGCTTAATTTTCTCTAAGACCCATTTATTTATCTTTCTGGTGGTCCAGCATATTGGTGGAGCTCCTCCAACACCATATTGTACAGATTTTGCAGCAGTACATAGTAATTGGGAATACAAGGATGTGGATGATCTTAGTCTTGGTGTCCAATGCTGCAGCTTCCCATTGGCCAAACCCAGCTGGCAGCTAGAGGACAAAGAAGGTTATTGCAATGACTGATGCAGTTCACCTCCCAGCATGTAGAGGAGGATGCAGAAGCAGGACAGGAGACTTAAAGGAACACACAGAGGCTATCCAGCAGTGACTCAGAAAGGTTATGTAAAATAGGATCAAAAGTTAACTACTGGTGACTTTTGTTGAAAACATTTTCCAGTAGAGACATAGAGTGCTGGAGAAGCCGGAGGACCATGAGTGGAGTAGTACACAGAAAGTGACCCAGTGGCATCAGGAAACAGACTGTTTTCAGGAACAGTGGCTATTCAGGAAGGAGACAGAAAACAAATAAGGGCAATGGAGGGAGAAAGGACAGAAAGAGTCATTGGAATCCAGACAATGGAGCAAGGTCATTGGGAAGTCGAAGGAGCTGGGATTGGGACACCTCTTTCAGTCAAGTGGGAAGGAAGGAGAATGGGGTCCATATGGATACAGATCAATGTGTTCTCCTGTGGGATAGGAAGCAGATTGGTTGATATCAATCATTTTCCTCTATGAAACTGGAAATGAAGTCATCAACTAAGATTGATGGGGAAGGCATTATGGAAAGGTTATGAGTGGAGGGTAGTTCTTGAGGCAACTTCATCATAAATTAGAGAAAGAATTAATCACAATCAAAAAGAAGAATTACTTGGCTCAGATAGAAGATGAAAATGCACGAACTTGGATCTCTACTGCTACACATTTCCTCCCTGGAACCATGGTGGCCTGGATGTGGGAGAAGGGAAGGCAGATAGTTGTTTTGGCATTTACTCAGTCTGGGGCAGCAGAAATAACGAAAGCAAAAGAACTGAGGTGGTGAGAGGTAGAAGGAGAGATAGAAACTGGTTCTAGGTTGAACAGAGAAAATGAAAATTAGAGGCTAATTGGAGAAGGTTGATGATCTGGAAAGCTTGGGGAGCAGGAAATATATATTGACCAGTGGGTGGCAGAACAGAAGTTCATAACTGGAAAATTGGATGGTAGAATTTATAATTGAAGTGATAATAAGTTCTTGGGTATGATCATGAGTTAATCATCATGTTTATTTTAATCTATTTTTAACAACTTATCAATGCTATAGTTGAAGACTGAGAAAAGAATGTCAGCCAACCAGAGAGTGATTTGGGAGGGAAAGGAGAAGGAGAGCATAACCTCTAGACACTAGACCTAGAGATGGCACTGGGCCCACAATGCTTAGAGAGGCCCTGAGTGCAGAGAATTTCAGAGAGACTGAGAGTGTGGGTCATAGCTGGGAGTGGAGGGAGAGTTGAGACAAGAGAGAAACAGAACAGTGTGGGGGCATATATGCACAATGTGTGTTTGGAAGGCACTAATTCTGCTGTAAAACTTTCAAGATGATCAAATTTCAGCCAGAGACTGTGCACTGATGGCGACTCACAGCGTATACATGCCCTCAGAGAAGGCAACACTGTATCACGGGCTCCCTGCAGGCATATATAGCAGCGGGTTAGGCACGGGAGAACTGGCCCTGGCCTCTGCTTGTGCTTGTGTGCATAATGTGCAGACCCTGGACAGTTAGAACTGCACTTGGAAGCAGCCCTGAGCATTCTCGGAAGCTACTTAAATTTAATCGGGATTTTCATTCTCTTAAAAAAATTTTTTTTTAAACTTTTGCATTACACCAAAGATAGGATTTGATTATATCTTAACTATGAGCTCATAAAGAAGAATTTATGCCAGAATACTGGGGATGTCACTACTAATATTAAAGTTTTTTTAGGGGTTAGTGAGAGAAGTAATCAAAACTTTTTTTCTAATTAGAAAATACCTAAAATAAAGGAGGGGACCAAAATTTAAATGCTATATTTTTAATGTGGAATTAAATGCAGTTGGGCAGTTCTGAGAAGAAATTAATAAACAGAGGGTGAGAGAAGTGGGGAGGCAGAAGGAAGAGACTGTTCCCAAGCTGAGATTTTGTTTGCCAAGTTTCAACAAAAAAGCAAAGCTTAGCACCAAAGGAGAAGCCCTTGGGAAAGAGGGTATAGAATAGTAATGCAAAACAAAACAACAACAAAAAAAATGAGGTGAGTTGAGGAGGCATTTCTCTAATACAGTTCATCCTCACAGGTGCTGGCAACAACTGTGATGAGACTATGCATGACAAAAGTTTTCTCAAAGCACATTACACACCACATTACATTCACAAACTCATTGCCATCCTCTTGTATCCTGCTCCCCCTGAAATGCAGGAATAAGTAATATACTATTAAACTCACATCTCTGCTTTATGCCTAAAAACATTAAAAGTTAAAAAGAAATAGCTTTCACCATTACACTATTACTAGGGGAAGTTGTACATAAAGATATAGTCAGAGTGATTGAATTTAAAAAAACCTTAAGATAACCAACTGCACCAATCTATTAAAAAACCTGAAGATTATACATTCAGTGGATCCCATGAAAGCTACAAATGAATGAGGAATCTTATTTTAATTCAAACATGATTACTGCAATAGAAGTGCCCATGTTTGGAAAATGAGATAAAGTTCTTTCTGAGAGATAAACAACATCGGAGCTTTCATTCATTCATTCATTCATTGTCAAACAAATGAGTACTGACCATTTACTGTATATAGGACACAAAAGTATAGACATTCAAAATTTAGGAAAACTCAAGGAAACACTGTATGCCACTTACATTTTATGGTCTGTGTCAAAGGTGGCTAGTAATTAGATATTTTCCTGTCTTCCCACCTTAATTTGCCTACCTTTAATATGGGCCTAGTATAAATTTCAGTTAACCCAGTTCACAACGTGTCCAAAGTAGAACTTAATCACCAGCAAATAGCTGTCTTTATGGAAAAGACATGAGATGATGAACTTCATGGGCAGTTCCTTTAGGTTATAGAAAATATGTATGCCTTTGGCTCCTTATCTATACCTCACCTTTCATTTATTCATTCATGCATTCACCAACTGTAAGTTCCTCCTCTACCAAGCACAAGGAAGTTCTTGGCACTGGTTATACAAAGAAAAGTGAGGTAAAGTCTTTTTTTTAAAGGAGCTTATCATATAGTGGAATAACAAGAAGATAAGCATCCCTGCATAAACTGTTACAGGGGTTAAGATAGCCTGGGCACAATGGGACCCAAGGAACAAAAGATCATGCCATGTCTAGGACAGTTTCAGGAAATGTATTATTAAGTTCATGACTTATGCACTTAATTTGATTGACAAGTAAACATATAAGGGTGAGAAAGGAGAAAGACATTTTAAGTGGAGTGGTTAGAATGATGGCATACATGTGTGAAGACACAGACTGGTTTGCTTGGGGAATGGTAAGCATCTCTTGGAACAAGTGGGTGGTTCCACAGTGGATGGAAGAGGACTGGAGAAGTGTCAGATGGGAAGATTACCAAGTGATGACATTTGCTACAACAACTAGAGATTTTTTTACTTATGACATAATTCAAGCCCACCTTTCTTAAAGTGATTCTAAAAACTAATAGGGATTTAGAATGATGTGTGGAGAACCTGATAGATAATTCTGAGATGCTTATTTAAAGTGATTCTAGGACTTCCTGCCAAGATGGAGGCATAGGTAGACATGCTGCATCTCACTCCACAACTAAGAAGGAATACAACTACCTCAAAACTGGAGACAACCAGAAGTTCCAGAAAATCGAGCTGTGTGGAAGTCCAACAAAGATATAAAGAAGGAATACTCATCCAGACAGGTAGGAGGGGCGGAGCCAGGGTGGAGAGGACGGGGTGTGGAGGCAGTGGTGGCAGTGGTGGAGAAAGAGGCTGTGGCCAGCCTGCAGAAAGCACAGTCACATATTTTAAAAAGTAGGGAGGAAAACCTGGGGAATCATGCCAGCTCCAGACGAGACAATGCAGCTCATGGTTACATAGAAAATAAAGCCTCATTTTTTCTGACTGTGAAAACCAGTCAGGGTTGGGGTGGAGGAATAAACGGCCAGCCTCTCAGCAGAGTCCATTTGTTTAGAGGGACCCCACAGCCCTAGAATGGCCACAGACACACCCACTCTTGGAACCATGGCCAGGGCAACATCTAGAGGGGTGACAATTGCATACAGAAAGTGAGAGAAGTGCCTGAGAAAGGGGCAAGTGCTGAGCAAGTGTATTTGTTCCCTTTCAACTCTCTTGTTCACATACAGTGCCACAATGTGACACTGGTTGCCCCACACTGATGAATACCTAATGTTACACCCCTAACAGTGTACCAGGTGCGACAGCTCTACCTAAGACACAGAGGCAAACAAAGGAGCCTGTCAAGTTGAGGAGACAGAGAAGTATGGTCCAAAAGAGGTTCCAGTGGGATAACTAAGCAATGAGGAGATAGCCAACCTAACAGATGAGGAGACAGCCAGCCTAACAGATGCAGAATTCAAAACACTGGTGATAAAGATGATTACAGACTTAACAGATATGCTTGAATATGGCAAGCACAGAAGGGAAGAAGGGAAGGCCATGCTAAGGAAAATGAAGAAAAATCCACACAAAACCAATGGTGAAGGGAAGGAAACTGGGGTTCACATCAATGATTTGGAACATAAGGAAGAAAAATCAACCAATACAGAATGAAGAAAAAAGATTTTAAAAACTGAGGAGAGGCTTAGGAACTTCTGGGACAACATCCAAATCACAGGGATGCTAGAAGGAGAAGAGGGAGAGCAAGAAATTGAAAACTTATGTGAAAAATTTATGAAGGAAAACTTCCCTCATTTGGTGAAGAAAATGAACATACAAGTCCAGGAAACACAGAATCCCAAACAAGCTTAACCCAAAGAGGATCATACCAAGACACACAATTAAAATGCCAAAGGTGAAAGATAAAGAGAGACTCTTAAAGCAGCAAGAGAAAAGATGATAGTTACCTACAAAAGAGTGCCTGTAAGACTATCAGCTGATTTCTCAAAAGAAACTTTGCAAGCAAGAAAGGACTGGCAAGCAATATTCAGTGATGAAAAGCAAGGACCTACAAACCAAGATTACTCTATCCATCAAAGCTATCATTTAGAATGGAAGGACAGATATAGTGTTTCTCAGACCAGGTAAAGCAAAAGGAGTTCATCATCACTAAACCCTTACTATATAAAATGTTAAAGGGACTTGTTTAAGGAAAAGAGGATTAAAACTATGAACATTAAAATGATGACAAACTCACAACTATCAACAACAGAAACTAAAGGGGGAAAAAAGAACAACTAAGCAAACAACCAGAACAGGAACAGAATCATAGATATGGGGATTATTTAGAGGGTTATCAGCTGGAAAGGGGAAGGGCGAGAAATGATGCAGAAATTAAGAAGCATAATTAGTAGGTACAAAATAGACAGGGGGAAGTGAAGCATAATATAGGAAAGGGTGAAGTCAAAGAACTTATATGCATGACCCAAGGACATGAACTAAGGGGTGGTGGGATTGCTGGAAGGAAGAGAGGTACTGGGTGGAGAAGAACAAAAGGAAAAGAAACTTGGACAAGTATAACAGCATAATCAATAAAATATACATTAAAAATAAAATAATTCTATAGTTTATTAATTAAATACATTGGAACATTTCTAGAAATTGCTAAAATAAAAAGCCTACAGTTGCAAAATAATTGACCTAACACTTTTTTCTACAAAATAGAATTTACTGTAATTTACCAAGTCAACATGGATTTTCTTAAAAAATTAGGAGTTGAAATAAAGGACATCAATTAATGTACATTAAAGTATACACAAAACAATATAAATCTCATATGTGTCTGTGGAGAGAATATATATATATATAGTATATACATATCAATACATATTCAGTAGTTTATTTTTATACTCACTGATCTCCTTTTATGACTAATAATGCTACCTAAACTGACAAAACAAGCAAGCTTTATAAACCAATTCCAATTTACAGGGAAAAACAAAACAAACCTTAGATGAAGCATGAGTCAGACAGTGCTTTGTTTGTGCACCATGAACAGAAAGAACATTTGAGCCCCTATTTCAAGTACACATATATACACAATTAATGACATAACTACACATTAGCATCATTTTGCATGTTTTCATATTCACATATACTTGAAACATTTAGTCTAGGTCTATACCATCAATCAGCAGTTTACAGGAGTGCCTGTGAATTGTGACTTGGATTTGACCCATCATTTTGCTTCATTAGGGCTGCCTACATTAGTCTCTGCTAAGGAAGAGTCAGAAAGAGTATTTCAGAATAATATTTCCTTTTGTCTTTTCCAAATCCACATTTTCTGTGTCACCAGCTGGACTATTAGACTATAAGCTCCAACCATGGCCTCTGGAGCAGGTCTCAGAACACTCAAGTTCTCTCTGACCATCACCAACTGGCCCACTGACTCTGATCGGCTCTGAAGCCTAACCCTTGCTGCTTGGTGAACTGAAGACAAAGGAAAGCCTAATATCATTTCAGCTAAACTGAAATTGATAATAATGGCAGGCTTTTTACAAAGTATTCAATAACATCATCTAGAAGATCAGGATACTTAGGTTACCTGAGAGAACATTTTGTAGTTAATTCATTTTCGCATACCTGTTGGCAGGCAGTGCTGATCAAAATCAGATACTCCACAGGATAAACTTTCTTGTTCTTTAGCAGATGGCAGAGGACAGGAGATACCTGTTTCAAAACTTCCCAAGCTACAATCACATTTGCTTAATTTCAGCAACATCTCTGGGATCATTTGTATTAGACTATCCTGGGTGTTGTTTTGAAGAACAGAAGAAGAAGAAGAAGTAAACTCTTACACTCAAATCTAGACTTCCCCAAATAGCATCCTGGAATTGAGGTCCTATAATCTAGAGTTCTAAAAAGTTTTCAGGGGCTTTATTTGCACTGAGAGTTTAAGTACAACTACTTCATAGCTTCCAGAGAATACTGTTCTGGATATAAAGATAGAAAATTTTCTGGAGTAAAGAGTGTCCCTTCCTGCAGAAACCACTTGCATCTGCTTCACTGAAAATTTGCATGGCCTTACGGTACTGCTTACATCGCAAATGCATCAACTTGCCAACTGCTCTGTCTAGTCAGGTGTCTTATACCATGTGGACAATGGTCCTCAGAGACCCACCAGTCTTCCAGGAGAGTCACAGTCCAAACCCTTACATCACATAGCTGACCATTTTCACTCCTCTGACCATTTTGAAAATGCACCATGTTATTAATTATTTTCCACCCAAATGATTTTTTCTCAGGTTTTTAGTCATTACTGGTTACCAGGCTTGATGCTCTAAAATGGAGTGGTACATGTGCCAAAATGACAGGGTGTTTGTGAGCTTTAATTAATTGTTGAGGCTTGGAGAGTGCCCAGAGAAGTGTTTTGTATCAGCATTTAATGTTATTATTTATTTGTAATGCAACTTGAGAACATCTCCATATCGGGGAAAATTACAATCATCCACTTAATCCCTCAGGGTATTTGAGAAAAAAGCACTGGCTATGGGAGAGCAGAGAGTTACTGCAGTCTCAACTATAATAACCACCAGCATGGAAATGAAATAAGAATATATTAGCTCCATGCAGAAGGTTATCTAAGAGCCTAAATAGGCCTGTTGCAGATGTACTTATGGCTGGCACAGCAGAAAACCACTAAAAACCCCTCCCCCTTTCCACTGAAGGTCAACACCAAAGCCCAGAAACACCAAGTACATGAAAGTGTCAGTGACAATAAATACTCTTTCCAGTTAATGGGTTCCATAAATACATAGATTTTTTAAATTAAGACAATTATATAATTTCAGCTCACCACTTGCTAATTTCATTAACTCAAGGAAGCGTCCATCCCGTGTGATGCTAGCCTCCTGATAATTAAGCAGTCTTGGCAAGGATTTATTTTCAACAACACTAGAGATAAAAAGCCTGAAATATTTTTTGAAGAATAATAAAAACTGGGTTAAAAGGAATATAAATAATTTATCATGTGCAGATATACAGGAAGAAAAGATGGCAGCTTTGTAGCTTGGATTTATAAAAACAAAATTACAATGAAGGCATCTTGGTCAATGGCCAGTTTGACAACACAGGGACCTAGATGTCTGATAAGCTATCAGGTGTACTAGCTTTCATAAAAAAATCACATCATCAAAGGAATAGTCAACAAATTTTCCTCTTCTGACTATCCAATCCCAGACCTTGCTACCTCTTTGAGAAAGGATAGTGAGGAAAGTCTGGCAGGTTCTTGTTGAAAAACAATGGCTGCACGCATGTAAGTGCTTCTCTAAGGAGATTTACCACGGCTAAATAACTTGAAAGTCTTCTGCAAGTTCTACTCTGTAGGAAAGGATGAAAAAGATCAGTCCAAAAAAAGGATCTTCTAGAGTCTTTCAAGGAGGAAACTACTTCCAGAATATACCTAGGGACACTTTTCTGCATTTGAAAAGTAAATGAATTACTCAATACTTCCCACTTTTATAGAGGTCTAAAATAGTTTATTCAGAAGTGTTTACTTACAAAATAAGTTAAAGGATTATGATTTTTAGAAAGCCAACAAAAATAGTTACAATTTTTTCCCTATTTTGTGTGTTGCTTTTCACACTCTTAAAGGTGTTCTTTAATGAATAGTTTGTTAATATTTTTCTTTTTAGTTAGTGCTTTTTTCTATACTGTTTAAAAAATGTTTCCATACTTTAAGGCATGAAAATATTCTTATATTATCTTCTGAAAGCTCTACTCTTTTGGCTTTTACACTTATGTCAAGAATTCATTTGGAACTGATTTTTCCAATATGCACATCCATACATCCCAGCTCTTTATTAAGAGGACAGTCCTTTCTCTACAACTCCGCAAGGTCACTTTTGCTATATAGAAAATTTCCAGCTGTACCAGAAATTGTATCTGGATTTTCTTTGCTTCCTCACACAACAATAAGAAGAACCACAACTAATCTCAAAATAAAAAAGTACAAGAACTGCCAGAAAATAAAACTGTATTGATGTCCAATAACCAAGGATTTAAAGAAGAAATATTCACCCAGGTGGGTATGAGGGGCAAAGCCAGGAAAGCAGGGTGGAGAGGACACAGTATGGTGGCGGCAAGGTGGTTGCAGCAAGGTAGTGGCTGCAAGACAGCAGCAGCTGTCAGAATAGGTGGTCCCACATTCATGTGTGGTGAATAAAGGCTGAGAGAGACACCTGGGAAGCAATCCCAGCCTCAGGCCAGTCAACACAGCTCAGGGTTCCAGTGCTGGGAAAATAAAGCCTCATAGCTTCTGGCTATGAAAACCAGTGGGGGTTGGGACAGAGGAAAAAACTGTCCCTCTCTCAGGAGAGTTTGTGTAGAGGAGCCCCCACTGTCCTAGAACATACACAAACCCACACATTCTGCAAAGCACCAGCAGGACAGCAGCTGGGAAGGTGCCAGTTGTATGAGGGAAGTGGGTAAAGTGACTAGAAAAGGGGTGAGTGTCAAGCAATTGGCATTGTTCCTCCTCTTACCCCTCCCCAACATACAGTGCCACAAAGCAGTGAAACGGGTCACTCTGCACTGACCAATACCTAAGGCTCTGCCCCTTACAACATAACAGATACAGCAGCTCTACCTAATACAAAGAGACAAACACAGAAAGGCTGTCAAGTTGAGGAGACAAAGGAAATGAAAGAACAGATCAAAACTCCAGAAAAAAAAAAAAAACTAAGCAAAACAGAGATAGTCAACCTATCAGATGCAGAGTTCAAAACACTGGTGATAAGAATGCTCAGAGAACTCACTGAGTATGGCAAATGCATAAGGAAAGAAATGAAGGCTGCACTAAGTGAAATAAAGAAAAACTCACTAGGAACCAATAGTGAAGGGAAAGAAGCCAGGGTTCAAATCAATGAATTGGAACATGAGGAAGAAATAAACTTTCAACCTATACAGAATGAAGAAACAAGAATTCAAAGAAATGAGGAGAGAATAAGAAGAATCTGGAACATAACCAAAAGCACCAACATCCAAATCTTAGGAATACCAGAAGGAGAAGGGAAAGAGCAAGAAATTATTTGAAAAAGTAATGAAAGAAAACTTCCCTAATGTGAAAAAGAAAATAGAAATACAAGTCTAAGAAGCACAGCGAGTCCCAAACAATTTGGACCCAAGTAGGACCACACCAAGACACATCATAATTAAAATTTCAAGAGAGAATATTAAAAGCAGCAAGGGAAAAGAAGAGAGTTACCTACCAAGGAGTTCCCATATGACTATCAGCTGTTTTCTCAAAAGAGAATTTTCAGGCATGAAGGGACTGGCAAGAAGTGTTCAGAGTGATGAAAAGCAATGATATACAATTAAGATTTATCCATCCAGCAAAGCTATCATTTAGAAATGGTACAGCAGATAAAGTGCTTCCCAGACAAGGTGAAACTAAAGGAATTCATCATCACCAAGCCCTTATTATATGAAATGTTAAAGAGACTTATTTAAGAAAAAGAGGATCAAAATTATGAACATTAAAATGACAAACACAACTGTCAATAATTGAATCTAAAAAAACAAAAACAAAGCGAATTAGAACAGGAGCAGAATCATAGGTATGGAGACCATATGGAAGGTTATCACCTGATGGGGTGGTTGGGGGAAAAGGTACAGGGATTAAGAAGCATAAATGGTAGGTACAAAATAGACGGTGTGTGTGTGTGTGTGTGTGTGTGTGTGTGTGTGTGTTAAGAATAATAAAGGAAATGGAGAAGCCAAAGAACATATATGCATGACTCATGGACATGAACTAAGGAGAAGGATTGCTGGAGGGAAGGAGATACAGGGCAGAGGGGGGCAAAGGGAAAAAAACTGGACAACTGTAATAGCATAACCAATAAAATATGCTTAAAAATAAATGATAAAAGGTGAATGGATGAATGAAAAATGGATGTATAAAAGGATCAATGACTGCTTTAAAATCAATGGGTAACTAAGTAAATGAATAAAGCACATATATAAGAATAGAAGTAAATGAATAAAAAAATGAATGGATGAATTAAATAAACCTGAGTGAAAGACAGTACGAGTAGATGGATAAATGAAAAATGAGTGAATAAAAGCACTGTGAATAATTCATGAATACATGAATGAAAATTAGTGAATAAATGAATATGTGAAAGAATAAAATTCAAGAGCTTAATCTAGCTCTTCCTTGGCTTTGAGAGGAGAGACCCCATAGAATTGCTGCTATGCTTGCCATTTCTGCCTCAGTCAGGGCACTTCACACATTCCCTCATTCTCAAAAATTTTCAGGTCCCTCACCTCACCAGGATACAAAATTCAAACTCCTTTCTCTCTCCAAATTCCAGGTAGTCCCTGGTTAGATCTAAATTTTTAAAAGGCCAGCCCTGTTAACTGTCCCTGTGGGTAAGGGAAACCCAGGCTTTTGGCACTCAACTAATCTCTTAAGATAAACGCACAGAGGAAGAAAACTGGCTGAGAAGTGAGGTGCATGGTGGTGACATCACTTCTTCCTGATTCCATCCCTGGACCTAATCTTAAAGCATCCTTTAGTTTTCATTTGTATGACAGCATCTACCCCTGGAGGTCAAGATGACTGAGGAGAGGGGACTGGTGAGGAAACCTGGAATGGAAAGGCAATGTGAGTCTAGTTTTACTGATGATGCAAATGAGAATGGCCCACAGTAAGGGCAGGCAATGTTAATTAGCTATTGGAATTGCAGGCATAGGAACTGTCTCCAAAGCAAACTACTTCACAATCCTCAGTGGGACTAATGTCTGCAAAATGGCATTGGACTTTTATGAGTTGTATTAATTATATTCTTAAGCCCCATGTAAATCACAAAATCAATTTTTCCAATTGGGTTAATGAAGCCAGTTTAGCACAGGCACACTGTCTTTCAGTGGAAAATTAGTCTGGCACATTGTTTGTAGATGACAGAAATTTGTTGGACAATTTCCCTGGGTTATGATGGCAATGCATTCTGGGATGCCTACTATGCAATTTTTCTTCTCTGTGAGCATGATCCATTTTCCCCTGATCGAGCTGGATATGCAGGGGCCTGTCACATTTTCTGATGGTGTTTGACCTGTCACTGGGGAGCTTTAAATTTATTCTCAAAGTCTCAATACTGAAAAATGTTATTACCAGTTGGAAACTTTCACTGAAAATAAGATAGGCTTTGAAGGTGGCTGGACGCTTCCTGACTGACCTGACCTTTTGACGATCTTAGCTTCCTTTCCTCATAAACTCCAGGCAGCAAAAGAGAAAGTATTTCCTCACCTCCCACCTTTCTGCAGAGGGACCCCAGTTCTGTAAGAACCAGAATTTCTCTGTATTCTCCTGACTTTGAAGTCTGAAAAGCAGTGAGCCCACACCATTCAACATGGCCTATGGCAATTTTGCTTTCCTGATATTTTCAAGCCCTAAGATGCATTTGTGAGGCTTAGAGAAAGATGCCCCCTCCAGGCAGTGCAGTTGCTATTAGCTGCCCTCTGGAAAGCCCTGCTATCTTGTGCTGAAGCTGAGGCAGCTGTTAACATGTACCGATGGCTTGTGTAAGACACAACTGACATGCCTGTGCCTGGTGACCTTTCCCACAGACAGTCATAAAATGTAAATAGACAAAGTTTGTCATCAGTGTTTTATAATCTCCCTATTCTCTATTTTATTTCTTCAGCGCTATATGGTGGGAGGAGATAACTCAATAAAGTAGTTCACTTTAAAGCAAAATGGTTGCTGATGGTCTAATGCACTAACTCCTAGGCAATTTACCTTTTATTTATTGATTTTATGTAGAAACTCTCAGAACTTTTCAAATGTTTCTGACAAAAAAAGGGATTCAAAATGCTGAAATATTGAAATATTCACACAAGAGTCAGGTAGCAAGGGACTTACACAAAGTGAAGCAAAAGCAGGTTTACAATTGTTCATATGGAAAAGAATACACTAATTAATATTGGGTTGGCCAAAAGGTTCATTTGATTTTTAAGTAAAAATAAAAGACACATTTTTCATTTTCACCAATAATTTCATTGAACAATATATTCACCATTTTGTTCCATTACTTTCTGCCGTCTTTCTGGCAACTTCATAATTCTATCTCACCAAAAAATTAATTTCTTTGAGAAAAGGACTCTTCCAGGTGCCTTTTGCAGTCTTTAAGGGAATTTTTTCCATTAAGAGAATTTTGTAAATATCAAAATAAATGGAAATCCAAAGGTACATTATCTGGTGAATGTGGCAGATGAATCAGAAGTTCCCAGTCAAGATGTAACAGTTTTTGCCTGGTCATCAAAGAAATATGCAGTCTTGCGTTAATCCTGCTGGAAGATTATACATTTTCTGGTGACTAATTCTGAATGCTTTTCATCGAGTGCTGCTTTCAGCTGGTCTAACTGGTAACAGTACTTGTTGGAATCAATTGTTTGGTTTTCTGGAAGGAGCTCATAATAGCGGACTCCTTTCCTATCCCACCAAATACACAATATCACATTCTTTTGTTAAAGAATGGCCTTTGGTGTAGCTGGTGGTGGTTCTTTTGCTTGCCCCACGTTCTCTCCCATTCCACTTTATTGTAAAAGATTCACTTTTCATTACCAATCACAATTTGTTTTAAAAACGGAATGTTTTTGTTACATTTCAGTACAGAATAACATGTGGAAATATAGTCAAATTTTTTTTTCACTTAAGTTATGCGGAACCCAAACATCAAAGCAATTAACATAACTAACCTGGTGCAAATGATTTTCAGCACTTGATTTGGGTATTTTGAGTGTGTCAGCTATCTCCCACATAGTACAATGTTAATTGTTCTCAATTAATGTCTCAATTTGATCACTATCAACTTTACCTGGTCTACCCAACCATGGAGCATCATCCAACAAAGAATTTCTAACACAAAACTTTGCAAGCCACTTTTGACTTGTTCAACCAGTCACAACATGTTCTCAATACATGGCACAAATCTTTTTGTGTATTTTTTTTCTTTTTGCATTTCGGTTGTGCTTTTACCTTTCTTGAAATAACAAGACATAATATGCCAAAAATATTGTTTATTTTTTTTCATCTTCAACATTAAAATGGCTACACAAAAATTAACGAATTTTGATGTTTTTTTAAATGCACACTGATATGACAGCTGTCATAATACAATCTAACAAAATCATTTTGAGTGAAATTAAAGACAACCGAGTTCTATAAGAGCCATCTTATGGAGAAAACCGAACAAACTTTTTGGCCAAAGCAAAAAGTAATAATGCAAGAATGAACTCTTTTGTATGCTTACAACTGTAAATCTACTTTTTCCCTAGTCTGTATTTGAGTGAGGGGCTTTCTGCTTGGCCTCTCATGCAAGACAATTTCGGCATCTCCAATCAAAGCGGTAACATGCCAGTTGTGTCCTCTCACAAAGAGATGAGATTTGAAATTGATTTTACTGCCAGACAGTCCTGGGCCTCAGAGTGACTCATGAACTACAGCTATTCTGTCTTAGCTCTGTTGCATCATATTGATCTGCCCTTCTTCAATTGCCTTGGGTTTAGAGTCTCAGTTAGAATCTCATGCTTTATTTTGGTCTCATACTTAGCTATATCCTCTCTCAGGAGGTAGAGATTTTTACTTCCTATCTCCTGCTGCCCATTAGAGTCCTCTTGTGAGGGACTCTTCCTTCCACACCAGGCACTGCCTCACTGGAAAGGGCCTACAGTCACTCAGAATGATATGTCCTGGCTTCCTTAGAAGACCCAGACTGCATCTGGGCAACCCCCCTGGCCCGTTTACTGTCTATCCCAGTGTGTTTTTCTTCCACAAGATCTCTGGATGTCCTGGTATGCCCCATATCTGGAATCTGCCTAAATTAATACCAAACAAGCCTTCTCCATATGATTCCTCAAATCAAGTATGGTTGATCCCTGAACCAGACACCCGGCTAGTTCTATTCATTACACTAAAATTTATCCTTTTTACCCTTGCAACAATTTGAGTGAGGATGATACCATAAGTATTGGTATTCCAGATGAAAAATTATAGATAAGCAAACAGAGGTTCAGGGTGATGACCCAGAATCACATAGCTAACCCGTGATGGAGCTGGGATGAGAACCTATGCCTCCTGGCTTTTGTCCCAGGGTCTTAACTCCACTACTTGTCACAGTGGCACACTTCTCTCATTGTCTATCAAGGTCGATTGTAATCTAGAGAGATTATTCCCATGGGTGAGTATGGCACACTGAACTCCTTGCTCCCGCAGCTGAAGAATACTGTAAACTAAAAGAGTTCTTCCAGTTTCTTTGGGCTTCAAAGTTCTAGAAAACATAGGAAGTGATGTGATAGAAGATAATGTAGGTTTTGGACTTAGAAATAAGAATGCTTCCACTATCAACAGAGAACCCACAGCGTTCCAAGTTCTTGGTTCTGAGTGAAATGTCTCCTCCACACTGGGGTCCAGGAGGGAGTGCACACTCACCCAGGTCACAGCTCTCTCCAACGCCCCCTTCAGGAAATGAGACAGAGTAGTCAGGGCTGGTCTAGGGAGGCACATGCTTTAAATTCATGAAGTGTGTGATTATGACAGGGAGCCGTTGTGCAACAGTTGATGGGTAAAGTTCTGAATGTTGTGGAAAGTATAATTTTTTTAAACTCCATTTCATCCCAAGTATAAAAATAAATGTTACTTATTCACTTTTTTTGTTGTTGTTGTTAACCTTGATCTTTATTTTACCCAGTGAAATTTATTTCAGGTGTCAGCAAATGTTTTTGAAAGGACCTGTTAGTAAATATTTTAGCGTTTGAGAGTCATATGGTTATGTAAATGAAGGGTGTGGCTGTACACCCATAAAACTTTATTTACAAAAACAGGTGGTGTGATTTGGCCTGGGGATATAGTTTGCCAACCCCTGTGCATTTTTTAAATTTAAAAAAGTTACAATTTTTATTACCAGCAGGGAGCATGCCTATACACACCTTCCATGTGTCAATATAACATCCAAACCTGTAGATATTCTTTATGAGTTTATTTGAGCCAAGCTGACAACAGTTGCAGGGAAGAAGAATCTCAATGCATTGAGAAAAGGCTCCAGAGAATGGCAGTTTTGCAGCTAGCTTACTTTATAAATTAAAGTCAAAGGAGATTTAAGGGGGTGGTGGTTCCATCAGAACCACTGGTGGTAGATTAAGGGAGTGGGAGAAAATTGGGGAAATTTCTGGGAGTGGATTAAAAGCAAAACAGAGACACATACTTCTTTTACATCAGTAGTTAATAATTCATGTTACAGCATGTAGAGATGGTATGCGGGCAACAGGATAACCATGTGGGGTTCTGTGGTCTCCTGCTCTGACGCTGGCAATTGTGCCTTTAAGGGATCTGGAAAAAGGAGATTATGCTGACATTTCAAAGATACGTTAGATGCACAAAGACAATACACAATTTCAAAGTTAAAGGTTGATCTTTGTCAAGGAAGCTACAGGCCCACAATGTGACTACCTACCATAACCCACTTGTGATTAGGATTTTTTATGTTAGATCATCCTGTGAGGTTACTTTGGTCTCTGGGTTTGTATGGCTTACCATGTTGGATCTCCCCTGAAGTTGTCAGATTTAGTTACATGGCCCTTTTTTCATCTACACATGCTTACTCAAAATTATGATTCCAAGCCTAAAGGTCTTACTATGGCCATATCACTGGTCAGAGGGGAGGGACACCTGAGAGGCGCTGGATAGTACCAAAGGTGGTAGATTTAAGCTGTGCCAGGGCATGACAGATTTCTTTACCCCCGGGCAAAAATTATCAACTAGGGTGGCTCCTGACACAGCTTGAGGAAGCTTGCACAGAGTGTGTGTGGGCTAAAGAGGTCACAACACACATGTATCATGGAGGTGAACATGGTAACACCCCGCCCGGGTCAGAGACACTGTGCCCCTGCCTGGGGATAGAAAACCCTCCTACTCGCTTCTGGATCATGGCAGCAGGAAGAGGGGCAGTGATACAGTGCAGGGTGACATGCATGGTGGATGCCAGTGTAGATTGGCTGGGAATTTGGACACTTCTGCCTCGCATGGGATTTGGAGGCAGGATATTTAAATAGAAGGTGTGCAGAAACTCGTGCCCTTTCCTCCCCCTGGCTAGACCAGCTGAGGGGGCGAGGGGCCTGAGCATTCCCGGGCCAGAGGGCCCTTTAGAGCACGTGGCCAAGCAACAAGCCCTGAGCCCCTCCCTGCACACGAAGCAGCAGCAGCACTGACAGCCAGCACTGTGCTGTGCTGCACAGCCCTGCCCGGCCAGGTGCACACAAACTCGAGAGAGATGCGTGAAGCCAGACTGTGACCAGGAACCAGCTAAGCCACCTGGATAATTATTCTACAGCCACCTGCATATCCCAAAGGATGGTAATTTTAAATGGGAGAAGAATTCCAGGTGCAGCCTTAAACTGATCTGGCAAAGGAGGGAGGGGTTATTTTCCTTTGGGTATTTTAAAGGATATGGGCTTTAAGGCAGAAGTCTGTTATTCTTCCAAAATTATGTAGCTTTTAAATAAAAGACTCCTTTTCTTTTCCAGCAAACCTCTGCCTCCAGAATTTATGGGCAGTGGTCAGCAGAACCTCATGTGGCTGTACAGTAACAACTAGAAAGGAAAGTTCACTGAGGCCCAGCAAGAAATCCATACCGAATTCAGAAATCAAATCTGTTTACCACTTCACTTCCAAATTGCTTGAATAAGATGGTGTACCTCCATTAAAGATATAATTAATGGAAACAATTTGCATTATATAACAACTGTAGAATGTGAGGAGACTCACCTTTCATAGGAAAAGTTATATGATCTTCATTCTCTGACAAAGATAGATGCTTTTGTTAATGGCAAATGGCACCAGATGTTAGACCTTGGTTCTTGAACTCAGCTAAGAAAAAAATTCAGTGCCAAGAGACTCAAATGAAAGTAAAAGTTTATTTAGAAAGTCACAGGGATAGAAGAAGGGAGCCATGCAAGAAGTGAGCCAGCTGGGCTCTGTGGACTCAGGAACAAGAGGCAAAATAAGGGCCCTTGGAGTTTAGGAGAAAGAAAAGCAAAGAAAATACCCCTTGGGGAAGGAGAGGGGGGAAGGCACAAACATGCTCCAGAGAGAGAGCGAGCATACTGGGTTTTTCGTCTTAAGGATTTTGTCCGTTTCTAAGGGTGGGTATTTTAGGGGAGATCTCAGGTGTGTCCTTTCAGGATTATGGTCTCCACTGATTGGTCAGCACCAAGGTAGGAGGTCATTAGTCAATGCAGCTGATTCTGATGTCAACCTTGGTGTTGCTTCTGCTGCTTTTCTGGGCCTGGAGCTGAAACAACTGAGACCTAGATTTTATCTAGTTTGATCAAAACTGTATCTCTGTAGTCAACAGAATTAAGGCTTTGTTTCTAAGATTACTTGATGCCAGCCAGAACCTAACTGCCCTGAGGGTTTAATGCTTAAGGGATTGGTCACACAGGGGTCATATGAGTTTATTCTCTGGCCCTCTTGCTCCTCTTCTCAGGGAGTCTAAACTGCATGACTAAGAACATACTTTGGGGAGGAAAGGTCACCCTGGGGTTGAGGTCCCACCTTACAGACATCTGTTACTAGACACCTGGGGCTTTTCACCCTGGTGATCTTCCATACCAGGCTTTTGTTCCTCCTGTGCTCTTGTCTGTCTAACTGGCTATTATACCACTTTATTTAAACAACCCAATAAAGACAACTATGACAAAGAAACATATGCAGCTAATAAACTTTAATTTTTCCAAATATAAATATTAACTGCAATTTTATTAAACTACAGACATGTTAAATCATAAGTCAAATATGAATAAATCTGAATTTTATAGGACAATTATATATTCTTATATATCCTTAAGATTTTTATATATCATTACATACTTATGTATATTTATAAAATTAATTAAAATTATACATAATATTTAATGGAATATATATTTAATGGAATATACATATTCCATTATATCTCTATACATATATATCTCTTAGCTATTTGTGAAAATTATATTACTAGAACAAGAGGCACTTGAGTAGAGATCTGAACAGTTCTTTCATTTTATCCCATGGCTGACAGAAACCTGACTCCTAATCAATCTGTTATACTACCTCCCAGATGTGAGATATGTTATTAATGGGAATATGTTGTTCAGGTAAATGGTGACGGGCATGAAAAACACTCAGTACTCCTGCACTAAAGCTATTAGCTCCTGTACATCAGTGGTAATGGGTTGGTTTTCTATGTGTTTAAATTTCAGAGTAGAAGCTCAGCCTCAGAGTACAGTTAGGTCCAGTGGCTTCCTTTCAAACCATGCACTCCTAGTGGCCATACACTAAGGTAGATTGTGAAAAAAGTTACTCTATAACTGCAAAAGTACCATGCTCAACTTCTCAAAGGTTGTTGTCCTTTCCTGTGTCAGACATTACTGAAAATAGTCAGATAAGTGAAAAAGGCTTATTAGGCAGCACTGAGTGAACTCCAAATAAAATGAAACATGGCAAAATGATAAGGACTCCTGGAAGGACACCTCTAATCAAGTCCATGTGCCTTCACTAGCTCTCGATCACAAAGAAGACAGCAAGGCTGAGATGAGACTAGGAAGCTGTCCATCCCCCACTATGGAGATGAGCCAGTAGAGTGTTCTTCACCCCTGTAAATTTACTAAATGTATCAGTAGGCCTGGAGTGGAGCTCTTTTCAAGACCAAATTCAATTTAAGCCCTGGTTCTATACATTTAATTAACTACTGTATCTCCGTAAGAATTTTAAATACTGAAATGGATTGCATATGCTTGGCATTTTTGCAGGTGCATAAATCGCATATGTTAAGCAGGGAGGGCTCCCCTTTCTGATTTCAATGGTGATAGGTTCAGCAAGTTCTTCATGTAAATGCACACCCTGAAGCAGAAAGAAAAGGGCCAGTATCTTCAATTCCTTTACAGGTTTTCAGCAGTCTTCAGTGAAATAAATGTACTGGAAACAGCAGAAGTAGAAAATGGCACAAAGGCAATAACGTTTGCATAAAGAAACCATTAAGAAGGTGTGTCAATGGAACAATTGTGTGATGTTGCATAACAAATGCACACTTTTATTTAGTTATTTTATAAATTTAGTTATCTAGTAGTTTTCTGCATTTAAAGAGCATGATGCCGAATGATTCTCCATTTCTGAGATGCTAAGCAGTTCTTGAAAAAGTGTTCACAGAATGATTAAAAGCACAATAAAAGGGTAAATCTCAATGTAATATTTATCCAGCCTGAATTGTCAGCTTAATACATTCCAACTTATCCCATCCCCCAATTTACACAATCACAGCTTAATAAAGGACATATTTTTAATGTAGGTGGTTAAAAACAATAGTAGGAGAAACCAGAAACAGAACCACAAAATTCCCTCAGATGCCTCCAAGATGGAGACTACATAGGCCAGAGAATGGAGAGAACTTTCAAGGTCCTTCCTGTAAGTCCCCCTCAAGGGCAGGAGCTGAAAAGTCTCCACCGCACTGATGGCAGAGCTGGGGTGGTCCTGGTAGAGGGCTAAATTCAGTCCACTGCTCACAGGACACTCAATGCAAATGCCCAATAAGTATACGGAAAATACAACTTCTCAAGTAATCACGAATGCAGATTAAAAGGAGAAATATTTTCTGGTCCATGAAATTAGCAACAAGTAGATGGCCGCTTAACTGGTTTTGCTTCCATCTTTGTGTTCTATAGTCCCATCTAAGATGCACACAGCAGCCCCAGTGATCCTGACATAACCTAAGACACCTGGGGCCTTCCTCATCTGAGCCTTCACAGGACTTGCTTCCCACTAAGCACAGCCCTCCTTCACCTGCTGCCCACTGGCTGCCATTCCGCATGCATCCTCACCTTCTTCCCCTTACTGCTTTGTTCACACTAGCCTCCTTCCAGCCCTGGAAGTTACGGATAGTGCAGAAGTCAGGGCTTTGGGACCTGCTCTTGTGGCTGTCTGGAATGCCGTTTGCTTCATTTTATCCCATGCTGGGCTCAAGTGTCATCTCCTAACTAAATGAGATCGATAACACCCCATCTGAAACAGCTTCACCCTGCTAGCCTTACCCCTTCACTGTCTTCAAAGGACCTATCACAGCACACTGCATTTAGTTCTGTATTTTTGTCCATCTTCTCTCAGGCTTTAAGTGCCTTAAGAACAGGAAGCTCTTTTTGTTGTTGTTTATGACTGCATCTCAAGGGCCCAGAAGAGTACACAGCACACAGTAAATAGGTGCTGACGGAATGAATTGAAGTTCGGGACCTGGTGTCAAGGCTTCTCACCTGTGTCCTCATTCAAAGATGGGGAGAGACAATCACAGTGAGAAATTATCTTGAAATGTTAGCAAACACCTCTAAAAAGTTTGTACCCTTGGATGCACTTTACCACTTTCAAATACTTACACTAGAGAAATAATCAGAGATCTGGACATAGATTTTCCTATGTAGATATTTATTTGGAGTGTATTTGTAACAGGACATGATTGGAATAAACAGTAATACTAATAGTAATATATTGTAAAATGGCTACCACTTAGTGAGCAGTTATTAAGTATTGGGTAAGATGCTAAGATGTTTAAACATTCTCTGAACTTGTTATTTTCAATTTGCCGATGAGGACACTGATGTAACTTGCCCAAAGCATCACCCGATAAGCTTGGTAAAGAATTGGGAATTGAGTTCTGGCTGCCTAGTCTGAGCTAAGAAATCATAAACTGCCTTAATTATGAAACAGTGCCAGCATTTTGTCATACTTGTGGGGAGGCTGCTTGGGCAAGGAAGAGGCCTGGGATGCCTGAGCCATGGGGCTCACAGTGGTTCTTCCAGCTCTAAGCAACCTTGGTTCCCCGGGGTCAAGCTCGGAACCCGATCCTCTGGTTCCTCTGAAGCTCTGTGTGTGCAGCCAAGGACTTCTGCAAACATTTATCACTGACCTTTAATAGAGCAACATCAAGCAAACAAACTTGTTCTTCTACCCCCACCCTGTTTCTTCCTGTTGTTGCCAGGGTTGATGGTTTCCTTTTCAACCCCTGAACTAGTCTCCGTGGAGTCTCACTCATTTCCTGCCCTGAGAGCCTTGGCATCCAACTGCAGGCCCAAGAGCCAGCAGCCCCAAGGTCTGTTTCTCCTCATTGTCTTCAGGGAGACCACGAGGCCTCTCTGCTCCCCTCCCAGCCCATGCAGATGTCACGAAAACCCAGCCCATGGGTAGGAGGCCATCTGGCCCTGCAGCCAGACCTGTTGGTGGGCTGGCTTCCATGCCTTGCTCCTGCCTCCCACCACACCCTCAGCGCCTGCATCCACAAGAGGAAACTCTCAGCATCCCAGATGCTTGCAGCTTCATTGACTGCTTCAGTCCTCAGCTCCAGATGGTCTGGATTCACTCTCCGAAATGGCTCTGCTTCTAATTCCCCACTTACTGTTCATGTGCTCATTTGAAAACTGTGTCCCATTCCATGTTTTATCCCCCTACATTGGAAATTGTTTTAATTTAAAGCTGGTGCTGCTAAGCTGATTAATCAAACTTCTGCCAGCCACATGCACATATCCATTCTCTTCTGCATTTGAATATATGTGAATGTGTGTGCATGTGTGTTCGTGAGAGAGAGAGATAAAGAGAGAGATTTCCTTTCACATGGCCTCTTGTTCCCAAAAATCTAGAAATTTATTTGTCTTGGCAGTTGGCCCAGCAATACCATCTCTGCCCTCTTATTTGGCCTATTAGGGTATTTTGAAAAAGCTTAAGGGCTCCTACAGTTCTGATTTTCACAACAGCTACAAGAAACAGGACCAGCTTGGCTCAGTTAGGGAAATCCAAGTTAACCACTGGGAATTCACTGGGAGCTAAAGTGCAAGTGTTTGCCTTTGCATTCTTCCATCCCTCTCCTTTCTCTTCTTTTTAAGGCTGAATGGCTCCATCCAAAATTAGTTCCAAAGATATACCTTGAGGATTCATAATGGCATTTTCTTAAGTTTTAAAATAAAACACCATTTTTCTGTAGTTGGGTCTTTTTATTTTTTCTTATTGCTGAATGTTCCTTTAAAACCAAAGTTATTGATATATTCTACCCTGCAAGGAAATCAATAAAAACTCTAATCACAGAATTAAATAAAAATCAAAACCACTGACATTACACAGTAACACTGAAGCAACTACTTGAAGTTTTATGGTTCTCCTGTGGCTGGACTTACTATTTGCAGGAAAATCAGTATCATCTTTACAGTAATTTGGGATGCATCTTGTCATCAGAGAAAACAATTTCCTGGTAGACTTTACTAAAATCGGTAAGAATGAGGCATCAAAATGTGTTTTCCCACCCAGAAAGTGATTATTCCTTGACAGAAGGAAAAAATACAAGTATGGTGGCTCCAAATGACATCTTCAACTGTGTCTCACAGTGTGTCATCATCCAGGGGTCTGGGCATCTCCTACAAACACACTGTGCTGCTCTTGTTTGTGGGTCACAGGCCCTTCCTGGAACTGAGGCAAGAGATAGTCAGGAGCAAGAAAACTCCAGAGGCACCCCAGGACTAAGGCAATGGACATTGATACAGAACAGAGACCCTTGTCTCAAACCAGTTCCTCAGGAAGGAGGAAAATCCAGAGGCATCCCAGGGCTAAGACAAAGGACATCGATACCGGGCAGTGACCCTGTTCTAAGACTGGTGTTCCCTGCTTTCTGGAAAAGCACTGAATCATGATGAATCATGACTGCACCTGTGACATGACCCCTGTTTCATTATAATAGCATTATAATAAATTATCATTGTGGGACCCCCTTCCTGGTGGCCAGTCAAGGAAAATCATGGGAGCCCGCATGCACGGCAGCTTAAAAGTAATATAACTACTTGTACATGTGCAATAAAAGCCCACTAAAACTAGCCAGGAAATATCTGTCCTATAAGAATAGAATCCTCTAGCCCTTGAGGTCAGTCTCTGCTCAGAGTTGGCCTGCTCCCATGTTCTGTGGAGTGTACTATCGCTTAATAAGTCTGCTCTCTCTCTCTCTGCTGTAAACTCTCTGTGTGTTCAGTTCAATTCTTTGTCCACAGTCACCAAGAACATGGTTATCTGTGCTCACCTGTGACAGAATGACTAAAAGGTTCAAGTAGTACATCAGTTAAAATGTCCCCAGAAATTCAACACACATTTCATTGAATATATAGTAATAGCACCTATTTGTTACGTGACCTCGTGATGTTAAGTAACAAAAGTCTTACTTCTCATTTGAAAAAGAAAAAACTTTTGCAAGTTCCAGGATTATAGAATTGGTTGTAAAATTAAGAGACATTAAGTCCAATAAGCCTAACCTCTCTACAATGTAGGAAGCCTTCTATAATATGTTGGAAGGGCTCAATTTCTCTTAAATGACATGTTTCTTTTCTCATCAGTCAGTGGGGATGAATATCCACAAACACGTGTATGTGTACAAACTTTTATCTTTATGAGCCTGTAATAAATAATTAGGCTGAGAACTTGTTCTTCTTCCCATAATACTGTCCATGTGGTAAGTCACAGAATGTAAAGTGAAACCATTGGCAACCTGAACCATCAAGGGCTTCCCCACCCGTGATGTGTTAACACACTCTCAATGAACTTTGAGAGAACCCTGAGCTGCTACAAGGGTTTATTGGAGTCTAATTCAATATGCTTTAGTCCCTGTGCTCTTGAGTTAGATCTTGAAAATTGAAGTTTTTAGGACTTGAGACTGCTCACTCAGAAGAAAAAGCAGAATCAGAGAATGGGGCCCAATTCATACATGGCAGGAGATAGCTGGATTAGGAGGAAAGATTTTGAAAGTTGGGAAATGAAAACCAAAAGATTTTCCAACACTGAGGCCAAAAATAAATCCAGCCAAGGTCAGTGTTCATAGGCCTGGAGCCATCAAACTTGAATCAACAGAGCAGGGCTCAGAATCCAGATACTGACAAAAAAAACTATTTCTCAAAGCAAGAGTCAAACTCCACTGCTGGATGACACCATTCTCAGGGAGCAGTAGAGATCCTCACACAAGATAACTATAAACCTAGAAGGTGTTCAGTGTTTTTACTTCTTATCACAAAGACTGCTGGTGAGCAAGCTGACTCCAGGGACCAAGGCAAGTGATGTGTAGATAGAGGCTATGGAACACTCTGGTTCAGCAAGAGCAAAGAAAGCAAGGTTCACTTAGATGCTTGAAGCTTCTGGATCAGCCCCTAGGACATTAGTACTTCTGTCCCAGTGTGCTTCTCTTTTCGAGCAACTTTGCTGATTAAGGGCCTCTTTAGGATAATTTTCTAAAAGGAATCTATTCCAGAAGATTCTTGTCATGTGCATAGTCCACATCATCTTCATTTTTTTGTGACTAGGAATCTTCCAGAAAGCTTACCCAGCTATCCTCTTCCTCACTCACCAATCCACACTCCCCAGTTTGTGTCTTTTTCTTACGCTACACACAAACAAACAACAACAAAAACTGCATATTTCTATCACTGAGCCTAATTATATAAGTTCACCATATGAAATTGCCAATATCAATCACTTTGACATAAAAATGGCAATTTCATATGGTTCGAATTGTGTTTCTGTGTCTGTACTCTCAGCTAGACCATGAGTAAGGACTGTGTTTTCTGTTTGTGTAATCAGATTTCATATGTGTTGGTGCATCACTAAGTCTCAGTCAAAAGCCGCTGCATACATGAAAGTGTTGAGAGACAAGACTTTAGGACCTTTAGGACTTAAAGTTGGGGCTGTATATTTGACAATAAAGATGTTATGGGACCTAGAAACAACCCTTTCATCTGACAGAACTATAAACAGGATACCTTTCTTTGGATAAGCTATTTCCTCGATAAAAAGTTGACCACCTGACAGAAAAACATACTGTTTTATGTTACAGTCAAAGGATATTCTCTTCTGGGAGGTTAGCATGGCCTCCAACATCTCACAGGACAGGAGCCAACCTTGGGTCTTGCTCTTTCATCTGGTATTTACAGGTGCTCTGTTGACAACAAAGGCCAAAGTCCTTGATCTAAAGACACTGGCTTTAAAACTTGCTGCACATCATCACACAGGGCAAATCTGGCTCAATGCTCATTTCCTTCCCTAAGTGGTGCCCCTATCCAACCCATAGTCATGGTGTTCCACTGGCTGCACCCGCTTCAGTGAGCCATGGCTAATTTCACTTCTGATCAGGCTGTCTTAATTCCTAACTTGCAAAATTGCTGAGGAAATTTGTGTAAATATCTTTAAGTCAAGATATTTCCTTCATAATTATTTTTGGACTTCTTCAGAATCAAACAAAGACATTCTTCTAACTAAACATAGGACAATTTCTAGTGCAAAACCTTATCGTGAACAAAGCGACAAAATCTAAAATTTTAGATGAGTGATCTTTAGGAAGAAACAATAGAGAAAGACAAGGAAAAGAAGTCTACTAAGAGTCATTTAAACATTACATTGGGTAAAAATTATGCTCATGCATGTTGGCTTTAACAACTCTTCAGTGAGTCTATGAGTAAAATTAGTGTATTTGTTTTCCCTTCTGATTGTCACCTTTTTGTGTGTGTGTGTGTGAACATTGTTGGGGTGAGGTTAAAAAATCAGGTAACTTCAGAAAAATAAAGTTATTTATCTTCATGTTGAATTTTTTAAGTATATTTTATTGATTATATTCTTACAATAGTTCTAATTTTTTCCTCTTTGCTCCTCTCCACCCAGCACCACAAATCCCCCAGCAATCCTTCCCCAAGTCCATGCCCATGGGTCATACATACAAGCTCTCCCGCTTCACCCTTTTATATATTCCTCTTCTTCTTTTTAATAAATAATTAATTAATTATTTTAACAATAAAAAATAACAATCCCTCCCTCTCAGACTTAAGACCCTTTATAATCTTATAAAGGACAATGGGCGAAGGTCTCAAGCTCCTCTAGCTGCTTCGAGCTAGACATGGTGGTCGTCCTACCTATCCTTGGGCCCATAAATCCCTAATAAAAGTGGGGGTGTAGCGGGAAGGGTGGCCTTCCCACATGGGGAAGGATCGTGCAGACTCCAGGTCAGTTGGCGGTCCCCGGACAATGGCGTGCTTGGTTTAACAGGCTGGCATCCTTGTTGTATTCTGGGGGCAACAGATTTGGCAACAGGGTGAAAAGACATCATTCAACCCATAACCACTAGATAACAGAAGGCAGGGATTAATTTTTCAATGTCCCACATTAGGGAAAAAAAGGGGCTTCTTTGGAGGAAAGTGTGCCAGGTACATCTCACCTGTCCAAAACCCTTTTGCCCATTATGCTTAGTTTGGGCTGAGGGAAATATTTTAGGTTTCCCCCACTCTCAGACCTCTGGGCCCTTTCTGTCCAAGCCATTAGGGTAAAAAAGGGAAACCGGTTTTGTAAAGTGAAGCCCACAGACCACCCTATACTTCACAAACCCAGCCACTTAGTTCAGCCAAACCATTGAGTCTCAGGAGGTAGCACTGAAGACAGGATTAAGTGAGGCCTATATGTACAGATAATCACTCAGGTAACAAGATCATAGGCTTATGCCCTTTTAAAACAGAAAACACATGTTAAATTATGTAACATAACCCACATACAAGTCTCTAAATCTGTAAGACTGTCTTATTGGAAAGACATCCAGTTGCAAGGCATTTGACATTCTTCTTGGCTATAAATTAAACATCTTTGATGATACCATAGACATAGTTTAACTTTCAAATGAAAACATATTTTAAATGAAAAGAAACTTTAAAGACGGTTAGCTGCACTACTTTATAGTCTGCAACTGATCATTGTGATTTTCTTTGAATAACAATTTTTCTCTCTCAGATTACCCTCCTTGTCATTAAAGGGACTGCATTAAATCCATTTTTAATTTATCCTGTTCATTTGCATAAACACAACAAGAGCAGAAAAAGATCAGTTATGATCTTTAGTTCTGCTTTTCTGGAACTTATGCAAGGAACATTTAGGGTGACCTTCAGTCTGCCCTTCAGGGCACAGAAGCTGAGCCACATACCTGGCATTGAGCCTTGCCTGTACACCTGTTTTTTCCAAGTCCTTCTGGTTTTCCATTGTGCCTTAAGGTCTCTTCTAGCCATCTTTCAGGAAAATAACCTTTATTCCTTCCCTGGAAAGATTGCTGTGGACCGCACAACCAACCACGGTACCAGGCCTTTTATCTCATGGCCTTTTATTACCTTCAAAAGTCATTCCCAGTTCCTCAGGGCTTTTTGGTAACAACCAGAACCCAAGCATCTCTCCTTTAGGCATGACATTCCATTCAATGTCTTGGTCAAAAAAAACCCCTCTATTAACAACTGGTCTTATTAGTTTTATGCAAAGAAATTTATGTCACTACTTACTTCTTTTGAATGCCAAACTCTGGAGGGATCAAATAGGGAGAAAAATATACAGTGTGAAGGAAAATTCTTGTCCTTCTAATATTCTCTGAACTGGCATTTCCAGTCTTCATATTTTCATTTTTCCCCCACTAAAAAAATTTTTGTTTGTTTCTTCATTACAGTCATCCCACTTTTTCCCCCTCTTGATTCCGTGCACCCTGTCCCTCCCTTCTCCCACATTCAGTCCCTACTCAGTTGTTTATGTCCGTGGGTCATTTATAAATGTTCCTTGACTAGACCCTTCCCCTTCTTACACCTTTCTCTCCCTCCTGCCTCCCCCCTTGTTACTGTTAGTCTACTCCTTGTTTACATACCTCTGGTTCAATTTTGCTCATTTGTTTGTGTTGTTCATTAGCTTCCTGTAATAGGTGACAGCATAAGGTATTTTTCTTTCGTTGCCTGGCTTATTTCGCTAAGCACAATTCTCTCTAGTTCCATCCATGTTACTGCAAATGGTAGAAGTTCCTTTTTTCTTTCTGCTACATAGTCCATTCAGCTACCCCATGTCTTTTGATTAGAGCATTTAATCCATTTACATTTAAGGTTATTACCAATAAGTACTTATTCACTGTCATTTTCCCCCTTTGTACTCGTGTTCCTCTCACTCTCTCTCTGTTTCTTCATCTTAAAGCAGGCCCTTTAACATCTCTTGCAATGCTGGTTTGGTAGAGATGTATCCTTTTAGCCTTCTTTTATCTTGGAAACTCCTTATTTCACCTTCCATTTTCAATGAGAGTCTTGCTGGTTAGAGTACTCTTGGTTGTGGACCTTAGTTTTTCATTGCTTGAAATATTTTTTGCCATTCCCTTCTGGCTTGTAGTGTTTCTGCTGAGAAATCTGATGATAGCCTTATTGGAGCTCCCTTGTATGTCATTAGCTGTTTCTCTCTTGCTGCTTTTAGGGTTCTCTCTTTGTCTTTGAATGTTTCCATTTTAATTATGATGTGTCTTGAAGTGGGCCTGTTGGGGTTCATCTTCATTGGGACCCTCCGTGCTTCCTGGACTTGCGTGACTCTTTCTCTCCTCATGTTAGGAAAGTTTTCTGTCATTAGTTTTTCAAAGAGGTTTTCTATCCCTTGCTCTTCTTCTTCTCCTTCTGGAATTCCTATGATACGGATATTATGTTTCATGTTGTCCTGCAGCTGTCTTAGAACCTCTTCAGCCTTGTTCAGTCTTTTTTCATTTTGTTGCACTGTCTGAGAGTATTTGTCTATGTTGTCCTCCAACTTGCTGATCTGATCTTCTGCTTCCTCTAGCCTGCTTTTAATTCCTTCTACCGTGTTCTTCAATTCAGAGATCATATTCTTCATTTCCTCCTGGATCTTATTGATAGTGTCTATGTCCTTTTTCATGCTGGTGTAATTTTCAGTAAGTTCCTTGTATTTTTTCTGGAGTTCCTTGTAGTTTCCATAATCCATGTTTTGAATTCCATATCTGATAGTTTGCTCCCCTCTATTTCATTTAGCACTCTTTCTGGGGATTCTACCTTTTCTTTCGATGGGAGGTTGTTCCTCTGTCTCCCCATTTTTGTGACTCTTATTGTTTGTTGGTGCTTCTTAGAATGATCTGCACTTCCTGGATCTGCCCCTGGTGGTGTCAGATCCTGTACCAGTCTGGCCTTAGGCAGTTTGTTGGAGACTTCCAGGGATCTACTGACTTTGTCTGTCTTCTTTAGTTGTTAATCTATTCAATCTGTGATTAGTCATCAGGCTTAAGGACTGTGGGTGTGGCAGCTTAACCTGTAGGCAGGGCTTTTGCTTCCCTTCAGGCAGAGGCCACTTGGAGGGGAATGATCTGCCTGCAGTGTGGGGATAAGTCAGCACTGGGACCTGTCGGCTGCTTCCCCAGTTCTCCCCTCAAAGCCACTGCGCCAAACTCTCCCCAAGTGTCTGCAGTCCTCTCTGCTTGAGCCCAGGGTAAGTGGGGGCCAAAATATTTTTGTATGTGATCCACTTAAGAGCTCTTTTTCTCCCGCTGTTTTTCTCTGGCTAGCCAGAAACCCTGTGGCTTTTTGCTTTTCACAGCTGGATAGTATTTTACTTTCCACTCTGTTGCTGTAGGCTGGGAAGCCCAGCTGGGGTTTAGACCCTGCCCTTCTCAGGGGGAACCCCCTGGCTGCTGAGCTGTTTCTCAGTCCCTTCAGCTGCCACCCGTGGGAGCCCAGTCAGCCCTTACGCGTCTCTGCACTCCCTACTGGTCACGTTGTGATGTAGCCGCCTTTTCTGTTTCTCCGTGGTTATAAGACTTCTCACCAGCTAGTGTTCGGTTGGCTATTCCAGTTTATTTCTCCAAAATTAAGTTGTAAATCCAGACTGGTCCTGGGAGAAGGTTAGTGTAGCTTCCACTTACTCCTCCGCCATCTTTGATCTCCGCCTCTTATTCTTTATGACCTATTACACACTGTCCCTTTAGCCTAGATTCCAGAGTGAATCTCTTCATGTTAAATTTCATTCCTAAAGTCTACGGGACAATTGTTCAAATGATAGGGCATCAACATATCATCCTCAGTTGGATCTGCTCAAGAGTCAAGAGTCAGGCACTCTCCACAGGGAGGGCCAAGGAGAGTGGTGACATGTGGGCAGTGTGTTCTCAGTTATTGCTCCTAAGGTGCAGGGCCATAACCATCTTAGATAGAATTTCAGTGTTCCAAGTGCCAAAGAGAAAATAATTTTAGAGATTAAGTTCTATATGTTTGTATAGACATACTTTACACCAACCAGTTGATTTGTACTTTAACACCTTTCCATGAGGAATCAAACCAGATTAGAAATTTGTTAGTAGTGAGAGCTGTGGGTGGGTTAGGTAATAAACCAGTAAGCCCACTCTGAATTTCCCAGTGACAGTGAAAAGTGGAGTTTTGTGTAGGGACAACACATAGAAAATCTTCCTGACACCACAGTTCTCTAAGAAAGGTTCCTCTCCCCCACCCACATATCTAACATGACCTTCAAAAATTTGCAGATTTCAAGGAACCAAGTAAAATTCCCCCAAGAATAAAAATGAATAGCTGCACTTTATAGAAAATTAATGGGACTAAAAGTGGTAGTTATATAAATAGGGAACAATTGGCAAGGATTGGTCATTCATAGAACTAGCCCAGTTAGGAAAGATGGCCAAGTGAATCACCTGTTATTTACCTGACACACAATGCCTAAGAGGATAGAGATCTTCTAAGGTTGGGCAAGGACGTCTGCAATGGAAGTAAAATTCTCACCTTCTCTAAGGGAAAAGCATTCTCTTTAAGAGATGGTCTAACTTTTTCTTTTAGGTAGAAAAGATGGCTGATCAACAGCTAATTATGTTTTAAAATATGTACTTATATATTTTTTCATATAGTTTTTAGTAAATATATCACCTCAAGCTAAAATAACATTTGAAGAAATTCCTTAGACAAATGTGTAACTGCTCAGTAGGGCATATAAACACCTAGATCTTTTGTGTAGTTGATTTCCCAGTATGTGAAATGTTAGTTGCTGACAGTGTTTCATAGTATCCAAGAAATATTTTGCTTGGCTTGAATTTTAATTTTGGAAACGTTTCTTACAGAAGTCAGGTGATTTATGCAGAAGAGAGGGCCTGGCTTCATCAAGGATGATAAAATACTCCTCTAGACAACATACAGAGATTTAAAGGCAAGCTATCAGGATTTTTAAAGGGCTTTCCACAAACTAGAAGAAGCCACATTAAAGGGGCTGGTATCAGGCAGAAAGGTACTACAACCTTGAAAGAGGAAGGGCTAGGAGGGTGGAAATAATCTCCAGAGCTGGCTCCCTGGGAACCATGAGTTGACCTAGCCTGATGGGACAGTGCTGGCCTGCAGCTCAATTATAAAGTCCAGAGACCTTGTACTTAGCACTGCCTTCCTCATCTTGCTTGTCCACCTGAAGCTGTATTCCATGGAGACTTACACCTGTACTCTTCTTAGCACTGGAAATGAAGGGCCCAGGGTCTAGACTTTCCCTCCACAACCACATTTCTTTCCTGCCCACCTCCTCTTTGAGCCTGCTGCCCTAGGGTCAGTGACCCATGTATGCTCATTGGATTGCCCTCCTCTGAGAAGATATGCTCATTTAAATGAGGACCCCTTCAAAAAACTGTTGGCCTTTATTCTAATGAGTCCAATCACAGCAATATTCAATGCTGTAGGCACAAGTGAGGACATATTTGGGAGGCAAGATGGATTCCTTTAATTACATCACATAAGTGGCTCTCTCTCCTATACACACACAAGAGTCCTCTGAGGAGGCCATTTCTAAATCCCCAAGACATCAGAGATCAATGTCACTGTTATCACTAAGAGCTGTTCTTGCTTCCAAGAGCAAGCAGAAACCTTTCTCACTGAGATTGTTTCAAAGGACAATGTGAATTATGAAGGGGGAACAGTGGAATGTGTCAATTTTTTCAATTTATAGAGCTAGATATTTTAGAGGTCTAATAGAGGTCCTTGGGAGCTTGTTTTAATGAACAGATAAGACTGATTTGTGATTCAGGCATTAATTGCTTATATGTAAATAGCTGCTTCTGAAATGCTTAAAGGTCTGTTTGAAACCAGTTCTTTTTAAACCTTGGCCTGCAATTTAATTTTCATTTGCAATTTACTCTTAAACCTCTTTTTTTGTAGATAATGTAAAGGTAAATTTAGCCAACTAATCTATATTTGAGGTCCACATTTCTGTGGTTTTTATCAGAGTTGCTGGCTTTAAATCCTGAGTTATCTGCTATTTTCTTAAAATTAATGCTCAATTTTAAGGCACATTTAAAATAGGCAATTCTGCTGTCCTTGCCTCATGATACTAATTTTAGCCAAGACTGCAGTAATAAAAATCTACATAAATAAATAAAATCTACAATGCTTCCTGGAACTACCACTGTCCTGAAACAATAGTTTCCAGAAATGATTCTAATCAGTGAGCATCCCATTGGCTCCAGTGAGCAGTTTTATAGATGGTTTCCAATTGCAGTGACTTGTTCACAATATGCACCCACATGTGTGTTCTGTGATTTGTTGGCTTCAGAACATGCTGTATGCAGTTCAAATTATGCTGAAACTAAATAGCAACTATGGATTTTGTAGGGTCCTGCTGACACCTGAAGACATATCATGGTGGAAATAATACAGAGCTCTTTTTAAGAGATCTGGTTGCTGATAAATCTGTAATCCTTTTTATAACATTTCTGTACATTGAAAAATAGGGATCCAAAATCCCAGAAATATACAAAATGTAAATCCCAAAGGCAATGACGTAGATATTTTGCAGGTGGCCCCCTTTAGTCTTGGGAAAGAGTTGACTTCCCATGTAACTCTTCTAAACAGCTGAGGAAACCCAATCCCAACGTCAATCAGATTCCAGTGAGTGGAGGTCAGCACTAACATCTGGTTAGCCTGTTTTACTGCAGCATATCCTCACACTCTGCTCTTTCCTGCACATGTTAATTCTTTGGGAAATATTTTATTTATTCCACTGTCTGGAGAACAAAATAGCCTCTGGAGCATAAATGAGAGTTGGACCTCTTCAAATTTGTCTTAGGTCAGTGAACAACTGTGCAGCAGAAAGTATTCTTTCTGTACTGACAGAGTGATTAACAATGCTGACCTCTTTTTTGGGTACAGCTATAGCTTTTATTATATCCCTTATGAACAAAGATTAAGCCATGAGCCTGTAGTGATTTTCTTTTTATGGGTGAGGGTGGGAAGGTGGAGATGACAGCATCATGTCAATTTATGTTGGCATATTACCCAGCACAAGAAAAATGAAACTCAATAGTTTTCAATGTGAAACTCTTAGGAAAGTGCTCACTGTTGGAATCGCCCATGAGGATCATAACAAGCTGCAGCCTCGCAAAAGGTCCATACAACTCTGCCTTCCCATCACGGGTCCTCTTCTAACACAAGGGAGGGACTGCCAGGAGATCTCAGGCAGTGATGGGCTCCAGACATGGGGGACTCTCTAAAGATGCAAATTTCTGTTTGTTTTGGAGTGGTACCCTAAAAATGTTGGCGGAGCATGTAAGGGTTTTTCTTTTGTTTTGCAACTTGCTTAAATTGAACCAAGCTCTGCTGGAACTCTCCTCAGAACAGGCTCTCTCTCATGGCTTCTAGTATTTCCTGCCTCTGGCCAGGCTGCAACAATATGAACAAAGCTTCTTGTGGTATTTTATCCTGTTTGGACTCAGTTCCAGTTCAAACCTGATATCAAGTTGAGGCAATGGGAAACAGAAAAGAAAAATTGTTGAGGAAAAATTGGCCCTGCCAAAAGTGTGGATGTTTATTATTGTTACTTATTTTAGTAGCAGGTCAGTGGGGAGGAAAGAATGCCGTATCAAAAGCCAGAGACCTGAGAGCTATTGAAGGTTGAATCTGAATATAGTTTGCTTCATTTGTGACAGAGACTGCAATTTCTTTAAAGCCCATTCAGCTTTCACAGAGTATATTCCAAGGTCCTATGAATTTCATTCTGAGAATGCTTATATGTTTGAAAAGGCTACTTATCTGACCTGGTTCTTGACCTTAAGTCAAAGCACTTATTACTTATGAGGAGAGTCTATGACTAGGTATTTCCCCTTTACTGCCAATAATTACTTTTCAAGCAGGTACCATGGGAATTAGTTACAAACATATTACCCCTCGTGAACAGTTTTGCTGATCCAGAAAAACAAGTAGTTTTTGTTCTTTTAATACTGGTCAAATCTCATGTTATTAACACCTTTAAATCTCCTGCTAACATAAAATGAGAAAAATAGTATAAATCCCTCTTTCCAAACTTACCCAGGAACTCTCAGGTTGTGCAGTACACATCTCTAGAAAATTGTGTTCACCTGGGAGATAATGACATGTTGTCTTTTGGGATTATGCAGACAATGGCCTTGACCTTCACGCCTTCATATATTAACCACAGTGCATTACTCGCATTTTCTCAAACAAGTCATACACTTCCCTGCATCTGTACCTTTGTACACAAGGTTCCACCTTCCTGAAATACCTCCACCATTGCCTTATAATTATTGCTTTTATTCTATTTCATCAAACACAATAAAATTCTCACAGGCAGAAATTCTGTATTATGCATCACAGCACAAGTAAATAAGTCTTTGGAAAGGATGCTATTTTGCTGTATTTTGCCCAGTTTACATTGTCAAAAAAAATACAACCAGTGAAAATAAGGAAAGATTAAACATTAAGTTTTAAGTGACATACAATTAAAAATGCCTTATGGGAATTGACAAAAATTTTAACTTGTCTTCTCTTGCTTCTGACTCAACATCCCCAACTTAGTCAGCATTTGTCTTCCTTTCTCTCTGTCTACGTATTTCCATTTTTAAATGCATTATAACACTAAAGGAAAAAATAAAGAAGATGGATGCACAGAAGAACCCTGACATTCAAGAAAGTGAGACAAGGTATAACACACAAAGGGTAAGCAAAGATAGAAAACATAAATATAAATTTAATATCAGAAAAGCCACTACAGGGATATAGCACAGCATTGTGATTGGGGCACAAACACTGGAACCTGAAACTCTCAGTTTGAATCACAGTTCCAGCACATATTTCACTTCTCTGTGCTTCAGAGTTATCACTTGTGAAATGGGAACAATAGGGTTATTCTAGGGTTAAACACAATAATATACATTTTATTTTTATTATCTACAGTTATCTGTGGTATTTATGTTCTATAAAGTTGCTGAGAACTCTGAATTAGCAAAGAAACATAGGGTTAGTTTCTGGTGAACCACTGGTCGCGTTTTTCTCAATTGACTAACATAATTTTGTTTTATGTAAGTCTATTTAAAGAAACCTTATTTCATACACATAGTTCACTCATTAACATTGAACTCTCTGGCAACAGACAACTCATGCCTGAATGAAGCTAATCTGACACATGTACTTTCTTGATAAGGCTCATCATAGTCTTCTTGTGCTCAGGACATTAGACAGCACTTCAGTACTATGCTTGGAACCATTTTAAACAGCAAAACTACCAACAAAAATGAAAAAAACATAGCACTAAATAGACATCAAAAGGACACTTATTTACAGTATGAGAACTGAAACAAGAAGGCACAGTGACACTGTTCCACCTCAGCTGGGAACAGGTACATCAGGACACTCAAATTTTTCATCCATGTCCATGAATTACCATGAAAGCACCACAAGTATTGATTTGGGGGCTACCAATAAATTTTAGCAAGTAGGTACATTGGCATATACAGAACCCATAAATAAAGAGGATCAAGTGTCTATTTTAAAACCTTAGAATAGTTTCCGGCACATGGTAAATCCCATATACTTGTATAATAAGCTCTTATTATACACAGTATATTATACAAGGTAGGAACATGTGTAATTGCTTTAGTGGTTACTTTTGTGCCAAGTTGGCTGTGTAATAGTGCCTCAATATTTAATAAAACACTACCCTAATTGTTGCTGTGAAGGTATTTTGTAGATGTGATTAATTTACTAATATCTACAATAGTAGCAGTTTCTGGTCAACATGGTAGAGTAAGTAAATGCTGTACTCACCTCTACCCACAGCTACAACCAAAATTACAACTAGGTAGAGATTAAGATGGTGGAGGAGTGAGGGGAGGCTGCACTTGCTTGCCCCCAAGACCTGTCTGTAGTGTAGACTAATTGTGAACAGAGCACCTTGGTTAACATCTGTATAGCATGAGCTGAGCCTTGGCACTGCTGGCAGCAGAGGAAACCATCTTAGAGCAACATATCTAGTGAGGATCACAGAAGAGAAAAGGGCAAGACATGAGTTCTGGCTGGCTTGGCTCCCCAAGCTGCAGCTGGCAATGTGCAAAGATTTTTTAGTGTCCCTAGGTTTCCCGTGAGAGGAGTCAGAGGTAGAGAGCAAGGCTCTGCCTGCTGGCAGAGCCAGCAGTGGGCCAGGTGGCATCAGGTTCTGAGAGACCAGGAGCAGTGGTTGTGTGTGTGTGTGTGTGTGTTTTCTTTTTTTTTTTTTTTTTTTTGTGAACCAAGGAGGAAAGGCTAGGGGCGGGGTGAGATTCTTGAGGAACTCATGGGCAGGAGCACACTCACCCACTCCTCACCCCCCCCAACAGTCCCCCACCCACTCTGCCCCAGATTGCGTGCACCTGTGCTGGAGCATGCTGGTCCACCCATGCCAGTGCACAACAGGTGTGCCTGTGGTCCACATGCCCCTGTGCACAAGCAGTCCACCCCCATTGGCATGAAGGAAGGCCCATGGCCTGACCGCCCTGGCACATGACCAGTCTACCTGCAGCAGGCCCTGGGCCAGTGGCAGAGGAGCCCATGAACTTCCCACCCCGGTGTGCAAATGCCCCACCCACAGCTTGTCCTCACTTGGCCTGTGCAAGGGAACACACTCATCCCTGGCTGGGACCACAGGAGGGTGAAGTGAACTAGAGACGCTTTGTAAAAGTTTTGACTGCTGGCTCCGGAGAAAGAGCTGGGAGAGCAGTAGATTAGATCCCAGTGCAGAATCAACCCTGGTGCTACAGGAGAAATCTCTTAAACAGATTACACCCCTCCAAGTTGCATCAGGTGGAGGCAGCAGCTCAACAACTGTATACAAGAAGGTCACACCACCAAGGCAGTAAGTAAAAGCAAGTCAATCTAAGAACAGAAACAAGAAGAGCTACCTAAAATAAAGATAAGGAGAAATAACACCCCAATAACAGAAAAGGAGGAGCTCCCAGAATGAGGAATATGAAATAGAGGCAAGCAAACTATCAGACATGGAATTCAAAACAATGGTAATGAGGAACTTCAATGAAATCAACAAACTTAAGAGAAAACTACAATGAACTCCAGGGGAACTACAAACAACACTAGGGAAGCTACAAGGAATTTACTGAGAACTACACCAGCATAAAAAAAGACATAGAAATTATCAATAAGAACAAGGAAGAAATTAAGAATACAATTTCTGAACTGAAGAACACAGTAGAAACCATCAAAAGGAGGCTAAATGAAGCAGAGGATTGGGTCAATGAGCTAGAGGGCAAGATAGAAAAAAATTCCCAGACAGAGCAACTAAATGAAGAAAGACTGAAAAAGAATAAAGAGGGTTTAAGAGAGCTTCAGGACAACATAAAATGCAACAATATCCATATCATAGGGATACCAAAAGGAGAAGAAGAGGAGCAAGGGATAGAAAACCTGATTGAAAGACTAATGACAGAAAACTTCCCCGACGTGAGGATAGAAAGAGTCACACAAGTCCAGGAAGCACAGAGGGTCCCAATGAAGATGAACTACAACAGGCTCACTCCAAGACACATCATAATTAAAATGGCAACATTCAAAGGCAAAGAGAGAATACTAAAGGTAGAAATTAAAAAAAAAATAAAACAGCAAATAATATACAATGGAGCACGAATAAGGCCATCAGCTAATTTCTCAACAGAAACGCTAAAATTTAGAAGAAAATGGTAAAACATATTTCAAGCAATGAAAAACAAAGGCCTTCAACCAAGAATACTCTACCCAGCAAGGCTCTCATTCAAAATGGAAGGTGAAATAAGGAGTTTCCCAGACAAGAACGACAAAAAGAATACATCTCCACCAAACCAGAATTGCAAGAAATGCTAAAGGGAATGCTTTAAGAAGAAGAAGGAAAAAAAAAAGAAGACAGGGAGAGGAACACAGGTACAAAGGGAAATGAATAAATACCTGTCAGTAATAACCTTAAATGTAAATGGATTAAATGTGCAAATCAAAAGACGTAAGGTAGTAGAGTGAATACAAAACATGACCCATATATATTCTGTCTACAAGAGAACCACCTCAAAACAGAAGATCTACACAGAGTGAAAGTAAAGGGATAGATAAAATATTTCAAGCAAGTGGACATGAAAAAAAACTGGAATAGCAATACTTATATCAGACAAAACGGGTTTCATAGGAAAGCCATAAAAAAAGACAAAGAAGGACATTTCATAATACTTAAAAGGACAGTCTATCAAGAAGATATAACCCTTGTAGACATATATGCACCCAACATTGGAGCACCCAAATATATAAGGAAAATCTTGGAAGATTACAAGGATATCAACAGCAACACACTCATAGTAGGGAACTTTAACACCCCATTGTCAACAATGGAAAGACCTTCAAAGCAAAGAAACACCAAGGATATTGAGGCATTGAACAACACTCTAGATCAAATAGACTTAATTGATATATATATATATATATATATATATATATATGTGTAACTTCTCACCCCAGAGAAGTAAAACATACATTCTCTTCAAGTGCTCATGGAACATTTTCAAAGACAGACCACATGGTAGGACACAAAGCAAGCCTCAACAAATTCAAGAAGATTGAAATTATATCAAGCAACTTCTTAGGCCACAAGGCTTGAAACTGGAAATTAACCTCAAGAAAAAAGCTCAAAAACATTCAAATTCATGGATAATGAATAACATGCTATTAAATAATGAATGAGTTAACAATGAAAAAATCAAAAAGTTTCTGGAAACAAATGATGATGAACACATAACAGCCCAAAACCTATTGGACACAAAGAAAGCAGTCCTGAAAGAAACTTCATAGCAACACAGACATACCTAAAAAGGATAGAAGAATCTCAAATAAAAAATCTAACCATGCATTTACAAGAACTAGAGGAACACAACAAACAAAGCCCAGAACAAGTAGAAGAAAAAAAATAATAAAGATCAGAGCAGAATTAAATGACATAGAGACTAAAGAAACAATTCAAAAGATCAATAAAAAAAGGATCTGGTACTTTGAAAAGATAAACAAACTCTATGAGCCTTTACCGGACTCATCAAGAAAAAAAGAGAGAAGACCCAAATGAACAAAATCAGAAGTGAAAGAGGAGGAATTATAACTGCTACCAACAAAATACAAAGGACTCTAAGAAATTACTACAAACAACTGTACAACAAGAAATTTGACAACCTATATGAAATGGACAAATTTCTGGAAACATATCACCTTCCAAAACTGAATCAAGAAAGAGAAAGCCTAAGTAGACCAATAACAACCAATGAAATTAAAACAGTAATAAAAAAAACTCCTGGCACACAAAAGCCCTGGAATAGATGGTTACATAGGCCAATTTTACCAAACATTTAGGGAAGAACTAACGCCTACACTTTTCAAACTATTCCAAAAAATCCAAGGAGAGGGAAGACTCCCAAACTTTTCTATGAAGCCAGTATTATCCTAATTCCAAAACCAGGTCAAGACACAACAAAGAAAGAAAACTACAGGCCAACATTGCTGATGAACATAGATGCTAAAATCCTCAACAAAGCATTGGCAAACCAGATCCAGCAACACATTAAAAAGATCATACACCATAATCAAGTGGGATTCATCCCAGAGATGCAAGGATGATTTAACATTTGCAAATTAATAATACATCACATAAACAAAATGAAAGACAAAAATCACATGATCATATCGATAGATGCTGAAAAAGCATTTGATAGCATACAACACCCATTTATGATGAAAACTGTCAGCAAAATGGGAATAGAGGGAGCATACCTCAGCATAATAAAGGCCAAATATGAGAAACTTGAAGCCAACATCATACTCAATGGAAAAAAACTGAAAGCATCCCCCCCACTCCTATTCAACATAGTATTGCAAGTTCTAGCCACAGCAATCAAACAAGAAAAAGAAATAAAGGGCATTAAATTGGAAAAGAAGAAGTAAAACTGTCATTATTTGCAGACGACATGATAGTGTACATAGAAAACCTTATAGACTCCAGAAAAAAACTACTAGACTTAATAAGTGAATTTGGCTAAACAGCAGCATACAAATTCAATATTCAGAACTTGAAGGCATTTCTGTAACCAACAATTAAATATCAGAGATAGAAACTAGAAATACCCCAGTTACTAGAGCAACAAGAAAAATAAAGTACCTAGAAATAAACTTAACCAAGGAGGTAAAAGACCTGTACTCAGAAAATATATAACACTGAAGAAAGAAATTAAGGAAGATACAAATAAATGGAAGCATATATCATGCTCATGGATGGGAAGAATCAACATCATTAAAATGTCCATATTACCCAAAGCAATGTATAGAGTTAATGTAATGCCTATTAAAATACCAGTGATATATTTTACAGACCTCGAACAAATACTTCCAAATTTATGTGGAACCAAAGCAGACTCCCAAATAGCCACAACAATTTTGAGGAAGAAAAACATGGTAGGAGGAATCACAATACCTGCTGTCAAACTATACTTCAAAGCCACTGTAATCAAAGCAGTCTGGTACTGGCATAAGAACAGACATATAGATCAATGGAACAAAATAGAGAGCCCAAAAATAAACCCAGGTCTATATGGCCAACTAATATTTGATAAAGGAGGAAGGAACATAAAATAGAGTGAAAAAAGCCTCTTCAACAAATGGTGCTGGGGGAACTTGACAGGGACTTGCAAAAAAATGAAAATAGACCAGCAAGTTACACCATACACCAGAATAAATTCAAGATGGATCAAAGACTTAAATGTAAGCCATGACACCATAGAAGTCCTAGAGGGAAACATAGGCAGCAAAATCTCAGATATCCCATGTAGCAATATTTTCATGGATATATCTCCTAAGGCAAGGGAAAAAAAGAAAGAATAAACAAATGGGACTACATCAAACTAAAGAGTTTCTACTCAGCAAAAGAAAACATCAGCAAGATGAAAAGGGAACCAACATGTGGGAAAATATATTTGCCAATGATACCTCAGACAAGGGGTTGGTATCCAAAATATATAAAAAACATATAAGACTCAACACCAAGAAGACAGACAGCCCAATTAAAAACTGAGCAAAGCACCTGAACAAACACTTCTCCAAAGAGGACATACAGAGGGTCCATAGGCATATGAAAGAATGCCCAACATCATTAGCCATCAGAGAGGTGCAAATAAAAACCCCAATGAGATATCACTTCACACTAATCAGAATGGCCATCATCAACATATCAACAAACACCAAGTTCTGGTGAAGATGTGGAGAAAAAGGAACCCTAGTGCACTGCTGGTGAGAATGAAGATTGGTGTAGCCAGAATGAAAAACAATATAAAATTTCCTCAAAAGACTAAAAATGGAACTGCTTTTTGAACCAACAATTTTACTGCTAGGATTATACCCAAAGAATTCTGAAACACTGATTCAAAGGAACCTATGCACCCCTATATTTATAGCAGCACTGTTTACAATAGCCACGTGCTGGAAACAGCATAAGTGTTCATCTGTAGATGACTGGATCAAAAAACTGTGGTACATTTATGCAGAAATAAAGAAGGAACTCCTACCATTTACAACAACATGGATGGAACTAGAGAGAATTATACTTAGTGAAATAAGCCAGGCAATGAAAAACAAATACCATGTGATATCACCTAATACTGGAAACTAATGAACAATACAAACAAAAGAGCAAAATTGAACCAAAGGCATGTAAACAAGGAGCAGACTAACAGTTACCAGAGGGAGAGGGAGGAGGGAGAGAAGGGGTGTAAATAAGGGAGGGGTTTAGTCAAGGAACTAGTATAAATGACCCATGGACATGGACAACGAGGTGGGGATTGACTGTGGGAGAAGTGGTGAGCTGATCTGGGTTTACGGAATGGGGGATAAAGTGGGACAACTGTAATAGAAAAACAATAAATAAATTTTTAAAATTATAACTAAATTATAGAACAACCACTCTTAAGAACCACCTGGATACTAGCTAAACAAAACTGCTATAACTAATGATATAAAGAAGAAGCCACATAGAGGCTGGTGGGAGGGACAAAGATGCTAAATGAGCTAATCCTATACCCATGTGTGACAGCTAAGAATCAGGAGAAATATCTTAGATGCAGAGGGCCTCCCTGAGATTCAAAGAGTCCCAACTCCACACCAGGCCCTTCAGCCTAGAGCATCAGTGCTGGTAAGAGTTCCCACAACAGCTGGCTCTGAAAATCAGCAAGCCCTCAGTCTGAGTGAGATGGGGGCTGTTGGAGTCCCAGGAATCCTCTTACAGAGCCTCCTCACAGTTTCACTCACTCACAAACACTTGCCCTAAGCTCCACCAAAGAGACAGCTGCTCAAAAGGCACCAGGGATATACAAGGAGAAACTGAATTGCCTGCCTTCAGGGTGAAAGCTAGAGGAGCAAGTCTATCCAGGGCCAATGGATGTCATTGTTTCTTTGTTGAGCTCTCCCTCCACACAGCCAGCAGGTGAGCCCCAGTAATGAAGCTCCACTATCCTGGCTAACACCCATCTCAGCTGACCCTGGTTATTCTCTGAGACCCTGCCCCACCTAGTTCAAATGTTTGGCCAGAACCTCTTTTGGAGGTGAAGCCAAAGGGCTAGCCTGGGCTCATGCTGAAGACATTCCTAAAATCTCTGAATGATCTACAAGCTCAAAACAAGTAGCAACTGGCCTTGGTATGCCCCGTACTTCTGGTTATGTGGTCTCTAAGCTTGAAATAGTGGCAGTTGGCCTCAGTTAACAGCATAAATATTCCCAGTTACTTCCAAGTCCAGCATAGCCAGCTTCCAACCAAAGATCACTGTAGTTCCTATCAGGTGGCCCCAGGCTAGACATAGACAGTGGCTGAACTTGGCTTGCACTGGAGCCTCTTCCATGAGACCCTATGATTAATATACCAGGCGGCCTACTTCAGAGGTCTCTAGAACACCACCTGATTAGCACCACAAATGGCACACCCAAAGGGTAGACTTGGCAAGCACCAAGCCCTGCTAAAGCAATCCTGCTTTATGGGATCAGATCCTGCACTATATCTCATCCACCATAGTTATAGCCAGTCAGCCTCAGGGTCAGTCCCACCCACTGATGTGCCAACAGCAAACAAGGTTCAACTACAACAAGAAAGCACACACAACCCACATAAGAAATACCCCTGGAGCAACTGGCTTGGGTGAGCAGGGAGACTGCATCACTAGGGCCCACAGGATACCTACTACATAAGATCACTCTGTCAAGACTTGGAGAAGTAGAAAATGTATTTAATACATAGAAGCAAATGCAGGGAGGCAGCCAAAATGAGGAAACAAAGAAACATGTCCCCAAAAAAGAATAGAGCAAGACTCTAGAAAAAGAAGTAAGCATAATAGATACAAGCAATCTACCAAATTCAGAGTTCAAAACACTAGCTATAAGGATGCTGAATGAACTTAAAGGAAGAATAGATGAACTTAGTGTGAATTTCAACAAAGACAAAAGAAGCATAAAAAAGAGCCATTCAGAAATGAAGAATACATTACATGGAATCAATAGCAGATTAGAGGAAGCAGAGTATTGAATCAGTGATTTGGAAGACAGGTAGTGGAAAACACCCAATCAAAACAGCAAAAATAAAAAGGATTTTTTAAAATGAAGACAGTTTAAGGGACCTCTGGGACACCCATCAAGTGTAACAACAACTGCATCATGGGGGTATCAGAAGGAGAAGAGAAAGAGCAAATGATTGAAAACCTGTTTGAAGAATTAATGACTGAAAGGTTCCCTAATCTAATGAACAAAATGGACACAGAAGTCCAGAAATCACAGAGATTCCCAAACAAGATGAAACCAAAGAGGCCCACACCAAGAAACATCATAATGAAAATGCCAAATAAAGGTTAAAGACAAAGAATCTTCAAATAAGCAAGAGAAAAACAATTAGTTACATACAAGGGAGCTCCGATGAGATTGTCAGCTGACTTCCCAAGGAATACCATGCAGGGCAAAAGGGATTGACACAAAATATTCAAAGTGATAAAAAGCAATAACATCCAACCAAGATTACTCTACCCAGTGAGGCTGTCATTTAAAATTAAAGGAGAGATAGAGCTATCCAGACAAGAAAAAGCTAAAGAAGTTCATCACCACCAAACCAGTATTACAAAAAATGTTAAAGGGACTTCTTTAAGAAAAAGGAAGAATAAATAAAATTAAAAATATGAATAAGAAAATATTGTAAAAAACAAAATTTCACTGACAAAGGCAAACACAGTAAAAACAATGGATCAACCAACACTTAAACTAGTATGAAATTTAAAAGACAAAAATAGGAAGATCATCTGTAATTACAACATAAACTAAGGGATATACACAAATACACACACAAAAAGAAACAAAAAATGACAACATAAACATGGAGGGGGTGAGTAAAAATGATATGATTATATTGAATAGAATGTGTTGGAACTTAAGTAACCATCAACTTAAAATAGATTGCTATAAACATATTGGTATACGTATATGAAGCACATGGTCACCACAATCCAAAACTATGCAAGAGACATACAAGGAATAAAGAGAAAGGAATCCAAACACAGCACTACAAGGTGAACAACATATGAGAGAGCAAGAGAATAAGAAAGGAACAGAGACCCATGGCTGGGTGGCTCAACTGGTTGGAGCATTGTCCCATACACCGGAAAGGTTGTAGTTTCAATCCCTGGTCAGGGCACATACCTAGGTTGCAGGTTTGATTCCTGGTCAGAGTGTATAGAAGAAGCAATGGATCAATGTTTCTGTTTCACATCGATATTATTTTTTCTTTCTCTCTTTCTCTATTGTCTTTCCTCGTACTCTAAAATCAATAAACATATCCTCCTCCTCCATAGAAGGAAGATGGCAGCAGAGTAGGTAGCAGTGTTGTCTGCTGGTTCCCATCATGGAAGGACTTGGAGTGCAAACACGGAGAGGAGTGAGTGACTGTAAATTTCAGATAGCACGAACAGGGAAGGGAGTGTGGGAGCAGCATGAAGGAGGGTGGGAAGTCCGGCTGCGCACTCCAGGCTGAGTCACTGGGCCTCCTGGACTGGCACGTCTGTCATACCGCACATGAGGTGGGCAGCTGCTGACTAGCTTATTAGCCAGGAGCTGCTTGGAGGCTTCCCCCTGCCAGGGGCGCACTGACCAGCAAAGTCTCGCAGGGAGTCAGAGAGAGGGTTTGGCTGAAAAGGGCAGAGGTGTGGGAAGACAATGAACAACCTGGACTGGGAGAAACTATATGAACTGAGTCTAGGTGGGGACCCCCTTGACTGCAACCTGGGACTGAAAGCTCTGTGCTCTGGTTGATCGCAGCGCTTGTGCCAGGGCCCCACTAAGAAAAGGGGAAGATTTGAGCCATGGAGAGAAGCCCATACAGGAAAGCTGCAGTGGAACTGCAGACTTGGTGGGGACCCCAGACGGGCAGGTGATGTACACCCCGGCGCTTTGGGCGATTGCACCAGGGCCCTACCGAACAAAGGGGCAGTTCTGAGCCAAGGAGAGGGGCCCATACAGGAAAGCTGCGGTGGAACTGCAGACTCGTTGGGGATCCCAGGCCAGCAGGTGGTGCGAGCAGGAGTATAGGCAGGGATGCAAGTGGATGCTGTAGCTTGGGAATAGCCAGAACTAGAGGCAGAGCAGAGATTACTGGCATGCGCACACTGGCCCACCAGCAGAACAACATTGCTAGACAAGCCTGAGGAGGGCCGAGGGTGCCACAGGAGGGGACTCAACTAAATGTGGCTCACAGCAGAGCGGCGTCAGGCCCACAAGTAAGAGACTAACAACCCCAGAATCAAGCTGGATCTCCCCACAGCCAGCCAGCCAACCAGAACAAATTTGAAACCCATGGAATTTTGACCAGGGGCGGATCCAGAAAAAAGAAGACTACGCCTAAAGGTTGAACTGAGTAATAACTCTTCTTTTTTTTCTTTTTCTTTTTCTTCCCTTTTCTTTTCTTTTTCTCTCTTTCTCTTTTCTCTTTCTTTCTTTCTTTCTTTCTTTCTTTCTATTTTTTTAAAAACTCTTTCTTTAATCTGTTTCCTACCTTCTATCCCTCCTATTCTTCTTTAATTTTTACTTGCTTGTCTGTTTTGTCTATCCTCCCTCTAACACTAAACATATAGCATATAACTGCTATTTAAACCTAAAACTATACACTTTCACTTTCTCACTTCATTCTGCATTCTTCCCTTCCTTTTTAAACATACAATGTAAATATTACTTGCTATCTTGCATAGCCTACACCTACTTGCTACTATTATTATTCTATCACCTTCCCTCTCAAAAGTAATCTTTCTTTCATTTAAAACAACTCCTATCTGTTTCTCCTATAAATATAATAGTCTTAACCTCTCTACATTTATATTAATACTGGCTCGTTTGCTGCTGATAGTGGGATTGTGGGTGGGGGATATTTTGGAGGGTGTGGGTTTCTTGCCTGGGTTGTGTGTTTATGTTTTAACAGTATCTCCACAAAAGAACTCAAGACAAGGTGGGCAGAGTGACTCTTAATCAACTAGCCAGAGGGAAGGATCCACCAAAGAGTAGCTGAAATATAACCAGACAGCTTAAACAAATGGCATAAAGGGCAACACAAGAGCATCAGGCTCAGAAGATCAAAGAGACTACACCACTGAATCCCCCAGGTCTCCTATAAAGAATCTTATATCACAAAAGCAGGAAATCAAAGCAGACAAATCTAATAAACAAAAACAAACAAGAAGAATCCAACATGAGAAGACATAGAAACAACTTCACAATTAAAGGAAAAGAGAAATCCCCCCAAAAAGAGATAGATTGAATAGACATAAGCCAACTATCAGACATGAAATTTTTAAAAAATGGTTATAAAGAAGCTCAATGACCTTGACAATCACAAAGAAAACTATGACAAACTCCAGGGAAATTACCAGCAACTCCAAGGAAACTACAAAGAATTGCAGGGAAGCTACAGGGAACTTATGGAGAACTACACCAGCATAAAAAAGGACATAGATCATTAATAAGAACAGGAAGAAATGAAGAATACGATTTCTGAACTGAAGAACACAGTAGAATCAATAAAAAGCAGGCTAAACGAAGCAGAGGATTGTGTCAGTGACTTAGAGGACAATGTAGAAAAATATTCCCAGGCAATACAACAAAATGAAAAAATACTTAAAAAGAATGAAGAGAGTTTAAGAGAACTGCAGGACAACATGAGACTAAACAACATTAGAATCATAAGGATACAGAAGGAGAAGAGGAGGAAAAAGAGATAGAAAACCTGATTGAAAGAGTAATGACAGAAAATTTTTCTAACCCATTGAAAGAAAAAGTCATGCAATTCCAGGAAGCACAGAGGGTCCCAATGAAGATGAACCCAAAAAAGCCCACTCCACGACACATCATAATTAAAATGTCAACATTCAAATACAAAGCGAGAGTCCTAAAAGTAGCAAGAGCTCTGATAAAGCTATCAACTGACTTCTCAACAGAAACACTACAAACCAGAAGGGAAAGGCAAAACATATTTCAAGCAATGAAAAACAAAGGCCTACAACCAAGACTACTCTACCCAGCGAGGCTCTTATTCAAAATGGAAGGTGAAATAAAGTGTTCCTCAAACAAAGGAAGACTAAAAGAATACATCTCCACCAAACCAGCATTGCAAGAGATGCTAAAGGAATGCTTTAAGAAAAAGAAGAAAAAGAGACAGGGAGAGGAACAAAGGTACAAAGGGAAATGAATGAATACCTGTCAATAATAACCTTAAACGTAAATGTATTAAATGTGCCAATAAAAGGACATAGGGTAGCAGAATGGATACAAAACATGACCCACATATATTCTGTCTACAAGAGACACACCTCAAAATAAAATATTTACACAGACTGAAAGTGAAGGGATGGAAAAAAGCGTTTCAAGCAAATGGACATGATAAAAAAGCTGGGGTAGAAATACTTATATCAGACAAAATGGATTTTACAGCAAAGGCCATAAAAAGAGACAAAGAAGGACATTTCATAATACTTAAGGGAAAAATCCATCAAGAAGATATAACCCCTGTAAACATATATGCACCCAACAAATATGTAAGGAAAATTTTGAAAGACTTCAGGAAGGATATAAACAGCAACACACTCATAGTAGGGGACTTTAACACCCCATTGTCAACAGTGGACAGATTTTCAAAGCAAAGAAACAACAAAGGTATTGAGGCATTGAGCAACATTCTATATCAAATGGACTTAGTTTATATATATAGAACTTCTCACCCCAGAAAAGCAAAATATACATTCTTTTCAAGTGCACATGGAATATTCTCAAAGATAGACCACATGTAGGATACAAAACAAGCCTTAACAAATTCAAGAAAATTGAAACTATATCAAGCACCTTCTCAGATCACTATGGCTTAAAACTGGAAATTTACCTCAAGGAAAACACTCAAAAACATTTAAACTCATGGAGAATGAATAACGTGCTATTAAGTAATGAATGGGTTAGCAATGACATCAAGGAAGAAATCAAAAAGTTGCTGGAAACATGTGATAATGAACACACAACAACCCAAAATCTATGGGATACAGCGAAAGCAGTCCTGAGAGGAAAGTTCATAGCAATACAGGCTTACCTAACAAGGATAGAAGAATCTCTAATTAAAAATCTAACCCTACAGCTACAAGAACTAGAGGAAGAACAACAAGCAAAGCCCAGAGCGAGTAGAAGGAAGGAAATCATCAAGATCAGAGCAGAATTAAATGACATAAAGACCAAACAAACAATTCAAAAGATCAACAAAAGTAGGAGCTGATTCTTTGAAAAGATAAACAAAATCAACTAGCCTTTAGCCAGGCTCATCAAAAAAAAAAAAAAAAAAAAAAAGAGAGAGAGAGGACCCAAATAAATAAAATCAGAAGTGAAAGAGGAGAAATCACAGCTGATATCACAGAAATACAATAAACCTATCCTCCAGTGAAGATTTAAAAGATAAGAAGAAAGGAACAGAGAAGAACTACAAAAGTAATTAGAAAATAATAAAATGGCAATAACTATATACCTGTCAATAATTACTTTAAATGTAAATGGAGTAAATGATCCAAACAAAAGACAAATGTCTAAAGAAGTGGTACATATGCACAATGAAATATTACTCAGTCTTAACAAAGAATGAAGTGTTACTATTTGCTACAACATTGGTGAACATAGAGAGTAAGTGAAATAAGTCAGAATGAGAATGATAAGTAACTTATGATTTCACTTATATGTGGAATCTAAATAACAAAGTAAATGAGCAAGATGGAAGCAAACTCTTAGATACGAAGAACAGGTGAATGGTTGCCAGATGGGACAGAGGGCAGGGGATTTGGACACTGGGTGAAAAGGAGAAGGGACTAAGTAGAAGTTGGCAGTTATGAAATAGTGATGTGCATATAAGTACAGTATAGGAAATATAGTCAATAATAAGTAATAACTATACATGGTGTCAGGTGAGTGCAAGTCTTACTGGAGAGATCATTTTGTAAGTTAAATAAATTCCTAACCACTATTCTGTACCACTAAAACTAATGTAATATTGATTGCCAAATAAAAAATATTTTTTTATTTGGAAGGTGTCTTCTATGACTTCCAAAAAATCTACAAAAGTAAAGGAGGTTATGCTCAATGATGTGGATGGGCCTCGTTCAAAGAGCTGAAGGTCATAAAAGCAAAAACTGTCACTTTCTGGAGAAGAAATTCTGCCTCAAGACTGCAGAATCAACTCCTTTCTGAGTTTCCAGGCTGTCAACTTGACCTATGATTTGGGACTTGCCAGTTCCCCCAATCAAATGAGACAATTTTTTTAAAGAAAATTTTGTAACAACATACACATGCACATCTTCTATTGTTTCTGCTTCTCTGGAGAACCCTAATACATTCATTTTGATTATTTTCCCTCTTGTGGCAAGACAGCCAATGAAAGGGACATCTGACTGAAAATCAGGAAGTCCAGATCTTTCTCACATCTGTGTCTGCTTATCAGGGATTTCTTCAGCAACATAGTTGGATTGACCATTCTCTGTGGGCCTTTCTAGCTCCAAGGCTTCCCAGACAGAGGAGAGTGTAAGTAGAGAGGCTTTCCCTCTGCCTTCCCTGCCTCCCAACTCTCTTCATAGAATCATTGAGTGTGACCATTGGCTAAAACCTTAGAGATTATATCATCCAAGCTATTTGTTTCTTTATTTCTTCAAGTACAAACGGGAAAACACCAGCTCACATTCCCTTTTCTTTTTCTCCTCAAACTGGACATAAACTATCATAAGACTTGCTCAGTCTGTTGCCAGATTCTGTGAACCCTTGGGAAGTCCTGCCAAGTGTGGCCTAAACAACAAAAAAAATTAGGAGAAATTAGTGGTGGGAAGGGAGGGGGTAGAAAAGATGAGATCCTTTTAAAGACCTGAAATGCTAGCAGAAAATTGATCAAAGACAAGATGAGTTTCATTCGTCTCTTCTAACAAGCTGCTAATATTGTAGTGGCAGCCCTGTCAGGATAATTTGTCACACATGTCCCTATGTGGGCTGAAGCCCCTTCAGAGTCACCTCCCCAAACCACTGCCACAGGCAACTTGTCTCAAACAAAGCTCTAAGAAGGATGGAAAGGGAAGTGTGGGGGTAGGGGGAAGGGGGAGAGATAATGGCCACTGACAAGCTGTCTGGTCCTCTCCCCTATATCTTGCAACTGCAACCATATCTACCTTCATTCGGCTTGAAGAGCCTGCTGTTACTTCAATTACATGTGTGTTACTGCCACAACCATAATGCCCAGTGTCACAAAGATGCTGTCCAGAAAAAAATACCACCCCCTGAAAAATAGCACAGTGTCAACACTAGTTACCAGACCAATAAGAAACTGTGATAGTGAGACTTCTTGTTGAGACAGGCTCAGTAGTGATCCCTCAGCCAGGGCAAAGTTCTCTTGGGCAGAAAAACTGTCTGTGACCCCAGAAGGACCTGTGTCTGAGCATCAGCTGTGGGGTGCGTGGCTTATACAGTAAATCTATCCATCAGAGGGGACTGTAGGACCCACTTAAGTGGCTCTCAGGCAGACCATCAATTGGCCAACACTATTGTCACTACTGGGCCTCACAAAGGTCCCATTCTTTCTGCTTTTAACATAAAAACACCAACAAATATATGTTGTTGTTAGAGCAGAGGACAGAAGGATGGGATAGAATTCAAAGTACAGTGGGTGCTGGGGCAGAAATAACACCCATGTCATAGGCCATGGCCTGAGCTGTGCAATGTGGAGAAGACATAATTTCTCCTTATATTTCCATACCTTTAATAACATGTCAAATTATAAAGAAGTTGTATTGTGTTTTCAAGGAAGGCATCTAAATTATCTATGTTCATATATCTATTTATACACATGCTGCTGAAGCCAAAATATATGTGAAGATGCATCATTTATCTAACAATGTTAACTGTAAACTCCTTATGTGGAAACTACTTGTCCTAGGATGCTACCACTGCAGAGTATCTTAAACAGTATCCGGCCAGGACAATTTCATCATTTATCAGAGAAGTGATTTGCCCAAATTGATAAAGTGACTTTCCAAAACTCATGCAGCTAGTGTATGGCAGAAACATGTTTTAAACTTGTTGTTCTCAAACCAAATTTTTTCCCTACTTTCCCATGTTCATTTTATGAGTAAAGTAGGAATAAATGCCATGGGGAAGCTCTCTGTGGACAGAGAGGAATATCTCAGGTTCAAATCCTCAACACAGCTCAGAAAGTCATGTCTTCTGAAAAAGTCCGGCTTAATTCCAGGAGGGCAGAGAGAAAGGGCCTAGAGAGAGAAGTAAAAATGTAGGCAAGAAGGAGATAAGGCTAATTTAAAGAGCTAAACAAAGAAGAAGCTAGGCTAACATCGAGTAGGACTTGAAAACCTTAGAAAAAATTATTCACACTATGAAATCACTGATTCCAACTCAAAATTTTACACTGGAAAGGGCTGTTTATAACCCTATTGCATACCTTAAGTTGCAAGCTTCTTTTGATTAACCTGTTAGATTGTTCCCCTGTCATCTGAGTTTTTTTTTTTTAATTTTATTGATTTGAGAGAGAGAGAGAGAGAGAGAGAGAGAGAGAGAGAGAGAGAGAGAGAGATTTGTTGTTCCACTTATTTCTGCATTCATTGGTTGATTCTTGTATGTGCCCTGACTGGAGAACAATAGCAATCTTGGCATATCAGGACAATGCTCTAACCAACTGAGCTACCCAGCCAGGGCCAGTCAAGGAGTTCTTAACCTCCAGATATATTGCTGATGACTAGTGACTTAGAAGTAAAACGAGAGAACATGGCACAGAGAAGTCCCCAAGTCTGCATCCAAAGGTAGGTGATAACAATGTAAGTGAATAAAGGGGAGAGAAACTCGGATAAAATTATAAGTAATCTACCAGGAGGAATGGCAAATCAGCATCATACTATAGAAACAGCAGAAAAGAATAAACTAGTGTTTTCTTGCCTCCTCACTCTGCTCTCTATCTTCTCTCTATAGTATCCCCATGCCTTTCTTCATTTGGGCTCTAGAAGTTAATAGTAAGTTAATGTGATAAGTACTCTTTTTGAGGACAAAATCAGAGAGAAATATTCCTGTAACCAGATGTTGGGGTCAATTTTACTCATTTTTCTTCTATTGTTCATTTTCCTTCTTGTCCTTCTTCCCCAGTCAGTCAAAGTAAACAGACTGTGGATGTTAAAGATCTACATGAGGCAGGGTTTTAAAGAGACACATTTATGATGCACCATAAAACCAAAGGGGAAGCAGAGGAGGAAGGGCTCAAATCCAGGACCTCTGCAGCTGTGGATCTTCATGTCCGGCAGCTTCCCCAACAAAAGAATAGCTGAAGAGGTCCTTGCTCCTTCTTAACCCTGTTGCCAAGTTGCTGAATTCACCTGCCACCTCAATTGACCTATGAACCACCCAAATCCTCAACTGCACAGAGAGAGCTTTCAAACAGGAAAATATGATAATGCATGTAAAGCACTGAGCACATGGGCTGAGCACTCACTAAATGTTCACTTCAGTTGCAGCACTGAGCACATGGGCTGAGCACTCACTAAATGTTCACTTCAGTTGCAGCCAATCTCATCATGAATGCCACCCTCCTCCTCCTCATGATCCTCATCATCTTCTCCAAACAGCATCTGACTGCTAGGTCACATTTTAAGTTCCAGTTTTGTTTTCAAGAATAAATGAATAAATGAATGTTGAATCCTATTATAATCTTTAAAATAGCTCTACTTTGATGAGTAAGTAGAATGAGTTTGGGGAGTAGCTCAGAGTTTTTCAGTCCAGAGTGTCACTTCTTTCTCTCTCTTTCATTTTTATTTTCTGGGAAGGGAGAGTGTATTGAATATTTTGAACCAATCTATGACTATATGAATTCACACATTTTTAAGTGATAAATGTTCACTCTTCTCTTACAGATGATTGAAAAACCATTCAGCATTTAGTAATCAATTAAAGTATGAATTACCTTACATTTAGTATCTTTTCATGTTGCTATAATATTTTAAACATTTGTAGTAAATACACAACTGTATTCTTTATTGCTTCTTGCATTCCTTTTCTATCTTGCTGGAGTATATCTCCTTGTAATATTTTCAGTGGTCTGTGAATGTTTAAACTTCCTGCAGATTTTCTTGAAAACATGTTTTATTTTGTTTCACCTCTTGAACAATAGTTTGGCTAAGCATAGAATTCCAACTTTTATGAGTTAGTAATTGTATTTGGCTTCATGATTAATGAGTCTAGTATATGACATTTGACAAAATAGTTTTTTGTTTGTTTGTTTGTTTATGTGTATGAAGCTGGAAATTAGAGGTTTTAGGCTGTGGCAGTTTCTGAGAGAAGTGATCAAAAACTCCTACCTTACCAGTCTGCAACCCTTATGTGGTGTTAGTTCTCATTGTTACAAGTTGTTTACACATCTGTATTCATTTCATTAAGTCTATGTTCCCTGTAGCAAGAAGGGGATAAGATAAGAAGGAGAATGACACATGTCCATTTTATTAGGAAAACAATAGATTTCTAGTGACCGCCACTCAAGTAACTCTGTTTGCCACGCAGAATTATTTTCTTTCTCTTCTAGAAATTGCCTCATATTTTAAGTTTATTTAGTATTTGAAAATCTGACTTTTTTTTCTTTAAGCCCTCTCCTCATTGTTCTGTTGATTATGTAGTCTTTGCATAAATACTTCCATTTATTGAAGTTTATTGTTTCTATTTCATGATGCTAAGTATCATCAGATACTGGCAGTTTGCCCTTGAGTGCCTTTTTCTGCACTTGAGTTTACCAGCAAGTCTGTTGGCTGCATGTTGAGCTGCCACTGTACTTGAGCTTCTGGGGTAATCTGGGGAGCAGCTGGGCACACTGGAGCATAGGGCACCCAGTATTTCATCCACCACCCTGTATTTCTGGGAGTTGCAAGCTAGCCAGGGCTCTACCAATTCTCTTTCCTAAGATCTCAGTTACTTTCCTTTCATGAGCCAGGTACATCTGTTACTGTTGCTTATGAGGTAGGGAAAGCCAAGTTCTAGGAATGCCCCCACCCCTCCACCCTTCCTTCTGAGGCAGCACAGCTCATCATCTCCTGGTGGTTCTGGGTCACCTAGTATTCCCAGCTTCCTCCACCTCCAGGAAGACAGCTTGCTCTGTGCTTCTGCTACCTCTATGTCGCAGCTTTCTCCTATCCTTTTCCTGCCTTCCAGCCTCTCTCCCTGGCTGATGTTCTCTCTGCAGTTTACTAAAGACTTTTCAGATATATTATGAAACACATTGATATGTATTCTTTTATGACATTATCTGTTATGCTATAAAGTAGATTGTGAAACCCAATTCACAGATGAGGTAACCTAGAATAGAGTTTATCATGATAATCCCCTGTATCTAAGAAATACCTTTCTGTTTGCAAAACACGTTTGTTTTTATAATTTCACTTGCTATTTGTCTTTCTGATTATATTTTTGCTCCCAAAGTCTAGTTGTTGCTCCACTGGGTAAATTTGAATGGCAAAAAATCAATTTTTTTGCACTGGCCATATGCCATATGGCTAAGTTGGTTGAGTGTCATCGTGTACACCAAAGGAATGCAACCAATTGATGTCTCTCTCTCTCTCTCTCTCTCTCTCTCTCTCTCTCTCTCTCTCTCTCTCTCTCTCTCCCTCTCTCACTTTCACTCTCTCTACAATTATTTTTTTATCCTTGGGTGAGGATAAAAAAATCAATGTTCTCTTTTCTGAGTGATAAAGCCTGGGCACCTAATCAGCACCCTACACCAGATCAAATGAGCCTCACACCTTTCTTGTAGGCCCAGCGCTCTTGCTTCCACGTGGATATTTCTGCCTTGATCTCTCCAGTGCCCTGTAAACATCTACACTTAATCTCCCCTGTATTTTCAGTCCCTCACTCTTTAACGTAGAGGCCAGAAAGGTAATGGTCTTTGAGTATGGTAACTCAAACCAGAGCTGTAATAGCATAAAATTAATGTCCCAAACAGTCAAGACAGGGAGTCAGAAGTAAATCTAATCTTGTCCTTTAGAAAGAAAACCAGGGAAATCACACAGAGCTAAAATCCCAAGGGATAAAAATGGTGCGAGAGAAATAGAATCAGAGTGAAAGAGTAAACATTTAGCAGAACAGGAATTAACAAAGAACAATGAAGAGAAGAAGAAAAAGGAGGAGGAGGGGGAGAAGAACAACAACCATCACAATCGCCCTCACCAAATAGGGACCTAAATAATTTCTCTAACTGGATTAAAGTACACGAGGCTCAATTGTTCTCACCCCTGGCAATCAGGTCCATGGATGAGTAGTGTTGGTATAAGGCAGGCTATGTCTCTCCATCAGACACATTACTACTCTGATGAATTCAAAAGAGAATTTACATTATTCTCTTCTAGGAAGTATAGTTAGAGCTAAATTAGGTTTCTAAAACACATCCTTAATTTACAAATGAAATTTTGAAATTGTGAGAGCATCTATAACAGCTTATATTCTTTGGAAACATAAAATTATCGTATAGCCCATGGGGAACCTTGCAAAGAACAACAGTAATTATTTGCAACTGCCCTATGTACTACCCAACTAAGTGAAGATGGGGTGTGTTTATGCCCATAATAAGTTAATGAAAGATGCATTCACTTGGCTATAAATACCTGTTTCAACATAGATCAACCAATATCAGATGTACTAGTGATTAGCGGGAAGAGAAATATTAGCCCTTTAGGATCTTTGATATTCCTATGAAGTAAACATTGATAGAGTATCTTCTCCCCATTTCGCTTTTGGAGTTGCTTCATCTTAATTATTACAGACCAAAGCCTAATGAAGCTGAGAGGTAGAAGACTGGCATAGCATGCTGTGCTCCTAAAATATTCTCTGCTAATAATGCCTACTCACAAGTCTTGCCAACTTTCCTGGTAAACATGACTCTTTCTTCCTACCAGATACAGCAAGAAAGTTTACTTCCTAAGAGATTCCTTTTTAACTCCCAGGATCTTGATATTCCCATGGCATACTGAACTGCAGAGCAAGAAAATGGAAATTAAGATGACAAAAACAAACTCCTAAGTAAGAAACTATTCTCTAGATCTTCACAAAATCTCCCAGCTGTGATCCAGAGAGATGCCCATTTTGCATATTTCTTCAGTAAACTCCCTCAGGTACATCCTAACACTACCAGCTTTGTTATGAAATGACCCAATTTTTCCTGTGGGTTCCAGAGAAGGAAATCTGAAATGCCCCAAGGGATAGACTAATGTTCTCGGGAAGAACATTGTAAGGGATTGAGCTTGCTCCAAGTGTACTTAAATTTCATCTCCTTCATAAAAATTTATCTAACTACCCAACTGAGGATGCTTTTCAAGTTCTCTCAATTCCTAATACCCTTGGAATATATTGCATATTCTGATTTTCAGCTATATTCCTAAATTCTAATTTCTGGTTGCTATTGGTTTAAAACCTTGTCTCCCACCCCATCAGCCCACCTCCCCCAAGGATCATCTTGACATGAGCCAAGATGATGGCTCCCAGCTCTCAGGGCTGCAGAGTGCTCAGAACAATGAACATGGAACTTAGTAAATACTGTTTGGCTAGACTTCAGAGAAATGATCTAATTATTGTCCTAAAGCCAAAAAGTTTTTATTTAAAGAAAACAGACCCATTTTTAATGTCCACAGAGTACTAAACAAAAGGAGTTTGGCATAAATTCCAGCAGAAGAGATTCCTTTAGTCAGGTTCAGAATATATGCAAAAGGCTTCAGTAGCTGTGGATGCTGCAAATAGGCCTGCTTGCTTCCCAGGGTGCTGGTGACTGATGGATATTAACAGAAAGTTTTTCAGGTAGATGGGAGCCTGCTCCCTGAGGTTGCTTTACAATAAAATGGACATAAAATAAAATGTACCTCTTTAAAGTAATTTTAATATGTTTGGACAATGTATACATTCATGTGCCTAATACCCCAATTAAGATATCAAGCGTTTTCAAAACTTTAAAAGCTTCCAATTATTTTTTACAGTCAATCCAATCCACCTTCTACCCTCAGCTCCAAAACCAATGTGCTTTCTATCATGACAGATTAGTCTGCTTTTCTAGAATTTCATATGAATTGATTCATATAGTACATGCTTTTTTGTACAATGCTTCTTTCACTCAGCACAATGTTTCTGAGATTTATTCATATATTTGTACATATGAGTAGTATGTTCCTTTTTATAGCTGAGTAATATACTATTGTATGAATGTACCACATTTTGTTTTTTTGTTTACAGTTGGTGACCATTTGAAGGTTTATTTTTTTGTCTATTAGGAATAGAGCTGTCATAAATATTTGAGTTCAAGTCTTTGTTTTCATTTCTCTTGGATAAATATCTTAGAATACAATTATTGGGTCCTTGGAAGGTACAGCTGTAATTTTGTGAGAAACTTTAAAATGGTTTTTCCTATGTAGTTAGACAATTTTAAATCTATGCTAACTATCAATACATGAGCATTTCATTTGTTTCACAACTTTGCCAACATTTGATATTGTCAGTTGTCTTAACTTTACTCATTTTAATGGGTATGTAGTATATCTCATTGTGTTTTTAATTTCATTTAACTGGTGACAAATAATGGTAAGCATATTTCATATATTTGTTGGTCATTTATTTATCTTATTTCTTTAAGTGTTTGTTTATGCATTTGCCCATTTTGTTTGATCATTTTGTTATATCATTGTACAGATATTTAATATATTCTGGATGAAAGTTTTAATCAGATATAGGTAATGCAGATACTTTCCCCCAGTCTCTTTATTTTTCATTTTATAATGGTGCCTTGGGAAGAATAAATATTTTTAATTTTAATAAAATCTAATTATTCATTTTTTATTATTAATGCCTTTCATATCCTAAGAAATCTTTCCTATTTAAAGTCATTAAGATATTCACTTAGGGAGAGTTCCAGTCAAGATGGAGGCCTAGACAGACATGCTGCATTTCCATCTACAACTAAGAAGGAATACAACTATCTCAAAACTAGAGACAACCAGAAGTTCTAGAAAAGTAAGTGGCATGGAAGTCCAACAAACAAAGATATAAAGAACAAATACTCATCCAGGCAGGAAGGAGGGGCAGAGCCAGGGCAGAGAGGACATGATGTGGTGGCGGCAGCAGCAGTGGTGGTGGTGGGTCAGCAGAAAGTTCAGTCACATGTTTTAAAAAGTATAGAGGGACACCTGGGAGCACTCCTAGCACTAGACCAGACTGCACAGCTCATGTTTCCAGTGCCAGGGAAAACCAAGCCTCATTGCTTCTGACTGTGCAAACCAGTAGGGGTTGAGGCAGAGGAAGAAACTGCTGGTTTCTCAGTAGAGTCCACTTGTTTAAAGGGCTCCCACGGTCCTAGAACATCCACAGACCCACCGACTTTGGGAATGACAGCCAGGGCAACAGCTAGAGAGGCACCAGTCCCATACGAGAAGTGGGAGAAGTGCCTGGAAAAGGGGCGAGTGCTGAGCAAGTGGCAATTTTCTCCTCACACCTCTCCCCAACACACAGAGCCACAACGTGGTGAAATGGGTCGCCATGTACTATGAATACCTAGGATACCTAAGGCTCCGCCCCTTATAATGTAACAGGTGCGACAGTTCTACCTAAGAAACAGAGGCAACAAACACAGAATCCTTTCAAGGTGAGAAGACAGAGAGATATGGCCCAAAAGGGGAATGGATCAAGGTTCCAGTGGGAGAACTAAGAGATGAGGAAATAGTCAACCTAACAGATGAGGAGATAGTGAACCTAATAGACATAGAGTTCAAAACACTGGTGATAAATATGCTCAAAGGCTTGACAGATATACTTAAGTATGGCAAACGCATAAGGGAAGAACTGAAGGTTATGCTAAATAAAACAAAGGAAAATCCACAGGAGACCAATGGGGAAGAGGAGGAAACCGGGGTTGAAATCAATGATTTGGAACATAAGAAAGAAAAAGACAGTGAACCAGTACAGAATGAGGAAATAAAAATTGAAAGAAAATGAGGAGAGGCTTAGGAACCTCTGGGACAACTTTAAACATACCAACACCCAAATCATAGGTGTGCCAGAAAGGGAAGAAGAAAAGCAAGAAATTGAAAGCTTATGTGAAAAAAATAATGAAGGAAAATTTCCCAACTTTGGCAAAAGAAATAGACATACAAGTCCAGGAAGCACAGAGAGTCCCAAACAAGCTAGAGTCAAGGAGGACCACACCAAGACACATCATAATTAAAATGCCAAAGGTTCAAGATAAAGAGAGAATCCTAAAAGCAGCAAGAGAGAAGCAGAGAGTTGCCTACAAAGAAATGCCTATAAGACTATCAGCTGATTTCTCAAAAGATACTTTGCAGGCAATAAGGGGCTGGCAAGAAGTATTCAATGTGATGAAAAACAAGGACCTACAACCAAGATTATTATTCTCTCCAGCAAAGCTATCATTGGGAATGGAAGGGCAGATGAAGTGCTTCCCAGACAAGGTAAACCAAAGGAGTTCATCATCACCAAGCCATTATTATTTGAAATGTCAAAGGGACTTACTTAAGAAAAAGAGGATCAAAATTGTGAGCTCTAAAATGACAACAAACTCACAGCTATCAACAACTAAATCTAAAAAGAAAAACAAAATCCAACCAAGCAAACGAGAATAGAAACAGAATCATAGGTATGGGGATCATTTGGAGGGTTATCAGCCTGGAGGGGGAAGGGGAAGAAATGGGGAAATGGTGCAGGGATTAAGAAACATAATTCGTTGGTACAAAATAGACAGGGGGACGTTAAGAATAATATAGGAAAGGGTGAAGCCAAAAACTAATATGCACAACCCATGGGCATGAACTAAGGTGGGGCTGGAGGGATTGCTGGAGGGAAGAGGGATACTGGATGGAGGGGAGCAAAGGGAAAAAAAGTGGGACTACTGTAACAACATAATCAATAAAATATACTAAAAAAGAGATATTCACTTATGTGTTCTTTTAGATCAGTGGTCAGCAAACTCTCTGTAAAAGCCTAGATAATCTATATTTTTGGCTCTCAAGGCCAAGGTCACTTTTGAAATTACTCAATTTGCCATTGTAGCACAGAAGCACCCATTGACAATTCATAAATAAATGCACATGGCCAGATTTGGCCAGTGGACTATAATTTTCTAACCCCTGCCTTAGAAGCTTTATGGATTTAACGTTTACATTTAGATCTATGATCCATTTTCAATTAATTTTGGAGTATCATATGAGCAAAAATTGAGATACACATTTTTACATTTCACCATGTGTATATCCAGATATCACAGCAGCATTTGTTTAAAAAATCTATCTTTCCATTAGAAGTATCATACACCATGATCAAGTTGGATTTAACCCTAAGATGCAAGGATGGTTTAACCTATGTAATTAACAAATGTAATATAACACATTAACAGAATAAAGAATAGATGCAGAAAAAGCATTTGAAAAATATTCAACATTTTTCATGATAAAAATCTCAACAAATTAAGTATAGAGGGAATGCAACTCAACAAAATAAAGGCCATATATGACAAACACACAGCTAACATCATACTCACTGGTGAAAAGCTGTAATAGAGTGTTTCCTCTAAGATCAGGAATAAGACAAGTGTGTCTCCTCTTACCACTTCTATTTACAAAAGTACCAGAAGTCCCAGCCAGAATAATTAAGCAAGAAAAAGAAATAAAAATTATCTAAATTAGAAAGAAAAAAGGAAGACCCAAGATGGCAGAGGAGTATGTGGAAGCTACACTAACCTCCTCCCAGGCCAAACTGTAATTATAACTAAATTATAGAAAAATCATTCTGAATAACCGATAGAAAGAAAAAAGCAAAATAGTCTCTGTTTGCAAATGAAGAGATCTTATATAAAGATGACATCCAAAACATGTTAAAACTAATCAATTAAATATAAAGTTGCAGGATATAAAATCAATATACAAAGATCAGTTGCATTTCTAGACTCTAACAATAAACTATCAAAAATAAAAATTAAGAATATTTCATTTAAATTAGCATCCCAAACAGTAAAATGCTCAAGAATAAATTTAACCAAGGAGGTGAAAAATATGTACACTGAAAACTATAAAATACTGATGAAAGCCATTGAAGAAAACAAAAATAAGTAGAAAGGTATACCATGTTTATGGGTAGAAAGAATTAGTTATGTAAAAATGTTTATACTACCCAAAGTGATATGCAGATTGAATGTAATCTCTATCAAAACTCCATTGGCATTTTTCACAAAAATAGAAAAAAGTAAAAGTAAAATTTGTATGGTACCACAAAGGATCCTGAATAGGCAAACTAATATTGAGAAAGAAGAACAAAGCTGGAGGTATCACACTGTCTGATTTTAAACTATATTACAAAGCTGTAGTAATTTAAACAGCATGGTACTGCCATAAAAACACATAGACCTTGTCAAAATGTCTTTACAGAAAAGAAAGGTAGTCTCTTCAATAAATAAGTAATGCTGGGAAAATTGAACAGCCACATGCAAAAGAATGAAACTGAACTCCTAACTTACACCACAAATAAAAATTAACTTGAAATGTATTGAAGACTTAAATGTAAGACCTGGAACCATAAAACTCTGAGAAGAAAACATAGAAAAATCTCTTTGACATTGATCTTGAAAATGACATTTTAAAAATATAACTATTTTTTATTTTCATTTTTATTATGTTTTATTGATTTTACTATTACAGTTGTCCCAATTTCTTTTCCCTCTGCTCCCCTCCACCCAGTTACCCCCCTCCCTCCAGTTGTCCCCCCCTTTTAGTCCATGTCCATTAGTTGTGCATACAGTTTTTCTAAACCTCTTCTTGTTTACTCCATTCCCTCCTACTATGCTTCTTAATTCCTGTACCATCTCCCTCCCTTTCCCCTTCCCCCTCCCTACTGATCTCCCCCCAATATATTCCCCATACCTATAATTCTTTTCCCACTCTCATTGCCTATTTAGTTTGCCTTTGTTTCGATTCCCTAGCTTCTGTTGTTGGTTGTTGTGATGCGGTTTTCATTTTAGTGTTCATAGTTTTGATTCTCTTTCTTCTAAACCAGTCCCTTTAACATCTCATATAATAGTGGTTTGGATCTAATGAACTCCTTCAGTTTTATTTTGTCCTGGAAGCACTTTCTCTGACCTACTGTTCTGAAAGACAGTTTCGCCGGATAGAGTATTTGCGGCTGTAGGTTTCTGATTTTCATTACTTTGAATATTTCTTGCCAGTCTCTTCTTGCCTGCAGGGTCTCCTTTGAGAAATCAGCTGATAGTCTAATTGAAACCCCTTTGTACACAATTCTCTTCTTCTCTCTTGCTGCTTTTAAGATTCTCTCTTTATCTTTAATTTTTGACAATTTGATTATAATGTATCTTGGAGTGGTTCTTCCTGGGTCCAGTTTTTCTGGAACTCTGTGTGCTTCCTGGACCTGTAAGTTTATTTCCTTCCCCAAGTTTGGGAAGTTCTGCTTCATTATTTTTTTCACATAATTTTTCAATTTCTAGTTTTTCTTCTTTGCCCTCTGGCAATCCTATAATTCAGCTATTCATTTGCTTATAGCTGTCCCAGAGGTTTCTGAGCCTCTCCTTGTATTCCTCCTTTTTTGTTTCCTCTTTCTGCATTGGTTGTTTGTTCCTTCCCTATGTTCCGATTTGTTGATTTGATCTCTGGTTTTTATTTCCTCACCACTTGTCTCGTGTGTGTTTTTGTTCATTTCAGTGTAACTGACTTTCATTCCTTCCCCATCTTGTTTCAAATCTTTTCTTAATCCTGTAAGCCACCTTATGACTATAGTTCTGAACTGAGCCTCAGAAAGATTTCTTATTTGTTCATCGTTTATGTCCCTCATATGCTGCCTGGTGAGCTGCATCAATGGGATTTCAATCTTGGTCTGTTTCATCCTGTCAGTTTTCTGTTTACCTTTGTTTCCTGGGCAAGCTGTAGGGGCGGCACCTGGTGCACCAGCGACCTTTTTCACCACTCTGTGGTGCTTTGTGTTGGGGTGGGGGTCCAAGATGGATTCCTGCCATTACTCACTGCTGAGAGACCAGGAAGCTCCTTCCCCACGGTCTCATCATCCAAAGCAATGGGGGTTCTGCCTTCTCCAGTATTGGAATCGCGAGCTGCTGGGTCTCGACTGCAGCTGGCATTGCTCCCCTGGTGTTTCTTGCAGTCCCGCCGCGATCCCTGCTGCTACCACAGACAGCACAGCCCAACCTTTCTTTTCCGATTCTGACTTCGCCCCTCCTACCCATCTAGACGAGTACCACTGGTTTATAACTTCATACATTGGGCTTCCATGTAGTTTTATTTTCTGGAATTTCTGGTTATCTTTGGTCTTGAGGTAGTTGTATTCCCACTCAGTTGTGGAGGGAGACAGAACATGTCAGTCTAAGCCTCCATCTTGGCCAGAAGTACGAAAATGATTTTTTTTGGACATCAAAAGCACATGAAACAAAAGCAAAAGCTAAAAAGTGGCACTATGTCAAACTGAAAATCTTCTGCATTAGCAAATAAAGCAATCAACAAAATGAAAAGGCAACCTACAAAACAGAAGAAAAATATTAATATTTGCAAACTATGACAAGGGGTTATCCAAAATATATAAGAAACTTATAAAACTCAACATCAAGAAATAAACAAAAAAGAACAATTAAAACAATGAGTAAAGGATCTGAATAGACAATTTTTCAAAGAATACATACAAATGGCAAGTAGGTACATTAGAAAATACACAACATCATTAATCATTAAGACAATGCAAATCCAAGCAATAATGACATATCATTTCACACCTATTAAAATGGCTTTTATTAAAAAGATAAGAGATAACTAGCATTGCTAAGGCTTTGAAGAAAGTAAATTGGTACAGCCATTATAGAAAATGCTAAAATGATTCCACAAAAAGTTAAAATATTATTACCATCAATCTAGCAATTTCACTTCTGAATACATACCCAAAGAAAGCAAAATCAGTATCACCATAGCCAGGATATGAAAACAACCTGTTTATCAACAGATGGATTGATAAAGAAGTGACTTATATATAATGAATATCTGTCAGCCATTAGAAATAAAGAAATCCTGCCATTTGCAAAAACATAAATGAACCTAGAGGACATTATGCTAAGTAAAATTGGGAAGACAGAAAAAGACAAATACTAAATAATCTCACTTATAGGTGGAATCTTACATTTAAAAAAAAGTCATTCAGAGTAGAATGGTGGCTACCTTACCAGGGAATTGGGGTGTAGAGGACATGGACATGCACTGGTTAAAGGGCAAGTTTCTTCAGTTACAAAATGAATAAGCTCTGAGAAATTAATGTACAGCACGGTGACTATAGTTTATACTGTGTTGTGTATTTGAAAGTTGCTAAGAGAGTAGGCTTTATGTATTCTTACCACACACACAAAAAATGGTAACATGGGAGGTAATAATTGTGTTTGTTAACTCGATTGTGGCAATCATTTTACAAAATATACATGTGTTAAATTACCATGTTGTACAATTTAAATATACTCATATGCAATTGTTTGTCAATTATACCTCAATAAAGCTGAAAAATGAATGAAGTTTTAAAATAAATTTTAAAAAGACTACTCTTTCTCCATTGAATAATCTTGGTATCTCTTTGAAAAACCATTAATTATTTAGGAGAAGATATATTTCTGGGCTTTCTATTCTGCTTTATTGATATACATGACTTTTTATGCCTGTACCACACTTTTTTTTTTCCTTATATTTTTTGGTTTTTCAATTACAGTTGTCCCATTTTTCCCCCATTGCTCCCCCCCACCCAGCCCACCCCTTCTCCTGCAATCATATCCCTCCCAGTTGTCCATGTCCATGAGTCATTTATACACATTCATTGACTAAACCCTTCCCTTACTTATCCCCCTTCTCTCCCTCCCCCCTCCTCCCTATTGACTACTATTCTACTCTGTCCTATTTAGTTCGTTTCTTTGTGTAGTTCTTTAGTTTCCTGTATTAGGTGATATCATATGGTATTTTGCTTTCTTTGCCTGGCTTATTTCACTAAGCATAATTCTCACTAGTTCCATCCATGTTGTCACAAATGGCAGGAGTTCCTTCTTTCTTTCTGCTGCATAGTATTATATTGTGTAAATGTACCACAGTTTTTTGATCCACTCATCTACAGATGGGCACTTAGGCTGTTTCCAGTACTTAGCTATTGTAAACAGAGCTGCTATGAACATAGAGTTGCATAAGTTCTTTTGAATGAGGGTTTTAGGATTTTTTGGGTATAATTCTAGCAGTGGAATCACTGGTTCAAAAGGCAGTTCCATTTTTAGTTTTTTGAGGTAATTCCATATTGTTTTCCATAGTGGCTGCACCAGTCTGCATTCCCACCAACAGTACAGCAGGGTTCCCGTTTCTCCACATCCTCACCAGCACTTCTTGCTTGTTGATTTATTGATGATGGCCATTCTGACTGGTGTAAAGTGGTATCTCATTGTGGTTTTTATTTGCATCTCTTTAATGGACAATGATGTTGAGCATTTTTTCATGTGTCTATGGACCTTCTGTATGTCCTCTTTAGAGAAGTGTTTGTTCAGCTCCTTTGCCCATTTTTTAATTGGGTTGTTTGTTTTCTTGATGTTGAGTCCTATAAGCTCTTTATATATTTTGGAGATCAGTCCCTTGTCTGTGATATCATTGGCAAATGTGTTTTCCCATATGGTTGGTTTTCTTCTCATCTTGCTGATGTTTTCTTTTGCTGAGCAGAACCTCTTTAGTTTGATGTAGTCCCATTTGTTTATTTTTTTCTTTATTTCTCTTGCCTTAGGAGATGTATCTGTGAAAATATTGTTATGTGGGATATCTGAAATTTTCCTGCCTATGTTTTCCTCTAGGACTTTTATGGTGTCATGGCTTACATTTAAGTCTTTGACACATCCTCAGTTTATTCTCATGTGTGGTATAAGTTGGTGGTCTAGTTTCATTATTTTTCACATCCCTGTCCATTTCTCCTAGCACCATTTCTTAAAGAGGCTCTTCTCACTCCATTTTATGTTCCTTCCTCCTTCATCAAATATTAGTTGACCATAGAGGCCTGGGTTTATTTCTGGGCTCTCTATTCTGTTCCACTGATCTATATGTCTCTTCTTATGCCAGTACAAGACTGTTTTGATCACAGTGCCTTTGTAGTATTGTTTGATGTCTAGTATCATAATTCCTCCTGCTGTGTTCTTCTGTTTCAAGATTGCTTTTCCTATTTAGGCTCTTTTTTTGTTCCATTTGAATTTTTAGAGTATTTGTTCTAGGTCAGTGAAATATGTCATTGGTATTTTAATAGGGATTGCATTGAATCTGTAAATTGCTTTGGGTAGTATGGCCATTTTGATGATGTTGATTCTTCCCATCCAAGAACATGGTATATGCTTCCATTTATTTGTATCTTCGTTAATTTCTTTCTTCAGCATTACATAATTTTCAGAGTACAGGTCTTTTATCTCTTTGGTTAAGTTTATTCCTAGGTACTTTATTTTTCTTATTGCTATAGTAAATGGTATTTTCTTTTTTGTTTCTGTCTCTGATATTTTATTGTTGGTGTACCGAAATGCCTTAGATTTCTGTATATTTATTTTGTACCCTGCTATTTTGCCAATTTCACTTATTATATCAAGTAGTATTTTAGTGGAGTTTATAGGGTTTTCTATGTATAATATAATGTCATCCGCAAATAGTGACAGTTTTACTTCTTCTTTTCCAATTTGGATGCTTTTGTTTCTTTTTCTTGTCTGATTGCTGTGGCTAGAACTTCCAACACTATGTTGAATAGGAGTGGAGGGAGAGGACAGCCTTGTCTTGTTCCCAATTTCAGGGGGAATGCTTTCAGTTTTTGCCCATTGAATATGATGTTGGCTTCAGGTTTCTCATATATAGCCTTAATTATGTTAAGGTATGCTCCCTCTATTCCCATTTGGCTGAGTGCTTTCATCATAAATGGGTGTTGTACTTTATCAAATGCTTTTTCTGCATCTATTGATATGATCATGTGATTTTTGTCTTTCATTTTGTTTAGGTGATGTATTATATTTATTGATTTGCGAATATTAAACCATCCTTGCATCCCTGGGATGAATCCCACTTGATCATGGTGCATGACCTTTTTGATGTATTGCTGGATTCTGTTTGCTAATATCTTGGTGCAGATTTTAGCATCTATGTTCATCAGTGATATTGACCTGTAGTTTTCTTTCTTTGTTGTGTGTTGACCTGGTTTTGGAATTAAGGTAATACTGGCTGCATAGAAAGAGTTTGGGATTTTTCCTTCTTCTTGGATTTTTTGTAATAGTTTGAGAAGGGTAGGAGTTAGTTCTTCCCTAAATGTTTTGTAAAATTCCCCTGTGAAGCCATCTGGTCCAGGGCTTTTGTATGAAGGGAGATATTTCATTACTGTTTCAATTTCCATCTTTGTTATTGGTCTGTTGAGAGTTTCTACTTCTTCTTGATTCAGTTTTGGAAAGTTATATGTTTCTAGAAATTTGTGCATTTCTTCCAGGTTGTCAAATTTCTTGCCATTCAGTTATTTGTAGTAATTTCTTACAATCCTTTGTATTTCTGTGGTATCAGTCGTGATTTCTCCTCTTTCATTTCAGATTTTGTTTATTTGGGTCTTCTCTCTTTTCTTCTTGATGAGCATGGCTAGAGGCCTGTCGATTTTCTTTATTTTTTTGAAGAATCAGCTCTTAGTTTTGTTGATATTTTGGATTGTTTTTTAAATCTTTATGTCATTTAATTCTGCTCTGATCTTGATGATTTCCTTCCTTCTTCTTGCCCTAGGCTTTGTTTGTTGTTGTTGTTCTAATTATTGTAGCTTTAAGATTAGATTTTTTTTTTTGAGATTCTACTATCCTTTTCTGATATGCCTGTATTGCTATGAACTTCCCTCTTAGGACTGATTTTGCTGTGTCCCATAGGCTTTGGACTGTTGTATGTTCATTGTCATTAGTTTCTAGATATTTCTTGATTTTTTCTTTGATATCATTGTTAACCCATTTATTATTTAATAGCGTGTTATTCATTCTCCATGACTTTGGGCATCTTTGATTATTTTCTCTGGGGTTGATTTTTAGTTTCAAGGCATTGTGGTCTGAAAAGATGCTTGATATGATTTCAATTTTCTTGAATTTGTTGAGGCTTGTTTTGTGTCCTATTATGTGGCCTATCTTTGAAAATGTCCAATGTGCATTTGAAAAGAATTTATATTTTGCTTCTTTGGGGTGAAAAGTTCCATATATATCAGTTAAGTCCATGTGCTTTAGTGTATTGTTCAATGCCTGTATATCCTTGGTGTTTCTTTGCTTCGATGATCTGTCTGTTGTTGATAATGGTGTGTTGAAGTCCCCTACTATGAGTGTGTTGTTGTTAATAGCCTTGTTGTCTTCTAGTATTTGCTTTATGTATTTGGGTGCTCTTATGTTGGGTGCATATATGTTTATCAGTGTTATATTTTCTTGATGGATTGTTCCTTTAAGTATTATGAAATGTCCTTCTTTGTCTCTTTTTATTGCTCTTGCTTTGAAATCCGTTTTGTCTGGTATGAGGACTGCTACTCCAGTTTTTTTTTCAGGTCCCTTTGCTTGGAATATTTTTTTTATATCCCTTTAGATTCAGTCTATGTAAATCTCTTCTTTTGAGACATGTTTCTTGTAGACAACAAATATGTAGGTCCTGTTTTCTTATACATTCCGTTACCCTATGTCTTTTTATTGAAGCATTTAATCCACTTACATTTAAGGTTATTATTGACATGTTTTTATTCATTTCCCTTTGTACCTCTGTTCCTCTACTTTTTTTTTTCTCTTCCTTTTTCTTAGAACATTCCCTTTAGCATCTCTTGCAATGCTGGTTTGGTGGAGATGTATTCTTTTAGTCTTCCTTTGTCTGAGAAACTCCTTATTTCGCCTTCCATTTTGAATGAGAGCCTCACTGGGTAGAGTATTCTTGGTTGTAGGCCTTTGTTTTTCATTGCTTGAAATATTTTTGACCATTCCCTTCTGACTTGTAGAGTTTCTGTTGAGAAATGGGTTCATAGCCTTATCAAAGCTCCCTTGTATGTTATTTGCTGTTTTTCTCTGGCTGCTTTTAGGATTCTCTTTTTGTCTTCGAATGTTGCCATTTTAACTATGATGTGCCTTGCAGTAGGTTTTTGGGGTGCCTTTTTATTGGAACTCTCTGTGCTTCCTGGACTTGTGTAACTTTTTCTCTCATCAGGTTCGGAAAATTTTCTATCACTATTTCTACTATCAGTTTTTCAATTCCATGCTCCTTTTCTTCTCCCTCTCTTATTCCTATGATCCTGATATTATTTTTCTAATGCTATCCTGTAATTCCCTTACATCTTGTTCATATTTTTTCAATCTTTTTTCATTTTGCTGTATCGTTTGAGAATTATTTCTTACATTATCCTCTAACTCACTAATACGTTCCTCTGCTTCATTTAGTCTGCTTTTGACTGATTCTACTGTGTTTTTCAGTTCAGAGATTGCATTCTTCAATTCTTCCTGGTTCTTGTCGATGGTTTCTATGTCTTTTTTTATGCTGGTGTAGTTCTCTGCAAGTTCCCTGTAATTTTCTTGGAGCTGTTGGTAACTTCCTTGGAGGTTGTCATACTTGTTTTTGAGGTTTTCGAGCATATTGAGCTTCTTCACCACCATAGTTTTGAATTCCATGTCTGACATTTGGGCTATGTCTATTCCATCTACCTTTCTTTCTGGAGATTCCTCTTTTCTTTTCATTGAGAGGTTGGTTCTGCATCTTACCATGTTGGATTCTTCTTGTTTGTTTTTGTTATTTGGATTTGTCTGCTTTGCCTTCCCACCTACCTTTGTGGTATGAGATTCTTTTTTTTTTCTTTTTTTTAAATGTATTTTATTGATTATATTGTTACAACGGTTCCAATTTTCTCCCCTTTGCTCCCCTCCACCCAGCATCTCCCTCCCCCAGCAATCACCACCCAAGTCCTTACCCCTGGTTCATAAAAAATAACTATCCCCCCCCTCAAATATTAAGAGCCTTTGTAATATTGTAAAGGACAATGGGCGAAGGTCTCAAGCTCCTCTAGCTGCTTCAAGCTGGACATGGTCGTCGTCCTACCTACACTTGGGTCCAGAAAACCCTAATAATAGTGGAGGTGTGGAGGGGAGGGTGGCCTTCACACATGGGGAAGGATCGTACAGACTCCAGGTCAGTTGGCTGTCTCTGGTCAACGGTGTACTTGGTTTAAGAGGTTGGCATCCTTGTTGTGTTCTGGGGGCAACAGATTTGGCGAAAAGGGTTAAAAGACATCATTCAATCCATAACTACTAGATGACAAAAGGCAGGGATTAGTTTTTCAATGTTCCATATTAGGAGAAAGAAGAAAAAAAAGAAAAAGAAAAGGGCTTCTTTGTAGGAAGGTGTGCTAGGCAAATCTCACTTGTCCAAAACCCTTTTGCCCATTATACTTAGTTTGGGCTGAGGGAAATAGTTTACATTTTCCCCCTCTCAGACCTCTGGGACTTTTCTGTCCAAGCCATTAGGATAGAAAAGAGAAACCAGTTTTAAAGTGAAGCCCACAGACAACCCCATTCTTCCCCAACCCAGCCATTTAGTTCAGCCAAACCGTTGAGTCTCATGAGGCAGCGCTGCAGAGAGGATTAACTGAGGCCTAGGCATACAGACAATCACTCAGGTAATGCGATCATAGGCTTATGTCCTTTGAAAACAGAAAACACGTGTTAATTTATGTAACATAACCCACAAACAAGTCTCTAAATCTGTAAGACTGTCTTATTGGGAAGACATCCAGTTGCTAGGCACTTGAAATTCTATTTGCCTGCAACTTGAATATCTTTGATGATATCACAGACATGGTTTAATTTTCAAGTGAAACCATATTTTAAACGAGAAGAAACTTTTAAGACGGTTAGTTGCCCTATTTTATACTCTACTACTGATCATTGTGGTTTTCCTTGAATAATTATTTTTCTCCCTAAGGTTACCCTCCTTGTTTTTAAAGGGCCTACATTAAGTCCATTTTTAATTTATCCTGTTCATTTGCATAAACATAACAAGAGCAGCAAATGATCACTTATGATCTTTAGTTTTGCTTTGCTGGAACTTATCCAAGGAATATGTGGAGTGACCTCAGTCTGTACTTCAGGGCACAGAAGCTGAGCCACATATCTGGCATTCATCCTTGCCTGTACACACCTGTTTTTTCCAAGTCTTTCTGGTTTTTCATTGTGCCTTAAGGTCCCTTCTAGCCATCTTTCAGGAAAACAACCTTCATTCCTTCCCTGGAAAGATTGCTGTGGACCGCACAACCAACCATGGTACCAGGCCTTTTATCTCACGGGCCTTTATTACCTTTGAAAGTCATTCCCAGTTCCTCAGGGCTTTTTGGTAACAACCAGAGCCCAACTATGTCTCCTTTAGGCTTGACATTCCAGTCAAAGACTTGGTGAAAAAAAAAAAAAAAGGAACCTCTATTAACAACTGGTTTTATTAGTTCTATGCAAAGAAACTTATGTCATTACTTACTTGTTTAGAATGCCAAACTCTGGAGGGATCAAATAGGGAGAAAAATATACAACATGAAGGAAAATCTTTGTCCTAATATTCACTGAACTGGCATTTCCATTCTTCATATTTTCATTTTTCCCCCACTAAAAAAAACTTTTTGTTTTTCCATTACAGTTGTCTCACTTTTTTCCCCCTCTTGCTTCCCTGCACCCTGCCCCTCCCTTCCGCCACATTCAATCTCCACTCAGTTGCCCATGTCCGTGGGTCATTCATACATGCTTTTTTTTTTTTTTACTTGACCCTTCCCCTTCTTACTCTCTTCTCTTCCTCCCCCCTCCCCCCTTCTTACTGTTAGTCTACTTCTTGTTTACATACCTCTGGTTCAATTTTGCTCATTTGTTTGTGTTGTTCATTAGTTTCCTGTAATAGGTGACAGCATAAGGTATTTTTCTTTTGTTGCCTGGCTTATTTCACTAAGCATAATTTTCTCTAGTTCCATCCATGTTGTTGCAAATGGTAGAAGTTCCTTCTTTCTTTCTGCTACATAGAACTCCATTGTGTAAATGTACCACAGTTTTTTGATCCACTCATCTACAGATGGGCATTTAGGTTGTTTCCAGCACTTGGCTATTGTAAATAGTACTGCTATGAACATTGGAGTGCTTAGGTTCTTTTGAATTGGTGTTTCAGGATTTTTTGGATATAATCCTAGCAATGGAATTGCTGGTTCAAAAGGCAGTTCCATTTTTAGTTTTTTGAGGAAATTCCAAACTGTTTTCCACAGTAGCTGCACCAGTCTGCATTCCCACCAACAATGCACCAGGGTTCCCGATTCTCCGCATCCTCTCCAGCACAAGTTGTTTGTTGATTTGTTGATGATGGCCATTCTGACTGGTGTGAGGTGATATCTCATTGTGGTTTTTATTTGTATCTCTCTGATGGCTAGTGATGTTGAGCATACTTTCATATGTCAATGGGCCCTCTGTATGTCTTCTTTGGGGAAGTGTTTGTTCAGGTCCTTTTCCCATTTTTTAATTGGGTTGTCTGTCTTCTTGGTGTTGAGTCGTATGAGTTCTTTATATATTTTGGAGATCAATCCCTTATCTGAAATGTCATTGGCGAATATATTTTCCCGTATGGTTGGTTTCCTTTGCATCTTGCTGATGTTTTCTTTAGCTGAGCAGAAACTTTTTAGTTTGATGTAGTCCCATTTGTTTATTCTTTCCTTTATTTCCCTTGCCTTAGGAGATATATCAGTGAAAATGTTGCTACGTGGGATATCTGAAAATTTTCTGCCTATTTTTTCCTCTAGGACTTTTATGGTATCACGGCTTACATTTAAGTCTTTGATCCATTTTGAGTATATTCTGGTGTATGCTGTGAGTTGGTGGTCTAGTTTCATTTTTTTGCATGTCCCTGTCGAGTTCTCCCAACACCATTTGTTAAAGAGGCTCTTTTCACTCCATTTTATGTTCTTTCCCCCTTTGTCAAATATTAGTTGACCATATGAACCTGGGTTTATTTCTGGGTTCTCTATCCTGTTCCATTGATCTATACGTCTGTTTTTATGCCAGTACCAGACTGTTTTGATTACCGTGGCTTTGTAGTATAGTTTGATATCAGGTATTGTGATTCCTCCTACTGTGTTCTTCCTCAAAATTGCTGTGGCTATTCGGGCTCTTTTTTGGTTCCATATAACTTTTTGAAGTATTTGTTCTAGGTCAGTGAAATATGTTGCTGGTATTTTAATAGGGATTGCATTGAATCTATAAATTGCTTTAGGTAGTATGGACATTTTAATGATGTTGATTCTTCCCATCCATGAGCATGGTATATGCTTCCATTTATTTGTATCTTCTTTAATTTCTTTCTTCAGTGTTATGTAGTTTTCTGTGTACAGGTCTTTTACCTCCTTGGTTAAGTTTATTCCTAGGTATTTTATTTTTCTTGTTGCTATGGTAAATGAGATTTTTCTTTCAGCTTCTATCTCTGAGTTTTTATTGTTGGTGTATAAAAGTGCCTTCAATTTCTTAATATTGACTTTGTATCCTGCTATTTTGCCGAATTCACTTATTAGGTTGAGTAGCTTTTTTGTGGAGTCTATAAGGTTTTCTATGTACACTATCATGTCATCTGCAAATAATGACAGTTTTACTTCCTCTTTTCCAATTTGGATGCCTTTTATTTCTTTTGCCTGTCTGATTGCTATGGCTAGAACTTCCAAGACTATGTTGAATAGGAATGGAGAGAGTGGATATCCTTGTCTTGTTCCTGATCTCAGGGGGAATGCTCTCAGTTTTTGCCCATTGAGTATGATATTGGCTTCAGGTTTCTCATATATGGCCTTTATTATGTTGACGTATTCTCCCTCTATTCTCATTTTGCTGAGAGTTTTTATCATAAATGGGTGTTGTACTTTATCAAATGTTTTTTCTGCATCTATTGATATTATCATGTGGTTTTTGTCTTTCATTTTGTTTATGTGGTGTATTACATTTATTGATTTGCGAATATTAAACCATCCTTGCATCCCTGGGATGAATCCTACTTGATCGTGGAGTGTGATCTTTGTAATGTGTTGCTGGATCCGCTTTGCCAATATTTTGTTGAGGATTTTAGCATCTATGATCATCAGCGATATTGGCCTGTAGTTTTCTTTCTTTGTTGTGTCTTGACCTGGCTTTGGAATTAGGGTTATACTGGCTTCACAGAACGAGTTTGGGAGTCTTCCCTCTTCTTGTATCTTTTGGAATAGTCTGAGGAGAATAGGCATTAGTTCTTTCCTAAATGTTTTGTAGAATTCACTTGTGAATCCATCCGGTCCTGGGCTTTTGTGTGCTGGGAGTTTTTTGATTACTGCTTCAATTTCACTAGCTGTTATTGGTCTATTCAGACTTTCTGCTTCTTCTTGATTCAGTTTGGGAAGACTATAGGTTTCCAGGAATTTGTCCATTTCCTCTAGGTTGTCAAATTTCTTGCCATACAGTTGATCGTAATAATTTCTTATAATCCTTTGTATTTCTGTTGTATCAGTTGTGATTTCTCCCCTTTCATTTCTGACTTTATTTATTTGGGTCTTATCTCTTTTTTTCTTGATGAGCCTGGTTAAAGCCTTGTCAATTTTGTTTATCTTTTCAAAGAACCAGCTCCTACTTTTGTTGATCTTTTGAATTGTTACTTTAGACTCTATGTCATTTAATTCTGCTCTGATCTTGATGATTTCCTTCCTTCTACTTGATCTGGGTTTTTCTTGTTGTTCTTCCTCTAGTTCTTGTAGCTGTAGGGTTAAATTTTTTATTAGAGATTCTGCTAGCTTTTTTAGGTAGGCTTGTACTGCTATGAACTTTCCTCTTAGGACTGCTTTCGCTGTATCCCATGGGTTTTGGGTTGTTGTGTGTTCATTATCATTGGTTTCCAGAAGCTTTTTGATTTCTTCCTTGATGTCATTGTTAACCCATTCATTATTTAATAGCATGTTATTCATTATCCATGAGTTTGAATGTTTTTGAGTTTTTTCCTTGAGGTTGATTTCCAATTTTAAGCCATTGTGATCTGAGAAGATGCTTGATATAATTTCAATTTTCGTGAATTTATTGAGGCTTGTTTTGTGTCCTACCATGTGGTTTATCTTTGAAAATGTTCCATGTGCACTTGAGAAGTATGTATATTTTGCTTCTTTGGGGTGAAAACTTCTATATATATCGACTAAGTCCATTTGATCTAGAGTGCTGTTCAGTGCCTCAATATCTTTGGTGTTTCTTTGCTTTGAAGATCTGTCCATTGTTGACAATAGGGTGTTAAAGTCCCCTACGATGAGTGTGTTGCTGTCTATATCTTTCTTGGAGTCTTTCAAAATTTTCCTTATATATTTGGGTGCTCCTAAGTTGGGTGCATATATGTTTATAAGGGTTATATCTTCTTGATGGATTTTTCCCTTAAGTACTATGAAATGCCCTTCTTTGTCTCTTTTTATGGACTTTTCTGTGAAATCTGTTTTGTCTGATATAAGTATTGCTACCCCGGCTTCTTTTTCATGTCCATTTGCTTGAAATACTTTTTTCCATCCCTTTACTTTCAGTCTGTGTAGATCTTTTGTTCTAAAGTGGGTCTCTTGTAGACAGCATATATGTGGGTCATTCTTTCTAATCCATTCAGCTACGCTATGTCTTTTAATTGGAGTGTTTAATCCATTTACATTTAAGGTTATTACTGATAAATACTTATTCATTGTCATTTTTCCCCTTTGTACTCGTGTTCTTCTCTGTCTCTCTCTGCTTTCTTTATCTTCTTAGAGCAGACCCTTTAGCATCTCTTGCATTGCTGTTTTGGTGGAGATGTATTCTTTTAGTCTTCTTTTGTCTTGGAAGCTCCTTATTTCACCCTCCATTTTGAATGAAAGCTTTGCTGGGTATAGTATTCTAGGTTGTAGGCCTTTGTTTTTCATTGCTTGGAATATTTTTTGCCATTCCCTTCCGTCTTGTAGTGTTTCTACTGAGAAATCTGATGATAGCCTTATTGGAGCTCCCTTTTATGTTATTAGTTGTTTCTCTCTTGCTGCTTTTAAGATTCTCTCTTTGTCTTTGAATGTCGCCATTTTAATTATGATGTGTCTTGAGGTGGGTCTGTTGGGGTTCATCTTCATTGGGACTCTCTGTGCTTCCTGGATTTGCATGACTCTTTCTCTCCTCATGTGAGGGAAGTTTTCTGTCATTAGTTTTTCAAAGAGGTTTTCTATCCCTTGCTCTTCTTCTTTTCCTTCTGGAATTCCTATGATACGGATATTATTACGTTTCATGTTGTCCTGCAGCTGTCTTAGAACCTCTTCAGTCTTGTTCAGTCTTTTTTCATTTTGTTGCATTGTCTGGGAGTTTTTGTGTACGTTGTCCTCCAGCTCGCTGATCCGATCTTCTGCTTCCTCTAGCCTGCTTTTAATTCCTTCTACTGTGTTCTTCAATTCAGAGATCATATTATTCATTTCCTCTTGGCTCTTATTGATAGCTTCTATGTCCTTTTTCATGCTCGTGTAATTCTCTGTGAGTTCCTTGTAGTTTCCCTGGAGTTCTTTGTAGTTTCCGCTGAGCTCATTCAGCTTCTCCATAATCCATGTTTTAAATTCTGTATCTGATATTTTACTCCCCTCCCCCTCTATTTCATTTAGCACTCTCTTTGGGGATTCTACCTTTCCTTTTGATGGGGGGTTGTTTCTCTGTCTCCCCATTTTTGTGATTCCTATTGTTTGTTGGTGCTTCTTAGAATGATCTGCTCTTCCTGGATCTGCCTCTGGTAGCGTCAGATCATGTACCAGACTGGCCCTAGGCAGCCTATTGGAGACTTCCAGTGATCTACTGCCTTTGTCTGTCTTCTTTAATTGTTAATATACTCAATCTGTGATTGGCCATCAGGCTTAAAGACCGTGGGTGTGGCAGCTTAATTCCTGTAGGCAGGGCTTTTATTTCCCCTTACTATGACACCACTTGGAGGGGAATGGTCTGTCTGCTGTACTGGGGCTGAGTCAGCACTGGCTGGTCCTGGGAGGAGGTTAGTGTAGCTTCCACTTACTCCTCCGCCCTCCTGGATCTTCGTCTGTCTTGTCCTTGATGATATGTCTTTAATCTGTCTGGTTGTATTTCAGCTACTTTTTGGTGGATCTTTTTCTCTGGTTAGTTGATTTAGAGTCACTCTGCCCACCTTGTCTTGAGATCTTTTGTGGAGGTGTCAGTCACTCCTCTCCACATTCATTCCTGGAGTCTCTCCTTAACAGGAGCGAGCTGAGAACACTGTCCCTACTCCGCGGCCATCTTCCCCCCACTCGAGATTCTTTATGGTAGGTCTGGGGGTTTCAGTGGTGCAGTCTCTTTGATCTCCTGACCCTGAAGTTCTTGGGGTATCTTTTATATCGTTTGTTTATGCTGTCTGGTTATATTTCAGATGCTTTTTGTTAGGATCTTTGTTCTGGCTAGTTGATTGAGAGTCACTCTATCCACTTTATCTTGAATTCTTTTGTGGAGATGTCAGTTCAGTCTTTTTGTGTTGTCTTGTTTTTCTGTACCCACAGTTGGTCTAATGAGGTGGGTCAGAGGTTCCTGTTCCTTGCAGCAGTGGGCCCCTGCACTGCATGTTCCTTGGGTGTCTGTTGGAGCTAGCCAAGATGTCTTTGCAGGCATGACTGTGAATGGGTAAGGTGGCCCAAGAGCCCACCTCAGGCCTGTTGTGTAGCGCTCCGGGAGTTTCCCAAGGTGGTCAGAGAGTTATCCTCACGTCTGCCTCACTGTTCACCAGGAGATGGTCTCTCGCCTGCCAGTGCTGGGTCCCAGACTCTCATGTATAGTGGAAGTGAGCGATTGGTGCCTATTGATGTTGGCGAGGTATTTTGGCACTTGTGCACCCCTGCTTGCCCAAGGCAGCCGGGGACCTAGCCTCAGCGCAGTGCTCCAAGTGAGTGTCTGTGAGTCGCTGCTGCCTGCTGTTCTGGCGCCACAGCCACCCACCGTTCCCGCACCTGCCTGGGCGAGTATGCACCAAGCCTGAGAGAATGCTCTGCATTCTGGCCTGGCACTCGGGCCTGGCTCCAGCTGGAGCTGGCCAGGGGGAACTGCACACAGTCTTCTGTGTATCCAGAGGTCCCGCCCTGCGCCCGTTTGGGCACTGATCTTATGTTTGTTGGGGTGTGTCCAAGTGGCCCCTGGACTCTCGGCCCTGTGCACCTGGGCCAGTGAATGATGGCACTTCTCCATATGCGCCCATGACCCAAGGGGAGGGTTGGGGAGTGAGCGCGCACACCTCTGCGCCTGCGCTCCTCAAGAATGTACTTTCACCCCCAAACTTTCCCCCCCTCTCCGTAGTTCACAAGAGAAAAATATGAAGAAAAAAATTACGATTTCACTTGCTCAGCAGCACACTGTCTCCCGTTTTTCAGCGCCTATGCCACCTGGTCGAGTCCTGTCTCTGCCAGCCGGTAGACATCAGCTTTCCTCCTGACTTCCCTCTGGGGAAGCCTGTGGTCACCAAAAAGCCTTTGTGTCCTTTCAGCCGCAGCTCCGGCAGCCACCCCAGTCAGGAATCCCGTTTTGTCCCTTTTTCTTCTTTCACTATCTTCACTAAACAGGTTGTTCCCAGATGGTTTTTCTCTAATCCAGCAGTGCCAAGACTCGACTCCAGCAGTGCCAAGGCTCGACTCCTGCCAGTGTCCAGCTGCTCACTGAGATGTTCTGTCT